>NC_083326.1:74492758-76892758 GCF_963455315.2 Globicephala melas
CATGGCTTGGGGGCATGTTAGCTCATTTTGCCCTGGAGAAACAACCTGAATTGTTTGCTTTTTAAAAACAGTTTTATTGAGATATGTCACGTACCATATATTTTACCCATTTAAAGTGTACAATTCAGTGTTTCTAGTGTATTCCCAGAGTTGGGCAACCTTAATCTAGATCATCACAATTTAAATTTAGAACATTTTCATCCCTCCTAAAAGAAACCCACACCCCTTAGCAGTAACTCCTCATTTTCCCTCACCCTTCCTCAGCCCCTGGCAACCCCTAATTTTCTTTCTGTTTTTATAGATTTGCCTATCTTGGACATTTCATATAAATGGAATCATATATGGGGGAGGAAAAATAAGTTTCCCTCTACCCTTCTAGGTTCTTGGCTGAGACACCTCCTGTAATAAAAAACAGATTAACAGGAGAAAAACAAAAGTTTAATAACATGGATACCTCCTGTATACGTGGGAGAGACCCAGAAAAATTGAGAAACTCCCCCAAATGGCCAAGCTACCACCTTAAGTAACATCTCCAGCTAAAGACAAAAGAAGATATTGATGGGGAAAGGGGGGAGTCAGTTATGGAGGTTACTAGCAAAAGCACAGTAAACAAGAGTAAGGTTGTTATGCAGATGTTAGTCGTTCCCTTCTCTGATGATAAGAGTTTCTAGGGATTTAGAGTCATCCCCCTGTTCCTGGTACAGCAAGGGAGACACTCTTACAAATGGAGATTCTCCTTATACATGTTAAATGTCTCTTACGAAAGGGTAACTTTACTCAGTTTTCAGAGCTTTCCCTGTGTCTGTTGTTTCTTAAAAATAATCAGCCTGAAATAATCCTTATGCCAAAGAGGCATATTTGGGGATTCTGTATTCTGCTCCCCTTCACACACAAAATTTGTCCTTTTGTGTCTGGCTTCACTTAGCATACTATTTTTAAGGTTCATCTGTGTTGAAGCATGATCAGTACTTCATTCATTTTTATGGTTGAATAACATTCCATTATATGGATAGACAACAATTTACTTATCTATTTATCAGTTGATGAACATTTGGGTTTTTTTCTGCTTTTGGGATACTATGAATAATACTGCTATGAACACTTGTGTACAAGTTTATGTGCAGACATATGTTTTCAATTCTCCTGGCAGTTCATATATATATGAAAATTGTTTTTCAAAGTGGTTCCACCATTTTACAGTCCCACTAGAAATGTATGAAAGTTCCAGTTTCTCTACATCCTTGTCAACACTTACTGTCTGTCTTTTTGATTAAGCCATTCTAATGGATATGAAGATATGAAGTACAGTATGCTTTTTTCCATTTACTAATGATCATGGATGTGTTTCCAGGTCAATAGGTAGAGATCTACTTTGTTTTTAATGGCATAAAAATATTCTATAGGATAGATACATCCTAATGATTTTATCCATTGCCTTGCTGAGTTAGTCAGAATTTTTTCCAAGTTACAAAAACAATCCAACCCAAACTGGCATAAACAAAGGAAAAAAACTCACATAACTGCAAAGTCTAGACCACTTCAGACTTCAGGTGTGGCTTGATCCAGGTGACAAATGAAGTCACCAGAATCCACTTTCTTTACCACCATACTTTGTGTGGGCTTCATTCACAGGTAAGCTGCCCTCATCGTGGTAAGGTGGCTGCTTCCCTGCAAAGTTAAAATCCTGCTGAAAATAGTTTCCCGGTTGCTTCTGCAGAAGTCCTGAGATTCACTCTGATTGGCTTGGCTGCAGCCACATGCCCATCCCTAAGCCAGTTGCCAGCCAGTGTTTTGAAGTGTTGTGAAGCACAGCATTTTTATTGATCAGCTCTAGGTCATGATGCTCTATGCTTGGAGCTGGAAGTAAAGCCCTACCCAGATCATGTGGTCTTAGTAAGGAAGGAGTAGACCTCTTTTTTTTTTTAAGATTTTTTTTTGATGTGGACCATTTAATTAATTAGTTAATTAATTTTGGCTGTGTTGGTTCCTCGTTGCCGCACACGGGCTATCTCTAGTTGCGGCGCGCGGGCTTCTCATTGTGGTGGCTTCTCTTGTTGCGGAGCACGGACTCTAGGCGTGTGGGCTTCAGTAGTTATGTCACGCAGGCTCAGTAGTTGTGGCGCACGGGCTTAGTTGCTCCGCGGCATGTGGTATCTTCCCAGACCAAGGCTTAAACCCATGTCCCCTGCATTGGCAGGTGGATTCTTTTTTTTTTAATTAATTAATTTATTTTTGCTGTGTTGGGTCTTCGTTTCTGTGCGAGGGCTTTCTCTAGTTGTGGCAAGTGGGGGCCACTCTTCATCGCGGTGCACAGGCCTCTCACTATCGTGGCCTCTCTTGTTGCAGAGCACAGGCTCTAGACTTGCAGGCTCAGTAGTTGTGGCTCACGGGCCTAGTTGCTCTGTGGCATGTGGGATCCTCCCAGACCAGGGCTCGAACCCGTGTCCCCTGCATTAGCAGGCAGATTCTCAACCACTGTGCCACCAGGGAAGCCCCTTTTTTCTTTTTTTAATAAATTTATTTATTGATTGATTTTTGGCTGCATTGGGTCTTCATTGCTGCACGCGGGCTTTCTCTAGTTGCGGCGAGTGGGGGCTACTCTTCGTTGAAGTGCATGGGCTTCTTATTGCTGTGGCTTCTCTTGTTGCGGAGCATGGGCTTTAGGCATGCGGGCCTCAGTAGTTGCAGCACACGGGCTCAGTAGTTGTGGCTCACGGGCTCTAGAGCGCAGGCTCAGTAGTTGTGGCGCACGGGCTTAGTTGCTCTGCAGCATGTGGGATCTTCCCAGCAGGGCTCGAACCCACGTCCCCTGCATTGGCAGGCGGATTCTTAAACCACTGCGCGACCAGGGAAATCCCGGCAGGTGGATTCTTAACCACTGCACCACTGGGGAAGTCCCCGATGTGGACCATCTTTAAAGTCTTTATTGAATTTGTTACAATATTACTTCTGTTTATGTTTTGGTTTTTTGGCCATGAGGCAAGTGGGATCCCAGCTTCCCAACCAGGGATCGGACCTGCACCCCTACGTGTTGGAAGGCAACATCTTAACCACTGGACCGCCAGGGAAGTCCCCAGGAAGGAGTAGATCTCTAAGTGAAAATTGAGGGCAACTGCTAGAAGGGGGATGGATGCTGAGGGGAGCACATTGCAAATATGTATTACACTTACTGAGTTTTCACTCGCCTTCCAGGACACCACATTCTCCTGGTTTTCCTTCTCTCTCCCTGGCTGCTGCTTCTCAGTCTTCTTTGCTGATGCCTCCACCTTTAAATAATATTAGTATTCCAGGACTTGGTATTTCCTTGGAACTCTTCTTTTCTCCATCTAAATTTGACTTTAAGTGTCATCTCAGTGTATATGACTTCCAAATTTATTGTCTTCAGCCTGGTGGTTCCCCTGATTACTAGACTTGCATGGCCAAAAACCTATGCAACCTCTCCTCTAGGATGTCTCATAAGAACCTCAAACTTAACAAGTTCAAAATCAAATTCAGTCTCCAAACAAAACCATGCTCCTTCCATAGTCTTCCCAATGCCATTAAACGGCAACTCCATCCTTTCTCTTGTACAGGTCCCAAACCTGGCGTCATCCTGGATTCCTCTCCTCTTCTCATATCCCACATCCGATCTATCAACCAGTCCTGTCTGCTCCACATTTAAACCATTTCCAGAACTGAGCACTTCTTATACCTCCACTGCTGTCACCTGGGGCCAACCCACTGCCAGTCATCTCTTGCCCTCCATCAGCTTGTTCTCAGTACAGTAGCCAGAGTGATTCTATTAAAGCCCAAGTCAGCTTGTCATTTCTGTTTACATGCCATTGGCTAAAGCAAGTCCATGGTTGGGCCCAGCACCCAAGGGGCAGGGAAACCTTCTTCAGTGGAGGTCAGGGAAGGGAGGGAGCAAATATTTGCTGAATAATCATTTATTCTACCCTAGGGGCATTTGAAATTTCAAGATATGTTTATTGAATTCTGCTATGGGTCTAGGTATTGTAAGGAAAGATGAGGAATAAATCCTGTAGCTTGGTCTCTGATCTCAGAACAAAACAACCAGTGTTTATTGAGTTCTATCCTGTAGAGGCAGGCATGATTAATACACATAGAATGATCAAAGAAGGGACGAAGTATTAAATTGAACATGATCACAAGCCAGCTTACGTGACATAGAGAGAAAATGCTGGTCTTGGTTAGTAAAGGAGTCCATTGTGGAGGCTGGAATGATGAGAAATTCTTCCAGGCCACTTAGGTACTTGACCTGGGCTAGAGAGAGAACAGGAGTAGTATTTGGTCTTGTGGGGTAGAGAAGGCATTCAGGGCAAGGAGACCAGCATGAGCGAGGATGTGGATGGGGGAAGGAGGAGGGTTTGGGGGCTCTTGTGGGAAACTGGTAGGGCTGGTGCAGGAGGAAAAGAAATTTCAGGGTTCAGAAGAGTTGTTCTGGGCATGAATCTCAGTTAACCATTAATTAGTTAACTGAGATTGATTCCTTTATTGAGCAGCCATTTTTTAATATTACTATTTTTAGTATATACTATATATCTATATTATAATATAATTATATTTAATAAGCAATTATGTTATATATAATATACATATAATTATATGTAATATATTTTATATATTATGTATTGCACATATTATTATGGTTTTTAAAAAATAAATTTATTTGTTTATTTTTGGCTGCATTGGGTCTTCGTTGCTGCGCATGGGCTTTCTCTAGCTGCGACGAGCGCGGGCTGCTCTTTGTTGCAGTGCATGGGCTTCTCATTGTGGTGCCTTCTGGTTGCAGAGCACGGGCTCTAGGCGCATGGGCTTCAGTAGCTGTAGCATGTGGTCTCAGTAGTTGTGGCTCACAGGCTCTAGAGTGCAGGCTCAGTAGTTGTGGTGCACGGGCTTAGTTTCCCCGCGGCATGTGGGATCTTCCCGGACCAGGGCTCGAACCTGTGTCCCCTGCATTGGCAGGTGGATTCTTAACCACTGCACCACCAGGGAAGCCCAGATCATTACTTGCTTTTCCTAAGAAATTAACCTGTTTTCTATGTTGGGTTTAATTTTACCACAACAAGGAAAAGCTCACTTCCCCGAACTTAATCTCTCCCTTTTGAACAATTAGCTACTGGTGATTGCTTGTTTCCCTGTATTGTGATACAGTAGGAGAATGCCTTTTGTACTTGACTTTTAATTGGGTCAATAGTAATAATAAAAATCCCAATAATGATAATAAATATTATTTATAAGCACTTAAGTATCAGGCACTGTACTAATCTCTCTCTCTCTCTCTCTCTCTCTCTCTCTCTCTCTATATATATATATATGTCACAAAATCTTTGGCTCATTTCAACAACCCTATAAAGTACATATCATGACTATCTGCCATATTACAGTTGAGCAAACTGAGGCTCAAAGATGTATTGTAGTTTGCCCAAGGTCACACAGCTAGGAAGAAGTAGAGAAAGATTCAGACTTAGGTCCATCTGATGATCTTTTACCATTCCCGTAGGTGTGATGTCAGTATGCTTTATTTTTTGCCCTCATAGGGTAGTGGACACTCCTGTCCATCTGTTCATCTATCCAATCATTTCATGAATATTTACTGAGTCCCATATGTGTTAGGCAGAGTGCTAGTGATACTGTGGTGCTTTGCCCAAATTTCATCTCCTCCCTAATGCTCACAATGATTTATTCCCATTTTAGGATTCTCTGAGGTGGGTATTCTTGTTCAAGTGATTATTGAAGGAGAGTTCTCAAAAGAAGGGGAGTGAGAAAAACCGGAGAGGGCAGGAAAAATCTAAGCAGGGCCATGGTCTCGAGTGGAGATGACTTCAGCCTGATCCTGCAGGAAACTCTGGAGCATATATTGCACCATGGAGTTGGTGCCATATTGAGACAAGGGGACCAACCTTCTGTACTACAGTGCCAGTCAGTTACTGATTTTGGGCTGCCTACAGGGGGGTTAAGGTAGCCTCCTAGGCAAGGTGGCTCCCATTTGGAGGACAATTCTTTAGAGAAGGGTGCATCTTTGAGCCCTTAGCAGCCAACACTCACAGGAGCTGGGGGATGGGTGCACCCACCTGGTAAAGAGGTTCTGGGCAGGGCACCATCAGCATCCACTACCCTTCCTCTCTCTGTTTCCTGTTGTGCAGGTCAATTGGGCATGCAACTACTGTATAAATAATTGTTGGGGACTGCCCTTGTGGCACAGTGGTTAAGAATCTGCCTGCCAGCGCAGGGGACACGGGTTTGAGCCCTGGTCTGGGAAGATTCCACATGCTGCGGAGCAGCTAAGCCTGTGCGCCACAGCTACTGAGCCTGCCCTCTAGAGCCTGCGAGCCGCAACTACTGAGCCCGTGTGACAGAACTACTGAAACCCGCGTACCTAGAGCCCGTGCACTGCAACAAGAGAAGCCACCACAGCGAGAAGCCCACACACTGGAACAAAGAGTAGCCCCCGCTCACTGCAACTAGAGAAAGCCCGTGCGCAGCAACAAAGACCCAATGCAGCCAAAAATAAACAAATAAATAAATAAATAGATTTATAAAAAAACAAAAAAACAAAAAACAATTTTTGGTGGCTCTTTCTGGGCCAGGCACTATTCTAGGCACTGGAGATTTTGGGGTGGGACAGATATAGTCCTTGCCGTCATTATTTCTCAGTCCGGGAGGGGGTGGAGGAGATAGATATTCAGCAGGTGATTATAATATAGTGGGTTCAGTTCCTGAGTGGGAAGTGATGGCTATGCTGACATCTGACTAGCCTGATGAAGTGGCGGGGTGAGCAGGTATGAGGTGGGGGGTGGTGGATATTCGGGTGGAGGAAACGGGGTGATATGGGGGCTGCATCATTCCCAGCCTGCCTCTGTCTGTAGAGTTTTTATAGGTGTTTAGTGGGTAACTCAGATGACTGCTGCCCCTTGTCCTCTGGCTTCTGCCTCTGCTCATGTTGTTTCTGTTTTAACCTGTGGCAGCCTGGACACAAAACTCCACACCTCTTTGGGGAACAGGGAAGCCCCAAAGTCACAGAAAAGCATTGAGCACTGTGGGCTTTGCTGAAGATTTCGCAGTGAGATGGAGGTGGGGCTTGCATCATGCAAAACAGTACTGACAACTCAAAAAAAAGATCGCCATTGGACATTTCTGTTCTCCTCAGAACGAGGTGATGCCCTCCTTGGGACTTGTTGCCACTGAGTTCCTCTTTTTTCAGTGGGTTGGGGAGTTCAGCCTTTTGACTCCTCCAACTCTTTCTTTCTTGAAGATTTATTTATTATTTATTTATTTAATTTATTTTTGGCTGTGTTGGGTCTTAGTTGTGGCATGTGGGATCTTCTTTGAGGCATGTGAGATCTTTCGTTGTGGCACGTGGGCCCTGTAGTTTGTGGCACGTGGGCTCTAGTTGAGGCGCACCAGCTCAGTAGTTATGGTGCCTGGGCTTAATTGCTCTGCGGCATGTGAGATCGTAGTTCCCTGACCAGGGATTGAATCCGTGTCCCCTGCATTGTAAGGCGGATTCTTTACCAGTGGATCGCCAGGGAAGTCCCTCCAACTCCTTCTTAAAACCTCAAATCTGGGCTTCCCTCAGGTCCAAAGCTTGTTTCAGGCAGGTGGCCCTTGGCAAGTTGTTTGAGATCTATTGGCTTCTCCCTCGAGACTCACATTGCATGTGCTTCTCTGATCTCTGATTTTCTGCCTGTGAGATGGCATTCAAGTTCCAAGTCAAAACAGGAAGTAAGCATGATTTGCCCAAAGCACATGCTTCTCAGAGTAGCAGTGATGCTCATGTTTAAGGCCAATTAAAAAAATAAACGGTTTGAGTGGATGGCATCCATGTTGTTTTCTTTGTGATTCATATGATGAATTGGTTGAGTATCTCCCTATGTGTACTATGTACTCCCCTGGTATATGAGATGATTTCTGATGGTATGTGAGATGATTTGGGGCTCCATGTTACATAACCTCATGACTCATATAGAGAAAAGTGTGTTATCTTTCCAAAACGCTTTCAGTCCTCTGGTAATGGACAAAATATCAGTCGGGTGCTCTTGGCTCCCAACACTGGCTCTAATCCCTCTCTTTAGCAAACAAACAGAAGGCCTCAGACTCAGAGTCGGGGCAGGTAACAATGCTTGACTAGAAATTAATATCATGTTTTTTCCATTGTTTTTATATTTTTTCCTCCTTGTCATTTGGTATTTGTTTTCCACTTGTGGTGGTGATATATACAATCTTTCTTTACGGTGGAGGGGGGTGATGGTGGAAATCCTTCCTTAAGATAATTTTATTTGAGTATATGAATTGATTTAAGAAAAAATAGTATACAATAGACTAGATCAGGGGTCAGCAAACTTTTTCTATAAAGGGCCATAGTTACTCTAGCCAGACCTCTTTCCATATTACATTAGCTTTTCCATTTTCCTTTCTATTCAACCACTTCTTGTCACCATATCACACAACCATGATCAATAGCAAGATGGTGATGAAGTGGGCCTGAAGGCAGTTTTTAATTATCCTTCCAGGGGTCCACCTGGTTCTTTTATAGCCTTTGGATTCTTGGCATCTCATGATATAGATAGTAAGTACCTGCTAACCGGCACCATAATAATCCCTGATGGGTGTTGTTGGTGTTGGCTTATTGGCAACAAGTGTGCTTCTTGAATCCATGCACGTCTTATCCCCGTGGCCAGATCCACACATGCTGATTAATAACCATCCAAATTAATTAGATCCTATATAACAAAAGAGATGAAGGCTTCTGTCTCTAATCAATCCCTAATCTAGTATTTGCCAAAATGTGTTCCACAGAACACTGATTTCTACAGGGATCTTTTTAAAAAATTTATTTTTATGCATTTATTTTATTTTTTCCTCTCATCTTTTTAAAAATTGAAGTACAGTTGATGAACAGTATATGTTACAGGTGTACAGTATAGTGGTTCATAATGTTTAAAAGTTACACTCCAATTATAGTTATTATAAAATATTGGCTATATTCCCTGTGTTGTACAATATATCCTTGTAGCTTATTTTATACCTAATAGTTTGTACTTCTTAGTCCCCTACCCCTATACTGCCCCTTCCCCCTTCCCTCTACCCACTGGTAACCACTAGTTTGTTCTCTATATCTGTGAGTCTGCTTCTTTTTTGTTATGTTCACTAGTTTGTTGTATTTTTTAGATTCCACATGTAAGTGATATCATACAGTATTTGTTTTTCTCTGTCTGACTTATTTTCACTTGGCATAATGCCCTCCAAGTCCATCCATATTGCTGCAGATGGCAAAAATTTCCTTCTTTTTTATGGCTGAGTAGTATTCCATTGTGTGTGTGCGTGTGTGTGTGTGTGTGTGTGTGTGTGTGTGTGTGTAGCTCACTTCTTCTTCATCCATTCATCTGTTGATGGGCACTTAGGTTGCTTCCATATCTTGGTAATTGCAAATAATGCTGCTGTGAACATTGTGGTGCATGTATCTTTCCGAATTAGTGGTTTTTTGGGTGTTTTTTTGTTGTTGTTTTTTTTTTTTTTTTTGCGGTTCGCAGGCCTCTCACTGTTGTGCCCTCTCCTTTTGTGGAGCACAGGCTCCAGACGTGCAGGCTCAGTGGCCATGGCTCACGGGCCCAGCCGCTCCACGGCATGTGGGATCTTCCCAGACTGGGGCACGAACCTGTGTCCCCTGCATCGGCAGGCGGACTCCCAACCACTGCGCCACCAGGGAAGCCCTTTTGGGTGTTTTTTTGAATATATACCCAGTAGTGGAATTGCTGGGTCATATGGTAGTTCGATTTTTAGTTTTTTGAGAAACCTCTGTACTGTTTCCCACAGTGGCTGCACCAATTTACATTCCTACCAGCAGTGTATGAGTGTTCTTTTTCCTCCACATCCTCACTAATATTTGTTATTTGTGTTCTTTTTGATGGTAGCCATTCTGACAGGGGTGAGGTGATATCTCATTGTGGTTTTGGTTTGCATTTCCCTGATGATTAGTGATGTTAAGCATCTTTTCATGTGTCTGTTGGCCATCTACATTTCCTCTTTGGAAAAATGTCTATTCAGTTCTTCTGCCCTTTTTAAAAATCAGCTTGTTTGTTTTTTTGATGTTGAGTTGTATGGGCTGTTTATATATGTTGGATATTAAATCCCTTATGGGTCATATTATTTGCAAATATCTTCTCCCATTCAGTAGGTTGTCTTTGCATTTTGTCAACGGTTTCCTTTGCTGTGCAAAAGCTTTTAAGTTTAATTTGGTCCCATTTGTTTATTTTTGCTTTTATTTCCTTTGCTTTAGGAGATATATCCAAAAAATATTAGATATTTTTATTTTAAAATATTTATGTCAAAGAGTGTTCTGCCTATGTTTTCCTCTAGGAGTTTTATGGTATCTGGTCTTACATTTAAGTCTTTAATCCATTTTGAGTTTATTTTTGTATATGGTGTTAGAGAATGTTCTAATTTCATTGATTTAGATGTAGCTGTCCAGTTTTCCCAGCACCACTTGTTGAAGAGACTTTACAGGGATCTTGATAGTTGATAACCCCAAAAGGATTTCATAGTCAAAAAAAGCTTGGAAAACACTGGGTTAAGCAGGGTTGTTTACTGCAGGATTTCTCAGAACCTTTAATACATTAATGGTGCTGTGAGGCTCCAAGAGGGGGTTAGCAAATTAGGTGGGGAATTGCCCCACCTAATTTTACCCCCAGGACTCTTATTTTTAACACCACATCTCACAGGACCGGTGTTTTGGGGAATGGGTATCTGGAAATGCTCTCTGAATCATCTATTCAAGTATCCCAGAGAGAGAATGCCACATATTGCCATAGTGCCCTATGTTGAGATGAGGAGATGTGAGATGTTAGAGAAAGTGCCACCTGTCATCAGTGGATCAAGGAGGAGAATATGGGTGAGGTTGGCAGCCTTTTCTGTTAAATGCAGGAAAGCTCCTCTTGATGGGTGCCACCCTCCCTAAGCACTGGCATATTGTTAGTTTTAAGGAGACCAGATGGTAAGTGATCACAGCCTTTAGGGAACGAGACTGATCTAGTTTAACCATCCTGCCCTACTCCCACCCCCACCCTTATTTAATAGCTGTGTGTCTATGGGCAATTGCTTTAACCTCTCTGAGCCTATGTTAAGAAACTGATCCCAAGGCAAGAATTTCTCTGCAAGTGGTGTATTTGGGAGGTGCCAGAAGAGTATGGGAGTGGTACCAGGAAGGGAAGGTGGCCAGTATGGGGGCAGCATTAAGTTGGTCTCCAGAGTGGAGCAGGGGAGTGGTAAGTAAAAGTCTGCCTCCTTGGTGGGGGTGGGACTGATGCCCTGGCACTTCCTGCTCTGCTTGCTGGCCAGAGAGGCTTCTGTGGTTCTGTCAAAGATGCCGATGTTGGCAGCTGGAAATGGCTGGAGGACACAGAAGGGCTAAGGCCCGAGGAGCAGCTCCCGTCCCATAACCAGATCTGCACACATTGTGCTGACACTGTACTGCAAGATTAGGTGAGGATGGGACCCGGAAGCACTCAGCATGGTGCCTGGTGACAGTGATAACATCTACCGGTTGCTAAGTACTGACTGTTGTGCCAGGCACACGATTGAGTCCTCACAACAGCTCAAGCAGCTCTGGGCAATTATCTCCATTTTACATTTGAGGAAATGGAATCTCAGAGAGGTTCAGTAATGCATCAGGGGTCACACAGCTGGGGAATAGTGGAGCAGGGGCTCAAAGTCAGGCTCTGGCTAAAGGCTGTGACCTTAACCACTGCACCACACACAGCCTCATTACACATGAGACAGATGCTCATTATTGTCTTTCTCTTCATTTCCCTTTTCTCTTTCCACCTTCTTCCCTCCTCTCCCTCCTTCTTCTCCCTCCCTGTCTTCCCTCCCTCTTCTCATGATAGTTATGCTGGGACACTCAATGCCCGATACATATTTTTTGAATTGAATGGCATCCCAGTTTGGAGCAATAGATGCTTAGCTCACTAAATTTTGATTGAATCAGCTGTCAGAGAAATCTGAGTGCATGCAAGTTCTGCTGGAGGTAGGGGATTCTGGCCACAGAATTTAATACCGTTTGCAAATCTCACTAACTTCCTGAAATTCTCTAAGGGGTGGGGAGTGGAGGAGCATGAAGAATGATGAACATGACAAGTGGGAATCCTTTAGTCTCCAGTGTCTCCTTCTCAGTGCTCTAGATTTTCTCTCCTTTTCTTTGCCAGTTTCTCCCTCTCATCTTTAGCATCCTCCCTCCCCCCAGCTTCCCAGCATAGATGGTGGAAAAAATAACTGCAGTATAAATGCAGTAATTCTTAATGGGGCATTTATGTGTCTGGGGCATGGAAAGTGGCTGGATCACATTGAACAGTCAAACACTGAGAAACTTGGTTAAGAAAGAGGTCTCGGTACAGTTGAATTAGAGCATGTTTCTGTTTTCTGTATGCTTAGAATTGTTTGACTATAAATCTACTAATCAGACATGATAAATGTCTGGTTGCAGCCATGGGCTAGCATTTGCATCAGAGAAAGCAAATTTTGAAAAGGTCATCATTTAATTTTTTGCCTTTTGCAGCCAGCCTGCATCTCAGTTCTATTAAATTCAAAGCTACACAGTAAATTTACTGCTTGCTTGTTTACTTTACTCTGGTGAGCATCTTTCAGGATTCTAGCTACTGCTTGAAACAGCATGCTTTAAGTGACCTGGATCAGAGAGGGATGTTAGGTGTTTTTGAATGTGGAGGTTAGACCCTTAATCTCAGAGAAAGGCTAGAAATTGTGGAGCTCTGTGATTATATTGTTAAAAGATAGATGAGTGGATTCTTGTATGGACTGAGACGTGATAAAGTACAGCTGCCTTCATTCATTCACTCATTCATTCAACCAGGGTCAGGTGAGCACATAACATAGCCAGGCAGTAAGCAGTCTACATTTATCATTAACTCTGTTAACCTTTACAGTAACCCTACACATAGGTTCTAATATTATTCTTATTTTCTAGGTGAGGAAGTGGAGGCACAGAGAGATTAAGTGACTTGCCCAAGGTTGCACAGTCAGTAAGTGATGGAGCTGTGTCTTGAACCCAGGGTGTTTGGCTTCCAAGCACGTGCTCTTCCCTGCTGCTTGCTTAATGCAGGAGATGCAGTAATGAATGAGACAGCATCTGCTCTAAAGGATCTCACCTTCTTTGTATAAATAACAAACATAGCATTTAAATCCATGCATATGTAATTCCAGTAACTATCATTTGTTTCGTACCTACTGTATGCTAGGCACAACACTTCACATTTACTACATTTTTCTGTTCCTTACAATAACCCAACGAGGTAGGAATTTTTATCTCTATCCAGCAAGTGAGGAAACTGAAGCTCAGAGAGGTTAAATTAAATTAAAAGTCATACATTTAGAGAGGTGCTAGCTTTAGCAAATAAAAACATAGGCAAGTAAATTTGAACTTCTAACGGCAGATCATTTTTAAGTACAAGTATGTTGCATGAAATATTTTGGGGTATACTTATAATAAAGAATTATTTGTTGTTTATCTAAAATCCAGTTTAACTGGGTGTCTTGTATTTTGTCCGACAATCCTACACATTGAGTATGTGGCGATATTGGCATTCAGTCTCGGGTCTTTCTTTTTTTAATTGAAGTATAGTTGATTTACAATGTTGTGTTTCTGGTGTACAGCAAAGTGATTCAATTATATATATATATTTTTTTCTTTTTCATATCCTTTTCCATTATGGTTTATTACAGAATATTGAATGTCGTTCCCTGTGCTATACCGTAGGACCTTGTTGTTATCCCAGGTCTTTCTGATTCTAAATTTTTCAGTTGGCCAATTGAAGTCAAGAAGAGTGACCTCAAATGTGGTTTTAACCTTGAGCTTCAGTAGTTGCTTTAGTCCACAATTACCTGTAAATGTTGATAGAGCAGAAAATGATAATAATGATAGAAATAGTAATATTAATACACAAATTCACTACTTATTATGAGTCAGACACTATTCTGAGATTTTCAGTTGTTTAACTCATTTAATCCTCGCACTAATTCCATGAGGTATGTTCTATTATTATCCCCATTTTCTAGCAATGGTTTTCAATTGGGAGTGATTTTGCCCCCAGGGGACATTTGGCAATGTCTGGAGGCATTTTTTGGTCTTCTCAAGTGAGGGGTGCTACTAGCATCTAGTGGGTAGATGCCAGGGATGTTGCTAAACATCCTACAATGAACAGGATAGCCCCTCCCCGACCACCAAGACTTACCTGGCCCAAAATGTCAATAGCTCCAAGCTTGATAAATCCTGTACTGGAAGAGCTTGAGGCACAGAGAGGTTTGGTAACTTGCCCAAACTTGCGCAGCTACTTAGTAGCCAGGGTGAGATTTGAACCTAGGCAGCCGGCTTCCAGGATCTGGGCACTTCACCCAATTTACAGGTGATGGAGAGGCTCAGGAAGATTGGAATACCAAGGTGCTACAGCCAGTCAGTAGCAAGGATGGAACCACAAGTCATGTATCTTGATTCCTAATTCATTACTCTCCCTACCCCCAAATTCCATTATCTATAATTTCCCAACCAGTAATTCCCAGCATTTATGTGTTTGTGTCATATTTCAAAGTAGAATTTAAAGTTGATCCATTTTTTGTTTGATCCATTTGTTGATCCATTCATTTCAGCCAACATTTCCCAGGCACCTACTCTGTGCTCACCCCTACTTGGGAAGTAAAGGTACAAAGACAAGACATAGTTTCCACCACATGGGGCTTAAAATCCAGGCACACGTTCATTTCAGTTTTAAATTCTATGATTCTAGGCTTATTTGCATTCATGTTTGTTTTAGGCTGGATTTTCCCAGAAGCACGCCCTGAGATAAAGATTTGGAACAGGTGGTTTATTTGGGAGGTAGTCTCAGGAAACACAGGTCAGGGGGTTGGGATGTGAGAGGAAGTTGGTAAAGGGTGAGGTGTTAAGCCTGATACCATCTTAGGTGATTGGAGCTTGGACCTCAGTTCTGCAGGGGAACTCTGGGACACACCATAGAACATAAGCCTCAGAGTTATTCCATCTGAGGAACGAGAAAAAAGCTGGGGTATTTATCCTCCAACACAACCTCTCGTTGACTGACTGGGCTACTCTTGACACATTAAGTCCCTTTCACTTCTGACCTGCCCTGTAAATGGGCCAAGAGGAGCCCTCAGGTACAGAGTCACAAGGGCATGCTGTCCGATGAGTCCCTAGGGGATATGGATGAGCACCGACAGTCTCTGCTACAGTGGGCAACAAACATTGATTGAACACCGACTATGAGCCAGGGACTTTCCAACATTGGTTCATTCTTCTGAACTCCATCAAAGATCCCCAAGTCACCGTCTCCAACAGCTTGTTTTCAATCCTTACTCATTCTCGTCTTTAGTTGCTGTGTAGGTGAAGTGAATATCCACAAAACTGCATGAGTCGGGGAAGAGGCTCACTCTCCACTAGAGTAGAGAGGTAAAAGTCTGGTGCTACCCTGAGTAACTGGGGCTTACCCAAGGAGGGACCCTGTTTGAAAATAGTCAGCACAGAGAAAAGCAGAATCATGACCTGGGGAGAGAACAAGCCTTGATCATGTCATTTGAGTGCCTGGATCCAGCTTTACCTGAAGCAAAAGACTTCTGGTCATTTTATTTACCAGAAACAATAAATTCTCATTTGTGTTTTTTGGGGGGTCTGTTCAGATATAGCCTAAAGTGTTCTGACCCATAAATCAAACATGGAGATATTGTGAGAGTTGCAGTAATGAAGGTTTCGAGGCCCAGAGTTTGAAATGATTGTTACTGGATCAAACCACAAGGTATCACTAATTTTAATGTCACCCTTGATTGTTTTGATGCCATAACAAAGGATCATATTTTCTAATATCAGTATGTATGAGTTTTTGCCTCATTGGAAGTTAGTGCCCCATTTAGTTTCATTAAATGTCTGCTGCCTTCTTTGGTTTTGCCAAACTACATTTTTATCTGTGTGGCTTTTTCTAGATTCTCTTGTTATAGATCATCCAAGCACTTTCTGGATCTACTCAGTTTATTGCCAGAAAGCCTGTTTTCCTCTGAAAGGTGTGCTTTAAATGCTTGAGCAAAGCACTTGAACTGTGTTTTAAGACTTTTATCACAACTGAAAAAAAATTCTGCAAGCAGTGCTTGAACTAAATTGGGATCTCACTTTTGACGAGGCAGGTGTAGGATGTTTCAAGGCAGAGAGAGCTCTCCTCTGCAAATTTCATTTTTCCACTCCAGCTGGAGCTTGAATTACCATCCTTGGGGGCAAATCACATCTGGTTTGGACTTCATAGTATGGCTTTTAAGTATCTTCGCAGAATCGTTCAAAGATTGCAATTGCTTCCAGTAGATCTGATTCATAAGTTCATGGCTGCAACAGCTGCTCTCTGAATCAATTTGTAAATAGGAGTGGGGTTTTGAATGGAGGGAGCAGACAGCCTGTGGACAGTCGAGGGAGGCAGTTTTATAGAAGAGTGGTGGATACAAGGGCATCCACCCCCGGTTTTGATCCCAGCTCTGGCACTAGCTGGGAGATCCTGGACAATTTTCATATTGTCTCTGAGCTTCAGCTTCCTCTCTGTAAAATGAGGTTGATAACAGTTCCTGCCTCATGGGTTACTGTGAAGATTAAATTTGATAACAAATGTACAGTACTTAGCCCTGTGTTAGACTTGTGGTTCTATGTGCTGTGGGTACATAGTAAATGCTCAACAAAAAGGTAGCTGTTTGCATCAATTAGGATGCTTTTATTGGGACAAAAAAAATCCTGATTCAACTGATTTAAACAGTAAGAAAAATTTATTATCTCCAGTAACAGTGACTCCAAGACTAGTTCAGTACCTTGTCCTGAATTGGTCCTTCACCAAGGACCAATGTCCTTCTCATATGTCTCCTCTGCCATCCTAATGTCTTAATGTCAGCAGTCCTAATGGTCACAAGATGGCTCTCCCAGTTCTAGACGTCATTTTCAGATGCAATTTAATGTCCAGTCATGGAAGAAGTTCCATTTTCTTTGGTGTGTGTCTCTTTTTGTAAAAATTTATTTTTATTGGCATATAGTTGCTTTACAATGTTGTGTTACTTCTACTGCACAGCAAAATGAATTAGCCATACATATACATATATTCCCTCCCTTTTGGATTTCCCTCGCATTTAGGACACCACAGTGTATTAAGTAGAGTTCCCTGTGCTATACAGTATGTTCCCCTCAGTTGTCTATTTTATGCATAGTATCAACAGTGTATATATGTCAGTCCCAGTCTTCCAATTCCTCCCACCCCACGCCTTTCCTCCTTGGTGTCCATATATTTGTTCTCTAAGCCTGTCTCTATTTCTGCTTTGCAAATAAGGTCTGTGTGTCTTTTTTTTTTTTTTTTTTGAGTTTGAATTTTATTTATTTTTAACATCTTCATTGGAGTATAATTGCTTTACAATGGTGTGTTAGTTTCTGCTCTATAACACAGTGAATCAGCTATACATATACATATATCCCCATAGCCCCTCCCTCTTGGGTCTCCCTCCCACCCTTCCTATCCCACCCCTCTAGGTGATCACAAAGCACTGAGCCGATCTCCCTGTGTGATGCAGCGGCTTCCCACTAGCTATCTATTTTACATTTGGTAGTGTATATATGTCCATGCCACTCTCTTACTTTGTCCCAACTTACCCTACCCCCTCCCCGTGTCCTCAAGTCTATTCTCATCTGTGTCTTTATTCCTGTCCTGTCCCTAGGTTCTTCATAACCATTTTTTTTTTAGATTCCATATATATATGTGTTAGCATACGATATTTGTTTTTCTCTTTCTGACTTACTTCACTCTGTATGACAGACTCTATGTCCATCCACTTCACTACAAATAACTCAATTTCATTTCTTTTTATGGCTGAGTAATATTCCATTGTACATATGTGCCACATCTTCTTTATCCATTCATCTGTCACTGGACACTTAGGTTGCTTCCGTGTCCTGGCTATTGTAAATAGAGCTGCAATGAACATTGTGGTACATGACTCTTTTTGAATTATGGTTTTCTCAGGGTATATGCCCAGTAGCGGGATTGCTGGGTCATATGGTAGTTCAATTTTTAGTTTTTTAAGGAACCTCCATACTGTTTTCCATAGTAGCTGTATCAATTTACATTCCCACCAACAGCTCAAGAGGGTTCCCTTTTCTCCACAACCTCTCCAGCATTTATTGTTTGTAGATTTTTTGATGATGGCCATTCTGACTGGTGTGAGGGGATATCTCGTAGTTTTGATTTGCTTTTCTCTAATGGTTAGTGATGTTGAGCATTCTTTCATGTGTTTGTTGGCAGTCTGTATATCTTCTTTGGAGAAATGTCTATATAGGTCTTCTGCCCATTTTTGGATTGGGTTGTTTGCTTTTTTGATACAGAGCTGCATGAGCTGCTTGTATATTTTGGAGATTAATCCTTTGTCAGTTGCTTCATTTGCAAATATTTTCTCCCATTCTGAGGGTTGTCTTTTGGTCTTGTTTATGGTTTCCTTTGCTGTGCAAAAGCTTTCAAGTTTCATTAGGTCCCATTTGTTTATTTTTGTTTTTCCATTTCTCTAGCAGGTGGGTCAAAAAGGATCTTGCTGTGATTTATGTCATAGAGTGTTCTGCCTATGTTTTCCTCTAAGAGTTTAATAGTGTCTGGCCTTACATTTAGGTCTTTAATCCATTTTGAGTTTATTTTTGTGTATGGTGTTAGGGAGTGTTCTAATTTCATTCTTTTACATGTAGCTGTCCAGTTTTCCCAGCACCACTTATTGAAGAGGCTGTCTTTTCTCCATTGTATATTCCTGCCTCCTTTATCAAAGGGAAGGTGACCATATGTGCGTGGGTTTACCTCTGGGCTTTCTATCCTGTTCCATTGATCTATATTTCTGTTTTTGTGCCAGTACCATACTGTCTTGATTACTGTAGCTTTGTAGTATAGTCTGAAGTCAGGGAGCCTGATTCCTCCAGCTCCGTTTTTCTTTCTCAAGATTGCTTTGGCTGTTCGGGGTCTTTTGTGTTTCCATACAAATTGTGAAATGTTTTGTTCTAGCTCTGTGAAAAATGCCATTGGTAGTTTGATAGGGGTTGCATTGAATTTGTAGATTGCTTTGGGTAGTATAGTCATTTTCACAATGTTGATTCTTCCAATCCAAGAACATGGTATATCTCTCCATCTGTTTGTATCATCTTTAATTTCTTTCATCAGTGTCTTATAGTTTTCTGCATACAGGTCTTTTGTCTCCTTAGGTAGGTCTATTCCTAGGTATTTTATTCTTATTGTTGCAGTGGTAAATGGGTGTGTTTCCTCAATTTCTCTTTCAGATTTTTCATCATTAGTGTATAGGAATGCAAGAGATTTCTGTGCATTAATCTTGTATCCTGCAACTTTACCAAATTCATTGATTAGCTCTAGTATTTTTCTGGTAGCATCTTTAGGATTCTCTCTATATAGTATCACGTCATCTGCAAACAGTGACAGTTTTACTTGTTCTTTTCCGATTTGGATTCCTTTTATTTCTTTTTATTCTCTGATTGCTGTGGCTAAAACTTCCAAAACTATGTAGAATAATAGTGGTGGGAATGGGCAACCGTGTCTTGTTCCTGATCTTAGAGGAAATGGTTTCAATTATTCACCATTGAGAACAATGTTGGCCGTGGGTTTGTCATATATGGCCTTTATTATGTCGAGGTAAGTTCCCTCTATGCCTACTTTCTGGAGACTTTTAATCATAAATGGGTGTTGAATTTTGCCAAAAGCTTTTTTAAAATTTTTTTTATTTTTCGGTTTGCGGGCCTCTCACTGCTGTGGCCTCTCCCGTTGCGGAGCACAGGCTCTGGATGCGCAGGCTCAGCGGCCATGGCTCACGGGCTCAGCCATTCCGTGACATGTGGGATCTTCCCGGACCAGTGCATGAACCCACGTCCCCTGCACCGGCAGGCGGACTCTCAACCACTGCGCCACCAGGGAAGCCCGTCAAAAGCTTTTTCTTCATCTATTGAGTTTATTATATGGTTTTTACCTTTCAATTTGTTAATATGGTGTGTCACATTGATTTGCATATATTGAAGAATCCTTGCATTCCTGGGATAAACCCCACTTGATCATGGTGTATGATCCTTTTAATGTGCCACTGGATTCTGTTTGCTAGCATTTTGTTGAGGATTTTTGCATCTATGTTCATCAGTGATATTGGCCTGTAGTTTTTGTTTTTTGTGACATCTTTATCTGGTTTTGGTCTCAGGGTTATGGTGGCCTCGTAGAATGAGTTTGGGAGTGTTCCTCCCTCTGCTATATTTTGGAAGAGTTTGAGAAGGATAGGTGTTAGTTCTTCTCTAAATGTTTGATAGAATTCGCCTATGAAGCCATCTGGGCCTGAACTTTTGTTTGTTGGAAAATTTCTAATCATAGTTTCAATTTCAGTGCCTGTGATTGGTCTGTTTATATTTTCTATTTCTTCCTGGTTCAGTCTCATAAGGTCGTGCTTTTCTAAGAATATGTCCATTTCTAACAGGTTGTCCATTTTATTGGCATATAGTTGCTTGTAGTATCTCTAATGATCCTTTGTATTTCTTTCTTTTTTTTTTTTTTTGCGGTACGCGGGTCTCTCACTGTTGTGGCCTCACCCGTTGCGGAGCACAGGCTCCGGACGCGCAGGCTTAGCGGCCATGGCTCATGGGCGTAGCCACTCTGCGGCACGTGGGATCTTCCCGGACCGGGACACGAACCTGTGTCCCCTGCATCGGCAGGTGGACTCTCATCCACTGTGCCACCAGGGAAGCCCGATCCTTTGTATTTCTGTGATGTCAGTTGTTACTTCTCCTTTTTCATTTCTAATTCTGTTGATTTGAGTGTTCGCCCATTTTTTCTTGATGAGTCTGGCTAATGGTTTATCAATTTTGTTTCTCTTCTCAAAGAACCAGCTTTTAGTTTTATTGATCTTTGCTATCGTTTCCTTCATTTCTTTTTATTTCTGATCTGATCTTTATAATTTCTTTCCTTCTGCTAACTTTGGGGTTTTTTTTGTTCTTCTTTCTCTAATCACTTTAGGGGTAGGTTAGATTGTTTATTTGAGGTTTCTCTTGTTTCTTGAGGTAGGATTGTACTGCTATAAACTTCCCTCTTTGAACTGCTTTTGCTGCATCTCATAGGTTTTGGGTCATTCTGTTTTCATTGTCATTTGTTTCTAGGTGTTTTTAAATTTCCTCTTTGATTTCTTCAGTGATCTCTTGGTTATTTAGTAGCATGTTGTTTAACCTCCATGTGTTTGTATTTTTTACAGTTTTTTCCCCCTGTAATTGATATCTAGTCTCATAGCATTGTGGTCAGAAAAGATACTTGATACGAGTTCAATTTTCTTAAATTTTCCAAGTCTTGATTTGTGACCCAAGATATGATGTATCCTGGAGAATGTTCCATGAGCACTTGGGAAGATGGTGTATTCTGTTGTTTTTGGATGGAATGTCCTATAAATATCAGTTAAGTCCATCTTTTTTAATGTGTCATTTAAAGCTTGTGTTTCCTTATTTACTTTCATTTTGGATGATCTGTCCATTGGTGAAAGTGGGGCGTTCAAGTTTCCTACTATTATTGTGTCACTGTCGATTTCCCCTTTTATGGCTATTAGCATTTGCCTTATGTATGGAGGTGCTCCTATGTTGGGTGCATAAATATTTACAACTGTTATATCTTCTTGTTGGATTGATCCCTTGATTATTATGTAGTGTCCTTCTTTGTCTCTTGTAATAGGCTTTATTTTAAAGTCTGTTTTGTCTGATATGAGAATTGCTACTCCAGCTTTCTTTTGATTTCCATTTGAATGGAATATCTTTTTCCATCCCCTCACTTCCAGTCTGTATGTATCCCTAGGTCTGAAGTGGGTCTCTTGTAGACAGCTTATATACGGGTCTTGTTTTTGTATCCATTCAACCAGTCTGTGTCTTTTGGTTGGAGCATTTAATCCATTTACATTTAAGGTAATTATCGATATGTATGTTCCTATTACCATTTTCTTAATTGTTTTGGGTTTGTTATTGTAGGTCTTTTCCTTCTCTTGTGTTTCCTGCCTAGAGAAGTTCCTTTAGCATTTGTTGTAAAGCTGGTTTGGTGGTACTGAATTCTCTTAGCTTTTGCTTGTCTGTAAAGGTTTTAATTTCTCCATCGAATCTGAATGAGATCCTTGCTGGGTAGAGTAATCTTGGTTATAGGTTTTTCCCTGTCATTACTTTAAATATGTCCTGCCACTGCCTTCTGGCTTGCAGAGTTTCTGCTGAAAGATCAGCTGTTAACCTTATGAGGATTCCCTTGTATGTTACTTGTTGCTTTTCCCTTGCTGCTTGTAATATTTTTTTCTTTGTGTTTAATTTTTGATAGTTGATTAATATGTGCCTTGGCATGTTTCTCCTTGAATATATCCTGTATGGGACTCTCTGTGCTTCCTGGACTTGATTGACTATTTCCTTTCCTATATTAGGGAATTTTTCAACTCTAATCTCTTCAAATATTTTCTCAGTCCCTTTCTTTTTCTCTTCTTCTGGGATCCCTATAATTCTAATGTTGGTGTGTTTAATATTGTCCCAGAGGTCTCTGAGACTGTCCTCAATTTTTTCATTCTCTTTTCTTTATTCTGCTCTGCGGTAGTTATTTCCACTGTTTTATCTTCCAGGTCACTTCTCTGTTCTTCTGCCTCAGTTATTCTGCTATTGATTACTTCTAGAGAATTTTTAATTTCATTTATTGTGTTGTTTGTCATTGTTTGTTTGCTCTTTAGTTCTTCCAGGTTCTTGTTAAACGTTTCTTATATTTTCTCCATTCTATTTCCAAGATTTGGGATCGTCTTTACTATCATTACTCTGAATTCTTTTTCAGGTAGACTGCCTGTTTCCTCTTCATTTGTTTTTTCTGGTCGGTTTTACCTTGCTCCTTCATCTGGTGGGTTTTTACCTTGCTGCATATTTCTCTGTCTTCTCATTTTGCTTAACTTACTGTGTTTGGGGTCTCCTTTTCGCAGGGTGAAAGTTCGTAGTTCCCATTGTTTTTGGTGTCTGCCCCCAGTGGATAAGGTTGATTCAGTGGTTTGTCTAGGCTTCCAGGTGGAGGGGACTGGTGCCTGTGTTCTGGTGGATGAGGCTGGATCTTGTCTTTTTGGTGGACAGGAAAACGTCTGGTGGTATGTTTTGGGGTGTCTGTGAACTTATGATTTTAGGCAGCCTCTCTGCTAATGGGTGGGGTTGTGTTCCTCTCTTGCTGTTTGGCATGGGGTGCCCAGCGCTGGAGCTTGCTGGTCGTTGAGTGGATCTGGGTCTTATTGTTGAGACAGAGAGCTCTCGCCAATTGATATTATGTGGGGCTGGGAGGTCTCTGGTGGTCCAGTGTCCTGAACTCAGCTCTCCCACCTCTGAGGCTCAGGCCTGACACCCCGCCAGGACACCAAGACCCTGTCAGCCACACGGCTTTTAGGAAGTTTGAGGTCTTCTACTGGCGTGCAGTAGGTGTTCAGTAGGAGTTGTTCCACGTGTAGATTTATTTTTGATGTATTTGTGGGGAGGAAGGTTATCTCCACATCTTACTTCTCTGCCATCTTGAAGTGTAATTTCACTTATTCTTCTTACGGTGTGATTTTGATGCTCTTTCCATTGAGTGGCAGTATCTACGTTCTTTCCTTTTGAATCTGGGCAAGCTTGAGACTGTGGTAGAGTGAAACCATATGACTTTTGAGGTGACTTGCCCAGGTTTCCACAGCTAATAAACAGTGGCAGAACTGGAATTTGATGCTAGGACTGGCCCATGACCTTGATTCTGGGAGTGTCAACAGGTACATTCCCTCTCTGGGGGCTGAACTGCCTCAAAAAACCTGAGACAAAGTAAATTGTGAGCTGTGTCATCCACCCTGCAAAGAGTATTTCTTAATCTGAGACACATAGTTCGAATGCTTTAATCACAATATCATATGTTTCAGACAGCAGCAGGACCAATGCAATATGACCTAGTTAAGGATGCCTTAAGGATAAAGCCTCATGTGATCAAGGAGCTTGGGTTTAAAATTTTGTTAATGTAACGATCCAGCCACTCCCCTTGTACTTCATTACTATATGAGTTCCCTATGGCTTCTGTAACAAATGACCATGAACTTAGTAACTCAAAACAACACAAATTTATTCTCCTAAATCCTGGAGGTCAGGAGAATGAAATCAAGGACTTACTGAAGACTTAAATCAGGGTGTTAGCAGGGCTTGTTCATTCTGTAGGATCCAGGGGAGAATCCATTCCTTGCCTCTGCCAGCTGCTAGAGGCTGCTCCTGGCCCCTTCCTCCATCTTTAAAGCCAGCAATACAGCATCTTCTCTTCTCTATGACTTCCTGCCTCCCTCTTATAAGGGCCTTTGTAATTACATTGGGTTCACCTAAAAAATCCGGGTAGATTTTCTTTCCATCTCAAGATCCTTAACTTAATCATATCTGCAAAGTCCTTTTGCCATATAAGGTAACATATCTATAGGTTCCACAGATTAGGATGTTGACATCTTTGGGGAAGTGGGGTCATTATTCACCCTACTGTAATTACCCAGAATTCTTCAAAAGCCTGTTGGATGGATCAGGTTTCCATTTGAGAATCCATCTGTGCCAGTTCAGGTCCTGCAAGAAGCAGATGTTAGGAGAGAATTACAGGGGTGAGTGCCTGTGAAGGATGAAGAAGAGAGGGAGCTGAAATAGAGTGTGATGTGGGTCTGACACCCGTGAAAAGGGAGGGGCAGGAAGGAGGGCTGGATAGGAAGAGCTGAGACCCCAGTGCAGCCCTGAGAAGGTCTCAGCCCGGCTGATGGGGAGCCCCAGAGCAAGGATTGCCCTTTAAGGAGTCCCATGTCTATCCTGAGTGGCCCAGCTGTACCACCCTTGCCGTGCTCAGTCAGAGATTGGGAGCAACCCTGGGAAAGTGGGTGTTTAGGATCTCTGGAAGCAGCTGGAGGCTGTCAGCCAGTTACAGTCTTTGCAGCAGGGAGATCTGAGCTGTGCTCTCTCATGGCCCCCACATCACCAGACAGGTTAAGGGAGCTTCCCTCTTCTCTGCTTTAAAACCATCAAGTGCAAGGTGAGGTCTGACAGTTTGAATTATCCTTGTCCTGGCATGAGAAATGATACTCGCTGGAGAGTTGAAGGGTCAAAGGAACCAGCTGCTTACTCGGTGTGTGACTTTGGAAAAGTGGCCTCCCCTGTCTGAGCCTCCGTTTTCTCATCCCTAATATTCATTCCACTTTAAATATTCATTGTTTGCTGATTGTCTGCCAGATGCCACCTGAGGGGCCTGAGACTTGGCAGGGAACAAGACAGACGCAGTCCCTGTCCTCACTTTGCTGATGGCTGGTGAGAGTCCCAACTTGCAGGGTTGTTCTGATGACAAATGTGGAGATCATTCTGTAAATGGCCAGGTCTTAACTGCACTGTCCCCTTTGCTAACACCGGAGGGTTTCACAGCCCATAATTTTGGGAACTACTGATTCTTTTGGGCCATGGGGCACTCTGAAGTGTGCATTTAGCCACAGATTAGGTTTGGTTCTTCTGGAGCCCAGAATACACCAAAAATCCAGGAGTCTGAGTGTATTATACTTGTGCAAACCAGTTTTTTTTTTTCCTGGCTCAAAAACCCAAATTTCATGCTTAATGAATGGAAGTTATGCTTCCCTTGGCCTGTCTTTCCTGAGGATGTCTCTTTAAAATCTGTTCCATGTTACCAGTACTCTATTATTATGCCACTTTAAGCCATTTTTTGGTTAAGAATGTGGGTTCTGGAACAAGACTGTCTATATTTGAACCCCTCCTCTGCCACTTATTGGCCCTGTGACCTTGGAGGCAAGTAACTTAGTCTCTCTGTGCCTCAGTTTGTAATCTGTAAAATGGGGATAATAAAGGTAACCAACTCATAGGATTGTTGTATTTATTCACTTTGTACTGAATACCTACTATGTGATGGATGTCTTACTCTCAGTGCTGGAGACATCAGTGAATAAAACAGGCAGATGTTCTAATGGGAGTGACAGGCAATAAAAAGTAAATGATATAATATGACAGGTGGGATAAGTGCCATAAAGAAAAATAAACCAGAGTAATGGGACTAGAGAGGAAGGGTGCTACTTTAGCTCAGGTAATCAGGGAAGACCTCTCCAAGGAGGTGACATTTGAGTAGAGACCTGGGCAAAGTGAGCCATGTGGATGTGTATCTGGGGGAAGAGCATTTCAGGCAGAGGGAATGGCAGTGCAGAGGGAATGCCAAGTGCAAAGGTCCTGAGGTAGCAAAGAGTTTGAGGAACAGCAAGGAGGGTAGTGCAGGTAGAACAGAGTGAATGAGCAAAGGTTTAGGTGAGTTAATAAAAGTCAAGTGCTTGGAACAGTGCCTGGCACAATAGCAAATACATCAATGTTAATTGTTGTCATTGTTATTATTATTGCCATGAGTCTTCAGAATAGAAAACTCATATGGGGGGGAAAATCTAGGCTATGTATTTTCCTTATATTACAAAATATATTAAAAATAAATTTAGTTTTCTTCTAAGTTGACAGGAATATATATTCCTTTATACATATATATGTGTGATTGTGTTTGTGTGTGCATTTATATACATATATATAATCATTGTAAGTAATTTTCAAAATACAGATGAGAGAATATATGGAAACAACCACTGTTAATGTTTTAGTAAATTTCCCACTGGTATTTTTATATGCTTAGCTTTCCATCTGTCACAGTTACAATCACTACGTATACTGTATGCAATTCTATGTTTTTACTTGACCTGATGACATAAATACTTGCCATTATACAAATGTATCACAAACATAATTTGTTAGGGCTGAATAATGTTCTGCTGACTGTAAAATGCCAACCCAGTCAGCAGTTAATGGACATTTAGGCTGGTTTTCGTTTTTCTCTATATGCATAATGTGCATTATGTTTTTTTCCCCCTTATACTCAGGGTTGTTTCCTTAGTTGACATTTTCACATATGAAATTGTTGATTCAAAATTCTAGATGGTTGGTTCTTCACTTACAGAAATTTAAAACCTACAATGTTTATTTGGGGGGTTCTTTGATATGGAGTGAATCAGATCTCTTGGTAGACTTCAGATAGTGCTACATTTCATTTTATTCCTTTTTCAGGTTGGAAAAGTTCATGTCCATTCATCTCTGAGAGTAGTGAGATTTTATGTTTGGTGCCCCTAGCACTTTTTATTAAAAAAAGATCTCTATCCAATGCCTTATTGAGACATTATGACTCTTGGTAATACTGGAACTAAGGTGATGCAGTCAGTAAAAGATGGGGTAAAAGATGAAACTTCTAACCAGACCTGTGACCCGAGAGAAGTCCTGCCTTCTCTTTGGGCCACAGTTTCCCCACATGTAATAAAGACCACAGGACTCCTGTGTTGTTCTGAGCACTTGCATTATTTGCATTTATTGACCCAAGTTCTTAGAGCAATTGGGCACCTGCCCTTTGAGGATACTGCGTTAAAGCTATAAGCTCCCTAAGGTCAGATATCTTGCCTGCTTTATTCACAACTCTATTAGTCTGCTCAGGCCATCATAACAAAATACTACAGACCGGGGGGCTTGAATAACAGAAATTAATTTCTCACAGTTTTGGAGGGTGGAAGTCCAAGATCAAGGTGTCAGTAGGGCTGGCTTCTCTTGAGATCTTTCTCTTTGGCTTGAAGATGGTCATCTTCTCACTGTGTCCTTATGTGGCCTTTCCTCTGTGCTGGTGCATCCTTGGTGTCTCTCTCTCTATTTTCTTATAAGGACACTGTCAGATTGGATTAGGACCCCACCCTGTTGTCTTAATTTTAACTTAAATCAACTCTTTAAAGGACTTATCTCCAAATACAGTTACATTCTGAAGTACTGGGTGTTGGGACTTCAACATTAGAATGGGGGGGGGGGACTTCCCTGGTAGCGCAGTGGTTAAGAATCCGCCTGCCAATGCAGGGGACACAGGTTCGAGCCCTGGTCCGGGAAGATCCCACATGCTGCAGAGCAACTAAGCCCGTGTGCCACAACTACTGAGCCTGTACTCTAGAGCCCACAAGCCACAACTCCTGAGCCCACATGCCACAACTACTGAAGCCCACGTGCCTAGAGCCCATGCTCTGCAACAAGAGAAGCTACCGCAATGAGAAGCCCGCGCACTGCAACGAAGAGTAGCCCCTGCTCACCGCAACTAGAGAAAGCCCACACGCAGCAATGAAGACCCAGTGCAGCCAAAAATAAATAAATAATTTAAAATAAATTTTAAAAAAATTGACAAAAAAAGAAAATTATTTTTAAAAAAAAGAATGGGGGGGGGACACAAAATTCAGCCAGTGTATATCCAGCTTTTAGAACTAACATTGTCATCATATATTTAGCACCAAATATAGATGCACATCACCTTAGTTCCTGGCACATACACTCTCAGAAAACATTTGTTGAATGAATGAATGAATGTATGAATGAATAAATGAATGAACGAAGGCAGCATCTTAGAAGTTTGGGAAAGCTGACATTTGCAGTTCGGTCCAGGCAGCCAAGGCAGTCCCATTCTGTAGAACTGCATCTCTAATATTACCCCTGTTTTGCAGGTGAGGATGTTGAGCTGAAGGAGCTGAGACTCAAGTCTAGGCCTCCCTGATGTCAGGGCCAGAGCTTCTAACTTTCCTGCCACACTGGCAAGCTTGGCTTGATCATTACCAAGCTCCATTACTTAACTTTAGCATTCTCTAGAAATCATTCCTTCTTCACTGAACGAAGACTTTCTTATCAGACTGGGTAAGAGGAAGCCAAGAGGAGATTCTTGAATAATAAGTGATTATGTGGGGGTCCAAAAGTGGAATTTTGCTCATCCCCTTTTATATATCTTTTTTTTTTGGCTGTGCTGCCCAATGGCATGCGGGATCTTAGTTCCCTAACAAGGGATTGAACCCATGCCCTCTGCAGTGGAAGTGATGAGTCGTAACCACTGGACTGCCAGGGAATTCCCATCTTTTTAATAAAAAGTAGCTTTTAAAGTAGAACAGTAACACACACATAGTAAAATAATTCAAACAGTACAGAAAGGCAAAAAGGAAAAAAACCTCTCCCTCCTTGCCTCCAGGCCCACTCTCAGAGGTAACACTGTTGACAAAAATGCCAGCGCTGTGAGAGCTAGGAAATTTTTTTTGTTTTTTTGTTGGCGATACGCGGGCCTCTCACTGCCGTGGCCTCTCCCGTTGCGGGGCACAGGCTCCGGACGCACAGGCTCAGCGGCCATGGCTCACGGGCCCAGCCGCCCTGCGGCATGTGAGATCTTCCCGGACCGGGGCACAAACCTGTGTCCCCTGCATCGGCAGGTGGACTCTCAACCACTGCGCCACCAGGGAAGCCCTGAGAGCTAGGAGTTTTGACTTGGTTTCCCAGTGCTGTATCCTAGTGTCGACAACAAAGTCTGGCACACACAAGGCATTCAGTAAATATCTGAAAGCACTCAGTATGTATAATAAATATTGAAGGCATTCAATAAATATACTGAATGAATTAATGGATATATGTGCATTAACATTAAAAATTTTTTTTGAAGTAGAGTTGGCTTACAATGTGGTGTTGGTTTCAGGTGCACAGCAAAGTGATCCAGTTATACATATGCACATATTTATTCTTCCTCAGATTCTTTTCCATTGTAGGTTAATACAAGATATTGAATATAGTTCCCTGTGCTGTACAGTAGGTCCTTGTTGGTTATCTGTTTTATATATAGTAGTGTGTATACGTTAATCCCAAACTCCTAATTTTTAAAAATACAAGTGGGTTCATATTATACTTAATTATATCTTGGTGCTTTTGCATGTTAGTACTATAGATCCATTTCACTCTTGATACCAGAGACACTGAGTGCCATGGATGCATGAACTTTCAATTTTTTTTATTATGATAAAATATACATAACATAGAATTTACCATTCTAAACATTTTAAGTGTATAATTGAGTCGCGTTAAGTACATTCACGACGTTGTGCAACCATCACCACCATCCTGAATAGCTCTATGCTCATTAAACAGTAGCTCCCACTCCTTCCCTCCACCCAGCCTCTGGTAACCACTATTCTACTTTCTGCCTCTATGAACTTGCCTTTTCTAGGGACCTCATACAAGTTGAGTCGTACATTATTTGTCCTTTTTTATCTGGCTTGTTTCATGTAAACATAATGTTCATCCATGTTGCAGCATGTATCAGAATTTTTTTTTTTTTTTTTTTTCGGTACGCGGGCCTCTCACTGTTGTGGCCTCTCTCATTGCGGAGCACAGGCTCCGGACGCGCAGGCTCAGCGGCCATGGCTCAGGGGCCCAGCTGCTCCGCGGCATGTGGGATCTTCCCGGACCGGAGCACGAACCCGCGTCCCCTGCATCGGCAGGCAGGGGTTCTGAACCACTGCGCCACCAGGGAAGCCCCATGTATCAGAATTTTATTCCTCTTTAAAGGCTGAATAATATTTCATTGTATGGATAGAACTCATTTTGTTTATCCATTCGTCGATGGACACTTGGGTTGTTTCCACCATTTGGCTATTATGATTAATGATGCCACAAACACGAGTGTACAAATACCTGTTTGAGCTCCTGCTTTCACTTCTTTGGGGTACATACTGAGAAGTGGGATTACTGGATCATATAGTCATTCTTTTTGAGCAACCACCAAACTGAAACCTTCGTTTTAAAACCAGTCACTTCCTCGATTTGTGTCCATAAACATAGGGCCAGAGTGGGTGGGTAGGTGGGGGGCTGGTGAGTGACCCAAGAGAAAACATAAAGCTCTGGCCTTGGCGAGCTCCCATCACCTGGTGTGGTTCCTGTGCACATTTATTCTCCTCCTTTATTTCCTCTACCCCATGCGAACACCCATTCATTCCTTCATTCATTTTTCAACACGTGTATATTGATTGATTTTGCCGTGTTTCAGGCATAGGTTTAGGTGCTGGGATATGTTGGCAGAAATAAGCATCTACTACTTCTGCCCTCAAGGAGCTTTTATTACAATAATTATAAATAGTCCAACAAAATAAATAGATAATATAGAAAATTTAGAAGGTGAAGATAGTTCTGAAAAAAAGAAATAGGGGAATGGGGTGGTAAGTGCTGGGATGAGGGGTGTTGCTGTTTTAAATAGTGGGTCAGAGAAAACCTCACTGAGAAGGTGGCATTTTAGCAAACACTTGAAGGAGGGGAGGGAGTTGGTTGTGTGGATGAGGGGAAGAGCATTTCAGTCAGAGGGAACAGCCATTGTGGAGGCCCTGAGGTAGGAGACTCCACGTGTGCTCTGGGAAGAGCATGGCTGGGGCAGAGTGAGCAAGAGAGTGGGAGAAGATGAGGTTGGGGAGATCATGTAGGCAGAATGTGTAGGTCCTTGTAGATGCCTGTAAAGCCATTGGCTTCCTTTCTGACTGAAGTAGGGCATCTCTGGAAATTTTTGACCAGAGGAGTAGTGTGATCTAATCTCTTGTCTCTCCGTTTCTTTTCTTTTCCTCTCTTTTCCTTTTTAAAGCAGGATTATGCCACTTACTATGTTGAGAGTAGTCTGCAGGGGGGACCAGGGTAAGGGCAGGGAGACCAATTAGGAAGCAGTTACGATGATACAGATGAGAGAAGATGAGGATATGTTCCAGGCTGTTAGCTGTGGAGGTGATGAGAAGCGTTTGGATTCAGGATACGTGTTGCAGGCTGAGCCAACAGAATTTGAGGGTGGATTGTGTCATTTGTTTGTTAGTAAAATGCTTTAATGAAAACAAATGTTTTGCTGCGTCTGTAGGAATGGCTGCTAAGTGTTTGATATATTGGGGCAAGATCAATTTGTTGATAGATGATGGTTGCTGTTGGACTGGTGCCCAGATGGTCAGATTAGTTGACCTTCACCTTCTGGTGCCTCATGGTCTATCTACTCGGGTTCAGAGGAGGAAGAAGAAGATGCTAATAATGATAACAGCTAATATTGATTGAGAACTCTCTTTATGCCAGGCACTCTTCTTTTTTATTTTATTTTATTTATTTTATTTTTTTGCGGTACGCGGGCCTCTCACTGCTGTGGCCTCTCCCGTTGCAGAGCACAGGCTCCGGACGCGCAGGCCCAGCGGCCATGGCTCACGGGCCCAGCCGCTCCGCGGCACGCGGGATCCTCCCGGACCGGGGCACGAACCCGTGTCCCCTGCATCGGCAGGGGGACTCCCAACCACCGCGCCACCAGGGAAGCCCCCAGGCACTTTTCTTAACACTCATATTTCATACAGTAGATAGATATTCTTTGTTATATATTTAGAAAAAATTTTTTTGAGGTAATCACAAAGTTACAGAAAAGTTGGGAGTACAGTACCAAAATTTTTTCTTCTGCTGAATCATTTGACCGTAAGTTGCCTTTTGGTGCCTCAGTGTCCTCTAGTGTAAAATGGTTAGGAGTGTGGGATTTCAAACCAGGCCTAAGTTCAAATCTTGGATCTACCACTGACTTTATGGATGGCCTTGGGGCAAGGCAGAGCAACTCTCTAAGTCTCAGTTTCTCCATCTGAAAGACCGGATAATAATTCCAGCGCCTGCTTTCTCAGATGGAGGCGTGTGGATACCTTGGGGCAATGTGTGTAGATCACCTAGGAGAGAGCCCGGTTCATGGTAAGTGGTTGGTAAATTGCTTCTAGGATTGGTAAGTGGTTGGTAAATTGCTTCTAGGATTCTTGTTTAGGTCCCTGAAAATAGTGTTTCATTCAAAAGGGGGAAGGAGTAATTAGAGACACAGTTTGATCTATGCCGATGGAAGGGATCTTCATGGAGGTGAAGAGCTGTCTTCCCATTTTACAGATGAGGCAACTGGGTCCCACAAAGAGTAAGAAGCTCTTGAAAGGAAGCAGATATAGCACTTAAATTTTTGTCTCCTGTTCAGTCTTCAGAATGTTCCATTAAAACTGGGTGTGCTACCGTCTGTGAGCAATTAAAGGAAGAGTTATTCTTGAAGCACTTCTGGTTAGAATGAAAACACGTTGTTTTCACAGCAGGTTTAAACAAACACCCCTCCACCTTGGGCACCCCTCCCCACCAAAACAAGAAATCCAGTGCATTCTGGGTCAGCAGCCCCCTGCAGCTGTACCCGAACATTATGAGGTGTTCGAACATCAAAGCAGGGACCATCCTCTCCTCTCCACACAGTGGGGACAAAATTGCTTTCTTCTGATTGAGGCATAATTGCATCAGGATCTCAGTAGGGAGGAGGCAGGATGAAATGCCGAGAAAGTCATTCTGTACCTTTACAAAGTTATTTACTCAGCTGTCATTCAGTGGGGCAGCTTTGCTTTCTTTGGGTTTCCATTAACTTTTTTTTTTTTTTTTTTTTTGGCCTACTATGTATTGAGTGCGACTCTGTATTAAGCTCTTTAGTTATTGTAAAGGAGCATTTCTCTGGCATGTCTCCCATTCAACTCATTTCAGATTAACCATTTCTGCAACTAAATCTAACTCCAGAGGAATAAAATGCTGGGCAAAGAAGTTTTAGAGAGAGATCCGCTAAGCATGCATGTATGCATCCATTCATCTACCTGTCCATCCGTCCATCTACCCATTCATCCTGTGAAGAAAGTGTTATTTCCATCTTATAGATAAGGAACCCAAAGCTCAGAGAGGTTGTGATATGCCTAAAGTTACACAGCCAGTAAGAAGAAGTACTGGATTTTGCTATAAGCATGAAGGGGAACTCACTCCTCTCTCATTGTCTATGGCAGGGGTGAGCAAACATTTTCTGTAAAGTTCTGGATAGTAATTATTTTAGGCTTTGCAGGCCATACAGTTTCTCTCACAGCTACTGAACTCTGCCATAGCATGAAAGCAGCTATAGACAATAGGCAAATGAATGGGTTAACTGTATTCCAATAAACCTTTGCTTACAAAAACAGGAGTCAGGCCACTTTTGACCCATGGGCTGTGGTTGGCCAACTCCTGCTCTGTGGTCCTGAGGGTTGTGAATCATGGTGACTCGTGCTTCCTGAACTCCCAGCTACAGGGGTGGGCACGTGACCAACCTGAGCCAATCAGAGACTTCTCTGCGATTGATAAATTGATGATGAAAGAGAGTTTCCTCATCTGTAAAATGGACACATTAATTTTCCCTATCTCAGAGGTTAAACTTGGCAAAGATTAAATAGGTATGTATAGATAAAGGGCTCAGAATAGTGCCTGGCACAAGGTTAGATTTCTATAAAGTTTTAGTTATTATTATTTTTATATAAATTGGACTGTTTGCTTAATTTTGGCTATTAGCTGTCTTTCTTCAAATGTCTTTTATCCTCAGAGTGTATGGTTTATAAACAAAAGCTTAATTGCATAAGGAGATTACACTTATTTATTGGAACGCAGTAGTGAATTCCTTTGAAAAAGAAGCATATTCTTGTTATGCAAATAATCACCCTTAACTGTTTTTATAAACTCAGATTTTAAAAACATCAGATTTCCTGAAAGCTTCATTGCTACTGCAATGCCTTCCTGAGCCACGTTTAGCCTTTGTAGGGGGCACAGGAACTGCAAAAGCACAAAGCTACTTTCTGGTCAGGTGAATCTAAGTGAATTGAGTCAAAAGCATCAGGTTCAAGACTAGCAGAGCAGCCCCCTTGCTACTCATTTGGAACAAGCATTGATGTGTCAGACGACTCCAGTTTCTTGCATCTACCTGAGCTGGGAGTCATGTTCTGCAGATTCAGCCATGGCTGCAGTCACAGTGTAGGTCACTGACAGGAAATTTTCTTGCTACTGTTTCAAATGGAAACAGAACTTAATAGCTTATGTGTCTTTTCTCTGCTGTGTGGTGCCAGGGGCATTTTAATGGTTTGGGGAAAGGGGGGTATGTCTGAAAGCCTTGCCTTTTGGGGTTCTGTTTCAGCCACTAGACCGATGACCATATTCTGAGTTTTCTTCCCTGGCCAGTCTTTAGCCCTCACTGCCATCAACTATCTCTGCCTTTGGAACCAGCCCAGGCCTCCCAGTTCTGACACCTGTAGTCGTGTGGGCCTCCCCTGAAACCTCTCCTGTTTCACTGCTGTAGTCCAGCCGGGCAGTTGAGGGTGTGAAAATCGAGCTACTCTAGTTTCCCCCTTCATACTTGGGGCTTGGGAGAATAAGAGGCAGGGGGGCTTTTTTTTTTTCTTTCAAATGTAAAATTCTTTCTGATCAAAGCAAACTGAGTGAGCAAACCACTGTTAGGGTTATCTTTTCGTCATGTTCATGGTTTCCTTTGCTGTGCAAAAGCTTCCAAGTTTCATTAGGTCCCATTTGTTTATATTTGTTTTTATTTCCATTTCTCTAGGAGGTGAGTCAAAAAGGATCTTGCTGTGATTTATGTAACCGAGTGTTCTGCCTATGTTTTCCTCTAAGAATTTTATAGTGTCTGGCCTTACATTTAAGTCTTGAATACGTTTTGAGTTTATTTTTGTGTATGGTGTTAGGGAGTGTTCTAATTTCATTCTTTTACATGTAGCTGTCCAGTTTTCCCAGAACCACTTATTGAAGAGGCTGTCTTTTCTCCATTGTATTTTCTTACCTTCTTTATCAAAGATAAGGTGACCATATGTGTGTGGGTTTATCTCTGGGCTTTCTATCCTGTTCCATTGATCTATATTTCTGTTTTTGTGTCAGTACCATACTGTCTTGATTACTGTAGCTTTGTAGTATAGTCTGAAGTCAAGGAGCCTGATTCCTCTAGCTCCGTTTTCTTTCTCAAGATTGCTTTGGCTATTTGGGGTCTTTTCTGTTTCCATACAAATTGTGAAATGTTTTGTTCTAGCTCTGTGAAGAATGCCAGTGGTAGTTTGATAGGGATTGCGTTGAATCTGTATATTGCTTTGGGTAGTATAGTCATTTTCACAATGTTGATTCTTCCAATCCACGAACATGGTATATCTTTCCATCTACTTATATCGTCTTTAATTTCTTTCATCAGTGCCTTATAATTTTCTGCATACATGTCTTCTGTCTCCTTAGGTAGGTTTATTCCTAGGTATTTTATTCTTTCTGTTGCAGTGGTAAATTGGAGTGTTTTCTGAATTTCACTTTCAGATTTTTCATCATTAGTGTATAGGAATGCAAGAGATTTCTGTGCATTAATTTTGTATCCTGCTACTTTACCAAATTCATTGATTAGCTCTAGTAGTATTCTGGTAGCATCTTTAGGATCCTCTATGTATAGTATCATGTCATCTGTGAACAGTGACAGCTTTACTTCTTCTTTTCCGATTTGGATTCCTTTTATTTCTTTTTCTTCTCTGATTGCTGTGGCTAAAACTTTCAAAACTGTGCGGAATAATAGTGGTGAGAATGGGCAACCTTGTCTTCTTCCTGATCTTAGTGGAAATGCTTTCAGTTTTTCACCATTGAGGACGATGTTGGCTGTGGGTTTGTCATATATGGCCTTTATTATGTTGAGGTAAGTTCCCTCTATGCCTACTTTCTGGAGGGTTTTTATCATAAATCCGTGTTGAATTTTGTCAAAAGCTTTCTCTGCATCTATTGAGAAGATCATATGGTTTTTCTCCTTCAGTTTGTTAATATGGTGTATCACATTGATTAATTTGCATATATTGAAGAATCCTTGCATTGTGGGATAAACCCCACTTGATCATGGTGTATTATTTATTTATTTATGGCTGCATTGGTACTTCATTGCTGCATGTGGGCTTTCTCTAGTTGTGGTGAAGGGGGGCTACTTTTTGTTGCGGTGTGTGGGCTTCTCATTGTGGTGGTTCTTTTGTTGTGGAGCACAGGCTCTAGGTGCATGGGCTTCAGTAGTTGTGGCACGTGGGCTCAGTAGTTGTGGCTCATGGGCTCTAGAGCGCAAGCTCAGTAGTTGTGGCGCATGGCCTTAGTTGCTCCGCAGCATGTGGGATCTTCCTGGACCCGGGCTCCAACCTGTGTCCCCTGCATTGGCAGGTGGATTCTTAACCACTGCACCACCAGGGAAACCCTAGACCCCACCTCTTGATGGGAGGAGCTGCAAAGTCATGTGGCAAAAACATGGACACTGGGATAGTATTAACTGAGAGCAGGAAGCAATTAATCATCCATAGGGGAGATGTCCAAGTTTGGTTGTTAAAAATTTTTTTTGGTATTAAGACACTGTTCTGATTTCTGAGCCACCAGCCATGAGTCATTTATTTTCATGATTAGTAGATTTATAAGGTAGTGGGTGGTTGTGTCTGACTTTGAAAAGTAGACATGGAAGCAGTTGGCTGGGGCCAGTTCCTACTCTGAGTCTTTATATTGATTCGGATGTAGATTTTGCTGCTGTAATAAAGAGACCTAAGATGAGATAATATATGTTTATTTCTTTCCTAGTAAAAGTCTGGGAATACAGTCCAGGATTGATATGGTTGTTTCCCAGTCATAGGGTCCTAGGCAGGCTCTTTCTACATTGTTGCTTTGCTATTCTCAAACTCATGGTTATCATTTCATGTCCTAAAATGGCTGTTCCAATTCCTGCCATTACATTTACATTCAGTCAGTAAGCAGCGAACAGGAGGTGGGAGCATGCCTCTTTCGTTTAAAGGAACTACTCAGAAGTTGCGTGCATCACTTCTGCTTTAATCTCATCGGTCAGGATTTATTCTCATGGCCACAGCAAGCTGCAGGGGTAAGATAGTCTTTAGTGTGGGTAGCTATGTGCCCAGTTAAAATTCAAGGAATGTAGGAAATTCCCTGGCAGTCCAGTGGTAAGGACTTTGTGCTATAGTGGCCTGGGTTCCATCCATGGTTGGGGAACTAAGATCCCGCAAGCCACGGGGTGCAGGCCCCCCACCCTCCCCAAAATCAAGGAATCTATTACTAAAATAAGAGAAGAATGGATATTAAGGGACATGGTTTGTGTTCTCGTTTGCATTTTCCGCAGGCAGAGCAGAGCTTTATGAATAATTATCAGTTGATGAACTAAAGACCAGAACTGGAGAGGCACTTTATAGTTTTACAAATTATAGACTGGCAGAGAGTATAAGAGCAGTCTCTGGAGTCCAATAGGCTAGGTTTTGTATTAGTCAGGGTTCATCGAAAAAGTAGACCCAATAAGAATCAATCTCTCGGGGCTTCCCTGGTGCAGCAGGGGTTAAGAATCGCCTGTCAATGCAGGGGACACGGGTTCGAGCCCTGGTCCGGGAAGATCCCACATGCCGCGGAGCGGCTAAGCCTGTGCTCCACAACTACTGAGCCTGTGCTCTAGAGCCCGCGAACCACAACTACTGAGCCCGCGTGCCACAACTACTGAAGCCCGCGCGCCTAGAGCTTGTGCTCTGCAACAAGAGAAGCCACTGCAACGAGAAGCCCGCACACCGCAACGAAGAGTAGCCCCCACTCGCTGCAACTAGAGAAAGCCCACGCACAGCAACAAAGACCCAACGCAGCCAAAAATAAAGAAAGAAAATAAATAAAATTTAAAAAAAGAATCAATCTCTCTCTGTTTCTCTGTCTCTCTCTGGAGATTTTTTTATATTAATGGTATTTTTAAAAATTAAAATATTTTAAAGATTAAGTAAAACCCGGCACAAGTGTCTGAGACTATTAGGAATTGAGGTGGGGGATCAGCTAAATGAATTAAGGTAGTCTTCCTCATGGTTATGTAACATTTTCTTTTTAAAATTTCACATGTCGATCAGAAAATCCAAAGGTAGAGAGGGTAAGAGATTAATGACAGCTGTTCATTGGGAAGGATGGGGGAAAGAAATCACTCATTGAAAGACCCAGAATTGGGAGTATGGGGGCTGCGGGAGAGAAATCAAATCACAATCTTATTTTAATATCTTGTTAAAAGACTTTCAAGAAACAATCAAAACCAGGGGTAGTACATACACAGCCCTCATTCCAGGAATAAACTCTGTTAGAAGCATGAACACTTGAACAAATGTAGGATGGGAGGGATGAGCAACAAGAGGACTAAAGGGATGTCAGACCAGGTTAGAGATGAGAGAGAGAGAGAGAGAGAGATTAGATGAGGCCCACCCACTATGGAGGGTCATTTGCTTTACTCAAAATCTACTGATTTAAATGTTAATCACATCAAAAAATACCTTCACAGCAATGCCTAGCCTGGAGTTTGTGTGCTACAGCCTAGCCAAGTGGACACATAGAATGAAGCATCCCAGGTCTTGAGACCAGTTTTGCTGGTGACTTACTGTGTGATTCTATGTGCCTTGGCTACCTCCTGTGCAAGCTCACAGGGTTGTGGTGAGATCCAGTGAGATGCCACAGGAGCTCAGCACTGGGCTCAGCCCATGGCACGCAGCAGGTGCTGTTGCTGCCCTGCCTGTATCCTCCAGTGTGTCCCCCCGACACACTGAAGGCTGCCTACTACAAACACCTGCGACTCTGCCTCTGGGCTTTCATCTGACCCTGGGCCGTACTCGCCCATCCTCAGGGCAGGCTGGAAGTGCCAGAGAGTTAATGTCTCTGGAAGCAGCTCTCAGGTGGATTAGCTCCAGGGTGACCAGCCCTCTCCACGTTCAGGACTGACTCCGTTTTAGCACTGAAAAGTCCTGCATCCCAAGAAACCTTTCCGTCCCATGCATCCTAGCTTGGGTGCACGCTCTCCACTGGCTCCCAGGGTTCCCAAGTTGCCTTTGCAGCAGGCCAGCCAGAAATGTGATTGCGTCAATATCCCCCAAATCAGCCCACAACAATGATGGGGAGTTAGTGAGGAAATACCCGGCTGACTTACCCCTTGGTTGGGATTTCTTTGAGGTGTGTCCTATCCCATGGCCCAGATTTACCCAGCAGGAGTTACCTGAGGTGCCCCCAGCTCATGATTCACACCGTTTCCTGGCTCCCTTCACTCTCTGTCACACTCCCTCACCCACCACAGATAAACCACTGCAGTCTTGTCTTTGTCTCAGCATCAGCTTCTGAAGGAAACAATCTCAGATAATACATTTGAACAATTATTGTTACCAGACACTTTCCTCTCTATTCTCTCCTTAGATCCTCCCAGTAATGCTGTGAGGACCACGGCTTATTACTGTTGTTAGGTGTATTATCATTTTTGTATAGCAACTGAGAAAACCAAAGCTCAGAGACAGAGAGGCAGGCAGCTTGTTGACAACTGAAGAGTGAGGAAGAAGAGCAGCTGAGATGTGAATCAAGGTCTCCCAGTACCATGTGTCACCACCCCCTCCTCTCCTACTTGCTTCTTGCACAGTTAGTGAGTTTTGTTCATGCAGGCATCGCATGGCACACATAGGTGTCTGACAATGCTAGAAATCTCTTGTTGGATTTGCAACAAAACACCGCCAAGTGGTAGAGAGTAGAGAGTATATGGATTTGTTATCTCTGACCCTGTCCAGGAATCCATCAAGATATCAGAATAGGAGTTTTCATCTCACATTCCTGAGGATCAGCTATCCGAGTTTTCATTTAAGACGCCCCTGCAAAAGAGATACAGAAGCAGCAGGATAACCCCTTGTCTGATGGGTCATAGAAAGTTATAAGCAGGGGTTTATTTGGAAAAAGCAAGACCCAATCGACATTCTTCTCAGGGGCTTTCCTTCCTCGGCTTATTTTAAACATCACAAGAGAAAGTCAGAGCTGGCTTTTCAGTTTTGTCACAGCAACCACAGGCTAAAGAATTCTGAGCAGTAAGGTCCCATGGGGCAGCCTCCAAACCTGTAAAACAGTAGCATTCTCTCTCCAGCTCCAGAGAGATGGCATTTGCAGAAGTGTCTTAGCTGAATCTTTTTCTTTCATCTCGGTCAAAGCTAAAATCACACTGGGCAGGTTTCATGTGTCAAAAGTTTTATTATTCAGCACTAGAACTTGCTACTTCTCTGTTAAAGGAAATAATTTTTTTTCCTTGTTGATTTGTCTCTGGAATTTTCTCAGGAGACACCATGGTTTTTATGAAGGGCTGAGGGCACCCTTTCATGTTTCTTGAAGGTTCACAAAGGACCAGAATGTTAGAGCAGGTGTCATAGGTAGACTTGTCACCCCCAGAATATGTTTGTGGTGACTGTAAATTTTATTCAGGCCCAGAGAACCAACATTTACATAACAGTTAACTCCGTGCCAGGAGCTGTGCTTGCTCTAGGTTCAATACAACCATATAAAATACAGGTATTTTTCTCCCCATATTACAGGTGAGAAAACTGAGGCTCATGAGGCTTAAATGACATGTTCAAAGTCCTTAAGCTGGTAAAGGCAGAGCTGGGGTTCAAACCCAGGTTGGCTTGATTTGAAAGCCCACTCGAGTTTGATTGGAAGGTGTTTTTTTGTTTGTTTTTGTTTTCTATTTTTTTAAATTCCTTAACCTCTGGGAGGCCTTGATTTTCAGCTCTGCCTATATCTGTAGGGTGGACCTCTTGGCACAGGTGTTCATTGCTTTCTGTGGAAAATTGCATTCCTGAAAATCTTATATTTTCTGGGTTGTATTAATCAGTATTGGTGGTTGTATCAGCCAGCATCCTTGTAGGAGAATAGAAATAACTCTGAGTGTTTAAAAGGGAGAGTTAAGTGCAGGAATTGGTTAAACAGGTGGTGGTGAGGAAATCAGAGACCAGCAGTGGCAGGAGGTCACTGCGCCCCAGGACTGGAGGGCAGATAAAGGAGGGTGTGTGGGTAGAGTCCAGGAGCCAAGATCTCCTGGTGGAAGCTGCAGCCAGGGACGCCTGCCCAGCCAGTGCTGGACCCACAGAGGAGATGCAGCTCCTTCCAGGGAAGCTGCCCGAGGCAGAGAGGGAGGGGGAAGTACCCCTGCTTTACCCTTCCTCCCTCCCTCTGAGCTCTACCAGGGAGGGCTTCCCTTTGGCAGAACCAACCTGACACCAGTTAGCAATGGAGCCTGGGAAATGCAGTCGGTGTGACACAGAGTCAGGAAGGATGGCTCTGAGGGCAAACGGGCCCAAGGCTGGCACAGACGTCAACTGAATATTCATAAACCAAACTCATTTTCCCTCTGACTCACTTCATCCGGGCTGTGTGTTGTTTCTGGTTTTTCCTTAATAGCCATCAACCCTCTAGTACAAGGGCTCTTAACTGCTGTCTACCCATCACAACTGCTTTGAGCTCTCTTACCATGCTGCTTCCTTGCGTCTTTCCCCAGCATGGTTAAACTCACAAATTAAACCACAAATTTGGTTTGACTTTATTTGATTTCAAAGTTGGATTCTGGGCCCCAGAGAATAACTTCAGATGCCAGTAAGAATGCGACTGGGTCGTCTTTTAAAATGCCACTTCATTCCTTCCTGTGGGCCAACAGGAGCTCTTTGGAGGAAATCTGAAGGTGTGGGAGGAAACTGTGGAGGGAAAGGGCCCCTTTCCTGGATGCAGTAAATTATTCAGGTGCTCTAATGGCTTAGAGAAGGCCAGGCATGGCTCCCTCTTAGAGCACACTGTCGGAGTGTTAATGATGGCTGGGAAAAATGAACTTCTCTGTGCAAATGTCGGGAGTCATATTCTGGTGTTGCGATGAGCTGTTCTCAGAGGCTGGGGTGGACAGAAAGGGGGCAGCTGGAAATAAGATGACGATATTAGGGAAGGAATAAGAGGAGGAATGAGGGGGGAAGGTGGCAGGAACCTCTCTGCCCTGCTGAAAGCAGAATGCACCCCAGCCAGCCTTGGATTTTTGAATTCCTCCATTGTGGAGTTTTTCAATTCAGTAATTATGGCTGGCTGCAGTGAGATTTGGTTTTCTGTGATAGAACCTTTTCATGGGCTCAGAAAAAGGCAGTTCCACTCTGATGAAGAGCCCATGAAGTCAGGCAACCGGAAGAAGAAGAATTACACCCATGAAAGTAACCCCGTGGGGCTTGCTTCCGTGGGGGTGCAGTGGTTAAGAATCCACCTGCCAATGCAGGGGACATGGGTTCGAGCCCTGGTCTGGGAAGATCCCACATGCTGCGGAGCAACTAAGCCCGTACGCCACAACTACTGAGCCTGCACTCTAGAGCCCGCAAGCCACAACTACTGAGCCAGTGTGCCACAACTACTGAAGCTTGCACCTAGAGCCCGTGCTCCACAACAAGAGAAGCCACTGCAGTGAGAAACAGGCGCTCCACAATGAAGAGTAGCCCCTGCTGGCCGCAACTAGAGAAAGCCCGTGTGCAGCAACGAAGACCCAATGCAAACAAACAAAAAAAAAACAAAAAAACTAACCCCGTGGTTTCTGGAGGCTGACCTACCAAAGCCCCTTTGGTGGGATGAGCCTTGCTTACAAGAGAGGGGGGATATGACCCAGCTCTTGTCAAGGAGAACAATGAAAACAAACCAAGCACAGTGGAACCAGGTGTTGAGAGCATGGGCTTCATCATTACATAGGGGTGGGAGGCCTGCCATTTTCTCCCTGAGTGATCTTGCAGACTCTATAACCCCACAGGCCTCACTTTCCTCTTCTGTAAAATGGGAACAAAAATAGTCCCCACCTCAGGGAGTCCTGGCTTCAATGGTATGTGATGCTTGCAAGGCACATAGTACAGGGCCTGGCACAAAGCAAATTAGTCACACGAGGCAACGACTGTCATTGTTATTAATTAAAGAAATCCAAGAATGAGTTTTTCTCTCCAAGTGACAAAGTCTATTCTTGGGTGTTTCCTAAAATTCAGAACCCAGAACCAGAAATTGGACATACACGTGCAGCTATGAAGGCAAGAGGAAAGGATATTTGGAACTTGATCTGCCTTGGATATCTAAAATCTTTGCTCACTCAGCCTATAATGCAGACATAACAAAATAAATGCAGTCATCATCAAAAACAGCAAAAATCAATGCCATGGAGGGTTTTCTATCAAGAAAATCACCTTTATTCCTTACTGTTTGGATTCATCTTCTGTTAAAATCTATCAGGGTCTGGACATAGTTATTTTCACCTGTTTTGCAGAAGAGGCTGCAAGGAGGGAAGAATCAAGATGAGGGATTTAACAACCTTTCAACAAAAAATAATTGGGTGCCAACTGTATGTCAGGCGTGTGTTCAGATGGAAGAGATAGTGATGGGGCCCAGCATCATTGTAGCATCTTTGTGTCTCCATTTTCATAGCTGACAGTCTACTCAGGGAAGCACACCAGAAAACAAAGCATCTCTGTTCTGTGTGATAGATTAGATAGGGCCCTGCAGCCGACGGGAAGGGGTCCCCATTCCCCGAACTCTAATATTCTTCTGTTGCTTTTTGTGCTTTCTGTCTCCACTCTTGGACTGCAAGCTACTCCACGCCCATTCTTCTCTCTTTTCAAAAATCCGAATGCCAATTTAATCTCCACTGAGAAGCTTGGCTCTCCTGTAGGCTGTAACACACTTTTCCTGGTGTGACAGACCCCATTCTCTCTTGGAAGATAGAGTGTCATGGGGAAGCCACATTAAGGCAAGAAGGTCCTTTGATGAGCCTGGCATCCCTTCACTTAACAAGCGATTACTGGACTTCCCTGGTGGCGCAGGGGTTGGGAATCCGCCTGCCAGTGCCGGGGACACGGGTTCAATCCCTGGTCCGGGAGGATCCCACGTGCCGCGGAGCAACTAAGCCCGTGAGCCACAACTACTGAGCCTGCGCTCTAGAGCCCGCAAGCCACAATTGCTGAGCCTGCATGCTGCAACTACTGAAGCCCACGTGCCTAGAGCCCGTGCTCTGCAACAGGAGAAGCCACCACAATGAGAAGCCCGCGCATCGCAACGAAGAGTAGCCCTGCTCGCGGCAACTAGGGAAAGTCCGCCAGCAGCAATGAAGACCCAAAACAGCCAAAAATAAATAATAAATGTATAAAAAACAAGACCAAAAACAAGCGATTACTGAGGTCCTGCTGTGCCAGGTGCTTGGAATTCAAGGGCAGAGGCAAAGCAGACAGGGTCGTGTCCTCATGAAGCTCACAGTCCGATGAGGGCAGAGAGATGAACAAAACCCATGAAATAAACATATACTTAATGTTGAGCGTGCTAAGTGTTGGGAGGGAAACAAAAAGAGTATTTGATAGAGACTGACAGCGGGTGGCTAGCTTTGGAGTGGGTGTCAGGAAAGCCTGGCATGCGACATTTCAGCCAAGCTGTGCAGGACAGGGGAAAACTGGTATTGGAAGAGCAGTGGGAAGAAGATTCCAGGTAGAGGGCACAGCATGTGCAAAGACCCGAGGTGGGAAATCAAAGAATGGGAAAAAAGTGCCTCTGGGCCTCAGTGACATGAATTGGGGAGAGCTGTGCAAGGTGAGGCTGGAGAGGTGGGCGGGGCCTCAAAGACCGATGTAGGAAGTTTGGACTTAATTTTTTTTTTGGCTGCACTGACCAGCTTGCAGGATCTCAGTTTTCTGACCAAGGATTGAACCCAGGCCCACTTTCACTCGGCAGTGAAAGTGCTGAGTCCTAACCACTGGACCTCAGGGGAATTCCCTGGACTTAATTTTTATTGGAGGGTTTTAGGTGGTTGAATAATTTGACCGGCTCTGATTCTTAAAATATCGCTGTGGCTGCAGGGTGGAAAATTTCTTCCTGCAGCGTTTAGGTGATTGGAAAAAAGTGTTCATCTGTTTTTAATAGCAGTGGCAGCCCTAGCTCATTCATTCACTGCCTTGAGCACTGTGTCCCAACCACCCTAGGAAGTAGGCACATTATTTACCTCCCTTCCTTCTTTCCTTTCTTCCCTCCTTCCCTCTCTTCCTTCCTTTCTTCCTTCTAAATTTAACTGCTTAATTGAGGTATGATTGACATACAAAAAGCTGTAGATATTTAATCTATACAGCTTGATGTTAAAATTTTGATAGACGTTCCAAATTGCTCTCCCAAAACATTGTTCCATTTTAAACTCCCACCAACAATATATGAGAGTGTCCATTTCTGATTACCCTCATCAGTTCTGCAAAAGATCAGTCTCTTGCTAATCTGATGAAAAAACTGATGTTCATTCTTATTTACTTGGTTATTAAGGAGGCTGAGCATCTGTTCCTGAGTTTGTCAGTTCTTTCTTTACTCTATTGCCTTGCTCATTTTTTTCTGCCTGATTTTCAGTTCTTTATACATTGTGGATATTAACCCATTTCCTGTCATTATACGTTGCAAATATTTTCTTCTGATTTCTCATTTGTCTTTTACTTTTGTTTTCAGTGTCCAAGCTGTACAGAAAAAAATAACATGTTCAAGTCTAAAAATATTTTTCTTGCTGATTTTTGGTCTTAATATCCTGTTCCAGCACGCTTTGACTGGCAAAAATACTCAGAAGAGCCCTTACTGGAACCCCATTTAGCTACTCTTACAAACAAAGCCACATTGCCCAGGCAAATGAGAGAAATAACAGTGCTTTGGATGAATAAGCAAGGAGGTGACCTCTGGTTGGAAATGAAAGTGAAGAGATCTTCCTTATAAATGCAACACTTACAAGAGAGACCTTTTAGACTTCCTAGTGCAGCCTCCTGGGTTAGAAGGCAAAGCTGTAAAGGCCCATGAGAACCACCTGTCTCCACTGGGATGGGAAGGATGCCCTTTCTGGGAGGGAAAGGATGGCGGGTTCCATTTGGCCTCAGGGCCAGGAGACTGGACTTGCATCTCAGTACCTAAGGGATTTATCAGGTAGCTCTGAGGCTCTGAGGTTAAGTCAAGGCAGTCAGCGTGTGTTCAGTTTTTCACTCTGCCTCTAACTAGCTGTGTGCCCTTGTGCCTTGAGCCTCTGAGAGCACAAATGGGAGTGATAGTTGTACTTAGTAAATCCCAGTTCTGCTGCTCTTGTACTTCTATTTTCCCACTGCTGGGAAGAAAGGAAGGTGGCAAATGGGAATTTCCACCTCCTATTTCTCTCAGGGGGATGGTGTGAAGCTCACTGGCCCGTACAGTGATGGGGCTTTTCCGGACAACTTGGTCCTCAGTACCAGTTAGGATCAAGTTTAGCTGCATGTACTAGAAAACCCAAACGGGTAGCTAAAACTAGGAAAAGTTACACTAGTTATTAGTACTGTTCATCCAATATTCTTGGCTCTCTGCCTTCAAGACCCAAGGTAGAATCACTCTTCCCTACGCGTTTTGTAGTTGGGCATGACCATGTGGCTTTCTTTGGCCAATGAAATGTAAATAGAAGGGACATATATGAATGCTTTAAAAGCCAAGGCATGGGGCTTCCCTGGTGGCGCAGTGGTTGAGAGTCCGCCTGCTGATGCAGGGGACACGGGTTCGTGCCCCGGTCTGGGAAGATCCCACATGCCACGGAGCGGCTGGGCCCGTGAGCCGTGGCCGCTGAGCCTGTGCGTCCGGAGCCTGTGCTCCGCAACGGGAGAGGCCACAACAGTGAGAGGCCCACGTACCGCAAAAAAAGAAAAAAAAGCCAAGGCATGATTTGCTGTGTTCTCTCCTCCCCTCTTACATGGTGACTAGCAGTGCTCCAGCTGGGCGCTGCCCTGCCACCCTAATCCTGTAGTGAGTTAAACGATGATGCATATGCAGCATGAATATAAACCTAGTTGTTTTAAGCCACTGAAATTTTGGGGGGCTCTTTGTTATCATATCATAACCTAACCTATCCTGTCTGATGCAAAAGGTTTAGCCTCTCTCACACAAAAAAGAGCTAGGTCAGCAACACAAATTTGGTAACCCAAACTCCTTCTGGTTTTCTTCTCTAATATCCATATCATGTGGCTTTGATCCTCAAATTTGCCTCATAGTCCAAGATGGCAGTTGGAGCTCCAGCATCTTGTTAGCATGCCAGGGAGGAAGAAGAAGGAAAGGGATGGAATGGAAAAATTGTCTTCCTCTCTCTTCAGGAGATTTTTCAGGAACTCCTCCCTACAACTTCTGCTTCCATTGGCTATTGCCAGCTGCAACGGAGGTGGGGAAGCATGTTATTTTAGCCAGGCACACTGACTTCTAGAAGAAAATAAGAGTTCTGTAATGAAAGAAAATAGGGAGAAAAGATATTGAACAGGTAATTCCTTTAGAGCTCCTTTTATACCCTTGGCTAAGGTACACATACTCTATAACAAGCATCTGTGATCATCTGACAATCCAACAAGAAGTCTCCTCCCCTTCATTCTGAATCTTGCCTCTGTTTTCTGTCCTGTGATCTTGGACTTGGTTTTCTTGGCTCTGTTTCTTCAGACTGACCCCTCTGTTTGTTGACAATCTGCTTGATGCTACAGGGTGGCCTCCAAGTCTGGAAACACAACATAAATGGTTTACTGATATTCCATTGCAATAGATAACGTTATAGATGGACAGTTTGGGACATTATGGATGAAGATTCCACCTTCATTCATTGATGTTCTAATTTTCTCCTTCCAGAAGCAAATTATTACTATTTTTATTACTCTTAAAAGTGTATTATTAAGTCACCTGCATACCTCCAGCCTCACAGATCTGTAACAATGAGATCACACCTTTTCTGCACACTCGTTATTCAGTGAGTCACCACCTGGTTGACTGCCAGAAATTGATGCCCTTTGAAGGATCCTCTGGCCTTGTCTGGGTATTTCCCAGAGGATGTCTAAAACATATCCACCAGGTCTTCCTAGCCTTTGAGCTGGCTGCTGACCCTCATGGAATAGCTATTCTCTGGGACACAGTTGTCTGTGCCAGCAATTGCTATAGCTTATCTTGAACCTCTCTCTTCCACTTTGGAGGGTTTCCTCTAATGCCTGGTGATCTTTGGTTACCTCCTCATACTTAGAGAGAGAAAGAGAGAGTCATGGTCAACTGGCAGATTTTGTTTTGGGTATTTGAATGGGGAGCCCCGAATGCAAAACATGGAGGATGTTCTTAGAGGCCACTATATTCTTCAGAGAAGAAACCTCCAATCTCCCATCCATGTTCTCTGAGCCCAAAGGCCCTCATTGGCCAGAACAGAATCACACGGTTATCCCTGTTGCAGAGGAGGCTGGGAAAGTGAGATTCTGGCTCAGGTGATGAGGGAGAAGGAGATTTGGAATGGCTATTGGGACAGTCAGGGAACATTGCCACTTATTCTATAATTGAAGGAATAAGCACCTGTAAATAATTTTCCATCCTCCACCCAGAATTAATGCCTTCCCTTCTTTCAGTGCTCTTGCTGCCATGATGGGGCTGCCACTGCTTCAGAAGTAAATGTGTGAGTTTGCTCAATCCTCCCAGCCCCACCTCCTCACCTCCAAGTGATACTAGATGATACCAGGCTCTTTCATGTGTTGGTATCTGGGCCAATGTCCTTTAGACCGGATAAAGAAATTAAGTTCCTCCCTTCCCCATTCTAAAGGCATTTGCTCATCCAAACTTCTTATTAGGATAATTGATAGTGGGAATGTCACTCCTGTCATAGGAACATTCCAGCCTAAACAGTCACACTATGGTCTAGCCCCAAGGCCCAAAAGGACAGTCACAAAATAGTGTAACATTTCTCAAAGTCTCATTCAGTGTTATCTATGTTCACCTTGATACAAAATATTTAGCAGGATATAAATGTATAGTTATACCCTCAAGTCATTTACATGGAAAATATTGTGAACCTGATATGTTCTTTCTAAAACTAAAGGACAGACATTTCCATTTAAAGATTAGGGTATATGAGCCATCAGTCCATGGATACCCCTAGAATTTTATGTCAAAATGTTGTGTTTAGGGGCAGGTATGTATGTATGTATTCTTAGGGGGAGAAGTTCCAGGCTTTTCATTAGAGATGCTGTGATCCCAAAGAGGTTAGAATCACTGACTTAGAGGAAATTCTGGAGGTCAGAAGTTGTTGGAATCTAAGTCCTAAATCTGAACCTTAGGAATTAGGGCTTTTAATAGTTGCCCGTTTTTCAAAGAATATTCCATTATATTCTTGTTTTTTAGTGTCCATCTCTGGATAACTAGGCTGGTGAACATACATGCCTACTGAAGCCCTTAAATCAACCAACAGTGACACTCTTCTGAATACTGGTAACAACCGATAGCAACAAACTTTTACTTAGCACCTACTGGCTCAGCCCTGTGCTATGGGCTTTATTTGTACTTGCTCATTGAGTCAGTCCTGTGGTGAGGTAGGTTTTATTATTCCCATGTGATCAATGAAGAAACCGAGGCTCAGAAATATGAGGCTCAGATAATTTAAGCAACTTGTATAACGTTGCAGAGTTGATAAGTGGCAAGGTGGAATGCAAACTCAAGTCTGTCTGAGTCCAGAGTCCTCCCTCTTAGCCAATATGTGAACTTGCTGATGACAATGATCTAGGTTGTTATGCTTATAAAAGCCTGATTCTGACTAATAGTAGGACATTTGTATATGATCTCCCGCCCCCCCAAAAAAAAGCAGGGGTAGATTTATGGTCAGTGCCAATCCCATACTACGTAGCTCTTTGGTTGTGCTACCAGTGACACCACTAGCCCTTATGGCTTGATCATGGGAATTAAAAAAAGGTGCCCCTTCCTCTGTGTGGATGTAGCCCATGCCAGGATTTCAGCCCCCACTTACTGTCTTAACTGGATGTTCTTGTGCAGTGGGCAACCTATACAACCATATGTGGCAGTCCTGTGTGCCACTGGGTTCTCATGCTCTTCCCCGGCTCCTGGATTCTCTATCCAAGTCCTGGTTACAACTGGAGAAACTGAATCAGAGAGATGATCTATCTATTCAAGGGTCTCCAACTAATCTTTTTATATTTTGTCTCATTCTCCACCATTACCTCTACACAATGTTTTTATCCTCATGCAGTTTTGAAGCACAGATACAATTTTGAAATACAAATGAAACAGTGAAACAACATCTCTAAATTTGCTGTATTTGACCCAAATGAGAAGTTGCAAACTCAGATATCTACAGACGCCTGGCAGTAAACAAGTAAAATGATACAGATATAAGAAGATAAATGGCAATTGTAACTTAGTCATGGGATTGGCATACAATAGGGAATGGTGGGGACTGTGGTGAACCATGCCTTATTACTTAGATCGAAGCTGGTGTTGCCAAATGGCTGTATGACCCAGGACTGTTATATCCTCAGCTTTTTTTTTTTTTTAATGTCTGTTCAGGTCCTTTGCCTATATTTATTTATTTAGCTATTGAGTTGTATGAGTTCCTTATATATTTTAGATATTAATCCCTTTTCAATACCTAATTTGCAAATATTTTCTCCCATTCCACAGGTTGCCTTTTAAAAATATTTATTTATTTATTTATTTAACTTTTGGCTGTGTTGGGTCTTAGTTGCGGCACGTGGGACCTTTTTTGAGGCCTGCGGGATCTTTCGTTGCGGTGCGTAGTCTCTTTGTTGCAGCGCTCAGGCTTCTCTCTAGTTGTGGCATGCGGGTTTTGTCTTCTCTAGTTGTGGTGCGCAGGCTCCAGAGCGTGTGGGCTCTGTAGTTTGCAGCAGGTGGGCTCTCTCACTGAGGCTTGCGAGCTCAGTAGTTGCGGTGTGCGCAGGCTTAGTTGCCCCGAGGCATGTGGGATCTTAGTTCCCTGACTAGGGATCGAACCCGCGTCCCCTGCATTGAAAGGCAGACTGTTTACCACTGGACCACCAGGGAAGTCCCCTATCCTCAGAGTTTGTAAGAGAAGCTGAGAATCTGGAATGTGGAGTAAAATCTCCTGATTGGTAAATATTGATAACAAATTCCAATTTAAGGAACTATGCAAGAGCTAAATAAAACACACATGGCCACCAAACTCAACTACCCAGACTGACGGGTTGTGAGCTCTGATTTGGAGTTTTGGCTTCTCATCGGGAAATTTGATATTTGATGATTTTCAATTGCAAGATGGAAACCTGCATTAATTTCAGTCAGATAATTGTTAGCTTCATTTTTAAAAATTATCATTTGAAATTGGCTAAGACAAAGATGAGAAAACATTGATCTTTTGAACATCAGTGCAGACAATTTGATGACAAGGAGGCACGACCAGCATGAATGAGTGCTTTTATCTTGGGCCTTTCAAAGTCACTTTGGGACTGGGAGAAGCTGGCTGGGAGAGAGGAGGGAGAGAACTGATCACTCGTGTTACTGAAAATAAACATCTTTACAGCAGAGCTGTAAAAGCAAATAAGGCAATAAAACACGAAGCTCAAAGTTCAGGTTTTTTGGGGATAAGGTTATGTCCTATGAATGTTACACCATGGAGAAACTCGGATCTTAGCTCATGGGTGCCATGCATTTTGTAAATGAGGAGACTCATGCCTTTATGAAAGGTGGAGAGGGAACATTTTCCTTCAGAATATTTTAGTTTTCTTTCCAAAATATGGGGAGCACTTATACCACAGTGAGATTGTCCCATCTAATTGTATAAGCCATCATCCATTTAATTTTTTTTTTTTGCCATTCAGTTAACAAGTATTACTTGAAGCAAAATTGCAAAATATGGTTAAGCATAAAAAGAAAATATAAACCATCCAAAATCTTAGCTCCAAGAGACAACCATTTAAAAAAAAGTTTGAAATATATCCATCAGAATTTGTTCTATGTGTGTTAGGGACCATTGTGAGCTTTGGGAAGCTTTAGATGGTACCTAGTTACAGGGCCCAGGAATGTCTGAAGCCAGTCTTCATTCAGCCACCCCTTTTCTCCCAAGGTTCCAGATGGAGATAAGTGAACATGAGACAGTAGGGGAGAGGGAATGAGGTGATATTTTATTATGAGCTGGGCTTGGGCTAAAAACCCAATCTGCCCTCTTTGGTAAGCTGGGCTGAATCCATGCTTTATTACCAGGCTTCTTAAGGACTCTTTCTCCTTCTCCAAGCCCAGTATGAATCCTGGAAACTTATACCACTCTGACTACATGGGACAGGTGGCTGGAGGGATGAGAATCCATGGATGTAGGAGGATGACATGAGAAGAACACACCTCTTATGACATAGCTCCCCTGCCCATCATGGGTAAACATGGGTTCATCAATGTCCTAGAATCAAACCCAACAAGATCAGCATTCCTCTTGGGTTCCTTACGTCTCACCTGTCATAAAGTCCAGCTTCCCCACATTTGAAGTGACTTTTGGAAACTTTCCTCCCTGCTACCATCACTTAGCACGTCAGCCAAAGGCTCATCCTTGCACTTGGGCCAAGTTCACATTTTTTACCTTGGTCTGCAAGGTCCTCTGTGATTTGGCCTTTTCCCAGCAATCCAACCTGAACTCTTTCCCTTCTCCCCTCACACACTCTGCTCTAGCCACATGGCCATCTGTTCTCTCTTCAATCCCTTTTGCTTATTCTTTCTTCTATCTGGTCTTTGCTATTCCTCTGTCTGTTTGCTATTCTTTCCTCTGTCTGATCTTTCTCCTGATCTTTCAGGTCTCTACTGAAGCCAGAGGTGTTTTCCCTGACTCTTTTCTGATGATGCCCCTCTGCTCCCCACCATCCCATCAACTAGTTTTATTTTTTTCAAGGCACTCACTGCCAACTGAAAAAAATCGTGCTTATTTTATTCACTAGTTTATTTGCTACTTGTCTCCCGACTAGATTGTAAGTTCCAGGAGAGCAGGAACCAGGTCTGTCTTGTTAGATGTTGTGTCCCCAGCACCTAGAATAGATGCAGCACCTTGCCCTGGTTCTCCACAGTTAGAAGATGCCTGATGAATATTTGCCAATTGAAGACCAGGAGTCCTGTGATGCTTTCCTAACTGGTGTCCAGTCTGCCCTGCACACTCTTAGAGGAAAACTCCTCTTGAGGCTGAAGGTGTTTCATTAGCTGGTCAACAAGCCTTTGTTCACACTTCAGCCCCTCTTAGCACGGCAGCTGCCTCGTTCAGACACCTTAAGTGGCTCTTCTTTTCCTATAGTGCTCTTCCATGGCTCCTTGTCATCTTCCTCCCAAACTCCCTGACTCTCATCTCCAGCTAGACCAGAATCGTTAGTGTTGGGCTTTGAGCATTTGATGGAATTTGGTGGGAGGACCCAGGGACTTCTTGAATCCCGCTGGTCCAGCCACTCCATCTCTTAGCTGCAGTTTTACACATACAAGGTGCAGCGACAAATGGGAAATTGAAGCTCCATTTGGTTATTAGATGGCAAGTGCTCCATCCCCGTGTAGGTTTTTCAGGCAATTGACTTAATGCTAAGGACTGAGTAGGACCTCTTCTTCCCTCCAAGTGACACTTATCATGGGCCGAGCAGCAAAGTGAGATGACCATGTAGCAGCAGCAAGGGAAAGAAAGAGATGGAACAGAGAGAGAGAGACCACATGAGTAAAAGAAAGCACAGTGATGCAAGTCACTAGGAAAAGTGACTGAGGAGGCATCCTGGGCTCTGATGAGCCCTCAGATCATTAGCCATTCCTGTGTGAGGTTCAGAGAAATGTCCTCTTTCCTACACTCAGTATCCCCAGAACAAGCCATTCTCACTCCTGGATCCTTCCTTCTACACATTCTTTTTGCTTGAAATGGTCTCACCTGCCATGAAACTCTCCTAGATAATTACTTTAGATTTAAGACAAACTACTTAATCTTTCTCAGCCTCAATCACCTCATTCCTAAAGTGGGAGATAATGCCAACCCGTATGGCTTTTGTTGAATATGTGAGTGAAGATTAAATGAGGAAAAGTATCTAAAATACCTAGCACCATCTTTGAAATTCAGAAGTCTGCTGTGCCCTTCTGAATTCTCACACTCTAGCACAGGGGTCCCCAACCCCTGGGCCGCAGACCAGTACTGGTTCCTGTTAGGAACCGGGCTGCATAGCCGGAGGTGAGCAGCGGGTGAGTGAGTGGAGCTTCATCTGCCGCTCCCCATGGCTCCCATTACCGCCCGAGCCATCCCCCCATCACTGGCATTAACCACCTGAACCCTGAACCATCCACACCCCGCCCCCACCGCCTGCGGAAAAATTGTCTTCCATGAAACCAGCCCCTGGTGCCGAAAAGGTTGGGGACTGCTGCTCTAGCAGATTGTTGGAAGTTTTAGACACAGTTTGGGGATGAAATCCATAATGGAGTTGTTTGTTAAAATACAGGGACTCCCTGTTACATTTGAATTGAGATAAACGATGAATTTTTTTTTTTAACAATCCAATTTATTTTTTTTAACTTTTTTTTTTTTTTAATCTTTTTGACCGCGTTGGGTCTTTGTTGCTGCACGCGGGCTTTCTGTAGTTGCGGCGAGCGGGGGCTCCTCTTCATTGCGGTGCACGGGCTTCTCATGGTGGTGGCTTCTCTTGTTGCAGAGCACGGGCTGTAGGCGCGCGGGCTTTAGTAGTTGCGGCACGTGGGCTCTAGGTGAACAGGCTTCAGTAGTTGTGACGCACAGGCTTAGTTGCTTCGCAGCATTTGAGATCTTCCTGGACCAGGGATCAAACCTGTGTCCCCTGCATTGGCAGGTGGATTCTTAACTGCACCACCAGGGAAGTCCCTACGATGAATAATTTTTTAGTATAAGTATGTCCCAAATATTGTATGGGTCATACTTATAAAACAAGAATCCTACCCCTATTCATTGTTTATCTGAAGTCCAATTTTAACTGGGCATCCTGTGTTTTTATTCACTAAATTTGGCAACCCTAATCCATAGACAGGAATTGGGGATATATGTTCTCCATATAACTGGTGTTGCTTCTGTTGTATATCCAATCCCAAATCCATGGGACTAGATGGCTTGCCAGACACTCTTCCATTCTGGGACTTCATTAGAACAGGTAATAGTTTTGGAAGGAAAAAAATGAAGTTTGTTCATTCCAGAGTAAACAAATTAATCCTTATTTAAAATTGAAGCTACTGCCTATCCAGAATAATATTGGTCTTCTCAGAAGTTGATCAATAAAGGAGCAAGTGCTGGAGCTTTGCAGGAAAGTTCCTCTTGAGTGATAGGCACGAACATGAATCTTAAACCAAGTTCTGATTCTTAACCTCCAGTCATCGATCAGACTTTGTTGTTTGGCTCTGCCTTCGATGTTTATCCTCTCATTTCATTTCCATGTAATCTTGGGAGGCAGATGGGCATACCCCTATTTTATGGGATCCTAGAGGTTAATAAATTGGCCCAAAGACACCCTGTGACTGCTCACATTCATGGTGGATTTGCTATGTGCAGGCAAAGTGCTGAGCATATTACATCCATGTATTACATCTCGTGTGTTATAGCTCAACCTTGTGAGACCTGTGCTATATTACCATGGCCTTTTTACAGATGTGCAAATAGAGGCTCAGGGCTTACACATCAGTAAGAATTACAATGAAGATATAACCTCAGATAAGTCTGACTCTGAAGCTCAGGCTCTTAATTGCTAGGCTGTGCTGACTTCTCATCCCCACTCTTCTGATTCCAAGGACGATGTTCCTTGTCCTCTGAATACAGAGAAGATAGCTGAATCAGAATGATCTGGGCTCAGGTAAAACTCCAGGGAAAGAGGAGAATTCCCCCATTGAAAAGATTTGCCGCTCTGGATAACTGAAGTTATTTTTCCTTTTAAATAAACATATATTCTCTTTTTGCCCCCTCCCCCTCCCAGTCTCTTTCTGTCTCTGTCTTTATCTCTTTCAGTATCCAAATAATTATGGTACCTTTTGGGAGAGATTGGTAGAATTGGGTCAGAGCATTTTATATCATACCCTTCAGTCCTGTTTGCATGCTTTACAGTAAATATCCTTATCCTTTATAATGTTAATAGTAACAGTGATACTATTTAAGATTTTTTAAAATGTTACATGAGCACATCTATGAAAAATCTATAATTAGCATCATACTTACTAATGAATAACTGAAAACTTGCCCCCTAATATGGGAACAACACAAGGATGTCCCCTTTCACCACTTCTATTCAGCATCATGTTTGAGGTCCTAGCCATGGCAATAAGGCAAAGAAAAAAGGCATATAGTTTGAAAGAGAAGAAATAAAACTGCCTTTATTTTTAAGCAACGTGCTCATGTAGGTAGAAAATCCTAAGGAATCTATTTAAAAACTATTAGAATGCATAAGAGAATTTAGCAAGGTTGCAGGATACAAGGTTAATATAAAAAATGTAGTTGTACTATTATATACTAACAATAAATAATTGTAAAATGAAAAATTTAAAAATACTATTTATAATAACATCAAAAACATGAAATACTTAGGGATAGATTTAACAAAATATGTATAAAACCTACCGAATACTGAAAATGACAGACCATTGCTGAGAGAAATGAAGGAAAACCTAAATAAATGCAGAAATATTCCATATCATGGATTGAAAGACTGAGTATTGCTAAGGTGTCGAGCCTCCTCAAACTGATAGACTTAATCTCGTTCAAAATCCAAGCAGCCTTCTCTTTTTAGGAATTGACAAATTAATTCTAAAAATTATATGGGAGTGTAAAGAATCCAGAACAAACCAAAAGAATTTTGAAAAGAACAAGGTCAGGGGACTCATACTACCTGATTTCAAGACTTACTAAAATGCTACAGTAGTCGATACAATGTGATACAGTAGTCTATACAATGTGATACTGGCAAAAGAATAGAAAGATTTATATCAGTGGAATACAACAGAGAGCTGGTTAATAGACCCATACATGTGTAGTCAATTTTTAATGAAGGTGCCAAAGCAATGCAATAAAGAAAGAATAGTCTTTTCAACAAATTGTGTGAGGACAATTGGATATCCATGTGAAAAAAAAACCCTCCATCCATGCATCACACCATATACAAATATTAACTTGAAATGGATCACAGACCTAAATGTAAAATGCGAAACTATAAAACGTCTTATAAAACACGTAGGAGTAAAATCTTTGTGACCTTGAGCTGGGCAAAGATTTCTTAGATTTCTTCTTTTGTCCTTAGAAAGGACAAAAAAAAAAAAAAGCATGAGCCATGAAACTTTCATAAACTTGACTTCATAAAAATGTAGAGGGCTTCCCTGGTGGTGCGGTGGTTGAGCGTCTGCCTGCCAATGCAGAGGATATGGGTTCGTGCCCTGGTCCGGGAAGATCCCACATGCTGCGGAGCGGCTAGGCCCGTGAACCATGGCCACTGAGCCTGCGCGTCTGGAGCCTGTGCTCCGCAACGGGAGAGGCCACAACAGTGAGAGGCCCGCGTACCGCAAAAACAAACAAACAAACAAAAAACTCTGTAATGACCTATATGGGAAAAGAATCTAAAAAAAGGAGTGGATATATGTATATGTATAACTGATTCACTTTGCTGTACAGCAGAAACTAACACAACATTTTAAATCAACTATATGCCAATAAAAAATTTAAAAAATCTATTCATTTTACTGTATGCAAATTATATCTCAATGAGGTGGATATAAAAAATGAAAAATAAAAAATTATGTATTTGGTAAAGAAAATCTATATATACTTCTAGGAGTTGATGGGTTTTCTGGCTTTTTGTTGCTAAGAATTCCAGAAATTAATTTAACAATGATTTTTACTTTCCTATCTTATCCATTTCATTATCCTCAATGACTAGCAGTATGCTTGGCACAAAAGAAGAGTTCAATAAATCTTTGTTGAATAAATATTACCCCTGTTGAGGCTTTTAAAATTTCCATTTACCTAAATGAATTCATCCTTATGAGATATTAATATGATGATTTATTTTTTAGGCATCATAGATTGGTGAGGGAGGAGAGAGTTTTTGTCAAAGCTTGTTTTCTATCCATCTTTGCACCCTTGTAGTAGATTGAATAGAGCCTCCAAAAGCCATGCTGAAATCCTGACCCCTGGTACCTGTGAATGTGAGCTTATTTGGAAATGGGATCTTTGCAGATGTAATTAAGTTAAGGATCTTGAGATGAGATCATTCTGGATTTGGGATGGGCCCTTAATCCAATGTCTGGTGTTCTCTCAAAAGGCTGGGAGATTCAAATCACACCCACAGAGACACAGAGGGGGATGACCATGTAAAGACAGAGGCAGGAATTGGAGTGATGTGTGTCTATAAGCCAAGGAACGTCAAGGATTACCTTGATGAACAAAGTGAACAAAGCAAGGAGAGAGGCATGGGATGGATTCTTCCGCAGGTCCTCCAGAAGAAACCAATCTTGCCAGCACCTTGACTTCTGGCCTCCATAACTGTGAAAGAATAAATTTCTGTTGTTTAAGGCCACCAAGTTTGTGATAATTCGTGCAGCAGCCCTAGAAACTAATACAACTCCGAAATCAGAAACTCCTATTAGAAACCCCTCCTATTCTCATATAAATGTCTCAAAAGGGAAATCTGTTTTGGGATTCCCTTCAACATTTTCTCACCCAGCGCAGTTTGTTTTCTGCCCCCATCCTTCTATAGGAATCACATTCTCCGAGTTTACCCCTGATCTTCTAACAGTCAAGTTTGCTTGATATTTTCCATTAGTTCTTTTCCTGGACCTCATGACCCATTTGACATGGCTGGTCACCCTTCCTTTCCCACTCTCTACTCCTTTGGATTTCATTTCACTAAATTCTCTGTGTTTTTTTTTAAAAAATTAATTAATTAAATTTATTTATTTTTGCTTGCGTTGGGTCTTTGTTGCTGCACGCGGGCTTTCTCTAGTTGTGGCGAGCGGGGGCTACTCTTCGTTGCAGTGCGCGGCCTTCTCATTGTGGTGGCTTCTCGTTGCAGAGCATGGGCTCTAGGCACGCGGGCTTCAGTAGTTGTGGCATGTGGGCTCAGTAGTTGTGGCTCACAGGCTCAGTAGTTGCTCCGTGGCATGTGGAATCTTCCCAGACAAGGGATCAAACCCGTGTTCCCTGCATTGGTAGGCAGATTCTTAACCACTGCGCCACCAGGGAAGCCCTCGCTAAATTCTCTTGGTTTTCCTTGTATCTTTTCCATGTCTGTAGTACCTTCCCTTTACCTCTTCAACATTGAGGTCCCCCAAAATACTGTACTTGTCTCTCTGATATTCTCACTCTTCATACCCTCTTTGGGCGATCGTACCACTTTTCTTGTTCCAGCCACCTTCTCTATGCTGATGATTCCCTAATCTCCATCCCCAGCCCAAGCCTTCCCACCAAGCTTTAGAATCTTATGTCCAGCCACTTGCTAGACATTTCCATTTGGATGTGTCCAGACACCTCTAACTCGACCAGGCCCCACCCTGAACTCGTTATCTCCATTCCAAACCTGCTTCTGTTTTCTCCCTCTTGTAATTGATGGCTTCCCCATTCATTCACTGGCACAAGCTATGGACTTGGGTGTGAATCTTTCCTTCTCTCTCTTTTTTTATTGATTCCCAAGTCCACTTCAATCACCAAGGTGATGGAGAGGGCAGGAGGAGACGGAGTGGAGAACATAGGTGGAAAGGTTAGCTTTGAAAACAGAGGGAGAGGCAGTTGTACTCTTCAGATGTAAGGAAAGGGCATGATGATGGAAGGGGATGAGGATGGGGACCAGATACAGGTTGAGAAGCTGATAAAGATCAAGCCTGATGGCCTAAAATTTCTCAGTGAGGAGATGTGATAGCTGCCTTCATATACCCAAAGGACAACCATAGGAGAGAGGGAATAAAGTTTGTGAAGCCTCAGTGAGCAGAATCAGGGCTAAGGGAACTGTGGAAATGTGCTTTAGCCTAACTAAGTTACCCTCTGAAGGTCTCCTACAATGGATGCTGCTGCTTTGAGATGTAGTGGGCTCTCTGTCACTGGAGGTATTTCACCAGAGCTTGGGAAAAATCTAGTAGATTGATTTCAACTTTGGACTGGGGAGTGATGGAGAGGGCAAGATGCTGTGGTTGAGCTGAGTGAGTTCTAATGCCTGTTCCAATCCAAGGACTGATGGACCTGTGGCTTAAAAGCACAGGACAAAGAGACAAGAATGAGATACAGCAAAGGAGAGATGTGCCTAGAAGAAAGGACAATCAAGATGCAAGAGCCCATCCTCACACTCTGTATTTTGAGAGTCCACCCAGAAACTTATGTCAGGTCCCACATTCCTGCAATTACGATGTCAACTCATCTGGGCTATGAGTACATTAGCTGCAAAGAGTATGTATGGTGTTCCTCAGAAATGAACTTCCCCTCCCCCTCTCCCCTATTTCTGGGGTTAAGAACAAAGCAGAAGGAAGTTAGGGGACTCCACTTGGGATAAATGCTGCATGGTTTCAGTAAGCTCAGCCACCACCTGAATACCAACTAAGCTGGCTGTGTGTCTGGAAAAGTTTGGAGGACAAAAGTTGCCATTGGATGCAGATGAACTGGCTCAGTTTCAGCATTTCTTGTGTTTGTTTCCCTTTCCACTTTATAGACAGAAGCTGTATCAAGGCTCTCTTAGGTTTCAGAATATTCTAGGAACTATCCCCCATTTTCCTACTCTCCACTTGTATTTGGGCAAACAGTGAGATAAACAGCTTCCCTTTCCCACCCTATGTCAAGGTTAAAGGAAGTGGCCAGACTCAGACCTGCAACAACTTCTCTTTGAGTTAACTATGGGCAGAGCCCAGTATTAGGAGCTGGGCTGAGAGAAGCACCTCGAAAAATTTGCTTAGGAGTTCAGGAATAATTCTAGCATTCAGGAAGCATTTTTGCCTAGATGGTTTAATTTGATCATCCCCAGAGAGATGAAGGTGGGTGTAATTGTCTGTTTCATAATGAAGATATTGAAGCTTAGGGAGGTTGAGTGTCTTGCCCAAGATCACACAGCTGGTAGGGAACAGGTCTCCAGGCTTCGAGCTATTTCCGGGGTGCTATGCTGCATTAAAGGACTAGCTATAACTGCTGACCAAAGAGGGATGACTGCAGAGAGGGGAGAAGAGCTGAACTAAGGACAGCTGTGTACTGCTCCTGGGGGGTTTTTGCCAAACTCTCTGCGAGGAGCCTAGGGCATGTGTCATCCACTGGAGATTTGAATATGAAAAAACCTGATAAGTCCCAAGGTACCACTCCCTTTCCATCTAATTGTGCAGTGCTCTTCTACTCTGACTCTGGACTTGGCCAGGTGACTCACTTAGGCAACAGAACAAGGTACCAGTTCTGAGCCTTGCTTCAGGAGGCCTGTGTGTTCCTGCGTGTTCTCTTGTACCTTTGCCACTGCCTTGAGAACCTGCTCTGGTTAGTTGTTGGTTCAAGAGAGATGAGAGACAGATGGACTTGAGCCCAACCTAGACCAGCCAAACCTCAGCTGACCCCAGGTGTGTGAGCAATAAACATTAATTATTTGTGGTGGTTTGTTACATGGCATTATTGCAGCAGTAGATAACTGATACATAGGAGGTGATACTGTATTAAATTAATGATTAATTAATGATTAATTATTAAAAGCAATAGCAGTTTTCAAATGGCGCTCCTTGGCACCCTAAGTGTTATTTTGAGCTTCCTTCAGAGTAGGGCTGTATAGAGGGTGGGATGCAAATGTTCAGAGTTATAAGATGTTTGAAGGGAGTCTTCTGGTGCTAAAAATCATTTGAGAATGAGCCAAACCTGGCTTTGAATCCCATATATGTCACTGATTAGCTGTGTGACCTTAGGTAAGTTAATTAGTCTCTCTGAATTGGTTTATCTTCCTCCTCTTCTTTCTTTTTTTTGAGAGCTTTAGTAATATTTAATTAAATGTTTACCAGTGTTTCTTACATTTTTATAAAACAGGCTAATTTCACATCACTCTTCACAATCACACATATATGGAGAGAAACAACAGTCAAAAGCAGTATCTTGGAACCCAAGGATAAATTTCATTATCTGCTAAGAGGTAAAAAGCAAGATATAATTTTACATGTATTTATATGACTGGAACAAAATTAAATATTAGCAGATTATTTTAAGATTATGGGATTATACATTTTTTCTTTTTAATTTTTCATGTTTTTTAAACAAGAAGCACATCTTTTCTAATATGAAACCATAAAAATTTCTTTGTGACATTAATTAAAAAGTCTTCTTTCTTCTTGATCATCATCATCATCAACACCATTTACCTAAACATTGACTGTGATAATTTATTTAGATATGTTCTACCATCGACTCCCACACCAATCTTTTCAGGCAGTTATTTGTGCCTCCACTTCACAAGCAAATTGGATATTGGGGCCTAGGAAGTTTATGTCACTTGTCCAATGTCACCCAATAGGCCACAGAACTGGGATTTAAACCAAGATCTGACATCAAAGCTTGTGGTTTTAACCACTAATAGAGTGGTTATCAGGATAAATGAGAATATATGTATATTGCTTAGCTCCGTGCCTGGCATATAATTGGCATTTAATAAATTGTAGCAAGTACCATATTCATCTTGGTTACATCATTGGGTATTTGCAGTCCCAGAATGTGACCAAGTCTTTGGGGACATTCACATAACAGAGATTTTATATATCCAAGAAGTATAGCTCATCTTAATTTCATTCACTTTTCTCTCCCAGGGGCAGTCAAGGTGTTAATAGTACAGTCTTTCAGGGCCAGGAGGAGAAACAGGGCACACAACCTTACCAGGCTGTCCAGGTAGATGGCTGCATCTGTAAGGCTGTTGAGAAGAGAAAAGGAGCCAGCACTGGAATTAGTGTCAAAGATGGCAGGCTGATCATTAGTTAGATGCCAAAGTGGGGGTGTAAGGATCTATCCCATCAGCAAGTGTTTGTGGAGTGCCCACTGTGTGCTTAGCACTGTGTTAGGCCAGAGGGAAGCAAAGCAGTGGAGTTGTGGGTCTGTTTGCTTGTCCAAAGGGGTACCATGTGATGGCCATTGGTAGTGATGAGCAAGGTCAGCGCCCCTGGGCTCAGGGGGCAACTTTGCATGAGTTCTAAGTATCTAATCTTCAACTTCAAGGAATTATCAAGTAGTCCAGGGGACAAGATTCTCTGTGGAAACAGAACTGCCTGAAGGTGACAGGTGCCAGGGATAGTGAGGAAGTCTCACAAACAAGCTTGTTTTCCTTTGTTTCTTGTTTTCTTTCCCTCCAGACCGGAATTCTATGAAGAATCATATAAATATGAAAATAAACAAAAACTCTACTACAGCTTTGATTTTCACTGTCCTTTATATCCTTTTAGGAATGCCTGACACAGAGAATTAAAATAAAGAGCAGTTATATGAAGTTTCTGTGAAACAATTCCCTTTAATTTTACGGCAACCCCCCCCCCCCAAAAAAAATTTAAAAACCAAACCAAACAACAAAAAACAACCAAACCCTTAACCTCTTAAACTGCAGCTCACATGTATGGGTATGTATGGCAAAGGTGACATCAGATATTTTATTCTGAGTTTTAAAAATGGATCTAGCAGGATGTCTGCCACATGGGGTGTTTAAGAAGTGTACTGTGTGGGTGCTTAATCATTATTAGTTCCAATAATAATAACAAAAGTTGGTAGCTTTACTCTGTGCTGTGTATTCTTCATTCATTCCACAAATATTTATCCAACACCTACTATGTCCCAGGCCCTGTGCTCATGGTTGGTGGTCTTTCTTGTCCTTTAGTTGGCACCTTGGGGGAGAGGAGTAGGCAGGGTGGCCAATTTGTTTTGGTTTTCCTGGGATTTCCCTGGTGTTAGCACTTTAAGTTTCATGTCCCCGGAACACTGTCATTCCTGGACAAACCGGGACAGCAGATCATCCTGGGATGGAAGGTTGGCTGAGATAAAGTGAAGAGGACAGGGAAGGGTGGTTCTAAGTTCACAGGAGAAGGGGAATGAGGAGGCTGCTCCCGGTGCCCTGTGAGGTCCCCAGGCAGTCATGACATATTCCAGGACACCAGCCCTGGCCTCTGCTTTTCCCTTTCAGGCCCAATCATGTTTGTGGTGCTGTGACATATCCTTAAGGCCCCCAAAGCTAGAAGCAAAATTCCCTAGTGTGCACGGTCTTAAGCTGTAGATAATAAATGAGATGGTTTTGCCCAGAACTTGTCATCTGGAAGAGAAAATAAAAAGGACCTAGGGGGCTTCCCTGGTGGCGCAGTGGTTGGGAGTCCGCCTGCCGATGCAGGGGACACGGGTTTGGGCCCTGGTCCGGAAGGATCCCGCATGCTGCGGAGCAACTAAGCCCATGCGCCACAGCTACTGAGCGTGTGCTCTGGAGGCCGTGAGCCACAACTACTGAGCCCGCACTCCTGGAGCCCCTGCTCCGCAACAGGAGAGGCCGCCGCAATGGGAGGCCCACGCGCCACAGCGGGGAGTGGCCCCTGCTCGCCGCAGCTAGAGAATGCCCACGTGCAGCGGCGGGGACCCAACGCAGCCAAAGATAAATCAATAAAATAAAAATAAATTAAAAAAAAAAAGAAAAGGACCTAGGTACATTCAGCAGTAAGATCTGTAAAGTAGTCATTATAAATTATGGACTATGTCTCCACAGTGGGCTGCCTGATGTTTTTTTTTTTGCGGTACGGGGGCCTCTCACTGTTGTGGCCTCTCCTGTTGCGGAGCACAGGCTCCGGACGCGCAGGCCCAGCAGCCATGGCTCACAGGCCCAGCCGCTCCGCGGCATGAGGGATCCTTCCGGACCGGGGCACGAACCCGCTTCCCCTGCATCGGCAGGCGGACTCTCAACCACTGCGCCACGAGGGAAGCCCTAAAATTATTTTAAGTGTGTAAAACATTCAGGTATTCAAAGAGGTATAAAGAATAATGCAATGGACACCCATGTACTCACCATCCATTTTAAGAAATAATACACTAACCAAAACAATGGGAGTCTCCTCCCAAATCACCTTTCCCTTATGCCCCCACCAGAGGTAACCCACATCTTGAATTTGGTCCTTATAATTCCAATACATGTGTTTATATTTTTATCTCTTATATATCCAAAATAAAACATATTGTATTGTTTTGCACCTTACTTTAAGTGATAACTAGGTACAGGGATCTTTTGTAACTAGCTTTTCTCACTCTAGTCATGGTTGAGATTCGTTGTTGTTGATCTGTGTAGCTCTAGTTTAATGTTATTGTCAAAAATCAAGTAGCTGAAAGGATTTGCAGTAAAGTCAATAGTGCCTGAAAAAGACAGGCACTTTCATTTTTATAATCTTATCCCCAGCCTTCAACCCAAACTTGTTTCATTCTGTATTTTCTGAAAATATTTGTATTGAGAAAGATTCCATGAGATTTGCAGGAAAAAAAATACAACCTAACAATAAGCAACAGAGGTATGTCACCATCTTGGGAATCATGTTTTTGCAAGAGTAAAAGAATTTCCTGGGGCTTCCCTGGTGGTGCAGTGGTTAAGAATCCGCCTGCCAATGCAGGGGACACGGGTTCGAGCCCTGGTCCAGGAAGATCCCACGTGCTGTGGAGCAACTAGGACTGTGCACCACAGCTGCTGAGCCTGCGCTCTAGAGCCCGTGAGCCACAACTACTGAGCCAGTGTGCGACAGCTACTGAGCCCGCGCGCCTAGAGCCCGTGCTCCGCAAGAGAAGCCACCACAATGAGAAGCCCGTGCATCGCAACAAAGAGTAGCCCCTGCTCTCTGCAACTAGAGAAAGCCCACGTGAAGTAACGAGACCCAACGCAGACAAAAATAAATAAATAAATATTAAAAAAAAGAATTCCTGGTACAAAGTCAGGAAAGAGTCCCACCAGCTGGCAGTGCCTAGTGTATGGTAGATGTCCAATAAATATTTTTTGTAAGGACAAATTAAAGGGGGGAGGCACCCCAATGGAGAGAATTCAAGTGATGGCAGAAGGTAGCTCTGAGTTAAAATCAGTTTTGTCCTTTGCTTTGAATTAAACCATGTTGTAGGATGGGGTGGGAGGTGTGGATGAGAAATAAGAGAGGAATTGAATTAGTGAAGCAGGATGGCTGGGTTCAGTGCTGAGAGCTGGGTTCAATTCCTGGCATTTATTAGTAACCATGGGCAAGTTGTCTAGCCTCTCTGTGTGCCTCAGTTTCCTTATCTGTAAAATGGGGATAATAAGAGGGTCTCATGGGGTTAATATGAGGTTTAAGGGAGGTTGGTATGTGAAGTGTTTGGCACAGGTTCTGGCCCCTATTAAGTGCTCAGTCAGTGTCATCAACATTATGATTCTTTCCCACTCTGCCCACCCCTGAGGGGCCCAGATGGCTGGACAGGTCACAAGCAGCCTCCACATAACCTCAGACCCCTGAGAGCAGTCATTCAGGAGGGCCTCTGCTCCTGGAACTGGATCACGTAGTCACGGCAGTGCATCTTGAGGCAGCGCCTTGAATGCCAAAGAAAACAATTTAGAATGTGATCCATGAGGTGACAAGCTGGTGCGTTTAGGGAGATATGAGAAGCCACACCGGTTATGGGGAAGGATTCGGGGAGCGGAGCCAAGGTTCACTGGAATCAGACAAATTCAGCTTATTCAGTCATCACCATTGGAGTGCCAATGGGAGAACACGAAGGGCAAAACCCTGCTTTTGTTTAGGGTCTAGGTCTCTGGGTTGTGCAGGACTTAAGGGAGAGCTGCATTTGCATATTGCTGAGTTAAGAGGCTCTACTCTCAGTAGTTGAGAAGAAACTATAGAAATCTAATTATGTTATTTTCGAGTATGGGGCTTTCCCCTTCCACCTTTCTTGGACAGTAAAGGGATCCTTTAAACTCATTCATTGCTGACTCTGAGTTTTTGCCTTGTATACCATTTATACCACTTGATTGATTGGAATTGATGGAGTGGTGGGTGAAGATTTATGACCACACTCGGGCACAATAGGAAAAGTGCTGTGGTTGATTAGCAATGTGTGCCACAGGTGAGGAAATGGCAAATAAAGGAATGCATGCTGCATATCTGCCATCCATGTATCCATTTAAAGTAGAGAAGGTCCATTTTGATTCTATGCTCACTTTTCTTTCTCTTTTTCTAGAATTACTTCCCTTGTCTTCTCTGCTTATGCACATCCTCTTCCCTCCTCTCCATCCAGCTTGAGTTTCATCTCCATGAAGCCTTCTCTGATAAATCTAATCCACACTGTTCTCTTCTTACTCACATTCTTAGTGTTTGTACTATTTAATAAATACTTACATTAATGTTGTCTCTCCCCCCCCAATATATATATATTTTTTTACCACACTGGCCTTCCTTCTGAATTTCAAGCATATCTGATTTGCCCTGCCTTAGGGCCTTTGAACTTTCTGTTCCTTCTACCTAGAACACCCTTTCCCAGATCTTCACATGACTAGGTCCTTCTCATCATTAAGGTCTCAATTTAAATGTCACCTCATTGGGCAGCCTTCCCTGACCACTCCATATAGATTGACCCCCAAGTTCTTCTCTATCTGTCAGACCACATTGTTTTTATTTTCATCGAGGCACTTACTGCTTGACATTTTCTTGTTGATTTATTTGTTCATTTGTTTATTGTCTTCTCTCCTGCCCCCTCCTCACTTGAATGTAAGCTCCCCAAGAGCAGAAATCTTGACTCTTCCCCCTTATTATATTCCCAGTATTTAAGACAGTGCCATGCACTTAGAAGGTAGTCAAATAATAGTTGAGTCAATGAAGATTCTATGACATTGCTTGCACTATCTCAAGATTTAATCTGTATGTTATTAAACTTTACTTGACTCTAGATTTTCCCCTTCCCAACTACACTGTGAGCTCACAGTGGGCAGAGAGCAGTCATAGACCCCTTGGCACCTCCATAGCAGCTGTTAACAATTAAACATCCTTGAACAACTGAATGAAGGAACCGTATGTACAGTGGGCATCCATTTCTGTGGGTTAGAGTCTCATTGCCTGCTTTAACAGGGACTTTAGGTTGATATAAATTTATTTGTTGCTCATGCAATAGTCTCTAGATATAGGAGGATGGACACCTCTGACATCTTCATATGTCACTTCTGTCTCTGGGCTCAAAGCAATGACTCTAGTCCTGGCTCTCCAACCAGCAGCACACCCATCCTTTGAAGGGCACAAATTGGAAGGGTGCACCTTACTTCCACTGACATCCCATTGGCCATGTCAAGTCACATGACCACACCTAGCTGCAATGGAGTCTGGGCAATGTAGTTTCTAGCTAGGCAGTCGTGTTTTCAGCTAAAACTCATGAGTATTATTAAATAGAGAATGGATGTTGAGGGACAATTAGCAGTCTCTTCCCACAGCATTTCAATTTGACAAAAATTTATTAATTGTTTCCTGTGTGAAGCATGGGAATAGGCACTATGGTGTGCACAGGTTAACATTGTGTATGTTCCCTGCCCAATAGAAGTCTATAACACAGTGGACAAGACAGGCAAGTAAATCTAATACTTGGAGCCTTGTGCAGGGTAAGCGTTGTTAAATGAATAATAATAAACACCAATTATTGAGGATTTATTATGTGCAGGGCACTTTGCATTCTTGGTCCCATTTAATCCTTGTAACAGCCTGTCAGGTAGCCCTGTTTTCCAGATGAGGCTGAGAGAAGTGTTCTAAGATAGTTTGGATTTGTGGATGGTGTAATTTTATTGTTTTTATTAATTTTAAAATTTATACACGGTAAAATTCACTCTTTATGGTACGCAGGTCTATGAGTTTTAACAAACGCACAGTCATGCAACCACTACCTCAAACAAAATAGAGAACCACCACTCCCTCCCCAGATTCCCTAGTCCTGCCCATTTGTAGTCAAACCTTTCTCCAACGCTCAACCCCTGGCAGCCACTGAGCTGCTCTTCATCCCTATAGGTTTACCTTTTCCTGAATGTCATATAAATGGAATAATTATGTGTATATAATGAAAGTGCCAGATTCAAAAGGATATATATACACACACACACATATATATATACATACACACACACACACACACACACACACATACATTCCTTTATGTATAGGACTTATATGGGAGATATATATAGATATATACATATAGATATAAATATATATCCTTTTGAATCTGGCACCTTTCATTGTTACAATACATTTGAGATTCATCCTTTTTTAAAATATTTATTTAATTAATTTACTTATTTGGCTGTGCGGGGCCTTAGTTGTGGCACGTGGGACCTTCATTGCTGCATGTGGGATCTTCGTTGCCACGCGGGATCTTTAGTTGTGGCACACGTGATCTTCAGTTCCGACAGCGGGATCTTTAGTTGAGACAGCAGGATCTTAAGTTGTGGCACGTGGGATCTTTAGTTGCGGCCCGTGGGATCTTCGTTGCATCATGCAGGATCTAGTTCCGTCCCTGAGTCCCCTACATTGGGAGCATGGAGTCTTAACCACTGGACCACCAGGGAAGTTCTGCATCCATGTTATTGCGTGTATCAATCGTTCACTCCTTTTCATTGCTCAGTGGTATTCCACTGTGTGGATGTACCCCCATTTCTTTATCCATTCTCCAGTTGAGTGACATTTTGTTTGCTTTCAGTTTTTGACAAATTATGATTAAAGCCCTTGTAAGCATTTGTGTACATGTTTTGGTGTGAATGTACAAAAACGTTCATTTCATTTGGGTAGATACCTAAGGGTGGGATTGCTGGTTTGAATGGTAAATATTTGCTTAACTTCACAAGAAGTTGCCAAACTGTTCTCTAGGGTGGCTGTACCATTTTGCATCTCCCCCAACCACGTATGAAGGTTCCAGTCACTCTGTATCTTTGCTGGCACTTGGTATTGTCATTGAGTTGTTGTTGTTTTAAGTCACCGTGATAGATGTGTAGTATTGCTATCAGTTTAAAAGACATTTTGGTCCCGCTTTTAAAAACATTTTTTTATTGGAGTATAGTTGATTTGCAATGTTGTGTTACTTTCTGCTGTACAGCAAAGTGAATCAGTTATACATATACATATATCCACTCTTTTTTAGATTCTTTTCCCATATAGGTCATTACAGAGTATTGAGTAGAGTTCCTGTGCTATACAGTAGGTCCTTATTAGTTATCTATTTTATATATAGTAGTGTGTATATGTCAACCCCAATCTCCCAATTCGTCCCTCCCCTCCTTTCCCACCTGGTAACCATAAGATTGTTTTCTACAACTGAAACTCTATTTCTGTTTTGTAAATAAGTTCATTTGTACCATTTTTTTAGTTTCCACATGTAAGTGATATAATACGATATTTGTCCTTCTCTGCCTGACTGACTTCACTCAGTACGACAATCTCTAGGTCCATCCATGTTGCTGCAAAAGGCGTTGTTTTGTTTTTTTGGTCCCACTTTTAAACATGAATTTCTCCTTCAGGCAAATTCATTATATTTAATTTTGTGTCAGCTTAGATTCTCGCTATCAAATTGAGCCTGTCCTCTTCTGCTATTCACACAGGTTACAGGGAGGGGGAAGGTTTTTGTTTTCATTGTGCTTGGCTAATGCAGCTCTTAGCGTTTCCAAGGAAGGAGTGCCATGAAAATTTATTCTAGCCCAGAGCTTGAGTAAGATTTACCTTCAATTAGCCAGCAGTGTATGTTGACCTATTCAAAGTAAACAGTCATAATTCAGGTTACATTAAGTTAAAAACATATTTAAATACATATTTGGATTATTAAAGATAATTGAATATATCCAGGGCTCCATGCATAAGTATCATTCTCATATTTTCTTAAAGGACAAATGTAGAGAAAGAAAGAAAATTTTTTCTTCCCGAGAATTATGTCTACAGTCTATAGCAATGATTCCCAACTGGGGCACAAAGTGGAGGGTGTCAAGGCTATCAGGATTACATGGTAGGGGTGTTCATTACATATGCACAGATACTCCTCCCCCAGGATTTGGATCTTTCCACAGGGAAATGTGTGCCCCTTCCTTCAGTAGAGAATTATTGCCATGTGCATTGCTGAGGGGAAGCGGGTTGTATCTACTGGCCGTATTGGGGCAGAAAGAAGTTCTCTAATAGTGTAATTCAGTGCAGGGATGGCAAAGAGAACAATAGGACAACAGTGACTGTGACTCTCCCATAGCAACTCCTATCAATTGGCCATGCCTGCTGGCAGAGCTGCATAGAAAAAGGTAGAGGTCTTTTCAGGCTTAGAAGGAAGAGGGCAGTAGTTGATTGATGATACCTGCCATGGGCAGCAGCCAGGCGACTTGCAGATCTGTACCATGCATTTGCTATCCTTGAAATAAGAATCTCCCAAAGGTATTTGGTTTCATTCTTTACACAGAATTTATGATTCTTCTTGATGCTGGTAGGTTTTTGTCTTGGAGATGGTTCCCTAAGGCTGGAGATAAATTTGTAATGGCCTATCTCAATGGTTCTCACACGGAGGTGATTTTGTCCACCAGGGGTGATTTGGCAATGTCATTTTTGGTTGTCATAACTGAAAGGATGTTACTGGCATCTGGTGGGTAGAGGGATGCTGCTAACTTTTCTACAATGCACAAAACATTCCCCCCAAACAAAGAATTATCATCCCCAAATATCAGCAGAGCTGAGGTTTAGAAATCTGTCCTACCTCCTTCTTATATCCAGTATTCCTGGTTTCCAGGGTAGGGCATTTCCTGTTTACATGGCTGGGAACAGGCTGGTTGGGGTCTTTGGATTACACTAAAGTAAGCTCATTCTTGTGGAGATTGAATTTATAAACTCATGACCTGGTCTTCAGTAACATTATGTAGGGACAAAGGAGTTTTCGAAGAAAAGAGTGACCAGACCAAGATGAGAAGATATGCTGCCTTTGGGATTCCTGAGTACTTAGAATCTGTTCTTCGTGGGCACAGAGTAGGAACACTCAGGCAAAAACAGGGCTCCAGGTACAGTGAGCCCTTTCAGAGAAGACACTGTTATTTAACAATCCTCCGGCTCAAATCTTTGGTTGTACTTGGCTGTGAAGCAAATAACATAGGCATAGTTTTCTCAACACCATTTCTTCCACTGTCCATCTAACTACCCTGATTTCCTCAAATCTGCCTTCATTCTGCCTTTCTCTGGTCCATTCTCCACATGGCAGCCATGTGAGAACATGACCTTCCTCAGCCCCAGCCCTACTTAAAACCATTGCCTTTAGAATAAATTTCAAATATTTAATAACATGAGAGGTAGTAGAGTGTAGTGGTTGGGAGCCTGGGCTTGAATCCCAGCTCTGCCATTCTCTTGTTGTGTGACTTTGGGCAAGATACGTAACCTCTCTGTGCCTTAATTTTTTCATATATAAGATGGAGATTCTTATGCCTCCTACATAATCCCTTATTAGCTCAATGCACACTGGCCCAGCTTCCAACTGCCAGTTCCTTCATTTCTTAACCTGACGTCTCTGGCTACCAGGGCTCACTTTCCCACCCCTGCAACAGTCTAGTGCTGGGGAATTAATGCCGTCTGGGAGCAGCTTTCAAGTATTGACTCTAGGGAGTTGGGTATACCCACCCCAGCTCCCTCACCTCTTCGATTGGATAGTTGAGGCATGTGCTCTACACTGACTCCTAGATTGTCCTGGCAGGATTATGCTCTGGTGGATGATTTGACAATGGGCCCTTTATTGGATGCCTTCCTTTTCCTGTCTCACTTCCCCATTTCTCTAGCGGTGTTTCCTGGGATTGCCTCCTAAAAAATACCTCAGGATCTACTTCTGGAGGAACACAGGCTAGGACACTTACTGCTTCTAGAACACTATTTATGCCCTGATAATAGCATGCACTGCACTCTGTGTAATAGCTGTCTAATTGTCTCCCCCACTAAATTGAAAACTCCGTAAGGGCAGGGACCATCTCTGTCTTGTTCATATCTGTCTTGTTTACCATTGTAGCACCAGCATGTTGCACATATTCAATAAAGATTTGTGGAATGAATGAATGGCTAACAGCCTCTCTGGGATCAGCTAGTCTGCATGCAATAATGGCATACAATTAATTAGGGCTGATACACTGTGACTATTGGGTAGGAGATTATCACAGGAAAGATGGGAGCAGCTGACCAATCTAAGTTTTTATGTTTTATTACAGAATTGTCCATCTTGTCCTAATAGGAACCAAGTTAGATGCTGCTCCAGAACTTCATGGAAACAGCAGCCTCAGCCTCTGTGTAACTTGAATTTAGCGCTTCCCTGGTGCCAGTGGAATGGGAATGTTTTGTCATCCTGTTTACTAAATCTTACCACTACCTTGTTTTCCTTTCTTTATTCATTATTTTCCCCCTCATGTATCACCTGCATTCTGTCCTGAAGCATCTTCTCTTTGAACCAGCAGCTTTTCCCCTTCCTTCCTTCTCCTCATTGCACCAACAGACCAAGAAGAAAAGAAATGTCACAATGACTGTCCCCACAACATATTTCAGGTTCATTCTGCACTCAGGTTGTTTCTTGAATCTCTTTGCAGTAGCAGAGAAACAGATTGAAGTTTAAGATTGACCACCATCTTCCTGATTGGTAAGGAGATAGGTGTGTGTGTGCATGTGTTCAGAGATTTCTGGAGGGAGTGATTAAACCATGCAAAATTCAATTTCAGACTCAAAGTTTTCAATGTGAGTTAATCAGTCCAGACATTGGAACATAATGATGAATGACATGGGGCCAATAAGTCTGAGATATCAGATTTTGGCAGGCAGGTGATATCTCCTATATGTTTGGGGCTGTATAATTTCTTCGTTCTATAAATATTAGTGGCTAACACTGAATTAAAAGAACAGAATTTTCCTTCCAGCTGTGATGAAGTTCTATGATACATGAGAGACAGTAAACTATAGTTTTAGTATCAGTTAGCTATTGCTATATAACAAACAACCTAAAAATCTCAGTGGCACACAACATACATTTAGTTTTTGCTCACAGATTTGCAGGTAGGTTGGAGTAGCTCTATTCCACGTGTCTCTTATCCTCCTCTTGTGGCTAGCAAGCCGGCCAAGGCATGGTCTTTTCTTAGTAATGGTAGAATTTCAAGAGAGCAAGCCCAACTGTCCAACACATTCCAAGCCTACGCTTCTGTCATATCTGTATGCATCAAGTTGGCAAAATCAAGTCACTTGGCGAAGCCCAAAGTCAAGGGGCAGGGAAATACAGTCTATCTTTTGTGGGAGGAACTGCAAAGTTACATGGCCAAGGGCATGGATCCAGGAAACAGTGAAGAGTTTAATCTATTTCAGTATGTAGAGCTGGTGTTACAGAGTTAGGTAGGCAGCCCTGGATTTAAGCCCCATCAGTGCTCTACCGTTGACTAATTATGACTTGAGCAAATGACTTAACCTCTTTAAACTTTGATTTCTCATCCGTCTGACAAATAGGTATAATAAGATATCCATACCTTGGTTTTGTTTCGAGGATTAAATGAAATGATACACATAAGCCACTTATCAGAGTTTCTGGCATGTGGCAAATGCTCAGTAAATTGTAGCTGGAAACAAAAGTTCTAAAAGGTAGAATAAACTCTTCTCGGAGTGTGAATATGAACTAGACATCTACTCTTGAGATTTGCCACCATGAAAATTACTGCTTCATTGCTCTTCCTGGGACTTCAGTGGCCTGGAGGAGTCTGTGAATCTCCAACGATGCCTGGCGTGGGTCACAGTGGATGATCTTAACAGATCTGACCCTTGGAAACAGGAAGAGTGTTCAGCTTTCAATTGATCAGCAGGAAAACAAACAACAGCATTCACTTAGGATAGCAGTATTTCAGGGGAGCAAACAGATGGAAGGCCAGATTGTGTCTATACCACACTCCAGGAATATATTAGAAAACATTAATGTATTTGTTCAAGTTAAATATACTAAACTTGTTGGGCTAACAATTGTAAGCAAAATAATATCCTTTTATAAAAATATTAAAGTAGGCTGCTGTGCTTCTATAGCTTTTGCAGTGTAAATGAATAATAAGATTAGATAATGATTTTTTTTCTAATGGTGGTCTACTTTATTTAGATATTCTAAGTCATGGGCAAGAGCTGCTAATCTCAGTAATGCATACTTATGGAACCCACCATAGCCACGGTAATTGCGTTCGCAATATGGCCACTTTAGATGTTGTAATCCCAAGTTACACATGACCTAATGAAATGAAGATGATAAGGCAGCTGGGAAGTGGAGCTTTTAATGCTTCTTATCCAAGAGTTTATGTCTCCAATTTTCATGCATTTCCCAGTTCCATTACCAAAAGAAAAGAAAAAAAAAAGCTCTTTTTCAGTAGAGTTGAAACAGATTTTTCAAAACAGTGAAATTCCTTCCTCCAAACGCTTCTGAGGGAAAATCTGTCTGCACCTGTGAGAATTTGATGAATGGACTCTAAAAGTGCTATAAAATGTCAGGGCTGGAAGGGCCCAGAGAAATCTTCCTTTCCCCCACTCCCTGATTTATAGGCGAGAAGACTCCTTGGCTTGGAAATGGATTAGAGGCTGATTGGGAGAACTTTTGCCCATTAGACTTCTATTTTTCTGGCAAGCTCTCCTCCCTTCTCTTGAAAACTTGAAAGTCGGTCGTTGGAATCATCTCCATGAGAAAGCAATGCATAGCTTTTCAGAGATGGTGTCCTAACACTGTTCTGTAGGTAGGTCTGGGATTAAATGTGAATAGACCAAAAAGAAATTCTCCCTCAAGAATAAAGAATTCAGCCCCTCCAAAGACTATATAAGTAAATGGTTTAATACAGTTAAAAATATGATTTCTGGCATTTGTACCTTCTAAGGAGTGCTTTGGAATACTAAGTTGGCTAAACTCCGTATCCATTCTCCACTTCTTAATCAGTAATAGACCTCTATAATGTTTGGGTATCAATATGTGCAGTTGAAAATATTATGCTCCTCAAGTTCACTTGTGGACAAGAGTGGCCAATGAAATATAAGTGCAGGTGTTGGGTGGCACTTCTGGGAAAATTCTCTAAAGGACGCTGAGCCAATTGGGAGATAGAAGTCCTTTGGCCATTTCCTTTTCTTCTGTTCTTCCTGTCTGGAATGTGGATGTTGTGACTGGGGCTCCAGCAGCCATTTTGTGACTATGGAGCAACCTTGAAGATGAAAGCCACATGATAAAGGGGGCAGAGAAGAAAGATAGGAGGAGCCCGGGTTTCTGCTGCTATAACAGCCCTGGGTTCTCAACCTCTGGACTCATTTTACACAGGAGATGAATAACCTTTATCTTTTTTGAGCCTTAATTATTTTTTGTATCTGTTAGTATGCAGGCAAATCTAATCTTAACTGATATAAAGTTATCAGTCAAATAATAAATAATAATAACTTATTCTAAAATAAATACAAATAAAACAAATAAATAAATTAAAAAGTTATCACTTAGATAATAAATGTCAAGGAGGAGTACTTATTAGATACCAAGAGAGGGACTGTAAGAATCCATGAGGAGAAGGGGGAGACAGAGAAGGAGAAATAGTAACTTTATATCATGTACCTAATCTCTCTTGTCTGACAGTCCTGTCACCTCTCTCTCTCTCTTCTCTATCTATATTGCTCTTCCCATTTTATAGATGAGGAAACAGAGGCTCAGAGATATTAAGGGTTTGAAGTCATCAACCACGTTATTGTTGTTCACTTCCGTGCCTCAGTGCCTGGCACATAGTAGGAAAGCAGTACATATGTTTTGATGAATAAATGCATTTTCTGCTTTCAAGGGGCACTCTTTCCATGACCTCTTTGTACCACTGTCCTGACTTCTTAGAAAAGTGATGGAGAAGATGGGAGAAAGGAAAGGTGCTTTTCTGATGCTGAGTGGTAAAAAGAAGCCTCCATCAGCTTTCCCATGGTCATGTCCATTGTTGGATGAGGTGGTATGAGAAGTGGTAGACACCTGTTGATTGTGCATCCCTCCACACTTCCTCTAGTAATGATCCGTTGGTTTCCTCCTGGGGATGCTGCAGGTGACAGTGGCTCCATCCTCAGCTCAGGGGTGGGAAATTGCTTTAAGTGTGACCAATTAGAGGTTTGCATTCTGGCCACAGCAACTGATTCAGGGAGAGACATGGGATCAAATCAGAGCCACTGAGATGTGAAGACTCTTGAAATACATCTTTACTATGGAAATTTGTAGATCATCCCACGGTAGAAATAATAGTACAGAGAACCCCCACATGCCCATCATTCAGATTCAACAGTTATACAAGTTTGGCCACACTGGCTTCACCTATCCCTGATTTCTGTATTTTTGCTGAGGTTTCTTAAAGCAAACCCAGATATTTGCCATTTTCCCCCTGAGTATTTTAGATTGCATTTCTAAAATATAAAGGCATTTTCTTAGATGACTAATGTAATGAGACGTTAGCTGAATCCAGAGAACCGTAGGTATTTCTTTCCCATGGACTTGAACTTAGAGGGATGGAATCTTTATGATGTTGGAAGCATTCTGTGGAGTCAAGGAATAAAGCCAAGTAGCAAAGAAAGATTCTAAGGGTTAGAAAGAAAGAAAAGAGTCCTGATGACATGGTTTTGGTTCCTAGATCATACCTTACCTGAAGACCATACCAGTACATTAAATGAAACAGCAAAATTCTATATTTTTCTTAAGCTAGTTTGAAAAGGGTTTTCTGTTGTTTATGACCCAAAGAAGTCTTCATTGATTCAGAAAAATTTCCTCCTGGGATGATGGTTTCTTTCCCTACAATAGTTTGTCCTGAAGCCAGACCTTAGCCCAGTAGTTCAGTAAATGAAGACACATAGATACATAAAGTAGACCTACTATGGAAGAGGAAAACCAAAGTACTGCCTTTTCTCCTTTCAATTTATCTTCAAAGGCGGAAACCTTGATGTGGGTTTACTTTCAAATGCAGGCAAGATCCCCTCGAAGGTGGGGTGCTGTGTGTAGATTTTCCCTCTATTCTAGAAGCAGAATTTTCCTTCTATGCTGGTAACATAAAATTGGAAGTAGCAAATCATGGCAGCAGGGGAATTTAGCACCAGCTTCCATCAGCTCCCAAGTCACCAGACTTGTGGAAGACCCTGCCACCACATCTGTGGGACAAAGTTAGCAGATCCCAGCTTTTAACTTCTTTCATGTTTTCATAACTTCTTGAACTCCTTTTGAAGCTTCTATTTCTTTCCCCCCCAGTCTGTCCTTACGGCAGGAGTAAAATAAAACTGGTAATCATGGATGAGCATTGCGAATGCCCTGAATTTGCATGCAAAATTTTTTGGGGTGCATATCCATATAAGAATTTTTTCTAGCAGTCATTACTTTGATTAGGAAACCAAAATGTTCTGAGACCCATAAAAGCTTAAGACCCAATGCCTTCTAGGTGGTTATTAACCATTAGACTGTTCCCAGGATTTAACCGTAAGAGAATTTCCCACCCACCTTGGGTGGAGTAGAGGAACACACTTGACTAGTTGCATTAATAGTCTGGGGTGGGGGCTAGTGAACTGCTCAGTTTATGACAACTTGCAATCTAGCTGGCTGTGGTCTCTTAAAATTAAGTTGAAAGACCTCCCTTTCAATTGCAATTCTGCTACTCACATCCTGTGTGAACATGGGGATGTTATTTAGCCTATCTGTGTGTTATGGGTTGAATTGTGTCTCCCCTTGCCTCCCAAATTCATAGGTTGAAGTCCTAACCCTTAGTACCTCAGAATGGGCCCTTATTTGGGGAGAGGGTCACTGCAGATGTAATTAGTTAAGTTGCGGTCATACTGGAGTAGGATGGGTCCCTTATCCAATTTGGCTGGTGTCCTTATAAAAAGGGAAAAAATTTGGACCCAGACACATACATGTGTGAACACAGAGGCGGAGACTGGAGTTATACAGCAGAAACCGAGGAACACCAAAGGTTGCTGGCAAACCACCAGAAGCTAGGGGAGAGGCACAGGACAGACTCTCCCTTACAGCCCTCAGAAGAAACCAACCCTGCCACCTTGATCTTGGACTTCTAGCCTCCTTAGCTGTGAGACAATAAATCACAATTGTTTAAGCCCCCCATCTGTTGTACTTTATTATGGCAGCCCTAGGAAGCTAATACACTGGGTGAGGCAGACACGAAGATGCATGATGAGATTTGCTTTCCAGCTGTAGGGAGTGTGGCCAGCAGACAGTCAGCCCTTCAGGGTCAGCCTCAGCTGCAGAGAGCCACCTTGCCTGAGGGCATGTCTTTCCTTGGGAAGTCAGCATTCAGCCTCTGAGCCAGGAGGGAGCATAAAGACCTGGCCATTTCAGCCCGATGTGGGATGACTCCCATGGACAGTATTTATCCCAGAGCTCTCCAGGGACTTGGCCAAGGCTTTGCCAGGCTGGCAACGCAGACTGACATCTCTCTCTGCCCAGTCCTGCTTCCTCCTTCCTCCTTTGACAAGTGTTGATCCCTAGTAAACATCTTGAACCCCAAACTCCATTTCAGTGCCTGCTTTTGGAGACCCCAACTTGTGACATGGGGCTTCAGTTTTCCCATCTGCATCCCCTGAAAATCCCTGGCACGGCCCTTCGCTGATGTTGGTGGAAGCTGAATCTCTGGCCATTCATTCCCTTCTCTACGCCACCCAAGAAAGAGGTAAGAACCGTGAAAAGGGCTTCCAACCCCAAGGGAAGAACCTAGCAGGGAATGAGGCTGGCTGTTTGTTCCAGGGCTGGTTTACTGGGCATCTGGGGCCTTCAGTCAGTGTATTTACCAACTCCTGTAGGCTGCTACACTGCCCCCCACCCCCCACCCCCGCCTGCTGGTGATAGGCTGAACAGGGAGGGCTTGGAGTACTTTGCTATGAAATTCTCTGCAGTTTCCTACAAGAAAGTAGTTGGGCAGTGTTCCAGAGTGATCTTGGCCTGTCATTAATCCTTTGTAAGAGTTCTGTGTTGGAGCTGGCTATATTTTGAGATGCTGAATATTGAGGATTGGGGAATACTAAAGTTTTCTTCACTTTGTGGGGGGGAAGGAAGTTCTAAATTCTCTTGTTCATTTAATTTTACGGTGCATTTGCATATGAGAGAGAGTGGGAGAGAAGGAGGGAGAAAGGGAGAGAGAGGGAGAAATTTCAAAGAGAGAGAGGAATATGTTAATACATACACGTGTAAGTTTCCATGTCTGTCTTTTTGAAGATTCAGTGACGGGACGTTAGGCAGTCAGAGAGTCAGGTAGTGACAGTCATTTTATCCGTCCCCCAATGCATGCTGAAAACTGCCAATCAAGTACAAAATCTATGACCTGTTACGCAGCATTTGAACTTCAATAAATGTCCAGCTCTCTATTCCTATTAAATTTAGAGGAAATGCCTGTCTTTTAAAAGCATAATCACCTGTGGATGCATTTTAGCAACTTCATAGCAAACGGTGAATCAGGAAAAGATTTCTTGATTTCCTTTCTGCACATCTCTGCTCTGTTGAAGAGTGTCTCGACAGACTCTTGGCTTCTCCCAGTTGGTGTGGTTTGTGTGACCTCTCTCCCCTTCCCCCCTCCTAATTTAGCAGTCTCCATGATACCAGATGGAGGTATCATGTCATACCCATTTGGGGGATTTCTCCCTTGAAGATTTTCTAATTAAGTCTTTAGAAAAAATGACATTTCATGAGGGAGAAGTTTTCTTTTGGTTCCAAAGACAGCAAGTATTTCAATAAAATTGGTACATCCCTTGTATTTTTTTCTCTCTCTTTCTCTTGCCCAGTGAGACGGTGGGGAAGAAAATCCATGAGGCAGCTACATATTTTGTGTGTTTACTTGATTGCTTTGACAGGTTTCCAGTGGGCTGTGAAAAGTCTCAAGCTCATTTCTCGGGTTCAGGCTTCAGTCAGATAAATAGGTTTGAATAAACATCCTTTTAAACTCTTTATCAGCTCAGCAGTGACTCCTTTCAAAATGACCTTTCGTGTTACCTGATTGGCATTCTTGGTTCGAGGTAGGTCCCACTGAGGCTCCTTAGGGCGACACTCAAGGGAAAACCTGGGTCTGGGGAGTCAGACGGCTGTGGTGCTTACCTTGGCTTATTTGTGAGATTGGGGCTTGATTTTGAGACTCAGTTTGGAGGTGGAGGATGGCAACATTCATTTCCAAAGATGTAGCACCTCAGACTTTGCAGTCCCACACACTTGGGCTTGCATCTCAGCTCAACTTTTGCTGGAGGTGTGACTGTTGCAAGCTTCATATTTCTCATCTGCAACATGGAGTGAATAATTCCTGCCCCTAAGGTGGCAGTGAGAATGCAGTGAGTTCATGCAGGTACATGCTCTTAGCACAGTTAAATGGAGATGAGCTGGCAGGATGTTTATTAAGGAGACCTCTCGGGATCAACACCAGTGGAAGGGAGGGGACGCGAGCAGGAGAGAGCAGAGGGAAGTTGAAGTTGAAGCTGCAGCAGGGACCCAATGATTGCTCCAGCTGAGCTCACAGAGAGCTCCGGAGCTAGAATGGCCAATGGGTCTGTATCCTGCACATCCATCAATCACTGGTGTGGGCCACCCTGGGATGCCTGTGATCTCGGGCGAGGTGGCTCTGCAGCTTGGGTGGCACATCCTTCCTTGTAGGGGGATCGGGGGGGCACATCCCCATGTCCACCATAGCTCTCAGTAGATGTTGGCTGCTCTTGTTATTACTGGGTCTGTTACTAAAAAGCAATTTGACTTCTGAATGTTTTTCGCTTCTGTAAGATGCAGAGCACTGTCCTAGCTGAACACTATATTACAGTCATCAATTTAGTCACTTATGTAACAAATATGTATTGAGTGACTCCTACAATGTGCAAGCCACCACGCTGGGAGCTGGGACACCTCCACTTGCTTGTGTGCATCTCACATTAGAGATGAAGGTCTTATGTTCTGCAAGGTCAATTCATGTGATGCGTAGACCAGGATGATTCCATGCTACAGGGAAGGAAACAAACTTTTAACACATGTGCACACACACACACACACACTCACACACACATAGGTGTGTCAATGAGTCCTCCAAGAAGCAGACACTGAGACAGAGTTAGGGGTACAAGAGGTTTACTGGGGGGTTAACGCCAGTGAAAGATAAAGGGAGAGAAAGCTGGATAGGCATAGAGAGCCTCAGGCCATGATGCAGATCTGCTCAAATATTGGCCAATCCAATGGGGGGCCCTGGAGTAAAGATCGCCCATTAGAGGGAACCCTATGTTGGACAGAAATGGCCAAGCCCTGGTACCCCTGCCATGCTCAGTCATTGGCTGGGGCTGCCTGAGAAGAAGGTGGCCTTGGCTTGAATGCTGCAGTCGATCCTGAAGTTTCTCAAAGTTGAAGGAAATACTTTCTTGAAGGAAAATCTGAGCAGCACATCTCCACGGCTGCCACATGAGGATTAGAGGAGGGCATATATGCACATAGCAGGTATGGCAGACACATAGAAGGACCTTGAGAATTTTTCCTTCCCTTGCACCTTTTTCTTTTGTGGTTATGGAACTTGCAACAAGGAATAGGAGAGTATGAAAGGTCATGCAGCGTTAGGTGGCTTGGTAAAGAGGATATCATCACTATAGAATCTATTGAGTGTTTATTACATGCCAACCACTGTACTGAGCAATTTACACACATGGTCGCCATGAATCCTTACACAACTCTTTGAATTAGAGACCTTATTATTCCCATTCTACAGATGAGGAACATGAGGACCACAGGAGATGTCACTTGCCCAAGTCATATGGTGAATGAATCCACCACACTCCTGAAATGGAAACTCTACTGTTTGTGGCCCTGGCTGCCGCAGAGCAGAGATAAAGGCCTCAGGAAAATCACTCAAGGAGAACACAAGATCTGAGAGCACAGTATTGGTTATGTGGGCTGATGGCAAAAATGGCAAGCGGCCAGTTTGCTGGGAGGCTGTGGGGTCTCCGTGACCCCTGGTAGGCTGTAAATCTTGCCCCTTCCACTGTGACCCTAAAACCACTTTGCAGACACAGTTGATAGAAAGGAAGGGAAAAGGCATGGAGAGTGTTGAGGACAGACAGAACCGTAGAAACTTCTTTGTGTCTGTGCGTGAGCCGCTAAGGAGAACTCAAATTAGACTTTCTTACCTCCCTCATTAAGGGAGCAGGAAAAAGTCTCTTCCAGATAAAAATGGCTGGAAATGCTCGGGGTGGGGGCTGGGATGGGGGCAGGGGTTGGAAGTCTGCTGTGCTCTTTCCTGTTAGAGTCAGGATTTCCCAGGCAGGGCAAGCATTGTCACTGCCGTGTCCACAAAGGCTGATGGCGTTTTGAATATGTGCCTGGCAGAGTCTGGGACGGAGAACAACACTTTGTGGTTGGGCCTGCTGGAGATTAGATGCCCAGAATTAGGATTAACTACAGGCTGGGGCAGAGAAGGTGTGGGGAACCGGCCTGGCTTCATGGCCTCTTACCCCTGGCTTTGCTCATCCTCCCTTAATTTTTCATACAATATTATCATTCAGTTCTGACCTGCCTATTGTCTACCCTGTTCAAGTACCTTAAAAGGCTCCCCACTGTTTATAGGATGAAATTCAAACTACTTAGTTGGGCCCATTGGAATCCAGCCCTACCCTACTTTATTACTCATACTGAGTTGCTCCCATTCTCTGAACATGCCTTGCCCTTTACTTGCCTCTTTGATTTTGGATAGGCTGTTCCCTCTGCCTAGAATGCCCTTTTCCCTCCTTTTTTACCTAATAAACTCCTACACATCCTTCAAAGCCCATCTCAAATTCACCATGACTTCGACTCCTTTAGCCTAGGGTTTTCCAACCTTAGCACATTTTGGGATGGACATTTCTTTGTTGTGGGGGCTATCCTGGGCATTGTGGGGTGCTGAGAAGCATCCCTGGCCTCTACACACTAGATACATCTACTTCTACCAGTTGTGATAACTAAAAATGATTCCAGACATTGCCCAGTGTCCCCTGGGGGGCGAAATCACCCCTGTTTGAGAACATTGCTTAACCAGTGTTAGCTGCTGCTTCTGTGTTTACATGGCACCTTGTCCAAGGACCTTATCTCACTGAGCTCTAATTATTTGCTTATCTGTCTACCCCCTTACCAGACTAAAAGCTCCTTCAAGCTGGGGACTTTGTTTTATCCACTTTGGTGGCCTCAGCTCCTTGTACTGGGCCTGGCACATAGTAAGTGCTGCATGAATATTTGTTGAACACACAAAGAAATGTGACATGGAGTTGGGGGACAGAAGATATCTATACACATGTTTTTCCATAAAGCCAAGGACAATTAATTACCCTTGCTATGATAATAGTAACCACCTCATGGAGTTGTATGGGTTGAATGACTTAAAAATTTAAAGCTCTCAGGATAAGACCCGATATATAGTAGGTGCTTAATGTATGTTAGCTTTTGTGGCTATTGTTATTTTTCTTAACTCTTCAGAGCTCTCTCTTTCAGAAAGGCTGGTCATTTGAGGGTCACTCATGGCATGGATAAGGTGGAAATGGTGGTGAGATTCCTTTTGAGACTGGGCACATGTAAATTTAGGCTACTTAAAAGGAAGTACTTCTTTATAAAGTGAGTTGTAAATAGATATTATGCCAAGAGATGATATGCAGACATCATGTTTAAGGGTGAGGTCTCTTGGCCAAACTAACTGGGCTGGTATATGAGACCATTACTTACTTAGCCTCAGTTTCCTCATCTGTAAAATAGGGATAACAATAGTGTGTACCTTGTAGGGTTGCCATGAAGGTGAAATGAATGAACTTATATAAAATGACACATAGGAATACTCTACAAGTCGTAACTGTCACTGTCATCATTATTATTATAATTTTTTGATATATTCTTGAATGATGGCTCCCAGGTAGATTTTCCCCTAAGAGAAGCTGGAATGTTTTGGGAATGTTTGGGAAGCATAGACATACCACTACTCCCCATTTCAATCCCAGGCAGACATGACTAGTTGATCGTAGTATCTCTGTGTGTCTTCTCTTCTTATAAGGACACCAGTCATTGGACTTAGGGCCACTCTAATCCCATATGATATCTTGCTAACCAATTACATCTGCAAAGACTCTATTTCCAAATAAGATCACATTCAGAAGCTCCAGGTGATCATTCATGTGGTGGAGGGGGATACGATTCACCATGGTACAGAGAGTAAGCATTTTCAAGATTATATTTTGAGTAGCACTGTTTTAGATGGTTCCTCCCTTCTGACTCAACTGCATGAGTGTGGAGGGGGCAAGGAGAGGCCCCCGTGGAAGGTGAGTGGTGGTGACGCTTGGGGATCTACACTACCTCCAGCCCAATCAGAAAGAGCAGGTGACTCACCCCATCACAGCAGAGCAGTTCAGGCAGCTTCGTGCTGAATGTGCCCACCTCATACATTTCATTCTCTTAATGGTGCCTTGTGTTTCCCTGTTTCCCTTCTAAAGTAAACGCTCGCAACAGATCTGCAGGTTCTGGGAGTTGGGTTTCTTTGCTTTAGGTGTTTGGCTTTCTCTTTCCTTCCTAGTGAATAATTTTCTAAGGAAAGCAAAGGAGGGCCACAGCGTGAGGTAAATGCACTCACTAAGTAGAAGAAGCCAGAATAAACAGAATTTACAGCATCCCTAGTTATTCTTTCCTGGGAGCTGGTTGTAACTGTTAGTCAGCTTGAGTAAGTCTGCTTGATAGCAGAGGGGTCTCTGAGAGAATGCCCAGGACAGCTCTGTAGACGTGACTGAGAAATGAATTTTTCTTCTCTGCCAGTCTTCTCCTCATGAGAGCCCCCCTGCCTGTAAATAAAATGATAATCCTGAGAGTAGGCTACATAATATTGATGGTAGTGGTGGTATAATTAGGTCCAATTTTTGGAATACTTGCTGTGAGCCAGGTGCTCTGTAAATTTTAAATCAACTTTGTGAGGTTGTGTATTTCTATTATCCATTTTCCAGAGGAGAAAACGGAGGCTCAGAGAGGTGAAAATATTTTTTTAAAGTCACACAAGGAGCTGTCCTTTGAGACGGGGTTGGAACGCATGACTCTGAGTGACTCCCTTGCGTCTATAGGGAGCATTGCTCAGAATCTAGGAGGGTCATCTGAGCCTCCCCTGTTTCCATGTGGGACTAAGGTGCTACCCTTAAGAAATTTAAAGTTGGCTGCTGTGTTCTTCCATGAAAGGAGCTGTGATTTACTGGGATGGTGCAGACCTGGGTCAAATTGTGGCTAAGGCACTTACTAGTGCTCCTGGTCCTGGGAGCTCATCCCTATGGGCTACATTTCCCAGACTTCCTTGTTAGCTGGCTTCCTGCTGGGTCTGGCCAATGGGAGGCATTGGCGTTACACTAAAATGTGGGAGGAGGGGAGAAACTAGGGTGTTTCTCCCCCTCCTCCTCTGCTTCCTTCAAGATTCCAGCTTCTGCCAGGTGAACCTATTCCCAGGGGCCTGGAAATACAACCTCCTCCCTCCATCCCTCTAGCCTAGGAGTAGAGCATCTTTCTGCTATCGCTAATCTCTGGGCAGCCTCACCATCCTTGCTCCCTCTTCACTCATGTAACCAATTTCCTGCGTTAAATTCTCTCTGTTGTAAATACCTAAAATCCTGACTGAGACACAAGCTAAGTAACTTCACTTCTCTGAGCCTTGGTTTCCCTATCTGTAAAATGGTAATAATAATAGTACCTACGATGTAATGCATTTGTGAGGATTAAATGAGATAATTTTAGTTAAACCTTTGGTTCAGTTTCTGGCATAAAATAAGAATGGTTTTCCCAGCTCGGAGACCCTAGGCAAGAGTTTCAGCAGTTTAAGCACAATTAATTCTATAGTTAGCCACAGAGCCTTATTTTGCTTTACTTTTCTGAAAAGCATTGGTTCTGGGTATACATATTAATGTCTCCAGAAAAACACATTCCAGTGACTAAGACTTGGGGTTTAATCTAATGTCTTTGCCCCTTTCTTTTTCTTCCCTTCTCCACCTCAAGGAGGGGGCAAGCCAGCAGCTTTTCTTACCACCATGCATAGACAGGTGGATACAGAGAAAATGCTGAACTTTCAGAATTTCTTGGGGCTCCTGAAAGCCTGCATGTCATCATGAAACATAAGCTCATCTCATAAATACGTCTTTCATAGAAGCTTCAGTTACTGATGCCAAGTGTCAACATATCAGATTGTTGGCTAATTTTAGCCTTCTCACTGACTGTCTCTATCTCACAGACGTGTAATTAACACCCCAGTTCAGCAGAGATTCAGACACATCTCTACTTTGCATTATGATTGTGAGGCCTTGACCATTAATGCTCAAGTTCGAAGTCTGAAAGTGCCACCTGCATGTACCATTTGGATGTCTCTTGTTCCTCCACACTTTGGGGGCTACTTGTCCCTTTAAAATCAAAATGAAAATGGCCCAAGCTCCCATCCCATGTATTGTGGGAAGTCCAATGCCTTCTTGGGTATATCTGAGAATTCTCAGAGGGCTTTTGTACTCTTGATCACTTCTTGTTTGGAGTTCTAAGTGGCTTCATGTGCCATGTGTCTTGCCGCCTGAAGCTGTTGTTTTCTCTTTGCTGTGCTTTGAACACACTCCCTCTCCTCTATGCCTTAAAGAATTACCAAAATAGGTGAGTTGTGTGTAATGGACTTTTTACTGAAGTTTTGAGCGTGTCTGAGCTGGACCAGAGCTCAAAACAGAATAGAAAACAGGTTGAAATAAAATGTTCAGTGTTGTACATTTCCTTAGCCTCTCCCACTACATGGACTTTCTCATCAATTGTCTTTCTTCCTGGGCTCCCACCTGCTGCCATGTTGCTAAAGTTCCTTGCTTCTTAATCTCTCTCTTCTCATTTTCTCTCATTTTATTTTGCTTCTAGCCTCCAAACTCATGCTACTTTCGCACTGAAGGTGAAAAACGTCTTTCCTCCCACTGGAATTCCTCATAGGCATAGAGCTGTTTTTATTTAAAAAATTGTTCGAATGAGTGTTTGGGGGAGAGGATGAGCTTTCTGTCCACATGTTGTAGGACTTACTCCAAAGCTTTAAGGAGGATGTAGGAGGAAAGAGACAGGATGAGGAGAAGAGGTGCCTCAGCAAGTCGGACAGAGGCATGGGGTACTTGAAGACCCAAGTGAGAGCCCAATAAATCTTTTTGTTACCGAATCTAAGCTCTTACTGCTAGCCACAGGACAGGCCAATAAGCTGAGAGACAAGGTATTGGGGCAAGGAATAGGGACTTTATTTGCAAAGCCAGCAGACTGAGAAGATGGAGGACTAGTGTCCCAAAGAACCATCTTACCCAATTTAGGATTCTTTTATACTAAAAGGGGAGGGGGTGTGGCTGGTGCAGACTTCTTGCTGCCAGCCAGACCCCAGAGGGGATGTGATAATCCTTTGTTCATGTAGCTCTCCACATAGGTTTGGTCACAATGTTTCTATAAACCTTCAACAGGGCAAATGTTATTTTCTGTTATGCAACTTTTTATCTCTATATGAATGGAAGGTGTTATGCCTTTAAAGGTCAAGCCTAGGAGGCAGAGCCTTGAGAAAGGGCTATTATGTATATTTCAGGCTACAGGTAACATTCTTTTACTGATTGAGGAGACAAAGGTGCAGAGCCAGCACGAATAAGCACAGGCAGTGGAGCACAAAAGTTAGAGCTAAAGAATAGATGCAACATGGAGTCAGGTGTGTTCTTCTCTGTTATGTTTTGGGAGGGGTGATGTCTACAGTGACCACCAACCACTGTTCATGTTGCTGTGATGTACACCTCTTCTTTGTGCCCCCTGTGGAATATTCAGTTAAAGATTACATTGTTAAGAAATTCTTGCTGTGGGTATATTCTTTTGAGGATTTGAAGAGGTGACAAGGATACCAATATAAAAAGTCTATAATGTTCATGTATTTGAGGAAGCATCTACAGCACCAGGAGCCAGGATGCTGAGAGGACTGTGAGGAAATTAGCCTCTGGGATGTGTGGAAATCTAGGGGTGAGAATGTTCTAGAATGTGCAGAAGTCTAGGGATGAACCTTTGGACTTCTTCAGAGTCTGTAACAGTCAGGGTTCCAGCAAGAAACAGTTGGCATTCTCAGACTGGGTTACTCAAGGAGCTATTTTAATTTAGGGCTATTTCCAAAACTGTGAGCAGAGTTGGAGAAATCATTAGGAAATAGTGCTGTATCCTGGGGGTTATTATCAGTGTGTGTGTGTGTGGGGGGGTGTCATTATCCCTCCAGGTCTGAAGGAGGAAGTTGGGTTCTTTGTTGGGTAAATACCGCTCCTGACATCACAGTGCTGTGAGGAACAAGGGAGCTGTGGGGTGGCACGATGCATGCGTATTAGTTTCTTATGGCTGCTGTAACAAATTATCACAAATTTAGCGGCTTGAAACAATGCAGATTTATTATCTTAGAGTCATGCAGGCCAGAAGTCCAAAACGGGTCTCATGGGGCTAAAATCAAGGTGTTGGCAGGAAGCTCTAGGGGAGAATACATTTCCTGTCTTTTCCAGCTTCTACCCATATTCTCAGAGCCCACAGCCAACAGTCATATCTTTACAACCTCTTGCTTTTGTCATTTCCTCTCCTACTTCCTCTTCTGGAGTCAAATCTCCCTCTGCCTCCCCCTTGCGATTACATTCAGGGCTCACCCAGACAATCCAGGATAAAGATGCAGGTCTGGGGACTGGTGAGATTTCATGGGGAGATGTGGGTGAGATTTCCTTCTGGTGTGCCTTCGTCAGCACTTTCTAATAATGGCACACACAAGCTTTCACACTCAGTCTTTGAGCCTGATTATCTTGGAAACTCCCACAGTGGCTAGCGCTGGCCTTGCACATAGTATGTGTTAATTAAATTTTTAGTGACTCAGACTGAACTTGGCAAAACCACTTGATCTTGACAGTTCTAGGCTTCAGTTTCCTCATTTGTAAAACAAAAGGATTACACTAGGGCACTACTAACTCTGTCTTTCTCAGTCATATTTAGAACCTTGCTGCTTTGCTTGGAGGGCATTTCCCAGTGAGACCCACATTTGGAAGTTAGACTGAAACACTGAGGATCTCATCCAACTCTGAGATGTTTAGCTTTAGAGCTGCCTCTAATATCCTTATGCACCAGAGACTGTGCTCAGGCCTTGCAGTGGGTTACCTCATCAAATCTGCACAAAAATCCCATGAAGCCAGGTACCATCGGTAGTCTCATTTTAGAAATGAGGAAACCGAGGCTCAGAGAGTCAGGTGGCTTGCCCAAGATCACATAGCCAGGGTATAATAGAGCTGGGATTTGAAGTTCCCCCCCACCCCTAAAACCAGCCCTTACCCTCTGCTTTAATGTTCAGATTCTTCTAGTTTTTTTTTAAACCACTAAATACCTCAGTGTGTATTGCAGGAAAAAGGGTGTTCTCTTACATAACCACAATTCAATTTTCAAAAGCCGGAAATTTAACATCTCTCTAACATTATTATCTAATCCACAATCCATTTTCAAATTTTGTCAACTGTCTCAGTAATATCTTTTCATTCTCTGTCCAGAATCCAATCTAGGATTCTGCATTACATTGAGTTTTCATGTCTTTTCAGCCTTCCCTATTCTGGAGTAACTCCTCGGCCCTCCTCTGTTTCTTGACCTTGACACCTTCAGAGCATTCAAGCCTGTTATTTTGTAGACTGTCCCTCAGTCTGGGCTTCCCTGATGCTTCACTGTTGTCAAGAGTCAGGCTGTGTACTTTCAGCAGGAATAATGCAGATGTGGTGCTGAATTCTCAGTGCATTGTATCGGGAGGTGCATGCTGTCGGCTTGTCCTGCTCCTGGTGAGGGTCACCTTGATCACTTGGTTAACATGGTCAACAGGTTTCTCCACTGTAAGGTTACTATTTTCCCCTTTGTAATCAATTAATAAGTCAATTGTGGGGAGATAACTTTGAGGCTATGTAAATCTCTTGCTATTCATCAATGTTTACCTCTTAGTTTTAGCATCCACTGAAGGTTTTCTAACTCCATCATTCCTTTTACATTTCATTGTTGCATTCTCCTATAAGGAGGAGCTTCTTTTCTCCCCGTTTATTCATTTATTCACATTTGCTTTATTGAAATGGGCTCATGGAGCCATCCCAGTCTTTATGAATTTGATCTCCCAACTGGTTGTTCTCCCAGATGTGCTGTCACTTCCTCATTTTTTCCCATTACCAATTCACCTCTTTTATCCTTTGAAAATCCAAAGTCCTCTCACTGTCCAGAAGTATTCGGTTTTAGCTAGAAAGGAGCAAATTCCCAGACTTCCGCCCTAAGAAGGAGGAGGGAGAGGAGCGAACGTTTGGGGATTTTTCGGAACCATCATCAAGCCCTGGGGAAGCTTGGGCTGGTTCCAGAATGTCTAGGAGCCAGGCTGCTCACACCATTCTCCTCCAGCACATCACTGTCACTTAGCCTGTCACTGTGGGCAGGGGTGGGGGGGTGGGGGGTGGCCACCAAACTCTGTGGTTTCCTGGGGGGTGGCCACCTCTATGTGCCAGTCTCTCCTTCCTCTGTTTGTGGTTGTGGAACTGTGGGTGCCTCTACAAGGGGCACAAAATTTATGAGCTTCCCTGGGGAATGCAGCAAGGCTATTTTAGACCCATCCTGCTGGCTTTCTCTTCCTAAAGATTTAATCCAGGTGAGGTTCAATCCCCTTGTATCCTGTTCTTCCTTGCCATAGTACTCGTTATGTCTTTAACATCTTTTCCTTTCTTCCTCCCTCCCTTCCTCCCTCTCCTCCTCCCTTCCTCCGTCCCTCCCTTCTTTCCTCCCTCCCTCTCTCCCTACATTCTTCGTTCCTTCCTTCTATCCCTCTTCCCCCCTCCTCCTTCCTTCCTTTAACAAGTCAATGCTCTTGAACACCTACTATGTGTTCATCTGTGAATAAGACTGCTCTCAAGCTTTCCTGTGAAAAACATCCATTAAACAATCTCACAGTTAAATACAGGATCACAGACCTCAGTAAGTGCTGCCACAAAATGCCAGAGTAGGAAAGTACTCACTCATTTTACAAACGAAGAAGCTGAGGCGCAGACCCCACAGCCGCCCAGAGTCAGAGAGGGTCTAGAACTCAAGTCTCCTGACGCCCACTCCTGCCCTCTATCCCTCAACCCAAGCCCCAGGCTGTGAATTACAAACCTCACTGCTGGCTCTGCCCCAGCCAAGCAGGGGCTTGCTCTGAGGCTAATTAAAGGTGCTCTTTTCATAGAGGAGAAATCTCTGGGAGTTGCAGGAGATCAAATATTTACCTTCTCAACAAAGCAAGGCAAGCTTAAGTAAATTGGACATCTGTCTCCCATGTACAAATAAGGCCTGCGAGGGTGTGGGATCAGGGGGAGGTGGCCCTGCAATGCTGTCACATTGTCCCTGTCAGATCTTTCTATCTTTCTGGTCTGCTGTTTCTCTGGCTCTGTCTTTGTCTGTTTCTATCTCTGAGAGTTTCTCTGCCTTGCTCTGTCTCCATCTCTCTGTTTCTGCCAGTTTCTTTTTCTGTCTCTCTGGATTTCTCTTGGTCTCAGTCTCCCTCTGTCTCTGTCTTACCACTCATCACCCCCAGGCTCCCGCTCTGTGCTCAGCCACCCCCAATTACTGGAAACTCCCCCAAAGTGCCACCTTCTCCCACCGTCATGGCTGTTGCGTGACACGTTTTTCCCCTTTCCAGGAGCACCAATATCTGTGGCCTCTCCCCAAATTTCTGCCTGCCTTATTCATCCTTAGGTCTGAATTTAAATGCCACCTTATACTTTGAAGAGCCTAAACTCCAAGAGGACAGGGATTTTTGAGTCTTTCCTTCACTGCTGTATCCCTCGCAACTTTTAAATTCTTATTTATTTATTTATGTTTGGCTGTGTTGGGTCTTCGTCGCTGCGCGTGGGTTTCTCTAGTTGCAGTGAGCGGGGCTACTCTTCGTTGTGGTGCACGGGCTTCTCATTGCAGTGGTTTCTCTTCTTGCAGAGCATGGGCTCTAGGCGCGTGGGCTTCAGTAGTTGCAGCACGCGGGCTCAGTAGTTGCAGCGTGTGGGCCGTAGAGTGCGTGGGCTTCAGTAGTTGCGGTATGTGGACTTCAGTAGTTGTGGCGCACGGGCTCAGTAGTTGTGGTGCACAGGCTTAGTTGTTCTGCAGCATGTGGGGTCTTCCCGGACCAGGGATTGAAACAGTGTCCCTTGCATTGGCAGGCGGATTCTTAACCACAGTGCCACCAGGGAAGTCCCCCTTGCAACTTTTAAAAGGGATTTGTATGATGATAACTTCTTTACTGATTTCATTAATTGCTTACTGATTTCAGTAATTGCATCTAGAACAGTGCCTGGTGCAAGGCAAGTGCTCAGGAAGTATTTGTTGAATGAATGAGTGTGTGAATAAGCAGGAGGCCCTCCCTGATCTCTGCCCCCCCTTATCTGGATCTGTGCTCCCACAGCATCTGATGCTATTGTTGTCATAGTCTTTATTATAATTGCTTGCTGTATTTGTTGGGCTGTTGTAACAAGATCGTAACAGTAGTTCAGAGGTGACTGATCTAGGTCAATAAGTGGTCCTCACAGTCACAGACCCATTCACCTGGGCTGACAGTGGCTCCGCCATCCTCAACACGTGGCAACAGGGATCAAGGAACATAGAAGTGCAGATCTGGCGTGTTTCATGGGTCACCCCTGGAAGTGACACAGGTGGCTTCTGCTCACATGCTATTGGCCAGAATTCAGATTCGTGGCTCCATCTACCTGTGAAGGATGATGGGAAATTTAGTCCAGCATGCGCCCTGGAAGATGGTGGGGAGGGGAACAGGTTTGGTGGATAGCTAGCAGCTGTGGCCACATCTGGTTATCTGCTTGAATCCCTCACTGAGCTATAAGCCCTGTGAGGACAGGGAATATGTCTGTCCTGGTCATCCTTGTGTCCCTAGTAGCTAGCCCACAGCCTGGCTCATTGTAGAGCAGCTATTCCCAAACTTGCCTGCACACTGGAATCATCCAGGTGTATTTAAAACATCCTGATGCCTGGCTCTCACTCCTGAACATTCTGGTGTGATTGGCATAATGTAAGACCTGGGATTTTTAAGCTTCCGAGGTGATTCTAAAGTGTAGAAAGATTTAAGAATCACAGCTGTTGAACCCCAACATAGAATGCATGTTTGAATGAAGAAATGACCAGATCTGCCGCCAGGTGGTATTACCCTGTGCCAGCAGTTACAAACGGATATTCTGGGAGATGATGTGTTTTGTTTGGCTGGTATGGAGCTTAAATCTTTTATTTAAAAAATTATGTCAGTTACCAAGATTTAAAAGCTGGAAGATATTATGTAACACTTTTTCATATCACACTTTGGACTTGTGGTCTCTCTTAAAAAATTTAGGTAGTCTGTCAGTGCTGGGATGGTTGAGATGGGCAAGGGCTCGCATGTTTGCCAGGCCCCTCCACTCCCTGAGGTTCACCTCCCATCTCCTTCGCCCATTGCCTATGTGGAGCTTAAAGGCATTTACATTTGCTACTCTTGGTCTAAGTAACCTTCTGTGTGTTATCTCAAGAATTCCAGTTCATCCCAGAATTAATCTCCTCTGAGCTAGAGAGAGAGAGAGAGAGAGAGAGAGAGAGAGAGAGAGAGAGAATATGATGTGTTTTCAAGGTCATTCTAGGCCAGGCATTATTCCTGCCTCTGCCTTCAATCCATTTGGTCGAACAGCCTGCAGCCCTGCCTACTGGGAACAGAACTATGTTTTGTCTGTTTCATCAGTGCTCTGGGTGTGGGCATAGGGCTTAGTGGGACAAACACTGAGCTGGGAGTTAGGATGCTTTGGCTCTGTACTACCTCACTTAGTAAACTTAGAGATTTCTCTTTCCTGGCCTTCAGTTCTCTCATCTGTAAAAGGAGGCAGTTGAATTCAATCATCTTTTACTTCCTTTCCTACTCTCAGACTCAGAGAATTGGGCCCCATTTTAAAGAGTCTAGAGGTTTTTCTCTTCAAAAAGGACCATTTCTGAGCTAGAAATCTGCTTAGTTTATGGCTCATCCCTGAAAGAAAGCTACTCACACATCTTTTTCAGATAGAAATCAGCCACTTGCCAATGCTGCATCCAGCCATGCAAAAAGCTACATGGCAATTAATTATATATAAATGATTGTCATACAAATCACATTAACAGGTGCAAAAGGAGACATCTTCTGGGAGTGAACTTAAAAATTAATGTGTGGCATCTTTTGAGGAAGGGCTTCCTTTTTACCTCTCCACCAGACTTATAGTTTGTTTATAGCAAACACTCCCAGAAAGAGATATATTAAAAAACCCCAATCTACCATGGGCTGAGTCAGTTTTTAGAGTTCTTTCTCTTTTTCCTAAAGGAATCTCACCAAGGAGTCCAGATGTTTATATCTGCGTGACAGCCTCGCGATGGGGTGCTTAATAATGCATTCTTGTCTGGTCACTGTTGAGGTAGCTGTGTATGCAAAGTGGCTTCTGAAGGAAGGGGGCCTCCTTTCTCCTTCACACTGAAGGTGAAGGAGGTAGCTTAGGGGTAGATATTGTTCTTTCATCAGTGTGGAGAGCTGCCACATGAACATCTATCTTCCATAGTAACACTGCACTTTTATCTTTGTAGAATGTGCTTAAATTAGACAAAGACCAAAAACATTAATGTAGTGGACTTTGCAGTTGCATTAACTGTCTTAGTTTGGGTTCCCCAGACACAGACCCCAAGTGAGGGAGTCAGGCGTAAGTGGTTTATTTGAGAGGCGGTCCCAGGAAACATTGGGAGGTCAGTGGGAATATGAGAACGGAAGAGAAGGGATCAAAAAAGACTGGGTCACCAGTCAGTTATTACTGTGGGCAACTGGAGCTTAATCCCATTGAAGAACTCTGAGAGCTACTGTAGAACATGATGACCCACCTAAGGGGTGAGGCAGCTGGGGTATTTATACACCTTCTCTATCATTATTGGTTGCAGGCTGCTCCCTGGGGATGTTAATTCCCTGAAACTCCTCCCTGCCATGAGCAAGGATAGAGTGGCATGTAGGGTGCACGACAATGGTAAGGCCCAAGAGGAGATGGGTGGGGCATAAGAGTGTATGCTACCATCCCCCAAATCCAACCTTCCTTCTCTTGACACGTGTCCTGACTTTCATTCCACACCTTTTCTCTTTAGCCCTTAGAGGAAGCTAAATCAACTCCCACTCTGGGATCTAGGAATGGAAATATGTAGCTCAGGCCTAAACTCATCATCATAATCCTATCCCCTGGGCACAGTTACTGGTTCAAGATGAGCATCTGGGGCAATTCAGGCCACTGAGAAGCTAGAGGATCTGGGGAATCTTTCCCACTCTTCCGAGAGGACTTCCAAAGTCAACCTTCTCTTTCCTGTCCAGACTTGGGGAATAAAGCACACAGCCTTGGGAGTTGTCGGGGCTATCTTGAGACCATAAAGGAGAGTCAGTGGAGGGTGAAGCCAGCACCCTAGGAGACAGGGGGAAGGAACAAAACCTGAACCTTGGTCTGCCGAATGAAGCTGCCGAATGAAGCACCTTCAGCTGCCGAATGAAGCTGTCCTTGACACTTAGCCTTCAGTAGGACTTGCGGTTATTTGAGCCAATTAATCACTATTATTTAAGCCAGTTAGAGTTGCATTTTCTGTTGCTTGCAACTGCATACTCCCTACATGATTCAAATGAGACTACTCAGTTTGGGCGAAGGGGGAAATAAGTGAGGACGTGGGCTTTCTCATGCACTGTTGGGTGGATGATGAAATGATAGGACTATTCTGGAAACCATATTAGCATCAGGCAGCAAAGTGCTGTGACTGTGAGCTTGACCTTTGGAGATAAACAGATCTGGTTTTTATTTCTGGCTCTGCCAGTTTTTAGTTGTGTGATGTTGAGAGGTTATATACCCCTCAAGCCTCAGTTTCCCCATCTGTAGAATGAGAGATAATAAAAACACCAGCCTCATAGGATTGTTCAGAAGGAGTGAAAGACTTGGCCTGAAGTCCATGCTCAATAACTGATAATGCTAATGATGACTCCTGTTATGGAGAGAAAATGTGGTCACAAGGATCAGAAGCCTTCAGAATGTGTAAGCTTCTTCACTCAGCAAATTAAACTTCTAGGAATTTACCCTCAGTAAATAATCAGATAAATGCCTAAAAATATATGTATGAGAATTTTCTTTGCACCATTATTTACAATGGCAAAAAATTGGAAACTATGTAAATGTGCAACAATAGGGTCTCTGTTATACCAATTACAGTGTAAAAAATGTGATGTAATATATTGGGCGGTCATTAAAATGATGATGTATATTGTACTATGACATGCAAAGATATTGTTTACATATTAAGAGGGACAAAATTGGGTTTTAAAATAGTACATAAAGATTGGAGCTGCTTTTGTAAGTGAGGGTATGCACCCCAATTTTGAGATTCGCTCTTTTGGGGGGTAGAGTGTGGGATTGTGGGTAATTTTCAATGCCAACTTTCTGTGTTGTTTGGGTGTTTAATTATACAATGAGCACATTAATTTTCTTTATTTTTGGCTGTGTTGGGTCTTCGTTGCTGCGTGCAGGTTTTTTCTAGTTGCGGCGAGTGGGGGCTACTCTTCATTGCAGTGCGCTGGCTTCTCATTACGGTGGCTTCTCTTGTTGCGGAGCACGGGCTGTAGGTCGTGCAGGCTTCAGCAGTTGTGGCTCGCGGGCTCTAGAGCACAGGCTCAGTAGTTGTGGCACATGGGCTTAGTTGCTCTGCGTCATGTGGGCTCTTCCCGGACCAGGGTTCGAACCCATGTCCCCTGCATTGGCAGGCAATTATTAACCAGTGCGTCACCAGGGAAGTTCCAAATATTACTTTTGTAATCAGAAAACAACAACAAAATTCTTTCTATTTTAAAAACACAAATGAGGTTCAATTCTCTTGGCCTGTTAAAATTGTCAAAATGCCCTTTGATGCCCCTGATTGCCCTGAATACAAAGTGAGTTTTCACTCTTCCCCACAAAAGGTATAGGTCACAGAAAGAGTTTTTCCTTACCCTTTATTTGTTTCTCATTACTGTGTCTCCCTAGTAAAAAATTCGATTATAGAAATATATTACTTAGTTCCTACACCTTCTGCTCTCCATTATTTCACTCCTGAATTCAAAATGTCTATATTTTTAGCTTTTCTACGCATATGCTTATCTCGTTTACTTTCTATGTATATGCTAATGTATTTCCTTTGTATTTCTTCTATTCTAAATCACCATCATTGGTAAGCTACTCTTTTGACTTATCAGCCTTTCAACAAAACATAAAATGCTGCATTACATGAAAAGGCAAGTCTTAATTTCAAAAACAATGTGAAAAATTGCTTCTTAAAATCAAAGAACTAGAAGTCACACATATATTGTTTTTCTTTTATTGAGTTATAATTTAGGTACAGTAAAATGCACAATGGAAGTATACAGTTTGATGAGTTTTTTTTTTAACTTCAAGAATGATGAGTTTTGATATACATTATTTTTTTAATATAGGACCATGCTTTGTATTTCCTGCAACTTACTGTTTTTACTTAGCAATATATCTTGGGCATCTTTCCCCTTCTATCCCATTCTTTTAATAGCTGCATGGCATTCCATCATTGTGACTGTATGATCATTTATTTCCCCAAACCCTTATTGATGGACATTTGGGCTGTGTCCAATTTTTTGCTGTTAGAAACAGTACAGTGAATATCCTTGTACATCTATCTTTGTGCCCTTGTGGGAGAATTTTTCATAGGTGGATTGTTATTGATGCCTAAGCATGATCGATTCAGAATGCTCCACGTAGAATGTTCAAGAGATGTAACCTCTGTTCTCAGAAGGGCACAACTAGGCAAATCTTACTCATGTTTCCCCCTCATTATAGTCCTGACCAGGGACCTCAGCTTTCACATCAACACCTCCCAAAGGTAAGGGATTCTGGGCACAATTCTGGGAATACTGGATTCCCTCCCCCATCTTTAAATTTTATACCCAAGTGAAATCCTATCCATTGGATCAGGGCAACTTTGGGGTTTGTATTTATCAGTGGAATGCCAGCTCTGTGCTGGGCTCTTTTGGGCTCTGGGAACACTATGGTGAGTGTGATGGATATGTCCCCACTCTCCTGGGGCTGACATTCTAGTGGAAGAGATAACAAACAAGGAAACAAATGAATAATGCTGAAAAGCCACATTGGCCACTTCTTGAAGCCTCACCTGACTAACAGCAGGGATGGTGAGGAACACCCTTTGGTGCCCTACCTTATGAATAGCCCTGCCAGCTCCAATTGGAAATGGGGTACATTTCTTTTTGGTAGAGCATGTAGTATTCCTGTGACTTGTCCAACCTGCAGAGAAATATGCTTCGCTCTCTTCGTAGACCCATGAAAACCCTAGGATTAATGATTTCACAGATTTTGTGGAAGCAGCAAAGAACAGTGAAAAGAGCACATGACTAGGGGTTAGAGAAGCTTGGGTTTGAATCTCAGCTATGGTTGGCTGAATAATGGCCATCTTAAGATGTCCATGTCCTAATTCCCAGAACCTGTAAATATATTACCTTACGTGGCAAAAGGGAATTAGCAGATGCAATTAAATTAAGGATTTTGAGGTGGGAAGATTATCCTGGATTTTCTGGGGTTAGGGGGAGCAATGTAATTACAAGAGTCCTTATACAAGGGAGGCAGGAAGGTCAGACATCTTTATGCAAAGATAAGTAAAATTGAATGAGTGTTGAATGTGTGTTAGGTTCAGTTACTGATCCCATTCTTCACTCCCCTCTGGTGGTATCGTACATCCACATCCTTGCTGTGGTCTCATGGTGGGTTTCCTTCACCTCTTGACTTTGGACTTGGCCATGTGACTTGTTTTGGCCAATGGGATGTGAGCTGACAAGAGGTGAGAGTCTTGAAATGCCTTTATGCAGCTGGTCTTGCTCTCTTGTGTTCCATGATCCGCCAAGAAAGGAGCATGCCATGGTTAACTATTGCCCCTTCACCCCGCCCTTGAATGAGGAATGTGGAACAGATTCAAACAGAACATGAAGGGCAGCTCTAAGCAGAACCACCCTGCTGAGCCCAGCCAAGATTGGCAGAACCCCAACCAACTCTTGGATCCATGAGCATGAGAATGAATGATTACTCTTTTAAGTTTTGGGGTGGTTTGTTAGGCAGTGGTATTGTGGGAAAGCCATATCCATATTGCTCTGTGTCTTATTATTTCCCAATATATCATGGAAATCTTTCTGTATTCAGTGAATAGAGAGATAGCTCATTCTTTGAAAAAATTATATAGAATGTCATTGTTTGGATATATTCTTATTTATTCAACTAGTCTGCTTAAAAGCATCTAGATTTTCCCCAATATTTTGCCTTTACAATTCTGCAGTGAATAACCTTGTACATACATTATTTTGTACAAGTCCAAATATCTCTGCAGGATAAATTCCCAGAAGGGAAGTTGCTGTGTCAAAGAATATCTGCATTCATAATTTTGATAGATATTATCAAATTATAGCACACCATAGCAACACTCCTACCAGGAGTGCTTGAGAATACCTATTTCCTCCCAGCCTCACCAGCAAAGTGTGTTATTAACCTTTTGAATTTTTGACAATCTGATGGGGAAAATGGTATCTCAGTGTAGCTTTAATTTGCATTTCTCTCTTCTTTTGAGTACAATTGATCTTTTCAAATGCTTTAGAGTCAGTTGTGTTTTCTTTTCTATGAACTGCCTATACATTACCTTTTAACCATTTTTTCTATTAGATTGTCTTTTTCTTATTGATTCCCTCACTACGTATTTGTTGAATAAACAAATGAATGGAATAAGATGAATTTAAATAGGGGGCACGGAATACCATGGTTCAATGTCCCAAATAAAACCCGGCAGGATTTGGCATGGTTATGGTTATTTATCGTGTTCTTTGATAAAAAGCCCAGAATCTCTCATTTAAGTGCCACTCCTGATGGACAGTTCTGCAAGAGGCTGAAGTAACAAGATCCAAGTAAGCAGCTTTGTGGAGAAAAGGGCTGAGAATATCCAGAGAGCTGTCTTGGTCCTTAGCAGGACATTCATTGGGAGTGGAGTAGAGTGGGGTCGTATGCTTCCCAAGCCCAGAAGACCTAATTCATTCTCCGAGATGGGTGGTTGGGAGTGGATCTATGTGCTTTATACACTAGATGAACAGGTGCCAGGTTGACATCATAGTGTGAATATTAAGGTGGTGAATCTGGGCTCTCACCGGGATGGAAGGTGTATTAAATCCGGCTTATGTGACGACTTTCATGAACCATGCACCTGTCTTGCTTTCTGGCCGGAGTGAGCTTAGCAACAGCTCGTGCTATTCTCATGGGGTTACAGACAGTGGTTGTTGCCACCATCCTTGCTATTGTCATTCCTCCTGCGGCAGCTGCTCTGGTCCCTTATATCCCTTATATCTGCTAAGGCATGAGGCATTGGGAAGTTCAGTTGACTACCCAGCTACATGATCAAGTTGGGCTTTCAGCCCAGTTCTGCTCACCTCCAAACTAGTACTCATGTGACCCACCAGAATGTGTGTGCATGTATCCTTTCAGAGATGTTCTACGAATACTCTGCTGTATGTGACTATATAGGACATCGCTTAAAACACTCAGGTGGCAGCTCATTGTCCCACACCTACTCGGAGATGGTTTCATTTCAGCACATGTCAATTGCCTCTCCCATCTGAGTAGCATTAGTTGCAGGGTATAGATGCAGCATAAGTCATTCAGCTGATCCTCCGTTGAGAACAATCAGGCTGTCATCTGCCTCCTGTTGTGCACTTGTAATTAGAGTGTCACTTGATGGATGAGAGGATAGGAAAGTGAAGGACTTGCTCAAGGTCATGTAGCTCTTTGGTGGCAAAACTGGGATTGGAACATAGGTCTCCTGACCCTGGCCCACCTTGTTTGTGGTTCCTCCACGAAGCTGCAGGGGCTTTGGGGGAAAGGAGGAGCATGGCACTAAACCCCAAAAGGCCACTTTGGGTGATGGGTGTAGACAAACCCCCTGCTTCTGGGTAGTGTCTCACTCAGCCATTCTCTTAATTCTCTGACAGGGTTACAGCCACCAACAGCCTTCTTCCTGTGCCCGGCGTGTCCCTCGGCTCCACTCCGGCACAGCGGCACAGCAGCTCATCAAGCCCTAGGATACCTTCCTCTGATGACAGGTAAGTCACTGATCACCGCTGAGACCCAGCTGAGAGCAGGATCTATTTAAAGAAGCACAAGTTTCCAGGTGCTGAGTCACACTGGGCTGGACCAGGCAGTCTGAGTCCAGGCAGCATGGATGTTCACTGCACAGTGGCCACCGCAGCCTGGCTCAGACTCTGGCAACCACCCCAAAGAGGCTCTGAGCTGAAACGCCACATTTAGTAAGATGAAACATGGCACTTCAAGCCCCACATCAGTTTCTAGATTTTAAATGTAGGTATTTTCATTTCCTCCTCACTGACCACTACTCTTTATTATAATGGTGATCAATCAGCCAAAATGGCTGTCACAGAGACCCAGATTTAAATCCCAGCTCTGCTGCTTACTAGCTGTGTGACCCTGGGCAAGTTGAATAGACTCTCTGAATCTCAGTGCCCTCATTTGTAAAGTAGGGTTAATAGCTAACTTGTAGAGTGTAGAAGAGAGATAAATGCAGCAATATATTATAAGCCCATATCATGCACGTGGCATATAGTAAACACTCTACAACTAATAGCAAATTAAGTTAAATACACATTCAGCATTATGCTAGGCACAATGTGATATGATGCCAGCTCTCATGAAAGTTGTTTAAAGAAGACATAAACTTGTGAAATTATAATTAACAAATCGGAATGATGCAACATTCAGACAGTTACTGAGAATCTGCTTTGGTTCACTCAAGGCACTGACTGAAGGGATGCACAGTGGTTTGTGTCCTCAAGCCACTCACTATCTAACAGGAGAGACACGCAAACATATGGTTACAGCACAATGTGAAACGTTCTCAAATACGTTTAAGTTGGTATGGGAATCCAGGTCAAGGGGCAGCTAATTCTGCCTGGGACATTCTGAAAGGTAAAACACGGTGGCAGATACATGGCATATGTGACATCACTCTCCAGTCTACGTCTGTGGCAGACATTGGTCATCCATCTTGGCACTGAGCACAACACAATGACCTTCTGCATCCTTCTCAACACAATGTTCCAGACAGCTATTACCAGTCAGTCAACACTGATATGATGAATGCTATCTGCCAGTTAAAAAAGTGTTCAGCAATGGGATACAGATAATTAGAACTCTTGATCTCATGGAAGAGAACTGGTCTGGAGAGAGGCATGAGGAAACTTGAAATCCAGTTGTGGCTTTGACATGTATACCATGTAGACTTGGGTCATTTAATCTCTTTGAACTTGGTTTCCTCTAAGCGACTCTGATTCTTGGAGTTCTGAGACAAGAGAGGTGGATCCAGTTTGGGTGTTCAAGGAAGGCTTACCACAAGAGGTGACATTTCAGGAGGCTTTGAAGGAAGGGCATAATTTGCATCAACAGAGAGCTCTGTGTGCATGTGTGTGTGTGTGTGCACCCACGCATACACATTCTAAGAGTATGAGGGAATTGGTAAGTAGGCAATGGGCGAATTTCAGAATCTACTCCCATCTACCTTCTCCAAAATAAAAAGCAAATACACCCCCTGCCGTCTACTCTGTGGAGTGGGGAAACTATAGTGGGGGTCCAATTGCAGTACCTGCCAGGAGACAGTCACAATCATGGAAAAAGTGGGTCCTTCCAGGGAAGTCTGCGTGTGGGGAGGGGCTCTGTGAGAGGTGGGGGCCAGTGGGTGGCAGCAACCTGCTGCTCCTACCTTTTGCATTTCAAATTCTATGTCCCTCAACAAGGGTTCCATTTATCTTCTCGGCAGGGCCAGGTGACCTGAGCCCACGAGGACACCCGCTGATGGGTGGAAGAGCTGTTTGCCATGCAGACCTGTGACCCACAGCTGTACCCTTGGAGGGGCTGTCCTCCAAAATGAAACCGGGGCAGAGCCATGTATAGCTTGGTTCAAGCCTTTCCTATGTACTTTTCTCATTCCACCTGTAACTCAATTGACCACTCAGCAGAATGGTTCCAATATGTAGAATCCGCAGTCACACTGCTTGGGTTCACATTCTGGCTCTGCACCCTCTTGCCCTGTTGGTGGGAGTGTAAATTGATACAGCCACTATGAAGAACAGTATGGAGGTTCCTTAAAAAACTAAAAATAGAACTACCATACGACCCACCAATCCCACTACTGGGCATATACCCTGAGAAAACTATAATTCAAAAAGAGTCATATACCACAATGTTCATTGCAGCTCTATTTACAATAGCCAGGACATGGAAGCAACCTAAGTGTCCATCGACAGATGAATGGATAAAGAAGATGTGTCATATATACAGTGGAATATTACTCAGCCATAAAAAGAAACGAAATTGAGATATTTGTAGTGAGGTGGATGGACCTAGAGTCTGTCATACAGAGTGAAGTAAGTCAGAAAGAGAAAAACAAATACCATATGCTAACACATATATATATAGAATCTAAAAAAAAAAAAAAGGTTCTGAAGAACCTAGGGGCAGGACAGGAATTAAAGACGCAGGTGTAGAGAATGGACTTGAGGACACAGGGAGGGGGAAGGGTAAGCTGGGACAAAGTGAGAGAGTGGCATGGACATATATACACTACCAAATGTAAAATAGATAGCTAGTGGGAAGCAGCCGCATAGCACAGGGAGATCAGCTCGGTGCTTTGTGATCACCTAGAGGGGTGGGATAGGGAGGGTGGGAGGGAGATGCAAGAGTGAAGAGATATGGGGATATATGTATACATATAGCTGATTCACTTTGTTATACAGCAGAAATTAACACACCATTGAAAAGCAATTATACTCCAATAAAGATGTTATAAAAAAATAAATTCTGGCTCTGCCATTTCCAAACTCTGTGACCTTAGGCAGGTGACTTGACCTCTCTGAGCCTTAGTTTCCTCATCAATAAAATACCGGACAGTAATAATACCTACTTCATAGAGAGGTGTGTAGACTCAATGAAAAAAATCTAGGTAAACACAGTGTAGTACCTGGCTTATCATAAATATTCACTAAATATTATTATTTCATTATAAGTTATAATTTTTCCTCTTTTACCCTGTCTTCCCCCTGATGGATTGTAAGTGGTTGAAGCGAAAAAAAAAACAAAAAAAAACAAAAAAACTTTTTGTTCAAATAACTGGAGGATCTAATATTATTGGCCTCAGGTATGGCCGGATCCAGGGACTCAAATAATACCATCAGGACTTTCTCTTCCTCTCAGATCTATTTCCCTTTGTGTTGGCTTCATTCTTCAGTATGTTCATTCTTGCTAGTGGCAATTCAGGTGTACCTCTATCCATTGTAATAACACCAGGAGAAATGGAGATCCTTTCCATTTCTGGGTCCTGAGAGAATCTAGGATTGCCTCTCATTGGACCAGTTTGTCATGTGCCCATCCTTGATACAGTCACTATGACCAGGAAGATGGAATAAACTGATTGGTCAGATTTGGGTCATGTGTTCATCCCTTGGGAAACCACAGGGACTGAGTGGACCAAAGGTCATTCCCCAAGGGATGTTAGATACTGGGCAGATAAAAACAAGAGATTCCCCCCCACACATGGCAAAGCCCTTCTCATCCTTTAAGAAGAAGCTTGAATTTCATCTCAGTGAAGCAACCCCAAATCTGCTACCCCCAGGTTATGTCATATATGATCTTTACTATCAGCCCACAATTCATACAATTGTGAATAACTCTCCCTCAAGGGAGGGGCTGTGTATTATTAGTGTTGTAGTCTCTGGGCACCTAGCTCTGTGCCTCGGATATTTAAGAAATGTTCACTGAATGAGTGAATGAGGCCAGAATGTCGTAGTCCTTGACAAGTTTACCCTCAGATCCACTGCTCTCCGTTCCTTGTTCTGTTATCATGGGGAGAGGGGAGCCTTCTAGGCTGCATTTTAGCCTCCCTGGCTTCTGCCTGAGGGCAGCCAATGGGAGACCTTCATAGGATATTGGAGGACAGGAGGGAGGGAGAACCTGGAGCATTTCTTTCCTACCTCCCTCTACCTTGAGAGGCCTCTCTTGCAATGGCTGCATCTCCTCTACAGCTCCAGCTTTTGCCTTGTGACCCTGGCCCCTGGGCTCTGGTAATACCCTTTCCTCCTTCTGGCTATCCAGACCTAGAGACAAGTGTGGCTTTTTGCTGTGGCTAATCTCGGGGTAGTCTTACCATCCATCTTGGCTTCTGATCTTTTCTGTCCCCCATACAACCAATTTCCAGCATTAAGTTTCATTTGTTTGAAATACTTAGAGTGGTGTCTATTTTCCTGGTTGGGATCTGATTGATACCAACCTGTTAGAGGGTTGCATTTGGAACCCTCAAATCATTGGGAATGCACTTGCTCTGTATAATCATCTGACCCACAAAGGACTTTGGTTTGTCCTGAGAGGAATTTTTCAGCTGCTGGTTTGAGAGAGAGAAGTCATCTTTTTATGAAGACTCTCTATTCACTGAAAGTTCTCCATTCATCTGACAGCCCTGCTGCTTGTCTGCATGGTCCCAACTTGTCAGGGGGGAGTGTATCAGTGGGAGAACCAAAAGATATTCATTGTGGAAGTGGTAGAGAGGAAGGTGTGATGTTTCAACTGAATATGTGTTATTACTGTTATGCCCAAATTCCAGTTTGTTGGGAAGAAAGGCCAGCCTCCCCAGATTTGGACTCTGAGATGTTACGGGTGACTTGTGAGATTATTTCTGCCCACAGCAAGGGTAGAAGCAGTTAAGAGAAGACTCCACAGGTCCCTGATGTTCCTCACAGAACAGAGAATGGACAAGCAATGCTTGTTTCCCAGAAGCAGACCCTGAGATGAGGATTCATGTGAAAAGGATTTATGAGGAAGCATTCTCAGGGGAAACTGGGAGGGGAAGGAGGGAAATAGGGATCTCAAGGGAAGGAAAAGAGGCCGTGCAGGGACGTGGTACCAAGGACAGTTCCAAGGGAGTAATCTTCACTTAATCCTGCAGGGGCAGCTCTAGAGACAGTGTAGTCAAACCTTGGAGTTGTCCCTATAAGGAGGCGAGATGGTTGGAGTATTTGCGCCCCTGCACCTGTCAGTCACTAGTTAAGGGAATTCCCAGACTCTTGGGGTTCTCTGTGTCACCTATGAGGCAGCCTGCATGCATGAAAATGGTAAAGGGATCCATGGCAATCTGGATGGAGCCCTGACAGTGGTTGCCACTCCTCCTAAGAGCAAAATAGCTCAGTCTTTAGAGCCCCATTCAAATCCTCAGCAACAGAACTCTGATTGGTACTGTGTGAGTGTGTTGACCACCCCTTTCTCAAACAGGTGTGGCTGGGGGATTGCGTAGGACATTAAACGGTGCATTTGAAGGAAGGTTGTAGGTGGAGCAGGGTTAATAAGAAAGCTAAGGGGAAGCAGTCACATCCCTAGTACAGAGATGTTCCTCAGCAAATGTCTGTTGGAAGAGTGCTGTGTACCTGGCGTCGGGGCCAGGTTCCTAGCGGATGCAAAGATGGCAAAGACAGAGCGTCTTCTTTGAGATAACACTGGGATAGTGGTTTCCCCAACAGCCACTTGAATTTTTCGAGGGCTAGGACCACATCTTATTGAGGCTTCTATTCACACAGATCTAGCACACAGTAGATGCTTAGTAAATGTTGGTTACGCTGAATTGATGTTCAGTTCAGCTGTGGGGAGGCAATGCTGTTGGCATTTTGCCAACATTGTTGGCATTTTGCTCCCCCCCCACTCCACTGCCCACCTCCTTGATCTCACCCTTGGCCATTTCTTCTGACTACACCCAGAATGAGAAGGACCCACCAGGGCAGCAAGGAGGTTCTAGAGTGGAGCCTCGCTGAATAGGATGTCAGGATGTTTGAGTTTCAGTCACAGCCTTGCCTGACTGTATGAGATCAGGGTCCCCACTTCCCCAGTCCAATGAGGGGCCTTGCTAAGGTCCTTGTTCATGCCACCATTCAGAAATGCAGTTAACGACGTGGTCAAATGGTCAGTGTTGGAGAAAGGCTTCTGAGGTCAAGGCCAGCTCTTCCACTCTCTGGTTTGCCTTTGGGCTAGTTACTTCACCTTTCAGTGCTGCAGTTTCTCATCAGAAAACTGGCATGGTAATGACAGCTCTTCCTTGTGGGACTTTTGTGGGGATTGGATAAGATGTTACAATATTCTTCAGCCATGATGGACTGATGCAGGCTGCAACATGGAGGAACCTTGAAAACAGGATGCTGAGTGGAAGAAGCCAGAGCTGAAAGGTCACATACTTTGTGATCCCACTTATGGAAAATGTCCAGAATGGGCAAATCTATAGAGGCAGAAAGTAATTAGTGGTTGCCAGAGGCTGGGAGCAGGGAGAATGAGAAGGGAATTTCTGACAGGTACAGGGTTTCTTTTGGGGGTGATGAAAATGCTCAGGAATTAGATAGCGTTAATGGCTGCACAACCTAGTGAACATTTAAAAACTACTGAACTGTACAATTTTATTTTTTATTATTTTTATTGAAGTATGGTTGATTTACAATGTTGTGTTAGTTTCAGGTGTACGGCAAAGTGATTCAGATCTATCTGTCAAAATCCATATATGTATCCTTTTTCAGATTCTTTTCACTTACAGGTTATAACGAAAGATTGAGTATAGTTCCCTGTGCGATACAGTAGGTCCTTGTTATTTATCTACTTTATATATAATGGTGTGTATATGTTAATCCCAAACTCCTGATTTATCCCTCCCCACCCCGACTTTTCCCCTTTGGTAACCATAAGTTTATTTTCTATGTCTGTGGGTCTATGAACTGTACAATTTTAAATAGTGAGTTTTATGGTGTGGGGATTATCTCTCAATTCAAACAAGCAAACAAAAAGATGTGGTTTATAAAGTCCCTAGCTCACAGCAAGTACTCGATGAATTATCTTTCCCCTGGGTTATTGCCGTGACCTCCTAACTGGTCTTTGCACCTCTCCCCTTGCTCCCCATCAGTGCACTCAGTGGTTTGTAAGTTCATGTCACTCTGGCTCTCTAAACTCTTCTGTGGCACCTGTCTTTCTGAGTAGAAGGCCAGGTCATTACAATGACCTATAAGACCCTACACCATCAGGCTCCTGGCTTCCTCTCTCATAATATCTCCTGGAATTCTTCCCTTGGTCTCTCTGTTCTGGCAGTATTAGCCTCTTGCTGCTCCACAAACACATGCTAGGTATGTCCCTACCTCAGGACCTTTGCACTTGCCATACCCTCTGCCTGAACAAACGTCCCTTAGATGTCTGCTGGGCTTGCTCTTCTGCCTCCTTCAGGTGATTGCTCAAACATTACCTTCTCAGTGGGACCTTCCCTGACCATTCACTGTATTTAAAATAGAAACCTCTTACCTGGGTGCTCCCTATTCACCTGCCCAGATTATAGTAGCACTTAAACATTTATTGCCAGAATGTCATGAGGGCAGGATTTCTGTGTGTCTTGTACACTGCTATCTCCCCAGCACCTGGCACCATCAGTACTCAATATTTTTTGACTGAGTAAATAAGTGTTAGTGCCTACTATAATTGCTAATAAACTTTCTGAGACTTTTGATCTTTTTATTTTCCTCTCACGAATGTGTCTTGCAGATTTCAACCTGCCACTGTTTTGAGGCTTCTTTCTTCCTTCCAGCGTATTCCTACTGGGTGTTGGTTTTAGAGGTGTTTTAGAGGTAAACATTGTTCTTGTGGTATAATTATGAAGTTGCTCTAGAAAATAGTTTCATCTCCCTTTGAAGTGAATCCTCTTCTTCTTGAAAAGGCATTGGAACCCCCTACCGAATTCTTCACCGCAGCGAAATTCGTTTCCTAAAGCTGATGGGGAAGCTGATTTGTGTATTGCTGTCAGTTGGAAGGCTTTGAAATTAATTGTCTTAGCTAACCTTGTTGAGATCTAACCATGTTATGTTTAGTGTGTAAAAAGCATTATCTCCTCATTGGTGTCTGGTGGGATGTGGGTTCTGCCTTATTCTCTCTTCAGCAGCAGAATGTAATTTTTGTTGGTTTCAGAATTAAGATGGAGAGCTAAGTGGTTGTGGGAAGAACTCTCAGATTGGGAGGCAGATTTTAGAATTTCAATTCTAGAAGTATCCCTGAAGTAGACTGATCATATGGCTTGGGGTCAGGCTATCCCTTCTGGACCTTTTGGAGGGGGTACATCCTGAAATAATTTTAAATTACATAAGTTACAGAGACTACATTTTTATAAAAAATTAAAATTTACAAGTAAAGTCAGTATCGCCTTTGACCATGACTCTCCCGTGTTCCTAAAGTATCCTATTTGTTAGATGTTTATATTTCCAGATAATCTTCTATGCATCTGTGCATTAATATGTATAGTATTGTTATATGAATGTGTTTTACATAAATGTACAATACTGTAAGATTGTAATCACAACTGGCTTATTCCACCCAACATGTGTCTTAAAGTTCTTTCCATGTCAGTACATATATGTGTGTTATATTTTTAAATAGTTTCACGGTATATCTACTGGTCAGCTCAGGCTACACAACAAAATGCCACAGACTGGGTGGCTTAAACAATAGACATTTATTCCTCACATTTTTGGAGGCTGGGAAGTCCAAGATCCAGGTGCCAGATGAGTTGGTTTCTGCAGAAGCCCTCTTCTTGGCTCACAGCTGGCCTCCTCTCTGGGTCCTCACATGGCAGAGAGAGAGCAAGTTTTGGTGTCTCTTCCTCATCTTACAAGAATGTTAATCCCACCATGGCGTCTCCACCCTCATGCCTCATCTAAACCTAATTACCTCCCAAAGGACCCACCTCCTAATACCATCACCCTGGGGGTTAGGGACCCAGCATATGCATGTTAGTGGGGGGGGGAGGGCAACAAACATTCAGTCCATAACAGTATTCCATCATACAGATATGTCATTACTTGCTTAGCCATTTTCTTTTCTTTTTTTTTTTTACATCTTTATTGGAGTATAATTGCTTTACAATGTTGTGTTAGTTTCTGCTGTACAACAAAGTAAATCAGCTGTATGTATACATATATCCCCATATCTTCTCCCTCTTTTGTCTCCCTCCCACCCTCCATATCTCACCCCTCTAGGTGGTCACAAAGCACCGAGCTGATCTCCCTGTGCTATGCACTGCTTCCCACTAGCTATCTATTTTACATTTGGTAGTGTATGTATGTCCATGCCACTCTCTCACTTCATCCCATTAACCATTTTCTTATTGATGAATGCTGTACTGTAGTTCTGTCATTCTTAAAGTGAGGAAACTGAACAAGTTAAACTTTAAATCATTTCCATTATAACGTGGGTATAATTGGCATCCCATGTGGCCCAGGCTTTGTTCTGTGTCAGTTCAAAGAAATAACAGTTTGACCCACAAATACAGTTGAACACTATTTCATTTATTACTAGGTTGTCCAGGAAATCCCCAAAGGTAGTGGTGTGGTGTGGTATGGGCGAGGGTCAAAGTTAGAAGTACATTCTTTTTAGTGTATTGGTATGTTTGTTGTTTTCAGGTATTATTTTATTTTGGCTGCATCGGTTCTTCGTTGTTGTGCGTGGCTTTTTCTCTAGTTGCGAGCTGGGGCTACTCTTCATTGCCGTGCGCGGGCTTCTCTTGTTGCGGAGACAGGCTCTAGGTGCGCGGGCTTCAGTAGTTGTAGCTTGTGGGCTCTAGAGCACAGGCTCAGTGGTTGTGGCACACGGGCTTAGTTGCTCCGCGACATGTGGGATCTTCCCAGACCAGGGCTTGAACGCGTGTCATCTGCGTTGGCAGGCGGATTCTTAACCACTGCAGCACCAGGGAAGTCCCAAGTATTATTTTGATTCTTTTGATTTCAGGTAGAATTGTGTTTATCCTTATGGAGGTTGGCAAACCAGTTTTCTTTCCATTTGAATGATAAATGCGCACATAGATAAGAGGTATACATAGTTACAAATTAAAAGACAGAAAAGGATATGAGGTTAAAATCCTCCCTCCCACATCTGTTCCCTAGTTCTCTTGCCAGAGACATGCACTCATTCTGGTCTCTTATATATCCTCTTGTCTATGAAAGCAAATTGGCTTAAACACAAATGGTGCCGTACTGAACATAGTTCGGACACTTGTCTTTTTAATTTTTTACCTATGGAAAAATTCAAACATAAACAGAAGTAAAGAGAACGATATGCTAAATCCCTCTGTACTCATCATTCAGCTGAACAATTACCAGGACATTGCCCTTGCTTTTTCAACTATATTATACATCTTGGACCTGATTCCATTTCAGTTTGTGCAAACTTGCCTCATTTATTTTCATGGTTGCTTAGGATTCTATAGCAAGACATCCCATAATTCACTTTACCAGTGTCCTGTTGATGGACATTTATATAGTTTCTAATCTTATGTCACTACAAACAATGCAGCAGTGAATATTCTTTTACATCCCTCTTTGCGCACATATGGGAAAAAATCTGTAAGAAATTCCTCGAAGTGAAATTGCGGAGTCAAAGGCGAATGCATTTCGACTATTGATACAGATTGCCAAATGGCCCACTAATGGAATTGCATTAATTCTTGCTCTCACTTGTAGTATATGAGAGTGTTCATTTCCCCTCATGCTCATCAACATGATGTATTATCACATTTTTTATCTTTAAAATACTCCCTGGTTATGTCTTCAGCCGTGTTTTTCAAACCGAGAAGTGAGATCTATTTAGTAGGTTGTGAAGTCAATTTAATGGGTAGAAGTCAGCATAGGATAGAATAGAACATAAGAGAGAACATCCTTTTTTTTTTTTTTAAAATGTTGAGCCTTCTTTTAATTAATTTATTTTATTTTTTATTTTTGGCTGTGTTGGGTCTTCGTTTCTATGCGAGGGCTTTCTCTAGTTGTGGCAAGCGGGGTCCACTCTTCATCGCGGTGCGCAGGCCTCTCGCTGTCGTGGCCTCTCTTGTTGCGGAGCACAGGCTCCAGACGCGCAGGCTCAGTAGTTGTGGTTCACGGGCCCAGTTGCTCCGCGGCATGTGGGATCCTCCCAGACCAGGGCTCGAACCCGTGCCCCCTGCATTGGCAGGCAGATTCTCAACCGCTGCGCCACCAGGGAAGCCCCGAGAACATCCTTTTTGATAAGGGGAAGTGTTGTTTTGTGAAACTTCTGCTTTGGTCACACATCTGGGTATGTGTGTGTGTGTATATGAACTGGGTTGTGATGTAAAACATAGTTTTTACCATGGGTCTTCGTCTAAAGAGTTTGAAAAAGATTGCTCTACGGTGATGGCGGCTACTTTCTAGAACAATCTTCTCTCATTCTCAACTCTCACTCTAAACTTAAAAAAAAGAAAATCTCCCAAATCCTCTCTTCCTTGCAGTTTCCCTTTCCCTTTCTTCTCTCATCCTGTCCTTTGAGAAAAATATCCTGATGCAAATTCACTTCAGCCCGTCTCCCTTCTGTCACCCGAGCCCACCTCACCTCATGTCAGGTGTGAGTTGATTTGTTTCACAAAAAGGAAGCTATTTACATTCAGAGTACATCAGCCTTTCTGGTGAGGAACTGTCCTGTACATTACAGGGCGTTTAGAATCCTTGGCCCCAGACACTAAATGCCAGGCACATCCTCCTAGCCCCTGCAATTAAAAAAAATGCCCCTTCTCTACATTTCTGAGTTCCCCCTAGGAGACTGTACCATCCCCAATGGAAAGTCTTGCTGCCGGTTCTGGGGTGGTGGAAACAATGGCTGTAGCTGTACTTGAACAAATTTTCTCAGTCACCTTTGCTTTAAAGTCCTTCCTGCCTTAGAGCCTTCAGATGTGCTGTTTCCTCTGTTTGCAACACTCTAGGCCCCCAATTCCCGCCCCCACCCCCACCCCGCCAGCTTGGCCATTTCCTCTATTTATCCTTCAGGTCTAAGTGCCACTCATTTCAGGAGGTCTCCCCTGTTAGAAGCTCTTTCCCTCCATCTCACTCTGCACAATTGCAGTGCTATTCTATTTCTCATTTATTCGGTATATGACCTGAATCTCCCTTTAGTGTTTATGCTTCTCCACTAGGGCAGGGACCCCGGTTGTCCCATCCACAGATGTATCCCCAGTGTGGTGTCTAATATCTAGAAGGCAATCCGTAGATATTTCTAGAAAGAATGATTTATATATGTTCTCGTTTAGTATCAGAGGAGGTACTGATGGACCAATGACCATATCCTAAGGGTATTGAATGACTCTGCCTCCTTTGGTGAGAGGCTCTTTGCCGTCTGCGAAATGATAGCCTGAGGAAATTCTGGTGAATTGTCCTAGGCAGGCGTATCAGCCAGGGGCATGGCAGGAACAGGCCAGAAACAGAGGCACATTCAACCCAGGAGATAAACCCAGGAGATCTATGGAAGGCAGGGTTTAGGGAATCTTCCAAATATTGTGCAGCAACTAGGGGGCTTGAACCAGCAGGAGGTTACAGCTCTAGGTATTAAGGGACGAGGGGTGGGACAAGTTACCTGAAGCTTGAGAGAGAAAGTTGTGGAGAGCTCCACCTGACAGGGGCAGGGTGGCTTTTGGCTAAGGGACTTGGCCAACCCATGGTGACTCCACCAGAGGGGGGCATGGGAATAAATACGCCAGCTCTCTCTCCTCCTATCCCCTGACCTCCTGCCAGGGCCTCCCCTTAGCCGAACCCAATGGGCAAGGGAGCCCAATGATGCAGTCTATATAGGTCAGCCTCCTGTATGCTCAGTCCGTACAGAGCAGGGTGGACAGGGGTGGAGAGTGCTCTGAAGGAGAAACAGAGTTGACTGGGACAGGGATTTTTCTTAGGGGACAGTAATGGTGTAGCCTTGAGAGGCCATGGAATAGAGTGGTTAAGAACATGGATGCCAGGGAGATCAGCTCGATGGGATAGTGAAGGTGGGAGGGAGACGCAAGAGGGAGGAGATATGGGGATATGTGTATACGTATAGCTGATTCACTTTGTTATATAGCAGAAACTAACACACCATTGTAAAGCAATTATACTCCAATAAAGATGTTAAAAAAACCCCATATGATCATTAAAAAAAAAAAAAAAGAAGACCATGGGTGCCAGAGGCAATGTTCCTGGGTTTAGATCCTGCTCTTCCACCTCCTAAGTGTGTCACTTCTCTCTGCCTCAGTTTCCTCATCTATAAAGTGGGAATAATAATGGTGCCCAGTTGTTGTGTGGGCCATCGAATGTGTTATATAGCATGTCAAGTACTTAGACAAGTGATTGACACATGGCGAGTGCTCAATAATTGCTAGCTCTTATTAGTACTGTCATTGGGACATTGTTCTCCTAGGCTTGTACAGAAATTTGAAGAGGAGGAGAAAATAAATAAGACCTTTCTTTGAGGGATGGGGCTTTGCAGAAGCAAAACGAGGTAAAATATAATGATGGTGGAATTGGTTCCCTGGTGTGGAAAAGATCTTTCATTTCTTTTCCATTATGAGGCTTGACCCCAGCTTTGAAATTTTGATTGCTAGTACAAATTGAGTTTATTTATTTTTCTCACTTTCAACACTGTCATCTTTTTTTCAGAAAAATAATCTATCGGCTGATGGAACATACTTGAATGGAGAGATTAAATTAGTTTTCATTTGCTACTTTGAAATGTTTTAATCCCCTGATGAGAAAGATTAAAACTCTTTACAGAGGGGAGGGGTGTATTTTTTAAAAATTAATGTTGATGTTCAGCATTCCACAGAATCTTCCTTCATTTCCTGGTATCAGTGGATAGAATCATTTTGTTTCCCACATTACTGCCAGGCCATAGTGAAAGGAGAAGCAGGGGTTGGGGGAGGACTGAGAGTACTGGAAAGGAAAATCAAATAACAAGTTTGCTTCATAAAGAAAGGCACAAGGGAAGGGAAGGATACCAAGAAGATGTACCAAAGCACGTCCTAACAAAGGAACCAACCATGTTGTGAAAAAATATATATCTTCTCTATCTTTAGATATCTATGGATTAATTTAACTATAGGGACAGATCTCTATAGAGATAGACATAGATATACAGATATATATATATATAAATAGGTATTTTGGATTAACAAATTTTTAATAAGGGCAAAGAGTTTGGCATGAATGGAGAACTCTCTCAAGCATGAGAGTCAAGGTTTCAGACTGTCACTGCGTACAAAGTGTTATGATTATTAAATGTGAATAAAATATTTATGATGAGGGAACACTAAACCTTGCCCAGTTGCCAGTGCCCTGGAGACTTCAGAGACCACTGAGTTGAGAGTCCAGAGAACTGGCTTCACCCTTTGGAAATTCCTCTTTGGTTTGTCACCCTTTCAAAACATTGCGTCTTCTCAGCCTCGTATCTTGATTATACTGTGTCTACTGCTTCCCTTGCAAGGTTTGGGTTAATGAGTATGAAAATCCTTTGAAGAGTATAAAAGTTGTATAAAGAACATAGTATATGTTTAAAGCATAATAATAAGCAAATTCATACAGGAAGATTTATTGTCTAGGTACAGCGTGCCAGGCATTGTGCTAGGCCCTGGGGATACAGGGGTAACTGACTACTTTGAGGGAGAGAGAGAAACAGTGCTTGATGTGTAAGACAGTTGATAGAGATTAAAATTTATTCTAAGATACTGTCTTGGAGGAGGATAGAGAAATGGATTCATTTTAGATTAAGTCCCATATGCATGTTAAAAGGGGAAGGTAGCCACTGAAAGAATAGAAAGAGTATATAACTTTCCTATTAGCAGTGGGGGAAATAGGAGGCAGGAGAGGCAGAGGGAGGACCATGCAAAAAGCAGGGTAAACAGAAAGCACAAAATAAGATGGTAGAGAAAAATTCAAATATCTCAGTAATCATAATAAATATAAATGGTCTAAACTTGCTAGTTACAAGATAGTGATCAGGGAATTCCCTAGTGGTCCAGTGGTTAGGACTCGGCGCTTTCACTACTGTGGCTCAGGTTCAATCCCTGGTCAGGAAACTAAGATCCTACAAGCCATGTGGCATGGCCAAAAAAAAAAAAAGATTAAAAAAAAAGATAGAGATCAGAGATGGAGAGTGGGGAGAATCCAGTATATCTAACACATAAAAACAGAGAAAGGTTGAGTTGAGATATGTTTTTCCTCCTGGGGGTGGATTATAATTGTGTCCAACATCTTTTATCACTACTTTCATTTCCCACTTTCTCTAGGGACTTCATAATAAAGCTGGGATTGAGTTAAATTGGCTGGAGAGAAATCAAGGGTGGCAGAGAAAAGAAATGAGAGGGCATCTATTGAGTCAGGTCTGGGCTGGGTGGTTTTGAAAGGGAACAAACTTGTTTAGGATAGAAATGTTCATTCTGGTATAGACTATTAGTCAAACACTGAGACTGTGGTGTCAGACAGACCTGGACTGGGATTCCAATTCATTTAGTCATTCATTCACTCACTTAACTAATATTTATTGAATACCAGCTATGTGCTAAGAAATTTGCTGGGAAGTTGCTTTAATCTCTCCATGACTTAGTTTCCTCATTGTATCAGTTATCTCTTCCTATGCTAATGTTATGTAAGAAACAGTCACAAAACCCCAGTGGCACATAACAATAAACATTTATTACTGCTCACTATTCTGTAGGTAGCCTGGGTGGAAATGCCAATCAGGACAGGGCTTGGCTAGTCTTTCTGGGCTTGCATAGGGGCTATGGGTCTCGGGGAGCCGGCTGGTCACAGATAGCCTAAGCTGGGCTTAGTTGTGTCTCATGTGACCTCTCTCATCTTCCAGCAGGACAGTTTGGGTTTATTACTGGGCAGGAGTTCAAGAGACGAAGTAGAAGTTGCAAGGCTCCCTGATGTCTAGGCTCCTGGCATTCTATTGGTCAAAGTAAGACACAGGGCAAGCTGATTCAAGGAGTAGAGAAATTGTTCCATCTCTTGATGGACAGAGATGCAAAACCTCATTGCCATGTGAAGTCACATTGCAAGGGCTGTGGGTACAGGGAAAGGAAGAATTAGGGCCATTTTTGCAACCAATCTGCTACAAGCTTCTTGTTATGCTGAGGTAATATTAACACCTACTTCTTAGAGTTATTGTGAGAATTCGGTGAGACCATGCATGCAAAGCAGTGATTTTGAGCCAGACTTGCTGGAAGGGCTCAGCAAATAATAGCCATTTCTGCTGCCGTTGTTGTTGGGATCATTAATGTTATTATTATTATTGATCTGAGTCCTCCTCATCCCCGGGCAATCTGCTCAGTGCAGTTCAGAGGTTCAGATCCCCGAGCCAAGCTTTGCTCCTGCATACCTGATTGCTTTTCCGCTTAATAAAGGAGCAAGTCAGTTGATGGAAAATTTCCTTAATTTTGCGAACACAGACGCCACTGTGTGTTAGCATCCTTTGGCCATTAGCTGTCAAGGCAGCCAGGGCAGAGATCTATTTAAAGAACACGTAGGTGCCTTTGCTTTTTGCCATCAGGGAAAGAGACACATCTAAAACAGGGGCAGAAGGGTCCTGATATAAGACAGACCTTCGTTTGCCATCTGCATTTACTCAAGAAAGTGGAATTAATTGCCTAATGAGGTTTGGTCTCCTCATGTTAATTAATGATGCCGCAGCCAAATGTTAGTGGTTTGTTATTTGCTTTTATTTGCAAAGGAGAGAGATTGAGCCCCCAGTTAGAAATGCCTCACAGGCTGCAGTTTTGCTAAATTCTATAGTCCTGCTCACAATGCCTCAAGCAGGCTGGGTGCTCCTAGTTGAGGTAAGAGAAAAGGGATCATTGAGTCTTGGCTTTGTTGGGGCTCTTGTTTATTGCCAAGGAAAGAATGGCCAAGATGCTTTTCACCATGTGGGATAAACCTCAACGTGGTTGATATTATGGGCCTGACATCAGCCTCCTTTCCAAATGGGAGGCACCCGCATTTGCAAAAAAGAATCTACATGTAGGGAGAAGAGCAGAACAAATTTATTGATATAAACCTCCACATATTTTAATTTTTTTAAAGAAGGGAAACACCTTCTTTTGAGGTCTACCCCAAAACAGAAGAGCCAGAGATGAAATGTGTTTGTGATTCATCAGAAAACAGACAGGTTTTATTTCTCTTACTTTTAGAAGTAGCTGTCTAGGTACTGGGTTCTGTCAAATGAGAGAGGGATTATATTTGGAAATCCTAATTGTGGAGAGGCTTTCTTTAAAAAGCAGCCTAAAGCCAAACTGGCTCCCACTGATGCTTCTTTGGTTGTTTCTTTTTTTTCTTTAATCCTTCTGACACTCTGAAAGTAGTTCACACATGGAATTAAAGGAATCCATTTTGTCCATCCTTGATGTTTACTTGACTTTGTAGTTCCTCTCTAGAAGCTCCAATCTCATCTTCTGGCCCTCACTTTGAAGAGTGATGTCGGGAAAATTATGAATTTAATTTTTTTAGTTGGAACACTCAAATAGGCTAAAGCAAAAAAAAAAAAAAAACCATCAAAACAAAAAACAAGAAAGGAATATATTGGCTTATATTATGGACAAGTGTAGGAGCTTCAGGCATGGCTGGATCCAGGCACTCAAATAATAGCATCAGGAATCAGTTTCTCACGTCGCTCTCTCTTTTTTTTTTTTTTTTTGCGGTACGCGGGCCTCTCACTGTTGTGGCCTCTCCCATTGCGGAGCACAGGCTCCAGATGCGCAGGCTCAGTGGCCATGGCTCATGGGCCCAGCCGCTCCGCAGCATGTGGGATCCTCCCGGACCGGGAGTCCTGCGACCGAACCTGCGTCCCCTGCATCAGCAGGCGGACTCTCAACCACTGCGCCACCAGGGAAGCCCAACATTGCTCTCCCTTTTGTACAGACTTCAGTCTCAGGCTGGAGGGAGGCAGAGATTCCCTTCAGCAGCTCCAGATTTACATTCTACCAGCTTAGCAATCCAATGTAGAAGGTATGCCTTCTTCCTAAGGGCACTAGCAAAATTTCAGATAGGAATCTCATTGGCTTGCATGGGGTCACATGCCCTTCTCTGTACCAAACACTGGCTATTATGGCCAATCCAATAGACAAATTGGTCAGGCTTGGGCATGTGCCAGCCCCTGGAGTAGAGGGAGGCATCAGCTCCACCCAGACCTCATTGGACCAACTGTGGGGGAGAAGTAATTTACTTGAAAGGCAGTCAGGAGCAGGGAAACGTGTGCTGCTTGGGCAACGGTAACAGATGATTTTGGGATCATGTGCTAGTCTGGGTCCTTCAGGAAGCAGACACCAAGACGGGATTAAATATGCAAGGATTTAATTAAGGGATACACCTATGGGAGAAAATAGAAAGGGAGCTGGGAAGGCTTGTAGAGCCATCAGACCCTGAGTGAAGGGGAGAGGGAAGGAAGATTCAGTGGGAGTGTCCTAGACTCCCGTGCATTGTAAGGAAGTTTCAGCAAGGCGTCAGGAGGCCTCTCCTGACAGTCTCTGTCAGAGGAGTCCCATGTCTCCCTGATTAGGCCTGTTTTAGTATTTCTGCTGTGTTCAGTTACTGGCTGGGAACAGCCCATGAGAAGCGTGGCCTTGTTTGCACCAATGGATTTGAGAGCACAGCAGCTGGGGCCCTCAGTCAATTACGCTTCCTGTAGCTGAAGTTCTATAAGGCACGTTCTCATGGCTCTCACAGATAATAACTCATATTTATAAAGTATATCATAGATTAAAAGGTGCTATAATAGGTCTTGGCTTAGTTAATGCCCTTGATACAAATAATATTGTCATCACCTTCTCCCATTTTACAGATGGGGAAGGTAATACAGGAGAGGTGATGATTTGTCCAAGGCGCTCCACTAGTTAGTGAAGAGCTGGACTCAGACCCTGACCTGCCTCCTTACCTATCATAACCCCTCTGCACTCAGTTGAATTGCATCCCCCAAATTCATGTCCACCTGGAACCTCAGAATGTAACCTTATTTAGAAATAGAGTCTTTGCAGATATAATTAGTTACGTTAAGATGAGGCCATGCTGGATTATGGTGGGCTCTAAATCCAGTGTGACTGGTGTCCTTCTAAGAAGAAGAGATGAGGACCCAGCCACAGAAGAGACAGAGGGGAGAAGGCCATGTGGTGACAGAGGTAGAGATTGGAGTGATGTAGCCACAAGCCAAGGATTACCAAGGATTGTCAGCAACCACCAAACGGTAGGAGAGAGTCATGGAACAGGTTCTTCTCTACAGCCTTCAAGAGAGAGCATGGCCTTGTTGACACCTTGATTTGGACTTTTAGCCTCCAGAACTGTGAGAGAATAAGTCTGTGGTTTTAGCCAACCAGTTAGTGGTAATTTGTTATGGTGGCCCTAGGACACTGACACACCCTCTTAAAAGAACCTGTCACCCCTCTGGTTCCCCTCTCTGTTCATGCTGTGTGACTCTGCCCCCCACCCAGCACCATGGGCGTTTCTGATTGGATAAATCCAAAGCCACGGAGTCTGTGGTTAATTAGTAGAGGCATAGAAATGCTGGGCCAGGAAGATTTGCGTCATATGCAAGTCCAAGGATAGTGTCTGAAAAAGAGACATAGTCATGTTGATACCGTATACCCCCTGATGGGATGTGATAAGAAGGGATTCTTGCTCAAAGTCCATAACTCCAGTATAATCATGAGAATCATCAAAAAAAACCCAAATTGGGGAGGTATTATACAGAATATCTGATCAGTACTCATCAAAAGTGTCATGGTCATGGAACAAGGAAAGACTGAGAAATTCACAGATTGGAGGAGTTTAAGAGGTGAGATGACTAAATGCAATGTTGGATCCTAGAATGACCAAAAAAGACATAAGTAAAATCCAATGAAGTCAGTGTTGTACCAATGTTAACTTCTTAGTTTTGACAAAATTAAAAAGTTTATTTAAAAAAAGAGACAAGAGACAGAGAAGCAAAAGCAAAGAAATACTTTGGGGCCACTCAGAGATAGAGAGAAACCTTAGTTTATGATGTACCTCTTTCAAATCATATGAGATCTGTCTAAATTTCATATCCTGTCCCTGGATATATCTGTCCATCCATCCATCCACCCTCCCATTCATCCATCTATCCATCCATCCAACAAATTCTTATTGATTATCTATTATATATCAGATACTATTCTAGGTTTTAGGGATATAGCTGTAAAGGCTCTTAGGTGTCTGATCTCATGAAACTTATATTCTTATAAGAAGAACAGACTATGTGTCTACACAGTTTAATAATAAACCATCAGATGGTGATAACTGCTATGCAGAAAACCAAAATAGGCAATGAGGGGGAGGTGATCAGAGAAGGCCTCTCTGAGGAAGTGACTTAAACTGTACCTGACGGACAAGGAAACCTGCCATGCAAAGAACAGGAGGAAGTGCAGTCCAGGCAGAAGGAATGGCTGGTGCAAAGGCCCTGGGGTGGGAACAAGTTTGGGTGTTCGATAAACAGAACAAAGGCCTGAGGCCGAAGCATAGTGAGAGAGGGAAGGGTAGTAGGAGGTGAGAGCAGAGAAGCACAGAGTAGGAGTAGGGGGCAGATGATACAGGACCTATAGGGCAGGTAAAATCTTTTTTTAAAAAAAGTACAGTGGGGAGATACCAGAGGGGATTTTAGGAGAGGGAATGACATGTTCTGGTTTGATTTTGAAGATATGCCTTTGGTTGTATGCAGAGAATGCACTGTAAGGACATAGGCTTGGAGGAGGCAACTGAAGTTTGCTGGTGAGTTGATAATGGCTAAGAGGCTGGAGATTGGACTCAATGAGATCCGTCTTTACAATAAGCCTCTCTTTTCACTCCAGCTACTTGGAGGGGTTTCTGTTTCTTGCAGCCACATATGCACTGATTATAACTCAGGTCTTCTGATGCCACATCTCATGTTTCCCCACTGTGCTGTGAGGTCTTCTGTAAAGTTAGCAAAGCCTTTTCTGTTAATATGTCTTACTTTTCTTATTCCTTGTCTCTCCCCCCTTTTCTCCTCTCTGTGTAGCTAGAACTCTCATAATATTTCTCTTCGTGGGGCTCACTTTGGCCTGACCTCTGAGAAAACACCTCACGATCCCTCATTTTTCTCTTCTTTATTTAAAACTTACCTGTCCTAGGGCTCCCCTGGTGGCGCAGTGGTTGAGAGTCCGCCTGCCGATGCAGGGGACACGGGTTCGTGCCCTGGTCCGGGAAGATCCCACATGCCGCGGAGTGGCTGGGCCCGTGAGCCATGGCCGCTGAGCCTGCGCGTCCGGAGCCTGTGCTCCACAATGGGAGAGGCCACAACGGTGAGAGGTCCGCATACTGCAAAAAAAAAAAAAAAAAACTTACCTGCCCCATGTCCATTCAATCAAGTCTCTTGAGAAGGATAGGGTGATAAATGTAATCTCAATACATTGGAAAGGAGTATTTTTCCAGATAACAGTGGCGTTTCTGTGGTGATTTTTACTGCCTTCAGACTGAACAGGCATTCTTTTTATTTATTTATTTATTTATATTTGGTTGTGCCCAGTCTTAGTTGCCACAGGCAGGCTCCTTAGTTGTGGCATGTGAACTCTTAGTTGCAGCATGCATGTGGGATCTAGTTCCCTGACCAGGGATCGAACCTAGGCCCCCTGCATTGGGAGCGTGGAGTCTTAACCACTGCGCCACCAGGGAAGTCCCTGAATAGGCATTCTTTGAACTCTTACTATTTGCTGAGCTTTTTACTGGGTCCTTTCATGTGTTTCAGTCCCCTTTGATCTTTATAAACATCTAGGAAGGTAGATACCCTTACTCCCATTTTACAGGTGAGGGTGGAGAGGCTCAGAATCTCCTCTCCTTTTCCCTGCAATGAATTATGGCAATATCAGAATGGGCCAAGGAGGAGAAATGATTTTGTGCTTTGATGCCCCATAAGGTTGACTAGAGAATGACATATAAATTCTTATGAAAAGTACCCTCTTGAACTTATCTGGTTCCCCTGAAAAAACAGTAGGCATTTTCAAATGCAGCCAGACTCGTGTCCCCTGTGGCTTTCTCTCTCTTTGTTTCCTGTGCTAGAAAGGGTTGGCGTGAGTTTCCTGTGTTTGCTGTCTGAATGAGCAGGAATGTCCCATGTGGCTGCAGCTTTAGAAGCATCAGCTCTGGGGCAGGAGATCTGCAGCTGACCTCCTCCACAACCATCACTCCCCATCTTTCCTCCAGTCCTCCTCTTCAGTGTGTTCCAGGTCCATGAGAGGGGCCCTGGGTGAATGGGTGGACTGAGTTTCTGCTCAATTTCTTTGCAGTTTCCTGGGTGTGGTGATGATCGTGGAAGGCTCAGTGAGCTGTAGGCATCCAGCCCAGGGGAAAATCCTTTTATCCAGGAAATAAATGGCTAGCAAAAATTATGCCCTTTTTCATTCATTCATTCAGCTGTTTATTTAGTATTTATCCTGTTAGGTACATAAGACAGGTATAGTCCCCTGTCCTCAAGGAACTGCTATCTGGATGTAGCTAGCAACTCTGGCATTGATTTTCTGGGATGATGATCTAGTCTAGGTTCTTTATTTTCCAGGGTTGCTGTAATCATTAAACAATATCCTGCATGTAAAGAACTTAGCTAAGGTCTTAGGAAATTGCTGTTATCAACCTTCATAAATTCTGGGGGGATGATCAGGGATCAGAAAAGAGGAACTATCAGAGGGGTCTCCCTGGAAGAAGTGACCTTTGAGTCTCTAAGCTTGGCAAGAGCAGGGATGGTATTACTTTTGCATCCTTCTGTATCCCCAGCGTCTGGCACATAAGTTGGTTCTCAGCATGTTTGTTGAATGAATAAATGAATGCCTGGCCAGAACTTCGAAGGAGGGATATAATGTGCATGTAGAAGGACCTTTCTAGCATTTCTCTCTTCCCAGGGACCATATTTATTAATGGGGTCAAACCATATATACCATTTTGCAGGGTTTTTTAAAAAATAGGGAGATTACATCTTTTTAGGGTTATACCAAGACTATCAAGGTATGGGTGGTATACCTCCCCTGGTATGGAATATGCCACATTTATTTAAATGACCCTCCTATTGTTGGACATTTAGGTTGTTTCCAATTTGTCACCATTATAAGCATTGCCGTGATGATAATCTCTGTACATTCATCTAATTATTTCTTTAGGTTAAATTTTTCAAGAGAGTCTCATGGGTCAAAATGGTAGGTGTATATAATTTTTAAGGTTTTGGACACATAGAGCTAGATCACCCTCCAGGAAGGCTGTGCCAACGTATGTTGCCACCTACCAATCAGCTAATCTGATCGCCAGTCTGCTTCCTGAGAGGCGGCCTCTCACTATTTCCATAGCACTTTTCACTGCCTTGCCTACTTGGCCAAATGGGATTGGTGGGGAGAGCTAGCCTCTTCCTTTTTCAAGCCCGCTGGATATCTGTCGTGTCTTGTTAGGATTACATAAATGTGATGTTGAGAAATCTCCTTGGAGGAGAGATGCTCCCCAGATGTTGAAGCAAGTACTGGAGTAGGGAGGGAGGAAAGCTTGGGACACTGAGAGGTTGGTCATGTGGCATGCCCCCCCCGCCACCCATCCACTTCCCTGGGTTCCTGTGGAGGTAACCTTGTTCTGCCTCTCCCCACCGCACACACAGAACAGAAATAAGTGTCCTCTCTGTAGTATGCCTCTCACGTCTCTTTTATAGTGCTTGTCACACACTATTTTGTAATTTGGGGGATTCTTTTCTATCTCTCTGGCTGGCCTGTAGGATGGAGGGGTAGAATCTTATTCATTTCAGTATCCCCAGCATCTGGCAGAAGGTAATGATAAAAAACAATAAAATGAGGACAGTACTAATAATAGCAACAACTAATGTGTTGAGCACTTACTATGTGCCAGGCACTTTACAGACTGTACCAGACCCTTTACATATTTTATCTCATTGAATGATTCCCATAAACCTATGCTGTAGGTATTATTATTATCCCCATACAGATGAGGATGCTAAGGCTCAGAGAGGTGAAGTGACTTGCCCAAGGTCACATAGCCAGTGAGTGGAAAAGGTGGGACTCAAGGCCAACTCCCTCTCAGTCATTCTGCTAGGTGCTTGCTGAGTATCTAAGTCACTTCATGAGGAGACAGCTTTCCCTTTGCTCCCTCCCTAATACTAGCTAATGACTGGGAGACGCCAAAAGATATCTGTTCCCAGCAGAAGTGAGGAATCTGGTTTATTTATTTCAAGGGAAAAGCCAGACTGGGGTTTTGAGAGGGTCTTCTTAGAGGTGTGCTTTGAAAGACCTAACGAGATATAGTTCTGCCTCTCCTGACCTCCCCACCTCCAGTCAGAGTGCCTGGGATCCCGCCATTATGGATTCATGTGTTTTTTTTAAGTCAGAGCTTAACGCTTCTTATGAAAGTATGGATTCTTCTAGCAAATGTCAGTCTCCTCCACCCTTCACGCCTTGGTGGGCGTCAGGACAGCTGAGCTTTTTTTCTCAAGCTGCTCTTCCTCACTCTACTCTTCTCTTTCCACTTGTCTAAATTCAACCAGCTCGAATCTCACTCCTCAGGCGAGTTTCCTGGCCTCTTCTAGCTTGTTCTGCTTTCTCCCTGTAGCCAGCAACTCTGGCATTGATCAACTTGGATGATGGTCTAGCCCAGGTCCTCCTAAAATTGTTCAAAGCTAGCAGCATCTTGAAGATATGGGGCTCCTTGCAGAATCCCACAAACTGCTGGCATATCCCATTTATGATGACTAACCATGCAATTTCAGGTGGTCAGATGCCCCCTTCCTGAGATTACGGTAAGATAAAATATACAAACATTAAACATTCTAAGAATAACTCACTTATTCAGCATCGACCAGACATCACATTGGTTCTGGGCCCTGAGAACTTAGAGATACACAAGACTGAACTGTGTTCTTGGAATATTCAGTCTGATGGGAGAACCGATTATAATGTAGGCTGGATCCAGGGAGAAGGTTAGGCTGTATTTCGGGAGCTCAGACGAGGGACAAACAAATGGTTAGTCTTTGATAAGTGTTAGTTATTTATTTGTTGTAGACCAGGAGCAGATTCTGGAGGGGACTTGGGTGCGCAAAGATTCTGCACGCTTCCTTGATTTTCTTGGCATTAGACCATGCTTCTGGATTTCCTGGAGTAACTGGGAAACCACACCCCTGAGAGATACAGTTGCTAAGGGGGTGTGTGTGTGGCGGGGAGGTTGGGTAAATCCAGCATACCTAGAGGACAGACTCAGGGCAGATAATGCTCTTCAGGTGCTGGGAATAAAAGAGAAAATCAAACTTATTTTTGCCTTACATTACAGCAACTTAAGTATACTTGAATAGAAGAAAACATTATGTCACTATTGGAAATACAATATTTTTTTCTAATGCACTTTAAAATAAATAAGTAACATTAAAACCTTAAAAAAAATGTGTCTATAGGCCACCTAACATCATGTTTTGTTTCTCAGCACAGCATGTGTCACCCTTTGGAAAACAGCTCTCTTCAGTAATAATCATCATCACAATAGTAACGATAATAAACAAAGATGATACACATAGGGCTTCCTATATGCCAGGAACTCTTCTAAGTGATTTACATACGTTAGCTAATTTGATCCTCATGACAACCATATGAGGAAGTACTGTTATAACCTCCGCCTCACTTATGGGGATACTGAGGCACAGAGGGGGTTAGTATGTGGTAGAGCCAGATTGGAACCTAGGTAACCTTACCATAAAACCTGGCTTTTTAACCATTTCATTATACTGTCTCTGCTGATGCTCCTTCCTCCAGCACCAGTGGTAGTTTGGGGCTGGATGCTTAACTACACTCCTTGAGGAAGAAAGCCTAGTTAAGCACCCAGCACACAGTAGGTGCTTAATAAATGGTAGCTGCTACTTGTTGTTTAGAGGATACAACACTCATCCACATCCATTAGCTCAATGAAACGTCCTAGCCACATTGGTAGGTAGGTGGGAAAGGTGTTGCAGTCCCACTTCACAGTTGACAAAACTGAGGTTCACAACATGCAAGTGACATGCCCAAGGTCACACAGCTGGTGAGTGGGGGAGCCAAGGATCAAGCTCAGAGCACCAGAAGGCAAGTCCAAGTTTCTTTCCCCTAGAAGTACCCTGCCTGATATTACTGGATTGACTGATTAGTAAATAATCCTTGTTGACTTATCGTAAAAGCTTGTTTCGCCAAGTCCTGCAACATCTTCTCTGTAATTACCCTATTTTCTCCTAAGGGGGCTAATGGGCTTTCCCAAGACTTGCCCCTTTCCCGGTGAGATGGGATCTGTTGGGGCACAAAGGCCAACCTCAGGGACACAGCAGTTTGCTCTCTCCCTCTTTAGCTCATTCTCTTTTTCTTGCTCTCCTGTCTCTTTGCTCCATCTGCTTGTTTTGTCTTTGACTGATCCCCTGTGATGAGTTGTGCTCCTGGAAAGCTGCGCTGTGACATTTCTTCTCTTTTGTGTTCCTGATGATAACATTTCCCTGGAGGCTCTTAAAGAGAAGAAGGAAGTGAATAAAGCATGTTGTGCCCTGGCAGTGCCATCCAGCGACAGAGCTTGGTGGTCAGGCTGAGGCTTTGAGTATGAATCTTTCCTCTTGTACGGTCTCTTTCTGTGTGCACACATGTGCAGGTGCGTGTGCACGTGCACACACATGCACATACATGTACACTGTATTGTTTAGAACAGGCAGTGTTATGATTAAAGCACTGGATCCTCTGGCCAAAAGGGAGCTCAGTCGTGATTCCTAAGGTTGATGTGCTATGGGCTTCTCTTTGTAGGGTCCTCTGGCAAGCTTGCTGTTGGTTTCCTATGGCTTCTGTAACAAATAACAACAAACTTAGGGGCTTGCAACAACACGGATTTATTATCTTACAGTTTTGGAGGGCAGAAGTCCTAAAATCAAGGTGCTGGCGGGCTGTGCTCCTTCTGGAGGCTCTAAGGGAGAATCTGTTTCCTTGCCTTTACTAGCTTTTAGAGGCTTCCCTCATTCCTTGGCTTGTGGCCTCTTCCTCCATCTTCAAGGCCAATAACATAGGTTCTCTCTCTCAATCCTACACTCCATTATCACTGCTCCTCTCTGACCCTCCTGCCTCCCTGTCCTCTTATAAGAATTTTTATGATTACGTTGGGCCCACCCAGATAACTCAGGGTACTCTCTTTATCTCAAGATCCTTAACTTAATCAAACCTGTAAAGTGCTGTTTGCCATGTAAGGTAACATGTTCACCACTTCTGAGGATGAGGTTGTGGACATCTTTGGGGGCCATTATTCTACCCCACTTGCCAAGTGAAATGGGAACATTCTTTCTTTCTGGGCAAATTCAACACCATTTCTTTGGGAGACAGTAGAGCACGTGGGCCCTGAGATAAACTGTGCAGATTTGCACCCTGCTCTACCCTCTCTTCTTAGCTGTATTACGTTAGGCACATCACCTGGCCTCTTTGTGTCTAATTTCCTCATCTCTAAGGTAGGCAAATAATGTAATGCAACTTCATTTCACTGTTATAAGTCATGAATAGTGCTGGGGTGATAAAAACATGTCACCTGCTGAATCATAAGCACCCAAAATAAATGGAAGAGGCAATTATAACTAGGATGCCATATAGCATAATAGTTATAAACTTAGAGGACCTTCGTTCAAATCCCAATGCCACCACTTATGAACTAATGGGCTAGTTGTTTTAGGCAACTGAGTCTCAGTTTTCTCATTTGTAAAATGGAAATAAAACGATTACCATCTTAACACATAGGATTCTTGTGAGGATGAAATAACAGCATGGTGCACACAAGTCACCCAGAACATAGTAGGTAGTTTTGTTATAGTTATTACCACCATCGTCACTGCTTGTCTACTCTGGGGGTGATGGAGAGTCTTAATGGGCTGCCTCTGGCCTCAGCAGAGCAAGGACCGGACAGGGCAGCTTGCTGAATCCAAGGCACTGAGAAATCCCTTTGCAGTGCTCCATCCTTGAGAGGACCAGAGCCTGGTTGGGCTCAGCCTTGGGGTGTCTGGTTTCCAGGCATCTCCCTGCGGCAGAGCTGTCAGAGCTTACAGCAGCAGCTGGTTCTTTGAATGAAGAGTTCTCCAGAAGCTCTCAGAACAGAAGAGGGGTTTGAAGATGGTGAACAGGGAGGTAGGAAGGCTGGAGGCAAGATTCCCTGAGAAGGCAGAGCTAGTTCCTAGATGGCATGGTCACCAGGGAAGGTGCAGAGCTCTGGTTTCAACCATATTATTACTTTTTAATTTTGCTGCAAAGCTCTGTTCCAGTGAAGGCTTGGGCAGCTGCCCAGTATGCAAAACATTTAAAAGCACAACTGCTCAGGTTGAAACCAGGGGTGGGGGAGGGGGGAACTCAGGCCTCATTTACACTCCAACAGGGGCCTCTTGGGTGGGGGGTGCGGGTGTGGGGGGGGGGTGAGGGGGGCGGGCAGTCTGAGGAAAAAACTAGCAGGGTGGCAAAAACAGAGGCCTTGGAGTCAGACAGACCCAGGATTTGCATCCCTGCCTGTGCCTCTCCTTGCCTGTGTGAGTTTCAGGGCTTTCCTTCACGTGTCTGAGTCTCAGTCTCAACAACTGAAAATGGGACAATAATAGCACCCATCTCGTAGTTATGAAGACTGGAAGTGGCAACTGTAAGATGCTAAATACAGGTGGTAGGTGTCTAGACATTTAGCAGGTTGTAGCTATTTTCATTCCCTAAAGGCTATCTGAATTCATGACAGACCCTCCCAGAACACGTGCCTAATGCCAGGGAAGCTGTGAGGTACGGGTAGAGATTCCTTGGGACTGGGAGCCAAAAGGCCTGGAACTAATCGGATTCTGATTCCACCACCAGCATCCTATGTGGGCTTCTTGAATCACCCTTCAGATGTTTATTGAGGGCCTACCATATTACCTGACATTATGCTAGACACTGGAACACAGGACCTGGCATCTGAAAAGCCTGAGTTCTAGACTCAACTCTGCCACTTTCTAGCTCTTTGGCTATGAGCAAGTCACTGTCCCTCTCTGGTCCCCAGTTTCTCCATGTGTACAGTGAGGGCATTGAACCTATGTCAGAGGATCTTCCTAGAAAAGATTCAATGAAGTCCTGCCAAAAAATTGTAGAATGCATTTGAACTTGACTCTGAGAGAGACATTCTGAAGCATGGGCTTTGGAATCATACAACCCTGGGTTTCAATCCTGTGTCTGCCACCTACTGTATAAACTTATGCAAGATAATTAATTTCTTGAGTTTCCTCATCTGTAAAGTGGAGATAATCATAGTTCCCTCAAAAGGTCGTGGTGAGGATTCAAGGAGATGACACATGTAAAGTTCCTAGCAGAAGGGCTGGTGTGTAGTTGATTCTCGATAAATGATGGCTGCCATCATCATCACTACCACCAGCATCGCCACCACCATCACCACAAGACCATCACCACCACCATCATCATGATCATCTATAAAGTGAAGCTGTAAATGATCCCTAAGATCCTGACATTTTAAGTTCTACTTTTCAAGGTGGGGAGGGGGATTAAGTGACAAATGTGGTGGCTCACCCTGGGCCATCTAAGTGGGACCGTTTAGAGGAGGGTCCCCAGTAAAGAGGGTTCTTATTTACTTTGCAGAGAAGTTCTAAACAGATCTTGACCTATTTGAGATTTCCTGCCCTTTCCTCACATTAAGCAGGAATAAGACCCTTGAGATCTGGAACATTGGAAGCCATGGGAATCAATTTCTCTTTGTATATTTCTCCTTTTAATGATTTTATTTTCTTGTCCATATAGTGGTTTCACTTCAGAAGATGAATCTGGGTCTTTTGGGGATAGGTCTTTGGCTATGGCTCAACTGTCTGATTTAGACCTTCTGTAATCTCCCAACTTCATCCTACTCAAACCATAAGCTGAAAGGTGAGGCTGGCACATACCATTCTGGATTGGCTGTCATTTCCTTTCTCCTTTTGTCAAGACATTTGAATCACAGGACAGGTTATGGATCATGGGATTATACCAACCCACAACTTGGGTGTTCTTATTGTTGCTTTTTAACTTCTTGCTTCCTGTCTTGAGGAAAATCAGATAGTCATATGCTCATTTCGCAGATAAGACTTGGAGACGTTCAGTGACTTTTCCAAGGTTGTATGGGGGCTAGACTTGGTTCCAGAAACCTGTAAAGTGCTATTTCAACTAAGCCATTCTGCCCCATAGAAATTTCCATTTCCTAAGCCTCATCTTCCTGCTCTGAATTCTGAGGCATCTGAGGTATAGGTCAGAAATCTGCAGCAATGTGGGTGAAGACAGGTCAACTGGGCTGATTTGTGGGGTGGGGGGAGAAGCCACTTTGAGGCTCCCACACTGGGGTCAAACTCTTTTCTGAGCAGAGATGAGCAGTGAAGGTCTGGGGGCGTGTGTGGGAAAGGGGCTGTGAAGTTACAGCTTCTTTGCACCGAGAGTGAGCGACAAGATTAGAACAAGTGTGTGGTAGGTAGGCTGTCACTGACTTCACTGTGTGATGTTGAGAAGTCCTGTCCCCCCCCCCCACCTCCCCTGGACTCTCCCCCTTTTCTGCTCTTACCATCCAATAACTTGACTTCGAAGCCTAAGGGTTCGCTTCCCGCCCATCCCATCCGCCGCCGCGTTTTAGCGCTGTCCGCGGTGCTGATCGCCAATCTCCTGATTGCCGTTTCGACCAGCTAGGATCTCTGGTGCGCCCAATCTCTCCTCGCGGCCTCCTACCTCTCTTTCTCCAGGCACCTCACACTTAAATCACGGGTGGAAGGCAGGCTCGGTTCCCCTTGCGCCTGGAAGCTGCTGCCCCCTCCCTTGCTCACACCGGGTTTTGCAGCAGTGGCGGCAGCTGCCACTGATTCCGGCACTGGGGAAGCAATTGATACGTCTACTGCCAGCAGCGCGGAGTCGTCTACGCGGACGACAGAGAGAAACAGGAAGAGAGAGAGAAAGAGAGGAGAGAGAGAGAGAGATTGATTCACAGAGCAAAAACCTTCATCCATGTGGAGGGCAGTCTGAGAGAGCCACTGTGTCCACTGAGTGGTCTGAGTTTCCTCCTCTTCTGGCAGTGGTATTTCTTTTCATCATGGACCTGCATGATTTAGGGGTAGTTGGTGTGTGTGTGTGTGTGTGTGTGTGCGCGCAGTTGCTTCGATTTTATTTTGGGAAGAGTAGGAGAGTCAAATGAACAATTTTCTTTCAGGCATCTCCGCTGAGCTTTCAAACCAAGTCATCCGGAGTTAGCATTTTCCCACCCGGCAGGGAAGAGAGGAGTTGGCAAGAATTTGGCTCACCCATTCCCCCTGCAATCCTCTGGTGTCTCGGTAAGTGATATTCTTCTTAACTGTGCAAATGGGCTAGGGGTATTGGAATCCCAGTTGCGAGGAGATGTGTACATGAGCTTGTGGGATAGAGGGCTGGTGGGAGGGGAGGGATGTTGAGGAATGACCACGTTTGTTTGCCCACATTCTGCAGTGTTTGATCGCCTAAGCAACACCCCAAAGCCAAATGAGATTTCTGCTCACTGCCCAGGGTGAGGGTAAAATATGCTAATGTTTTAGGTAATGCGATCAAAATTGTGGCTTCTGCCCAATTTGTCTTCTCCCTTGCAGCAGAAGCTGTTGGAAGTAGCTGGCAGTTCTCTGAGTGAGTTAACCCTTTGTGGGGCTGGCCAGCCTGGCATGGGGGGGGGATCACTGGGTGTTCTGATCTAGTGGGTGGGCACTTTGACTCTGGATGAGAAACGGTCACCTAAGGCTGAAGGGTTCACCCTTGCCTAGGGTAACCTAGGCATACCAAGTGAGTCTTGCATAGGACTGGGCTCAGAGAGTACCATCTTCCAGGGAGAGCTGAATAATTTAATTGTGGTGGTTTTTTCTTTTGCAAGCTTGGCTGTTATAAGCTTCCTGAAATGAGAGAACTGGGAGACATGAAAGGACCACATTTTGCTTGGAATGAGTGGTCAGGCAGGCCAGAGGGGAGCAGTCAGCTGTCTGCTGAGCAGACAATGTTTTATTTTCACAGGTGGTATAACCTGTAAGTGATTGTATAGAGGGTGCACCAGCCCAGGGGACTTTATCCTTGAGTCTGTCTCAGAGTAGGGAAAGAAGGGAACAGTGTTTGTTCAGATTCTGGGGAAGGGCTTCAGGCTCCAGGCTCCAGGCTCCAGCTTCAGATCTGTTCCAGGGCAGACCATACCCTGCTCTAGTTTCTTTATTCTGGTGGAATAAGCCTCACCAACCTGTTAGTGAGTGGGAAGGGGAGGTCCCTTGTAACTGAATCCAAAGCTCACATTTAATTTTAAATGCCTTTGCTGCTAATCTGTGACCCATCAAAAGGGGATTTTCTTTGCTTCCTGCTTTGATTACATCTATCTTTCTGGAAATGAATGTCCTTATTTTTAGCATCTTCGCTATTATCTCATGGGCCACTTCAGTGTTCTGCACCCCCAAGGATTTCCTCTTTCAGTTCTTGGTCTTGGAGGTGGGAGGAATAAAATATCAGCCCCAGGGCTTCCCTGGTGGCACAGTGGTTGCGAGTCCGCTTGCCGATGCAGGGGACACGGGTTCGTGTCCCGGTCCGGGAAGATCCCACATGCCGTGGAGCGGCTGGGCCCGTGAGCCATGGCCGCTGAGCATGCGCGTCCGGAGCCTGTGCTCCGCAATGGGAGAGGCCACAACAGTGAGAGGCCAACGTACTGCAAAAAAAAAAAAAAAAAAATCAGCCCCAGAGACTGGCAAGTGTAAGCAGAGTCCACTCAGTCATTTTCTCCAGCCCCAGAGCCAAGTGGGGACACCAAAATCCCAGGGCATATGACTGCTCAGGAAAGATATGTGAGGCAGAGGGGGAGGGATGCTTGGTGGTTAGTACCAAAGATTTGGTCCTCAAAATCCTAGGCTTTCCTCGTCGGGTGACCTTGAGGAGGAAGTTGCCTTCGTTTCCTCCCTGGGAAGCCTAAGTGTGAAGGATGAATGTGGGGAAATTTGGTTCAAATCAGGAGCCACGGATCTGTCCATGGGCGATATTTAAAATATTGAACTTTCCATTAACTGGTCAGACTGGACCATGGCTGGGGCCCTGGAGTGGGGGATCTTAGGGGTCCCCTGCTGTGCTGAGTGTTAACTCTTTAATTGCTGGATTATGGGGAGGTTTAGGGGGACAGGGGAGTATCAAGGGAACCACAGGGGCCTCAGTGCAATATAACCATACAGTGCAGGGGTATTAATATATATATATAATACATTATAGAAGAATATTATATATTATATATTAGGATATGTAATATATATATCTAATATTCTAATATATAATATGTAGAATATATAGAGTATATAATATGTAGAATTTATGTGTTTTTATATATCTATATATAGATAAGTATAGTTGACTTACAGTGCTGTGTGAGTTTCAGGTGTACAACAAAGTGATTCAGTTATACATACATATTATAACAACTGGTTCAGCCATGCAGTGCATGCCAGCCCGCCTGAGGTAGCTGGGACTGGGCTGTCCACACGTGGGTGTTTTTGAACATCTACTTGCTGCCTCCCAGCCTTACTTCCTTGGGGGTGGTTAAGATCCAAGAGGCTGCCCTCCCTCCTCCCTCATCACATTTGAATTGGTGCATTATGGTGCACCAGGGAAAGGGAAACAATCTTCTGGAAAGAGCCTTGGACTTCGATCAGGAGACCTGGGTTCCAGCCCCAGCTCTGCCCCCCCTTTCTGGGCCTCAGTTTCTCCATCTTTGCAATGAGGTAGTTGGTCTATGTGACCCCAAGGCCCCTTCCAGCTCTGAGGTTCTATGACTATGTGATGAGTGTGCATGTGTGTGCACACACTCACGGTTCTAGGAATGGTTAGCACTGTGTTTGGGAATTTATCCTATGTGTTGAGGAGGTTTTGTTTGGGTGAGTCAGGATGGGGATCAACCCTCCGAGAACTTTGCTAGTTCCTAGAATCCTATGCTCAGCTGGAGAGGGGTCTTCTTTGTTTATGGCTTCAGTTGCGTAGACACCCAGGTTTGGCAGCACTTGCAGTCCTTATAGAGATTTATCCCAGGGAGACACCAAGGACCCCTTTGAGAACCTCCACTCTGAAAAGATGCATATACCCTATAGCCCACCTGAGCACCTCAAGTTCGGAACGTCTGATCTAGTCTGACCCTTCACAGGCCCCAGAGAGGGAAAGAAACTTGCCCAAGACCACACAGTAAGTCATTCACAGCAACATAAAAGACAAGGCATTATGCTTTCATTCCTGGCTCCAGCAGCCCCCACTCCCCCCACCCAGCCAGCGTGCAGGGGGAGGACTTTCAGCAGCTCCTCTCCATCCTGTGCTGGTAATCAGGAAGCATAACCGTGGAGACAAATGTGGACATTTCCTTTCTCGCTGGTGGGAGGGAGGCAGCGGCCAGAGATTCTGCAGTCCAGAGCGGTGGCCTGGGAAGTCAGTCTCCCCAGCTTGCTCTGCCTTTTCTCTTTTCTTGCTGCCTGTACACATCCTGGCTGCCTGTCTAAGGCTGTGGGTCTGGTTAGGGTGGTTTATTTGTAGGCTGTGGTATTTACTTTTATTTAACCCTCTCTTTCTTTCTCTCTCTCTCTGTGGGTCATAGAGAGTTTGTGACTTTCTAACAAAAACCACCATGACATATGGACCTGTCTTCTGTTCTTTATCGCCTTCAAGAGGGGAGCTGATCATGAATGCAGACAAATCGGAGTTGATGTAAAGGCGATGAGAAGCGAACAGCATGGTTTATTTCTGTTAAGCACTGTGGCTGTAACCTGGGATAAAAATAAATCTGGGACCCAGTAGTGGTGGGCTGGAGCCGATGAGCTTAAATTATTCAGCTGCCACCCAGGATGGAGATCCTTGATGTGCTGGGAGAGTGAAGGAGGCACCACAGAAATAGCCCCCTCTCCTTCCTGTTCCCCACCCCTGTCTGCTTCATTAACAGCCTTTTTAGCCTCCAGGCGCTGCAGTGTGGGTCCCTGGGAGCAGCCAGACCTGAGTTTGAATCCTGGCTCCAATGCTTCCTTGCTGTGTGACTTCAGGCAAGACCCTAAACCTCTCTCAGCCTCGTTTTCCTCAGGTGCAGTGTGGTGGTGAAGAGTGTGGGCTCTGGAAATAGATCTCTTGGGTTTAGATCCTGGTTCTAACACTTTATAGTTATGTCGTATCATCGCTCTGGGCTTCAGTTTCTCCATCTTTAAAGTAAGGATAGTAAAGGAACTGTGAGAATTTTGAGTTAATGTTTGCAGTGTGCTTAGTACTGAGCCTGGCAAGGAGTAAGTGTCCAACAAATGTGAGTGATGGAGATGCTGTTGGTGATGGTAACAGTGAAATCACCCCGACCAAAGTACGACTGGGCTAGGATAGAGGAAGGTGAATCCTTTGTGCCAGGCATACAGCTCTGGGACCCAGGAGAAAGAGGACGTGGCTTGGAGACAGTAGACTTCCAGTCCCACTATTCCGTATGTGGTCTTTGTGCAGTTGCTGAGGGTCCCCAGACCTCATTTTATTCACCCATGAAATGGGCATAATGACCTCCTTTCTTTAAGCCTGTGAGGCCCTGAGGAAACAGGGCAGTTGTGAGTGTGGTGGGTAGGCCCTGGAGGAAGGAGTTCAGGAGGAGAAGCCCTCCTGACTACTCTGAGTCTTTCGTTCCTCCAAATCCTTGGGAGGCTTTTGCTGAATCATCTCAACTCACCAGCTCGGAGCCCGAGGATTTTTCCTAGGAGACCTGAGCTTTCCCTCCCTTCCCTGCTATGGTGCTTTCCCTGCCACGATGCTCCTGCATACGGCTCCTGAGATGCTACAAGGCGAGATCCTTGCAGGCCAAGGCTGTGCCGTCTTCCTTTTTGGAGTCAGATTTAGCACACAGCAAATGCTCAGCAATGACTTGCATGAATGAATGAATGAATGAAACCTGGATTGACTAGTGAACTGGTCAGTTTGGGGAGGTGCCTTTGGCCTATGGTCCAGCAAGAGAGCTGCATACAGTAGGTGCTTAGTTACTGTTTGTTGATTATGATGAGTCATTGGTGAAGAGTTTAAAAGGGCTTGGCTTTCATCTCAGATCTGCTACAGGCAAAGGACTGGCCTCTCTCTCCTCCTGTCAAGAGTGTTAATTGACATTTATTCATGTGTCATACATTTATGGAGTACTTACAGTATGCCTGGTACCATGGCGGGCATTGGCAAAAAATAGTGACAAAGACATAATCCCTTTGGGACTTAGATAAAGTAAGCAGCTGCCTACAAAATGTGATCTTTTGGGGGGCTGGTACAAAGAGGGCTTCCTTTGTCACCCTAAAGCACTCAGTTCACTGATATGTGAAATTCCATCATTAAAGTTTCATCCTTTGTCTTTAGGCTTTGCTCTTGGATAAAGATGCTTTTGGGTGGAATAATGCATCCAGCCTTATTAGTCATTTACACTTCAGTGAGGAGGAGTTGTAAAATCCTCTCTGAAAAGTGAGGGGAGTGCTTTTTTTTTTAATTTTTATTTTTGCGGTACGTGGGCCTCTCACTGTTGTGGCCTCTTCCGTTGCGGAGGACGTGCAGGCTCAGCGGCCATGGCTCACGGGCCCAGCCGCTCCGCGGCATGTGGGATCTTCCCGGACCGGGGCACGAACCCGTGTCCCCTGCATCGGCAGGCGGACTCCCAACCACTGCGCCACCAGGGAAGTCCGAGGGGAGTGCTTTTTGGGAATGGGGAGTGGAGTTTGCACATACTAAGCTTGAGGTTTCACCTGAGAGGGCAAAATGCAAAGAAAGACAAACACTGCTGGATTCACATTCTGCTGTAAAAAGCTCTCAATGCTCAAGACTGATTCGCCTGAATTGGGTGGTTCATCTAACTCAGTGGTTCTCAGACTGTGGTCCTGGCCACCTCCCCGCCCCCCTCCCCCTCCCCCCTCCCCCTCTCCTCCCCCCCCCCCCCCCCCCGTGGTATCGGCATCACCTGAGAACTTGTTAGAAAGGCAAATTCTTGCGTTATATTCTGGACCTGTCCCATCAGAAACTCTGAGTGCAGGGCCCTGGGATCTGTTTTCCTAAGCCTCCAGTGCTATAAAGAAGTTTTTGAAATGCAAAACACTTTTACAGGTGTTAGTTATAACAGTTCTGGGTGTGTTGTGAGCTTCAGAATTTTTGCCAAGGTCCCCCACCCTCATCATCCCCCGAGGGGCTGAGGTCTGTTGCCTCCTCAGCACACATCATTTACTTTTTGCTACTGGATCCCTCTGTTTCGCACGGGAGCACGAGCTGGACCTACCAGGTTTGACCCCATTCCCTGCTAACCTGAGTGCTCCAGAGGGCTGCTTCTTTCTCAGGCAGCACCCAGGGATTCAGGTTATAGGATGGCTCATTGTCAAGGCGTCAAGAGTCAGCCCTCCAGCCTGGCCAGGGAACAGACCTGGTTCCTCTTAGCCCAACACAGCTTCCCATTTGGGCCAGGGAAATGTGGGACACCACTGTGCAGTGCCGAGGCACCAGACTGCCATATGCAATGTGTCACTGTGGTTTCTTCAAAGTAATTGTCTTGCCGTCATTACTTTTAATGACATATAATGCACACTTAAATCTCATTGCAATGGAGCTGTGTCAGACTCTGTCTTAGGAATCCAGCTAGTGAGCAAGATAACATGCCTCAAGAAGCTGGGGTTTTGCCCACCACTCTGCAATTAATCAACAAGGGGAAATTCATCTGACAGCATCATTATGGTGTTTGGTTTGTGAAGGATTTATTTGCAGAGTGGAAGAAAAAAAAATTTCTCCACATCTCTTAATATAATCTTCTAAGTTCATTCACCTGCCTTTTTCTTTCTTCTCTCTCTGTCTCTCTCTCTCTCTCCCTTCCTAACTTCTTCCTCTCTCCCTCCCTCCCTCCCTCCCTCCCTCCCTCCCTTCCTTCCTTCCTCCCTTCCTTCCTTCCTTCTTTCCTTCCTCTCTCTCCCTTTCTCTCCTTTCTTTCCTCTTCTAATGCATCTACACCATGACAAGCGGCAACTTGTGAATGGAAGAAGCTTTCAGTAGAGAATAGATTTGGTAAGCAGGTTTGGTGCCAGCCATTGATGATGAGGCTGCATTCCGGGGCTGCTGAGAAGAGAGATGATTTCTTGAAGTTTGTTGGGAGGCCCTCCATGCGAGATGCTGCCAAAAGGCATCTGTGTGGTCCATTCTGCCCCATAGCCTGTGCCTGCCCCCATCCCCTCCCCCTCTACCTGTCAGTTTTTCCTCTGTCACCATAGCGCTGTGTCTCTAAGTCTGTCTCTGTCTTTCTCTCTCCGCTTTTCACACCCCCAACCCATCCCCTTCCCCATCTTTCCCATCCTTTAAAAATTCCCTTTCTTTCTTCCTGTGGTTCATCTTTCCTCCCCTTTTTCCCCCCCTCATCTGACCTCTCCTGTCTCCCTTCCACTGGCATTTTCTCCCAATCTTTTTATCTTCCTGTCCTAACCCCTGCCCTTCCCCATCCCTTCTTTAGTCTTGTCCATGCAGATATACCAAAGTGACTTGGGAAGGGAATGCATTTGTGAGTCCCAAGACCCCAAGTCAGGCCTCCAGGTAGGATGACCAGCTGTCCCAGTTAGCCTGGGACTGAGGGGATTTTTGGCAGGCAGGACTTTCTGTGTTCAAACTGGGAGAGACTCAGGCAGACCAGGACGAGGTGGTCATCTTACTGCGAGATCAAATGCTTGGGATTCTGTGGAGCTTTCAAAAGGCCAGAGATGTGGCTTTCTGGGCAAATTGCCGGCCCTTCTGCTCTGGGGAGGGACACAGTGGTCTCTGAAGCCCTTCCCAGCCTTGGTGTGCTCTGCATGGCTCTGGGGCCTGAAGACTACCTGGGCATGCAGAGGCCAGTTGTCAGTCAAGGGCACAGGGCTGACTCCTTCCTCCTTCCCTACTTCCTTCCACCGACAAGACTGACCACCCAGTCAGTTAGTTATGCACTTTTAGTCATAAGAGGGGATCCAGTGAGAGACTGTAGGTGGTTCTATGGCAGAGATTCGCACACCTAAGCCTGTGTCAGAATCCCTTAGAGGGCTGTTAAAACAGAGTTTCTGATTCAGTGGGTGGGGCCCAAGAATTTGCATGTCTAACACATCACTCGCAGGTGATGTGGATTCTGCTGCTCCAGGAACCCCACTTTGAGAATCACTGCTTTCTGCAAACTCATTCCCTTTCATTTATTTGCTCCATCATTCATTCATTCTCAAATATTTATTGTATACTGCCATGTGCCAGGCACTGGGGACTCAGCAGTGAATGAGACAGAGTTCCCTGCCTTCCTAGAGCTTGCAGTCTAGTGGGGAACAAAGGCAATAAACAAGGAAACACACAAATAAGATGGTTTTAGACCATGTTAAGTGCTATGAAGGAAATGGTATGACATGATCGAGAGTGATAAATGGTGGGGGAAGAGAGAGAATTTAGTTATTACAATTTAGTTATAAAAAGGATGGCCAGGGGAGATGGTAACATTTGGATTGAGAGCTGAGTTTCTAGAAGGAGCCAGCAGGATCCAGGCTGGAGGAACAGCAAGTGCAAAGGCAGAGACACCTGTGGTGTCTTGAGGGAATAGCAAGAAGGCCAGTGTAGTGGGATGAGGGGAAAGTGAGGGGGATGAGGTCGGAGGGCCCTGGGGACTGCAGGACCTGCCAGGGTAGGCAAGGAGTCTGGATTTTATTTCACTGGGAAGGGGGATTTAATCGGGAGAGTGACATGACCTAATTTACAATTTTGGTAATGATCACTTTGGTTTCTGAGTGGAGAAAGGACTGCAGGAGGTGGGGTGGAAGCCAGGAGACCGGTGATGGGGAGCAACGATGGCGCCTGGGCCAAGCGGTGGAAGAAAGACGGTGGTAAGATCCGAGGTGGGGGGCTTCGGCAGTAGCTCAGTCAGGTCAGATATGGGGGAGAGGGAGGAACCAGGGCCCACACCAGGGGATGGGACCCTCCCTTCTTGGCAGTGGTTCAGCGGTTGTGATTCTGGGGATGTGGAGAGGGGCCAGTGGGTTAAGAGGCAAGACCAACAGGGTGTTCAGAGGGAGGGGCCTTTCAGTGAGGTCTGCAAATTCCCTTCCCACCCGGTTAACGTGCACCATCCCCCCCTCCCCAGAGGAAAAGGCAGCGACAAAGCCTAAAACCAACAGAATGTGACAAAATGCTGGAAAAAGCAGACAGTTAAAATTGTGCCCTCAGCATCCTTCCTGGTGGGGCCCCAGCAGCTGGGGCTGTGAGCGCTTCCAGGTGGGTGCTCCAAGTCACAGAACACCTGGCTACCGGCAGGTGGCTGATTCCCATGGGGAGCTGGGAGCCCCAGGGTAAACATACAGGGTTCTGTAGGCTACTTCTCATGCTTTGGGGGAAGTTGGGTATCTCCCTCTCCCTCAGCTTCTGTCTTCACCCCGCTGCGTGTGCCATGAGCAAACCTCTGGGCTCTTTGTTCTTCAGCACCACCAGTTGGTTGGCTCAAGCCAGGGGTGTGTGTGTACCAGGCATTTGTAAAACCTGACTTGCTTGTGGGATAGCCCAGCAGTAAGGGCCCCGCAATGACAGCTAAGACTCCTTGGGTTCAAATCTGCACTTCATCCCTTTCTAACTGTACAGACTTGCCCAGTTACCAAAGCTCCCTGTACCTCAGGGTTTTTTCCCAACTATAAAATGGGGATGCTGTTAACGACAACATGTATTTTATAGGGTTCTCATAAGGATCAAATTGGTTCATATGGGCAGAGATCCCAGGACCCTATCGTCACCATTGTTGTTATTTCATAGTAGCCGATACAAACTCGTTCTAAGATCTTTGGATCTGCCTAGTTCAGGAAGGCTCTTGGAGATCACTTGCTTATGCTAGTGGTTTCCAAACATGCATCTGGCCTGTTATAAAGTTCCCACTGGCCTTGATGAAAGAAGGAAAATTAGGCCTTTATAGATAGGCAAAATATTGCCAGCTAAATTTTCCTAGAACGGATTTTCCTTTAGTCTGACATTGTCTTTTCTGCTCATTTAATGTTAAAATATGTTCTTTAAAAATGAAACATTGGCAATAGTTGATGGTAGTTTCTTTCTTTAAAAAAATATTTTAGTGCCCTTCCTTGGAAAGTAACAACAGCAACAAAAGTTGACAACCCTAGGGAGGGCTCCCCTAAAATTTGGAAGAGAATTTTACTCACTTGAGAAATCCAAATGTCTGGGCGCTAATTTTGCCTAGTCATTAACTTCAGGGGTTATCAAATTTTACCGTATTCAAGAATCTCCTGGGGCTTCCCTGGTGGCGCAGAGGTTGAGAGTCCGCCTGCCGATGCAGGGGACACGGGTTCGTGCGCCCGTCCGGGAAGATCCCACATGCCGCGGAGCGGCTGGGCCCGTGAGCCATGGCCGCTGAGCCTGCGTGTCCAGAGCCTGTGCTCCGCAGTGGGAGAGGCCACAACAGTGAGAGGCCCGCGTACCGCAAAAAAAAAAAAGAATCTCCTGGGGTACTTTTTTTAATTCTCAAGGCCCATCCTTAGAAATTGTGATTCAGAAGATTCAGGGTTGTACCCAGGAACCTGCAGGGTAAAGAGTTTCCTGACCGATTTGGTTGCAGCCGGTCCTTGGGTCATTCTGGGAGGAACGCTGCTCTTTCCCGTGGGTGAATCCTCTTCATCACTCCTAGGCCAATGGGCTTGAATGCCTCCATGGTGGTTGGCTCAGCACCTACAAAGTCATTCCACACATTGCTGGACAGGTCTGATCAGCATGATTGTCCTTCCTGGTGTTAACTTTGATCTGGCTCCTGTCGCTCCTGATCATTTTACCTTCTGGAGCCAAACTGAAGAAATAAAAATCCTAAGACAGAACATGATCTGTAAGAGTTAAGTGCACATTAGGAGGTGATTGCATGAAGCTATAAATCTGAGTTCGTTTTTGTTAGGGGGATAATTCAGAAAAGAATGTCTAATCTTCTCTGCATTGAAGTTAGGGGTCACCTCAGTCAACATACAATCATTTTATTCATTCAACATATAATCATCACTATTCAGTTAATAGATATTTATTGACTATCTACTACCATGTAGGTCAGATGGCCCCAAATACAAGGTTGACCTTCAATTTCCACATTTTTCCAGTAAAATCAGTCCCTCCGGGCTTCCCTGGTGGCGCAGTGGTTGAGAGTCCGCCTGCCGATGCAGGGGACACGGGTTCATGCCCTGGTCCGGGAAGATCCCACATGCCGCGGAGCAGCTAGGCCCGTGAGCCATGGCCGCTGAGCCTGCGCGTCCGGAGCCTGTGCTCCGCAGCGGGAGAGGCCACAACAGTGAGAGGCCCGCGTACCGCAAAAAAAAAAAAAAAGCAGTCCCTCGTAACTTGCACAAAATGGTTAGCCAGACTTTAAAAAATAATCTGTTAGGAGCTGAAAGAAAGAAAACAAAACCTATTAGGGATGTAGATGAAATGGTCAAATGTCCATTTATAGTATTTGATTCATCAATCATATTATACAAACATACTTAAAATCACATATTATATAAAATAATTAATCCATAAAAACTATTTTTGCTGCCACCGACACATATTTTAAAAATAATCAACAGGACTTTGCTGGTGGCGCAGTGGTTGAGAGTCCGCCTGCCGATGCAGGGGACACGGGCTCGTGCCCCGGTCCGGGAGGATCCCACATGCCGCGGAGCGGCTGGGCCCGTGAGCCATGGCTGCTGCGCGTCTGGAGCCTGTGCTCTGCAACAGGAGAGGCCACGGCAGTGAGAGGCCCGCATACCGCAAAAAAAAAGAAAAAAAATCAACAAAGCAGAAAAATGAGGAAAGTTTTATAACTTTAATAAAAGTCATCTACTGCAAAAACCTTTTGTTGAAGAATAGGAAAAGGAAGAGATACCATTTGGAGCCTGATGGATGAAAAGTTTAGAAAGAATTTACGTAAACTATTCCATTATTCAAAAAAGTAAATTGAGAGAGATAATGAGAGACACTTGACAGTGTAAAAAAATATTTTAAGGACCTGGATAGAAGGTGGATTTCTGTTTTCTGAGGGATATTTGGTTGGGGGATCCTTATCTTCTATCTGGTCATTAGTAGTATTTGTCAGGCACTGTGTTCACTGTTGGGATATAGTAGAAAACAATTTAGAGTTGGTACCTTCCCTCAAGGAGGTAGACATAAATCAGTCATGATACAAATGGATGTATAATTAGAACCTGAGGCAAGAGTTCTAAAGAGAGGAACACAGGTCTGTGAGAGCATGTGACAAAGAAATCTGATGTAATCTGGGAGGGCTTCCCTGAGGAAGTGACATTTGACCTGGGAGCTGAAGGATGAATAGGAGTTAACCAAGTAAAAAGAGGAGAAAAGAACATTCATGGCAGTGAGAACAGCATGTGCCAAGGCCCTGAGGTGGTGGTATTCCAGGATCAAAGAAGGCCAGCATGGCTGGAGCACAGGTTTGGGGGGAGCACAGTGTGAGATGAGGTTGATAGTACCTGCAGGGCCATGGTATGGCAACTTGTCTTTATCCCAAGAACAATGCAGTTTCACAAGCAAAAGGATGACCTGATCTGATCTGTTTTGAAAAGGGCTCCCTAGTTGCAGCACAGGATTCACAATCAGGGGAGGAAATACTCTAAACTGACCCAGAAGGAGTTTCATGTATTGGCCAATCCCCCTGCACCCCACCCTCTTTACAGCACTGACTCCCTAGAAAGGAGGAGGACAGTGGGACCCCAACCAGGGAGAGATTATGTTCTGCAATTAACCATGGTGTGGGGTCCCTTCTTGAAAATGAGGGTGGTGAGAGTGGAGGGAGGAGGTAGGGATAGTTGCCAGTCTGCCTAGGTTTGAATCCCAGCTCTGCTGCTGTGACTGACCAAGTTACTAAATCTCCCTGTACCTCAGTTTCCTCATCTGGAAAATGTGGATGACAATAACATCTACCTTCTGGGGTTGTCTTGGGAATTTAACAAGTCAATATATATAGTCTCTGCTTGGAACAGGCATGAGAGGTGCTCAATAAACATTAGTTATTTTTATTTTGATGGTGGTGATGATGATGATGATGAAATCTCAGAGCTCAACATTCTAAAGAGGGTACTCTTAATCCTTTCCACTCTCTGCCCACTACCTCACTTCCTTTTGGACTTTACTTAAACATCACCTTCACAGTGAGGCCTTTTCGGATCATCTTATTTAAAATTGCACCCCCCTCCAGAATTCTACTTCTTCCTTCTTTATTTTATTTTTCTCCCTAGCACTTAGCACCATGTGACACATGATTTTACTTATTTATTTCATTTGTTGTCTATCTCCCCTCACTAGAATGTCAGTTCCACCAGCGCAGGAGGATTTGAGTGTTTTATTTATGACAGTAAGCTCAATACACTATATCCCACAGTGTCGGCACACAGTAAGTGCTCAATAAGTAGTATTTGTTAGATAAATGAGCACTGACAGTGTCAAGCTAATGCTCCTTGCTCTTGTTCGAAACCTGACCCACTCCCCAGGCTGCTGTAACTCATCCTATGGTTCATTAAACAGCAAAAGCAGTAAAAGAAAAAACAATCCCCATATCTTGAAAGGGGTGGGGGACAGTCAGGGAAGGTGTTGAGCCACCAGAGATTTTGGTGATGGGGAAGAAAGTGAAGGTCTTTTATAAAACCAGCTCAGCAGCCTGAGCTTTGTAACCTGATTAGTCGTATTAAGCCTTTGTCGACATCGACATTACCTCAGCCCTGGCTGTGGCAATTGGTGGAGCAGCAGACTTATTCAATATTTAAGAAGACCTGCATTGCAGGAGAAGGGTTTGGGCCATGTGTGGAAGAACAAGCAGCAAATGCTCAGTGACAGTCTCTTAAGTGGTGGATTATTTTTAAAAGGAGAGAAATAAGAGAAGAAAAAGCCCCAAAGTATTCAGCCTCGCCCCTGGCCTTCCTTGGTTTCTGGTAACATATGCTCTGACCCAGAACAAAGAGAATGCTGTTGGCAGAAGGGAAACCATGGACCAGGAAATTTGGTCTCCTGGGTTCCGTTTTTCTAGCACTGCACACAGGGGTGGTCCCCAGAGTGTGTGTGGCCCCTAGACCAGCAGCATAACATCACCTGGAACTTAGAAATGCAACTTTTGGGGCTCTGTCCCAGGCTTCCTGAATCAGAAACTCTGGGGCTGGGAAGTGGGCATCGGTCTCCTTTCCTGAGCCCTCCAGGTGACTCTGACGTACATTCAAGTTGAAGGTGCTCTGGCTGGAGGAAAGGGAGGCTGGAGAAAAGGGAGGCTGGAGAGAGTGTGGATTGGGGCACATGGTTCTAAGCTAGTGGTTCTCAGCCCCAGCTGCACATTATAATCACCAGGTGGACTTTCAGAAAGTATGATGTAGGTACCCACCATGAGCATCTTCTTTAGTTGGTTTGGTTGGGGTTCTGGAATTAGCATTATTAATTCCTCTCGTCCCCCACCATGATTCTAGGGTGCAGCCAGGGATGTGACACTTTGTTCTAAGGCAGTCCCTCTGTTTACCACTGATGTGCCTTTGGTGAGTCATCTTAACCTTATGTGCCCTCATTTTTGGCATCTTTAAAGTGGGCCCTAAAACTCCTATCTTACGTGACTTGCAAGGAAATGGTGATGCTTAAGAGGGATGCTATTGTGAAATCTTTGCAGTGTGTTAAAGTGCTATGCAGATAGGAGAGTTGATGAGGGTCTCCCGGGTTCTGTCAGTGCCTTTTGACAGTTCTTGACCACTTCTTTCTGGTTGCCCCATCAGCCCCCCTCATCATCTTGGGGATCTAGGGCCACAGAATGCTCACCCCCCGAGCTTTCTAAAAGATCACTGAGGCTCCTCAGTATGGAGATTACTGTACCTGGGAGAGGAAGGGGCAGCACAAGGTGCAGAAGGCAGAAAAAACAAAAGGACATGAGTATAAGTTCAAACCTTACAGCCTATGGTTGGCAATGAGGACTTTGTATTAGAATTATCATTACTCTGGATTGAGAGCTGCCAGTTACTGAGCATTTAATGTAGGCCAGCACCATGCTGGGAGCACTACGTTGTCTGGTTTCAACCAGTTCTTCCATCGGTCCTGAGTAGAAGGTACAATGATAAGCCCTATTTTCTGGACAGGAAAGCGAGGGGCCAAGGTCCCAGGCTAGCAAGGGATAGAGCCAGGACCAGCCCTAGTGAAGTGTCTAGATTTAAATACTTCATATCCAATGAGTCCCTAAACTGAACACAGGTTGGTTTCCTAGGAGAGGTGATTATTGAGGAGAGGTTCTGAAGCACCAGATGAAATGACAGTGGTAGGAGTTGAACATCACCTTCTTTCCTCTTGCCTCTAAATCCAGACCCTTAACACAATGCCTCCTGCTGGCTTCAGTTCTAAGTCACAAGAGCTTGGTTTTTCACTCAGGGTTTCTCTGTCCCCAGGTCCCATGAAGCCTTCTTGGGGACACTGTCGTTTCCTTTCTTGATTTTCCTTGCAGCTTGGCCATGCAAAAACCAGACCCAAAACTCAGAAATAACTGCAAAGCTTTAACTCCTCTTTTAGAGAGAAATCACCTTCAAGTTTGCCTTGCTTTCCTGAAGAAGGAGCTGGAAATCAGGGCCAAGGGGACTCAATCCTCACTTGTCCTCAGCTTTGAAAGATGAGGACCATCCTACTCCCTCAAATCAGCCCTCATCAGTGACTCATTTTATTGCAGAAACTGAGCTGGCAGCCTGGCTGGAGAGGAACCATTTGCAACTACCCCTGGCTCACTGCAAACCTTCCGCCTCTGAGCATGCTCTGCAGAGGCTAGAGACTGAAAATGTACTTACCAACCCATTTGCTCCCAGCCCTGGTTTGTTATCTGATTAGGCTCCAGAAGGACTGTGTACTAGATGATTCCTGCAAGTTTTCCATCCCCAGTGAATCCCCAAGTCAATTTGTTCACTCCTGGCTGGTTTCTATTCTTCTGCTTCACCTCATTCTGCCCCAGAATGGTGATGGTGTAGGAATGGGGTTTGAAATGCACCTTTGGTTTTGCATGGGAGAAACTGGCCAGGAAACAAGCCATAATGACAGTACTTTGTATCTCCTTGGCAGTTTTCCTCCCTAATTACCTCTTTGCATCAATTATCTTATTATCTGCCCTTTGCCTCTACCACACTTGAAAAATACAATAGAAAACAGACCAAACTACTAAGCATTTGTCCCACTTAATAGTCCTTATTGTAAGAGGAAAAGTGGAAATGTAGGAGTGCTTGCTGATTAGTCTAGTATTTTATATATATTTACATATAATACATATGTATGTATATATGATATATAACATCATTACATATTATGTATATATTATTTATTTTATATATACAAATAACTTGTATATATGTATGTATGTGTATGTATATATCAATACATATCTATACATATATGGGGGAGAGAGAGAGAGTTGATGATCATTATTTGTAGTAGTTATGTTCTGTGAAGCACCATGATCACTGAATTAGCAAATACTCAACCATTGCTCCCAGGGGAAATACAGGGTTAGGTTCCTGCAAGCTTCTGGTCACACTGCATCAACCAGTCCATACATATCCATGTTTTATGTGTTTCTGTAAAAAAAAACCTTATGTAATACTGATGGCAAACCTAACTCAAACTAATTCAAGTGATACAAAGGGACATCTACTGGCCAATGTAATCAAAGAGTCCAAATCACAGCTGAGGCGTGACTGGATCCCGTGGCTCTAGGACTGAGTTCTAACCATCTCTTAATTCTGCTTTCCTTTGGGGTAGCCTCACTAGCAGGCAGGCTTTCTCCACCTGGTCGAACCTCACCAAGTCCAAGTTTGTATTTTCCCATCTTCAGCCCAGTAAGGAAAAAAACAGAGAATCTCCCTCCTAAGATGTTCCAACAAAAGTTGCAGAATTGAGTCTAATTGTCTTGTATTGGGTAACTAAAACAACTTTGAACCAGAAGAGGGGAATATGCTGATTGCCCATACCAGGGTCACGTGACTGCCCCATAGCTGGTAGTTGAGGTCAGCTCCATCAGAACCCCATGGATAAGATAGGAAAAGGATGGTTCACTAAAAGAAAATTGGAGCATTGATAACAGGAGAAGTTCCATTCCTCCATGGAATTTTCAGTCTTGTGGATGATGATTTCTGTGAACTATGGGAGGCTAAGCCCTGAGTTTCTGAATTCCAAGTACATTAAAATTTCAGAGAAGAGAGGGCTCAGGTGACTGTAGAAGGCATTATGGGACGGTGAGGGTTGAACTGGGATTTGAGGTGTTAAGTGGAGGAGCAGGAACATTTCAGGGGATGAAAAAGGCTTCTCAACACCGTACCATCCTGGTAGCTTCTGCTGCATGAACCTCAGGGAGAAAAGTGTGAGTCACATCATAAGAGGATGGTGGATCCCAACTTTTAGGAAGTGCATCAATTACTGGTTTCATTCCTACACACACACACACACACACACACACACACACACACAGAGAGAGAGAGAGAGAGAGAGACACACTTCCATATATTTACTAAAACGGGGAGTAAAGTACATGTGCCACTGTCTATGGTCTTGAACCATAGCTTTGGCCAAATCTCTGCTGACATCTCCCCAACTTTTCTGAGGAATGAGGGCTTCTAGTTTGTTGCTGCTGTTGTTTTCTGTCTCCATGAAAAATATGTGCTGTTGACACTGCCTGTGTCAGTCAGGATCCCAGCAGGAAACAGATGGCAATTCAAACTGTAATTTGAGGACAGTTTTTAAGAGGAAAAAAGCATGAGCAGGATTAAGGAAAACCAGCCATGGTTAGTGAAGTACCCTGGGGCTAAGAATAATGGGGAGCTGTTACCACCCCTAGTTCTGAAGGGGGAGATAAATAGAATTACCAGAATCATGTGAGAGCTGGAGATGTAGTTATAGGCCAGGGCCTTCTGACCAGAGATGTGACCTTTGTCAAGGGAGGCAGCCCTTGACTGCCCATGACAACACTGCAGAAAGGGAGCCCTGACCTCACTCTCCTACCTCCATCCAGTCTCCCCTAGTGCTCTCCATGAGAAAAATCAGAATGGAAGCCAGAGGACAAGGGAGTTGTTTGAAGTAATATATACAAGTCAGCCTTCCACAGAGTAGAAAAGCGTGGGTAGTAGATGTGGAGGGGCAAGCAGAAGACATGGCACACTACCAGTATCAGTTAGCTATTGCTGCAAAACAAATCAGTCCCAAAGTTAGTGGATTAACACACAACCATTTATTTACTTGTAATTCTGCAATTTGGGCTAGAATCAGTTTGGTGGTACTTCTGTAGGTCTTGCCTGGGGTCACTCATATGGCTACAGTCATCTGGAGGCTTGATAGCTATATAGTACAAGATGGTCTCACTCACCTATCTGTTGATTATCTGGGCTCTTAGCTGGGAGCCTTAGTTTTCTTCCATGTAAGTGGACTGGATTTCTAACATGATGGTAGGAACACTCCAGAGGGTAAGTCCCAATAGGCAAGCACTTATCAAGCCTCTGTTTGTGTCATATTTATTGACTTCCCATTGGTGAAAGAAAGTCACATGCTAAACCCAGAGTTAATGTGGGAGGGACTACACAATGTGGAGGCATGTTCATTGAGGACATCATTCCAACAGGCTACCGTGCTGCCGCAGTACAGATAGAATCATTGCCAGTATTTTACATTTTTGCTGCTGGCTTCATATCCTTTTGCCAGCTCATGCAAGTTCCTATTAAAAAAATGATTCTGGAAAGTGGATGTTGAGAGGGTGTGTGTGTCCATGTCTGCCCCAGTGCAATGTAGATATTTCACTTACTAGAGTGAGAAGAGAAACTAGACCAGCTTCAGATGTAGTTTTGATATAATGTCTCTTGAGAAGGTCTTAAATCAGGGAATAGACGGTGGCTTATCTGGTGTAGCTTAAGGTAGGGTGTATGTGTGTGTGGTGTAATACATGCATGGTGTATGTATATCTCTGACATCTGGAATTTGAATACTGGCTCATTGTTTGTGACTTTGGGCTAATACCTAACCTCTCTCTGCTTCAGTTTCTTGGTATAAAATGGGGCTAATGATTGAGCTGAGGATTAAGTTGGGTAATACTGTGTTAAGTACCAACATGTGGAAAGCACTTAGCACTGTGCCTGAAACAGGATGAAGGTTCTATATTTATTAAGGGTTCAGTGAAGAAGGATGGGGAGGAGGAAGAAGACGGTAGGGGGTGATTTAAAGTCAATCAGGACTGTGTTTAAAGAAACCCTACTTCTTACTGGTTCTGATTCAGTCTTGGGGAAAGCCAGTGAACCTTTATAAACATCAATTTTTCTATCTGTAAAACGGACTCAGTGGTGTCTCTTTGCAAGTGTTGTATGAGCCAATGTATGTAAATCACTTAGTGTGGTGCCTGGCACACAGTAGATGGTAAATACCATTATAGCTGTTATTCTCAGCCTTTATATCCTGGAGATGTGACAAGGGTAACGTACTTCTCTCTATTTAATTCTAACCATGTACCAGACACTCTTCTAAGCACTTTACAAGTATTAACTCATTTAATCCTTTAACATCTCTATGAAGTAGATACTATTATCACTATTATTATGAAGTTTTTCATACGAGGAAACTGAGGCACAGAGAGGTTTAGTAATTGTCCTAACCTCCTACGGCTAGAAAGAGGCAGAGCTGTAATTTGAACTCTGGCCGCTCGGCACTTTTCAGCCTCTGCACTCCCCTGCCTCCAGTGATGAGGGACATAGCGCCCACCTGCCTGGTCATTGTGAAGACCGAGGACTTTGTAAATTGCAGAGTGCTCCATCCATACTTAATGTTCTGATGGCTGCTTTCATGGGGACATAGGGAGAGGAACAGGAACTTGGAGGTTCATTCATGTTCTCCAGCCAGCACTGACCAAGATTCATTTTTCTGCTGCTTTCCCCCACCTGGTGTCAGGAGGGCCTGGGCGGGAGAGAGGAAGGGATGGAGCCCAGTCTTCAAGATTTATTATTCATGGGAACTTCCTGATGTGGTCTCAGATTTCTTAGAATCCACATCCCAGGAAAGTAGCCATGGCTGGACTGTATGAGGCAAGAAGTATCCTTCCTGGCCAGAGACCCTGTAACCTATGTTATTTTGGAGGGTGGGGTTCTGCAAGAGCCCCTGGGTGACACCTAGTGAGGGTTTACCTTGCGCCAGAACTAGCCTTGATACTCTCTGCTGCTGTATTTTCCACTCCAACCTCTCAACAACCCTATGAAGTAGGTGCTGTTACAGCCCCTATTTTACAGACAAGAAAATCGACGCTCTGAAATGTTAAGTATTTTGCCCAGGCTCACCCAGCTTGAGTTTAGCTGGGGGTTGAATCCAGGTGTATGTGACTCCAAAGCCTGAGCTCTTGACGGAAGATTCTGTCATGACATTTGTACCATGGGTGAAAGTGAGGGTGGTGTGCGTGTGTGTGTGTGTTTTGGAGCTGAAGGTGCTTGGGGTGTAGGTGAAGTGGGTATGGGAGTGACTGGCGTAGATGTGGGTGTGTTGTGGGTGGGATGGTGCTGGGGGAGAGGTGAGCAGAAGCATGTGGAGTGTGTGGCGGACGGCGTGTGGACGTGTAGTGTGAGTGTAGGTGGGAATGAGGGCATGAGGACGTGTTGTCAGTGGGAATGGGCAAGTGTAGGTGTGTGGTGTGGGTGGGTAGGAATGGGGCTGAAGCAGATGTGTGTGTGTGTGTGTGTGTGTGTTGAGGTGAGAAGACAAAGATCTTCCCTGGGCTCTAATTGCCTCTTCTTCCAAGGATGAAGTGAAATATGCATTTTCCCAGGATAGGGAGCATCTAAGGCCAGAGTACTTATTCTTTCTGTCTGGTAACCAGAAACTGGCTCTGCTTGCTTGGTAAGAGAGCCAGACCAAGTCAAAGATGAAGAGCTTTGCCTGCATATGAGAGGAGAGTCTGTGAGCTTGAACCATTCCTTTCCAAATGCAGAAAGAGGCCATCTCAGAAAAGCACATTGCCCTTTTTACAACAGCCCCAGTGAGTAGTTTTTCTGTTCGTGCTTGATTACCTCCAGTGAATGGGAACGCATTACTTCTCAAAGTAGCATATCCTCCTTTTGATACCTCTGATGGTTAGAGAGCTGTTCTTTACCTTAAGCCAGACTTTCTCTTACTGTACCTTTCACATTTTGGTGCCGGGTCTGACCAGGCAGCTTATAGGAGTGGCTGTCCAGAGTAGTGGTCAAGAGTGTTGGTATTAAGGGGAGATACACCAGGATTTATACCCTGGTTGGCTCCACCAGTCCTGGCTGGGACCTTGGGCATATTAAGGCACCCTTCTGAGTCTCAGGAGTGGAAATAACCTCATAGGCTGGTGTTGAGGATGAAATGAGGTGGTATATGGAAATTGCGCACCTGAAGGCTTGTGATGTTAATTTCTGTGCTACCCTGCCTTTGCTAAGTATAGACCCTCAGGGCAGTAGAGTGAGTTGGTCAAGAGCACAGGCTCTGGAACCACACTGCCAGGATTCTAAATGTGGCCCCATCATTTACTAGCTGTGTGACCTGGGAGAAGCTACCCAACCTCTCTATACTCCAGGTGTATCACCTGTGAAAAGGGAATAGTCATTGTTTATTAGATCATTGTGAGGATTGGGTGATTCAGTAGCCAGAACAGTGCCTGGTATATAGAAAGCACTCAGAAATTGATCACATACCCAAAGGAGTAAATGAAGAGAGTTTAATTAAGAGACTATTTATAGTCATGTGAAGGAACCAACAAGGTCAAGGGAAACCAGGGTGCTGAAACACCCCAGCATCCATCAAAGGAAGCCATCACCATCTCCAGGCCTGGAGAGGCAGGAGAAGGAACAGTTATGGACCCAGAAGAGAAAGGGTTATATGAAGAGGTCCTCCTGATGAGAGTTACCACCTTTAGTGTAGGGCCCCAGCCACCCCGTGGTGACCACCACGAGGGGTCCAGGGAAGAAGTACCCCAGCCGCTTGCTCTTTCTTCCCTCCAACCATCTGCAATCCCTCCAATTAGACAAATCCAACCAGAAACCAGAGGGTAAGGGAACCACTGATGCTGTCCACACAGGCCAACCTCCCAGGGCACAGAGTAGGGTGGAAGGGTGAATAGATCTGGAGAGTGAATGGAAGATACTCAGCAAAGCTATTTTTTATTATTAGTTTGGCACGATGATGCCACTTTTTAAAACCATATTTGCCATATAAAACCAGCATATGCTTAACCAAATATTATATTATTTGCACCAACAGTCAAGATAGCAGGTGTCTCTCTCCCACCTGCAAGAAGGAGGGGATATGGGGGTATGTGTATACGTATAGCTGATTCACTTTGTTATACAGCAGAAACTAACACACCATTGTAAAGCAATTATACTCCAATAAAGATGTTAAAAAAAAAAAAAAGATAGCAGAGTGGTCCGAAGGCTCATTTATATAAGACCCAGGTCCAGGAATATCTTTGGATATTCCACCTGCTACCAAGTGACCCTGGCAAGCCAGGGCCTCAGTTTCCTTATCTGTAAAATGGGAATGCTACATCTCCCATCTGTGATTTGTGAAAATGCTCCTCAGATGAGAGGATGCTGTTCTTTTAAGGGGTAAATGCCCCTCTCTACCCTGAGTATTTCATCCCTGAGGCAGAGAAGGGATCAGGGTGACACCTGTGGTCTCTGTGGCATGAGGATAGTTAGGGCTGCAGATAAGTCAGTTCCAACTGAGTTTTAATCAGAATGAGTGTCACTGCAACTTGACCCTGGGTGGCAGCTGGAGGCCATTAAGCTAAATGACTTGTTTTAATACTCAGACCTGTCTAATCACATTTTCTTGTTTGGAGCCGAGTGTGTCTGTGCATGGGTGCTCAAGTGCAGAAATAAACCTGAGCTTTTCCTCTTCTCCTTACTCACCACAATGTGGTTGGAGCAGAGATAAGCTCCATAAGCAACACAACAAAGGCAAGCTTCCACTTTATCAAGGAATCAGGTAATTGGCTGGACTGTGCAGGGAGCCCTGAAGAGTGTTCTGTTAACAGTGTCTGCCTTTGCGTTTTTTTGTTCAGTAGTTGGGTCTGTAGACTCAGGGCTCAGAGGGATTCATAACCCAGGGGAAGAAGGAAATGTTGAGGGTACCCCTGTCCAGCAAGAGACGTTCTCCCCAGGAAGATCAATTCTAGATGCTCTGCCTTGCCTTCAGTGTGTGTCATGTGTTTTCCACTGTGGACTCATTTCGAATGCATGCACTGTTGTGACTTACTCGCTGTGTGTCCTTGGAAAAATGACCTTACCTCTCTGGGCTTCAGTTTCCTGATCTGTAAGGCTGGGTAATAAAAGGTCTTATTTTCTAGGATGGTTACGAAGATCCAACAAGATGTTGCACGTGAAACACTTAGTGCAGTTTCTGGCCCCTAATGAGCACAGACAGGATGGGTTAGGTTGTGCTGTGGTAACAAACAATTCTCAAAGTTTCAGGGACTGAAACAACAGAGATTTGTTGCTCACTCATGCTCCCTGGATATGGTGGGTTAGCAGGGGGTGTCTGCTCTGCATTTGTCCTCACACAGGGACCCAGACTGAGTGGGGATGGGGCTTCATCTTCATTCATCCATGATTGTCAAGACAGGAAAAAGGGGAAGTGCTAAAGTGGGCACCAGCTTTAGAGTTTCCACCTGGAAACTTTTATTGGCCAAACAGGTCATGTGACCACTCCCAGCTTTCCATGGAGAGGGAAGGGCAGTCCTATTACATGGTGGAAAGCCAGAAATATTTAGTTATCAGCACTAATGACAACCATAGCACTATCAAATGACCCTTGCTTTAGTACAATTATATTGTCATTATCATAATAACAGAATATGTTTTGTTGTTGTTTTTATTTCTGTCATTCATCATTATCATGCTTCATGTACTTAATCTAGCTTCAAGAATCCTGAAACATTTCCCTCTAGTGCCGAAGTCGGGTTCCCATCTCTTTAAGAAAACATACCTGAGATTATTATTAATAATAACATAAATTAATAATAGCTCCCACTTGGCCCCAGACCAAGGACTTCACATATATCATCTCATTTAATCCTCACAGTTCTCTTTAGAGATAGGTCCTATTATTGTCCCCACTCTACAGATGACGAAACTGAGGCTCAGGAAGGTGAATTCACTTGTTGGACTCATAAATGGCAGAATGGACTTGGCCCCCAAATCCATACCCTAAGTTGCCTTGCTGAACTGTCTGCTAAGAATATGTTGTCTTAGACTCTGGATCTTTAAATGGGGAAGCAGTGGTTGTCTGGGTGGAGAGTGCTGGAGATACTATGCATGATCATTGTTGAAACCCACAGAAACAGGGGTTCATCGCTGGGACCCATCCACTCTTTTCTGTCCTGTTTTCCCCTCTTCTCAGCCCTGCAATCACCCCAGGCTCCATCCTCATGAATTTCTCCATTCCCTAAATATTCCACATCCATTGAAGCCTCTGAGCCTTTGCTCACTCAGTTCCCTCATCCTTTCCTCCATCCTTCATGTCTTGCACACCCCAGCTCATCCTTCAGGGACCAGCCCCAATATTCCCCTTTTTGGGAACACCCACCCCACCCCCACCCCCACCCCCAGGCAGAGCCAATCCCATAATCTGTCTGCTCCCATGGCATTTTGTACATTAATAAATCTAAACCTTTTCTACACACACACACACACACACACACACACTCACACTCACACTCACAATACAGTCCTTTTAGAGGAGGGAAGAAATTATTCTTTGTTTTTTTTTTTTTGTTTTTTTTTTTTGCGGTATGCAACCTCCCACTGCTGTGGCCTCTCCCGTTGCAGAGCACAGGCTCCGGACGCGCAGGCCCAGCGGCCATGGCTCACGGGCCCAGCCGCTCCGCGGCATGTGGGATCTTCCTGGACCGGGGCACGAACCCCCGTCCCCTGCATCGGCAGGCGGACTCTGAACCACTGTGCCACCAGGGAAGCCCTATTCTTTGTTTTTAATTAATGCCAGCTCTCTCATCCCAACTTTTTATACTGCCACCTCATTTGTCTTATTAAGTACTTAGTTTTGCTTTTAATAGTGCTGTTTATTTTCACTGAATTTTAATTGTCAGTGCAGGGTCTCAGCAGACCTTGGTGAGGGTGCTTTACAAATGTTTCTTGTCCTCCTGCACCACCTCAGCTTTGGTGGCAGTGTCTCTGAGGTAGAGTAGGCGGGGATTCTGGGGGTGGCTGAAGGCAGGTGTGTTTTTTTTCCATACCTCAGCCAGTTCTGGTTGCCTTTGAGATTCCTGTTTGCTTCAAGGTAGCTGGTCTATGAAGACACATAGAGCTTAGGAGCGTTGCAATGGCAGAAATTCAATTCAAATTTGACTTCAGGAGAAAAAATAGGAACATATTGGCTCGTATGTTCAACATATGGTACCAAAAAGACCAGGATTGATTCAGGTGTGGCTGGATCCAGCATTGTCATCAGGAATCAGTCCCTCTCCATCTCTCAGCTCTACTTTCATCCCTTCACAGACCTTTGCCATTTGGTGGCAAAAGTGACCAGTAGCAGCTCCAGGCTTCTGTTCTACCAGTTTAGCAATCCCATTGGAAAAAGGGTGCTTCTTTCCATATAGTTCCAGCAAAAACCTTAGGGCATGCCTTCATTGGTCCACATTGGGACATGTGCCTATCCCTGAACCCATGGGGCATCATACATTGATTGATCAGAGGTGGATCATTGGCCCACCTCTAGGGACCAGGTTTGGGTGCCCCCTCATCTGAGTCACACAAATTGATACTGAGAGAGGGATGGTTTCCCAAAGGAAAATTGGGGTGCTGTTACTCAAAAAAAGAAGGGATAAGTGCTGGACAGGCAAAAAACAAGAAATATCTACCCCAGGTGTCCACTGCAGTGTCTCACTCAGGCCTAAACAAACACCTGGAATTTAGACATTTGTTTTCCTCCCCAGCCCCACCCTCAAATAACACTAACAGGGGGCTTCCCTGGTGGCGCAGTGGTTGAGAGTCTGCCTGCTGAAGCAGCGGACACTGGTTCATGCCCCGGTCCGGGAAGATCCCACATGCCGCGGAGCGGCTGGGCCTGTGAGCCATGGCCGCTGAGCCTGCACGTCCGGAGCCTGTGCTCCGCAACGGGAGAGGCCACAACAGTGAGAGGCCCGCATACCACAAAAAAACAAAACAAAACAAAACAAAACAACACTAACAGTGACCTCCTTGCATAATACTTAAAAAGCATTTTATATTACCAGGCCCCTGCACATGTGTTAACCCTTCAGCTCTTCCCAACAACCCTTTGAAGTTGGCATGACAAAGATGGGAATTTTTATGTCCTTATTTTACAGATGCAAAAACTGAGGCCCAGAATGACTAAGTGATGTGCCAGGAAATGAATAGTGGAGCTAAGGTTGGATCCCAGGACTCTGAGTCCAAGGCCAGCAGTTGTTCTACAACAATGGGCTGTACTATCAGCCAGCTTTTGCTGCATAACAAACAAAGCACCCCACAGTGGTTTAGAACAACAGCCTTTTTTTTTTTTTTTTGATGTGGACCATTTTTAAAGTCTTTATTGAATTTGTTACAACATTGCTTCTGTTTTATGTTTTGGTTTTTTGGCTACGAGGCATGTGGGATCTTAGCTCCCCGACCAGGGATCAAACCCGCACCCCCTGCATTGGAAGGCGAAGTCTTAACCACTGGACTGCCAGGGAAGTCTCATAAGCCATTTATTTATCTCAAGATTGTTTAAGTCAGTGACTGGGTTGAGTTCAGCTGGGCAGTTCTTCTGGTCTAGGCCGGACTTGGATGATCTTGGCTGGGCTTGTTCACGTCTGTGGTCAGCCTGTATGTTGGCTGGGCCTGGCTAGTTTATGATGGGGCCCCCCGACAAATGTGGCCTCTGTAAACTGCCAAAGTTGCAGAGCAGTGCAGGATGAGCTCTGTGCCTCCCTTAAAAACCCATAAGATGGGGACTGTCCTATGGGATTTCTTGAAGGCTCATGGCAGGAACCATCTGTTATTGCTATATGGTGATGGGAGACCCATAGGGAGGTGACAGTAGATTTGCTCTGTTTCAAGGCCAGGAGCACAGAGGTGCCTTCATCTCGAGCATCTCTCAGACCTGTCTCTGTCCTTGTCTTGGATGCCTGCCAGCTCAGCATGGAAGGAGTCAGGCCTTGTCATTCTAGCTTTGGCCTGCTTCAGTGGAGGCTGGGGATGTCCCATCTGGCTCTCGGAGCAAAGAGAAGCTAGCAGTAGCCTGCACCCTCTGGATGTAGCTGGACCTGTAAGGGATGCTGGGGCTCTGAGAGAGGGAGCTGGAATGGCAAGGCTTGCAGGCGTGTGGAGGGGCACTCAGCTCTATCAGTAGTAGGCAAGGCAGGAGACCACCATCTTTCTCTTTGCTGAACCAAGTGTTCTTGCCATGGCAAATGTGTATAGGAACCCTTAGTGCCTGGCAAGTGGTCAAAGCTGGATGCATGGTTGAGGCAGAATAGAATATATTCAGTTCACTTCTCAAAGCCCTTCTGTGGCTCCTACATCACTCAGAGTAGAAGCTTAAATGGTCCTAATGATCTGATGTCCCTTACCACCCCCACTGCTGCTTCATCTCCCACTTACCTCCCCCTTGCTCACTCTACTCCAGCCACTCTGCACTCCTTGTCATTTCTTCAACTAACCAAGCACATACTCACCCCAGAGCCTTTGCACTTGCTTTCCCCCCCAACTTAGAATGCTCTGCCTCAGATATCCACGTGGCTCAGTCCGTTAACCCACTTCAGTCAGGTCTTTGCTCAAATATCATTACTCAGTGAGCCCCCATCTGACCACGACCAGCTTTTTTGTTTGTGTGTTTTGTTTTGTTTTGTGTTTGCCGAGACTTGCAGCTTACGGGATCTTAGTTCCCCAACCAGGGATTGAACCCGGCCCCCCTGGTGGCGAGAGCTCCGAGTCCTAACCACTGGACCACCAGGGAATTCCTTGACCACCTACTTAAAATCAAACTTCCCTCTCAATCACTGATCCTCCTTCCCTGTTTTTCTCTAAAGCACTCATCACCAGCTAACATGCTTTATATTTGACTTACTGTTTCCCCACTAGAAGCTAAGCTCCCTGAGGACAACGATTTTCCTTTTTTATTTGTTTTAATGCTGTATCCCCAGTGTCTAGAACAGTGTCTGGCACATAGTAATAGATGTTCTATAAATATTTTTTTTATTTTTCCCATTTCTCAAGAGAAGCTGGTAGACTGTATTATTAATTAAATTCCGTGCTTTTAAAATATTGGCTTAATTTTCCTTTTAAATATACTGCTTGGGCCAAACAAAAACATAATTTCAGCCTGGATGCTGTTCGTGGAGGCCCCCCAACCCTACTCCACCCTTGTTTGGTGCCCTCGGCGTAAGCTGCATTTCTCACGCCGTCAGACAGTCCAGGTGATTTTTTTCCAGGTTCTTTTTTTTTTTTTTTTTAAACATCTTTATTGGAGTATAATTACTTTACAATGGTGTGTTAGTTTCTGCTTTATAACAAAGTGAATCAGTTATACATATACATATGTTCCCATATCTCTTCCCTCTTGCGTCTCCCTCCCTCCCACCCTCCCTATCCCACCCCTCTAGGTGGTCACAAAGCACCGAGCTGATCTCCCTGTGCTATGCGGCTGCTTCCCACTAGCTATCTATTTTACGTTTGGTAGTGTATATATGTCCATGCCACTCTCTCACTTTGTCACAGCTTACCCTTCCCCCTCCCCATATCCTCAAGTCCATTCTCTAGTAGGTCTGTGTCTTTATTCCCGTCTTACCCCTGGGTTCTTCATGACCTTTTTTTTTTTCCTTAGATTCCATATATATGTGTTAGCATACGGTATTTGTTTTTCTCTTTCTGACTTACTTCACGTGGGATCTTCCCGGACCAGGGCACGAACCCGTGTCCCCCACATCGGCAGGCGGACTCTCAACCACTGCGCCACCAGGGAAGCCCTGTAGTATGTTTTTTGAATGTAAAAATATTCATTGAGTAGCTCAGAGATCAAGTTGATAGAAATTATAAGAAACTAATTATCATGCTTTTATAGACTGATTCCTACCTCTCTGGCCTCCTTTCCATTATCCCACTAGAAAAATTGAACCGTTCTCTCATCTCCAACATAGTCCTGCTGGGAGGCTGACTGTGGCATTGAACTCTACGCAGACAGCTGCAGCTCACACTGGTTCCCTGCAGCGCCCTGAAGTACTGCGTATGGCCCCTGCCAGCCCAGCCCAGGCCCACCGTGTCACTCTTAGACACCTACTGTGGCTCTGAAGCTAAATGGATTTTCAGGGTTGTTTTTTCAGTTCAACTAAAACCAGCAGAAGACCTTGGAGGTTCTGGGGGATGGAGGCACTGTTCCTTAACAAACTGTGCTAAAGGGAGTCAGGGGAGAAGTAGGTAGAACAAAATGTAGAGGGAGAAAGGCAGGGTTCTGGAATCTGGCTTTTCTGGGCTTGGGACAGGGTGTTCGTGTTATTTTAAGATGCAGGTGGCATAAAGATTAGTACCAAGCCGTGGAGATGGGCAGATCTGGGATAAGGCCTGGCTCTGTCACTTACATGCAGATTTATTGAGTGCCCACTGCACTCATGGAGCTCTGTGACTTGTGTGAAGATTTATTGAGCATCTACTATATACCACACTCAGGACTGGCTGCAAAGTGAAAAATGCAGGGCCCCTTGTTCAAATATTATAAAGAATTTCAAGATGATGACAGCAGAGCATTAAGCCAAGTGTGGGCCTATCTAAGTACAGGGAGGGTCCTTCTAAGCTTAGGGTCCTTCTATGCATGGGGCCCTGTGCACCAGTATAGGTCACAGGGCCATGAAGCTAGCCCTGCATGCACTGGAGTTACAACTGTTGAACAAATACAGACCCGGGCCCTGCTCTCATGGATCTTACAGAATAGGTGGGGAGACAAACAGCGAATAAGTAAAAAATGATAATTGCAAATCACAATAACTATTATAAAGGAAACAAACAGGATGCAGTGAGAGTAAGTAAGGGGTAAGAGGAGGTGACTTAGAGAGTATAGTCAGGGAAGGCTTCTTGGAGGAGGTGACGTTTGAGCAGAGACCAGCAGAGTGTGAGCAGAAACCAGCCATGAGAGAGTGAGAGGAAGATGCTATCAGTTCAGAGAAACAGCAGAGGCAAAAGCCTGGCAGCTGGAAAAGCCAGCGTGTCTGGAGCATGGTCCAAGATATACAAGAGTAGCAGACAGAGGGTCATGACAGCTTTTTGAGGTCACGGAGAGAGTCTTAAATCTTATATGCAATGGACAGCCATTGAAGCACTTTATTATTTATCTTTTAAATAAGTCACTTATTTTTGAATAGCCAACATATCCACATGGTTGCAAATACAAAGGGGTATCATGTGAAAATTCTTCCCATCTCAGTCCCAGCCTTCCAGTTTCCCTGCATAGAGGCAAACAATGTTGTCCATTTCTTGTGTGTTCTTTGCAGAGAACTTTATGCAGATACAACCCAAAATCACATGCACATATCCTACTTGCCCTTGTGCACACAGATGGTGTTGTTCTGGAATATTGTTCTACATCTTGGCCTTTCCACTAGACAGTTAATCTTGGTGATCAATCCATATCCGTCATAAAGCATCTCATTATTCTTTACAGCTGTGCAGTCCTCCACCGTACAGATGCACCAACATCCAGCTAGCCAGTGCTTGTTATTTGGCATTTAGATTGCTTCATTGACTAAAGCAGGTCATTGGGAAGCCCACTTAAACTCTCTGTGATTCAGTTACTCATCTGTGAAATGGAATAAGAAGAACATCTACCTTCTAAGGCTATTGTGAGGATTAAATGAGATAAAACCTGAAAGGCACTTAGCAGGTACCAAGCCCTTGATATTTGAACTAGCGATTGTTGCTGTTGTTGCTTTCATTCCTAAAAGCAGACTGTTCCTTGGGGCTCACACCCAGGCTGTGGGGGACCCTGTGCCCAGGAAAGACCTGAGCCTCTGGCTTCCAGGGGAGGCAATTATTTTATGCTTTCTGAACTTGCAGCTGCAGCACTAGATTTAAGCCAGGACTTTGACTCTGGTGGAGCCGAAGCATGTGATCTCTCAGAGTCTCCAGGCAGGGGTCTGGGTGGGCAGGTCTCTGTTCGTTGCTGAGGCTGAGGTGGGAATGCAGCTAGGAGCCAATGGCCATCAAACACTTGTCAGAACCCGACAATCTGAAGTCCAGGGAGGAGTGTCCTACAGGTGTGAACACAGTGGTGCGTAAGCACCTGGGCTTCGGAGACAGAGTTCAAGGACTGGCTCTGCTACTTGGTAGCTGTGTGATTTTGAGCAGGTGGCTTAACCGCTCTGGGTCTCAGCTTTCTTGCCTGTAAAATGAGGATAACACCACTTACCTAGGAGTAAGAGTATAAGGATAAAAGTTTCATTATTTAATGAAGCTATGGAATTTGGTGCATAGTAGATGCCCAAGAAATGTTAGTCCTTACTGTCGGATAAACTATGATCTAGGAGAAGTAGGAAAAGGGAGTTACCACTCTACAAGTGCTTACTGTGCATCAGGGACCGTGGAGGTGCTTAAACTCATCATCTCAATGACCCCAAGGTTCTGCTGCGGTCCTAGGGCTGGAACACACATTTACCTCACACACACACCTCTACCTCTGCTCCTGGGACCAATGGTTGGTTTCCCTCTGCTGGTCCTCCCTGGCTTCCTGTCCATTATGGTGATGCTTTCTCTGTAGTGGGCAATGAGAAAGATGGGATGATCTGAAAATGTCAGGGGCTCACCATTGGGCTTCCTCCGTTTCTATTAACTCACCCTTAAACTTGAGATCTTGGCTGGACTTCATGGAGTATTATTTGCAGGCAGGCAGGGGATACGTTAGGATCCAGCTCTGTCAGATTGGAAATGGTTAAGCAGCTTGCCTGGGGTGACATAATGAGCTCCGGGACCAGAGCCCCGCTTTCCTAAGATTCTCCCCTCTACTTTCACATGAAGTCAAGTTCTCTGGAAGCAGAACCTGAGACAGGTTTTTTAAAAAAATTTTATTGAAGTATAGTTGATTTGCAATGTTGTGTTAATTTCTGCTGTAAAGTGACTCAGTTATACATATATGTATATTTTTTCATATTCTTTTCCATTATAGCTTATCACAGGATATTGAATATAGTTCCATGTGCTATACAGTAGGACCTTGTTGTTTATCCAGTTCTATATATAATAGTTTGCATCTGCTAATCCCAAACTCCCAATACTTCCCTCCCCCACCCCGCTCCCCCTTGGCAACCACAAATCTGTTCTCTGTGAGTCTGTTTTTGTTCCTTAGATATGTTCATTTGTGTCATATTTTAGATTTCACATATAAGTGATATCATATGGTATTTCTCTTTCTCTTTCTGACTTATTCGCTTAGTATGATAATCTCTAGGTCCATCCATGATGCTGCAAATGGCATTATTTCATTCTTTCTTATGGCCGAGTGATATTCCATTGTATATATATACACCACATCTTCTTTATCCATTCATCTGTCAGTGGACACTTAGGCTGTTTCCATGTCTTGGCTATTGTAAGTAGTGCTGCTGTGAACACTTGGGTGTATGTATCTTTTCAAATTAGAGGTTTGTCCGGATATATGCCCAGGAGTAGAATTGCTGGATCATATGGTAACTCTATTTTTAGTTTTTTGAGGAACCTCCATACTGTTTTCCATAGTGGCTGCACCAATTTATATTCCTGTCAACAGTGTAAGAGGGTCCCCCTGTCAGTTAGTCATGGCCCTGGGCTGCTCCCTGGGGTGGGGGTAGCTTCTTAGATATCTCTGGACAAGGCAGCTGCTCTCTTTGGCTGAGGGCAATGCTCTGTAAAATGGGGCTACCATAAGCCCCTAGTTGCTAACACTCCTAGAGGCTGGGGGTGGGGTGGGAGCACCACCTGTAAAGGGCATCAACAATTTCTGCTATACCCACTCACCTCCACCTGCATCTCCACCCCCAGCTGAGATGTGGACCCATGACCTTCTTTCTCTGGGCTGTTACTCCAGTTGTTCAAATAGCCTTGATTACTCAGGCTTCCCTCTCCAGGCCCAGGCTGCTTGACCGGGACAATGAGCCCATCCTGGGATGTTACACTCTGAGAGGCCTGGGTGGCAAAGCTGAAATAACCAATGCTGTCCAGGGTGGCTTCTGGCCTGGAGGGACAGAGCTGGGTGGTTTCCATGGGGCGGCCAGCCAGTGAGTTTGGACTTTGCAGGCAGAATTTTAACAGGAAATGAGCTCCCGGTATGCCTGGCTGAATGCAGGAGAGGGTGGGCAAGCCACATTCTGCCTTGAGGGCAACAGAATTTGGAGATCAGAGTTCCTGGGAGGGGACAGTGTATTCCTTGTCCCAGCTACCCCCGCCAGCCGCCACCTCCTGGGATCCTCCAAGGTCAGTGCTGCCTCTCTGCCTCAAAGCAGGAGGCGAGGCAATCAAATGAACGTTCGCTGTCCAGACCAAGGGCAGCTGAGGACGCTCATTACCGGGAACTGAAGCTCTCAGTACCAGCAGGGGCCAGGGGTTCCCAGGGGGCCCAGGGCAGCCTCATTCAGCTCTTGGCACAGGCAATAATGAGACGTTAAGGTTCTCTTCAGCAGATTTCCTTCACAACAGGAGTCATCTCTCCTTTCTTTCTGTTTTCAAAATGGAAACAATGAAATGGTCATATTAATCTGGGAAGATTATGTTAACCACCCGGGAGCAGATGAAATGGCTTTTCTCTAAGGGGCCTTTCCTTCCCTGTGTCCAACCATCAGCCCCCCGATCCCCGGCTTCACCCACACGAAGATTTAATAATTGCACTGGCTGTAGAATAGGAAAGAGAGTTCTCTCCCTGTTCACCTCCCAACTGCTCATCTATTCAGCTTCCTAGGAAAAAACACTGTGTTGTACCAAGACCTTCAGGGAAATCAGAACCCACTGGACACAGTAACCTACCTTCTAAGGCTTTTTTAAAAAATAAATTAAATGTGATCTCCATGGTCTCTTTCCCCTTATTCTTTTTAGAGATTTATTTATTATTTACTTATCTTATTATTATTATTTTTGGCTGTGTTGGGTCTTAGTTGCGGCATGCGGGATCTTTTGTTGCACCGTGCGGGCTCTTCATCGTGGTGCACGGGCTTCTGTCTAGCTGTGGCGGTGAGTTTTCTCTTCTCTGGTTGTGGTGCTCAGGCTCCAGGGTGCGTGGGCTCTGTAGGTTGTGGCACACAGGTTCTCTAGTTGAGACGCGTGAGCTCAGTAGTTGTGGCACGTGGGCTTAGTTGCCCCACGGCATATGGGATCTTAGTTCCCTGATCAGGGATCAAACCCACGTCCCCTGCATTGCAAGGCGGATTCTTTACCACGGGACCACCAGGGAAGTCCCTCTTTCCCCTTATTCTTTGCTTAGACCCCGGGGGAGGGGGAAGGAGGGGAAGTTCAGAAAGGACATAAGCTTGGCTGAGTTCAACTAAGCTTAGTGTTGATGGAGACTCATTCACGCATTCAACAAATATTTATTAAGTGCCTTCTATGTGCCAGGTGCTATGCTGGGTATTGGACATTAAGCAGAGAACAAAACAAAGAGTTCTGCAAGAGACTTACATTTTAGCAGGGAGATTCTAACCGTGATGGTGCTGTTTTCACAAGCTGTGATTTAACTTTGTGATGATCTCCCTAGTCACTGTGTAGAGCATGGACTGAAGTGGGCCAAGGGCAGAGGCAGAGAGACCGGTGAAGAGGCTCCTGTAGTAAGCCAGGCCGGGATAGTAGTGGTTTGGATCAGCATAGTAGCAATTTAGGCACAGAACATTGGGAAGATTCTGGATCTATTATGACAGTGAAGCCAGCATGACTTTCTGATGGCTTGGGTGTAAAGTATTAAAAAGAAAGCAAGCCAGGGATGACTGTGGCATTTGGGACCTCAAAACTCTGAGACATGGGTTTGTTTTCTTTTTGACCTGACCAAGTCCAAGTTAACTAGTACATGAGTCAGATGACTTCCTCTAGTAGAAAGACCCTGGATTGGAGTTAAGAGCTCTGACCCTCCCTCCTGGATATGTGGTCTTGCATCAACAATGAATGGGACGAACACAGATTAAAGGGAGGAAGTTCTTCCCTCTGATCCATTTCTGCCACAAGGGAGCTGTGACAGTTTCCCTCTTGGGGCCTGAAAGTCCCCATCTGGAAAGCGGAGAAGCTGGGTGAAGTTCCATTTCTTCTCTGTATCCCCCAGAGTGCTTGGCATAGACCAGGGGGCTGAGAAATAAAGGGTGATTGAATGACTGTTTGCATGATGTCCTTTCTGGGCTGTTGTTTTCCAGGAGCACTGGGCTTCTACCATGACTGACACCGTGTTCAGCAACAGCTCTAGCCGTTGGATGTGTCCCAGTGACCGACCCCAGCAATCAAAGTAAGTTGCTGGGTGTTCCTGGGAGTTGTTTGCTTTGGGGCAATGAGGTCCTGATCTACACTTGAAGGAGGAGAGGAATAGCAAGGAAAGAAATTTCTCTCCCTGGGGTGGAGGAAAAAGAACCTAGTGGGAGTTTATCGTGGAAACTTCACTGATTTTACTTCTTTGCAAGGTTGGAGTAACAAGATTAAATTCTGAGCTCCATGCCCTAAATGAGAGGTGGCTTGGTGGAATGGAAACAGCACTGACCTGGTGGTTAGAATCAGACTTGGTTCTGGTTCTAGATCTGAGCTACTCTGGGTGAATCTCTTTCCCTTCTTTGAACCTTGGTTTCCTCATCAATTAAATAAGGAAGTTGGACTAGATCAGAGATTGAAAACTGGCAGGCCACCAACTGACTCTGACTTGCAGAAATGTGTTTTTTTTATTTTTTATTTTTGGCCTGATCATTTAAAAATTGGGAAATTTCACATAAAATAACTTCACATACTCTTTCCAGTAACTATTATACCTGAATCAGTGGTGTGCTGGGTCTGTACCATGGTGGTTCCTTAGAGCTGATGTTAAATTTTCAGGAATTTTGCAAGTCAGTTGTTAAACATGGCCAGTATTAAAAATTAAGTTGTATAGTTTTACAATTAAATTATATTAAACACAAAGGTGGTGAATACTTAACTTTAATCACTTCTTAATTTTTTTTAACATCTTTATTGGAGTATAATTGCTTTACACTGGTGTGTTAGTTTCTGCTGTATAACAAAGTGAATCAGCTATGCATATATCCCCATATCTCCTCCCTCTTGCGTCTCCCTCCCATCCTCCCTATCCACCCCTCTGGGTGGTCACGAAGCACCGAGCTGATCTCCCTGTGCTGCTTCCCACTAGCTATCTATTTTACATTTGGTAGTGTATATATGTCCATGCCATTCTCTCATTTCGTCCCAGCTTACCCTTCCCCCCCCCCATGTCCTCAAGTCCATTCTCTATGTTTGCGTCTTTATTCCTGTTCTGCCCCATCACTTCTTAATTATTTTACTGTGTTTTGTTAGTCTCCATGTTATTTGTGCCTATGATACCTGTATGGTGAAATACTATATAATAGTACATTACTGCATGTTTCCTCCCAGTTCTGCATTTAGTGACATCATATAGGTACTTGAAATCAGCCACAGTGGGGCTTTTTCTCCAGAGGTTCAACTGTTAAACATTTACCAGCACACCACTGCCTGAAGACCTTTACAGTCTAAGTCTATTGTTTATCATCCCTGCAGATTTTCACTCAAAGGTCTTACTTTTTAAACGCTTGGTAATTTTTATTGTTAGCTCAATCTGTGAGAATCCTGGGGATCTACCATGGGAATATTTTCCTCAGAGAGATTTGCACTTGCTTCTGCCAGGAATCAGGTGTGCTGCTCACCCAGGATGTGACCTGAGCTCCCTTAGAGGGTCCTAGCTCAAAGTGGGGGTCTCAGATTCAGCTTCCTCACCTTGTTAGGAGCTCAGAGTCAGCCTCTGGAACATAATGCTGCTTTTTACATTGGCTTACTGCTCACAGCTCCCTGTTCTGGATTCAGTTTGCTGGGTTTTCTTTTTCTTTTTTAAAAAATTGCCTCATAAAGGGGTATAATTGATTTACCTCTAATAGTACACATTTAAAGTACAGTTTGATCATTTTTACACATATGTGCATACTCATTCCCCTTTGCAGTCTCTCCTTTCTGCCCCTCCCTCTCCCCACCCATCCCTAAGTAATTACTAATCTTCTTTCTGTAACTATAAATTAGTTTGCATTTTTTAGAATTTCTATAAATGGAATCATTCAGTATGTACTCCCTTTTTGAGAGATGTCTTCTTTCACTTCGCATAATTATCTCATGATCCATCCATATTGTTTTTCATATCAATAGTTTATTCCTTTATATTGCTAAATAGTATTTCATTGTGTGGATATACCACAATTTGTTTATCCGTTCACCTATTGATGAACATTTGGGTTGTTTCCAGTTTGGGGCTAGTACAAATAAAATTTGTATAAACATATACTTTCATTTCTCTTGAGTAAATACCTAGGAGTAGAATGTCTCAGTGGTATGTATAGTAGGTGTATGTTTAACTTTTTAAAAAACTGCCCATTTTCCAAATTGGTTGTACCACTTTAAGTTTCCACCAGAAGTGTACAAGAGTTCCATCTCTCTTCCTCCTCACCAACACTTGATATGATTAGTCTTTTCCATTTTAACCATTCTAATGTGTGCATAGTGGTATTAGTTTTGTGATTTTAATTTGCACTTCCCTAATGACTAATGATGTTGATTGTCTTCTTTTGTAATTTTGCCATTCGTATAACCTCTTTGTTAAAGTGTCTGTTCAAATACTTTGTCCATTTAAAAACTGGGTCATTTATCTTCCTGTTATTAAATTTTCTAAGCTTTTTTTCATGTGTTGTAGATAAAAGTCCTCTGCTGGAGACACATTTTGCACATATGTTTCTTGGTCTATAACTTGCATTTTCTTTTTCATAACAGAGTCTTGAAGAGGAAAAGTTTTTTTATTTTGATGAAGTCTGTTTTGTTTATTTGTTTCGAAGTAGGAGGGTTGTTGGAGAATTCCCTTATTTTCTAACAATCCTAGGGTCTTTTGGAATATTTAGTGCCCTCATATTCTTGAAGCAAAAGTCCCTGTCTATTTACTACTTCTACCTAAAACCTCCTCTAGTTATACAAGTTTTATAGTTTTGAAGACATTATTGAACTCTGTTGGTTTCCTTTTTGAAAGGAAACTTCTAGTTTCCAAGCCCTCCCCATGATGTCCTCTTGAAGCCAACCTTACTTGGCAGACAATATTCCATCAGCCAAAAATTGTCTCTGTAAGATAAACAGTTGCCTGAAGGTGAATGGGGTAAAATATTTATTTTATTTAAGAAATGTCAGTTAATTAAAACCCCATACATAAGAGTTTACTTTAGTCAATATGAAGCCAAACAATTTGCCTTACAATTAAATTAGAATTATTCAAACAGTCTGGATGCAGTTTCATTAAAGTGCTTCTGGGCTCCTGTGAAACATCTTGGCATTCTGAATGCATCCGGCTGGCTTGATTGCTACTGCGTTTTCTTCAGATGTTAAAATTATTTTCCAATAAATGCTAATGGGTGAATTATAGTCATCACACATGCTATCTAGTCTGCAGCAGTGATGATGTGCTAATGCAGACGCTTCAAATGTCTTTCTCCAGTAAATTAAGAAATCTAGTCTTAATTAACTGCTGGCTAACCAGATACTCTTTACTCCCTTTGTGATTTCTCTCAGCCTCCTTGAATCTAACGATGGTGTTTGGAACGCAGTTGTGGTTGTGTTTGAAAGAAGTGAATGTATCTGTTTCTTGCATCGGTAGGACAGGGCTTCAGCTATCTATGTTGGGGATACATGCGGAGAAATGCTGGTCTCCAATAGTTGATACTTCTCTATAGTTTTCAAGTCTGCAAGCCTGAGAGTGCCAGAGATCAGAGGTGGAAACTGAGGCACAAAGAGGAGATGTGACCTGCCTATGGTAGCATGTCTAATAAGTGAAGAGCCTGGTCTCCTTTTTAGAGTGGAAGGACTTGCTTCCCCAAACTGGGGCACTGCGAGTTCTGCTTTCGGATGATCCAGTCACGGTTCAGGGCTCATTGCCTACCTCAGTGTGCTCCTTATCCCTCAGTGTTTGAAACAACAGAAACCAAGAATGTTATCATCATTAAGTGATTCCTTTTTAGTGCCAAAAAACATTATTCAAATACATAAATGATCAGATTGGTTAATTAATAAGCTGAACTGATTGGTCATTTTAATCAAGGCTGTGGCTCATACAACCCTACATTGCTGCAGCCTTGTTTTAGATGTGCTGGAATAAGATAATAATGACTGATAACAAATGGAAGTAGGTCATTGTGATTTAAACAGAACTGTGCGGTTGTGGCATCCAGGCAGTGTTGATATTGTTAAGAGATTTTTTCCCCTAACTTTATTCATTTTGTTCTTTCTCTCCTTTCTTTGCCTTCCTTCAGTGATAAAGAACAGTGAGTATTTTGTAATACTTTTATTTTTCTGCAGACTGAATTTTATCTCTTTTCTGATTAAAGTGGCTTTAAAGATAGATGAAGAGAGATGGTTCAAAAAGGAACTAGCATGTTTTACATATCTAAAAACAAATTCAAGTTGTTAAAAAAAAACACATACCCCTCTTGATAAAGAAAAATATGAAATTTCAAAAAAAAATCTTGGTAAAAGGTTGGAAAATATTCCTTGGGAGAGCCCTCAATTTAATTTTTGTTAGCAATTAGTGGGATTCAGCAAGCTTATTAACCGCCCTGTGCCTCTGTTTCTGCAACATTTTGCCTGGGAACACTGTTTTTATTTAAAGAAAATATTAACTCAAATGACTACTATCATTAATCAAAGATGATGATGAGTAGAACAGAGCTTGTGGGAAGTTATGTGCTATACACATGGTCTCTGTCACATCATGGAAGGTCAGCCTGACTTCCCAGTGAAATGCCTTTGACTCAGAGGTCCTATCTTTGCTCATAACTTTTGTTTTAAATTGGATTCATTTCCTAAATATGCATGACAGATTGGATGCTGGGTCTAACAAATGAACAGTCAGGCTGCAAAGCAGATGGGACTTTGGTTGTGTGTACACATTGGGAAACTATGGGAGGTCATTTTTACCTTCCCCTTGATGGGGAAGTGTTCACAGAGCCACAGCCAGAGCGCCGAGTCTAGCCTCAGAACACCCAGGTCTGAGTCCTGCTCTGGGACTCAATGTCAGTGTGGCCTTGGGGCACTGCCCTTCACCTCCTTGAGCCCTGGCCATAATGTGGGTATGTTAACCCTGCCCTTCCACCTTCACTGGGAGGTGGTACGGTCAAATGAGATGCATGGGAAAGCTTTGTAAACCGTAAAGCACCAAAATCAGAGGAAGGTGTGGATCACAACCTTGCTTTACCCTTGTGTGTATTTTATATATATATACCTTGTATGTATACATTGTGTGTGCATGCATATATGTATGGTGTGTGTTCTACAGTCTCTGTGTTGGCTGGTAAGATTTTGGTCTCTTTATGAATATTGTGAGCATATCATTCAGACATGCTAGGGAGAGATGCTGAGATGTTGTGCGATTATAAATATGAACATCACAAGAGAGAAGTTCAAGACTTCAGAGGGTCCCAAGTGCTTCAGGCTTCCTGAATGCTGAAAGCTGAAAGGTAGGGTGTGTGTCCATCCTCCTTCCCTCCCTCCTTCATCCTCTCCCTCCTCTCCTCTCCTCTCCCCTTTCTCCCTCCCTCCCTTCCTTCCTTCATTAACAAACACATATCATGCACTGTGCTAAGCACCAAGAATACAAGGTTAGCCAAAGTCTGAGTGGGGATGTCTAGAAGGGTTTACAAACAAATAGTCAGTCACCAACAAATACACTTTATAGTGCAAGGAGCTATAATAGCAGAATCACAGCGGCCAAGGGAGCACAATGATGGGCACCTAACCAAACTTTGGGGTCATGATGGGAGAGCTTCCTGGAAGAAGTAATGTGTAAGCTGAGACCATGTAAAGGAGGTACAAGATAAAGAAGAGACAGAGGAGTTCCAGGTAAGGGAACAGCATGTGCAAAGTCCAAATAGGAGGGAGAGCATGGGATTTTAGAAAAGCTGAATGGCACTCAGTCTGGCTTAAAAGATTACCAGGAGCCCGAGATCCCTTTAGCTTTCTGAAGGGAGTCGGGGAACCACAGCATCCTTTTGGCACCCTCTTTAGTCTGTTAGGGGTAAATTTCATCAAAAAGGGCCTTTTTACCAGCAGGGCTTATGTAAAGTGTTTTGTGGTGTGGATGCCCCTCCTTCCACACTCTCCCCTTCAGGATTCATTAAAATCTCATTCACTGAGCTGTAAAGAGACTTCCTGCTGACACCTGCTTCTGTCGGCATCCTGGGGGAAGGGAGGGGATAAGAAGAAAGGAAAGAAAAAGGATTAATTTTCTGCACAGCACCGCTGTTTAATGCTTCAGAGCCTTCGTGCCCTGACAGCATTTCCATCATCCCACTCCTTTTGGGAGTTATAATATATTAATAGAGACATCCAGTGGGTATTTATTATGTGACTGTTGTGTGCATGAAATGAAGAATCAAGGTGGGAGGCAGGAAGGAGCTGGGAATCTGCCTTTTGCAGTATTTTAGGGGGAAACATCTGTGAGGGGCTTCCACCTGCAGTCAGGACTAATTTCCTTTTGTGTTAGAGGCCACTGGTGCTAGTTTGTTGGGAGAGTTCCTTCTGACCATCTCTAGATGCACCTAAACAAGTACATTCAGGTCACAGATGAAGCACGTCCAGAATGCTGGTGTCTCGAGCCTCTGACCATATTCTCCCCACACAAGAGAATTTCTTGGCAATTCTCTTCCCTCTTCTGAGTGTCAAGCATCTGGAAGATGAGCAGGTCAACTGCAGTGATCTTTAGACTTCTATTAGCAGCAAAATTCTTTCTTTGAATACTGTTTTATTCAGAAGCTAAATATATAAGACAGATAAAGAGTGGCGATGGATAAAGACCTGTCATGGCTGAAAGCATTAAACATACCACCGTGCAACTGTAAGTTAAAATAATACCAAACTGTAAAGTAGGGAGTTTAACAAGCTTCACTTTTTTGTTGCCACAGTAGATAGTGTGTCAGTTATCTTTTGCTGTGTAACAAACCACCTTAAAACTCAGTGGGATAGAAAAACGATGATTTATTCTCAGGGACCTGGGCTCAGCTGGTGGCTCTGCTGATCTTGGCTGGGCTTTCTCATGTATCAAAGGGTTGTCTGATCTAGGATGGCTGTGGCTGGAGTGACTCAGCTCTGATCCACATGCCTCTCATCCTCCAACAGGCGGTCCTGAGCTTCTTGTCATGGTGATGACAGAGAGTCAGAGAGTAAGTAGAAACACACAAGGCTTTTGCAGGCTTAGCCCCAGATGGCACAACATCTCTCCCCTGTGTTTTATTGGCCAAAGTAAGCCATAGTCCAAGCAGGATTCAAGGGGTAGGGAGAAAGACCCAGACCTTTTGGTGAGATCAATTTCAAAGTCACATGGCAAAGGGCATGGATACTTAGAAGGGTGAAGTATTGAGGTCACCAATGTAATAAACTATATCTCATGATTTTATTAAATATCAAAGATTAAATTCTTAAAAAAAATTTTTCTCTCACTCTCTTTTTTTTAAAACTGGCATCCTTGCTTTGCTAGTGTTGGGAACCCAGCACTGCCATCTGGGCTGACATGAGGATGGAGGGCCTGGTTCCCTGCCCACTCTGTCCATCTACGACCCACTCACCTGCAGCCCTTTGAGATCCCTCCAGGGAACTACAGACAATAGTTTGAAAACCATGGCTTAGACAGTTTGGGGAAATAGGAGGCAGGTGCCCTTCAGTGATTCTCCAGGAAGCATTGTCCTAGGTATGTGAACGAGAGCAGAGATGGGCCAGCCCTCTTCGCCCTGTCTCAGCCAGTAAGCCAGGAGTCACTCCTCATGCAGCTACTGAGGGTCAGGAGTAGCCTCTGAAGGTCCCCGCAGGAAACAGACATGAAATCATTCCCACTTAGCAGATCTGGAAACTGACATTCAGAGTGTCTCAGGGCCCTAGTACACACTGCTAATAAGCCACAGGTCCAGGATTCCAATCTTAAACCCCGCCAGGTCAAGGAGGGCTCAAGTTGGTGCACAGTAGGCCCTCTGGGTATTTACTGGACTGGATACAATGCTCTGAGTAACTTGTCCAAGGAAGCAACACTTTAGTCTCCACCTTTGGTTTTTAACGAGGTCCCAACACTGGACTCTGGTCTTAAGGACGTGGAGCTGGAATCCTGTGCCCAGAGGCCCTTGGCAAGGGTGCCACCGTCCTGTCACAGGAGCATTCCTAAGGCCCCCATGCTCACAGTGTTCTCCAGCCCAGAGGAGGCCCAGACAAGCCCATTTTCTCCCTTGAGAGCAAAGGCTTTGGTTTGAAAAACCATCTCCTTTCCCTCTGTTTACTTTTGGGATTAAAACATGAAAATCCACAGGAGGCTTTCAAGTCCCCACTGAGACCAATCAGTGACATTATCAAACACTAGATGAACTGTTTGTCAACTGCGTGTTTTTGAGCAGAGGATGGGGGTCTGCAGAGGTGCCGGCAGCCTCTAGCAGGCCTTCTGCTCATCTGCAGATGGAGACAATTATCCTAGGCAGGCCTCCTGTGGACCCCCATTCCTGCTTATCTTTCTGCAGCCGTGCATTTCCTGTGCATTCTGATTCCAGCGAGTTGTGTGGTGGGGTGAGAGGCATTGGCTTCAGGTCTGACCCATGGCTGACCATACCCATGACCAGACTGTGAGCTGTGGGAATGTGCCCTTGAAAGGGTCTCCACTGGGTCTGAGGCCCAGCATCTCACCTGTGCTCTGTCTTGGTCACTGAGCTACTTTGTAGAGGCAGGAAATAAATGGAGGTGGCGATCAGAAGAGAATGAAGGAAGAAAAGAAGGGATGAAGGAAGGAAGAATAGGGGCAGTTGAGGCATCCATTTCCACGGAAAACCAGAGGGACCTGGGGAGGTGGCTGGATGAGGTTATAACTAAGGCTCTTTGGGAAGGATGGGTGGTCTTCATTATGCAGGAGTCCAATGTATCCTTTACAGTTAATGGGAAGAAACATCAGGCTGAGGGATATTAGCACACTGTAAGGAAGATCTTTCCAACAGAATGGCATAGACTCCTAATGAGAGAGTGAGGTCTTCATCACGGGGAGCATTCAAGCAAGGCTGAAAGACCCCTGGAGGGAGGCTGTGCCAGATGGGCTTTCAGGTGATCCTCAGTGGCCCTCATGCCTTTGTGTAACCTCCTCGCCTTGAGTGCGTGCAGGACCTGGGATGTGTTTCTAACCTATAGAATATGACAAACAGGATGGAACATCACCCTTGTGATTACATCATGTTATATAAGACCCTGTCTCATTTGACCGGAGCTTGAGAGTCACCTTGTATACTTGATGAAGGAAGTGGCCCACAGGATGAAGTTGGAGAAGTCTGCTTGGTTAGGAATTGCAGGCTGCCTCCAAGACATGGAGGTGACTTCCTCCTAATAGCCAACAAAAAGCTGGGGTCCTAGGTCACATGGCTGCCAGGAAATGAATTCTGCCAATAACTCAAATTTGCCTGGAAGCTGATTCTTCCCCAGAAAGGCTCAGGATGAGAACCCAACCCAGCTGACGACTGATTGCAGCCTTGTGAGATGCTGAGCAGAGGACCCAGCTAAGCCATGCCTGGACTTCTGACATGGAAACTGTGAGATAATAAATGTGTGTTGTGTAAAGCCCCTAAGTTTGTAATAACGTGTTATGTAGCAGTCGAAAATGAACACAGACAATATCAATGGGGCTTTGTGCCACCCTGTCTCTATCCTCCAGCTGGACTGATTTTTCCAGTTATCTAATGCTGCAGAACAAATCATATCAAACGTAGTGGCTTAAACAACAGAAACTACTTACTACTTCTTGCAGTTTTTGTTGGTAGATATTTGAGAGTGGCTTGGCTGGGTGGGTCTGGCACAGTTGTAGTCTTACGTCAGCTGGGGCTGCAGCCATATAAGGGCTCGACAAGGGCTAGAGGATCACACAGCTGGCACGTTAGGTGCTGGCTATTGCCAGGGGCCTTAATTCCTCTCCACATGGGCCTCTCCACAGGGATGTTTGAGTGTCCTCATGACATGGCATCTGACTTCCCCTAGACTGCATGACCCAAGACACCAAGGCAGAAGTTGCAATGTCTCTTGTGACCTAGCCTTGGAAGTCACCCACGGTCACTCCCATTGTATTTAGCTGGTCACACAGGACCAGCTGGGATTCTGTGTGGGAGGGGATGGCACAGGGAGGGTGTGAATACCAGGGGGCAGAGATCCTTGGCGAGCATCTTGTAGGCTGGCTACCATATTGATCTTCCTTCACCTCCTCAAGCACACTGCCCACTCTCTCAACTCCAGGCCTTTGCAAAGACCATTTCTCTGTCAGGCTCAGTTTCTTCCTCTGCCTTCCTCTCGCCAACTCTAGTTTATCTCTGAGGTCTCAGTAGGAGCCAGCCATACCTTTCTGCAGCCTGCAGTTTATGTAATTTAGGAGAGCCCTCTTCAAAATAAAGAAGACAAAAATATCTCTCTTTTACAAAATTTTCAGGACAGATGATCATTACGAGAGCTCTTCCCAGGGCCTTGGAAGGTGCCTGTGCTAACAAAGGGTCCCAAATTTAAGCTCCACCAGCATCACAGTAAATCCTCTTCAGGGTCTCAGAGTAGATGTCACTCCCTCAGGGCGCACTCCTTGGTCCCCTAGAATAAGTGACTTCTGTTGCTTCAGTCTTGCTGTGGGTCACACTTATAATCAGACATTTATCATCCCTTTTGGCCATAAGGTATTGTGTCTTATTCAAAAACTCTTTCTGTGCTTACCCTCAGACACTATTCTAAATGCCATTGAAATGATAGTGACCCAGACAGGGTCCCTGTCCTCCTGGAATCCTACGTTCAGGTGGGGGGAGAGAGGCAACAAACAGGTAAACAACAAACTTCTTTCAAAAGATAATTTCAGTTAGTGATGGATACAAGTGAACCTGGGCAATGAGAGCTCAAGGAAGACCTCTCTGAAAGGCTGACATTTGAGCTGAGACCTGAATGATGAGAAGGGGGAGATCTGGGGAGATAAGTCATCCTGGAAGCCGGGACAGCAAGTGCAAAGGCCCTGAAACAAAAACAAGGTTTCAGTGTTCAAGATTGAGCAGGGAGGCCAGTACAGCTGGAGTGTAGTGAGAGGGGGCGAAAAGGATGGAGAGTCAGGTAAAGCACAGATTGGGTAGGACTTTGCAGATAGGCAAGAAACTAAGTTTTACTTTTATTAAGGTAAAATTCACTTAACATGCAATTAACCGTTTTAAAGTGCACACTTCAGTGGCATTTAAGCACATTCACCACATTGTGCAACCACAACCTCTATGTAGTCCTGGGTTTTATTCTAAATCAATGAGAAGCCATTGGAGGGTTCGGGGAAGGGGATTTGAGTATGTTTAGCGTTTGTTCATCCCCTGGATCAGAGGCCCCTGATCCAAGGCAAGATGTGTTTCCACCAGAATTTCCCCAGGCTACCCCCTCCTTCCCTTTCTCGCAACAAGACTTGCCCCCAAGACATCTGCTTCCATTGCTTTCAAACTCTTCCTTCTGTGCTCTTCTGAACAAACGAACTAAGGTGGGAGGATGGAAGAAGAGACGGGAGCAGGGAGGAAGATGGGGCCTTTAATTTCCAACTTTGAGTGTCAAAAGGGAATTTCATGCCTGCTGACGTGATTAGAGCAGTGGAAGTAATAGAGGCTGGCAGCTGATGGGGTGCTGGCTCCAGGGGATTCATAGTTACTGATTTTTGCCCCAACAGGGACAAGAATTTCTAGTGGTGTTGAACCCTGCATTCCACTTGGGCGATGCACCTCAGTGCCCTGGGGTGCATCGCCCAAGGAGATAAGGTCCAAGGTCTATACTTTGCCATAGACCACAGCGTTAGCTCTCTACCCAGCAGCCTCTGATCCTCTGCAGCGTTCAGTTCTCTCCGTACTGTGGAGGTTAAGTGTGCAGGCTGCCCAGGTCTGAATTCCACCTCTGCCACTTCCAGCCATGTGACCTTGGGCAAGTGGTCTAATGTCTCCTCACCAGAAAATAGACAATAACAGTCCTGCCTTGTGGAAATGTTGTGAGGATTAAATGAGAAAATGTGGGCAGCCAGTAGGTGCTACATCAGTATTTGCTTTTTTTATTTTAAAAAAAAAGATCAAGGAGAGCACAGGATGGAACCCAAAATGCTATAGGAGCTTTGGAGGCAGGAGGGCTAGATGTTTATGTGAAATCAAGAGATTTTTATAAAACTAGTTGACCACTAGTTTAAACTTTTTTTTAAGGACTCTGTGGCCTACACCAAATGTATTTGTGCCAGACAGGGCCTGGCGTCAACCTGGGATCCAGGGCCTTAGACAAGCCTCCCAGAATTGTTTCCGCTCCTGCTGTAGAAGTCTACTGTTGAGATTCTTTTCCTGAGAACACCATTATCCTCCAGGTTTCCATGAACTTCCTGCAAATGCTACTTCCAGAGTGTCTGCCATGTGCTAAGCACTTAATAAACTCATCAGAACCTTATGAGGGAGGAGGTATGTGTGTCCTGTTGTACAGATGAGCACACTGAGGCTCTGAGAGATTGGATTCTTTTACCCAGGGTCTCCCAGCAGGGATTTGAACTGAAGTTTACCAGACTCCAGGAGCTAGAGCCCAACCACCACTCTGCAACTGCTGACTTTGTCTGCAGCCTCACACCTTCCTATATTGCCTTTCAGGCTCCAGACGGGATGGTCTGTTCACCCCAGTGGTCAGGCAGACAGAGGGAGGAAGCAGGAAGAGCTGACAGATGAGGAGAAGGAGATCATCAACAGGGTGATTGCTCGTGCTGAGAAGATGGAAGAGCTGGAGCAGGAGCGCATCGGGTGAGGCCTGACGCCGCGCATCCGCATCCAGCCTGAGAGCCAGAGACGCCAGGAGGCTGTGCTGCTCAGGGCGGGTGCGCTGTGGTGGGGCAGGGCTGCCCTCGGGGTTTGTGACCTGTGATGTGCCAAGCCACCCGCTCAGGCAGAACTGGAATCCTTGGTGCATGAGCTGCGAGAGCTGGAAGACAGAAAAGAGAACAGGGGAGAGAGTGGGCTGGGGGCTGGCTGGGGAGGGGCTTCTGGGCTGGGGGTGCATTAAAGATGGAGAAGGGAGGATCTTCTGAGAGGGGGATGGGAGATTGTCTCTGAAGGCTGGAGACGCGTGTGTGAGCACAGGTGTCATACCCATTCCAGCTGCATAGGAATATGTTCTAGAGACATTGGCCATGCAGGTGCCAGAACGATAGCCGAGGGTGAAGTAAGGGGGAGGAAGTGTATGTCAACGAGACAGTGCGTGAAAGAGAGAGCACATCTGAAACGAATTATAGGAGAGAATTGGAGAAATCCATCCTGAAGGGAGGCCAGCATGAGAGCGAGGTAGCAGAGGTTGGGTCTGGACTCTAAGAACTCGGCTTCCATCACAGCTCCCCCACTTGCTGGCTGTGGATCCTGGGCCATGTTGCTTCACCCTCTGAGCCTCAGTTTGCTCACTTGTAGAATGGGAGAAATAAAAGGAATAGTCCCACAGGATTGTTGTAAGGAGTAAGTGAAATGATGCTTGTATGGTTCCTGGACCAGGCCTGGTCGTACTTCATGCTTAATGAATGGTAGGAGGAAGGGAAAAAGTGGGGTTTGGAGGGCAGAGGTAACAAAAAACATGTATGGGATGTAAGAAGGTGTGTGTGTCAGAGTATCAGTGAGCCAGGACAGTGTTAGAGAGAGAGGGAGGGCTCTGTGCGTGGGCTTGGGAAGGGTGGAGTGGGGAAGTGAGAGGGGAGGAGTGTCTGGGAGAAGAGGAGAGTGAGCGTATGTATGGGGGGGGGGCTCTTGGCGTGGGTGGAAACTTCCACTGCTAGGATGCAGGGAGGCCACCAAGGCATCCTCTAAGACTGAACCTCAAATGGGAAATGGGAGGAGCTGCTGAGATGCCACCCCTTCCCCAGACCTTTCTTCCAAGGGGCAGCCTTTGCCAACTGGTTTGGGCACTGGGGTGCCCTTTCATCTCCCTACCCAGCCACTCAGTGGGAGGTTAACAAGATTCTTGGATGGAAAATGATGCTGTGAACACACAGGAAGTGGGTGCCTTTGATTTGAGCGTCTGCAGATCATTTTATTCAGAGTGGGCTGGGGAGATCAGAGGTGCCATTGACAAATGACAAATAACCTGGCACAGGCGGAGTCAGCTTTGTGCTCGGCCCTCCGTCAGGTTCCTCAGTAGGTTGCTAAAGGGATGGGTCTTGAGGGGTCTGCTTATAGGGTTGAGTTTTTATTTTGCTTTTTAAAAGATACATCAGGAGTGAGGAGTTGTCCAGGCGGGAGGTCTGTGAGCATGTGTGTAAGTGAGTGTGGGAGTGTGTGTGTGTGTGTGTGTGTGTGTTCACTTCAACCAACAAGGAGCCTCAGCCTTGCAGGAAGGAAGAATATAGATGTTAAATTCTTGCTTGGAAGCAAGAATTTCCAGCCTTTTTCCTGCGGAGCACTTTCCACTAGCTAACTTTGAATTTTATACATTGATTATCTCTCTCTCCCCGTTAGATTGTAAGATTCCTGAGTGTAGAGATTTTTGCCTGTTTTGTTTGCCACAGAATCCCCAGTCCTAGTACACAGTAGGTGTTCAGTAAAATATTTGATGAGTGAGTGAGTGAACATGGTAGACAATGCTGCCCCCCAATTTCTTTCTGCATCTCCTGTGAACAAGAGGCTGGAGAGCTTAGAATTTTGTAGTCCAGGGTCCATATTCCCAGGGAAGACACTATGATTGGCTGCCTTATGTTTATATCAGATTCTGTCCTTGTTAACTGTGTCCAGAGGTGCTGGCTACATTGTGCAAGCGTGGCCACTAGGCTGCCTTTGGGTGTAAAGTTAAGGGGATCTCTGTGGACTGAGCGGATTCTGGCTTGAACATTCTAGAACAGGGCTGATGGGTTCCCTGCCTTGTCCCCCATGTCCTGCCACATTGCCTGACCTGGTGACATGGTGGGAGAGCACAGTGGTTAATCCCTGGGACCCCAGAGTCAGAGAGACCTGGCTTCAAATTCCAGCTCTGCCACTTACTCCCTGTGTGACCTTAGATAAGGCACTTTACCTCCTCCTCAGCTGCAAAATGGGGATAACGTTAGCACACATGTCCCAGGGAATGTTCAATTCACATTCAAAAGATTATCGTGGTACCTGGCACAGAGTGCATGCTCAGTTAATGGTGACAATCATTAATGACAAATTTGCTGAGGAAACTTATTTTTTTTACACTGGCCAAGGTCTCCGTTCTAGAATCATGCCCGAGACTCCTGTTTGGCAAGCCCCTGGCTTCCCCTGAAGGAGATTTCAGAGCCTTCCAGGGAAGCTGGGGCCAAGCCCATGGTGACAGAGTGTCCCTTTGCTGAGAGAGTATGTTTTCTGCTGGAAAGGGGAGGATAGTCCTAGAAGATTCTGGCTGAGGCCCTTTCCCCTGCTCCCTTCCAGCTGCCAGCCCTTGCTGGTAGCATGGCCAGAGGCAAGCCCATGCTATTTGTGTCTTATGACCTTGAACCTGCCCTCATTCCTGTTCTACTCACACTTCCCTGGGAGAGGATCAGAGTGAAGTCAGATGAAAGGAGAGAGACATATCAGACACGGATCGAGACTGAAAATGGGGCGCCATCAGGGCTCCCCCTCCAGAACCTGAGGCTCAGTTGATGAGCCTTGGGGGCTTCAGTTCTCCACTTGTCCAGTGAGGCGGGTCAGTCTGAGTCTCAGGATCCTTCCTGATCCGACTCTACAGTATTTGGGGGTGTCTGGTGAAGGACCCTGTACCCTGTGGTTGGCTGCACCTCTCAGAGCAAATGAGCTCCTTCTGGCTCTTCTAAGTGTTAAAACTGCAGATGTAGCTGTGTCCCCTTCTGGGTCTAGACACCAGCTCTGTGATGCTGAGTTTTCTTTTCTATTACCGAACAGTCATCTGGGAGACACGTGAAGTCATCGTTTACATAGTAAACAATCATTATAAATGGGTACCATTTAGTGATTGAGCACTTACTATGTGCCAAACATCAAACCTAAAAACTTCATATGGATTTAACTCATTAACTGCTCCTCTCAACCCTATCAAGTAGGTGCTATTTTGCAGGTGAGGAAACTGAGGCTTAGAAAGGTTAGGTCACTTGTCCAAGGTCACACAGAGCTAAGATATATGTCCCTGTCTGTCTGGCTCTCAGAACGATGTTCTAAACTATTAGGTATCTTTCCTGAAGGTGTGGCCTCAAATTCTTAGACTTTGCAGGACATGGACATTTTTAAAGCTCAGGTTTGGAGGGGGCATTTGGGGAGCTACAAGCTAGAATCCCTTCTGTGCTGGCCCAGTGATTCCTTCCCAGTGATCTTATTAACCTGTTTGTACCTCCAAAGCTGCCAGAACTGGTCTCCGTGGTCCTAAGGCCATGGAGAGTTCCCTGGGAGAATCACCCTAAGGCGTCCCAGGAGGTGCTGCCTCCCTGGGGCAGTTTTGCTAGAGTTTCTGCCCCAGGGAGCACCAGATGATACAGTGGACCAGAGTTGGTTCTCACCTTGGAGCCTCTGCTTTTGCCCAAGGTGGTGTCTAAACCTTCACTGAGTGGTAACTCAGCCCACAACCAAGCTCTGCTCTCTTCAGCACCCCCAGAAGGAAAGCTGATGGAAACTCATTAAAGAGCCTCATTTTGCCCCACATCCCTTATTCAAGGCTAAGTGGGATCTCAGAATTTATTTTGCATGACGTGATTGCTGTAGATTTTCTATACTAGTGAGGACACTTGGCTTGCAAGAAAAGGAATTAGTTCCAGCTAGGTGGTTTCGGTTATCTATCACTGCATAACAAACCACCCAAAACTTACTGACTACAAGCATCAGTAGTATACTCTTTTTCATAATTCTGTGGGTTAAGAATTTAGACAGGGCTCTGCTAGGTTGATTTTTGCTCCATGTGGCATAGCCTGGGGTCACTCACTCAACTGCATTCAGTGGGTGGCTGGGTTGGACTGGAAGGGCCAGGAAAGCTCCAATCCTTTGTCTGTGCCTCAGTGCACTCTGCATGGCCCCTCTCTCTCCACGGAATCTTTCCTTATTCAGTAGTCTGGCCCAAGCTCCTTTACATGGCAGCTGACTCCCAAGAGAGCAAGGATGGAAGTCTCCAGGATTCTTAACAGCTAGGCCTAGAACTGGTAAGGCATCGCTCCACTGCAATCTATTAGAGAGGAGAAATAGATCCCATCTCCTCCTGGAAGAATGACTTATGCATCCAGGGAAGGAAGATGTTAATGGTGGTCATCTTTGGAGACTGTACCCCATTAGGCAAAAGGGAAATTTAATATAAGGATTCAGAGGTATCTCAAGGGATCCAAGGGCAGGAACACAGCCTAGTCTCATGAAAGGTCTGCTTCTCATCCCACATCTTAGAAAATATAATCTCATACTATACCTTCCTAGTTGTTATATTTCTTCTTAGTCCTAATTCCAAATTCCCGGGGAAGGAACTCTGATTGGTCCAGGTCACCCTGAGTGCTGCCCCTCATCCAATCAGCTGTGGCCAGAGGTGCCAGGCTATACAAACAAGGCTGCTGAGTGCTACTCCAGAGAGTGCAAAGGGCCTTTGTAAATTGAACGGACACCCAGGGGGTGTCCACAGGACTTTTAAAACATATTAAATATGGAATTAAACATTTGGGGAAATTTGTGTGTGTGGGTTTTGTTTTTGTTTTGTTTCCCAGTGGTAGGTTCCTCCATGTCTTTATCATATTTCTTTCTATCCAGAGCCTCTCAAAGGCATTACTCATATATTCTGCCCGCAAGGGGACAGGCAGCTTGGTGGCTTCCATTTGAGGTCAACATCCCTCAACAGATGGGCCCAAAGAAGTAATTAGGATTTGGCATTAACCTTGGTGTCCAGACACTGTGATGGAGGAGGAAGTGAAAGAGACACAGAGAGACCTGTCGTTGACAGAATCTGTTGGATTGCTATCACCTCCCCATCCCAGTTCCACCATCCCCTATAGTTTTGGCACAGAATTTTTCCAAAATGTGGACAGGGGGAGAAGTGAGTAATAATGATTGGAATTTGCTACATCTAATTAGGTAGGCATCTTTCCTGTGGTTTGACAAGCTGACAGTAAACCAGATCATAGTCTCCTCTTTCCAAAGGAAGATTCCCCTACCGCCCCGCCCCTTTTTTTTGTTTTTTGACTTGGAGTCCTAGACATTCTGTGGGTAGAACTCCTGGGGTATCCTGATATTATAGACATAGTCATCCATGTGTCTGTGTGCTTTTTTTTAAAAATAAATTTATTTATTTTTTATTTTACTTTTGGCTGCGTTGGGTCTTCGTTGCTGCATGCAGGCTTTTCTCTAGTGGCGAGTGGGGACTACTCTTCGTTGCAATGCACAGGGTTCTCATTGCGGTGGCTTCTCTCGTTGCGGAGCACGGGCTCTAGGCACGCGGGCTTCAGTAGTTGTGGCACACGGGCTCAGTAGTTGTGGCTTGCGGGCTCTAGAGCACAGGCTCAGTAGTTGTGGTGCACGGGCTTAGTTGCTCCGTGGCATGTTGGATCTTCCCAGACCAGGGCTTGAACATGTGTCCCCTGCATTGGCAGGTGGATTCCTAACCACTGCGCCACCAGGGAAGTCCCTGTGTCCATTTTTAAGAAGAAATATTCATAGATTTCATCAGGTTTGGGGGGACTCTGAACCCCCCCCCATGTTGAGAACCACTGAGTAGTATCTCAGTTTTCTCAGGGATTGGGTCGATGGCCTTCTAATGTCCATCCAGCCTTAATAATTTATGGAATCTGTTTGCACAAAATGAAAATGAAGTCTTCCTAATTCCTTAAGCAGCCCAGTGCCTGGCATAAAAGAGAAAGCAAATGAATACATATTGGATGAATTCTTAACCCAACTGACTAAGCCTCTCATTGAATGTTTTTAACCTCAGGATTTCCCGGACCTTATCTATAAAATGGGGAGTTGGACCATGTGGTCTCCAAGTCCCTCTAGCCCAAGGTTCCTGAACCTTGGCACTGTTTACATTTGGGGACAGACAATTCTTTGTGGTGGGTGCTTTCCTGTGCACCATAGGATTTTTTAGCAGCATCTCCCACAAACTAGGTGCCTGTAGTAACCGGGGCTGTTACCAAGCTGTGACAACCCAAAATGACTCCAGACATCGCCACGTGCTCCCTGAGGGGCAAAATCACCCCCTGTTGAGAACCACTGCTCTAGCCTTTTTGTTGAGTGGCTCAAGAAAGGAAGAAGAAACAAATGAGAATTTCCCTGCAACCACACTCAACTTCTAGAGAAATAATAATAGCCCACCCTTACAAAGCACCATGTGTTGGCACTGTACTCAAAGCTTTATGTAGATTCATCTATGTAACCCTCACAACAACCCTATGCATTAAGCCGCATTATTATCATTCCCATTTTACAGATGAGACAACTGAGGCACAGAGTGGTTAAGCAACTTGCCCAAGGTCACACAGTTAATAAGCAGTACAACTGGGATTACAAACCCAGGCTGGCTGGCTCCAGGATTAGAGTCCTATTCTGCTATTCTATAGAAAGATAAACATTTATAGCCAAGCATTGTATTAGGAACTTTCAAATATGTTGTATTTCCTTTAATCTCTCAGAGAGACAGACTATTGTCTTTGCTTCACAGACGAGATTATTGAAGTTCATGGAGGTTAAGACACTTGCCCAGGGGCACACAGCTTTTACATGGCCAAACCAGACTTTGAATCTGTCTTTCCACATTATCCTATTGCCTTTTGGCAGTGCAGGTAAGGATGGCAATTGACAAATGACTTCAGAGTTTCAGGGAAGTCAATAATTTACAGGGTGTCTCACATATTCACTCAGGTTGATTGGTTCAGTCTCATACTTCTTCCTACCATAGGACAGTTCACCCCTCTCCACCACAATGACCCTTGTGCCCTGTGGGCCTCAGCAGCACATTCTCTCAACTCTGCTTTCCACAACAGAAAAGGGCAGGTGGAGGGGTTAGAAAGAGCCCCAATTATAAGCACTGAAATGAAACAAAGGCTTCATTCTTCCAAGGCGGGTAACAGCGTCTGGGTAGCTAGACCTAGCCTCCGATCCCATCTCTGCCACTTGCCAGCTGTGTGCCTTTGGTAAGTGACTCCCTGTCAGTGTGCCTCGGTTTCCCCATCTGTAAAATGGGAGTGAATAATAGAACTGACCTCACAGGTTGTATGACTTAAGGAAAACAATGCACATGGAATGCTTAGCACAGCTCCTGATAACTGTTGCTATTATTGGGTTTAAATGACCCAGCTCCTTGCCTGACTGACTGCATTAGCCCAGTGGAGCCCTCTAGCTGTCTTTCTCTCTTGGCTCCAACTCTGACCCAGGGTGACCCACTTCCCCAAAGTGCTGAGGTCCAGACAGGAATCCCATTCACCAATCCATCAAGGAGAGAGATTACGATCAACGGCTCCCCAGGTAGTGACGGTAATAAACAACGGTGGGAATTAATGAGTCTGAACTGCACACACCCTGCATGCCAGCCGCGTGGCTTCATGACAGAGCAACTTAGTCATTTAAGGACAGGTTCCTGAGAGACCCTGGCATTGGAGTTCAGACCACCCCCCTTCAGAGCAGCCATGTCCCTGTTCACAGCTGATGGCCCAATCTAGGCTTCAGAAAATGCCGAGTTTAATAAACTTAATGGTAACATCCACTTGGCAATTAGGGTGACGGGATAAGCGGCATGATTCTGGAATTAATGGTGTGTGTGTGTGTGTGTGTGAGAGAGAGAGAGAGAGAGAGAAGTTGAGAGACAGAGAGACAGAGATAGAGAGAGACAGAGAGACAACATGACATCCACTCTCCTACTTTGCTGCATTTTACAAACCATTGTGTAATCATGCTCAATCACAGCTCTAAAGGCAGCTGCTCTGGCTTCATACCATCAGTGATGGAACCCCAGCTTTTCAATATTTCCCTCACCAATTCAGGAACCGGCACATAAAGCCATCACACCTTCACAGGTAGGGTGTCCTCAACTCTGCAGCTCGCCACGTTAAGCCCACTTCCTGGAGCAATTGTACATGCATTAGCCTTCTCTTCGGCATTCGTCAAGACACTGCGGCAATACTGGTTTGAAAGCTCAAAAGCAGTTGCCTGAATGTTTCTGAGGCCAGTTTGAACTTTTTTGAGGGAGCCTGGGCTTAACAAGTAAGCACTGTCTGAGCTGCATTTGGCTTATATCCTTGTCTGCAGAAGGCAGCCAACTAGGGCTTGGCTCCCTGCAAGAGCAGAGTGTGTACAGCCGTGTGTGTGAAAGTGTGTTCTGTACATGGGTGCTGATCATGCACCTGTTCCTGTGTGGGGTATATGTGCCATCCGTGTGTGTATTTAGAGATGGGCACACGAGTCCTGTCAGTTTCTAGTCACTGCAGCCCCTTTAAAAGCTTTAGAAAGACGGGGCTTCCCTGGTAGCGCAGTGGTTGAGAGTCCGCCTGCCGATGCAGGGGACACGGGTTCATGCCCCGGTCCGGGAAGATCCCTCATGCCGCGGAGCGGCTGGGCCCGTGAGCCATTGGCTGCTGAGCCTGCGCGTCCGGAGACTGTGCTCCGCAACGGGAGAGGCCACAACAGTGAGAGACCCGCGTACTGAAAAAAAAAAAAAAAAAAAAGAGCTTTAGAAAGACGGATTTCATGGGCAGATTTTAGCACCCTCGTTATATAGGAAAAAAATGTGAGTATAGGGAGCTATAAACGCCACAGATTTCCAGAAGAAATAATTAGCAGCAATCATGACTGAGTAGTTACCATGTTCTGGGCATTTTACAAACACTCCCATTAAAAAAAAAATTTTTTTTAACATCTTTATTGGAGTATAATTGCTTTGCAGTGGTGTGTTAGTTTCTGCTTTATAACAAAGTGAATCAGCTATACATATACATATATCCCCATATCTCTTCCCTCTTGTGTCTCCCTCCCTCCCACCCTCCCTATCCCACCCCTCTAGGTGGTCACAAAGCACCACTGAGCTGATCTCCCTGTGCTATGCGGCTGCTTCCCAGAGTAAAATAGCTATCTATTTTACATTTGGTAGTGTATGTATGTCCATGCCACTCCCTCACTTTGTCCCAGCTTACCCTTCCCCCTTCCCGTGTCCTCAAGTCCATTCTCTAGTAGGTCTACGTCTTTATTCCCATCTTGCCCCTAGGTTCTTCATGACCATTTAACTCTCATTTTATCTTTGCAACAATCCTAGGAAACAAGCACTTTGTTTTCCCTAATTTACACACGAAAAACAGAGGCTTAGAAAGGTTAAGTAACTTCCTTGAGGTCACAGAGCTAGGAAATAGCAAATATGGACCCAGGCAAGGTCACTCCAGAATGGACACCCCAACACCTGCATCATAAGTGCCTTGTGGGACTTCCCTGGCAGTCCAATAGTTAAGACACCATGCTTCCAATGCAGGGGGCGCAGGATCGATCCCTGGTTAGAGAACTAAGATCCCACATGCTGTGCGGTGCGGCCAAAAATTAAAAAAAAAAAAAAAAGTGCCTCTTATTTCTAACTTCTGAAAGTGTGTGTGCGTGTAGGTGTGGATGTGTGTGTGTATGTATGGAGAGTCTATGTTTTCCTGGGGTTGTACTTGGAGAGGGTGATTAGAACCTCACAGAGTCCAAAGTCTGATTTGTCTGACGTCCACAGCAAGGCATGGAGGAATTGCCCAACCCTTGCTCTGGAGAGGAGGACTGGAATCTGATCTGGACCTGAATCAGGTGGAAATAGAACCTAGATGGCAGATGGGGCGGGGAATGTGGGTGTGGTGGGTAGAATAATGCCCTCCCCCACCACAAATATGTTCACACCCTAATCCCTGGAACCTGTGGATATGTTATCTTACATGGCCAAAGGGACTCTGCAGGCATGACTAAGAATCTTGAGATGGGGAGATGATCCTGGATTACCCAATGTAATCACATGGGTCCTTATCGGAGGGAGGCGGGAGGGTCAGAGTCACAGCAAGATTGAAAAATGCTACACGGCTGGATTGAAGATGGAGGAAGGGGCCACAAGCCAAGGAATGTGGGGCAGCTTCTAGAAACTAGAAAAGGCAAGGGAACAGATTTTCCCCTCGAGCTTCCAGAAAGAACACAGCCCTGCCTGCCAACACCTCGACTAAGTGAAACCCATGTCAGATATCTAATCTCTAGAACTATTAAGATAGTAAATAATATATGTTGTCATAAGCCACTAAGTTGTAATTTGTTACAGCAACACTAGGAAGCTAACACACAGAGTGACTCCTTGAAGCTGGCTAGCGTGCAATGGCATCTCTCACGGCCTTCCTGCTAGTGTACACTTTCACCACCACTGAGTTAGACCCACTTGGGGCAGTCTTGTAGTTTTAAGAGACCTGGTCCAGCCCCACGTGTAGACAAAGTCCAGGGACCTGCCTGCCTCATTCTACCTGGAACCACTGCGGCATTTGAAACTCTCACTGCTCCGAGCCTCCCAAGGACTCCATTCCTATGTCCATATGTTGTCTCAAAATGGGGAAAGTTGAGTCTCCTCTACTTAAAGCCCTTTCATGCTGTCCCATCACTCTTAGACTCAAGACCCTGCATGGAGTGGCCCCTGCCCACCCTCCAGCCTCATCTTCTACCATCCAGCCCACCAGCCCTGCTAAGCATCTCTCAAGTCCCTTGCACATGCTGTTCCCTCTTCTTCCAGTGCTTTTCCTCACCCTCTTTACTGGGCCAGCTCCTCTTTATCCTCAGGTCTCAGCTCAACAGTCACTTCCTCTGAGGCCCCATCTTACTGTTCATGTCCCTCTCTGTGAGTTCTCATAGCTTCCCATACTTGTCCTTCAGAGCACTTACTCCGAGTGTAGTTATGATGATCGATGTGATCATTTAAGTAACATCTGAGTCCCCCACTAGAATGCCAGCTCCATGATGGCAGGCACCTCATTTGTTTTGCTCCCCCTTGGGTCCTCACTGTCTGCTGTCACACGGTAGGTTCTCCATAAATATTTGTCGAATGAATGAGTAGACCGTCTGCATCTATTGGGACAGCAAGGTCAGAGCAACTTGGGAATCCACTTCCCACCCCCTCCAGAGGTCATCTGTTGGTGCTCAGAAGAGGGGACATATAACCTTTCTGGTGCCTCTGGGAGCATCCTGGGAAATGGGAGATGCCCACCCAGCTTCACTGAGTAACCGTCAGCTCCCCTAAGCACCCAGCCTGGTGATATATGGGTTTCCTGGATTGAGGTGCAAGTAGGAGCCATAAAGTTAATCAGACGTGTAAAGACTTAACTAGAGAGTGACAGCCACTTACAATGTCCAGCTAATTGGGCCCTTAATGTGGAGACATTAGACAGGCAAACAAAAGTATCCTGCCATTGCAGACAGGTCTTCTCTTAGTCATTGAAGGTCCTTCAGTTTCAAAACACAAGGGGAAATCTTGATGTTTCAGCCTCAGCATCTGAGAATCCCTGAATGTTGCCCATGGCAGGAAGCTTGAGGTGCGTCTCATCTAACCCCTCACATTATTGTCTGGGAAGAGGGCACGCAGAGAACAAAGCCTTTTCAAGGTCATTGACTGGATAAGAGGTAGGATTCAAAGCCATGACTTTTAACCCTTGGCTTACATGTTCTCTGTCTTCAGAAATGCACTTTATTGTCTAATGTAACGTAACGCATGTTTCTTGTAGAAAGTTAAGAAAGTATGAGGAGTCCAGGTAATTGGTGCTTTAGGAAAGGGGGTAGCAGAAGCTTTATAGAAGGAAATTAAAATTACTCATAATCCCACCACCTGGTGATAATCCCTGTGAATATTTCAGTGTGTTTCCTTTCTAATTTTTTTTTGTCCAGTGCACACCATGAAGATATTCAGATGAGCATGATCACAATTCTACATCCTGGGTTTGGGGGTTTTTTCCCCCACTTAACATAATAAGGAGAGGATTTTCTCATGTGATTTCTCCCACTGCTTCCTTCCTTACTGAAGCATTTCTCAAAGTGTGGCCAGGAATTCACCAGCATCAGGATCATATAGGGAGTCACTTCAAAATGCACACACTCTGGACACACCCCAGTCCCATAGAATCATTGTCTGAATGTTGAACACTCTCCCCAGGTGATCTAGATGGACCATACATTTTGGAAACATCCCCCCATGCCGTGGCTCTCAACAGGACTGCATGCTGAAATGCTGGTATCTGGGCGTAACCAGATCCATAGCTGAGAAGTTTTAGAGCTGGGGCCCCAGGCATTGGTATTTTAAAAAAATTCTTTCTGGGTCATTAACATGGGTTGAGGGTTGCCGGCATCTTTCGTAATGCACATAGGTCTCTCCTGCCAAGACTGGTAACAACAAACATTCCTTATGGGGTGAAGAAACTGAAATGTTTTATCACCAGGATAAAGACCCATCTGTGACTCATGGTCTGCCATGACGTAATTTGGACTTAACTTCCTGCAAAGTTTTATTTCCAAGTTTCTGCTACTTGGCTGTTGGGGCCCTCCCTGTTGAGGCCCTAGTATTCGGGGCTGCAGAGAGGATGTCCAAAAGGGCGGGCTCCAGGAACCCCCCGCTCATCCTGATCTTTGAGCAGAGAAGGAAGGTCTGCCCATCCCCACTCCACTTCCTTCTCTCTTTATTGGTCTGGACTGAATTCACAAGTCACAAGGGTCTCTACGCTGAGAGATGTGAATAATGATCTTCAATCTGTTGTTTTTCCATGCCATTTGCTGCCACTGATAGAAGCTAATGAGACGCTCCCTGTACAATGCGTGTTAATGGGGGCTTTTGGAGTTGAGGATCGAATGGTGGAAGGAACAGGCATCTTGGTAGGGATGCTAGAGTGTGGGTTTGCAAGAGGTGGGTGACTCCACACCCTTATTTTCCAAGAGGAGACAAGTAAGCCTCGTAGGTTTCCTGAGCAAAGTACACTGCAGTTTAGAATTGGGTCATCTATCCCATGCTGTCTTCCTGAGCTGGGTGGGCAAAGCTTGACTTGAGGCAGAAGGCCATGAGGGGACTCCAAGGAAAGCAAAGGTGGTTCACTGACACAGAGAATGAGATTCTAGCCCAGGCTGAGTGACCCAAGTGACTCTGTGCCTTGGGACCCCCATTGATAGAATGAGAAGAACAAAATCTAACCACTTTCTGGCTAGGTCAGTCCATGAAGGAGAAAATAGGTGAGAACAAAGGTGTGTGCCAAAAAAAGAGAGAAAAAGAAAATATATATCACTGTGCAATTTCCATCCCCTGCCCCCGTTAGCTTACCTCACTGTCTCATAATTCTGTGGCATTGAAAGGCAACCTGAAATTCATCTGCTCCAGATGACTTCAAACTGTTTCTTTAAACAATGGAACCAACTTTCCAAAGGAAATCTAATTCAACAGCTCAAACAAATGAAAGAGATAAATGCAGACATGCTCTGGACGAAATGGGGTTTTTTGGTTCCTCAGAATCACTCCCACCATACCTCTATAGTGGGTGGCCCCAAAATGGTCTCTGAAGAACCCCTGGGGCGCCATAAAGCACAATTTGACAACCACCAATTTAGCCCAACACCTTCCCTTTTACAGATGAGGAAACTGAGGCCCAGAGAGGCAAAATTCAGGGCTAAAATCCAGATTTCTCAACCCTATGTTGAGGATTCTTTAGGGGAACAAGATGATGGCACAGCTGTTGGGTGTCTTGTCCCGACCTCTGAGAAGTCAGAGGCAGGTGAGATAGAAGCAGCTGGGGTGACTGCACGTGTGCAACTTGGTTCCTACCAATGATGGAGGGTCCCTTGGTATGGGCAAAGCAGGGGAATTGAGCAGGGTGGAGGTTGGACTGTTCAAGAAGGTCCCCATGGCTCTGCTTGGCAGTAGTGGCAGTGAGGTCTGATTAAGAACAGGAACTATAGCTGATTCATTTTGCTGTACAGTAGAAACTAACACAACATTGTAAAGCAACTATATTCCAATAAAAATTAATTCTTTTAAAAGAAGAAGAAGAACAGGCACTCGAGAGCCAGACTGCCTGGGTCTGAGCCCAGGCTCTCTCCACCTCCCCGCTGTGTGACTTGGATACCTCACTTAACCTCTCTGTGCTTCACTTTTCTCATTTGGAAAATGGGGACAAGAATAGTCTTTAGCTTATAGTGCTGCTGGAAGGATTCATTAAGAAAATCCATGTGGAGTGCTTATCTCTGTGCCTGGCACATTGAAATTGCTCAGCAGACACTGGCTGCTGGTGTTCTGAGACTGAGGACTGGGCGCTCCTGGTTTGTGCTGCCTCCCATCATCCTATAAAAGCAATTTCTAGGGAAAATGTGGGGAAGGTTGGGGTAGAGGAAGAGGAGGATGAGGAAGAGAAGAGCGTGCTGCCTTTGGTTCTGCACATCCTGCCTCTCAAAGCAGCTCTGTCCAATCTGGGTCACAGCAGGCGCTAGAGCCTACAGGCTGCTTTGGGCTCCTCTGTTGAATGGAACACAGAGGGAGAAGCTGCTGTTTATAACACAGCGAGTAGCATGCTTTGAGGGGATGGCAGGAGCGAGGAGGACCTGTGGGGAGAGTCAGCATCAGGTGGTGGCCAGCAGGTCTGCCAGGGACTTTCTGGAGCCTGTGATACCCACAGCTGATGTCCACAGCTGAGAGCCAGTGCGTGGAGGGGGTGGGCAGGGTCCGGCTCCATCTGGGTCCACTGGCTGTGGCTGGAACAGGAACAATAAGGTTCTGTTTGAGGAAAAAGCAAAGAGGTGACTTGAGGCTGGTGGGACGGGTCAAAAACAACCCACCTGAGATCGAAGGAGGATGCCCCCACAGGTGTAGTCATTATGTGTAGCCTTGCTATTCAGAGTGTGCCCTTGGGCCAGTAGCATCGTGTGGAATCACTTGGGAGTTTTCTAGGAATGTAGCACCTCAGGCCTCACCCCAGACATGATGCTTCAGAATCTGTTTTAACAAGATGCCAGTGTGACTTGTGTGCACATTGAGTTTGAGAAGTGCCAGTGTAATACACAGGATACCTGGCTTCCAGTTTTAGCTCTGTTACTTCCTAGCTGTGTGACCTTGGACAAGTAATTTAACTTCCTTGTGCCTCACTTGCCTTAGTTGTAAAATGGCTTCTTAATAGTGCCTGTCTCTTAGGGTTGGGTGCCAAAGCACTTCATACCATGCCAGGCCCATAATAAACACTATGTAAGTATAAGCTGCTATTGTATGTCACTTGACATTCAACTCAGCTTACTTTTGCTGGATACAAATTTGGGAAGTGGCCTGCCTTCATTCATTCATTTGTTCATTCATTCATTGGTTCGACCATCATGTGTGAGCACTCACTGTGGACCCCAGGTACCGTTCTGTTCCTGAGGACGCAGCAGGGAACAGGACAGACAAGATCCCCAGCCCAGGGGAGCTCAGAGTCTAGGAAGGCAGCCAGGTATGGACTCACAATTAACTAATTACTTAATGTAGACAATTCCACAATTACTTACAAATGTGACAAGTGCTATGCAGAAGGGTTGCCAAAAAAGTAAATAAAATGGATGGTTGGAGAAGGCTTCTAAGAGGAGGTGATATTTTAACCAGAATATGAAGGATAAGGAGAATCTAGGCAGGAAAAGTGTGTGTGTGTCTGTGTGTGTGTGTGTGAGAGAGAGGGAGATCACAAATATGTGTAATGAGGGAATGCTGCATTCCAGGCACAAGGACCAGAATGTGCAAAAGTGCTGAGGCAATTAGGAGAACTAGAACTCAAAGAAGGCCAGTGTAACCAGAGCAGTGGTTCTTAAACTTTTGTCAAAATCCCCTGGAAGGCTTGTTTAGACAGATTGCTGCCCCACCCCCGGAGTCTCTGATTAGGGTTGTTGTGGAATGGGGCCCAAGAATTTGCATTTCTAACAAGTTCCCAGGTGACACTGATGCTGATGGTCTGGTCATCACACTTAGTGAACCACTGAGCTAGAACATTGAAGCAAGACCAAGAGGGCGAAAAGGTTTGGGGTTTCATCTGGGGCCAGACCACGTAAGGTCATGGAAACCTCATGGAATGAGAACCAACTAAAGGTTTTAAAGGGAAGTGGGAGTGCCATGATCAGATTTATGTTTTAGGAATATCACCAAGGCTGTGATGGGGAGAACAGACGGTAGAAGGCATGAATGAAGAAAGCATGGAGACTAAGGGGTTAGTCATCCAGGGGAGAGATGTCAGTGGCTTGGTTGAGGTGAAGACGGAGAGAAATGGGTGGATTCCAGAAGTGTTAGAGCGTTAGACATGATAGGATTTGGTTGGGTCATTGAATGTCTGGGAGGAGGGGCTCAGGAAGACCCTGTAGGTTTCTGGTTCAAGCAAGTTAGCAGATAGTGGTGCCATTTCCTGAGAATGGGAGCAGGTTTGCTGGGGATGAGGATGAAGAGCAGCCAGGATGAAGAGTTCAGTTGAAAGCACAAGTTTGAGACCCAAGTGAAGACGTCATACAGACAATTAGATAAACAGATCTGGGCCTCCAAAGACAGTTTCTGGAGGAGGTGACATGAGAAAAGACTAGATAAGGTTCTTAATCTGAAGTTGGTAGAATAGATGGGCTTTGGGGATGTCGGAGGGGTTTCGTGATGTTCTGAAAATATATCAGAATGTATGTGCCTTTTTCTGGGGAGGGGTCCAGTAGTCATTATCAGATACTCAAGAGTCTATGACTCCAAGAAGGTTAAGACCATCAGCCAGATAATGAGGGAGAAGCTGGTGGTCCCTGGTCCTTTGAGGTCCGTATAACCCTGACTCTGCTTCCAGGCGCCTGGTGGACCGTCTGGAGAACATGAGGAAGAACGTGGCTGGGGACGGGGTGAACTGCTGCATACTGTGTGGAGAACAGCTGGGGATGCTGGGCTCTGCCTGTGTAGTGTGTGAGGACTGTAAGAAGGTACCATCGCCCTCCCCTTCCCTACTTCCCCGCTCATCACATGCATAGGGGCTAGGCCTGGGCTCCAGCCTTTGGGGGCCTTGGGTCTTGGGGATGGAGCTTGGATCGGGAAAGGTAGTTGCCAGAATATGATTCCTTCTGGGATGCTCCCATGCCCAGCTGTATTCCAAGGTAACCCTGATCCTGGTTCCTCCCCTAGAAGTCACTCTGACCCTTCTGTCTCCTTGGAGCTCAGCTCCATCCAGGATGAACTTGGGAGACTGAAGTAGGACATGAACTATGGTTGAGCCTGCAAGTATCCTGGTTGTGGCTTAGCAAGTTATAGGTCAGGCTAAAGAGCATGCTGGGGGAATTCCCTGGCGGTCCAGTGGTTAAGACTCCACGCTTCCACTGCAGGGGACACGGGTTCAATCCCTGGTTGGGGAACTAAGATCCCGCATGCTGCACAGTGTGGCCAAAAAAAAAAAGCATGCTGGGCTTGTGTCTACATGGAAGACACGTGTACATGGAAGCCCTACCCAGCATTCTCTACCCTGGGGTACAGTTCAAGCCACTTAGAAAGCCCCTCTCTAGCCAAGTTAGGCCAAGTTAGACTTTGGTCTTCTTAAGCATTCACTCTTGAAGGGGAGTCTCCCTGTGCTCTCTCCACCCTGCACCCTCTCCTCAAGCTGTTTGAACTTGACAATTCCAGGACAGAAATACAACTGTCCTTGGGTCTGTCTGATTCCCAGGAAAGGAGTTCAGGGGAGTGACCCAGCTGGAGATATCCATAATGTCACTTGGCATCTCCTACTTGGGGTCCCATTTAGCATTTAGAATGGAATATTGGGGAAAGGTTATCTACTCCAAAAAACTTGCCTTCTGTAGTTGACTAGATAGTGAGAATTTTGTGACCTATTTGTTTTGACTTCCAGAAAACTCAGCCAAAAGTATAATGTTCCATCATACAGTCATGGCATTTACTCAGATAACGTCTTTCTCCATAAGGAGTTGAACCTGTAGTCATAGTCTAGGGTGTCTCAGATTCATTTGGGAAAGAAAGAAGAAATAAAGTAATAAAATGGATATACAGTCTCTCATGATTAAAAAATCATGTCAGTGATCTCCCTTGTATGGATGTTGAAAACTCCAACCCCACAGGGACTCTTGGAGAATCCCTTCATCCCGCGCTTGGGAATGACTCCAGTTCTTGTTATCAAAAATCAAGACTCAGATTGGAACTTTATTCTAACTGGCCTTGGTCATGGAAGGGACGTGAGGAAAGGAGAGTTCTGTTGCTTTATGTCCATCAAGGGAGAATAGGGCTTCATTGCCACCATTGCCAGCCACTGCTCCTGATCACCGGCAGCTCCAAGCCTGGCATATCTGAGTGTGCACTGGGCTATGTTTTGTCCCCAGAATGTCTGCACCAAGTGTGGGGTGGAGACCTTCAACAGCCGCCCACACCCTGTGTGGCTCTGCAAAATCTGCATCGAGCAGAGAGAGGTGAGTGGATTGGTCCCATTCAGCTCCTGGAGCATCCTCCCTCCTTTGTACGGTTCCCCCTTCCTTGCTATAACTAGGGGAGTAAGGTGGCAGTTGGGGGGCTGGGGAACCTGCTCAGGCACATGTCTTAAGGGATTGGTATAAAAGGAACCAGCTCAGCTGTGAACACTGGCAGGACACAGTATTTGAATGAATTTCTTTTCTCACCTCTCGCTTCTGTGACTTTTCCTTCTCTCCCTCCCTGCTCTCTTATTCATTGCCCTCTGACATCCATTGTTCCCTACTCCCCATTTCTCACCTTCTGGGTCTTCCCCTACTGCCACCTTCTCTTTCCCTCTACTTCACTTCTTGTCTCACACTTTCCCTCATTTTCTTTTCTTTCCCTGTACAGATCTTCCTCAACTTACAATGGGGTTGCGTCCCAATAAACCCATCGTTACGTGGAAAATGCATTTAATACACCTAATCTAGTGAACGTCATAGCCTAGCCTACCTTAAATATGCCCAGGGCATTTACATTAGCCGACAGCTGGGCAAAATCATCTAAGACAAAGCCCATTTTATAATAAGTGTTGAGTATCTCCTGTAATTTATTGAATACTGTACTGAAGGTTAAAAAAAAAAAGAGGGGCTTCGCTGGTGGCGCAGTGGTTGAGAGTCCGCCTGCCGATGCAGGGGACACGGGTTCGTGCCCCGGCCCGGGAAGGTCCCACATGCCGCAGAGCGGCTGGGCCCGTGAGCCATGGCCACTGAGCCTGCGCGTCCGGAGCCTGTGCTCTGCAACGGGAGAAGCCACAACAGTGAGAGGCCCGCATACCGCACACACACACAAAAAGAATAGCTGCATGGGTACAGAATCATCGTCAGTGTACAGCTGTTTCCCATCGTGATCGTGTGGCTGACTGGGAGCTGTGGCTCCCTGCCCCTGGTCAACATCACGAGACAGTATCCGATCGAGTATTGCTAGCCCAGGAAAAGATCAAAATTCAAAATTCGAAAAGGACTTCCATGGCAGTCCAGTGGTTAGGACTCCGAGCTTCCACTGCAGGGGGCGTGGGTTCGATCCCTGGTCAGGGAACTAAGATCCTGCATACTGCATGATGTGGCCAAAAAAAAAAAAAAAAATCAAAATTTGAAGTATCGTTTTTATTGAATGCATATCGATTTTGCAACACTGTAAATTCAAAAATATCATAAGAAAACCATTGTAAGTCGAGGGCCGTCTGTACTCTCCTCCTCAGAGCTCTTTTTTCCCTTTCATCCTTATCTCCTCTGCCTTTTCTTCTTTCTCTCTTTGCCTCTCACCCTTCACACTTCTTCCTCTGCACTGTCTTCACTCTATCTCTGTTTTTTTCTCTCATGGAATCTTTCTCTTACCTAGGCTTGCTTTTTATTACCCACTTTGTCCCAATTAACTCCCTTTACCTTTTCCCAATTTCTTCATCACTCATCTTCTGCTGCAGATTCCTGTCTTGGAGACTGTTGCAAGGACCATATTTCCCTCAATATCAGTCAGGGTTCTGGGAGAACAGATGGCACAGTCCATCAGGATTATCAAGGAAGCTTTGATAAAGGTGCTGTTTGCAAGGGTCTGGGCTTGGATAAGGAAGATCAGCGAGGCGTGGTGAAGCTCGCAGCACCAGCAATAGCAGGGTTGCTGATACCACTCCTGAGACTGAAGGAGTGGAGGAGGGAGCAGCTGCCAGACTGGACACTGGGTATCAACCAGCAGGAATGTAGCCACTGCCTGCCTAGCAAGGAGGGAGCCAAGGGACTCAGTACCCTGACCTCACTAGCTTCTTTCCGCCGATCCCCCACTGATGCTCTCCTTGACCAGATCCACCTGGAAGGTAGAGATGAAGAAATTCCAGTTACTGTAGTCCTTACTGGTCAGCTTCCTGGGGCACAGAGCAGGGTGAAAAAAGATGTAGAACCAATCTGAAGGGGCAACAGAAGATGTCCAACACACTGCCCCAGGTGGAACGCTAATCCACAAGGCAGGGAAAAGGCCAGAGGTCTTGGGGAGGGTGTACGTGGATCATCGTCTTTACAGCAGCCAGTGTAGTAGGGAGCACAGCACATTTAAGAGGTGGCAGACTTGGTGTCAGTCCACTCTCTGGCTGTGTAACCTTATACCTGTTCATAACCTTTCTGATATTCAACTGTTTCCATCAAGAGGTTGGTTATTCTCTGTTGAGTGTTCAGGGATATTGTGTGAATCAAATAAGATTTGTGAAAGCTGTGTACTGGTGAGAAAATGCACTGCCTATTGTGTCAGTGCTCTGTGAGCAGGGAGAAAAGTGAAAAATTGGCTCTCGTGAAGGCAGGAGCGATAGGGCTTGGCTGTCGTGTCTTCATGTTCTACCTCTCCTCCCCCAGGTGTGGAAGCGCTCTGGAGCATGGTTCTTCAAGGGCTTCCCCAAACAGGTCCTCCCACAGCCTATGCCCATAAAGAAGACCAAGCCCCAGCAGCCAGCCAGTGAGCCCGCTGCCCCTGAGCAGCCCACCCCTGAGCCCAAGCACCCTGCCCGGGCTCCAACTCGAGGTAGGAAAATACAGCTTCTCCTTTCAGAACCAAGGACGGGTCTTGGCTAACTGGTCTACCTGAAGGGTGCCCTGACATCATGTTTGTGTTTCTACCCAGTTGGTGGACAGCCAGCCTCTGGGCTTGGGTCTAGGTCACCTGTGTCTCCTTCACAGCTCATCACAAACCTTTATCAAAAAGATAGTTCAGGGAACTCTCCAGCAATGCCAGGCTGTCAAAAGACTTTGTTGTCATCCCTGATGGAGTATTGAGAGGTATAACAGAGGTGGAAATCAAAATTAGGAACTGAGAAAGACTCCCAACATCAAAATACACGCTGGAGTCTGGGGGGCGGGGGAAAGGGGGCTTGCTGAGAAGGCCTTCTTTGCTCCTGATTAAAAATGAAAGATGAATAGCAAGGAAATTAGTAAAAGAAAATTACCACTACTCTGGACATTACCACTATTATCTAAGTATTATTATTAATTATTAAAATGATGGTAAAAAAGGGAGAGACAAAGCAATAAAAAGAAAAAATATGACCCCAATGAAAACACATTTTAATATATTAAGGCCACTAAGACTGACCAGATAAAGCCCTTGCAATACTTTCAATTAGCTAAGTGATAAAATCTGGTCTGAATGACAGTTCTAGAGTTTGAGCGCAGTCAGTGCTTCTAAAAGGAAGGTTATAGTTGAAGGTCTCAAAAATTGAAGTGTCCAACTATAACTTCTCAAGGTGCCCGCTACAGTGTCTGGCAGTCAAAAGGCACTCAACAAATACTTTCATCCTGGCAAGCCATCAGCAGTTTCTGCTCCTTGCAGAGACTCATCAAATTGTCAGCCTATACTGCATCCCTGAGAAGCCCCACGTTTCCACCTCTAGAACATCTTTCTTCCTGGTTAAACATTACTCCCTCTAGGCTGAGAAGACTGCGTAGCTTTACTGTCAAGATCTTGAACATGGGAGCCCAGGAAGACCTGAGTTTGAATTCCAGCTCTGCCACTTACAAGTCATGTGAGCTTGGATGAGTGACCTAACCTCTCTAAAACTCTTTCCTCATCTATAAAATGAGATTAATAACTCACTGGGTTATTTTGAAGATTAAATGAGATGCTACAGGCATACCTCATTTTATTACACTTTGCTTTATTGCACTTCATAGTCACTGCAATTTTTTATAAACTGAAGGTTTGTGGCAACCCTGCATCAAGCAAGTCTGTCGGTGCCATTTTTCCTGCTCACTTTGTCTCTCTGTGTCACATTTTGGTAATTCTCACAGTATTTCAAACTTTTTCATTATTATTATATTTGTTATGGTGATCTGTGATCGGTGATCTTCAATGTTACTATTGTAATTGTTTTGGCTTTTTTTTCACAATAAAATATTTTAAATTAAGGTATGTGCATTTTTAAGACATAATGCTGTTTCACACTTAATAGACTACAGTATAGGGTAAACATAACTTTTATATGCAGTGGGAAAAAATTCACGTGACTCACTTTTTTTGTGATATTCGCTTTATGGCAGTGGTTTGGAACTGAACCTACAATATCTCCAAGGTATGCCTGTACATGTACAGTACTTTGCAGAGTGCAGCACTTAGTAAATGTTGGCCAATAGTACATAATATTAATCACCTATACACAGACACGTACACTTACACACATAAATGGTATGAATTAGCTTATTATATAAACTCTAGTCAAAACAAATGACTCTGAAAATATTCACCTCATTGGAAAGAAGTAACATCACCTGCATTGCATAGCAACTCCTAAACAATTGTTGGCAATAACATCTAGTGCTGGTGAATATGTGGAGAAATGATGGTATAAACTGTTGGTAAGACTATAAGTCACCCCCAGCCTCTTCAAAAGTAATATGGCAGAGGTTATTAAAATTTGAAGTGTATATACTATTTGATCCAACAGTCCCCCTCTGGGAATATATTTAACAGCAAGAAAAGTACCCATGTAAAAGACATATGTATAATCGTATTTATTGCATCGTTGTTTACGGTAGCAAAAATACTGAAAAAAACTAAGCGTTCATTAACGGGGTAATTGTTGAATAGATTATGGTATATCCACACCATGGTGTATTAAGCATCTTTTAAAATTGAATGCTATAGGGACTTCCCTAGTGGTCCAGTGGTAAAGAATCCGCCTTCCAATGCAGGGAACGCAGGTTCGATCCCCAGTAGGGGAACTAAGATCCCACATGCCATGGGGCAACTAAGCCTGCGCACCACAACTACTGAGCCTGTGTGCCTCAACGAGAGAACCCGTGTGCCGCAAACTACAGAGCCCATGTGCCCTGGAGACTGCGCGCCACAACTAGAGAGAGAAAACATGTCGCAACTAGAGAGAAGCCCGCGTGCTGCAACGAAAGATCCCGTGTACTGCAACTAAGACCTGATGCAGCCAAAAAAAAATGATAAAGAAAATAAATAAAGTAAATAAATATTTTTTAAAAATTGAATGATGTAAATGTATATTGTAGATTTGGAATTATACCGATGATATGAGCTTTCAATATTCTCTTAATGAACAGTTACGGAACACCTAGTGAGTTCCAGGCTCTGTTCTATGCCCCAGGGAATCAGTGAATGGAACAGATAAGATCCATGCTCTCATGCAATTAAAATTCTAGTGGGGGAAACAGATGCTCAACAAACAGCAAATGCAAATACAACATAATATCAGGTAGTGATAAGTGCCAGGAAGAAAAATGAAACAGGTAGAGGGGATAGAGGCTTCATGTTGGACAGAATGGCCAGAGAAGGGCTGTCTGAGAGATGATATCTGGGGAGAAACCTGACCAAGGTGATAAAGAGGGCTCATAGAATCTTCGGAAATACCGTGTGCAAAGGGTTTGAGGTTGGAGCATGCTTGGTGAATTCTGGGGAAATTCAAATTAAGTGAACAAAGCACATTCTAGAAACAGTACGTAGCCCATGATCCCAATTTGTTTGCAATGGAAATAATGTGAAATTTGTAGATAGGCTCTATATCAAAGGGGAAGTTGGGAAAAGAAAGTTTTAATTTTTTTTTTAAAGTTCTTGGGAATGGTGGATGGGCCCTTTTGTGAGCTCCTTAAGTGTCAGCTCTCCAGAAGACATCAAATATTGGGGATTTGCCAAATAGTTCATTTGGGTTTTTCCATAGGATGTTACAGAAAAACCCAGGTGAACATTTTGGCCAACCCAATACATACTTCTCATCAGTTTTCTCTCTCTCCAGGTGACTCTGATGACAGGAGGGGCCCAGGTCAGAAGACAGGTGGGTTCTGCCGACTCTGTCTTCTGCTTTTGAGACAGGAGTCCTTTTCCCCATTCCTCCATTGCCTTTTCTCCCTTCAATTCATGCTTTTCCTTTCAGGCCCTGACCTGGCCTCTGCTCCTGGGCAAGGAAGCTATGGGCCTCCTGTGCGCAGGGCCTCGGAGGCACGAATGAGCTCATCTAGCTGGGACTCAGAGAGCTGGGACCAGAGCCACGGCGGAGCTGCTGGTGACCCCAGCCGGGGCTCAGCAGGTGAGAGAGATGGGCAAATCCAGACAGGCTTCCTGGATGAGGAGAATCAAAAGGAATGGGGAGAACAGTGGTTTTTTTCATTTATTCATTGGCGCTCGGTAGGCATTCAATGAACACTTGTTGAATGAGTGAGTGAGTGAGTGAGTGGATGGATGGATGGATGGATGGATGAACAAGGACCCAAATGAACAAGCAAATGGAAGTGCTAATGCAGGACCCTGGGACAAGAATTTGTAAGCCCCAGCCAGAGGTGGCAAAGCACTTTCTGTCATGATCATTCAAGCATCTCTCCAGTGAAAAATATTTGGATTCAGGAAAGGTGGGATCTAGCCCAGTGAGGTGAGAGAAGACAGGGTATTCTTCTAGGAATGTCATACTTTCTCAGTACCAGGAACTGCTGTGTATATCATCCCCATTTGATCCCCCAGCAGCTCTGCAGGAGGCAGTAGCATCTAATAGTCTCAGGTAGACTCTGGAGACCAAATGCCTGAGTTCAAACCCTGGCTCGGCTACTAACCAGCCAAGAGACGTTAGGTGAGCTCCTTAACCCCTCTGTGCCACAGTTTCCCCGTTTGTAAAATGGAGCTAATAAAGCACTCACCTCAAAGGGTGTAGAGATGAAATAAGTTCTTTTAAAAATGTTAACCAAGTGGGTAGAGTTGTTGCCTCCATGAAGCATCTGCAGTTCAGAGAGGGTAAGTGACCAGCCCAAAGACACACAGCTTATAAAAGAAAAATCTGGGATGCAAAGCTAGGTCCATGCGAAGATAAGAACAGTCTTTCAATAATTATAAAGTAATATCAACATCTGCCAGATGTTGAGTGTTTACTACATGCCAGGCACTGTTCTGAGCATTTTACATGTATTGTATTATTGTGTCTCCACCACAACCTTATGAGGTAAGTACTGTTATCCCCATTTGATGGATGAGGAGACTGAGGCCCAAAGAGGATAGGTCATTTGTGCAAGGTCACAGATGTCGGAAGCAACGTCACAGAACCTGAGCTTTTCAACATCCATGTTGTTGCAGTGACTTGCCCAGGGGCATCTGAGTATTGGAAAGAGAGCTGGAAGTGTAAGGGGGCTGCATCCAGTTCACACCCAGAGGACCATGCCTCATGCCGGCTGACTGGTCCCAGGCTTCTTCCTGCTTTGACTGTGTGTGAGTGTGTGTGTGTGCGCGCGATATGACAGGCTCTTTCCTTTCCCCTGCAGGTTTGATACGGGCCAACTCAGTGCAGGCCTCTAGACCCACCCCGGCTTTGATACAGAGTCCAGCGCCCCCCCAGCCTGGGCAGCCAGGTACGTGCCACTCACCCACCCGCCCAGGCTGTCACTCAGCTGTGACCCCAATACCTCCCACCCTTGCTTGCGGAACCCGCTGGGCTTTCTGCAAAGCTGCAGCCACCACCAAACCCGAAACTCTTCGAAGACCTTTAGAATGAATAATACTCTAGGCTGGGAAGCTGGTGGGGGTGGGAGGAAGGGTAGCATCATATCTACCTAAATGCAAGAAGTGACAGTACTTCATCCCTCACTGTTTCCCACCTTCTGACGTCATCACTCCAATTTCACAATTTTTACCACATGCACCTATGATCTGCCCTCTTATTTCCTTAATGTTTTCTTCAAATTGACCTCCTTTAAGAACATAATTGAGAGAAGTTATCATAAACTCTTTCAAGGAAATTTTAAGGACTTCAGACTTTAAGGAAAAGGCAAAGGTTCTCAGACAGATATGTGAGATTCAGGAAGAAATGGTGGGCAAAGAGATTAGTAATGTGAGAAAATCTGAACATATATGGCTTGTGTAAAACAATGGAAATAATTCCTAATTGGTGCAGTTAAAATCTGTTATTTTAAAAGAAACCTATAATAATGGCATAAGTGGGAAACCAGTATTCCATACCAGAAAAAGAGAGTATATTAGTTTGCTAGGGCAGCCATAACAAATATCACAAACTGGGTGGCTTAAAATAACAGAAATGTATTGTCCCACAGTTCTAGAAGCCAGAAGTCCAAAATCAAGGTGTAGCCAGGGTTGGTTCCTTCCTTCCTGTCCCAGCCTCTCCTCTTGCTTCTGGGGGCCTCGGGCATTCCTTGGCTTGTGGATGTGTCTTCACATCATCTTCCTTCTATGCATGGGTCCCTGTGTGTCCAAATTTCCCCTCTTTATAAGGGCATAGTCATATTGGATTAGGGCTCACCCTAATGACATCATCTTAACTTGATTACCTGCAAAGATGATCAAATATTCACATTCACAGGGACTGGGGGTTAGGACTTGAACATTTTTTTGGAGAACACCATTCAACCTATTGTGGGGGGCTGTTATAAAAATTAATGTACTGAAAATACATTGCAGGTGCAATGACATTCTCAGTACTCTGGCCTGCTGAAGGTTCGGAGCCTGAGGCCTGTCCTCTTTTGCTCAAAAGGGACATTTACAAAGGTTAGAGAAGTGTTAAAGTAGCACCTAGATGAGACTTTTCCCATGACGGGATCAGTATGGAAAGGCAATGGGAACCCAGAATGACTTTCTCACTCTGTCATTGGATGTTATTTCATGCCCCATCCCTGTGGCTCTCCCCCACATCCCAAGCTTCGGAAATGTAGTTATATAGAATCCTCTGGACCAGTAATGACCCCGTAATAATGGTGGACTCAAAGCCTGGACTTGCCCGTTACCTCGCAAGCGATTCTTGCTCCATTTGTTTGTCGACCTCATAACAGCCAACAAAACATGAAGAGCAGGTAATACCTGCTCATCCCCACTTCACAGAGGAGGAAGCTGAGGCCCAGAATGGAAGGATTTGGGCTTGAAGCCAGGGCTTTCCAACACCAGAATCCCCCAATGGGACTGTTCCTGCAACCCTGGGTACCTCTGCACATCACCTGCTGCCCCTGGGCCTGTGTCCACACCTGTGAAACGAGGGGTCCTCAGGGCAAATACCCAAATGATGCCGCCTTCTCTATTCCAAACTTCTTTCTCTCTTTGCCCCACTCAGGACCCCCAGGAGGCAGCAGACCCAGTCCCGGGCCAGCAGGACGTTTTTCAGATCAGAGACCAGGCAAGTGTTCGCCTCTTTCTGTGCCTGCGCAGGTGACCACCTCTTCCACTGACTGAGAGAGAGAGAGAGAGCAGGGACTGCCAGACATTGGCCCATTCTGCATCCTGAGACCTATCTGATGAGCTCTAAGGGAATTCCCTAATTCTAAAACTCTAGAGAGTCTGTACTAAGATTAGATAGATAGAAAATGACAATACATACAGTGATTAAGAGTATAAGCTGCCTGCATTCAAATCACTGCTTCTTTACTTCCCATCTCTGTGACCCTGGGCAAGTCACTTAACTTCCCAGAGCCTCAGTTTCCTTATCTCTAAAAGGAGAATAATCCAAGGACCTACCTCACAGAGTTGCTGGGAGGATTAAGTAAAACCAATACATGGAACACCTTAGCACGTGGACTGCAATGTATGAAGACCACACCGAGTGACAGTGATTATTACACATGATATATATGCAGCAGCACCAATCACTACAACAGATTCATTGCTTTCTAATGCACCAGCTACTGTGCTAAGTGCTGTGCACATACTAGAAAATTTTTTAAATGATAGCTAATACTATTTGAGCACCTTCAGGTCTTAAAATTCCCATCTTACAGGTGAGAAAACTGAGGCCCAGAGATAAGTAATCTTGCTCCAGCTGAGATTCAAATCCAGGCTGTCTGGCTTCAGAGCCCATACCAGTGAGGGCTCTCAGTGAGGTCTGTTTTGCTCATGGAACTTGTTATAAAACATAGATTCCAAGGCCCCACCACAGGGCCTGCAGATTCTAGATGGAGCCTGGGAACCTGCATTTTTGCAAGCCTTCCTTGGGTGGCTTTGACAAAGGCAACATTCTGAGAACCGGTGAACGGCATGATGTGGCCCCCCTGTCCACTGGAAGTGGCAGTCCCCCATTGCAGGGCAGTGGGTGATTCTGGCACAAAGCTCGCCAAGCACCTGGTACACAGTAGGTGCCCATCATTCGTGGTAATGCTGCAGCATTTGTCACTGCTGTCGTTATGACACAGGGACTCAGCTGCCTCTTTCCCACCCTCTCCCCCCATCTCCCCTGCAGAGGTGGCTCTGAGTGACCCCGCCTGTACAGGGGCCACCGCCCCACCGCGAGAGGAGAGAGTGGGGGGAGTTGGGGGCTATTCGGCACTTGGAGCCAGGGAGGACCGAGCGGGCCACCCACCCTATTCCCAAGCGTCTGCTGCTGCTCCCCAGCCGGCCGTGGTCCCAGCCCACCAGCCCCCACGCCCAGCGGAGGAGGAGGAGGAGGAGGAAGCCAACAGCTATGATTCAGATGAAGCAAGTAGGTGACGCGTAACGGAGGGGTGGCTGGAAAAGTCACTTCAGCGGTCGCCCCCAGGGAAATAGGAATGGCTCTGGGGACAGCTCTGTACATCCCCAGCCCCCCAATATGCCAAACCTAATAAACATATTTACCAAGTTATAAAAATACAAATTCGTGTTACTAAATTCACAAAATGACATCAGCTTTCTAAAGTATAAGCGCATCTATTTTTTCACTGTTGTAAAAGACACATAACATCAACGTTAACCATTTACATAATTTTTTAAGAGTGCAATTCAACTATATTCACAAAGTTCTATTTGGTGGTTCCATAGAACTATCATATGACTCAGCAATTCCACTCCTAGGTGTATATATAGATAGAAATCTATTTTAATTGTTTCCCAGACTCTTTGGTGTGTGTCTTCTAAAAAGTCATTTTTTAACCATGACTTTAAAATTTCTGACACTTCCTCTTGCATCCATCCATTCAATGATTTATAAAGTGCCTGCTCTGTGCCACACACACACACCAGTGGCGCTTCTCCTGGGTGTGGCTGGGAGCAGCAGGGGAGAGCTGGGGTGGCCTTTGTGAGCTGCAGGGAAGCATAGATGGGTTGTGTCTGGACCTGATGCATGCTGTGGGGTTGGGGGAACGTTCTAAGAGCTCCTGGTCAGATGGGGAGACTGGACCCACTCAGAAGAAATGGACCAAGGGCTGTAATCGGCGGGATGGCTTTGGCCCATCGTGTCACCTCCCCTCGTTGTAAAAGGGAAAGCAAATACCACCTCCCATGCAGGGCTGAGGGGTCGTAAACTGAGGTACCTGCTGAGAAAGGGCTTCATAAACCAGAAATCATTATTATATAGTGCGAAACACACGTGAGGAATTATTATTATATGACATGCACATCTGAGGTAATAATAGTCAACACTTGTTGAGCCCTTATTTTGTGCCGGGCACTTTTCTAACTGTGTTACGTGCACATGCTCAATTTAGTTATCCCAGTGAGCCTGGGAGTAGTTGCTTTTCCTATTCCAATTTCACAAATAAGGAGACAGAGGCTCGGAGAGGTTCAGGGACTTGTCCAAGTTCATATGGCCAGTGAGTGGAGGGACTGACAGTCTCATTGCTGCAGCAGGCCAGAGGCCAGACCTGGAGGGAATATCAGCTGTCCTGTCTCTCACAGGGGTCATGAGTCTGCAGGCTCAGGGGAAAGGAGTCTGCGGAGCCTACCCCCACCTCGCTGGCTGGGGGCTGTTTCTGCCCTGGAAATGCACCATGTCTATCCCACCTTCCTGGCTTTCCACATCCTGGTCCTTCTGCCTGGAGCAGTGGCCACTGCTCCTTCCATCTGCCTTAAGTGTCTCTTTGCTGACCTGCCAAGCCTAGAAGATCCCTCCCAGCCGGTGTATGTCCCTGTTAGGAGCTGTCCCTAGTGATTTATAACAAGCCTGTCTCTGTATTCAACTCCCTCCCTCACTCATCTCTATATTTGACAAGTATTTATTGAGCACCTACGAGGTGCCCCCAAACTATTCTAAGTGCTAGGGTTACCATGGCAAAAAAAGAAAAAAAATAATAACAGACAAGATGGCTGATCTAATGGGACTAATATTCTAGTGGAGAGAAACATACCAATGAGTTCATTTCAAATAAAGACAGAGCACCGTGAAGGAAATAAAATAGGGCGAATGACCATGAGGGTGGCTGCTTTAGATGGAGCAATCAGGGAGGGTTTCTCTGAGGAGGTGACATTTAAGCTGTGATGTGGATAATGAAAAGGCACTAGCCATGTGAGGATCTAGAGAGAGAGCATTCCAGACAGAGGCAACAGCAAATGCTGAGACTCATTTATTCCTTCAGCAAGTAAGTGAGCACAAACTGTGTGCCCTGCACTGTGCCCAGCGGGGACATAGCAGTGAACAGGGCAGTCACAGCCTTGCCCTCATGGGACTCTCAACCTAGCAGATGGAAGTCATTAAGTAGGCAATTGCACAAATGATTAACTGATCACAGGTGTGCTGAGGGTTCCAAAGAAGAGGAGAGTCTACCAGGATGGGGAGTCCAGAGGGACTGAGTCTTCCTCTCCTCTGTAGGCTCAATGGCTAGCCCAGACTGGGCACACGGTAAGTGCTCAGGAAATGTTTGTTGAATGAATTAATGTCCTCTTGGTACCTGCCTCTGTCTTCTTCAGCCACCCTGGGTGCCCTGGAGTTCAGCCTTCTCTACGACCAGGACAACAGCTCCCTGCACTGCACCATCATAAAGGCCAAGGTGGGTAAGGGGGCCAAGCTGGGGACCACTTAGGATGTTCTGGCATTTCTAGGGGACTTGGGGAGGGCATGGGTGACCATGTCTGTTTCCTGTCATTGCCTTGTCTATCTGTGACAGTGACAGTGATGAGGAAAGAGCAGGAATTAGCCACGGCCAATTCCTTTGCAGGGAGGACTTCCTCCGGGGAAGGTCCCAGAGGGGTTTCACTTAACTGCAGCTGCCTCCTGGGAGTGGAGGAAACCAAGCTTCAAGGGCAGAGCCAAGATCTGCCCAGCCCCATCCACACCCTCTGGAGGGGATCTCAGAGGTGTCACCTGGGAGCAGTGAAAGCCTAACTTGACAGCTGACATGCCACTGAACAGCTCCTTCTATAGACGGGGCTGTCAAGCTGGAGCTACAGACTGAGTCAGGACTTATTGTTGCAGATACAAGGACAGTAATCTGGGCTTCTGGGGTGGGGAGCGGGGGCGAGGCAAACCAGATTGGAAGAGCATCTCCATGCTACAGGCTCCAGGGGCAGTGAGCCAACTTTACTGCAGCCCGCAAAGAAAGCTGGATGATGCCAATGCTAATCCCAGGAAGTAGTTGACCAGGATCTCCCCCTGCCCCAAGTCTGGTCTATAGAAAATAACAAGCAAGGTTCAGGAACCAGACTTCCTGGGTTCAAATACCAGCTCCGCCCCTCCTAGCTGTGGGATTTGGGGGAAGTTAACCTCTCTGTGCCTCAGGGATAATAATAGAGTCTCTCCCATGAGGATGTTGGTGAGTGTTACGTGGAAGGTGGCGGGGTGTCCCAGTTTGCACAGATGGTCCCCAGCTATGCCTGTTGCCTTGATGAAATAATTAAGAACTCTCCTTTCCACTCACAAAATGTCCCAGTTTGGATGATCAATAATGTATGAAATGCTTAACACAACTTCTAGATCAACGTACCCAGGTCACTTCTTCAGCAGGCACTTAGATGCATTTACACGTGCCCTCCAATAGCACAGTGAGGTAAGGCCCTACGTTATCTTATTTCATCTTCATAGGAACCTCTGAGGAAGAGATTATTATTAGCCCCATTGTACAGATGGGAAAACTGAGGCTTAGAAAGTTAAAGCCTGAGGCCACTCAGCTGGTAAGGGATAGAGCTGGATTTGAATCCAGATGTAACCATCTCCAGCTCCAGAAATGGGGGAAAGCCACACCATTACAGCCTCCTTGCGACAGGGGTACAGAAAACTCAACGGCTCAGGGGCTGGGCTGGTAAAGAGATGAGAAAAACATGTGAGACATTAGGGAATGGTAGTAACTTTGGTAAACTAAACTGATGTGAGCAGGACCCAAACAAAGATGTTCAAGTTCAAATTTGAAAAACACAGCGTCTGCCAATTTGTAACCTCCCAATCCAGACAGACATTCCAGACATGTTTATTAAGTACCTACTCTGTACCAGGAACTACCCTAAATGTTGGGGAATGTTAAAATGAGCGAGAATAGACTGTGCCCTCATGGAGAAATGGACAAGAACCCAGCACTATAGCATCTCCTGAGTATAGTATACCCTCTGGGGCTTTCTACAAGTTATTTCTTCCCATTTAATCTTCACAACAAACCTATGAGGAAGGTTTCATCATCGTTCTCATTTTATAGATGGGGAAATTGAGGCACAGAGAGATTAAGGGACTTGCCCAAATCACACAGCCAGGAAGTGGTGGAGCTGGGATTTGAACCAGTGTTGTCCAGCTCAAAAGCCTATGCTCTTACCTTCTAGGCTACCCGGCCAGATTTCCCCCTTGCACCCCACTTTGTGGCCTCCTCTCCCCACCTAGTAGTAGCAAACGTTGTTCATACTGAACTTGTGCCAGGGCCAGAGTTCAGCCTTCACAGGTGAGATCTCATTTTACCCTCCAAGAATCCCATGAAGCAGGGTCTGTGATCAGCCCCACTGAACAGCTGAGGAAACTGAAGTCCCCGGAGATCACAGGGCACGATACATGGGATTGGGGATTAGTGCTGTGAGAGAAGAGAGTGGGAGCCCAGAGATAAGACACCTGCCTCAGCCAGGGCCTAGGGGGATGGGCAGAGCGTATCTGAGCCCCAGGAATTTTGGAACTGCTCATGTTAACAAGCCCAGCTTAACTCCTACCCCGGACAAACTGCTCTCCCCCACAGTGGCTCATTTTAGCCATTTTAGCCAGCTCTGTGAGGGGGGCCAGGCAGAGATTGTGATCCCCATCATACGGATGGAGAAACTGCGGTCTCAGAAGTGAGTGCAAGGGCCAGGGCCAGAACTCAGGCCTCCTTTCGCTGGCCTTTCCTCCTCTCCCACCCATTCTGGGACATGTCCTCCCATCCCAGCAATAACAATCCAGCCTTGTTGGAGCACTTCCTGTGTGCCAGGTACTGTGCCAAGCACTTTAGCGGTGGGATCACGTTTAAATCTCACCAGCCCATGAAGCATCCCATTTGACAGGTGAGGAAAATGAGACTCAGAGAGGTTAAGAAACTTGCCTAAGGTCACACATCCAGTAAGTGACTTGGCCAGGCTTTAAACCCCGTCTGCCGGATTCCAGTGCTCATTTCAAGATACTGCATTTCCCTTCTCTTTCTTTGCAAGAGGAAGCACACAGGATGGGGTGATAGCTGTGCCCATTGCCTGTGATAGCTGAGCGCCCAGCCCTCCCCAGGCCCTCACGCCACTGCCTTCTTCTCTTACAGGGACTGAAGCCCATGGATTCCAATGGCTTGGCCGATCCCTACGTTAAGCTGCACCTCCTGCCGGGAGCCAGCAAGGTACCATATGGCCTGGGCCTCTTGGCAAGGGGGGCACATGGGCTCTGGAAAGCACCCAAGGTTCCCAGCTTAGAGCCTAAAATAGCCCTCCCCAAACCCCCTCTTCCCTGATTGGCAAAGTTCTTACAAGGGGTAAGGGATGGGCCAGAGCCATTCTCCTTCAAGAGGCAGGGGCTCTGCTCATTTCTCTAACTCAGAAACCTGGGATCCAGGAGAGAAGCAGATACCCCGATTATGCCCTTGACCTGCTCAAACACCTTCAGGGCTCCCCAGTGCTGACCATGGTCCACCTCCCCCACCCATTTTTTGCCCCAGCCAAACATCTCTCAACAGAAATGACTAACTCTTTCCAGATAACTTGAGAAAAGGTTCTATTATTAAGAGAAAATTTACCCCCATCCCTTCCACCTTTCTGGGAGGGAAAGTGAGATTAATTCTCCTTTCTTTGGATTGACCCACTCAGAGCACATGGCTAGAAATGGACGTGTGCCTTCTTGGGCTTTATTTTTTGCTTTGTTGTGTTAATTTGACATGGATGTCCTAAAAACAAGGCTGCCTATATACTTGGTTACATGATCTTAGAAAAATGCCTTTCAAAAATCTCTGCAAGGGCTTCCCTGGTGGCGCAGTGGTTGGGAGTCCGCCTGCCAATGCAGGGGACACGGGTTCGTGCCCCAGTCTGGGAAGATCCCATATGCCACGGAGCGGCTGGGCCCATGAGCCATGGCCGCTGGGCCTGCGCATCCGGAGCCTGTGCTCCGTGGCGGGAGAGGCCACAGTGGTAAGAGGCCCGCATACCGCAAAAAAAAAAAAAAAAAAAAAATCTCTGCAAGTATCAAATGCCCCATAAGACAAAAAAGGACACACACACACGCACACGCACGGGCACATATACTTTATCTCTTTTTTTGTTTGGATCAAGGAAAGACAGTCCCACCTGGCCATGGCCAAACTTGTTGGCCACGACTCCTTCTGACTCCCCAGCGACGTTTGCTTCTCCTTGACCCACTTCTTTGCCCACTCCTAAATCCAAACCTGCTTTGCCAAAGAATCCAATCAGTCACTTACATGTTAGTATGAATTAGATTTCACACCAGGCTACCAGGTGCGTTTCTAACCTTCTCTCTTAGAGTAAAATGAAAAATTTTGTCCTCTCTAAGGAATTTCAGGCATGGAGGATGCTATCTGGGGAAACAGAGGGGACCATCCCAATATCCCCAGAAATTATTTCTTCACTGCCTAGGAATGGGAGACTCTCATTTCTGCTTCCCTGGCCTAGAAACAATACTTTTTCTCAAAGAAAAATATCTTTGCTTTCTAATCTTTATAAAGAGTTCAAAGAGGGGGCCCAGTGCCTGGAGGGAGGGCTGGCCCAGTATCCAGTGTTGGTGATGCACCCTAGAAGATGACCCCACTCCCTGAGAACATGCATTTGGGAGCAACAGAGCCCCTGGACACTCCTGAGGGAAGTGGACTCCTAAGTCACCCACCCATCGCAAATGAGCCCAAGGGATGGAGCTGCAGGGCTGACTCCCCACTGAGACAGATGTCTGTCTGGGTTCTAGTCCAACAAGCTTCGTACAAAAACCCTGCGGAACACCCGAAATCCCATCTGGAATGAGACTCTGGTCTATCATGGCATCACGGATGAAGACATGCAGAGGAAGACCCTCAGGTGCTTGCCGGGAGGGTGGGCAGAGAGGGGCCTGAGGCTGGGCAGACTGAGGCATGCGTGGTTCCTGGGGGCAGCGCTTTAAAACATCTCAGAGTAGTTTTTTGTTTCTTTTTTTCTTCTAAAAAGCAATATATATTCCTGATAGACACTTTTGAAAATACAGATAAGTGAAACTGTTAACATCTTGGTGTCTGGACATTTGGGTTTAGCGTGTGTCTATATTTGTGTGTATGTGTTTGTGTGTGTGTGTGTGTGTGTGTGTGCGCAAGTTTTTTTTTTTAATAAAGTTGAGTGTTTTTAAAAGTGTTTATAAAGATGGACCATCCTATTAAGTAATCAGCCAGTTTCACTTAACAATATACTGACGCCACTTCATATTCTTCTACAGTGTATTAAAATGCATTTTAAATTATATAAGTAATAAATGAGTACATTGTTCTTGTAAAGAATTATTGAGAAAACAAAGCTGCTTTCAAATGCTAGCCCCTCCCTCAGCCTGGGTTGCCTTTCTCCTTCTGTGAGCGTGTGTATATTCATTATATACATGCATACCCTATATATGTGTGTGTGTATATACACACGCACACACTGTCGTTTACAATATAAGAAATATCATGTTGAATATATCTGGAACGTGTCTTTTTCCTTAACAATATATCTTGGGGCTGTGGCCATGAGAAGACATTTAGATCTACCTAATTTTTAACTGCTTCAGAGTACTCCATAGCATGGGTCTATCACAGATTTTTTTAGTGTTTTATTATTAAGTGTTATGAATATACAGAAAAATATAGGATATAATAAAAACAAATACCCGTGAACCCAATACTCAGTCTTTCAAAAATCTTAATATTTGTTGTATTTGCTTCAGCTCTTTTTTGTAAGGAATAAAGCACTACAGATGCAAATTGAAGCTCCTTTTGTATACTTCATCCCCCACCCCTTTCTCTTCTTTCCTCCCCAGGGCGAAACACTATCCTGAATTCTATGGGTATCATTTCCAAGTGTGTCCTATGCTTCAGCTACTTAATTATGTATCTATAAACAATATATGGTATTGTTGGCATGTCTTAAAATTTTATGTAACTGTTTACCACTTTATCCAGTTCCCTGTGGACAGACATTTAGATAGCTTCTACCTTTTTTCTATTACAAACAAATTTGCGATGAGCATTCTTCATGCTTCCTTGTGTTCATATGAGTATTTCCTTAGGACAGAAACTAAGAAGGGATATTTGCTGGATTACAGAATATGGAGTGTGGGTCTTTTTAATTTGGCAAGGCATACAAACTGGGCTGTTCCAAGTACATTCCTATCAGCTACAATATTATTTTAAGGAAACATAAACATTTTTATTGCAATGTAATAACATGCATTTAGAAAAGTGCACACAGAAAAAGTGTACAGATTGATGAATTTTCACCAAGTGAACACACTGGGTTAAGAGAACAGAACATTCCCAGGCTACAGAAGCCCTCCCCTTGTGCCCCCTTCCAGTGAGGACCTTTTCCCCCAGGGGATTCACTACCCTAACTGCTAACAGGAAAAATTAATTTCATCTAGTTCTGTACTTTATACAAATGAAATCATACCACATAATTCCTTTATGTCTGTCTTCTTTCAGTTAATAGTATATTTGTGATACTCATCCGAGTTGTGGGTACTTGTAGGTTGTTCTTTCTCATTGCTATTTAGTATTCCATTGTGTGAATATAACACGATATTATTTATTCATTCTACCGTTAATTGGCATTTGGTTGGTTTTCTGTTTGGGGCTATTACAAATAGTGCTGCTGGGAACATTCTAGTAGCTATTTCTTGCATACATTTCTGTTGTATATACATCTGGGAGTGTAATGGCTGAGCCATGGTGTATGTATATGTTTAGCTTTATTAGAAACTGCCAGTTTTCCATAGTGATTGCACCAATTTACACTGCTACCGGCAATGTCTGGGAGTTCCAGTTGCTTCACATCCTCATCAACACTTTTCCATTTTGGCCACTCTGGCGGTTGTGTAATGGTGTCGCATTGTGGTTTTGCATTTCCCTGATGAGCAATTACAACATTATTTTCAATGCATACTGTTACATTTTTAGGGTTACTTCATAATTTTCTTGAGAAGTCCCCCCATTATAGAATACTTATGTTATTTCTGCTTTTTCACAACTATAAACAAAACTGTGGTAAAGATCTTTGTAGTTACGTATTTTTTCACTTATGTCTTCAAGGTAAATTCCTAGAAGTGGCGTTACTAGGTCAAAAATGGTGATTATTCGTGAGTCTTTGGAGACATACTGTCCTGCAGAAAGGATGGTGGTGTTTACACCCCCACTGGCTGAATGGAGACAATTTCTTTCTCCAGTTGTGTACAGTGTGGGGCTCAGCAGGAGGGTGTTCTGACCCTTCAGAACTTTGAACCTTGTTCAACAAATGTTAATGGCCAAGAAGCAAGGTGCTGTTAGTTCCTGTCTGTCCCCCATGGGGGGAAAAGTCCTTTCTTCCTCTTAGTATATGTCAGGATGAATTATCATGCCTCGATTGGTCCTTTTGGCCTCCTGAGGGACCTTTCTCATGACCTGCCCCTTTTTGTGCCTCTGGTCTACTCAATGCTGTGCAAAGTAGATAGCAAAAGACAATATAGTGTTCTGGAAATCAGGAGCTTCAAATTCTGGTTCTGCCCCTTACTGGGGAAAAATTATTCAACATATCTGGGCCCCAGTCTCCTCTCCAAAGTGGGAAACTCAGAGGTCTGGGGGGAGAAAGAATTAAATGAGAAGAGTCAGCTAAGTTCCTAGCCTAAGTTTGCAACAGATGATGCTGAAATGACCATAAAGTAGATGTAAAGGGGGCTGAACTTCATTAATCATCAGGGAAATGTATTGGGTTGGCCAAAAAGTTCATTTGGGTTTTTTCCAGAACATCTTATGGAATACTAATAAATTAATACTACAAGGAGATACTATGGCCCACTCAGAATGGCTAAAATTAAAGACCGACAAAATCGAAGTTAGAATGAAGAGCAACCAGAGCCTGCATAAACTGCTGGTGGGAGTGTAACTGGTGGAATCACTTTGGAAAACTGTTTAGAAGTTTCTACTGAGGTTAAACTTGTGTGTAGTCCATGGCTCAGCAATTCTGCTCCTAGGAAGATACCTAACAGAAATATGTATCTATGCATATAGAAAAGACATGAACATGAATGTTCCATTGCAGCTTTATTCATAACAGCTAGAAATGGCTCAAAACCAAATGCCCATAATTAGCAAAATTATTACAACGTATTTACACAATAGAATACTATACAACCAAAAAAGGGACAAATAACTATAGACATGGATGAATCTCACAGACATAATGTTGAACAAAAGAAACCAAATGTAAAAGGGTATACATCTGATTTTATTTAAATGTAAGTCAAAAACAAGACACTGAATCTTGCCAAGAGAACAAGATAGTGATTATCTCTGAGGGAGGTAGTGACTAGGAGGGATCATGAGGGTCTTCTGGGAGCTGGAGTGTTCTATATCTTGATCTATCTGAGTGGTAGTTACATGGGTGTATGCAAATTCAAAAATCCAACAAGCTAGAAATTTAAGATTTGTGTATGTTATTGCTTGTTAAGTTATACTGTGATCAAGAAGAAATTAGAAGTACCTGGCCTAGTGCTCAATAAATATGAAGTTGTATTATTCCTGTGCACATTACACGTTCCTTGCCAGCATCAATCAGAGCTCTTGGTACATAGTAGGAGCTCAATATATGCTCTTCTTTCTTTCTCCATCCTTTATGTCAATCGCAGGATCTCTGTCTGTGATGAGGACAAATTTGGCCATAACGAGTTTATTGGTGAGACCAGATTCTCGCTCAAAAAATTGAAGCCCAACCAGAGGAAGAACTTCAATATCTGTCTGGAGCGGGTGATCCCGGTGAGTGCCTTTGCCCCAAGGGTTCAATGGGGAAGAAGAGTTGGAGAGGTGGGTGCTGCCTTCTTTTGGGGCTGTAAAGGATGTGATAGATCTGTAGGGTGCCAGACAGGAGAGGGGCTTTGGCAGCTGTTGGAGGGAGGGTGAAGATTTCAGGTCAGAACATGGGGGTTGCATCCTGGCTATGCCTTCTACCAACCCTGTGTTAGCATCACTTCTGAAGGTCAGAGTGGTGTGGCAGAGTGGCCTGCCTGGGTTCAAAGCCAGCTCTGCCGTTTCCCTGCTCCCTGGCCTTCACCAAGGGTCTGAACTATTCTGGGCCTCAGTTTTTCTTGTCTCTAAAATGGGTGTTACAACAGCACCTGCCTCATAGGAGGCAGAACCTAGTACCTAATAAGCACTCATAAATTAACTGTTGTTATTATAGTAAATAATACTGCCTTAGCCACCTGTCAGTCAAGAAGTCATAAAGAATCATAGAGATACACAGGAGGCAGGATACCATAGCACGTAAGAGCATGGGCTCTGGAGCCAGACTGGGATTGAGTCCCAGTTTCTGCCACTTATAGTATAACTTGAGTCAAATGACTTAACCTATCTGTGCCTCAGTTTTCTTGTCTGTAAAATGGGATAATATAGTACCAACCTCATAGGGTCTTTTAAGGATTAATGTAAAAGTACATGTAAAGCATTAAAACTGTTATTGTTAGATGTGATACTCACCTTTTGAGAAAGAACAAGAACCAAATCGAGGTTGTCCAATTGGGCTACACCTCAGAATCAACTAGAGATTTTAAAACCAGAGTTTACAAAATAGATTCTGTGGGGGATCTCCCTGGATATTCTGACTTAGCAAGATAGGGTGAGACCTAGCAATCTGTATTTTTAGACATAATCCAACCTACCCTTTTTTACATCTGAGCCACCTGGGGCCCAAAAAGAGGAGCGAGTTGCCAAGGTCATACCGCAAGTCAGGGACCGTGTTCTCAGGCACCAGCCAGAGCCCAGCTTTCTTGCAATGACCTGCGTGCCTGCTCCCCCTGGGCAGTGGGCCAGCGCCCCATTGGGAAGCCGTGGGGGGTGGGAGGGGGACTCCTGCAGCATCCTCCCACCAGATGGCCAGCCTGAGGATGGACTATCTGTGTGCTGCACCATATTTTATAGCACAGACAAAGGAAGACACAACAGGGAGAATTGCAAGGAAGAATTTACACCGAATGCCAGGCTCCCAATAAATCATTAGATGTGCCTAGGGATGAAGCCTTTCCTCTGGGTCTTTGCCTGGTAACAGTTGGCTCTTCAGGCTTTGTCATCCTTCCGTCACTCAGTGAGTCCAGTTGGTCAGCTCCTGGGTCTGCCATCTCACTGTGATGGACGCAGCCAGCCTCAGAGGCACAGAGGTGGCAGGACAGGCCCGCACTGGCCCCACAACCCTGCTGATCATCTCCTTTGCTCTTAAACCTCCCACCACCAACTCCCCTCTTACGCCCCACTAAGGACAGGGACCTCATAAGCTCTGACCCCTCTCCTCTGGACTTCAGTTTTCCTCATTTCTAAAGTGGAGAGGTTGGATTTAACCAGTGCTTTTCACATTGTGTTCCCCAGAGCCTTAGAATCCTGCAAAAGGCCTTAGGAGCCATGGGGGAAGAAGCACCTGGTGGCCCCTGTGCCACTTCATCCAGAGCAGACAAAATCTTATCTGTTTTGTGTATGGGCTACTTTGCCACTTATTGGTTGTGGCAAGTGGTTTAACCACTGTGACCCTCAGTGTCATCATCTGTAAAATGGGGATAGTAATACAACCTACGTCAATAGGCTGTTGTGCATTAACATGGTCTCTCAAATGGTTAATGTTATATACATTTTAGCTGAATGGGGGAAAGCTGGAGGGCCACAGAAGCTTGGAGAACCCATCCTCATGGCTCTGGATGCCAGTGGAGGGGAGAAGGTGTTTCTGGTTTTTCTTGTGTAGGGAGATGAGCCCCATTGACAATGTTATTTTTCCTTTCTGTCTCCTTCCTCAAGATGAAGCGTGCTGGAACCACCGGGTCAGCCCGAGGCATGGCCCTTTATGAGGAGGAGGTGAGCGCTGAGTGGGTGTTGAAGCCACAGTCGGGGTCTGGCATCTCCCTTTTCTCTCCCTCCCTGGCCCCTTTCCCACTCTTTTACCCCAAACCACCTGCCTGTTGGTTCACCATGAGAGGTGCCCTTGCCCAAGGCATTAGAACATGAGACCAGGAGCATGCTTTTCACACCTGGAGCCCCCAAGGTGGGGGAAGCCCCATCCTCTCATAACCGAGAAACACCCTTGACCTTGGCAGAAGCTCTGCTGGCAGTTCTGCTGCACTCGAGCAATGCCACGCTCCCTCCATGGGGATGTAGGGTAGGTTCTCTGAGCTGTGTGTCTGGCAGAGGCTGGAGTTTGGCTTCACAACCATGCCCTCGGCCCCAAGAACTGCACTTTTGAGAAAACTGGGTGGATGGGGGGAGTCTGAGCTGAGTCACGTTGGAATCAGGGTCAAGCTCAGCCTATGATCAGAGTCAGGGTCAGTCCGTGTCTAAGAGTAAAGCCATTGGCCCCCATGTGCCTAGGACTGGGCCCCGTGGCTTTCATCATTTGCTCCTCCCTGGAGTCTGGGGTGTCTTCTGTCTGTAGTGCTGATTGCACTAGCACTGGCCCACCTCCTCCTACTTTCCACAGACTCTCTCTTTAATGATCGCCATCCACGTTGCCCAGACCCCTTCCCTCCTAGGCCCACACACCCTCTTCTCCTACTGCAGCAGGTGGAGCGTATTGGTGACACAGAGGAACGCGGCAAGATCCTGGTGTCCCTCATGTACAGCACACAGCAGGGAGGCCTCATTGTGGGCATCATACGCTGCGTGCACCTGGCGGCCATGGACGCCAATGGCTACTCAGATCCATTCGTCAAGCTGTGAGTCAATGTCTGGGGACTGTAAATGGGCCCCAGAGGGGGGTCCTAGATCCTTGCAAAGAGAGAACCAGAGAGCTTCCCCAAGATCATTGTACATTGAGGCCCAGAGAGGGCAAAGAACCTGCCCAAGGTCACACAGTGAGACGGATGCCCAGAACCGGTGAGTGTGAGTCTGGAGTCTCAGTCAGCCTGGTGTGTCACCCACCCATGTGAGAAGTTTTGTGGCTCTCCTCCTGTGGGAGAGGAGTGGTCAGCAAGGTTACAGTAATCCCATTTGTAGCACCTGGGAATCAGCAACACATCCCTCCAGAGTCCAGAGCCCCACCACCAAAGAAGCAACCTGACTTTTTCTGGATTCAGTCTGGAAATGCTCAAAGAAAAGACCTTAGGCTTTGGGGTTATTCCAGTTATCTCAGTCATGGGGAATAAGAGAGACTTTGTGTTCTGGGTCCTCTGAGAAGATGCCAAGAGGGGATTAAACAGAGGAGAAATGCCTGTGTGAGGGAAAGTAGGGGGAGAGTCAGGGGAAATGGGACAGCAGTTAGACGGCCATTCGAGTCTGACCCTAAGTGAGGGGACAAGGGAGGGAGGGATGGGTGGAAGCATCCCAGATGCAAGTTCAGCAAAGCCATCAGGAAGTCCTCAAGCCAAAATTGGCCATCACATGAGGCCCATGTCTCCTAGGAGTAGGCCTGCCATAGGTATCCCTGCCATGTTCGGTAGTCAGCTGGGAGTGTGGCTTGGCACAAACATGGCATGGATTTCCAAGCGTGGCAGCTGGGGCCTTGGTCATTTATGTTCCCTGTAGTTGGAGGTCCTTCAGGCACATTCTCCAAGCCGCCATTGAATCAGACATGGGATGCACCTCCCATCTCTGCCAGCTACCAGCTATGTAACTGTAAGCAAGTTATGTGATGTCTCTGAGCCTCAGATTCTTCATTGGTAAAGTGGAAAAAACAAGTCCACTTATTTCCAAGAGTGGCCATAAGGCTCAAATGAGATACCATATAAAAGGAATAAAATTACGCCTGGTACAGAAACATTTAGCTACTCTGAATAGAATTCTGCCTTGCTTGTGGCAGTAAAATGTGTGTTTATGTGGTTGTTGTTGAGAGCCTGAGGTCTGGATCCAGACTGCCCGGGTTTGAATCCCAGATCCAATAGTCTTCAATATTCTCCAGCTGTGTGACCTTGGGCTCATGCCTTAACATCTCTGGGCCTCTATGTCTTCATCTATGAAATGGGAAGAGTAGTATTGGTCATTTGGTCCTGTCCTCCAAGAAGCAGACACCAAGACTAGATGAGATGCTAAGAGATTTGCTGGGGAAAGTGCCTGGGAAGGAAAATTGAGAGAGAGCTGGAGGAGGACCATAGAGACAACAGGCCTGGTGCACGTCTGCTTCCTGGGGGGTAGTGGGGGGTAGTGGGGGGATGGTTGGGCAGGAAGAGTCTTAGACTGCAGTGCAGTTCTGTTAAGTTTCAACCATTGTGGTGCGGAATCCTTGAGCGCAGTCGCCCATTAGAGGAGCCCCGCATCTCCCAGAAATGGGGCTGCCTACTGTCGCTGCTGGCTCAGGTACTTGCTGAGAGTAGCCTGTGGGGAGCATGGCCACATGAAAACATAGTGGTGAATTCAGAGCCCAGCAGCTTGTCAGTCTCCCCCTGCAGTTGGAGACCTGAGAGATACATTTTCATGGAGTCGGTGCTCAACAAATACCTGCCATTATTGTATAAATAATTACTATCACTATCTTACTCATGGCAAAGAGTGTTTATTAATGATCTCTCCAACCTGGGAGACACTCCTTCCCCCATCCGCACTGCCTCTGACAATAGAAATCAATGCTTCCCTTAAGGTCATGGCTACAAATCAGGCCACAGTGGACTTTGCTCCAGATTTTCTTTGAAAGAGGATTTTAGTTAACAAAAGAACACACATGTCTGGAACGCGTTTGATTTCTAGGAGTAATTTTGTGTAATTTTCTAATTTTCCCACATGGTCCAATAGAGAACATTAGCTCCTGGGCTCCTGTCCTGTACTCCACTGAATCCCAGACACATGCAAATTGTTTTTCTTAAATAACTCTCCCCACCACCCCTTCTCCCATCTACCCAACCCTCCAGAAGAAGTAGAGTTGCAGTGGTCACCAGTGAATCAGCTGCCCTGGTGGGCATTGTAAAAAAGAAAACAGGAGATCATTAACCAACTTAAGATCCAACAAAGTTTTTTAAAGTCAGAATTGCCCTTTATTTTTGTTCAGCATCTGGTACCTTTCAAATCCCCTTTTGTATCTCTTCTTTCAGATTATCCTCAAAAGCAGTTCTGTGAGTGAGAAAGAAAAGTTTGCCTTCTTTACAGATTGGGACGCTGAGGCATGCCGAAATTACACTCATGTTGAGAGTTGCACAGCTAGTGACAGCTTGCATCAGAATCCAATTGTCCTAACTCTTAAAGAGTTTTTAGCCCATTTTATTTATTCGCCCAGAAAATGTTGATTGAGCACCTACTACGTGTCATGCATTGTGTCTACACTGGGGGAAGAGCCTTCTAGGCAGAAGAAATAGTATGTGCAAAGGCCCTGGGATGGAAAGGAGAGTGAATGGGGTGTGGGGTGAAGCACGTGGCACAAGATCAGGCTGGACAGGAGCAGGGACCCAACCACGTAGAGCCTTAAGGCCACATTAAGGATTTTGAACTTCACTTTTAGGTCAAAGGAGAGCCAGGAATAGTTTTGAACAGGAGACTGATCGTAATCAGATTTGCATCTTCTCCCTTTTGTCCATATCCTCATCATCTCCCCAGGACCTGGGGGCAGCTTAAGAGATAATCAGTAGTGAAGCCCCAGGCACCGTCTTCCAGGTTCTCAATGATCCATTGGGAGAAAGTCCTAGCTAAGAGCACAGACTCCAGAGGCAACAGCTGGGTTGAGTCCCCAGCTGTGTGACCAGAGGCACATGTCTCAACTTCACTCTGAACGCTCAGTTTCCTTATATGTAAATGGGTGGTTGTACCATCTAGGGTTTGTTGAGGATTAAATATGCATAAGGTGCTTAGGTAATGCCTGGCACCAAGTAGATGCTCTGATGCACGTTGGTCATTATTAATGTTGATTCACTTTCTGATCTGTTCATTATTCTCCTGACACTGGGAGGACCTTTGGGGTCATTAAGAGGCTGTTCTTATTCATTAAACTTCATCCATAATAGCCTCTCATGTCTCCTCTCAGCTGGCTGAAACCAGATATGGGAAAGAAAGCCAAACATAAGACTCAAATTAAGAAGAAAACGTTGAATCCTGAATTTAATGAGGTAAGGCTGCCCCATTTTTTGCCATGCTCTGGGATAGTTCCTATATGTGAGGGAGGAACAAATTCCCTGCTAGAAAGTTGTAAAGCACAAAAAAAAAAAAAATTTTTTCTTACATAGATCAGCTTGAATTATCTAAAGAAGGAATGAGTTCCTCATCATTGGAGGAAATCAAGCCTAAAACAAAAGCCTATAGATTTGGAATGTCATAGGGAAGACACTATATTTGGAGAGAGAATGAATTAATGTCTTTTACCAATGTCTTTACCAACTCTAATAGTATATAATACTGATATTTGAGCAAATAAATAGGGGCAGTTGTCCCCTTTACCACCCACCCAGTTGCCACTGCCCTCTCCCTCTCCCTCTCCCTCCATCCTCAGTGCATCCAGTCCTGCTAAAGCCACTATTAGATACCCATTGAATGTGCTTATTCCTCTGTATTCACACTGTTGACTTGTCAGGCATCTAAATACTCAAATGTTGAGCACTAGGTTAGGTCCAGCCACACAGCTCTTAGACAAAGCCATAAAAGTGGTGATGCAGAAAAACAATTAAAAATAAAAATAAAGTGGTGATGTAGGAAAAAAAACCTGCTAACATACAAAGTTGGTTTTTACCATATGTTATAAAATGGAAAAAGGAAGCCACAGTACAGTATATTCATATTATATTTCTATAATACAATATTCATATATTTCATATGGTATAAAATTCATATTAATTTTTCAAAACAGACACCAGTATGGTCACACATGGGGAATGTTGACAGTGGTCATTCTTGGGTAGATAGATAACAAGTTTTTGGTTATGGGTTTTTGTGGGGTTTTTTTTTTTTTTTTGCTTCCTTGTTCGTTTTAAAGATGAACAGGAATGAATTTTGTGATTAGGCAGAAGAGTTATTGACAAAATCAGATTATCTGAAAACATAGGCACCTAACCCTCAACTACCTTTAATCTCTGAACAATGGAGAGTGAGGAAAACCACTTCAGAAGCTATCAGAATGGAAGGACTGAGTTCATGGCTATCTGCCTTTAAGGAAACTTGACCAGGACCAGCCCTCTTAGAAACACCCCACCAGTCTTCTCAACTTCAAGCAGTGTCATTGAAAAGAGAATTATAGGGTCTGGGGGGCTTTATTATACGGAGTGTTAGTTGAGAGGGGTTCTTCAGGCCTGGGGTAAAGGCCCCTTTGATTCCAGATACCCAGTACAAGGTCCTCCTCTTGGTCCATGAACCCCTAAGACTCAGCCTCTTAGCTTCCGATGCCGAAGGCTCAGAGGACCCTGTCACTCACATGTCTTCCTCTGCTGCATCTAGGAATTTTTCTACGACATCAAACATAGTGACCTGGCGAAGAAGTCACTGGACATCTCAGTCTGGGACTATGACATTGGCAAGTCCAATGATTACATCGGTGAGTGCTCCCAGCTCCCGGGGAAAACCCTATCCTCTATCCTCCCAGGAGGGGGGAGCCTTACCCAGGGATGCACAGGGTTGAGGGCACTGCTTTACTTTGGTAATTACATTGTCCAAACGCTAAGTCGGGACCCATGGTCCTCACTTGGGTCCAATTTGGCTTACAAAGCTGGGAAGATTGGATCACGATTGGTTATTTGCTGAACAAATCACCTCCAGCAGAATAATTAAATTACAGAAGAGTGGAGCGTGTGGCCTCTGCAGAAAATAGGGTGTAGGGCTTCCCTGGTGGCGCAGTGGTTGAGAGTCCGCCTGCCAATGCAGGGGACACGGGTTTATGCCCCGGTCCGGGAAGATCCCACATGCCGCGGAGCGGCTGGGCCCGTGAGCCATGGCCGCTGAGCCTGTGCATCCGGAGCCTGTGCTCCGCAAAGGGAGAGGCCACGACAGTGAGAGGCCCGCATACCGCAAAAAAAAAAAAAAGAAAAAGGAAAAGAGAAAATAGGGTGCAAATGAAGTCTCCTTAATCTATTTGCAAGTCCAGAATGAAGGTTCTCCTGTTCCCAGTCCCCCTCCAAATAATGAGGTGGAGTAGGAGTCATTACAGGTGGAGTAGGGAGGGAATTCCAGACAACGGATACAGCAAGAGCAAAGATGTGCAGGCAGGATTGAGCAGGGTGATGAAACTGACTCTGGAAATAGATGATGAGTACCAGAAGTAGTGCGAGAGAATTTCAGTGAGTGGGTTGATGACTTAAAGAAGGTCTTTAAAAATAGACAATGAAGTTGTGACTTGATGCCACAGTAGGGAGCCATTGCAGGTTCTTGATAGGTAGTCTGTAGGCAGAGAAAGCCAGTAGTAATAATAACATCATAACCACAACCTCCAGAGAGAATGGATCCCAAGTGGCTGGAGCGGGGGTGGGTCACTGCTTGGTGGCAGTTTTTCCCCAACTAGACACTTGGGTCCAGAATGAGATTCCCGTGCATCCTTCCACTCTGACTGCCTGCCCCTATCTTCCCATCTTGTCCTCCAGGAGGCTGCCAGCTGGGGATCTCAGCCAAGGGAGAGCGCTTAAAACACTGGTACGAGTGTCTGAAAAACAAGGACAAGAAGATAGAACGCTGGCACCAGCTACAGAATGAGAACCACGTGTCAAGCGATTAGGATGGCGCCCAGGTCCCCACCTCCATGCCCCAGCCCATGCCCCGTCACCCCACAGCCTGTCCCAGCTGCCCGTTGCACTCTGGTCTCTCTTCTCTACGCTTCCCCCAACCCCATCACTCCTGGAGCCTGCCTTTGAAGTCTCCCCCGCACCTTGGACATTGCCACCAAAAACCTCCCCTCTCCTCAACACTGCGATGCGGGCTCTGAATGCAGCCCCTCTCTGATCCCTCCAGGATGGAGCCATAGGGATGGGGATGGGGAGATTTTTCACAAGGAGGTTGTTAATTTAACAACCTCTCAGCCTGGGTAAATTACAGAGGCTCTTCATCATTTAGGACTGTTTTTAGACCCTCCTGGCCTTGGACACACGCACATAACACACACACACACACACACACACACACACACACACACGCACAACTTGTTTCCTATGTCGACATCCACCTATACCCTCAGTTGTCAGCAGAGCCAGACAAGGCTGTGAGGATAAGCATTTGGGCAGAAATAGAGCATCTCAGGTCCCTCCACCTCTTCACATCATACACCCCAATTGCCACAAAACAGACCCCCATGTTTAAACTCCCCGGTGACTAGGAACACACCCTCCCGGCTCCAGGTGCATCAAGAAGTGACCATGCAGAATACCCAAAGGAACTGGGTAGCCCCCCCCCCCCTTTCAGGATGTCCCCTATTTGCTTCCTAGCAGAAACGAGCTCCCATTCTCTACCACCCACCTCCCCCCCTCTCCTCTTTCCCCTTCCCTTAGCCCAAGGGCACGTTCACCGCTCCCTTCCTCACCCTCTCACCTCTTCTCTCTACTCCCACCTCTTGCCCCTTCTCCTTTCTCCCTCTCTGAGGGGGTAAAATAGCAAAAGCAGAAAAGTGTATCTTAACACAGCCTCGCCTCCTCGCCGCCTCTCATCAGCCTGACCAGCAAATGCTGAGAAACTGGCAAATCCCTGAACTTCCATGTAGGTCTAAGCTTCTACAACCACCCACTTCTCCCCTTGGCAGAGCCGGGTGTCCTCGGGCCTTGGGCTGCTGCTGGCGCTGCCCTGGGTGCATGGCAGCATCCTGCAAGCTGTGTAGACACCCCGTAGAGGGGCTTTCTCAGCCCCTGGCCTCCCCAAGTGGGCGCAGAACGTGCTTAAACCAGAGGTCTGGGTTCCAGGAGGCCTCTCCAAAGCCCCTAGCCTTTCTCCTTCCTTTGCTCTTAGCTAAATGAACAAATGACCCCCACCCCCACCCCCACCCCTCTCTCTCTCTCTCTCTCTCTCTCTCTCTCTCTCAGACTCTCTTGCATCCTGTCTCTCACTCAGAATCGCCTCTGGTCTCTCTGTCTCTCTATCTCTTGCACCCTCTTCATTGTGTCAGGAGAACAAAACACCATCATGGACATAAAACTTTAGAGAGTGACAGATCCTGACACCAAAGGCTTTTGTTCCATCATGAATTGTTCAGTCTTTCTTCCTAAAAATTAAGAAAAAAAATTTTTTTTTCAAAGGAGGAAAAGGCAACGAGGACAAACATTATAAGGTTCACGGTTAGGTCATCTTCAGTGCCCTGTGAGAAAGGTTTGATTTTTCCCAATTTCCAGTCAGTCTTCCTTCATGAAAATTGCCCCCCCCCAGTACCCCACCATTATCTATAGAAGTAGCCAGAGGGACACTAAAACTCTCACTTTCTCCAAACACACATCTTTTAACCTTCCATTTCTGGGCCCTCCACCCCTAGCTCCCTTGACAAGTCATTGGAAGTCATTGATTTCTTGCCTTGAATAACCATTTTCTAGACCCCAGGTATTTCGCCTTCTCCACGATGGCCAGCAGCTTCCTGGCTGCCATCTTCCCTCCTGACCCTCTCTCTCCAGTGGCCCCCTTGGAGTGCCCACTCTCAGCCCGCCTCCTGTTCATGGTTTGCCCTTAGGAGAAAGCATGCTGGCTGTGTCTCCCAGGCCTAACGCTGGCATTGGTGCTGGACTCAGCATGCGGCTAGCTCACAGTGCCTCTGTCCAGGCGCGCCCCCTCCCTGGTAAGTGTAAGCACCTTCCTGCTAGAACACACACACACACACACACACACACACACACACTACACACATACACACACACACACTACACACATACACACACACACACACACACACACACACACTACACACATACACACACACGCCCTCTGGTGCATGCAGAACCACCCATCGCCTTTCTTTGTGATGATGTAGCCAAAAATAAAGTAGGACTATCCAGGAAAACTGATGGCCTGGGTTTTTCCTCTCTGGTTTCTGGAAGCTTTTTCTCCCCACCAACACACATGACGTACCTGGATAGTCAGTAGTTAATGAGCATCTACCATGTTCCAGCCACTGGGGATACAGCAGTAAACAAGGCAGATGCGGTCCCTGCCCCCGTGAAGTTTGCTTTCTGATGGATATCATCTTGGAAAGGTGGGCTCCAGCCAACTTGACTGACCTCACGCCCTCCTGGAAGAATGCTTTTTGCTGGTGTCCACCCAATAAGAAGGCAGCATCCTCATCTTTTCCCGACTAACCTAACCTTGGGGAAAACTCCCTAGTGGTCATGGAATGAGATAATTTCAAGGCTGAAAGAGACCACAGAGTTGAGCCAGAGCCTGGTTCAGTCAGCTCACTTATCTGACAGATGAATAACCCAAAGCCCAGAGAAGGGAATGGGCACATCCAACATCTCATGGCTGCAGTGCCAGGAAAGGAGCTAGATCGTTGGATCCCCTGTGCAATGCTCTTAACGCACTGATGATAAGAAGGCAGATCACCAAACACCTCTTTTATATTGAAGCACTTTCCATCCTGCGATGAGCCTTTTCAGAAATGACCCCTTACTTGAGATTCTCAACAGTCCTGAAAGTGAGCTAGTGAGTAACTAACTTTCCAGAAGGATTTTTAAACTCACTACAAGTGAGATTTTCAGCTTACATCAAAAGAGCTTAAGCAACTCATCAGGAAGATCGGTTGCTTCTCAGAAGGAGCTGACAATTCCATCCAACGGAAATTTCTCTTCCATGCCAAGTTTGAGGCAATTTCCTTTTCTCACTCCCAGAAGGGTGGTTCTCACTGTTGGGGGCAGAAGTTGGCATATTAGAATCACCTGGGGAGATATATTTTTCAAACTACCCATGCTCTCCCTGCCACCATCGCCCCTTCCTGCAGATTCTGCTACACCCCGGGGACCAGAGGTATATTTGAAAATATTTCCTGGTTGATGGCTTGGGCTTCCCACCTCTATCGTGACTTTGCAAACCACTGCCCTAAAAGCCCATCATTTTACCTACGATTCAGTCAGCTGCCACTAAGTGGAGAGGGGTGCCAGCTAGGGCCACACAGGCCTTTCGGAATGGCAGGAAACCCTACTTGCTGTGCTCTTTCCCTGTGCTCATGGTGGATCACTAATCAATATGGCATTTTTCCCACAGAACCCACTAGCAGCATCTGCATTCTTCTCAACACAGCAGTCTACCCCTGGCAGCCACCGCCAGTCAGTCATAGGCAGCTGAGAAGAAGCCTAATTTCCACCTCTGAAATGGTAGATCTCCTTCCCTCGGCGTGGGACATGCTTAACAGGCTGAGATGAATACACATGAGGAAAGTTTTCATAAATATCAGTACACCTAACTTGACTAATTTTCTTTTTTTCCCCACTGAAACCAAACATAGTGTAAGAGGCAATGTGGTGTGGTAGAAATCACCTGACCAGAAAAGCACACCAGCTTTTTAATCCACTCAGTGCAACATTCAGATCCTGACTGTCACTTACTAGCTGTGGAGCCTAACCTCTCTGAGTCTCGGTTTCCTCATCTGGAAAATGGGGACGATATGTGAGCTTGAGCAAGTCCCTTCCTCCTGTGGGTCTTCAACTGTATAGGCAGGACATCGTTTGTGGTCCCCCGGGCCCACTCATAATGCCTTCATTTCCCAGTCATTCAAAGAAGACCTAGACCTCGTTGAGGGCAGATCCCCTGACTGCAGTCCTGCATTATGTGTTTTGCATAAAACACACAAGAATGAGCAATCTATAATTTCCTGTTCCTGTTTCTTTAAAGAAAACAAGAACGTAAAGTCACCTGCAAAGACATGAGGGCCTAATTCTGGATTTTTCCAATTATGCCCTCAGTTCTTTTAGAGTTGTCTCACTCATACCTAATTCTCTGCACTGTTTTATGGTACTAGGCTTTATTACATCTTTACAAAGAATTCAGTGCTGGTTTTCTAAGGACAGATGGCTTTCGCACTCATGTCGGATTTGTTTACATATATTTTGTCAAAAGTATATATTTCATTAACAAGTACGATTGCCCAAAAAGCATTTGGGAGCAAACAGAATCTTTGATAAACATACATTCCAACTGTATGTATAGAGTGTCACATAGATGAATGCCCATCCCCTTCATGGTTCCACATGCCTTAGGCATTAAGTCAATATGTTATACAGAAGGAGTGGGGAGTGTCAATTAATTGATGAGCTGGTTAAGACAAGGGTGATTCAAAAAGATAGCTAATTGGCACTGACTGCTTCACCCAACAACAGCAGGATACACATTCTTTTCAAGCTCACGTGGGATATTCACCGAGATAGACTACCATCTGGGCCATAGAACGCACCTTAACAGATTCAAAAGCATAGATAGCATACAAGGTATGCTCTTTACCACAATGGAATTAAACAAGAAATCAAGAAAAGAAAGATCTGGAAAATTCCAACGTCTTTGGAGATTAAATAACACATTTCTAACACACACATGGGTCTAAAAGTCTCAAGAGACATTGAAAAAATATTTTACACTCAAGGAAAAGAAAAAATAAAATAAAATTTAGAGACACAGTGAAAGCAGTGCTTAGAGGAGAATTTTTAGCACTGAATGCATATATTAGAAGAGAAGAAACATCTAATCTCAGAGATCGTGGAGCAACAGGTGAGACTATTCTGCAATGATTTCATAATTGGTGGAGACAACACATTATGATTTGGCAAACCCATAAAATGTACAACGTAGTGTGAACCCTAAAGTAAACTTTGAACTTTATTTAATAATAACATGTCAATATCAATTCATCTTGCAACAAATGTACCACACCAAATTTGATAACAGGGGAAACTATGGGTGGAAGGAGAGAGGACGTAAGTGAACTCTGTACTTCAATTATTTTTTAAACCCAAAACTTCTTTAGGAAATAAAGTCTATTAATCAAAAGGGGGAAAAGTATAGGACAATGTCGTTTAACAAAAAATAGACACATGGTTAGAGTTTGTGTGTATGTGTGTGTGCGTTAGCCTAGAAAAAAATATCTGGAAAGATCTCCACCAAAATGTTTATAGATGTAGTCTTCAAAGTTTAGGATCCTGGATGGTCTTTATGCTCCCTGATTTTTCCGACATGTTTCTTTTTATAATATGCAGGTACTGCTGTAAAGATCATAGGAGACCATAAACCAATTTTGTAGGTAACAAAAAAAGACAAAGGAAACCCCCCCAAAAGTTTTTACTTATGACTTCTCTTGGGTGAGGTACTAAGCTGGGTTGAAAAGCAACATTTTCAGAACAGTCTGAAGAAAGGCCTGATGTTCTAGGGGGCTGGATAAAGGCAGAGTAAGTCTCAGAGAGCAGGGGAAAGAGCTGGGAGACACAGGGTCGAAGGGGTTTTTGATTTCTTAAAGGCAAAGAACAAGGTTATGGCTCCTCCCTTTCAAAGAAAGGAAACCAGTGACAGTCCAGACTCAGGGCACAGCTCTACCCTTTCGAGAAAATGAAACTAACAGCCTCCTAGACCCAGGCAGCGGAAGAGGTAGAAGCTAACAGGTTTTGGCAGCCAACTCTGCTGCCTCTGGCTCTCCTGTCCCTGCCTGAGCATCATGAAGAAGTTTAGAAAGACCCGAGCCAACCAACTGGACAAGTTCATCGAAGACCGCCACCTGCCAGACAAGGATTTCCGCACGCAGGTCAATGAAGCCATCCACATCATCTGCAGTTTCCTGAAGGAGAGGTGTTTCCGATGGGCCCCTGACCCTGTTCGGGTGTCCAAAGTTGTGAAGGTGAGTCCAGAACTGCCTGGCTGGGGAGAAGGGGGCTGAATGAGCAAGTGTTTCCACAGAGACAGAGAGCAAAAGGTTGAGGTCTCTGGGGCTGGTGGTTTCTGATTTATCCATGCCAAAACTATAACCACAGCTTGTGAAAGTAGCTTCTGGGGTGAGGGCCTCCACCTGTAAGTTTTTAACAAATGCCCAGGTCAAGTTTATAAACCACCTATGTCATGTCCACTACAGAGATAGACAAACTGAAGCCCAGCTGTATCAACAATCCGCTAATCATCGACTGGGGACACACCATTCCTGCAGATTCATGAGCTGGTTAAGAGTGTAAGTTTTGAAAGCAGATAGCACCTGCTGCTGTGAAATCTTGGGCGAGTCACTTAACCTCTCTGTGCCTCAATTTCATCATCCATAATTCCCAGTACTTTGCAGGGCTTGCAGATCAAGTAAAATAAGCCATGGGCCAGTTTACAGTATTAATTATATAAGGTCAAAAAGAACAGGGAATAAAGAACACAGACCCTGTAAAAAGGCAACCAGGGTGTGAATTGCATCTCTGCCACCTACTAGCTGCGTGATGGGGCCAATACATAATCTCTCTCAGCATCTGTTTCTCCATCTGGAAAATGAGAACAGATAATAATAGTAACTAAATCATAGAGTTCTTGTGAGCATTCTAGGAGTTGACTGGTAATGCCTTCAGAACAGTGGCTAGCACTCAGAATGTTAGTGATTGTTCTCAGCATTTTATTTAGGAAGGCTCTTCTCAGTGATAAATGTCAGTTCTCCTTCTCACCACCTTTTTTAGGGTGGCTCCTCAGGCAAAGGCACGACCCTCAAGGGCCTATCAGATGCTGACCTTGTCGTTTTCGTCGCCAGTCTCACAAGTTTTCGGGAACAGCTTCAGCACCGAAGAGGATCCATCAAGGAAATTAGGAGACAGCTGGAAGCCTGTCAAAGAAAGGAAACATTTGAAGTGGAGTTTGAGGTCCAGAAACGGTGAAGGAAGAAGCCCCGTGCTCTCAGCTTCGTGCTCAGGTCCCCTCGGCTCCTCCAGGGGGTAAAGTTCGATGTCCTGCCCGCCTTTGATGCCCTGTGTTAGCAGTCACAAGGTGTTTCAGCCTTTGTCCTATGTCAGGGCTTCTTCCTCTTTTTTTTTTTTTTTTTTCATGTTTCTGAGCAGAAATCTTCCTCAGTTCAAGAGTCTATTAAAACATAAACATGCCTTCAACATGAGGAGGAGATCTTAGCATCTCTCTCAGAGCAAGATAACTAGGGTCGTATTCAGCCACCACAGTGACATTAAACAACAAATTGGTACAATTTGGGGGTAAGACTTTTTTTTTTTTTTTTTTTTTTTTTTTGCGGTACGCAGGCCTCTCACTGTTGTGGCCTCTCCCGTTGCGCAGCACAGGCTCCGGACGCACAGGCTCAGCAGCCATGGCTCACGGGCCCAGCCGCTCCGCGGCACGTGGGATCTTCCCGGATCGGGACACGAACCCTGTCCCCTGCATCGGCAGGCAGACTCTTAACCACTGCGCCACCAGGGAAGCTCAAGACATTTCTTATACAATACCTGCCAGGCTTACTAGTTCTACTTATGGCAAATTGTGTGAATCTTACCTTTCTACAAATGAGGCAGCAAAAGATGTACACTACTACATATAAAGTAGATCACCAGCAAGGTTTTACTGAATAGCATAGGGAACTATATTCAATATCTTATAATATATCTTATATATTTGTAACTGAATCACTTTGCTGGACACCTGAAACTAACACAATATTGTAAATCAACTATACTTCAATTTAAAAAAATAGATAAATCCCAAAACACTGAGGCAGCATATATCTGGTGTAAACACAATATGTTAATTTCATCTTTTATCCAAAGCATAAGGGAATATCATCAAATTTATCTGAGGGTTGGAATCTGTAGACAATCTGCAGGAACATTGGGACAGGAAGCAGTACATCTCTGAGGCTCATTTCCACTGAGTACCTTCCATGTGCAAGGCACTGTTCTATGGCCATAAATGAGACAGACAGGGAACTTCTCTCCTGGAGCCTGACAATAATAATTTAAATACCATAAATGAAAGGATAACTTGTTGAGACAAAAACTAAATATGGTGATTCAAAAGAGAATGATGGGGCTTGAGTGTTTAGACAGGGCAACAAGGGAGGTGACCGCTGACCCGAGGCTCGAGGGATGAGAGGAAGCCAAACCTGGGAAGATCTGGGGGCTCCAGGAAGAGGAAACAGCAAGTGCAAAGGCCCTGAGACAGGAATGAGCTTGGCATATTTGAAGAAGTGAAATAACCGGGGGAGTAAGTAGCAAAGGGATCAAGGCAAGAGGTGAGACGGCAGAGGTGGCAGGAGACAGGTCACACCAAACCTCCTGGGCCACTGCGAGGACTTTGGATTTTATTCGGATGTCCTGGGAAGCAAGAAGTGGAAGGATCAGGTTTTAAAAGGCCTCTGTGGGTGCTGGGTAGAGAATGGGCTGTGGAGGATCCAGGAAGGAGGCTGCTGCCATCTCTGCTGTGAGAGATGATGCTGGCTTGGATGGGGTGATGGCAGTGGAGATGGGAGTGGCGAGGACTGGGGATGGTCCTCAGGCCTCCTGGCTCTGGGCCTACTGACCTTTCCACTGCACCCCATGGTCAGTGAGCTTGTCTCCTCAGAGGGATTGAAAGAAACTCAGAGAAAAGCTGACATCTTCACATTATGGATTAATTCCCAACAGGTCAGGTGATCAAAGGGTACAGACCTGACCCTCAAGTCTACGTCCAGCTTATCCAAGAGTGCGAGTCCCTGGGGAGAGAGGGCGAGTTCTCCCCCTGCTTCACGGAGCTGCAGCGAGCCTTCCTGAGGGACCGTCCAACCAAGCTGAAGAGCCTCATCCGCCTTGTGAAGCACTGGTACCAAATGGTATGGCATGTCCCATCCAGACAGAGAGTGGAGGAGGAGGAGGAGGGAGAGAAGGAAGAGAGTGAGGACAAGAGGAGGAGGGAGGGGTGGAATAGAGGGAGGGAAGGAGGAGGGGGAGGTGTGGGGAGGAAGCAAGGATGAGGCATTGGGAGGGGGAAGAAGGAAGGGGAGGGGAGGGGAGAGGAGTGGGGAAGAGAAGAAAGAGGAGCGGGAGGAGGAGAGGAATCTGAAAGGATGGGGGAGGAAGGAGGGAGATGGACAGAGATGAAAAGAGGGAAAGAGCATGAAGGAGGGGAGAAGGCAGGGAACAAGGAAGGAGAGGATGAGAGGAAGAAGGTGGAAGAGTAGAGGTTGTGGGGAGGAGGGGAAAGGAAAGGGAGAAGAAGGGTAGGGCCCGGGACAGGTGCCAGTGGACTCAGGTGTCTCATTCTTCCTGGTCTTCCCGTATCAGGAAATAACAACTCCACCCTTCCAGTTACTCTGTACAAAACCATGGCTCTTTCTTACCTTTTTCACACACACACACACACCCACACACACACACACACATCCAGCCAGTCTGTAAATGGCTTGGTCCTGTATCTAAAATATACCCATTATCATCAACCATCACCACCTCAGTCACTCCCACCCTGGTCCAAGTCACTTGGGAGGCTCACAGGATCTGCCCTCGACCTCTCTGAACTCCCATCTCTGCCCCCTCAGCACTCCCCCAGGCCATGCTCTGCTCTTCGTTAGTCCTCCAAGAGGGAAACTCTACTCCAGCCTCAGGGCCTTTGCATGAGCTTATTTGTTTATTGCCTGTCTCCCCACTAAAAATGTACATAAAAGAAGGGATTTGTATATTTTCTTCACTGCTGTATCCCCAGAATCTAGAACAGTGCCTGGCACATAATAGGTTCTCAGTAAGTAATTACTCGACAAATTAATGAGTGCTAACGCCCCCACCCCCCAACACACACTCTTCTGTTCACTTCCTAGCTGTCCGAATTTGGGCAAATGAATTAACATCTTGCCCCTCCAGTTTTCTCACTTGCAAAGAGTAACATGGCACAGCAGTAGTAAATCACATACCACAGTGATGCCCATGTAGATTGCTTTGGGTAGTATGCACATTGTAACAATATTAATTCCTTGAATCCATGAGCATGGTATATCTTTCCTTTTATTTTTGTCATCTTCAGTTTCTCTCATCAAAGTCTTATCAGGGTACAGATCTTTCACTTTTATGGTTAAATTTATTCCTAGTTTTCTTCTTCTTTTTGATGCAATTGTAAATGAGATTGTTTTTAAAGTTCTCTTTCTGATAGTTTGTTATTCATGTATAGAAATGCAACAGATTTCTGTATATTATTTTTGTATCCTGCAATATTCCTGTATTCAGTTTTTAGTTCTAAAAGTTTTTTGGTGGCATCTTTAGGGTTTTCTATGTATAGTATCATGTCATCTGCAAATAGCAATAGTGTAACTTCTTCTGTTTTAATTTGGATGCATTTTGTTTCTTTTTTTAATGTTTTTTTAAAAGTTTATTTATTTTATTTATTTATTTTTGGATCTGTTGGGTCTTTGTTGCTGTGCGTGGGCTTTCCCTAGTTGCAGCGAGTGGGGGCTACTCTTCGTTCCAGCGCGCGGGCTTCTTATTGCAGTGGCTTCTCTTGTTGCGGAGCACGGGCTCTCGGCCCGTGGGCTTCAGTAGTTGCAGCACACAGGCTCAGTAGTTGTGGCACACGGGGTGGGCTTGGTCGCTTCGTGGCATGTGGGATCTTCCCGGAGCAGGGCTTGAACCCGTGTCCCCTGCATTGGCAGGCGGATTCTTAACCACTGCGCCACCAGGGAAGTCCCTGCATTTTGTTTCTTTTTCATGCCTGATTGCCATGGACGGACTTCCAATACTATGTTGAATATATGTGGGGAGAGTGGGCATATATGTCTTGTTCCTGATCTTAAAGGAAATGCTTTTAGCCTTCACCATTGAGTATGGTTTAGCTGTGGGTTGGTCATATAGGGCCTATATTGAGTTATGTTCTCTCCATACCCACCTTGTTAAGATTTTGTATCACAGATGGCTGTTGAATTTTCTCAAATGTTTTTTCTGTATCTGTGGAAATGGTCATATGCTTTTTATCCTTCGTTATGTTAATGCAAATGTATCACGTTGATTGATTTGTGGATACAGAAGCATCCTTGAATCCGTGGAATATATCCAACTTGATCATGGTGTATGATCTTTTAATATATTGTTGAATTTGCCTTGCTAATATTTTGTGGAGGATTTTTGCATCTATGATCATCAGGCCTATAATTTTTTGTAATATCTTTGTCTGGTTTTGGTGTAGAATGAGTTTGGAACCATCTCTTACTCCTCAATTTTCTGGAATAGTTTGAGAAGAATAGGCATTAACTCTTCTTCACATAAAAGCTGAACAAACTCATTTTCCTAATTTTTTTTCCTCTTCTCAGTGTAAGATGAGACGTGGGAAAAAACTGCCCCCACAATATGCCCTGGAGCTTCTGACAGTCTATGCTTGGGAGCAAGGAAGCATGGAAACAGGATTGAGCACAGCTCAGGGATTTCAGACTGTTTTGGAATTAGTCCTGAAGCACCAGCACCTCTGCATCTACTGGGAAAAGTATTATGACTTTGAAAACCCTATTACTGGACAATACCTGAGAAGGCAACTTGCAAAACCCAGGTACTCTATCCCCACATGGCTTAGCTCCCCACATAAATGAACCCATGAATACAGCTGTGGCACCTTGGAAATGTAGGAAGTGAGAGGGATCCATATTTATTGATCATCATCTATTGTCAATCACTGGGCTGGGCACTTTACTCCTACCATCTGATTTAAATAATAAATTTAAATAATAACCTCCAATCCAGTGAGGCAGGCAATATGCTAACCATTCTACAGATGACTGAGGTTTGGAGAAATAAGAGCTTGTCCAAACCTTAACAGAAAATGAGTGAAATACCTGAAATTTGACTAAAATAACAATAGCTACAGCAACAATAATGACTGCTCCCAGGAAGTAAGAGCTTGCTGTAAGACCAACACACTCGAACAGAATAGTAAAATTTTGGTTATTAAAACTGACATGTATGGACCCCTTATTATGTTCCAGTTACTGTTCTGAGCACTTCACATGCTTGTCTAGATCCTCATACAGCATGCTTTGAGGTAGGGTTATTCAAATCTCCCCATTTCACTGATGAGGATACTGAGGATTAGAGATTCAGGTGACCTGCCCAAGGTCACACCACTAATAAAGAGCAGAGGTAAGATTCAAACCCAGGTCTATCAAGGCCCGAATGCAAGCCTCCTTCTCCTTGTGTCCAATGCCCACCGTAGGGGAGGGCACTCAGGACACACCCCAGGGAGCAGTGCCCTCCTGGGCCCCTCCTGCTGCCCCGAGTCCCAGTCTGCCCAAGTTGGTATTTTGCTCTGCCAGGAGCTCTAGACCCCCGCAACACAGCCCACATACTCACCTGCCCCTCTCTAACTGTTGCTTTTCAGATCTGTGATTCTGGACCCAGCTGACCCTACTGGAAATGTGGCTGGTAAAGACCCATATGGCTGGCAGCTGCTGGCACAAGAGGTTAGAGTCTGGCTGGGATACTCATGCTGTAAGAATTGGGATGGGTCTCCAGTCAGCACCTGGAAGGTGCCGGTGTGACCTCCTGATTCCCTCATGTGACCTGATATTAATGGCAGGTTGAAATAACAACTTCTAGAAATACTGCATTAAATCAAATTGAATTTCATCTCTGTCTTTGTACTCTTTTACTGTGGTTACTAGAAAATGTAAAATTACACATGTGTTCTGCCCCAGAATGAATCACCGGATTAGACAATAGGCTTACCAACTCACATTGTCATTTACAAAAGTCCAGTCAATAAAAACTCCCTTAAGGAAGCACAAAAGATCAAGCATGTTCTTACCACCTGAGTCACTGGTCACGTGTGTAGCTGGGAAACAGTCTTTGGCTTCTCCATATTACTGTTCCTCCTTTGAGTCCTCCAGCATCCCTGTGAGATGGGTCTTATTCTTGTTCTCATAATAATACACTGAGATTTGGGCACTTGCTTGAGTCACCAAATATTCCAGCAGCATTTGTTGAAGGGACCATCCTTTCCCCACTGTTCTGTAAAAGCCACCTCTAACATATGTCCAGAGCCCGTCTGTGTGTGAGTCTGCGCAGTTCCATTGGTCAACTTTGGCATCCTTGAGTTAATAGTACCTTGACTAATTACTCTAGCCTGGTATTAATTCTTAATATCTTGTAGAAAACTCTGTTTTTATCCAAACCAATGTCTTCTCTTGGCTCTATTTCTATGTTAATATTATATTCTGTTTGTGAAATTTCACCCAAAATACGGGGAGGCATTTGATTAGAATTCCATAAATTAGTTCAGGGAAGATGACATCTATTGAGAATCCCAATCCACAAACTTGGAGCTTCTTTCCATTAATTTTCCTCTTCTTGAATTACTCTGTAACTATGTTTTATAGTTTTTCCCTGCATTGGTCTTAAGTGTGTTTTGTCATATTATTCCTAGATACTTGTTTTTATGTTATTGTACTTAGTAGGTTTTCTTTAATTTCATTTTGTGATGGTTGGTTTCATGAAGACCTAAATGTTTTCAGTGGGTATATATGATTAAAGCACGGTGAGCAAGTGAGCTTTATACTTTTCTGAATTTTGTGATTTTTGTTTTGCTGTAAATTTATACTGCTTGAATGACCACAAGAAACAGTAAAGCATTTTGTTTCAAAACCTTTTGTGATAAGTATTTGTCAGCTGAGCTCTGATAGTTTGGGCAAAGCTGGCAGACCCAGGTGACAGAAGGCTCAAGGGTGCTGCAGTTTGGAGCTGCTGGCTCATGAGGTTCAGAAGCAGATGAGCAAGTGTGTTAGGGGTGACGGAAATGCTCTCATGAAATTTGAAGCACCCGAGTCATAAATTCCTGACTGCCCAGAGCTGAGTCCCCATTCTGGGCAACTTCCTGCTGAAGAAATGAAACTGGGAAGAACTAAGGTTGAAGCAACAGATATGAGGGTGGAGTTCTCTGAGCCGCCCTGGGCACTCAGCATCGTGGTCAGGTCCCCTAGCCCCACCAGGGGGTGCAGTTATTTTTTTCATTATTATTAACTTTTATTGGAGTGTAGTTGCTTTATAGTGTTGTGTGGGGTGCAGTTTGATGTACTACCTGCCTTCCACCCTCCCAGCCACATGGAGTTTCAGCCTTTGTCCTGTATCAGGGCTCCTTTCTCTCTCTCTTCATATTTCCGAGCAGTTTGAGAGCCCGCACAGTTTGAGAGCCTTACCAAAATAAGATGTCCCTAAAAAATGGGGAGGAGATCACATTGGGTGGGCCAAAAAGTACCTTCGGTTTTCAAGTAAAAATAAAAGACCCCTTTTTCATTTTTACCAAGAACTTTATTGAACAACGTAATCACCCTTTTGTTCCACTACCTTCTTCCATTTTTCAGGCAACTTCATAATTCCATCTTTCCAAAACTTTTTATCTTTTTGAGCAAAGAACTGTTCCAGGTGCGAACCCACACCCCCTGCACTGGAAAGCAAAGTCTTAACCACTGGACCGCGAGGGAAGTCCCTGTCCTTTATTTTTGCTCGGCATTTGATACCTTTCAAATCCCCTTTTGTGTCTCTTCTTTTCAGATTATCCTCAGAAGCAGTTCTGTGAGTGAGAAAAGTTTGCCCTCTCTACAGATTGGGACATTGAGGCATGCCCAGTTACACTCGTGTTCAAAGCTGCACAGCTAGGGACAGCTCGCAATTTTTCTATCGACTTAAAAATGCCTTAAGAAATAGTCTATTAATCAAAAAGTAAAACCATTATAGTCATGCCATTAAAAAAGAGAGAGAGAAGGAAATTATGTTTGTGTGTATGTGTGTGTTAACCTAGAAAAACATCTGAAAAGATCTGCACCAAAGTAGTTGTAGTCTTTCAGGTTTAGGATCAGGGATGGACTTTATGCTTTTGGATTTTTCTGACCATTGCTGTTTGCAATATACATGTACTGCTGCAAAAATCACAGGAGACAATAAAACAATTTTGTCAGCAACGAAAAAAGAGGAAAAGGAAACCAAAAGTGTGTTTTTACTTATGATTACTCTTGGGTGAAGTACTAACCTGGCTTAAAAAGTACCTTTTCAGAGTACAGTCTGAAGAAAGACCAGATGTTCTAGGTTGCCTGTTAAAGGCAGGGAGTAGTTCTGGAATACTGGAGGAAAGAGCTGGGAGACTGAACAGGGTTCAGAATCAAAGGAATGTTTGATTTGCTGAGAGACAAAGACTCAGGGCAAAGCTCCTCCCTTACAAGGAAACGAAACCAACAGCAGCCCAGACTCAGGGCACACCTCCTCCCTTCCAATGAAATGAAACTAACTGCCTCCTGGACCCAGGCAGTGGAAGAGATAGAAGCTAAAAGGTTTTCCCCTCCAGCTCTGCCCTCTCTGGCTCTCCTGTCCCAGCATCATGATGGAGCTCAGTGATACCCCGGCCAAGTATCTAGACAAGTTCATCGAAGACCACCTCCTGCCAGACGAGAATTTCTACACACAGGTCAATGAAGCCATCCACATCATCTGCAGTTTCCTGAAGGAGAGGTGTTTCCAAGGGGCCTCCCACCCTGTTCGGGTGTCCAAAGTTGTGAAGGTGAGTCCAGAACTGCCTGGCTGGGGAGAAGGGGGCTGAATGAGCAAGTGTTTCCACAGAGACAGAGAGCAAAAGGTTGAGATCTCTGGGGCTGGTGGTTTCTGATTTATCCATGCCAAAACTATAACCACAGCTTGTGAAAGTAGCTTCTGGGGTGAGGGCCTCCACCTGTAAGTTTTTAACAAATGCCCAGGTCAAGTTTATAAACCACCTATGTCACGTCCACCACAGAGATATGCAAACTGAAGCCCAGCTGTATCAATAATCCGCTAATCATTGACCAGGCTGGGAACTCACCATTCCTGCAGATTCATGAGCTGGTTAAGAGTGTAAGTTTTGAAAGCAGATAGCACCTGCTGCTGTGAAATCTTGGGTGAGTCACTTAACCTCTCTGTGCCTCAGTTTCATCATCCATAATTCCCAGTACTTTGCAGGGCTTGCAGATCAAGTAAAATAAGCCATGGGCCAGTTTACAGTATTAATTATATAAGGTCAAAAAGAACAGGGAATAAAGAACACAGACTGAATTGCATCTCTGCCACCTACTAGCTGTGTGATTGGGCTGATACATAATCTCTCTCAGCATCTGTTTCCCCATCTGGAAAATGGGAACAGATAATAATAGTATCACAGAGTTCTTGTGAGCATTCTAGGAGTTAAGACTGGTAATGCCTTCAGAACAGTGGCTAGTACTCAAAATGTTAGTGATAGTTCTCAGCATTTTATTTAGGGAGGCTCTTCTCAATGATAAATATCAGTTCTCATTCTCATCACCTTTTTCAGGGTGGCTCCTCAGGCAAAGGCACAACCCTCAGGGGCCGATCAGATGCTGACCTCGTCATCTTCCTCACCAATCTTAAAAGTTTTCAGGAACAACTTCAGCGCCGAGGAGAATTCATCAAGGAAATTAGGACACAGCTGGAAGCCTGTCAAAGGGAGGAAACATTTGAAGTGAAGTTTGAGGTCCAGAAATGGGAGAATCCCCGTGCTCTCAGCTTCGTGCTTAGATCCTGTGAGCTCCACGAGTGGGTGGAGTTTGATGTCCTGCCCGCTTTTGATGCCCTGGGTGAGCACTCTCAGCCACAAGGTGTTTCAGCCTTTGTCCTATGTCAGGGCTTCTTCTACTCTTTTCATGTTTCTGAGCAGAAATCTCTCTCACTTTGAGAGTCTTATTAAACAGGGCATCCCTTCAAATGGGGAGGAGATCCTAGCATCTCTTCTGGGGCAAGAATCTTTAGGGTCATACTGAGCCACTGCAGTGACATTAACAACAAATTGGTACAATTGGGGGCAATATGTTTTTATAGAACACCTGCCAAGCTTACTAGTTTTACTCTTGGCAAAGTGTGTGAATCTTCGCTTTCTAAAAATGAGGCAGCGTATATCTGGTGTAAACACAGTATGTTAATTTCATCTTTTATCCAAAGCATAAGGAAATATCAAATTTATCTGAGGGTTGGAATCTGTAGACAATCTGCAGGAACATTGGGACAGGAAGCAGTACATCTCTGAGGCTCATTTCCACTGAGTACCTTCCATGTGCAAGGCACTGTTCTATGGCCATAAATGAGACAGACAGGGAACTTCTCTCCTACAGCCTGACAATAATAATTTAAATACCATAAATGAAAGGATAACTTGTTGCGACAAAAACTAAATATGGTGATTCAAAAGAGAATGATGGGGCTTAGAGGGAGTTTTTAGACAGCACAACAAGGGAGGTGACCGCTGACCCGAGGCTCGAGGGATGAGAGGAAGCCAAACCTGGGAAGATCTGGGGGCTCCAGGAAGAGGAAACAGCAAGTGCAAAGGCCCTGAGACAGGAATGAGCTTGGCATATTTGAAGAAGTGAAATAACCGGGGGAGTAAGTAGCAAAGGGATCAAGGCAAGAGGTGAGACGGCAGAGGTGGCAGGAGACAGGTCACACCAAACCTCCTGGGCCACTGCGAGGACTTTGGATCTTATTCGGATGTCCTGGGAAGCAAGAAGTGGAAGGATCAGGTTTTAAAAGGCCTCTGTGGGTGCTGGGTAGAGAATGGGCTGTGGAGGATCCAGGAAGGAGGCTGCTGCCATCTCTGCTGTGTCCAGGTGAGAGATGATGCTGGCTTGGATGGGGTGATGGCAGTGGAGATGGGAGTGGCGAGGACTGGGGATGGTCCTCAGGCCTCCTGGCTCTGGGCCTACTGACCTTTCCACTGCACCCCATGGTCAGTGAGCTTGTCTCCTCAGAGGGATTGAAAGAAACTCAGAGAAAAGCTGACATCTTCACATTATGGATTAATTCCCAACAGGTCAGGTGATCAAAGGGTACAGGCCTGACCCTCAAGTCTACGTCCAGCTTATCCAAGAGTGCGAGTCCCTGGGGAGAGAGGGCGAGTTCTCCCCCTGCTTCACGGAGCTGCAGCGAGCCTTCCTGAGGGACCGTCCAACCAAGCTGAAGAGCCTCATCCGCCTTGTGAAGCACTGGTACCAAATGGTATGGCATGTCCCATCCAGACAGAGAGCGGAGGAGGAGGAGGAGGGAGAGAAGGAAGAGAGTGAGGACAAGAGGAGGGAGGGGTGGAATAGAGGGAGGGAAGGAGGAGGGGGAGGTGTGGGGAGGAAGCAAGGATGAGGCATCGGGAGGGGGAAGAAGGAAGGGGAGGGGACGGGAGAGGAGTCGGGAGGGAAGGGAAATCACAACTCCATCCTTCCTGTTACTCTGGACAAAACCAAGGGTCATCCTTGACTTCTCCACACACACCCCCATCCAACCTGTCAGCAAATGATGTTGGTCCTGTATTAAAATATATTTATAATTCATCCATCGTCATCTCCTGTGCCACTCTCACCCTGGTCCAGGTCATCTTGAGAAGCTCATAGGATCTGCCCTCAACCTCTCTGAGCCCCAGTCTCTGCCCCCTCACCACCACCCCCAGGCTATGCTTTCCTCTTCATTAATCCTCCAGGAGGGAAACTCTACCCCAGCCTCAGGGCCTTTGCATGTGCTTATTTGTTTGTTTATTGTCTATCTCCCCACTAAAAATGTACAGGAACAGAAGGATTTATGTTTGAATCCCTGCTATATCCCAGGGACCTAGAACAGTGCCTGGTGTGTAATAGGAGCTCAAAAAATAATTGTTAGATGAATTAATGAGTGCTATGTCCCCACGCCATCACCACACACACACACACACACACACACACACACACTTCTGTTCACTTCCTAGGTGTCTGGCTTTGGACAAGTGAATTAACATCTCTGTGGTTCCTGTTTTCTCATTTGCAAAGAGTAACATGGCACAGCAATAGTAAATCACATACCGTGATATCTGGCATATAGTCGGTCCTAATAAATGTCCTTTCTCTGAGCTGCCACAGGAAAACACATCATAAAAGCTAACATGGATTGTGCACTAAGCTTATGCCAGATTCATCATATTTAAAATTTTGTGGATGTGATATTCATTTCTGTTTACTTTCAAATGTCCCATATCTTATTCAAGCATCATGGTGATTCTGTGACCTGGTTAAGGGTATTATTATTAAACCCCTTTTACAGAAAGAGAAACTAAGTGTCAGAAGACACTTTCAGCTAATAAACAGCAGAACAAAAACAAAAACAGCATTTGGGTCTTCATACTGAAGAGTTTACTTAACATGTAATAAGCATTCTATATATATTTAGATGAATAAATTGAGTTAAAGAAAGTAATTAAGGATAAACTTCCTACTTTAAAAACATTTGCTGGGCATCTCAATTTGCTTTGCAAGAATTTTGATCATGGCACTTGAGCGTTTTAGAACTTACAAAAGTGGTTCTTGACAAGTGCAGCACTGCCCCCCAAGACATACTGAAGCTTCATAAAGGCATTTTTGTGATGTGGGATAAAGATGCTGCTGATAATAAGTGGAAAGAAGCCAGGAATACTAGTTGTTTTACAATGAGCAAGACAGTCTTACTCAACAAAGAATTGTCTCTTTATTTCCTTTTTTCTCCTTTAATTCCTCCCTCCCTCCCTCGCTTCCTTCCTTCCTTCCTTCCTTCCCCTCTTTCTTTTTCTCTCTTCTCTCTTCTAGAATAATAGAGGAATCGTACAATACTTTAACTCCTCTAGCCCCATCATCACCACCTTTAACTTACATCCAACTTTTGTTGTATATTTTAAGTCTCTCAATATTGTCAAGTGCCCCAAAGCATTAGTATTGTTTTACAGAGCCAATGATCATTGAATCTACCCACGTGTTTACTGCTTTCTTCACTATCGATTCTATCCTACCTCTCTCACCTTCCATCTGGGATTGTTCTTCTTCTTCCTGAAATATGCCCTTTAAGATTTCTTTTGGTGACCGTCTTCTGATAGTAAATATGTCAGTTTTTGTTTGTCTGCAAATGTCTTGATTTTCCCTTCATTGCTGTCAGGTATTTTTGCTGGATTGGTATGCATTTCAGTACATTGGATATATCATTCCATCTTCCAGTGTTGCTAGTGAGAAATCAGTTGTCAGTGTCACTGTGGTGCCTTTGTAGGTAATCTATCTTATTTCTCAGGCTGCATTTATATGTTTCACTTTTACTTTGATTTTGTTTGGTTTCAAGCTGATGTGTCTTAATGATGATCCCTTTTTATTGGTTCTGCTTGGGGTTCATGGGGTCCTTCACTGGGATTCCTGAATCTGTGGATATCCTTCATCAGTTTTGGAAACTCTCAGCCATTCTCCTAAAATATTATCATTCTCCCTTTCTCTTCTTCCCTCTTAGAACTCCCATAAAATGTATGTTAGACCTCCTCGTTCTCTCTTCCAAATCTCTATCCCCTGTTCTACATTTTCCATCTTTTTCTCTCTCCATGCTTTATTCTGAATAGTTTCTTCTAATTTACCTTCCAATCACTAATTTTTCCTTTAACTGTGTCTATGCTACTGAGCTATTAGTTACATTTTTGCCATTTTTGTTCTAGGATTTCTATTTCATTCTTTTTTAAGTCTGCCATGTTACTTTTTCTGGCTTCTAGGTACCTACTATTTCAAATGCTTATATATTTGAACATAATGTTCCTAGTTATTTTAAAGCCTGTGTTTAAATCTTCAATATTTAAAGTTTTGTAGATTTATTACTATTTTCTTTTTTGTTTTTGTTAGTCATCACTCTGAGTGTCTTGTTTCTTTGTGTGCCTGGATACTTATGTGATGGTCATTGTACATGAAAGTTATCTGTGAAAGAGTTGGAGACTTTGGATTAAATATCTTCCTCCAGAAAAAAAAAAAAAAATTACTTCTTTAAGCTCTTAGGAACACTACAAGTCCTTCCTCTCAGTTAATTTTCATAGTATCCTTCTGAGGAAGGTGCAATTATTACCATTCACTTGGCAAATGAGAAAAAATAAGGCTCCAAGAGTCTACGTTGTCTGCTCAGAATCAGATAATGGTGGAGCCAGGATTCAAACCCACATCAGTCAGAATCCAGAGCGCAAGCCTTTAACCAGGGGTCAGTAAACTTTTTCGTAAAGGGCAAGTTAGCAAATACTTTAGACTTTATAAGTCACACGGTCTCTGTCACAAATACTCAACAATGCCTTTGTAGCATGAATGCCACCATAAACTACACATAAATGAATAGGTGCGGATTTGCTCTCAGAAAACTTTATACACAAAAACAAGTGGCAGGCTGAATTTGGTCCATGAGAAATGTGCTTTACACGAAAGCTAGAGAAACCCACTTTTCTGATTGTTTTTCCTCTACTCAGTGTAAGGAGAAGCTTAGGAAGCCGCTGCCCCCACAGTATGCCCTGGAGCTTCTGACAGTCTATGCTTGGGAGCAAGGAAGCACGGAAACAAGATTCAACACAGCTCAGGGATTTCAGACCGTCTTAGAATTAGTCCTGAAGCATCAGAAGCTTTGCATCTACTGGAAAAAGTATTACAACTTTGAAAACCCTATTATTGGACAATACCTGAGAAGGCAACTTGAAAAACCCAGGTACTCTATCCCCAAATGGCTTAGCTCCCCACATAAATGAACCCCTGATTACAGCTGTGGCAGATTGGAAATGTAGGAAGTGGGAGAGTTCCACATTTATTGATCATCTTCTGGTACTAATCATTCTGCTGGGCACTTTACTACTACCATCTAATTTTTTTAAGCATTAAAAATATATATTTATATATTTATTTTTGGCTGCTTTGGGTCTTCGTTGCTGTGTGCAGGCTTTCTCTAGCTGCATCGGGCAAGGGCTACTCTTCATTGAAGTGCACAGGCTTCTCTTGTTGCAGAGAACAGGCTCTAGAGCGCAGGCTCAGTAGTTGTGGCACACGGGCTTAGTTGCTCCGCAGCATGTGGGATCTTCCCGGACCAGGGATTGAACCCATTTCCCCTGAATTGGCAGGTGGATTCTTCACCACTGCGCCACCAGGGAAGCCTTTCCATCTAATTTTAAAAACAATATGCAAGCAACTCTGTGAGGCAGGCACTATGCTACCTGCTTTACAGATGACTAAACCAAGATTCTGAAAGGTAAAGAGCTTGTCCAAACCTTAACAAAACATGAGTGAAACAGCTGAAATTTCAACTAAAATAACAACAGCTGCAGCAACAATAATAAATGCTCCCAGGAACTAAGAGCTTGCTATAAGACTAACACACTCTAAAAGCATTGTAAAAATTATGATTATTGTAACTGCCATGTATTGACCCCTTATTATGTCCCAATTACTGTGCTGAGCATTTCACATGCTTGTCTAGATCCTCATACAACATCCTTTGAGGTAGGGATGTTCAATTCTTCCCATTTCACGATGAGGATACTGAGGATTAGAGAGGTCAAAAGGCCTGCCCAAGGTCACACCCCTAATAAAGGGCAGAGGTAAGATTCAAACAGAAGTCTATGAAAGCCCAAATGCAAGGCTCCTCCCTCTGTTCACTGTGCTCCATAGGGCAGGGCACCCAGGACACACCCCAGGGAGCAGTGCCCTGCTGGACCCCTCCTGCCTGTGCCAGGCTGGTACTTTTCTCTTCCAGAAGCATCTAGACCCCCCAGACATAGCCCAGCTTCTCACCTATTCTCTCTCTAAATATTGCTCTTCAGGCCTGTGATTCTGGACCCGGCTGACCCTACAGGAAACGTTGCTGGTGGAGACCCATGTCGCTGGCAGCGGCTGGCACAAGAGGCTAGAGCCTGGCTGAGTTACCCATGCTTAAAGAATTGGGACGGGTCTCCAGTAGGCTCCTGGGATGTGTCGGTGAGACCTTCTGCTTCTTCCCTGCCGTCCTTCCCCCACCCCCTCCACACAGCATGGGGCATGTAGATAGAGACCATTCTTTCCTAAGAAATTGCCTCTTGCTAGAGGTCACTCACATTCATATAGTGTCAGGCTGTGCTCTCTATTTTACAATCATTTTGGCCCCATACAGAGAGCTCCTGGACTTCTCACATCCCTCACCCAGAGTTCATTCTTTAATTAATGCCTCCTTATCTGGAAGTAACTTTTTTAACAGCTCCAGTTGGCTCATTCCACTAAGAAGAAAAATAAACAATAACAACCACCACTTAGTAAATACCTGCTTTGGGCTCAGGTTCTGTTCTAAGCCCCTTAAATTCCATTATTTCATTAAATCCTCACAACACCCCATGAGATATGTTTTCTACTCCCATCTTGCAGATGAGAAAAGGAGGCTCAGAGAGGTGAAGTCACCTGCTCAAGGCCACTCAGCTAGGGAGTGGTAGAGCTGGGATCCTAACTCGGTAGACTCTAACGCCAGTGTTTATTCCACTGAGCTAAACATCCTGCCTTGTATCCCCTCCCCCCTCAATATCATGTGACAAATGAGCGACTCAGAGCAGCTGAGGACGTGGGCATGTCACCCAGCTAAGTAGGTGCTGAGGGTCTGATCTTCCCACTCCAAGAGTAGAGATCTTTCTGATGCCGGGGTGGGGAGGGTTGATGATGTCATAGATGGGTTTCCTAGGAAACAGACTCTGGGATGAAGTTTATGTGCAGGATGTTTCAGGGGAGGACCATTGGATCCAACACCTGTGTAAAGGAGGGGAATTAAGCAGGTACCAGCACAGGGAGAGGTGCAGCTGGGGAGCCCTGGAGCTTCAACGGCCTTCAGAGTTGTCCTGCAGAAGGCTGAGGTGGCAGGTCTTCTTTACCCTAACATGGATCGGCCACTGAATGGACAACTCAGGAGGGGGTGTGTCCTTCCTCGAAGGGAATCCAGGTGGCACATCACAGTGTCCACCTGTCCACCATAAATGTTCACTGAGACCCAGTGCCAAGGTGGGAGGCCCAGCTCTCCAGTGTGACCATGTGCTTCACCCTTTCAGCCCCAAGACCATAGTGACCTGACGTACGAGGCCTGTGGTTTTAGACAGAGCTATAGAACCTCTCCGAGACTCACATTCCAGGGAGGAGCCCCTCCGCAGGTGGAAGAGAGCTGGACATGTGCCATCCTCTGAACGCCAGAAGCTCTTAAAGGCAAGGTCTCCGGGGCCATCTGGGCCAGACCTCTCATTTCTAGGGGCGGGGCGGGGGGCCTCAATCCCAAGAGGGCCATGAGTTGGCGTCAGACCTGGGTCCAGAATCCAGGTCTCCTGACCCCTATCCTTCCCGCCATTCTGTGCTCTCTCTTCTTTTACAAATAGCCTTTTCCCACAGCTCCCTCCCCACCAGAGCCTGTTCTCCGACAATATCCTCTGAGAGGCAGCAGGAGAGACTCAGACAAAAGAGAGGAATCCCAGTCTTCACGCTCTTCTCTGTACCTGGTGGGAGAGCTGTGGTCCAATTTATTGTCAATAACAACAAAAATAATAGCAAATGCCATTTGTTGGGTGTTAATTAACCGCAAGGCACAGAGCCAAGAAGTATATCTGCATATTATATGTGTGTGTATGTGTGTGTGCGTATTCGTTGATTCAACTTAAAATATTAATTGAGCACCTGCTATGTGCCAAGCATCGTTCTGGGCACTGGAACATAGCAATGAGCAAAGCAGACAAAAACCCCTGCCTCATGGAGCTGACATTTTGTGGAATATTCTACTGTGGGAGAGACTAGGATCCTTCCAAGTTTCAATTACAGGTAATCCTGAGACAAACATCTTTGGTTCACCCTTTGTCCACATCTCTGATTATTTATCCAGGAAAAGTTTTAGAACTGCCCTGTGTTAATACAGTAATCACTATTGAGCACTTGAAATGTAGCTGGACCCAATCGAGATGTGCTAATCTTTATACTTTTTTGAATTTTCAGATTTTATTAATTTTTGGCCATAAGTTTGTACTGTTTGTATGACCACAAGAAATAATAAAGCAATGTTTCTTGCACAAAAAAATTTAATAAGTATTTCTCTCAGCTGAGCTCTGATAGTTTGTGCAAAGCCAGCCGGCCCAGGTTATAGAAAAGTCTGGGGCACTGGTATTGGGAGCTGCTGGTTCAAGTCCAAATTCATGAGATTTGGAAACAGAGGAGCACCTGTGGAAGGGATGACGGAAATGCTGGAATGAAAATTGGAGCACCGGAGTCATAAATTTTTGATTTCCCGGAGAGAAAGCCCCATTATGGGCAGTTCCTTCTGGGGAAACAGAAACCGGCAGATCTAATGTTTAACCAAAGGAGACAAGGGTGGAGTCCCTCCCTGCACCCCCATTTGAGGAACCACCTTGCTGTAGCCCATAGCAGCTGCACCATTTACATCCCCTTCAGCAATAAATGGGGGGTTCAGTCTCTCCACATCTTTGCCAACACTTTGTAATTCATGATCATTTTGATTATCACCATCCTAGTTGGTGTAAAAGAGTTATATACTCTCAAAATAATCGGGCCTGCTAAGCAAGGTCAAGACCCTACCTGGGAAAGAATGGGACCCTGACACATAGACTGCGGACATAAGAATGGAAGCCCCTGAAAATCTTGAATCCCCAGACTCCTCTGAACCTGGGGTTCAGAAATGTCCCATCTACCCCTTCTGTTAAAAGCTAGCACCTCCCCCCTTGCAAGGAAACTCTGCAGAGGTCTCTCTTCCATAAGACCCCGCAGGACCGGCACCCACTTGCCCTCCTGCCCACTAGGACTGAGTAGGGTTGAGTCCCAAAATAGCCCAGCCGGGGGCGCGCTGGGCCTGCTGAGGGAGGGATGGACCTATATCCCAAACAGCCAGAAGACCCGGTCAGCATGTAGCAGCAAAAGTCAGGTGGGTGTGTGTGGAAGTGACCCCGAGGGCACTTGATCAAGGGACTACAGTGTCAGGTCAGATGCGGAAGAGTTTATTGACTTGGAAGTCCCCTCCTGGAATTCAGGACTTCACACCCTGGCAAGGACCCCAGGAGACCGTGCAGAGTTGCTGTTAGCCAGGCTCTTAGAATGGAAAAAGTGAGAGCCTCTGCCGGGTGAGAACAAAATGCTGATATTCCCATGGGAGATGGTGGAAGATGGGATTCAAAGGTCAGGGAAGTGAATATGCTTGGGTGGATGTGCTATATAAGTCCAGAAAAGCCACCAAATTATCTCCCGTGGAAAAGCAGAGAATACAACGTTACCAAGGCCATAAAGAATACGCCAGTGAGAGGACTCAGCATCACTAAGAAGCTCGGGTGGCCTCCTCCATAGAAGATGCTGTCACAGGCCTCCTAACAGCACTGGGGATGGTAGAACCCCGAAATCATAGCGGCCATGAGACAACACTTACCCGTGACGTGGACACACTTCTCTTCGTGAGTGGTAGGGTGGAGGGGCAGTCAGGATGGCCTGACCCACAGAGAATTAAGGAGCTGGTCATAAAATATGGTGTCCCTGGGGCCAAACTAAATGGGCCACAAACGAGGGACGCTCAATCTGCCCCATCAAACTACTTCAAGGATGGACCGTTAGAACACTGAGAGATTCCCCCAATAAAAAGTCACCATCCCTTTCCCAGTGGCTTCCCAGGAGACCCATCTCTGACACATGACATCTAAATGTAACATGATCCTAGATTTGGGGGAGGGGGGGTTGCTATAAAGAACAACATTGGAATAATTGGTAAAAATTGAATATAAGAATATATCAATTGTATATGCTATAAGAGATGATAGCATTGTATCAAAGGTACAATTCTGAATGGGGTTGTCATTCTGTGTTTATGTAACAAGATACCCATATTCTTAGGGGATACATATGGAAGTATTTAAGAGTAAAGGGGACTGGGTGATTCTGATGTGTCCATGAAGGTTCATCACTTGTAACAAGTGTCCCACTCTCCCACTCTGCTGGGGGATATTGGTAGTGGGCAAGGCTGTGTGGCTGGGGGAGGGGGAGGAGGCGGGGCGGGGGGTGCAGTATACAGGAAATCTCTTGGCTTCTGCCCAGTTATCTGCAACATGCACTCAAATGGCTCAGTAATAATGATACTGATACATAGAGAATGAGGAGCAAATGTGACTTTCAGGATGAAGGATATGAGAGAGTTCTTTGTGTTTCAAAAGATTTCAAAATAAAATATTTTAAAAATAAAAATAAAGCATAGACTTTGGAAAACGGGTAGTTAGAACCTAGTCAGACAACTTACAAGCTGTGTGACCTTGGGCAAATTTTTTCAACTCTCTGAGCCTCTATGTTCTTATCTAGAAAAGAAGGCTTATGACCTCTGCCCACCCAGCCTACCTCTAGGTGTTACAGCAGAAGTCAGATAAAGGCAGGGAAGGGCCCTTAATGCGCAGGTGTGATAAGCAACTTTCTCCAGAGAAACTGAACAGTGAAAATGAACACATAAAGGGAAACCTCATTTTAAGTGGAGTCAGGAGACCAGAAGGGGGCGCTCTCACACACCTCAAGTACCACCGTAATTCAGTCATAGGAAAGACAGTCTTTCAACAGACCCCAAGAAGAAGCATCGACAGGAAAAAACTGCCGATGACAGGCCTGGACAGGAAAGATGTACATTGCACCTCTTGGAGGAAACCGACTACCCCAGCAACTAAGCCAGTCACCTGTCATCAGCCTGAATTCTTGCTTTTCTCCAATGGACTCTCATTCAAAACAACCCCTCCCAACTTCCTCCTTTTTCTCTATAAAGTAATGTTCCTCTTCTTTGTTTGTTGGACTTGCCTATGGCTTTTGCTATAGCCTGCTTGTCCCAAATTGAAATTCTCTGCTGTTCCCGAATAAAGCCATTTTACTGGTAAAATAACTGGCTGTTTTACTTTTGAGGTTAACAGAACTATAGGTTTTATAGATCTAGATTTAGAGAAAGATTCGTTTTAAGGAATCGGCTTGTGCCATTGCAGGGGCCAGCAAGTCCAATTTCTGCAGGGTAGGCTGGCCGGCTGGAAACCCAGGGAAGCATCTGCTGGTAGAGTTCCCTCTTCCTTGGGGGAGATCAGGCCTTTTTCTTTTTTCTTTTTTTTTTAATTGATATTTTTGGCTGCATTGGGTCCTTGTTGCTGCTCGCAGTCTTTCTCTAGTTGCGGCGAGCAGGGGCTATTCTTCGTTGTGGTGCACGGGGTTCTCATTGTGGTGGCTTCTCTTGTTGCGGAACACAGGCTCTAGGCGCACAGGCTCAGTAGTTGCAGCATGCAGGCTCAGTAGTTGCAGCACGCAGGCTCTAGAGCGCAGGCTCAGTAGTGTGGCGCATGGGCTTAGTTGCTCCGCAGCATGTGGGATCTTCTCGGACCAGGGCTCGAACCCATGTCCCCTGTATTGGCAGGCGGATTCTTAACCACTGTGCCACCAAGGAAGTCCCCAGGCTTTTTTCTATTCATGTCTTCACCTGATTGGATGAGGCCCACCCTCATTATAGAGAGTAATCTGCTTTCCTTGAAGTTTACTGATTTAAATGTTGATCTCATCTCAAAAATACCTTCAAAAAAAGATCTAGAAGACTGTTTGACCAAATATCTGAATACCATGGTCCTAGCCAAGTTGATACAAAATTAATCATCACAACAGAGAAGGGGGTCTGCTTCTGTCCCACCTTGGAGATGTTTGCCTTCTGTGTTACAGAGGAAGCCAGTGGGAGCTGCCTGGGAGTTTCATTTTCATGGTCCTGGACACAAGAGTTGCACGTCTGTCTCCCCTCTGGCCTGTGTGCTCCTGGGCCTGTTTTCCTTCCTTGCTGGGTGGGGTAAGTGCCCGATGAAACCTGGCAGGTGTCCATGTGTGTGCTGAGGAACTGGGCACACAGACACAGACCTCTTGGGACCTGTGTTTGCTCGGTGGCAGAACTAAAACCCAAGTGGCTGAGCCCTTGCCTTGCTGTGTGTCCCTGAACAAGTCAGCGCCCTCTCTGGGTCTCTTTCTCCTCGCTGTTCTCATTAACTCTGAGTTCCCAGGCCATTGGGAACAGGGAGAAGGGGAAAGAGTCTCAAAAGATGAGCTCTGAGAAAATAATCTAAAAAAACTATATATAGATATAACTGAATCACTTTGCTGTATATCTGAAGCTAACACAATATTGTAAATCAGCTATACTTCAATTAAAAAAAAAGAAAAACAAAAAAAGAAAGAAAAAAAAAGAAAAAAGATGACCGTTGGCCCCCTATGAAGTTATTTGCTTAACAAACACTTTACAGCTCTAGCCATGTGCCAGGTCCTGTTCTAAGCACTTTGCAAGTCTTTAATCCTTGCATTAAGCCTGTGAGACAGGCACCATTATTATCCCCATTTTATAGAGGGGGAAATCAAGGCACAAAAAGGACTGGCAATGTGCTCAAGGACACAGATGTCGCATGTATCAAGCCCTCATAGTCCAGCTCCAGAGGCTGCATTTTTTTTTTTTTTTTTTTTTCAATACGCGGGCCTCTCACTGTCGTGGCCTCTCCCGTTGCGGAGCACAGGCTCCGGACGCGCAGGCTCAGCGGCCATGGCTCACGGGCCCAGCCGCTCCGCGGCATGTGGGATCTTCCCGGACCGGGGCACGAACCCGTGTCCCCTGCATCGGCAGGCGGACTCTCAACCACTGCGCCACCAGGGAAGCCCTGGAGGCTGCATTTTTAACCGTCAGTATTCCTTGAGAGCAGCTGAAAGGCTGATCTTCACAGCTTGGGGGAGGGCAAAACCTTGGATTGAGGCAGCCGGCTTGGGAAGTTTCTGTGAGTTTCCTTTTCCCCAGACATGAGTTTCGGTTTCAGTCTCCGGGCATAGGAGTTCCTCATTCTCTTCTGCCTCCAGCTCTGCCATTAGCTGTCATCTCAGCAGCCAGCCAGAGCAATGGGAAACTGGGAGTCCCATCTCTATGAACGGCCTGCCCAGAAACTGGGTGAGTTTACCCAGGACAACCTGAGGCCCTTTGAAGACTGTCAGAAACAGATCGACCAGACCGTGGACACCATCTGTGCAGTCCTGCAGGAAGCTGAGCAGTTCCCCCTGGTGACCGGCGTGGCCAAAGTGAGTAGAAGGCTGGGGTCAGGGCTTCTGGGACCCAGAAGGCAGAGCTACTTGGTGCTGAGCACCTACCGTGTGCCGGGCCCTTGGCACACAAGAGACCATCTTGTCTAGCCCCACACTCAAGTGAGATGGTGGAATATGGTGTAGAGTTTAAGAGTACAGGTTGGGGAGCCGGTTCTACCCCTTACTACTATGTGACGCAGGGCAGGTTGTTTAACCTCTCTGTGCCTCGGTATCTGAATTTGTAAAATGGGAGAGAAATAATACTCATTGCAAAGCGTTATGAGGCTTAAGCCCATAATGTTCTTGCACAGGGCTTGGTACAAAGTTAGTGCAGTAAATTAGCTGTGGTTACTTTTATTGTTTTTATTCTCCCCATTTTACAGAGGAGTAAACTGAGTCTACAAGACTTCAGTAAAACTACCCAAGGATGCTCTGTGTCTTCTCAACAGCAAGGGGTGGGGAGCTGTCATCAGTTAGAAATATTTGGTGCTATGGGCACAAACCCCAGGGTTGAGCCTGAAGATTCTGGACCTTTGGGGAAGAAAGGGTGCTGGGACGGGGCCAGGACCCTAGGGTGGGGAGGGGCTTATGGATGCCCACCACAAACCCCATGCTCTCCGGCACCGAAATCCCACTTCTCTGTAGTCACAGTGCTTTCTGGCCTCTGCCCTCACACACACCCACTAGCCCTAGCAGTAAAGATACCTGGACACTTGGTGTCTCCTACCTTGGCCCAGATGAGGAAACTGAAGCGTGGAGAAGTTATTTAATAGTTGGCATCTGACCTGGGATTTTAAGCCCAGGTAATCTGTTTGGGAGCATGCACCCTTAACCACTATATCATCCTACCTCTCAATATTGTTAACTTTTTTCTAATTAAAATATTAATCATACATACAAAAAGTGCACTGATCTAAGTGTACAGCCTGATGGATTGCCACAAACAACATACATGTGTAACCTACACCCAGATCAAGAAATAAAATATCCCACCCCCGACCCAAGAGCCCCTGAACCCCCCATCCAGTCGCTACCCCCAGCCCCAGGCAACCACTCTCCTGACTTCTGACAGCATAGCATAGATTAGTTTTGCCTATTTTTAAACTTTGTATAGAGTGACCAACCATCCCAGTTTGCCCGGGACTGAAGGGTTTTCTGGGACATGGGCCTCTTGGTGCTAAAACTGAGCATGTCCAGGGTAAACCAGACAGGTTGGTCACCCTGTATAAAAGAAATCATGCACTGTGTGGCTTTAGTGTGTGGGGTTTTTTGACCCATCTGTTGACGAAATTTATGTTGTTGTGTGCAGCTGTTGTTTATCATTTCATTGCTGTCATGTGTTCCCTGTATGAATACACCACATTTGTCCATTCTACTGCTGATGGCCGTTCGAGTTGCCTCCAGTTTGGGGCTCGTAGGAAAAGTGCTGCTATGGGGCTTCCCTGGTTGTGCAGTGGTTGAGAATCCGCCTGCCAATGCAGGGGACACGGGTTCGAGCCCTGGTCCGGGAAGATCCCACATGCCACGGAGCAACTAAGCCCATGAGCCACAACTACTGAGCCCATGTGCCACAGCTACTGAAGCCCACGTGCCTAGAGCATGTGCTGCACAATGAGAGAAGCTACCGCAATGAGAAGCTGGTGCACCACAACGAAGAGTAGCCCCCGTTCGCCGCAACTAGAGAAAGCCCCCGCGCGCAGCAACAAAGACCCAACACAGCCAAAAATAATAAATAAATAATACAATAAATAAATTTATTTTTTTAAAAAGTGCTGCTATGGGTATCCTGATTTAGTTCTTTGGGTGGACAAATGAACATCTGCCACTCCACTTTTAGACTATGTTGACATCTGGGGCTTTTGCTTGAGGTGAGAGATATTTCTGCCTGTCGGGGTGCCCTGTGACCCCAAAAGGTTCAGAGTCTCACATCCACTTCTCTGTTGCTGGCAGAGTGGCTCCTATGGCCGGAGAACGGTCTTGAGGGGCAACTCCGATGGTACCCTCGTCATCTTCATCGGTGGCCTTGAAAAATTCCAGGATCAGAAAAAAAGCCAACATGACCTCCTCAGCAAAATCTGGGCACAGTTGAAATGCTGTGAGCTCACGATGAAGCTGGCAGCCAAGATGGAGATCCAGAGCATCAGTGGCAAGCTCACCATCCAGCTGTCCACAGGACAGCAGAGCATCACTTTCGAGATGCTGCCCGCCTTCAACGCTCTGGGTGAGCCCCCCTGTGTGTGGGGGGGGGCGGTGGAGGTTCAGGTCTGGAGGGGCTTGTCAAGAGAGCAAAGCCAGAAAAAGGGGTGGTAGATAGCCTGGCATCTGAACAAATACCCCTGGTGCTTTCCAAAATGAGGGACCGTAGACTTTCCCTCCTTCCTCTCTTTCCCTCTCTCTCTTTCTCTCTCTCTCTTCCTTCCTTTCTTTCTTCCTTTCCTTTCTTTCTTTCTTTCCTTTCTTTCTTTTCTCACTGTGTGGCATGCAGGATCTTAGTTCCCCTACCAGGGATGGAACCTGCACCCCCCGCAGTGGAAGTGCAGAGTCTTAACCACTGGACCACCAGGAAAGTCCCGAGAGACCGTTGACTTTCAAAAGAGGAGATTCCTCCTACCCTGAGCTTACTCTCTTCTGTAGAATTTCTCCCTTATCTCCTAGTTGACTTTGGAGGAAATGTTCTAGACTCTGGAGTAGAGCATCTCAAACTGTGACACGCACACAAAGCACCTGAGAAACTTGTTAAAATGCAGGTTCTGATTCAGGAAACTGGGGTCCAGGATTCTATATTTCTAACCAGTGCCATGATATTGCTGCTCTTCTGTGGACTACACTGGAGGATTTAGACTAGAATAAATGCTGGTTAGAGATAGAGGATGGGGCAAACATCTGGGAAAAGTTCAGCTGGAGCAGGTATTTGGAATGTGCCTCTAATCAGGTCAACATCAAGGCAAAGATCTTCCATGGGCAACTGTTTGGATGGATGGATGGATGGTTGACTGGATAGATGGATGGATGGTTGATTGAATGGGTGAGACTAAGCATAGTTACAGCTTAGTCTCAAGCATAGGTACATATATTATCACAAACTTAAATACCAGAGCTGGAATTCAACCCCTCATTAAACAAGTGAGGGGCTTCCCTGGTGGCGCAGTGGTTGAGAGTCCGCCTGCCGATGCAGGGGACACGGGTTCGTGCCCCGGTCCGGGAAGATCCCACATGCCGCGGAGCGGCTGGGCCCGTGAGCCATGGCCGCTGAGCCTGCACGTCCGGAGCCTGTGCTCCGCAACGGGAGAGGTCACAGCGGTGAGAGGCCCACGTACCGCAAAAAACAAACAAACAAACAAAAAAACAAGTGAGGAAGCAGAACGAAATGAATGTGTCCAGGGCCACACAGCCAGTTACTGACAGAACTAGAATAAAAGCCCAGGTCTTTTAAGCCCCAGGCCCAGTGCCTTCAAGGTGGACACACACACACACACACACACACACACACACACACACACACCCTGACGACTTACATTCACAGAAAGGTGACCTAGTGCAGAGAAAAATGCACCAGTTTGCAAGGTAGGCAGCCTTGAATTCTCATCCTGGTCTTACTACTAACCCACTTCTGCCAACTGTAAGATCAAGGCTAGAAACAGCTAACTTGCAGGATCTTTAGGATGATAAGGGTTGAGTATACGTGCCTGACTCAAAGGAAGGCTGGAGTCAAGGTGAAGAGACAGAGTGTGACTCAGAATTCCTAGGAAATCCTATGTTCTGTCCTCTGGTTCAGAGCACGGTGGCTGGAGATTAGGCCAGAGCGCCCTCTGCTGGCTGCACTCCATCTCGCAAAGAACGATGTGAGAACGAGAAATCAGCTCTTCCTCACATGTAGTACCGAGAAGCTGCCACCAGATAGCGGCAGAGCTACACATTCCAAACAGATAACCTTTCCTAGACGGAAACAATAATGGTCGCTTTCTGAGAAAAGTAAACTACTGAGAAATTTTTAAATTACTTTCTGTACTAAATATTAGCCTAACTACATTTTATTATCTAGCAGGACAAGCCACCCCTCACCTTTTATGCAAATGCACCAGTCCTCTTACAGATGAAGCAATGAACGTGTGCTACCAAACCACATCCAGCCGCCTTTGTGGGCTCACCCAGGCCAGGTTCCATGAAAACCAAAAGTTCTGTTTCTGTTTCACACCAGGCTTAAGTGAGAAGCCCAGCCTCTGCACCTATCGAGAGCTCAAAAGATCCTTGGATATGGTGAAAGCCAGCCCCGGTGAGTTCTCGATCTGCTTCACTGAACTCCAGGAGAAGTTTTTTAGCAACCATCCCAGCAAGCTGAAGGATTTGATCCTCTTGGTAAAGTACTGGTGTCAAAAGGTAAACGTCAAATTGCATGTTTATTGCTATTATCCGTTTCCCTTTTACTGAGATAACTCACGTTCGGTAAAGTACAACAATGTTAGGAATACAGCTCAGGGATTTCCTGGTGGTCCCATGGTTAAGATGCTGTCCTCGCAGTGCAGGGGGTGCTGGTTCCAAACCTGGTGGGAGAACGAAGATCCCACATGCCGTGTGGGCAAAGAAAAAGAAAAGAATACAGCTCAATGTGTTTTTACAGCCTTTCAGGCAACACCCAGATCAAAATAGGGCACATTTCCCGCACTCCAGGGGGATGCACACTCCCAGTCCATGCTTCCCCCAAACAAACCACTATACTAGCATCTGGTACCACAAATTAGTTTTGCTTGTTTTTAAACTTGACGTCAATGGAATCATACTGCATGTACTTCGTGTTTGCCATCTTCTGCTCAATATTATGCCTGAGAGATTTGTCTGTGTTGTTGCAGGGAGTAGTGGTTCTTCATTGTTTTGTACTATTCCATTGCATTAATACACTGTACATGGATGCATTCTACTGCTGAGGGACATGTGGGTCATTCCCAAATTGGGGCTGTTATGAATTAGGTTACAGTGGATATTCCCCTACATGTCTTTTTGTGAATTTAAGCAGTCATTCCTCTTGGGTAAATATGCAGGAGTGAGACTGCTGTGCTATAAGGTATACTTTATATATATGTGTGTGTGTGTGTGTGTGTGTGTATATAGATATATACATATATACACACACACATATACCTTATATATATACACACATTACATATATACATTATATATACCTTATCTGTGTATATATACATATATGAATATATATGTGTATACATATACACATGCATATATGAATAAATTTGTGGAATATATACATATATATATATATAACTTTAGTAAATACACCCAAATAGTTTTTCCAAATGGTTGTACCAAATCCCACTCCTGTCCGCAGTGTATGACAATTTCAGGTGCTCCACATTCTTATCAACACTTGTTGTCAGTCCATCGAATTTTAGCCATGTATCATTTCAATCATTGACAGGGGACATTGACTTCCTATAGACTTCTAGTTTCATTTTTTTTTTTTTTTGCAGTACGCGGGCCTCTCACTGCTGTGGCCTCTCCCGTTGCGGAGCACAGGCTCCGGACGCGCAGGCTCAGTGGCCATGGCTCACGGGCCCAGCCGCTCCGCGGCATGTGGGATCTTCCCGGACCGGGGCACGAACCCGTGTCCCCTGCATCGGCAGGTGGACTCTCAACCACTGCACCACCAGGGAAGCCTTGACTTCTAGTTTCTTGATTTCAGACCCCTGGCATGGGCGGAACTGGGTTCCAAATTATCTGCTACACTTTTCTCCTTCCACAGTGCCAGGAAAAGCTGAAGGATTCATCCCTGCTGCCCCTGTATGCGCTGGAGCTGCTTACGGTCTATGCCTGGGAACAGGGGTGTGGAGCAGAAGACTTTGACATAACTGAGGCATCAGGACTGTTCTGGAGCTTATCAGGAAGCAGGAGCAGCTATGTGTCTACTGGACAGTCAACTACAACTTTGAGGATAAGACCGTCCGCAACATCCTGCTGGGCCACCTCCGATCCCCGAGGTACCAAGCTTCCCACGGCCCTCTCTCCTTACCTCTTTATGTACATGCCAGGCTGTACCCCCTTAGAATGAGGGTGCATCCCTGTCTTTCCCAGCCAAGCATGCACCAAAAGAATGCCAGCAGCAGTGGGTAGGGAGGCAAAGAGAGGTCTGTCTGAAAGAGGGACGCTTCGATGCTTTTCACATTCTAAACCATTGTCACATTTTGTCCCAAAGCAAACACTTCCCCTCATAGAAGGAAGGGGCGAAGAGAGGAGGGGTCAGCAGAAAGAGGAGACCGTTTTATTAGGTTATGAATGGAACATGCCTGTAAAGCGGAGAACACTAGACACAGAGAACACCAGGACCAGAGAGGCTAGACATCTTAGACAGAGCACTTCAGCAATTGGGAGGAACTGCAGGAGGTAAAAATCCAGGTTTCCAGATGCCCAGTCCAGGCCTCTTTCCCCCAAGATGATTTCTTCTCCCAACTGATTTTTTTTAATCAAATTCATAGGCCAGTAATCTTGGATCCAACTGACCCAACCAGTAATGTGAGCGAAGATAACACCTGCTGGCAGCTGCTAAAACAAGAAGCTCAAACCGGGTTATCTTCTCTCAGGCTGAACGAGTCACCTGGACTGTCCTGGAATGTTCTGGTGAGAGGGCTTTCCAATATAGCGCGTGTCCTGCTGCAGGCAGGGCCCTCCCGATACTCAGACTGCAGTCTTATCCAAGATCACCGTGAGTTGGTTTCCCAGAGGTGCCATGACAAAGCACCATGCACTGGTGGCTTAAAGCAACAGAAATTTACTCTTTCACAGTTTGGGGGGCTAGGAATCCAGGATCAAGATGTGGACAGGGCCATGCTCCCTCTGAAGGCTCTAGGGAAAAGTCCTTCCTCACGTCTTCCAGCTTCTGGTGGCCGTTCGCGGTCCGTGGCTTGTGGCAGCAACACTCCAATCTCTGCCTCTGTTGTCACATGGCCTTCTCTTGTGTGTCTTCACAATGTCCTCCCTCCAGGCATGTCTGTCTCTGTGTCTCTCTCCTCTTCTTATAAGGACACCAGCCGTACTGGATTAGGGACCACAGTAATGACCTCGTCTTAACTTGATTACCTGTTTGCAAAGACCCTTTTTCCATATACGGTCACATTCATAGGGCCTAGAGGTTGGGACTTCAACATATCTTTTAGGGGGACACAATTCAGTCTATAACACACCATTAGGGACCTCCCCTTCCATTAAAATGATAGTAATGTGCAAAATTGAAGAAAGAGAAAAGGCGGGCACCTGCAGATGAGAGATTTCAATTAGTTTCTGCAAGAGAGAAAGCAGGTGAGAAGGTGGTGACAGATGAAATGGAGCAGGGCCCAAGAGACGTGGGTGGCAGTCACCCTTGGGGATGCTGGGACAACCTCTGAGCTCTACTGAAGCAGGCGTTGGGGGCGAGAGCGAGAAGTGAGGCTGCAAATGGGAGAACTAATGAAGGGCCAGATGCATTGGGTTTTCCCCTCCCATCCCCCAAAGGAGAAGCACATCTATCAACACAAATTTGATTATATCTGCAAAGTCCCATTTTCCATACATGGTAACATAGTCGTAGAGCAGGACGTGGACTTTGGGCAGTGGGGGTGGATATCACTATTCTCCCTCCCACTAGCAAGAAGTAGGCTGCCTCTGCAGACTGAGGCCTGACCAGAGCATGCAGAACAGGGAAGAAAAGATGCTCAGGTGAGGTGTCATGACCTGTGGTCCATGGAGCGCATCCCATCTGATGTTTTCTACTGAAGAGGAGAGAACTTCACTTTTATGCAGATGTCAGACCCCATTTAGACATCAGAATATGGTTTCCTTCCAAAAGTGACCACAGGTACAGAGAGTGAGCAGGTCCCACCCTCCACGGTCCCATTGGATTAGAGAACAGGTAACTGTCCCTTCAGACTGAACACACAGCCCCTCTGACTCCAGGACGGCCCTTCTCTTCAACACACTTAGACGGAACAGCATCCCCTGGTGTGGAGGGTTGAATAGTGTCCCGCAAAATTCATGTCCACCCAGATCCTCAGAATGTGACCTTCTTTGGAAGTAGGGTCTTTGCAGGTATTACCAGTTAAGAGGTCATCCTGGATCAGTGTGGACCCTGAATCCAATGACTGGTGCCCTTATAAGGAGACACACAGGGACACAGACACAGAAGGGAGAAAGCCACGTGACAAGAGAGGCAGGGGTCAGAGTGATGCAGCCACAAGCCAGGGAAGGCCGTGGACTGCCAGAAGCTGGAAGACACAGGAAGGATTTCCCCTAGAGCCTTGGAGGGAGCACGGCCCTGCCTACACTTCGACCGCAGACGTCTAGAAACGTGATTTGTTACGGCCGTTCAGGGAAACCAGTCCACCGGGGCACAGGGTGTTTAACAGAGGCTGATAGAACCTTGAAAAAGGAATAATGTGATCATCAGAAATCAAAAATACCTGTAATAAATGGGAAAATAAGGAAGGAACAGAGCAGTACGAGAAGCCAAGAGATGCCGGCCATTTGTGGACGGTCCCAGAACAGAAAGTGGAAACTAGACAGTAATTTGGAGCCAGGTCTTCACAGACCTGTTGGGAGAAGGATCCAGATCCCTTCTAGAGGGTAAGAAGAGCAACTAGGAGAGGTTCTATTTCTGGGGGATCTTGGGTACCACCCGAAACTCTCAGGTATGCTCTTGGGATATGTCAATGCAAGAACTCAGGATGACAAAGGTACCAGCAGGAGAGTTGAGAGCAGGAGGGAGAGATGGGGGAGCAGAGCAGGCAGGGGAGGAAGCGGGGGTGGGGGACAGGCGGCTGGCAGGGGGCGTCTCACAGCGGGCTCCTTCCACAGCCTGTGCCGCTCTACATGACCCCAGGCCGTCTTCTAGACAAGTTCATCAAGGACCTTCTCCAGCCCAACAGGACTTTCCTAGATCAGATCAAGAAAGCTGTTGACATCATCTGTAAGTTTCTTAAGGAAAATTGCTTTCGACATTCAACTACAAAGTGTCAGAAGATTGTCAAGGTGAGCAATGGCCTTTCTCTTTGTTATTGGCGGGGACTAAGCCGTTCCTGTAACTCTGCAATGCTCCTGACCACTGGAAGTGTGAGGACAAAGTGTGAGGGAGGGAAGCAGGGGAGATGGGCAACTAGGACCCTGGTTTTTAGTGGAGGGTGCTGATGCACTGCTTACGTCATTCGCAATAGACTTTTGGGGGGTGCACATTGTGCGGCTTGCGGCATCCTAGTTCCCCGACCAGGGACTGAGCCCGGCCCACGGCAGTGAAAGTGCCAAGTTCTAATCACAGTAGACTTCTGATTCTGTGTTAACCTCCGCGAGCTGCTGGCAACGCTTGCCGGTGCTTGGCTTGTGGTGCCTCACTCCAATCTCTGCCTCCCTCTCCCCGTCCCCTTCTCCTCTGGGTCTTTCTTCTCTTCCCTTCTAAGAACACTTGTCATTGGATTTAGGGCCCGCAGATCCCTAACTTCATTACATCTATAAAGACCCTTTTTCCAGATAACATCACATTCACACATGTTGCCAGCAGACATCTCTTTTGGGGGGGCCACCATTCAAACCACAGCAGATTCTAAGCTCCATGTGTATTAAAACAAAAAGTGACAGTCTTCCTAGTTTCAATTCATCCCATCAACTGAGCTAGAGATTCAGCAGATGGGGCCATTCTTGTCCAAGACTCCAAGGTCATGCGCTGACACACTTGCCTCCGTCTGTTGGCCACCAACCAGATAACTGTGTGTCCAGGGTCACAAGAAGGGAGGGGGAAAAGTGCTGACCTGTGAGTAAGAACATTTGCCGTGATGCAAAAAAACAGATCTGTGTGCATGCTGCCCTGGGACGGGTCTGGGGACCAGTACCGACGTCCCACGCGCCATGAGTAAAATGTCTCACGAGGTTAATTTGAGGGAAAACAAGACTGGCTGTGTTCATGGTCTGTGAACCATTGTTGAAGCATTCATTTTGTCCTCTGCTTCCCCAGCCTCTCATTAACATGATAGTAAATAAATAAGAAACGTTAATGACACAGCAAAGAAGAAAATAGCAAGAGAGCCTTTGGCCGATAAGAAGTTGCTTTCTATCTTCCTGAAGTTGGTTGCAAGAGTTGTCTGCTGAGGTGATGGGGGAGGTGCCACCTGGAGGATGCAGGGAGGGGGCTGTGGCCCGGGAGACCAGCTGCATGAATGAAGTGGCATGGACCAGGGATGAATGGAGCACCTGTGTACAGGAAGCTCCACTCCCCTCGCCTCCTAGGCCATGTAGCCAGGCATTCACTACCCATGGGTAAAATAAACATTGCTTTTGCAGAAATCAAATGAGCTTTCTGGGGAAAACCAGGAAAACATGCATGAGGGTTGATGCTCAGAGCAAATCCCACCAAGTTGTGGCATTGAGAGAGCTCCCTGCGAAGCTGGCTTCTCCCCGACTCACCCTCAAAGAAGCCCATCAGCTAAGGAGCTGTGCCTTCAGGGAGAACTTCACAAAACAGACAGAATGAACCTGTGTGCCTGCCTAAGCTGCCTCGTGCAGAGCTTGGCAAGCCAGGGCCAGCGAGCTAAGAGTGGTTTTACTTTTTTTTTTTTTGCGGTACACGGGCCTCTCACTGTTGTGGCCTCTCCTGTTGCAGAGCACAGGCTCCGGACACGCAGGCTCAGCGGCCATGGCTCACGGGCCCAGCCGATCCGCGGCATGTGGGATCTTCCCGGACCGGGGCACGAACCCGTGTCCCCTGCATCGGCAGGCGGACTCTCAACCACTGCGCCACCAGGGAAGCCCCGGTTTTACATTTTTACATAGTTGAAGAAGAAGAAGGAGAAGAAGGGAGAGGAGGAAGAGGAAGGGGAAAAGGAGGAGGATGGGGGGGAGAAAAGTGAGGAGCGGGAAGTAGAAGCTTATGTGGCAGAGACACACGTAGCCCACAAAGCCTAAAATATGTATCAGCTAATGCTTTATGGAAAGTTTGCCAACCCCTGCATCTAAATGATGAGTATTCATCCAATGGTCCCCAGACTGCAGGAGGGAAGAGATGATGTCAGGCTTGCCTTAGTTTGATTTATTTCAGGTCACAGGAATTCAAATAAAGCTACATACTCTTTTTTGTCTGTTTGTCCAGAGCATACTGTAAATGGACATCTTGAGGACTGTATTTCATAAGATCAAGTATGCAAAGGGATCTATATAGTGTCTAACAGAGCACATTCAGCTGATATTAATACAGTGCCTTGTGTTTAAAATTTGCTCATTGCATATTGATCCATTCGAATTTTGTTTTATCTAGGGGGAAGATTTTAGATTTTCACTATTGAGGATTTTTTTTCTCACTATGGTCTCTTTTTAAAATTTATTTATGTTTATTGAAGTACAGTTGCTGTACAATATTATATAAGTTACAGGTGTATGGTATAGTGATTCACAATTTTTAAAGGTTATACTCCATTTATAGTTATTATAAAATATTGGCTATATACCCCATGTTGTACAATATAACCTTGTAGCTTATTTTACTGCTAATAGTGTATACCTCTTACGTCCCCACCCCTGTAGTGCCCCTCCCCACTTCCCTCTCCCCACTGTAACCACTAGTTTGTTCTCCATGTCTGTGAGTCTGTAAAGCTACATTAGTCCTTACCAGAAACCTTTAGGAAGTTGACTTGAGAAGCGGGTCATTTATAACTAGCCCATCCATTGTTTGTGGGCAAATTCACACATCAAATGGCATGAGATGAGCCACCTTTGGAACCAGATGATTCTATTTGTTTGGAAAATGAAACACTCTGCTTCGGAATCAGCCCTAACTGGAGACTCGAACGTGGCACCGCTCCCGGCAACCTCATTAATTAGCCCAACGGGCGCCAGCCCATGGGGGTGAGGGCTCAGGCTCTAGAAAATGCTGTATCTCCAGTTGCCTTTGCTTCCCTGGGTGGGGGGGGAGGGGTCAACCGCCAAAGGCACGGCTCTGAAGAGCGGCTCCGATGCCGACCTTGTTGTGTTCGCGGACCCGCTGAAAAGCTACACCTCCCAGAAAAACGACAGATGCAACATCATCAAGGAAATCCATAAGCAACCGGAAGCCTGTCAGCGGGAGAAGGATTTTGAAGTGAAGTTTGAGATTTCAAAATGGAAGGCTCCCCGGGTGCTGAGCTTAACTCTGAAATCCAAAGGCCTCAACGGAAGTGTTGACTTTGATGTGCGGCCTGCATTTAATGCCCTAGGTAAGACTCCTAAGATTTGAGCTTCTGGAGGAGGAAGAGGGATTCTGGTGTGATGGGGGGAGGTGGGGGAGCGGGAAGTCACGTGACTTACTGATCGGCCCTGGTCCAGTGCCCCAACAGGTGGCATTCATAATGACAGCAATACCTTACACCTGTATACATTTTCATTCTCGTTTATTTTAATCCTACGACGGCCAGAACCCACATCTTATACTCCCATGGTGTCATTCACAACATCTATCAAAGAATGGGGTACACGGGAATTCAGTACACAGTTATAGATAAAATGCCTCAAGTAGTAGGGAAGGAAATGAAAAAACAGACTGTGGGAGAAATTCTGAGGCAAAGACAGGAAATCTGGGTGTTCGCCTTCCATCTTAGGCAAAAACTCCTTTAGAAATTCAATTCGTGAGTGACAGATACACAATGGTGTATTAAAGAAACCAAGGAAGGGCTTCCCTGGTGGCGCAGTGGTTGAGAGTCCGCCTGTCGATGCAGGGGACACGGGTTCGTGCCCCAGTCCGGGAGGATCCAACATGCCACGGAGCGGCTGGGCCCGTGAGCCATGGCCGCTGAGCCTGCGCGTCCGGAGCCTGTGCTCCGCAACGGGAGAGGCCACAACAGTGAGAGGCCCGCGTACCGCCAAAAAAAAAAAAACAAACCAAGGCTATTTCAGGCATTTTCCAAATCAAAATCAAGAAGACTCTGGTACCTTCCCTCTGAATGGTTCTTAGGGTCTTTAGAGAGGAAATGACAGTATATAGATAGGGGGTCAGCTAACTTTTTAAATAAAAGGCAAGACAGCAAATATTTTCAGCTTTAAGGACCATAAGGTATCTGTCACAACTGCTCAAGTCTGCCTTTGTAGCTTGAAAACAGCCATAGACGATACATTAATAAGTGGGCGTGACTGTGTTCCGATGAAACTTTATTTACAAAAACAAGCAGGCGGCCAGATTTAGTCTGGGGGCCAGAGTTGGCAAACTTCAGATCAGCACTGTCTAGAAGGCCTTTCTGGGATAACGAAAATGTCCTCTATCTGTGTTCTGTATCTATTGAGAGCTTGAAATGTTGCCAGTACGAGTAAGGAACTAAATTTCTCATTTGATTTTCCTTTAATGAGTTTGAATGCAAATAGCCACCTTGGCTGATGGCTACCCTGTTGGACAGTGCAGGTCTAGATAACGCTTTAATAATAAATACCACCTATACTCATATAAACCATGTAATTTTTAATATCTCATTACTCTGGAGATGCCCCCGATATCTTAGACATCAGTAATTCACATACACTAATAGAGTTCAAAATAATTTCCCAGAATTAAATTATAGTTGTCAACAGTGTTTTGAAATCTGTTACTTTCTATACAGATTAAAGCATAATGTAAATTTCTTCCGCATGTTAGGTGAACTGAAGTCTGACTCTACACCCAGCCCCAGGATCTATGCTGACCTCATCTATTTGCATAAATCCTCAGACGCCCTGGGGAGGGAATTTTCTACCTGTTTCACGGAGCTACAGTGCAATTTCGTTTGCTCCCGACACACCAAACTGAAGGATTTGATTTGCCTGACTGGTACAAATGGGTACGACAGCTCTTGTCCTGGCCACCTGGTTATTATTTTTATCAGTACTCTGTGACCATGAAACCGGCACTTGTGCTCACTGTCTCCCATGCTGGGGGCTGGACCACATTACAGAATCTTCCCATGCCTAACCCTGAGTATCTTTGTGGAGTTCCCATCACTAACCCCATTGAGATGGGTCAGATGTAAGCATCTCCTCCCAACAAAGCTGCCACACATGGTTTATTTTGCTTTTTCTCTGACATCCAAAGAATTCTGCAGGAATCCAAGTTATCGTGCCTCCAAAGGGCAGATGAAGTTGGGATTTTCATGCCTGCAAGTCACCAGCATGGCTTATCTGCTGCTAGGTGTCCATAATTAATAGACACAGATGCTACCTCTTGGAAGGCAGGTTGAAGCGACAGGCAGCAGCAGGGGCTGCATTTTCTATACTGGTTCGCCTCCCTCCACTTCCATCCGTCTGCCACAGGGTAGTTTCTAAGTATTCTCATGACAGCAGACACCCAGCACAACAGCACCTCTTTCAGGAGATGTCTCCTTTCTGTGTCCAGCTTCCTGAAACCCGAGGAGACTGAACCCTGTGGTTTCCACGTCTACACCCAGCCCCAGGGTGCTCAGAGTGCTCAGGGCTGCAGGGTGACCTTGAGCAAGTCGCTTCACTTCCCCATGACTTCAGCATGGCGACCTCTGCCCGCTGTGTAGGGATGCTGGGGGATCAGGAGTGAATGATGTAGGTGGAATGTCTGGCCCCATAATTAGCACACAGTGGGTCTTTAGTAAATGGTACTATGTTATAACTCTAGGACGGTACATACAGCCAAAGCACAACAAAGAAGCCTGCGTGGGCTGCCTTTAAGCTGCAAAGTGACCCTTCCCAGACCAGTCCCAGCGCTGCGTCTCGAGACCTGGGTGCCCTACTGCGGCCCCAGCAGTCCTTCACGTGCACCCTCTAAGGCTCTTGCTATGCTCATTTCGCCTTCCTGCTTTAACCAGTATCGTCTGATGTTCCCACTGTTCCCTCAGTGTGGAAGCAAACTGAAGCAAAAGGGGTCTCTGCCCCCCAAATATGCCTTGGACCTGCTTACCATCTACGCCTGGGAGCAGGGGAGCGGGGCGCAGGATTTTGACACGGCTGAAGGTTTCCGGACGGTCCTGGAGTTGGTCACAAACTAGCAGCATCTCTGTGTCTTGTGGATGGTAAACTACAACTTTGATGATGAGATTGTGAGGAGCTTCCTCCCGACCCAGATCCAGAGAACCGGGTGCCCCAAACCTCAGCCCCCTCCATTTCTTAACCTGATTCCCTCCAACGCTATTTTGGTGACCTGAATTCACCTCCCGCGGGGTCCTGATCCATTATTCCTCTTGTGAAACTGAGAAGGGAATGTGCTGACCGTCAGAACCGCCCACAGTCTCCAGGGGTAAAATCCCAGGGAGGCAGGAGAACTGTCATCAGGAGGAACAAAGAAGGAAGGACCAAGGTACCAGGTCCCTGAGTTGCTTTCATCTTTCTAGGTCAGAAGGAAAAGCATGGATTCATTAGCAGGTCTAAAAGGTGTGGAAGTTGGAAGTGTATTCCTGAGAAATAATGCTATTAATCGCTGCTGGTGTATCCTGCAGGCTGTTTATTAGATCAGGTTTTATCTCCCCTTTCCAACCTCCATCCCACAAAACCTTTATCCTTCAAGAATAGGAAGGAATCTTAGTGTATCCACTCAGCACCAGCAGCAGGGAACCAAAACAGTGGAAGCAAAAGAAAAGAGAAGAGAGAAAAGAAAGAAACATTGAGAAAGAATAGAGGAGAAAAAAAAAAGACAGCAAGATACCCTGGCTTGCCTACCATGGGTGTGACCTACTTGACAGTAGAGTTGATTAAATGATACATTATATTTCAGTTGCCCTAGCATGGAGAGATGTTTATAGAATGCCTTCATGTGTATAAGAATGAACAGCTTTCAAAACTTTTCTGACAAATATGATTTAATTCTAGGAAATCACTTTGAACTGTATTGGTACATTTGAATTACGGACATCTAAGCTAGAAAGACACATTGTTTTATTACGAAGAGTAGAATGGGCCCCCAATTCTGAGGCCACTGGTTCTAAAAAGCATGCCTCTAATGACTTCTCATCTCTCGTTTAGGCCTATGATCTTGGACCCAGCCGATCCTACTGGCGACGTGGGTGGAGGGGACCGTTGGTGTTGGCATCTTCTAGCAGAAGAAGCTACTGAACGGCTGTTGTCTCTCTGTTTTCGAGATGGGTCGGGTTGTCCCATACAATCGTGGAACGTGCCAGTAGGAATCATCTAAAGGAAGTGTCATCTGGAGATTACCCTGGGACAGGCCGAAATCAAAGAGCTTCCCTGCTATGGCAACTTGGGATTCACTCAGCCACAAATAACAGATAACCCAACTCAGGAGCCTAAACTGGGTTTTTTCTTCCCATAACAAGAAATCCTAAGGCAGGCGACCTAGGACTCGCACAACAGCTCCACTGGACTTTCCCCAGGAGCAGATCACCTCCACCGTGGCACTTGGTACTGGGGGCTGGATAGCTCTTCGTGGTAGGGGCCGTCTTGGGCAGTGTTAAGTCTCTACCCACCAGATGCAGTAGCACCACCCCCGAGTGCAACAACCAAAAATGCCTCCAGACGTGACCAAGGGTCCCCTGGGGCACACTCATCCCCAGCTCTTCCTGGCTCCACCCTCTTTAGTCGTTCATTTGAGTCTTCGTGGCACTGAGAGTGGCTATTGCACCTCCAGGTGGCGGGTCCATGGTGAGGTTGGAGGAACAGAAAGGAGGAGGATACCCACCCAGGTATCTTATTAGAAGCTTCATCCAGCAAACTCTCTTACATTTCAAGCTGCAGCTACCTGTAACCTAAAAGTGGCTCCAAAAAGGGGGGTGAGAGTTGGGTCAGCCAGCCAAGAGTGCCTGCCACCCCGTCCAAAGCTCCACCGCTAACCAAGATACCTGCCACCAGGTATACTTGGTTCCCCCATCAGGTTCTCTGTCAACAAGTACCCAAAACTGTCCCTGGTAGTAGTCACCTTCTCAGATACACTTCCTTCTTTCTTTTTGGTTTTTTTTTCTGTCTCTTTTAACCAATGGTTCTAACTGCTTGGATATGTATTATTCTCGCACGTATATTTCTTTCTTTCTAGACAGTGCAGTCACCAGGAAGTTGGGGAGCAGGGATACATTCTATTGTCAGTGAGATGCACTTATTCAGAAGGTGTAGATTCCTGGAATAATAATGCTGGAAGAAACTTCTAGAGACCACCAGGCAACTGCTTTTTTTTTTATTTTATGGTTAATAAACTACAAAATTTACAAACCCAAGCCTGAATGAACGGTATTACTCTACCTCATATTATCATTATTGGTATAACGTATTAGCCATGACTGATAGCAAAAATCATTGTACATAATAAATATTGTGCTTTATTTAGAAAGATGACTTATAAGCACTGCTGTAGGCCTGCTAGATAGGGCTTTGATTTTCTAATAATACTATTAAGTTATCTAATCTATTCAAAATAGCTTGACCCGATGGCCACAATCTATGTTTTTCAGGTGACTGGTATGATTAGAAATTTGGCTTACGACTAAGGCATGAGGCTGTTTTCTAGGAAAAGTTATTATCATCGTCAGTGGGTCAGCCCACAAAGTTTATTTGTCCTCGCAAACACTGTCTGAAGCACAACGCCCCCTCTGCCCGCTCTGTTCGGCAGAAGAGGAGAGCGGAAATCCCACCATGTGCTTTATACCATGACTGGCCACATTCAGGCCCCTTGAGGAGGCGGTTCTGAGGAGCTAAACTCTGGTCCTCTTCCTTCTCTGTAATCTCATCTGAACAATTTAATGCACGTCCATGGCCTTCCCCACCCCTGACAGGCAGTTGCTTTTAAAGAATCGGTTCACTGTGTTAAAGAGTAGCCCATTCTTCCCTTGACGGCCCCCACTGCTCCTTCCCTTGCTTCTTCAACTCCTCTTGAAATCAAGACCTCCACGTCCTTCGTAAAGCCTCACCTCGCCTTGCTGAAGTCTCGTTCCGTGTGTGACCTCCGTTATTAAAAACATTTGCTCTCGTCCAGGTTTATGTGCACGGTATTTGTCAACCATTCTGTATTTTCCCAATTACTAACTCCTTCCTTTTCCTTCAAGTCTTAGAAGAGGGATCTTTTCCCAAAGTGAAGCCCTTCACCTGCCCCTTTATTCCCATAATTCCATGATCTTTTGCTCTCACACACTTCCTCCAGAGCAGGAAGTCATCATCCGGAGAAGGGAGAAAGCTCAGCTGTTGTGCTGGGGGTGCTGGTCAGGAAAAGGGATCCTTCCCCAGGACTTGGCCATGGTGATGCCAGAATAATGGGAGAACAAGATAGCCAGTGGGTGACCCCTATGAGCTCTGACAGCGAGAGGGGAAACTGCCACAAACCACAAGAGACCTGGGAAAGCAAGAGGGGGGTGTGGCAGGTGGAATAATTACCCCCCAAAGATGTCTGCATCCTAATCCCTGGAACCTGTGAATATGTTACCTTACGTGGCAAAGGGACTTTGAAAATGTGATTAAGGATCTGGAGATGGGGAGATGATCCTGAGTTATTCAGGTGGGTTCAGGTGGGTCCCATCTAATTCCGCAAGCCCTTAATAGCAGAGAAGCAGTCCCACCTGAAGTCAGAGAGACTCAGCTCAAGAAGAGGCAGGTGAGGGATCGGAGCCGTTGTTGCCGGCTCGAAGGGCCGAGTCAGGGAATGTTCTAGGCTTCTAGGAGCTGACAGCCGCAAGGAAACAGGAACCTCCGTCCTGCAGTCACGTGGACCTGGACTCAGCCAACCAGCGGAGTGACCTGTAGGCGGACCCTCCCTAGAGCCTCCAGGTAAGGAACGCAGCCCGGCCAGCGCCTTGATTTCAGCCTTGTGCCGCCCAGAGCAGAGACACCAGCCAGGCGTGCTGGGCCTCTGACCACGGAACTGTGAGCTGATGAACTTGTGTGGTCTTGAGCCACTAAATGTCTGATCGTTTGTTTCAGCGGCTGCTGCCTCACAGGCAGGTGGCAGTAAGCAGCTGGGGGCCTGGGCCCAGAGGGGAGCCGGCCTCCCCTGCTCCGGGACCAGTCACTCCATGCCTGCCCAGCCTGTGTCCAGGGAAGGCGACTCACACGTAAGAGGGAAAACTCTTTTTTTCCTCGGCCTTCAGTATTTCTGACACCAGTCCCAGTGCTTCTTTGTTTTTTTTTTGGCTGTGCTGCACGGTTTGTAGGACCCCAGTTCCCCGACCAGGGATCGAACCCGGGCTCTTGGCAGCAAAAGTGCCCAGTCCCGACCGCTGGACCCCCGAGAATTCCCAATACTTCTGACACCAGATTGGGAGTGGGGGGATTTTCTCACACTGAGCAATTCTCCGACACCAGCTGTGTGTCCCACAACTCAATTCAATCCTGACCCTCTCTACCCGGAGTCCATGTCAGACGCCACGGGTGAGGGGCTCAGTCCCACAGTACGGCCGCCACCTCCACTTCAGGGTCCAGGCCTCCGGTACTTCTAACCAACTAGTTATAAATCGGGGGTTCCCACGACCCCCTCCTCAGGCTCAGTAATCTTCTAGAATGGCTCCCAGAACCAGAAGAGCAGTTTACTTACTAGATTACCAGCTTATTATAAAAGGCTATATAACTGGGGGAGAGCTGGCGAGGGCTGTCCTCCTGCCTTGCAGGTGGCTGCCTTTTTGGTGTGTCTTCACATGGGGGAGAGAGATCTTTACTATCCCTAATTTTCCCCTCATTTCCTCCACCTGCAGTATTAAAGGAAAATACTGGTTTTCGTGTGTGTGTGTGTGTGTGTGTATTTTTTTCAGATTATACATTTAATTCAGGTGTATTAGAGAATTTTGAAAAAAATGAAACCCACTTCTAATGGTCACCCCTGATCCCTACCACCCAGGAAGGATCTCGGTTAAACTTCCATCTGTTTTTCTATGCACCCATACAAATACATGTATATTTACAAAGATGGAATCATCATGCTTCTATTATAGAGCGTCTCGCTTTCACCACTTAGTACGGAATCATGGATACTTTCTCATGTCATCACGAGAATGACATGTCCTTTCTCATGTTCTTTGAAAACACCATAATATTCCGTCATATGGATGTCATTGTATCCCATCATATGGATAAGTCATCATGGGAATGTAATTTAGTCATTCTCTTTTGTTGAACATTTTCGAAAAAGATTTTGCCTTTTGAAAAATGGCCACAACACACCTGTCTGTACGTAAACCTTTGTTTCTTTTTTTTTAATTGAAGTATAGTTGATGTACAATTTTATATAAGTTACAGGTGTATAATATAGAAAAATGTTGGTATTCTAACAATTCCATAGCTATTCTTACATTGAGCGTGTCCACCCATGGGCCTCGGGCAGCTTCCCACTCATAGTCAGTCCCAGGTCCACCATGTGCAACCCATCTTTTCCTCCACTCCTGAACTCTTTGTAGACGTGCTCTTGCTGCCATCTTGTGGTCTTCGAGAGAATTAAACTAGCCTGTGCAGAAAGCAGGAAAGTCCTAGAAAATGGTTAGCGCTTAAAGCCACTGTGGTGCAATCGCAGGAGGTTCATTCTGAGTCATGATCTATGCGATAAAGCATCTTTCAGCAAGCTATTATTTCCACATACTGTTCGTTAACTGCTCACTAATAGAGAAGGAAAAGCAGACCAAAGGCTCTGAAACAACTTTTGTCTTTTAATTCGGCTTCCCCCAAGCCTAGGGACACTGGATAGATTCTACTGAAGTAATCTGTGGTATTTCTGAAATCATTCTATGCTGTGTCTATTAGAGAAATGAGTCTTTCCCATCGACCTCAAATTTGACCATTAGGGATTCAAGTCTTTGAATTCTGTAGGCATTCCCACTTTTAAGAATCCCCTATTAAAATGGTAATCAGGAGATCCTAAAAAAATAAATGGAGTTTTGTTCATGAATTGGGAGATTTAACATTGTTAAGATAACAATACTACCCAAAGGGATATACAGATTAAAGATTCAGTGCAATCCCTATCAAAATCCCAACGGTATTTTTTTTTTTTTTTTTTTTTTTTTACAGAAATGGGAAAACTCATCCTGGAATTCATAAGGGGTTTCAAGGGACCTAGATTTCAAAACTGGTACAAAGTGACTGTAATCAAAACAGAGTAGTATTTGCAGAAGAACAGACATATAGACCAATAGAACAGAATTGAGAGCCCAGAAATAAAGGCTTACATTTACGGTCAGTTGACTTTCGACAAGGGTGCCAAGATTGTTCGATGAAGAAAAATGTTCTCTTCAACAAATGGTGCTGAGAAAACTAGATATCCACATGAAAGAATGAAGTTGGACCCCTTCTTTATACCATACACAAAAATTAAAGTGGATCAAGGACCTAAATTTTAAGAGCTAAAACTATAAAACTGTTAGAAGAAAGCCTAGAGGAAAATTTGCATGACCTTGGATTTGGCAATGGTTTCTTTTTGTAAAAATTAATTAATTAATTTATATTTGGCTGCATTGGGTCTCCGTTGCTGTGTGGGGGCTTTCTCTAGTTGTGGCGAGTGGGGCTACTCTTTGTTGCGGTGCGCATGCTTCTCATCGCAGTGGCTTCTCTTGTGGAGCACAGGCTCTAGGCACACAGGCTTCAGTAGTTGTGGTGAGCAGGCTCAGTAGTTGTGGCACGCAGGCTCAGTAGTTGTGGCACACGGGCTTAGTTGCTCCGAGGCATGTGGGATCTTCCCGGACCAGGGCTTGAACCCGTGTCCCCTGCATTGGCAGGTGGATTCTTAACCACTGCGCCACCAGGGAAGTCCCTGTTGGGGACTTCAATGGTTTTTAAATATGACCCCAGAAGCACAGGTAACAAAAGAAAAAGATGAATTGGACTTCATTAGATTAAAAACTTCCGTGCCTCAAAGGACAGCATCAAGAGAGTAAAAAGACAACCCACACGATGGGAGAAAATATTTGCAAATAATACATCTAATAAGGGTTTAAAATCCAGAATATATAAAGAACTCCTACAACTCAACCACAAAAATACAAAAACCCAGTTGAAATGTGGGCAAGGGATTTGAATAGACATTTCTCTAAAGAAGATATACAAATGGCCAATAAGTACATGAAAAGATGCTCAGCATCATTAGTCATTAGAGAAATGCAAGTCAAAACCACAGTGAAATACCACTTCTCGTCAATTAGGATGGCTATAATTTTAAAAAGAAAAAAGAATATAACAGTTGGAGAGGATGTGAAGAAATTGGAACTCATGTACATTGCTGGTGGGATCATAATAGGTGTATGCCTGTTTATATGCCTGTAAGTATATCCATTTGTCTACCCATATGTTTCTCTCTATATGTCTATATCCCTATATCTATTCATATGTCAATGTCTGCATCTACATCTTTAAGCAATGGTAGGTTAGATCCATCACACTCTGGTTTCCCACAGCTGGTTTCTGTCGTTTCTAACTTTGGATAGAGTTAGGGTTAGAATCAAAGAGAAGGGAGGGCATTCCCAGCAGTGGGTATAGCCTCTACAAGGCTGATTCTGGGGCAGGGAGTAAACCGGCTTGGCTGGATCCGATGACAAGCCCCATCTTCAGCTTTCTCCCTGCCCCGAGCCTGGCTCAGAGCTCAGCACCTGCAGAGCATGTGCTTGTGGACTTGCTGTGAACGGAGGATGAGAGTGGGAGGTAGTTCGGAAGAGTAGGTTGAAGGTGGACGGTGGACGGTGAGCTCTGGGAGCCTCGGAGAGCCATGGATGGTTTCTGAGCTGGGGAGTGAAGGGCATGAGAAAGACAGGGTTTGGGGGAGGTGGGCCAAGATGTGGTAAGTGGTCACAGCCATGATGGGAGAGGCAGACTGGGCTGCTCTGACACGTCCTGGCGGTTGTGGTCTTGGAAAAACATAAAGGAGGCCAGTGAAGGAGGCCAGTGAAGAGAGTTGCTTGAGATAATGGGATGTCCTTGATTTGCCCCAAAGTAACTTTCTAAAGCTTTGAGGGTGCCCTTCCACCACTCCCCATATCCTTGGTGAGCTGGACAAGAGTGGTCACGCTAGTTCTCTTCCCATCTCTGGAAAGGGACACTCCCTTGGCATTAGTAACCGTCATTGTCAATCATAACCTGTGAACACTTTCTATTACGGAATCCTCACAGCTACCCAAGAAGTCCCCACTGTTACTACCCGCATTTTACAGGTGGGGAAACTGAGGTACAAGCAGGTGAAGTGATTTGCCCAGGTCACACAACCAGGAAATGTCAAAACGGGGATTTGAACTAAATTCTGCAGCACTGTGGACGCTGCCCATTGTGGCCACCACCAGAGGGCACACTCCACCAATTCCAAACTATTTTCCCAATTATGATAACATTTCTCGCCGCCCTCCGAAAGGTAGTGCCGACAGATTTGGCCCTTTGTCCCCACTCCAACCCTCATTCCCTGGGGATCTTTGGCCAAACTGATGTGCCATTCTGTGCCTCAGTTTATTCATCTCTATAAAGGGGCCAAGAACAGGACCTACCACCTCACAGGGCTGCCAGGAGATTAAATAAGACCCTTGCACAGCACCTGAAACAACACTCAGTTAACGTTACTTTTTAGCATTAATGCCTTCTAAACACGCTGTGCTTGTCTAAAGCCGCTCCATGGAGAATTCTCTCCATGGAGAATCCCATTGGCATTTGGTCCATGTGCTCACTGTGGACTGACCCACTGGAAGCAAGGGCAGTCACATTCCTCATTAGCCAGACTGTGAGGGGTAATGGCTTGGAACATGGAGTTGGGGGTTCAGACAGACTTGGGTTCAAATCCAAGCTCCATCATTTGCTGGCTGTGTGATCTTGGGGAAGTGACCTCACCTCTCTGAGCCCCAGTAAAAATGGGATAATGATCATTTGCATCATTTGGGCTTGTTAAGAGGATTGTGTGCAGTGCCAGGCACTACAGAAGCCAGGAAGACATGGGAGCTTGCCTGGGTCCCCCGGCAAAGGGGCAGACCTTACATATTCAGGATCCTGGCCTGTGCTCTCCTCTCCCCCCACCCAACGAGGGCCCCTGTCTAGAGGCTACCCTGTTCCAGCCAGTTTTTGAGGTCCCCATCATTCAAGAGAATGGGGCTCCCGGGCAGAGAGTACCTGGGCCCTACTCAGGGATGGCCCAGTCAGCAAGAAGCAGGCCCTTCTGCTGTGACAGCATTGTCCCAGTGCACGGCCTTTGATCCTCTCTAAGGGTCATATGACCCCCTGTGGCTATTGCTGACAAAGCACCCCAGGTGTGCTGCACGTGACCACCGAGCAATTCCATGTTCCTGTAGACTTGACCCCTGATAACAACACCTGACATCCACTTGCCGGGCACATGACATGCATTTTCCCCTTAAATCTTTCTCCTTAAATCAACAACCCTAAGAGTGCCAGGAAACCCTTAAGCACATTTTAAAGACAGAAAACTGGAGTCCAAGAAGAGAGATAACTTCCCCCAGGAACAAACTCAAGTGAGCAGGGGACATGGATCTCGCTGATCCAAAGAACTAATTCTTATCTGCTGCCTATGGGGGCCCCCAAATGGGACATGCTTTGATGTGCAGAGTCCTCCCAAAACTGACTTAATTTGGCTAATGGCACAATGGCAACGGCCCCATAGAAAAATACTCAAAGAATGAGCTGACAGTTCGCGGAGAAGAAAATGCAAATAGTTACTAAGCTGATGGAAACTTGTCAGCTTTGCCAACAGGGAAAAATACAGATCAAAGCAATGATGAGAAAGTATTTTTTACCCATTGTGTTGGTAAGAAGTAACCCAATTGTTAAAATATCAGTGCTGGTCAATCCCACTACAGGACATATATCCAGAGAAAACCGTAATTCAAAAAGAGTCATGTACCACAATGTTCATTGCAGCACTATTTACAATAGCCAGGACATGGAAGCAACCTAAGTGTCCATCGACAGATGAATGGATAAAGAAGATGTGGCACATACATACAATGGAATATTACTCAGCCATAAAAAGAAATGAAACTGAGTTATTTGTAGTGAGGTGGATGGACCTAGAGTCTGTCATACAGAGTGAAGTAAGTCAGAAAGAGAAAAACAAATATCGAATGCTAACACATATATATGGAATCTAAAAAAGAAAAATGGTTCTGACGAACCTAGGGGCAGGACAGGAATAAAGACGCAGACGTAGAGAATGGGCTTGAGGACAACAGCACAGGGAGATCAGCTGGGTGCTTTGTGACCACCTAGAGGGGCGGGATAGGGAGGGTGGGAGGGAGACGCAAGCGGGAGGGGATATGGGGATATACGTACAGCTGATTCACTTTGTTATACAGCAGAAACTAATACAATATTGTAAAGCACTTACACTCCAATAAAGATGTTGAAAAAAAAAAACAGTGCTGATGAGAAAGCAGGGAAATGGATACTCCCTGATAGGACATTGCTGGTGGGAGTGTGGCTTGCTACAGCTTCTTAAGGAAGGGATCTGCTACAGCTGTTGACATTTAAAATATGCATGCCTGTTGATCTGCCTTCCACTTTCAGGATTCTGTCCTACAGAAATAAAAGCATCTGCACCAAAGGTAAATGTCTTCAAGGATGTGTATGGAGCATTGTTTGCAAGGGGCAAAACCCAGAAACACAGCAAGTACCCACCTACGTGGGAGTGTTTGCAAAGTTATGACACCTTCCCTCATCCCACAGAATATCAAGCAACTATTATAATGAATGATTTTAGACTTAAATGTACCAGCATGAGAGGATCCCATGAAACATTCTTAATTTTAAAAAATGCAAGTTACAGAACAACGTCAACGATGCGAACCTACTTTTTACAAAAGTGACATGAAATCCAAGTTAGAATTCTTGTATGTGTGTATTTGCACACACCTACTCTTTAATTGTCTGAGTCGGGGCAGGGACAGGGTTAGCGTGTGGTGGGTCCTTAGAAGGGGGTAGAGGGCAGAGTTAATTTCATTATTTTATTGATTTTCAGAGTTTAACAAACTTTTCTTTCTGTCCTTCCAATAAGAAAGGAAAGACACACTTGTGACAAATGAAATGATATTATGTATAAAGATGCACACTTGTGACTCCTTTTGTTTCAATCCCACTCCCGGGTTTATAACTGTGAAGGTCAGTGTTATGTGTCAACTTGGCTGGGCTACAGTCCCCAGTTATTCAATAAGCACTAAGCTAGGGACTTCCCTGGTGGCGCCGTGGTTAAGAATCCACCTGCCAATGCAGGGGACACGGGTTCGAGCCCTGGTCCAGGAAGATCCCACATGGGGAGTAACTAAGCCCGTGCGCCACAACTACTGAGCCCATGCTCTAGAGCCCGCGAGCCACAACAAGAGAAGGCACCACAAGGAGAAGCCCGTGTAACCGCAACGAAGAGTAGCCCCGGCTCGCCACAACTAGAGAAAGCCCGCATGCAGCAACGAAGACCCAACGCAGCCAAAAATAAATAAATTTTTTTTTTTTAAAAAAAGCACTAAGCTAGGTGTTGCTGTGAAGGGATTCTGTAGATGTGATTAAAGTCCATAATCAGTTGACTTTATGTAAGGGAGACTATTCTAGATCATCTGGGTGGGCCTGATCCAATTGGTTGAAAGGCCTTATATGCAGAGCTGAGTCTTCCTGGAAGAAGCAGTTCTGCCTGTGGATGGCTGGTACCCCCGAGTTTCCAACCAGCCCATCCTGTGAATTTCAGACTTGCCTAGCCAGCCTCCACAGTCCATAAATCGATTCTTTGCGATAGACCTTTTTTTTTTTTTTTTTTTTTTTTGCGGTATGCAGGCTTCTCACTGTTGTGGCCTCTCCCATTGCGGAGCACAGGCTCTGGACGTGCAGGCTCAGCGGCCATGGTTCATGGACCCAGCCGCTCTGCGGCATGTGGGATCTTCCTGGACCGGGGCACGAACCCGTGTCCCCTGCATCGGCAGGCGGACTCTCAACCACTGCGCCACCAGGGAAGCCATGACGGACCTATTAACGTGGGTCTCCTACTGAGGTTGTTTCTCTGGTTGAACAGTGACCGACACAATGCCCTAGAAAAATTATTTTACAAGTGCACCAGAAGATGTGTTAAAAAGATGCCGTCAGTAGCAAAAACCTGGTAACAACACACATATATCCATCAACAGAAAAATGGATAGATAAACGTTGACGTAGTCCTGCCATGAACTGTTCATTACACGGCACGGAAAACGCACAAACTGTCACCACACAGACGACAGGGTTGAAGCTCACGAACAGGATGGTGCTAGAAAGAAGCAAGTCACCTAAGAATAGAGAAAGCACTATTTGATTTACATAAACTTTTTTTTTTTAATTTTTGGCTGCGTTGGGTCTTCGTTGCTGCGTGGGGGCTTTCCCTAGTTGTGGCGAGCAGGGGCTACTCTTCGTTGCCGTGCGCAGGCTTCTCATTGTGGTGGCTTCTCTTGCTGTGGCTCGCGGGCTCTAGAGCGCAGGCTCGGTAGTTGTGGCGCACGGGCTTAGTTGCTCCGCGGCATGTGGGATCTTCCCAGCCCAGGGATTGAACCCATGTCCCCTGTATTGGCAGGCAGATTCTTAACCACTGCGCCACCAGGGAAGCCCTGATTTATATAAACTTCAAAGACAGGCAAAACACATGTCATTGCTTAGGAATACTTATATAGTGGTAAAGCTATATAAATAGGTATATAAAATCTATATAGATTATATATACTATATAATCTATAGTATATATAATCATATATAATATATATCATAGATTATAACATTTTATACATTATAATGTATTTATTATGTGTATTATATATAAATATTATCTTATAGAGGATACATTATATACATTATATGTGTGAATAAATACGTGTATAAAACTAAGTTTTACACTTATAGTGATGGAGTGATTTACACAGTCAGCAGGTTGATGGTGATTTAAGGGACCCCTAAGGTACTGATAGCTCTGTTTTTTAACCTGAATGGAGGGCATTTGTTTGTCCATTTTATTATTTTTAAGTTGTAAAGAAAAAATGTTGCCTCATTCCAGTTCTACAAGGATCTAGTCATCAACTGCTATAGTTGCCCTCCTCCAGTATACCCTGAGGGGAATTCAGGATGGAGAAAAACAGGAGGAAGTATTCTGTGTTTTGGATATATGGCCTCTAGATGGTCAACATGCATATCTAGGGAAGGATTTCAATGACCCCAGATTCTTGCATCTTCCCATCCATAGAAAAGCACTAAAATCATTAACTTGAGATGTCTGATTTTAGTGATTAGCAGTAATCTTTTACGGAGATGTATGCTTGACTACATGTATTTCCCAGCCAAAAAATTTATATATATACTGGCTTCTCCCTGACCTCTTTGGAGCAGTTCCTCTGAGCTTTCTGAGATGCTGTCTCTCTGACTATAGTCCTCAGTGAGGTCCCAATAAAACCAAGACTCAACTGTTGTGCATTTTTTTCAGTTGACATCACCCAGGCCGTGGGCCTTCTGAATAGGGAGGCTGAATGTCAGACAGATCCAGCCTTACCTCTGAGTGATGTAGGACACTCAGCCTATGGTGGTGAAGGGGACTCACTTGGGGTCACACAGACCTAGGTGCAAATCTTTGCCACTTCCCGGTGGGTGTTCTGGGGACAGGTCATTTCATCTCCTTGAACCTCGATTTCCCTTCTCTGTGAAATGGAGATCTCAGTAGCCCTCACCCCACAGGGCTATTAAATGGGACAAGCACGCGGACACTCACTGTAATCTACATGGCTATACTCTGTAATAATCACTGTAATCTATATGCCAAGATTCCAAAGATATCGTGCTCTAGACCACAGGGTTGGTGGTCACCACAGAGACCACAGTTGTCCTCTCTAGGGTGGGCAACTAGAGTGCTTGGAAGGTAAGGAAGGCGGGGGCTGGCAGGGAGGAGGGTGGAAGACCACCCAGAGATGGTAGCATTTGAGCTGGGCCTGGCACATGAGTAATAAGAGTTTGTCAGGTAGAAAAAGGAAGGGCTGGGACTTCCCTGGGCGCAGTGGTTGAGAGTCCTCCTGCCGATGCAGGGGACGCGGGTTCGTGCCCCGGTCCAGGAAGATCCCACGTGCCGCGGAGCAGCTGGGCCCGTGAGCCATGGCCGCTGAGGTTGCGCGTCCAGAGCCTGTGCTCCGCAACGGGAGAGGCCACAGGAGTGAGAGGCCCGCGTACAGCAAAAGAAAAAAAAAGCAAGGGCTGGCATCCCGGGCAAGGGGGCTCAGAAGGAGCAGCGGTGTGGCCGTGTGTAAGTCCCCCGCTTCCGGGGCTAGAGTGGGGATAAAAGATGAAGTCGGAAAGGTGCGCTAGGACTGGACGCTAAAGGGCCTCGATCGCCCTTCAGAGGGCTCAGAGCTGGGCCTCGGTGCTGAAGGTGATGAGGAAGCAGGACGGACTTTGAGAGAGGGAGGTGGTGGGATTAGATGCGCGCAAACTGTGGAAGTGGGGGTGGGGCTGCTGGAGGAGGAGGAGCGTGACCTCAGCCTCAACATCCCCAGTGCCAGCCTCGGTGCCCTCCCCACCCCAACAGAAGGAAAGACGGAGGCGACCAGAACTTCCCCCGGAGGCTAGGAAACTGGGGAGGGGGGGGCTATATCCGTCAGGGCGAGTAGATCGACTAACTCCCCTGTTTTGACTTATTTGCCATCTTCTTTTTTTCTTTTTCAGCCCCACTGCGCGGCTTGCGGGACCATAATTCCCCAACCAGGGATCGAACCCGTGGGCCCTGCAGTGGAAGCTCGGAGTCCTAACCACCGGACTGCCGGGGATTTCCCTGACATATTCTTCTTTTTTGTTGTTTTTTTTTTGTTTTGTTTTGTTTTTTTTTGCGGTACGCGGGCCTCTCACTGCTGTGGCCTCTCCCGTTGCGGAGCACAGGCTCCGGACGCGCAGGCCCAGTGGCCATGGCTCACGGGCCCAGCCGCTCCGCGGCATGTGGGATCCTCCTGGACCGGGGCACGAACCCGTGTCCCCTGCATGGGCCGGCGGACTCTCAACCACTGCGCCACCAGGGAAGCCCCATATTCTTCTTTTAAAAGCCACCCTGCTAGAGGGAAATGCTGAACCCAGTTAGGAGATCTCTCAAAGGGAGGCAGCACAGCCAGAGTTTTTGTGTGTAAGGCGGAGCGTTCCCTGCCTGGGATCTTCTCAAATACTTTTTTTTTTTTTTGCGGTACGCGGGCCTCTCACTGTTGTGGCCTCTCCCGTTGCGGAGCACAGGCTCCAGACGCGCAGGCTCAGCGGCCATGGCTCACGGGCCCAGCCGCTCCGCGGCATGTGGGATCCTCCCGGACCGGGGCACGAACCCGCGTCCCCTGCATCGGCAGGCGGACTCTCAACCACTGAGCCACCAGGGAAGCCCCTCAAATACTTCTTATCACCACTGATTACCAGAAGCATTTTGACGCCGTCTCACCCACCCGTCCCTCGGGAACAGAACCCTCTAGTTTCACCCTACAATGTACCTCTCCGGCCTCCTACTGTTTATACCCACCAGGTTTCATCTCAGCTTCTGCTTTAGCGGCGAAAACAGAACCGACAGACCTCGAGGGAGCCTGTGCCTTTAAGGGAAGAGGCGGGACGAGCCCTTGGGGGCGTGTCCTCTGGGCGGGTTGTATAAGGGGCGAGGCCGGCGCCGGGCTAGTGGAGGCCGAACTAGGGCTGAGCGGCTGAGCTTGATTCGGACGCTGCCGCAGGCGGGAACCCCGGGCTCTCGGCTTCAGGAGCAGAAGTTCGGGTGGCTCGGGCCGGTGGGCAGGGACTGGAAAGGCTGCGAAGCCCGGCGGGGTCGAGGTGCGGAGTTTGCTGGTCCGAGGCTCCTCGCAAGGTAAGAGGAACTTCCCCGCCCGCCTGGGCGCCGCGGGAGGACTGGCGCCCGGAGTTCAGCTTCTCAACATCCGCCCGGATTGGGAAACGGAGTACATTGACGTTCCCGTGGTCTGGCACCTAGAAAGTGCAGCCGTAAAAGTGATTACTACCCCAGTTTCCTGCCCCTGCCCCTTCCTGTCGGGTGTGCAGATCTGAGCGTCTGAACTCCTGACCTCGGACAGGCACAGGTGAAGCGCTCCATAAATGCTCCCTTGTGAATGAGTGCGAGAAATCGGCGGCCAATAAATAGGAGACACGTGCTGATCCTCAAGTTGGGAACACCTGAGGCGCGAGCCCTGATTAAGCCCTTATCGTTTGCTCTGATGCTCCAGCATTTGTCTTCATTTTACAGATGAGGAATCAGAGGCTCAGAGACATGAAGTGACCTCCCCAAGGCCGCACAGCTCGTTCGTGGCTGAGATTATATTGCAGACCTGGAGAGTCCGGTTCCAAGTCAGTGCCAGGTGCAGTTACAGAGAACAGCAGGAGGGAAGGGCCTGTCAACAGGTGAGGAAAGAGTGCTGAGACAGGCCCTTGTGCCCCCTTTTCTTCCCCCAGAGCCGCGTCCTCCCCCTCCTGCCCCTGCCAGGACATTGAGCAAAGATTTACCGAAAAACGTTGGTAAATCTGGGCTTTGTTGTTTTCTGGGCTTTGCTTTTCCTGAAGGCAAAACAAAACATGCTCAACTACAACATGTGGAAGAGCCAAAGAAGAAAATTAGTGTGCCGGGGACTTGTTTTTTTCTTTCCAGTTTAATTTCTTTGGAAGAAAAACAAAGCTGGTTTTTCCCTGGTGTTGAGGGAAAAACACAGATGCTAAAGTCCAGCTCAGCTCTGCTGCTGACAGGCTGTGTGACTTTGAGCAATTCACTTCCTCCTGGGCCTTGATTTCCCCATCAGGGCAGTTATTAGCCTGGGTTTCCATGGGAACACTACTGGGGGTTCAGGAAGAAGGGCTATCTAATCTGCATGCTAAATGATTCAGGCCCATCCGGAATGTGGGCTCCTACCTGGGCTTTCCGTTGGTGTGGGGAGGAGGAGGGGCAGTTCTTCAGCTGAAAAAGTTTTCAGGCCCCTCCTGTTGGGTCCTGCAGTCTTCAGTGACACTGTTCGTCTTTCTCACCCCTACCCTACAGGCCACTAGAGGTGCCAGCTGTTTGGAACTGAAACATGACAGAAGGGGAAGCGGAGAGTGAGGGCCAGGCCCCTTGGGGGCTGGTGGCCAGAGGACTGCTGAATCTGTACTGGGTGCTCAGCTGGGTCTGTGTGCTGCTGATGGTGGAGACAGTGTCGGGGGCCGGGGGCCCATCTGCAGGGACCCGCATTAGCTCCCAGTTTCCAGCCTCGGGTGTGAACCAGAGCCCCGTGGTAGACGTGAGTGTCCAGGTGGGAAACTGGCATCAGGTGGGCGTGTATTCAGCCAATCAAGTATGTATTGAGCATCTACTGTGTAGCAGTAGATGTGAGCTGAACCTTGGGATATGCCAGGGCACGTAGACTGTAGACAAAAATCCCTGCCCTCACGGAGCCAGCAGTCTCTTAGGAGAGTGGATAAAGAAGTAAGCATGTAAATTTCAGGTGGTAAGATGCTACGTGCTCAGCAGATAATGGGATAAAGTGATACTGGAGGGTGGGGGCTGTGAGGAAGAAGGAGTATTTCCAACTATTTCAGCTTGGGGGGTCACAGATGGCCTCCGTGAGGAAGGGACCTTTGAGCCAAGCCCTGAATGGAGAAAGGAAGCCACTTATACAGACATCAGAAGGAAGAACATTCCAGGTGGAGAGAAAGGCACGTGCAAAGGCCCTGAAGCAGGGACAAACTTAGTTTCTGGAGCTGTGAGGAGGCCAGAGTGGCTGGAACAGGGTGAGTGAGGGGGAGAGTGTTAAGAATGGGGATGGAGATGTGGTGGTGGTCAGATTACCTTATAGGCTGAGGCTAAGAGGTAGGATTTGTTTTATGACTGTGGGGAGCCAGTGGAAGGTTTTAAGCAGGGGGATGTCAAGATGTGATTTATTTCTTCAAGGGATGTCTCTGGCTTCTCTGGGGAGAATGGATTGAGAGGGTTGAGGGTGGCAGCGGGGAGAACAGTGGGAAGGCTCCTGCAGCTCGCCAGGTGAGGGTGGTAGTGGGAGATAGGAAAGAAGTGATGGGATTTGGAGGAAGGCACAACAAGCAGGGTATGCTGATGGCTTAGACGGGGGGGCATGGTGGGGGAAGAAAGAGAGGCGTCAAGGATGGCTCCAGATTTCTGGCCTTAGCAGTGGGGGGGTGGAGGAGGATGGTAGTGCCACTGACTTGTATGAATGGAGAAGCAGTGGGGACGCTTGGTGAGAGCAAGGAGGCTTCCTCCCAAGGCAGGGAGGTTTGGGCCGTTGAGACAGGCCAAACGGAACTTGCACCATTCTGTTCTGATACCTGTAAGGGGAGGAGAGGTCACAGTGGATCCAGAGTGAAAATCTGAAGGCAGGAGGCTGCTCAAGATGACCCCCTGCTGCACGGGGCTGGAGTTCTCTCTTTGTATTCTCTTCAGTGAGAGAACAAGCGGAGTAACAAACTCCTCCCCGCTTGAACTGACAGCTGAGAGTGCTTAGCGCCCACACCAACTTTCTGGGGCTGCAGAGTACCTTCATGCCCATGATTCGAGGCAGACAGACAGGGAATTATGCCTGTTCTACAGATGGGCAAGTGATTTGTGGTTACTGTGGTTATAAAATTGCTGCCTCTTGGGGGCAGGAAAACGGGGGTTAACTGTGGCTCGTGTCAGATAATCTCTCTGAGTTATTGAGCACTTAGGCCAGCAATGCGCCTAGCTCATCAAGTCCTGTACCCAAACCCCTGAGATGGGTATGGTTATCCCTGTGCTATAGGTGAGGACGTTGAGGTTCAGGGAGGGGAAGTTGGCCACGAGGGAAGTAGCAGAGCCAGGATGTGAACTCGTGGCTGCCTCATGCTGAATCCAGACCCTTCTCCTCTGGTTCACTTGCCTCCCAGGACTGACACAGGTGGCTGCCCTCCTGGAAGTCCCGCCAGCCTCTGGCTGGCTGCTGTCTGGCCAGCTTGCAGGCTGGGAAAGGCCACCCACTCCTCACCTAGGTCCTTTTGCATAGTCACTTGTTCAACAAATATTTATTGAGCACCTATTACGTGCCAGGAACAGTGCCACACGTGAGGGGTAAATCAGGGAGCAGATAAGCTCAGTTCCTGCCCTCATGGAGCTTATACTCTAGTGGGGGACACAGATGAGAAACAAATCAACAGGTAAATCCACAGTATTTCACTGGGGGATGAGGAGAACAAAACAGGGTGGGATGTGATGGAGTGAGATGGAGAGGGGTAGCCGCTCTGCCTTGGGCTGTCAGGGAAGGCTTCTCTGAGGACAGAGACCTGAAGCTTTGCAAAGATCTAGGGGAACAGCAAGTGCAAAGGCCCTGAGGCAAGAGCAGAATGACGTGTCACAAACGAACTTTGAGAGGCCTCTGCAACAGTGAGCTGGGGGTGAGGGATGAGAGAGGAGACAGGAGAGGTAATGGAGGCCGGATCGCCTGGGGCTGTTTGGACCGCTGTGCGAAGTTGGCCCGTTCCTAGGGGTAAGACGGGAGCCATGGTAGGATTTAGAACACAGGAGGGACGTGATCTGATTTCAGTTTTTACAAGGATCCCATTGGCTGCTGTGGGAGAATCAACTGTAAGGGCGGAGGCAGAGAGTAGGCTGGCAAAGCGATCCGGTGAGATGCTGGTAGCAGCTTTGGGAAGGGGTCCAAATTAAGATTTTTGGAGGGGAAGTAGAAGACAAGGTTCTGCTGGGCCACCCAGTGCCCCATGCCCTAAGCCCGGGCTGGCCCAAGTGTGGCCTCAGGGGCCAGGGACAGGTTTGGCATCAGACCACCAGGGCCCAGTGGTTCCAGGACACTCTTTTCGGGAAAGAGGAGGGTCTGGAAAAAAATCTCCACTTAGGACAGATCTGACCGAGGCTGGACATTTGGGGCTGACCCTTGGGGGGGTGGAGGGGCCCAAGCTAACAGGTGCAGGGAGCTGTTTAGTCTCAATTTTCCCCTCTGGAAAAAAGAGTAATCAAAGCTCATTTTACTGAGCACTGACTGTGTACCAGGCACTGTTCTAAGCACATGGATTAACTCATTTAATCCTTCATTTCAGGAGTCGGCAAACTTCAGCCCACAGGTCAAATTAGGTCCACTGCTGGGTGTTGTAGTCCAGGAGCTGAGAATGGGTTTTATATTTTCAAATGGTTGAAAATTTTTTTTAAAAGAACACTATTAAGTGACACATGAAAACTTTGTGAAATTTGAACCTCAGTGTCCGTAAGTCCAGTTTTATTGGAACACAGTCATGCCTGTTTATTATGGCAGGTGATACTTTCACACGACAAAGCAGAGTGGCATGGTTTCAACAGAGACTGTCTGGCCTGCAGAGGGGAAAATATTTAGCCTTTTATAGAAAGAGTTTGCCGACCCCTGCCTCATTTTATAAAGGAGGGAACTGGGGCACAGAGAAGTTACGTGAGTTGTCCAAAGTCACACAGCTATGAGTAGGGAAGCAGAATTTGAGCCCAGCCTGCATGGTTCCAGAGCCCTCTCCTCATACGCACTGGACCACCCAGCCTTGCTGAGCAGTTGTCACAAGGCCATGGGGCCTTTGGGAAATGGCAGTGTTCATTTTCTGCTCCTGGGTTGGTGTCCTGGTGAGAGTCCTGTGATTTTTCCACCTCTTTGAAAACTTGCCCTATTGGGGTCCAGCTGCAGGGTTGGGAAAATAGGAGGAGGTGTAGCTACAGGACGTAGGAGAGTGGAATTGTAGCCCCAGGTCACATCTGCAGTGCCTCTTTGGGGGGCTGATCAAATGAGGTTAAGAACGTGAGAAGCCTTTGAGAGTTCTTTAGTGTCTGCAGTTAACTGACTCTAGACGAGTGTTTGAGTTTCCTGTTGCTGCTGTAACAAATTATTACAAACGTAGTGGCTTCAAACAGCACACGTTTGTTATCTGGAGGTCAAAAGCCCAAAATGGGTTTCACTGGACTAAAATCAAGGTGTGGGCAGGACCGTGTTCCTTCTGGAGGCTCCAGGGGAAGGTCCATTGCCTTGCCTTTTCCAGCTTCTAGCAGCTTCCTGCATTCCTTCCTTATTTTGTGGCCCCTTCCTTCATCTTCAAAGCCACCAGCGTAGCATCTCTCTCAGTCTCTCTCTCTGACTCTCTGACCTATGCTTCCATCACATCTCTTTCCGTGACTCCGACACTCCCACCTCCCTCTTAAAAAAATCCTTGTGATTACATTTAAAGGCCTCCAGATAATGCTGGATAATCCCCCCATCTCAAGACCCTCAATTTAATCACCCCTGCCAGAGTCCCTTTTGCCATGTAAGATCGCATATCCACAGGCTCTGAGGATTAGGACCTGGACATCTTTAGGGACCACTGTTCAGCCAGGGAGGATGAACCAGGAGCTTGTGACTCCACATGTCCCTCCCAGCCCCCTCATCCCCCAAGCCATCCCCGTACTGCCCATGCACCTGCACAAGGAGGGGCCACTGGCTGCAAGTAACAACATTTGGAGAGGGCATCTAGGTAGGGAAAACCTGAGCCCTTTTTTTTTTTAATCCTACTATAGTTTAATTAACGGTATTGTACCAATGTTAATTTCTTAGTTTTTAAAAATATTTTTATTTATTTATTTTTGGCTGCGTTGGGTCTTCGTTGCTGCGCCTGGGCTTTCTCTAGTTGCGGCGAGCGGGGGCTACTCTTTGTTGCGGTGCACGGGCTTCTCATTGCGGTGGCTTCTCTTGTTGCGGAGCACGGGCCCTAGGCACGCGGGCTTCAGTAGTTGTGGCACACGGGCTCAGTAGTTGTGGCTCGTGGGCTCTAGAGCACAGGCTCAGTAGTTGTGGCTCGAGGGCTCTAGAGCACAGGCTCAGTAGTTGTGGCGCACGGGCTTAGTTGCTCTGCAGCACGTGGGATCTTCCCAAACCAAGGCTCGAACCCGTGTCCCCTGCATTGACAGGCGGATTCTTAACCCCTGCGCCACCAGGGAAGCCCCCAAGCCTTTCTTGTTGGGCCCCAACTAACAAAATGGAAACGATTTAAAATTGTCCCCTTAATATTGAAGTTGTTTAATTGTTTGGCTTCTTAATGGAGCCAGTGTGGACTTTGATAGTGTGCGTTCTGCTATTCAGTAATAAAGGGAGTGTGGAGAAGCACTTAACAAAACATGGCACCAAGCTGCCAGCGGCCAGGGTGGGTTTGATGAACACGCTCTGTAGGTGAGGAAAACAAGGCCCAGACCCCTTAAGGGGCTGCTGAAGGTCACCCAGCCGGCTGGTGGCAAAGCTGGGTCTCAGACCCAGGACTGCTCTTCCTCTCAGCTGACCCTGTCTCCCATACCAGTCTTACTGGTATAGGATTGAAAACTGACGGCCCACGGGCTCGTCTGGCTGCTGTGATTTTGGTTTTGGTTTCAGTTTTTTTGGGCAGTGTGGGGAGGGGTTTTCTTTCATGTTATAACTTGGATGCCTTTCAGCAGGGCATGCACCCTCCAGCTCACCACCATTGCCAGCAGCCGCGGTGGTTTTAGACGTTTATATGAACTGCCTGGCCCCCAAGGCATTGAGTTTGCAACCCTTTCCTGTCCAGCCTGGCCCTTGAAACTTGTTCACAGAAGGGAAAATATTTGACCCTCTCTGGATTCCCTGGGTGTCCTTAGTGATTCAGGGAAGAGGATGAGAAGGGAATGAGATGGTCTGAAAAGTCACCCACCCCAGACTCAGAGCAATGCTCCTTTAACTCTACCACCCCTGGGCAGAGCTGGGTTCAGGTCCTGATGGGCTTCGAGGGAGGGGATGGCCACCTTGGGGCACGGAGGCAGGTAGGCTGCAGAGAAATGCGATTCTGGAGACCAGATTTGGGGGACCCGCCTTGCTGACTCACTCTGCTGTCAGGGAGATGGAGACGAGCTGGGCTGGGACCATCTCCCTGCGTCCTCCCTGGCTGACCGTGAAGACCAGGAGGTGGGGAAGAAGGCAGGAAGAGGAGGCTGCCCTTGCCCAGTTGAGCTGTTTCCCCAAGAGCTTCAGCTAGTAACTTTCAGGGAGACCTGAGTTTGAAACCAGCTAGCAGTGGTAGGCTGTGTGCCCTGGGGCAAGTCACTTTGCCTCTCTGTGCCTCAGTTTTCTCATCTGTGAAGTGGAAACAATTGTACCAGGTCTGGTTTTTTTTTTTTTTTTAGAAGATGTTGGGGGTAGGAGTTTCTTAATTAATTTATTTATTTTTGCTGTGTTGGGTCTTCGTTTCTGCGCGAGGGCTTTCTCTAGTTGTGGCAAGCGGGGGCCACTCTTCATCGCGGTGCGCGGGCCTCTCACTATCGCGGCCTCTCTTGTTGCGGACCACAGGCTCCAGACGCGCAGGCTCAGTAGTTGTGGCTCACGGGCCTAGTTGCTCCGCGGCATGTGGGATCCTTCCAGGCCAGGGCTCGAACCCGTGTCCCCTGCATTAGCAGGCAGACTCCCAACCGCTGCGCCACCAGGGAAGCCGCCTAGGTCTGTTTTGAAGACTGAGCTGGGGTCCAGCACAATGTGTGGCAAAACAATTATGAGGCCATACTGTGTGCAAGACTTTGGTGGGAGGGACAGACATTAAAACAAGTCTGTGATCCTACAAATAACTGGGGATTTCAAAACACGAGAAGTGCTTTGTAAGAGAAGACCGAGGGTGATGGGAGCTTATAACTGGAGGATCTGCCCTATGCTGGGGGTGATCAGGGAAGGCTTCCTGGAAGAAACGTCTAAGAATTGGAGGATGAATGAATGGTGGTCTTTTGAGGGAGGTGTACCAGGCAGAAGGAACAGTGCATGAAATAGGTGCGGTGGGTCAGTGTGGCGTCTGCAGAGAGCCAGTAAGCAAGGGATGAGGAGATGACCTGAGGGCTCAGGGGCAAGAAATCTCATCTCCAGTTTGGCATTGGTGGGAGTTCAGAGAAGGCTTGTGGAGGGTGTGGAACTGTGATTTGACAGAGCTTTTTAAAAAAAAAAAAAATTGTAATACAGCATACATAACCTAAGATTCACCATCTTAACCATTTTTAAGTGTACAGTTCAGGGGCATTAAAAACATTTACACTGTGCAACCGTCACCACCATCCACCTCCAGAACTCTCTCATCTTGCAAAACTGAAACTCTCCTCATTAAACAACTCCCCATTTCCCCCTCCCCCCAGCCCCTGGCAGCCACCATTCTGCTTTCTGTCTCTATGAGTTTGACTATTCCAGTTACCTCACATAAGTAGAATTACATATACAGTATCTGTCTTTTTACAACTGGCTTGTTTCACTTAGCATGGTGTCTTCAAGGTTCATCCATGTTGTGGCCTGCGTCAGGATCGCCTTCTCTTTGAAGGCTGAACAACATTCCATCGTGTGGATATGCCACGTTTTGCTTATCCATTCATCCATTGATGGACACTTGGGTTGCTTCTAAACCTTTTGACTACTGTGACTCGTGCTGCCATGAATATGGGTGTGCAGATGTCTCTTTGAGACCTGACTTTCAGTTCTTTTTGACATACACCCAGAAGTAGATTTGCTGGATCATATGGTAATTCTGGGGTTTTTTCCAGTTTTATTGAGATACAACTGACCTACAGCACTGTATATAAGTTTAAGGTGTACAGCATAATGATTTGACTTAACATATATTGTGAAATGATGCCCACGATAAGTTTAGTGAATATCCATCAACTCATAGAGATAGAAAAGAAAGAGGTTTTTTTTTTTCCTTGTGATGAGAACTGTTAGGAAATACTTTAACAACTTTCACGTATACCATACAGCAGTGTTAACTACAGTTACCACCTTGTGCATTACATCCCTGGTACTGGTTATTGTATTTTTAATTTGGGAGGGGAACTGCCGTGCTGTTTTCCACAGCAGCTGCACCATTTTTACACCCACAGCAGTTGCACAAGGGTTCCAATTTCTCCCCATCCTCCCTAACGCTAGTTATTTTCTGGTTTTGCTCATTTGGTTTGTGTAGTAGCCATCCTAATGTGTGTGAGGTGGTACTGACAAAGCTTTTGAACATAAAGTTTGAGAATGGGGGAGCTTCTAGGCAATGCCTAAGCACATGCATAACCTCACAAGGGCCTAATATCCATTATATAAAGAGCTTCTATAAATCAATAAGAAGAAGCAAACAATTGAAAAAACTAGCAGTTTAAAGAAGGAATACAAATGGCCATTAACACACGAAAAGAGCACTTCACCGTCCTCCGGGACTTGCAGCTTAACAACAGGGAGATTCCTACTACATTGGCTGGAACCAGACTTATGGTAGCCACCCTAACCCGGTAGGGGTGCAGGTGTAAACTCCTTTCCCATTGCTGGTGGCAGTGTGTCTAAGTAGAGCTTTAGGGAGGGTCTTTTGGCAAAATCCATCAAATGTTTAAGATGTTTCTCCCTCTGCAACAGACACTATCAGGGCCCCGCCCATATCCTTTGGACTCTGCCATTTTGGTGGGCTTCTGTGGACTTCGAGTTCCCAGCATCTTTTTTCAGAACCACCCATAAGCATGGTAGGCCAGAAGTGCTGGGGACCTAGCACCTCCCTCCCCGGCAGTACTCACCTGATGACTGATAGGAGTTGGTGTATAAATACCCCAGCTCCCTTGCCCTTGGGATTACCAGCCCATGGTGGGAACGATCTCAACCAGCCTTCACTGGTTGCATTTCCGTCCCTGAGTCTCTTCTCCCTCTCGGTGCTTGTGTTCTATACACCTCCCAAGTATTCTGCTTACTTAGACATCCTTGTCTCTGGGTCGCTTCTGGAGGAACTCAGACTGGGATACTCTCTGACTCAGCACTTTCACTTCTAGAATTCTCCCTGACAGAATATTCTCACATGTACTCAGAGTCATGTGCAAGGAAGTTGATTTTGGTAATAATGAAAAGTAGACACACTCAACTGCCCATCAGTAGGGAAACGTTACCTCTACTGTGTATCATCCATGATGTGAAATCCTAAGACTCTGCAGTGGTAGGGGGTGGCGAGGGTGGTAATGGTTAAGGACGGATTCTAGAGCCTCAAACTGCCTGGGTTCCAACTCTGTCTCTACCACTGAGTGGGCCCTGGGATACTGTCTTAGTCTCCTCATCTGTATAATGGGCAGGTTAATAGTACCTTCCTCATAAGATCATTGTGCAGATTAATTGAGGTACATTTTAAGCTCTTAGCACTGTACCTGGCATATAGAAATCCCTCAGAATGTTTTGGCGTTTATCATCCTCCTCATCATTATGTGCATCAGTATATCAATACATGGCACATACGTGAAGTGGTAAAAGTTGCAGAAACGAGCTTCAGGATGGACTCATTTCTATGAGATAAACTGTATACTAGGATGTATATACAAATATCGTTAAACTGAGAAATGTCTGTAAGGGTCTGCTTCAAACTGATCATAGTAGGACATCTGGAGAGAGGCGGGATCATGGAGGGCAGGGATGAGAAGGGAGAATTTAGAAATCTTTATGTATTGTTTCTTTTTGTTTCATTTTAAATACACCTATTCAGGACTTACGTGGGTTAGTTTCAAACACAAGTTTATTTTTAAAAATTAAAGTGTGCAGCTGGCACCTGGAGGCCTTGGGAGGCTTAGAGACCAGGATGAAGGAGGTTATCTTCACTGCTTAGGTGGGGCTGGGCCAGTCAACCACAGGGTGTCGGACCTTGATGTCCCCCCTCCCTTCCCACAGTGTCGAGAAGTGTGTGGCCTGAATGCCTCTAGCCGCTGTGATTTCGTCCGCTCCAACCCTGACTGCCGCTGTGAAGGGGGCTACCTGGACTACCTTGAAGGCATCTTCTGCCACTTCCCACCCGACCTCCTCCCTCTGGCCGTCACTCTCTACGTGAGGCCCCGCTCCGGGGAGCTGGTGAGAGGGGCTGGTGGCCCCGGCGGGACTTAATGCCCTTTTCCCTTTCCGGCCCCCCAACCCAGGCTTTTTGGCTGCTCTACCTGTTTCTGATTCTGGGAGTCACCGCGGCAAAGTTGTGAGTTTGGCCTTGGGCTCATATCCACCTTATAGATTGGAAAATGGAATCCCAGGAGGTTGACATTGGGGTGACCCTGGGCTTGGGGGAAGGACGGGGCCAGGAGCCACTCATTGTGGAAACACTCACTGTTTGCCTTTTCTCCATAGTTTCTGCCCTAACTTGTCAGCCATTTCGACCACACTCAAGCTTTCCCACAATGTGGCAGTATCCTTTGTCCCCGAGGGATGGAGGGCAGTTAGGGCGGGTGGCTGGGAGACAGGGTGGCAGCTCATGGCCAGGAAAGGCCCCTGCACTGAGGCCCCTTGACACGCTCCCCCCATGGCGTCACCTTCCTGGCGTTTGGGAACGGGGCACCGGATATCTTCAGCGCCCTGGTGGCCTTCTCAGGTCCGCGCACAGCCGGCCTGGCCTTTGGGGCACTGTTTGGTACGAGAGGCCCCGGCTAGGGTGGGGTGGGGCAACAGGAGGGGGCGCAGGGTAGACCAAGCTTGGCATCCTCTCCTCCAGGCGCAGGCGTGCTGGTTACCACCGTGGTGGCCGGTGGCATCGCCATCCTGCACCCCTTCACAGCAGCCTCGAGGCCCTTCCTCAGGGACATCATTTTCTACATGGTGGCCGTGTTTCTGATCTTCACTGCACTCTACTGCGGCAGGGTCACACTGGCATGGGCCCTGGGTGAGTGGCCACAGGACCAGTGTGGGGTCATCCCAGGGCTGATGCGTGGGAAGCATGGGGGCACAGGAGGGAGTGGTCAGCAGGGCACAGAGTCACCTTTGGTTCCAGATGTTGGAAACCCTACTCAAGGTGGCTTGAGCGAAAAAAGGGGACTCGTGGTTCGGATAACCAAAGAGGGCAGGGCAGAGTCGGGGTGATGTTCTGAATTTTCACAATTTCAGGTTTTAACAAGCAGTACAGCCAGGATGCTGACTGTGGCCGTCAGGGTCCCGGCAGCATGTCCATTCCATCCAGATGGTTCAAATGACATGAATGGCGGGACAATTTACAGAGGGTTAAGGAAGCCAACAAGGGATGCTGAGATGCAGAGATACCAGGGACCAGCAACAGTGGGAGCCCCTGAAGGGGCAGAGAATGGGGTGCCTGGAGCCTGCTGAGGGCTACAGGCCCAGACCTGGGACCACCCAACATGAGTGACAGTTATGGAGGGTCACAGTCCCTGCTGGAGACAGGGTACCACAGCAGGGAGGGAGCAGGGAAGAAGCACCCCAGACCCTCCCCTACTGCCTTCTGTTTTGCTGTCAGGGCTCCGTGGGTGGACCCAGGGCAGCCAGGGTTCAGGTGATGCAGTCTGCAGGGCTCAGCCTCCCAGGCCACAGAGCAGGACACCGACCCTTCACACTTGAATTGTGTCTTAGAGGCCACTGTCTATACCAGGCGTTACACCCACCGTTGACTGCCAGGTTGGTGGTGGGGAGGGGGCGGGGCTCCAGGAAATGGCCATTTGCCTACTGGTGCTGGGCTGGGCTTACACAGATAGCCACCGCCACCAGGCCCCAGTGACAGAACTGGCAGCTCTTGTTCTCTGGGCCCTGTGGCCAGGATGCCACTTGGTGACAGCGTGCCCTTGTCTGCAGGTTACCTGGGCTTCTACGTGTTCTACGTGGTCACTGTGGTTCTCTGCACTTGGATCTACCAGTGGCAGCAGAGGAGATCCTTGGTCTACTCCGTGCCAGGTACTCCAGGTAAGGTCTGAATGGAGCCCCCAAGGGAGCACCAGTGGGCCTGGCGCCCTCCTTGCCCTTCACTGCTGCCTTGTGTCTCTTGAGGCCTTTGCCAGTGCCCATCTCCTACTTTTTCTACTCACTTGACCAGGGTCCCACCTCTGCACTTTTGCTTGTGCTGGTGAAGCCTCATCATCACCTGCTTGTCCAAGTTCACTGGTTCTTCATGCTGCTGCCTGTTGCCAGGGCACATCTTCGTAAAAGCTGTCACCACTTGCGTCCAGGAATGCGCCCCCTACCGTCGGGGTGAAATCCAGATGCTTCCATATACGCAAATACTTGCACACACATATCTGCAAACATACACAAATACACATCCACAAATACATATACAACACGCACATACACAACATATACATATATAAATACACATTCACAAATACATATACATACACAGCCCACACATATATACAAATACGTGCATAGCACACACTCCCAAATACACGCACATATACAATATATATACATACATGCTACATACATGTACACAAATACATGCACAACACACATACTCAAATACATGTACCACACGCAATACATGCGCACACATATCCACAAACACACACATCTACATCCACAAATATACACACAAATACACATATGTACAAATACATATATGGCATACACAACACACATATAAATACACGTGCACAAATACATATACACATAGTCCACACATGTACACAAGTTCATATATAAACATGCACACACATATACAAAGACACACATATACAAATATATACGTAGCGCACACATACAGCACACAAATACAAAGTACATACACATATATACAATTTATTGAGTAAATTATCAATAATTGTCAATAATTATTAAATTATCAAATTCATTCTTTTCAGTAAGACTGTAAGATAGGGCCTATAGTATTAGCGTCTTTTTGGGTGAGGAAACAGGGAAGTCAAATTCTTCCCAGGCCATAGGTACTGGAGAGGGGCAGAACCAGGACTTGACCCTTGTTCCTCAGACCCCAAAAGCCATCCCCCTACCCACAATGCCAGAGACCACAACTGGGAACCTACAGACCACCTCTTCTGTACAGAAGTGTTGTTTTTTTGTGGTGTGACCAGTGTGTTCTTTTAAAAAATATTAGGCCAAGATTTAAAATGAAAAGATTTTGTTTTAATTTTTAAAATATTTATTTATTTTATTTATTTTGGCTGTGCTGGCTCTTAGATGCAGCATGCAGGCTTCTTAGTTGCGGCATGCCAACTCTTAGTTGCGGCATGTGGGATCTAGTTCCCAGACCAGGGATCAAACCCGGGGCCCCTGCATTGGGAGCGTGGAGTCTTACCTACTGGACCACCAGGGAAGTCCTTAAAATGAAATGACTTGATATAAATTGTGACTTCTCTTGAAACATGAGACCATCTGGTCCTCCATCCCTGCCTGGCACAATGCCTAGAACTGAATGGGGCTTCCCTCTTAGGACAAGGTGTGGGTCCCCAGTTTGCCCCAGTCCCCACCACTCTCTGTCATCAGCCCCAACACGTGGGGGTGGATTGGTTGCAGACCTGATTGGAAAACCAGAATTCCGCCTGCTAGCCTGTTTCACTTGGCCCCATGATGTGCTTGGTCCCTTTCAGCGTGTGAGCCTGAGAACCTTGCACTGGATCTGCTGCCATTTGTGCTGGGCCTCAGCTTTCTTCTCCAGACTCATTTCATACCCCAAACTCCATGCCCCAGCTGTGCAGGGCTACCCCCGTGTCCCTGAAGACGCTATGCTCCGTCTGGCTATCTCTGGGCCTTTGCGTGTGCTGTCCCCTCTCCCTGGTGTGCACTTCTTCTGAAAGACTTAAGGACTCAGCCTGGAGGGAGCTCTGCAGAGAACCCCAGGTGTCCCTTCTGGGCTTGTACAGCTTTCAGACTCTCCCCAGCACAGCCTTTATTTCTCCATTCTGTTATTAATTTGCTTGTATTTCCGTCTGTTGGACTGTGAGCTTCCAGAGGGCCAGACTCTATCTCATTACCTCTCAAATCCCTGGGGCCCTGACACAGGTGCTGGTGACTCCTCCTACAGGAAGTCTACCATGATTTTTCCTCTTCTGCCCTCTTTATCAACTGAGCCTTCAGAGTTCAGTACATATTACCCTGTGCTGTCTTTTAAACCCATCATACGCCTCCAGGCTGGAACAGAAGGGGAAAATGAGACCTGGAGAAGGGCCCAAAGTCACACAGAGGAAGAATCAGGACTAGCACTCCTCACTTGAGAAAGGCCATTTTCCTTTTAGGAAGCCCTTCTTTACAGGACTCAGTCCTCTAATCATTCCCAAGGACTCCCGAGAAAAGTTGCAACTGGAAAAGAAAAATATGGTGGGTTCCAAATTCTGAAAGGTACAAAATTGAAGTCAATAGGTGTTTCAATTATGTCTTCAAACACCCTTATTCAATTTAGCATTATGGCTGCCTCATTACATTTGAAAATGTTTTGTGAGTTAGACTTCCTCAATCTGTAAGAATTTCTGAGCGGGCAGGGTGATTGCTGAGAAATCCGAAGGACAGAGGGCCTGGACACTTGCACCCTGAAAACTGTCCTGTCCCAGAGGTGCTCTACCCTAGAACAGTGGTGGAGGGTCTGGGTGCCCCAGTTGGCTCATGGGAAACTCCCCTCTCTCCTACAGAGGTGCTGTCAGGTTCCGAGGAGGATCGGGTGTCTTCTAATACCAACAGCTATGACTACGGTGAGTCCAGTGCCCTGTGCCTGGCTGGGATGGAGAGGTGGGGAGATGGGGCCATCCAGGTCCCACCTCGGCTAAGCTCTGGGCCGGGTTTACCTGCACCCCTACCAGGCCCTGGGCTTTTCCTTCTTCCCAAGGGTTGGGGGGACTGGTGGGAGGGGGAGGGAAGAGGGTTTCCCGGAGGCTGAGCCAGCCATGGACAGCTGCCCCTCCCACCTTTCACCCCCAGGTGAGGAGTACCGGCCGCTGTTCTTCTACCAGAAGACCACGGCTCAGATCCTGTTGCAGGCCCTCAACCCCCTGAATTACAGGAAGTGGAGGACCAAGCCAGTGTACTGGAGGGCCCTCAAGGCGTTCAAGGTAAGGGGGGACTCTGAGCCAGGCTCCTGGCTTCATGACAGCACAGGACAGTTGCCCCTCGACCTTCTCCAGAGCAATGAGGGGAGGGTCGGCCTCTGCTGAGGACTTGATGGGGAAATAGATGAGCTGGAACTTGATGGGGAAACTGAGTCATGGAGCATAGCTGGGGCTCTTCCCCCCATGGAGGAATGAGAGCATCTTCTCAGGGACAGAGAGAGAGGAGATGGGACCCCTCCTGACCAGGTGAGGGCAGGGAACTGGGACGGAGAGGGAGTGGGTCATAGTGAGTCCAAATGAGGCCGAAATTGCTCTCCTCTGATCCCCACTGCTTCCCTGAGCTAAATGTCTCCTGAGGTCTCGATGTGGGCAGGGGTATCCAGGCTGGTTTACATGAGGCACAACTGCAGCTGCTTTCCACCACCCAGACCGAAAAAGTCAGGGGTCTCACCTCACAGCCCTCCAACGTGGATACCTCTTAGGCCTTCTCAGACCCAGGGGTAGATAATAAACTATATTTATACCCCACAGTGGCTCTGGCTACATCATGACCTTGGGCAAATCACTTCATCTCTCTGAGCTGCAGTTATCTCCACTGAAAAATGGGTATAATGACAGTACCTTTCTTCTGGAGTGGTTATATTAGTAAGTTATTGCTGCAACAGTGCTGTGTAACAAACAACCCCCCAACATCTCATTAACTTATGATGACAATATTTATTCTTGTTCAAGAGCCTATAAGTCATCTAGGGTGACTCTGGTTGGTGGTTCAGGTCTGCCCCCCATCTCATTCTGGGGCCAGTGGGAGTGTGCTCTTTTCTTGGCAGAAAAGACCAAGGCAAACTCTCCAAGCACACTTTATGCCTCTGTTCACATCACATTCACCAACAGCCCATTGGCCAAAGCAAGTGACATGGCCAAGTTCAACATCAGTGGGACAGGGAAATATATTCTGCAGACTCTAGTCATTTGACAAAGTGTGGGAGTGTTTAATTCTGTTACAGGAAGGGACTGAAGAGTTGGGAACCATATCCAGCCTACTACAGTGATTGTGACAATTTAATGAACTAATATATGTAAAGGGCTGACTCTGGTGCTTAGCATATAGTAAGCACTCCGTAAGTGTTATCAGTGGTTTAGTTACCGGCTGAAAACACAAGGTGTGGGGTTAGTCAGAGCTGCCCCTCTATCCTGGTTTCATATACCCTTCTGTGTGGCTTTGGCAAAGTTTCTTAACCTCTCTGAGCCTCAGTTTCTTTACCTGAAAGGTAGGAAAATTAGACTTCCTATTCACAGCGTTGTCAGGATTAGCAGTTGGGGTGCCGTACTAGCCCTCGGTGTGTGGCAGCGTGTTACAGCAGCAGTAGGAGGCTAATCCCGGCACTTTGGGGCCTGCACACAGTGGGTGCTCTATTAGCAACAGCCGTGTTCTTGAGTAACTGAGCTCAGGGTGGGGCCAGCCGAGCACAGGCCTCGCTGCCTCCCCACACTTGACAGCTGCCCGTGGAGTTCCTGCTGCTCCTCACTGTTCCCGTCATGGACCCCGACAAGGAGGATGGGAACTGGAAGCGGCCCCTCAACTGCCTGCACCTGGTCATCAGCCCCCTGTTCTTGGTCCTGACCCTGCAGTCGGGGGCCTGTGAGTATCCCCTCCCCCAGGCAAGCCCACCTCCCTCTGCCCCATACTCCCGAGTTTTCTTCTCAGCCACACCAGGGGACCCTGGGCCAGAGGGGCCGTCCTGGCACTTAATGTGTGCTTGTGCCATGAAGGACGCCAGTCTCCCGCAGTCTCTTGGTCCAGGCCCACTGGCTCCACATGGAGGCTGGACACTGGTGGCCCTGGGACCAAGTGCAGCCCTCTGGCTCGTTCCCTTGCCTTACACAATTTGCAGACTTCACGTCAAAATCCAGGCCTGGGCTTCTCAAGAAGGTCTGGGCCACATTCCTAAAAGCAAAATCGGCTGGAGCTGAGCAGAGGGGCACCCCCACACACACACAACGCAGGTGCCCACTGAGTGATTCCTCACAGATCCCTCCATAGCCTACTGGGTGACCTGGGTGGGTTACTTCACTCGTTTGTGTGACCTGGCCGGTCCCCACTGGCACTGAGTCTTCCCCCGCCTGCCCCAGGCTTTCCTTTTCTGAACTGCTCTGGCTAAAGCAACACCCAGTCTTGTCGGGTGTCTTCTAACTGCCGCTACATAGGTTCTTCCCGTTGTCTGACCTTAGTATCTCATGCTGCCCATTCCTCTCTCTGTCATCTGGGCTCCTGCCCCTCAACCCAGGGGCATCTCCTGGAGTGGAGGTAGGGCTGGTAGCAAATGCATGGCTGGCTGTGGCTTTTTTGCTAAAGAGTGTCTGGATGAAAAGCCTGCCAAATTCTCTGTTTCTCCTCCATTTTTTGGGAGGACACAGGCACTGAGGGAAGGAGCGCCCATCAGGACACAGTGTGGCCCCAGAGCTGGGAAGGGCGCCCCCTATGGGTACCAGCTGTCTGGTTCATTGTGGCCGGCCTCTCCAGCCTGCGGGCTGGCTTCACCATCCTTGTGGCTTCTTAAAAGAGGGGCTCCCAAGCGTTAGTCATTCAGGAACGATCTTGATTTTTCTCTCACTCTAAACTGTTATATCTGATACTTAAATCAGCTCTTTTTTTTTTAATTTATTGGAAAGGAATCTGTATCACTTGCATCAGTAGGAAACTGGCATCATTTCCAATGCATTTAAGGTATTTAAATTTGTTACAGTGAGAGAATTGAAGAAGGAATCCGTTTCCTGAGATGTGATTCTATGATATTTAGTGTCTTGTCCACCTGCCCCAACACCATCTAGTGGTAGCTGGTCCAGGCTAATGCATTTGTGACCCCGCTTCTGGGCTGAGCACTGGATGGAACCCCCAGACTGTGGGAGCAGCACAGTTATGCATGATGTACATAGCAGTTTATGGTAAAAATGGGTCATTTTAATACACAGTACTCAATAATCCTGTAAATGTCCCATTAAAAAATGTCAGGGAACAGTTCAAGTAGAATTTCAGCTTTGGGTGCTGATGGTGGAGCTGAAGCTTCTTCCCTGAGTCTTAGGGAGATGTGTTGTCCTTCTTTTCTGGTTTACAAGACCAGAGTAATGAAATATACTACAAAGCCTCTTCATTTTAGGAGATTATTTTCAATGATGCCGATTACTGGTATTAATACTAGAATTAGAAAGAAGTATAAAATAGATGCTAGCTTTCCAATGATGTTGAAGGGGTGTTCTACAGGTTGTCCTCCAATTCATGTTAGTGTTGATAGGTCTGCCACTAGTACTCAGTACAGACACTGACTGAGAGGTCAGAATGTTGGGCTTCCCTGGTGGCGCAGTGGTTGAGAGTCCGCCTGCCGATATGCGGGGGACACGGGTTCGTGCCCCGGTCCGGAAAGATCCCACATGCCGCGGAGAGGCTGGGCCCATGAGCCATGAGCCTGCGCGTCCGGAGCCTGTGCTCCGCAACGGGAGAGGCCACAACAGTGAGAGGCCCGCGTACCAAAAAAAAAAAAAAAGAGGTCGGAATGTTATGCTTCATTGCTTGGATATGTGGAGTATTGGGATAAATGCTAGGATTAAGATTGAAATGACGAGGGCTGGGACTCCTCCTAATTTGTTGGGGATTGATCGTAAGATTGCCTATGCGAATAGGAAATACCATTCTGGTTTAATGTGTGGTGGTGTGTTGAGGGGGTTTGCTGGGATCTCCTAGTAAGTTGGGTGAAAATAAAACGAATATTAGTAGTGCTAGAACTAGTAGTAAGGCACCTAAGATGTCTCTAATGGTATAGTAGGGGTGACATGGAATTTTATCTATGTTGGATGAAATTCCTGTGGGATTATCAGGTACTGTTTCGTGAAGGCATAGCAGGTGGACAGCTGCTAGTGCTGTGATGATAAACGGGAGGATGAAACGGAAGGCAGAGCCTCGTGAGAGAGTGGCCTTATCTACAGAAAAGCCGCCTCATTCATTCGACACGTTCTGTCGAGCGTATGGGATTGCCGAAAGAAGGTTGGTAATGACTTCTCCGCCTCAGAATGATACTTGTCCTCGTGGTCATACATAGCCTGTGAACGCAGTGGCTGTAACTGTGAATAGCAGAATAATTCCACTATTTCATGTTTCTAGGAAAGTATAGGACCCATAATATAGGCCATGTCCTCCGTGAATAAATAGGCAAATAAAGAATATGGAAGCTCCATTTGCATGTATACACCGAGTGATTCATCCATCATTTACGTCTCTGCAGATGTGTGTCACTGATGCGAAAGCGGTTATTGTGTCTGATGTATAGTGTATTGCTAGGAACAAGCCTGTCAGGATTTGTAAAATTAAATACCTACTAGAGAACCAAAATTTTATCACAATGAAATGTTTGATGGGGCTGGAAGATCAATGAGTGTGTTGATAATTTTTATTAATGGGTGTGATTTTCAGATGTTGGTCATTAGTGTTCTTATAGTTGAATAACAAGGATAATTTTTCATGTCATTGGACATGGCTAGATTCCATGTAAGAATGATAACATACATTTATTTTGAGTACTATTTTTGTGATTAGTTTCGTGGGGTGTTCTTCAAAACTTTCACCTATTAATGGAGGACTTGGGTTGATTGTGGGTGGTGGTGTTGGTTTTGGAATTCTGTTGAATGTTGGTGGTTCGTTTTTAGGCTTAATGCTATTTTTGATTTATCTAGGGGGAATACTGGTAGTATTTGGTTATACAATGGCTGTGGCTACTGACCCTGAAATTTGGTTTCTTTTTAACTATTTTTATTTATTTATTTTTTATAAATTTATTTATTTATGGCTGCGTTGGGTCTTCCTTGCGGTGCGCAGGCTTCTCATCGTGGTGGCTTCTCTTGTTGCAGAGCATGAGCTCTAGGCGCGCAGGCTTCAGTAGTTGTGGCTCACGGGCTCTAGAGCGCAGGCTCAGTAATTGTGGCGCACGGACTTAGTTGCTCTGCCGCATGTGGGATCTGCCCGGACCGGGCCACGAACCCGTGTCCCCTGCAGGCGGATTCTTAACCACTGCGCCACCAGGGAAGTCCCGAAGTTTGGGTTTCTAATAAGACTGTTTTAGGAATACTTCTCTCAGGACTGACTGTAGAATTTTCAACAGTGCTATATGTTTTAAAAGACGAAGAGGTGGAAGTTTATGTAAGTTCAATGGACTAGGAGATTGGGTTATTTATGATACAGGTGATTCTGGCTTTTTTCAGCGAGGAAGCCATAGGAATTGCAGCGTTATATAGTTTTGGTACTTGACGGGTGATTGTTACTGGTTGAGTACTGCTTATCGGTATTGTGGTTATTATGGAGTTTGCTCGTGGTAATTAAATAAAATTATGCTTAGAGTAAGGGTAATGAGGAATGATAGGACATATAGTGTGATTAGACCTTTTTGGTCTGAATCTAGTGTAGAGAAATTTTAATTGAATAAGGGAAGTGGTTTTTGGTAAAACTCTCTCTAGTCAGATTAGGTCTAGGAGAGAAGATGCTGATTTTTGGCTTGTTGATAGATTTAACTAGGGTGGTACGCGGTGTATGATAGTGAGAAAATACCCTACAAGTTTGCAGAATTTGAAGGTGCTTGAGGGGTAATTAAATTTTAAGTTTTGTGTAGTAAGATTAATTTCACGTGCTAAAGTTAAAGCCTAGGACAGTCATTGTCAGGGCAGTTAACGTTAGGTAGAACCGTATGGTTATTAGGGGAACTGAACGTTGCTGGAGATAATAAATCCGGCAAAAATGCTTCCGGTTAATAAGCATTTGATAGAATTAATCAGGAGCGGGTTATTTTCATTGATTAAAGTTAAGGCGGAGAATCGAGGGTAGAGATAGAGAGCCCTGCCTGGGGCGGGGGGGAGGGCCGTGTCCACCAGCCAAGCCTCCCAATCTCACTGCCAACCTCCATCCTCCCTCTCTAGGCCACCCCCAGAGCCATCTTTCTAAAGTGCCACTTTTCACATGTTGTGGTCACTCCTCCACTCTAAGACCTCCATGGCTCCCGCGTGCCTCTTGGAAAAAACCCATGTCCTCCAACTATCATTCAAGGCCTCTGAGACCCTGAGCCAACCACCTTCTCCAGGCCTTTTTCTGCTATTGATGACACGAACTTGCTCAATTCCTTCCCACCCATCTCTTCCCTCTTCCTGTAGAACCCTTGTGCCCCTCTCTGCTTATGACTCAGCTCACATCCTCAGCATGCCAAGAAGTCCTTCCTGACTACCCCATGCCCCAGCCACCTGCTGAAGTTCCTCTAACGCAGGAATGGGGAATACAGAGAAAGGCCCTCTCACCCAGGCGTCAGGTTCCAAAGCCAGCTCTATAAGTAAAAGTCACATCCGTCAAAATTACCCCCTGAAAGTCTCCCACAGTGTATTGTGCACACAATTTTATATAGTCAGCCCCCCCGTGTAATCCTTATGCCCACTGATGTTTGTGAGCCCATGAGCTAGACTAAGAAAGAACAAAAGGAAAGTCCTGTTACGTGTGCCTGGGCAGTTGAACCATCCATTGCCTTTGAGACTAGTGGTGAAAGGATGGTATGTGGAGAATTCTAGAGTGTTCTGCCTGCCTGCAGGGTTTCCTCCCTTCGGTGTTTTTATATGAAGCCTCTGGAACCTTCGTAACTTTATAATGGATTGGTTTGTGGAGTAGACTTCTCAGGAGAGCCAGGATCAGTGGCTAAGGTTGTATTTGACTGTACAGTTCATCTCATGGAGTGATGCCCATCCATTGGTAATGCCTGGCTGGAGGGTGCTGTCTTGAAGCTCAGTTGGACCAAAGCATCATGGTTGATTAGTGATGTCTGCCATGGGCACGGGAAAGGATAGTGGTGGTGAGTAGTCTTAGCCATTCCCATCCTAGCTCCACAACAAAAGGCTGGAGAGTGTTTTTCATGTGTCTGTCTTTTCTTTCCAATGTGAGTAGCTTGCGGGCAGGGGCTGTGTCTTTAATTTCTCTGTCTCCCTGAAGTGTCTAGGACAGGGCTGGGCACATAGGAGGTATCTACCCTATATCCAAACAATCGAACTTTATCTGTGGGTTTTATCCATGGGTCTCCCCTCCACAGCATCTCAGTCATTCTTAGGGGGCTTCCAGGAGGAGGCGCCAAGTTGAAGCCACGGAGAGTGCCAGCTCCCTTTCTCGTCCCTCTGCAGATGGCGTCTATGAGATAGGTGGCCTCTTTCCCGTCTGGGCCGTGGTGGTGATCGCAGGCACAGCCTTGGCTGCAGTGACCTTTTTTGCCACATCCAACAGTGAGCCCCCCAGGCTTCACTGGGTAAGAAACCTAGACTCTCCAAGCCGGGAGAGGGGACACTGAGGTCTCCTGGGCAGATGTTCTGGGACAATTTGGCCGCTAATCACTTCCCACCATGACAGGTCTTTAAAGCCACTTTTAAGGAGTTTTGTTACTGTTCAGGGTCCACTTCGTTTGGTAACAGCTTTATTTTATTGCGCTATAATTCATACACCATACAAGTCACCCGTTTGAGGTATACAATTTAATGGTGTTCATTATATTCAGAGAGTTGTGCAACCATCACCACAATTTGAGAGCATTTTCATCACCCCAAAAAGAAACCCTGTTCCCAGTAGCAGTCACTCCCCATCCTCCCCACCATCCCCTGGCCACCACGAGTCTGCTGTCTGCTTCTCTAGATTTTCCTGTTCTATATATTTCACATACATGGAATCATACAATATGTGGTCTTTTATGACTGCCCTCTTTCCCTTAGCAAAATGTTTTCAAGGTTTATCCATGTTGTAACATGTATCAGTACTTCATTCCTTTTCATGGTTGAATACTATTCGATTATACAGATATAGCATATTTTGTTTATCGATTCATCCATTAATGGACCCTGGGTTTTTTTCCCACTTTTTAGATATTATGAATAATGCTGCCATGACCATTGCTTTAAATTTTTTTCTGTAGAAATAATTCTTTCATTTCTCTTGGGTGTATTCCTGGGAGTAAGTAGAACTGCTGGGTCAAATGTGAACTGTATGTTTACCTTTTTAAAGACCTACCAGACTCTTTTCCACCATCCTAACTAGGAAGCACCTGGGTTCCTAATAATCACATTCCAGTGATGGAGTTGTTTGGTCTTTGGGGGTGTTTTTTTCCCATTCTCTCACCTCTGCAGGATGTTAAAAAAATTTTAGGTAGTTTGTCCAGAGACCTTTTCCTCAGAAGTTTACTTAATTTTTTTCTTTTTTTTTTCCTAATTATTGCTTTTAAAAATTCTAGTTTCTATTTTCAGAAACTCTGAATGGATGTACCAGCCCAAAGGAAGTTGAATTTTCAGCCAATTGATTATTTAGAGAAATGGTCTTAGGCAGTGTTTCTTACTAGTCTTTGAAGTACTGACACATGTCCCAAGGTGGATGCACCTTGAAAACATGATGCTGAGTGAAAGAGGCCAGTCACAAAGGACCACATATTGTGTGAGGCCATTTCTATGACATGTCTAGAATAAGCGAATCCAGAGAGACAGAAAATAGGGGAGTGATTGCCAGGGGCTGGGAGGAAGGTTGGGTGGGCTGGGAAGTGACTGATCACGGGTATGGAGTTTCTTTTTCTGGTGATGAGATGGCATTTGGTCCATAGACTAGAAATCTGATGAAAGCTATGGTGAACTCCTTTTTGACAAAATGGTAATATTGATCTAGCATTTTATTGAGCGCGTAATATATGCCAGGCTCTAACTGCTTTGCATCTACTAACTCATTTTATGCTCATGACAACCTCACGGAGTAGGTACTGTTATTGTCCCATTTTATAGCTGAGGAACTAAGGCTGTGTCCCTGTTCCCTCCCCCAGCTCTTCGCTTTCCTGGGCTTCCTGACCAGCGCCCTGTGGATCAACGCAGCTGCCACGGAGGTGGTGAACGTCTTACGGTCCCTGGGTGTGGTCTTCCGGCTGAGCAACACTGTCCTCGGGCTCACGCTGCTGGCCTGGGGGAACAGCATTGGAGGTGACTTGGGGCCGGGTGGGCTTCTAGAATGAGCACAGCTACCTCACTGCTTTTTGCTCCTCCAGACAGAATTGCATGTGGGTAGGGGCGTCCAGTGCATCTGCCCTCAGCAGGTGGTCAGTGCCCGTCATTTTGGAGTGACCATCATTGGGCATCTGGGTGGGATGGCCCGGAATATACCTGAGCCGGGAGGCTCTGTAGAAGCCCCCAGCCTCTTCCCCACTCTCTGATGCATGGACACTCAGTGGCTCCCCAGACTTCAGGCAGGACATGGAGCTCATTGCAGCCAACCAGGAGGAATGTGTCCGTGGGTGTGCGACATGGGTAGGCATTCACTCATACATACAGATATCCTTCTCTAGCTAGAGCTGCCAAGTAGGGCTGCTCAGGTTGTACACTGCCCAAGAGCATCCTGACAAGGGATCAGGGGGCCCAAAGTCTAGCTCTCCTTCCACTCACCTTTTTGGGCCCCTTTTCCTCATTTGCCCCGAGGTACTGTGTGTGCTAGCAGCAGACGGGACATGGGTGAAAGATTGGTGGTGGCACGTCACACCCTCAGAGTTGCCCCTGGTGGAAAAGAGGCAGGTAGAAGGAATTAAGAAGGGAATTGTGTCTTACGGGATGATGTGGCCTCCCATAGCACCCAGCCAGCTAGTGCCAGAGCCAGGCAGACCTTCATCAGTGTTTGTTGACTGAATGACTGTGGGTAGAATGAAGGAGTGAATGAACAAGGAGGGCTAGGGGAAGCCCTGCACACCTCAAGGCCTTCTCGTGTTTCCACGCAGATGTCTTCTCAGATCTCACGCTGGCCCGCCAGGGCTACCCGCGGATGGCGTTCTCGGCCTGTTTTGGTGGCATCATCTTCAGTATCCTTTCTGGGACCGCCCTGCCCTCAGTGCTGGGAGCCGAGGGTGTGCTCCACGCCCCCCCCCCACCCCAGATTGGCTTTCACTGGAGCACCTGGGGCAGGTGATGCATCTGCTTGAGCCTCAGCTTCTTCATCTGTAAAGATGGGGATATTGAGAGGACTGATCTCATAGGTTGTTATAAGGATTGAATGAGGTGACAGAAGTGCTTTGCACCTGGCAAACAGCAGTGATGGCAGACATTCGTCTTGTTAGGGCAGAGGTATTATTAGTAGGTGCCCACGCACTAAGCTTGTGGAAGACCCCTCCCTCTTGCTTACAGATGTCATGGTCTGTAGATGTCAGGGTTGGCAAACTTTTTCTTAAAGGGCCAGAGAGTACATATGTTAGATTTTGTGGACCATAGGATCTCTTTTGCAGCTCCTCAACTCTGCTGTTGTAATGTGAAAACAGCCATGGGCAATAGATAAACAAATGGGCGTGACTGGGTCCCAATATAACTTCATTAATAAAAGCAGGCCTTGGGCCGGATTGTCCTGCAGGCTTTAATTTGCCACCCCTTGGTCTATATAGAAAAGGCAGGGTCAGGCTGCCTAGGGCTGTGAAAAAGACAGGGCTTTGAATCTCGACAGTCTTGGGTGCCAGTCTTGGGTGCCGGTTTCAGCGCTGCCGCACGCCAGCTGTGTGACCTGTGTGCAGCACGTTTCCTGCTGTCTGTCACTCCCGGTGCTCACTGTGACCCGCTCCTGGCTTTAGGGCTGTGGCTTCTCCTGACCACAGCCCTAAAGCCAGGTTGGGGTGGGAAGGACGGAGCCCTGGCTGGAGCAGTGTCCCCTGAACAACCCCTAGGGGTGGCCCCGAGACATGCTCCGTCACCAGTCTCCCCAGTGGACCGTGGGTGGTCACTTCGCCTCGCATCCCATTTCTCCATCTTACCAGGTACCAAGCGTTTCTGTCACCTCCTGCGATCCTTACAGACTGAGGCAAAATGTGCACTGGAGACTCTCTTAGAGGCGCTAAAACTCGCTAAGGTCTCCTCAGGTAGGGTGGCTTTTGGGGAGAGGGGGAGCACAGCCAGAGATCAGAAAGAAAGCCAGTGGGCTGTGTGGTCGGGCTTATGCGGCGTTATGTTCTGGCAAACTTCCTGAGCTGGGCTGCAGATATCCTGGTGGGCGTGGGGCTGGGCTGCCTGCTCCAGATCTCCAGGGGCCACGTGGCGGTGGAGGTGAGTGGCCAGATGCTTCTGCAGGGGCCTCCTCATAAAGCTCTCTTCTCCTCCTCCCCTCTCCTCCCCCTCCCTCCTCCTCCCCTCTCCTCCCCCTCCCTCCTCATCCCCCTCCCTTTTCCCCCTCCTCCTCCCCCTCCTCTCCCCTCCCTCCCCCTCCCTCCTCCTCCCCTCTCCTCCCCCTCCCTCCTCATCCCCCTCCTTCCCCCTCCTCCCTCTCCCTCCTCCCCCTCCTTCCTCATCCCCCTCCCTTTTCCCCCTCCTCCTCCCCTCCTCCCTCCTTTCTCCCCTCTTCCCCTCCTCCCCCACGCCCTCCTCCCTCCCTCTCCCTCCTCCTCCCCTTCCCCTCCTCCCCCTTCCCCTCCTCCCCTTCCCCTCCTCCCCCTTCCCCTCCTCCCCTTCCCCTCCTCCCCCTTCCCCTCCTCCCCTTCCCCTCCTCCCCCTCCCCTCCTCCCCTCCCCCTACTCCCCTCCCCCTCCCTCCTCATCCCCCTCCTACTTCCCCCCTCCTCCCCCCTCCTCCCTCCCTCCTCCCTCTCCCTCCTCCTCCCCCTCCTCCCGGTCCTCCTCTTCCCCCTCCCTTCTCTGGACCGGAGACCATTCACATCTCAGTAGATGACACTTACTGGGGAGAGGACTTGTCTACATTTGCGACATGTCTGATGTATAGAATATCTTAAAAACATTTTGCATATGGGGTTAAAAAAGGTGTTCCTTGCAAGGTCACAGAGTAATTAAGATGTAGCTTTGAGGGAAAGGGGCGGGAAGGCCCAGGATTGGGGTCTTGGTCTCATCACTGAAGTCTCTTGCTATGAGACTTTGAATGAATCAGGACTCTGAGGATCTTTGAGCCTCAGTTTCCTCACCTGTGAAATGGGGTTGATGCCCCCACCACCAGCACCACCACCACCACCACCAGCTTCCTGGATAAGCAGACATGAGCTACGGGCCAGGCTGAACACCTCTCTCACTGCCTGGGGTGAGAGAGAATGTTGGCAACAGCCCAGAAAGGGGGGATCTCCATAGATTTGGAGAAGTTCTGAAATGCAGTGAGCAGCAGAGTTTCTGTGGGTTCAAGGGCACCCAGGAATTTCCTGGGAGCGCGTGAGACCTCCTGACCCAGGCATTCCAGGGGCTGGGGGCTGGAAACCTGCATTTTAAACATGCTCCCTGGGGACCGATGAAGGTTAGGACACTTGGAAACAGGTTTCCAACAAGGTTGAAAACTCAAACACTACTTCAGGGCAGGTAACCAAATCTTGTGGGTGGCTCAGGTGGGCCTCCTGTGGCCAGATAATCCAGCATTTCTAGAGAAGAAATCGAGATTCCTAAGTGAACTTTTCTCTTTGGAAATGGTGCGCAGGGCCAGCAGCACCCCGTGCAAGGCAGGGTCAACCTAGATTCGGGCCCCAGCTTTGCATTCCCAAGGACTTGGATTCAGAGGCCAAACCAGAGAAGGATGGAGACGGGGAGGGGATGTGGCCCAGCGGATGGTTTTAAGGCTAATCGCGTGGAAGCACTTGGAATGTGCAGCTGAATGATGGCGTCGTTAATGGGAACAAAGTCGCCCACCTCTTTCTCCAAGAGGCAGCTAGTTGTTGAACAGATTCTTGCGGCTGACTTGTAATTAACTGGCAGCAGGGCGGCCTTTCACGGTGGCCACGCCCATAAGCAAATAGCTACTTACGCTTGAAAAGTTTGCTTTTCTAAGGGGTAAACACCCTCTGTCTGCAAATTTTGTTTATACTCTTCAGGGGTTTAATAGGTTCCTTTCATTCTCGATTTTCAGGCTCCTGATAATGAGGCTTTAGGGGTTGGCCCCCTGAGGGCCCTACTTCTTTTCTCTGGCTCCTTGTGGAATGCGTGTGTGGGGGTGTGTCTGTCTGTCTGCATTCCACTGCCTTTGTGATCCTGCTTTTAATTGCATAAGACATAGGGCATCGTGAGAGGTCATCATAGAAGGATGTCCGTGGCATATGGTTGGCTGAAAAACAGGTTGCTCTTAAACACACGTACCTATTGTATGGTCCCATTTGTGGTTTCAGAATGGATGGACAGGCCTGTATGTGCACACGTGTACCCACACATCTGTGGGTACACGTATCACTGTATGGGGAGACAGGGTAGGGTATGAGCTTGGACTTCGGACTTGGGCTCTGTCACGTACTACAGCTGACCCTTGAACGACATGGGAATTAGAGGTGCTGAGTCCCTGACACAGTCGCAAATCTGAGTACTGCTATCTCTGCCTCAAAAGCAAAGGAACTGATAAATGACTGACGGGGGACAGGATGCCGAAAGAGTTTGCATAGAGTCACGACTCAAATCCTAGCTCTTTCGATTCCACGTACTGTGATCTCTAATTCAACACGAACTCCCCCCCCCCACGCTTAATTTAAAGATCGTGAAGTGAAAATACAAGTACTATAGTTGTTGAAAAAAGTCCGCATATAAGCGGACCCATGCAGTTCAAACCAGTGCTGTTCAAGGGTCGGCTGTACTGGTTTCCTCACTGTGGACTGGTAGCTAAGGTGGGTGTAATATACCTAGCATAGCACCTAGGGTTAAGTCTTCCATATATGTTAGATAGATGCTAACTAAATTTGAAAGGGAGAGAAGTAGGAAGAGGACAATTTCATTGCCTTTTATTCTTCTGTGTTGCTGGAGAATTTTTCAACTACTGCATGTAATATATATATGTATACATATATATGCATATTTTTATATATACATACGTATCTACATATACATATATATATATATATAACCTATATGAATTAGTTTCCTGGGGCTGCCATAACAAATTACCACATACCAGGTGGCTTAAAAACATTGAACTTCAAGGTGCGGGATGCCATCCCACTGGGCAGGCCAGAAGTCCCTCCCTGGCCCCTAACGAAGGGCCCTCACACCTCAGTTGGACTGTCGGCTGCAGTGACCCAGCCTCTCTCCCCGTGTTCCCCGCAGCTGGAGCCTGATGGACTGTTGGTGTGGGTCTTGGCTGGCACCCTAGGCCTCAGCCTCGTCTGTTCCCTGGTCTCGGTCCCACTGCAGTGCTTCCAGCTGAACAGAGTTTACGGCTGCTGCCTGCTTCTCTTGTACTTGACCTTCCTCCTGGTGGCCCTGCTCACTGAGTTTGGAGTGATTCACTTGAAAACTGTGTGAGTGAAGCTGTGTCGGGGTCCGCCTGGTGGTCGGGAGGTGTCGCTGCAGGCGGTGAGATGGAGGATGAAGTTTCTTCGTTCGAACCCGCTCAGGCGAGCGTGGCCAAGGCCGAGACCGTGAACGGGGTGTGCGCTCGTGGGGCTGTGCTCTCTGCTAAAGCTTCCCAGTCGCCGCTGTGTGCAGTTAGGTCAGCTAAACCTTGTTTCTGGGGCTGCGGAGGCTGGGCTTCCCTGTGGACAGAGTTCCAGGCAGCAGGTAGACTTCCTTGCGTTATCTCCAGAGCCTCTTGAAAGTTGGGGTCTGGGGAGAAGGGGATGCCTGGGTGCCTTCCAGGCTGGAAGACCCCAAAGAGTTCAGGGCTGGAGACAGTTGTGGAGGCCCAGGCCCCTCCCCACAGTCACGCCCTGTCGCCTTCCTGCTGCTTCTCTCAGGGCTGCCAAACCCGTGTTTAGGGAGTCAGGGTGACTCGGACCTGGCAGATAGAACGGCTTGTGTGCTGTGGGCCTCGGGCCGATGCGGGCTGAGTTCTAGAGCTGCGCTGTCCAACAGAAATAGAATGCGAGACATGTACCTAATTTTGAATCTTCTAGTCGCCACGTTAATAAAGCCAAAAGAAAAAGGTGAAATTAATGATAATATATATCACTTCAAGATAGCAACCAGTGGCACTGGCCCACGAGTGGCTGCCGTGTCGGACAGCACAGCTCTAGGCTGCCTCTAGAACGGTCTGCTGGCTTCAGAGGCTTCCCCAGACGCAAAACAGGAGCCAGTTTGACTGTGCCCTGTGCCTACCTCAGGGGGAGCCCTGGGCTGGGGCTGCTTTGCCTGCGAACTCCTGGGAGGGTGATGAGCGCTCCCGGGCGCCTTCCTGCTGTCAGCCAGTGACCCGCCTTTTCAATAAGCAGCGCTTCTGTTTGCTCAATGCCTTATGCCGGCAGTAAAGGGACTCAGTTGTCTTTTTTTCCAATGAAAAAATTATTAAATGTTTCAAGTAAACAGAAAACAACATACAGCCGGCTGTTACTGGTTCTTCCTAACCTGGGTCAGGCTGACAAGTGGTCGGTTCCAGGGCCGAAGGCGCTTGGCCCTGACGGATCTGGACTTGGCGGCACGTCTAGGGGTGGGGCTGAGGTGGGGTCAGGAATGGGCATGGATGGGTCCTCTCCCTGTTCCCCACGATCTCAGAAGCCACCGAATGGTGCCTGGTGGAAGTCACGAGGCAGCAGCCGCGTGTACAAAGCAGAGGCTCTTTTATTAATACGCCAGAAATCCGGAGACGCGGTGGGTTTTCCAGGTAACAAATCCCCATTGTACAAAAACCTTACAGCGTCGCCCCCTCTGTCTGTACAAAATGATTGTCACGTGGTGTGGAGTAAGGCTGGGTTGGGGGAGGGAAGCAAGGAGGAGGGGCCAGATGGTGTCCCCCCGAAAGCGGGGCAGGGGCCCAGGGCCATCACAGACACTGACAGGTGGTGTGACCCAGACCCAGTCAGCGCATCTCACCTTGGTGGTGGTCAGCTGACGTGGGAGGTGAGAGGGCATCCGAGCTGGATGTCCTGGGTTCCCAGAGCTCACAGCCCTGGGTGACACCCGCTCCCTGCTCGATGGCCTGTGTACAAGTCGGAGGGTCAACTTGAGGAGGCCCCCAGTGACCCCGAAGGGGCAGCTGTCCTTAGCCTCAGTAATGAGGGTGCCCACCAGTGGCTGGAGTCTGGTGCCTCAGCACTGTTGCCACTTGGCTTTCATCCCGTCCCTGGCTAACACCAGGGCCTTTCACAGGATGGGGTTGAGAGGCCTGGACTAGATCCCACTCTTCCAGGTACCAGCCTTCACCCTGGGGGCTGGGGGGCTGCGCTCAGTTTCCCTGGTGCCCCTCCCAGGTTTTAGCCTCCTGGGGGCAGATGCTGAGGTCGGGGGACTCACGCCCTCCTCTGGAAGCCGCCCCTTGACTCCTGCTTCCAGAATGCCCGTTTCAATAAACAAAAGCTGAAAGGCACCCAAATATGCAAACAAAGTTACTTCTCCGGAGCGGGGAAGGGGTTCTGGCCTGGGGCTCGGTGCCGAGCTGCCTGCGATGGCCCGTGGCCCTCCAGAGAGAAAAGAGGACGTCTGTCTCCCGATTCCCTTGGGGAATCTCAGTGGTTCTCAGTGATTCATTGTTTCCCTAAAGGGCTGTGCTTTAAAAACAGAAACGTCCACCACTTCTCCCCTAGTGAGGGGCAGAGCTGTGTGGTGCTGGCCATGGGACCAGCCCATCCAAGGCCACAGTCGAGAAGACTTGGCTGTGGGGATGGGGTACCACACCCCGGGATCAGGCCCTGCCCGGCTGGGAAGAGGATGTGGCGAGGGGGAGTTTGCCCACCCGCCTCCCTAAGTCACGGAGGCAGTGGAGGCAGCTGGAAAGCGGGGGTTGGGGCAGGATGCCCAGTGCAGGCCGCTTCCCCTGCCCCCTCCCCCCCCCCGCCCCTTTCGTCCCTGCTTCTGCCACCTCTGCTGCCTGCACTGAGATAGGCTCACCGCCCAGGAGAGCTGAGCCGAGGCTCCCTCTGCTCTGACCCTGCTTGTTTCTGCCGCTGCCACCACCGCTCACCGGAGCTGCCAACGCCGACAGCCTGCTATGGGCTCAAGCCCCTACTGCATCCTGATCTCAGAGAACTCTCCCAAGGTCCCTGGGGAACTCAGGAAACTGACAGGCCACCTGAACCTACTCCGGGGAGTGGAAACCTCGGGGTGAGCCGCGTCCCCAGCCCTACCTCAGTCAGGTCCACGGAGGGCGACTGGCTCAAGGTGAGGGGGGAGCTGGCCAAGGAGACCACGGGTTCAGCCACAGGGCGGCCGTGGACAGCCTGAGGTGAGCCTCTGTGCTCTTTGTTCCCGTCTCCAGCAAATGCACACACGTGAAAGGATCTGCTGTTGTCTTTAGCAGAATCCTGAATTAACCAAAATGTCTCTTTGCTTAAACAGGACGATCCCAAGGAAAAGGGGTTTAAGGAGAAAAAGCCCATTTCAGGACCTGGTCTGGGTGGTAGCCATCGGCCTGGCCTCTTGCCCGTCTTCCTCCTCCTACTGGGCTGTGATTCCAAAGGCCATCTTAGGATTTTCAGCAACAAGGGTTGAAACCAAAAGAAGGGTAGGTGAGAAGGCTCATGGAGCTGGGATACGGCCTCGCTCGCCTCCTGGCACTGGCTGAGATCTGACCATACGGAATAACCACAGCCCTGGATCACTCGTTCCAGTAGGTGCTGGGTACTGGTCCCCCGAGGGAACGCCCAATTTCATTATTATATCTAGAGACATACCAACCCAAGGATGTGGGTTCTTTCCTTCCTAAGTGGTTTTGTCCCTAAAGCAGAACACAGACACCCCAGGATGTGGGCCACAGGCAGGTTAGTGGGGAAGCTAGCTGTCAGCCTGGGCGGGATTCTGAAAGCAGCAACAGGAAGACGGTATAGATCTGGCCTAGGGACGCTGGCCCACGCTGAAGGCAAGCCCTGCAGAGATCGGCAGAAGCCATTCAAGTGCTCTCGTGAAGGGGCCTTCTGGAGCTTTCCATGTTAAGAAGAGCTCCTAGTGGCCTGATCCCCCAAAATGAAATTGACTTCTGGGGTTAACAGGGCAAGGTGGGTACAAACCAAACCTCAGCTTGTCTGCCTGTCTTTCCTTTTTCCTATATATAAATATTTGCATATTTATGAATGTATGTATATATATATAAAACATATACACACATTATTCTGATACATTGTAGTAAAATAATACTATTGTGTTATTGCATAGAAGAGATGGCTTTTGCAGGCTGGGCTTAGGTGATGGTCTGGGAGCGCTGGCGGCTGCCTGGAGGCTGCGGGGTGGTGGGGACCACACGGCCGCTGAGCTGTCGTTGCTGCTGCTCCTGCTTCCGGGCGTGTTCCTCATACCACTCCTAAGGCAGAGAGCAGACAGGGTGCTGAGCGGGCCCCAGCCCTGCGCCCCAGCCTAACGGGGTCACCCAGGCTGGGCAGCGCTGTGACCCTCCCAGGCCTGCTGGGAGTTCTGAATAGGACCCTAAATAGAAAACTGGCGACGCAACCTTTCCCTTCTTAACTAGAGATTTGCAAACCTCCTTGTCAAGTGTGCCTGCTTTCAGTGAGGCCCAGGTAGTAATAACACCCTTTACTCGCGAACACGGTCTGTGTGGTTCACAAAGGGATGTGTGCCCCCCACCCCCTCGCCAACCCCCTGTGTTACCCCTTTTGAGCTGGGTGTCCTCATTTTACACCCAGGAAACCCGAAGCTCAGAAGTTGTATAAAGTTGTATGAAGCTTGAGTGCCTCTCCCGACTCCCCGGTTGCTTTGCTGCCCTCCAGAACGGCTGTGAGAGCTCACCCGCCTAAGACTATTATCATTATATCATCCGACATTTTCAGGGACAGACGTATTCAGGTAATTGAGAAATTTTAAATATAAACCATATGTTTTTAAAGTGTCTGAACCACAGAACTTTAGAGCTTAAAAAATTAGAGAGATGGCCTAGTTCTGTGCCCCCTCATTCCACAGAGGGGGAGACTGAGGCCAGGAGTGGACGGCCCGGCGGCGTGTCTAGTGCCGTCCCCTCCTCTGCTTCATGAGGCAGGGACTGTCCCCCTCTCATAGATGGGGATGGGCTGCGTGACCTGCCCAAGGTCACGGAGCCTGGGATCAAACCCGGGTTTTATGACACCAGAGCTCATGTTGATTCCTCATCGCTGTGACTCTGAGTGCAGTGATTCGCCAGGTCTTCGCCCAGACCCCTTGTGTTTTTACAGCTAAGGTGCGAGTCGCTTCAGGGGACTGCGGCCTCCCGGCCTTTTGGGCTCGGACCCTGGTCATCACTGTCCCAGGGAAACAAGGGTTTCCAGCCTGAAAACAACATAGTCACAGTGGCTGGCGAGGGAGCTGGGAGCCTGGGCGGATGGGTGGCCCGCAGTCCATGGCTCTGTCTGGGCTGCAGAGCGCCAGCCCACGGGGTGCTTCGCAAGCTCTTTCACTTAGCAGCCAACGTGGGAAGACGGGGAGAGTTCGCAAAAAAAATATCTGACTTTTCCCTTCTCTTAAATTAGAAAACAAAAACAATCAAAAACCCCAAGAGAGCCAGGCGCAGCAGGCCCTTGTTCCTATCGGGCAACGTCTGGCTGGATGTGGGAAGGACCATCCTCTTTGAAGAGGCCGGTCCAGGCCAGCTCGCCAGGGCCCCCCACGCTCCCTGCTCTGCCTGGAACGTCTCCCGCTGTACGCGTTTCCTTTGCTGTTCTGGCTCAGAGGAGGAGAATGAGATGAGGTCAGTGACATATGTGGAAGAGTGGACAGGGTGGCTGCCTATGTTGGGGAATGCTTCAAGGGTTCAAGGCTGAGCCCTGAAGCCCCCCCAACCCCGCCGCCGACCCGAGCAGTGGTCTACTGGTAGTGGTCCCAACAGATAATCCCACAGCTCCCCACTAAGCTCCCCACACATCAAGATGGGGACCGAGAGCGGCCTCTGCTCGGCAGCGGGAGGACCACTCCCAGACAGGAGGATCTGGGCAGCGCGGCCGGGGTGCTCCTACCTGAATCTCCTCTTGGTACATCTTTAGGCTCAGATCGCTTTTGGTCCTCGATCTCCGTCCCAGAAACACCAAGGTATTTTGCTAGAGAAGAACAGAAAGGCTGCAGGGACCAGCTGGAACCAAGGTCCTGGCGCCCGGCCTCACCCCCTCCTCTGGCTTCTGCAACGGTGCCCCCCAAAAGTGTCACCAAAACTTGAGGGGATGGACAGCGGGGGAGTGTTTGCACTAAGCCACAGCCCGCTCCCTCCGTGGGACGAGGCCCTGTCGCTCCCCACCTCGTATCTCTCCATCTGGGAGAGGATCTTGAGCAACTGGGCGATGTCAGAGGCGGCTCCCCAGGCCTCCTGGTAGAGCTTCAGGACAGCAATCAGCTCATCTTTGGAGATTTCCTTCTCAAGGGTGATACCGCTGTCAACTGCAGGACAGGAGGGTGGCAGGGGGAAGGAGCCTGGGACTCAGAGCCCCCCGTCTGGCTTGGTTTAGCCATCCTCCCTGCGCCCTATGGGGGCCTTAAGGTTCCCTCTCCCAGCAAAACTCTGGATCAGCACGACCACCTCCCCCCACCATCTGGAACTCACGTCCCTCCCCATCCCCTCCCTTTGCTGGGGCTGTCAGGAGCACTGGTCAGGCCACCAGCTTACAGGGGACAGAGGGTTTCAGGAGGGAGTCTCCGAGCAAAAAGAAAATGATCAGGTAGTCCGAGAGGACAGAGATTTGGAAACAAGTAGGAACAGGGATGTGGCAGTTCTGATGGAGAATCTGGCAAGAATGAAGGATCATTAGGCAGAAAGCGATGCACTCCGGCAAAAGGGAGACAAGGGGGCGCAAGCTGCAGAAGGCAGTAGTATTAGGCTCTGTGGTCAACGGTATTTACACCGTTTAAATCAAGAGCCAGAGGACAAACACGGGGTTTAGAAATGCGGAGACGACAACTAAAAGGGGGAACAGCTAAGGATGAACAGTCGGGGAGATGAGGAAGGCGGGACAGAGGGCTGCTGGGGTCACAATCAGCCTGTGATTTTTCTTGATCTCCGGGCTGTACTGTTCTGATTTTTTAAATGAGATCACGTGCATTTTTCTGTCATTTAGTATTTGAAAAATCAATGCAAGTAAGAGATCAAGAATGCTAAGCCAGGACTTGGGTGGTGGCACAGTGGTTAAGAATCCGCCTGCCAATGCAGGGGACATGGGTTCGAGCCCCGGTCCGGGAAGATCCCACATGCCGCGGAGCAACTAAGCTCGTGCGCCACAACTACTGAGCCTGCGCTCTAGAGCCCGCGAGCCACAACTCCTGAAGCCCATGTGCCTGGAGCCCGTGCTCCGCAACAAGAGGAGCCATGGCAATGAGAAGCCCGCGCACCACAATGAAGAGTAGCCCCCGCTCGCCACAACTACAGAGAGCCCGCGCGCAACAACAAAGACCCAACGCGGCCAAAAATAAATAAAATTGAGGGGAAAAAAAAAGAAAGCTAAGCCAGATCAGTAAGCTGAACTGCCAAAAGACTGGACAGACAGACAGACAGATAAGCGGCAAACGCCCCTGTTCCAGCCACTTGCACAGACCTTCTGAGTCCCGGTTCTTGCGGCTGTAGTTCATGCGGAAGACGAAGGCTTCGAGAATGAAGGCGACAATGATAGTCATCACCACCTGGCCAGGCATGGAGAGGACGAGCAGAAAGAGAGAGGAATGAGGGGGGCGTGAGCTGCTGCGGGGCCCCAGAGCTGACAGAGCCCGGTCAGACGTGTCCCCGGCCCCCTCCTCCCTGAGCTGCTGCCCGATAAGCAGGGGCAGCTGGAGGCTTGGAGGATGGAGGAGGGTGGAGGGCATTCTGTGTCCCTGGACCTACCATGGTCACGATGTAGAAGGTCATGAAATAGAGGCGGCTCCAGTGGGAGGTCTGCGAGGTGATGCCTTCCTGGAGACAGAGGGAAGCAGGGAGTGAGCGAGCTCCTGGGGTGGGGCCGGGTCGCTGTCTACGCAGGCTTCTCCGTGGCCCCTGCTCTCTACAGACCCTTCCTGATCGGTTGTGGAAGACGAAGGAGGGGGACCTTGCTCCCTTGGGTCTAAAAATCCCTCTGAGCTCCTAAGGCCTGGACACTCCCCCCAGGACTGATACGGCCAACCTTTGGAAGAGTTTAAGGAATGGAAAAAAAAAAACCAACCAGCCACACTTGCCACACTGTTTCTTGATTGAAAAGTCTCCCTCACAGTGGTGGGAGCAGGACAGAGACCCAGAGGCTAACTGGCCTCTCCTGGCTGCTGGGGGGTGTGTGGAAAGCAGGCACAAAGGCCACGTCCAGCAAGTGCGGAGGGGGAGGCTCTTGGGATTCAGGCCATACCGTGGTGTCCCTGCAGAACCCTGCCCCCGCGGGGGACGGGGAGAGCAATGCGCCCCAGGCTGCGTGAGGGGAGACGGGAGCTGGCCTCAGAGAATGGTGGGAAGATGCCCCCAGAAGCTGAGGGAGGTCCTTACCATGATGATGTACCAGTTGTTGACAACTGTGAGCTCAAACAAGGTCACTGCCGAAGGGAAGGGAGAAACAAAGCATCTTGATCAGACCTGCTTTTGCAAAGTGCGTGTCAAGCGGCCTCTCTCCACCTATCCTGGGTACCACGCACTTGTCTGCCGGGGTGGCCTGTGAGCTCCCGAGAGCAGCCACGGCTTCCTGAGCGTCCACCCCACAGGGAGTGCTGCCATCTTGGCCGGTCCCCAAAAGGGGGCATCTTTGGCCTCAGCAGCTCGTGATGGACCAGGGGTGGAGATACCGGGGAAAGAGTCCCCGGACCTTCCTTGGTGTAGATCTGGGATGTCGTGAGGGGATCCCTTCCTCTTGAGAAGCTGTGTCTGGCCTCCCGGCCTCTCCATGGAGGCCAGGAGCAGAGCTGTGTGGGCCTGGCCTGGGTAATGCGGGACGCTGTGGCTGGCTGGTGTGGCCAGGTCCCACCCTGCAACTGTGGAGCCGTGACAAGGGGGCTGGTTCCCTAGCATCGGGCTGCACCCATCTCCCAGCCAAGCATGAAGCTCTGCTGCTCCCCCGATGCTGAGAAAGTAACAGGAAACAAGCCCTGGGGTCTGGCCTGGACTGTACCCCAAGGCTGGGCAAACCACAGGCTCCACTGGGGCCAGAGAGGACTCGAGAAAGTATGGCAAACGGCCCGGGATGGGGAGGCCTCGGGCAGCTCTGCTCCGCCCCACCTGGGACCTGCGGTGACAAAGGCAGTAGCCAGGGCACGGCCCGCCTGGGCTTTCCGCACTCACCGAAGCTGTTCAGGATGTTGTCAAAATTGTTGAGATAGTAATAGCCTTCCTCCACCACGGTCCTGTTGTCCACGGTGTGATTGAGCCAGCGGTAGGCGTCTGCCACTGTGCTCGTACTGGCCGGGGGAGACGGGGCGGGGGGACAGAGGGTTGAGTGGGAAGGTCACAAGATGACTGGTCACCTCAACAAAGTACAGAAAGTTTAAGCAAACCAAGGTCTGACTGAGGACCATCTCTCTTGGCCCAGCCTGGTTTCCTGCCGAGCCCCCAGCTCCCTTGCCTGTCTTCCTGTCTCAAGGGGAGTCCCCAGGGTGCTGGTGGGAACGCCCAGACTTGCCCCCCATTCCACCTTCACTTGGCATTTCTCTGCCGCCAGCCAGGCCTTCTTGCTCTCAGCTGCCAGAGCCCAGCGCTCTGGGAGGGGAGACAAAGGCAGTGCCTCCTCGAACACCACCCCCAGCCCCCTGCCCCCACCAGTCTGGGATCTGCCCTGGAGGCCGGGTGCCAACGGCAGCCCTCGAGAAGGGTCCTCCCCTCCTCGGGCTTTCCCCAGCACCTGGCTGGAGTGTTCTGTTCTGTTCTAATCGGTTGCCCCTGTTCTGAGAGCTTGTTTGCTACTTTCCTGCCAACCTCCTACGGCTGATCTGCTGTAATTCACGGGGATGTTTTGACAAGCCTGGTCCTCGGGCCCCCAGGGAGCTTGTTCCCAAGGCAGAGTCCTGAGCCTCTGGCCTGTGTCGGACACGCAGGGTGGGGTCTGGAGTTTGCCCTTTTAAGCAGCAGCCCTGAGGATTCTCATGTGCCCTAAGGTTTGTGACCCACTGCTACAGGCTCTGGTTCTCAGCCTGACGCTCAAAACGGCTACCAGTGTCTCTGAGAACTTTCTTTATCAGCGCTTGAAACCATAAGGACCAATTTTAAGAGGACACTGGATGGAGAATGAATGGCAGAGCACACGGATTTCATCATGGGGGCTTAGGAGGAAAGGGAGTGATCAAGGGAGGTTGTGTCCCCCGCTCTCTATCCCTGCCCCAGAGACCTTCCCGCATGTGTCTGCCCTCATCCTAACAGGCCACCCCTAGCTGATGTGTCTGCCCAGGTCCCCAGTCACCCCCGGGGAGAAGCAGGAGGAAGCTGTGGGACTGCGGCCTCGGGCCCCAGGCTGCTCCCGGTTCTGGAGGAACCGCCGGCGCCCAGCCCGAAGGGTAAGCCGATGTAGACCTGGCTAGAGAGTGGCTCCTAGACCCTGCCTGGGGGACAGGGAAACTTGCTCAGACATCCTCACTTCAGAGAGGACCCTCTGCTTCCAGGCCCCCTCCCTTAGCTGCTGCACTGAACTAATAAGCCCTGGAAGCAAAGCAAAGTGATTCTCAGGGCTTCAAAGGGTGCTGTGGCCTGGGGAGGTGGGCCCCTGAGGGATCAGAGGTCAGCGTTCCAGTCCTGGCTGGGCTCCTCCAGAAACGCAGGCTGCCTGGGGCTGGGGGCCCCGCTGCGTACTCACTTGCAGCAGTTAGGGTAGAGGATCCCACAGAAGAATTCCATGCCCACGATGGCGAAGGAGTAGTAGAAGGTGAGCAGGGTGAGGCCCAGGCTAGGGAGGAGGGTCAGAAGAGACAGGGTGATGGAGGGCCGGCGGGAGAGAGCAGCTCGCCCGGCGGCCCCGGCATCCTCAGACCCCTGAGCTGACTGATGGAGACGCATGCCCCTAGCCAGGTGCACCAGCTGGACAGTGCCTGCAGGGGAGGGGCCTCGGATCCAGGTCTGGGGTAGAAAACGGCTCGAATCAGGACTCTATTACCAGACGCCCCTCTACCAGCGGTTCACCCCTTACCTGTGAAGGTAGACTCACAGGTGACCCTTACCTGTGAACATAGACACAGGCGGTAAGTGAGTTGACAGCTCCCTGCCCTCCCTACTAAATATTTCAGACAGGTCAGTGGAGAAACGTGGAACCAGGGAGACCTGTGGTGGTCAAGGTCTCGGTCTCCTTGAAGAGATCTGACCCTGTCAGGCCCTCGATTTTCGTCCTTTTTGGGACTCCCCCTCCCCCTCCCCCCGAGACCACCCAGCTGCCCACCCCGAGGGGGCACAAGCCTCACGACGCCTGGCCCTGGGGGCCAAGAGGCAGGGCAGTACCTGGCCATCCGAGGCAGCAGTTCAAACATGGTGTCCAGCACGTTGCGGTAACGCTTCTTCAGTTTAAACAACCTGAGCGAGGGAAGCGGGCCGGGTCACTTACGGGTGCTGGGCGTGGCCGCAGCCCCTCCGTCCACAGCACCAGGCGGGGCGCGGCAGGCCCGGGCCCCCCCCACCACCTGAGAGCCGCCAGCCGGGCACTCAGCTCGGGCGGCTCGCACCCTGGGCAGGGGCAGCGGGGGCGCCAGGACATCGCGGCTGGACGGGCCCTGCCCTGAAAGGAGGCAGGGCAAGACTCTCGTGAGCAGGCGCGGCGGCCACAGCTCCCGGATGAAGCCCGGAGGCCAGGTGCGGGGCGGGGCCTTGCCCGGGATGCTGCGGCAACCCTGGGAGGGGAGAAGGCCGCGCCTGCAGAGGAGCCTGCAGTGCGGCAGCTCCTCCAGGTAAGAAAGGGGCGCCCTGTCCCTCACCTCCACCTCTCCTGCTGGGCAGGACGTGAATAGGATCGCAGCTGGATATTCTAGAGGAAAACCAGCCTTCTGAGGACACACAGAGATCTCTAACTAGTAAGGGACACCGTCCACGGATCTCCACAAATTTGTGCTGGTTTCCTACGGTGGTCCCTGGGGGAAAGCTGAGAGCAAGTGAGGGTTTTTCTTGACAAGGGACTGTGCCAGACAATCACGGCTGGCTGTGGTAGGGGCTCGAAAGTCCCTCTGGACCCTCAGAGGCCGTGGCTCTCTGGTTGATGACTCTGAGCACGTGTGTTTCTGTGGCTGCAGCCGACACCAGCACAGGCCAAGTTCACTGGAGCCTTGAGCCACGTTTCTCTTCCACAGTCAGAGGCAACTGGTCCCAGGATGTGAGGAGGTGGGCACACCTGCCCAGGTGGAGACGAGGCCCCCACCATCCCCCCTCCCCCCACCCACACTAGGTGCTCCTGCAGGGGCCGCGCCACCCCTGACACCAGGCCTGTGAGCCTTCTGGCTCCTGGTCACTCCCCAGACCAGTCTCAAGGCTCTCCCCACCCTCCCCTGCCCACCACTCCCAACCCCAGCCCTGCCCTGTCACCTCAGCAGCTGGAGGGGACGCAGGACCACTATGAAATAAAAAGGCTCCATGTTGAAGGCCAGAGCCAGCAGTCCCAGGAAGGCGAACGCTGTGACGAAGAAGTCGAACCTGGGAGGGAGGAGGAGAAGCCATGGTCTGTTCGGCCCACCCCTAGCCTCCCTCACGACAGCCAGTGGCTCCTCGGCCCTGTGCCCAGCACTCCCTTCCAAGGAGCCCGCACGCCAACCACCGCAAAGGCAGCCACAGGCCCCGCAGTGGCCCACAGCCAGCCAGCTTCCTACCGCTATCGGGTTTCTGAGGCTGGTGTGGCTGGGCCCCAGTCACAGCACACACCTCAGGGGTCAGACGTGCCTATGGACGTCTCTGGTGGCGCAGTGGTCGAGAGTCCGCCTGCTGGGTCTGCCTGCAGATGCAGGGGACACGGGTTCATGCCCCGGTCCAGGAAGATCCCACATGCTGCAGAGCGGCTGGGCCCGTGAGCCACGGCCACTGAGCCTGCACATCCGGAGCCTGTGCTCCACAACGGGAGAGGCCACAACAGTGAGAGGCCTGCGTACTGCAAAAAAAAAACAAAAAAAAAAGAATCCGCCTGCTGGGCTTCCCTGGTGGCGCAGTGGTTAAGAATCTGCCTGCTAATGCAGGGGACACGGGTTCGAGCCCTGGTCTGGGAAGATCCCACATGCCGCAGAGCAACTAGGCCCGTGAGCCACAACTGCTGAGCCTGTGTGTCTGGAGCCTGTGCTCTGCAACAAGAGAGGCCGCGAGAGTGAGAGGCCCACACACCACGATGAAGAGTGGCCCCCGCTTGCCACAACTAGAGAAAGCCCTCGCACAGAAACGAAGACCCAACACAGTAAAAATAAATAAATTAATAAACTCCTACCCCCAACATCTAAAAAAAAAAAGAATCCGCCTGCCAATGCAGGGGACACAGGTTCGAGTCCTGGTCTGAGAATATCCCACATGCCACGGAGCAACTAAGACTACGGAGCCCATGCTCTAGAGCCCGTGAGCCACAACTACTGAGCCCACAAGCCACAAGTACTGAGCCCGTGCACCACAACTACTGAGCCTGCACTCTAGAGCTCACAAGCCACAACTACTGAGCCTACACTCCAGAGCCTGCAAGCCACAACTACTGAGCCTACACTCTAGAGCCCGCGAACCACAACTACTGAGCCTGCGTGCCTAGAGCCGGTGCTCTGCAACAAGAGAAGCCACCGCAATGAGAAGCCCATGCACCGCAATGAAGAGTAGCCCCAGCTCACCGCAACTAGAGAAAGCCCGAGCACAGCAACGAAGACCCAACACAGCCAAATAATAAATAAATAGATAGACAGATAGATAAATAAATAAGAATCCGCCTGCCAATGCAGGGGACATAGATTCGATCCCTGTTCTGGGAAGATCCCACATGCCGCGGAGCAACTAAGCCCATGTGCCACAACTACTGAGCCTGCGCTCTAGAGCCCACGAGCCACAACTATTGAGCCTGCGCTCTAGAGCCCGTGAACCACAACTTCTGAGCCCGCGTGCCACAACTACTGAAGCCCGTGTGCCTAGAGCCTGTGCTCCACAAGAAGAGAAGCCACTGCAATGAGAAGCCCTCGCACAGCAATGAAGAGTAGCCCCTGCTCGCCACAACTAGAGAAAGCCCGTGCACAGCAATGAAGACCCAACACAGCCAAAAATTAATTAAAAAAGGAAAATGCCTAGAAACCCCTCCTGAAGGTCCCGCACTGGTCTCATGGCAGACACGGGTTACACCAGCGACCCTGGTGAAGGCACTGAGGGGTGGGGCAGGACCACAGGGGAGTCCCACAGGGAAAGCAGGACAGAGAGACCCTCTCCTTCCAGATACACATTAAGGCCCTGCAAACTGCATGCCCACACGCTACTGCTCTGCCCGACTCTTCTCTACTTATTAACTTGTTTTTACTCTCACAACCCAAGACCCTGTGAGTGCAGCCCGATTTCACGGGTGAGTTAACGTTCGTGGGCAGTGAGCCGCCTCTCGGGGTCTCTGGACAGGGAGAAGGGCCACCAGCTTGACGCTGACCAGGCATCAGGACCCGTAGCACTTCCTTCTCTGCGGGTGTCATGGTTTTCGTGGAGGAGAAAAGAGCTTAGTTGTCAGGGAGGGGTGTGGGGTTAAGTGACTCACAGAGAGCCAGCTGGCCTAAGGACCCCAAGAGGCCGTGTCCAGGAGAGGGGCTGGCGGGGGTGGTCTGAGAGAGTAAGACGAGGGCCTGATCCTGGGGAGGCCTGGAGCCACTGGCAGAACTCTGCCAGGAGACAGGGGCCTGACCTAGCCTCGGACCTTCCCTCTGAAACTGTGCAGTGGGTGTGGACGGAGAGGACCTGTGGCTTTCGTTAGAGTCTCTGACGTGCGTGAGAAACATGCTCTCTACTCACAGATTCCATCCGGAGGACAAGTACTCAACGGGGCCGAGGCCGGCTACTTTCAGGAACAGCTCCACCCCGTAAACTGTAAGCAGGAAGACGCAGTTAGCAGCGGCCCTGCCACAGCCTCTGCCACCCCTGGCCTGGCTCGTTTCCTCCTCGAGACTCTCCCGAGGTCTGGTCACATGCCCTCCAGACACCCACGTCACGCCCGCACCCCTGAGAGAGTGTGGGCTCCAGGGCAGGGCCTGGCCCAGATGCTGGCCAACCGGGGCCGCCCGCTAACAAGAAGCACTCGCTCCCACTCCCTGGGAGTGGCCGCAGGCATTGTCTGTCCATCCAGTAGGTATTTCCTAAGCCGTTCTCCCGTGCCAGGCCTTGCACTGGGTGCTGGGTGCCCAGCCCCGAACAACACAGAGCTTAGAGTCTAGACTCAAGGGAAAGACAGCAAACTGATAATGTTAGACTGGGGGAAGGAGACTGGGGGAAAAGTGTGACATTTGAAAGAAATCAGGGGCCAAGCCGGATATGATCTTGGCCTGCTTGAGGGGCAGAAGGTAGGTTGGTGTCATTGGAACATAATGAAAGAAGGGGCTGAAGAGGGAGCTCTGGAGGCGGCATCAGATCACACAAGTGACACAGTTGGGAAGAGATTCCAGGTCTTTCTGACCCCAGAGTTTGTGCACTGAATCACTATGCTACTCTGAACTCCACAGAAAAAGCCAAAGGGCTCTGATCAAGGCAGTAAAAGTCATGCTTTTTAAGAACAGTGAAAATAACTTAGGACACAGTGTTATTAGTTATGTCTAATGTTTAGACATAAAGGGAGAGGGGTGTCAGGCAGAGCGGTGAGGTGTGGTGAGGGGATGAGTGCGCCAGGGAGAGGAAGACACCTGTGCAGAGGCCCAGAGGTAGGAAAGGGCAGGGGCCCTGGGAAGCGGGATGTGTTTGGGGGGGCTGCAGTTGGGGCGCGGGTGGTGGTACTGGCAAGAGATGAAGCCTGAGAGGGAGGCTGAAGGGGCCCGCACGGGAACTTGGTCTGGAGGCCAGTGGGCAATCACCAAAGAGTTTGAAACAGGGATGGGTAGAATCAGACTCGACTTCTGCTCCACCCTCATCATGCTCCCCCGCTTTAGAGAAGAGCCATGAGATCTTAACCCCAAAAGAAGTTCCAGCCAGTGGTTAGGACAAGCACTTGAGCAAAGCCATGTCAGAAACTTACTGGTCAGAAAGACGAGGTAACTCCAGGGCACATGTTTGGAGAAGAAGTTCCCACCTGTAAGAAGAGAGGCAGCAGTTCAAGAGGTGGGCCAGGTGTGCCCACAGGACAGGCCAGTCCCCTAGCCGGGCTCACCTTTCAGCATGAAGGTCTCCACAAGGATCCAGACCCCGTTGACTGCCACCACCAAGTCTGCAACAGACAGGCTCATAATAGAGAAAGCACAGGTGGGTGTGGAGATCTACAGGTCACAGCTGCAGCCCCTGGTTAGTTTCCAGGCAGCTCAGAGATAAGCAGAGAGCAGGGCTTGTAACAGATAACTTCCCGCTTAATGCTTTTACCAGGAGCTAAATCAGCCAGTAGTTTCTCTTAGAAAATAGCTACAGATTTCTAAAGTCACCCTCTATGTCACTACAGGGATACCAGTTAAGCTGTTTCAGTAAAACCTACAGATAGATTATTCCAAGTTGGCGTAAAAGATGGACCATATACAAAGGGTTTGAGTATTGAAAACATTTGTTTTCCCCTAGAGATATCTGGTTTTTAAATGACTGCAGAAACTAGTTAGCAAAATTGCATATGCGTTTGGCCTTTCACCTAGCAATCCTACTTTTAGGGATCCATCCCAATGAGACATTAGCAAAAACACAAATGACGTATACCGAAAGCTATTCACTGAGGAACTATTAGTGATAGCAAGGAAACTAGAAACAACCTAAACGATCAATAGGAGACTGGATGAATAAACTATGACACGTTCATGAAATGGCGTACTCTCAGCTATAAAAAGGAATGAAGAACATCTCTGTATATTAATATGGTGTGGTCTCTAGGATGTATTGCTAACTGAAAAAAAAGCAAGGTTGAAAAAAGTGTGTAAATTATGCTAGTTTATTTAAGGCAGGGAAATATGCATATATGCATCTACTTATATTTTTTAAAAAATGGAAGGATAAACTACAATAAAAGTTACCCACTGGGGGAGGTGACAGGATGGAAACAATTCTTCCTTGAGTATACTTTCTTTTGTAGCTCTGACGTGGAATCATATACATATTTTACATAATTATAAGGCAAAATTCAATGTAAAAAGTGACCTCTAAAAATATTTTTTCAAATGAAATAAAGAAATGTAGATGGTGACATACCCACATGGAGAAAAACTACTCCAGATGAATTTAAAACACAGTCATCTGAATCCCTGGAGTGGTGTTTCTAGCAATTATATATTAGGGTTGTGTTGGTATTGTTTTTTGGAGACTATTATGTGTGGACTGTGGGATAAAGCAAGTGAGGGACTGTGTCAGTGTTGTTGGGAACTAGGATTTTAAGCCTGGGAATTTAGACGTGAAAGAATGATGAGGGCTTCCCTGGTGGTGCGGTGGTTAAGAATCCACCTGCCAGTGCAGGGGACACAGGTTCGATCCCTGGCCCGGGAAGATCCCACATGCCATGGAGCAACTAAGCCCGTGCGCCACAATTACTGAGCCTGCGCTCTAGAGCCCGTGTGCCACAACCGTGTGCCTGGAGCCCATGCTCTGCAACGAGAAGCCACGACAATGAGAAGTCCGCGCACCGCAACGAAGAGTAGCCCCTGCTCGCCACAACTAGAGGAAGCCCGTGCACAACAGCGAAGACCCAACACAGCCAAAAATAAAAACAACTAAATTTTAAAAAAAGAAAAAGAAAAAAAAGAATGATGAAGTTAGGTAAAACCCCTATAGTCCACAATTTGAATTAAGAATATCAGGATAAACTCACAAGACAGTTTATCTTTTAAAAATCCAAAATCCTACCTCTGTCCATGGAAAGGCCTGGAAACAATAACCAACTCCAAGCAATGAGCACCTCTAGCATCTCAGATTGTGGTCTCTAAACACCATTTCCCATTAAATGGAACCAGCACTCCTTAGAAAGAGTGAATTCAATCAAGCCTCTAGATTAGTAGAAATGTCTGCATCTGTGCTGTCCAATTGGTCATCATTAGCCACACATGGTTACCGAGTGCTTGAACTGCGGCTATTGTGACGGGAACTGGATTTTTAAGTTTTAGTTGGTCTAAATTTACATAGCCATATACGGCTGGTGGCTGCCACACTGAACAACACAGCTCTAGCTATAACTACCAAATTACAGTAAATAAGCAACAAGGAACATGCAAAATCAGGAAGGAAGGACAAACAATCCTGTTCCTTCAACTAAATATTGCAAGAGGAAGAAAACGGATTTGGGGAGAAACCTACAGATTAAAACAGACTGAAGTGACATATCAACAAACCACAATCTGTGGTGCTGGAATCTGCTTCCAAAAACACCAGGTCTAGAGAAGGGGTGATGAGCTGGACTGAGGGGATCAGACAGACAAGAAAGACAGGCAATGAGATGATAACTGTTGACGCTGGGTGATAGGTACATGGACGCTCTTTACAATCCTTCCACTTTTATACATGCTTGGAATTTTCTGTAATAAACGGCCAACATCATAACTGCAGGATTTATCCTTGTATCCCCACCTTCCGGAGCAGTAAGACTCAGGAGGAAAGGGACCTAGAGCTGTGATATTTCACACTTACACATGAAATACTGGAAGGCCTTGGACTTCACAAGGATATTAATTCCTATTTGAAGAGAAGACATGTTAACAGTGAAATTTTCATGTACAAGTACACGTTCCCCTACCACAGACATCATGCGTGTAAGTAACCGGGGTGTTTATGCCCAGGGGTGAAAAAGGAAGGGCCTGCTCTCAGAAGGACACCCACGCTTGTGCCCGGACCCCTGGGCAAGACTGCACTGGCAACATTCCCTCTGGGAAGAGGCTGAGCAACCTGGAGCCGGGACAGAGCAGAACAATGCTTTGCTGGCCGCTGCTGCTCCTGGCCTAGAACCGGCACTGTTTATTTATCCCCTTGAGCAACTATCATCCCAGTGGAAAACTCGCTGAAGAATATGGAATAATAATAACAGCTGTGCTCAGAGTCCTAGCTGTGGGAGAAATAACAAAATAGGACATACCATTTTAACTCTTGTTCATATGGCCCAGACTCCTGTGAGCTAACCATACCCCATGTGGAACTTCAAAACTGGCATTAAATTCAGGGAAAACTATTAGGTAAGTAATATGGGGCCCTCCGATTTTAAAATCTTCAATTTTATACAATGCAAGCATTATGTGAGGGATCAGATACACCAGCTATATATCCTGACACTGGAGGAAGGTCAAAATCCATCATTAGGTAAAAAGGCAGGTTTCAGAACAGAATACATAATGTAATCACCACTACTGTTTTTAAAATGCACAGAAAACCAGAAGGAAACATATCAGAAAATTAACCGTGGTTATCTCTGCCTGGGAGACTTTCATTTTTTTCTAATTATTTGACTTCGTATCAATTTTCTTCAATAAATAAATATTCCACAAATTATTTTTCGTTTTGTTTTTATGTTACTGATTTCCTTCCTAATCCAACACTATTTCCCTGCTGGGGTAATCACACTCTGTCTCTTTTACACACATAGACATTTCGCATGCGCGCACACACACACACACACCCTCTGGACATGTTCTTTAAATGCTTATCTGTGGTCACCGGAAACCTCCATTCGTCCCCAGCTGCCATATTCAGGTCAACCTTACCTTTGAAGATGAGGAATGCTGTCCTGGGAAGCTCATCAAACCAGTGCTCTCTATTTCTCTTTGCCTGGCCAAGGAACAGGGCCATAGGAGAGAGGGCGTTAGGACCAGCGACCAGAGCCCAGCCCTGGGGGCATGGATGCAGCTTCCCTTTCCTGCTCTCCTGGCTAACTTGGGAAACCATGAAAACACTCAGGGATCTAAAGAACAACAAAGCCAGCCAACGTTTGCTGAACTCTTCAATGTGCCATGCACTGTCATTGTTTTTATAGAATCCTGAAAATAATGCAGTAGGTAGGGACTCTCATGACCCCACTTCCCAGGTGAGACAAGCCTTGGAAGGGTTCCATAACTTGCCTGATGTCACATGCTGACTAATGGGGTCTGAGATTCAGTGCTTTTAACCAGGACACCGCATTGCAGATGGACAGGCAGATGCAGGGCCAGGGGCCACCTGTTATCCCTCCAGTGCACAATGCCCAGCTGAGAGCTGAGATGTCCCAGCAGGGAGAGAGCGGGACAGCCGGGTGCCTCCTGGCCTCATCCCCCTCCCAGGGAACCGTCTGCCGGGTCACTCCCTGGAGAGCACCCACCTTCCACTTCAAGGCGGCAACTTCGTAGATGTCTTGAAAGTCCTTCAGGCTGTCATAAGCACGAGGGCAAAACAAATCAGAGCACGTTCCCACCGAGCTGCGGCCCTCTCACTCGCCTGCCTATGGTCACCTTCGAGGGGTGCAGCGGGGGAGGGGAGGAGGCGACATCTGCGAGTCCCAGCGCACCAGGGCCCAGGGGACCCGTACCTGCAGGCATTTCATCTCCTCCTTCCTCCAGGGACTACGGATACTTAATCCACTCAGTCTACACAGACCACTGCCGGCTTCCGTCCCCCAGAGAGGCAGCCCCCAGGTCACCACCATTCTTAGACAGACAGGGACTGAGCCTCCTTTAACAGAGGACTTAACAGAACAACCAGGGCAGAGAGTTCAGCCCAGAGCTCACTCACTCTCGTCTCTACAGCAGGCCTGCCTCATCTCAGATCAAAAAGAAGGGTTTGGGGGCTTCCCTGGTAGCGCAGTGGTTGAGAGTCCGCCTGCCGATGCGGGGGACACGGGTTCATGCCCCGGTCCGGGAAGATCCCACATGCCGCGGAGCGGCTGCGCCCGTGAGCCATGGCCGCTGAGCCTGCGCATCCGGAGCCTGTGCTCCACAACAGGAGAGGCCACAGCAGTGAGAGGCCCGCGTACAGCAAAAAAAAAAAAAAAAAAAAGAGTACATACTGAGAAAGAGACAGAGAGAGACAGAGAGACAGAGAGACAGACAGAGAGAAGAGAAGGTGTGTGTGTGTGTTTCACGTTGCTCTGTGGATTAGCTCACATGCAACCACCTTGCTCATGGCTCAAGGGTGAGCAGCTGGGCCAGTCCATTCCACGAGCCAATACATTCCTTTTTTTTTTTTGCGGTACGCGGGCCTCTGTTGTGGCCTCTCCCGTTGCGGAGCACAGGCTCCGGACGCGCAGGCTCAGCGGCCATGGCTCATGGGCCCAGCTGCTCCGCGGCACGCGGGATCTTCCCGGACCGGGGCACAAACCCGTGTCCCCTGCATCGGCAGGCGGACTCTCAACCACTGCGCCACCAGGGAAGTCCCATTCCTTTTCTCGTCTCAAGTTTAAACTGGATTTGGGTTGGACTTTTGTTACCTGTAAGAAGAAGCCTGAGGAACAGGGTCTACGTGCGTAAGAATCTCTGAAGAAAACTAAAGTCTCTAGAGCCTCTCTGCCTGCCCGCTCCCCAGCCCCCGGGCTTTTGCAGGCCCCAGCTGCCTCTTGTGAACGCCTCGTCCGGCCACACTGCGCCCAACTGGCATCCGCTCTCACCTGAGCAGAGGCGAGTTGCTCTGATTCAGGGCCTTGAACGTGAGATAGCGCTCCCCGGCAGTCATCCGGGGCTTGTAGAAGCGCATGAGGCCTTCAAACTGCCTGTAGGAGATGCCGGCAGGCCCCTGGGGGAAGAGGGAAGACGGCCACGTGGAACACAGCGGGGGCAGCCATGCCAGATGCCCAGCATCACACGGGATCCCAGGACGCCCTGTTCTCTTGTTCTCCCAAGGGCAGGACTCCTGGTTTCGGAAGCTGCCGGCCCGCCCATGCTTCGGGGATACCGTGGGGCAAGGGCTGGGGAGCAGGGACCAACCTCCCTCCCTGGCTCAGCCCCTGCCCCGCTACCCGTTGGCTGATGAGCAGGCGGTAGGCGTGCTGGATGGCGGTTCGCTTGTGTAGCAGCAAAGACTTGAACTTGTGTTTCTCGATGTCATTGAAGGTGTCAAATACCACGGCCAGAAGCTGTGAGGGAAGAGCAGAGACCTGGCTCCTGTGCCCGGCGGGGCCTCAAGAACCAGGGAGTCGTTCTCCAGCCTCCAGAGGGCGCTCTTCCAGCCACCCCAGAAAAAGGAGTTGAAAAGAGCCTCTCGCCTGCCCCAGGTGGCGTAGGAAGTTCATCTCCAAGACTCAGCAGAGGAAGGTCATTCATTGCCACTTGTAAATTTCCCCTCTAAAGATTCATGAAGACACTGCTATTACATTTTCCCCAGGTTTTTCTTCTCTCCGCCTGTAGCTCATCCCTGGCTGGGCAGTTTTATAAGGGGAGAGAAGCAGCGAGGGGAACACACTGGGTTTTTTGCCCAATTCAGCTCCGTGTGATGGCCGGGGAGGCTGTGTGTCCATCCTGTGCCCTCCCAACCTCAGAGCAGGAAGGAACATCGCTGTGCCGATGCTTCCTCTCCTGTCCCCTTGCTCCTCCTCCTGGTGAGTCTGCGTGGCTCCAGAAAGCAGGGGTGTGAGGTGGCCTGCACAAAAGGGCACAAGGCTCTGGAACTTTCTAATTCCAAATTTAGCAGGTGAACAACACAGTCTGCGTTATCAGAACGCGATGGGAGGCCAGATGCAGAATTTGGAAGAACACTTTTTGGAAACACTTTCTTTTTCTTTCAAAAATATTTTGAGGGGAACTCTCTTGTCCTTTCCATCCCTTCTAACTGGTCCCCCATACTTCCTTTTAGATCAAGGGAGAGTTAGCATCTGTAAAGGGCCAGAGAGCAAATCTTTTAGGCTCTGCAGGCCAGATGGTCTCTGTAGAAACCACTCAACCCTGCAGCTGCAGCATGAATGCAGCCGTGGACGATGTGCAAACGAATGGGCCAATAAAGCTTTATTGACAAAAACAGATTGTGGGCTGGGTATTGGCCCTGATTGCTGACCCATGCCCTATATTTTCACAGCTCTAAATATCTTTTAAAGCAAATCAATTACACATAAACTATTTTTTAGATTCTAAACTAACAACAGTATAAAAGAGCTGTAAGATGTTCAAAGAGACATCTAACATACTTATTTTGGGTTTTGAGGAATTAAAAAAAGAAAATATTTTCCTTCTTAAGATGTCACACTTTTAGGAGATTTCACTGATCTAGCCCAGAGAAAGTGTTTTCCATTTCTATACTGGGCCTGACTGTGGTGACTGGTGTGAGAATGCTCTTCAGAAGTATAAAAATAAAAGCAAGACTTGATAAGGCCTCTTCCTGGTAATTCTGGCGTTGATGTGGGCTCAGCGCCAGCCTGACGGCCCGGTCCGGGAGGCAACCTGCTGGTGGCAGGACACTCCTGGTGGCCGGCCGAGCCTCTGCAAACACCTCCAAAGTTCCCAGTGTGCATGGGGGCTTTGTGTTCTCCCTAAAGGAATATGTTCTGTGTTCCATTTCCCCATGGTTCGTGATAAATGAGGTGGAAATACACACGTGGCACGTGGCTGCAGCAGGATGGAGTGGCTAGGAGCAGGGCTCTGGAATGAGACCAGCTCACCCGGCCACCCCGAGCTGTGCAGGCGCAGGCGAGTTAGCCTATCAGTCTGATCCGCAGTTTCCTCAACTATAAATTGAGCATAATAAGAATTCCAGGGTTTAAGTGTTAAATTATTTAACCCTCATCCATCAAACACTTTGCACAGTGCCTGGCTAAGGCTTAATAAGTACCAGCTTTTATAGTTATTATATGTTTGCCGTGAGAAGGAAAAGATCCCAGGGTAGCTTTGGTTTAAACTCTAGCACTGTCAGCAGCAGTGGCGGCAGGCTAGTTACTGCTGGCAACCAGCTGCACTTAAGTCCCGACAGGGAATTCCTAGCCACACCACACTTGACCACGGTCTGGGACCTCCTTCCCCAATGGTCTGCCCTCGGAGGCCGAAAGCTGTCCCTACCTCATCCCCACAGTGCCCAGCAGAGTGTGGGCAAGGGCTGCCTCAGTGGAGCGCGAGGCAAGGTCACTCACCAGGTTCATGATGAAGTACAGCTCGATGGAGAGGTACACGATGAAGAAGACGCAGGACCAGGGGTTCCGGGAGTAGGAGGGCATCATCACATCTGGGAAGCTGTGTTTGCAGAGTGTTACCCGCAGGGCGCGTGTCTGCTGGTCTTCGTCTTCTATAAGCACACCTCTTCTCCTGCCTGGCCGGCCCCCTCCCCCCTCCCCTACTCTTGGCTCACCAGGCCACTCCCGTCCCTCATGGGGTCCCAAGAACCTGTCTGGGCCAAGATGTGGAATATTCTTGGCTGAAAAGAGGAAAAGACCCCGGGCACTAGAAGAGGGCAGAAGCCAAAGCAGGGCCCGAACTTACTTGGCGGTGGTCAGAAGGACGAACAGACTGACAATGCTGTTCTCCAGGGTGCTGAAGTACTGCGGGGGAGAGGAGGAAAGGAGGGGACGTGGCCGCCAGGCCGAGGGCACACCCCACCGGGAACAGGCTGCCGGCGGTGGGCCGCCTCCAGAGCCCTCCCCCTCCCTGCCCCGCCCACTCCTTCTTCCTCCCAAGGGATCCCTGAAGGATGGCAGAGGAACAAGCAAACATGGAGTCCAAGGCCTCCTCCTTCCTGAGCTCAATGCTTCCTGCGGCAGCAGACAACTGGCTTTGGGACTTGTCTCCCAGGGAACCACATATGCACAATTAGCTGAGCTCTCCTCCACTGCTCCTCTGCCAAACTGTGCCCGTGTTCCACATCTGATCCCGGAAACACCCCTCTCAAGGCCAGGGCAGGGGGCCCCCCTTGGCATTCAAGGAAGGAGACAGCTCAAATCTGGGTGACGGGGCACTTTCAGGTGCCAGAAGCGATGATGAGAAACCAAGCAGGGCATCCCCTCCTAATACAGCTAGGGGGGCAGTCCAGCCACCTTATCTGAGGGAAAGGGCCTCCCATAAAGGAAGAAACAAACATGCTGATTACTTACGGGGTCTGAAGGATTAGGGGAGAACAAGTAGAAACCTAGAAGAAGGTGGTGGGAAACAGATTGAAAAAAGGGTTAGAACAGAAGAGTCCAAATCCAGATGTCAGAAGGACTGGACAAATAAATGTGAATCAGTGCTGTAGGCAGAGGAAAAGCATAGGGAGTGGTGGGGACTGTGGCAGAACACCAGATAACTGCTGCCACTCAGGAGGGTGACCCAAGTACCATCAAACATATGATTTAAAAAGGCTGTATAGGGACTTCCCTGGTGGCACAGTGGGTAAGACTCAATGCTCCCAATGCAGGGGGCCCAGGTGTGATCCCTGCTCAGGGAACTAGATCCCACACGCATGCTGCAACTAAGGAGCCCGCCTGCTGCTACTAAGACTTGGGGCAACCAAATAAATAAAATTTTTAAAAATAATAAATCTGTATAGTAAAAAAAAAAAGCAGTATGTACAGCACGGTGACGATAGTTAATGATACCATATTGTATATTTGAAAGTTGCTAGGAGAGTAGATCTTAAAAGTTCTCATCAGAAGGAAAAGAAATCGTAACTCTGTATAGTGATGGATGTTAACTAACCTTATTACGATGATCACTTTGCAGTATATACATAGCAAAGCATTATGTTGTCTACCTAAAACTAATACAGTGTTATATGTCAATTATATGTCGATTTTTTTTAAAAACGGAATTAAAAAAAGTTAATAATTTTAAGGCCGAAAATCTGTATTTTCATGTTAAAAAAAACTAGTTTTAAAATGCTGGCTCAACACTTTCAGACCAAAGAAAACTCATCCACAGGCTGGATTTGGAACCCAGACTGCCGGTTTGCGATCTTTGGTTTTGAGAACATGACAGTCAAGCACAACTCCAAAGGGACCCTGTTGTTCCCCTGTCGCCAAATTAACACCATTAATTTTTTCCCTCTCAGAATGAGCTATTCCCCTGAGTCCTTGAAATCCGGAGTGGGAAAGGGAGTAACTCTGCCCTCAGGGGAAGTCAGCCCCCTTGGAACACAAAGGAAATTCTATGGAGAGTGGGGTGGAGGTGAGGTAAGTGGGAGTCAGTGGCTCAGGACAGAGCAGTCACGAGAACCCGGGGCTTTCAGTGCTGGTGGGGGCCTTAGAGCCAGGGCTCTCTAGTTCCACTGTCTTCACCATCTGAGTACTGGAGAAGGGACCTTGGGCTACCTCGCCGCGTTCTAAGACCTCCACGGTCTAAACCCTGTGTCTGAATGTGGCTGTCGCATCAATACTTGATCTTATCTGAAGAGGTAAGGCCTCCTCGGAGTTAGAAAGGCCATGACCTTGCTTTTACATCTAGTGAAGCTGAAGTGTGCAGACCCTAAGGTCCCAGGCACACGCTGTAGAGAAACCCTCCCCCGTGTGCGCCAGGAAACGCACGAGAATGTTCACTGCAGTGTGACCTGTGATAGTGAAAAGTGCCCACCAACAGAAGACGTGATAAATAAATTTGGATATATTCACATATCAGATCACGACACTGCGGTGAAAATGAATGACATACATCTACGTGCAGCAGCATGAATAAAGGCCGGGGGTACCTCTGGGAGCCGAAGGGAATCGAGATCAGGAAAGGGTACAAAGGTGGCTTCCTTTTTTTTTCCCGATATTGCATTTCCTCAGTTGGGTGTTTACATCATTGTGAAAACCTTCCTGAATTTCTGAAACGGTCAAAGTACCTTTTTTTCTCAACTGTGAGTTTGCTTTTAGCGAGCGCCTGCATCCTGGGGCGCAGGAGAAACTCACCAAGGATGGCGAAAATGATCATGAAGAAGAGGAGCAGCGAGAGGATGTCCATGAAGGGTGGCAGGGACTGGAAGATCTGGCGCAGGTTGCTGGGGAGACAAACGGGGCCAGGAGGAGTGAGGCGCAGCCGGGGACGGACCAGGGCCCCGGGGGTGCTGACTGGGACTCCTCAGTGGGGTACGTGCCTGTCAAGATGGGGGTCTGGTGCTCCCGACCCCCAGAACACTAAATCCCCTCTTGCCCTGGCTTGTGACATCATGCTTAGTGATCTCCTAGGCCTTCCACTCAGTGGGTGATGGGGAAAGAACCGGGGCAGGTGTAGCACTTACAGAGCCCAGGCAGGCAAGTGCCTGCAAGAGACGGAGACGGCAGGAGAAGGCCAGGTGCATGGCCTCGGGTGACAAGGCCAGCTTGCCTGGGATGTGGGAAGACATTTCAGGGCCACCCAGTCCTAGGACATTTGTCTCCGGTTTTAAGGACGGGCACCAAGCGTGAATGGCCAGCCCGCTCTCACCCACAGTACCCCAGCCAAGAGGCTTTCCAGACGGATTCTCAAAACTCAGTTTGACCTCAGGCTAACGGCCTGGTTTGAGTTCAGTACCCCCAGTCTCAGGGGAGGTGTCAGGACAGCCTGCTGAGTCACGTGGACTTTGCTGAGCTCCTGCTTTAGGCTGTGTTTGGGCAGGTACTGTGCTCAGAGAGAGGACCAGCCCCAAAGAAGCACAGGTAAGGCAGGAGAGAGCCCTGGACCCGGAGTCAGGAGACCTGAACTTCAGCAGGAAGACCACCTGCCTCTCTGTGTGGGTTGAGTAGCAGAGGGAAGTGGGCATGACTATGTCCTACCCAAGTGCAGGAGTGGCCCTACTGCTACATCACTCACTGGCCCGGAGGGCCAGGCCAGGCCCTGATAGCGACTGTCTGAGCAGCTCCTCCCCCGGGCCTTACCGCCGGACGCCACCGCAGTACCGACAGTCCACCAGGAAGATGCAGCGCAGCGCCCGGGTCACCCGCACGTGGGACGTCTGCCGTACCAACACCACGATGGCCTCAACGAACTGCACCACCAGCACAGAGGTCTGTGGGTGGAGGGCACAGTGCGCCGTCAGCTCCTCTGACCCAGCCCCTCCTGTACACCCTGAACAGAGGGCTGGTTGGATACTGCCCAGCCCCGCCCGGAGTCCAGAGAGACCTTTCCCTCGCCCTTTCTCACCTCCCCCAACATCAAGCGGGCCCCAGGGAGAAGCCCTCTGGCTGCTGGCATAGATGTGCAGTCCCAGGAGAATGAGCCCCAGGGCGATGCTCCCAGCAGCTCATCAGATGATACCCGCTGAGCAAAGCTGCTATTCCGCAGGCCACATCCAGCCACCCTCTGCTTCCAGCTCTCCCCGCTTGCACCGTGAGGGCCCCTGAAGTCTGCAGCACACCCTGACCTCCAATTCCTTGGGTACATTCTCTTGTACAAGCGTGTGGGCTTTTTACACTGCCAAACGCCACTCTGACACATCCCGACTCACACCTCTCTCTGCCGCAGAGACAGAAAGCATATAATATGGTCCTGATCGGTGTGGGCGTGGAGGCCACACAGAGCTGGCTTTGAATCCCAACTCACCGGGATTTAGATCCCATTCTCTTCCAACTGGCTGCACGTACGATAGGAAGAGCACTACACCTCCCGCAAACGTCATCGTGCCAGTGCTTGGCACGCGCTAAACGCCGAACCACATTCGCTACTGTTAGCATCACTGTGACACCTGGAGCAAGGCGGGAAGCATGGCGAGTACAGGGACCCAAGGTTACACTTCTGAGCGCAGGACCAGACCCACGGGGGACTTGGAATTGAACTGAAGATACAGACTTGAAGTTGACAGGGGAGGAAATGCTGTAGGGAGGTGGGCACAGCACCTTGACCATGGTCCGTCTGTGCCGGATGAAGGTGTGAAGGCCCAGCCACCGCAACTTCATGCAGAGTTCAAACACGACCACCATCAGGGCAAACAGCTCCAGGGTCGCATGGACCTGCAGCCAAAGGGTGTGAAGGAGACGTGGCTTCCGCAGCGCCCGCCCTCCCCCAGCAGCAAGCACACCTGCCCGCCTTTTCATCTGAGGTTGGAGACAGCGGGTGGGACTGCTAATCAGGTATGCTGCCCACCTGGGGGCCAAAGCGGGCTACGGGTTCTGAGGCAATCCGAAGGCGCCCCTCCCTGGAATTTACAAAGCCGCAGAATCCCAGGGAGACGGGGGAGGTGCATTCAGTCGGGCGGGGACCCCGGGCAAGACGTCTGCCCTTCCAGAATGTTCCCTCTCAGTCTTGAGTTACTCTGCCCCCAGAGAGCCGTGGCTCCCAGCCATCCGGACACTCACGTAAATGCCCAGCCGGAGCGCGGGCACGGCCGGAGCCTCGCACAGGGACAGCAGCAGCAGGAGCAGGGCTGCGGACAGCTCCATCAGGTAGAAGAGGTGGTTGTGAGCAAAGAGGTAGGCCGCCAGCGCTTTGGCATTCTTGGGGTGGGTGAAGAACTTGTCGTTATTCTCACCTTCCTGAAAGAGCAAGCGTCACGTCGGCGAACGCGCCTGGAGACGATAGGGCGGCCAGGATGCGTGGTGGGCGGGGAGGGGGGAGGGCCCTTGGCCGGTGGGAGGAGATTCAGGCCAGAGTCGGGAGATGATGGAGAGGCAAAAGTGTGATCTTCGTAGAACCGCACACCAGTCAAGTCTCACCCTGGCCCGCTGATGGGGCTCCAAAGACTTCCTTCTTCCCAAAACTACTCAGAGGAATCAAAGAAAAAAAAATCCAAGAGATCGAAGAGAAGCGGGCACATCTGGTCCCCTCTGAGGTCAAACGTTCACTCTCAGCTGTGTCTGCGGGATGTTAAGTGCTTGAGGTCGGGGGTGTGGGGGTCTGGGGTAAACTAAGAACAGCTGAGTCCTGGCTCCCCCCCTCCTCCCTGGGTAACACCGAGAATGTTCCTTCACCTTTACAACCATCAACACTCGTACTCACTCCCCGGGTTCCTGCAAGACACTTAGGACGGCATCTGGCACACAGGAAGCTCCCCGCCAGAGGTTACCTGTTATTATTATTTTAAGTTATAGTAACACTGAGCGGAAAGTGTGAGGGTACCTTTATCACGCTCCTTCTTTACTCAGCTTTCCCCATCCCACTTCTTAATTTACTCCATTTCCACCTAATCTCCTAACCGCTTGATGCCTTCACCCCAACAGTAATGAGACAGCAGCTGACCCCCAGCGAGTGCCCTCCAGGCCCGGCACCATGCTCAGCACCACCCTCCCCCACACCACCCTCCCCCCGCCCCGCCCCGGCCCCGCTGAGCCCTCCACACTCCTCTCACGCCTGACAAGGAAATCCAGGCACAAAGAGCTTCAGTAGCACCTGAGCTCATAGAGCCAGACAGCCTGATTCCAGCGGCCCTGCTCTATTCTTGGCCTCCTGCCGATGTAGAAAGCAATCGACGGAGCAGACCGGGAACGGTCCACTTGGGAATACAAGCAGATAACCCTCCCGGTTAGGACCGGCCTTCTGGGGCAGGTAGGGGATCTTCACTGCCTCCCCAGGGTTGGTGGGCACGGGGATAAGGGCTAAGTAAGGGAGGTCCCTCAGCTTCATCACCCCCGAACCCCACCCAGCAGCCGACGCAGAGAGAGTACTGATTGGCTCGTACTTTACAACCATCACCTTGCCTCAGTGCTTCTCAGCTGGGGGCAATGTGGACCACCTGCCCTCCCCTGACTCCGCCCCGGCCTGGAGACACGTTTGGTTGTCCCACCTGGGGGTGCTGCTGGCCTCTAGAGGGTAAACTCCAGGGATGCTGCTAAACCTCCTCAAATGCGCAGGACAGCCCCTCACAACAAAGAACTATCCGGTCCCAAATGTCAATGGTGCTGAGTCGGGAGAATCTGTCTCATTCACTCCCAGCACAAACACTCAGAACAGAGGCTCTTCCCCTTGGCTCCAATCCCTAGAGGAGGAAAGGGGCCGAGCCAGAAGGGATGCCCAGAGCCCTTCTGAAAGCATTCCGGCTGTCCCGGAATGCAGTCTGACCTTCAACTATTCCGACTCTTCTGAGATGAGGCCACACTCAACCGTCCTCATAAACCCTTATTCTGGGGAAGGTGAAACTAACACATGCTCGGTGATTCCTGCAGAGGTTGCCAAGCCAGGCCAATGGGAAGAAGTGTCTCTGGGCCCAGAGGTGGCACACAGTGCCGTGGAAACAGCTCTGGCTGGTGGGCTCCTGTACTAGCCCGAGGTGGCTTCAGCTCGCCAAGCCTGTTTCAGAGAATTGGGAAGGCAAGAGGTATTGTCAGGTCCTCAGCTGGCACGGTGCCTGGTGCACACAGTAGGCATTTAATAGGTGTTTAAATGTGTTTAGTAGGCATTTAATAGGTGTTTAATAGGTGTTTAAATAGGATGAAGCACTCCTGCAAGGGATCATTCTCCAGGCCCCTGCCCAGCCCAAGGACTGCCCAGTAGCTGGGAGGCAGGGAGCTCTGACCTTGGCTGTGGTTTGCAGGGGGAACTTCAAGTGAGTCACTTCCCTGAAGCCGGCTACACCCCTATCTTCGTTATCAAAAAATAAAGACAAACCACAGACTCAACAGGGCAGGGAACGAACATCCTGGCGGTCAAACGGAGGGCAGGCTGGACAAGCCTTGCTGCCAGTCCTGTGATCTGTGCCAGGCTGTGGTTTTCACCAGCATGGCCACGGCCACAGGGGACACGCATGGCCTGGGAAGCTTCTGGTTTGGATTTCTTAAAAAATGCAATTCTTGGGTAATTTCTTCCAACAAGTAGCCAGGGATGAAGGTCTGGCTAGAGGAAACCACTAACACGGGGGACTCGGATCTGACCGCTAGGACTTGAAACTGCCACAGACGAGATGGAGGATGAGGCCTCCCCTAGCGAGGACGGAGTGAAATACGACCCGAGTCACTGGATTCTGACCCAGACCCTAAGGAGAACACTGGCCTTGTTTTCTAGCTGCTGATCATGAACTAGGAGATTCATGATTAGGAAAAATAAGAAGGCAGGCCAGTTGCATGTGACTTCCAGGTCTTTGCTTTCTGCTCCCTGGGGCAGAAGTCCACACAGAAAACTAGGACTGTCTTGGAGGCAACAGGAGCGCCGAGCACACAGCTCCTGAGGGTGAGTGAGTTAACAGGTAAAATTTGGGAAGAGAGGAAACTGCAGGCACCAGATAGCCTCAAAGCAGCGAGCGGCCAATTACCCAAGCACACCAGCAACCTGCTTCAGGGGCCATGCTGCAGCTCCCCTGCAAGCATGAAAACGATTACCAGCTAAAGCCATCCTCCAGAAACAGCCACGAACTACTGTCCATGGGGATCCAACTTCTGCTTTTAGTTTTAATTTTACAAAATGATGCATTTTTTGTAAAATAATTCAAATCATACACAGAATTATAAGGTAGTAAAAATTCCATCAGCCAAAAATAACCACCTTTAAAAAACAATAATAATCACCTTTAATATTTAGATAAATAACTTTCCAAATGTGAATGGGTATATGTGCATAGATACAGAAACACAATATATAAAACTGTATAATTTATATATAAAAATCTTCACATGATACCTTCTGTTCTGTAACCTCTTTTCCCACAAAGACATGGCCCATTTTCAAGTGAATACGTGGGGTCAGGTACAGAAGTGAGGCAACCACATAGAGAAGAAAGAACGTCATTTGGAGGCTGGATGGACACGGTTTAAGTCCAGCCTTGGCAATTTACTAGCTGGATGGCTTTGGACTCATTGAGCCCCTGGGAGTTTCAGGTGTATGAACTGGGAGATGATTAAACTGCTTGGTAGAGTTGTTAGAAAGATCAGCAAGTGCCCAGTTAAACTATATATAATTTGTTTGCGTTTTTTTTGCGGGGGGGGGGGTTGTGTTTTTTGCCGTACCACGCAGCATGTGGGATCTTAGTTCCCCAACCAGGGGTTGAACCCGTGGCCCCTGCAGTGGAAGCAGGGAGTCTTAACCACTAGACGGCCAGGGAAGCTCCATTTGCATTATTTTTTAAAATTCCACATATAAGTGATATCATATAATATTTGTCTTTCTCTGTCTGACTTACTTCACTTAGTATAATATTCTCTAGGTCCATCCATGCTGCTGCAAATGGCAACATTTCATTCTTTTTTATGTCTGAGTAACATTCTATAGTGTATATATACACCACATCTTAAACCAATTGTCTGCTGACAGGTACTTGGGTTGCTTCCATGTCTTAGCTATTGTAAATAATGCTGCTATGAACATCAGGGTGCATGTATCTTTTCGAATTAGAGTTTTTGTCTTTTCTGGATATATACCCAGGAGTGGGACTGCTGGACCATATCGTAGCTCTATTTTAGGTTCTTTCTGGAAACCTCCATACTATTTTCCATAGTGGCTGCATCAATTTACATTCCCACCAACAGTGTAGGCGGGGCTCCCTTTTCTCCACACCCTCCGCAGCATTTATTATTTGTAGACTTTTTGATGATGGCCATTTTTATTACTAATGTTCTCACCTGCTTAAGGAAAGAAGGAATTACCAAGCAGCTATTCTAATTCCATATTCTGACCCATCCCACCCTCTTGTCTAGCACCTATTCAACTTTGGAGAAGGTGACAGTGCATAAGGGGGCCCCGCCACATCAACTGGCATGCCCAAGCTTGCTAAAATTTCCCTAAAACATTTCTATTGCCTTAACCTGAATCAAAATACATTTCTTGAGGAGTACAGCCATAAAATGCGAGAAACACACAGACACCCGAACAACTATCAAATAAGTATTTGAATTTCATTATATCTTTTTTAAAAAATAGCAAAGCAAATAATTACAAGGGAGAGCTGCTTCAAACAAAAAAAGATTAGGGGAAAATGATCATTCAAATGAATTTAAGAAAAATTCCATTTCCTCACCCAAACCCTTATTCAATGCACAGCTGAAGCTGAAATCTTATAATGACAAAAATGGCAAGATTACGGTGAAAATGCCATAGACAGACTGGAAGTTAATAGGCAATATCCCCTTTGGAGGGTATTCGATACTATATAACAAGGGCATTAAAAAAGGTTGATTCCAAAAAAAAAAAAAAAGGTTGATTCCTTCTACCCACTGATTCCACTTCTTGGAGTCTTTCCTAATAAAATAATCCTAGATATTAAAGAGAAAAAGAGAGAACTAGCCGTGGGCACAGATTGTCCTCGGATTATAATTTATAATAGGGAAATATAAAAAGAGAAAATATCCAACCTTATCAGGATAGTTAAGTAAATTAGTACGCACTTACCAGATAGAATTATAAAGACTTTAAAATTTGTTTACAAGAGTTATAACATGAGAAAAAAGCTTATGCCGCATGCTAGGGGAAAAAAAAAGCAGACTGTACAGCTATAGCTACCACAGGACTTTAAAATTATTTTAGAAGACCCATGAAACCTATGTATTATTCTTTTTTTTTTTGTATTATTCTTAAATAATGTTGTCAGCGACTGCGTTAGGTGAATTTTTTTTCACATCGCCTTTGTACCGAAACTTATTGTAATGAGCATGCGTGACTTTTATTAAAAAGTATTCTTTTTCTTTAAAAAAAACAAAAACAAAAACTAAGCATGAAACAGCAAACATGAGAGCAGCAGCAAGTTAAACAGGAAGGGAATAAAGATCTCTAGATTCCCCACACTAAGTCAGCAGTGTTAAGTAGATAAAAGAATTCCCTCCGGAGAACCGGCCTCTCAATGGCCTGAGAAGAGGGAGCGGGGCAGGGGAGGCCAAATGGACAGACTTGGGGAACCTTGGGGGCAGGCAGAGCCACAAACTGGGGGTCCCGAGAGCAAGCCCGTTCACATCACCCTTCCGTGTGGGCACAATCGGGTTGGCTCTCCCAGCCTGATCTTAGGAGATGAGAAGCTCACACACGGAGCAGAATTGAGTTGCTGGGCACCCAACAGAACCCCGGCTATCCTACTCCACCAACAGGGGCCAAGAATGGCCAGGTCCTGACCGGAAGATACTCACCTGGAGGTAGATTGCTGCCTCTTGATAATTCATCTCCCAGTTGTGTCCGGTGAGGCTGGAGGGGGAACTCTCGCCCCCTGAGCTCAGATTGGGGGTGCAGGAGTCATGGACGGCATATTTGCCTCCATCTGCATTGCAAGAGGAGATTCACTTACAACCCAGGCTTAAGAGAATAAAGACACCATTCACCAGGAGAAAAGGTTGGCAGTCACCTCGTATGCTCACACACATATCCTATTAACTGTAAGTCAACGCACCATCCCGTGTACTAATGACAGCAAGAATTAGTATGCCTAGTTAAAAATGTTTTTCTTACATGGATGGACACGAAGGGTATTATGCTTAGTGAAATAAGTCAGACAGAGAAAGACAAATACTTTATGATATCACTTATATGTGGAATCTAAAAAATAAGACAAACTATTGAATATAAACAAAAAAAGCAGACTCAGAAATAGAGAACAAACTAGTGGTTACTAGTAGGGAGAGGGAAGGGGGGAGGGGCAAGATAGGGATAGGGATTAAGAGATACAAACTACTATGTATAAAATAAGTAAGCTACAGGGGTATACTGTGCGGCAGAGGAATATTTTATAATAACTATAAATGAAGCATAACCTTTAAAAATTGTGCATCACTATGTTATATACCCGAAACTTATATATTGTACATCAACCATACCTCAATTTTAAAGAGTTTTTCCTTCTCTTGTTAAGTGAAAAAAGCAAGTATAAAAAAAGCACATACTGTATGCTATCTTTTGTGTAAGAAAGGGAGAAAACAAAACACAGAGATATCTACTTAACAAAAGAAACAGGAAGAACAAATTAGAACTCGATGAAATTGATTGCCTACAACGGATGTAGGGAACAGTGTAGAAGTCACTCAGAGGGAGTGATCTTTTTGATTACTTCTGACTTTTGGAAGCGTGTTAATATACTACCTTGTCAAAAAATAAAACCAATTGGAGTTTTTCACTGGTGCAGTGTCCTCTGTGGCTTTTCCCTGCTGACATCCATGCCCCTTCCTTGCAGTAACAGCCCCATCTGCTTTTGAAGGACATCCTCTCCCTACCTTCTGTCCATATTCTTTGGCTCTGGCCAACTCCACCCCTGGCCCCCAGGCAGATGATCCAGTGCAATGAGATCCCCTCAGCCCCCCAGGACAGGCGTTGGTTCAGGCAGCGGTGCTGACCCAAGCCCAGCCAATGAGGGCTGAACTTGGAACTTTTCCTGGACCAGTTAGAAAGGAGGGGCTCTTTCCCTGTTGCTGCTGGCGGTTGCCTCTGCCACGACCTGGGGAAAACCTGCCCGAGTTACATCCCTGGGATCAAGCTGTGCCCAAAATCTACCTCGTAGCGTTTCTGAAGTCTGAGCCCACAAATATCCTTTTACACCTAAGCCTGTTTGGGTTGGGCTCGTCATAACACTCAGGTGTCTCCACTGACATATGCGATGGCACCGAGAAATGACTCTCAGCTTTGTAAATTTATTGGGAAGAAGAGAATCTAGGATGAGAATTGGGTTCCCCTAACCCACATTCCCAATGACCCACCTATGGGCGGGTAAAGAATCAAATGTTTGGCTAATGAGTCATGCACAGTGGCAGGGAGCAGATGTGTAAAGCTCACAACCAAACAGGAAAGGAGAGGAAACTGGCAGGGTTCAAAGGGCTGTTGGGTCACAACTGGTCCTTCTGACTTTGAACTGCTAAGCAAGGGCAGTCAGGTCTGCCCTCTGCAAAGCTCTTCTCTACCGAGTTTTAAGTACTTTTACTGAGATATACTTGACACACAATAAACTGCACATATTTAAAGTATTCAATTTGGTATGTGTTGACATGCGCACACACTCGTGAAACCATTACTAAATACAATCAAGGTAATATAACCGTCACCCTTTCAAGCCCTCCCCCCACCCATCCATCCTCAGGCAACCGCTCATCTGCTTTCTGTCACGATCAGACGAACCTGCATCTCTTAAAATTTTATGTAAACAGCATCACAGTATGTACTCTTTTTTTTGTTTGGCTTCTTTCACTTGGCATAATTTTTTTTTTTTTTTTTTGCGGTACGCGGGCCTCTCACTGTTGTGGCCTCTCCCGCTGCGGAGCACAGGCTCCAGACGCGCAGGCTCAGCGGCCATGGCTCACGGGCCCAGCCGCTCCGCGGCATGTGGGATCTTCCCGGACCGGGGCACGAACCCGTGTCCCCTGCATCGGCAGGCGGACTCTCAACCACTGCGCCACCAGGGAAGCCCCGGCATAATTATTTTAAATTCATCCATGTTATAGGGTGTATCAGTAGTCCATTCTGTTTTATTGCTGAGTAGTATTCCATTGCATGGATGTACCACAGTTTATCCATTCACATTTAGATTGCTGCCAGGGTTTCGCTATTTCAAATGACTGCTATGAACATTCACGTACAGGGTATGGTATGGACAAAGGCTTTCATTTCTCTGGGGTAAATACCTAGGGCTGAAATAGCTAGATCATACATTTAATTTTTTACAAAACTACCAAACTGTTTTCCAAATTGATTGTACCATTCTACATTCCCACTAGCAGTGAATGAGAGTTGCAGGTCCTCTACCTCCTCACCAACAATTGACATGCTCAGTTTTCTTAGTCAACTATTCTAAAAGGTTGTGATGGTACTGCATTGTTTTAATTCCAATGCTTTTACTTTGTGTTTCCTTAATGACTAATAATGTTGAGCATCTTTCCATATCTTTATTTGCCATTTGTACAACTTAACTGAAGTGTCTCCAAATCTTTCTTTTACCTTTTTCTTTCCTTTTCTTTGGAAGGTTTTTATTTTTAAAAAATTTTTAAAAATTTGTATTTGTTTATTTATTTATTTATTTATCTATGTATTCATTTATGGCTGTGTTGAGTCTTCGTAGCCGTGTGCGGGCTTTCTCTAGTTGCAGCAAGCAGAGGCTACTCCTCGTTGCGGTGCACAGGCTTCTCATTGCAGTGGCTTCTCGTTGTGGAGCACGGGCTCTAGGCGCACGGGCTTCAGTAGTTTACCTGCTTATTTATTAGGTTATTTTCTTCTTTTTGAATTTTGAGAGTTTACATAAATATACAAATATTTATCTCTGATTAATATGTCTACTCCAGTTTTGATTATTTCTTTGAATTAGTGATTAGTGTAGCTTTTTCCATTCTTTTAATCTCTTTGTGTCTTTTTTTTTTTAAAGGAGAAACATTTTTTTTTTTTTTTTGGTTGCACCAGGTGTGCTCCTTAGTTGTGGCATGCAAACTCTTAGTTGCGGCATGCATGTGGGATCTAGTTCCCTGACCAGGGATAGAACCCAGGCCCCCTGCATTGGGAGCATGGAGACTTATCCACTGCACCACCAGGGAGTTCCCTCTTTGTGTCTTTATATTTAAACTTTGTTTCCTGTAGGCAGCATAGAGTTTGGTCTTGCTCCTTTCTCCCAATCCGAAAAACTCTGCCTTTTAATTGGAGTATTTATATTATTTACAATTAAGTAATTACTAATATGATTAGGCTTAAATATATCATCTTGCAATTTATCGCATATTTGCCACACCTGTTCTTTGTTCTTGTTTTCTGCCTTCTTTTGGATGACCGTATATTTTTTTATGGTTCCATTTTATCTCCTTGTTGGCTTATTAGCTACAATGCTTTCTTTTGTTATTCAGAGGTTGCTCTGGGGTTTATAGTATACATTTTAGATTTATCACGTCTACCATCAAGAGACCACTTCCTGTCTAGTATAAGACTCTTACAACAGTATAGTTCTTTTTCTCCCCTCCCAACTTTGTGCGTCTGGAAGCGAAGGGACTTCCAGTTCACAAACCTACTCTGGATTGAGCTCCGTTGCTAGCATGTGTAACTAGGACAGTCTTTCTGGAAGGGACTGCACCAGTGAAGGATATAAGAAAAGTAATGAGTTAACACTACTTGCTCTGTGCTGAGTGCTCCATGCTGATTAACTCACGTAATCCTCACCATCCCATAAGATACACACTAGCATAAATCCTACTGTACAGAGAGGTTAACAACTTGCCCAAGGTCACACAGCTGTAAAGGGCTGAGCCAGGATTTAACCCCAGGCAGCGCCCCTCCAGAGCAGCTGCATTTAACCACTATGCTACACTCCCACCCTCTAAGAAAGACAGGTCTGCGGTGAAGGACAGCAGAGAATGGTTTTAAACTAGTGGTAGCAAATACCTATGGATCGCTTATTACGTGTCAAAATCTATTCTGTGGCAGATTTTTTCCCCAAAGATAGCCACAGCACTATCTTTCATACTACATGCTCTTCTAGAACCCTGCCAACTCCCTACAAAGAGGTAGAGACTATGTCTCCTCCTCCTGAAACCAGGTGAGGCTTTGTGACCCTCTTGACCAAGAGAGGATAGAGGAAGTAATGCTTATGACTTCCAAAGCTAAGTCATCAAAATGCTTCCAACTTCTTCTCTTGGGTCTCTTGCTCTTGGAACGCAGCCACCATGTTGTGAGAGAGGCCCACGGAGGAGAATCAAGGCGCCCAGTCCACAGCCCAGCTGAGCTGCCAGGAAGCAGCCGGCACCAACTTGTTGGTCAGGCTGAATAAGTCATCTCACAAACAGACCCCCAGCCCCAGTCACTGTGTGGGGCAGAGAAGCTGCCCCTCCCCCAAGCCCTGCCCAAACTGCAGACTCACGAGCAGAATAAATGATGTCTTCGTCTTAAGGTGCTGTGTTTGGGGCTGGTTCGTTATACAGCAATAGATAACTGATACATACCTGAGTACTTTCTACCAATCAAGCTATTTAATTCTCACAGCAATCCTATGAAGAAGGTAATATTATTATTCCCACTTCAGACTTGAGGAGATTAAGGTGCAGAAGGTTAAGTACCTTCCTGGGGTCATGCAGCCAGCGAGAAGAAGGGCTTGGATACCAAACTAGGCTGGTTAGCTTCTAATTAGTAGGCTGCGTGCCTCTCAAGGATTCGAAACCCGAAAAGGAGGACAAGGTAGTGCTGAAAGGATTAAAAATATAGCAGCGGGGGTTTCCCTGGTAGCACAGTGGTTGAGAGTCCGCCTGCCAATGCAGGGGACGCGGGTTCGTGCCCCGGTCCGGGAAGATCCCACATGCGGCGGAGCGGCTGGGCCCGTGAGCCACAACTACTGAGCCTGCGCGTCCGGAGCCTGTGCTCCGCAACGGGAGAGGCCACAACAGCGAGAGGCCCGCGTAGCGCCAAAAAAAAAAAATATATATATATATATATATAGCAGCAGTTCCATCACTCAAATGGAGTAACAGGTAGAAGGCAGGACATCTGGCTGCAGCCAGCCCTTGATCATCCTGGTCCTGCTCTACCAATGCCAACATTTCCCAACTCTGATCCCAGTGCCCATTTCTGAAAGAACTAAGCCCTAGGCAGAGACAGGAGAAGGTCAAACCACCTTCCTCCACCCGCTCACATGGACCAGGGAAGCATGAGCCAAAACGTGACTCCCAAGTAGGAGAAAGATGCCTGCCGGCACCTGGATGGAGCTGGGAGCTTGTGCGCCTGCGCCCTGTCCTCCATGACCTTTGCACAGCACGGCAGGAGCCAGAACCCGGGACACAGCAGCCCTAGGTCGAATAAATAGCGGTGCTGGTGCGGGGTGGGCGGCGACAGGCTGGCACAGATGGCAGCGGACATTAGTGCCATTTTCCCAGCCCGTGCTAGACATAAGCGTCTGCAGGAGCCCCTGCCTCGGAGACCCCCGTGTAAGCCTTCCGAGCCCTTCTTCTCGTGTAGGGGTCTCAGCAAATTGATCCAGTTTCTGCCTCCCGCCCGGGAGCTCTCTCAGACCCATCCTGGTGGGGAGAAGGCACGTGGTCCTCCTCAACTTCTCCCCTTTGCCCCCATCACTTACACCATACACCACTGTGATGGGGGGCGGGGGAACGCTACAGCATCCCCCAGTGCAGGCCAATCCTTGCCACTTCCACCTCACTCACACCAATGGCTTTTGCCTGGGAGCAGGTGACCCTTGGTATCTTTTATTATTTTTTTTGGCGATACGCGGGCCTCTCACTGTTGTGGGCCTCTCCCGTTGCGGAGCACAGGCTCCGGATGCGCAGGCTCAGCGGCCATGGCTCACGGGCCCAGCCGCTCCGCGGCATGTGGGATCTTCCCGGACCGGGGCACGAACCCGTGTCCCCTGCATCAACAGGCGGACTCTCAACCACTGCGCCACCAGGGAAGCCCAACTCTTGGTATCTTGAAGGGCCCTGGTTTGGGTGAGAGACAGTCTTCTCCCCCGATGCACAAACAACAATTCCATCCAGTCTCTGAAATCCACAAGGACCCCTGGGACAGGGAGACAGACCAGCCTTCCAGCTGCCTTGGGAGGACGGTCCTCACGGCCGGAAATCTTTCACATCACCTTCCCCCCACCCCCCATGGCCTATAAGTCGCCAGGTCTGGGAGGGTCTCCTCTCTCTAATCCATCTCCACTCCCCACATTCACTGGAGCCTCCTGCCTTTCACCTAAAAGTCAGCAACAGCCTTCAGGCTGGTTCTCGCTGCCTGGGCCTTTCCCTGACCTCGGGGGAGTCTCGCTGCAGGATGAAGTCGGTAAAGCGTAAATCTGATCCTATCCCTCAGGTGCTTAACAATCTTTCAATAGCTCGCCCTCGGGAAAGACTTCAGACTCAGCAAGGGTCTTTAGGATCTCGCTCCCACTGCATCTCTCTCCATTTCCTGTTCCTTCCCAAACTCCTAAAGGCCATGTAGTTCCTCAGAGGGCAGCTGGTTACTGCCAAGCACTAGGATGCCGGGGCCCCCATGCAACAGCAAGCATCACAGAGGCAAAACGTACGCTCTCCAGTCACAGATCACACCTGGTGGCTGGCAGGTGTGAGGAGACATGTTGTGAGGCTACAAAGGGCAGAACAAGGACTTGGGAGGAGATGTCACAGGACGGGCATTTCCACCAGATCCCAGGAAGGCTTTTCTAACTACAAGAGCTGCCCCCGGGACTTCCCTGGCGGTCGGTCCAGTGGTTAAGACTTCACCTTCCTATGCAGGGGGTGCGGATTCAATCCCTGGTCAGGGAGCTAAGACCCCACATGCCTCATGGCCAAAAAAACCAAAAACATAAAACAGAAGCAATATTGTAACAAAGGCAATAAAAACTTTAAAAATGGTCCACATCGAAAAAAGAATCTTAAAAAAAAAAAAAGAGCTGCCCCCAAATGCACTGGGCAAAGGGGGCTTTAACTCTGTCATGTTTGATTTATTAAAATTAAGTAAGCACTAAGCTCTGGTGGCGCTGGGTACATATGTGTTTGTCATTTTATTCCTAACGTGATCTGTAAGTTAGAAATAATTCTTGGGCTTCCCCGGTGGCGCAGTGGTTGAGAATCTGCCTGCCAATGCAGGGGACACGGGTTCGAGCCCTGGTCTGGGAAGATCCCACGTGCCGCGGAGCAACTGGGCCCGCGAGCCACAATTACTAAGCCTGCACGTCTGGAGCCTGTGCTCCGCAACAAGAGAGGCCGCAATAGTGAGAGGCCCGTGCACCGCGATGAAGAGTGGCCCCCGCTCGCCGCAACTAGAGAAAGCCCTCGCACAGAAACGAAGACCCAACACAGCCATAAATAAATTTTTTTTTAAAAAAAGAAAGAATTCTTAATAAAAATATTTTAAAACCAACAGGGAATGGCATTGTTCTACTCGTTGTTTTGATGGGCATCCCCAGGGGCGGAGTGCAGCTCCTAGGTGCTGGGGGCCCCAGCTGCTGGAGGTACCTGGATAGTCCCTGCCCTCTGGGGGCGCCTGTCTGCCAAGGCAGCACATACGCCATCAACACGTGGCCTCAAGAGGAGGCTTCAACAGAGGGAGGTTCCCCCAGCAAGCAGCAAGTTGGACCAGCTGCCTTTGCAATTCACAGCATCTATGAATTTACAGATACATAAAGACGGTGAGGGGGACAGGCAAGGGGGTGCAGATGGCTTTAAAAATGACTCCCAACTCATGAACCACCCATGGGGCCGGCCATGCCACACCTGGTGCAGAGCCCAGCCGCTTGGATCCTGCTGGCTACCAGAAGCCTTCCACCAACACTGCCTCGCTGCACCGAGAGGGTGACAGGGTCTTCTTTAGCACACAGGTCTCTCCCCTACCCTAACTAACCTCAGCCCCACAATCTCATCAACTCAGCTTCTGCTGAAATAACAAACACACTTACAGGGCATACTCTGTGTGCCAGGCTATTCTCAGCACCATATATTTATTTATGTATTTATATAAATGTATATATTTCTATAAATTTCATACTCACAATAACCCTATGAGGTGGCGACCATTATTGTGCCCATTTTACAGATGAGGCAATGGAAGCCCAGAGAGATCTGTGAACTTGCCCGGGTCTCACACGGTTAGAAGGTCAGCAGGTTCCGTGCTGAGAATCCCCATGCTAAACCACAGAGCAGAGTTTAGCGTGCTCTACGGGCTACGGGGCTTCCCTGCGTGGACCTGAGTACTTTCTGAGGCTCATCTTAGAAACGATGAGTGTCAGGTCTGGGGTCTTAGAAAGGATGATGGTCAGGTCTGAAATGGATCACAGAGACCACTTAATTGAATGCCTGTCTCTTAGAGATGGGAAACTGAGGCCAGGGAGGGCAGGTGTGCCTGCGTAACAGGGCTGACCCGTCAGAGAGCCAGCTCTAGCACCTGCGCCTCCTGGCTCCCCTCCTAGAGCTTCCCCACCACAAACACTGGTCACTCATCCCTCACTAGAGTAATGTGGACAGTGGTCTGACGCCCACTGTCTGCCACTGTGTAATTGCTGGTGCACAGCTGTGAGACAAATCAAAGAATAAGCCAATGGCCTAATCCTACCCACCTGGGCCAAATTTGCACTTGCTGGGAGAAACAGCGGCCCCCAGGTCTCCAGGTGAAAGTTGATGATGCAACTTTCGGGGCAACCCCTGCACAGGGAAAGTCTGGACAACAAGGCGCTCTGGAGGGCTCTCACACAGCACCCCAGGCCCAGCCCCCTCCTGTGATAAGGGACCAGCCCTCACACCAGTGGATGTCAGAGACCACGTAAGAATCAACACGTTCGACCTCTGACTTTGGCATCGTGCTCGCCCAGGGCAGGGTGGTGTCTCCAGACGAGCTGGAAAGGCAAGGTCAAGGCATACCGCAAGGGCCCAGCTGGAGGAGGTGGGATGACCTCACGACGGGGCTGTCGGGGAGCTGGCCATCCGCCGCCTCGTCCAGGAACATGATGGCCGGCCCTCGCCTCTGCATTTCCGTCTTTCCTGGGAGGCAGCTGGCCCAGAAACGGGCGGGAAGAAGGAGGAAAAAAACGATACACAGCAGCGCAGGAGGGTGGGAGTGGCAGTCTTCTGGCTCCCACAGCAAACCAGCTTCTCCGCTCGCAGGAGAAGGGCCAGAGGAAGCTGACTAGGAACATTCTTGGCAACCAGGAAGATCCCATTCGGAGCCTCTAGGGCAAGTCCCCCCAACCCCAACCCCCAAAGAGAAACACTTTGTTCTGCACTTCAGGTGCCCTGGGCAGAGAACTCTCCTGTGAAACCAGCCTGCAGCCTTTTCAGGCCCAACGACTTTTGCCACTAAAGATTTATGCATCACCAACCCCTTAACTGCCCTCCCTGCATCCTGGCAGTCAGCCCAGGGAGGTGAACATAGAGGAGAAGGAACAGAAAGAAACTGCTGAACTGACAGGCACTGGAATACAAAACAACAATAACAACAACAAAAGAACTCCCTCCAAGTAGGAGAGAAGTTCCCCACACAGAGGACAGGCAGACAAACCAGGACGACCTGTTTGCACAGATGGTAACGTTTTCCTCCAAGCTGATGTAACAGGGCCCAGAGGCTCCCTGCAAAACAGCTGGCTGCTTTGCATGCAGCCTCTGAAACGACCCTGTGGGGAATCCAAGATTTCCACGTGCAGCAGCATCCTGGTGGCACTGGGTAAACAGAAACGGTTTCCATATGCCGGCTATAGAGTGGAGCCAGGGAGGAGAGGGGAAGAACGGGCAGGTGAGGAGGGCTTCTGTGACCCAGCCCCCCCGTCCAGCGAGCGAGCGCAGGGTCCACCAGGGCTGGGTAAATCACTGCGGCCTTCCTTTGGGGCCTGGGCAAGAGGTTGCTTTGGATAGAAGGCATATGAGCTCCTCGTGGGAGGTAGTTCTGATCGGAAAGACTGCAAGGCAGTGACTGTTCCTGGGCAGGTTTATACTGAGGACCCCACCCCATTCAATCCTCCCTCCTTTTCATTCTCATTCTCTTACACATACACAACCTTATGCGTTCACACACACACACACATCCCGCACATCCTCTTCAAGACAAAACGTAGCCCTGAACACCCAAGTTCGCTCCCAGCTGTGCCCCTCCCAGCCCTTGGTTCACGACCTTGATCCCCAGAGCCTCAGTTTCTTCATCCATTAACCGGGACTGGTGCCAACTGTGCACCTGGGCATCTGAGAAACAAATGCGAGTACCCACAAAGCACTTGGAGCCCTCCGGACGCCAGTGCCCACCAGAATGACAACGAGCAATCAACCGTTTGCCAGTTGTCGCTGAGAGCCCCACTCCATGGGAAAAGGCTTGAAGGGGAGGAACACAAACCAGAGGGACGCTGATGAGTTTTCCAGGCACGGCGTCGCCGCCCTGCTTCTGTGCCGGCTGTGGCTCTTTAAAGGCCCCCAGATAAAAATCAGGCAAAAGCCACTACCCCGAAAGAAAGCAGAGCGCACGTTTCCTTCTGCTCGAGACTTCTCTGCTGACGACTGACTGCACGATGGCCTGGGAGGTAGACCCGCGTCATCAACGCACATTAGGAGAGGCTGTAAACCCAGGCAGAACTCCGGGCAAATAGACTAACCTCCACGAAGGCGAGAGCTGGCGTGCAGCCCTCCCAGTTGAATCGCTGGCCTCAAGCCCAAAACCCGTCCTTCCAAAGGCTTAAGCCAGAGGAGGAAAGGAAAGATGAAAGGCTCACCCAGGCCGGTACTGGGTCAAGTGCTGTTCCAGAAGGAGCCCTGGTTTGGAAGTAGCCTGGATAACGCCCTGCGCCACCTCCAACTCTGTTTCTGGCCAGCTGACAGGGACCTACGTGGCCAAATCCAGAGGGATTCCCTGCAGATACACAAGGCCAGCCATGGAAGGGACTTGAACTGGGTAGCAAGTTGAGAGCAGCAGCTATAAACAGAGATGTACAGAAAGTCGGGAGGGGTGAAGATCAGAAACAACAGACTCTTGGGAGGGGCCCGGAAAATAAGCATCTCTTGGTAATTTAGAGTAGCAACTGCTGTCCCAGGGGCCCACCCTCAAACTGGCCACGCAGGGAACTCACACCCTGAGGTTGCAAATGTGACCTTGAGAGCAAGTCTCTAGTCTTAATAAATCATGCGGTTATTTGGGGGAGAAAAGGGGAGGGGCAAGTTTTTAAAAGGCTGACCTTCTAGATGCAAACAAATATGGTTTCATTTGAGGAGACATTTCCTCAGCACCTACTGTATACCAGGCATTGAGTTAGGTGTTGGATTTGAAAACGTAAAACCATGAACTTTGCCCTCACGGAGTTCACGATCAGGAGGCAGGAGAAGGGATGTGATTCTGGTGCGTTAAAGGCACTTGTTGGTTACAACAGCCGAGAAAAGGATGTGATGACAATGACCGTCCACGGGGGCTGGAGAAAAGAGGCAGAGAGGGATTCAGGGGCGATATCCGTGCTGGCTTTGAAAGGAGGAGGGATGAAAAGGTGTTCAAAAGGGGGATGGGGATGGGGTGAGGGGTACATTCCAGAAACAGGAAGGTCATGCATAAAGCACAGAGAAGCAAATAGCAGGGGATGTCTGGGAAACTGCAGAGGGTTCGGTAATTCTGAAGCCAGAGATAAGGCTGATGTGTGGGAATGAGAACAAGAATAACAGCTCACACTCAGTGCTTTACATTTGTTAATTCTTTTAAGTATAAAAAGCCCCATGAACTAGAGACTATTAATATCTTCAGTTTCCAGAAGGGGAAATTAAGGCCCAGAGAGGCTAAGTGATTTGCCCAAGGTCACAGAGCAAGAAAGGGGCCAGGCTGGGGTTTGAGCCCAGCAGCCTGACTCTTTTGTGAGGCAGGAGCAGCGGGTGGGCTGTAAGCCATGTTAAGGAGACTGGACTTGAGCTGCTGGGTTTTACCAGCAGAGCAGTTGGACCAGGTGTGCCAATCGGAAAAACACAGGCCGGGAGGGCATTCTCAGTTATACTGTAATCCCATCTACATTCTGCACAGGCAAAAGGGCAAGGTCCTTTCCCCGGAGGAGCCATGGTGAGCTCGTGTTTACAGAGCAGTTAACTTGCCAGGAGCCGCTGGGGTCACCTGCACTGATTGTCCTGACCACCCTGCACGTGAAGAACCATGTCTTGCCACTGCTACACAACCCACCACCACCCTCCGCCAAGGCAAAGAGAGAAGAAGGGGTTTGCCAGATGCTGGCAGATAATTTCTTGGTGAGGCTGGAAATGATTTCCATCTTCTTTAGTCTGTGAATTTCAAGGCTTGACTTGGAATTGTAGTTCCTGCTCCCGGGCCCCTGGGTTTTTTATGAAACAAAAGGCTTTTATTCCCACTAATAACTCATCACAAAGTATTTATTGAGCACCTACCACGTGCAAAAGTGCATCGGATGCTTTGAGAAAACATTTGTAAACACTACAACCATCTCCAAGGCCTACTTTGCGCGCGCGCGCGCGCGCGCGCGCACACACACACACACACACACACACACAGAAAAACATGCCAACTCCCTCTGTTTACCCAGTAAAGAGGGCAGCACCTGTGCGAACATCTGTCCTGTATTCACTTGGAAGCACTGGAGATGCTAATTGTGAAACGCACAGGGATGGGGATGGAAGCAGCACAACAGCAAATGGAGACAAAGGCATTTTTCACTGCACGCTGGCGCTCCCTGGGCCTCTGCAGCGGGTCAGCGGATAAGTGGTGCTCAGGGGAACAAGTCTGGCCATGAGACTCGTTCTCCACGTGGCTACTGATCAGAAGTCTGCTCTAGCCCCTACCTGGGAGCGCCTGGGGGGCTGACTGGACCCGGCTCCCATGAACACTGGCCACAGCCCAGCATCTGGATCTCCTGTGAGCTGGTGGCTATACTCAGAAGAGCAGCAACAAGGGGTAAGACGGCCGGGAGGCACAGGCGCCTTGGGGGAGTGACATGTCAGGAGGAAGTCTACAACCCGCAGAGAGTTTGATGGCCTGGGCACGCCACTTCTCCAGGACCCAGGCTGGCCTGGTGGGTGCTGCTCCCAGGGGAGCCGGCAGGGCCTGAGAGCCTGTGCAGTCGGTGGCCGGGCACTGGGCTCGGCCTCCTCTTCCTCCTCCTCGGTTCCCTTTCTGTCGAGTGGGGAAGAAAGCGCATCGTGAATAAAGAAAAATGCAATGGAAACCAAAAAGCCATCCTAAAGAGTGGGCAGGAGGTGGGGCTACTTCAGTTGAATTGTCTCTGCAGTGCACCTGGACGGTCAAGGAAATTAACATATGGGATCCCTAAGAAAATCCAAAACCCAATTAACATTCCTTAAGAGGAAGGATTTAATAAAAGGAAGGGCAAGCTCAAGTCCTCAACGCGGAGTCCTTAGATTACCTACTCAGAGGCTCTAGAAAGGGCGTCATCGCTACTTTGTTGAAAATGAAACCCTGATACTTTACTATTAGTTAGAGTTTCCACCTACTGAGGTGGTACCGGGAGATGTTATATGGAATTTCCCATTTAATCTTTATGTCAACCCTGAATGGAGATGTTCTTCTCCCCGTTTTACAGCTGAAGAAAGTGAAACTCAGGGAGAAACCGAAGCTTAGCTCCTCCTTTAAGTTTGCACAGCTGCTGAGAGATGACACTAGAAATTCAACCCCATCCTTTGCTACAGACCAAGAGACTCTGAAGAAGTGTCAGAACACACTACATCAGCAGCACGTACGATCACTCTCCTGACACACACACATGTCTAACAACCTGAGGATTCTCCCAAGCTATCCCCGTCTCCAGACTTGGGAGCCCCTGCCCACCCCGGGACAGTGTCCGAGCTCCAAAAGGGAACAGCACAAAACACGCAGCAAAAGCAAACAGCTCAACTGGTCTGAAGGCTGAGCAGGCTCTGCAACTGAGAAAGTCTGAGCCCCATCGAGGTGGCCAGACAGGGTCCAGGGTGCACAGGAAAAACTGCCATTCACAACGAAAAGGCAGGCCAGCCAAGTGCGAGCAGCCGAGCCGGCAAGAAGAGGGGACCCTGGGGTGTCGCAGAGGAAAGGCATCATGCTCGTCGACGCTCACCCACAAGGGAAAGCCGACGCAGCCGGCAGCCTGGAGTGGCTCCAAGCCATGAGCCAGCGCTGAGCACAGTCACTCTGCCCGAGCTGATTTCCAGCAAGAGCTCAGAGAATAAGAAAAAGCAAATAAATAAAATCCCAGTCTAACAAAAAGAGAGATTAACAAGAGGGAGAGGTGGCCTACGAGGGGTGGGGTGGTGGAGGGGCGAGCTCAGAGGTGAGGGAAGGTGGGACCACACCACCCCGGGGCTGACATGGCAATTATGAGACGTGTGCACCCCGGAGAACTCCGAAAGCAGAGACCAAAGACATCCCCAAAGTAGGCTGCTCCTAGGGCAAGCAGGGGCCAGGCCCCGCCCGGCCTAGTTCTGACCTGATCACACATGAATGAGTCTCCTGGTCACGCCAGATGGTTCCAGGGGCTGGGTAAGCTGTGACAAACAGAGTCACTTGGGATCCTGGGTGTTTTGGGAACCTAGTGACTCACTCCCAGATATGTTACTTCATGGGAGTCTGTTATTAAGTGCCCTGGGTGTGTGCAGAGAAGACGTGGTCCATGACTTTGCAAAAACTTGTGCTCCCAGAAACAGGCACATCAGGACCCAAAACAATAGCACCTACTCAGGCACAAAGCAAACCCTGATTCAGTACGTGAGACATGAATCAAACCTGTCACATGCAGGTGCTAGGGAGCAAGTGGGCCTCCCGCGCAGTGTATTCAGAGGATGCGAAGGTGTAGAAGTGCAGCCACTACCCCAACCGGTTAGGGGCGGTTAGGGAAGCCTCCATGGAAACAGTACAAGATCTTCGGCTGAAGAAATATGGAGTGGGGATAGATCAGAAGCAAGAGACAGCAGCCAGGGGAAGGTTTGGTAGTGAAAGTGGTTCAAATGAAAAAAATGTGAGATTATGTGACTGTTAAATAAACGAGATGATAGGGGACCTCCCCTGGCAGTCCAGCAGTTAAGGCTCCATGCTCCCAATGCAGGGGGCACGGGTTCGATCCCTGGTCGGGGAACTAAGATCTCGCACGCCGCGTGGCACAGCCAAAAAATAAATAAATAAATGAGATGGTATGAACAGCCCTACGTTTAAGACTTTTGCTTATTGGTTCTAATTTCTGGGAGGGGTAGTGCAAGAATGAAGGCCCGTCAGCCAGGGGTATAACTGAGGTGGAATTTCTCATGGCCTGGAAAGTGCTGGGGCCACTGCCACGTGGATGGGGGCCAGGTTGGGAAGGTGGATCAGAGGACTTAGCATTCAAGGTCTTCATTTTCATTTGATCCAAGAACTTGGCCTAACCCTCACCAAGTGAATGGGTCTGAGTTTATGGTTTCCTTATCTATACTTCCTTATCTATACTCTGAAGTTAATGAAAGTTTCAAAGCCACTAGAGCTTGGATGGAGAAATGTTCCCTCTGGGCAAGGCCTGAAAACAGAGGTGGCAGGTCTGTGATCCGAGAGCAAGAGGGACCCACAAACCTGCCTTCCCCAGGGGTGTGCTAGGCACACAGCAGCCCACCAACACTGATGACAAACGAGGCCCACGGCTCCACTGTCTGCCTGTGCAGGTCACTTCCCTCCCCACCCATCGAATTGCACATCTGAAAAATGGGCATAAATACTGTTACTTCACAAGGGCTCGTAGGAGCGACCGCTTATGTTAACATTACTGTACACAGTGTTTCCAGCTGCAATCAGTTGTAATAGTGCTTGCTGCCTCCAGTGAGAGAACAGCAAGAATGGCTCTGGGGAAGACTTCTACTTTAAGGTAGCAGAAAGGATGCTCTGATTTGTAGCTCCTGGATTCACTGTTGGGCCAGGGTGCAGGGGTGGAGCCCACAGAGCACTCATGGGAGATATTTGCTAGTGTTGTTCTAAAGGCAGGCTGAAGTCACCAAATGTTCACCTGGGAGACTCCCCAAACATAACTGAGTCTTCCAGGGAAAAACAAAGCCCCTAAATCACGCCTTTAAAAAAAAAAAAAAGATGCTGCTACCGTATCATGCGCTTGCTTGTGCTATAGCTAAAATACACAGGGAAAGAGATCTTAAAAAAATATTTTTAGGGCTTCCCTGGTGGTGCAGTGGTTGAGAGTCCGCCTGCCGATGCAGGGGACACGGGTTCGTGCCCTGGTCCAGGAAGATCCCACATGCCGCAGAGCAGCTGGGCCCGTGAGCCATGGCCGCTGAGCCTGCGCGTCCGGAGCCTGTGCTCCGCAACGGGAGAGGCTACAACAGTGAGAGGCCCGTGTACCCCCCCAAAAAATATATAAATATATATATATATATTTTTAATTTGTCATCCAAACACCCCAGTTGTAATCCAAAATGACAATTCCTCAGTCCACGGAGGGCGGTTATGAGAACAGAATTCAACCCTCCTTTTCTCCACTGAATGGAAATACCAGCTATCCAGGAATTATCATGAAAGAGGATAGAGAGAGTTAGATCTACGCTTCCTGGCTGAGCAGACTGAGAACTTCCGGATCAACTCTCTAGCAGGATGGACTGTTTAGAGGGCTGTGTCAGGGCACTGGAACAAAGCAGAAACTTACCTGCTGGATACAGTTAGAAGCCATGCCTTTTTAACTCAGGAGAATAGGTCCTTTCTGATCCTAAGAGCTTGGCAGCAGAGCATATTCATTCCAATCTCTGCTTTTCTTTCACTAATTACTTTCTCCTTGCCAGATACAGCTCCTGACGTTACTAATCTGAGACACGCCCTCCTACACATGTATCCCAAGCCAGGCGAACTCATGAAAGGACTCACGGGTCCCATATTGTCCAGATGTTTCCTGAGTGCCTACAGTGAGGCAAGAACTGCACTGAACTTCAAGAGACAGAAAGAAAGAGAGAAAGATGCCCAGTCTGGGACTTCCCTGGTGGCGCAGTGGTTGAGAATCCGCCTGCCAATGCAGGGGACATGGGTTCGATCCCTGGTCCAGGAAGATCCCACGTGCCGCGGAGCAACTAAGCCCATGCGCCTCAAGTACTGAGCCTGCGCTCTAGAGCCCGCGAGCCACAACTACTGAGCCTGTGTGCCGCAGCTACTGAAGCCTGCGTGCCTAGAGCCCGTGCTCCACAACAAGAGAAGCCACCACAATAAGAAGTCCGCGCACAGCAACTAGAGAAAGCCCGTGCGCAGCAACGAAGACTCCATGTAGCCAAAAAAAGAAAAAAAAACACTCCACCTGCCCATAGGCTGATCTACTCTCTCAGTTGAGCCTTCATTGTCCTTTGTGCTCTCAACTCCTGCCACTGTGCCGTCCTATCAGAATTTACTGCCAGGGCTACAAACTCAAATGCCTGCAGGCACCAGGCAGGTAGCAAACGTGGGAAGCTGGGGTGTGTGAGACGGCAGGTGCTGAGCCCTCACGCTGTGAACAAGCATAATACCTGCTTAAATACCATTCAGGCCGAACAAAACAAGTCCCATCATGTGCCTAGGCCACCCCCTGCCACCTGGTCTTGCCACCCATTTCCAACCACTCTTTGCAGGGCAGCCCGAGTGAATTTGCAGACGCTCCCCTGAAATGTGACCATGTCACTCCCCTGCTTAAAGCACTCTGGGACTCCTGCATCACCCCCAAGGTGAAGTTCCACTCCTCAGCACGGCCCTGGAGGCGGAGAGACCCCCCAAGATCTGGATCCAATCTCTCCTCCCCGCCCACCAGTCAAAGCGCCAACCACACCCACCCGTCCACTCCAACTCCTCTACACCTCTGCTCCCCTGCTCCTTTCCTTGAGATGGTCTTTCACGTCCAGCTTCCACTTCCTGCTTCCTGTTCATCTGCTCTTTAAAAACTGAGCACAATAAAGCTTAATCTATCTCTCTAAAGCCTTTATTGATGTGCTCCCTCCCCAAATCAAGCAGACTGACTCCATCTCCTGCCCCAATATCTCACCTCCTTGGGAAAGCGCTTCCACCTCCCCTGCCCATCCTTACTCTCTCCTCCTCTAAATCCGCCCACGGTTACAATAAAAGCCACAAAAGTAGCACGTCATATACTCGTCTGTCTTATTGCCAACCAGACCATAAATCCTTCACGAGCCATAACTAGATCTGCTACGTTTCTGTGACCTCCGCAACAGCGGTTCTAAGCTCTGAAGAAATCCATGCCTGCCAGTTGAAAAACTCTTAGCTTTTCAGTTGACAAGATGACAACGATTCAAGAAAAAAAAGAATTAGAAGACGACTAGCTATTAAACTATTAATTATTTTTAAACTTCTAATGCCCACTTGAATCTTTATCACACATCTCAAAATCAAAGCCACAAAAAAAAAATAAAAGAGTCCCATGATCAAATAGCTAAGAAAAGAGAAGAGGGACTTCCCTGGTGGTCCAGCGGTAAAGAATCCGCCTGCCAATGCAGGGGACGCAGGTTCGATCCCTGGTCAGGGAACTGGGATCCCACATGCCACAGGGCAACTACGCCCGCGCGCGCCACAACTACGGAGCTTGCACGCCTCAATGAGAGAGCCTGCGTGTTGCAACGAAGAGCCCACATGCCGCAACTAAGACCCAACACAGCAATAAATAAATAAATAATAAAATAAATCTTTAAAAAAAGAGAGAAGACAGTTGTAAAGTTGGATGCAGACAAGAAAGAAGGAGCAAAGGGCACTCCCACACGGAGAGTATCAGGTGAACTGCAACCCAGAGGAAGCAAGGAATAAACAGAAAAGAAAGATGAAGGGGATCCCGGGAGATGCACCCACCTGCTCTGTCCTCCCACCTCACCTGCCTGGCCTGGCTCTACCAGGGATCGAACCCGCGCCCCCTGCGGTGGAAGCGCGGAGTCTTAACCCACTGGACCACCAGGGAAGTCCCGAAATCCGGTCTTTCTTTAGGTGAAGCACACAGAGGCAGAGAAAAGCTTTCCCCCAGCCAGCTCCGAATCTCACGGAACGGCGTCCAATGGTGAAGAACCTCTCCGAGGCCACGGAGAGCACATCCGTTGGTTCTGTATTGTTTCCTTATTTTGAAGGAGTTCGTTCCGAACAGAAAACAAAGGCTGAACAGGTAGGCTCTGTGTCGCAAAGTAGCAGCCGCTGACTAGATCTTACTCAGCGGGCTGTTTGGGAAATGTGAAACGGTTGCTGACATGTAAAAGTCAGAAGGCTTCCGACGAAAAGCGCAGCTTTTGAGTTCTCTGGAAACACTGGAAAATGTAGTCACGAGCAGCCCGTGAGCCCACATGGTAACGAATGGCCAGAGGGAAGTAGCAGCCAGCCCACCAGACAGCACGTGGGCTCCCCGCGTGTCCCCGGCCCACCCGGGCCCAGGGCAGCCACGCGCTCAGGCACTTCCTACAAGGTCACTTCAGCTGAACCACAGCCTCTCAAGTGCTTTGAGCAGAGAAAGCCATACGTTTTTATGAGTAGATAAGTACCTCCAACAAAAAGCAAACACAGCAGAGGGGGTCACCAGTGCAAAAGGCAACCCAAGCACTGATGGCCTGAATCAGTTCTCCTGTCCAGGGACACCCTCGAGGCAAGTGATGATAGGGGGTCACCTGCCCCTGGGAACCAGCGACCTTGGGGGATGGCCCTCCTCGGCCACCCCAGCTGGCCTTTTGAGTCTCGTGCCCTGCTCCAAGGCCGGCCCTCCTTTGCCCTTCCTTTCCCAAATCTTGACTCCTATGAGTTCCCATTTTCAGCCCAAACTGTCTTGTTCCAGCCACAATGATGTGAAGTTTAGCCAAATGCCTGTGCGTTGGAAAAGGGCGTACGCTGAGGGGAAAGCTGCATGAAGTCATGGCTGTCCTTTGCGGTCTGTTGTTTTTTCACTTGCCCATCTTTTCTAGTTTCTCAGTGATGACCCGATACCACGTGTACAATGAAACCCCCGTAAGTTTTGCTGTTTTTATAACACGAAAGGGAGTTCCAGGTATGGAGCCCCAATTGAGAGTAACATGCCTTGCAGGAAATAAAAGTTTAACTGAAAAAAAAAAGAGATGAAGGTATAGATATCATAGAAACCAACTTCCTTTTGGAAAAGAAACTCTGGCCTAAAGTTCTACCTCTTTCACAAAGCTTTGCTTCCCGGCGTGCAGCACATCAGCTCAGAATCGGAGTTCCCGAATCAGAAGACCTGGGTTCCAATGCTGCAGCCGACACTTCCTGGCTGTGTGACCCTGGGTAAGTTTCAACCTCTCAGAGTGTCAGTTTCCTCTTCCGTCAGATGCAGATGCTGAACCGACCGCACAGATCTGCTGGGAGGACCCAATGACTGAGATGGCACACGTAAAGTGCTTTCAGACGCTGCCTGGCACGTGATAGGGGCTCAATACCCATGAGCCATTATTATTATTTTATTTATTTATTTGTTTTGGCTGCATTGGGCCTTCGCTGCTGCGCGCAGACTTTCTCTAGTTGCGGCGAGCGGGGGCTACTCTTGGTTGCGGTGCGTGGGCTTCTCATTGAGGGGGCTCTCTTATTGTAGAGCACGGGCTCTAGGCGCCCAGGCTTCAGCAGTTGTGGCCCCCAGGCTCTACAGCGCAGGCTCAGTAGTTGTGGTGCACGGGCTTAGTTGCTCCACGGCATGTGGGAATCTTCCCGGACCAGGGATCAAACCCGTGTTCCCTGCATTGGCAGGTGGATTCTTAACCACTGCACCACCAGGGAAGTCCCGAGCCATTATTTTTATTGTGAATGACCTTACTCAGCTTGGACTGATGAGGAGAAAAGGGAGAGAGTCAGGAAATGTCCAAATCAGGGAAGTCACCCAGCAAAGGGAGTCCTATGGACTCCCTGAGCATGAAGGTGGGATGGGGATGGTCCTGGGACCGATGTCCCTCCTGAGGGCTTGATCGCTTTGTGCCTCCTCTGGGTTTCCTTGCAGGGCCACCGTGCTGTGATTCGCAAGGCAACCCTGGGGGCGGGCACCGCAGCCAGGGGCCGTCAGAGCCCTCCCACGTTCCCTCCCTGACTTGGAGGCTGAGAAGTTGAGTGTTCTGCCTCATGAAGCGCTCCTGGAGCAAATGCGAACTTAGCCCCCATAAGGCGATGGGTAAAGAGCAGTTCAGCAGCTGCTCCAGCCTGCGCCCAGCTGCCACAACTGCCATTTTGTCACGGTAGCTTTCGGCGTGCGGAGGGGAGAGATGGCATTTCATGGCGGGGGGCCTGAGGCAACAGACAGGATCCCCCATGAAGACTCGGAGGATGGAGGAAGCGAAAGCCTTCAAGTGTGGGTTACGAGGCTGGAAGCCAGCAGGCCGGATGCTTGCTCATTTGAATTGGTGCCTCCGCCGGCCTGGTGACACAGGCATTCTGCCTTGGCGGGGCCCTAGGAAAGCCAGGGGACCAACTCCCGCGGAGCCAAATGCCCAAGCTCCCTGGGAAGCCGTGAAAATCTAACTGCTGTTCCGGCTCCAGTTGCCATGCTGCTTTTGCTTCCCAGCTTGGCGGGGACCACCTGCTGTGCCAGGAGTGGGCCAGAAAAGGATTCAGACCTCGGCCTGGGTTCAGCACCCCCGCTCATGCACTATGATCTTCCAAAGAAGAAGCCTAGTCTCTGGTCATGACAATAATGCCTAGGACTGGCTGAGCCCTTACCATGGGCATCACACACGTGATCTCACTAAATCCCCACGATAGCTCTACTGGAAGATACTATCATGATCCCACCGTACAGATGACGACGTTGAGGCTTAGAGATGCTAAGTTCCAAACTCAGCTAGGATTGGAAGCCTGCAGCTCGACTCCAGACCCCGAATGCTTAACCATTCCACCACCCAGGGTTATCACAAGTGACAAAAGCTACCCAAGTCCTCGGCCTTTATTTATCGTTTGGCAAGTATGCTGGGGAAGCTTGGTCAGAGAAAGAACGACACAGATTTCTGTGACGGAGCACCTACCCTGGGGTTGGTCACCCCTGGGAATACAGCCCCACTGCTCTATCCCAGCTCGTGTTGGCTACACCTGCCCTGAGGCCAACAGCTCTGGCCCACCTTGACTAAGACAGGTGCCAGCTGGCTGTGGCTGCAGGAAAACTCTGGAAAAGGAGCCAGGGTGCCTGCCGTGTGTTGGCCCCTGCAAATGGGCAGTGGCCCTCCACCTTGTACTGGGTCTCAGGTTAACTCCTGATGGTACATTAGGCATAGGGGCAAAGGAGGGAGAGGGGGTCCTCTGCTCTATCACCTTAGGCCTTATCCCTGCATGGCCTGTCACCAGAAAGCCATGAACCACCAGCACCAAAGTAGTGCATGAGACAAAGTGCCCTGCTCAAGCCTCAGCCACCGCCTGGCCCACAATCCTTTTACCACCCAGAAAAGGCCGACAGTACAGGCCCATCTTAGGCAGCTGTTGGGTTTGAAGGCAGTGAGAAGGCAAAAGCTGAGTGTGACCAGAAGTCCCCTGGAAAATCCCTCGTATTGCCCACAATATTCAGGCTCTATGGTCTAGAGATGGTCCAGACCGCTGACTGATGCGCAATGCAGACAATGGGCTATCTCAAACTGCGCTGTCAAACGCCAACCCCGCTGACTATTTTCAAGGCTATTCCTAATTCCATGCTTTAAATACCTTTGCTCATACCTGCCTCCTTTATCAACCTGACACCCCCTGCCTGTGAGTCATTCATTAGCATTTCAGCAGCTACTCTTATAGCCCAGAGATGTCTGAGTCCAGGATAAAATCCATCCTTTCCCATATAAGGAAAAAAAAATCCAAACCCTCCAGTTTCCTTTAGGGATAATTCCCCAGCATTGATCACCCCTAGCATAGGGTCAAAGGGCACAGGCGGCACAGCCAGATTCCTGGGGACCGCACCTAAGGAAAGGGCAGGAGTGTTATGGGCTGAATTGTGTCCCCTCCCTAAAATTTCTATGTTGAAGTCCCAACCCCCAGGGCCTCAGAATGTGACTGTATTCAGAGACAGAGCCTTTAAAGAGGTAATTAAGGTAAAATGAGGTCATATGGGTAGCCTTAATCCAATAGGACTGGTATCCTTATAAGAAGAGATTAGGACACAGACTCACAAGCTGAGGACACAGTGAAAAGGCAACTGTCCAAGAGTCAAGGAGAGAGGCCTCAGACAAACCAACCCTGCCGACACCCTGATCTTGGACTTCCAGCCTCCAGAACTGTGAGACAATACATTTCCACTGCTGAAGTACCCCCCCCCGCCCCCTTCTGTGGAATTTTGTCACGGCAGCCCGAGCACACTAAGACAGGGAGCGTGTGGTACATAGCCAGAGGAAGGCACCAGTGACAGCTGCTGGGTCAGGGCGGAGGCCCAGGGTCAATCAAGGCACACACCCTCAGAGAGCTGGCTTAGTTCTCAGTGGCAGTCGTGCCCACACAGCTGCCAATTCTGCTGAAGGCCTCTGTCTACATTCTATTTTCGTTTTTTTAAATTGGAACTTGTAAGTTTTATTTATAAAAATGATAACAGAAACTTTCTTACTTTTTAAAGACTATTATTAAGTACACTGCATTTAGTTTCCTTTAGAGAAATGCTATTTTTCAAGGATTTTGTTTTTATAAAACTTTTTTTCTCTTCCCTTCTGCCTGCATACTGCCAACGCCTTAACACCTCAAGGGTTTCTATCAGCCACAGACCGGGGGGCAATGATGGCAGCCCCCAGGACAATCAGCTGTGCTGGGAGTGATGAGACTCCAATCACTGGTGAACAGAGGCAGGAGGGGCTGCTGCCCACCTCTGACTGGGCCCTCAGACAGCCCCTCCCATGAGCTAAAAGGCCTCAGAGACCCAACTAGGTTTATTTGGACCATGACTTGTTGAGTGCCTGCATACGGTAGGCATCAAGCTAGATGAAGCACAGATGAATGAACACTTGGGGCCTTGGAGGTGATCAGATGGTTAAACAAGTCATTTCCGCACAGTAAGTAGCCATAATAATGGAAGCCTAGACCAGATACCAAAGCAGAAAAGGGTGAGTAATTAGCCCCATCGGGAATAGGAGGTCCAGTGAAGGCTTCAAAGAGATGGGATTATCAGCAGGATTGTCAAGACAGAACTGAAGCTCATGAGTAAACAAGAGCCTGGGGAAAGCATGCCAGACAGTTACCAGCAAGGCGGAGAGGTTTAAGAATATACCGGGGATTCCGAGAACTAGAATTGTGGGTTGAAGCAGGAAATGGGACTGGTCAGGCAAGAAGGCAGTAGAACACACATGCTGGCTAAGGAGCTTGGCCGTCATCCTGTAAGGGACAGGAAGGTCCTGGGGGTGGCAAGCTGGGGAAGTTACAGGCAGGCCTCAGAGATGCTGTGGGTTCAGTTCCAGACCACTGCGATCAAATGAATATCGCCATAAAGTGAGTCACATGAAGTTTTTGGTTTCCCAGTGCATATAAAAGTTATGTCTATACTATTCTGTAGTCTATTAATTGTTCAATAGCATTATGCTAAAAAACAATGCACACACCTTAATGAAAAAATACTTTGTTGCTAAAAAATGCTAACCATGGGACTTCCCTGGTGGCGTAGTGGTTAAGAATCTGCCTGCCAATGCAGGGGACACGGGTTCAGGCCCTCGTCTGGCAAGATCCCACATGCCACGGAGCAACTAAGCCCGTGTGCCACAACTACTGAGCCTGCGCTCTAGAGCCCGCGAGCCACAACTACTGAAGCCCACGTGCCACAACTACTGAAGCCCACGCACGCCTAGAGCCCGTGCTCCGCAACAAGAGAAGCCACTGCAATGAGAAGCCCACGCACCGCAATGAAGAGTAGCCCCCGCTCGCTGCAACTAGAGAAAGCCCACGTGCAGCAACGAAGACCCAACGCAGCCAAAAGTAAATAAATAAAATAAATAAATTTATATTAAAAAAAAAATGCTAACCATCGTCTGAGCCTTCAGTGAATCGTAATCTTTTTGCTAGTAGAGGGTTTGAAATATTGCAAGAATTACCAAAATGTGACACCGAGACAGGAAGTGAGCAAATGCTGTTGGGAAAACTGGTGCTGAGAGACTTGTTTGATGCAGGGTTGCCACAAACCTTCGATTTGTAAAAAACGCAGTATCTGTGAAGTGCAGTAAAACAAGGTACGCCCATACCAGGTCAGATTTGTGTTTTAGACGGACTGCTCCGAGAAGCGGGCATAGGGGACCTTGAGAAGAAAGTCAATGCCAAAATCCAAGCATGAAATAAGAAAGGCCCATACGGAGGAGATGGAGCAGGCAGGCCGCCTCTGAAATCTCTCCTTTCCTCTAAGAGGCACTACTGTTTTCCCTAGCCAGGCTTGGAGGGTTATAGCCATTAGTTCTTAGAGATTTTAGCAAATATCGCAGGAAGAGGATGAGACAGGAAACTGAGGCACTAGTGCACTTCGCAGAAAGCACAGTTTCCCTGGACCCCATCAGTTGTTTATTTTGTTTTTCTTAAACGAACTAAAAATGAGCCACCGACTTCGCCAAGAAATGAATGGCCTTACTAGCGGGCTATCCAAGGTTAGTTTTATTGTCTACTTGGCCTATTTCCCAATCATCAAGCGCCTTCATCGTTTCAAAACCTGATCTTGACGCAGAACTAGGCTGCTCTTCCCACTTTGATCCTTCAGGAGACCTGGACAGCCTGTCATCAACACCGATACTGTGGGAGGACTTAAAAGTGGCACCCACAACAATGATTAGGAGTCCAATTTAGAACCTTGAGCCTGGCTATTTCCAGAATGATCCATACCCTGTGCATATCAACCACCCTCCCTCCAGTCCATTCCCTCATTGGCGATGGACTTAACCGCTCCCCTCACTAGGGGGTATCCTACTCTGAAGCTGAGACAATGTCACATTCATTTACATCCCTTTCCCCAAAGCACCTTACATGGTGGTGTTAGAGGGAAGATCAGAGAGACACTGCTGCTTGCTAGCTGTGTGACCTTGGACAAGTTACTTAACCTCTCTGAGGCTTTGCTTCCCCAGTAAATATGGATAATAACAATAACTCCACCTTAAGGTTATATGATGAGATAATATATGTAAATGCTAAGAACCAGCACTCACACTCATTAAAGGCTTGTGAAGGAGGAAAAGGAGAGGGAGGAGGGGAGGAGGAGGAAAAAGAGAGGAAGAGGAGGGGAAGGAACTCTGGGGTCAGTCCTCGGTTCAAATCTCTGCTCAACCGCTTGCTTGGCTGTGTGACATCAGGCAAGTTCCTTAACCTCTCTGACTCACCGTTTTCTCCTCCGTAAAATAGGGATAATACTGTCTACCTTGCAAAAAGGATCTTAGTTAGGATAACAGGTGAGAAAGAGCCTGAGGGGAGGGGGAAGGGTAAGCTGTGACAAAGCGAGAGAGTGGCATGGACATATATACACTACCAAATGTAAAATAGATAGCTAGTGGGAAGCAGTTACATAGCACAGGGAGATCAGCTCGGTACTTTGTGACCACCTAGAGGGGTGGGATAGGGAGGGTGGGAGGGAGGGAGACGCAAGAGGGAAGAGATATGGGAACATATGTATATGTATAACTGATTCACTTTGTTATAAAGCAGAAACTAACACACCAGTGTAAAGCAGTTATACTCCAATAAAGCTGTTAAGAAAAAAAAAGAGCCTGACACTTAGCTTGCCAACTCTAGGGTATTTAAGGAGTGGGCCTGAAATCACAGCCACTGATTTCTTGGTCCTGAATGGCACTTAGGGAAAAATCTGGTCTACTTTCTAATCTTCCTCGATCGCCCAGCTCTGCCACTCTGGATGGGTGAACATGCTAAAGCAAAGAGAGGCCAGTTTAGAGGGAGCCAGGCCTCCCATTGCACCCCCATCCACGGGAACAATGCTGTCCTTCACCACTTCCAAGGGGAGGCTGTTAAGCTTCCTGCAAGCCAACTGTGTTCTCTCTGGACAAAGGAGATGGGAGAGCCAGGCTCATCTTTCCCTGGACCCAAGCAATACCCCTGGCTCAACAGTATGGCTTGTGGGTAGAATTTCCATCTGCTAAGGAGACCCTAAAGCACTAGCCCCTGACATCTTAGGACCCTCCATAAAAGGCAAGTTATTTTAAGCCTCTCTTGGACCCAAGGTCTGAGCAAAGGAAGCAAATGGCTTCGGGACAAGAAAGGTTTTTAAGGCCTCTCGTTCTGCCAGAAACACACTTAAAATCTAAAAAATTTAAAACTCGCAACCTCTCGCGGGTTCACTTTGTGCTGCTGGGCTTTGGTTTAGAGGAAGACAAAGCAAAACCCCAAACCCTCAAATCAATGGTTCACGACAAATGCTTGCCGCCTTCCACCCTGTCCCGGGCAGTACAAGGACTGAGTGCCAGTGGGGAGAAGCAGTCAACTCCACTTTCCTGCCAAAGATCAGGCAGACAGAGACCAATGTTGAAATCTGTTTCTTTTTTTAACTAGGAATGGGGCAGGGAAGCTAGCCAAGGAGCAGGTTTGCCTGAGGTCCCCACCAAGCATCCATGAACAAAACCAGGGTACCACAGGCGCAAGAGAGGGGAGGCGCTGAGGGAAGCAGGGCAGGCTAGTCCCGGAAAGCACCCCAAAATTGAGGGTGCAGGATTAGGACCCCACAGGATTAGTCTCCCAGTAGTTTCTGTGTCAGAACTTGGGAGTCAAACGTGGGGTCAGGCATTCAGGTACATGCATCTACCAACAGAGCACCAAGCCCACAACTCGCCCCCTGAAACAGAAAAGCTGCACCCCCTCCCCCAGCCCACCCTACCATCTTACTTCTGCTGGGCAGATCCTCTTGGCCCAGGCCGTTGGAGGGAGCTAGTAGGGTGCTGCCACCCTCATCCAAGGTCAGGATGAGGGGAACGTCGTCATCTAAACTCACGGCCATGTTCTCCTCTCCTATAGCCCTCAGGATGTGATGTCCAGAGCTTTAAGTAGTCTCTGCTTCGAGCTCCAGTTCAAAGCCACTGGCCCAGAGGTGCTTCTTAGAAACTCCTCCATCAGTGGCATCTTCTAGGGTTTGGGGGATTAAAAAAAAAAAAAAGGACAATTATCAAAATACAACCACTACTGATGAAAATGTTCTGGAATTAGATAGTGGTGATGGGTACATAACCTTACAAATATACTAAAAACCACAGAATGGTACCCTTTAAGATGTAAGATGATGGAGCTTATAGTAACGTGAATTATATTTCAATAAAAAAGAGTATTGCAGTATAATAGCACTAAAATTCTGTGCAAGATTAAATACTGAAAAGTTAAGGGTAATTATGTTTGGAGATTGGGATTATGGCTAATATGTTCCCCCTCTACCCTTCTTAACCCTTGTTTGTGTGTGAATTTTCAGAGGTTTCAAAGACTTAAAAATATATATACATATTCAACCATTCAAACAATAGTAGTTAATACTCAGTGAGTGCTTACTATATGCTGGGGCTCTTCTAGCAATTTTTAAGTAAAGCTGATTGAAACTTCGTAATAGATAAGTAGGATTATTATCCCCCATTACAGAGGGGGGGACTTAAGGCTTAACTTAGAGAAGTTAAGTAATTTACTTGTCCAAGAACCCACAGTTGGAAAGCCAAGCTTTGAACTACACAATCTGACTCCAGACCTGTGCTCCCCGCCAGCATACTACAATTCCTCCATGTCCCAGCCCTGGTATTTAGGCAGCACTTAGCTCCAATGACCTATAAAGAGTTAGTGTGCCAGGTCATCTAGATTTGCCCATATCATTCTTATTACTCTCCTAGATTTAGGTATTTGGGGAGGAAGGGAAAGAGACTAGAATATTTTTTTAAGTGATGTCCGGAGTCACACAGCAAAAACGCTCATTCTGAACTCCCAATTCAAAACGGTCAGAACTAGCCTGTTACAGTTCCTATTTATAAACATTCCCATTTCCGCTGAGGAGGACCAAAAGAAAAGCAAACACTCAGCAGATCTAACAGCAGACCTTTGAACTTGAAAACAACAGCAGGTTCCTTCCTCAAACTGCTGTATTCTGGTCTCGATCAAGTTTGCCTCCAAACTAACCCACTGAATGGCAACCCATCAATTTACTTCCTTCACGAATCACCAGGACAATCCAGGGCAGGCCCCTGTGCGTCAGTACCTTCTTAAAATTAGGCAGTAAAAGTGAGCACCATTCTTTGCTGCTAAGCCTGTAGCGGTCTGCCCAGTAAACTTCCTGCGAGATTTTTTTTTTTAAGTTTTCTCCAGATCTGGGGATTAATTTCACTTTTAAATCTCAGTAGTGGGAAGACAGAAAAGGAAATTCCAAATGAGATGTTACCATTTGGCTGTCTTAAGCATTATATGTTTTATTTTTTTTCTTTTTGGCTTAACTTTTTATCACAGCTATTTTCAAACACACTCAAACGTAGAGAGAATATATAAATGAACTTCCCTGTGTCGATCACTCAGCTTTGACAATTATTAACATCTTGTCATTCTCTCCCATATTTATTTTGAAGGCTGGAGAGTCTATTAACTTTCTCAACTCATCAAGGAGAGCTTTTTAATTGTATCATTGTTATCAAAATAGCTACTGTTTTTTATTTTAACTGTATAATATATGACTGGTTGCTTGCAATGCATGCATTAGTTCTGTGGACCTCAGCCGGGGTGATTCCCCTGCGACACACACACATTAGCAATGTATGGAGACATTTCTGATTGTCACAAGTAGGGGGTAATGGTAGGTAGAGGCCAGGGATGCCTGGAAACATCCTACCATACACAGGTGAGACCCACCACAACACAGAAATATGTGGCTCCAAATGTGAATAGTACTGCTGTTAGGAAATCTTACTTAGCTAATGTCCCCACTTCACAGATGAGGAAACCGAGTCTTAGCAGGGTTAACTTAACCTGCTTTTTGTAAATGAACAGCAAGGAAGTGACAGAGTCCAAATTTCAACCCAGGCAGTCTGAATTCAGGGACCCTCCCCACTTAACCATTACCCTTCATCTCTTCCCAGACGGTCCCCTCATCTGAATTCAAACCCATTATTTTACAGAGAGGGAAAAGTGAGGCCCAGAGGAGAGAAGGGAAGCACTTGCCCAGGGTCACAGTGCTTCTCCCTCTGCTGAGGAGCCAGAAGGGAAGGGTCACCCCTAGAGACAGGTCCTAAGGAAAGAGGGCAGGCAGGCTCTTGTGGGGTGGGTCGCCTGAGGGCGCCAGGGAGACAAGCAGACGAGGGAGGAGGGTAACGAAGAGGAGTGCGGGCGCCTGCTCCACGTGCTCGTCCTTGCGCCCCTTCTCCCCGCCCCGGGCTTCCCCGGGGGATCCCTACCTGCGGTCCCCGCAACCAGGGCTGGAGGGAGAGAAAAGCGGCGATGACTTCCCCGCAGGCCTCTTGGCCCTACCTGCCCGCCTCCCACGTTCCAATGCCCTCACGCCGAGCCCCCTGACCCCTGACCCCTGCCCTCTCCATCAGGCCAACCCTCACACCCCCTGAATTCTTACATGCGCCGCCCCAGCAACCCGGACCGCGCGCCGGGGTCCGCACCGCGCAGCCCAGCCCTCCGGCGCCGCCGCCAAAGCCACGAGCCCGGAACTGTTGCAGCTGCAGCAGCTGCCGCAGCCACCGCCGCTTCAGCCGCTGCCACCACAGCAGCTGCGCCAGCTCTCCCATCCACCGCCTACTGTCCCTTCCACCCCACCGGCCCCGCCCCATTTTCGCTTCACCGCTGCCTATTGGCTACCTCAGCTGTTATGATGAGCTCTGATTGGTCAAGTCTTACGTCCTTCCCCAGTTCTTGCCTGCTGCTAATGCAGGACTCCCTGCCTCCCTCCTTGAGAAGGGGCGGGACGAATAAGCTCCGCCCCTTTCCCTTCCGTTTCTCCCCGCCTTACTCGGTCAGCCCAACCCAGAGGGAGGCCCGAGTCTTCCAATTGGTGGAGGGTTATAGAGACGGTGCTTCTGATTGGTAAATCCTCAGGAGGAGGAACGAACTGAGCGGAATAAGGAATTTAATGGTGAAAAAGAAAGTCAATCAGACGCTGAGTCCCGCCTTCTGAGATTGGCCGGTAACCTAGCAACGCAGTCACCTCGGTGGTTACCACGGATAGAAAAACCTGAAGCCCTCGGACCAGGTGAATGACTTTGTGGGGAAGGGCTGGGAATGATGAAGAGATGTTGAATGGGGTCTAGCCCTCAATCCTTTGGCTCTCTGAGGAATCAGTAGCCCCCCACCGTGAGCCCGTCCCCGACTCAGGATCCTGCTCTCCAGCCCCTGCCTCAGTTTGGACCTCCCTCTCAACCCCCTGCAAGGACTACTGGGCATCCTCTACTCTGCCCCTCCACTTGTCCACTTCCTCATCCGTAAAACGTGGATGATACTAGTCAAGTGGAGTCGCATCAAAGTTAACTACTTTCAAGTCAAACACAGGTGCTGGGAGTGAGAGTGTAGTTTATAAGTCCGCTACCATTCCACCCAACGGCCTATATATACATCCCAGGGTAAGCATCCAATGAAAGTGAGTGTTTAAATCAGGTAATTTTGATTATACCAATTTTGGCCTTTTGTGCTAACTTTAGAACTTAACTCCCGTCCCCGTCCTTGAAATATGATTTCATTTACATACTTAAGACAAAGGGTTTGTTGTGAGGGTTAACTAAGGCAGAAAGTAGAATAGTGGTTGCCAGGGGCTGGGGGGAGGGGAAAACGGGGAGTTATTTAATAGGTACAGAGTTTCAATTTGAGATGATGAAAAAGTTCTGGAAGAGGTGGATGGTGGTGACGGTTGCACATAGATGTGAATGTAACAATTTAATGCCACTGAATTTAAAATGGTTACAATGGTAAACTTTGTTATGTATATTTTACCACAATAATAATTTTTAAAAGCAACTATAAAGCTGGACAAAACCATCTAGTGCTATGTTAGCACACTGAAAATCAACCGAAGTCATACAACGAACTGAGAATTTTTATTCATAAAACCACCGAACTTCAAGTTTGTGCTATACTTACCTGAGACTTCTCTGATTTCCCCACCCCCAGTTCTATGGGCATAATAGTTCAACCAGGGTGGGTAGCCCCCTGAATACCAACAGCTTCACTGTTACTGTCTGATGGGGCTCACTTGGTTTGAAGGAGTACTGGCTAAAGTGGCAATCTTGGTGGGAAGAGAATAGGGGAGGCGGCAGCTGTAGCAGTCCAAGGTTGTAATCCTATTTGGCACAAACAATGGAGTGAAAGCTTGGAGTTCCTGGGGAGTGAGGCAGCCATAGGGGACCTGATGAGCTCTGTGTATATCTTGGTTGACTAGAGGTTATGCGCATGTGTAGCAGAGACCAGAGCAGGCCCAAGCCACTTAATCCCTGGCCGTTGGAGCCTGTGTAGATGTGCTGAGTGCGTGCTGCACTTTCCATGGGAGAACAGAAGCCTTACTGGCTCAAAGTTTGAGCACAACCTCGGACTGACTTTTGGCTGAATATTAAACTATGTGGATACAGAGGGGACCCCTAGGAAGCCAGGTTTAAAAATAAAAATATGAAAAAACAATTAAGCAGAGACATCAGTAGCTGTACATTGTGGAGGAGACCGACTTGACAGATTTAGTCCAGGAAGTAAATTACCAAACACCCAAGCAAAACAAGAACAACAATCATTAGGAAGGAAAAAAATACCGAGTTGCTACAAAAAAAAAAAATCTTCCCTCTAAGATTTCCAGTGTTCAGTAAAAATTGTGAGACGTGTGTAAACGTACTCAGGAAAAAAAAGCAGTCAACAGAAAGTGTCTCTATGTGTCCCTAGATGTTGGCTTTAGCAGACAAAGGCTTCAAAGAAGCTATTATAAATACGTTCAAAGAACTAAAGGAAGCCATGTTTAAATAATTTTAAAAATGTCGGAAAACAATGACCCATCAACTAGAAAATATTTAGTATTTCAGAATAGACTGTGATAAATTAAGATGCACATTATAATCCCTAAGTCAGCCACTAAGAAAACAATTCAAAAAAATTTTTTTAAATCAACAGAAGAATCAAAAGAGTAGACTAAGAATATTTATTTAACACAATAAAAGGCATTAACGAAATAACACAGGAACAAAACATGAGATGAGATGAATAAAAAAACATAGGAAAATGGCAGATGTAAATCCAACTATCTGAATAATTTAATGTAAATTATTAAATGTAAATGCAAAAAACACTTCAATCAAAAGGCAGAGCTTGCCAGACTAGATTTAAAAAGTGAGACTGAACTATATGCCGCCTACAAGAGACTCACCTTAGATTCAAAGACACAAAGGAGTTGAAAGTAAAAAATTGGAATTCATGCAAAGAGTAAGCATGAGAGAGCTGGAGAGGCTATATTGCTATCAGAAAATATTGATTTTAAGACAAAAAATATTACTAGAACAAAGAGGGACATTTTATATTGATAGGAAGGTCAGTACATCAGGAAGATATAGCTAGACTGACCAAGAAAGTAAAAGACACAAATTACCAAAATCAGAACTGCAGAAACTTAAAGAATTATAAGGAATATTATGAACAACTTCATGCCAAAAAAAGACAACTTAGATAAAATGAATGAATTCCTAGAAATACAAATTATTAAAATTGACCCAAGAATAAAGAGAAAATTTGAATAGACCTATAACAAGTAAACAGATTGAATTAGAAATAAATAGTCTTCAGGAGTTCCCTGGCGGTCCAGTGGTTAAGACTCAGCACTTTCACTGCCATGGGCCTGGGTTCGATTCCTGGTCTGGGAACTAAGATCCTACAAGCTGTGTGGCGTGGCCAAAAAAACACAAATCTTCCCTCAAAGTAAAGCCCAGTGCTAGGTGTCTTCACTGGCGAATTCCAAATAGTTAAAGAACAAAATAGTGGGAAAGTCAAGAGTGAGAAGGGGTAAGCTCTGAGGTTACTGTTCATGCCTTTTCTGAATATTATAAAGTTGTTAGTAGAAAGCAAAAACCTATCCCACAGTTCCCTTTCCCAGACTTCACCCTCTACCAAGCCTTTTGATTGAAAGAAACAGTAACAGAGGCTGCAGAGTCAGTATCAATATCCTTGCCTCCAGGCTGGATAGGCTGCCCCGGGCATCCCAGCCAGACCTCTGCCCTGGCTCAGGGAGAGGCATCCCTTGGGAACACACTCCAGGCATGGTTAGATATAAATGCCAGAGCTTTAGCTTGGGATTTTCACTTGATTTACAGTTAAAAAAAAAAAAATAGGGAATTCCCTGGCAGTTCAGTGGTTAGAACTCCACACCTCCACACTTTCACTGCAGGCAACACGGGTTCAGTCCCTGGTCGGAGAACTAAGATCCTGCAAGCTGCATGGCTTGGCCAAAAAAAAAAAAAAAAAAATTGAATTAAAGGGGTGAGTCTTTCCTGCCTACTCAGTTGCTAAGTTCCCCACATGTACTTCTCTATTTCCCTAGGAGAAAAGAGCTCTGGGCAATGAGGCTGGTACACTACGTGATTTATCCCTCAACATATAATCATCATCATCACTCCCCGTTGAAGAAAGCTTTTAACACTCCAAAGGGCTTTCCTGTCTATTAAACCATCCCTTCTCCACTCAGCTCCCTTTTGATGTGGCTAAGACAGGTGTTGTGTCACCAGGTGCCAAGGAGATAAGGGACTTGCCTAGACTTATTCCAAGAGCCCCTGACAGGAGAGAGTCATGCACCCAGGGCTCCTAAGACCCAACTTGTGAATCTGATCTTGATTCTGTAACTGATGGTGGCTTTAGATGGTGCTGAGGTCGGCTCGTCAGACAGAGCTGGGCTAGGCTTGGGCATGCCTTCCTTTGAATCTGGATAGAGCACTGGACTTAGCATGGGGGAGGCCAGGAGTTTTACAGGGAAGCCAAGCTGCTGTGGTCTAGACCAGTGGTTCTCAACCAGGAGCACCCCACCCACACTCCACAGGGACATTTGGCAACGTCTAGAGATATTTCATCTCCAACTGATCAGAGCTAATGGTAGGAGAATGGTGCTACTGGCATCAAGTGGGTGGAGGCCAGGAATGATGCTAAACATTCTACAAACACACAGGACAGCCTCCACAGGAGAGAATTATCTGACCCAAAATGTCAGTAGTGTGGAGATTGAAAAACCCCGTTCTGCACTGGTATTTTCACACAAGACAAGTGCTACACACACACACACACACACACACACACACACACCCCTTTTCCCTTCAGGCCCTAGTTAGTGGAACTGAAAGTAAAAGGGATTGAAAATCAAGACCATTTGAAATACAGAGCATCAAGGAAAAGTATCTCTTTGACCTTAGCTCTCAAATAATCACAGCAGGTTATATCCTATGACCAATCAAATGCCTTTAATATGGGGGCTTTTGAACACAAGTTGTTTTTGTTTTTGTTTTTGCCTTTTTGGCTGCGTTGGGTATTTGTTTCTGCGCACGGGCTTTCTCTAGTTGCGGCGAGCGGGGGCTGCTGTTTGTTGCAGTGCACGGCCTTCTCATTGCGTGGCTTCTCTTGTTGCGGAGCATGGGCTCTAGCCGCGTGGGCTTCAGTAGTTGTGGCTTGCAGGCTCTAGAGCGCAGGCTCAGTAGTTGTGGCACACGGGATTAGTTGCTCCGCGGCATGTGGGGTCTTCCTGGACCAGGGATCAAACCCGTGTCTCCTGCACTGGCAGGTGGATTCCTAACCACTGCGCCACCAGGGAAGTCCCTTTTTTTTTTTAACCACAAGCCAGACAAAGAAATACATTTTCCTCCTTGATCCAGCAGACGCCTGTTTAAATACAAAAGAATACTTACTACATGCAGTGCACTATGATATTTTCTATTCTATTTCATTTATTTTTAATGCTAGTCTCAACAGGCAAATTGATTCCACCACTCACTAAAGGGTCATGGTTTAAAAAAGACTCTCCTACAACATAATCTGTCAGTCAGGAAAAGCCAGTGTTTTACATTTGCTAAGATTACGATTTAAATACATATGTATATTTAAGTGGGGGAAGTTTATTTTAGAAGAATCTAAATTCACTGCTAAGAAATTCTTCCTTATGTCTGAAACAACCTAAGTGATACTATCCACAGTTGGATATGACCAGAAATAAACACATCGAAAACCACACTGCCAAAAGAGGGATCAAGGATTGTGATGAATTAATTTGTAAGGGGGAAGAGTCTGGAAAATGGTGAGCAGTTTAAGGGATCTCTGTCCTCCTCCATTACTAACTGAAAGTCATGAATAATGCAGAAACCTGCAAAATTAAAAACAGAAATAGTAAAAAGGAGTAAAAAATGGATCCATGTTGGCTCTTTATAAACCTTTCTGCACAAAAACAAATATATATTATATTTGGAAAAATACATGTTCTATTTTTAAAAGTATTCAAATGTTAATATTAAATTGTATCATTTGGAAGGTCATCCTAAAATCTCAACATGATTGAGTCAGGACTTCATTTCACACTCACATCAGTTTTATCAAGCGTGGGTTCTGTTACTGTCCCCACATTACAGGTGAGGAAGCCGAAGATGCTTAGAGACGTTCATTGACTTGCCTGAAGCCACACAGCAAGGAAGTGTTGATCCCCTAGGACTGAACTTCAAACTTGCCTGACATGGGAACCCACAAACTTAATCACTGGGCAGCAGGCTCATGTTTTCCCATTCAGCTTCAGAGATGAGAGTCCAGAAGGTCAAGTGAATTTGCTCAGGGCTATAACCGTGGCCAGTGGCCAGTAGAGAGTTGTTCATTATAACCAGCAGCTTAGAGATCTGTCCCTGGGAGCACATTCCCTCCCAACCTCAGTCACTATTCAGGGTCCTCTGTCGCCAAAGCACAGGATAACGCTGGAGCCTGCGGCCACAGAGCCATCACCACCGATGCAATCCAGTCTGTTAATACCTGCAGTGTTCACTGCTTCAGCTCCAGCCCCGGAACCTTCTGCAAGCCAAATGTCATCCATGAAACATGGGTTCTCTAAAAGGACAAGATAGGATTGGGTAATACTTCAAAAGCGGTGATAGAGGGAATTCCCGGGAGGTCCAGTGGTTAAGACTCTGCACTTCCACTGCAGGGGGTGCGGGTTTGATCCCTGGTCCCTGGTCGGGGACCTAAGATCCTGCATGCCGCACAGCGCAGCCAAAAAAAAAAAAAAAAGTGGTGATAGGAGAAAAAATGCAACTAAACCATGAAAAAGAGAAAACAAAATATATTTAAATCTTTTACCTTAAAATTCCAAGCCCTGCGTCCAGGGATGGGAAACAACTCATATAGGCCAGATCTTGGCCCACCACTTTCACTATTGAAATGTGACACTATTTTCTGGTTCTAATTCAGGACAGAACATATCTTGTGAAATAACATTACCCTATGATGCCAACAATACCCTGTGGGGAAACAGAGCTGTTGTTGAAGCTGGGTTTGCCATCTCTCCATTTATTCAATAGTGCTTTCCTCAGCGCCTACTGTAGGATAGTTGCTTGGGAGATAGCAGTCTTCATCATGAATGTCCTGCCCTTTCCAGCCCCTCACCTTCCCCGCTCTAGACCTGGAAGGCTCACATAAAGCCTAGAGCGTTCTGAAAAAAAGCTAGCTGGGTGGTTCACAGGCCAGTTGGATCTTCCTGAGGCTGAAAGGAAAAGTGCTGCTGCTTCGAAGGCAAAACCTCTGCCCATTAACCCAGCAGGTAGGTGGAGGAATCGGGACTAAGCGACCAAGAGTCCCTTAGCCATCAAGGACTCCTCTGAGTCATAAGCAGAACATCAGGATACAGGTGAAAGCACGGAGTGTAGGTCTTGAAGTCGTGGGGTGGGTGAGAATTGTGCCTCTCAGAAACATGGCAGAACTGTCAAAAGCACATGAAGTCAGCTAAGCAAATTATAACATCCACAATGTGTTATCAAATTGATGGCCATAAAGTTCATACTATTCCTTTGTTATCATTTTAACATCCACGGGATCAGTAGAAATGGCCCCTCTTTCTTTCCTGATATTAGTACCTTGTCTCTTCTCTCTTTTTCTTAGTGTGTCTTTAACATCTCCCTACCGCTTGCTAATCTTGCCTTTTTAGCAAGACGGAGATCTGGTCTCAGACCCATCCTTCCTGGGTCACAGTATCTAGCTGGAATGAAATAACACCAGGATGTAGACATTGTTATCTCTGTTTCATGAAAGTGAAACAGATTTTCCAGTTATAGCAAGGTATAAAGTTTCCTTTTTAAGGAAAAGTACTTAAGGAGGAACATGAACATGTATTTAAAGAAAACAATTGAGTTGATAATAGTACAGCTTGGTCTAGAGATTTGGCAGAAATCACAAAGGTGGCATTCCAGCGAGAGAGATTTGGGCAACACTGAATTAGAACCAACCATCATGAAGGCATCTTTCTTGCCCCATCAGTTCTGCTCCAACAATCCCCATGTCGTGATCAGTTACGAGGTATGTCTTGGTAATTCGCTGATAATAAAGTTCCAAAGTATGTGAATGATTGACTCCAAAATATAAAAATCAATGAGAGATGATTCAAAGCTTACCCTAAAATAATTTAATCCCTCTCCCTCCTTCACCCGCATTCTGATAAGCTTTTTTTTTTTTTTTTGCCACGTGGCTTGTGGGATCTTAGTTCCCCAACCAGGGATCGAACCCAGGCCCATGGCAGTGAAAGTGCCGAGTCTTGACCACTGAACCGCCAGAGAATTCCTGATAAGCTTTCTTAAGTGAGGAGAAAGCAATGGGGTGGCAGCTCTGCACTGTGAACTGTGTCTAATCCCAGGTGTACCCATGGGAACGTGACACCGGGAGGAAGACTGTGAGGCACTAGACAGAAAGGTGAATCAAGTCTAGCATTTATATTTATAAGTAGTATAATATAATATGAAGTAATGCAATATAATATAACGTATTATATTATATATGCACATATAACAACAAATATACATATTCGTGTTAAATAGATTGAATGCTATAGGAATCGAGTTGTGAACCCATCCCTTCTCTACACCTCTACTTAACGGGACTCACTGAAACTGGACCAGCAAAGAATTAGTCTATAAATCATGATTCTAATTTTTCCACCATAGAAGTCAATCTTAAAATCAAGAGGCTGGACAGAATAGTGGTTATGGGATGCGGACTCCTAAGACAGACTGCCTGGGCTGAAATCCCCGCTCTGTGACTTACATGCTGTAAACTAGTAGAAACAGCTAACCTCCCTCTGCCTTCCTTTCCTCTTCTGGAAAATGGACGTAATAAAAACACCTACCCCAGGAGGCTCTTGTGAAGAATAAAGGAGTTAATTTGTGTAAAGCATTTAGAACAGTGGTCGGTACATAGTAAGTTCTCAAGAGTTAGTTCGTTTTTTTGTTTGTTTTTTGGTTTTTCGGGGCCACACCGCGTGGCTTGTGGGATCTTAGTTCCCTGACCAGGGATCAAACCCAGGCCCCTGCAGCGAGAGTGTGGAGTCCTAAGCACTGGACGCCAGGGAAGTCCCAGGAATTAGCTAGAATTTAATGGCATTTCTTAAAATGAGATGCTCCCCACCCCCACATAAACCTCTCTTTCTCCCTCTCTCCCTCTCCCTCTCTCTCTCCCTCTCTCTCCCTCTCTCCCTTCAATTTGTTTTTTCACACCCTCTGACTTCTCCATGGACCAGTGCTGGATTTGCAGGGTACTTGTAGGGTAGTTGGGTTTTCTTCTCCTTTTTCTCCCCGGGGGAACAAAATATAATTTACCTCAAACCTTTTTTTTTTCCTTCAAAATGTTCCGAGAGGGAAAGTAAAACATCCAACAAGCTTATCTGAGTGAAAACAGGTATAATTTGCATGATAAAGATATATTTCCATTTATAAAGTTCATCAGCAGAATTAATGACAAATAAAGGGAAGATCCAATTAAAGTCCCCCCTCCATTAACAACCTTGTTTCACTCTTAGGGCAAGAATTTTAAAAGGAGAGGCTTAAGTTGGAAATGACTGAGATATTAAGGTTCGTGGCATTAATGAAGTGATCATATTAGAATTCAAGGAAAGGAGATTCTCCAGTGATTTTTGTAATCAGAGTCAGATGCATTTCCCCCAATTCCAGTTCCACCAGCTTTTTCTTGTTCACCCAAATGAGCTGTCAGGAACTGACGGGCGTCATCATAATCAAAGAAAACAAGTTTGCCCTTTAAAGCAAAGAGGTAATTTGGCTGAAAGCAAATTGGAAACATTTCCCATAACGTTGCATTTGCAGCCGCAATCTCTAAAGAATTTGAGAATTTTGATTTATGCTTGAGAGCCTTGGGGGACCATGGGGAGAAGTGAGTTCATTAAACACTTGGTTCACATTCATTCTGTGGCCCATAGGGCAGAGATCCTTCATTCCCCCGGGAGGCTGAGGAAGCTCCATGGCTGTCCCTAAAATGTTATTTTCAGGAAAAGCCTTAAGGAACTCACAAGATTGATTGGGGAACAGGAAGCAGGTGGGAATCAAGGAGATGCAAGATAATGCCCTCTGCCCCAGTCCTCAGCCCCCAGAGGCTTCTGGTTTGTTTTTTTTTAAAATAAATTTATTTATTTATATTTTTGCATGCATTGGGGCTTCGTTGCTGCATGCGGGCTTTCTCTAGTTGCGGCGAACGGGGGCTACTCTTCATTGCAGTGCACAGGCTTCTCATTGCGGTGGCTTCTCTTGTTGTGGAGCATGGGCTCCCAGCGCACGGGCTTCAGTAGTTGCGGCATGTGGGCTCAGTAGTTGTGGCTCGTGGGCTTAGTTGCTCCGTGGCATGTGGGATCTTCCCGGACCGGGGCACGAACCCGTGTCCCCTGCATCGGCAGGCGGACTCTCAACCACTGCGCCACCAGGGAAGACCCCCACCCCGATTTTTTTAATCCATTCTTAAAAGCCAATGCAAATGCGCTGTGCTGGTCCTCATGCTGTTCGCTCTCGGCACCATTATTTGCTTGTCCCTCTTCTGCTCTGTCTCCAGCTGCTGACCCCTGCGGGCTGCATTGCCCAGGCTCCCTTGTCTCTGGTTTCCCACTGGATTTGGTCAGTGGGAGGCACTGATGTTAGATTGGAAGGCTGGACAAAGGGAGAAACCAGATTTCTCCTCTTCTCTCTGCTTTGGGCTGCATTTCCGGCAGTGGCCACAGCTCCACTGGGGCTATAGTGACTCCTGGACAGGAAATGGCTGTGGCTCCAGCTTCCCCTGGGTGGCCCTGATCCCCAAACCCACCGCTTCCTCCTCCTCCACAATTGTCAATTGTGGTTTCCTGCAATTGACAATCGCTGGGTGGCTTTCCCTTCCCCTGATTGGCCTCTCAATTCTTCCATCACCCACGTAACTGGTTGCTGTGTTTGAATACCTAGAATGATGTCTGTATTCCTGGTTGGTCCCTGCCTGACACATGTGCCTGAGACCCAGCTCCACATATGGTCCCCTTACCCTTGGGGCCCTGAGCACTGTTACAAAGCTAAACGCGGCTTTCCTTGAGAGGTTCTGTGTAAAGGCTGCAGAGCACCTAAGACAAACTCTCCACGTCAACAGTTTACGGCTGCTGTGGCCACACCAGCCGTCCGAAGTCAGCCTGACTCTGCTGACTACCTACTCCTTCCTTTTTCAGGGTTGCCAGAGACAATAAAAGCAGGAAGCCCAGATAGTCTACCAAAGTCTCAATCTCTCAGGGCGTACAAAGGCGAAGAAGACCGCTCATAAAATGGCTTTGGACATCCTTGCCGTGGGCCCTCTCTACGAAGACCCTGACGTCAACAGAGTAAGGCTGATAGCACAGACAACCAAAAACTCCACCGCCCCGCCAAAACGCTTGCCTCCTATCAAGACCAAACTCACCACCATCGAGACCAAGAGGATCATGTCCGTCCTGGACGAGACCATTCACAAGGTGGAGTTGGTGACCCTGCTGTCATACGTGGCATCCAGTTCCAAGAATTCGGAGGGGATGCTGGGGGAGGACATCATGAAAGCAGTGAGAGAGCACCAGGACCTTTGCCAGATCCTCGTGGATCGTGTCAGTTACCTGCAGGAGGAAGAAAGGCAGTTGCAGGAGGAAGAAGAGTTCGAGGATGAACCGTCGTTCCGAGACCGTGTCCTCTCCATAGAGGTGCAGAAATCCCACCTCCCACCCCTTATGCAGCAGATCAAAGGATCCACCAAGAACATCGTGAGACTCCTGCTCAGTAGCCCCCAGGCTGCCAGGCTGTTGCAGGTGCAGACCCTGGGCAGAAGTGTGGAAGCCCAGAGTTTTATTGATAGCCTGGTAGAACTCCGAGGTTTCCTGTTTGAGAAGCTACTCACTAGTCCCATGGAAGCCAGAGACAAGACTCAGTTCATCCAGGACATCACCAGACGGAATCAGAGGAACCAAGAAATCATCGATACTCTGGAAAATGAATTGGCAGCCTGCGTGAGGAACAGGGATGCAGAGGTATCACTGCACAGTATTGGTCAGGTTATAGGAGGAGCCCCAGGGAGGAGTCCAAATCTTTTGGCAGTTGGGTTTTTTCCTCAGTGATTTAAATAGCTGTTTTCATTCTTTTACTCCATAAATATTGTTTTGAGCACTTACCGGATGCCAGGTCTTATAAATGATGAGTCCACATGGTCCCAGCCTCATGGAGTTCATGATAGGGAAGGTAGGTCTTAAAGAGCTGATTTAATTACAGTTTTGAGAAGTACAAGGAAGGGTAAGTATAGGATGCTATAAGAGAGTGTTATAGGAGACCTGAACTTGGAACTCAGGGATGTTGAAGCCAAGACATGGAGAATGAGAGGGAGTGAACCAGGCGAGTGAGGTAGAGAGAGACCTTCCAGGCCAAGGCTGGGTAGTAAATACTTAACTTAAGGCTTTGCTCGCAGATTACACAGGGCCTTTGAGGCCTAATCGAGGAATGTGGTCTTTGTCCTGAGGGTAAGGGGCAGGTAGGAGGGGTGGAAGATCTAGAAGAATTTTTAAGAGGGGAAAGGATAACATGATCCCAACCTAACAAGACACATACTACGTGTTATTCTTCTTTTGCGGAGCACAGGCTCCGGATGCGCAGGCTCAGTGGCCATGGCTCACGGGCCCAGCCGCCCCGCGGCATGTGGGATCTTCCCGGACCAGGGCACGAACCCGTGTCCCCTGCATCGGCAGGTGGACTCTCAACCACTGCGCCACCAGGGAAGCCCCTATGTGTTATTCTTTACACACATTTTCGCACTAACAGCTAGCAAAGTCCCTGGGAAGTGGCGTGTAAGTATAGGTTTGGCTGCTAAATCAGAGACCCCAAATAATAGTGGCTTAGTCAAGCTGGTGGTGTATTTCCGTTTAACAGAGAGCTGGCATGGAAGCTCTGCTTCGTAAACTCGTCAGGGGCCCAGGTTCCTTGCTGCTGGCTTCTCTGCTGCCCCCCACATGGGGCTTCTAACTGTGGACCCAGAAGGTTGCTCCAGCCTTCCACCGTCATGTCACCACTGGTCCAGCCAGCAGGAAGGAGGAAAGGGGAGGAGGGGACTTTGTCCTACCCTTTTGGGACATCACCTAGAAGCAGCGTTCATATAGTTCTTAGCTACACCCAGTGCTAGAGATGCTGGGAAAGTGGTCTGTAGCTGGGGCCACCTTGCCAGTGAAACATTCTGCTCTACAGCCTTTCTGGGGAGAACAGGTCCTGGGGGACAGCCAGCACTGTCACATTTTCATCGCCCTGTGATAGATGAGAGATCAAGGCCACGCTCCCTCCCTGATGTACTAGCTCGGGGGGTCCCCCCTTCCTTATGTTCTCTCCGACTTTGTCCTGTACAGCATTCATCAGGGTTTGTTGATGACTGTGTGATGATTTGATGATATGATTGGGGTCTGGCTCCCCCACAAGAGAACAGGGACCTTGTCTCTCTTGGCCCTCCACTGGGTCCCTAGTGGGCCTGGCACAAAAAGGGGGAAAAGGTAATTATCTGCTGAGTAGAAAGATGACAGGCTCCTGGGTGCTCAGGGGAGACCACTCATAGGTTGGAGGGGTGTCACCTAGGGAAAGGAAGAGGACTTCCAAGTGGCTTTGCTGGTCTCATTCGGGTAGTGGAAACAGCTTGGGGCTGCCAAGTTGGACAGATCTGGGGTCAAATTCCATTTCTGCCAGGTGGGCAGATTTCATCAGGTCACTGGATCTCAGTGTAAAATGAGAGGCTGACACCAATAAGGCATGTTGAGGGGTCCACAAGAAAAGCTCTGACTGCGAATAGTACTGCCTGCTTCAAACCCAACCCCTGAAGGCTGAAGACTTGCCCACAGGACAGGCTTGCCTCAAACCCCTCCCCACCCCGCCTCCCACTCCCTGAGTACAGGAAGTGAGCTCAGACCTGCTGCAGCCCTGCTGCCAGCTGCCCCCAGCCCGAGGCTGCTGGCCTGAGCCAGCCACAGCACCGGTGTGTTCAGAGGGACACCCTAGCACTTGTGATCAGCCTTTGGAGTTTATTTACGAAACAGCGGTGGCCCCCAACCCCAATTCCTGTTTTATTTTACTTTATTTTATTTTTATTTATTTATTTATTTTTAACATCTTTGTTGGAGTATAACTGTTTTACACTGGTGTGTTAGTTTCTGCTTTATAACAAAGTGAATCAGTTATACATATACATATGTTCCCATATCTCCTCCCGCTTGCGTCTCCCTCCCACCCTCCCTATCCCACCCCTCTAGGTGGTCACAAAGCACCGAGCTAATCTCCCTGTGCTATGCGGCTGCTTCCCACTAGCTATCTATCTTACGTTTGGTAGTGTACATATATGTCCATGCCACTCTCTCACTTCGTCCCAGCTTACCCTGCCCCCTCCCCATATCCTCAAGTCCATTCTCTAGTAGGTCTGTGTCTATGCCCGTCTTACCCCTAGGTTCTTCAGAACCTTTTTTTTTTTTTAGATTCCATATATATGTGTTAGCATACGGTAATTTTTTTTCTCCTTCTGACTTACTTCACTCTGCATGACGGACTCTAGGTCCATCCACCTCACTACAACCAATTCCTGTTTTAGAACCGACTGAGGGTCACGAGCCAAGCCAGGCCCTCAAGGGGAGAGCGGGGTGGGGGGGGCAATCCCTGCGGCGTGTGTTTATCTCACACTTTCATGCATCGCACCAAGTGTCCCTGGCAACTAGGCACTCCCCTGCTGTGCCCCGGCAGGAGCGTCGCGCTGTCGCAGACCTCTCCTCCTGTGACCCCGCTCAGGCGCGCCTGCGCACTTCACACACGCCGGGAAACAGAGGACGGTGGCCAGACAGCCTGTCTGGATCAGACAGACCCGGCTTCAAATTCCATCTCAGCTGCACAACCCCAGACAGACTCAACCCCCGTGAGCCTCAGTTTCCCGGTCTCTAGGCAGGCTGTCCCCGTCCTCCGGGGCCAGGGCTGGGATTTGGTGAGGTAGTAGCGCCCCGTCCTGAGGGGGCTGCAGGCACGCCAACCTCTCCTGCGATGGCTCATGATCGCGGAGGTATCCTGGAGCCTCTCTTCTTCCTGGCCCAGGTGGAGAAGGAGAACGTCGTGATCCAAGAACTGAAAAACCACCTGCACCAGCTGCCCAAGCTCTCAGAGAACAGCCTCCTTCGCACCAAGAAGGAGGCCAAGAAGCAGCAGAAGGCGGACTTCCGGGCCTCACAGGCCCGGGTGGCCAAGACCCAGCAGGAGATCCTGCTGCTGCAGGCGCAGTTCAACAGCCTGGTCATGGAGAACTGGGAGGCAGAGCAGGCGCTGAGGAAGGTGCCCCGGGGAAGCGGGGCGGTGGGGGCAATGGGGCCACTGGGGCAGGGGAGGGGGCGAAGGGAGGGCCAGGCGCAGGGCTTGGGGTGGGGGGCAGGGCTGCTTCAGCCGCCCGGGGTGCAGCTCCCTGGGGAGAAGGGTGCAGGGAAGCCCAGGATGGACACAGTATCCCTCGGGAGGCAGGAGGGAGCAGCACACAGGCCAGGGACTGGGGGCAGAGAGATCAGGTCCTGCTGCAGGCCAGCTCTGTGACCTTGGGCAAGTTCCTGAACTCCTCTGGGCCCCACAAGGAGGATGATACCCACCTGTCCTGCAAAGGAAATGAAGGCGCACAGAAACCTCTGGCAAATCTCTTAACTCCCTCTGAGCCTTAGTTTTCACATTTTTAAAATGAAAGTGATTGAATAGGCCTTAAAGAGTTGCTATGAGAATTAGATGGGATGATGGGTAGGCAGCTGGTAGCACCTAGTCGGTGCTCAATAAATATCCTTTTTTCATCTGCCTTCTCCATCGTCTCAGCCAGGACCCAGGCCCAGCATGCACCCAGTTTGCTTCCGAATCCCTTTCCTCACAAACGGCACCCTTTCTAACACTTGTTCTCAGATTCGTTTTTGTTTCACTACACTTTTGAGCATCTAATGGAAGCACCGGGCCTCTCCCTCATGAAAAGGCACAGAAGCACATACCCATGGTGGGGGGCAATGCTTGGGTTACAGGCCCCCTGAAGCCAGCCCATCCGTGGTGCCCAAGTTATGACCTCTTGCACTGTAGGACTAAGGAGCTGATTTTTTTTTTTTTAATTGAGGTGAAATTCACATAACATAAAATATAACCGTTTAAAGTTATTCAGTGGCACTTAGTATATTCACGATGTCGGACAACCACAACCTTTATCTAGTTCCAAGATATTTTCATCACCTCCAGATAAAACCCTGTACTCATTAAGTAGCTTCTCCACCCGCCTCCCCCCAGTCCCTGGCAACCACTCATCTACTTTTTATCTCTATGGATTTGCCTATGCTGGACTCTTCACGTAAATGGAATCATACAATATGTGGTCTTTCGTGTCTGGCTTCTTTCACTTAGCCTTGCACTTTCAAGGTTCATCCACGTAGCATTTACCAATACTTCACTCCTTTTTATGGCAGAATAGCATTCCACTGTACGTACAGGAGCTGATCTTTTAAAAACAAAATTAGATCACGTCCCTCCCCTGTGTCTAAATCCACCCAACAGCTTCCACTCTCCCTTACGTTAGACACCAAACTCCTTGCACTGCTGACACTCCCTCTGTGACACAGCTTCTCACTCTGAGCTCAATGGGACCATTCTCCTCCCCGGCCACGCCATTCCAGCCACACTGGCTCAGTTCCTACTCTTTAAACATCACCAGCTTGTTCCCACCGCAGGGCCTTTGCACCTGCTGCTCCCTCTGCCTACAATGTTCTGGAGCTGGACTGCTGGCTTCAAATCCAAGCTCCACCACCCATCAGCTCTGTAATCTTGGGCCAAGTGAGTTAGCACATCTGATCCTCCGTGTCCTTGCCTGTGAAATGGAGAACATACCTTGTGATGTGGATTCAGGAGGCGAGGCGTGAGGCAGGGCCTGCTGACGCAGAGCGGGCTGAGTGCTTTTTATTGTTAATATTAGTCCATCACACAATGACTAATTGAATTTTTTTTAGAAAAAATATAAAGTGGAAACGGAAATTGAGAACTGGATCCAGAAATACGATTTGGAGATGAGTGAAAAGCAGGTATCTGTCTGCCTAAGTCTCTCTCAAGTGTGTTTCCCAAGATCCTCTAGGAATGGGGGTGAGGGGTGGAGAAGAGAAGCCCTAGTATGGTCCATGGTCTATGCCAAGTTCTGGGCCTCTCCAGAGTGGCTTCCCTGCCCCTTCCTTAGGCTCAAGGGTTTGTCTAGCCTGGGGCAGTAAGGGGAGCCATGGGAAAGGAAGGACCCAGAAGCTGTGAGCCACTAAGATGTGCTTGACACCAGGCCCGAAGATCCTGGCTCCATCTACTGTCAGTATCCTAGACTCCCTGTTCCCTTCTGCTCAGCTCCTGCTAGCAGCCCCCTAAGCCGGGACTCATCCCCATGGGGTTCAAGCATTCACCTCCACCACTTCACTCAGGAACTTTCTACCGAGTGTTTAGATGTGCCCGGTGCTGGGCTCCAGCGGTCAACAAAGTCCCCATTGTCATCTGGAGGTTCTACTCTAGTGGCACTTACTCGCTGTGTGACCCTAAGCAAGGAACTTGACCTTTCTGAGCCCATTTCTGCATGTGATCACAGTAACACCCACGCTGGAACCATGGTGGGGATTTAACGTGTCACTGTTGTCACAGGTGCTTGTACAGCACAGGATCTGGCCTGGAGGAGGTGCTCCAGGGAATAGTAGCCTAAAAACGGGGTGCCCTTAAGCCTCCACCCAGCTCTGTGATAACATCGGTGGCCCACAGCCCCGACTTTGGGGCAGGGAGGCCTGGTGAGCACTGGAAGTGACATAAGCCTCTGAGTGGTCAATGTCAGGTGTGCTGTCTGATCCTGAGTGCTCTATGAAGGGGGAGACTGGAGGCTGTGCTCTTGTTTCTCTGTTCCCAATGAGGGTGGTGGGTGAATGATGGCAGAGACCGAGTCCACTTAGCTCTGTGTTTTCTGGAAGTACTTTTCTTCTGGTAGATGCCTGGTGGGAGCGGGGGGGATGGACGTTGCATCCATCCTGTCATTTAATCCTGGAAATAGCTCCCACCCCTGCTCCTGGGTTTGGAATTGTCCCCATGTTTCAGATGAGGAAAAATGACGGCTTGAAAGGTGAAGCCCCTCGAGATGTGGCTGAGCTGGGATTGGAAGCCCAGCCTGCCCAGCCCACGAGCCGTGTTCTTTCCTCCTTCCTGACCTATTTCAGCTGTGTCCCACCGCAAACTCAGATGGACCGCATCAGCTCTCCCTTTCTCATCTGGGCCTCAGATGCAGAAAGGCTTAGCGTAGGCGGTATTGCTGGGGGCGGAAGCGCCTTCGGGAAGGGTGGGAACAGAAGAGGGTGGCAGGCGGTGCTCTGTGCCTGGAGACACCTACCCCCTGCCTGTCACCCCAGGATGAGTACGAGGAGTTGGATATCATCCACAAGGAGGAGAAGCTGCAGCTGGAGGAGCTGAAGAGACGGCATGACGTGCTGGTGGAAGAGTTCTCCCAGATCCAGGCCGAGCAGGAGATCAACACCAAGAAGAGGCTGGAAGCCGAGCAGGAGATGGTGCACATGGTGCGGGCTGCCATGCTCATCCAGGCCCTGTGGAGGGGCTACCTGGTCCGCTCCATGCTCAGGTCCAAGAAGAGGAAGTGGAGCAAGAGCAGAGGGAAGAAGGACAAGGGCAAGGGCGAGGGCAAGGGCAAGGGCAAGGGCAAGAAATGAGTCCCTCCCCCCAGCCTGCCCAGACCCCTGCCCTCACCAAGATCTTACCTCTCACTCAAGAGCCGGCCTGGAAGCCCCTGGGATGTGGAGCCCTGCGATTCATGGCCTTAACACTTTTTCAAAATTAAAAACACTTTTAAACCACAGCCTACAAATAAACTTCACTTTACCCAGGGCCATTGGGTGCGTGTCCATGCTGCAGGTGCCGTTTCCACGAGGGGAACACACAGGCTGGGTGTCAGCACGTAACCATTCCTTCCTTTAGCCTCGCTGGGAAGCTGGACCTTGGGCTGCATCTCCCTCGGTCCCAGCCCAGAAGCTGCCATGAGTGCGATGGACACATCACCCACCAGGACAGCTGGGTGTGGGTCACAGCTGCCCACAGGGGAGGGCGGGGCAGGCAGAGAACTCCAGGAGGAAGAGGGAGGGTTTCAGGCTGCACTCTGCCCCTGCTCTGGATATCAATTTGCCCACAACCTCTCCCTGGTTTAGCACCGTGAAAGCTCAGGGGTCCTGAGGTCATAAACCAGCAACCTCACATTAGCCTTATTTGGTGTCCAGGTAGTTGAAGAATATATTTTTTAATTCACTACTGGTGTTTTTTTTTTAAGTCTTTATTGAATTTGTTACAATACTGCTTCTGTTTTATGTTTTTGTTCTTTGGCCGTGAGGCATGTGAGATCTTAGCTCCCTGGCCAGGGATCCAACCCGCACTCCCTGCACTGGAAGGCAAAGTCTTAACCACTGGACCACCAGGGAAATCCCCACTGCCGGCATTTAAAAAATCAGAGGCTACTGCTTAAAAATGACTTTTCTGGAAAAATCTCATCATTCAGATAGCTCGGGCCTGCGTGTCTTCTAAAGGTGAGGAGCGCCCCCTTTGGGTGGCAGACAGGTTGTCCCAGTCGCCACCACTCCCAATTGTCTTCCAGCCATCATGGCCTCAGCGTCAGTCACCCCTTATCATCATACTTGGGCGGTTGCTTCCCTTTTTTAGTACGGTTTGGAGGAAAGAGGTATTTGTGGCCAATGTCTACTAAAACATAGGGGCAAGGGATAAAGGCAAATGAGAGCTGAATGTTTCAAGTAAAACTGAGGAGGGAGGGAACTAATTCTTTGCAAGTGTTCTAGGAAATTTAAACACCCTACATGTTTAAAATGCTGTCTGTGCCAAGAGCATGGCTCGCTTGCGTCCCTCACGGCCCACCGGAGCCGTGTAGGCGTCTGAATGTGCGCCCCTGGTCCTAGGCACTGTTGGTCCCTCCCAGACTGTTCCCCGGGAGTGTCTGCTCTTCCCTTCCCCAAAGGTGGAGGCACAGAACCAAAGATGTGGCTTCCAGCTGGCCTCTCTGGAATCCCGGTGCTTCCTGGAGGTGCAATCCACCAGGATGCTGGGATTCTGGGTGCAGCTCCATCAGAACAAAGGCTTTGCTGTTCCTCCTGAGGGGCCTGACCCAGGATGGTGCGGGGCAGGAGGCAGGCGGGCCCTGACCACTTAGGCTTCCTCCCCGAGTGCTCTCCAGGTGCCATGTGGAAATTTCTGGTCTTCTTGGACCCCTCAAAGTCCAAGCAAATCCTAGTCACTGTGGGTTTTTTTTTTTTTTTTTACGGTAGGAAATGTATATCATATATATATATATACATATGATTTCAAAACAAGTCAACTATAGCCCATATTCTGAGCTCAGGAAGAATCAGCTAACCCCCCAATTAGTGGTATTAGCTAGAAACCAACACAGGAGGATTAGTTGCCCACCTGCCACTGTCATGATTGCTATGTTATTTACCTTTGTTATTTAAATCAACTCAGACCTAACACTGGCCTTTATCCTAAGGAAAAAATTAGCAAAACTCACGGCTTCGATGAGCTGATATATTTAATACATGAAAATAAATACATGACTATTAAAATTTTAAATGTCCACCCACATATCACCTTGTGTTCCCTGCTGGTCCACATACTGTGCCTGGGAAAATTCCTGAGGCGTCCAGACTCAGCTGGAAACTCATCCTGAGCAGAAGCTTGGCTTGAAGGGAGGGAGAAGGAACCCTCCGGGTTGGCGATCATACCATTTATTCACACTTGGTGGCGAGACAATGTTGTGGGTGTGATGGAGGGAGTGGGGGGACCCTCCCGGGGGACACCCCTGGGTTGGCACTGATATGCCGTGTGGCTATGACAGAACTTGAAACAGGGATCTCCAGAGGCGGCCCTCATATCCACACCAGCGGCAAAAGCAGGGAGCAACCAGAGGTTGTCAGAAGAAAGGGCGGCACTGCCCACCCTCTCTCTGTCTGCCCCCAGGAGTGCTTTGCCAATGCCTGGTGGTCTCCCCAAAGTCCCGCCCACCAGTGCCATCCTCTGAAACTCTGCCCTTTGCTGTGACCCCATGGGCAAACCTGCAGAAAGGACCAAGAAATTCATTTCCAAGGTGGCTTTGGTTTCTGGATGGCTCCGCCTCGTCGGGGGGTAACTGGCACTGAAACACTGACTGAATGAGCCCTGGGAGTCACCAGGGGGCTCCGGAAGGTCACTCCTGACGGGGAAGATCTGGGATCTCGAGGCCCATTTGTGCAGGGGGTACTGGTGGGTGGGTGACTCGTGCTGGGGACATTAAGGTGGGTGAGGGAATAAGAACGCTCCCGCCTCGGAGGGCGTGGAGAGTCTAACCCGTCCACGGACAACCTCCGGGAATCTGCCACCACCCGGCGCTCTGTCTTTGAGGGACTAGCTGGGTGAATGGCTCGCACTGGAGTCTCCCTGGGGCGGGGTGAGTGGCTGCCCCTAGGGGTAGCTGGGGGTGTCCAGAAGAGGGCATGGAGCTTTGCAGCATCCCCCTTCGCCATCCACGAGGCCTCCCAGCCGGCGCCCTCAGGTCGGGAGCCAAAGAGCGACTCATCGCAGTAAGAAGGAGTGTGGCCAATCAGTCTGGCAAGGGAAGAGAAACAGTGAGCTGGGGAAATAAACCCTAAAAACCTTGCCCACCCCCACCCGCACCCCCTGCCAGGCGGCTGCAGCAGCAGAGGGTTGCCTACAGGTCCCAGAAGTCCTTGTCTCCCAGCCTGGCACCTGCAGCGAGGCCACAGCCCTCATGTACCACTACCCCCATCTCTGCTATTTTTCCCCTGCCAAGTACCCAGTCCCCCTGCATCCTGCCCCACCCCACCCCCACTCCCTGGCATGTGCCCCAGGCCAGGCCAGTTTGCATATCCCATCCTCCTGACCACACTGATTGGCTCAGGAATAACCACATGACCCATTCTGCACAATAAGGGTCTGCCTTAGGACCTTTGCAGAAACTACTAGGAGAGAAATGTTTTTCTTCCACCTAGCCCTGAAGAACTGGCAGGATATAAGGGCTAAGCGCCAGTGGCCATCTCCCCTGGGATGTGTAGGGGAAAGCTGCACTAAAACAGAGACAAAATCCCAAGAACGTTTTGAGCCCCTGTTATATGAGCCCCAAATGCCCTTTTTCTGCTGAAGCCAGTTTGGGTAAGTCTTCTGTCACTTGCAACCAAGAGTCCTGATTAATATAACCTTAGTCTTTATAGCTTTCACTTTTTCTCTTAACCCACGACTTTTCCCTTTTTGTAGTGGCCTCGTCAGCCGAACCCTCTGCAGTCATGTGGCCCTTCCAACTATATTTGAAATTGCACAGCCCAGCACCTGGCATGTAGAGGGTTCTCAGTTTGAACTTCTGTGGTCTGGCCTCACCACCAGAGCAGCTTTTAAAATTTTTGCATATTTACTCAGGGCTTTTCATGTGTAGGTCCAGGACTCAGCATGTCACTTGTGTGTCATCTCATTTCTCACAACACCCACAAGGAGGGCGATATAATCCCATTTTACAGACAAGAAAACTGAGGCATAGGAAGGGTAAAAAGGAGGGTACAGACAAGATTCAAATCCAGCGCCCTGCTCAAAGACCCAAGCTCTTGATCACTAAGTCAGACTTAAGTGCCTTCTAGGCCTCTCACCTTTAATTAGATTCATTCAGCAATTTTTTTTTTTTTTTTTTTTGCGGTATGCGGGCCTCCCACTGCCGTGGCCTCTCCCATTGCAGAGCACAGGCTCCGGACGCGCAGGCCCAGCTCCCATGGCTCATGGGCCCAGCCGCTCCGCGGCACGTGGGATCCTCCCGGACCGGGGCACGAACCCGCGTCCCCTGCATCGGCAGGCGGACTCCCAACCACTGCGCCACCAGGGAAGCCCAGCAATTTTTTTTTTATTAGTCCCACAAATATTCATGGCATACCTATGAGGTGTCAGGTCCATGGTTTTTGGCCAGGACTAAAAGTGCTTCCATTCCCAAACTGCAAGTCTTTGAAAAGTCACTTGATTTAGCTGTTCAAAACCATACCTGGTTGATACCTATGTCTGTCTGGTACCAAAGTTGCTGCTCAATAGCATCTCTAACTCTTACGTACCTTCTAACTTGACACCCTCTACTTGTCAGCGTCCAGCATAAAACTCCATCCTCCAGGAGAGCATGCGGTTGACTGTTATCTGCCTTGTTTAGGAAACCATACTTCTGTTCATACAGCCTACGCTGACACCAGCGTTTTCAGCCATGTTGTAGCTGTCAGTGCCGCTAATGTCAACCTGAGCCTGCCTTGTGGTCCACGGCAATTGCCAGGTGGACATGATAATAATGGGGACTTGCTTTTATCTCTGTTGAATTTTATCTACTTAAATAAACACTATTCCCATTCTCAACTACTATATGTGCCTCTTGGCTCAGAATGGATCCTAAATATGATTGGCTAGTTATTATGGACTGAATTGCATCCTCCCAAAATTCATGCTGAATTTTAAAGAGGTAATTAAGGTTAAATGAGGCCATAAAGGTGAGGTCCTAATCCAATAGGATTTGTGTCCTTATAAGAAGAGGAAGAGGCACCAGGAGTGTACATGCTCACAGAGAAAAGCCCATGTGAGTTCCCAGTGAATAGGTGGCCATCTGCAACCCAAGGATAGGTAGCCTTCAGGAGAAAGCAGCCCTGCTGGCGTCTTGACCTTGGACTTCAAGCCTCCAGAACTGTGAAAAAATAAATTTCTGTTGTTTAAGCCCCCCAGTCTATGGTATTTTGTTATAACAACCCTGATTGACTAATATACTAGTCTTCCATGTTTTAGTTCAAGACACTGATGACAATAAATAAGATAGAGCCCTGAGACCTCCCTCCAGGCTGATATTAATCGAAATAATCCAAATAATCTAACTGGAACCTACAATAACCACTGGCATTAGATCCTGTTTTTCTAAATTGTTCGTGAAAATGCAGCAAGAACCATTTTCAAAATGACTTGCTGAAGTTTGGAATCATCACATTTATGTCATTTCATGGATCAACCAAACTAATAATTTCATGCAAATTGCTGTGTGATCTTGGGCAAATCACCTGACCCCTCTGGGCCTCAGAAGCCCATTCTAAGACATTTGGGGATGGGTATTCCACCATCACAACCATTATCACTACCATTTACTGAGAGCTTCCTAAGTGTCGGGTTACCGTGCCCAGCACTGTACATGTCTCATCCCATTTAACCTTGTCAATAACCCCATCAGGTCCCACCTTCCACTGTGAGGAAACTGTGGCTCAGAGAGGTCAAAGTGCTTGCCCAAAGTCACACGACATGTGAACAACAGGGCATCTCCCCATCCTGTTACCTGTATTTGTTCTTCTTCCTTGGTGCGAGGGTCAGGGTCTTGTCCCTGGAGGAGGTAGTCTCACAGCTCCCGTTGGCCCCTGAGGCCTGTGATGCCCCTGTACCCACTCCTCTGGTTCTGTTGGCCTTCCCCATCCACGGTGGGTCAAAGGCTGGTGGTGTGGGCTGGGTGCCTGCAGGACTGCCAAACAAAGTCTCATCCACATATGACGGCCTAACCTTGACCCGGCAGCTGCCCCGGCAGCGGTGCTGAACGTGGAGGGTCTGCATCCCACTCACGGCCAGCTCCACCGGGGTCTTCACGCTGTTCATGGTACTGGGTGACAGCAGGTGTGCTCTGCCTGCCAGCCGCTGCTTCCAGGTCTCCCTATGAAAAGTGGTCACGGTGGCAACCATCTGTCATCAGCAAAGACTGGCAATCTCTTAAGTCCCCGTCCCCAGGGCAAAAAGGTCACGTTCTCCCTCAACCAGTCCTCTTCGAAGGGGAGCTGCCAATCCCAGGGGACATTTCGGAAAATTGACTTTTTTTGAGTTGTTGTAATGACGGGGAGAAGGGTGCTACTGGCAAGTATTTAGTGAGTAAATATGCATTCCTAGCATACAGTGTGTACTCAGTAGATATTTATAGAATGCTAAGGGGGTGAAGAATAGATTGGGCCTGTGCCTACTTTAGCACCAACCAGAAGACAAACTATGGTGGCGGGGGGCAGACAGGGCAGGCTCCTATATCCTGTACGTATCTATGGGGCAGGAATAATAACCTGCATAGATCCCGTGCCTACCTCCTGCAAAGATCTCTACAAGTATTCTCATTTAATCTTCTCAGCAGTCCTGTGAGGTAGCTTCCACTATGTCCATTCTACAGATGACAAAACTGAGGCTCCAAAGGATGAAGTCACAAGTTTAAGTCCCACCTATAAAGCTAAAACAGTGGAAATAGAATGTGAACCTGATAGGAGTCTAGAGCTTGTGTACTTAACCATTCTACTACTGGGGGATTACACTCAGCCCGCCAACTGCCCCACATTCACCGATCCCCAAGTCAATGTCCCGGCTGATGTTCGAGGTGCCCGCATTCTGGAGTTATTTTCCTACCTGAGCATCTTGGTTGGCTGACGTCGGCGGCCACCCACAGCGCCCCCTCCCCCCAGTCCAGGCCTGGACTCCTTTGCGGGGACGTTTGGGCACCTGTGGAGCGCGGTACATCCGAGAGCTGCAGCTCTGAATCCCGGGAGCACGCGACCCCTGGCAGCTCAGGCCGCCCCCAGCCCCCGCACGGGGGACCGCGCGGGCCGACCCTTCCCGGGAAACTCAGCCCTAGCTATGTATGCTCCACGCGCGCATCAAACAGCAACCCGCGAGCGGTAAGGCGGGGCGGGGCGGCCAGAACCATTCTCTCCCGGGGGGGGGGATTAGGTCACCCTGTTCCGGATGCCCCCGGAGCTCCCCAAAGCCTCGGAGAGGGGTCTTCCGCGCCAATGAGAGGAGTGTGTGCGTATGCGTGCATGCATGCCAAGCCTCCGGAGGCTCCAGAAGGTGAGAGAACGCAGTCTGGGGCGCGTAGAGGCGCCCCCCCCACGTCCTGCAGCACCGTTGGTACGTACCCTCAAACTCCGCCCCCTCCCGGTTCCCTGCGCCCCGGCCCGCATGGCTGGCGGAACGCGTCCGGCGGCCGCACCGCGGTCCCGAGCTGCCATGGCCCAGTGGAGGAAGAAGAAGGGGCTCCGGAAGCGCCGGGGCGCGGCCTCTCAGTCCCGCAGCAGCGACTCGGAGGACGGCGAGTTTGAGATTCAGGCAGAAGATGACGCCCGGGCCCAGAAGGTAGTAGCGCTGGGCTTGGACATACGTCAGAGCCGGACTCCCGGCTCCGCATAGCGTCCCGCGGCCTCAGTTTTCCCAGCTGGGGAGTGGGCACGGCTGAGGGTGGGGAGAGGTCGGCTGGCCGGGGGTCGGGGCAGGACCTCCGGCCTGAGCACGTGTTTCGGTGTCCGACACGCCCAGGGTCCTGACGTCCCGAGCCTCTGTGCTACGGAGGCTGGGGCCTGCGGGCCTTCCGGCCTTCCGGCCTTCCGGACCGGCTCTTGGTCTCGCGCTTCTCATTGGCTACTTCCTGGCCAGGGGCGGGTCCCGGTTCCCATTCGTCCAATGAAAAGTGCGGGTGATGAAGATCAGACTTTGAGAGGGGGATTCTTGGGAGGATGAATTAAGAGAAGGCTGCACCTCTTGGCTTGAGACAGTGACGCCCCCAAACCTCTGGGAAACTAAGTTAAACTTGGGTTTGTAGATAGCTTACAGTGTGCTATCCTCCGTGCTAAGAGCTTTGCAAGCCTTATCATTTAATCCCCACACCAACCCTGTGAGCTAAGTAGTCACACTCATTTTCCAGAGGAGGAAACAGAAGCCTGGAGGGGTGAAGGAACTTGACCAAGACCTCACAGCTTGTGAGTGGGAGAGCCAGGATTCAAATCCCGGACTGTGTGGTTCCAGGCCCTGTGTTATTTCCACTACTGAATGCCAACCGTATGCAAATGAGGGGGGTCAGGTGTGAGCACCAAGGGGGCAAAAGAGTTGTAGCCCATTATTTCTCACAGCCTTGTGCTTAGCGGGTACCTGGCACAGAGAAGACTCTGGGTAAGTAGATGAATGAGTGGGGCTTTATATGAAGAGAGAGGTCTACGCTCCTCTGAGGCAGGGACCAGATGGGGACCTTATTCCACACCATCCGAGTCTCACACAGTAGGTGCTCTGTAAATATGGACCAAGGCACAGCCCTGTGTTCAAGTTCAACCCAACCTTGTACTGGCTGTGGGACATGGGAGAAGTTGCTTAACCTCTCTGTGCCTCAGTTTCCACATGTGTAGAAAGCTGTTGATTATGTATGCCTCAAAAACTGTGGAAAGGATGGAATGACAGTGTTCACGCATTCTACTCTACAGTAAATATTGCTGGGGCACCAGTGTGTTCCAGGCACTTTGTTATCATGTGTCTAGAATGGGGGTTGGCAAGGTTGGCAAGCTTTTCCTGTAAAGGACCAGATGGTAAATATTTTGGCTTTGCAGGGCCATATAAGGTCGCTGTCTTCTTTGTTTGACTTTTTACAATCTTTTAAAATTTAAAAACCATTCTTACCTCACAGACTGTACAAGACAGGTGCAGCTCTGACCTAGAGGGTTGGTGGAGGACCATAGAGGGTCTCATAGGAAAGAATATAGACTCCGAAGCCAGGGTTCAAATCCCTTGCTGGCCGTGTGACTTTGGCAGGTCACTTCACCTCTTGTGCTTCAGTTTCCTTCTCTGTAAAAGGGACTAAGTAATAGCACCTACTTCACAGAGTTGTTGTGAGGATTAAGTGGGTTAATTTATTTTTTTAATTTATTTTATTTTATTTTATTTTGGCTGCATTGGGTCTTTGTAGCTGCACGCGTGCTTTCTGTAGTTGTGGCGAGAAGGGGCTACTCTCTGTTGCAGTGCGTGGACTTCTCATTGTAGTGGCTTCTCTTGTTGCGGAGCACGGGCCCTAGGCGTATGGGCTTCAGTAGTTGTGCCTCGCGGGCTCAGTAGTTGTGGCTCGCGGGCTCTAGACTGCAGGTTCAGTAGCTGTGGGGCATGGGCTTAGTTGCTCCGCGGCACGTGGGATCTTCCCGGATCAGGGCTCAAACCTGTGTCCCCTGCATTGGCAGGCAGGTTCTTAACCACTGCGCCACCAGGGAAGCCCCAAGTGGGTTAATTTATATGAATGCTTAGCACAGCACCTGGCTTATAGTAAGTACCAGGTAAGTTTTAGCCATTATTATGAATTAGTGCTTTTATAAATGTTATTTCTGAGAAGAAAGGGACAGCGCTGTAGTCCAAGAAGACTCCCCAGAGGCGGTGTCTGAGTTTGATTTAGCTATTGCTAGAACAAGTGGGTGGCAGAGACGAGGACAGGAATGAGAGAGACCAGAGCTGGGGAGGGATGATGGATCAGAAAGGGGATTGGGGAGAGGGGAGCTGGGCAGATTGGAAGAGTCTAGTATCTCACACATAGTAGATGCTTTGATTGGCTCCCTAAAGTTTGGAGGGCTTTGAATGCCAGGCCAGGATGATAATTATGATGATACCACCACCTGGGCACAGTTCTAAGCTTTACACGCACCCATTTAGTCTTCACAACATGCTATGAGGCATACGCTCTTGTCATCCCCATTTTCCCAATGTGGGAACGCAGCTCTGGGAGACGAAGTCCCTGGTCTGAGGTCTCACAGCTGGAAGTGACAGAGTTGGGATTGAAACGCAGGCTGTCTGTCTGCAGAGCCAGCTCTCTGACCCTGTGCCCTGTCCTGGTCCGGTCAAAGGAGAGCCCTTTAGCAGAGAAGTCATGTGATCTGGCAGGAGCATCATCATCTTGAATGGAGCAAGGTTAGGGGCGGGCACTGGCAACAGGACAGCCCCCTTCCTTGCCCCAAGTGGACTCACTCTACCTGGAATGATGCTGCCTCTCTGTTGCTCCCTCCCAGCTGGGACCCAGCAGACCCCTACCCACCTTCCCCACCTCGGAATGCACCTCGGACGTGGAGCCGGACACACGGGAGATGGTACGAGCCCAGAACAAGAAGAAGAAGAAGTCGGGAGGCTTCCAGTCCATGGGTGGGTGAGCCAGGCATCCGGGGACTCTGTGTGTGGGGAGCAGTGGGGGCTTATGACCTTCCGTGCTCTGCTCTGGACCCAACACTGTGATGGGTTTGGGGGGTTGGAGGCAGCAGATAGTCTCCAAGCCACTCACGGCCTTCTCGTGGGGGCAACGGGCCTGACACGATGAGAGAACAGTTAGGGCCGGACTCAGGGCGATGCTGGTGCAGTAACAGGCTCAGATGTCTGGGGATTGAGCGGCGTGACAGAGCCGCATTTCAGAGCCGAGGGTAAGAGATGAGATAGTTGGGTGCTGTTGGTACACCTGGCCAGCCGGAAGGAAAGCCGGACTCTTTCTTGGCTCTTTACATATCAGTAGCATCTGGAGTGAAGATTGAAACATCAAGGTGAATAGTTGTATAACCTGAAAGGAAAAGAAGCCTAAGTGTGACCTGAGCACTGTTTTATTTGACTTTTTTTCTATTTAGATGTGTGTATGCCAAAAAAACACTGTAGACTTATGTAAACACTGTACCAGGAATATATTTGCAACTATGGGACAAAGGGCTGATAACCCTAATATACAAAAAGCTTTTACAAATCAAGAAGAAAAAGACAGACACCCGATAGAGAACTGGGCAAAGAAAATAGCTCACAAAAGGAATCTAGACAGCCAAGTGTGCTAAAATTCATCAAAATCAAAGGAAAAAGCCAAAACATCTACATGTGGCTATTTTTGGCCTTTCTGAATCTCTAAGATGAAGGATTGACCAAAAAGCAGCTAAAACCATGGTGCTTCCCTGTCTCCAGGCCTCCCACTGTCCTCCCATCTCCACAAGCCCAGGTCACATGGAGGCTCCAAAGGCCACCTTCTCCCTCTCGCAGTACCACGTGCTTCAGCTGTCACACCCGTGCCTGCACCCATCACAGGCCCTTGTCACTTAAGATCCTTTTCTTCCTCTTTCCTTCCTTTCTTTCTTTCTCCCTCCCTTCTTCTCTCTTTCTTCTTTCCTTCCTTCTTTCTTTCTTTCTCTCTCCCTCCCTCCCTCCCTCCCTTCCTTCCTTCCTTCCTTTCTGTCTTTCTTTCTTTCTCTTTCTCTGTCTCTCTCTCCCTCCCTCCCTCCCTCCCTCCCTTCCTTCCTTTCTTTCAACTTTTTTTTTCTTTTGGCCACGCTGCACAGCATGTGGGATCTTAGTTCCCCGCCCAGGGATCGAACCCGTGCCCCCTGCAGTGGAAGCATGGAGCCCTAACCACTGGACCACCAGGGACTTTCCGACACCTTTTTCTTTTAATTATGAAAAATTTCAAGCATATAAAAATTAGAAAACAGTGAGTCTCCACATACCCATCACCAGCTTCAGCAGTTTTAACCACTGGTGTTGTTTTATCCACACCCTACCCACTCATGGCCACCATCCCAGAGGATTCTGAAGCGAATCCCAGGCACCCCCTCCTTCTATCCCGAAATACTTCCCACCTGCCTCCAAGAGAGCAGGACCCTCCTACACCTAAAACAAACACAGTTCCTCAGTATAATCCAAGGTCCCATCAGCATTCAGACTCCCATTGTCTCATGGCATTAAGAGCTTTCAAATCACAGGAATAAAGACGCAGACGTAGAGAATGAACTTGAGGACACGGGGAGGGGGAAGGGGAAGCTGGGACGAAGTGAGAGAGTGGCATGGACTTATATATACTACCAAATGTAAAATAGATAGCTAGTGGGAAGCAGCCACATAGCACAGGGAGATCAGCTCTGTGCTTTGTGACCACCTAGAGGGGTGGGATAGGGAGGGTGGGAGGGAGACGCAAGAGGGAGGAGATACAGGGAAATATGTATATGTATAGCTGATTCACTTTGTTATACAGCAGAAACTAACACACCATCGTAAAGCAATTGTACTCCAATAAAGATGTTAAAAAAGGGCTTCCCTGGTGGCGCAGTGGTTGAGAGTCCGCCTGCCGATGCAGGGGACACGGGTTCGTGCCCCGGTGCGGGAAGATCCCACGTGCCGCAGAGCAGCTAGGCCCGTGAGCCACGGCTGCTGGGCCTGCGCGTCCGAAGCCTGTGCTCCGCAACGGGAGAGGCCACAACAGTGAGAGGCCCGCGTACCGCAAAAAAAAAAAAAATGTTAAAAAAAATTATTAAATGACACTAAAATTTGAATATTCTAAGGAAAAAAAAGATGGGCTTTTTTTTGTGTGTGTGGTACACAGGCCTCTCACTGCTGTGGCCTCTTCCGTTGCAGAGCACAGGCTCCGGTTGCTCAGACTCAGCGGCCATGGCTCATGGGCCCAGCCGCTCCGCGGCATGTGGGATCTTTCCGGACCAGGGCACGAACCTGTGTCCCCTGCATCGGCAGGCGGACTCTCAACCACTGCGCCACCAGGGGAGCCCAGGCTTTTTTTTTTTAATGTAAACTTTTGACTTGAATATAACATACTGACAAAAAATGCACAAATCATAAGTGTCCAGCTGAATGAAGTTTTACAAAGTGAATGCACTTGTGTAACCACTATCCAGATCAAGATAAAGAGCATTACCAGCACCCCAGAGTTTCCGTGGCCCTTCCAGTTATTACCGTCCATCAAATGTAACCACTAGTTCAACTTCTGTCACCATAGATTTGTTTTGCCTATATTTGTAACTTTACATAAAATGACTCATTCAGTATGTGACAATTTACGTGTCGCCTGTCTCTTTCAAACTTAGGTTTGTGAAATCTAACCATGTTATTAGCTTTTTCAAACTGTTCAGTTTCATTGATGTATAATATTTCATTTTATGAACATAGCACAATTATTTCTCAGCACAGTGAATGAAAGTTCCAGGTGCTAATACCTAAAATTGTGATCTTTCTTCCTTTTAGCTGTTTTGCTGAGCGCATAGTGGTAGCTCATTGTGGTTTTCATTTGTATTGATAGTTCTCTAGTGACTAATGATGTTGACCAGCTTTTCATATACTTATTAGCCATTTATACAGCTTCATTTGTAAAATGCTTATTAAGGTGGGTTGTTTTTGGTTTGTTTTGTCCATTAAAATTGTTATGTCAGTGAAAAAAAAAAGCTTTCAAATCAGAATCCAAATGTGGTTCATACCCCACAATCAGTAGATTTGTTTTCTAAGTCTCAGTTAACCGATCAGCTTTGCTCTATCACTTTTCTTTTTTTCTTGCTATTTATTTGTTGATGAAACTGTCATTTGTCCTGTGTAGTTTTCTGTCATGTGTCATAGGGGCTCCTCTAGCCCCCTGGCCATTCCCATGTCTTTCCCAGGCTTGAGCTACCCAGTGTTCAAAGGCATCATGAAGAAGGGCTACAAGGTGCCAACACCCATCCAGAGGAAGGTACGGGGCGGGGAAGCTGATGCGGGTCGGGAGGTGGGGATGGCCAACGTGGCCCTCCTGCCTGGCCTCTTGACCTCCACCCCTTGTCCCATCTGTCATATCTGTCGTCCCCTCTTACTCTGGCCGAAGCCCCAAGAGCCTGCCCATTTCACAGGTGGAGAAAGTCAGGCACGGCAGAGCAGAGGTTCGACCCTGTGCCTCTTTGCCACTTAAGCTGCCCACTGCTGAGTCCCTGCCCGGGCAACTCGCAGGCACCCCATCATCACCTGGGTCTCATCTTTGTTGTCCTCAGACATTTAGCCAAGAGAGAGATAACGTTTCTCTGGGATCCTGAGGAGGGTGACTAGATGGGGAGATAGAGTCTGGCTTAACCTGAAGAAGGTTGTTCCAACAGTAGAAAGAGTTGGGGGTAACAGGCTGCTCATCCCCGGAGGTGTGCAAACAGGCTTTAGCAAGAGTGGGATCGGGGCTGGGGGACAGGCCCCATCCCTTTCGCTGAGATGCTCTGGTTTGCCCACTCCCTGCAGACTTGAAGCTCTGGATCATGTGGTGCTTGGGTGCAGGAGCTGACCCCTCCCCTCCCCCGCTCATTCCCCTGCAGACCATCCCAGTGATCCTGGATGGCAAAGATGTGGTAGCCATGGCCCGGACAGGCAGTGGTAAGACGGCCTGCTTCCTCATCCCCATGTTCGAGAGGCTCAAGACCCGCAGCGCCCAGACCGGGGCCCGTGCCCTCATCCTCTCACCCACCCGAGAGCTGGCCCTGCAGACCATGAAGTTCACCAAGGAGGTATGTCCGGGCGCAGGGACAGGGTGGCTGGGCTGAGCTGGGACCAGTCAGTGAGGCCCGAGTGGGCTGAGTCAGCTCCCATCGTTGGCTCTCAATCTCTCTCTTTCTTTCTCTCCACAGCTGGGCAAGTTCACTGGCCTCAAGACTGCCCTGATACTGGGCGGGGACAAGTAAGAGCCCCCTCGGTGCCCTGTGCAGTGGTCCCCCAAAGCAAACATGCCCCGTGCCTCCCCATCAGATGGACTGAGCTTGCGCTGCTCATTAATAACAGCAACTTCTCTGCATATTCTTAAAGTACCAACAAGGGGAAATATACAGTAAAATACTGAAAGGAATTTCACACACAAAACTCTGACACAGGTTCTGATGCTTCTAAAAGAGAGCTGGTAGTGCACTGGGTCACCCAAATGGGTCACTTAGTTGTGTATGTTTTAATATGCTTGATTTGGGGCTATTTAAAGTGGAATGCACACAGATGGAGGACGTTTGTAATAGCTCAAATCTGCAGAATACTATATTTTTCCTCATGTGCTTGCCCCATCCTTCTAAGGTAGCAGGCACCACACCTGTTTTACAGATGAGCTAACTGAGGAAGTGATGGGCTCAGAGAGCCGCACAGTGGTCTGGTAGTAGAGCTAAGATTAGAACCCCTGCGCCCCGCCCCACAGTTTCTCCCTCAAAGCGCAGCCCCTTCCTCATTCTTTTCTCAGAATATCACTGTCACCAGTCGTTTTTGATTCTCACTGAGAGTGTTTTGTTTTTCAGTGCTCTTTTGCCTACATTATAATTTATTATCTCTATTGTTGTGACTGTCAGAAATACCTCCATAAGCTGGACCTGGCCCAGAATTCTGACTCCTGGTTCCTACAGGTGTCCCAGGGGTGTTTTCAGAGGAGAACTAAAGTTAGGGATGTGTGCTCAAACGGTTTGGGAACAAGGACACAGATCCAGGAAACCTGCTTCTAGGTGGAGCTGGCAGTTCCAGGGTTAGTTGCTAGGTGGTGCTGTGGGTCAAAGTATGAACGGAGTGAATGAGATGGGTTCCGTGGCTGAGTCTATCTTTGGAGAACTTTGTTGTTATCAGTCCTTTCGTGTGTTTGAACTTGTAGTTCTTGTCAGGGCAATGCTTTTGCCTAGTAGCTCAGCAATAGCTTTTCCCCATTTCTGAGCCTGGGGTCAAGGTGTGGGACTCAGCTGAGCATTTGGAGATGGGAAGGGAGAGAGATAAAAGAGACCTGTTCTATCAAGCTAACACCTCTTCTTCTTCCTAGGATGGAAGACCAATTTGCAGCCCTGCATGAAAATCCCGACATGTGAGTGTGTGGATTGGGGAAGATGCTCTGGGGTCCCTTCCCAGATGGCCAGGGTCTGGGGAGTGAGAGGAGGGCTATGCTGGTGCCCTGGCCCTGGGTGACCTGGCCTGCACAATCACTTCCAGAATCATTGCTACCCCTGGGCGCTTGGTCCATGTGGCTGTGGAGATGAACCTAAAGCTGCAGAGCGTGGAATATGTGGTATTTGATGAGGCTGACAGGTAAGGCTGCAGGTGCATCCCCGGGCACTTGTGTCAGGGTTGGCCAGGAGGAAGGGCTCTGCCAGAAGAGACCTATGCAGTCGAGATCAAAGCAGCGTTTCCCCAAAGAGGGCCACAGACTGTAGGCAGTGCCAGAGCTGATGGGGCTCCCTGGACCAACAGTTTTTTTCTTTTGTATTACTTTTAGGAATATTGAAAAGAATAGTAAAACAACAAACACATGATTTGAAAGAGATAAAAAATAGCACAAGGTTGAAAGCACAGACTGGAGCCAGACAGGTGGGATCAAATCCCAGCTCTATGAACTTGGGTAAATCCCTGAGGGTCTGCAGGCCTTGGTGGCCTCACCTACAAAGTGGGGATAAAATAGCATGTACCTCACAGGGCTGCCGTGAGGACTAAAGGGGTTGATATTTTATAAAGTGCTTAGAACCATGCCTGGCCCAGAGTGAGGGCTGCTGTCATTTATTTCAACATGAATTTGTAAGAAACATAACTGAGACCAGACCTAAGATTTCAAGGTCATTATTGCTTAGGATGAGGTTGTTGAATAGCGAAAAAGTGAGCTGAGTTTAGGAAGCACCTGTCCACGTAACAGAAAGTGTGATGGGGGCAAGGATGACAGGTTTGGAACTCATTGGAATGGAAGCCCCTCTCCTGACCCTGCGCTTCCCTCTGCCCTCCCAGGCTCTTTGAAATGGGGTTCGCAGAGCAGCTGCAGGAAATCATTGCCCGCCTCCCTGGGGGCCACCAGACTGTCCTGTTCTCTGCCACGCTGCCCAAGCTGCTGGTGGAGTTCGCCCGGGCTGGTGAGGGAGCCACAGGAGTGGGGCCGGGGGCTGGGACGCGTGTCGGCGCCTGGGAGGGGCTTGTCCCTCAGCGACTCTCCCTCCCATCCTCCTCTCTTGCCCACTTCAGGCCTCATGGAGCCCGTGCTCATCCGGCTAGACGTGGACTCCAAACTCAACGAGCAGCTCAAGGTGAGGCTCCACCCGTGCCCCTTCCCGGCCCATGGCCTGGACCCCGTGAGCCAACCGAGTGACCCTTCTCCCTGCAGACCTCCTTCTTCCTCGTGCGGGAGGATGCCAAGGCTGCTGTGCTGCTCCACCTGCTGCGCAGCCTGGTGCGGCCCCAGGACCAGACAGTGGTATTTGTGGCCACCAAGCACCACGCGGAGTATCTCAGTGAGGTGAGCTGGGGGAGGCCCGCACCTGCCCCGGGCCTGGGGACCAGCACGGACTGCATCACCACCTCTGAGCTGCGGTTCCATGCTCAGCCACCAGAGAGCAGCACCAGAGCAGGGCTGAGGCCTGGCCAGCGCTCTGTGCTTTTTTATTCTGTTAAGTTTTTCTTATAAAAAATTTCAGACATGTAGCAAAGTCAGAAAACAGCATAATGAGCTCTCAGGTACTCAGTTATCAACTCACATCCAGTCTTGATTCATCTAATATTCCCCGTTCCATGCAGGGTATTTTGAAGTGTATCCCAGCCGTCCTGTCATTTTTCTGTAGATATTTAGTGTCCCATGTGTTTCACGTTTTTCAATTGAGGAATAGCCTGCACGCTGTAACCTGTGTAAAGTGCCCTGATCTTACATGAGCAGCTCGATGAGTTTTTCCACACGTGTATATCTGTGACCCTCCTGGGAAGAGGTCCACGAACCCCCAAGGCTGCCAGGGCCCCTCCTGAGTCAATGCGGCTGCCTTGGGTCAACCACACCTGAGTTCTGTTATCTGAGGACACAGTTCACTGGGTTTCACTTATATGACACACATTTACCGGTGCTTCCTCTGTGTAGCTGCTGGGGTCACTGATGAATAAAACCAAAGTAGTAGTTTTTAAAGAGCAGTTAACACTTTCACAGTGCTTCCTGTTTTCCGGGCCCTCTTCTCAGCACTGTGTGTATATTGGCTCATTTAATTCTCATAACAAAGCTACAGAGAGGCAACTGTTATTCTCCCTGTTCTACCGACAAGGAAAGTGAAGGCACAGAGAGGTTAGGGAACTTGGGCAAGGTCACAAAGCCTGTTAGTGGCAGAGGCAGGATGAGACTTGTGTCTCGGGGCGGCACTTGCAGCCTCCCTGAGGGAGACCTCTGCACGTGCCATCTTTTTTTGACATTCAGACAACCCTGCAGAGGTGAGAGGTGATATGAGCCCCATTTATACTGATGAAGACCAAACCGAGGTCACCCAGCTGAGCTGGGGTTTATATTGAGGGCACCCGACTCCAGAGCCCGTGGTCTTACCGCCATGTCGTGGCGCCCACTGCCACGGCCCAGCCTCCTGTCCTCTCCCCCGTCCGTCTCCTCCTCACCCCTTTCCCTCCCTCTGGTCTTCACTCTGGGCAGCTGCTGACGACCCAGCGGGTGAGCTGCGCCCACATCTACAGTGCCCTGGACCAGACGGCCCGCAAGATCAACCTGGCCAAGTTCATGCACGGCAAGTGCTCGGCCCTCATCGTGACTGACCTGGCAGCCCGGGGCCTGGACATCCCACTGCTGGACAACGTCATCAACTACAGCTTCCCCGCCAAGGGCAAGCTCTTCTTGCACCGCGTGGGTAAGGAGCCTGTGGCTGCACTGGGCACCGGGGGGGGGGGGGTCCCAGCGGGAGCTGAGGGCACAGGGCTCAACTCCTGCCACTGCAGGTGGGGAGCGTGGCCCAGGCCCGTTCTAGTGGGCAGCCCTAGACTCTAAGGAGGGGATGCTCCCGCTTTCTGGGTTCCCCAGGCTGGTGCTTCTCTTTCCCATCAGGAACTTGATGACGCGGCCCCTCCTCCCCACAGTCATCTCCCTACAGCTCGCTCTTTCTAGCTCCTCTCCTGGGAGCAGCCTTTAAACAGCATCCCGACCCCCCTCTGCCTCCTGCTCCATCAACTGCAGACAGTCTCCTGACTCCCGGCCTTGTCCTGTCAGCCTGTCGGGCCCCACCTTCCCCTCAGCCCACCCAGGCCAGCTCACTCCATTTAATTTTTCAGTTATAAAAGTAAGGCCCGCACGTAGTAGGAAAATTTGAAAGTGGAGCAAAGCACCGAGAAGGCAGGAAGTCACCCTCCCCTCACTGGTGATGTGACGGCCACAGGTGCTCACCCAGCACTCCTGGTGGGCCCTGGTCCACGTGTTCTACTTGCTCCACTGGTCTTCACAACAACCCTGTGCAGTGGGTATCAGCAGCGTCAGCTCCATTTTACAGATGAGGAAACCAAAGCAGGGAGGTCACGAACTGGCCAGGTGTCTCAGACGTAGCAAAGTGGGGCCACTGGCTTTCTTTTCTTCAATTGTGGTGAAATATACATAACACACAATTACCATTTTTACCACTTACAGGTGTAAGTTCAGTGGCATTTAGTACATTCATACTAATGTGCAACCATCACCCAGCTTCCACCTCTAGAACATTTTCGTCTTGACAAACTGAAACCCTGGACCCATTAAACTCATTCCCTCTTCCACCTCCCCCAGCCCCTGGTAACCACCAGTCTACTTTCTTTGTCTTTTTTTAACTCATAAATGCGCGTGCCATGTTTATAAATACAAGTAAGTTAAATAAGTGCGTGTGAGAGAAGCATCTGGCGGGCAAGTTCCTTGGAATTGTTCTGCGTATGACTGAACATCGTCAAATGAGTAAATTCTGGCTGCCCACAGTGGGCTGGCCGTGGGCAGACCTTCGGGGTGCGAGGGAGGCCTCCACCTGGGTCTCCAGCCTCTTCTCCCTGTTGGCAGCTGCATGCTGTGCCCTCAATTCTGTTGCTTTGGGAGGGCTGGCCCTGCACATCCCCTGAGGCGTCCTCAGAACCCCCAAAGGGAATTTCTCATGTGCCGCGTGACCAGCAGTGTGAATCGGACTACCGCAAACGAATCTTCCGAAGGTGGTGACGCTTGGTTTCTGCAAGATGCAGAAACAAGCGAAAGCGTAATGCTATTCATGGACTGACTGACCACAAAATTAGAATCACCCTGGACATTCTTCTTGCCTCTGTATACATCATGCATGTTTTTCATTCACCATTTAAGCATCATTCTGTAACAGGGGTCAGCAAATTGTTTCTGTAAAGGGCCAGATGGTAAATATTTTAGGCTTTGGAACCGTTTAGTCTCTTAGAGATCTCAGCCCTGGGAGCATGAAAGCAGCCACAGGCAATATGTAAATGAAGGAGCACAGCCGTGTGCCAATAAAACTTTATTTACACAGGCTTGCGGGGGCGGGGGGGGGGGCGCTGGATTTGGCCAGGGGCCACAGCTTGCAACTCCTTTGCTCAGCTGTGTAATTCCCACCATGTGGTCATCAGCTAATTAACTAACGCTCTGTCCTTAAGTCTTTAAGTGGTTTCCATTTGGGGGCTGTTCTGGGCAGAGCTGGAGTAGGTGTCCTGTGGGTGAATCTTTGCACCCTGGGTTATTTCTGTGGGTAAAAATTCCCCAAAGTGGGGCTGCTGAAACTTGTGATGCTGATAAAGAGCAGTGTCTTGCCTCTATTCCTGCCAGCCTCCCAGAGCACCATGTGGGCTCACGTACTCTCAGGCAGGTAGCCCTGGTGACTGTCACTGCCTTGCCCTCTTTTGTAGGTGGGACACTGCTCAAGGAGGTGGGGCTGTGGCCTGGCTTGCACCTTTAGGGTCTGGCACGTGGGACTCGTGCTGGGCTGTGGGGTCCTTTGCCTTTGCTCCTGCTTGACTACCTTTTCCCGCAGGCCGTGTGGCCCGGGCTGGCCGAAGCGGCACGGCCTACTCCTTGGTGGCCCCAGATGAGGTCCCCTACCTACTGGACCTGCACCTGTTCCTGGGCCGTGCCCTGACCCTCGCCCGTCCCCACGAGGAGCTCTCCGGTGAGTGGAGGCTGGGGAGGGGCTGGGGTCCCCCCTGGAGTTCATGGTATGGATGGGGGTTGGAGGTGGGCCAAGCTGTCCTGGCTTGGGAACTTGACCCCAGGGGAAGATCCCTGTTGTTTTTTTTTTTTAATTTATTTATTTTATTCATTTATTTTTGGCTGCATTGTGTCTTTGTTGCTGTGCATGCAGGCTTTCTCTAGTTGCGGTGAGCGGGGGCTACTCTTCGTTGCGGTGCGCGGCCTTCTTATTGCGGTGGCTTCTCTTGTTGCAGAGCATGGGCTGTAGGCGCGTGGGCTTCAGGAGTTGTGGCTGGCGGTTTCTGGAGCGCAGGCTCAGTGGTTGTGGCTCACGGGCTTAGTTGCTCCGTGGCATGTGGGATCTTCCTGGACCAGGGCTCGAACCCGTGTCCCCTGCATTGGCAGGCGGATTCTTTTATTTATTTATTTGTGGTACGCGGGCCTCTCACTGTTGTGGCCTCTCCCGCTGTGGAGCACAGGCTCTGGATGCGTAGGCTCAGCGGCCATGGCTCACGGGCCCAGCCGCTCTGCGGCACGTGGGATCTTCCCGGACCGGGGCACGAACCCGTGTCCCCTGCATCGGCAGGTGGGCTCTCAACCACTGCACCACCAGAGAAGCCCAAGATTCCTGTAATTTAAAGTCAGTAAAGAGCCAGATAGTAAATATCTTAGGCTCTGCAGATCACATGATCCGTGGCAGCTCCTCACCCGTGCCCTTGTAGTGCAAAATTAGTCACAGACAACACAGAAATGAGTAGATGGGGCCATGTTCCATAAAACTGTACTTGTAAAAACAGTAGGAGCTGCTCAGTAAGTGATGGTTTCTGTTGTGGGGATTATTTTGTAATTCAGGACCCAGAGTGGGGCTGGGGAGGGGAGGTGGGGCCCTGGGCAGGTGGCTGGGCCGGAAGGCCTCTGACCAGGCCTCTGACCGAGCTCCTGGCGTGGAGGCAGGCGCGGGCGGCGGGGACGGCGTGCTGGGCCGGGTGCCGCAGAGCGTGGTGGACGATGAAGACTGCGGTCTGCGGACCAGCCTGGAGACGTCGCTGGAGCTTCGGGGCCTGGGCCGCGTGGCCGACAACGCCCAGCAGCAGTATGTGCGCTCACGGCCGGCGCCCTCACCCGAGTCCATCAAGAGGGCCAAGGAGCTGGACCTCTCGGGCCTGGGCCTGCACCCCCTCTTCAGTGAGTCCCTGCGTCAGGCGGGCGGGGGCTGGCGGCAGGCCCCGTGGAGCCCACTGCAGCTTCACGTGTCCCTCCGTCCCCCCCAGGCTCGTGCTTCCAGGAGGAGGAGCTGCAGCAGCTGCGGCTGGTGGACAGCATCAGGAACTACCGCTCCCGGGCGGTGAGTGCGGGGCCTCGGGGCTCCGGTTGAGCTCCTGACCCCCTGCAGGTCCCCAGCAGGGATTTTCTCAACCCGCGGCTCTGGCCGTGTCAGCACCTCTGTAGCCACCCCTTGTTCTGGAACCATCCCTGCTGGTCCACAGCAGGTTTCCCACCCCTTGCATACAGTTGGGTAGACTGAGGCTCACAGAGGGCAATGACACACCCTAGGCTGTCAGAGGCCTGAGGAGCTGGCTTTCGATAGCCTCTTCTCTCCTCCTGATTCCCATCGGGTGCCCCATCTTGTGCCTCTGGGAGGTGTACCCAAAAGCAGGAAAGGCCTGCCAGCCAGCGTCAGGAGAAAGGGGCTGGAGCCTGTTGTGGTTAAGGGCACTGGTTTTGGAGCCAATGAACCTGGGTTGAGATCCCAAATCTGGCTTGTCCCAGCTGTGTGACCTTAGGCAGGCTACTCGCCTTCTCTGGGCCTCCCTTTGTAATTGTGAAAAGCAGGTAACTAGTGTAAGGGAATTGGGAGGAATGCTGGACAGAGCACACCAAGCTGGGGAGGGTAGAGTTGGGGAAGAAGCGGCCAGTGGGTGAAGGCCTTGGGTGTCCCCTCCACAGACCATCTTTGAGATCAACGCTTCCAGCCGGGACCTGAGCAGCCAGGTGATGCGTGCCAAGCGGCAGAAGGATCGTAAATGCATCGCCAGCTTCCGGCAGAAGCGGCAGAAGCGGCAGGAGCAGCAGGAGGGCCCGGCCATCCCAGCCCCGAGCCTCCCAGCACCGCAGGAGGAGCAGCCTGAGAAGGAGGAGGCGGCAGGAGACAGTGTGGAGGTGCAGGCCCCACCCTGGGGACCCTGGAGTCTGGCCTGGGGCTGGGGGAGCAGTGGGTCAAGTCCCAGCAGCCCATGGGGCAGACCTCAGGGCTCTGAGCAGTCACTGGGGGTGGATGCAGTGATTCCAGTCCCATCTCCGATGCTTGTGGAAATCAGTGACCCAGCCTCAGCCTCCCCATCTGCGGAATGGGATCATAGTCTCGTCCACCATTCCTCGCCTGAAGCCCTGGGGGCCAGATGTGATTCGGGATTCAGAATCTTTACGGTGGGTCCACTGTGTATGATGTAACACCCTCAGCAGGGTCTGGGGTGTCACGGTCGTCAAATGCATCAGTTTCCACAGTGAGACCCACACCGAGAGGATGGACAAAGCCTCTTTTCAGCTCAGGTCAGCTTTTGCCACCAAGTGAATCTCAGGAAAGTTTGTTTTCAGAATGTTGTGGACTAGGGCTTTGCAGCCAACTGACTGTGGTACCCGCTCCTGGGTCCGCTGGGCAGATTCAGGATGGTACGTGGAGGATTCCCACAAGCCTAGGTAGCCCTGTCATTGTCATCATCATCGCCTTGCCTCAGCTTGGGGTCCGGCAGGTGGGAAGGGGCAGAGCCGGGACTGTTGGTGGCAGTGGGGGCATGACTCAGGCAGGGTCAGGCACTGGGTCTTCATGGCGAAAAGCAGGGCTGGGGGGCCAGAGTGTCCCGTTCGCCTGGTGGGTAGGGCCCTGGGCCTGCTCGTCTTATGTTTGATTTGGACAGAGGGTACAGTAGGCAAGAAAATGCACTTGAAAACCCCTGGACTAGTCCACGTCATAGAGAGCAAGTCCAGACCCAGAGAGGGACAGGGCCTTGCCTTGGTCAGATGATCTGGGGGACCAAGCTGGGACTTGAACGTGGTGGGTCTCATCCTAGTTGGCACTCTGCCCTCCCCCACTCCCACCTGTCCTGCCTCTGCTGGTGCTTGAGGCAGGGGTTGTTGTGCTGCACGTGCAGATGAGGAAACGGAGGGTCTCAATGGCAACACCAAGCTTTCAAAGTCCCAGCAGCCCCTGACCCTCAACCCTAGCTGGGCTGGTGGGTGGGGAGGCCAGTCCACTCCCTGGGGCCTACAGGTGACACTGGGCCCCGGTCCACCAGGACCTCTTCACAGAGGTTGTGGGCCGGAAGCGGCAGCAGCCAGGACCCAACCGAGGAGCCAAGAGGCGGAGGGAGGAGGCCCGGCAGCGGGACCAGGTGTTCTACATCCCCTACCGGCCCAAGGACTTCGACAGCGAGCGGGGGTGAGTGGCCGCTGGTCCCGGGTGGGGCAGGCGGGCCTGATGGGCCCCCCTCCCAACCCCGTGGTATCTCCCCACCCTCCCTCTGCAGCCTGAGCATCGGTGGGGACGGGGGTACCTTCGAGCAGCAGGTGGCTGGCGCTGTCTTGGACCTGATGGGGGACGAAGGCCAGAGCCTGACCAAGGGCCAGCAGCAGCTCAAGTGGTGAGTGAGCCAGTGGGCACACCTCTTCCATGCCCGCCTGTCTGCCGCTTGGTCCCCACAAAAGGTGACCCCCTCCTATCCTAACTCCTGTTTGATCCCCTAGAGCAGGAATTATGACATCCTCACCCCTCATTTGGTCCTCAGCACAGATTATGACGCCCACCCTGTCCTGCCCCCATGTGGTCATACACAACAGGGATCTTGACCCCATCTGTCCTTTTGGGGGGCTAGTCTTGCTAGACAGGGGCTCATGACCCAGTTTGCCCATTTGGACTCTGGTTCTGGAGAAGTGATGTGGCTCAACCCAGGGTCACAGAGCCAGGAGGCGGCCAGGTGGGGGTTGGGAACCCTCCAGGGTCCCTTGTCCCTGACCCAGGCCCCCAGGTTGGAGCTAATCCCCTGACTGCCACACTGCCTTTTGAGACCTGGGCTGCCAGGGAGTGGTGAGGAGGGCCAGGGAACGGGCCTTTATGGGGCACCTGCTGCCTGCCAGACGCCCGGCACGCTGCTTTCCTTGAATCTTCCAACGACCCAATGAGAGGGTCAGGGGGAAACAGGCCCGGAGGGGAAGCGGGCCACCTCCCTCCACAGCACACCTCCCAACTCTTCCCACAGGGACCGGAAGAAGAAGCGGTTTGTGGGACAGTCAGGACAGGAGGACAAGAAAAAGATCAAGACGGAGAGTGGCCGCTATATCAGCAGCTCCTACAAGAGGGACCTGTATCCTGGAGCGGAGTGGGGGGCAGAGGGGGTGGAGCCAAGCGCCTTCTATATCCACATCTATTGTGGGTGGGGGGCGGGGTCAGGAAGGGGCGTGGTCTGGCTCCTCAACCACCCCAGCTCCTACAGGTGGGGGCTAGAGGGGGGGCGGGGTCGAGCGGATTCAGCCACCAGACCCCCTATAGGTAAGGCCTATATCCTCTGGGGGGTGGGCGGGGGGGCCCTGCTCCCAGCCCACGGTTGTCTAGGGCATCTTTCTCTGGATGCTGCACGCAGCTTCCTTAATGCAGCCTCCCAGCTACCAAAAGTGGAAACAGAAGCAGAAAATTGATGATCGTGACTCAGAAGAAGAAGGGACATTTGAACGGCGTGGCCCAGAGCGAAGAGGTGGTAAGCGCGGCCGAGGGCAAGGTGAGAGCCAGGGTAGGATCGTCCTTAAAACGCAGGTTGCCAAGTAGCACATTTGGTCATCTTGGGGGCTTGGTCCTCTTGATCTGGCCTGGGTCCCTCAGTGGGTGACACGCTAAGGTGGGATTTGAACTCAGCTCTGCTGCAGGAGCTTGTGCTCAGTGACCTCGGCTTGGGCCAGCTGCCCTGCGTGCCAGGACCTCGGTCAGCCCCTCAGGGCAGAGGAGCACCTGGGGAGTGGTGACACTCGTGACTCTGAAGGGAGGAGACTGGAGCCTGGGCCCGTCCCACTGCAGCCCCACCTTTGGGGCCAAGCTTGCTGTCAGAGAGGGGCTCCCGCTTGCTGTCTGGGGCCAGGCTGCGTGCTGGAGCCTCGCCGCACGTGACCTGGGGGCGAGAAGACTTGAGAATGGCCGGCTTTCAGGCCAGGAAACAAGTCGCAGTGACTGGCCCTGGGTCCCCCGCCTGCCTGCTGCCTCCCCCGGCCACCCCCGCCAGGGTTGGGGAGCTTGAACCTGTCCTGGGCCTCTTTCCGCTGGGCCCTGGCCCTGCTTGTCTCCCCCGAGCCCGCAGGGCTGCTCACTGCCTCTTCAGCATCCGAGTCTGTGTCCTTCAGCCTGGGGACGCTGTCTGTCACGGCTCCAGGTGGCCCTCTGCTCTGCCTCTCCCAGGGCCTCCTCTGTTCTCTGCACGTTCCCCCTGTCCTTGTTGACATTTCCTCTGACGGTGGATACCTCTTCTGTTTCTCCCTGTTTCTGTCTTGGATTTTCTCCGACGCATCCTCTCTCTGTTGTTCTGTAGGTGTCTTTCTCTCCAGGTCTCTGTTTCTCTTTTTGCCTCTGACTCTGTATCCCTGTCCATCTCTCTGTCTCTTTCTTTGTCTCTGTTTCTCCCCATCTGTCTCTGTCTTTCTGTATCTCTCTCCATCTCTCTCATTGTTCCTGTTCCTTTCTCTCCACGCACACACGCACACGCACACACATGCGTGCACACACACACCCCTCCCAGTCTCTGTCTCTCCTCCTCTCTTTGTCTTTCTGTGGGCGTGTCCCTGCCTCCCCCGGACCCCCTCATCCCTCAGTCCTCAGCTCCCAGTTTTATCTGGAGTGAAGCCGGCTGCTGCTGTGGGCTTGCTGGACCCGGGGTGGTGAGGATGGCCTGTGAGCTTCGGGAAAAAGCAGCTGTTCTCCCCCTGTGCTTTGTCCTCACTGTGTGTGTGTGTGGGTCCTTGACAGGTGGCCTGGCCCCTGTGGCCGCCTTAATGGCCATCTGTGTGGGAGCCCTGCAAGGCCACTGCTGTGGGAGGGGAGGAGCTGGGTGAGGCAAGTGAGTACAGAAGAGGAGGGGCCAGGCCTTAGTGGGGAGCCAGGGGCTGGGGGGCAGACCTGCCCGCCCAGAGAGCCGGGAGGTGGCGGGCGGGGCCACCAACCACTGCTGCTGCTGCTGGTGCCGCTTTGCTGGGTGACCTTGGATAAGTCCCTTCCCCTCGCTGGCCTTCTCTGATTTCTCTCCTGCCAGAGGGAGGTTAAGCTACAGCCTGTTTTCATCTAACAAGCCTAGAGCATGTAGTCCAGAGAGACAGGGTTTAGAGTCTGTCTGGGTCCCCAGTGCCTGGCATAGAGGAGGCACTGAAAAGCCTTTGTTGAATGATTTATGATTGTAATAGTTACACTTAGGAGGCCATACTGTGGGCTAGGCCTTGTTCTGAACCCTGCACACATAGTAACCCATTTACTCCACATTAGGACTTATGAGGTAGGTGTTCTTATTCGTAATTCATAGGAGAGGAAACTGAGGCACAGAGAAGTAAGGTAGTTGGCCCCAGGTCCAAGAGGTCACAGCTGGGACTTGATCCCTGGCAGTTTGGGCTAGAGGGTCCATGCTATTGCCCATTACAGTAGACTACTTAAGCTTTATTAAGCACTTACCATCTGCCACATGTTGGGGCCACAGCAGTGAACACAGAACGAGAGCGGGGACAGGGGAGCATCCCGGAGGCTTCTGGGAGGAGGAGACATTGGGAGTCGACCCAAAGCCTGAACTCCCTGAATCTCCATCCTGGCAGGTGCATCCCAGCCCCGCACCCCTGGTGCCCCCACAGGCCGCGTGCGCTCAGAGCTCAAGACCAAGCAGCAGATCCTGAAGCAGCGGTGCCGAGCCCAGAAGCTGCGCTTCCTGCAGCGTGGAGGCCTCAAGCAGCTCTCTGCCCGCAACCGGCGCCGCGCCCGGGAGCTGCAGCAGGGCGCCTTCGGCCGGGGCGCCCACTCCAAGAAGGGCAAGATGAGGAAGAGCCTGTAAGGAAGGTGATACAGCCCCGTGGTTCCTCACCTGGTCCAAGCGTGGACATAAGCAATGTTCCCCGTGTACCACTGTGTGCCTGGCCCTGAGCTGGATGCTGGGGGGCTCCCTGCAGAAGCCGTGGTCCATGCAAAGGAGTGCTTGCTATACGGCCGCAAAGGGGCAGCAGCTGCCTCTGCCTAAGACAGGGCACGTTTGAGCAGGGTGTTGAAGGGTTCATAGGAGTTTGCCAGCAAGGCCAGGCAGGCCACGATCTGAGTTGGCAACTCGGCTGCTGCTGCTGTGTTCTGGATTCAGAGGTGGTGGCCACATGGGTGTGAGCCCTGAGTCCTGAGGCCTAGTGATGTATTTTTAATGTAATAAACCTTTATTGAGCACCTCCAGTGGACCAGGAGCATTGAGTTGGAAGGGACAGACCCGGGTACTAGAGTCCCAGCTAGTGTGCGGATGAGCCGAGAGCATGTGGGCAAGTCCCGAGTGGGTTCTGCTGGAATCTCCATTTTGCAGATGAGGAAAGTTAGGCTCAGAGGGTGGGTCGGTTGCTCAGATGGGAACGCCCCAAAGCTGGCAGTCAGTCCCCTTCCTCCCACCAGGACAGGCTTGCAGCTGGGACTGGACGGTGGGAGGGAGACAGCACGTAGAGTCTGGGTGCAGAGGGTGCAGTGTGCTTCCTGGATGTGAAGGAGTTCACACTGTCCCCACACACCCAGAGGTCAAAACCTGTCCTGGCCTCTGTCCTGCTTTAAGCCCTGTTCTCCTCAGCCCCTGTTGGGGGTCCTGGGAAGGTCAAGGGCAGCCTCCAGTAGCTGGATTCTCAGAATGGCCATCACTCAGCGCCAGTCCACGACGGAGGAGCCTTTGTGAGCAAGCGCCCCAGGATTGGGTGTCTGCCGTGTGACCCTCTTGCTGGTCCTCCTTTATTTTACTTTACTTACCAAACACTCATCTAAAATTTACCAGAAATTTTGCACCAGGCCCCATTTCAAGCATCTGACAAACATCAGCTTGTTTAAATACCCCCAACTGGGACCTCCCTGGTGGCGCAGTGGTTAAGAATCCGCCTGCCAATGCAGGGGACATGGGTTTGATCCCTGGTCCAGGAAGATCCTACATGCCGCAGAGCAACTGAGCCTGTGTGCCACGGCTACTGAGCCTGGGCTCTAGAGCCTGTGAGCCACAACTACTGAAGCTCGTGCACCTAGAGCCCGTGCTCCACAACAAGAGAAGCCACTGCAATGAGAAGCCTGCATACCGCAACAAAGAGTAGCCCCTGCTCGCCACAACTAGAGAAAGCCTGTGCAGCAACAAAGACCTAATGCAGCCAGAAATAAATAAGTAAATAAATTTATTAAGAGGAAAAAAATCCCCCATCTGCCCTGGGTGGGAGGACCAGGTCCCAGGTCCCATGGTGGATGTGGGATTGGTGCCCTCCATGTAGCCCACATTCACTTAGTATTTGCTGTGTGCTCCTCATGCCCACCCCACTGCAATCTGAGCGGTCACAGCCCTCCTGTCTTTCTCGTGAGAGCCACTCAGCCCGTACCCCGCAGGAATTGTGTACCTCCTGGGGGCCCCTCCCCCACTGCTCACCTGGGTCAGGGTCAGGAGGCGGGGACGGCGGGCTTGGCCTGATGGAGGCCGGCCAGCATGGCGGAGAGGTCCAGGATGAAGAGCTTCACCTGGGGGTTCCAACACAGCCAGAGTCAAATCCCAGCCTCTTGAGTGTCCAGTACCCACCCACCCCCAAAACCCCAGAGGCTGCAAAGCAGGGGTGGGGGATAGAGACCCTTATTAGACAGCAATGATGGTGGTTCCCTGGGGCAGTGAACCTGGCCTAAACCATTCTGGGTTTTTTTGTTTTTGTTTTTTTTGGTGGTACGCAGGCCTCTCACTGTTGTGGCCTCTCCTGTCGCAGAGCACAGGCTCCGGACGCGCAGGCTCAGCGGCCATGGCTCATGGGCCCAGCCGCTCCACGGCATGTGGGATCTTCCTGGACCGGGGCACGAACCCGTGTCCTCTGTATCGGCAGGCGGACTCCCAACCACTGCGCCACCAGGGAAGCCCCCATTCTGGGTTTTTGAAGCCTCAGTCCAAGCTTCCCAAACAGTTGATTCGCGGGCACCTTCAGTTTTCTAGATGGCTATCACCTGTATTATAGTTGAATTAGTATTTTCACTTGCATCAATTTTTTTTCCTTTTAATTGGATTAGTCGTGTTCACTGGTATATGACCTACTCTTATCTTCTCCATGGGGCACCCTCCTTTATTTTAATTAACCTATTTATTGGTACAAACTTAGTGAACACCCACGGATCCACTGCCAAGACCTAGAACTTGATGCAAACTTATCCTTGGGCTCTTCCTTCACATTTGTCACCGAAATAAACATCTGACAAGGAAACTCTATCTCTACCAAAAGTGGAAAGAGATTAAATTACTCCTTGCCGTAAGTAAGGGGTAACTGGAAAAATAACGAAATGAAAATGAAGCCTGGTTACTCAATTCTGGCAGCTACCATTACCCACAGAGGGTGTGAGCCCCCAGGCCCTGGAGACCAGGGAGTATTATGAGGTTAAAGGCATAGTTGCTGCCCCCCTGCCGCCATTGAACCTTTCTCCTTGGTAAGATCAGATGGTTGGTTCAAAAAGCACTGGCTTTCCATCACTCTGATACCAAAACCAGAAAAAGATATCACAAAAAAAATTATAGACCAATATCACTGATGAACACAGACGCAAAAATCCTGAACAAAATACTAGCAAACAGAATCCAACAGCACATTGAAAGGATCATACACCATGATCAAGAGGGATTTATCCCAGGGATGCAAGGATTCTTCAATATACACAAATCAATCAATGTGATACACCACATTAACAAATTAAGGAATAAAACCCAAATGATCCTCTCAATAGATACAGAAAAAGCTTTTGACAAAGTTCAACACCCATTTATGATAAAAACTCTCCAGAAAGTGGGCATAGAGGGAACCTACCTCAACATAATGAAGGCCATATATGACAAACCCACAGCAAGCATCGTACTCAATGGTGAAAAAGCATTTCCACTAAGATCAGGAACAAGACAAGGCTGTCCACTCTCACCACTCTTATACAACATAGTTTTTGAAGTCCTATTCACAGCAATCAGAGAAGAAAAAGAAATAAAAGGAATACAAATTGGGAAAGAAGAAGTGAAACTGTCACTGTTTGCTGATGACATGTTACTATACATAGAAAATCCTAAAGATGCCACCAGAAAACTACTAGAGCTAATCAATGAATTTGGTAAGGTTGCAGAGCACAAAATTAATGCACAGAAATCTCTGGCATTCCCATACACCAACAACGAAAAATCAGAAAGAGAAGTTATGGAAACATTCCCATTTACCATTGCAACAAAAAGAATAAAATACCTAGGAATAAACCTGCCGAAGGAGGTGAAAGACTTGTACTCAGAAAACTATAAAACACTGATGAAAGAAATCAAAGATGACATAAACAGATGGAGAAATACACCATGTTCTTGGATTGGAAGAATCAATATTGTGAAAATGACTATACTGCCCAAAGCAATCTACAAATTCAATGCAATCCCTAGCAAACTACCAATGACATCCTTCACAGAATTAGAACAAAAAATTTTACAATTCGTATGGAAACACAAAAGACCCCGAATAGCCAAAGCACTCTTGGGAAAGGAAAATGGAGTTGGAGGAATCAGGCTCCCCAACTTCAAACTATACCACAAAGCTACAGTAATCAAGACAGTATGGTACTGGCACAAAAACAGAAATATAGATCAATGGTACAGGATAGAACGCCCAGAGATAAATCCACGCACATATGGCCACCTAATTTATGACAAATTGCAAGAACATACAGTGGAGAAAAGACAGCCTCTTTGATAAGTGGTGCTGGGAAAACTTGGACAGCTACATGTAAAAGAATGAAATTAGAACAATAAACATAAACAAAAATAAACTCCAAATGGATTAAAGACTTAAATGTAAGACCAGACACTATAAAACTCTTAGAGGAAAACATAGGAAAAACACTCTTTGACATAAACCGCAGCAAGATCTTTTTGACCCACCTCCTAGAGTAACGGAAATAAAAACAAAAATAAACAAATGGGACTTAATTAAACTTAAGAGCTTTTGCACAGCAAAGGAAACCATAAACAAGACAAAAAGACAATCCTCAGAATGGGAGAAAATATTTGCAAATGAAACAATAGACAAAGGATTAATCTCCAAAATATACAAACAGCATATGGAGCTCAATATCAAAAAAACAAACAATCCAGTTAAAAAATGGGCAGAAGACCTGAATAGACATTTCACCAAGGAAGACATACATGAAAAGATGCTCAACATCACTAATTATTAGAGAAATGCAAATCAAAACTACAATGAGAAACCCCCTCATGCCAGTCAGAATAGCCATTATCAAAAAATCTAGAAACAATAAATGCTGGAGGGCTTCCCTGGTGGCGCAGTGGTTGAGAGTCCGCCTGCCGATGCAGGGGACATGGGTTCATGACCCGGTCCGGGAAGATCCCACATGCCGTGGAGTGGCTGGGCCTGTGAGCCATGGCTGCTGAACCTGCGCGTCCGGAGCCTGTGCTCCACAACGGGAGAGGCCACAACAGTGAGAGGCCCGCGTACCGGTTAAAAAAAAAAAAAAATGCTGGAAAGGGTGTGGTGAAAAGGGAACCCTCTTGCACTGTTGGTGGGAATGTAAATTGATACAGCCACTATGGAAAACAGTATGGAGGTTCCTTAAAAAACTAAAAATAGAACTACCATATGACCCAGCAATCCCACTACTGGGCATATACCCTGAGAAAACCATAATTCAAAAAGAGTCATGTACCAAAATGTTCACTGCAGCACTATTTACAATAGCCAGGACATGGAACCAACCTAAATGTCCATCAACAGATGAATGGATAAAGAAGATGTGGCACATACATACAATGGAATATTACTCAGCCATAAAAAAAACGAAATTGAGTTATTTGTAGTGAGGTGGATGGACCTAGAGTCTGTCATACAGAGTGAAGTAAGTCAGAAAGAGAAAAAGAAATGCCATATGCTAATGGATATATATGGAATCTAAAAAAAAAAAAAAAAAAGGTACTGATGAACCTAGTTGCAAGGCAGGAATAAAGAGGTAGACATAAAAAGTGGACTTGAGGACATGGGGTGGGAGGGTGAAGCTGGGGCGAAGTGAGAGTGGCATTGACATATACACACTATGGAATGTAAAATAGTTGGCTGGTGGGAAGCAGCAGCATAGCACAGGGAAATTGGTGCTTTGCGATGACCTAGAGGGGTGGGATAGGGAGGATGGGAGGGAGGCTCAAGAGGGAGGGGATATGGGGACATGTGTAGGCATATGGCTGATTTGCTTTGTTGTGCAACAGAAACTAACACAGTATTGCAATTATACTCCAATTATGCTCCAATAAAGCAATTATACTCCAATAAAGATTATACTCCAATAAAGCAATTATACTCCATAAAGCTCTATTAAAATAAAATAAGATAAAAAGGACTGGCTTTTGCCTGTTGCTTCATATCAAGCCTCTGTCCCTCCTAGAATCGTCTTTTGTACCTTGGGGTACCCGGGCAACACTTGAGAGAACAGTGGTGTACATACGAATCCACCCGACTCAGGATGTGGCACAAAGGTAGGCTCTGGGGACCCAGTTCTTGGCATTTGGTTGGAATTCTGGCTGCAGGACAGGAGTGGGATGGGATGGGTTAAAGGCAGGGGTGTTTCCTCCACTTCTCAAAGGGGCCATGCTTTGGGAACCCACTAGAATCAACAGAAGTGTCCAAAGTCAGAAACCCCCTGCCTCTGTTGTAAACCATGTCACATGTTCTACCACCTTGCAAACCGAGTGAATAGAAAAGCCGGGCATACTTGGTACACAATGACATTTGTAATGCCATCGTACAGAAAGAAAAACCACTGTACAACGCTGCCCTCACGCTTCCCAGGGAAGCCAAGGCCTGACTGTGTGGGAGCCAGAGGGTCAGGGACTAATTAAAGGTGAGTCTCCATCTCCTGGTTTCTTGTCGATGTCACGTTTGTGCTTTTGGTCCTGAGACAGAAGAACTCTTGGCATAACTGTATTGTACCCATCAGTATATACCCCGGCCTCCTGCACAGTGAGGGCACTGAGACCCAGAGAAGATCTTCTGACCTCATAGCAGGTGACCAGCAGAGCCGAGACCAACCCAGGGCTCCCGGGCAGGGGCCCGGGCGGCCACGGAGCTAGGAGACTGGGCTCTGATCGCAGAGGGTCATGCTTAACCCAGAGAAGGCGGGATTTCAGGCACCATGATGTTCCCAACCCTTAGGGGGCAGGAGGTGACATAAAGAGAGATCCTCACCTGCTCCAGCTGCCCCTCGGTGTCCTCGATGTCCAGGGCAGGTGGGCGCCTCTGGTGCTGGCACACTAGCTGGAACAGGTTGAGTGCGGCCATCCTGGTGCGTCCCAGGAGCAGGGTCTTCTCAGCCGCGGTGTTCTGGATCTGAATATACTTGGATTCCTGGAAAACACCGCCCCCTTCCCCATTAAGGTGTGAGCTGGCCTGAGGAGGGCTGGGACCACATTCGCGTCCACTTCCCACCAGTCATAGATGCCCCTAGGTGCTATCAGGGAGAGGAGTGCTGGACTCGGGTGTCAAGTTCTCATAGGAAGGGCCTCCTGCGCCCTAAAGTGCTTTCCGATGCCTGAAACCTGCCCATGAGCGTAGCGTTGCCCCATATGGCACTCCTCCCGGCGGTGGGAGGCTGGGGTCCCGGGCGCCCACCTCCTCCCGGCGGCGGTACCCAGTGCAGCGTGCGCTCCCGCGCCGCCTCCAGTTGCTCCAGCAGTTGCGCTCGCCGCTGGCCCTGCCGCAGCAGCTCGTCCTGCCAGGTGTCCCGCAGCCGCCGCAGCCGCGCGCGCGCCTCCTCCAGCTCCGCGAGCCGCTGGCGCTCCGTGAGCCTCAGCGCCGCCTGCGTGTCGGCCAGGCTGTCGAAGCGCGCCATCAGCTCGGGGACCTCTTGGAACTGGGATGGGGTCGGGAGGGGGACTCACCGGGACTGCAGCCCCCCTGCCCTTCCTCGCCCTACCATCCCCCGCGCCTCCTCATCCCAACTGTGAAATGGGGGCATCACACAGCCCCTGCCCCAGAAGTGTGATTACTCCGGCCCCTCCCCACCTCCACCATCAAACCTAGCTAAGCTTCACTGCCTGTGATTAATACTAAGTCACTGTTTCATTCAACTAATACTGAGTGTTTGGATTCCCCCTCCCCCCACCTGCCTGTGTGTCCTTGAGTAAGTTATCTTTCTGAGCCTCAGTTGCCCATCTGTAAAATGGGGTTGGCAATAACAAGACTCACTTCACTGGACCTTGGAGAGAATTCAAGAACAAAGCGTGTTCCTGACATACAGTTAGTGCTCAATAAGTGGTGACTCCTGGCATACAGTTAGCGCTCCAGTAGTGCACACTTCCAAAGCCGTCCCTGAGGCTGCCTGGGGCTGCACGTGGCGCTGAACACCAAAACCTCCTGCAGGGCGCTCACCTCCGGCAGCTGCTCCAGTACTTGCCCCAGCAGGCGCGCGCAAGGCTCGAGGCGCCAAAGCAGGCGCTGCAGCCGCGCGCGCTCCCGCTGCAGCTCCTCCAGCTGAGCCCGAAGCCGCAGCGCCTCCGCCTCCCGGCGGCCCGCCAGTTGCCGCTCCTCCGCCGCCCTCCGCAGTGCGCGGCTGCGCCGGGCCTCCGCATCCTGGGAAGGAGGGATGGAGAGGAGGCGACGACCCCCAGGACTTGGGAGCCTGCGGAGCTTGTCGCATCCACTCCACCCCAACATTCGCACGCTGAGTCACGGGTTGCAAATAGATGGCCCACGGGCCAAATCCAGCCAGAATCTCTGATTTTGGTCCCACTCCTCTCCCACGCTTTTTAAAATGCTTCAAGCAGTAGTGTGTATTTCCCACCACTCCCTTTTGTGTTGGTAAGCCCACTTTTTAAGTTTACGTCTGGCTCCTTTAGGATTGTGACTTTGTGACCCTCTGCCCTGCCTCCCCCCAGCAGGCTCCACCTACCTGCAAAAATTTTTCAAAGCGGACAAAGGACCCCTTTAACTCCTGCTCTTTCTGTTCCAATTGTTCCCACCGCTGTTTCAGGGATGCCTGCATAGTCTGGAACACCTGGGGGGTAAGTTGTGGGTGTCTGTGTTTGTTTGGGGTTTCAAGTCATCCAGCGCTTTCACGCTCACACTTAACCTCGCTCACCTTTTGCCCTTAATCTTTTTTTTTTTTTTTTGGCTGCTGCCTTGCCGCGTGTGGCATCTTAGTTCCCATGCCCCCTGTGGAAGCGCGGAGTCCTAACCACTGGACCACCAGGGAAGTCCCTTTTGCCCTTAATCTTGTCACTGCACCCTTGCTCAAATCCACCCGTGGCTCTCACCACCCACGATGAAACCCAAATTCCCTCCTGTAGCCCCTGCGTGTCAGCATGCCTGCTCTTCCTTGGGGCCTCATCTTACCCTCTCTCCTCTGACACTGTCTTCTAGCCTCTTACCCACCTGTGTTTTGTCCTTGCCTTCCTGTCTTTGTATATGTTGCTCCCTCTGCCTGTTTCTCCCTCCTCACCCTGTCCCCCTTTGCTGGATAAGCCGACTTGCCCTTCAGCATTCCCTAAGACATCACTTCCTCCAGGAAGTCCTCCATGACCACCCCTGGGTAGAGATAGGGGCTTTCTCTGGGCTCCCACAGCCCTTGCTCAGTGCTTCCCCCCTCACAGCCATCACCACCTGGACGCTTGTCTGTCCGCTTCTCTACGCTGTGAGCCCATGAGGGCAGGGCCTGTGGTGAGACCTCTAGATCCCAGCGCAGTGCCCTGCATGCAGTAGCTGCTCAGTGCATATTTATTTGCACAAACCACTGATCTCATTTGATGCCCCGTTTGACAGACGAGGAAACCAAGGCTCAGGACGGTGATTTGTCTCAGACCTTGTAGGAATAAGTTGGCTCCATCACTTTCCCATCTTTTTCTTTCCATCTTTTTTTAACTTTTTGTCCCCAAAAGTTTCAGGGACTGCATTGAGTGGCTCACCTCCTTCTGGGCCTGAAGGCCCTGGTCCGCATCCACCAGTTCCTGCCTCTTCTCCAAGAGACGCAGCAGTGGCGGTGGGACGTGGTCCACATTCTGCCCCTGGATCTTCCTGGAGGGGCTCGAGGAAGAGGTGAGGGTGAAGGAGGCAAGAGTCAGGGCCCCCAAACTCCCCACTGGTGCCTGACATACCCCAACTAGCTACCTCCTGGCTGTTGAATTTTTCATTCATTCAACAAATTGTCCCGAGCACCTACTCTGTACCAGGCACTGTTCTGGGCACTGGGGATGCAGCCCTGATCAAGACAGACAGATCCCTGCCCTCCAGGAGCTGCCGTCCTGCTGGGGACCACAGAAAAAAAGCTAGCAAATAATAATAAATAATGCTAGGACATGGCAGGTGCTAAGATGAAAAATTCAGCAGACTGAAGGGACTCTCTCAATAGGAAGATAGAAAAGTCTCTGGGGGGGGGGACATCTGAGCAGAAGCTTGAAGGGGAAGAGGGAGGGAGCCATGAGGATACCGCAGGGAACAGATTCTAGGCCGAGGGAATGGCCTATGACAAACCCCGAGGGAAGGACCTTGGTGTGTAGAAGGAGCTGCCAGGAGGCCAGTGCAGTTGGAGGGGAGGAAGGAGCAGAGAGACGGGAACTGAGATCAGGGAAGTTGTGAGGGTGACTGCGGTGGGCTGTGATGAGGGGGTACTTTGGCCTTGACTCTGAGTGAGGTGGGAGGCCTGGGAGGGTTTGGAGCAGAGGAGGGAATCCCCTCTGGCTCCTGTGGGGAGCAAGAACAACAGGAGGGGCAGGGCAGCTGCAGGGGACCAGGGACGGGTCACAGGATAATGCGGAGAGGATGGGGCTCTGATCTGAGTGGGTGCAGTAGAGAGGTAAGGAGGGGGCGGTTCTGGATACCACTGGAGAGCAGAGCTGATGGGGTGACGAGAGGGGGAGAAAGGAGTCGAAGGGGAACCTAGATGCTGGAAGGTTGTTGCTGATAGCGGGCTGAGTGGGAAGCAGGGAGATCAGCTCTTCGCTAAGGCCAAGTTGAGACTGAGCTGCCTATTGACCTCTGCGGGAAGGATCCAGGGGGAGGCTGGGATCTGGAGCCAGGCTCACAGGGGAGAGGAGGGGCTGGACACAGCTCTGCAGGGTCGGCCCTGTAGGGAGCAGAAGGGATGCACTGCCATTCCACTAGGCAAGGCTCTCCCAGCTCTGGTCCAGGGGAAACCCTCCCATTTTACTGATTCTGAGACTGAAGATGGGACCCCCGGCCACACTGCTGAAACAAGGCAGGCACCGGACAAGCTTCCTCCACTCTTCCTTTAAAATGCAGTTTGCAGTGAGAGGGGGCAAGAGCTCGAAGAGTAATTCCTTCCCACCTTGGATCAAATGATATAATCTCAGCTGGATATCAACTAGGGATGGGGATCGAGAACAGGTTAGAGACCTGGGCCTTTGACCCAGCTCTGCCCTAACTACCCCTGAGACCTTGAGGAAATTGCCATTTCCTTCGGAGCTTCAGTTTCTTCCTCTATGAAGTGGGGGCAATAATCCCCCACCAAGAACTGCCCGAGGAAGCCAGAACCCAGGGGTAGGGGGAAGGGAGGGATCTTCCCACCTGCTCCTGCCCTCCTTTCAGCCCCCCCCTGCCACCCCACGCCACTCACGGAGACAGTTTCTCTTGCAAGGCCAGTCGGAAATATTTCTCCCAGGGCACTGCCATTCTCCTGGCAATTGCCCCAGGCTTGCTTTCTTTCTGGAGTTTGCACTAGCCTAGAGGAGGCCCTGGAGGGTTCTGATGGAGGGTTTGCACGCTCAGTATTCCCGGAAGGCAGCCACCGAGCCAGCCTCGGTCGCCCGGGCAACCAACGACACAACATTCCATTGCCTGCCTGAGGCCTGGAGAATCCACCCGGAGAGGGAGAGAGAGGGGGCTGCAGGGAGGGGAGCATCTTCTGCCCGGTCTGGAGGAGGCTTGAACTCCCAATCTAAATTGGGGTGCAGTGAACAGGACGTGGGTCTCTTGGCCAATAATTTGCCCCTCGGTGCCCCATGTCTGGTCAAACCTCTTCCTGGATGGGTGGAATGGGGCCTCACTAATGTGGCTGTGTGCTCAGATGTCTGTTCAAATGAGTAATTATTGGACACCCACTGTTTGCCAGGTCCTTGGGGGGCAGGCATTCACTCCCTGGCAAGGTGCTGAGGTCCTACTATGTTCCAGCCCTTTGATGGTCCACTCCCATTGCTGGCTACCCTAGCCTTGTCTCACGGAGCCCCCAGCCTGGTTAGGGAGATAAAGCAGAGGGGCCATCAGCACTACCCTGTGGAAACCAGCTTGGAGGGACCCAGAATCTGCATTTGGAGGATGGGGGGTAGGGGAGGAGGTGACATAGCTTGCGCAATTACAGTGGGTCAGACACTGTCCTGAGTACTCTACTTACGGTATCTAATTTAATCTTTAAAACAGCACTGCCGGGAGTGGTAATAGAGAAAAGTACCCAGAGTAATATTACAAATACTCATGCGTCCGCCAACTGGAAATAACAAACACGAGCGTCTTGTCCTCTTTGCTTCCAAGCGTCTTATTTTTCCTTTTTAAATAATTTGTTTTTTCATGTAAGGAAATGTATTTTCTTTTTGTAGAGTAACACTATTTAAAAAAAATTTTATTGAGGTATAAGTGATTTATACTGTTGTGTTAATTTTTCTGTACAGCAAAGTGATTCAGTTATATATGATTCAGTTGTACATATATATGTATACTTTTTCATACTCTTTTCCATTATGGTTTATCACAGGATATTGAATATAGTTCCCTGTGGTAGGGGAACAAAGTAGGACTTTGTTGTTTATCCATTCTATATATAATTGTTTGCATCTGCTAATCCCAAACTTCCAATCCATCCCTCCCCTACCCCCCTCCCCTTTGGCAACCATAAGTCTGTTCTCTATATCTGTGGGTCTGTTTCTGTTTCTTAGATAAGTTCATTTGTGTCATATTTTAGATTCCACATATATGTGATATCATATGGTATTTGTCTTTCCCCTTCTGACTTATTTCACTTAGTGTGATAATCTCTACGTTCATCCATGTTGCTGCAAATGGCATTATTTCATTCTTTTTTATGGCTGAGTAGTATTCCACTGTATATATGTACACCACATCTTCTTTATCCATTCATCTGCTGATGAACATTTAGTTTGTTTCCATGTCTTGACTATTGTAAATAGTGCTGCTATGAACACTGGAGTGCATGTATTTTTCAAATTAGAGTTTTGTCCGGATATATGCCCAGGAGTAGAATTGCTGGATCATTTGGTAACTCTATTTTTAGTTTTTTGAGGACTCTCCATACTGTTTTCCATAGTGACTGCACCAATTTACGTTCCTACCAACAGTGTAGGAGGGTTCCCTCTTCTCCAGACCCTCTCCAGCGTTTGTTTCGGGTTTTTTCCATAAATTTTATTTATTTATTTTTGGCTGCATTGGGTCTTCATTGCTGCGTGCGGCCTTTCTCTAGTTGCAGCGAGCAGGGGTACTCTTCATTGTGGCGCACGGGCTTCTCATTGCGGTGGCTTCTCTTGTTGCAGAGCATGGGCTCTAGGCATGCAAGCTTCAGTAGTTGTGGCACTCTGGCTCAGTAGTTGTGGTGTGCGGACTTAGTTGCTCCGCAGCATGTGAGATCTTCCCAGACCAGGGCTCGAACACATGTCGTCTGCATTGGCAGGTGGATTCTTAACCACTGTGCCACCAGGGAAGCCCCAGCTTTTTTATTTACAGATAATTGTAGATTCCTGTGCAGTTTAAGAAATAAAAAGAGAGATTCCATACTGCTTCACCCAGTTTCCCCCAGTGGTGACATCTTGCACAGCAACGGTCCAGATCACAATAAGGATATTGACATTGATACAATCCCCCCACCTTATTCAAAATGCTTAGTTTTATAATCACTCGTGTGTGTGTGTGTGTGTGTGTGTGTGTGTGTGTGTGGGTATTTAGTTCTATGCAATTTTTACAATTTTATTTATTTATTTGGCCATATAGCTGGCTTATGGGATCTTAGTTCCCTGACAAGGGATCAAACCTGGGCCCCTGGCAGTGGAAGACCGGAGTCCTAACCACTGGACCGCCAGGGAATTCTCTCATTCTATGCAATTTTATCACATGTCCATTCCTATGACTGCCACAGTCCAGATACAGAGCATTCATCACGAGGATACTTCAAGCTAACCTTATATAGCCACACCCATCCCCTCCCTCCTGCCTTCCTAATACCTGGCAACCATTCATCTGTTCTCCATCTGTATTACTTTGTCATGTCAGGGGTGTTGTATAGTAATTGGAATCATATACTATGTAACCTTCTGAGATTGGCTTTTTTCAACTCAGCATCATTCTCTCTCTTTTTTTCATGGATGAAGAAATTTTATTTTTTAAAAAATATTTATTTATTTATTATGGCTGCACTGGGTCTTCACTGTGGCACGTGGAATCTTCACTGCAGCATGTGGGACCTTTTAGTTGTGGCATGTGGAGTCTTAGTTGCGGCATGCATGTGGGATCTAGTTCCTCGATCAGGGAATGAACCTGGAGCCCTTGCATTGGGGGGCATGGAGTCACCCACTGGACCACCAGGGAAGTCCCTCAACATCATTCTCTTGAGATCCATGCTGGTTGTTACAGGTGTTTGTTTTTTTGATTGCTGAGTAGCATTCCATGGGATGGATATGCCTCAGTTTGTTTAATCACTCATGTTGGAGGATATTTGGGTTGTTTCCTATCTTTGGCTATTATGAATACGGCCACTGTGAAGATTCCTGTCCTGGTTTTTGAGTGAACGTAAGTTTTCATTTCTCTGGTATAGAAGCCCAAGGGCACAATTGCTGGGTCATATGGTAAGTGCCTGTTTAGGGTTTTTGTTTTTGTTTTAAATTAAGAACCTGCCGTATTCTTTTCCAGAATGGCTGTCCCATTTTATATTCCCACTAGCAATGTATAAGTGATCCAGTTTTTTCCTACATCCTCGCTGCCATCACTATATTTTGTTTTAGCCATTCTGATCGGTGTGTAGCGATATCTTTGTGGTTTTATGTTGCATCTCTCTACTGGCTAATGATGATGAACATATTTTTATGTGCTTATTTGCCATCTGTATATCCTCTTCAGCAAAATATCTGTTCAAGTCTGTTGCCTATGTTCTAACTGGATTTTTTTTAACTGTTGAGTTTTGAGACTTCTCTGAGTATTCTAGATACGGGTCTGGGTGTTCCAGATAGCCCTCTCTTGGATATTTTCTCCCAGTCTGTAGCTTCTCTTCTTATTCTCTTCACATGGTCTTTTGCAAAGTTTGAAATTGTGATGAGATCCAACTTGCCACTTTTTCCTTTGTGGATTGTGCTTTTGGTGTCAAGTCTAAGGTGGGTTTTGAACTCAGTCCATCCGGGTGTGGAGTCCACCCTCTTAACCACAACACTCCACATAGAGTTGAGCCCTTTTTGGATCTTGTCCTCCTTAGACCCATTCCCTTCCTTCCATCCCTAGAGAATACCATCATCTTGAAGCTGGTGTGAATCTTCCCTTCTTAATTTCTCTTCTTTTAGAGGTGGTTTTTTTAACAGTGTTTATTGAGCACCTTCTATGTGCCAGGCACTGTGTGAGGATACAGCAGTGGATAAGACAAAACCTGTCTTCATGGGTCTTAGAGGCTAATGGGGATGCCAGATGAATCAAATCGCCCTGCAGATATGTCATTACATGCTGACAGGATTGCCAGGGGAGGTGCAGAAGTGCAAGGAGGGAGTCAGGGAGGCCTCCTTGAGGAAGTGACATGTAAACCCTGAAGGGTGAGGAGGGTGAGTAGAGGAGAGGAGGGGTATTCCAAGTATTGGGAACAGCATGTGCAAAGGCCCTGAGGCAAGAGGATATGGCCCTTCCTAGAAGAGAACAAAGGTCTGTAGGTTGGTGTGCAGAATTCTAGGATGAGGGTGCAGGTCAGGACTGCACAGGGCCAAGGAAGGGCAATACCTGGGCTAGAAGAGACAAACAGGGGATGGAGGTTCAGGGGGGATAAGTGACTCCTCCGAGAGCACACAGGCTGAGAGGTGCTGGGCCCTGGAGTTTGTTTATATAGAGATAACCCATCCCTGCTTTGGAACTGCTCATGGCTTGGAGGAGGTGAGGTCCCTACACACTTGTCTTCAGAGGCTGGAGCTGTGGCTTTAGCTCTGCGGCCAGTGGATCTACCTCCCCAGCCCAGGCCACAGCATTCCTCTCTGTTAAATGGGGCATTGCTTCCAAACGCTTCCGGGGCTCCCCTGCCAAGCTGCTGAGGCAGGCCTCCCCCCTGTCTCTGTCTCCATGTCCTGGGGGATGGGGTGGGCGGAGCTGCTGAGTGACAGCAAGACACAACTTCTCAGCTGGCCTTGCCCTTGGCCACAAAGCCACAAGCTCTGGAAATATCCACTCTCCCCACCCCCGCATTCCCCCAACCCCCAGTCTCACGCTTGGGCAGCTTCCCCCTTCCTACTTCTCCATTCCAAAGCGGGGGCAGGGGAGGGCACTTTGTGGAGTAGGGCTGAGGAAGGAGGAAGCCGGGGTGCAGCCTGCAGACGCACACCTTGTCTTCAGGCTGTGGGAGGAGGGGACTTACAGGCCCTGCTTCCTGGCAGCCAGCCCGCAAGAGGGGCTTTGGAAATCCTGCCCACTCCTCCCACCGCCACCTCCTGTCCCACGTGGCTTCCTGCCCGGAATCGTGCCTGGCACTCACCAACGAGGCTTTGTGTTCCCGAGATAAAGAACACGCTCCTCACCCCCAAACTGGTCCCGGGTTGGTCTGTCTTGTCCCAATCTTGGTGGTCTCAGAAGGGATGGTGCCACTTCCCAGCAGGGGAAACCGACATCTAGAGATGCACAGGTCTGCGGAGCCAGAGGAGGGGTCTGTCTCCCGCTTTGGGGGTGAAGGTGTAGCTGAGAGGTGGTGAGTTGGCAGTGTTAGGGCGCCGTGGGGAGAAAGGAAGTAAAAAGGAATATGACCATTGCCACAAGGAGAGAGACCAGATTCCAGCCCTCGAGGGGAATTGGATACTATGCAACCCAGAGAGTGTCTTTTGAGTCCTTCTTAATGTGCCAACTGGTGTGGGAGGCACTGCATGAATCAGTCATTGTCCCTGACATTTAGGAGATAAGACAAGCATGTAAATCCCCACAAAACAAGAGAACAAGAGACCAAGGTCACAGAGAGGTGCCAACAGGCGGGCAGTGGGGGGCGGTCAGCACTGCCTTCCCTGCCACCTTCCAGGCTTCCCGGAGGCTGTGAGCAGAGCTACAAAGCAAGGGCAGCGGGGCTTTCAGAGACCAGAGGAAGTACGAATTATTTTCTGATTAAAAAGAAGCACATGCCATTATGTCAGAGAAAGCCCTCCAGTTCTGTGCTTGCTGTATTGTCTACATATCACTTCGTACTACCCACTGAGAGTCTGTTCCTAGCTGCCCATTACTTTTGTCTGTATCACCCTCCTGAGAGCCCATGAGAGCAGGACTGGGCTGTGTGTACCTCATTGTATCCCCACTGCCTAGTACATAGTAGGTGCTCAATACACATCTGTTAAATAAGAAGAGAATTTCATATATAATATGTAAACATTTTATATATATGAAAGGAATAATACAAGAAAAGAATTTTATATATATATATATAATACTTTATGGCATCAGTATCATGCCTATATAAGGTTGTATATACTGTGTTTTTCCCACGACTTGCATTTCTTTTTGGCTGCACCACTCTGCTAGTGGGATCTGAGTTCCCAGACCAGGGATCAAACCCATGCCCTTGGCAGTGAAAGCACGGAGTCCTAACCACTGAACCACCAGGGAATTCCCTATGACGTGCTTTTTTTTTTTTTTTTAAAGCACTTTTCCTGTTATTAAATAGTGTTCAAGAACATAATGCCATTTGCAGCTATATATAGCTGGGACTACCCTGGTGGTCTAAGACTGTGCTCCCAATGCAGAGGGCCCGGGTTCGATGCCTGGTCAGGGAACTAGATCCTGCATGCCGCAACTAAAGATCCTGCATGCCGCAACAAAGATCCCACGTGCCACAAGTAAGACCTGGCGCAGCCAAATAAATAAAGAAATATTGAAAACAACCCACACAGCTATCTAGTGTTCCATGGCACTGCTCTTACATTATCTGCACTTTATTTCACCCCACCCGTCCTAATTTTTATTTAATTGTATCTGTGGGACTTAAACCAGGAAATAGATAGATAAAGGGATGTAAAGGCTTTCCTGGTGGAAGGATAGGGCAAAGGTAGGATCAGGGGGTGGGCTGGGGGTAATATGAATAAAATCTTAAAGGTGTTGAATTCAGGAATGGGGTCGAGAGGGCCATGCAGCCAGGGAATCCTGGACCCAGTGGTGTGTTGTTAAATTGCCTCTCCAAAACAAATTGTAGTGTTTATTTGCTGATTTCCATGGTGCAAATTCTCCTCCTGTGGTTGATTTCAGTTTCCTGATGCGGCATTGCTGAATACGGGGTTGGAAGGGCGTGGGCGCAGCCGGCTCTCAGGGACCAGTAGGCGCAAGCTTCAGCACAGCCCTGTCAGTGCCCAGGCCTGATCCCCACTCTGGTATGAGGAGGCCTCTCCACTCTGTGTCTGTGAGCCCTCCCTGGGCCCCAGGCCCAGCATCTCAGACGAAGGGGGTGGGACTCGTCCTGGGTAGTGAGGCCCATCGGGGTGCAGGAGCCCAATCTTGAGATCTTGCTATCAGATTTCACAGCTGGGATGCAAACCCCCAGATTCCCCAGCTCAGCAACTTGGAGCCGCACTGGCTCCACTGAAGTGTGGCTGCTCCATCCATCCCTGGAATTTAGGGCTGGGCCTGGTGCTCTGCTCCAGCCACAGAGTCCTTAGGACCCAGCCTCAGAGCTCAGCCACCCAGTGGGGCTCAAGGTCAGGCACAGTGGTGGGATCAGGATGTTCCATTATGGCCGTGACGCTTATGAGCACTTGCTGTATGCCAGGCTGTGCTGAACGTTTGACGTTTCATTCATCGCATCTTCACACCCAGCCTATGAGGTGGGCGCTGGTTTTATTCCCAATTTACTGATGAGGAAACTGAGGCACTGAGAGGGTAACTCACTTGCCCAAGAGCATCCAGCTCATACCTGTAGGTGCCAGGATTCAATCCCAGGTTGGCTGAACGCTAAAACCTCTGCTCTTAAATCCTCAGCCCAGTATCTCCTCCCACTTGGCTTTACGAAGCACCTGCTATGTGCATCCCGTGGGCGGTAGACTGTACAGAGTTGACAAGAAGATGATAGTGGGTCTGTCTTGAAGAGGCTTAGAGGATGGGGAAGGGGAGGCAGCTAACCATTTCTTGAGCACCTACTATGTGCCAGGAAAGATGCCAGGTGCCTTACACAGCCGTCTTGATTAACTCTACAACAATCTCACGAGAAAGGTGAGACCCTTTCCACGTGACAGCCCAGGCCTGGGCTCTCAGGAGCCTGTCTTCTTCTTTCCCAAATGGCCTCTAGCAGGTCACACTCCTCTGGGCCACATTTCCCCCTCTGGTTCCTTGACAGGAACTGCCCTAGGAGACCTCAAACCCTCTGCCAGTTACAGGTCAAAGCTTCTCAGAACAACAGGAGGTAGCCAGGCCATTTGGAAAGTATGGAGACTGTGGCCACAACTCCAGGCAAATTGCAGGGCCAGACGCTGGATATTGGATAGGTGACAGAGCTAGCTCCCTGGAGGCCTGGCTGGCACAGTCCATAGCCTTTGTAACCCCCCTGGGAGCCTGGGGAGGGGCGTCTGGGAATGTGGCTTCCTGCTCAGCTCCGGAAGTTGGGCCAAGATGGCTGGTGGTGGTTTGGTTGGCATCCCAGGTGGCCCTAGGACAAGGCCCCCAGGTTCCATCAAGGGTCCCTGGGGGCTGGATAGCCTATCTGAGGTCTCTTTTTAAGAAGAAAAGATTTCACCACAAGCTCCCACCTAGGTGAGTGGGGGCGGGGAGAGGCAGGACACCTGTCTTGAAGTAGCAGTCGCATAACAAGTACCATTTTCCCCTCCTGAGGATCTGGGGTAACTGATAAAGATTATGGGAGGGCTTTAACTACTCCCTCAGGGCTACCACTGCTCTGGAATCAATGGTGCATCACCCCTCATACCCTGTTGAAGGATGTTGCAATACTTCTAAGCCTTGGGGCCAGCCCTGCTAGGCCCATTTCCCAGATGGGGTAACTGAGGCCCAGACTTTGGAAGGACTCACCAGATGGAGGCCAGCCAGGGAAAGAGTTCCAGGGATCTGAATTCCTCACCAGCCTGGCTGGGGTGCTGGGTGGGAAGTCAAGGAGGGAGACGGGGAAGCAGATCACGGGGCTACTCCTGTGGCTGGGCAGGGCCCTTCCGGAATTGCCAGTCTGGGCATTGACTCCTGAAATCAGTAAGTAGAGCCTTCGCGTTGGTGCCCAGCCCTGGGTTGACCTGACCGGAAAGAGTCCCTTCTGAGAACTCTTAGACAGGTAAACAACAAACTCATGGGGAGAGATAGTGTGTGTGTATCTGTCCGGGACAGGCCTTTCCAGTCACATTATCACATTTAAAACTCGAAAACTGTGCAAACCTGGAGCTGTGGGAGCAGAGAAAAAGGGGAGAAAACCTCTGCCTGGCATGGGAGGACATCCCGGAAGACTTCCTTGGAGAGGTGATATTTGAACTATGCCTTGAAGAACAATAATAATAATAGCAAACACTTTCTGAAAACTTCTTATGTGCCTGTCGGTGTTCTGAGATCTGTATCTGCTTCCTTCATATCTGTTTTATCTCATCTAATTCTCTCAAAACCCTGTGAGCGAGATACTATAATAACATATGAACCGATGAGAAAACCAAACCAGGGCACAGAGAGGTTAAGAGACTTGCCCAAGACCACACAGCTACCAATGGCAGAGTCAGCATTCAAATCCAGAGAGGCAAATCAATGACTGACTGTAAGACCTTCCGAGTGCTCTTTAATCCCTCTGAACCTCAGTTTGTGTATCCATACAAGGGGGGGGGGACTAGTACAATAGTAAGTAATGCATAGAATTATTGTGAGGACGAAGGTGAGCTAATCCTTGTAAAACGCTTAGAACAGTGCCCGGCACACAGTAAGCGTTCAAACAATTGTAGATGACTTTTATCATTGCCGTGGTGATCTTCAAGCCCTCCCCTCCCCCTCCGGCCGCGGCTTCCTCCCCCGCAGTGCCAGCCAGTGACGCGGGATCTGCCACACGCACAGTCTGGGTTTAATTAGAAACTAAAAGAGATGGAAGGGGATGTTCGCGGCCCCTCCCTTGACTCTGAAAAGGACCCCCAGGGAGGGTGTGACTCTCTCTAGCGACGCCTCCCGCCATCTCCGATACTGCTCCGGGATGGGACAACGAGGTCGGACCGAGAAGGCGGCGCGGGGATGGTAGGCAGGGGAGAGCCGGGGAGGTGTGAACGTGCTGGAGGCAAGGCAGGCAGGGGACATACTGTGTCTTCTGAGCCCGATGCCAACTCACTAGGAGCCTGCGGCCACGCCCATCATGGCCGTGGGCGGCTCTCCACCTGGCAGTCACAGCCTCCAGGCGCCCGGGGCTCCGAGGCCGGTGCGCTCTGGCACGCTTGGCTGGGGTGCCGGCAGAGGGCGCGCGAGGGGGCCCGGGAACTGGCGGGCGGGGTGCCCCGCGGGAGGCGGGATTGCGGGGAGGGCCCTGGGCCGCCCCTCCCGCCCCCTGTCCTCCCCGCCTGCCCACCGGGAGCGCTGGACTAGGAGGCAAGGGCTGGCGGTGTCCCCCGCGCGCTCAGCCGGCTCGGCGCCCAGCTCCTACCTGTAGAGTCTGGCGGGGGCGCCCCCTCCCCGGACACCTATCCTTTCTCCTCCTTCGGAAACCACTCGCTCAGCTACCCGCGTGTCGGACAGGCGGCGCTGGGATCCCGGGACAGGGTGCCAGGCTCGCTGTTTGTGACACGTAGACGCCCTCCCCGCCGCGGTACAGCCTCGGAACCTGGACGTCCTCCTGGCCGGAAAGTTTGGGGCTGGGCGCCATGGCCAAGAGCAGCTCCCTGAATGTCCGTGTCGTGGAGGGCCGGGCGCTGCCCGCCAAGGACGTGTGAGTACCCCCGGGGCCAGTCGGGGATGGGGGGCGTTCCAGGCATGGGATGGGGCGGGGGTCGCTCATTCCGCGTGCCAGGGAAGGTCGGTGAAGTGGGCGGGGGTTCTTGTCTGAGACCGAGTATTGAGGCAGATCCACCTTCATGGGGCGAGAGGCCCCACGCCTATCGCTTCATGGTGGGAGGGGACACCAAGACTTAGCAGATGCCCCGCCCCGCCCCCAGGAAAGGGGTGTCTTTGTTCCTGGGACGTGCTAAAGGGGGTCTTCCAGGGCTTCAGCCCTGGGGATTAGAGGGTCGGATTCTGTCAGAGCTGGGGAGGGGCTTTAGGGGTGGGGGGCTCTCTTTCTTAGTCCAGGCAGATGTTGGAGGTGGGGTTTCTCCAGGCCTGGGTGGGCACCTGTTAAGAGAACCCTGGGGAGGAGCCCCAGAGGGCCTGGGATCCAGGTGGCCCCAGGATTCCTCTGTGTGCATCTGGTATTTAGGTTTGCAGAGTGTCACCAAGTGGCCCACCGGCCAGGCCTGGGGGAAACTGGGGTCCTCTTGACCCAAAACCCTAAGCTCCCCAGCCAGCAGCTCCCAGCCCAATGGGGACCTTCCCTGGATGCTAAGCCGCTTGAAGAGCCAACTTCCCCCTGCAGCCCCCTCCCTAGCCAGGTGTGATGGGGCTGGAGGACCCTCAGGTTCCCCTTAGTACCAGTCCTCGCTGTGCTTCCCTCAGGGCTAAGTCAGCAGTTGCCGAGTCAGCAGAATGGGGGGAGGGGGCCCCCTCCTGCCTGGCCTGGAGCCCAGAAGGGGCTCTAAGGGTGTCAGCACCTGAAACAGGTGTGGGATCCTTGGCAGGACATTGGCTGTATGACCTTGAACCTAGTCCTGTTTGGGTTTGGATTTCCCATCTGGGCAATGAAAACCCTGGACAGGAGTCTCCAAGCCGCATGCAGCTGAGGGTGGAGAACCTCTTAGCATTTACCTGCTGGCCAGGTGAGCAGGACCGTGGATTCTGAGCCTTCGCACAGGCTGGGGCTTAGCTGTGCTCTGACTCCCCCAGCTGTGGGCCCCCAGTGAGGAGTATCCTACCTTTGACTTCATGAACATCCCCCCTCCCCAACCCTGCAGCTATGTCAAGGGGGAAGCTGCAGAGAGCAGTTCTAGCTCCCCGCATCCTCATCAGCGACCTCAAGAAAACACGCACCTGGGGAAGGCAGAGAGCTCGCTTGCTGTGCAAATGCAGCATCTGGACGAGCCCCCTGATTCCCCTCTTATGAGATGCCCTCTCAGAGCACCCGACAATTAGTGATTCTGGAACTGTCGAGGCAGTGAGGTCAGGACTGGGGACCTGCCAGCTGCTGACCTGGCCAGCTGCTCCGGCCCCTCCACCAGTCCCGGGTGAGGGCCATGAGGGAGTGACGGATGTTGTCCTTGGACCCGGCCATGGCTCGCAGGGCTCCCTCTGCCTCTTCTGCGGAGGGAGTTGACTCATACCTGGTCCCTGCGTCTCTTGGCCACCCCTCCTCCCCCAAGTTCCCGGGCCAAGGTGAGCTCTGAGGTGGGCCATGCCCCAGAACCAGAGAGGAGAGTGACTAAGCCCCAGTGGGGGATCCAGCCACACTGCCTCAGTTTCCCTGGCTGTTGGTGCCCTTCAGAGGGGCTCCCTCAGAGCGTGCTGGGATCTCCATGCCTGTGGGGACTCTTAGATGGATATGTCCTCTCTTCCCTCTCCTAAGGGAGAGGGCCCAGATTCTTCCTGAAGCCTCACCCAGTTTGAGGGGGTTTGGGCCTGGCTTGGGAGGAGGCCTCAGCTGATAATTTGAGAGTTATTTCTGTCATTAATAATAGCAGCTGTTATGTCTTTGACGGCTTCCTATGAGCCAGGTCCTGTGTTTAACACTTCCAGTAGTCCTATTAGCATTTCCATTTTACAAATGGGCAAACCGAGGCTCAGAGAGGCAAAGTCACTTGCTCAAGGTCACAGAGCTGGGATTTGAACCCTGACTGCCCCCATGCCCCAACCAGACTGGGCAGGCAACGGCAGATGGGCCTGCTTTCCCATGCTTGAGGTGGGGCAGGAGCCGTGGGAGAGGCCAAGGGTCTAGAGAGATTGAGGGTCTGGAAGGGGCAGCTCCCTTCCGCCACTGTTGCCCCTGCCTGATAGGAGCCTGATAAGGCCCTTGTGCGTCAGAGTCCTGGAGCTGACGTGCTTGGCTCCCATGAGGGACCCAGGGGTCAGGCTGGGTAGACGGGAGGAGGCGTGGCTCCCAGCCCTTTTCTATGGATCCCAGCCCATTTGCCCCACATCTGCTGCTGGGGAAACTGAGGGATTGGAGCCCGCCTAAAAGAAGCTCAGGGAGAGAGGACCCAGAGAGAGAAATGAGATAGAGGGGGTTACCAGCCACGGGCATCCAGGGGGGTGGAGCCCGATGGGAAAACTGAGGCTCGCAGGGTTACTCCGCCCAATGGGTTTGGGATAGATCAGATGGGAAAACTGAGGCCTGGGGCACTACGCAGAAGGGAGGTCAGAGGTAGAACCCAGAGAGGAGTTCAGGGACACAGGACACCAACCAGTCTGAGGTGTGCAGGGATGGAGAGCAGATGGGGAAATGAAGGTACACCCGGCAGAGGGAACTAGAGGAAGGAGTCCACAGAGGGAACCGAGGCATGGGGAGGGCTCAGCCAGCAGACGAGGTTGGAGCAGCTCCCGGTGCCAGCGGCCCTCTTCCTGGGAATCCCCGAGGCATTTGTGGATCAATGACAAACGGAGCTGAGAGAGGGGGCAGAGAGAGGTCGGGGGCTGGGGTGTCAGGGGAGGGGGCCATCTGGACAAGGGATCGTGAGCTGGGGTGCAGGCATTGGTGAAGAACATGTGTGCCGAACCCCACAGACCTGGGTTCAAATTCTGACTCTGCGGTGGTGGGAGGAGGTGAGGGTGGGGAAATACAGCTCCTCCCCCCAGGAAATCAGATTTCGGAAGTTGCAGGTAGCCATGGAGACAGACACTAAACGGAGAGAAACGGAGCAAGATGATTTCACATGCTCAGAGGGATCGGAGATCAATTTTACACTGTCTACTGTTGGAGGACAGTGGTGATCAAGGACCACCTCTCTGAGGCGGTGACTTTTGGGCTGAGGTTTGAATAATAGGATGGAGCCAGCCATGACAAGATCAGGAACAGAGCGGGTGTCTTAGTTAGGTGGAACAGCAAGTGCAAAGGCCCTGAGGCTGGACTGAGCTTAGTGGAAGACAAAGGAAGCCTGTGCGATGGGAAGGGGGCGGGGGTTGGGGAAAGAGATGAGGGCCCCTGGTCGATAGCTTGGGATGGACTAGTAACTCTTACTATGAAGCGGGGCTGGAACTGGCTTTGGTTGGCCTATGGCTCATGGCTACTCAAGGGGATGGAGCCCATTTCTCCTACTGGTTGAGTTTTGAGGTCTGGGTGCCCTGGTCTGTGCCTGCAGTGAGAGCAGCTGTCCATCCTCGCTGAAGGCTGAGCTATGGGGAGTCCCGTCCCAGGGAAACTCCCAATGGAGAGGGCAATGCTTACCCTGAGGGTGGCATTCAGGCACCTGTGGGAAAGCTCTGGGGTCGGCCATGATGCATCGCACCGTGCATTAGCTTCTTTAGCTCCTCCAACCACCCTAGGGGGTATGTGAAAATATTACACCCGACTTACGGAGCAGAGAAACTGAGGCCCACAGAGGGAAGGGGTCTTGCCAGGGTTCCACAGTTAGTAAGCTTGGGGCCAGGGATGATTCCCTAGCAGAGCACGTGCTCTGGACCACCGCTTTGGGCTTCCTGTGACCGGAACTCCAAATTTTCTGGCTTCATGTCTCAATGTTCTATTTCTTTGGGTGGAAGCCCAGGGCCCATTCAAGGAGGTCCGCAGTGGGTGGGCTGGACAGCCATGACATCATCTGCTGGTCCCCAGAGGTCCTGCCTCCACTGAACTTGCTGTGTGACCCTGGGCAAATCCCCTCCCCTCTCTGGGCCTTAGTTGCCCCCATCTGTAAAATGAAGGCAGATTGGGATCCCCACCCACGGCTGCTCCCCCAAGCCCGCTCCCCAAACCTCCTCCTTCTGCAGGTCTGGGAGCAGTGACCCCTACTGCATAGTGAAAGTGGACGACGAAGTGGTGGCCAGGTAAGGAGGGGAGGGCAAAGGGAGCAGGGCCAGGGGACGGGGCTCCATCTTGACCTGGGGAGTCCAGGCACAAGAATTCACGTTGAAAAGAGGACCTGGGGGAGGGCAACATTTACCCCAAGGGGATACTCGCGGGCCTGATGGTGGGTGCTTTGTACCCTGGCCATGGGCCCAGACAGAGGGGGCGCCGGCTCCCCTCTCCATCTGGTCCCACCAACTGGCCGACATCTTCCCCCTTCCCTCTTGTCCTGATGATGTCCCTGCTGGCGTCCTGGGCTGACTCAGTGGCGGCCAGATTGTACCTTCCGCAGTGGCCTCCCCGGGGATGGGCATCTCACGCTTGGCTGGGCTGGCTGGTTCCGGGCCTGCTGGGTGCTGCGGGCACCGGGGTGTGTACGTGTGTGTGTGCAGGGGGGTGGGGGGGCGTGCATGTGCGCCCGGCTGGGCCTGCTTGTGAGTGTGTGTCGGGATGTCGGAGGGCTGGTGTGAATGCCTGCGACCACTGGTGCGTGTCCCTGGGGGTGTGCAGGCTCAGAGGTTCATGTTGTGTACAAGCGTGGGGGGGTATACGTGTGTGTGCACACGTGGGCTGCCGTGTACATGCACGTGTGCACCAATGCCTGCTTATTTGGGTACACAGGCGCCACTGTGAACACATGTGAGGATGTGAAGATGTTTGGTGTGTGTGAGCGAGTCTCGGGCTGGGGAGACATCGGGCTGTGCTGTGCTGGGCTGGGCTGAAGGACGGCTCTCAGCCCCCGCAGGCCTGAAGGGTGTGGGTGGGCCGGCGGCTGAGGCCTCGGTTCCTATGGAGACAGCAGGATTCAGCATCCTCCTGGCACCAGTTCTGGTCCAGATGGGCCGGGAGCTGGGGGCAGGGAGCCCGTGTGGAGAAGGGTAGCCTGCAGCGCACCAGCCGACCAACCCCCATCATTCTCTCTGTGCTTGTGTTGCCCCTTATCGCATGCTGTGACCCCACCCCCAAACCCACAGACTGACTTTCCGTGTGACCCCAGGCTCTCACCCCCTCTGGGCTCTGAGGAGCTTCTCAGCTCGGGGGCTGGGGAGCCTGAGGGGCCTTCCAGCCGGGAAGAGGTCAGGGTAGCGGGAAGAGGGTGTTTGGAGAGAAGAGTCCGTCCGATGCTGGGGCCCTGGGCTGTGTGTGTGTGTGTGTGTGTGTGTGTCCACGTTCATACTCTTTGCTGGGGAAGGGTGTGTGGAAGGAAGGAGGAAGACAGTGGCAGGTGTGCAGACCAAATTTTGCAACCGTAAATTTTGGTGTGTCTTCACTGGGCAAAGTAGGTTCTTTTCTCCCCATTGTGTAAAGGGAAGTGCATCTGCAGAGGTGTTGGGGTGAAGATGTATGTGTGTCTGTTTCTGGGTTTGTCTTGGTCCCCGACCCTCCCGGGGTTCCCCTTGCTTACTGAGTGCTCTGGCCTCTGCTGACTTCATGGTCTCCTGGCCCCTCACACATCCCTGCCTCCCAACCACCATCTTCTTGTTCCTCAAACTCACCATTCCTGCCTCAGGGCCTTTGCATGTGCTCGTGCTCTTCCAATCATGCGGAATACTTGTTCTCATCCTTTCTCCCTGCTTTGCCTGACTAGCTCCTGCAGGAAGCCTTTCCTGACCCCTCCTGTCCTCACCCCAGTGGGCACCACTGAGCTAACCGATCACAGAACTTCTTTCACTGTGTCACAAGGGCTCAGGAGGGAACACCAGTCTGCTGAGCAAGGCTCTGTGGGGGTGGGGACCTTGGGTGGGGACCTCTGATTCTCCATAGCCCCCAAGACTTGGCACATAGGTCAGGGTGAGTGTTTATGGAGTGAATGAATGAATGGCTGGATGGAATCGTGTGTCTTGTCAGTTACTGTGTGACAGTGTGATTCTGCGTGTGTATCTCTGCTGCATATCACCCTCTGTATGTGAGTGTGTGTCTGTGGGTCTATGTGTGTCTCCATGTTCGGGCATTTCTTTTCTCTGTGTCTCTGTGTGAATGTTTCTGTTTTCTCTCTGTGTGTCTGCACGTGTCTATATGTAGAAACACACAGATATGTGTTTCTAGAAAATTTTGAGGATGCATATGTATATCTGTATATGTGTGAATGTGTCTCTTTGTGTCTCTGGCTTCCTTGGTATATCTGTGAATATTTCTGTTTCAGTGTGTATCCCCATGGGAGTGTGTGGTGTGTTTGTGTGTGTGTGTGTGTGTGTGTGTTGAGGTCCCTGGGTGTGTGAGGGTCAGGGTTTGTGTGTGTATTTGTGTGTGTTTCCATGCCTGGATTCTTGAGTGTATGAGTGTGTGTGTTTGTAGCTGTATTTGAGTGTATTTGAGTAGCTCTGGGTGTGTATGTGTCTGGATCCCTGTGTGTGTGTGTGTGTGTCCCCAGGTATCTGCTGCCTGTGTGGCCTGAAGGCCCCCAGCCCCCCATGTCCCCTTTTGCAGGACAGCAACCATCTGGCGAAGCCTGAGCCCCTTCTGGGGGGAGGAGTACACAGTGCACCTGCCCCTGGATTTCCACCATCTGGCCTTCTATGTGCTGGACGAGGATACCGTGGGGTGTGTGTGCTGGGGACCCAAGCCTGGGCATCTGAGGGAAGGCGGGACACCCTAATACACAGTACCCACCCACCCAGCCGTTGATGCCTTGCCTCCACCTCTCCACGGGTGGGGCAGGGGTCGCTAAGTTGGACCCTCATCTGCCTGCCTTTCTGCAGGCACGACGACATCATAGGCAAGATCTCACTGAGCAGGGAGGCCATTACAGCTGACCCCCGAGGTGGGTGAGGGGCACTGGCCCCCAGCCGGGCAGAGGGCAGAGCGGGTGGCAGTTGTAAGGGCGTAGCCAGCAGCACGGGGCAACACAGAGCCTTCAGGGGAAAATTATTTTGGTTGTTGCTTTTGTTTTTCATTTTAATTTAGTTCGTGTATTGAGCGGTTAGCTTATTTACATAGGTCAAGATTCAGAAGATACAATTAGCCATGAAACTGTCCCTCTTACCCCAGCTACTCCATTCTTTTTTTTTTTTTTTGGCCACACTGCACGGCATGCCGGATCTTAGTTCCCCAACCAGGGATCCAGCCCACACCCCCTGCAGTGGAAGCGGGGAGTCTTAACCACTGGACTGCCGGGGAAGTCCCCCCAGCTACTCCATTCTCATCCTCAGTGTTGTCAGTTTCTTGTATGTCCTTCTAGGGACATTTTAAATATATGCAAGCAAGTAACAATAGTAATAGCAGCAAACACTTATATAGTGCTTACTGTATGCTGAACACTTTCTAAGTGCTTTACACGTATCAATTCACTTAATTATCGTGATAACCCTAAGAGATAGGTACTCTTGTTATGCCCACTCTATAGGTGAACAAACTGAGGCACAGGGGGTTAAATAACTTGCCCAAGATCACAAAGTTATTAAGTGGGACAGCTGGGATTTGAACCAAGTTGTCTAGTTCCAGAGTCTGTGATCTTAATTTTAATTAATTAATTTATTTTGGCTGTGCTGGGTCTTCGTTTCTGTGCGAGGGCTTTCTCTAGTTGTGGCAAGAGGGGGCCACTCTTCATCACGGTGCGCGGGCCTCTCACTGTCGCGGCCTCTCTTGTTGCGGAGCACAGGCTCCAGACGCACAGGCTCAGCAGTTGTGGCTCACGGGCCTAGTTGCTCCGCGGCATGTTGGATCCTCCCAGGCCAGGGCTCGAACCCGTGTCCCCTGCATTAGCAGGCAGATTCTCAACCACTGCGCCACCAGGGAAGACCCAGAGTCTGTGATCTTAACTCTATACTATATGTGTTTTTATTCTCTGCTTATAGGAATGGTAGCCTATTAAACTCATCTGTTCTGTACCCTGTCTTTTCACTTCACCATGTACCTTGGAGATCTTTCCCTAATGGTGTCCCCAGAGCTTCCGCATTCTTTGATCTTCGTATGACTCCGTGGCGCTCCATTGTGCCACCCAGTGCTGGCTGTGCCATCATTTATTTGTCTGGTCCCCTCGTGATGGACACTTGGGTTGTTGACAGTCTTTTCCTAGTTCAAACAATGCTGCAATGACTAGCCTTGTACAAACGTGACTGCACACATATATGCAAGTTACATCAATCAGCTTGATAAATTCCTAGAGGTGGATTTGCTGGATCAAAGCGTACCCACATTAGCACATTTGATAGTTATTATAGTAATTAAGTTACCCTCCCTGGAGGAGTTAACAGTTTAACCCATCCTGTACCCTTGCCAACAAATACCAAACGCTTGGATCTTGTATCTGATAGGTAAAAAAAAATTGCCTCTTAGCGTGGGTTATTTTGCATTTCCCTATGAGTGAGATTTTTTTTTTTATTCAAACAGAAAGTCACAGAAATTATAATCATCCTCATCAGTTCACTGAGTCCCATGTAATTAAGTTTTTTTCATCTTGATCTTTTGTTAGCACTTTTATGAATTCATCAGTTTTCCATTAGAGTTCTGAATCTATGAGTGAGATTGAAGACCTTTTTATATATTCAAGAGTCACTTTATTTCCTTTTTTGTCTATTGTCTATTCACATTGTATGTGTATTGTTCACCCACTGAGTTGTTGCCTTTTCTTACTGATTTGTAGGAGCCCTTTACATGTGAGGAAAATGTCATATTAGCTGCAAAATGTTTTTCTCCCTTGTGGCTTATATTTTGACTTTGATTACAATTTTTTCCAGAAGAAAATTTGTTTCTTTTTTTGTAGTCAACAATTTTTTTTGGCTTTTGATTTTCTGTGATACCTAAAAGGCTTTCTCAACCCTAAGATTAAGACAATTATTTTTTACATGATTCTTTCAAGCAACAATTTGTTTCCATTTTTTTTTTTTGCAGTTAAGTCTTTCATCTATTTGGAATTTACCCAGATACAAAGTATGGGGTAGGGACTAAACTTTACTATTTTTTGTCTAGATGACTACTACTTGTCTTGACACCATTTATTGAGTAATATAATAATATATTTTTTCATTAGTGAGCGTTAGTTGACAGCCTATGTGCCAATCATCATAATCATCACTCCTATTTAATGAGGGCTTATTATGTGCCAGGCACAATGCTAAGTACTTTACATTTAGTCCTCACAACACCAAATGAAGTATGCACCAGAATGATCTCAAATTCACAGCTGATGGGAAGTGAGGCTTGGAGAGGTGGGGTGACTTGTCCCTCCTAGATGTTGCAGAGGTGGGAATTGACACCAGGCTGTGCCTGCCTCCTAAGTCTGTGTTCTTAACCTGTCCACTGAGCTGTCCCCAGTGTGCCTCAAACATCCACCCAAGGGGGTGGAATTAAATTAATGACATCTAAGGCTTAACTTCAAGGAACTTATGGACAGATAGAAAAATAAAACACATTTACCCAGAACAGGGAGGAAGAAAAAATCGAAACTGTCTTGTGTCTGTGGGTGCCTTTTATTTTTTAAAACGACTGCAATGTGGGGTGGAGGTATGTGAGGCATCACTGGCATGATAGAGGGCAGTGAGGGCTAGTGTGGTCAAGGAAGGCTTCCTGGAGGAAGGGGAATGAGTTAGTTCTTAAAGATGCTTTGGCAAAGATGCTAAGGCACATCTCCATGGATCCTCTTCTGAGGTCAGGTGTGAGCCAGGCCAGATGGAATACTCGATGGGGGTTGATTGGGGAGGAGGCCAGAGTCTGGACTTTCTTCTGGAGACACTAGGGAGTCATCGATGGTGCCTGAGTAAGACAGTGAAGAGATTGGAGCCATAATATCAGAGGATGCACTGACAGAAGAGATTAGATACATTTTCAGAAGGTTTCTGTGCTGCTGTGTGGATATGGGATCACAGTGGGACAGGAGTAGATGTGGGAGATCAATTAGGTATCTGTTGCAATAATCAAGTGAGAAAAACTGATGACATCCTGGACTTGGGGGTAGCGGTGGAGCTAGAGAGGTGAGATGCAACTTACACTTCCAGCAGCATGAGGGAACTAGATCCTCAGAAGGGCCCTCCTGCCACATAACAGTGAGATCCGGAATTACATGCAATTCCTAATACATTGTTGGAAGGATGTAAAGAAGGAAAAAACCCTCAGCATTCCTCCCCCCACCTCCTGCAAATCATGAGCTAAAACCTAATGGGGAGTGGTGAGCAACAAGAAAGGAAATCAGGAAGGAGTTCCCTGAAAGTAAATGTCAATATCAAACTCACAGTCAACAAACAGACTGAATCTTAGGCTAGGGGGAAGGCAGATATTACTGAATCTGAGAATTCCCCATTAGATTGAGACCCTTAAAAGGTTCCAGAATAAGCAGCCACCACTGCCCTCCAGGGATAAGCATCTTCACGTTGAATTTCCCACAGAGTGAGCTCCAACAAGCATGGCTTCACAATCAAAGAACACCACACACTCAAGGAAGTGTGCCATGCCACCATGAGCGAGAGTCAGCAGAGACAATGGCCCTCAGATCTAGACCCATAAAGGCTTTAGATTCTGTATTTATGATTATAGAAATTTAAAAAAATCAATAAGTTAATCACCAGAAAGGGCCAGCAATAACCATGATAAATTAAACCAATACCTTAAAAAAATAGACTGACTTGGAAAAGAACCAAATCAAACTTTTAGAGATAAAAAGTACAATTGTTGACACTGAAAACTGAGTGGCTGAGTTCAACAGCAGATCGTTCATTCAGAAAGAAATTATTTAAACCTTAGCGCAGAGAAATGAGAAGGAAAGTACAAAAGAGAAGTTGAAGGCATAGAAAATAACTGAGAAGGTCTAACATTCATTTAATTGGAGTCCTAGAAGCAGAAGATAGAAAAAGCTGGGGAGAGGAAATGATAAAAAAAATTGACCACATGGAATTTTCCAAAACTCAAGGAAGGGCATGAGTCCATAAGCAGGAGAAGCACAACCTGTACTAAGCAGGATAAAAAAAAAAAAAAAAAAATCCTTACCTAGACACATTGTGGGGAAACTGCAGCAAACATCAAAGCCATAGTCCTTAAACTTGGAAAAGATAGACTATTCACACAAGATCAATTATTAGGCTGAAATGACTTCCCAATAACTACAATCAAAGCTGGAAGTCAGTGAACAATATCTCTAAAGTGTTGAGAGAAATGAGGGAGAGGGAGAAGGAGAGAGGGAGAGGTTAAGACTGAGACTAAGATTGACTTGATTGATTCAAGCAGAGAGCCTGAATGAAGGCTCAGAGATAGGAATGTCCAAGTTTTTTTTTTTGTTTGTTTTTTTCCGTGGTACACCGGCCTCTCACTGTTGCAGCCTCTCCCGTTGCGGAGCACAGGCTCCGGATGCACAGGCTCTGGACGCGCAGGCTCAGCGGCCATGGCTCACGGGCCTAGCCACTCCGCGGCATGTGGGATCTTCCCGGACCGGGGCACGAACCCGTGTTCCCTGCATCGGCAGGCGGACTCTCAACCACTGCGCCACCAGGGAAGCCCCCAAGGTTTTTATTGAGGGGGGAGTATATTGGGACTAAATGATGCGGGGCTTTATGTATCAGGATGAAGAGTGTGATAGTACATGGTTAGGGGCATTGGCCCTAGAACTATACTGCCTGTGTTTAAATCCTAGCTCTGCTGTTTACTAGCTGTGGGATCATGGGCAAAGCTCCTTCCTCGCTGTGCCTCATTTTCCTCATCTGGAAGTAGGGATAATTACAGTACCTACAACAGAAAGCTAACATGAGAGGTCCAAGACTCAATACCTTTTTAATGTTAATTGAATTTTTAAGTTAATGCACTGTCTAGACCACGGTAGGTGCTTAATGAATGTTAGTGCCTGCGCCCTCCAGGAATTGATAGCTGGATCAACCTGAGCCATGTGGACCCTGATGCAGAGGTGCAGGGTGAGATCTGCCTGGCCGTGCAGATGCTGGAGGATGTGAGGGGCCGTTGTCTTCGCTGTCACGTGCTCCAGGCCAGGTATGGTCATGATGGGGGATTGGATGGGAGGATGGTCTGGGATTGAGCAGAAATCCACTGGGTCCTCCTGCCTTGAGACCACCTCTCTCCTGGCACACTTCTGGGCTCACAACCAGGATCCTTGGCAGGCAAACGGTCCAAGCTCACCAGGTTGCAAATTTCTTGGGTTAAAGCACAAACAAAATCTTTGTTGGGGCCCCAGTGACTAGCAACCAAAGGCCAGATACTCAGGATGACCAGACAGATGAGTGTGGAGGTGTATTAATCAAATTGTAAGTGACAGACACCCAGTTCATACTGGCTTAAGCAGATTGGCTTGTATGAATGGCATGTAGCTTCAGGCATGGCTGGATCCAGGTGCTCCAACAGTGACATCAGGACTCTGTAGAAATAGATTCCTTGGATGTCTTTTGTATTAACTTCATCCTCAGACAGTCTCTCCCCCAGGTAGGGGCAAAGATGACCCCAGAAGCCCCAGACTGGCATGCTATCAACTTGGCAGCTCCAATGGAGAAAGAACTTCTGTCTTTCACCATTTCCAACCAATATCCTGGGACTAATTCTTATTGACCCAATCTGGGGTACATGCCTATCACTAAACCAATTACACTGACTCTGACTGGTCAGGCCTGAGTTCCAAGCCCATTCCTGCAGTGGAAGGAGGGATCAACCCATATAAGTCATGTGGACTGGGAGAGAGGGAGGGATAGGTCCTGTCCCAAAGAAACATAAGAAGGAAGACAGATGCAGGACCAGTAAAACCCACAGATGAACCTCCAGGGGCAGCAGCTTCTGGGATATTCATCTTCCTTCTTGCCTATTTATCACTCCTCTCTGTTTCTCAGCTCCCCCATTCCTCTATTTCCTTAAATACTTCCACTCCTCTTTTCCCTCCCATCTCCTGTCTTGTTTTCTGCCTTTTATTTCAACACCTTACTCCCTCGACCCTTACTTTTAGGCCAGTCCTTGCCCAGGTTGGGCTGGATCTCTGTTTCTAGTTTGCTCTGTGACCTTAAAGCCCTATCTTGCCCTCTCTGTGCCTCTCCTACAACCTCCAGATTTCTGTCCCCAGCTGGGGCTCCCTGGAGTCTGGATGAAGTAGCAGGCAGGCATAGGACAAACAAAAGGACTCAGTATGGGGCAGGGACACCTCATCTGCTGTGTGCCTATGACCTCCTCCCCAGCCACAAAGCTGTGCAGGATCCTTGCAAGCAGGAGAGGGACTGATTGCAGTCGCTTAGCAACTAGGCTGGCTCCTAGGAAACCAAAGAAGGCTTTGGATGCTGAGCAGGGGTGGGAGAGGAGCAGCGGGAGGAAACAAGCAGCCCCTGGGTGTGTGTGTGTGGGAATGTCCCTGGATTTGGGGGACCTTGGGAAGGAGGGGTGGGAGAGGCTGACTGGGGTGAGCCTTTGAGTTGTCATGGCAACCAGAGGCAGGCAGTCCCTGCTTCATGCCTTTTCTTCGTCCTAGGCACAGTGTGGGCATGAGTGTTTGTTGAGTGAATGAGTGAGCTGAGCACTTACCACCTGCCGGCTGCTATGCTGAGCCCTTTACACATATTGTCACATTTAACCCTTGGCCCTGTGACGTTGGTCTGTTATTACTCCGATTTTCCAGATGAATAAACTGAGGCTCAGGGAGGTGAAGTAAATTTTCCCAGTGTCACCCAGCCAGTGAATGGGAGAGTCAGGTTTTGAACCCTGGCATCTGGCATCTGGTCTCCCATCCAGGGGCTCCAGGGAAACTGAGGCTCCCTTCCCCCTCCTCACTGCACCTTCACCTGCTGCTTTGTGATGTTCAACTTGACCTTTCGGTGCCTCAGTTTCCTTCCCTAGAAAATAGGGGCGTAGTAGTGTGTCCTCATAGGGTAGCATTAGTCAATAGGAAGATACTAGGGGCATAGTAGTGTGTCCTCATAGGGTAGCATTAGTCAATAGGGAGATACTAGGGGCATAGTAGTGTGTCCTCGTAGGGTAGCATTAGTCAATAGGAAGATACTGGGCTTGGATGGCTCTGGTGAGGGATGTTCCTCACTGGATCCCTACAATGGGGTAGTTCATTGCCTTGGAAACCAGCAGCCTTTGAATGGTCTACCCTGAACCCCCTTTCCAAGGTCCAGCTTGGGTCTTGCTCCTCAAGGGTCCTGTGACCCCCCCACCCCTTACTTCATCTGTCCCCAGGGACCTGGCCCCCCGAGACATCTCCGGCACATCTGACCCATTTGCACGTGTGTTTTGGGGCAGCCAGAGCTTGGAGACTTCGGTAAGTGGTGTAGCGGAGCCGGGAGAGTGGGGCATCAGGTGACCTTGGGAAAGCCACTTAACCTCTCTGAAGCTCAGTTTTACCATCTGTAAAATGGGGACAGTGGTCGCATTAGCTCTCTCTCTCACTCCCTCCTTTCCCAGACCATCAAGAAGACTCGCTTCCCACACTGGGATGAGGTGCTGGAGCTGCGGGAGATGCCAGGTCCCCCATCCCCGCTGCGGGTGGAGCTCTGGGACTGGGACATGGTTGGCAAGAATGACTTCTTGGGCATGGTGAGCACGCCCCCCCCCAACACCCCCCTCCCCTGACACCCTCCATGGCTTCCCATTGCCTCCAAGGGGGAAGGGGGAGATGGGCTGGGCATCTTCAGGCTTGCTTGGAAGGGTAGATGTGAAGACTGCCTCATCAGGTCCCCTGGCCAGGCCTGGGTGATGGAGTGCCATTGTTCCATTGGTGCAGAAACCTGTCCAAGGTCACAGGGTGGGCCCAGATTCTTATTCTGGGATGAGAGTACCCAGGATGACTGTGTGCTAGCCCTGTGCTAAGTGCTTCTCCAGCATCACCTCATTGGTCATCATCACCTGATGGCCACTGTTAAGAGGCTAGGACCATTGTTGTCCCCGTTTTACAGATGGGAAAATGAAGGTTCAGAGAGGTTAAGTGGCTTTCCCAAGGTCATATGATTAAGAAATGGCAGAGTCAAGATTTGAGTTCAGGTCTCTCTGATTCCAGAATCTAAGTCTAACTCTTACTCCTGGAAGCACTGGGCTCAAGGTCTTTCTCTTGGAACCTCAGTCTTCCCATCTGTAAAATGCGTGATTTTTCTTGCCTCTCAGTAGTAGTGGATGTATACTCAGACTTGACAGTTTTTGGGTTTTTTTCAGCCGCACTGTGTAATCAGGGGTTGAACCTGGGCTGCGGCAGTGAAAACACTAAATCCTAACCACTAGGCCACCAGGGAACTCCAAAGGCTGACAGTTTTTAAAAGGAGGCAATATTAGAGCAAATAAGAGGAAGACTTGGTTATGCACTCCTGGTGGGACTATAAAATGGTGCAGCGGCTTTGGAAAATGGTCTGGCAATTCCTCAAATGATTAAAGATAGAGTTACCACATGACCCAGCAGTTCTACTCCTAGGTGTGTACCAAAGAGAAATGAAAATTTATATCCACACCAAATAGGTTACATTAATGTTCATAGCAGCATCGTTCATAATAACCAAAAGTAGAAACAGCCCAAATGTCTATCAACAGATGAACGAATAAACAAAATGTAGTATATCTACACAATGGAATATTATTCAGCCATAAAAAGGAACAAAGTACTGACACATGCTACAACGTGGATGAACTTTGAAAACACAATGCTAAGTGAAAGACGTCAGTCCCAAACCTCCCACATCTTATATGATTTAATTTATATGAGATGTCTAATACGAGCGAATCTATAAAGACATAAAGTAGATAAGTCGTTGCCAGGGGCTGGGGGATGGGGAGTGATTGCTAATGGGTATAGGCCTTTTTTTGGTGGGGGAACTGATAGAAAGCGGACTGAAATTAGTGGTGATGGTCACACAACTTTGTGAATATACTAAAAACCACTGAATTACACGCTTTAAATCAGTGAATTGTATGGGATGTGAATTATATCTCTGTAAAGTTGTTATTTAAAAAGAGAGGGAGGTGGGGCTTGCGGGCCTTCTGGACTGTCTTTATTATTTATTTAGTTACCTTTGGCCGCGCCACTGGACCACCAGGGAATTCCCTTTATGCCTTTTGATAGATGCAAGTTTCGTCCCTAAACAGAGCTGAAAATACACTCAGTCCAGACATGCTGTCTCTAGCAGCTGTGTAACCTCGGGCAAGTCACTCCACTTCTCTGAACCTCAGTTTCCTCAACTGTAAATTAAGTGTCCCCTGGAGGCCCTCAGGATACGGTATGGGAGGAGGAGGTAGCCCTTGGCGGGCTTTGCCGCCCCTCCTTGGGTGGGCAGCCCGACCTCTTCTTCCAGGGCTGGGTGGGGCAGAGCTCTGCTGAGGGTCTGTGTGTCCCCCCCCACAGGTGGAGTTCCCCCCGCAGGTCCTACAGCAGAATCCGCCCAATGGCTGGTTCCACCTCCTGCCCTTTCCCAGAGCGGAGGAGGATTCTGGGTAAACGTGGGTGCAGAGGGAGGAGGCTGGGCTGGAACCATGTTGGGTACCACCTTCAGCTTGTATTATTACAGTATTTATACCGGTTGATATCTGTTCACACCTGTTTATACTGGCCACACCTGCCCACACCTGTCCACACCTGTCTTGTTTTACAAATATCTATGCTCTTTACCTGTACTCACACCTGACTATCTTGGCTCACCGCGCTGGCCCATACATACTTATGTTCCTTCACCTGTGATCTGGCCCTGGCCAGGGGGAGCCTGGGTGCTCTTCGGCTGAAGGTGCGCCTGACCGAGGACCGCGTCCTGCCCTCCCAGTACTACCAGCCACTCAGGGAGTTGCTCATGGAGTCTGTGCTGGGGCCGGCAGAGGTGGGTGCGTCACTGCGGGTGGGCAGGGATCTGGATCATGGCCTCCCCTTGCTTCAGGGATGTCTAGCTGGGCTTTTCTGCTTTGGGGTCCCAGGGCCCCAGGCCACCTCTCCTGCCTCCTGTCCTTGTGCAGGAAGATGCTGCCAGCCCCCTGGCTGTCCTGGAGGAGCTGACCTCGGGGGACTGCCGCCAGGAGCTTGCCACCAAGCTGGTGAAGCTCTTTCTTGGCCAGGGCCTGGCTGGGCCCTTTCTGGACTATCTCACCCGGCGTGAGGTGGCACGGACCAGTGAGTTGCCTGCATGACCCTCATGCATCACTCCCCAAGGATGAGTCTGCAGCGCGTCTCTGGGAGAGAAATGGGGGGGCCTCAGGCAGCGGGCAGGGGCTGCTGTGTCTGTATGTGTCGGAGGTGGCACGGGCTGTGCACTCCCAGTCAGCTGGGAGCATGGTCCTGGGTTCAGGCCCTGGTTTTGCTACTCATGAGCTGTGTGACCCTAGGCAGCTCACTTAACCACTCTGGGCCTTTGTACTGTGAACGGAGTTGACGTTGCAAATCTCCTCAATTCCTGAGGCTGGAAGAATCATGACCCCCACCTTGGGTGGGTGGGGTGAGGTGGATTCAGCCACCCAAATCCCAGCAAACACTTCCCTCTGTCCTCCCAGCTGACCCCAACACCCTCTTCCGTTCTAACTCCCTGGCATCCAAGTCAATGGAACAGTTTCTGAAGGTGAGTTGGTGAAGGCCTAGGGGGGCCCGACAGCAGCTTCCTCAAGGGAACTCCCTTCCCAGTGCTTACTCGGACCCCAGAGCTTGGCCAGCCTCAGGTAGCACTGGGTGACTGAGCTGCGGTGCTGGTGGCTGGTGGCTGGCCTAGCCCTGAGTCGCACCCCAACCCCAGCCCTTGGGCAGGCCCCCGCCTCGCTCTGAACCTCTCCCTGCGTGGTCCCCCTGACCCTCGCTCACGGGCACACCCTGGCCTCGCCCTCAGCCCCGCCCTGTGTGGTGCCCCCCTGCCCCCAGCTCGTGGGCATGCCCTACCTGCACGAGGTCCTGAGGCCGGTGATTAACCGCGTCTTCGAGGAGAAGAAGTACATGGAGCTGGACCCGTGCAAGATGGACCTGGGCCGCACCAGGTGAGCCAAGCCTGAGGGGTGAACCGTCCACGGGCCCCTTGTCTGCCTGCAGCCTTGTCAGGCCGGGTCTCTGCCGACTGCCCCCCACCCCTCCCTCCAGCACGACTGCTCAGGAGCCCCGCATTCTACCTCAAAGCCTCCCCTGCAAGCGCCCAGCCCCTCAGACGGTGTCATGCAGTGGTTATGGGCAGGACTCTGAGACATGAGTTCCCGGGGTCCAAATCCCAGCTCTGCCACACCTGCTGGGCAAGTTACTTAAACCCCCGTGAATATCTACCTGATGGATTGTCATGAGAATTAACTGAGTTATATACACAAAGCCCAGCATTAACTAATACTCCATAAGTACTAGTTATTTCTGTTATCGTGGTGGTGGTGGCTGAGGCCCTTGGGGGAGGGCCCCGCGTGGGTCTGCGAGCAGAGGTGGCATCCTGCAGCGCTCGATGACATGGGGTTAGGGAGCAGGGCAGTGACGGGGTCAGGGGAGTCAGTTCATGCCTCCCTGGGCTCCTCCTTTCTTTTTTTGTTTTGGCTGTGCCGTGCAGCATACGGGATCTTAGTTCCCTGACCAGGGATCGAACCCGCGCCCCCTGCAGTGCAAGTGCAGAGTCTTAACCAGTGGACCGCCAGGGAAGCCCATGGGCTCCTCCTTTATTGCCAGGACTTTCCTCCTCCAGCTAGGGTGGGCGGGCTTGTTCCTGCCAAGCCATCCGAGCCGGTTGCTGGGCAGTCCATTGGGGACCATGGTGGAGGCAGGAGAGGGTCTTTCCTTCACTTTGGGCCTTGCCCAACAAGTGCTGCCCTCACCTTCCGACCACCCCGGAGGCAGGTATTAGGACCCTTTTTACAGATGAGGAAACTGAGACTCAGAGAGGGGAGGTCACCTGCCTAAGCTTGCACAGTTGGGAAGTTGCAAAGTGGGGATTTGAATCCAGGCCCTGAGCAGAAGGGCAGAGTCCATCTGTGAAACCCCTAGGCCAGGGCTTTTCCCAGCACCCCTGGCAAGGATGGTGGGAGTCAGTGGGCGCCCGCAGGGAGCTGGAGCATCCAGGAAACTGGGCAGACTCTGGAACCGGCAGTCTTGAGTTATAGTCTCTGTTCTGCCACCTATTTGCAGGGGGACCTCTCTGAGCCTCAGTTTCCTCATCTGTTAAATGGGAACAATCAGCCTACTTAATCTAACATTGGGTTGCCATTAGGATTAAATGATTCAATGCCAGAGACAATTAGTTCAGGGCTTAGCTTGTTGGGTCCAGGGCACAGTGGGGCTGAGAACCCCCAGCCTGGCTTCCATGGAATTCACAATCTTAGGGTAGGCAGGACAGACCCTAAACCTGCATGGGGACAGGAAGGAAGGGAGCAAGATCATTGCAGGTAGAAAAGTGCTATTCCATCGTCTATTCAACGAAACAATTGTTAAGCACCTACTATGTGCCAGGCACTGGGCTGAAAGCTGAGTTCGTAGCAGGGAGAAAATGGACACAAGTCCCTCTTCTCGGGGGAGACAGATAATAAACTAAAGAAGAAGGTTATTGCAGGCGATCAGTGGAAAGGAGGGAGATAAAGTGAGGGAGGGTCCTGGCAAGAGCCAGGAGCAGGGGAGGGGCTTGCGATATTCCGTAGGGTGTCACAGGGACAGCCTCCCAGAGAAGGGGACATGGAAGCAAAGACTTGGAGGAGTTGAGGGAGGGAGTCGTGCACAGATCTGCTGGAAGAGTGTTCCAGGCAAGGGGAACCGCAAGTGCAAAGGCCCTGGGGCAGGAGTGTGTGTCTGGCAGGTCCATGCTGAAAATGCACTGAACCAGGGTCCGTGATGATGAGCAGTGGGGGAGGGATGGCCTCTTTGAGGAGGTGATTCCCAGCAGGGGGATCAGCAGGTACAAAGGCCCCAAGACAGAAATAAGCTCCGTGTGTTGAAGCAGCTGCAGTGGAATGGTAGGAGGGGAGGCCATGGAGATGGGATGGGAAGGTGGGTGCTCTCTGAGCTCAGTTGGGGCCCATGGAGGGTTTTGAGCAGGCAGATGCCAGGCTCTGAGGCGGAGCCCTCCACTTGCTCCCCCAGGAGAATCTCCTTCAAGGGTGTGCCCTCCGAGGAGCACGTGCGGGAGGCCAGCCTGGGACTGCTGACGGGCTACCTGGGGCCCATCGTGGATACCATTGTGGGCTCCGTGGGGCGCTGCCCGCCCGCCATCCGTCTCGCCTTCAAGCAGCTGCGCCAGTGCGTGGAGGAGCGCTTTCCCCAGGCAGAGCACAAGGTGGGCCAGGCACTCCCATTGGGCAGATGGGGAGACTGAGGCTGGGGAGGGGCAGTAGCTTGTCCAGGGTCACAGGGAGAGGAAGGGCAGGGGCGGGACAAAACCTGAGCTGCCTACGCTGAAGTGCTGTGTGTCTTGGCAGAAGTGGGGACAGTGTTCTGATAGGATCTGGGACCCAGGGGTGATGATGATGATGATGATGATGATGATGATGATAATAATAGCAGTTAACACTATATATAGCCCTTTCTAGGAGTCAGACCTTGTTTTACATATTTATTACCTCGCCTAGTCTTCACTTCCACCCTACGAGCCGGGTGCCAGTATTATTCCATTTTACAGAGGAGGAAACTGAGGCCCAGGGAGGTTAAGTTACACAGCTAGGAGCGGGTAGTGATGGGATAGGCACCCACCCAGGCAGACTCCTGAACCTGTGCTCATGACCACCAAATAATACAGTCTGGCGCAAAGCAAGTGCTTCTTAAATTCCAGCTATTAGAGAGACAGGGAGACAGAGAGACAGAGAGACAGAGATGGCTGGCACACAGGACTCAGTAGCAGACACCTAAAATAAAGTCTAAAAAGAAATCCCTGCACATGCTAGTGCTTTTCCAATACTGATACAAAAGCTGAACTCTAGGTGCTGTAGGGTTCAGGCAGGTGAGGTAAATGAACAGAGCAGTCAAGGTGTTGTACAGTAGGGAGTGGTAGGGACTGTGGCAAACTGGAGCTCCCACAGCTTGTCTTAAAGGGGCAGATCCAGACAATCAATTATTGCCATGTAGGAATGGGGACCCAATATTGCCTGATCTTCAGAGTTTTTTTGTTTTTTAATCCAACAGTCTGGATTTTATGTGTGGAATCTTATTTTTTAAATTTTGGCACTAGTTTACCTAACAACAATAACACAACAATAATACTTTGAGCCAATCATTACACGTTTGCAGCTGGACTGGCCTGTGGGTTGCCAGTTTGAGACCCCCAGGTTTAATGCTCAGCATGCCTTCCGAGGTGGCAGTCACGGTCCTTGCTTACAAATGACACCGAGTGAGGCTAGGTCTTACGCAGCACTGACATAATAGAAATGCAGACTGGGGTTCGCTTTGCAGAAAGATCTAGGACCCGCTAAATGTTGGAGATGTAATGGCCCAACCCCTAGAGCCTGGGTTAAGAGGTCCTGATTTATGCCACACCTCTCCCCACTTACAGATGGGGAAACCGAGGCCCAGAGAGGTGAGGCACCTTGGCCAAGAGTCGTGGACTCGAGGCTAGGCCTCCAGACCCGCAGTGGGAACCGCTTCCTTCTTCCCTCATCCCCACCTGCGGATTGAGCTCTGGGCCTCCAAACTGGGACATGGGTGATTTACCCCACAGCTGCAGGGCTCTTGCCTGGGTTGCCAGTGGAGGTGCTAAGTGGGACACAGCCAAGGCAGGGAGGAAGGGAGGGAAGCGGGAGGCCAGCGCCCCAGACAGCCTGGCCCTTGTGGGAGGAACCAAGATCAATGACACCCAAGTGTCGCCCAGTTTTCAGCCTCCATGGTAGGCAGAGGCCACGGGCAGGGAGCAGGGACTTCCTCAGGCCCACGAGGATGGGTGGGGTCGCAGGAACCCAAGGGAGCCCCTTTCTTTGCCGCTCTGATACTTGTTCCTCCTTAAGAAAGGAGGAAGTTGATGAGCTGATATCAAAGGCTAAAATTACCCTGGAACATAGTGGGCTGGGGGGGGCAGGCTTGGGAGCAGTTCAGGGTTCCAGATGAGTGGGACCTCCACCCTCACCTCTGGGCAGCTCCAGGTGCCCAGCTCCTGTCAGGGCTCACTGTCAACTCAGAGGTGCCCCCGGGAAGTTGGCACACACCCAGAGAGGGTATTGTCTTATGTGTGAATACAACCCCTAAATAAACACTGCAGCACATTCTCGGGCTAAATATAGCTTGGTGAGTGTGAGGGGTAGGTGAGGAGCCCCCTGGGGGGAGCTTGCACCCAGGATAGAGAGACACCTTCTCCCCAGGTCCCCTCTGCTGGAGCTGGGGGCACCAGCCTTACGTGCATGCAGGTGGGCCAGGCCTGGGTCTCACACAGAGGGGCGCCATGCTTTACAGTTTGCAGGGGGCAGAGGCTGGCAAGGGAGCCAGCTGAACTGGGTTCACCACTGAGCCTCAGTTTCCTCATCTGGAAAACAGAGATAATAGTATCTACCCCCATGGGATTGCTTTAGGAGTAAAGGTGACAGTTCAGGCTTAGTTTTTGACACTCCATAGCTAGTGTTGAATGAAGGAGAGTGTGGTGAAGAGCAGAGTTCAAATCCTGCCTGGGTTCAAATCCTGGCTCTGCCACTTATAGCTGTCTGGCCTTGGGCAAGTCACCTGACACCTCTGAGCCTCTGGTTCCTCAGCTGTAAACTGGGAATAATGATGATGCCTCTTTCATAGGGCTGTGCCCGTAGCACAGTGCTTGGCACAAAGCAGACTCTGAGGCTGTTTGGCTAATTCTGATCGTGCAGGATTGGTATTATTACTCCATTTTCCACGTGGGGAAACTGAGGCCCAGAGAGGAAAAGCCTCCTCGGCAGACCAGGACGGCCTCCTGACCTGTCTCCCATTCTACTTCCCCTTGTACCACCAATCTTTAGTCCTTGCTGCCTCAGTTTCCCCAGCTGAGAAGTGGATTTGAGGGACCCCTCTCACCTGCCACTCCTCTCCGCAGGATGTGAAGAACCTGGCCATAAGTGGCTTTCTCTTCCTGCGATTCTTCGCTCCTGCCATCCTCACCCCGAAGCTGTTTGACCTTCGGGACCAGCACGCAGATCCCCAGACCAGACGCTCACTGCTGCTGCTTGCCAAGGTGCCGGCAGTGGAGCCCCCCCATCTCGGGTGCCCTTAGCCAGTGAGAAGCATGGGAGGAACAGAGTGGAGGCCGGACCCATGGAAGACCCAAATGAAGCCCGGAGAAACCTCTGTTTGAAACGGCACCATTAGCTTTCCATCCTGAATGTGAAAGCATTCATTTCTCTTTCTAATTCCCTCTTTGGAACAAAACCCCTACCCTTCCAGGGGGAAAGCGGGAAGCAGGCTAGCAGTCATTTATGCCTTAGTATGAATTAGACCATCCTTTGCAAAGGGGCCACATTCTGAGGTTCTGATGGGCTCGAGTATGCATGATGGCATCAAGCAGTCCTGAATGGGGTTATCTGGGTTCAGGAGGGGACAAAATAAAAGCACTGGGGATACATATCTGTGCACAGAGAGGGACAGATACCATCTAAAGCAGGTGCTGCTAGGAGTTTTCTCCTTTTCTTGAGCACTGATTTGGGAGCCAGGACTCTGGGGATCTGTTCTGGGTCTACAGAGGGCCTTCCTCACTGCAGTGACCTTGGTGCTGGCATCCCCTGCTTCTTTGCTCCAGGCTGTGCAGAGCATTGGAAACCTGGGCCAGCAGCTGGGCCAGGGCAAGGAGCTGTGGATGGCCCCCCTACACCCCTTCCTGCTGCAGAGTATTTCGCGTGTGAGAGACTTCCTGGACCAGCTGGTGGATGTGGATGGGAAGGAGGGTGAGTTCCTGTGGCCCTGCCACAGCCAGCTTGTCATTCCACTGGACCCTCGGGACCTGCCCTTCTACCACCCCTCCCCCACCCCTAGCACTGAGACCGTGGACCTGTGGGTCAGCTAGTCAGTCAACAAACATTTCCTGGCACATACCGTGCTAGGTCCCACAGACGAAAAGACTCAGGCCCTCCAGACCATTCCAGCCCGTGTGGAGATGTGAGTGGGAATCGTGGCATGGTACTCATGCAATTGACAAATATCTATTAAGTGCCTACTTTGTAATAGCCACTGTTCCAGGTGCTGGGGAAACAGCAGTGGACGAAACAGAAGAAAGTCCTGCTCTCGTGGAAGTTTTATTCTAGTGGAGACAACAAGCTGTACACAAGATTAATTACCAAATCACATGTGTTAACGGAGTGATAAGTGCTTAGGAGAAAAAATAAAAGAGGGAAGGGAATATTGGGCTGGGGGTGGCAGGTCATTCTTTTAGAGAGGGTGGCCAGGAATGGCCTCACTAGGGTGATATTGGAATAAAGACCTGAAAGAGGACAGAGAGCAAGCCATGAGGATCCTGGGGAAGTGTTCCAGGCTGGGCACAGCATGTGCAAAGGCCCTGAGGTGGGGACAGAGAGTGATAGTGAGGGGGCCAGTGAAGAAGAGTGAATGAGAGGGAGTGAAAGAGAGGTGAGGGGGGCAGATCATGTGGGGTTGCTGGAAGGATTTTGGCTTTCACCTGGAGTGAAATGGAACTACGGGATAGTTTTAAGCAGAGGAGTTGGGGGTGAGTCTGTATCAGAGTGTGGGGCCCGGGTTATGAGACAGTTGGGTCCAAGTCACATAGGAGCAGCCTGTCCAAATGTGGAGGCCTGGTTGTGGCCTGATGAGGTCCCTGTGTGCTGGGGAGGGCCTGTGTCTGGACCCCTAAGGGTGGCTAGATCCAGGGCACTCCCTGGACTGACTCCATAAGGCGTGGCTCCCCCTGCTGGCTGCCTGCACATCCCTCAAGCTGGAAAGGGATCGCCAAGGCCAGCTTTGGGCCCCCCACTCTCTGACACCCCCAGCCCCCATTCCCTATGGAGAAAGTGGAGTCCAAAGTCATCTTCTCCATCCTCCTGCCTCTAGGGGAGCCAAGAATCACGCTCCTCCATGAGGCCCTCGGCAGGTTGAGCCTGGGTGGAAAGGGTTCACAGTCCCCCCTCCCCATTTCCCAGAGCCTGGGGGCCCAGCCAGGGCCCTGGTCCCGCCCTCGGTGACCGTTCGAGAAGGCTACCTGCTCAAGCGCAAGGAAGAGCCCGCCGGCCTGGCCACACGCTTTGCGTTCAAGAAGCGCTACTTCCGGCTCAGCGGGGAGATGCTCTCCTACTCTAGGAGTCCTGAGTGTCAGGTGGGGCTCCAGCCCACTGTGGAGGGTTTTCCAGGGGTGGCTTCACTCATAGAGCTGCCTCTTTGTACCCAGGGAGATACTGAGGTCCAGGAGGGGACAAGGACTGCCCAAGGCCCCGTGGCAGCTTAGCAAGTCCAAACTCTGAGGCCAGGCTCTGCTCATATCTTTGGGTCAGTGTGGGCACAGGACACGGACAGGTAAACGCCTACACATAGCATCAAACATTCTTCAGAACAGGCACCTCTGGTGGCTGGGACGTATCCTCCCAGATGTGGACATGCACAGGGCATGGACACTGCTGAACCCCACTCAGATGTGACCACCCAGGTCTCTGCCCACATACCATAGAGACTCACAATTGGATCTGTTCACCCAGAGGTACATGCCCGGCTGGACAGGCACTCACATCCAGACATTTGTTCACTCATTCATTCATCCATCAGGCATTTATTCGAGCACCTACTGTGTACCATGCAGTGTTCTGGTCACTGGAGATACCACAGTAAACAAGACATAAACTCCCTGCCCTCATGGGGCTGCCATTCAAGCCTAGCACAAACTGAGACACACACTGGATCTACCCATTCTGTGTCTGCACATGTACAGACCATAATAGCTAACACTGGAGAGGGTGCCCACAACTTACTCTTTCTACTTTATCAGCAGAGTGTAGATTCTAGAGTTCAACTCTCTGGGTTTCAATTCTGGCTCCACCAGCTGAGTGACCACAGGAGGGTCCTTTAATCCTCTTGTGCCTCAGTTTCCTCATCTATAAGTTGGGAGGAATAATAGACCCAGCCTCAGAAATGTGTTGTAATGATGAAATAAGTTGAGAAATGTATCGTGCTTAAACTACATCTCAAGCGCTGTGTCGGGATTGCGATGGTGGAAACTGCTGTCCAGAGACGTTGTCACTTAGAGAGTGATGGGCCGGGACTGCAGGACTCACGGAACTGCCAAGTGGACACGCACATAGCACAGATGCGCGGGGTGAATGTCCCCACGCCAAGGCACACACCCACAGGAAAGCTGTCCCTGGGCACAGCCACGCCAGCCCCAGCCCCCGGCCGGCCCGGCAGCGACAGTCCTCTCTCACAGACGCGATCCTCCATGCCGGTGTCGCACATCCGCGCCGTGGAGCGCGTGGACGAGGGCGCCTTCCAGCTGCCGCACGTGATGCAGGTGGTGACGCAGGACGGCGCGGGAGCGCTGCACACCACCTACCTCCAGTGCAAGGTGAGGCGCTGCGAATATGAGGGAGGAGCGGAGGGAGCCCCTTGGGTCAAACCCCACCTCTGACCGCCCCCCACCAACTCCCTGAAGAACGTGAACGAGCTCAACCAGTGGCTATCGGCCCTGCGCAAGGCCAGCGCCCCCAATCCGGACAAGCTGGCCGCTTGGCACCCCGGTGCGTTCCGCAGCGCGCACTGGACCTGCTGCCTCCAGGCCGAGCGCTCAGGTGAGGGGGCGGGGAGGGGCGGACTCAGGCCCCGCCCTCCACACCTGTCAATCAGAGAGTGTCCCACCTCATCTGGGTTGGCGCTGCAACTTTGGGCGAGTTCCTTAACCTCTCTCTTGCCTTGAAGTCTCCCCAAGTGTGAAATGGGGTTGATAATAGTGTCCACCTTGTAGGGCTGCTGTGAGGAGTAAATAAGTTGACATATGCAAAGCGATTAGAACACTGCCTGGCACACAGATACCTTTCAAGCACCCACTAAACACCGGGCGTCTAGTGGTACACAGACATCAGGCTTGCTCTCAAGGAAAACAAGTGAATAACCAGACCATTGTAATACAGTGTTACAAGTGCCAAGGTGTGGCTTTTGAGACTCCAGAGAACACCTCTGACCCAGCCCCAGGGTAGGACAGCAAGAAGGGCTTCCTGGAGTAGGTGCCACTTAAATGTGACCTGAGAAGGATAAGAGTTAAGTAGTGAAGTTGGAGGAAGGAAGAGTGTTCCAGGCAGAGCAAACGTGGGCTGAAGGATTGAAAAAGGTCTGTGGCTAGAGCGTAGAATGTGGGAGGGGGATGGAGAGAAGTGAGACTATGGCTCTTCTGGGCGAAGGTTGAGGCGGTGGGGCTGAGGGAAGTAGTAGGTTTGAAGGGTGATTTTAGAGGCAGAGGGGCAGGGCTTGGCCATGGGGCTTCTGAAAGGGGAATGGGAGGTTAATGATGATGCCGTGTTCCCCTCAGCTGCCGGTTGCAGCCGCACACACTCAGCCGTCACCCTGGGGGACTGGAGTGACCCGCTGGATCCCGACGCTGAGACCCAAATGGTGTATCGGCAGTTGCTTCTAGGGCGGGACCGGCTCAGGTGGGTCCTCCCCACCACCCAACCCACTTCACTATGCCCTGCTGGGGCAGCTACCCACTGTGCCCTCCCACGTCCACATGTTCTTTCTTTCCATGTGCATCTGATGAGCTTCCGGGGGCGCAGGCTCCAGGGAAGGACGGGGAAGCATCCTCAGGCGGACCCTAATGTGGAACTGGATCTTGGGATCTTTTTTTTTTTTTTTTAATTTTTACTTTTTGGTCATGCTACGCAGCATGTGGGGTCTTAGTTCCCTGACGAGGGATCGAACCCGCACCCACTGCATTGGACGCACAGAATCTTAACCACTGGACCGCCAGGGAAGTCCCATGGATCTTGGGATCTTTTGATACCCAGGACTCCAGAGACACAGGGCACAGAGCTTGGATGTGTCCCTCCACCTTGCTGGCTGGCCTCAGGATCACTGTCATTCAGTGACGGAGATGTGTTCCAACTCATAGTGTGGATTCTGAAGCTGGCCTGCCTGGGTTCAAATCCTGGACTGGCTACTCACTGGCTGTGTGATCTCGGGCGAGTTGCTTACCTCCTCTACCTCAGTTTCCTCATCTGGAAAATAAGGGTACCAATTGTACATACCTCATGAGGTTGTCCTAAGGAACAAATGAGTTAATACAGGTAAAGCACTTTGTAGGTGCCTGGCCACATAATTAGCTTTCAATAAAGGGTAACAATTATTATTATGCTCTGTGACCTTAGGTAAGTTACATTACTTCTCTGTGTCTCAGTGATCATCTGTATAACGGAGCTAACAGTAAGTACCTACATGTGTTTTGTGCTAATTAAATGAGTTTAAACATGTAAAGGGCTTAGAATAGGATCTGACATGCTATAAATGTTTGCTGTGATGATGAGGATGGTTTAGTGGGAACCTGTAATGTCTCCGTCAACCAGCAGAATCTCTGGGTTCGAGAGCAGCATTGGGACTCAGGAACCAGCTTGCTTTTCCCCCTCTTAACTTTCAGGATGAAATTCCTGGAGGATTCCACCCTGGATACGACTCCCGAGGCAGACACAGAGAAGGGCTCCAGTGCCACGGAAGGTAAGGGGATAAGGAGGTCCCTTTTCTTTGCCCTCTCTGATACCTCCCACAACTTGCTCAGCACCCCGCCCTGTCCTCCCCTCCCACTCTCCTCTTTCCAGTCCACCAGCAGGCCAGTGGCTGTGTGTATGCGGCCCGGGCACATTTTAGGATCTCAGGGCACCAGGCACATATGGGGCCTGAGGAAGCCACTGGATCTGAATTACAGCAGCCTGCCCTGGCCTCGCTGAGCCCCTGTGGCCTCCTTTTCTTTCTCCCAGGGGCCTGTCCTGCTGCCCTGGCTCACCAGAGAGAGGCAGCTGCCCGTCTGCTGGAGGTGCTCGCAGACCTGAATCAAGCCCACGAGGAGTTCCAGCCTCAGGAGCAGCGGAAGGTGGCCCCGGGCCCCCTGAGGCCCTGAGGACACGCCAGAGCCAGCCTGAAAGGAGGCGAAAGGAGCTGGTGGGCCCTTCTCAGCGTCCCCTGGCCCAGGAGTCTCCTCGTGGCTGTCTGGTACCTCGTGGCTGCTGTGGCTTGCAGGCTCCTGGAGAAATCCTAATCCCATGTGTCCTAAGCTGAGAACCCAGGCATGGAAACCCTTTGGCAGGGGACCATCCTTGCACTGAATGAGTCTTACCCTCTGGGTTGAGGCACTCTGGAGTGGATGGAATAAGGAACCTGACCCACTTGTCTCAGCCTGAGGTTTCTGCTTCACAGGACTGGCCTCTGCCCACACTGACATGGCCAGCCTGGCCCTGAGCTGCTGGATACGGCTGTACCTGAATCCCTGATGCCCATGTGGCCTTGTTGGCCCAGATAGGCACTAAACAGGCTCAGCCCTTCTGTTTTCATGTCTGCCAATCCCTGTAGCCACATTGATCCTCCTGAACCCTGTCCTTGGCCGAGAATCCTAACCACAAGCCTCCAGAATCAGGTGCCCTTGGGAATAACTGAGGCCGAGAGCCCAGCGTGCGTGACTCAGACCCTTGGGAGACTTTGGACCAGGCTCTTTCCCTCTCTTTGAGCCTCAGTTTACCCTGTATAAAATGAGGAGGGAGTGAGTCTAGATGTGTGGTTTTCAAAATGGGTTCCATGGGGATAGTGTGGGAGCCAGGGAGGGATTTCTCAGACTGTGGTTCAAAGCCCACCCTCAGGTTGTCTGCTAGAAATGCAGATTCCTGGGACCGCCCCCAGATCTTCTGAATCAGCATCTGAGGGAGCGTGAGGGCAGGAATCAGGGTTTGAAACAAGTTCCACAGGTGATGTGGTTGCACATGAGATTTGAGGACCATGGGGCTGGGTGGTTTTGTATATTGAGGTGAGATTTTGTTTGAGAATTAATCACAGAAGGTAAAGTGTTTGGGAACACCCAACTGGCAGAATTGGAAGGGCCTCCAAAGACTCATTTCCAGTTTTGTGTGACTAGAGGGTAGGACAGAAACCTAAGCCTATCTGGCTGGGGGAGTGGGGTGTGGTGGCGGTAACATGGACCAGATGCAGTGCTATCCTGAGCGTGGCCGGAAGGGGTCGCCTGGAGCCGTGGCGTCCACCACAGCTTCCTAGCATCCTGGGATGTTGCAGAGACTGACAGGAGACTTGCTGCAGATCCCGGGATACGTCCCTGTCTCTCTCTAGACAGAACCTGGTCCTCCTCCCTGAGGGCAGAGGCTGGGGCGCTGAGGTTCCAACGAGCCGATCACGGCGTCTCCCAGCTCCTCCATATTTTCCAGGAGGCTGGCAGCTCCCAGCCTGAGTTCCTGGTTCCTAGTAATTGTACCAGGGAGCAGCTGTGCGCGTGCTTGAGAGCAGAGCTTTCACCTGTGCCCTCTTGGGGACTAGGATTGGGAGGGTCTGCCTCTGCCACCATCACACCCCCTGCCTGCCCCAGGACAAGAGAAGTATGGGGACCCTCCATCTCCAGCTGCCCAAGGCTGACGGGGCAATGGTCCTGGGTCATTTTGTTGCAAGCGCCCCCATGGGATGGACCGAAAGCCCCCAGAAACAGAGCCACGCACACCCCTTCTTGACAGGAAAAGACCCAGCGGAGGAGGAGAAAGACCATTTATTTCTCCGCCCACAGTGGGACTGGTAGATTTTCAAAAGAGCAGTCACTGGCGTCCCTTTAAATCTTGGCTGACTTCCGCCGTGGCAGCCAATCAACAGAGGCAGAGCTGGTGAGTTGCCTGGGCAACAGGCCCCTGGTTGGCCGAGACCATCAGCCGCCCCGCTGCCCACTTCCAAGGAAAGGGAAATGGACTCTTTGCTGTCCGGTCTGCTTTTTAAACCTGCTGGCCTAAGCCAGGCCCTCCTTGTCTCACTCCTGAAGCCAGATGCTCCAGCCTTTGGATCTTGACATTGGGAGCGATTTGGTGGAGAGAATGGGGTGGGGAGGAAAGGAAAACAGTGCCTTTATCAGGGACAGACATAAGGCCTGGGGATGGCAGGGGAGAAGAAGGAGGTCAGGGTCGCAGAAGGATGAAGAGACACAAGCACAAAATAAGATTCTCCTCGTCTGTCTCCCTGGCCCGCCCCTTTGCAAAACTGCTGAATATTCTGGGAGCTTCCACCCTGTGGGCCCACAGCTGCCCATCAGCGGGTGGCAGAGATGGGGGGAGGCTGAGGCTCCCAAGTGCCCCCTTTTCTCCCGGACCCTCACCAAGCCCCCAAGTGCTTGACCCGAGTCCTTTTGTTTGCAGACAAGCCTGTACAGATGTGATAGAGACACAGATGGGAATCCACATGGAGTATCATCACAGGGGTCTTTCTGTCTCTTCCCCCCCAGTCTGGGGGTAAGTAGAGGCACGTGGGTGTGCGTGCATGTGTTCAACAGGACACGTGTGTTTGCGTGAGGGGGTGGGGCTCTCTGTCTTTTTGGAAGGGAGGTTGCTGTGGTTTCCGGTACACCCTTGCGACCCTCTCAGGTAGCTAGGGTCGAAGCCGGCTGGCCCGCCGTCCTCCCATCATCCCAACTGCTACAAGCCAAATCCCGGGAACGCTTCTGGTTCCTCCTGCAGGCTCCTCCCCAGCCCTGAACCTGGGCCGCCAGGACACACCTGGCAGAGGGAGGCATGTGCTGCATGTGCTGGACCAGGGGCAAAGCAGGAGGGAAGGTGGACAGCCTTGGGCCTCAGGCCTTGGCCACAGCCTCGGACACACCCTGGGCTGTGAGCTCTGCCAGCACGTTGTCTAGGTAGCTAGCGTCTGGGTAGCCGTGGCCCGTGAGGTTGGATCCAAACTCGGTCTTGTGGTGGATCTCGTTCCACACCACGGTGTCCGACTCGCCCGTGGTGTTGGATGTGCCGATGGTGAAGATAAGTCTCCGCTCCCAGGCGGTGATGAGCAGCCTCAGCACCTGGAGGGCGAGGCAGGCAAGGGTCACAGCCAGCCCCACCCACAGCCTGAGTCCCTCCCTGACCACACTGTGGCTCCCCTGCAGGATTCCCTGTGGCTGCCCGGCTTGGCCACTTCCTTCCCTAGACTGGCTCCCACTCTGAGCTCCCTCAGTAAAAGCACTTTCCATGTTATCAGCCTGTTTCTCTGGGGCGAAGGGTCTCAAACTGATGGCCCTCAGCTGTGTTTGGTTTGGACCTCATGCTGTATCAAAGAGCCACTTTGTGACTTCGTTGGCAATATTCAAAAACCTGGGGATTTCACGTGAAAATCAGAATTTCTGGCTTCTCTTGAAAAACAAAAAGTAAAAGCAGACAGTCTCTAGCGTGGCAGTGAAGAACCTAGACTGCTTGGGTTCAAATCCAGGCTCCACTGTTTGCTAGCTGTGTGACCTTGGGCAAGTTACTTGCCCTCTCTGAGGCTTCGTTTCTTTATCTCTAAAATGAGGTCAAGACCTTGACTTCAGCGGGCTGGTGAATGAGATGAGGTGTGTGAGGCGACTGGCAGGGCTAGACACACAAACACAGACACACAGACACACACACACACACTGGGTGGTTATAGTCAGTGCTGGTGCAGGGACTGGGGAGAACGGGGACCACAGGTCCAGCTGATGGCGGCTGGGCGCCCAGCCTGCTCCCACATCCCCGCGCCCTCACAGCACCCACCTTCCGGCCCTTCTCGTTGTTGGGCAGATAGCAGTGGCGTGGGAAGCCTCTTGCAGTGAACTTCTTGCCTGGGTTGGGGTGCTCGGGGCCCTGTGGGAGAGGCAGCAGGGGCTTGAACCGCAGACAGCGGCGGTGGCGGTGGCCTCGGGAGGGCTCAAAGCTAGGGGCCTGGGGGCTTACCTGGATGCCTGTGGGGATGTCGTAGACGATGCGGATGGTCTGGGTGTCAGCGAAGCCAGGCAGCGAGTGGGGGATGAGGTGAAACTCCATCTTCCCGGGTGGCTGAGTGCCCGTCTTCTCCCCATAGATGGCCTTGCAGGTGGGGCACTGCAGGCTGCCATCCTGGGGTGGGGGAGAGTGGCCGTGAAGTCCCCAGGTGTCCTAGCCCCGCCCGGCCCCCCCTGCCTACTCCCCACCCACTGCCCCACCCAGCCCACCTTGTTGCCATTGGAGTACATGGCCACGAGGCACAGCAGGTGGTACATGTGGCCACAGCGGCCCAGGCGGCCCACGAGCTCAGGTCGCACGCCCTTGTGCCGAAGCACGCCCTCGTAGCCGGAGGCTGTGACCAGCCGCTCCATGCAGATGGTACAGTCCTGGGGGAGGGGGCACAGACGGGAGACTGAGGACTGGGGAGGGCGGGACACCCTTCCCCAGTCAGCGCTGCTCCTGGGCAGGGGCCAGACCCCCTATCCCCCAAGGGCAAGAGACCGCCCCCTCTCTGGTCCCCATCTATCAAAAGGAGAGGACACCCCCAGGTACTGAATTCAGACACATGCAGAGGAAGAGATGGCTTGCTCACACGCCCCTCCAGAAGGATTAAAGGCTTAACGATCAAAAGCAAAACTTAAACACATTTGGTGGAAAATATGGGTAAAAATAAGCTGCAAACAGGAGGGGCTGCTGCGGTGAGAGGCCTGCGTGCCGAGGCAGGAGTGGCCCCCGCTCGCTGCGGCTGGAAAGGACCCACGCGCAGCAACGAAGACCCAACGCAGCCAAAAAAAAAAAAAAAAAAAGCTGCAAAACTAAGATTGATCAGTGTGATTCTGTTAAACGTAGCATTTCTGTTCATCAAAAGACGCTGTAAGAAAGTGAGAAGGCAAACCCACAAACTGGGAGAAGAGACTGTAACACCTAGAACCAGGTGAGGAGGTGAGGGCTGGGCTCTCCATCTCTGGAGGTGAGGCTGCCTGTCCCCCGCACAGGTACCCTCCCCTAGGGGCTCACCTCATCAGGTGGGTTCTTCACCTTCTGCATGTACCTTCGGACCACATCCTCAGGGTTCTTACCTGCAAGGACAGAGTGGGGGTGGGCTTGAGGGTACCCAGAGTCTAGTCCTGAGGGCTTGGCCGAGGACAGGGTCACGGGTCAGAGGGGTGGGGTCAGAAGCTGTAAGGGTTGGCAGGAGTCACATGTCAAGGGTTGCTCGAGGTTTGATGTAATCGGAGTTGGTGGCGAATGGGGTCAGGGAACCAGAACTGAGATGGGGTCACAAGTCTTTAGACCAAACTGGAGTTGAAGGGCCCGAGGGGTTGCGGTCAAAGGTTAGTGGGGTCAAGTTCGGGGTCAGGATCGGGCGCGGGAGGCATACTCTTCTTGAGGTGCTTCTTCTTGGTCTTGCGGCACACCCCGGGCACGCCTGGCACGGGCTTCACGTCGCTCTTGCTCACGGGCGGTGGGTGCAGGATGGGCTTGGGGGCCCGCGTCAGGCACACGGGCAGCCCCGCAGCGCAGAGCAGGATCCCGGTCATCCCTGGGGGGCGGCGGCGACAGTCAGGGGGCGGGATGCTCATCCGGGTCCCGCCCGCCCTGCTCTCCCAACATCGCGTGGACCCATGGGGTCTCTCCCCAGACTCCGCCCATCTGGTAAGCCCAGGAATCCTCAGATGGGTGGGTGGGGTGCCCGATGGGCCCCGCCCACTTAGCTCCCACCCAAGGTTGAAGCCGAGTGGAGTCCCTTCTGCGGGCCCCATGGACCCCAGTGTTATGGCCCAAAGGCAGGGGGTGTGTGCTCTTGGCCACGCCCTCCAAGGGGACGGGCCAAGGGGCCGAGAGGTGGGGCTGCCACCTTGTGGGCCCCGCCCTTCTTTCCCGTCCTGGACTGGACTCACCTGCCAGGGCCGGGTGGACTGGCCCCGTACCATTCAAGTTCTTCACCGGGAGCGCAGGGACCCTGAGGGGAGAAGAGAAGAGGCTGCAGCCCCCCCCCCCCCGCACCAGAAGATCAGGGGACTCTGCTTTGCCTTCTGGCTCTGGCTCGTGGCCATACTCTGACCCGTTTGTGCCTGTCCCAGTTATCTAGAACGACCACCAGGGAACTCCATTCCTACTCTGACATCCTTCTATTATGGAGTTCAGTGTGAGCAGGACCTCCGCGCCTGTGATAACGGAATGAACCCCTAGACTTAGTACTGACCCTCCCCTACTCCACAGCTGGCCTCCTCCCTGGTGAGAGCACTTGGCTCCCAACTGCTCCCTTTCATTGGCCACTGTGCCTGAAACCCAACTATTTGTGATTTAGCCATTCTAGCTGCTCTCAAACTTTGCTATATGGAGCACTGATCCCCATAAAAGGTTCTGGGAAAGGAGGATTTAGGGATCAGTTAGGAAACACTTCACTGTCCCACTTGGAAATTCACAACACATATGGGCATATTAAAGGCTCTGATAAGTCCTGCATAAGGAAATATGGTTAGCAATGGTAAATCCAGGTTTCCCAAAGACATTTGATGATGAACATTTCCCCCCTCTGGAATATTTACTGATGTCAGTTCCTGTGACTAAGGCACTGTCACCTCTTCAAATGAAGAGGCCCTAGGAAAATGTAGCCTGCTTCCCCTCTTTGCCCTTCCCTCCAAAGAGGCCTGGCTTTTGGAATCATCCAGAGCTACTTTCATATTTCAGCTCGACCGTTAAGCAGCTGAATGACACGTCATCACACCTCTCATAAACCTGTTTCCCCATCAGTAAAATGGGGATAATGTGGCGCCTTCCTTAAGTTTGCTGTGAAGAGTCAATGAAATTCTGCATGTCAAGGGCTGAGCACAATTCCTGGTACCTAATAAAGACTCTAATAGCTTTAACCATCATCACCACCATCATCACTATCGCTGTGTAATCCTGGCTAATTTCACCTCTCTTGCACCTGAACCCAGTTAAGTTACAGTGTAACTTCTCTCCATCTTGGATAGGAAACCATGAAAGTATTGCAGTGATAAGCTTGGGAGAGTCACTTAACCTCTGTGATCCTCTGTTTTCTTATCTGTAAAATGGGGATGACAATAAAGGAGAAATCTTGTTGTGATCTGTACAGTGTGCCCGCCTGAGTCTAGACTTCAGGGCTTAGTTTTGTGGATGAACTGGTATCTTCCTGTTGATGGGCATGGAAGGGTAAGTTTTGATGAAGAGAAGGAGTGTAATAAAAGCCACAGGGCAGCCTGAGGGGCTTGGGGATGTGCCAGGAGGAAGTGCAGGAAGGGATGCGGGTAGTGACAGCTGGGGAAGGAGCTGCTGCAGCCCCCTTTGCTTGCCTGCTCAGGTCTGAGCCTGGCCAGTGCTGCCTGGACACCTGCCCCAGCAGGTACAGTCGGCACCAGGAAGCTGGCTGGAAAGTGTCTTTAAGCAAATAGTACGTTTGGCAGGTTTTCATGCTGCTGCAGTGGGTCCAGAAACACACACACACATACCCCTGGGGAACATGGGCTATATATACATGCACACGTACACTTGGAGAACACGCCAAATGCACAAGGACACACACACACACACACACACACAAACACAGACGGAGAACACTGCTCAAACAGGCACACACTCCTGAAAACATGCCCCCCATGCATGTACACACATGCTCCAGGGAACACACGATAGATACACGCACACACAGGCATGCACACACAATCCAGGAAGCCCCCTCCCTGTACACAGATACAGACACAGGCACACATATACTTCGGGAGCGTGCCACACACGCTTGCATGCAAACACACACACACACCAGGCAGTACACACCATGCATGCATACATACAGAGGTACACAGAGACACACCTCAGGGAACACACCCCATGAACACACACAGGTTCATACAGATACACACACCTCTGCATGGAGAACACCATACAAACATGTACACACACACTCCAGGGAACAGCACACACAGAGATACCACGTGCACACACCATGAGGACAATGAACTGGACAGGAGAAGAGTCAATGGACTCTTCTCGTGCCACAGCCGCCCCTCCCCCAAATTCGGGGTAAAGGCACCTTGGTCCTCACAAGCACCCAGCAGTCTGCAGCCTGCAAAGGGACCCTGCCACCTGCACGTGGGGACACACAGACACCATGACCCATGCTCCCCAACAATGACAGGTAGACGCTCGGCTGGGGGACTTCCACTTTACACACACAGTAACACACGCACACGCACTACACACAGCCGTCCACTCTGTGGCTGCCCAGCGGCACGGGCTTACACCTGGTCGGCCAGGGCACTCCTCCCAGACCCCTCTTACTGGGGGTGGCAGCATCTGGAGCAGACATCAGGGTCACCAAACACTCTGGTGACCCAGAGTTGTGAGGGAGGTGCAGCGGAGGGTAAGTACCCCTGGGGGCCCCCAGGGGCTGGACAGCTGAGGTGTGGGAGGGGGAAAGATGCTGTGCCTCGGTTTCCCCATCTGTAATGGGGATAGAGTCTTGTGGAGGTTCAATGAGTTAAAACACATAAAGTTCATAGTTTGGTGCAGGGGTGAGAGCGGAGGTGTCCTAATTTTCTCCTTCAGCAGCCTGCTGGGACCCAAGGGATGGGGGCTGAGTACCCATCTGCCCCTTCACAGGGTTCGTCATAATCCCCCAGGACCTTCCTTGCAGGGGCATTACCACCCTAGTCTCATCCCTCCCCGTCCTCTTACAGGAAAGCGTGGAGGCACCTCCAGCTTCTCCTCCTCCTGAACTGTCCTTCAAAACACTACTAGTGTATTATTATTTTATTTATTTTAAAAATTTATTTATTTTTGGCTGTGTTGGGTCTTCGTTTCTGTGCGAGGGCTTTCTTTAGTTGCGGCAAGTGGGGGCCACTCTTCATCGCGGTTCGCGGGCCTCTCACTGTCGTGGCCTCTCTTGTTGCGGAGCACAGGCTCCAGATGTGCAGGCTCAGTAGTTGTGGCTCACGGGCCTAGTTGCTCCGCAGCATGTGGGATCTTCCCAGACCAGGGCTTGAATCCGTGTCCCCTGCATTGGCAGGCAGACTCTCAACCACTGTGCCACCAGGGAAGCCCTTCTAGTGTATTATTATTATTATTAGGCATGCAGGATCTTAGTTCCCTGACCAGGGTTTGAACCCATGCCCCCTGCGGTGGAAATGCATAGTCCTAACCACTGGACCACCAGGGAAGTCCCTAAAACACTTCTAGTGTAGACACACTGTTAAGGTCCTCTACATATCCAGGTCTTCCCATCCCCTTCCTTCCTTCATGTCTATCTCATGAGAAAACATCCTTCCTTCTCTCCAGGGCTATCTGTAAAATGGTGGAAAGAAAAGTATTTGGCACAAGTACCACCACTTCTTGTCTCCTACCTGTGGCAGGCATCACTAATCCATCACAGCACTTTCTCAAGCCAAGCAGAATCATCAGCACAGCTCTCCAGGCAGCCTCTACCAATCAGCAAGGACAGTTGGCTACCCCAGGTCTATATAATGCCCGAAGTCTGGTCCAGCTCATGACACTGGTCTTGCTGAGCCTTTGCCAGGGAGTTAGGCAGGAGGGACCCCAGAAGGGGAATATTTTAGATCTTAGCAGCCCTTCAATCTCAGGCACGCTTTAAAAACCACGGAGCCCTGGGTTACAAAAGTCAGTCTTGCTCCTGGGAGGAGGGTTGTGAGTGGGGCGTGATGGTGGGGCTGTTTTTTATTTACCCGTCGGCAAGCTGGGGGACAGTCCCCAGGTGGCCCCCAGCCTCTCTCAATCTGCGGGCCCCCTGCGAGAACCCAGGGTTGCTGGGTTCCCACGATGCCAGAGCGTGGGAGCCACCCAGGCCCCTTTTTGATGTGGGATGCGCTGTTTCCTCCGAGTCAGTGAGAACATCCTCCTGCCCTGGACAGGAGACTGCTGCCCACAGGCCTCCCGGAAGGGGGGCCGGCCTTCACTCTCTGCTCCGCCCTCTTGAGGCCCTGCCTGGCAAAGGGTCAGAGGAATCCTTCAGGCCTTGAAATCTGCTCTGACCAGAAGCCAGCCCTGGCTGCCCCAGGGCAGGGATGGGTCCCGCTGCCTTGCCCACCCCTGCATCAGATCCTGTTCCTCCCGCTGCCCTCAACCCCCTGTGGCTCTTACCTTGCTTAGAGTAAAATCCAATCTCTTTACCATATGCAGTATAGCCAGTACCTACCCCTTGAACTCTGTTTCTCCTGTGCTCACCCCTCACCCACTCCACCCCAGCCTCCCTGGTCTCCCTGCCATTCTGCAAACATACCAGGCCCATTCTCACCCCAGGGCCTTTGCACTCGCTGATTACTCTCCCAGAATGCTCTCCCCCAGATTATCCTCATGCTCTGCTCCCTCACTTAACACAGGTTTCTGCTCAAATGTCACCCTATCCGAGATCTTCCCTTCCACTTCATTCTAGAGAAGCCCTCTGCCTTTGCCCTTACCTTACTTAATGTTTTTTGTCATTGCATTAATCACAGCCTGATATTATAAAGTCTTCAGCATGACCAGGCCCTCCCTGCCTCTGTGACCTCATCTCCTACCCCCTCCATCTCTCTACTCCACACACCTCTGCTCTAAAATGCTGAGCCCTTTCAAGGCCTTTTCACTTGCTGTGCCCCTCCGCCTGAAGGCTTTTCCCGCAGATGCTGAGTGGCTCCCTGAGGTCTGCTTCAGCGCTGCCTCGGTAGAAAGACCTTCCTCACCACCTGCCATCGCCGCGAGTACATGGCACATAGTAGATTGTCAAGAAACACTTGTTGCACGAAGGAAGGAAGGAAGACTGGATTTTGCGGGGATGTTCCAAGCTGATGACTCACGCTCACGTGCTCGGGCGCCGTCTCCCCGTGCATTTTTTGCACACGTTGGAAGTGAGCCTTGAAGCAGCTGCCCCAGAGAAGCCCCTCTGAAGCCTTTAGCCCTCGGAGACTCTGTGCCAACTTTCATTCTGAAGTGAGCACACTAAGTGGGCATCCGTGGGAACAGCATGAGCAAAGTTTCTCTAAGAAGTTCCCAGAAATGCTCCCCATCCCACTCAAGGCAGAGCTTCCATGGCAAGGTTTGGGGGAACCCAGACATTTCCCGGAAACTGTCTCAGTGAACATGCCACACAGAGATGGGCCAGGGGTCAAAAATTCCAAGAGCTCGCTATGTCCCAGACTCTGTTGTAGACCTTCCCTCCCTCATCTAATTGTCCCAATAAGTCTGTGATATCCCATTCTACAGAGGGGGAGACTGAGGCCCAGAGAGATGAAGTAACTTGCCAGTAAGTGGTAGAGCCCAAATGTGAGCCCAGGATGTCAGACTCCAGAGTCTATTTTCTCAGCCATGTGACACGAAACCAAGTTCTCTCACCCTGGCTCAGAGACTGAGGCAGGAGGCTGTTATCTGAGGAAAAAAATCTCCCCAGGACGACTTTGGGGAAGAGGGTTAGGGTGTTTGGCTTCCCTCTCTTTCCTCTGCCACAGAAGAGCAAACAGAGATGCCTCATACCTGCCCTGGCTGGGAGGCAATGTTCAAAGGCAGGATGAGATAACTTGGGGAGATTTTCCTAGTTGCTGTTCCTCACACTGTTCCCTGCCCTTTCCTGTCTGCGTACCTTTGTCACACTGTTTCCCCTGCCTGTCCATACTGTCTATTCCCAATTCGCATCTTCCCTTTGAAGACAGGTTCAAAGGTCACTGTCTTCATGAGGCTTTTTTCTGATCGACCTCAAGCAAATACATAACCACTCCTTCTTTGAATTCCCAGGGGACTGTGTTTATCTTTTGTTTTTTTGAGGACACATTTCCTGTCTTGCTTCCTAGTTGTGGGGTTCCACTCTTATCTCTTCCACCAGACTGTGAGCTTCTGACCCAGTCCTGTGACCCCAGGATTGAGGATGAAACGTGGTGCAAATCGGTACTCAGTAAGCACTGAATGGAGGAGTTGAGCCAATTAAGGAATCGGTCTACTAGTTCTCTGGTCTCTTCAGAGGGGTGCCTCGTGTCCTTAGAAACAGTAGTTCTTAAAAATAGAACTACCATATGACCCAGCAATCCCACTACTGGGCGTATATCCAGAGAAAACCATAATTCAAAAAAACAAGAGAAGCCACTGCAATGAGAAGCCCACGCACTGCAACGAAGAGTAGCCCCCGCTTGCCACAACTAGAGAAAGCCCGTGCGCAGCAACGAAGACCCAATGCAGCCAAAAATAAATAAATAAATAAATAAATTTATTTATTTATTTTTTAAAAAACAAAACACATGCACCCCAATGTTCATAGCAGCACTACTTACAATAGCCAGGACATGGAAGCAACCTAAACGTCCATCAACAGAGGAATGGATAAAGAAGATGTGGCACATATATACAACGGGTATTACTCAGCCATAAAAAGGAATGAAATTGGGTAATTTGCAGAGATGTGGATGGACCTAGAAAGCGTCATACAGAGTGAAGTAAGTCAGAAAGAGAAAAGCAAATATTGTATAATAATGCATAAATGTGGAATCTAGAAAAATGATACAGATGATCTTATTTGCAAAGCAGAAATAGAGACTCAGATGTACAGAACAAATGTATGGATACCAAGGGGGAAAGGGGTGGGAAGGGAGGAGGAATTGGGAGACTGGGATTGACACATATACATTATTGATACTATGTATAAAATAGACAACTGATGGGAACATACTGTATAGAACTACCTAATGCACTGTGGTAACATAAATGGGAGGGAAGTCCAAAAGGGAGGGGATATCTGTACTCGTATGGTTGATTCATTTTGTTGTGCAGTGGAGGCTAACACAACATTGTAAAGCAACCATACTCCAATAAAAATTAATTTAAAAAAAAGAAAAAAAGGAAAAGAAAAAGAATCAGTAGTTCTAACACCAAATGTGCCCCCAGAGACAAGGTTGGAGCAGGAATGGCAAATACATGACATAGATACCATTACTGCCTATCTAGCACCCATGGCAGGCATCACCAATCAATCCTAGCACTCCTTTCCACTAAGCTAAAATGCAACTTCAGAATCCTTGTCAAGAGTGCTCCAGGAAGTCATTTCCATTCAAGCAGAGCCAGCCCAGGAACTGAAATCTGTTTGTCATTTATCTTGCAAATGATCGGAATGAGGCCCAGAGAGGGGAAGTGGCTTCACGATGGTCAACCAGCTGGTTAGTGGTCCTGGAGTTTCTGAGTCAGAGGCCAGAGCTGAGCCCACCAGGAGGATCTGTGGGGTCACCTGGAGTTGAGCCAGCCTTCTGAGCCCTCTGTGCCCTAGAGGTGGGCCAAAGCCTTTGACCTGGACCCTGGAGCTGGCTCAGGTTTGGGGGGCCTGCATTGAGGGCTTCACGAGTGGATACATTTGCCTGCTCTGGCCACTCCTCTCTGTCCCAAGCAACAAGGGGGTTCAGGACCCCAGAAACGCAGGAAGTCACAACCTAGGCTGGCCTCCCTGTCCTCTCCCTCTCCTCCATGCCCCTGGCAGGCCCCAGGCATGTCACATTCTCTGATGGTGGTTTCAGGTCCTCTGATTGGCCTCAGATGCTCTCCAGACACCTGGCACTTACCCCATGGCCCCTTGGGGAGCCTCTGGAGGGTCATGCCTCAGTCATATGGGTCCAAGTGGGTGAGGAGGGGGCAGAAGTGAGAGCGCCATGTCATGGGGAGAAGGAAGTTGAATAGTGCATGGGCCCCACCTCCCCTGTTCCTTGGGCCTGCTCCTGTCACCTGCCCCCATTCAGTGCCCACTCGTCCTGTACCTGAACCCCTGACCCCCACAGTCCGGGGTCAGCCAGGTCTGCACCCCCAACCCCTCTGCAGAGCCTGAGAACATCACGGCAAGCTCCAGGGAGACAGGGTGCCCCATGGGTCCAGCAAAAGCCACAAACCATCAAGCGGCCTGGCTCGCTTCCCCTTTCCTCGCTCCAGCCATCCCCGCCCACCCCCTGCCTGAACAAGCTGCTGAGCTTCTATGGGCCTCAGTTTCCCCTCTGTCAACTGGGACCTCTCACCCCTGACCCCGTCCACTCCTAGGGGTTCAACGGTACTAAAGTCCCCCTAGAGCGATATTTTGAGGGGTGGCTGTCATTTAGGGCCCAGGTTTATCCAGAGGCCTGGGGGCTCCGTGTCACCCTCCCCCACCCTCCTGGTCTCCCTGCTCCGTCGGCGCGGCCCGGGGTGGAGCCCAGGCAAGGGAAGGGAGGGGAGGGGCGGGCTGTCGGTTGGTTCCCACGGCCGGGCCGGGGGCAGACACGTAGACAGGAGTGTGTGGTTTGGCCTCCCAGGGAGCAGGGCAGGAAGTGCTTCAGGTCTGGGGGGCGGGGGAATGGGGCAGTTTGGTTTGACCTTGCGGTGAGGCGCTGGGGGAGCCCAGCGAGAGGAGAGGCAGGGTGACAACCAAGGCACTCCAGCCAGGACAGGAAAAGGGGGAGGGTGGGCAGGCCAGGGGCCCCCTGAGGACACGGTGAGGGTGAGACTTTTCATGTTGTGCCTTTCGGGACTTTGTTACTTTTGAAGCATTTAAAAGTAATACCCAGGAAAGAGCCGGAGAAACAAAATGTGGATTCTTTAGAACATAAATGCAAAATCACTGCAGGAAATAAAAAGAAGGAAAACACCCAAACACACCCACCACATCAAAGCCCACCTCCCCACCTATTCTCCACATCCAGACTGAACCTGTGACAACAGACTCACGCCAGTCTGGCTCCAGCTCCCAACCCCGCTGGCTACCATCCCACGCAGAGCGAAAGCCGAAGTCCTCAGCACAGCCTTCGGGGCCCTGCAGGACTGGCCCCATTTCATCTTTGGCCTCTTCTCCCACCCCACATCCCCTGTAGCCTCTCCAGCCACACTGGCCTCCTCGAACATACCAGGCCTGCTCCTGCCTCAGGGCCTTTGCACAAGCTGTCCCCTCTGTCTGCAATGCTCTCCCCCCAGTTCTCTGCGTGGCTTGCTTCTCAACCTCCTTCAATCCTTTCTCAAATGTTATATTCTCAGTGAGGCCTTTTCTGACCTCTTCGTTTACAATTGCATCCCTCCCACCACCCCCTACACCCCTTCCTTTCTTTATTTTACCTCTGTAATCATGACTACTCTCTACCATACTCTAGAATTTATTTATTTTGTTTATTGTTTGTCTCTCACTAGAATGTGAGCTCCAGGAGGGCAGGGATTGTCTGTTTTGCTCATGGTTGTATCTCCAGGGCTCCAAACAGTGCCTGGCGCACAGTAGTTGCTGAACATAAAAAGATTAACTAATTAAAAAGCAAACATAGGCTATAAAGAAGATAAAAAGAAATAGCAAACTGGGGAAAGATGACAGTTAAAGGGTTAATACCCTTAATGCAGGAGAAGCGCTTGCAAATCAATAAGGAAGTAATAAAGAGCCCAAGAGGAGGAGACGCAAAAGAAAGAAACAAGTGATTGGTAAAAGAAGGAATCACTGGTGGCCAGTAAACAGGAAGAGGCTCTCAGGCTAAGAACCAGAGGTATGAAAACTCAAATGGCAGGACTTCCCTGCTGGTCCAGTGGTTAAGAACCCGCCTTCCAATGCAGGGGACGCAGGTTCGATCCCTGGTCGGGGAACTAAGATTCCATATGCCGTGGGGCAACTGAGCCCATGCGCCACAACGAGTGAGCCCACGTGCTGCAATTACAGAGCCCATGCGCTCTGGAGCCTGCGCACCGCAACCAAGAGCCCATGCACCAGAACGAAAGATCCCACATGCGGCGACTAAGACCCGACGCGGCCAAAAATAAATAAATAAATAAATAGTTAAAAAAACAAAACAAAACTCAAATGGCATCTTGATGGCGCTGATTAGGGTGGCAACACTGTAGTCTGATAGGGACGTACGGGCAGGGCCAGATTTGAAAATGCAGGCGCTCTGATATCTGCCCCCACGTTGGTCTTTGTTGCCAGCTCCACTCCATAGGTGCAAAGACAGGTCCAGAGAGGGCGATAAGCTCCACTGGGGTCACACAGTGAGAGGAGACACAGAAGCTGGGCCCAAACTCAGCCTCTGTGGGTCCATCTACTCCCTGGACTCCACAACACCTTGTAGAATCAGGGCCAGGTCTCTCTGGGACCCTGGCTGGAAACTTGGAGTGGGCAGACAGCGGGGTGGGGTATCCCAGTACCGTGGCCGACTGGGGTTTTTGAATCAGAGTCCTAATCACGTGACCTTGATCAAGGGCCAGCCTTTCAGAGCCTCAGTTTCCTCATCTGAAAAATGGGGATAATAGGACCTGCCACCTTGGGTTTCTGTGTGCATCAAGAGAGGCGATGCATGTAAAAGCCGTGAGATGGAGCCTGGGACGTACTGAGCGCTCAGTAAATGGAAACAGGCCTGCAGCTGTCCCCCTCCCTCTCCCCTCCATCACGTGGGCTGGAAACTCTGAGTCTGTCCCACAGCTGTGTTCCAAAGTGCTGGATGCTGCCCTCTCAGGTGACAGGGTGGGTCTTTCCCACCCCTCTGTGTCTGTCCCCCAGGCCCCGGCTGCCAGCTGGCTTCTCGCCCCGTCACAGGGGGAGTGGAAAAAAACCCTGGCCGGGGGACACTCTGGCCCCACTGGCCGTGTGGCCTGGGGGCAAGTCAGTGCCCCTCTCTGGACCTCTGTCCTGAGATGAGGATGGGAGGTAAGAAGGATGACAAAGAATGATGTCAGAGTTCACCCCTCCCTTGCACACGAATCATGTGCGGTGATCTGAAATGCATTTGCACGCGCATCAGCTCTGCTGAGCCAGCACGTGTGGACTGGGGCGATTTTAGCTCCGTTTGGCAGATGGGGAAACTGAGGCCAGGGAGGGTGAAGCCATGCACCTCTCTCGGCAGGGGAGGGAGAGAGCTGATGAGAGGGAAAGAAAAAGGCAGGAGAGAAGGAACAAGAGACAGAGACAGACAGAGACAGGGAGACACAGTCACAGGGAGAAAGAGAGAGACTGAAAGGGAGGCTGAGACTCAGAAAGTGTAACAGGAAAGTCACAGACACACGGCTGTGGCTTGAATTGTGTTCACCCCAGAACTCAGGTGTCGAAGTCCTAACGCCCCCCAAGCCCCCAGACACTTTGGAGACAGGATCTCTGAAGAGGTGATCAAGTCATGAACAAGGTCATTAGCTTGGGCCCTAATCAATATGGCTGGTGCCCTTATAAAGAGGGAATTTGGACACAGGGGTACAGAGGGTAGGTGATATGAAGACACAGGGAGAAGGTGCCCATCTGTAAGCCGAAGGAGAGAGGCCTCACCAGAAACCCACCCTACTGACACCTTGATCTCAGACCTCCAGCCCCCAGAGTGCGAGACAATACATTTCTGTTGTTTGGGCCCCCCAGTCTGTGGCAGCCCAGGCACAGTGACAGACAAACACAGAGGCAGAGAGACCGTGAGAAGGGCCATGAGGGGCTCTGTGGGGTTTGGGGATCAGGGTGGAGTGGGGGGCCTGGCTGCCTAGCTCCTCAGAGACCCCATCCCTTTCCCATCATGGGCTGCGCCAGGGCCTCAGTTGCCTTGGCAACGGGAAGCTTCAGTCTGGAGGAACCAGGGTCTGCCATCCCCATGCCTCCTTCCTCCCACTCCCCTCACTCAGCAGGAGACTCCACGTGTCCTGTACCTACCCCCCCACTCTGAACCAGGGGTATTTTTAGCTGGAGTTCCTTGGAGATGAGGGTTGGGGGGCCTCCACCCAGGCTTGTCTGGCTGGGGAGGGTCTGTTAGAGGGGCAGGGGTGAGACTGGGCAGGGTCTACATGGCCAGGGAGGGACGAGGGAGCCCCATCAGTCCCCCATGTCCCCTTTCCAGGCCAATGTCTGGTCTCAGAGAGGGTCAGAAAGAGCTCCCAGGAAGGGGAGGGGGAGTGATACAGACTGGGTAGGGGGCACATGGCTGGGGAGAGCAGGGTGCTGGCAGGTCAGAGGAGGACATGTTTAATGATCAGCAACCCCAGGGAGAAATCTTTCTTCTCTCCAGAGCCCTCGTGAGCTCAAGCACACTCTATGGATCCCTCCTGCTGGCAGCACCAAGCCCAGGCCCCACCTCAGGCCCTGCCATCTGGCTCCGTACTCCCAACATGGAAAAAATCTCAGCCCCTGCCGTTCCACCTCCATCCCTGCGCAGTCTCCAGAACCTGCTGGATTCATTCTCACCCCCGCCCCTTTGCACTTGCACTGCCCCTGCGTGGGATGCCCTTTTCTGTTCTCACTGGCATCTCACACTCCAGGCCTCCCCACACCTCTAGCTCTTCTCTAAACGTGCCGTGTCCTCTAAGCCCCATTGAAGCTGTGCTTGCTGTTCCCTCTGTCTGGAACGGCCTTTCTCCAGGCCCGGCTGCCTACCTCCTCGGTGGGGTCTGCCTTGACTATCCCGTTCCCTCTCAACCACACCACCCCATCCCACCACCTTCCGTAGCACTTCCCTCTCTCTCCAGCAATTGTGTTCATTTACTCGTTTGCTGGCTGTACGTCTGGCAGTTTGGACCCTGTTTGTCTTGTTGGTCTCTGTAAACATGCACCCACAGTACACATGTGGAGAACCGATACTGAGCAATTCCCAGCTTGCCCTAAGACAGTGGCTTTCAAAACTTTCATCAGTGACTAAGAAATTCATTTCACCTGGCGACCCATTAAACACATGTAGAAATCATGCGAAAGGTTCACGGAACAATTCTTACTTTTACTATGTATGACACATGCCAATATTTTCTTTTCTATTCTATTCTATTCCATTCCATTGCCAGGAAATTCTGGTTACAACCTTCTGATTTCATAATCCACTAGTGGGTTTCAACAATATAGCCCCAGAGAGAAGGTTCTTGAATTCTTGCTGCAAAGGCCCCTGGGACTTTCCCGCTTCTGCCCCCTCCTGCATCTACTCCAACTTGCTGTTCTACTCTTCTTGTCATTCTGGGGCCCTCCAACCCTCTCTTTTCATAAGGGAGCCAGAGCCAGGTCGCAATTTACAAGGAGCCACAGTGAAAACCTGTCTGTGATCCCCAGATGGGTAAGTCCCTCCCGCACTGCTTCCCCGAGATGCTTTCCCTGACCTCCTCAGGGCTCCTCTCTGTGGGCACTGGGACGGTCGGGCCATAGAGGAATGACCTGGAGGGGAAGGTGGCGAGGAGGGGAAGGGAGGGCGAGGCTGGCAGGCGGTGGTTGCTGTAGTCCTTCCCATGGAAAATCACAGCTCCCCTGCCCCCCATACCAGCCCTCCTCCTGGATAACAATGGTAGTCCTGGCTGCCACTGCAGGACTATTGCGACACAGGTGCTATGATCAGACACACAGCTTCCATTTCACAGATGAGGAAACCGAGGCTCAGTGAAGGGGAGGGACTTGCCCCAGACCTCACGGCTCGTAAGTGGCTGCCAATAGGGGATCTGAACCCAAGCAGTCAGATTCTCAAAGGTTCAGAAGGGCAGCCTAATTCAGAGTCCCTTCCCTTCCCCAGGCCTCAGTTTCTGTTGGTGAAAGGGGAGACCTGGATACGGTGACCTCAGAGGTTGTCTCCATGCCTGGCCTTTGCTGAGGTCAGATCAGCACGGTCGCTCTCCTGGGCCGTGCCAGAGGAATTAGAGCAGAGCTGACTTTTGGTGCCCGTTCCGCCTTTTGGGCACCACGACCCACACCCCAGCTGCTCTTTTCCCTCTGGTCTATCTCAAGGTCGAGGTCTTTGCCCCTCCCTCTCTCTCCCACCACTTCAGGGCCTGGTCCTCTGCTGAGATCAACTGAACCTGGGCTCCAGGGTGGGGAGCTGACAGGCTCGCTGGGTCCCCATCCCGGGGCCTGGATGCCTTAACCCAGGGACTTCCAAAGTTGGTGTGAGCCGGGTTCCCTTCCTCAGTGAAATCCTGCTGGGAAAGCCAGTTCACAAAAGAGATTCCAAAAAGGGCTGCTCTGGTTAAAACAAGAGCAGAGAGGCTGGCTCTTGTGTGCCTGACCTCTTAACCACCACCCTCTCCTGCCACTATCTCGGGTCACCCCAGGAGTCCCTAAAGCCCAGCTTGAAAATCACAGTATTAGCCCCAAGTGATGGTGATATTTAGACGTGGCCTATAGGGGAAATGTTTCGGACAAGGGCCTAATGCTTGCTTTGAGCCTCCACATGAGATGGGTATGGACTGGGGCAGGGGTGGAAACCCTCCAAAAATTCGAAGACAACACAGCACAGAATCCTGGAATTGGTGTGAATTCCAATCCCTGCTCTCCACCTGGGTGGCCCTCAGAAGGCGCCATACCTCTCCCAGCCTCAGCCTCTCCATCTGTAGCAGGGGCATGGTGGAATTTTGGGGTGTGTGTGTGTGTAATAAGTGAGGTGGTGTAGATAAGGAGTTTAGTAAATAATAAACATGGACTGTACACCATTATAGTTGCTGCTATGGACCCATCACTGTGAATTGTGCGATTTGGGAAATGTTACTAACTCTCCCCGTGCTTCAGTTTCCTCATCTGTAAATCGGGGATGATGACTCTCCCTACCTCACAGGGTCCTTACGCCTGGAGATAAATGAGCGTTAAGGTGCTTAGTTAACGCTTGGCACAAAGTGAATACTTAATAGATGCTAGATATTACTTGTGGTTATTATAATTATTATTGTAATTCTTTGTTCCTAGCCCCAGTGGGCAGCTACCCCTGCGCCCAGGGCCCGGCTTACCCCGGCGGGATGGAGGCGCGTGCGCTCACGCTGGTGGCGCGCTGGGGCCCGGGCCGGTTGAGGTTGTTCTGCCCCGGGGTGGGCGCGCCGCTGGGGACGCTCGGGCTCCGCGGGGACGCGCTGAGGGGCTGCGCGGGCTCGGCGGGGCCGGCGGCGGGCGCGGCCCAGAGCGCGGCGCCTGCGAAGGTGGCGCTGGGGCGCACGGTGAGCGTGCCCGCTGGTCCTCCGGGCGGCGGCTGGGGCGGCGGGGGCGCGGGGGGCGCCTTGCGGCGCTGCGAAGCCAAGATGGCGTTGGAAGCGGCGCGCGTGCTGTTGACCAGCAGGCACTGCTGGCACGAGCAGGGCTGGCCCGAGCTGGCGCCCACGGGCCACGACTGCGACTTGGGGATGGAGCCGACGGTGAGCGGGTAGGCGAGGTCCAGGCGGCGGCGCAGGCGGCGGCGCCGGCGCGTCTGGCGGTTCATCTGCGACATGCTGTTGAAGTAGATGAGGTAGCAGAAGCCGAGCGACGAGAGGTCGAGCCACGGGTGCTGCTTCTCGTAGGCGTTCTGGATGGTGATGCAGATGTCCATGTCGTAGGCCGTCCACGCGCCGCCGTCGTTCTCCCACTCCCACACGATGCCCTTGCCCGGCGCCGACGACGGGTCGTAGAAGTTGCGCCGCACCGGCCGCATGGTGCCTGTGCTCACAAGGGGGACGGGAGTCAGGACCGGAGGGCCGTTAACATCCGCGGCCAGGGGGATCGGGACAGGCCGGAGCGGCGGGGGACAACATCGGGGTCAGCACGGGCTGGAGGGTCAGTACGGGCAGGGGCGAGCTTGAGGGTCAGCACATATGGGTTGGGGCGAGAGGAGAGCGGGCCCGGGGAGGGGGGCGTGGAAGGCAAGGAAGCGGGGTGTCAGGACGGGGATGCAAGTCAGCAAGGGGGGCAGGGGTCGCAAGCTGCCCCCACCACTGAAGGGTCAACACAGGCACTGAAGCAGTGGCCCATCACAGGCCCTGGGGGAGGAGAAGGGAGAAGGGGGTGTGGGCTGTTTAGACAAGGAGGGGGTGGGAAGCAGAGTCAGAGCCTGGGGTGGGAGCCGGGATCCACAGAGGCCACGACCGTGCCGACACTGACGGTCCTTCTTTCCTTCATTAGTTCACTCATTCAGTAATCCGTTCATCAGCCCATCCATTCATTAATTACTTCAAGCACAAGTTCATTTATGCATTCCTTAATTCTTTCATTCGTGCATTCCTTTATTCATGCCTTCCTCAGTTCATTCATTCAATAATTCTCTCAGCTCATTCACCCGTGCCTGCCACCATTCATACCTGCACTTATTCTCCTTCAGCAACTTTATCCATGATTTCAATCATTCCCTCACTTACGACCACCCTATATAAAAATGTGCACCCTTCCACATTCCTACTTTCCCTTCTCTCCTTCCCTGTTCCATCTGGTATACTTTATATGTTACATATATATCTTGCTTTCTGTCTGTCTCCTCCCACTAGAATGTCAGTGCCACAAGGCAAGGACTTCGTTTTATTCACTGCTGTATCCCCAGCGCCTGCACACAGTAGGTGTTCACTGGATATTTGCTGAATGTGTGAATGAATTCATTAGTTCAGATATCGATCCATTCTGAGTTCGGTTATTTTATTCTTTCATGCCTTTTGCTATCCTTGCATTGGTCCATTCCTTCATCCACTTATTTATTCCTTTTTTCATGCATCTGTTTGTTTATTTGTTCCTTCTTTTAGCAAACATGCTGCCTCTCTGCTCTGTGGAGGGCTTCGTGCTGAGCGGTCATTCAAAATGAACATAACCACGTGACAGCCCCAGCCAGGTGGGTAATCATGCTCCCATTTTAAAAACAGGGGCCCTGAAATTTGGCTCCCAGCCTCTGCTCCGTGCTTCCCAATTCTAGATGCTTTCTGAGAGCAAGGCTCCATGGACACTGGGTTAAAAAGAGATGAACAAGGTCCAGGCTGCAAGACTTTTCAGTGCCTTTAGGCTGCCCTGTGCCTTGGGGCCAGCGTGGAGAGATTCTTTTGGTTCACGTGGCACACCGGCAGGAAGGCTGCACGCTTGACTGCTCCTCAACTGTGGGCAAGTCCCTTAAGTCTCCCTAAGTCTCGGTGGCCCCATCTCGAAAATGAAGGTGATGGTAATCCATGAGCCACCCCTCCCCTCTCACACGGGGCTGCTGGGAGGATTTGGTGAGAAGAGCCACAGAGCACAGGGTCTGGGTGGGGCACCAGGGCTGGGAGGCAGACAGACCTCATTTCAAGCCCCAACTGCCCAACTTTCCAGCTGTGTGTCTGTGATCAGGCAACTCAATGGCTCTGAGCCTCAGTTTTATCATCTCTAAAATGGGCACAAGCACACCTTCCTTATAAGGTTGCTAAAAGGATCCATCAAGACAAATAGTGTCTCTACTCTGATGATTCCAATGTCCTCTCCCCTTAGAGCCAGACTTGTGTATCCAAGTGCTCCCTCTGCACCTTCCGATGCAGGTCCAATGGGCTTCCCAAACTCAGCTCTGCCAAAGCAGAGCTGTGGTCTTCCTCCGCCCCAAACCTGCTCCTCCTGAAGCCTTCCTTGTTGCGGTTACTGGCAGCTCCATCCTTCCTTTTGCTCAAGCCCCAAACCCCCAATCCTTGGACCCATCCCTGACTTGTCATGTCATGCCCCACGTCCAGTCTATCAGTAAATCCAGTGGTCTCTATCTTCAAATACATCCCACATCTGACCACTTCTCCCTCTCCCCGTCGCACCAAATCTACCTGGTCCAAGCCACTGTGTTTCTCTTGCCTGGACTATTGCAGTAGACTCATTACTGGTCACTGCTTCTGTCCTTGCCTTCTGTCGTCTCTTCGCCACACAGCAGCCAGAGGGATCTCATTCAATGCAAGTCAGATCACGTTCTTCTTTGACTCAAAATTCTCCCATGGTTCCCTGCTTACTTGGAGTCAAAGTCAAAGTCCTGGCCATGACCTACAAAGCACCACATTGTCTATAAAGCCTCTACAAAGTCCCACGGGTCTATAGAGCCCACCTCTCACTCACTCCCTGGCCCCATTGCTGTTCCTCAAACAACTGAAGCAATGTCCAGCCTCAGGCCCTTTGCATTTGCTGTCCCCTCCCCCTGGAATATGACCTAGCCACTCCCAGACGTTCTCACAGTTTTCCCCCTCCTTTCTTTTAGGTCTCTGTTCAAACATCCCCTCGTTGGAAACGCCACCCTTCCATGGCCCTCCATTGCCACCCTCTTCCCTTGCTCTATCTCTCTTCCTGGCACTCAGTGCTACCTGCATGATACATGCATCTGCAGACTTGCTTTACTCTCTGTCTCCCCCGTACAAGGTCAGGGATCTTGTCTGCTTTACTCCTGGCTCTATCCCTGCGCCTAGCACAGTGCCTAGCACGCAGTGGGCCCTCCCTACGTGGGGAGTGTTTCCACTGTCAACTGGCACAACCCCAGGGTGCCTGGCCCTGGAATCTGCAGCCAGATGGATGAGGACCCATCATGGTCCATCCTGAGGACCCCCTCCTTCCCCTGCCTTGCTTAAGCTTCTCTCTCCTGGGCACAGACTCTATCTGACCTTCACTTGGGTCCTGACCCAGGGCCGAAACAGCTAGTCCTCTGCTCTCTCTGTTTGAATCCCAAGGGCTATGGGCTACCCCCTGCTCTCTGTCAACCTCCCAGACTCTGAGAGCTGGGGAAGTCGAGGCACAGAGCTGTAGCTGTAATGAGAGAGGCGTGGTGGGCGTGGAGTCCCCGGGCTCCTGTGCCAGTCAGTCGTATGAAAACTCCCCCCTCCCAGGCCTCCAGGGCAGCCTCATTCTCCAGTCTGTTTATCGTTTTAATTTAGCGTGTGCATATTGACTTTTTCCTTGACGACGGTGTTCTTCCAGGGCAGGCCTGAGAGGGGATTAGTTAGAGGGAAGATCTGGGATCCTGTTCCCATCTGCTCCCAAGTCCTGGTCTTCCCCTCTCAGAGCCTCAGTTTCCTCATCTGCAAAATGAGGGCTCGTGACAGATGATCTTCAGGTCCGATGTGTCCAAAGTACCACCATTAGCCTCCCAGTTAAGGGTTGGGGTGCTGTGTTACATGGAAGGTGTGACCCCTGAATGGGAAGGCAGGGGGTGGGAACTTGCTATATTTAATCACCTCCGTGTGCCAGGTCTTGAGCTGGGCAGGGCAGGGTCAGGGGCGGGAGGGGCAGAGTGAAGTGGTTGAGAGAAACAACTCAGAAGTCTCACAGGCCATGTGCCAGTCCTGGCTCCACATTTAGCCTCAGTGTCCTCATCTGTCAAATGGGGCATTAATACCCACCCCCAAGGGATGACTGTGGGGCAAAGTAAGATACTGCACATCACAGGTGCTTGGCGGAGCGCTTGGCTACGGTAAGTGCTCGCGGAATGTTAGCTAAGACGCTGTTATTAGTATATACATTACCCACCTTTTCCCAGCCCTTGGTCACTTGGCAAACTCCTATTCACCCAAAAAAACCCTCTACATGCCCACCTCCTCCAGGAAGCGCTTTTCCGTTCTGCTGCTATAGCTAGCACATGCTGCTTTTTACTGCATGTATATCTTTGCACTATCATTAAGTGATTTGTTTTTGTTCTTAATCTCCCTCACTGGCTGATGACTTTCAGGAGGACAAGGACCAGGTCAGATCTATGTTTTTGTTCCCAGCACTAGGCACAAGGCGCAAATGAGGCATCTGCAACTGAAACAGGCAACCTACTTGGCATAGGTCGGGGCTCAGAGGGAGTGGGAAAGAGGAGGGGTTGGTCTTTTTTTTTTTTCTTTTCTTTTTGCGGTACGGGGGCCTCTTACTGTTGTGGCCTCTCCCATTGCGGAGCACAGGCTCCGGACGTGCAGGCCCAGCGGCCATGGCTCACGGGCCCAGCCGCTCTGCGGCATGTGGGATCTTCCCGGACCGGGGCATGAACCTGCGTCCCCTGCATCGGCAGGCGGACTCTCAACCACTGCGCCACCAGGGAAGCCCGGAGGGGTTGGTCTTGCTAGAGAGGGAGTGCAGACTGGAGCAGAGGCCAAAGTGCACAAGGGGTCCCCAGGGAAGGAGGGACAGGGTTCCTAAGGTCAGCATTGGCCAGCTCTGTAACAAAGGACTCTGGGAGCTCCTCCCAGCCAGCTCAGGGCCAACCAGCCCAGGCGTCCCTCTCTCCAGGGCTCTATTTAGCCGGTATTGATTTTCCTGCCTGTTTACTGGTAGTTATTAAAGGCTGCGTCCCTGGGGTCCTTTTCAAACGCGATCGGAACCTGGTGAGCTGGAGTAATTAGGGCAGCTGCCGTCCTCCCCGCTGGGCCCTGCACCCTGAAGCGCCCAGTGTTGCCTGCCTGCCTGTCCGTCCACCTCCCAGCTCACGCTGGCCGTGGACCAGGCCGAGGGGGGCCAGCTGGTTCCCTGGTGACCTGCCTGGGCTGCGATTTCGAGATTTCCAAGGGAGCAGCGGCGGAAACACTCTTTCTCTTCCCCAGTGGCCCTGGCCTAGATTTTTGGCCAGAACAATGGGTCTAAGATGAGGCTGGAGGTTCCTCAGCCTGGGAGATGGGAAGGGCCTCAGACTGGTGGCCTGAATGCACGGCTGGTCTTTCTAACATGGACCGGCTCTGCTGGGTCCACTCCCCTTCTCTGGCCTCACGGGTACCCAGCTGCACTGGCCACCAGGGTCCGTGTCCCCATGGCAGTTAGGAACCTGTGTCAAGCACGTACTATTTCTGGGCCTGTTTCTGTGTCTCCTTTTGTTCCCTGTCCCCCCACCCCCTCCTTCGCTTCTTAGGAATGTTTGGTTGAAAAATTCCAATCTTGTTCCAGATGAACTGAGGGGAAAGGGGCTTTGGCCAAATGTCAGCTGGAGGATTGCAGGAGCTGGGCCCCTGGAGACCGGGTGTGGGGACGGCCGCGGCCACTGCAGCCAGTGACCAGTTCGTGCCTGGGGCAGAGACAACCAAAGAGAGATCGAGACACAGGTGGGGAGAGCAAGAGACAGGGAGAGAGGGGACTTCCCTGGAGGTCCAGTGGTTAAGACTTCATCTTCCAATGCAGGGGGTGCGGGTTCGATCCCTGGTCAGGGAGCTAAGATCCCACATGCCTCGCAGCCAAAAAAACCAAAGCATAAAACAGAAACAATATTGTAACAAATTCAATAGACTTAAAAAAAATGGTCCACATTAAAAAAAAAACCTTAAAAAAAAAAAGAGAGGGAGAGAAAGGCACAGAGACAGAGACACACATGCACAGAGGGCCGAGATCAAAATGGGAAATGCTAAGGCAGATACAGGAGAATGGGGGGCAGAGAGACTTAAAGAAACAGAATCCTAGGACTTTCCTGGTGGTCCGGTGGGTAAGACTCCACGCTTCCAGTGCAGGGGGCCCATGTTCGATCCCTGGTCGGGGAACTAGATCCGGCATGCTGCGACTAAGACCCAGTGCAACCAGAATAAATACATAAATAAATAAATATTAAAACAAAGAAACAGAATCCTGAAGCCTAGAGACTGAGACAGTCAGGGACAGTCAGGGAGAATGAGAGAGCTAGGCCAGGAAACGGAGGAGCAGAGAGGGGGGACGGGGTGGGGGGGAAGACCGCAGCTACAGCAATACCAATAAAGCTAACGTTTACTGAGTCCCCACTCTGTGCCAGAGGCTGTGTTCAGTACTTTCCTTGCACTAACTCATTTTATCCTCACACGGTTCCTTCTAGGGAGGGACCAGAATTATTCCCATTTTACAGGAGACAACTGAGGTCCCAGAATAGTGAAATCTTGGGAGGGTTGGGGATAATGCTTTATTCACGGAGCCAAGGAAAGGCCAGGTTAGACTGGTTCTAAGGGGTTTAACTCAGCCAAGTGGTAGCCCAGCCTAGGATACCTCCAGCGACGGGGAACTCACTACCTCAGCTTTGCCCTCAGTTGTTTTGCTGTGAGAGGTTTCTGGCTGGAGAACGTGGTCCTGATCTGACCCCTCTGCCTGAAGGCGGGGTGTGTGGGTGTCTCAGCCCTCCAGCTTTTGGCTTTAAGAAAAAGGTGACTCTGTAGAGAGACGGGAGGGTTCTGAGCCCTCCTGTCTGCCTCTCTAGTCTCCAAAGTGTTCCTCCCTGGGCTGAGCCAGTCCTAAGGCCCAGCAACAAACCACTCCCTCTGGGGGTGGCTTCCCGGAGGGAAGTGACCTCAGTTTGGGGGCACCCAGACCCTGACGGGAAGGGGGGCCCGTGGGAGGCAGTCATGGGACATCCTGTCAGGTGGGGGGAGTCCCGCTGCTGGCTGAGGCCTGTGACTGGGGGTTGGGCAGTGGGTTAAGCATGAGTTCAACACCCACTGGATGCCAGGCCCCAATGGGGTAGTTTCCTGATTCCTCCCCCAACCCAGAAGTCATCATAACCATCATTCTCGCTCAGAGAACACACTTTTGTGGCCCAGGCTCACGTGAACTCATTTAATCCTCACAGTGGCCCTATGAGGTAGGGGTATTACCATCCCATTTTATTTTTTTTGGCCGCGCTGCGGAGCGTGAGGGGTCTTAGTTCCCTGACAAGGGATGGAACTTAGGCCCCGGCAGTGAAAGCGCCGAGTCTTAACCACTGGACTACCAGGGAATTTACCGTCCCATTTTAGAGGCAAAGAAATAGAGGCACAGAACAGGGTAGGAACGTGTCCAAGGTTATCTGCAAGGAAGTGGTCCAGCCAGAAGCCATCCCAAGACCACCCGGTTCCAGACGTTCCCTTCACTGCTCCACTTGTACTAGCCCATGTTCCAGGGGAGGAAACTGAGGCACGGAGGTTACACAGTAAGTAAGGGACACAGCTGAGGTTCAAACCCAGACTGTTATGTGGCCTTCTGGAATAGCGGCCCTCTCCCTTAACCCCTCGACAGATTATCTGCGTGGCTGGCCAACTCCCTGACAGCAATAACAGTAACCATCCTGCTTTATCGAATTCTTCTGTGCCAGCTACTGTGCTAAGGGCTTATGTGCGCCCTCCAGTCCTCGCAATAGCCCTAGAGGTTTTGTGCACTACTGTTAGCCCCATTTGGCAGATGGGGAAACTGAGGCTCCTTGGGAGGACTTGGAGGTCCACCTGGGGGTGGTGGCTGGGCTGGGATTCGAACTGCAGTCTGCGGACCTGGGGCACCTCCCTCTCCCTCCCGCCCTGTGATCAATAATCCCGCAGTGTTCTGTTTCCCTCCAGACTCTCCCAGGGGACTTGTCAACAGAGCCACGGCCCATTAGCGGTTTCTGCACATTTGAAGCTGGCCCAGGCTCCCCAGGGTCTGCTGGCAGCTGGGCAGGCGAGGGGAGGGGGTCTCCAGCCCTGCCTGGGGAAGGCTGAGGGGCTGCACGGCACTCGGAGAGGCTACCACCTTCAACTTGGTTTCAAAAGGCCCTCGCTCTGGAGGCTGCTGGCAGCTGCAAGCTGGCTTTGCCCACTTTATGGGCTGTGTGTGTGTCTTCCCAGTCACCTGGCTTCCAACACACTCGGGTGCAGACCCCCAGGCATGGCAGCAGCAGCTGAGAGACGGAAACGAGAGGGTAGGAAGCAGAAGGAGCAGAGAGTCCTCTATCCCCTGGAGCCCTCATGGTGTTGGGCAGCTGCCCTGACCCTGCCAAGCCTCTGCTTCCTCATCTGTGAAACAGACATCCTCATCATCACGATGGTAAACACTCACAGAGGGTCTGCTCTGTGCCAGGTACTGAGCTAAGTGTTTCACATGTTAAATCTTTTTTTTTTTTTTCGGTACGCAGGCCTCTCACTGCTGTGGCCTCTCCCGTTGCGGCGCACAGGCTCCGGACGCGCAGGCTCAGCGGCCATGGCTCACGGGCCTAGCCGCTCCGCGGCATGTGGGATCTTCCCGGACCGGGGCACAAACCCGCGTCCCCTGCATCGGCAGGGAGACTCCCAACCACTGCACCACCAGGGAAGCCCCACATGTTAATTCTTAATCCACATGACACTCTACAGAACAGGTACCATTATTATCATTGCCTTGTACAATTGCCAAAACAGAGAGGTGAAGTGATTTACCCAAATCACACAGCTAAGTTATTAAGCCAGGATTCAACCCAGCCAGATTTGAACTTCTCCCCGCTTCCACTGCCACCACCCTGGTCCAAGCCATGACTGCCTGCACAGACTACTGCAGCAGCCTCCGTCCTATGTCCCGGTTTCCACCTTTCGCACCCCGTAATGCATTCTCCCAAGGCAGCCAGAGGATCTTCCACAGACTCAGGTCTGACACACATCACTCCTCTGCCCAACACCCATCAATAGCTCCCTAGTGCCCTTAGGAATGAATCAGTCTAAGCTCTTTAGCTCATCTTCAAGGCCCATTACAAGCTGTCCGCACAGCTTCACACTCTAACGACACCAAACTTCTAGTTATTCTCTGAACACATCACGCATGGCTATGCCTCGGTGTATCTGCACATGCTGTTCCCTCTGTCTGGAATGTCCTGCAACCCACACCACCCCACTTCCCTCCCTGCCGAGTTCCTACACACTTGTCACGGTTCAGCTCAAGCACTGGCCTCTTAAAATCGTCTCTGCCGCCCTCAGGGAGAATCACTTCCTCCTTGGGACTCACACAGCACCTTCCACCTACAGTACCGCCCTTAAAGCACAGAGCTCACTAAGTGTTGAGGCGTCTGTGCCCTCCAACTTGGAAGCCTCTCAAAGGTTGGGCTGGCTTTCAGCCACCTTAGCATCCCTTTATAGCCAGGAGCACAGGGAAGTAGGTACTTGGAAAATGCTAGCTAAATGAATGAATGAGTCAGTGAATGAATGAATGACCGAATACACACAAGTGAACCTACCTGAGGACTACAAATGACTAGGCTGGAGATTGCAAGTTGAGGGGGAATTTGATATTGTCTTGGGCGCCACGCTATTTGCATCTTGTAAATATAATGACCAGGCATTTAAAAACTGGGGTGGACTCACTCAAGTCTGGATTTCAAAAATCACCAAGTATCCAAAGAGGCAGCCCCACGGCAACAGTTAGCAGAAGCTGAGTCACAGTCACTCCGTTCATGTTTTCAAGTATTTACTGAGTGGCTACTGTGTACCAGGCGCTAGAGAACAACAGTTGAACGCCGTTGCCTTCCCAGCCACGGCACACACTTCTATTGGCTGCCCGGGTCCTGGAAGCATCTGAATTTTCAGCCTCTTTCTAGATGGAGAAACTGGAACCCAGAAAACGAAAGCGGCTTTGTCCAAATCACTTACAACTTAGAGATAGATGTTGACCCCAGGCTCCTTGACTCTTATTTTCACAGCCCCAGGTGACTAACGCCTTGGCATGAATGAACCTTTGTTCCCTAGAAGAGAGGAACCTGGGGAGGGCTCCATAACGTGCAATTTCAGGTGAACCCTACGCTTCCCCTGGCGTGCCCTGCTTGCTCTGCTTGCAGTGGGCAGGAGAGGGCACAAAGGCTCAGTGGCGGCGGGGCCCAGCCTGTCATCGGCAGAAGAGGTGGCTACGCTGCAGCTGCTGGCAGGACTGTCCCGGTCACCAGCGCTGCCTTCTTTGATTGCTTCCTCCTTTGTTCTGCATTTCAGGGCGTTCAGCTCCACGGCCCAGTGCCAGACTCCCTCCCATTGCCCATCACCCGCCTGCCACTCCTATTCAGGCAGGTGGAGGTGGCAGCCTGGAGCAGCTCCAGAGGGACGATGGGAGGAGCCCAGAGAGGGAGAGGTGCTTGGCCAGGGTGACAGAGCAAGGATGCAGCTACACAGGACCTGGGGGAGACTCAGTCTCCAGCCTGCCTGCTCCTGGAGCCCAGAGGTCAGGAACAGCCCCATATCCCCGACCTCCTCGGCGTCCGGCCACCTGTATCGTGCCCATCACCCCTACCAAAACACAAGGGCTTTGAGGCCAGCGATTTGTATGTGTCCTGTTCACCGCTGCATCCCTAGTGCCTAGGACGGTGTCTGGCCCATAGTAGGTACTCATTAAATTCCTGCTGAATGAATGAACAAATTAGTACTGACCACAATCCCATGAGAGAGTCCTGCTGTTGGACCCATATTACAGAGGAGGAAACTGAGGCTCATGGAGAGAGTGTGGTTTACCCAGAGTCAAAAGCCAGCACCCCCTCACCCCCTCACCCCACCCCACAGTTACCAGAGGGCTGCGAAGGAGGGAATCTAGAGCCTGGGCCGCACCAACAAGGCTCCCTGAGGCAGCCAGTTCCAGATTTGGGGCCCCCTGTTCTCAGCTGGTATCAGCAAGGGCAGCTGGCAGCTGGTGGGGTGCCTCTGTGGACTGGGAGGCCAGGGGGACTCATGGTGGGGGCAACTGTCTTGGGACCTGGAGTCTGTCCTGCAGAGTGGCTACCACTGGCTGTGATGCAGGAGTGAGAGGAAGGAGGGAGGCCCAGGGAGACACAGGTGTGCGGGGAGGGAGGCGTGGGAGGGCTCTGGGCACCTTCCATACCCTGAGAATACCACCCTGAGGAGGGAGCTAGGGATCCCACTGCCCACAGCCTGAATGGGCAGCTCCACTGTGACCAGTCCTGCCCCATCACCTCCCCATCCTGGCCCCTCCTCATTACCCTCCCATCACATCCCCCGTCACCCCCTCTGTAGAACCCCCATGCCTCCCCCTTCACTCCCCTCCATCACAGCCGTTATTACCCTCCCCATCACGGTCCCCTTTATCACACCCCCAACTCCACCCCACCATCAATGGCCCCAGTCATGGTCCCCAACACCTCCCCGGCCCCTCCCCCCTCCACGGCTCTCATCACCTTCCCTATCACCTCGCCTACTCCAGCCCCACACTTCCGCAACACAGCTTCCGTCACCTCCTTCATCTCTAGGTCAGACCCTAGCTCCCTTGGACGGATGCGGGGGTGGGGGGGCGGGGGCGTTGGAGAGAGCAGGAAAGGATGGAGAGGGGAGGCAGGGTACATGAGAGGAGAGAGAAGAGGCTATGGGGAGGATTTGACCCGGGATCTCTCACACCCACACCCCACAGGACTGGTCCAGCCGTGGGTGGGCGCTGTCCAAGGTGCTGGGGCAGCCAGGCCTGGCGCAGTGGGCGCTGCAGACCACCTAGATCTGAATCTCTGATCCATCTCTTCCTAGCTTGGGCAGGTGGCTCCCCACCCGCTGAGCCTCACCTTTGCTATGTATAAAATGGGTCAGGAAGGGCCTACGTCAGCCCCTGCCCAGCCTGCTTCAGCTCTGGCCTCCAAGGGCCCTTGATTAACGAGGCTGGTCCTGCAGTGTGACTCTGGGTCCCCTGGGACCTGGCCGCTAAAGGGTGACAGCTGGCAGCCCGGCCATGCCCGGTGGGACTCAAGAGGCCTCCCTTCCGCTCCTTACCTCTTCCCACTTCTGTCACTGCCTCCGTTTTCCACTCAGGCCTGGGTTTCCTCTAGCCAGAAGTGTTCCTCAAACCATACAAAGTCTTGGAGGATTCCTCCTCCAGGAAGTTCTCCCTATCAGAGGCCCCAGGCACACACTGCCCACATCACTTGGCCAAGGGTAACCTGTACCTCTCCTATGAGGTACTTAGATCTTTTTCCTACTTCAGCATGAGTACTACGAGCAAAGCAATATTCGCCATGCTTTTACCTACATTACCTCATTCAGTCCTCACGGTAATAATCCTCTCAGGTAGGAACTATTCTTATTCCCATTTTACAGAGCAGGAATCTGAGGCTCAGAGAGGTTAAGGGGCTTGCGCATGGTCACACAGCCAGCAAGGGGCCAGGCTGGAATTCAGATCTATATCTGAATCCAAGAGTTCAACTGCCGTTCCCATGATATGTATTGATATTTGTCTTTGCCTTCACTAGACCCTGAAATCAGTTTGGCAGCGGCCTTGTCCTTCTTTCTGAGTTCCTAGGAACCAGCCCAGGGCCTGGTACTGAGCAGGCACCAGTGACTGTCAAATAAAAGTGATGATGAATTTATGGTACCAGAAGAGACTCCAGGAGCCAGACAAGCATCCAGAGGCAACAGGATGGGTCTGTAAGGGTGGAGGTGCAGGCAGTGTGACAGGTGGTGGTGGGAGACACCCCCGTACGGACTAGTTGGACCTGCGGCCACCAGTGGACGGACCCTTCCCAGTCCAAATGCACATCCTTCTTGCCCCTGGTGTCAGGCCCGGCCCCCTGGGGCCCTCCAGGTTGTCTGCGAGAGGGTCCCAAGGGGTCCTGTAACCGGGTAACTGGGCCCTGGAGGCCTCTGGGGTTGCACAGGCTGTTTCTGCTTTGGTACAGAATCCGGCAACAAGCCAGAGCTCTCAAGGGAGAAGGGGGAGGGGACTCTCTCAGCTGGCTCGTTGAATGTCACCTTATTCTCCACCTTGAGACCTGTCTGAGAGGGCTGGGTTCCAGAAGAGTGATCGACTGTGTGACTTTGGGCAAGTCACTCACCCTCTCTGGGCCTCTATCTCTCCATCGATACAACGACCTGCCTAGGAGTCTAAGTTCTGGCGGTGCCTTCCCCAGTGATGGCTGCTCTTCCCACTGGGTGGCCCCACCTGGTCTCCAGCAGCCTAAGTGTGTCTTCAGACAGGATGTTCCCATAAGGGCACCAGGGCTGAGTGGTGCTCCAGCTACCCAGAGAAGGGATGATGTAGGCTTGGAAGATGCTGAAACCAGCCGCCACCTGTGACTCCAGCCTGACAGCTTGGGAGTGCCAGGCACAGCTGTGCTTTGAGTCGTGGGGACAGTAGTTGTGGATGGTCCCCAGCCTGGCCTCACCCAGCCTCAGCTGTCCCATCTACAGAATGGGCAGAAGGCTGCCATAAGTGCCCCCAGCAGCAGTGGGAGAAGAGAATGGGCGTCGCCAGTCAGTCGGAAAGGTGGCCCTCCCTCTGCCCCCAGCCGTGTGAGCTCAGGGAGAAATCTGGAAATTGCCTAGGAATTGGTTAGGTCATATGCCTGTGAAAGGAACACCAGGGTCACAGCATCCCTGCCACTTGGGTTCCAGACCTGCTGGGCTTCAAAGGGAACCTCACCCCCTGTAGAGAGTGATGAAAACAGCCCAGCAGGGGAGAGGTGACGGGGCACCAGCTGAACAAACAGCAGCCCCCATGGGAGCAGGCCTGGCCCTTCCCTTGTGGTCCAAGCCTGACATGTGGTCCAAGCCTGACATTCTTCCGCTGGCCGCATGACAGGCATATAGACAGGGCATTTGTGGGTCAAGCAGATTGGTGCTGTGTGCGTGTATGCACACACGTGTGCACCTCGGCACACACCACGAGGCGAGGATTTCTGTGCAGGCCACACTGGGCATGCCGTGGGACCACTGCTGTCCTACCCCATGGGCAGCTTAAAAACGTATTAGGGCAGGGGTTGGTGAACTGCAGCCCGCGGGTCAAATCCACCCACTGCCTGCCTTTGCACAGCTCACGAGCTGAGTGGTTTTTACATTTTCAAATGTTTGGGAAAAAAAAAAAAGAGTTCATGACCCGTGAAAATGATATGAAATTCAAATGTCAGCGGCTGCAACTAGTTTTATCAGGACACAGACACATTCATTCATTTGTATACTGTCTGGCTGCTTTCAAACTACAGCAGGAGAGTTAAGCTATAGCAGCAGTTACAATAGAGACTGTAGGGCCCACAGAGGCTAAACTATTTACTATCTGACCTTATCAGAAAGTCTGCAGCTCCGAAGTCAGGGCACTGGGGCATGCTGCTACCTCCCACAAAAACTTAAAGTTTGGCTTCAATGAACCTATCGAGAATTTTACAATTAGAAAATCTAGAGAGAGGTTGTGTCCATTTCAGTACATGCATGTGAGCTTTGGGTTTTACAACTTTATATTGTTTGTGCGTGTGTGTGTCTGTGTACCATGATCTTCAAGATGCAGGATCTCCGACTCATCTTTCATGCATCTGTAGTGTTCAGCACATGCTAGGCTCATGGTGGGTAATTAGTTAAGGTCTGTGGGATAAAATAACGTGTGGTTCTCTCCATCAACTCAACAGTCCTGCTAGCAAAGCGATACTCTTGCCCATTTCACAGATGTGGAAACTGAGGTCTGGACAGGTGACAACGCCTGCTTGAGGCTCTTTCCTGGACCATTAATTATGAGGACAAGATGGCCTTCCTTGACTTTGTATTGCTCCTGGGAGAACTGGGCGATCGTGTTATTACACGTCTGGTGGGAGACATCTTGCCCCTCCCTCTAGCAGTTTTCCAGGCATCCTAGGTCCCCTGCCGGCCCCGTAGGTTTCCAGGCCTTCCTCCCTTGTTGGGGGTCTTGGCAGGCTCCCAGGGGCCTGTGGAGGGATGAGTATTTTTTTTCCCCTTTTCCGGCAAACAGGGGGCAGGTGTGGAGTGAGCAGCTCCCGGAGGGGGCAGTGGGAAGACGACTGAAGCTGAACTTCTGGGGGATCCGGCGAGGCTGACCCATAAGAGGGGTGCCATTGAGAGTAAGGGACCTGCTGAAAGGGGGAATGGAGGGAGTTTGGGGCGTTAGGAGCCCAAGTGGGGGTGTGGGGATAGAAAAGGAGCCCCGAACAGGAGTGTGGAGATCAAAGGCAAAGTGGCCAAGTTGGCAACCTTGGGTGGGGCTTTCGCTGCTTCTGAGGGACCATAAGTCACGCCCTGGAAAATCCGCCCCCACCCCCCCAATAGCTTTGAACCTACAGAACGCAGACCACCGAGCCAAGGAGAAGACACACTCCTTCTGCTGTCAGACCCCTGCCCTCCACCAGAGACGGTTCCAGGATAAACCAGAGAGAATGGGGCAGGGGACGCCTAGCAATTCGCCACCAGGGACTCTGCCTCTCTGGAAGGATTGGCACCAGGATTCAATGGTGACTTCCTCTACTCTCAGGATAAAATCCGAAGCCCTTTTCACGGCTGTCCAGTGCTGTACGTCTGGTCCCTGCCCCAGCCTCATCTTGTACCACCTTTCCCTCATCCACTGCACTCCAAACGCAATGGATTTGAACGTACTCTGCTCCTTCCCACCACAGGGCCTTTGCACTGGCTGTTCCCTCTGCTGGGAGCACTGTCTCCCACACTCATTCCTTAGATTTCTATTCAAACCTGACTTCCTCAGATTAGCCTTTCTGACCACTCCTAGACCAAGTTCATTTCATGTTCTCAGACCTGCAACTGATTATCTGTGTGGTTATGTGTTTGCCTGCTTACCGACTACATTGGAATCTCCAGCAGAAGTCCTCCACAAATAGACCTCTACTAAGGACCCTGGCTGTCTTTTTTTTTTCTTTTTTCTTTTGGCCGTGCTGCGTGGCTTGCAGGATCTTAGTTCCTTGGCCAGGGATCGAACCGGGGCCACGGCAGTGAAAGCACCAAGTCCTAACCGCTGGACCACCAGGGAATTCCCTGACCTTGGCTGTCTTGCTCCTTGCAGTATTCTAGGGCTTAGCACGGGGTCGAACACACAACAGGAGGTCAGTAAATCGATGATGGCATGAATGAACGATTGGTACCACCAGTGACTGCTGCCAATACCTGGTGTTTTGGAACACAGACGTACTGAAAAGTAACATCAACAAACCAGCTGTTACGATTTTGCCTGTGTTTCCACACTTGGTGACCACCCTGTAGGCACCAAGCAATGGTCTAGAGCAGAGCTATCTACTAGAGCTTTCTTTGGTGATGGTGATGTTCTGGATCGATGCTGTCCAATACAGTAGCCACGAGACACACGCAGCTATTGAGCACTTGAAATGTGGCTAGTGGGACCGAGGAATTAAATTTTACTTAATTTTAATTAAATGTAAATTTGAATTGCCACGTGGGCTTAGTGGCTACCATATTGGACAGCCCAGCTCTAAGAGAGAAGGAAAGTGTCCTCCTGTCCCCAAGGTTGCTACATGCAGTTTTGTCATCTAGGGATTCACTGTAATTCCCTCAAACCTCCATCAGCTGGTCCTTGGGGGTGAACATGCCAAGGATTCCTTGGTAGCTTCCATGAGGCAGGACCTCACCATTCCCCACTGCCCACCGAGCTTGTCGTAGAGACCACCAGGCAACAATGACTAGGGAGATCTCCGCAGTGGTGGCAAACAGAAATGCTGAGAGTGGGACATCCCCATTTTTACCACCATCATCACCTGTCACACAGCACCAAGACTGCCGCCAACCTTATCCTCTCCATCATTACCATCACACCACTCCCAAGACCACCACCAACACAGCCATCAACACCACCACCACAAATTTCACAATCAATACTACCACTGACACTATCTTCTCCAACATTACCCGCCCCCCACCATCAACACCACCAACACCCTCACCCCCCCATCATTACAACCACCATCACATCACCCCAACAATACCAATACTTAGAGCCAATATAAGATACCAGTTAAGAGTTTCGGTTCTGGAAATCAATTGGGCTTAAATCTCAGCTTTAAGTTTAAATCACTCAACTTCTGTGAGACTCAGTTTCTTCATCTGTAAAATGGGATGGCTACTACTACCACTACTACCACTAACATAATAGTGAGACTGGCTGTAACAGTTGGAAAAAATCAAATGAGGAAGTGCATGAAAAGCCTTTTTACTATGATGATTGAGCGCTAATGATCTTCTAGGTTCTTTGCTCAGTGAGCACAATTTTATTGAACCCTCACACAGCTGTGAGAGACACTGACCCATCCATCTTGCAGATGAGGAAACTGAGGCTCAGAGAGGTGATGTAACTTGCCAACAGCCCCACTCCTAATATGAGAGGCTGGACTGGAACCCAGGTCTTCAACAGGACTTTGCTAGACTGTCCCTTTTGGGGGGAGGGGGTCGGATTAGCAGATTGGCCTTCCGCAGTTCTGTGCTCCCTCTTCAGGGATGCCGGGGGGCATTTCAGCGTCCCGCCATGAAAGGCGGTATTGTGGTGGTGATGGTGGTGGTGGGGTGGGGAGGGTAGCGAGTCCACTCACCTGTGTCCTGGCGAAACTGGTGCATGGACTGCAGGTCGATGATGTAGGGCACCAGCTGGGCATCCACTTGCCCCAGGACCACAGAACCACGGGCATCCTCCTTGAGCACGTTCTCGATGTGGTGGCACACGGTGGCTGTGTAGGGCCGCCAGCGGCTGTGCTCATTCAGCCACTCCCACACCACCACCCGGGCTACATTCTGCGGTGGGAAGCCCAGCCCGTTCACGGGCATCATCACACCCTGGCCTGGTCGTGACATGGCCGCTGCTGCCTCAGGGGCCAGGACCCTACTGTTACTGGCTCAGCTCCTCCTGGGCCTGGGAGCAGGTGGGGAACTTCCTCTCTCCCCAGGGCGGCAGCAAGGACTCTCCGGCCTCCTTTCTAACTGCCGGCCCTCTCTGAGGCCCAGAGGCCTCAGTTAAAGGCGTGTGGGCTGGTGTTCCGGGCGCCAAGACCCCTTCCCGCAGAGCCGTCTCAGGTAAAGGTGCTGCTCCGGAGAGCGAGTGTCTTTCTTACGATGGGAAACGGTGCTCTAGATTCCTTGGTCCCCTGGGCTCCGATAAGGGAGTGAAGCAGCCGCCTCTACTCTAGGTCCGGGCTCTTTACTGCTGGTCTCCCGTTCTTCCTGGCCGAGCAGGGCCTGTCACCAGGCGGCCCGGCCCCGGCCCTCTGCGCTCCCCACTGCGTCCCAGACCCTGCGCCTGGCTCCAGTGGGGCTGCTTGCCTTGTCTCAGGTCCGCCCCCCCCGACGGCTCCCGCTGAAGGGGGCGTCCCTGTCCCCGTTGTCCCCGATCCACGGCGTCCTGGAAGGCCTGGGTGGCTGAAGAACGCACGGGGGAGGGATGCGGCGCGTACTCCCTGCCCTCCGGCCGGGGCTGCGGCTCCGGAGCTGGGCTGGGGGAAGAGGGGGGCGGGGGCCCGTGGGCACGCCCCACCCCACTCGTGCTCGCGACCTGCCAGGAGACAAGAAGGGGAGAGGGCCCTTTAAGAATAGAGCGCGGCACCCCCTCCCCCCTTCCCGGGAGAGCGATGGGTTGAGAACAATGGGGAACAGATGGGGGGGGGCAGCAAGGGGGGCTAAAGGGGGTCGCCTGGTCGCGCTCCCTTGGGGCAGGCCTGAAGGGAGGGCTGGGGCCGGGGGCGCGATTTCCCGAAACTCCTCGCCTGCTGCGCCCCCTCCTCAGTTCCCTGAGCGCTCCCCTCCCCCGGGGCCCGCTCCTGGCCGAGGGATGCAGGGTGCGCGGGGATGTGCCAGGATGCGCGGCGCTGCAGGCTCGGCCCAGGGCCCCTCGGGGGTCGCGTCACCGAGGAGGTGAAGCCGGGAGCTGGATCGTCTATGCCTCCCTCCCTGGGGGAACAGCCCTCCTTCCCCAGCCCAGACCTCCCCAGAGCGCGCGCGGGCCTCCCAAAGGAGCCGGGGGTGGGGTCCCTAAGCGCCCCGCGCTCTCACCGCCTCTCCTCTGCTCTGCCTCGTTCTCCGGTTCACGCTTCAGCACCGCCGCCTCCTGGGCTCCCCCCGGAGTGGGAGGGAGCCGCTGTCCCCCCTCCGTGCCCTTTGCCTCCCAGGCCGCGCGCCGGGGCGCTGGGCTTTCCGCACGCTTACAGACTACCTCGCCGACCGACGGACGCGTGAGCCTGCTGCCGGCCGCCGGGATCCCGCGGGTGGGAGGCGGCCTCGGCAGTGCTCAGGGGAGGGAAGGGGGAGGGGGCGGAGAAGGAGGAAGGGGAGGAGACAGATCGCGGCCCTAAGCGCCAGCGGCGCTGACACGCGAGTCGCCGGGCGCCCCATATCCTCGGCTAGGCCCACCTGGGACCCCGCGAGGCCTCCTGACCCAAGCAGGATGCAAGGCATGGAGTGGGGTGTCCACTGGAACGCCTGCTTGAATCTTAGTCATCTTTACATTCTAGTTGCCCAGTCCAGGGCCTGGTACAGAATAGATGCTCAATAAATGCTTGAACGAATGGAATACGATCCAGAGATTGTTTGAAGAAAGATCTTAAAGCGTTCTAGGGTAGGCTTCTTTTCTCCTTCCACTATTCTGGGGGAGGGGAGTGAGGAGGGGCTGGCAGAGGGAATCATAGAATCTGAAGTGTAAGTATGGGACAACTGAGGCCCATAGAGGGTAAGAAATAGGCCCAGGATCACACCGCAGCTTGGGGCAGTGCCCAGACAGCACCCTGCACTGATTCTCCTCCCAGTACCCAATTAGCCAGCCGAGAGCCCACTTCCCCAAGGCAACAAACCCACTCCAGGTAAGTGTGATGGCAACAACATCTTGCCTTCAGGAGGGTGGGGTGGACCTAGGCCAGGAGGCAGAGACCTCGGAGGAAGGTAAGGGTAGGCCCTCCGTCATCTCATTAAGGGATGCCTGCAAACAACAGGTGCTCGATAAATGCTCGGTGAGGGTTGGCTGGATGGAAAAGGAGGCAGGTGGTGGCAGCAGCTCAAGTGTTAACGGGATGACCAGCTCTCCCTCCTCTGGCAGGCTGAATGCAACTGAGAACACACATCATCTTGGAGGGGGATGGACCACCCGGAGCCCGCGGGTGTTTAGATTAGGGAAGATGAAGGATGCATCCGGGAACTCCAGCCTGGGTGGCAGATGGAGGTCAGCGGCCTGTTTGGGAGTCTGTCCAGAGCAGCCCACGCTCCTCTTCCTCTCCAGGGCAGCTGGTGATAAACTAGAAAAGGTCAGGGGCAGATTGCTCAGGGGAGCTTTCCCAGAACCGAGTTCTGACTCCCCAGACAGCTGGAGGGATCTCCCCCCGACACCGCGCCCCGGGGCCCCTGCTATCTCCTGCTGTCCAGTGCTCAAGGGGCTTTTCCCGGTTGGGCATGATTCTGTTTGCTTCTGCCTGCTGCAGGCTAAAGACAGAGGCTCTGTATAGAGCCAGCTCTGCAGTGCTACCGCTCCAACAGGATGGCTGAGCTCTGGGATTTTAGTCTAGGGTTCACCGATGGCTTTGCAGGGGTCCACGAGCCCTGTCCTCCCATTTACAGGCAAACTTATATGTCTGTGCATTTTTTCTAGAAGGGCTCTGGCTTTCATCAGATTTTTCTCAAAGGAGGCTGTGACCCAAAAGATTTGGAGCTGATGCTAAACAACCTTATGTTACAGAAGGGGATCTGGACCTCAGGGTAGAGAAGAGACTGGCTCAAGGTCACATGGAAATTTAGCAGCAAGTTGGAAAGAAGAAGCCAAGACTCCAGACTGTATAATGCTATTTAAGGTCTGACTAAATGTCACCTCCTCCAGGAAACCTTCTCTGAACTCATCCCATCTTCCTCTGTGTTCCTTTGCACATACCTTGATGTGACACCCTATATCACAACTAGCCGCTTCAGTGGAATCTGTCCCTGCTAGAGTGAGACAGCCATGAGATCAGAGACTGTGTCTTATTCATCTTTGTGTGGTGTGGCTGGTGTGTATTACATAAGCATTGTCGTTTATTGAGTGCCTATTATGTGCCAAGGCACTTACATAATGCTCACTCCTCTTCACAGTTGTCCTGCAAGGTAGGTAATATTGTCCTCATTTTACAGGTAGAAAAAATCTCCTGGAGCTCAAAGGGGTTAAGTGGCTTGCCCAAGTTCCCACAGGGAGTGAGTGGCAGAGCTGGGATTTGAATCCCAAACCCTTTGGCACCACCCACATCACCATACTGCCATGGTGTCTGTTCAGTGACGAATGAATGGCAACCACCTGAGGATCTGGTGCAGCGTGGCCCTCATGGCCCCTCTCAGCTAGATTGTGGAGCATCTGGAAGTACAAAGCCCTGCTCCCCAGGCATCCTGGGAGAAAGGGATTCCAAGGAGGGGAAAGGAACCTGGCCTTCAAGGAGCTCACAGTCCACTGGGGAGATACTCAGACACCAGTGGGGAAGCCAACAGAGGAGAAGCAATCCATCATGAACTCTTTTAAAAATGTATTGTATGTATGTATGACATCCCTAGTAGAAGAATCCCAGGATTTTGTCTTCTGTGTGTTTCTGTCTTGCTTCCTTGAGGCCATGATACTAGCTGAGGTCATCAGTACAGTGAGTTGGGAAAAGATGATTCTGCCACTTTTCCAGATCTTTGAGTGACACGTCAAATCCGAGGCTGATCCCACTTATTTAACCTGTGTGTGAGTTTCACACTGACTTTCTTGCTCTGTGATCATCAGTGATTTCAAATTTGCTGATGTAGCCATGCTTCATCATCACAATTAGAAACCAGACGATGACTCTGGAGCATGACCTAAAGGAACTTGGAGTTTTTCTTTCTTCTCAGCATTGTTGATGCTCTTAAGAGCATTGGCCAGGATGTTCATGTACACCATTATAGCAGCATGGGAGTACGGCAGAAAGAGATGACTCACTTTTTGTTCTCCTGTCCATCCATCTGTCCATCCAACCATCCAGCCATCCATCCATCCATTCATCTGTACAAGTACCCTCCCTCCCTCCCTTTCTCCTACCTACCCATCCCTCCATCCATCTATCCACTCATCTATCGGTCCATCTATCCATCCAAAAAATACCAGACCCAGCCCATGAGCCAGGCACTAGGCTATCTAACCCAAATAGCATGGTTCTTGCTCTCCTGTTTCTCAGACTCTAGTGGGAGAGTGAGCTGTGAATCAAAGAATCACATAAAGTATGATTAAAAATTTGCAAGAGCCATGAAGAAGTTCAGGATATCATGAGGGCCTCTACCAGGGGTCCTACCAGGTCTAGGGAGTCAGGGAGGGCTTCTCAGAGGAGGTGACATTTCAGCTACTCCCCGAAGGATCCATAGTCTTAATGTGGCTAAGCCAGTGGGAGGAGGAGCAGGAATGTGCGAAGGCCCAGAGGTGGGAAAGAGCTTGGTGTGTTAAAGCAACAGAGAGGAGGCTGGAGTGGCCACTGGGAATGGATCAGGGGTGAGCGTGGGGCAAATCGAGGTGGGCAGGGCCACCATGCAGAGCCTAGCATGGGTTTGGGATTTTTATCCTGAGAGCCATGGGGAGTTCCTGAAGGGGATTTAATGCAATCTGAGTTGTGTCTGAAAGAGCCCGACAGTAACTAGACTTTATTGAGCACCTATTGTATGCCCAGTGCCGGGCTAAGTGCCCCAGAGGGGGAAGTGAAGATGAGGGAACCGTTTTCTCTGGGACACAGAACAGGATGGGTGACCCTGAAGACCATACCAAGGTCAGGTATAATCGGGGCATGAGTCCTGGGAGGCAGATGTCACCCCTGCCCTGCACCCCGAAGGGCCAAGTGAGTTCAGACTTTTCCGAATTCTTCTCTCCAGCTCCCTACATCCTGGTGCGTGGACCAGCTGTGACCTTTCCTACAGCAGCGGGGGGAAAGTTTAAGTGGGAAATAAGAAACAGCAAGAAAGATTGGGTGTCTTGGGGACTGAAACAGGGCCCCTGGAACTCAGAGCGTTCTGCTGAAAACAGGGGACTTCCTCCGGCTTGCAGGATGCAGGTGGGGTGGCGAGTGGTACAAGATCATTTGCTGCCAGCCGAGAACCGGTGGTGGAATTAGAGAAACCCCAGAATGGTAACATACACAGCTGGCCCTGGTGGGCGAGGAGCGTCCACGGGCACAGCGGCTAGGGTGGGAGCTGCTCTGATGGCCGCACGTCCAGGTCGTGGGGTTGCTGCCAGGTGAACACAGATCCCTGAGCCTCACCCTAACATTTGGATCCAGCGGGACTTGCGTGGGGCTTGAGTATCTCTCAGTGAGACAAATGGCTTACCTTAGAGCTCTGGGCCTCACTCCGGATGCATAGGAGAATCTCCTGGGGAGTGGTTAAAAACTACCCATGTCCCAAGCCCCACCTTCAGGAACTCTGAGTTAGTTGGACTGGGGGTCCTGGCATCAGTAGTTTTTGGCCAGTGGTCCTTTCCTGGCTTGGGACGATTGAAACTGAGAGAGGGTTAAATCAGCCCAGGTAACTGGGCCGATAATACAGAGTATGAGCTCTCAGCTCTCGTTCTGGGCCATCCGCTTGTTCGTCCAATCAGAAGATGTTTATCGAGCATCTACTATGTGCCACACACTGATCTAGGCACTGGGAATACAATAATAAACAAAAGAGTCAAAAACCTCTGCCCTCCTGGTACTGACATTCTAGTGGGGTGGAGGGCAGAGATAGACAGTAAACAAAGACATAAGTAAAATACATAGTATATCAGAAAGTGTAAGTGCTGTGGAGAAAAATAAAACCTCCTTAACATTGCTGGTGGGGACGTGAATTGGTGCTACCTTGTTGGAAAACAGTCTGGCTTTATCTCCTAAAGCCGAGCATGTACGTATCCTACGACCCAGCAATCCTACTCCGAAGTAGGCACCGTGGGGAAATGCTGGCCCATCGACACCAGGAATCACCTGGAAGAATATTCATAGGGGCGCTGTCCACTAAGTGTCCACAATTGGGAAACACCCACATGCCCATCTATGGGAGAGCAAATGAATAAATTCCCATGATGAAATATTACTCGGCAGTCAAAACACAGGAACTATAGCCACACATTGCAATGTGGATGGATGTCTGAGAAAGAATAGCCAATGAAAAATGTCCCGTTACATAAACACGATATCCTTCCTATCAAGTTAAAAGCAACTAAAAGCATACACACACATATGCAATAATAAACTATAAAGAGGAAACAAGGGAAGTATCACTATAGGATTCAGGATGAAGATTATGGTGAGGGGATTATCATGGGGCGGGGGGAACCATCTGGTTAGATGCAGGTTATTGTCAAGGCTATAGTTTTTGTTTCGAGTGGTGGTTTCACAGGTGTTTATTATATTATTAAATTTAATAATTAAATGCTGATGAGAGTAGGCTGTGAATCAAGGGTTATGATTACCCCCTCTTTATTTTTTGTGAACTTGGGTTAAAGAAAAAAAAGCAAGCAAGCAGGAGGGGCTAGAGCACGCTGCTGGTGGGAGGTGGATTGCAATTTTCTTTCTTTTTTTGGCATGTGGGATCTTAGTTCCCCAACCAGGGATCGAACCCGCGCCCCTTACAGTGGAGCCCCTTGCAGTGGAAGTGCAGAATCTTAACCACTGGACCGTCAGGGAAGTCCCAGTTTGCAATTTTCAATCAGTTAATCAAGGAAGGCGCCACTGGGGTGACATCTGAGCCGAGACTTGAGGGAGGGGATAGTGAACCAAAGGAGAGATGTAGGGAAGGGTGTCCTAGGCAGAGGACAAAGCAGGTGCAAGCGCCCTGAGGTGGGAGTGTGCTTGGCATGCTCTAGGCATGGCAGCGGGGTCCGTGGGCTGGAGGGAGGGAGTGTGGGCACTTGTCCTGCATGGAGGAGAGAATAAAGCAGGCTTCGGGGAGGGGACAGGGAGCATGGTCCAGAGTTCCCCGAAGAGCCCAGATCCTGGATCTGCTCTTCTCAGCAATTTGCCTTTCGATTTTTTTTTCTTGGATTCCATGAGACACTTCAGTTTCCTTGAGGTAGTTTAACTGAGTTTCTGTTACTTGCAACCCAGTGAGTCCTACTTGGTTAAATCACTGACCCTGTCTGGTCCAGAAGACCGTGGTGCGGGTTACTTCGGGAGAGGTTTCTCAAGAGATAAGTGCAAACTCGAGAGTGGATGCTGTGCAGTAGAAAACCACCCGGAGATGGGAGGAGACCCAGGCCAGCATCAGATACGGGGCATGGAATGGTGATTAGCCCATCCACTGAGTGCTTTTTAAGCATCAGGGATTTTATTAACTTCTTTCCAGCCTCCTGGGTATTAATATAGATTTTACAGGTGAGGAGACTGAGACCCAGGGAGGTTATGACATGCAAAGTGAGCAGCTGAATGGGAAAACCCCATGTCTGTTTGACGGTGAAGCCCCTGCACCTGGGATACGAGGTTTCTGACTCTTTTCCATTGGTGTGTCCCCTCATCTTTGGGTAACTTGGGGGCAGGTGAGTCCTTGTCACTTCTCCCTCTTCTCCAGCCCCTGGGCAATCTGGAGGCCCGCGGGCAGCTAGGCGTGGTGGGCGCAGGCCATCCCAGGACCCGCTGTGTCTCCAGCACGGAGGGAGGGAAGGGACCCAGAGAAAGAACAGAGTTCAGAGTCGGCTGTGGCGGGCATGTGGCAGGGATGCGGTGCAGCTCTGGGGTTTATGCAAAGCTGGTCCATCTGAGGAAGGCGGGGAGCAGAGAGGAGCTCTGACTTTCTCCAGGATCCTAGTGCATTTTTTTCCGCCTCTAGAAACGGCCAGTTTCGTCCAGGGGAGGGAAGGGCGGGGAGGGCTGCGAATTGAAATGGAAGCATAGCGCCCCCTGGTGGCCTATTTTGGGTCATTGCTCTAATGCTGGAGGGATTTCCAGGTAATTCATTTTATTTTTGTCGTGGTAAAAACGCATAACATAAAATTCATCGCCTTAACCACTTGTAAGCATACAGCTCAGTAGTGTTAAGCATATTCAAATTGTTGTTCAACCAATCTTCAGAACGTTTTCATCTCATAAAACTGAAATTCTATACCCATTAAACAACTCCCCATTCCTCCCTCCCCCCAGGCCCTGGCAATCACCTTTTTACTTTGTCTCTATGAATTTGACTGCTCTAGGGACCTCCTATAAATGGCCTCATACAGTATTTGTCTTTCTGTGATTGGCTTATTTCACTTAGCATAACTTCCCCAGGATTCTTTCATACTGTAGCCTGTGTCAGAATCTCCTTCCTTTTTAAGGCTGAGTAATATTCCACTGTATGTACACACCACATTTTGTTTGCTTCCACCTCTTGGTTATTGTAAATAGTACTGCCATGAACAAGCGTGTGCAAATATCTGAGATCAAACTTTCAATTCTTTCCAATCTATACCCGGAAGTGGAATTGCTGGATCATACGTGCTATGGACTGACTTGTGTCTCCTTCCCCTCCCCCAATGCATTTGCTGAAGCCCTAACCCCACAATGTGACTCTATTTGGAGACATGGCTTTCAGGAGGTAATTAAGGTTGAACAAGGTCATATTGGGGTCCTGATCTGATAGGACTGGCGGCCTTATAAAAAGAGGAAGAGACAGAGTTCTCTCTCTCTTTTCCCGGTCTTCATTCACACATTGAGGAAAGGCCATGAGGCCACAGCGAGAAAACGGTCTTTTTTTTTTTTTTGTGGTACGCGGGTCTCTCACTGTTGTGGCCTCTTCCGTTGCGGAGCACAGGCTCCAGACGCGCAGGCTCAGCGGCCACGGCTCACGGGCCCAGCTGCTCCGTGGCATGTGGGATCTTCCTGGACCAGGGCACGAACCCGCGTCCCCTGCATCGGCAGGCGGACTCTCAACCACTGCGCCACCAGGGAGAGTGGTCATTTACAAGCCAGGAAGAGAGCTGTCACCAGAACCTCACCAAACTGGCACCCTGATCTTAGATTTCCAGGCATACATTTCTGTTGTTTAAGCCCCCCAGTCTATGGTATTTTGTTATGGCAGCCTGGACTGACTATTACAGTTTGGTAAATCTACTTTCAGTTTTTGAGGAAGCGCTGTATTGTTTTCCACCGCAGCTGCACCATTTTACACTTCCACCAACAGTGCAAAAGGGTTCCAATTTCTCTGCATCCTCCCCAACATTTGTTATTTCCTATTTTGTTGATAGTAACCATCCTCATGGGTGTTCCAGGTAATTTTCCTCCTGACCATTCAGTGAAGGCTTACGTGTGCCCAGTACCGGACCAAGTGGGTTCCATGTTTGCTGTCATTTAATCCTCATGTTAGCAAGTGAAAGTGTTAGCATCGTCCACATTTACAGATGAGGAAACTGAGGCACAGAGGTTGAAGGGACAAGTAACTAACTTTAATGTCACCAGCCAGTAATATTTACATCAAGGCCTCAAACTTAGTTGTGTGTCTCTCTACAGCCCAGGATCTTGACAGCAATCCTATTCATCTTGGTGATGATGGTGGTGATGATGACAGCTAGTGGTCACAGAGCATTATGCCTGTGCCAGGTGCTGTCCTCCACTTTTTAACATATATTTTAACCCATTTAAGTTTTACAACAATACTATGAGATATATTACTATCCCCATTTAACAGATGGTGAAACGGAAGCACAGAAAACTCAAGTTGCATGCTCAATGTCAGATGGCCACTAAATAGTGGCCAGGATTTGAAGCCAGTGTCCTATTCTGCCTTCCTATGGGCACACATAGCTTCCAGCAAATCCTGTTTATGAAAATCCAAATCCTCCCAGAGTAAAAATGAGGGAAGGAGTATTTGCTGTAATAAAAGCATCACTACCACAACTCTCCCTCCTGGTGTGTATGTGATGCTGTACAGTTTGCAAAGGATTCTCACGGCTCAGAGGGATTAATCCTCATGCCACCTTTGTTGAAAAAGGACTGGTTTTGAGTATGAAAGGGGCCGTGACTGATCTGAGATCATCTCTGGGTTTCTGGGAGCTGGTACTCCAACCCTGGGCTCCCAAGGAAAGCTCAGGCATTTGTATCAAACAAATCAAGTTTGTACCTGGCTCCCTTTTTCTTTTTTGTTTAAATTTTTATTTTAAATTCATTTTGGGGGGCTTCCCTGGTGGCACAGTGGTTAAGAATCCACTTGCAAATGCAGGGGACACGGGTTCGAGCCCGGGTCCGGGAAGATCCCACATGCTGCGGAGCAACTAAGCCCGTGAGCCACAACTACTGAGCCTGCGCTCTAGAGCCCGCGAGCCACAACTACTGAGCCCGTGTGCCACAACTACTGAAGCCCGCACGCCTAGAGCCTGTGCTCTGCAACAAGAGAAGCCACCGCAATAAGAAGCCCACGCACTGCAACGAAGAGTAGCCCTTGCTCACTGCAACTAGAGAAAGCCCATGTGCAGCAACGAAGACCCAATGCAGCCAAAAATAAATAAATAATAAATAGATTAAAAGAAAATTATTTTAAAAAATTCATTTTGGACTTAAAGAGAAGTTGCAAAGAATTCAATGAATTATTGTATATCCTTCACTCAGAGTCTTCAAATATTACCATTTTACCGTATTTACTTTCTTTATCTCTCTCTCTCCAGTTGATTGGATGAGGCCCACCCTCATTACAGAAAGTAATCTGCTTTACTCAAAGTCTTCCAATTTAAATGCTAATCACGTCTAAAAATACCTTCACAGCAACATCTCAACTGGTGTATAACCAAACATGTGGGCACTATAGCCAGGCCAAGGGAACACATAAAATTACCCATCCCAGCTATCAAGTTTCTTTCATCCTTCTGCTTTTCTGTCCTAGATGTGTTGACATTTCAACCTTAGCATTGTCACCTCAAGGTTACAAGATGGCTGCTGAACTCCAGAAATCACAATCTCAGACAACAATACTGTCCAGAGCAGTGGAAGTCTTTTCTTTGCCCATCTCTCTCTTAATAGACAGTCTGGGAATAGACTGGAAGACAGTCTTCCCAGAATCCCTTAGCAGACTTCTCTCTAGGTTTAATTGGACCGAATAAGGTCACATGTCCACCTCTAGACCAATCACTGGAAAGGGGACACAGGATGCCAGAATTGGCTTAGACCAATCAAGACTCATCCCCTGGGACCAGGTGGATGAATTTGGGTAGCAAGGGAAAATAGAGGAATGACTGCTGGGTAGGCAACCAACAGTGCTGGTGTGTGCTCGATGCTCATAAACGCTAAGGAGTGAACCAATGGATGACTTAAACTTGGTAGAGGCAAGAGTCCGATGAAGGAAACCAAGTGTGTAGAGAGTTGGCTTGGGTCTCCTTTGCAAGCTTAGCGTTCATGGCTTGCCCAGTGCCCTTGACGATGAACAGGCTATCTGGGAGACCCTAGCTGGTCAGGTAGACAGGGCAGCCCAGTTGCAGAGGAAGAAGTGGCCACCACCAGCCTTTGTCCTCTCTGATGTGACAATCTGGTTCCGTCCCATGGCCTCCCAGCCTGGGCTCTGGCCAACCCTCTGACACCGGGACAGCCATCTGCTGTTCTAGAAGCTGACTCTGCAGGCGGGAGACCGTGGAGATTTCCCCAGCAGGGAGTAAGGGTGGAAGGAGAGAGGGAAGAAGGGGAGCTCTCCACCCCAAAGCTAACAGCCAGTAAGAGAGGTCAAGGGTGGGGACACGGCTCGGGTCCAGGGCTCAGGGGACACGGGTTCGTGCCCCGGTCCGGGAAGGTCCCACATGCTGCGGAGCAGCTGGGCCCGTGAGCCGTGGCCGCTGAGCCTGCGCATCCGGAGCCTGTGCTCTGCAACGGGAGAGGCCACAGCAGTAAAAAAAAAAAAAAAGAGAGAGGTCAAGGGTATCCTGAACCGGGTTGGAAAATTCAATCCTCATTTATAGGATACTCTCCAAGCCTTTTCACATTTACCGTCTTAAGTATCCCCACAGGCAAGGGAGACAGATATCATTCTTCTCATTATATGGATGAGGTCCTGGAGGTCCAGAAAGTCAAAAAGCCTTGCCCAATGCATTTCCTATTGCTGCTGTAACAAATGACCACAGACTTAGTGGCTTTAAACAATACAAATTTATTATCTTACAGTTCAGGAGGTCAGAAATCCTAAAGTCAAGGTGTTGGCAGGACTGCGTTCATTCTGAAGGCTTCAAGGGAGAGTCTGTTTCTGTACCTTTTTTGGCTTCTAAAGGCCACTGTGTTCCTTGGCTTGTGGCCCCTTCCTCCATCTTCAAGGCCAGCAGTGTAGCATCTTCCAATCACGCCGCCTTTCCTCACTCTGACTTCCTGCCTCCCTCTTCTAAGGACGCTTGCGATTGCATTGGGCCCACCATCTGGATAATCCAGGACAATCTCCTCATGTCAATCACATCTGCAGAGTTCTTTTGCCTTGTGCGCTAACATATTTGTCACTTGTGGGGATCAGGATGTGGACATCTTTGGAAAGACATTATTCAACCTATCGTGGTTACCCAGCTGAGGAGAGACCGAGAACTTCTGAGCCCCTACATTGCTCCTTTGCCCTTCTCCTCAGCAGTTTCACTGTGGCTGCAGTCACTGACAGATCCTGTTTGTGCCTTGCACACCCCAGTGGCAGCATTTCAGTGGATCCTGCATTTGCCTTTTTTTTTTTTTTTTTTTGTCCGGTACGCGGGCCTCTCACTGCCTTGGCCTCTCCCGTTGCGGAGCACAGGCTCCGGACGCGCAGGCTCAACGGCCATGGCTCACGGGCCCAGCTGCTCCGCAGCATGTGGGATCTTCCCAGACTGGGGCATGAACCCGCGTCCCCTGCATCGGCAGGCGGACTCTCAACCACTGCGCCACCAGGGAAACCCCTAAAGATCATTTTAATATCTTTATTCATGAATTGTCTGTTCATAGTTTTCGTCCATTTTTCTATCTGTTTTTCACATTTTCCCCTCAAATTTAAAAGGTTATTCATATATTAGTGAGAATGGCCCTTTACCCATGATACATGTTATAAATATCTTCTCCCAGTTTGTCACTTGTCTTTTGACTTCGCTTATGGTGTTTTCGACATGCAAAAGTGATGAAAGTTTTATGTAGTCAAATGTACTAATCTTTTATTGCATTTGGATTTTGAGTCATAGTTAGAGGCCTTTTTTTTCCACACACAAGTTATGGAGGAATTCACCCATACATATACATCTAGGAATTGCAGTTTCATGTTTTACACCTAGATGCTCATCATTTAGGAGTTTATTCTTTTTTTTTTAAAATAAATTTATTTATTTATTTTTGGCTGCGTTGGGTCTTCGTTGCTGCACGCAGGCTTTCTCTAGTTGCGGCAAGTGGGGACTATTCGTTGTGGTGCGCGGGCTTCTCATTGCAGTGGCTTCTCTTGCTGTGGAGCAGGGGCTCTATGTGCGTGGGCTTCGGTAGCTGTGGCTCGCAGGCTCTAGAGCACAGGCTCAGTAGTTGTGGCGCACGGGCTTAAGTTGCTCCGCGGCACGTGGGGTCTTCCCAGACTAGGGCTCGAACCCATGTCCCCTGCATTGGCAGGCGGATTCTTAACCACTGCACCACCCAGGGAAGTCCCAGGAGTTTATTCTTGTGTGTTGTGTGAGGAGTGGATACTGGGTCAAAAGAAAAGAAAAACAGAGAAAGTATTTTTGGGACAACTGGTAAAATTCGAATAAAGGCCCTGTATTAGACAATAGTATGAAGTAAATGGTAAATGTCCTGAGTGTTATAATGGTACTGTGGTTATGAAGAATAATGTCTTTTATCTTATATGACCACCTGCTGTCTTTAGGGTTGATACGTCACTGTCTTCAATTAACTCTCAAATGGTTGAGCAAAATTACATATAAGTATGAAGAGACACTTAATAAAATGTGACAAAATATTAGCAATTGATGACAGGCATATGGATATTTATTATCCTTTACTATTCTTGCAACTTTTCTTCAGGTTCAAACTTTTGAAAAATAAAAAGCCAGGAGGAAGCGTGCCACTGCAAGGTTTGAGTAGGCTGACGAGGGCGTCCGGCCCCTTTAAGACGGCCCCGTCCCTTACGTCCCGCCCCCGGGCCCCGCCCACCCGGAAGGGCTCGGCCCAAGTCCCGCCCCTCCACCGCCAACCTCCTTTTCCAGCCAGCCCTGGGCCGGTCCTCCGCAGCGGAGTGTAGTCACGTGAGCCGGGCTGCGGGGCCCCGCTCCGCACCGTCATGGTGGACCCGATGTATGGATGCCCGGGCGGCCGCCTGGCCCGGGCGCTGACGCGGGCACTGGCGCTGGCCCTGGTGCTGGCCCTGCTGGTCGGGCTGTTCCTGAGCGGCCTGACAGGCGCGATCCCGACCCCGAGGGGTCACCGGGGAGCGGGGAGGCCGGTCCCACCCGCCTGCCGCTGCCGTTCGGTGCTCCTGGACCCTGAGACGGGCCAGCTGCGCCTGGTAGATGGCCGCCACCCTGACGCCGTGGCCTGGGCCAACCTTACCAACGCCATCCGCGAGACCGGGTAAGGGTTGGCCCGATCTCGCGCGGACCAGCCGGGGGAGGGAGTTGCGTGGGCGCCGGACCTCGCCTGCCCCTAGGACCAGCCTCTTGCCGGTGACAGAGTCCCATCCTTGTCTCCCTGGGGGTCAGTGTCCCACCTCTGAGGCTGCTGCACCGTAGTTGGGTGGGGCTGATGCAGCATCCCTCAGCTCATGGGGACCAGTCCTCTGCCTTCAGCCAGGGATGACAGTACCTCTGTTTCCCTAGTGATACAGTAACTCTTATCCCCACGTAGGCTGGCACTCTCCCCCTCAACCCTCATCTCACCCCCATGACCAGAGGGGTGGTAATGGCTCTCCAGGAGAGATTCTCACTTCCTTGGTTTTAGCTTAACCCCATGGGTGCCAGCCCCCCTGCCTTCTTTCCAGAACCAGAGCAGCAGGACTGAGCTTGGATTCCAGGCCAGTCTGAAAACAGAGGGTCCCTAAATTCACAAAGACCCAGACTGTATCATTGCTTGGCCTCTGCTCCTTGCTTCCCTCCTCTCTCCTGGTCCAGGGGAAAGTCGCTTGGCCAGATACTTAGTATGGAGTCAAGCACTCCATCTTTGGCCGTCACCGTCTCTATTCTTATCACCGGGACCCAGGCTGTCATTCTGTTGTATGGCTCTTACCTAACTGCTCTGCCTGTCTGGGCTCTCATTTCCCCATCTGTGACTTGGATTTTGATGATGTGCTCTGACTGGGAAGTTGGGTGGTGCCCCTCTCAGGCCTTGTACCAGGGCTGGTGCCCATTCATTCATTCACTCACCTGGTGCTCTTGGCTATGGGGACACAGAGCTGAGGGGGTCCCCATTCAGTCAGGGAGACAGTGCCAGGAGGGAAAATCCTGGGAGTGGGGAATATCTGCCTCAAAACCTTGTCAGCAAGACCCAGACCCTGGATCCACGCTGTGTTGGGGAATCTTGGGGAACCCTGTGTCCCACCCACCCCCTCCCCCACCTGCACTATCCCATCCTGGGGTCATCCCAGTGCTTAGAATACGTTACCCCCTCCAGCAGGCAGGGCTTCTCCCACTGCTGCCCCCATCCATTTGGCTGGCTTGCATTCATTTCTGCAGGTGTTGGGGTGACATAGGACACTGTGGACACCCCCGTTCTGGTGCTTTGTGGCACTTGGGAGTATATTAGATAGACAGACCAGAGTTTGTGGGGAGAGGATTTGCTGCAGACACAGGAGTTGGGTGCGGCTAATCTGGGAAGGCTCCCAGGGAGAGGAAACCACAGAGTGGGCTGGCGTCTGTGGAGGGAATCAGAACTCTGTGGCGACGTGACTCTGGAATCTGGTGACCCAGTCTCTGCTGACTCATATGTTTTGGGCCTCCGCTTAGCAGAGCTAAGAGAGATGCTAGGGAGGAGGCACAGAGGTAAGGCTCAGCATGGGGAGGGGCTTTGGCCCCAGCACTTCCCCGCTAGGCTGTGTTGCTGTCAATTATGGAAAACAGAGAAGTGGGGAGAGGGCTCCCCTGCTTGTGCTGGATGGAAAGTTCTTCCAGGCTCAGCTCTGGCGCTGTGTGACCTTGGGCAAATCACTTCATCTCTCTGAGCCTGTTTCCTTCCTGAAGGTGGAGCTCGAAGTGAAATTCGGGGGATCACAGAAAGCACCTCTGTTTATTTACTAAAGGAAGGAGTGAATGAAAGAGAAAGGAGCACGTGTCTTCTGCCCCCATTTTGCAGGTGGGGAAACTGAGAAGTGAGCCCTGGTCTCTTCCACACTTCTTGCTCTCACTTCACTGTTGCAGCATCTTTTCTGTCCAGTCTGCCCCTTTCCCTGTGGGTTTGACAGCATTTGGGACTATGATGTAGGGAAAACTGTATGGGAAGCCCCCATTTTATAAGCAGGGATACAGAGGCCTTCAAAGACACCCTCTTGAGAACTCAGGAGTGAGATGTAAGAAAGACATCTGGGGTGTCCTGGCGCCCGAGCAACAAAACCGCTGATTTGCAGGTGACTGTCTTATTTTTTGGAGGGTGGAAATCATGGTTTGACTCTTCTGTTCACCTAGAATTGGGATCCTTCCTCCTTTCTGGCTCCCAGATTTCACCAGATCCTGGGATTGTCAGGATAACTTGCACGTCTCCTTCCCCCATAATCTTTCCTCTTACTTGTGCTGTATCTGACTCTGGACTGACACTCCCCATGGAGCCTGAAACATTTAGGATTTAATGCTAGGGGATCAGAGATGCACCCAGAGGCAGCACCTGCTCCAGCCTCGCTCTGGTCTTGGTCCTGGGGAGGCCGAACCCTCCAACCTTACCTTTTCCTCCTTTTCTGACCTGATGCCCCCCAACAAGCTGATTGACCTAAATAGCTTTCGAGTTGGGAGAGGAAGTGAATACCAATAAGAGGGAACTAACCTATTAGGAAACTGGGAAACAACCCAAATCTATCACCCAACAGGCAGAAGCCCAGCCCAGTAAAATGGATAAATACCACCCAACCATTTCTTTATCTATTTTTTTTGTATTTTATTTAATTTATTTTTTATACAGCAGGTTCTTATTAGTCATCCATTTTATACACATCAGTGTATGCATGTCAATCCCAATCTCCCAGTTCATCCCCCCACCCCCCCCACCCCCCCGCTGCTTTCCCCCCTTGGTGTCCATACGTTTCTTCTCTACATCTGTGTCTCAATTTCTGCCCTGCAAACCGGTTCATCTGTACCATTTTTCTAGGTTCCACATATATGCGTTAATATACGATATTTGTTTTTCTCTTTCTGACTCACTTCACTCTGTATGACAGTCTCTAGATCCATCCACGTCTCTACAAATGACCCAATTTCATTTCTTTTTATGGCTGAGTAATATTCCATTGTATATATGTACCACATCTTCTTTATCCAGTCATCTGTGGATGGGCATTTAGGTTGCTTCCATGACCTGGCTGTTGTAAATAGTGCTGCAGTGAACATTGGGGTGCATGTGTCTTTTTGAATGATGGTTTTTTCTGGGTATATGCCCAGTAGTGGGATTGCTGGGTCATATGGTAGTTCTATTTTTAATTTTTTAAGGAACCTCCATACTGTTCTCCATAGTGGCTGTATCAATTTACATTCCCACCAACAGTGCAAGAGGGTTCCCTTTTCTCCACACCCTCTCCAGCATTTGTTGTTTGTAGATTTTCCATGATGCCCATTCTAACTGGTGCGAGGTGATACCTCATTGTAGTTTTGATTTACATTTCTCTAATAATTAGTGATGTTGAGCAGCTTTTCATGTGCTTCTTGGCCATCTGTATGTCTTCTTTGGAGAAATGTCTGTTTAGGTCTTCTGCCCATTTTTGGATTGGGTTGTTTGTTTTTTTAATACTGAGCTGCATGAGCTGTTTTTATATTTTGGAGATTAATCCTTTGTCCGTTGATTGGTTTGCAAATATTTTCTCCCATTCTGAGGGTTGTCTTTTTGTCTTGTTTATGGTTTCCTTTGCTGTGCAAAAGCTTTGAAGTTTCATTAGGTACCGTTTGTTTATTTTTGTTTCTATTTCCATTACTCTAGGAGGTGCATCAAAAAAAGATCTTGCTGTGACTTATGTCAAAGAGTGTTCTTCCTATGTTTTCCTCTAAGAGTTTTATAGTGTCCGGTCTTACATTTAGGTCTCTAGTCCATTTTGAGTTTATTTTTGTGTATGGTGTTAGGGAGTGTTCTAATTTCATTCTTTTACATGTAGCTGTCCAGTTTTCCCAGCACCACTTATTAAAGAGACTGTCTTTTCTCCATTGTATATCTTTGCCTCCTTTGTCATAGACTAGTTGACCATAGGTCTGTGGGTTTATCTCTGGGCTTTCTATCTTGTTCCACTGATCTATATTTCTGTTTTTGTGCCAGTACCATATTGTTTTGATGACTGTAGCTTTGTAGTATAGTCTGAAGTCAGGGAGTCTGATTCCTCCAGCTCTGCTTTTTTCCCTCAAGACTGCTTTGGCTATTTGAGGTCTTTTGTGTCTCCATACAAATTTTAGGATTTTTTGTTCTAGTTCTGTAAAAAATGCCATTGATAATTTGATAGGGATTGAATTGAATCTGTAGATTGCTTTGGGTAGTATAGTCATTTTCACAATATTGATTCTTCCAGTCCAAGAACATGGTATATCTCTCCATCTGTTGGTATCATCTTTAATTTCTTTCATCAGTGTCTTATAGTTTTCTGCAAACAGGTCTTTTGTCTCCCTAGGTAGGTTTATTCCTAGGTATTTTATTCTTTTTGTTGCAATGGTAAATGGGAGTGTTTCCATAATTTCTCTTTCAGATTTTTCATCATTAGTGTATAGGAATGCAAGAGATTTCTGTGCATTAATTTTGTATCCTGCAACTTTACCAGATTCATTGATTAGCTCTAGTAGTTTTCTGGTGTATCTTTAGCATTCTGTATGTATAGTATCATGTCATCTGCAAACAGTGACAGTTTTACTTCTTCTTTTCCAATTTGTATTCCTTTTATTTCTTTTTCTTCTCTGATTGCCATGGCTAGGACTTCCAAAATTATGTTGAATAATAGTGGTGAGAGTGGACATCCTTGTCTTGTTCCTGATCTTAGAGGAAATGCTTTCAGTTTTTCACCATTGAGAATGATGTTTGCTGTGGGTTTGTCGCATATGGCCTTTATTATGTTGAGGTAGGTTCCCTCTATGCCCACTTTCTGGAGAGTGTTTATCATACATGGGTGTTGAATTTTGTCAAAAGCTTTTTCTGTACCTATTGAGATAATCATATGGTTTTTATTCTTCAATTTGTTAATACCATGTATCATATTGATTGATTTGCATATATTGAAGAATCCTTGCATTCCTGGCATAAATCCCACTTGATCACGGTGTATGATCCTTTTAATGTGTTGTTGGATTCTGTTTGCTAGTATTTTGTTGGGGATTTTTGCATCTATATTCATCGGTGTTATCTGTCTTTTTTTTCTAGTACCTTTGTCTGGTTTTGGAATCAGGGTGATGGTGGCCTCATAGAATGAGTTTGGGAATGTTCCTTCCTCTGCAAATTTTTGGAAGAGTTTGAGAAGGATGGGTGTTAGCTCTTCTCTTCTCTCTTTAATTCTTTAAAAAAATTTTTATTGGAGTATAGCTGATTTACAATTTTGTATTAGTTTCAGGTGTACAGCAAAGTGAATCAGTTATACATAATCTACTTTTTTTTTTTTTAGATTCTTCTCCCACGTAGCCCATTACAGAGTATTGAGTAGAGTTCCCTGTGCTATACAGCAGGTTCTTATTAGTTATCCAACTGTTTCTTTGAAAAGTCACAAAAGGTAAACTTACACCATCAAGAATGGAAAAGGAGTGATAGCCACAGATGAGGTGGTACATCCCGCATAGTAGCGGGTGTCCAGGCCACACTATACACTGAAGGGACAATGATGGTGAGGGGAGATTTGTGACCCCTTGCTCATCTCACAAGAATGGTCTGGCTTTTCCCAAACATGGCCTCTTCATTAGATCCTGGAGTCATCTCAGAGGTATTAGCTGTCCCTGACGTAAAACCACAGTGTGGCCCATACACTTTCCAGAAAAAAAAAAAAAATTGGGGGAAATAGATTCAGTGCAGCCGACTTTTAATTTTTGCCAAGCAAGTGCATTAAAAACAAACCAGAACAATATTTATTGATCTCTGCCCATTTCATCTAATAAAAGATGAGCTATTTTAGAACCAAACAAGCAGGAAGGACATGATCTCTGAATGAAGAACCGTCTAATGGGGACATTTTGCTTTAGAAACACATTCTTTCCAGTGGTTTGGTTTTTTGTTTTGTTTTGGCCAGGGACTGGGGTAGAGTCTCCCAAAGTTGTCAGCCAGCACAGCAGTGAGGGATTCCAGAAGCCATTTGCTGATGTCCAAGCCTTCCTGTTTTACAGACGGGGAAGCTGAGGCTGGGAGAGCGTGGTGATGTGGTATGAGGCAGGGTTTCAGGTTTAACATCAGAGAGATCTAGGTTCAGATCTCTGCCCGGACACTTCCTACAGGTGGCTGTCGGCAGCTGCCTCACCCCACCAGGATGAGGATGGCGCCAGCCTTGCAGGGGCCTGGAAGAACATCATTTGATTAGGGCTTAGGGCCCGAGGCAACAGAGGGATCTTCAGAGATCAGCCAGAGGGGCTCTAGCACTGAAATTCCCTCATGAATGGGAATCTCTCTCTTTCCAAGGTATTCTGGAAAGATAGGCAGACACCTACATAGCCAGGTTTTCTGAGAACTCGAGCAAAGTGCACAAACTCCATCCAAACTGAATCACCCCAATCGCCCTTTGGAATAAGGCGGTTCAGAGAGGAATGCAGAAGGCACTCTCTCCAACAAGGGCAGTGACTAATTCCATATTTACCGTACTGTGGCCTGGCTGGGGGTGGGGGTGGTCGGGGGGGAATTGTCACTCTCCACTCATGCTTTTCCTTTCTGTCCAGCTTGAAAGAGTCACACTGCTCTCTTTTAAATCTTTGTAATTATTACACAAGTGCTTAACTTTCCATGGTAAAAAAGTTTAGAAAGGTGAGGTGGAATGTGGGAGGTAAACTGCACTCCCCACTCTTTCTTTTTATATATAACCACTGTTAGTTCTTTCTTCTAGAATTTTCTATGCATAAACAGGCCTAAACATACATACATGTGTATACGTACTGGTATGTGTGTGCGTGTAATGTTTTTGTACATGGGGTTATCCTGAGTCCACCATTTGTCCTTCTCTAATCTTATTTTTTTAAAAAAAACTTTGTGTCTGACATCTCATCAGCACACGGCGGTCTGCCACATGGTTCTAGAAGCCCACCGCATATATGGATAGATTATTGTATCAGGCCCCTAACATTGGATGTTTTGGGAGGGTCCTGTTTTCCTCAGCTCTAGTCAAAAATGCTGCTGTGAGCTCTATTTACAATAGCCAGGACATGGAAGCAACCGAAGTGTCCATCAACAGATGAATGGCTAAAGAAGATGTGGCACATATATACAATGGAATATTACTCAGCCATAAAAAGGAACGAAACTGAGTTATTTGTAGTGAGGTGGATGGACCTAGAGGCTGTCATACAGAGTGAAGTAAGTCAGAAAGAGAAAAACAAATATAGTATGCTAACACATATATATGGAATATTAAAAAAAATGGTCATGAAGAACCTAGGGGCAAGATGGGAATAAAGATGCAGACTTACTAGAGAATGGACTTGAGGATACGAGGAAGGGGAAGGGTAAGCTGGGACAATGTGAGAGAGTGGCATGGACATATATACACTACCAAATGTAACATAGATAGCTGGTGGGAAGCAGCCGCATAGCACAGGGAGATCAGCTCGGGGGTTTGTGACCACCTAGAGGGGTGGGATAGGGAGGGTGGGAGGACGGGAGATGCAAGAGGGAAGAGATATGGGGACATATTTATATGTATAACTGATTCACTTTGTTATAAAGCAGAAACTAACATACCATTGTAAAGCAATTATACTCCAATAAAGATGTTAAAAAAAAATGCTGCTGTGAACAGGGATGCTCACACACATCCGTGAGGGCTGTGTGAGCCCCGGTCACAGGGTGAGTTCCTAGCTGCTGCCTGTCTTCAGGGCCTTAGCACTGTGGCCTTGACTGCGCCTGCTCCCTGCAGAAGGAGAGCTTTTAAGCAGTCGCTGTCTGGAAGGCCACTGGCCTCTCAGTTATAACCAGGACTTGGCATCTGAACAGCCTTTTTGGTTTTATGTAAGTTGTGTATGTTCTCTCTTGATTCCCCCGCTTTTTTTTTTTTTTTTAATCACAAGGGGAACTACATTCTGTATCCTGTTTTAAATTTCTTCCCATCACCAAGTCTACTGGATTGCTCCAAACCTCCCCTCTCAGGTTCATGATGAGACACATTTACTGAGTATAAAACGTGAGTTCTCTTCTGGCACCTGCCATGGAAACCCTCTGAAGTGGGAATCGCTTTGCCCATTTTACAGGTGAGGAAACTGAGGCCCAGAGAGCTTAAGCAATTTGCCCAAAGGTACACAGTTGATAAGAGAGAGACCTGGGGATTCAAACGATGCCTGAGGGACCCACAATCCCAGACTCTTTGTCCTCCACTCTCCTTGAAATTTAAGACCTTTATTCTAGTCTCTTGTGTTTTTCTGTCCATATCTGTGATTATATGTGAGTCATTAGTCGGAAGTTCATGGCTCTTAGATTTGTTTGATAAGAACTAACTCCTTCACCTTCAAGGACAAAACAATCCCCCACAAAACTCAGTTAAGGCAGAGGCTCAGAGCACATCATGCTCTGTGATGTTAGTCTCAGCTCTGTTGGGCAAGTGACTTCACCTCTCTGAGCCTCGGGTCCCACAACTGTAAATTGGGAGAATCAAACTCATGTCATAGGGTCTTTGGGAGAATTTAGAGAGAGAAGTAGACATGTGATGTGCTTAGCACTGGGGGCTATTGTTATCCACCGTAGCAGGGCCTCATTATCAGTCCCCACAGCTCCATTTTATCTTGTAACTCAAGTTCTTTGCTTTGGAACTCTCAGACCTCAGGCTTCCTTCTTTTACTTTCCCTCTCCTCCCCCCCAACCCCCCTTCTCCCTGCAAGCTCCTACTTAAACTTCAAAACCTGGAGCAGCTGTCACCTCTTCTGTGAAGCTTTCCTAGATTTCACTCAGTAGCAGCAGGAGCGTACTCCTCAGGGTACTTTATTCCTTTTCTCGTCATAGCAGTTACATATATTCATTCTTGTATACCCTCGGTGTCTGGCACCCAGTAGGTGCTCAAAGAAGCTTGATTGCCGAAACTATTGGGTGTGAGTATTTTGATAGTCATTTCCTCTCCTGTGTCTTCTCTAGGGCAGAGCTGTGCCTGTCCTGGAGCTCTTTGGTGACTTTATAGCCAAATTCCTGTGAGACAGTCCTGGCTGAGCCTGGCTCTCCGTGTTGTGTAGCCTCTTAAATGTCTCATTAGTGTCTTCTGTTGCCCTCATTTTCTTAATAGAAATTGCCTTCCAAGTGTTTTCCTTAGTTACAGAGTCACCTGGGTGAATATTCTTTGTGTACTTGGAGCAAGGATGAAATCCAGAACCATAAAGGAAAGACTGACAGGACGAAACTGAAAACTATCATATGGCAAAAACAAAAGCAAAAATCAATTAAAATACAGGTATTTTCAATATTAGTGACAAGTCAAGGGCTAACATGTATATAGAGAATTTCACCAACCACTAAGAAAAGGCGATGGGAATTCCCTGGTGGTCTAGTGGTTAGGATTTGGTGCTTTCACAGCCGTGGCCAAGGTTCAATCCCTGGTTGGGGAACTGAGATCCCGCAAGCCACGGTGCAGCCAAAAAAGAATAATAATAATAAGATGAAAAAAACCACGGTAGAGAAAAATGAGTAAAGGACATGAACCAAAGAACTATAAATGACCAATAAGAAATAGGAAAATATATGTAACTTAACTCATTAAAGGATTATAATTACGTGATTGAATTTTTCAACCGTCACCTTAGTAAGAATGAAAAAGATTGATCTTAAGCAGGGAAGTGCACAGACAGGAGTTCGTATGTTGTAGAAATGCAGTATATACCCCAGGCATCACCTGGGAGCTGGTTAGAGATACAGAGTCTTGGGCTTTACCCCAGACCTCCTGATCAGAATCTGCTTCCTGGGAGCCAGCCTGCCTGGAGTTGAATCCTAGCTTTGCCCTTTCTTAGCTCTGTGACCTCTGGTATATCAGCTAGTACTGGGCAACAGTGCTGCATAACAAACTGCCCCCAAACTCAGTGGCTTGGAATGACAGCCGTTTATGCTCATGGATCCTTGGAGCAGTTGGGGCAGCTCTGCTTCATGCTGTAGTTCTGCAGACCTGGTCAGCAACATGTGTCTCTCATATTCTTGGGACCAACGAGCTGGCCGGGCATGTTTCTCTCATGGCCATAGCAGGGACACAAGTGGGAACACGGGAGGCCCTTTGAAGGCTAATCTCATAACTGAGACAGGTCACTTCTACCGCATTCCATCGGCCAGAGCAAGTCATATGACATGACTGAGCCCAAATCAAGGGGACAGGGAAGGACGTTTGGCCAGTGGTGGGAGGGATGTAAAGCCACCCAGCAAAAGGCATGGATGTGGGGGGAAGAGGCTGCGATGCCATCTACCACTGCAGGTACGTAACTCTGCTTGAACTACCTCCCCTTCTGTACGATGGAGACAGTAACGGTGCCTGCCTTGCAGGACTGTGGGATTGTCATGAGGACTAGTACATGAGTTAATAGATATGGAAGTGACTAGAACAGTGCCTGGCTCAGAAGAAACCCTCAGTAGATATTAGCTGGTATTATCCTGGGGGAGGGGCGGAGAATGAAGGTTAGTACAGCCCTGGGGGAGGCTGTTTGTCAGTATCTATTCAAATTAAAAATGCATGTTTCCTTTGACCTAGCAGTTCCTCTTTTAGGGATTTAGCCTGACACGTGCACAGAGACAGACCGACAGACATTCATGTGAATGGCAGTTCGTCACTGCGTTGTTTTCTATGGTTTAAAACTGCAGACGGGTGCATGCCGAGCTGAGGGCCCATTTCACGCTCGCCCCCTCGCTGACTAAGTGTCCCCTCTCCTACCCCTGCAGGTGGGCCTTTCTGGAGCTGCACACGAACGGCCACTACAACGATAGCCTGCAGGCCTACGCAGCGGGTGTGGTGGAGGCCGCCGTGTCCGAGGAGGTAAGGGCCAGACGCGGGACCCCGGGGTTTCCCCCGCCCATCAAGTGTGTTCCCCAGGGAGCTTTGGAGGGTTCTGAGATATGTGTAGAGGGGGCTCTCCCACCCCCAGCCTTCCATCTAGTTGGGGAGAAAAGGCTCACATGTATTTGTTAAAAATTTACACTGGGTGCTATTTGATGCATATAAAAACTACACAACACATTCCAAGTTACGAAGCTTAGTAATAAAATGAACACCCACCCAAACTAAACCCTGGAATGTTACTAAAACCATTGAAGCCCCCTTTCAACCCCATTTCCCTGCCTCTCCTACCCCAGAGACACCCACCACACTACATGTGGTGGCTGTCATTCCCTTTCATTCATTCATTCATTTATATTGAGATAGAATTCACATGCCCTAAAATTCACCATTTTATAATGTACAGTTCAGTGGCTTTTAGTATATTCATAAGGTTGCACAACCACTACCACTATCTGATTCCAGAACATTCTCATCTCCCCAGAGAGAAACCCCATACCTGTTAGCAGTCACCTCCCTTTTTCCCCACTCCACCCGGCCCCCGGCAACCGCTCATCTACTTTGTCTCTACGGATTTGCTTGTTCTGAACAGTTCCTATGAAGGGAATCATCCAATATGTGGTCTTTTGTGGCTGGCTTCTTTAACTTGTTTCCACGGTTCCTCCATGTTCTGGTGTATGTTAGTACGTTATTCCCTTTTATGACCGAATAATATTGCATTGTAGGGATAGACTATTTTCTTTATCCTTTCATCAGTGGGTGGACATTTGAGTTATTTCCACTCCCTTCCTTTGGTTAAACTAGTTTTACTACATGTGATGAAGCCTTAAACAACATATTATTTTGCATTACCTGCTTTTGGGCTTTTTAAAAGTGATAATCACAGATTTCAGAAGGCAGACCGCATCAGGAGTGGGTGAGGCAGTGGTGGGCTGGCCATGCTCCCACACTGTGCGTGAAGGTGTGACACCCAGATTGGAATGTAATTTGGCGTTAACTTGTAGAGTTGAATACACACATGCCTTAGGACCCAGGGGCCCCACTCCTTAGGTGTGTATCCTAGAGGTGACCCAAGGGGTTCAAAGCAGCCTCGAGGCAAACACACTCAAACGCCACCGGTGGGTGCACGGGTAACCGGATTGCAGTAGTGTCACACAGTGCAGGATCATAGAGCAGTGAAAATGAACGAGCAGAGTGGATGGGTGTGAGATGCATGGTGGTGAGAGGGACAGAGCACGTCACAGGAGATGGTGTACAGTGTGACAGCGTTTAATAAACTCCCTCTCCTCATTCTGACATCCAGTTGCAGTTTGAGATGCCCTCCTGGGACCTCAATGTCTGGGGAGGTGTCAGACACTGGGTCAGACCGCGTGTTTTGGGTGCTTGGTGGTATTTGAGACAAGATTCCATCCCTCAAGGGCCCCGTAGCCTGAGCCAGGAACACTGAGGCAAGGCCCGACGTGGTTCTCACGTGAGGAAGCCCAGACACACGTGCCAGGGGCTTTGCCCACGTTACCCCTCTGAGCTTGCACACCAGCCCCCGAGGGAGGCTCTCCGTCTGTTGGGGTGACGGGGACGATGGGCTTATATGATCTTTCACCCCCCAGCAGGCTGGCCCAGCTTGTTCATGTGACATCGGGGTGGGGAGGTGGGGAAGGCCTCTTGAGGGCTGGTGGAACTGCCACAGGATTCTCTTGCTAGGTTCACTGCTGTGTCCTCAGTGCTCAGGACAGGACATAGTAGGTGCTCAAAAAAAAAAAAAAGGTAGTTGAGTGACTGAATACATGTATAGATGGGGGTGGCGGTCCCCAGTAACAGAGGAGGCATAATCTAGGACAGACTGTGAGTGCTGACGGCTTTCAGAGGAGGGAGGCATCCAGAGGCATTGGGCCCTGGTGGGGGTGAGAGCTGGCTGGGTGAGAGAAGCCAGCGTGAGCAGAGGTGCGGAGGTGTCATCACCAGAGCTCCTCAGCTCTTTGGAGACCTAGATAGGAGTGAGGACTCTGAGCCCGAGTGGGGGCCAGTGGGGTCCTCAGGGAAGAGCGCAGCCCTGCTGCCCCGCCCCTGTCCTCGCCCACCCTACAGCTCATCTATATGCACTGGATGAACACGGTGGTGAATTACTGCGGCCCCTTCGAGTATGAAGTCAGTTACTGCGAGAGGCTCAAGAAATTCCTGGAGGCCAACCTGGAGTGGATGCAGAAGGAGATGGAGTTGAACAATGGCTCTGCTTACTGGCACCAGGTGGGCATGGCCCCCGTGCTCAGAGGGCTGGGGCAGCAGGCTGGGTCTGCTCTGGGGACCTGCTACCACTGCAGCTGCTACTGTTCCAGCTGGCCAACCTATCTGTCCCCTGCCCCTCTTAGCCAGCCCTTCCTCCCTCCCTCCCTCCCTCCCTCCCGCATCCATCCACCCATCTACCTACCCATCCTCCCATCCATCTACTCATCCATCCACAGATCCATCCAGTCTTCCCTCCCTCCCTCCCTCCATGTCCATCCTTCCCTTTCTCCCTCCCATACATCCGTCTGTCCATCCACCCACCTACCCCTCCATCCATCTACCCATTCATCCATCCATCTATTCATCCATCCATCCATCCATCTAGTTTTTCAGCACATTCATCCACCCACCCACAAGTCTATCCATCTTTCACTCTCTTCTTCCCATTTATTCATCTGTCACCGAGCTGCCCATCTTAGCCTAGTTGTCAGATATTCTATCCACCCGCCTTGTTGATGTACCCCATTTGGTTGCCTGTCTCTCTCTCTGTTCATCATCTACCTGTCTGTCCATCTACCCTCCCATCTACCTGCCTAGCCATCTTCCTGACGGACCAAGTTCCCTGTTTCATTCCACCTCTTCCTTCTGGCCAGAGCCTAGGCACCTCTCAGTCTGTCCATCTGTTGGTCCATCCCCTCTGCTCTGTCTCTGCTGCTCGTACATCTCGCCAGGGGCTGCCCGGTTCCCCAGGGTGATGCCCACACTCCTTAATGTGGCCTCAACACCCCCCTGCACCCTCTCCCTCCCCAGCCTCATCTACTGGCCTTCTCAATCTGTGCTCCAGCCTCCCTGGCCTCCTCCCAGTTCCTTGAACAAGATGTTACCTCTTCACTCAGGGCTTTAAAGTGTGCTGTTCCTTCTGCCTGGAACACTTTTCCTTCTCCCCCTCTGCCCGGCTCACCCCCACCATTCCTCACCTCCACGTCCCCTCCCTGCACTTCTTTGTAGCCCTCTTGTGAGGCATTCAGATTCTGTCTTCAACTGGACTTGGGCCCCATGAGGACAAGGCAAGGACCACATCTGCCTTGTCCACTGTGGTATCCCCAGTACCTAGCACAGGGGCTGGCACATGGTAGGCGCTTTATAAGTGAAGGTTTGTTGAGTATTTACAGATGAAGGAGTGAATCCATCTGGTCCCATCCATCTACTTCAGCACCTGCCTGAACATCTATCCTTTTCTTCACCCTCCTGTCCATCTAGATGATTGCCTTTCTCTCTGTCCTTCTCTCGTTTAACTCAGTAGCCACCATCCATCCATCCATCCATCTGTCCTTTTGTCTATCCATCTTACGGATGCTTGCTAAGTGCCTGGTGTATGCCCAGCACAGGCCAAGGCCCGGTGGGGGACACAGTGATATACTCCATGGTTACAGAACAATGACAGTGACAGTGGGGAGAAGTCAACCACATGACACAAGTTTGCTGAGCCAGCAGCACAGCCAGTAAAACTCAGAACAGGGAGCAGCCAGCAGTGGGCCTGGGCAGGCTGGGAGGCTTCCTGGAGGAGGTGGATTTGAGTTGGGTTCTTAAGTGTGGTGATTTGGGGTTGCCACAGGATGGAGACGTATAGTTAAATGATGGCAGGAGGGTGCTTGGCATGGAGGGGTGGGTGGTGGTTATGGGGGGGGTCAGGGTTGGCTGGAGCCTAGAGGGTGCACCTGAGCCTCCCTTGCTGAAGCCCCTCCCATTGCAGAAGGCGTGAGCCTGGGGGAGAGGCCTCACCCTCCCTCTGCCCCCTGCCCCCTGCCCCCTCCCCCTCCCCCTAGGTGCGGCTGACCCTCCTGCAGCTGAAAGGCCTAGAGGACAGCTATGAAGGCAGTGTGACCTTTCCAACTGGGAAGTTCACCGTCAAACCCTTGGGGTTCCTGTAAGTGCCACCCCCAGAGTGGACAGGGCAGGGGGAAGTGCCGCACACCTATAGTCAGACAGACCTGGGTTCCAATACCAGCCCTGCCACTTCCTGGCTACATGGCCTTGGACCGGTCGCCCAACCTCCCAGTGCCTCAGCTTTCTCTTCTGTGAAATGGGTATGTAATGGTGCTCCCAGCAGGCATGGTAACCCTCCGGCACTCTGACCCTCCTCAGCCTGTTGCAGATCTCTGGGGACCTCGAAGACTTAGAGCTGGCCCTGAATAAGACCAAGACCAAGCATGCTACGGGCTCTGGCTCCTGCTCTGCCCTCATCAAGCTGCTGCCTGGCCAGAGTGACCTCCTGGTCGCCCACAACACCTGGCACTCCTACCAGTACATGCTGCGCATCATGAAAAAGTACTGGTTCCAGTTCAGAGAAGGGCCCCAAGGTGGGTAGATGTGGGTGGGTCTGTGTGTGAGCATGTATGTGGGTACACAGTGGGCTTAGTACTGGGAGGTGTGGGCCTCAGCCCCGTATACACTGGGGTCACCATAAGGCCAGTCTAAGAGTTCATGTTATTTTTAACATGTCTATTTCCTTTTAATTTTTATCTCACAAGACGTATCAGTAAGCTACTGCTGTGTAACAAATCACCCCAAACTTAAAACAACAAAGGTTTAAAACATAGCCATTTATTTTTGCTCACATGTCCATTGGTCTGCTGGGTGGTTTTGTTATTCTGGGACAAGCCTGCTGATTGTGGCTGGCCTCACTGATGCTTCTGTAGTCAGCTGGGGTGAGCTGGCTGACCTAGGATGGCCTCGTCTGCACGTCTGGGGGTTGGCTGTCATCTGGGAGGATGTGACAGCTGGGCCACATGGTCTTCCATCCTCCCACAGGCTAGCTCAGGCTTGTTCATGTGACATCTGGGCAGGCAAGTGTGGAAGGCCTCTCGAGGGCTGATTGAAACTTGCACAGCATTCTGTTGCTCAAAGCAAGTCAAGTGACCCGTGCAGATTCAAGAAGTGGGGAAATAGACCCGACCATGTGATGTAAAGAACTGCAGTCACATTGCAGATGACGTGGATACAAGCATGGGGAGAGTTACAGCCATTTTTGCAAACAGCTACACAGGAATGGATGAATACGTTCTTCCTGTCAAATGTGAAAACCTTGCCACTAAGGCCCAAGTGCCAGACAGTGTGCCCGTCATTCCTGGCCCCAGTGTTAAGTCTAGAGGTAGCCACTGCCAGATGTTTGCAGTGCCTCCTTCTTGGCCCAACTTAAAAAAATTAATGTTGCCAGGAGGTGGCGAGAGGGTGGGGAAATGTATACCCTCATTCACTGCTAACGGGAGTGGGATCTGGCACGGCCACTTTGAAGGGGAGCCCAGCTGGCGTCTAACAAAATTTAAAATCTGTCTCGCCTGTGATCCAGCAGCCCTCTGGCTCAGATCTGTCCCTGGAGAAACATTTCTATTTCTGCAAGGGGATTGTGTACATGGCTGTCAGCTGCATTAGTGGTTCGGAAACAACCTAATGCCCATTAATTTAAATTTAAACTTCTACATTGACATTTGTACAGAAAAGTGTGGGCATCATAAGTGTACAGCTGGAATTTTTGCACGTTGAACACACACCTGTGTGTGTAGCATCCAGACAGAGAAACAACATTCCCAGCCCCCAGAAGCTTCCTTCCTGTCCCTTTCCAGGCACTGTCCCCAGCCCGTAGTGACTTCTCACAGCCTGGATTAGGTTCGATGGATTTGGAATGTTTTGCGAATGGAATCATGCAGCATGAGCTTGTTTGCACCTGGCTTCTTTCACTCAGTGTAACGTCTGTGAGTTTCATCCACGTTGTCCTCTGTAGCTGCAGATCTGTCGTTCCCATTGCTGTGTATCCACTATCATCTTAATATCTGAAAAACCTACATAAGTCATACATGTATGTTATAGAAAATTGGAAAATGCGGCAAAACACACATACACACAATGAAAGTCACTGGAACACCCCACATCCCACAAGAGGTCATTTCTGCAAACACTTGGTTGTTTTTTCAGACTTTTAAAAAACGTACCTCACTTTTCCATTTGTTTTAACTTATGAATATTTTTATTATACTATTTATATGTAAATACATCCTCACTGGCACAGATTCCAGCAACGGAGATGAAGAAATACATCTCCCTTGATCCCTTCGTCCCAAATTCCAGATCTCTCCTAAGAGGAAAGCACTGATGCCATTTTGGTTTGGATCTATCTAGATTTGGGGGGATGCATTTATATGTGTGTATATATGGACCTTTTAAAAATTAATAGACTTTATTTCTTAGAAAAATTTTACATTGACATAAATTGAGTAGACAGTACAGAGTGTTCCCATATATCCCCCTTCCCACTTTCCCCTGTTACTAGCCTCTTGCATTAGTGTGGTTCATTTGTTGCAATTGATGAACCAATATTGATACATTATTGTCAACTGAAGTCCATGGTTTACATTTGAGTTCACTCTTTGTAGAGCTTTATGGATTTTTGATGAACGCTCAATGACATGTATCCGCCATTACAGTATTTACAGAATAGTTGTACAGCCCTAAAAAGTTTGCTTTCTGGGTTTTTAAAAAAAAAACATAAATGAGATCATCCTATATGGGTTGTTTGCCACTTGCTCCTCTTGCTCCACGGCCAGCCTTGGAGAGCTTTTGATATTGTCATGTTCGGTCCACCTTTTAACAGCTGGACGTTAAATTGTTTTTTTTTTTTTTTTGCGGTACGCGGGCCTCTCACTGTTGTGGCCTCTCCCGTTGCGGAGCAGAGGCTCCGGACGCGCAGGCTCAGCGGCCATGGCTCACAGGCCCAGCCGCTCCGCGGCATGTGGGATCTTCCCGGACCGGGGCACAAACCCGTGTCCCCTGCATCGGCAGGCGGACTCCCAACCACTGCGCCACCAGGGAAGCCCTGGACGTTAAATTTTAATTAGTCCCCAGTTGAGGATGTGGGCCATTTCCAGGTCTTTGCTCTTCCTCCCTTCCTTCCTCCCTCCCTCCCTCCCTTCTTTCTTCTTAAAAAATATTTATTTCTTTATTTGGCCACACCGTGAGGCTTGTCCAGTGAGAGCAAGGAGTCCCAACCACTGGACTGCCAGGGAATTCCCAGGTCTTTGCTGTTTCAAACAGTACTACAGCAAGCAAGTGGGCCCCCAGATGTGTTTCCTGGTGGAAACGCTGGGTTAAAAGATGAGTATAATTAAAATTTTAGTTTCTAGATAGATAACAGCCAAATTGCCTCAAAAAATGGTTGGGCCAATTTACACTTCCACCGCCATTCTGTGGATATGTTGTCTTTCCCCACAGCCTTGCTAGCACTGGGTATTATCGTTCACTTCACATTTTTTTGCCATTCTACTGGGTGATAAATGATGTCCCGGACTAAGTTTGTTCTGGTTTTTTTTTTAATTCACTTTATTGATGGATAGCTTAAATACACATTTAGAGCATATAATTTGATGGGTTTGGACAAACATGCAGTCATGTAAACACCATTCCATAAAGATATAGAACATTTCCATCACCCTAGAAAGTTCCCTGTGACCTTTGCAGTTAGCCTCCACCCCTCTCCCCAGGCAACCGCTCTTCTGATTTCTTTCCCATGAGGTTAGATTTGCCTGTTCTAGAACTTCATATAAACCTGCACTAATTTTTAAAAATTTTCTAAGGGAATTCCCTGGCGGTCCAGTGGTTAGGACTCTGCACTTCCACTGCAGGGGGCACAGGTTTGATCCCTGGTCAGGGAACTAAGATCCTGCGTACCTCACAGTGCAGCCAAAAAAAAAAAAAAAAAAGGTTTTTTTTCTAGTTTTATTTATTTATTTAATTGAGGTGAAATTCACATAACAAAATTAACTGTTTTAAAGTGAACAATTCAGTGGCATTTAGTACATTCACAGTGTGGTGCAACTGCCACTCAGTCTAGTTCCAAAACGTTTTCATCACCAAGAGAGGAAACCCTGTACCCACTGAGTAATCACTCCCTTTTCCCCCTCTTCCCAGCCCCTGGCAACCACTACTTTCTATCTCTGTAGATTTGCCTGTTCTGGACATCCCATAAAAATGGAAACATACAATGGTGGTTTTCTTACGACGAGCTTCTTTGACTCAGCGTCATAATTTCAAGGCCTCTCCATGTCGTAGCAGGTGTTAGCACTTCATTCCTTTTTCCGACTGCCTAATATTTCGCCGCGTGGCGATACTACAGTTTGTTTATCCATCCATCTATTGATGGATATTTGTGTTATTTCCTTTTGTATTCTAGACTAATTTTCAATAATTAAAACAAATTAATCAAGTCATACATGTTCACTGTAGGAAGTTAGAAAATAGAGCACAAGGAAGGAATAAAAATCACTTGTAACCCACCCTGCCACCAGCCCCTGAAAAACCACCATTGGTGTTGGTTGTTTTCCCTTCCAGTTTTAGCTGTTCATTGATGACTTTGCCCTTTTTACTTTTATCTATTCATCAGTTATATAGAAATAGCTCCTTTGGTCCATCCCCTCATCCCTAGTGGCCCTCATCCCCACCCCAGAACACTTTGTACCGAAAGTCCATCCCTTGACAAGTGCTGGTCTGGTTACGCAGTAACCTTGATTGTAGGCCTACTGGGTACCCACTGTTGTGCTAGAAACTACCTCCACGATCTTATAAATTAAATCTTTACAACTGCCCTGTGTGGGATGAAGGATTATTATTCCCAGTTTGCAGATAAGGAAACTGAGGCTCAGAAAGGCTAAGTAACTTGACATAAATCAAACAGTTGATAAGGGCCTGAACCGGGATTCTGCCCAGGTCTCCTCCCCGCAAAGCCTGTGCTCTCATCTGATCCATCCATCTCACTTCCAGGAAATAAAATCTTGAGGAAGTGTCTGCACTCCTATGTTCATTGCAGTATTCACCATAGCTGAGATATGGAAACAACGTAAATGTCCATAGCCAGACAAATGGATAAAGAAAATGTACACGTACACACACACACACACACACACACACACACACACACACTGGAGTATTATTCAACTGAAAAAAGCAGGAAATCCTGCCATTTGCGACAACATGGGTGAACCTGGAGGCCATTATGCTAAGTGAAATAAGTCAGAGAAAGACAAATACTGTATGATCTCACTTTCATGTAGAATCTAAAAAAGTTGAACTCGAGGCAATTCCCCGGCGGTCTGGTGGTTAGGACTCTGTGCTTTCACTGCTGCGGGCCCGGGTTCAGTTCCTGGTTGGAGAATTAAGATCCCGCAAGCTGCGTGGTACGGCCAAAAAAAAAAAAAAAAAAAGTTGAACTGTTATAAGCAGAGAGTAGAATGGTGGTTGCAGGCGGCTGGGGGGAGGGGGAAATGGGGAGATGCTGGTCAGAGAGTACCATCTCCCAGTCAGAAGACAAGTGAATTCTGGCGTCTAAAGCACAGCATGGTGACTGTAGTTAACAACACTGTATTGTATACTTGAAACTTGCCAAGAGAGTGGAACTTCAGTGTTTTCACCACACACACAGCAGAGGTAACGATGTGAAGTGATGGCTGTATAAATTAGCTTGACTGTGGCCATCCTTTCACAGCATCTACGCCTATCCAAACATCACAGTGTGCACCTTAAACACAGACAATTTTTGTTTGTCAGTTATACCTCAGTAAAGCAGGGGATAAACCCTCCCCCCACCCCCCAAAAAAACAAAGTCCGTGCTCTCAGACTTCCTGGGTATTTGCTCTGTGAATTAGCTTTTTCACAATAGGTTTTTGCAATTAAAAAAAAAAAGAAAGCAAGCCAAAAAAAGGTACAGTAATCAAGACAATTTTATATATACATATATGTATATGTATGTATGTATACATATGGCTACTAGCTTTTACACAAATGGCCTGGTTTGCTGATTCTCAGAAAGAATGGAGTAGGGGCTTTCTCTGAAGCCTGCTGTTCCACCTGGAGACTCCCAAGTCTTGCTGGGAGGGGGAGTGGGGTTCTCTGTATGTGCTTGTCTGACCAGGCCCCCTCCCCCCCCCCCCACCCCGGGCTCACTCTCCCGCCTGCAGAGCAATCTACCCGGGCTCCCGGCAACAGGGTGATCTTCTCATCCTACCCTGGTACCATTTTCTCCTGTGATGACTTCTACATCCTGGGCAGCGGGCTGGTGAGTCATCCTCTGGTGTCACTTTTCTCCCCGGGGCAGCTTTGCACCCAGCAGCTTAGGCACAGCAGGGGGACGCAGACTCCCCCATTCCCGCATCACCACCACCCCAGGGCCGAGGCCAGGAAGCGCTTGTAAAATGTCGCTCCCCAGGTCACGCCCGGGCCACCAGACCCTGCAGCTGGCCTGGGACTCTGTATTGTCCTGCAGCTCCTCAGAAATCCCTGGTTTGGGCCCTTTTGAAACATCCGTGGCCCCAGTGACCTCATTTTGTGTTTATGTATTTAGGACGAGCCATCTCTCTCCCTACCATGACTCTGCTCTTTCTGCCTTCCCTTTTGCTTTCCACAAAACCCCCTCTAAACCTGGCTGGGTTTTCTGAATAAATGTTGTTTACAATGTGTTGTTTTTATCGGTTTTCCTGGCTGGGCTCCAAACTCATTTAGAAATCTGTTCCTGGCACCCCTCTAGACACAGCAAGCCCTGTAGTCGCCAGGGTAACACTGCAGAGGAGAAAAAACATCACTTAAAAAAAAAAATCCTAGACGCAGAAGACGCCAACTCTGGGGAGGGGAGAGGAAGGGGCTCTTTTTCTTCTATTACTTTGTGAGAGGAGCGTGGGATTTAGTTCCCTTAAATGTGGGAAGAAGCATGAAAGGGGCCAGGCAGTGGGTGAGGGGACCCCCTTGCTGCGGTCTGGGGTGGGGAAAGCAGGAGTGAAGCCTGGGGAAGGACAGTTGAAATAGTTTCATCCAGTTACAAAAAGTGTCCGGGAAGGAAATTTACCTTCCATCTGGGTTCTTAACTATTTTTACGCCACAGACTCCTTTGGCGGTCTGGGGAGCCGTGAACCCCTTCTCAGAATAATGCTTTTAAATGCACAAGCCAACATATATGGGATTATAAAGGAAACCAAGTGTATCGACATGCATTTATCGAAATATTATATAAGTAAACTTTTAATGTAATATACAAGTATACCTCGTTTTATTGAACTTTGCAAATATTGCAGATTTTACAAATTGAAGGTTTGTAACAACCCTGCATCGGGCAAGTCTGTCAGCACCATTTTTCTAACGACATTTGCTCATTTTGTGTCTCTGTGTCACATGCTGGTAATTCTCACAATATTTTAAGGTTTTCATTATTATATTCATCATGGTCATCTGTGATCAGTGATCTTTGATGTGACTATTGTAATTGATTTTTTGTTTTGTATTTTTTTTCTATTTTTAAATTGAGGTATGTACATTGGGTTTTAAGACATAATACTATTGCACACTTAATAGACTATAGTATAGTGGAATCATAACTCTTATATGCACTGGGAAATCAGAAAATCCACGTGACTTGCTTTCTTGTGGTATTCGCTTCATTGCAGTGGTCCGGAACAGAACCCGCGATCTCTCTCGGGTCCGCCTGTATGTGCTGGTTTACTAGCACGTTAAATAAGAAACTCCAGGAACTTCCCTGGTGGTCCAGTGGTTAAGATTCCGTGCTCCCAGTGGAGGGGGCACAGGTTCGATCCCTGGTCGGGGAACTAAGATCCCTCATGCCACAAGGTGTGGCCAAAAACAGAAAGAAACTCCGGTCGCAGGTGGGCTACCTGCCATAATTTACAAATAGTGAGGAGCATAAACGATATCTTGAGATGTGTGCAATCCTGTCCTGTGGTGGGAAAACATCTGTGATTTCTGTTGGTGACGATCTCAGTTACCGCTAATAACACTGTCATGTGTCACCTCATTAGCAGTGGAAGGAGATGCTGCATTTCGGTTTGACATTAGTGGAAATAAAGATGTAATGTTTCCCCACCCAAGTCTGCAGACTCCCCGAGCACTGCCCCAGGTTGAGAACAACCCCTGGCGCAGAGAGAGGAAACTGCCCTCCAGGGCTTCTGAGGCCATGCGGGTCTGAATCCTGGCGATGACGTGCGACACTAGAGGGATGAGGAGGGTACAAGTGTGGAGGGAGTAGAGAAGCTCTTCCTACCTGGGCATCGCTATTGAGAGGCTTGCTTTGCACATTCCTCTTTGAAACATATTTATGGCTACTGCTGTCTCTTAGTTGTTTTCCAGCTTCGTATAAAAAAGGAAGAAGCATGCTAATATCCTGCTGTAGGGGAGCAAGCCCCGATTTAAGAGTTGGAAGTCTGAGGGTCAAATCTTGGCCCATCCACGTAGCGGCCATGACCTTTTGGCAAGTCTTTTAGCTTCTCCAGGCCTCAAGTTTACCTTTCAAGAAGAAGGGGGCTTAATAGCAATGCTGTGTTTTCCCCCGGGGGGCTGTAAGAGTTGATGGAGATTGTCCATCAGGCTACCAACCCCAAGCCTCCCAGCTTTCCCTGCGGAACTGCAGGGAAGGGGTAGAGATGGGATGCTATCTCTCTGGGGAAAGAGTTGACCCACTTGGTAGGGGGAGTGGGTCCCGTAGGAGCAACACCCTGGGCTCTCTTAGGGGCTGTTTCCCAGGGCAAAGGTGGATGCACGATCTTGATCACGAACCCCCTCAATGCTCATCCAAAGAACTAGTGAGGAACACGCACCTAAGCCAGGACATGAAGTTTTAAAAAACGAGTCAACAGATTTGAACCACGATTGATGCAGCGCTGCCACTTGGTGACACCATGCCCCGGTTGTGAGTGAGGGGGCCCTTTCGTGCAGCGCCCCCTCGGCTCTCCCACAGGTGACCCTGGAGACCACCATCGGCAACCGGAACTCGGCCCTGTGGAAGTACGTGCAACCCGAGGGCTGTGTGCTGGAGTGGATGCGAAATGTTGTGGCCAATCGCCTGGCCTTGGATGGGGACTCCTGGGCCGATATCTTCAAGAGGTTCAATAGTGGCACGTGAGTGGGCTTCTGGAACTGTGGCCGTCCCACCCAACCTCCCCGCTAATGCTCAGACCCTGGGAGACCTGATGTGGCACGAGGGCCACACACCCCACACCCTCTGCTGAGTCCTTTCCTTGTTTTATACGTGGGGAAACAGGCACGGGGAAGGAAAGGATTTGCCCCCCTCTTGCAGGCTTCTCCACCCAGGGAAAGGCTCCCAGAGGAAGGACAGGAAGACACTTGGAACTTGAGAGCTCTGGGGACAGTGGAGAGGGCCGTCTGAGGAGATGGACATGGGTGGATGGGGGCCCCATCAGCCAGAGACGCGGGAACTGGATAGGGCAGGGTCTTAGAACATTGCGCAGAATTGACCTTGGTTCCAGTAAGCACTAGGGAGCCATAGACTCCTCTGGAGCAGGTGAGCAGCATGATGAGAGAAAAGCCTGAGGACACCTGGTCAAGCTAAAGTGTCCGGGTGACAGTCGGATGGCCGGACGTGCCCAGACCACCCCGGCCCCATGATTCCTGACTGTGTGTGGCCCTGGGGGCAGGGGGAGGCCGGGGCAGTGACCCCAGGGTCTGTTCAGCCCTCCTTCCTTGGGCATGGCAGGTACAACAACCAGTGGATGATCGTGGACTACAAGGCATTTGTCCCCGGCGGGCCCAGCCCTGGGAGAAGGGTGCTTACCATCCTGGAGCAGATCCCGTGAGTACCCGGAAAGGGGCAGGGCGTTCCAGCAGAGGGAACTGCCAAGGCAGAGGCCTGGAGGCAGCTGAATCGTGTGTGGGAGGGGAAACCTCAGGAAGGCAGTACTGGAGGAGAAGGCAGCCCCTGATTGCTAGAGATTGGGAACATAATCTAGCTCCAGGCAATGGGGAGCCAGCGAGGGTCCTTGAGCAGGGCAGCACCCACAGGAGCCCCCTTTCTCACCACCACTCCTGCCTCCTGTCCCTTCCCGGTTGCAGGGGCATGGTGGTGGTGGCTGACAGGACCTCGGAACTCTACCAGAAGACCTACTGGGCCAGCTACAATATCCCGTATGTCCCCCCTTCTTGGTATTCCCCACCCTTTGCTCAGCTCTCCGTGCTGGGGAGGGGTGCTTCCCAGGAGATTCTTTAACTCCACAAAGAAACCCACCCTTCCCCCTTTTTCTCCAGGAAAGCCCTGACGGTTTTAGGGTACAGTTGGGAGGTCGGCATCCGTTCAGCCTCCCAGTCCGCACCCACCCACCGCAGGGTGGTAGGGGGCGGCCTGGCTCAGGTGCCGACCCCTGCCGTGGCTCTCCAGCTGGCGCTGCTTTAACTGGGCTGCACAGCCAGCACCTCTTGACCCTCACTGTGCTTTACCTGGGTCATCCCCTTTGATCCGTACAGCCACCGTGCGTGGTAGCCACTGCTCCTATTCCCATTTCACAGATGATGAAACTGAGGCCTTGAGAAAGTACCTGACTCGCCCAAGGTTCCATAGGTGGCCAACAGTGAAGTCAGGATTTGAACCCATGCCTCTTGGACCCCAGAGCCCTAGCTTGGCCACCCCACCAAGCCACCCCACAGCACAAACAAAAGACATGATTATTGCTATCCCGACTGTTGTGGTTGTTGGTGTTAATGTCGTGGCACGACCACCCCCTTCCCCTCCCTGGCCACGGTCACGGCCAGGTGAAGTCAGTGGAGGTCGTGAGTGACCATCCTCGTTCCCAGCAGGTCCTTTGAGTCTGTGTTCAATGCCAGTGGGCTTCCGGCCCTGGTGGCCCACTTTGGGGACTGGTTCTCCTACGACGGGAGCCCCCGGGCCCAGATCTTCCGGCGGAACCAGTCCCTGGTACACGACCTGAATTCCATGATCCGGCTTATGAGGTACATGGGGGACCATGAGCCCAGAGTCACGTGGTGGGGCTTTGTCGTAACTCATTTCAAGTTCCCGACAAGCCCGGGGGGGCGGCAGGGGTGGGGTGCAACTGTGTAGCAGCCAAGACGGCAGAACCGGGGCAGCGCTCAGCTGAGCCCTGCTGCTGCCCTCATGTCGTGGGTGAGGATGACGGACAGCCGTGGAGTGACCGCCCTGTGCCGGGCTCCGCGCTTGGGACTGGGAAACGGGCACAGAACGTGTCCCCACTGTCCTTGGGGAGCACCCTGTCCTTTGGGGGATGCAGAAATCCCTCCCGTACTCACACTGATGTGGACGTGTAACGAGAACCGTCTGAGCTCCAGGAAATGCTATGAAGGGACAAAACGGGGCCTCTAGCCTGGCCTGGGATGGGGGCCCAGAGGGATTCCCGGAGGGAGGGATGGCAGAGCCGAGGCTGAGTGATACCTGTGGAGTGACCAGCTGAAGGGGGAGGTGGTGGCTGAAGCCCAGGCGGCGGGAGGGAGCTGGGCACACTGAAAGCAGGCGGCTGGGTTAGGGGCTGCTGCTAGCAGTCTGGCCTCCCCCGCTCCCCGCACGACTGAGGTTTCCTCTCTTTCCACATCCAGGTACAACGACTTCCTGCATGACCCCCTGTCATTGTGCAAAGTTTGCAACCCCAAGCCCAACGGGGAGAATGCCGTCTCGGCCCGCTCTGACCTCAACCCAGCCAATGGCTCCTACCCCTTCCAGGCCCTGCACCAGCGCTCGCATGGGGGCATCGACGTGAAGGTGCCGGGCCTGGGGCTGTGGATGGGGTCCAAGTTGGGGCAGGGAGCAGCAGAGACTCCCAGGTTGGGACAACTCAACGACCTGCCCTCCCCTCTACCCCCAGGTGACCAGCACGGCACTGGCCAAGGCCTTGCGTCTCCTGGCGGTCAGCGGCCCCACGTGGGACCAGCTGCCCCCGTTCCAGTGGAGCAGCTCGCCCTTCAGCAGCCTGCTGCACATGGGCCAGCCCGACCTCTGGAAGTTCTCACCCATCGAGGTCTGGTGGGACTGAGGCTCCATCTCTACTCTGCTGACCCCAGCAGGGCCACCCGACTGGCTGCCACCCTGCCCTCCTGCCTGGCCCCCCGCCCCGGTCCCCCGTGTGAGCGTTGCCACTGTGCCCAGGTTGGGGACCTGGGTCGGCCAGGTTCACTCTCGTCTGGGTGGCCTCCTGGGTGGGGAACGGAACCCGATGGGACCCAGGACTGACTCTGTCCCCCTAAGTGGGTGATGCCATCCCCGTCTCCCTCTGCCTCTCTGCGTCTCTCTCTCTCCCCCTGCTTTTCACTCTTTTCCAGCCTTGGGCCCCCTCCTCATGCCGCCCCTTCCTGAGGGTGGGAGCCGGATCCTGGGACCAGGTTCCGGGGCCCCTGGTGGGGCCGGCAGGAGAGGCCTGTTCCAGTGCCTGCTTCCCAGTGCTGTTTCTAACGGCGGCTCTGGAGCTCCAGCCCCCGAGACCCGGGCGTTGCCTCTGGTTGGCATCTCTCCTCCCAGCTCCCGACCCCAGCCCCACTCTGCTCCGTCTGGGAAGTAGCTCCCCTGTTTCTCCTCCTGGACAGCCCCCTTGAGGACAGGAACTTGAAACCAAACAAGAACCAAAGTTTCTGGCCACTTGTGGGTGGAAGGGCCTGAGTGTCCTTCTCTCTCTGGGGGCAGGCAGGAGTGTCAGCCCCCTGCTCCAGCCTCGGCCCGTGCCCCCTCAAACCCAGGCCTGCCCCTGTCCTCAGGGCATTGCCCACAGGTCCCCTGCTACAGGAACCAAATTGCAGGCTGTGCTGCCATTAAAAAGAGAGGCCATGGCCCCCGTGCTGTGCTTCTTGGGGCAGTGGGGCAGGCTGGGTTGGCGCCCTCTCTCTTCTCAGGTTTGGGTTCTGACCATTCACCTATGCATCCTCCTGTCCATCCTTCTGTCTGTCCATCTATACCTTCATTCACCTGCCAACCCACCCACCCCTTGTCCATCTGCAGTCATCCATCCATCTATCCTTCCATTTTCCAATCTTCCATCCGTCCATCCGTCATCCAGATACTGACCCATCTACCCATTCATCCATCCATCCATATCTATCCCACCATCCGTCTATCCATGTGTTTATTGAACACCTACTTTGTTCTGGGTCCTGTTCTAGGGCTCTCTTAACCACCAAGACCTTCCCAAATCCTACTGGTGGGGCGGGGACAGATCAACACAACACAGAGTCCCTCCCCACCTGATCTTACCCAAAGCCTACAGTGGAGACTCGCACAATGCGATGTGCTTCGGGAGAGGAAAGCACACAACCCGGGAGTCCGAGGCCTGGGTTCGAATCCTGTCTCCACCTCCTACTAGTTATGGGACTTAATCTCTCTGAGCCTCGGTTACCTCATCTGTAAAATAGATATAACCACGTGAGCAGCATTTTCCCACGCGTGTGTGTGCACGTTTGGTGGGAGGAGGGTGAGGATTTGCTGCAAAGGTGGCTGTGACGTAGCCCACACGGGGCCTCACACACGCAACGTTCATTCATTAGCGAGAATTTATAGAATGCTTAGAACATTCCAGGCACTGTTATAAGGTCCTGGGGATACCTCAGAACAACAGGTATCCCCCCCCCCAAAAAAAATCCCTGCTCTTGTGACATTTACATTGGGGAGGTAGATAGTGAAAATAGACATACAGCGTGTAAGATGCTGGTAAGTTCTCTGGAGAAACTAAAGCGCAGCTGAGGGCCAGGAATGGATTTGCTATTTCTTTTTTTTTTTTTGGCCTCGCTGTGTGGCTTGTGGGATCTTTGTTCCCTGACCAGGGATCGAACCTGTGCCCCCTGCAGTGGAAGCACGGAGCCCTAACCACTGGACCGCCAGGGAAGTTTGCTGTTTCTCACCATAGCTTTACAATTCTTGTTATCTGGGAACTGACAGCTTCTGGATCTAAAAAGTAACTTTTCTGCCGGTACATTTCCCAGCTCCCTTAAGAGCGTTGTCTTTCCCAGGTCTCTTGAGCTCACAACAGCCCTGTTAGGCGGGGTAGGCCGGGATGTTCACATGTGGTGAAAAGGTGCGGATGCAGACTTGGAGAAGGGAAGTGACGTGCCTGAAATCTCCAGTCTTGGGCCCTTCGGAACTAGGACGGGGGCCCAGGTCTGCAGACTCTCCCACGGGACACAGCTCTCCCTCCCCACCTCCTTGTGATGGCGCAGGCCCCAGCAGGACAAAGGTCACCACCCCCCACCACTGTGCGCCGGCCACTGGATCTTCCCAACCACTCCTGAGGCTGAGGCTTTTATGAGACCCATTCGGCAGATACAGTCAGTGGCTCAGGCTGGTGGAACTCAAACAGGGCCACTCTCTAGGAAGGGGCAACTCTTGTCTATTCCCTAGGACGATTCTGGCCCCTCTTGCGGCTTTTCAGGAGTTAAGGGTAGGCGTGAAGCTAAGGTGACTGAACAGAGGATGCGGGGCCATGCAGATGGCCCCCCCTTGAGCTTCAGCTGATCCAGTAAAGGCAGAACCCACCTTTGCAGGGGCAGCCTGAAAGGCAGTTTCCCTCAGCACCGTTGCCCTGGGGGTTTCCCACAATCTTCAGCTTCAAGATGGCAGCCGCAGGCTCATCTGTGACTTCTGCCCTCCCCTGCAGGACAAGGGTCTGGCCAGCTGGTCGACCCTGGCCCACAGCGGCTCCTCCTTTAGTGGGCAGAGATGTCTGCCTCCCTTCTTTGGGGGTTTTGTGGAAGCTGGAGACTCCTGGGGCTGATGATTTCCCATCCCTGCCTGCCCTTTCCTGCTGTCCTCTCTCCTGGGTTTTTAAAGTACATGTGCTGTCCCTTCTGGCTGGAAATCGGCATGTAGGCCTGTCGCTGGGATGGGTTTTCCCTGAAATTTCACAGCACCTGCTCTTTGTCAAGGCGTGCAAGCCCATGTGGATCTGTGTGGTATCCCAAAGGGTTAGGTTGGTTCTCAAACTTCACTTTGGACTTGGGGGTCCACTAGTGTCCCAGGGGCTGCTATAGGTAGTGCAGGGGTGTTCCTGAGTGGCTATGCGGGACTCCCTTCAGGACCTCCAGGCAGCCCCGGCAGTTCCTCTTCTGTCCGTTTATAGGCTGGCTTCAGTAATGTGCTGTCCTTGGAAGAGAGGGTTTGTGTTTGAGAGGGTTTGCTTGACGTTGACCAGACATGGGTGTCCAGTGTCAGTTTACAAACCCCCACGAATGGGGGGCTCACTACTCCGCTCCCAGTGGTTCTGTGATAAAATCATTCTGTTATCAGGAAGGACTTCTGAACAGAATGAGGTTGGACTCTTCTGCCTCCACTGGAGGCCCGCATCCCATCCCAAACCCCTGGTGTTCAGCACAGCTCCCCCTCACCTGCTCCCTGCCATGCAGGGATGCCCCCTCCCGGCACACAAGCCCAGCGGGAGTTGGGATCCTGGCCTCCAAGTGGGAGCCCGGGGTTCCCAGGGGTGGGGGTGGGGTGGAGGATGTAATGGTGCTCAGTGTTGAGAGCTGGGGGTGACAGCAGGCATGGTGGGGTGGGAGGGAGGGAGGGAGGAAGACAGCCATGTTGGAAAAACTCAAAGGAGCTTCATTTCAATAAATAATGCTTTTCTTCTTCAATGAAAGTTTGCACATTAGAAAAGTGAGTAAGGATGGACTTTGGGCTTTCTGGGAGGACAGACAAGATGGTTCTTCCACCCTGGACTGTGGCCCTGTCCACCTTCCCAGGGAGAGGTTACCACAGCTGCAGAAGATGATGCTGGGGCGTCTGCATCAGGGGACATCTCATCTTGAGGAGGCCCCGCTGCTGTGGTTCCTGTCCCTCCTGCCCACCCTCTCTGGGTACCTGGTCTATCCCACATGGGCAGTTGTCACCCTAGCAGGGGTGGATAAGAGCGGGGGGCGGGGAGAAACCACAGAGCAGTCACACAGATACCAAAGAGTGCAGTTCACAGCCTTGCTGGTTGCTTCCCTTCCGGGCCTTCTGCACAGTGTTCTCATGAGAATGAGGTTACCGGCTGGCCCGGGCCACAGGCTCCCAACAGACACGAGAATAATATTTCACAAGTCACTGGATAAAACTCCAGCCCTTCCAGGGGTCTCCCGGGTAGGGGAGGCGTCCTCACTGGGGCAGCCCGCTCTTCATGCCCAGCTGTTTCTTGAGCTCCGGCAGCTGGGCCAGGCTAATGTTGCTGCCCCCACAAACGATGACCACGAGGGAGGACAGTGGGGTACAGAGCTTCCCCTCTCCTTGCAGCTTCTGAACCACGTTGCTGTAGATGGCGGCCAGGGCTGCCCCACAGGCGGGCTCCACCAGGATCTTTTCCTCATCTGCCAGAGGAGGGGGATGGTGAGGGTAGAGCCAGAGTTCCGCAGGGTGCAAGGGAACAGTCGGGCCACTGGTAAAGCATAAGCCACTCAGCTCTCAGCCCTGGGCACAGACTCTGGTCCAGGACCAACCCCACCTGCCATCATTACCCTACACTGAACTTCCAAGGTCTGAGCCAGGGCTGAGTTTCATCATCAGTGCTAACACTGAAAAGATGATTGTAATTTCCTGAGCACCGTGTTGAGGATTCTGAGGAATCATCTGAGCAAGAATGCCAGGGTTGATTAGCCAAACTAACTGTGAGTATAGGAGAATTAAGTGGCAGCTTAAGTGTGTGTGTGTGTGTGTATGTTTGTCATCCCTGTCCCAGGATGAACCCGGTAAGAGTCCAACTTAGTTACAGACCCACCTCTGAATCCAACACTGAGGCCCATAGTTTCCTTTGTTACCCTGGCTACCAGGGAACTCAGAGCCAACATTTTAAATACTTCGTTATTTTTCCTTGCTGTTATGTTATCAGACTTCTTCATTTGTCCCTTTGGTCTTTCTATTTTTACCACCGCATTGCATTAACTTCCATTAATGGGAAATTCCAGGGAGGGACGGGAGACAGAACTGTGAATGGGATCCCTTGGCACGCCCAGTGGACAGCCACTTAGGTCCTGAATCAGCAGGTCGGGTCTTGAAAGGACTTGGCACATACCCACAAACTTCTCAACAGCGGCCACAGCCTCCTGGTCCGAGACAACTTCAGAGAAAATGGGGTGTTCCTGAAACACCTTCATAGCCTGTGCTGTCACAGTGGTCACGCCCAGGGCTTTGGCAACACTGGGAGAGGCAAGGATGGAGAAGCGGGGGAAGAGATAGGAGAGAGGAGGGAGGCAGACCATGTGACTACCTTCTGGCCAATGAGAGGTAAATGGAAGTATCGTGTCTTTAAAGGGAGGGGACATAGCTTCTGCCCTGACTTCTTCCTGCTAGATGGAGTATGGGTGTGATAGCTGGCACTTAAGCAGCTATTTTGGGCCATAAGTCTACATGATAAGGATTATGGAGAACAAACTCAAGGATCCTGGGCCCCTGGCTTCGTGGAGTTGCCCCTGGACTGCCTACCTCCAGATTATTTTTATATATGAGAGGAAATAAAGTTCAATTTTGTTTAAGCCATTGATATTTTGGGCTCCTGTATAATGTGGCCAAACCTAATCCTAATCAAACACCATCTGTCAAAAGTTTGGGGCTGGGATAAGAACTCCTTGGGAGCAGGAGCTGTGTTTATTCACCACTGTCTCCCCAGGATCAGCCAGTGTCTTGCACATATTAGGGGCTCAGTAAATGGTTGGTAAATTAGTGAGGTGTGTAAAACCCTGCCACAGAGGAACCCAATAAATGATTAATCTTAGACTTTTCATGCAAGGAAGTGTGATGTTGGTACAGAGTCACACAGACTTGGGTTTGGTCCCAGCCGTACCACTCACTGGCTGTGTGACTCTGGGCAAGTGACCAAAGCCTCAGTTTCTTCACCTATAAAATGGGACTGGCATCGGGATCTGCCTCACAGCCAGCACCGAGGGGAGAGCTCCCCAACGCTCACAGAACATAGTGGCAGCACCCCTGCCTACTTACCTGGTGATCTGGGGCAGGGTGACAAGTTTGCCGGCCTTGGTGGAAGCGTGGAAGCTGTTGGCTCCGATGGTCTCCATGGTGATGATGGGCACGTCTTCCCAGCCCACCTCCACCAGCCCCTGGGCCACTCCGCACAACAGCCCTCCACCCCCCACCGCCAGCACGATGGCCCCCGGCTTTGCGCTCATCGTCTCCTTCAGCTCCTTCACGATAGAAGAGTGGCCTTCCCTGGAGGAGGGGGGTGGCAGGTCAGGGCTGGGCTTCCTGGAGACCCCAGGCAGCCCTGAAGATGCCACTTACCCTCTGTATTTGCCCTCATCCCAGGCGGCTAATGGGCCTCGGGGCTGGTCACCTCGTCCCCGACTCTGCCCTGATTTCCAGCTGGCAGAATCTGCATCTCTACCTGAGGGCTTTCTCTGACCACTGGAGCACTATGACTGTGGCAGCTGGTGGTGCCAGGAGACGAAACCCCCTGAGAGCAGCCCTCAACCAACTATGGGAATTAAGAATTACGGGAGTCGATGCACAGACGCCCCAGCATCATCTTCTGCAGGTGTGGTAACTCTGGTTCATGTTCCACACTGGCTTCCAGGGGCCCCCGAGGGACTGAGCGCCAGCTGCCCACAGTGGTCACTGGCCCATCAGTGCTTTTTATTGGCTTCCCTCCTCACTCCTCTAATGAGTCACCTCCCAAGTCAACTGCTTTCCCTGAAATCTTTGTCTCGGGGTCTGATTCTGGGGGACCCGATCGCACACACCTGTGTATCTGAGCCCATGTGTTTGCTCACGGTCAAGGAGAATGGGCATTGGTGCACGTGTGTGTGGGCACCAGCTGCCATGCCTGTGCGTGTGCTTCTACATGGTGATGTGCACACACGTGTACACCGCTGTGTGTGATGGTGTGCATCATGGCAGGTGTCTACTCGGTGGGGTGGTGGGGTGGTCACTACCCACCCCGGGTGACCCTGGGCTCCACGTACCAGATGAGGGGGTCATCGAAGGGAGGGACGTAGATCCAGCCTGAGTTGTTTTTCGTCAGGGCCTTGGCCACCTTGACAGCCTCATCCAATGTCTGCAAGATCACAGAGGAGGCGGGAGGGGTGAGGGGCTGGGGGACCTGGCCCTGCTACCAGGTGCCCTCCGTGGCCCCTGCCCCAGGTTGGCACTCACCTCACCCACCACCTTGACCATGGCGCCCTCATTCTTGAGCCGCTGGATGGTGAGGGCGGGCGTGGTGCTGGGCACGACGATCGTGGCGGGAATGCCCAGCTTCCTGGCCGCGTAGGCAGCTGCCATGCCCGCGTTGCCTGCTGCCAGGGGTGGGGGGTGGAAAGTGTTAGTGGGACTCCCTGACCTCCAGGCTCTGAACCCTCCCTGGGTGGCTGCTGGCCTCCAGCTGGAATTCTAAATTGGGACTTCTGCAGATGTTTGCAGGGCCCAGAGAGGTGGAGCCCCTGGCCCCAGGACACACAGCAGAGGACAGGAGGAGGCATGCAGGCCACTTACCCGAGGAACAGACAAAGTGTTCACAGCCTCGCTCAGCCCACTGTAGAGACAAAGAGGGAGGGGATCAGGCCGTACATCTTCCCTCCCCAAAGAGACTGGCTCAGGGAAGGGTGAGGGAGAGTCAGGCCACTGATGGCTCTGGGATCAGTCCACAAGGGGACCCTCTGCACTGGCACCCCTTAACCAGAGGAGGCGTTAATGGTGGGTGCTCAGGCCTTGCAGGGAAGTTGCAGGGCCTAGCCTGTATCTCCTAGGATTTCACACGGCACTGGCCCTGGCCTGTCCAGAAAGAGGACCTGCTGCACTCTCCCAGGTGATGCAGAGCCCGTGCTGTACCGTCTTGCAGAGATGTCCGATGCCCCGGATTTTGAAGGAGCCGGAGGGCTGGGCACTGTCTATCTTGAGATAGACGGTGGTACCAGCCACTTTGGACAGGGTCATGCTGTCACGGACGGGGGTCTTCACGTGCAGGGGTTCGCCTGACATCGTTGCTGGGAGAAAGGAAGGAAACCCAGAGGGTCAGGGGAGCTGGCCCTGGTGGCAGCTGCTGCCATTCAGTAGGCAGTGTGGCTGGGAGGGACCTTGTCCCTAACTTCCCAGGAGGCCAAGGACAAGGCCCAGCTTATAGCAACCTGGAGACCTGAGCTCAAATCTCAACTCGGCCACCTACTTGACATGGGACAAGGAATCTCCCTTCAGCCTCAGCTGCCTCATCTGTAAAATGGGCATAAGGGTCATCTGCCCCCCACCTTGCCCACCCCAAGACACACACACGCTATGCTGGGAAGCTATGAACATCAGAAATAACATCCAGGGAATTCCCTGGCGGTCCAGGGGTTAGTACGTCTCGCTCTCATTGTCGAGGGCGTGGGTTCGATCCCTGGTCAGGGAACTAAGATCCCACAAGCTGCATGGCGCGGTGAAAAAGAGAAAAAAAAAAGAAAGAAAGAACATCCAGACTTTGTAACTTTTGAAGAGCATGAGGTGGAAATAGATTTGCAGGTGCTGATTCAGAATGAGCCGCAGGATGGCTAAGTGGCTGAAGCAGGGGCGGGATATCAGATCTAGTCTGTGCAGGGACACACGCACACACACACAATCCACATGCTCCTGTGTGCACAGAACATCTCAGCAAACACACAAGAAACCAGTCAGTGTGGGGACCTCTGAGGAGAACTGGCACTCGGCAATCCCTTATGTACAATTTGAATGTTTTGCCATGTGCATATATATTACTTATTTAAATATGCATTTTTATTTTGTTTTATTTTAAAAATTATTTATTTATTTATTTATGGCTGCATTGGGTCTTTGTTGCTGCGTGTGGGCTTTTTCTAGTTGCGGCGAACCAGGGCTACTCTTCATTGTGGCGTGCGGGGCTTCTCGTTGTAGTGGCTTCTCTTGTGGAGCACGGGCTCTAGGGCACGTGGGCTTCAGTAGTTGTGGCTCACAGGCTCTAGAGCGCAAGCTCAGTAGTTGTGGCGCAAGGGCTTAACTGCTCCGCAGCATGTCGGATCTTCCCAGACCAGGGATCGAACCCGTGTCCCCTGCATTGGCAGGTGGATTCTTAACCACTGCGCCACCAGGGAAGTCCAAAATATTCATTTTTAAAAAACTAACCTTCAGAAAGCCCTGTACCCAGTTAGGGGAAGCTTTTTATTTTTTTTAATTTTTATTTATTTATTTATTTTTGCAGTACACGGGCCTCTCACTGTTGTGGCCTCTCCCGTTGCGGAGCACAGGCTCCAGACGCGCAGGCCCAGCGGCCATGGCTTATGGGCCCAGCCGCTCCGTGGCACGTGGGATCCTCCCGGACTGGTACACGAACCCGTGTCCCCTGCATCGGCAGGCGGGCTCTCAACCACTGCGCCACCAGGGAAGCCTTATTGTTATTTTTTATAATAATTATTATATTATTTAATAATCACTTCTAAAGTGATTACCATGTGCCAGACACTGTCTTAAGCTTTACAGATATTAACTCACTTAATCCTTTTAACAGTCCTAGGAGGTGTCATTATTCTCCAGTTCTGGGGAGGAAACGGACTCTGACTCTGTGTTTCAGTTTGACCACATGTACCTCTTCTGATGCGACATTGACACTTTTCTAGATGGGAGGTGGGGTGGGGTCTATGCTTCCTCCTCTTGAACTGGGTCGGAGGTGGGAGGGGCGCTGTGGCTGCAGTGGAAGTGACGCTATGTGACGTCCAAGCAGTGAGGTGCTGGTGAATATTTAACTGTGGCTTCTCCGAAGGAAAAGAAAGTCCTGATTTCTAGTGTGTGGCTCTAGCCCAGTGTGGCTCTCAAGGCTGGTCCACGTAAGGTGACCCAGCTTCCACCTGGCTGGTAAGCTCCCTGTCCTAGCCCAGATGCCATGATGGGCGCAAGCCCAGGCCGCACGTGGAGGCCACAGGTAGGTGTCCCGCCCGACAGTTCCAGCTGAGATTCCAGCTGATGGCCAGACATGGGGTCTGACTTGGGGATGACTCTAGCCCAGCTACCGTCATCACACTGCAGCCCCCAGGTGAGACCCAAGTGGGAACTGCCTAGCTGAGTCCAGTCAAGCCCCAGAGTCATGACAGGTAAAGAATGTCTGCTGCTGTTTTCAGTCACTCACCTTGGGGCACTTTGTCACACAATAGAGGCTGGAGTATTGACTTGCCCAAGATCACACAACTAGGGAGTAGGGGAGGCAGGACTTTTATTTTTTATTTTTGGCCATGCCGCGTGGCTTGTGGGATCTTAGTTCCCCAACCAGGGAATGAACCTGTGCCTTTGGCTGTGAAAGCGTGGAATCCTAACCACTGGACTGCCAGAGAATTCCTAAGTGGGGGAGACAGGATTTGAACCAGGCAGTCTAGGCCCAGAGCCAGGCTCTCTCCAGGACACATGGGTGTGGCTCAGGGTCTCCTGTCTGCACGGATTCTGGGTGACTGAGAAACTAAGGTGGCCCAGATTCTGACCACGCCCCCTTTCCATCCTGCCTCTCCTGCTGAGTCACAGGGGAAACTGATTCTCCCCAACTTGATCGGAGCCAGAATTGATCAGCGGGTGGTTGAACAGCCTATTTGCTCCTCCCCTCCCCCCCACCCCAGAAGGCCAGGCAAGGGTGGCTACTCCCTCCCATCCCCCCACTACGTTTCCAGTGACTCCACTGGTCCAGCCCCTGGACCTGGGTACTCCTGGCCCAGGCATCCCCCCTCCCGGAATGGTCCAGGTATGCCTGGCTTGGAAGAAAAGTGGGGGATGGCGTTCTGACCACCCCAGCAGCCTTAGCACCCCCCAAATATGGGCCTCCCATGTCTGTCTGAATTAACTGACATTCAGGGCCTGGGATGGGGGAGCCCAAACACACACCACCTCTCCCCTAGATCTGCTGAATAAAAGTCAGAGACAGGAGGCACTCCAAACCGGGGGCATCCCCAGATCTGTTTGAATTAACTTTTAGTTCCTGGAGGTTATTCCTCAAACAATGGCATTCTTGTTCTGACTGACTGGACCTTAAGGTCTTATGCAGGTCTTATGCAGGTAGCCAAGTCCTGGCCTCAGGGAGCCCTCCTGGTGGGGGTGGGGGAGGCACCCACCCCTTTCAGGTGGATTCGGAACACCCGCCCCCAACCCGTCTCCCACTGTGCCATCGGATGCCCTCAGGTGAGGGGGCAGGGTCCCTCCAGCACAGTGCCCTGTGGAAAGGGGGCGTCTGTAAACTGCACTGGGCAGCCATTCCCACCTGCTAAGACTTCAAAAAAGGAGGCTGAGCCAGGTGCAGAGGAGGGAGAGGGCGCGGGAAGCTGCTGTCTGCCTACCTGTCACCCGGCAGTCAGAAGTTACAGTCTCACGTGACTCACAGTACGAGCTCAGTAAAAATGAACTATTATTATACATGGACTGAACACTTTAAGTGCACTATCTCATTTCACCCTCACAACAACCTTAAGAGGAAGGTTCTGTTATTATTACCCCCACTTTACAGATGAGGAAACTGAGGCACAGAGCTGGCAGTGCACCCAGACAGTCTGGCTTCAAAGCATGGGTTTTTATGCTCAACTGACTCTACCTCCCCCTCTTCCCCTGGGAAAACCCAGGCTGGCCGCAGGCACTCCAGTCGCAGGGATGGAGCTGAGGATGGATGGGGCCGCTTACCCGGCAAAGGCGATGAGCTGGCGGCTGCACAAAGCATGCGAGCAAGGGAGGGATAGATTGGAGATGGTCTAGATGGGTAGACGGCCCACGGACAGATGAAGTGCAGAACAGGTAGAGAGTGTCTTCAGAATCGTCCCGGGGCTAACGGGTCCGGGCTTTATCCCCCCAGGCGCCTCCGGGCAGCCAATGGGGCCCCAGGACAGGCCACACCCCCTCCAGGCCCCGCCCCCTGGCCCAAGGCCGGGGGCTTCCAGGAGGGGAACCAGCAGCTAGCGGCGCCTCTCTGGCAGCTGCTTCTGTCTTTTTCCCAGTCCCGCTAGCCACCTCTCCTTCCCCATCCACAACCTCACTTGCAAATGAGGACAAATACCTACTTCCCTAGGGATTTTAGGAGGTTGCTGGAGGAGGGTGTGCGATAACGCACTTAAAGTCGCTAGCGCGTGCTGGGCACTTCGTAGGCACCCAAGAAACAAACAGTGGAGAAAGTGGATACTGTTATCATCCCCGTCCTACAGAAAGGGAAACTGAGGCACACAGTAAGAGGGATGAGCTGGCACTTGAACGCAGCAGCCTGACTCCCAAAACTGCAATCTAAACACGGTTTTTAAAATTGCCGTCCCCTGTCATCCTTTATGACCCCTTTGTCCTAAAGGGGCAGACAGCCTTATGGGTAAGACCCAGGAGGGTCAGGGTTCAAATCCTGCCTCTGCCCTTTACTAGCTGCGTGGCCCTAGGCAAGTCACTTTGGCTCCTGGGGGCTCTGTTTGCTCATCTGTAAAATGGGGATGATAATGGTACCTCCCTCTTAGGATTAGATGACATGATAACGTATGTATGTATGGAATTGAGTGTGAGTGTTCAGTAAGTGCTGGCAGCCATCACCATCATCTTCATCATCACAGAAGTGGAAGGTCTTGCCTCCCTGCCCCATGCCAAGCCTCGGATCTGTCGCTGGCTGTCTGCAGGGGTCTGCATCCCCACAGGGGTGGTGCGCATGCGCGCGCGCGCGCGCACACGCACACGCACACGCACACGCACACACACACACACAGAGTCGGCTTTCTCCCTGGCCCCTTCAACAAAGCTTTCTTGTCCAACTGGCCAGGACGAGAATATCGATGAGACAGAGGGCAGAGAGGGCACAAACAGACCACACAGCCATCCCCCTCCATGCGACAAGCTGTCCCCCTCTGACTATCCACAGGCCATCCCTGTAAGGCCAGCAGGTCCGGGGAAGGGCCCAGGGAGCCAGACGGAACCCCCACCAAAGTGGCTGATGCAACCGACACCTGACATTGCCACACCACTCGGCCCCGGTCTTCCCACTCCCCGAGGGGCGGAACCAAGGGCTCTGAGACTGATGCAACCGACACCTGACATTGCCACAACACCCGAGAGATGACCAAAAAAGGGCTGCTTCACACAGCAAGCACCTCCCCTGCGTCCATCCCTATAAATTTTGTTCGCGCCCACACCCGGGCGCGACTTCTCTGGCCCCTTTCTCTCGGACCAGTGAACCTCGCCCGGGAGCGTTCCCAAATAAAGCTTGCTTAAGCTCTCCTCCATTTTTTGGTGCCGTTCCTTACAATCCCGAGCCCCCCTTCCTAGTGGGACATCCACAGCTGTGTGTTGGGGATTCAGGGTGGCGGAGCTGAAGGGACGTGAGCATCAGGAAGCTCACGTGTAGCCACAGCCTCCTGGTGTGCATCTGAGTGTATACAGCTGGCGCTCACTTTGCCCGAGTATCTGCTTGTGCCTGATTCCATGTCAAGTGTTTCCTATGTGGGTTTTCACTTAACCCTCAGACAGCTAGGGGAGTGGGCATTTTGAATCCCACATCATAGGTAAGGAAACAGACTCAGAGGTGAAGTAAAACTGCCCAAGGTCACCCAGGAGGCAGGGATGAAATGAGTCAACTGAAATAAAACCGCACAAGGTGAGAGCTGTGAGTTTCAGTTTTATTTGGGAATTTACTGAGGACAGTAGCCCGGGCGGGAGACATCCTCCCAGATCGCTCTAAGGAACTGCTCCAAAGAGGTGGTGGCGGGAGCGGGTGGGAGGGGGGGGCGCAGAGAGGTCAATACATATAAGATTTGGTGAAGGGGGTGCACGCAATCCAGCAAACATCTCGGTACAGCGTTGCTGCTATTCACCAGGAACAGACATCTCCGTTAATGACTTTAGTGCTTTTCTAGGTATGAGAAGATACAAGAAATTGGGTTCCTAAAAATTTTTCCTGAAAATATCCAACTGTCTGAAGGCCTGTTCTGCCAATTTTCCCAGAGCACAGAGCGCCTCATTCCTGATCACAGCCCTGAACTCCTTTTGGGCAGGGTGTGTTGAAGGTCAGAGATTGCAGTGGCTAGCGACGTCACTCTTGTAGAACCAGGTGACCAGTGACATTTTTTAGTTGTCAAGTGCAAATTCAGGAATTCTGAGTCCTTCATGGATACAAGGCTGATGGAGGGGTTGGAGGTGGGGGTCAGGGAGGGCATCTGGCCCAGCCTGGTCACAGTCAGAAGTCCCAGATTTAGGCTTTTGATGCTGCCTCCACACGGGGGATTAAGCTCCATTCCAGTGGAACAGCACCCTGACTGGGCGGTGGGAAGCTGCAAGTGGTGGAAACAAGGTGATTAATTGTTTCTTTTGACCTCTATGTATTGGTCCATTAATTTCAACAAGAATGGATCACGGCTGTGATTTGAAAAACACCAAATTAAGAAAATCAATCCTATAAGAACCAAAAAGAGAGGAAAAGACAAAAGATATATCATTTTTGATATACCGTCTGGGCATTTAAAAAAAAAAGTAACTTTACTGGGACTTCCCGTGCTTCCAGTGCAGGGGGCATATGGGTTCCATCCTTGGTCGGGAACTGCATACCATACTGCACAGTGCAGCCAAAAAAAAAAAAAGTAACTTTATTGAGATATAATTCACAAGGCATACAATTCACCCATTTACAGAGTATCAGCTTTAGAACATTTTCATCATCCCACAAAGAAACCCCCGACCCAATAACAATCACTTCTCCTTCTCCCCCCTCCCTCCAGCCCCTGGCAACGACCAATCTGCTTTCTGTCTTTATGAATTCTTCTATCTGGACATTTCATATAAATGGGATAATATACTATGTGGCCTTCTGTGTCTGGCTTCTTTCACTGAGTATTCTGTCTTCAAGGTTCAACCACATTGTAGCATGTGTCAGTGCTTCCTTCCTTTTTATTGTTATTTATTATTTATTAATTTTAATTTTTTTTTTAAAATTCAAGATCCATTTGTTCTCTAGTTCTGCCCACACCCTCCTTGAAAGGGCGTTGAATCCTTCCGTTCACTTTAACACCTTGTGCTGAAAACACGTGTTCCGAGGTTTCGACTATGAGATCCACATTCTTAAAGCACTAATTCTTAAACCTCATCTAGATTTCTCCCCTTGGATGGGAGGAGATGACCCAAACACAGCGAAGAACAGCTAGGACTGTGGGCTCTGCTCGCCCAGAAGACCTTGCGGCTTCCCTGACCACCCAGCTGGAGCCAGGATTAGGGCCCTGAGACGAGGGGCACCTGCTGGGCTGCTGCCCCCGCCTCCTGTCCTGTTCACTAGGCTGGCTGTCCTGTTCACTAGGCTGGCTGTCACCTCTAGTTTCCCTGGAGTTCGGGCATTCCGGACGGTCTCTGCTCACACTTCTGTGACACGCCTGCTGCCTCAGCATCGCTGATCCACACCAAGGGGGAAAGGCACACAGAACTGCTTTTCAGCACACCAACGTTCCACACAGAAGTTAAGCCTGCAGGTTCTTTGTCATCAGAGGACATTTTCAAGGCCATGACTTTCCCGGGCTCTCCACTGCCCTTGCCGGCAGACGGGATGCGCGTGGCCGTGGTGCTGAGTGGGCGCACCCCCCCGGCTCCACTCCGGTTCACTCTCCTGGAGAACTGAGGGCGGTGCCCTGGGCTCGTCAGCAGGCTCTACCCTGAACCCAGTCCTAGAGTGACAAGAGCCACACCTGCAGGTCTGTTCCACTGACCAGCTGCACAGGACCGAGCTGAGCCACGGACCTTGGTCTGGATTGTGCTGGCTGGTCGTTCTTGCCTAGGTTCACAGGCCAACAGCCGCTGCCCTCCCTTTCCTGCTCATCACCGCACCAGTGGCTCACTCCTACCTGCTGCCGTCACACGCCTGCCAACCTCGTGTTCGGGGGCCAGCCAAGAACTGAGACCCCAGCAGGCCCCCAGTTCCCAGCAGGCAAACTCCCCATTAAACTACTGCTGCCTAGCGGTGTTCTCGAGGCTTCAGAGCCGGGAGAGTGCGGAGAGCTGCTGGAGGGTCTTAGGGGGAGGCTGGCCGCTGTCATTGTACAAACCTCAGAGAGATCAGTTCATGCCCATGACTCTAGCATCCAAGGCGTGTCCGTTTCCAGATAGCAAGTGAGTCAGTTTCCTGACAGAACCAAGTTCAAATCCAACTTTTGCCATGAACTTGCTTTAACGGATAGTAGTATCCACCCCTTAGATTTGTCGTGAGGATTTAATGACTTAATTGATGTAAAGTTGTAAGGACAGTTGTAAGCCCAGCATATACCAAGATATTTGCAGGGGGTTTCAGTCTCAGAACACAAACCGCATGTGCACCAAATGAAGACTTTTTTATTTTCCTCTAACTCTGCTTAATTTTTATTTCAAGCAGGTAAATAATTGGAGACCATGAGGGGTTTTCCCTCCCCCCACCCCACTAGAGGTGGCAGTGACATTCCAGGGCTGAGTCAACACAAGATGGGGTGGGGATGCTGCCTGGTCCTCACTTGTCTGACCCCCGCCCCAGCTTGCTGGGGGGGCCCTTCCTCATTCCCTGCCACGTGAATCCTTGTCCCACAGTCTGGGGGCCACGGGCAACCATTCCAGAGAAAGGTTGGAGACTCAAGGTATCTTGACTCCCCTCCCTGTTTTGGCCACTGCCTTAAACTTTCTCTTATCTCCATTCCCTGAGGCAAAGTGCACGGCCCCTCTTCCAGCAGCGGAGTGTGGAGTAGATGCCTATCAACTGTACATCTGCAGGAAAGTTTGAATAAGTCGTTAAACTTTGGTAGCTTGAACTATCCGCTGGAGACTATTGATACCATGAAAATCAACAAATGTTACAAATGAGGACTCCTTCCTTCTTTCCTTCCTTCCTTCTTTTCCTTTTTCTTTTTCTCTCTCTTTCTCTGTCTCTCTCTGATTTGCCTCTTTGTCTCTCAATGTCTCTCTTTCTTTGTCTCTGTCTCTCTGTGTTTGTCTCTGTCTCTCTGTTACTCTCTGTCTCTCACTGTCTGTCTCCTCCCCAGGGGAGGGAAGTGAGGGGGAGGGAGTGATAAGTTAATATTCTCAAAATATTATTCCTCCATGATACATGCCTCTGCTATGCATTTCCCCTGATTATACAGAAAAATAACTATGGCAAAAGGGAAAAACTTGTTACTGCGGATCCCGGACTGGCTCTTGTTCATTGCCCCCTCTTTACTGAATGGTTGCAGTCAGTTTCTTTTCCAGCTTTTTCTCTGTCATCGGCTAGCTTCTCAACATTTGCGTCCATGCAGTGGGCCTGTTTCTCCCTTCGTTTTAAAACATAGGACTTTAGTCAGTTAAGCTCGCTTTGAATGAGAATGAAAAAAAAAAAAGCACCTCGTTATTTAAGCACCCTCTGAGGAGAATCTTTCTGCAAAGCAAAGAATCCTCTTGTAAGAAATATTGTTATTTTCCACTACTTTTGCAGGTTTGGGTATAGGGACTTAAAAAAAAAAAACCTTTTTATTTTAGAATAGTTTTAGATTTACAGAAATGGAAATCTAAAACTGCATAGATAGTACAGAGTGTTCCTATATACCCCACACCCAGTTTCCCCTATTATTAATTTACATTAACACGGTACATTTGTCACAATTATTGAACCACTGTCGATATATTATTATTCAATGAAGTCCATATTTTACTCAGAGTTCCTTAGTTTCTCCCTGACGTCATTTTTCGGTTCCAGGATCCCATCCAGGACGGCACGTTACATTGAGCCATCCTGTCTCCTTAGGTTCTTCTTGGCTGTGACAGTTTCTCAGACTTCCCTTGTTTTTGATGACCTTGACAGATTTGAACAGAACTGTCGTGGATTTTATGTTTTTTCTCATGAGTGGAAGGACGGGGGTTATAGGATTTGGGGAGGAAGACCATGGAGGCGATATCTCATCCCATCCCATTAAGACCATGCCAACTCCCAACATGACTCATCACTGTGGATGCTGACCTCGATCACCTGGCCCAGGTGCTGGTTGTCAGGTGTCCCCCCTGTAACGTTCCTCTTTCTTCCAGGTGTGGAGTGTTTTTGAGCTGCGTCCATGTGTATGGCGCACAGATCCCATATTTACTTGGGGGACTTCCTGTCCCTGTGTTGTGATTGTCCTTCTGTCTGCATGTCACTTGGATCTGTCTGTCTCAGTGGGGGAATCATTACACAAAGCCCAAGGACTGACTAACACGCTTTCCCCTCCCCTGGTGACAGTAACGCCTCTCGTGTTGGGTCCACACTGCCTCCTAGACAGATTCTCTAGCTCATGCTCTCCAGTATGGTAGCCCCTGGCCACCTCTGGTTATTTACATTAAAGTAAAATTTTTATTGAAGTACAGTTGATTTACAATATTGTGTTAATCTCTCTTGTACAGCGAAGTGATTCAGTTATACATATATATATACATTCTTTTCCATTATGGTTTATCACAAGATATTGAACATAGTTCCCTGTGCTATACAGTAGGACCTTGTTGTTTATCCATCCTAAGGTTATTTACATATCGATTAAACAAAATTAAACAAAAGTTACAATTCAGTTCCTCAGTTGCAGAATCACAATTCAAGAGCTCGGTATGCATGGGTGGTGAACGGCTACCATATTGCACAGCGGAGATTACGGACCATTTTCATGCCATGTTTCCATGATGGCCCCCGCCTCCTTGCCCCACTCCTCCCTCATCCCCACCTCTCTCATTTCCCCAGGACAAATGATGTTATCAGTATTGTTCTCCATGAACCTACAGGTATTGATGCAATCATAGACTGGTGTATCAGGAACTTTTTGTTCTTGTTGTCTTTTTAAAAGCAACATTGTTGTTTGTTTAAAAAAAAAGTCATCATACCCCTGTTTGAGGAAAGCATCCTAAGAAGTTGTTTGGAAAATCTGGGATTTTTGAAGAATGCACTAATCATTCCATCTCTAGACCACTGTTCTAATCTACAGATCCTGGACTTGAGCTGCAGCATCTAGATTTCCAGTCTCCAGCCACCCTGCTCACTTCAGACTGGCTCCTACTGCCAATCCTAATTGGCAAGAGCCAATTCCTTAATATCTACCCTGCTGCTACTGTCTGTCTTGAATTCAGTGCGTTTTATGTACTGACCAACTCCTCGGTCTCAGGTCTGAATTCACAGGGAGCTTCTATCAGTAACAGAGGACCACTCAGTTCAGTCCTGGGTTTTTCCTCCAATCGCATGGCTTGTCCCTACACTTGTGCTATTAAATGTATACAAGTGTATCGAGTTGTACCACCTCCTATATTGTGCAATATTTAATACACTGCACCCTTAAAGCTGGCTATCCATTTATCTTTATTTCAAAAATCTGAACATGGGGCCAGAACTGTTCCCCTTTTTCCTCTGGGCCCCGTTTTCCCCATCCACTATAAGGATGGCTTAGATGGCCCTGACAAATTCTTTCAGCTCAGATATCATGGCTGTGAATTTGTAAGTCTCTTGGGACAAGAACACTTATGTTGGATGTGGGATCCCTCAGTGATTGGTCCCATGGGCTATTTGCTGGGCAAGTGATTTAACCTTTCTGTGCCTCAGCTTCTCCCTTAATAACGGACTCCTTTCCTTATCAGGGCAAGAGGAGAGAGGGAAAGTTCCTCTGCACAGGGTTTCAAACTCAAAGAACTCCAGGAACCAGGCAGGAGTCTTCTGGGTCTTAGGGATGCAATAGAGAAAGATGGGGACAGTGGCAAATAGAACAGTCCCCCACGGGATAGCGCTACAGAGGACAGAGTGAATCAGCTCCGGCCAGCAAAAACGTGGCCCTCTAGTTTGAGACCCTCTCTGCTCTAGAATGATTGATCATCTTGGCAAGGGTCTGAGACATTAGCTAAGACATATTGGGTGTTAGAAGATCCAGGGCAAATCCCAGCTGGGCTACTCAGCAGCTAGACTGGATGCTTGACTGCATGAACTCCAGTTCTTCTACCTGTTAATGGAACTGAACCTCTGTGCCTTGGAAAGTGTATGACGCAGAGTCCAGAGTTAAACCTGCAAATTCAGAGGGCCAGTTAACTGTGTCCAAGACTCCATCCCTCCCCTTTACGCAGTTTCCTTGCCCTGGGAACAAGAAGGCCAGCTGGGGGTGAAGATGGTGAAATGAAGCTTAATGAATAATCCGGGAGACTGGCCAGGGTGTTTGGCAGCCTGAGGTGTCAGGGACAGTGCCTGGCTAACAAATGTGGATCTGGGAGGGGATGGGTCAGTGACTTGGACCCCTCTCCAGCCTCATCTGCTCTCTGATGCAGCCACTCTGGCTTCCTCACTCCATCCTCTTCCAGGTCAGGAGCTCTGGGTCTAAGCCCTGGCTCTGCCCCTGCTGTGTGACCTCAGGAAAATGACCTAGCCTTTCTGAGCCAAATCTGATTCCACAATGTGGAGTTCATTACAATACCTACCTCTCCCAGGGTGTTGTAAGCGTCCTGTGATAGAACGATGTCATGTTCCCAAACTTCGTACATTCACGTGCTGCCTTTGCAATTTTTGCCACACTGTTGTGTCACACCTTTTATAATACTGATAAAGCAACACTAGCAGCAGCAGCAGCAAACACAGGATACTTCCTACTGTTCTAAATAGTTTATATCTGTTAATTTTTTTTTTTTTTTGGCCGCACTGTGCAACATGGGGGATGGTTCTCTGACCAGGGATCGAACCCGTGCCCCATGCATGGGGAGCGCAGAGTCTTAACCACTGGGCTGCCAGCGAAGTCCCCATCTGTTAACTCTTTTGATCCTCACATAAACTCCACTAGGGAAGCAGTATTTTTTTTTCCTACGCACCAAATGGAAATTCAGTATTATAATCAAAACTTCAAAGTCTTCCTCCCATACTGCTTTAATGTAAGGAAAAATAGCTTTTAATTTAATTTAATTTTTGGACAGGAAAGTAGTATCTATTGGTGGGCACGAGTAAGGAGAGGACAGTGCCAAGGCTCTCATGAATGCAGGACCTGCCATTTGTCCAGGGGGCCACGATTAGGGATGTATTCGACCTCACAGTCATCCGGGATGAGCCACTTTTCTGCCACCATGTTTTCAAATTCATCTGCTTAAACTTCGTAAATCCCCACTCCTTGGAGATGTGAATCTTCTGGGGGCCAGGGAACTTGAACTCAGCCTGTGTAGGGCCTCAATCACATGCTCCTTGCTCTGCAGCTCGGTGCGGATGAACATTATGACTTGGCCAATGTGGACCCTGGCCACTGTGCCCTGGGGCTTTCCAAAGGCACCGCGCATACCTGTCTGGAGCCTAGATTGGGGACCGCATGCCGGACATGAATGTCCACTGGAAAGGGCTGTCTCCAAGGTCCCTTAGGGCAACCCATACAGGCAACAAGCTGCATACACTACTGGGGAAGTAGTATTTTATCCCCATCTTACACTTGAGGAACCAACGCACAGAGAGGTTAAGTAACCTACCCAAGCCACAGCCAGTAAGTGCAAAGCTGGTATTTGTACTAGAGGCTGGCTTCAGGGTCTGTGTTCTAATTGTTACTGCCTCTTCATGCCAGAAACTTACTGCTACTATTTAATATTAAAAAAAGAAAAAAACCTCCATTTTTAAACTTTAATACATGCCTTAGCTTCTTCCTAAGCAATAACATCCGTAAAATTATGTGTATTATTTTATATGCACACACACACACACACACACACACACACACACACACACACACACACACACACACAGAGGATATAAATACCCAACTAGTAAAAAACCTTTGGGAATCTCTCATAAACACAAAAGGGCTGGCATACAGTAGGCGTGCAATAAATGCAGCCATCATGCTTCTTGTCCAAACTGAACTATATGCTAAGGCCCCACTCCTCCAGGAAGCCCTCCCTGATCACACCCACCCTCAGCTGCCCTATGGGGACCTTCTGTTCTCTGTTCTCCTAGGGGGTGTTAGGGTTGTCACTGAATTAGTGACTTCCTCTCCCCTCCAGGCTGGGGGCCACCTCAGGGCATGAACTGGGTTTATCACCTCTGTGTCCCCAGTGCCCAGGCCAGGACAGGACACCTGTCAAGGATGGTGTTTGTTTAATGTGAGGATGGGGATGAAACTGCTAAAGTCCTCATCAAGGATCATGACCAAGCAGTTCCTCTTGACCCCAAGTGGCCAGGAGTTAATCATCAAACCCGGGGAGGTCACACACAGGTCAAGAAGGGCACAGACCATCTGGGCTGCCAGGTGCTGCCTGGACCTCACCTCCCATTTGATATATAGGGAAACTGAGGCCCCCCCCCCAAATTAATGTGACCAGCTCAGATTCACCCAGTGAGATGCTGATAGAGACAAGACATGAATGTGATCACGTCATTCCCCTGCCTAAAGCCTTCCATGGCTCCCTAGTGCCCCTGGGATGAGGTTCAGACTCTGGATTGGCACAGGCATCCAGTGGACTCTGGTCCTTGCCCACCTCCTCAGCCCCAAACCCACATGCTGTCCCATCCTTGCCTTTTCTCTTCGAGTCCTCCTGCACATGTCTCTGTTCCTGGAACACCCCATGTTTTTCAGTTTCAGACCTTTGCTTTCCCTGTTCCTGATTCCTGACCCCTCTCAGTCTCCTCCTCCAGGAAGCCTTCCCAGCCCTCAAGGGCCAGGTGAGGTACCTGCTCTGGGCGCCCACAGCCCTACCCCACCTCTTCTTGCCAACATCTGACAGCATTGATCATAGCTGCTCTTCAGTGGTATCTTGGGGCTTCTTGAGGGCAGGGGACATGCTGTCTTGTTTGAAGCTAAAGGTCCCAGGACTTGACACATAGTTGGTGTCCAATAAATATTCTTTGAGTGAATGAATCGGTTGTCAGAGTCATTCATTTGAACAATAAATAATTGTTTGAGTCCCAATGTTGGGTATAAAATATCACAGATGAGGAGGAGCTTCAGAAGAAAACATGCCTTTCTCATGTGACAGATAATAATTGTTCCTTTATCCTTGTTTTCTTGTCTCAGACCTAAGTTGACCTTGACAGTGGTCCAGGGGAAGTGGCTTGGCATTTGGCACAAGCACTGGGCTTGGAGGTGTCTATGTCACAGCAAAGGTGGTCCAGGGTGAGAGCTAAAGGGTGCCCCTCGCTGGCTGGGTGGCCTTGGCTGAGTGAGTCCCCCTCTCTGGGCCTCAGTTTCTTCGTCTGTGAAATGGGACCAGGTAATCACATGTCTCGGACAGCAAACCGGGAGGCAATGAAGGCTGATCTTGTCCCCTTTCTCCTTCAGTGGGGAGCTGTCCCTTTAATACAGGAGGAGGGGCCAAGGCCACAGGAAGCTGCAGGAAGCTGGCAGAGCCAGTGCCCAGGCAGGCTGGTGGGCAGTGGGCTGGGGCTGAGCTGGTTTGGGGACTGTTGAGAAGGAAGGTAAGGGGGTCTGGGGCCCAAATAGGGCCCTGGGGCTCTACGTACATTTGTGAATGTGAGTAGAGGCTAGTCTGGAAAGTTCTGGGGCCAAGTTCCAGCTGAGTGGACAGAAAGTGGGAGGGTGAGACTGTCCGAAGTCCTCCCAGGAACATGGGTTCAGCTCAGGGTGCTTGTGGCCCGTCTGCCTTGGACTAGAAGGCTAGGGATCTGGGACCCTGAGGATCGGGGAGCACGTCCTGATCCCAGTGGGGTGGGGCTGACATTCTGCCAGCCAAGGGGTGGCTGAGGTTTCCCAGCCCTGGCACCAGAGATCTGACTGTTGAGCGTCACCCAGGTGGCCTCTGGGGAAAAGCGTGAGGGACAAGGGAGGTGGAAAAGGTAGTCAGTTGGTCTTTTACCCCGATTCATAGAAGTAGCAGGTGCCCTCCTGGGCGTCTGGGCTTGATAAGGCTGTTGGCAGCTTGGGGTTCACTGACGCCTGCTGTCCTCTTCTGGGCAGTCGGTATAACCAAGAGGGCTGGGGGCGCCTGGGGACTGGACAGGAGCATTTAGCTCCTAAGGACAACCGAAAGTTAAGTACTAAATGCTCACCCCTTTAATGATAATAATGCTAATATAAAAGAGAAAGTAAAGCATGGTGGGTAAGAACACAGATGCCAAAGTGCACTGCCTGAGTTTGAATCCTGGCCATGCCATTTCTAGCTGTGTGACCTTGGACAAGTTACTTAACCTCTCTGGGCCTCAGTTTCATTGTCTATAAAGTGGAGTTAATAATTGAACCTATCTCAGGGTCATTGTAATGATTATATGAGATAAAATATAAGGTGGTTGGTATAGTGCCTGGCTCAAAGTAAGTCCCATATAATTATTAGCTATTATTATATGTGAAGCAGAGTTGATGCCTTTACTTTGTGGTCTCACGTAATCATCACAATGATCCTGTGATGTACAAGCTCTTCTCCCAGTTTGTTGTGTGGTTAGTTCCTTTGCATTTTTCAGGTTTCAGTTTTAATGGTCACCTCCTCCAAAAGGCCTTTCCTGACCTCCTGACCCAAAGTAGGTCCCCTGTTCTTCTCTTCAAGACTCCGTATATCCCTGTTTCCCTTTTAGCAGTTCTCACCATTTCTGATTGTTTGTCTATACAGTTATTTGTTGAATGTCGATCCCCTTCTGAGATTATAAGTCACCCCCAGGAGTAGATATTTGTCTGGTTCACCATGGTGTCCCCAGTTCCTAGGTCAGGACCTACACCTTGGAAGCATTCTAGAGTAACAATGAGCCTACCAGCACTGTTAGAAGACCCCAGTGAGATAATGCCTCCAGAAGACTCAGTCAGTTTCTGGTAATTGGATTCCACAAAGGATAGCTATTATTATTATTACTATTATTATTAATCTGCCCCAAAACCTGTGAGTTGGGATGTTATTATTCCCATTTTACAGAAGGGGAAATAGGCACACAGAGGTTGAGACACTTGTCTGGGTCACACAGCCAAGAAGTCATAGCTAGTTTCTAACTTTGGTCTCTGATTGACCCCAAAGCTCACATTCTTGGGCTCTGGGGCTGAGGTGAGGCCCAGGGCTGGGTATGAGGGATTTGGGTGACCCGTGGGCTACCCTCCCCCAATGCCATGCCCCGCTTAAGAATTGTCCTGGATGGAACTGGGTGGAGGTGGTTCAGGCTTTGCCATGCCTGGGGAACCCCAGGGCCATCCCAACAAAGGCCCAGAGTCAAATCCAGGGACAGGAGACCTGGAAACCTCTGAAGCGGGGAGCCCAGCTCTCGACTAAGCAAGGGTGGACGAGAAACTTGGGCTTGTGGTGGGCGGGGGAGGTTGCAGCGCTCCGCCTAGTGGCAAATAATGGAACTGCAGCCCCACTATTGGGCGGCCCAATGCTTTTCTGCGCCAGAAAAAAAAAAGGGAGGTGAGTGGGAGGGCAGAGCGTTTGCTCCTTAAAAAAAAATCCTTCTATTGTTCTCCCTTCTAATGTCCTCCCTCTCTGCTTCTCGCCCTTACACACTGGTTCATTCACTCACTCACTCATCCGCACTCTGGCTTAAAACTTCCCAGCGGCTTCCCATAGCAAGTAGAATTAGAATAATATCTCAACTTTCACCGTGGGCTGGAACGCCCTCCCCAACATCCCTGACCACCTCTCCTCGCTCGCCTCCTACTCTCACCTCCACCAGTCCCTTCTCTCAGCACCAGGAACGCTCTAAGTTCATTTCCTTCAAGGCAGTGGTTCTACCTGCTGTTCCCCCTACAGAACGCTTTTCCCTTGCTTCTCTTCTCGTCATTCATCTCAAAGTTCCCCCTTCGAGAACTTGCAGGTCAAAAGAAAGTAAATTACCTCTCAACCAACCAAAAATGCACAAAACCCTAAACCATCACCAACAGCAAGACGGGTGGTTTATTACATTTAATGAGATGATTGGAAATTTGAACACTTAGCAGATATTTGATGATATTAAGAAATCATTTTAATATTTTTAGACGTGATAATGGCGTTGTGATTACATTAAAAAAAATAAACATCAGTGAGGCATAATTTCCATAAAATAAAATTAGCTTACTCAAGGTTAGAATTTGAAGAGTTTGGACAAATGTATACTGTTCTGAAACTGTGGCTACAATGTTTAAAAAGAGTTCTTTGCTTTTAGAGCTACATGCTGAAATATTTACAGAAGAAATAATATGGGAGGAAATTTATAATAATCATAAAGGAGGAAAAAATAATAATACAGCAAGGAGGATTAGGCACAGATATGGAGAAAACAAGGCAGGCCACGTGTTGATGATTGTTGAAACTAAGTGATGGCTACACGGGAGCTTCGTCAGACAGTTCTTGACACTTTTGCTGTGTTTAAATTTTCCATAATACAAGTTTTAAAAAAAGTTTCTTTCCTGGGAGACGGCTTTGCTGACCACCCTTGCTAAAATAATACCCTCCCCTCTAGGTCACTCCTGTTTGAAATTCTGTGGTTCTGTCTCCCCAACTAGACCGTGAGCTCCGGCAAAGCAGGGGCTGCCTCTGACGTGTCCCCTGCTGGGACCCAAAACCTGGAACTGCCTGGCACATAGTAGGTGCTCAGTAATGTCTTTTGAATGAATAATGAATGATGAATGAATGAATTCTCCCACTCTCATTCATTCATCACCATATTGGCCACGTTCTCCATCCCCAGCGCTGTGAGCAGCCCCAGTTACAGAAGAAAAGAGCCCCTAGTCCAAACCTCCCTGTCCAGCTGGTGAAAGTGAGGCCCAGAGAGGCGCGGATACTTCCCTGGAGCCTCACAGCTTGGCAGCCATATGGCACTAAGGGCGCCAAGCGGAGGAGCTTCTCCCTCTCCCCGTTCCCCGTTCTGGTCACAGGGACTCTTGGCTGGAGCTGCCTGGGCTATGATGTTTGTGCCCTCCTGCAGGCCCTCTAGGTGGTTGCTGGCATGGAGGGCCCTCTGGCGGAGTGCGCCAAGGGTGAGCACTTCCACATCGTCACACCTCTGCTGGAGAGCTGGGCACTGTCCCAGGTGGTGGGCATGCCTGTCTTCCTCAAGTATGAGAACGTGCAGCCGACTGGCTCCTTCAAGATCCGTGGCATTGGACGTTTCTGCCAGGAGGTGAGGGTGTGTGGGCAGGAGGGGAGAGTGAGGTTGTACAGGTGGAAGGGGACAGCTGTGGGCAGGACGAGGGGTGGGGAGAGTTGGCCTCCATGACACCTGCTTGGGTCAGCCCCCACCCACATACCTTGTCTTCCCAGGTGGCCAAAAAGGGATGCAGACACCTGGTGTGCTCCTCAGGTGAGCCCACCCCTTTCTACTTCATGCGGGTCCTCAGGGCTGGGTTGGGGGAGGAGGACCTGGCTGGAGCAGCAGTAGATGTCCAGGGCTTGGCCTCTTTTTTTTTTTGCGGTACGTGGGCCTCTCACTGCCGTGGCCTCTCCCGTTGTGGAGCACAGGCTCCGGACGTGCAGGCTCAGCGGCCATGGCTCACGGGCCCAGCCGTTCCGCGGCATGCGGGATCCTCCCGGACCGGGGCATGAACCCGTGTCCCCCGCATCGTCAGGCGGACTCTCAACCACTGTGCCACCAGGGAAGCCCCTCTTTCTTTTCTTTTTTGTAAATAAATTTATTTGTTTGTTTTATTTTGGCTGCACGTGGGCTTTCTCTAGTTGCGGCGAGCAGGGGCTACTCTTCGTTGCGGTGCGCGGGCTTCTCATTGCGGTGGCTTTTCTTGTCGCAGAGCACGGGCTCTAGGCGCCTGGGCTTCCGTAGTTGTGGCACGTGGGCCTCAGTAGTTGCAGCATGTGGGCTCAGTAGTTGTGGCTCGCGGGCTCTAGAGCACAGTCTCAGTAGTTGTGGTGCACGGGCTTAGCTGCTCCACGGCATGTGGGATCTTCCCGGACCAGGGCTCGAACCCATGCATGTCCCCTGCATTGGCAGGCGGACTCCCAACCACTGCGCCACCAGGGAGGTCCTTGGCCTCTTCTTAAAGGTCCAGTCTCATCAAGGTCATGGTCAGATGGCTGCTTTGTATGTCCTCTCCCAGCCCCCTTCCCATCATTCAAGCCTCCTGGTAGTAAGTGATAAAACCGCAATCATGCGGGTTTAAGTTACAGGCTCCAAGAATTGAAGAATTCTTGGGATAATTGGCTTTCAGGCGCAGCTGGACCCAGGAGCTCTCCTCTGTATCTCTCCTTTTCTTGGTTTGTCGTTCCTCTGTACTAACTTTACTCTCATATAGACCACATGGTAGCAAGATGGCCATCCGGAGTTTTAGGCTTGCCTCCTACCATCCTACCAACCCTGGTGAAAAGGGAGTACCCCTTCCCAATGGCCTCATCAATCCATGAATTGGTTTTTTTGGCCCAGCTTGTCCCATGTACTCATCTCTGAACCAATCATGGTTCAGGTGAGTGCGTTCTCTGATTGGCTCCACATAGATCATGTGTCCACCTCTGGGGCCAATGGTGGGGCATATAAGTGTCGGGAAGGCGTGACTCCCAAAGGGGAATGGAGGGGGTGGGAGAGCAGTGTGTCAACAGGCTAATGCAAATGCCCACAGCCCCCCCTTCTACTGCCTCCACAGGGGGTAACGCAGGCATCGCTGCCGCTTACGCTGCTCGGAAGCTGGGCATCCCAGCCACCATTGTGCTCCCCGAGGGCACCTCTCTGCAGGTGGTGAGCAGGCTGCAGGGGGAGGGGGCCGAAGTTCAGCTGACGGGAAAGGTAAGGACCTCAAGAAGGGGAGACCAGCTGAAGGGAGCTGTTCCCCCTTTACTCCCTCCTCAGCCCCAAGAGATCCTGTTTCCTTTTCCGTTCTGTGAATTGTGCCTGGGACCCAGTCATCCCCGAGGATGGCTGAGCTGAGGGGTGAGTGGGATGTGTTGTGTATTAAGGGCTGGGATCTGTCAACTTGCCTCTCCCCACCTCGAGGAGACTTTTCCTGTGTGATCCCAAGAGAAGCAGGAGGCTGGTGGTTACCAGGAGTGTATCTGTCTCCCTGCACCCTCACTAACACTTGGTACTATCCACTTAAAATTTTTGCCTTTCAATAAGACAAAAAGTATAAAGAAAGATGGTGACAGCATCATCCCCCATTCTGAGGCCACCCCGAAATGAAAGGATATTCATCTGATAAGGATATCATTGGTTCACTTTGTTACCCAAGAAACAGAGACCCAAACATGTCATCCTTCCCCCCTCCTGGGAAGAAGAAGAAAAAAAATCCATCCATCCATCATCCCTGGAAAACAGGCTTTTAAAAACCATCAAGGTTAAAACTAAAAGCCATATCATGGTACCCAAAAGCTGGTCTCCAAATACTTAGTGTATACAGTTTCCTTCCTGCCTGCCTGCTTTTCTGTCTTCCCTTCTCCTTCCTTCCTTCATATATTCATCCATTCATTCATTCACTCACTCATTCATTCAACATCCTTCCGTCCATCACCCTTTCTCCCTCCCTCTGCCTTCTTTTCCACCCCTCCATCCGTCCATCATCCATCCAACAGATATTCATTGAGCACAGACCATGTGCCTGCACTATGTTAGGCAGTGCTAAGAATACAGAGGTAATAAGACGTGGTCTCTACTCTTACAAAGCTCCAAATATTGCTGGGGAGACTCGCAGGTAACCAGATGATGAGAATAGAACATGATGGGTCCTGCCTGGATTGTAGAAAGCACAAGGCATCCATTTGTCCCCTTGGAAGCCTCTGCCTTTGTCCCAGGAGGCTGCTGGGTCCACACCAGCTCTGGTCTCACCCTCGGGGGTCTCCTCAGCCCACTGGCCCCTGGAGCCATCCAGGAGACCTCAGGCTCTGCTCCAACCTCCATAGCCGTCTGACTCCCGTCTTCTGAGGGCCTCGGTTTCTCTTTAGGTCTGGGACGAGGCCAATCTAAGGGCACAAGAGTTGGCCAAGAAGGACGGCTGGGTGAACATCCACCCGTTTGACCACCCCCTGATATGGTAAGGCTGGTGCCCCTCTCCCCATGGAACTCAGCACTGAGAGACCCTCGTTGAGTCAGGGTCCTCCCGCTGGACAGAGGGGAAACTGAGGCCCCAAGAGGAGAAGAGGCTTGGAAGCCAGGCACGTGGAGGTCCAGACCCCGCCTCTGCCACTTATGACCTGTGTGACTCTGCAAAGCATCTCACCACCCGTGCCTCAGTTTCCACGTGTGTAAAATGGAAATGCTAATAATAAATCCCCTTGACTGAGTGTGTACTTTGGGACACATTCCATCCGTTTAGTCTTCCCCAAAGCCCTAGACATGGTTTTTTTAATGCCCATTTTACAGGTGAGGAAACTGAGGCACAGAGGGGTCAAGCTCCTTGCTGAAGATTACACAGCTAGTAAGTGGCAGAGACCTTGGGTCCCAGGTCCAGGACTTGAGTTGGGCTGGTTCTGAGTGTTACTCTGGTCTCCCCTTAACCAGACACAAGAACGCTGCCTCTTTCCAGCGTTGTGGAATGGATTAAATGGATTGAGAATGTGCCTGGGAGGTTGATGAAAGGCGGAAAGAATGAGTGAATGAATAACCTGAGTGGATGAAAGCTGAGTGAACTAAGCGTGGCAGGGTCTCCCCTCCACGTGCCATGGGTGGGGAGGCGGATGGCGACGCGGGGAGTCTGTGTGGTTGTGAGCCTGTGGGACTGGGGCCTCCCTCACCCCTGCTCCTCTCTCCTGCTCCCTTATCCTGCAGGGAAGGCCACGGGAGCCTGGTGCGGGAGCTGAAGGCAGTGCTGGGGACCCCACCGGGTGCCCTGGTGCTGGCAGTGGGGGGCGGAGGCCTCCTGGCCGGGGTGTCAGCTGGTCTGGCGGAGGTGGGCTGGCAGCACGTGCCCATAATTGCCATGGAGACCCAAGGGGCACACTGTTTCAATGCGGCCGTTAAGGCAGGCAGGCTGGTGACACTGCCGGACATCACCAGGTAGGCATAGGCTGGGGGCATTTGTGGGGCGCTAGGCTGCCCTAGGACCTCCCAGTGCCACTTAGTGGAAGTGGGGCACTCAAGGGGGTCACCTTTTTTTTTAATTAAAAAAAGTTTTTTTTTGGCCACACCATGGCATGCGGGATCTTAGTTTCCTGACCAGGGATCGAACCCATGTCCCCTGCAGTGGAAGCACAGAGTCTTAACCACTGGACCACCAAGGAAGTCCCCTCAAGGGGGGGTCTCCTTAATCCTGCATGGCTGATCTATAGGACTTTTCATTCCCCGCTTAAACCCATCAGTGTGTTCCCTACGCTCTCAGGCCCCAATCAGACTCCTCCCCATCCCACTTCAGCCGCTGGCCCGTCTTCCTGTCCCTTGAAGGGGTCATGCTCTTTCCTCCCGCCATGCCTTTGCACGGGCTGTGTCCTCGGCCCAGAAGTCCTAGGGTTCCCTCTTCTTCTTCTGGCTGTTTTTTCTCCCCTCAGAGAGATTCTCCCCACAACCCTGTCATCGGGGTTTCCCCTCCCAAGTTCTCCCTCATAGTGTCTACCTACAGTGGGCATTTACTTACTTGTTCTTGCGTTTCCTTACTCACTGCTGTCTCCCCTCCCAGACTTGGTTCTTGATAACAGCAATAACAATAATTGCAACCGACACTTCTGTAGAACTCACTATCTGTCAGGCTCTATTCTAAGCACTTGTAATGTTTTAGCTCATTGTCTGCGACAACGTCGTGAGCCTATTGTTATTAGCTATTGTTATCAGCTATTGTTATTAGCCCAGTTTTTCAGATGAGGAAACTGAGGCTCAGGGAGGCGAGGTGACTTTTCCAAGGTCACACAGCTAGTTTAGAGCCAGGGTTTGAAACCAGGCAGCCTGGTACCAGAGTCCGTACTCTGGGCCACTTAGGGCTCAGAGCCAGTTCTTATGAGCTCAGCAAAGCCTCTCCCAGGCCTGAAACACTGCCTAGCTCAGGGAAATACCAGCAGGTAGGTGATCCCAAGCACGGAGGTAAAGAGCGTGGACTCTGGAGCCAGACTACCTGAATTTGAGCCCACATTCTGCTATTAACTAGCTGTGTGTCCTAGAGCAAGTTACTCAACCTCTGTGAACTTCAGTTTCCTGACCTATAAAATGGAACTCATACATTTCTAACTCCAAGGGACAGCATAAGGATTAAGACAGAAAATCCAGGGATTTCCCTGGCGGTCCAGTGGTTACAGCTCCGTGCTTCCACTGCAGGGGGCTCAGGTGCGATCCCTGGTTGGGGAACTAAGATCCCACATGCTGCACGGCACAACCAACCAACCAAACAAACAAACAAACAAAACCCCTGTCGGAAAATCCGAGCATCCAGCACCTTGGAAACATTCAGTGAATATTAGCTATAGCGTAGACACGGTAAATGGTTATTAATGAATAAAATGAAAAAATCATTTTCTAGGCTTGGCTTTCTGGGGTCTGTGCAAGAACAACACAGTCACGGCTGCACAGCCAGAGGGGGTGATGTGCATTCACCAGCTGTTCACGGGACACACAATTTCTGAGTGCTGCCTCTGAGCCAGGCGCTGCTCGAGACTCTTGGAATGCTGGGCCCCCGGCCCATTGCAGGATGGGAGGGGGGCCCGGGGCTGGGGAGGGTTGGGGCTGTGCGGGGAGTAGACTTGAGTCCCCAGCTCTTCTCCGCACCCCTGCCCTCCCTGCCCCGCCTGCCCGCTCCTGCAGTGTAGCCAAGTGCCTGGGTGCCAGGACGGTGGCTGCACAGGCCCTGGCGTGTACGAAGGAGTTCAAGGTCTTCTCTGAGGTGGTGGAGGATGTTGAGGCCGTGAGCGCTGTGCAGCGGTTCCTGGGTGAGTAAGCACTGCCCCCCACCCGGGCTCAGAAACCAGCAAAGTCCCTGGATCCCCTGGAGAGGGTGTGCTCTCTCTTGCCTGTATCCTCAGTGCCTATCGCAGGGCTGGATATACAGTAATCATGTAGTAAGTGCACGTTGAGTGGATGGAAAGGGTAGGGGTGAGGAAGGGGTGTGTCCTGCTGTCTCTAGCCTCCGGACTTCTGCACCCACTCTTCTTCCCTCTTGCTGCCCATCCTGGCCCTGCTCCCTATTGGTTTCATGTAACTAAGGGCTACTCGGCTATCATGGCACCTCCTCCAGGAAGCCTCCTCTGATCTCTCACCCCCACCCCACCTGGGTTGAAGACTTCCTATGCACCAATCCCAACAGTCTCATAACTGCCAGATTCTTATCCAACTACATCGCTAGACTGTGAACTCTATGAGGGCGGGGGCTGGTGTGTCTTGTTCATTGTTGTGTCCCCAGGGCCTTCCTAGCACTGGGCCTGGCAGGGAGGGGGCGCTCAATAAATATTTGTTGAGTGAATGGATGAATGTATGAGTGAGTGGAAAGGTGGATAATGAATAGGTGGATGGGTGGGTGGATAGACGGTTGGATTGATGGGCAGTGGATTGACAAATGACATGGATGAAATGGATGGAAGGATGGGTGGACACGTTGATTAATGGACACATTGATGGATGGACAGACAGACAGTCAAATGATGGATAGGGGATGAATGGATGGATGGATGAATGGATGGATGGATAAAACAATGATTGATAGATACACTGATAGATGGACAGACAGACAGTCTAATGATGGATAGAGGGAGGGATGGATGGATGGAGAGATGAAAGGCGGATGGATGGAGGGATAGATGGTCAGATTGATGGATGGAGAGAGAGTCAGACAAATGATGGATTGCGAGATGGGTGCCTGGATGGCTGGCTTCATGGAATTGCAGTGCCCAGAGCCTGCTGAGCAGTAACTGGTTCTTCCTCCCTTTCCCCCCTCCACCCCCGTTCCCCTGCTCTGGGCAGACGATGAGCGAATGTTGGTGGAGCCTGCCTGCGGGGCAGCCTTAGCCGCCATCTACTCAGGCCTCCTGGGGAGGCTCCAGGCTGAGGGCCGCCTGCACCCTTCCCCGGCCTCAGTCGTGGTCATCGTGTGTGGAGGCAACAACATTGACAGTGGAGAGCTACAGGCTCTGAAAGCCCAGCTGGGCCAGGGCTGAGGGCTCCTGGTTTAGGAGGGCCGGCTGGTCCCTAGTGATCCCCAAGAGGCTCCTGGACACCCCTGGAGGGGGTTGCTGGCTGAGGGGCCTCTGTGCTCATGGATGGCAGTGGCAGCTGCCCTGTGCTGCTACGCTGGCTGCCTCCTGCAGGAAGCCCTCCTGAACTCCCTTTGGCTTCCCTGCAGCTCTGGCCAATAAACCCTTTCTGAGTTGGGCGTGTAACTCCAGCAGGTCCATTTTTTCCGCCTCCATGAACTCAGAGAAAGCACACAGCAGCCTGATGCCAGTGCTCTGATGAAGTGACTCTCTTCACATGACACAGCTTGTGCAACAAAGCCAAGAATTCAGAACTCCGGTTCCTAAGGGAATCCGGCCATGCTGAGCTCCTAACCGGGCTTCCCTTCCCTGGCGGACCTGCTCAGGAAGGGGAGGGGGACATTCTGTCACTTCTCAGGCCTGGGCTGGTAGGACAATATTACCAATCTTTATCAAGTGCTTGTCATGGGCCAGAAATGCTTCTAAGAACTTTCTATTCCTTGGCTTCTTTAACGTTCACAAAGGCACTATGAAGTAGAAACCATTATTATCGTCCCTGTTCTACAGATGGGGACACTGAGGCATGGAAAGGTGACATAACTCACTCGAGGTCACACAGGCTGGAATGTAGCCCGGCCAGTTTCAAACCCTGTGATTTTCGACATGACTCTGTATTTCTTGGACCTCCGCCTTCTTTGTGTGGTGGGACATTGGAGAAGGAGGTAGGGCCTCCAGGTCGGTCTGGACACAAGGAGGGTGGACACTGGTCCTGAAACTGGGCACCTGCAGCCCCTGGGAAGGATCTCTTCAGAAACCGAGAGAAAAGTAGAATCCTTTGTGGCCACCAGGGGGCAGCAAACTGTCTCCAATGGGGAAGCCCGGCTCCAGGCAGGTGAGACCTGCCCCAGGGTCTTCCTTGACTCTACCCAGCCGGGGAGTGCTGAGGTCCCAGAGGCGAATGGGCCCGCACAGTCTGGGCATGGGGGGAGCCCTATCCAACCCCTCCCAGCGCTGCAGGAAACAAGGCTCAGAGAGGGTGGGGGCCACCCTGTGTCACAGCCCATGGCAGAACCCAGCTTCCGGCTCCCGCTGAGGGGCTGCCTCATGAGGGCTGTGTGACCTTGGGCAAGTGCCTTCTCCTCTCTGGGCCTCAGGCTGCCCCTCTGTGCTGGAGGAGGCCCACTTGCTGCTTCCCACCTCCTTTCCTGTGGCCAAACTGTTCCCTCCACCAGGTGTGGCTGAGGATTTGAGAGCAGCAGTGGCCTCCCTCTGCTTCTCCCGCTGCTTCGGTTTCATCCTCCCTTTGACCGTAGACGTCCACCTCGGTTGCCAAGGTTGTCCCTCCAAAAGGCTCCAGGACCCAGCCCTATGTCCTTGTGGGTTCCTGGAATAGACACTGAGCGCTCCAGAGCGGGACACAGCCAGGCTTGAGCCTGAACTTTGCTCCTACTCACTACCACAGTGACCTTGAGTAAATGATGGTCTGGTTCAGTACCTCAGTGTTCTAATTAGTAAAATGGGTTGTTTGCAGATTCCGCCTAGGACCCGGCACAGGTGTCGTCTTTCAGTAACTGCTAGTTCTTACCATTTCCTGAGTGTTCCTCCTGCAACAGTGAGGGGTGCAGAGGAACTAGTAGTTATTCTTGTGTTGAGCACCTACTGTGTGCTTCGGGTCTCAGCAGTCATTTCAGTTAATCCTGCAGTAACCTATGTGGTAGATACTATTATAATCTTCATGTTTGCAAATGAGGAAACTGAGGCACAGAGCAGTCAAGCACTTACTCCAAGTCACACAGCTGAACTGGAACGCTGCTATGCAAACACCTGGACTTGTGCCTCTAACCACGACTGCTCTCCTACCACCTTTCCTTTGCTTAAGCCATGCCTCCTGCATGCCATGCCCTCTACGCTTCTAAATCCTACACATTCTTCGAAGCTCAGTGTAAAGGCAGCCTCCTCCCTGAAGCCCCTGGGATTGCTTCAGCCAGAGACCGTCTCCCCAACCCCACACTCCTCCAGGTGAGTGGCAGAGCCCGTCTCCACTCCAGGTGCTCTGTCTCCCACTCAGGCTTCCTGTCCTTGGCTGCACTCTTGGGAGACCTTTCAGCTGCCATTTGCTCCTCTCCTGGTCTCGGCAAGCTTGAGATAAGAACCCGAGGGGCCTGTTGACCCTGTTCAGATAACACATGTCAATTACCTTGGAGTAGCCCTTCCTGGTTGACATCCAAGGAATGCCAAGGGCAGGGCAGAGGCACAGGGAGAGAGCAGGACGTGGATGGTTGAAGCTGAGGTGATGGTTGTTATGACCTGATGTAGCAGGATGGGCACTGGAGCTGAGAAACTATTGCCATTCTGCCTTTGCCCTCCTGGACCACTCAGTGGGGGAAATGGGGAGCCTATGAAGAGCGTCCTGGGAGCACGAGATTTTCTGTATTGGTCCAGGGCTCTGTGGAGAGCACTGAACACTGGGTCACCAGGTGTGTGTACCTGCCTGAGATACACCCAGCTTCCCCATCCCAGCTGGGGCCCCTCTCCTGGGAGGGGGGGCCCTTTGGTTCCCTGTGGGTTCTACCAGCCGAGGTTCCCTCTGTCTTCTCATCAGGTGGACTCTAAAACCCCTGCCTCCAGAGGCTGCCTCCGTCTAGTCCTTCACTCCAGCCTTAAGCCAAGGTGACGGTTGAAATCCAGCCTTTGGTTGGCAAAGGGGGTGTTTTTACCCCAGAGCTGGCCCCAGGCATGGCAGGGGCATGGGAAGGCGGACCAGGGTTATGCCACTGCTGCTCTCCTTTCTCCAGCCTGGGCAAGAGCCCAGTACAAAGCAGATACGTGCTCCAGTACCTTCAGAGAAGGGTCTGACCCTCAGTTGTGGACACGATGACTCAGACTGGCTTTATGTCCCAAGTCATCTGTGCATGGCTGTGTGCTTTTGTACCTGTGGGCATGCATGTATGTTTGTGTCCATGTGTGGGAGAGTGCATGCACTCATGTATTTATGAGGCAACACTTGCAATTCATTGAAGGATTTCCCTCAAACCGTGTAGAGCTTCACATTTTTGCACTTGGGACTTATAATCCAGTCACTAGCCAGGCATCAAACTCAGATGTATACGATGAGGCAGGTTGGGGGCTAGACATTAGGGAGTGGTGGGGATTGGAGCAAACGGGGAAGCTCCTATTCTGCCTAAAGGAGGTGGCCACTGCTCAAGTTTATCCAATAGCAGGTCCAGCATAACAGATCCCCTAATTGCTTGGTGTTAGCTCAGATTCAAAGCAATTTAGGAAAAGCCTGCATATTTATAAAAAGGCTCTGGACAGGTCCTGCAGGGAAGGAGGAGGAACCTGTGACCCCAACCTCAGCCAATCCAAGCACTGCATTCTCTCTGGCCATGGTGACTGGTTCAGGGCAGGCCCAGGAGCCAAACTGTCCAATCAGAGCAGCTCTCAGGATGTGAGCTGGGAATTGTTTGGCAAATTCTGGAGACATGTTTGATTGCCACAACTGGGTTGGGGGAGCGTGCCCCTGGCACCAGGTGGATGAGGTCCAGGGAAGTTGCCCGACACCCTACAATGCACAGGATGGCCCCCACGGCAAGGAGTAACTGGACCTTAGAGCAGTAGAGCCAAGGTTGGGAAACCCTGTGTTAGGCAAATCTCATCTCTTCTGGACCTTTTTCTTGGGAGGGGGGAGGTGTCTCTGGATTATTTCTATTTGTGTATTCCCGGGAGATGGCATGCTGTTTTAATTGTTATCACTTTATCAAGCAACTACTCAATGCCTGGGAGGAGTCCCTGTCTTACACATGAAGAAAGGGATGCTGAGAGAGAGGCAGAACCCAGGCCCACTCCAGAGTCAAGGACCCTAATTACCATAACAGCCAGAGTAGCCAGGGGTTCCACAGTGGAGGAAAGGAGGCAGGTGGAACCCCGGTCCGCCCCCTGTAGAACCTGGTTCGCTGAGCTGTGATGACGGGCAGGTAGTGAACCCAATGAGGCAACGCATCTCACCAAGTCCCTAAACCCACTGGACTGCTTTTTTTTTAAAAAAAAGTTTATTTATTTATTTGGCAAGCCGGGTCTTAGCTGCGACTTGCCAGCTCCTTAGTTGTGGCAGGCGGGCTCCTTAATTGTGGCATGCGAACTCTTAGTTGCAGCATGTGGGATCTACTTCCCTGACCAGGGATTAAACCCGGGCCCCCTGCATTGGGAGCGTGGAGTCTTAACCACTGTGCCACCAGGGAAGTCCCTGGACTGCTCTGAAGAAGAAACTTCTGGAAAATTTAAATGATCCCACCAACACCTCACCAGGGTAGCGGCTGAATTTACGGAATCCGTTTACAGAAGCTCTTTATATGAAGCTGGGGTTATTGATCCTAGTTTATAGCAGAAGAAACAGGTTTAGAGAAGCAGCGCCAGGAGCCTCCAGTCACACAGCGGGTTGATCTGTTTCCTAAGTGTCTTAACCTTTTGGTTAGTTGAGATAGGATGGTTAAGAAAGCTTCTTTGAAAAGGTGACATTTGAGCTGAGGACTGAAGGAAATGAAGGTGTATGTGGGGGTGTATGGGGGAAGAGCAGAGGGAACAGCATGTGCAAAGGTCCTGAGGTGGGAGCCTGTGAGGAGGCCACTGTGAATGCAGAGGGAAGGGCAAGGGAGAGAAAGTAGATGATGGTGGAAGATGGACAGGGAGGTAAGGAGTGTGCATGGGTGGAGGGAAGGGCCACCAGATCACGAAAGGCCTTGTGGGCTGTGGTCAGTACTTTGGTGTTTACTCTGAGGACGATGAAGAGCCCTAGGGGAGTGGAGCATGAGACCATATCCCTGCCTCCCGTCTCCCTCCGCTCTGTCCCCAGCCTCGATCTTCATCTCCTGTTCTGAGAAACCTTCGCTTACGATTGGTGCTCGCCTCACCACCGACTCGAATCTCCTGGATCAGGCGGGTGCAGCCATGCCCCCCAGCTGCTGAGAGTGTTGGCTGCTGACGGCCCACAGCTGCCCCCTTCCCCAGAGAACAGCCAGTGGGAGCCACTGTGTTCAGAGATGCAGTCTCTCCGGCAACCTCAAGGTGGGGGCAGCTCTGTGGTCCCATCCACAGAGCAGAGCTCCCCGTGGGATGAGGCTGAGACCCGATTCCGCCTGAACCCTCCCCTCCTCCTGTTCACCTCCCATCCCCTTCTACTCTTGATAAATCACGTGCCAAGAACCCCCATCTCAGGCTCTGCTGGTGGAAAACCCAACGTAAATGGGTTTTCCCATTTACCCCCATCCCACTGGCTTCTCCCTTCCCCAGTGTTTGTGCTTTTTAAACTCCACCAAAAATGTCACGGGCAGGTTTCTTGCCTGGTTTCCAAACTCCCTGATAAATTCCACTGGCTGGGCAACCCCAGGAGAGGTTTTCTGGAGCAAGGAACCCCATAAATCACCCTGCTGCCATTCCGGCGTGGGCAATATCTTATGTAAAAAGGTGTTTCTGGGAGCGCCACGGGCAGGAGAATCCTATTACAAGCCGCCCCATTAATTATGAAGAGTCAAGTCGACCCTTTGCTGTGATTTTTTATCTTAAGTCCGAAAACTGATTGCCTTCACCAATCCTTCCCCTTCCCAAAAAACCCTAAAGAATAAAATAAATGTTTGAAGAATAAATACCAAAGTTTCTCCTTTTAGGGGAGAACCAGCAGAGAGACAGAGAGAGAGGGAGAGAGAAAGTGGTGGGAAGGGGTCTTTTTTCTTCCTTTTAAGGTAAAAGTTATCGAGAACTCAGCCTGTGCAGGGCATATTCAATTTTCCGGACTCCTTCACCCCAGGAAGTGGGTGCTGTCATTCGTCCCACCTTACAGATGAGGGAAACTGAGACTTGCCTGAAGTTACGTGCTAACCCTTTCTTCTGAGGTGGTAAGGTAGGCAGAGAATGGGCCAGGCTGGGTATTTGAAGACCTGGGTTCAAAGCCTACCTCCGCTTCTTACTAGCTAGGACCCTGAGGAGATGAATTAACCTCTCTGAGCCTCAAAATTCTTCTCCTGCAAAATGAGGAATAAAGCCGGGAAGGCTTCCAGGGAGAAGACATGCGACAGCAAACACAGAGGGCAGAAGCTGGGCATGTCCCTTCCCCGGGTGACTAGCAACCTCCCCACGGGCCTTCCTGCCACCAGTTTTGAGGCTGTCCTCACTCCCATCCCCAACCTATTTCGTACTCAGCAGACAGAATAGATTTTTTGGTTTGTTTTTTTTGGATTTTTTTCAGCTGCACCGTGCAGCACGTGGGATCTTAGTTCCCCGACCAGGGATCGAACACGTGCCCCCTGCAGTGGGAGCTCAGAGTCCTAACCACTGGACCACCAGAATAGTCTTAAGCCCAAGGCAGAGCATCACCCCTTCTGCTGAAACCCTCCCGTGCCCCTGGCTGCATTTCAGATAAAGGTCTGACCCCTCACCTAGGCCCACAGGGCCCCATGTCATCTGGTTTTTGTGGACCTTTGGGGTCTCAGCCCCTCCTTCTTTCCCCCAGCTCCAGACTCCCTGAATTGCAGCCACACCAGTGTTTTTCTCTTCCTAGAACTCACCAAGCTTGATCCTGTCTCAGGGCCATTGTCAGTACTGTTCCCTTTGCCTGCCACACCCTTCCAGAGCTCAGCAAAGTTGGCAACTTCTCATTCAGGACTCGACTCAAGTGTCACCTCCTCAGAGAGGCCCTCCTGACCCACTGCCTGCCACTCAGGGCCAGGACGAGGGTGAGGCGAGCAAGGGACTCACTTTGGGAGGAAAATGGAAGGGGTGCCACAAAACTCGAAATCAATTTACAAAAAGGAAGAAAAAAACCTCAGAAATCAAGAAAAAGATTGTAATAAAACAACTTTAAAATGAAAATTAAGGCAACAGAAATTCATGGTGAAAAACATAGGGATATTTTACATAAAGGTAGGATCTCATCTTGCACTTGGATGTCTCATCCCCCCGAATGGCAGATCTGTCAGATCCTGTCTTTATTTAAAATGTTGCCGTTTTGTTCGTTACGGATTATTTTGCATTAATTTTGAGTTTTCAAAATATTATATAAAAGTACTATTTATCTTGACTCCTAAGTTTTTGGTGTGCACCCCCTTTAAATTTTGCACTCAACATGAGTACCCCAGTTGCCTCACCCTAGCCCAGCCTGGCGGACTGCCTGTTTTAACACCCAGTTATTCCCAATCTCACCACCTTCTTTTCTTACCACTATTTGGAATGACCAAGTATTTTCTCCCTTGGTTACTGTCTGTCTCCCCCACTAAAATATCATCTCAGTGAGGGCTGGGATCAAGTCTGTCCTATTCACATCTGTACCCCAGAGCCCAGAAGAGCACCCAGTGCATACTATTTCAACTAATATTTGCTGAATGACCGAGTGAATGAATGAAGAGCAGATTCAGGAAGGCAGGTAGAGGTCTGGATAACTTGATGGCAGGGTCTTCATTCCATGTCCCATCCCCATTTTTCAGACGAGGAAGCTGAGGTCCAGAGAGGGTGAGTAACCTAATCATAGTCACACAGCACAGCCACATCAAAGCCGGTCCAAAACTGAAAATCCCATGGGACTGTGAGTTCATCAGAGAGAAGTCTCCAGTGACCTGGAGTGGGCCTTTAGGGACCAACTCTCTCTGAGTGCACACATTCCTGAAATATCATCCCCAGACCCATCTTGCCACCTAGGGTTGTGCCAGGTCCATGCATCATCTTTACTATTACCTAATTCACACGTTTCTTGAAACCTTAAATGCTGTTTAGAAAGGGAACAGGTATCACCACTCTAAATGGAGAAACGGTATCACTTCCCAGAATTAGATACATGTAGCAATATATAAAAGGATAAACAAAACGATGCCATTACATGTAGCTAGCTTCTGTCCTGCCGAGACTCCAAGCCTGCCGGCGTAAGCCAGGGTTAGCAAGCTAGCACCAGAGACTCTCCCTAAAACGATCAGAAGGGCTGACAAAGAACTGAAAAGACAGTGACTTGTTCATGAGGCATCAGGCACCTGTGAAAATGCCTGCTTCCTCCCGTGGGTCCGTGTCCTACACTGTTGGTTAAACAATAGCGTGGCAGCATCGCACAATGATACTGATTTTGATCTCAGGGACCCGCAAAGGCATGTGAGGCAAACTCTTCCTCCAGCAATTTCTGCCATTGGGAAGCAGCGACAGCCCGAGTGCCTGCGGCAGGTATGAGCAGAGGTTCCCACGCTCTCTGTTAGGTACCAGGATTTCTTTTTAAGCAAGGTTTGGATGTCCTGTAGGTCCCCGAATATAGTAAAATTGCATTCCTTTTCCCCCCATATTTTTAAAATGAGCTGAACCATAACATAAAACTGATCCTTTTAAAGTGAACAATACGGAGACATTTGTTACATTCACGGGGTTGTGAAACCACCTCCTCTATCCAGTTCCAAGATATCTTCGTCACCCAAAAGGACACCCTGCACCCATTAAGCCATCACCATACCTCCCTTCTCCCCAGCCCCTGGCAACCACCAATCTGCTTTCCGTCTCTATGGATTTATCTGTTCTGGACATTTCATACAAATGGAATCATACAATATATGGTCCTTTTGCAACTGCCTTCTTTCACTTAGCATCATGTTTTCAAGGTTCACCCACGTCTTAACCTGTACCAGTACTTCCTTCCTTTTTATGGCTGAATAATATTCCATGTAGGGATATGCCACGTTTTCCCTTTTCATCCATTGGTGGTACATTTCTTTTTAAAGAGATTGCCAGGGAATTCCCTGGTGGCCCAGTGGTTAGGTCTCCACGCTCTCACTGCCGAGGGCCCAGGTTCAATCCTTGGTCGGGGAACTAAGATCCCATATCCCACAAGCCATGCAGTGCGGCCAAAAAATAAAAAGAAACAGATTGCCAGATTATTCTTCATTAGCCCTTGATCTCTTACTATTCTTATCTCTACAAGCCCTATAATTTTCCGTTAGATAACATTGATATGTTGAGGTATGTTGTGGAAAGTAATAAATTGCATCTCTGTCCAAATGGGCTGTGAAGTTAGTCCTGGATTTAGAATACGTTTTAAGCATTTCTTCAAAGAAGAAAATGGGATAATGATAACAGTAGCTACAGCATCCGATACACAGCCATTGTTATTATCCCTGTATTATTATTATTTCATTCAGTGTTTATTAGTCAATGGTATGCTCCGTGCCAAGCACTATGTTTAGACCATAACATATGAAGACTTATTTAGCCCTTGTGATGACTCTTTTTTTCTTTTTAATATTTGTTTATATGGCTGTGCTGGGTCTCAGTTGTGGCATGTGAGATCTTAGTTGCAGCATGTGAACTCTTAGTTGTGGCATGTGGGATCTAGTTCCCTGACCAGGGACCGAACCCAGGCCCCCTGCATTCGGAGCACGGAGCTTTAGCCACTGGACCACCAGGGAAGTCCCAACCCTTGTGATGACCCTTGAAGTTAGATCTTATTGTGCCCTTTTTATAGATGGCAAAGCTGAGGCTCAGAGAGGTTGAGTGCCCGAAATCAAGTCACATACATTTCCTGGTCTCAAGTTGCTCACAGCCTGGGAATCAGGACACAGACACTGTGTGGGTTTGAGGTGTTATAATGGAAGAAGCAGTGGACACAGTGCTACGGGTGCCTAGGTGGGTGACACTGGTTTGGCCGGCTGCTTCACCTTCACTCGATATGACCGTGGAAGCGGGGTCCCTGCTGCTTCTGAGCAAGGAGAATTTACACCATAAGGTTTTCCTCCAGTGAAAAAGGGATTATTGAGAACCTGCATGTGTTTCTAAGCTAATGCTTCGAAAAACCGAACGTGCACCCTCGTCTCCTGGGGCTTGTGCCTCTTTGGCTCTGAAGTTCTGGGGTGGGGCCTGAGATTCTGCATTTCACTGCTGTTGATACGCGGACCATACTTTGAGTATCAAGGGGCTGGAGATTTGAATTCAGATCCCAACTTTTGCCGTAAACTTTCTCAGGGAACTTCGGCTAGTCTTTTGCCGTCTCTGAGCCTCAGTTTCTTTCCCTGGTCAATGGGGGCATTGCCCTCCATCTGGAACATTCTCTGAGGCATAAAAATAGGAGTGGTATCATCACTTTCTGTGTGCTCGCCTGAAAGCATGGACGCCTGCTGGGGTGAGAGGTTTCCTCCCAGACCCCCTGGAGCCCATCAGCAGGTGCTGGGGGTGGTCCTGAGCTCCGGCACATGGTGCAGAAAGAGGAGGCCGGAGGCGGCAAGGCCCCGGAGAAGCAGTGGGAGAGGTTTCCGTTCATCACAGAAATGGCCCATTTGCAATGATCGGTTGCCCAGGTGTTAATAACGCTAATGGCATAGGAAGGGTAAACTCGGTCACTCGGCCGAGCAGGAGAAATACGCAGAGAAGTGCTCGGGTTTCCATAAATCAGCCGGATGCAGCGCTACGAGGGAGACAGGACTTAAAATTCTGGTCAGGAGATGGGTATTCTCATAATCCGAGCTAGAGAGGTAATTTATTCTGTTTATATCTTTTTACTGCACGACAAGGCTTGGGAGCAGGAACCCTCCACAGCCATTCTGCATTTTAAATATTAGTCCTAAGCACAGTGGGTCAGATCTCAGGCTCGGGCTCCGTGAGGTGTTCATTTCAGCGCAGGAGGACAGAGATGGGGGCGGGGCAGAGCATGCATGCCGGGGGCTGGAATACATGTGGCTTCACTGTCCAGTGCTGGCCAGAATTACAGCCTCGGGGCAGCAAGGGGGAGGCGATGTCCCCCTATTCCCAGAGCTGGAAGGCGCAGCCAGGGGCTGGCTAACCTCCTTACCTGCACAGCTCACAGTATTTTTTGTCCTCTCGGAGATCTTTTATTTTTAAATGATAATAAATACAGGCAATGAGGAGATAGAGGAGATGAACAGATACATTAATGTAGGAGGAAAGGGACGAGGACGGGGGAGAGAGAAAGAAACAAGGACAAACGTGGAGAAGCTGGAAGTCCTCTGTCTTTTGACCTTGGCAATTTTCACTGAGCCCTTTGCCCTTCTGACTGGCTTTGTTTAACCCCGGAAGGGCTTTTAAACAAAATCCAGTGAGGTTGCTACCAGTAAGAATTAGCATTCATTAGAGTCTTTCTTGAAGCTCTTTTTACGGCAGCTGGAGCACATTGCTTTCATTTCATTCATTCGTTCATTCATTCATTCATTCGTTCATGTAGTCTTTAGACACAGAATGAGGTCTTACCTGTGCCGGGCAACGTCCTGGGTCCAGGGACAATGTGGACTCTGGAAGCAGAAGCTCTTGATTCAAAACTACTCCATGTCTGTGTGACCCCAGGCAGCTCATGAGTCTCAGTCTCCTCATCTGTAAAATGGGGATAACAACGCTCATCCTGAAGGGGCGCTGTGAGGACCGTATTAGACTCTGGACGAGACGATTTCAGGCAGAGGTCCTGCAAGTTCGGGAGACTTCGGAAGCAACGGGGGGGCTCGACAAATGTGAAGCATCTTGGGCACCATGCCAGAGAGCAATTCCAGCCGTGAGCCGGGGGCTCAGGGATACGTATTTTTAGCAAGCTTCATCTTCTGCCCACACTTGGAGAAAATGGTTGTGGGTGTGTAGGGACAAATGTCCCTTTCCAACCCTCTTCCTTCTCCACTCAGCCTTCCTTAGGAACTGCCTCCCTAATTAAGTGCACCCAAGACCATGACAGTGACACCTGCAGGGTCACTGCTGCAGGGTGGAGTGGGGGTGGGATTTCTCCTCCCAGAGCCCCTGGGCCCAGCAGGCACTAGGGGAGCTGAAATGAGCTCACAGGAGTGGGGGTGGATTTGAGCTGATTTTGACAAGCGTCCCCTTCTCTCTCCCCTTGTCATCGTCCAAGGAGGCTGGTGTGTGAGTGTGTGTGTGTTTGGCAGAGGATGGAGATGAGGACTGAATCCAAGACCTATATTTCCTAAACCTTGGCCACGGGTTAAATTGCATCTCTCCAATGTGGATGAAATGTCATTGTGAGCCCATTTCACGGTGGAGCAAACTGAGGCTCAAAAAGGTGATGCAGTGACCAGCCAGATAGTCTCCCAGACCCCAGGGCCCTTGTTCTGTTCTTCCCTCATCCCACTCCTAGGTGACCTCTGCTCCCAACCCTCCTAACTAACAAACACTCGGAGGAAGAGCCCCTGGGGAATTAGTCTCAAGTCCGGATCGTGACGCCAGAGGTCACATCCCTCCTGGACTCTGGTTTCCGAAGCCACCCTCTGACATCTTGATAGGGCCACCCCAGGGTTATTCCAGGATCCCCTGACACAAGAGTGGGCCTCTCCCATGCCTGGTGCCCTCAGAGTTGTGAGCGTGCCAAGGGCAAGTCTATGCTCTGTGTCTATGTGCGCACGATCTCTAGTCTCAAAAAAAAAAAAAAAAAAAAAAGACTGGAAGGAAATGCATCCACTACTTTACTTGAGATTCTGGGTGACTGCCTTTTCTTCCTCTTGCTTATCTGAAATTTCTAGATTTTCCACAAAGAGCAAGTCGCATTTGTCTGATAAAGATAAATACGCTATAAGGAACGAAAAGGAAAAGCCAGGTCACCTCGAATGAATTCTTGTGATGTCCACACAAAAGAAGGACAGATGAGGAAAACTCTTAGCATGTGCCCATTGGTGGTTCACTACCCACCAGTTCCTTGTCCCCCCTCTTTTCCTGCTGCTGCTAAAATGGGCAAGCTCCCCCCACCCTAAGCTTGGGCGAAAAGGCATCTAAACGCGGGACCCTCTTCCATCTATTTTTCTCTCCTCATCTGCTTTTCTCATCTTACAGTGTTTGAGCAGAAAGGAAATGAGGCATAGGAAGCCCTCCCTCCAGTCCCCACTTTTGAAAGTAGGGAAACTGAGGCAGAGAGAGGGAGAGACTTGTCTTTAGGGAGTGGCCTCAGGCCCATTAAGTCTCCTGGAGGACTCCCTTCCGTCATGCTGGTTTACGGAAGGGCACACGCAGGCACTGCATAAGAACTGCAAGGCAAACAGCCTTGTTCTCCCTGGGGGCATTTTCTGTCCTAATACAGCCTTGCAGATAACTAGCACTGGACCTACCAGCCTGTTTTTTTGTTTGTTTGGTTTTGTTTCTGCTACCTGGAATTACATGGGGGCGCAATTAGGAGTGAAGCTAGAATTCTTCTGGGGACAAACAAATCACACATCCATTCAGTCATCAAATATTTTGAAGGCCTCCTATGTGCCAGGCTGGCTTGTGTTAGATCGGGGTATTAGGTACAGGGGGAGATGCTATTGGTGCATAGTAGCAGTCCAAAAAAAAAAAGAAAAGAAAAAACATGACAGGCACCTTCCTTACCTGGTAATAGCCAAAAGACCCCCCTGCCACCCTTCTAGATGAGGAGAGGTCTTTGCACCCATCAAGTCTGTTTTATGTCAGAAACAGGAACCAGAATAGTTCCATTCACTCTGAGTGACTGAAGACAAGGGCACAACAAACAAACGAAACAAGGAAAGAAAGAAAGAAAACCACACAGCACGGAGGGAAAAAGAATTTTTTTTATTAATCTTTCTTTTTAAAAAAGTTGATTTTTTGTGGGTTTTTTTGTGGGGTTTTTTGTGTGTTTTTTTTTAGGCAAACCTCTTTCTGCTTCCCCTCCCTCATTCTGCCCACCCTCCTCTTAAAAATATAAAATGTCCAACCCCAGATAACTAGTGTACAATAAATAAACAGTAAACACAAAAACATACTTTATTTGTTTCTTCTTTATACAAAATAAGGAAACTAGAAGCGTTCAACTTCCAAAAAAGTATAATACTGTACATCCTGACCACCCAGCCTCCAGGACCCGGGCACGGAGGGTGGTCTGTGGGCCAGGGCCCAAGAAATCTTGGCGCCTTGCCCAGGGGGAGCGCAGGGTGGGCGAGTGTTTGAGTCTGGCCTGGACCCCCGGGGTCAGAATAAATGTCAAAGGAAGGAAGAGGTGGGGGTCTGGCCCTGGGGCGCCGATGTCCGGACCGCCCCCCGCCCCTTCCTAGAGAAGCTGACCGTGATCCTCAAGATTGGCCACCAGGGGGCGCCAACGCGCAGGTGGATCTGTCTTCCTCCCAGTGACACCCCCATCCAAGCGTGTTTCTCACTCTCTCTCTCCATCTTTTCTCTCTCTCTGGCTGGCGCTCTCTCCATCTTCTCTCTAACTCATTTTGCTCCCTTTCTTCTCTTCGATCTCTCTTTTTCTTATTTTTTTTTTTAAAGAGGGGAAAGCAGAGTGAGAAATAAGATTACAAAATGCCACTCGGATTGCAAGGAGGGGGAAAAAATTGTCTCTGTCCCTTGGCTTCAGCCCTCTCTTGGTCCAAAGAGGTGCGGGGTGGTGGTGGGGGTTCGGGGGAAGTCTAGAGCGTGCTTGAAATCGCTTGACCCTCCGTATTCACTTTGGTCCCAAGAAATTGCTCGCGGCTGCCGAGGAGCGCTGGTGGAGGGCAGGGGGTTCCCGGAGAGTCCCAGGGGTGGATGCAGATGCGGGGGTCGGTACACCTCCGCGCCCAGCCGAGAAGCAGCTGCCGGTTGAGTTCGGACTCGAGAGAGAGCCCCCGAGGGCGCCCCGCGCCGCGGCCGCGTCGGGCGCTTTGGTTTCGGGAGGCTGCGTCCCGGGCGCGGGGGTGGGGGGGCGTGGGGGGGTGGGGACGGCCGGGCGGGGCCCCAGGGCCGAGCGCGGGGGGCGGGGGGCGGCCCGGCCCGACGGCCTTACCACACGGCGGCCTCGTTGAGCTCGGGGTTGGGGTGCGACAGGGGTCCGCTGTAGCCGCTGGTGCCGCTCATGGGGAAGGGTGGGCTGGGGCCGCCGCTGAACACCTCGCCGGGCATGGGGTGCAGCGCGCCCGGCAGGCCCGGCTCGGGGCTCGGCGTGTCCGGGTGCGAGATCATGTCGGTGAACCTGGGGTTGTCGGCGGCGTGCGGGCCGGCGAGCGGCGGCTCCAGCGCGCCCAGCGGCGTCGAGCCGGGCCCCGAGGCGGCCAGGAAACTCGAGTCGGCCGGGGACTGCGCCTGCGACGGCGGGCCGTGCGCGAAGAAGTCGTAGTTGCCTCCCGGCGCGTAGTAATCGCCCTGGTAGTCTGCGGACGGGACGGGGCAGGAGAGGGGAGAGTGAGAGATGCGAGATCACCGAGGGACTCGAGGGACCCGGCGGAAGAGACTCGGGGGAGGGAATTCGGGGAGACGAAGGCCAGAGACGTGGGACGTGGTGGGGGCCACCGGGACAAGACGTTAACGGGGGACCGCGCGACACTGATTCGGGGTTAGAGAAAGACCCGTGGAGAGGCCTGCGGAGACCAAGGGAGGCCGGAGGGGCGGAGGACCAGCCCCGGAGCTCGTGCTGGGCAGAGAGACAACCAGAAGTACGGAAAGGCTACACTCAGGGGCCGGGAGAGGCTCAGAGACGATGAGGAACACACAGAGAGGTTCCTTGACAAAGAGAGACGGAGGGGAGACAGCGGTGGCGGGAGGCGCAACACAGTGACGATTCCTGACAGTGTCTTAGAGTTGGTGAGAGATACACAGAGAGCGAGAGTCACGATGACTGCCAGATAAGGAGACAGGGAGAGATCGGCAGAGGACAGGGTGAAAGGGGGTTGGAGAGGGGATGCAGCAGGGAGCCCCCAGACTCATAGTCGGTGTCAAGGCAAGAAAAGCGCCTCAGTCACCGAACCCACGGCTGAGCCGGAGACCCGGCTTTATTCGACTAAGGCAGAGACAGTCTAGGGGACGCAAAGAGAAAGATGAGACGGCCGTGTGGTTAGAGACACGGGAAAAACCCGGCAAGAGACCCAGGAACGAGACGGAAGGTCGGGAGAGACAGAGGCGCCCAGAGATGCGCGAGATGAGTCAGAGAGACGGCCAGAGACGCTGGGGCTGAGAGGCCGGCGAGAGGAGTAGGGCGGGGATGCAGGGGCGACGGACGGAGACCAGAACGCGACGGGACTGAGATCGGCCCGAGACCCCGTCGGGAAGAAGCGCGGCCGGAGCACCGAGGGGCTGGCGAGTCGGGCCCCGGCCGCGGAACCCTGGACTCGGAGCGCGCAAGGCGGCCTCAGCGCCCTCTCCTTCGCCCCCTGCACCCCGCCGACCTGGCGCGGCCCCGTGCCCCGCGTCCGTCCCGGTGAACGTGGGACTCCGACCGTTTGTCCTGGCCTCACCTGGCCTGGAACGGAGAAAGTTGAGGCCCAGACACTCGGGAGAGGGGAAGAGGATGAGAACACTCGCCGGGCCACGTCTAGAGTTCCCTGTGCCTCGGGTCCTCCAGGCTGACCCCGGGCGGGTTTGCCAGGACCCCAAGGTTTTGGAGTATTTGGGGACATGGAGCTCTTTTGATAAGGTGATGATAGCTATGGGCTCTCTCTCCGGAAAAATGCACAAACGCGAATTTTGCCCACAAATTCAGGGAGCACAGGGGCTCCAGATGACACGCTCGCCCATTCTCAACAAAGTGTTTTTGCATCAACCGTGTGACCTCCTTCTAGAGCCCCCTTTCCTGAAGTCCTTCCGCATAGCCTCTTCCCCTCCCCCTGGGTCGGCCCCGAAGGAGTGGGGTGTGGGAAGGCAGGAAAGGAGCACCGTGTAGCCCGCACTCGTGACAATAACCCGCTTTGTACGGCGGGAAAACCGGTGCGCCCGGAAGCTGGGGTCTCCTCTGCAAACCCACGCCTCCTGCTTAGTGTTGGGGATCTGTCACCTGGGCGAGTTCTGGACGCCCCCTGCCGCCCCCTTCCCTCTCCAACCCCCCCCTGACATCAGTCCAAATGGGGAGTGTCTGGAGGCGGGCTTGGAGACGGTTTAGGCCACAGCTAAAACGGTCGCCAATTACTTTTTAAAAACCACTCGTTCCATTCTCCCCGTAAGGGAAGAGAAAGGTTGGAAGCGGCGAATTTGGGGCCCCTAAGGGACGGGGATGGGGGACGGCCACGGCGCCTAGCAAGCCGGCTAGCCAGGGAGGGCCTCGGCCCCCGCGCGGAGCGCGCCGCCTCCGCCCATATGGCGGCCGGGCCGGAGGTAATTGGAACAAACGCCGTCTGAAAAGCGCACAAAAGCCGCAGCTGGGGCTTTGTCCGCGCTCCCACGGGGAGCCGCCGGCCCCGCCGCCCGGCCCCTTTCTCGCCCGCTGCCGGCCGCCGACGCCGGGATCTCCCAGCACGGATTAGGAGGGGCTGCCTCCCTGGGATTGGGGGGTCCGCCCCCCCCATTCCGGGGAAAGAGGGGCCCGCGTGTCCAGGCCGTCACCCCATCCAGCAGCCACGCGGGTAGAGGAGGCGGTGGGATTGGTGAGAGGCACACTGGTCCTGGGGGAAACCTTGGTTAATTACCCAGGCGGGGAAAAATTCCGGACTGGTACCGCCCCGCCAGCCTCCCTGCGCCGGGCGGAGATTTTGCGCTCAAGGAGCCAAAGATAGGTGAAGAGAGTTGGTGAGTAGAGGCCCCAGGACAAGTCCACCATCCCAGCTGCCTCTGGTGTCTGTAGCCCCCCAACCTGGGCCCTGCCATCTCTGTCTCTCCCGAAAAAGCACATCACCACATTTCATCCACAATTTCTGGGGCCCCTGGCCAGGCCAGAAGATCTAACCTCCCAGGCCTGCGGATGTACCAAGGCTAGTTATAGGGTTCTCTTCTTTTCCCTTCTAGGTCTGCCTGGGCACCTGGCTCCTGGCCCTCCACATTGCCACCTCTCCCCAACCTGGGCTACTAGCCTCTGCCCCTCCTCCCCCAGGCTGGGTGGCACTGAGCACAGATTCCCCTCAGGCAGAGGCATTCCTGGGGGCTCCCCAAATCCAGAGGCTCTGGAATAGAAGGGGAAGGTGCCTTCCTAGAGTCCACAAGTCTGAAATGTGTCGGATGGAGATTCAGTGCAGTAGTGCCCCAAAGCAACTGGGTCTCAAAAAAACCAAAAACCAGAAAACCAACAACAAAAACAAAAAACGAAAAACGGAGGTGAGGGAGTCAGAAGAGGTAATCCAGGAAGGAGAGTGAAGTAAGTTAACATAGTGGGGTGAAGGGAGGAGAGAGGCGGGAAGGAGGAAGGGAAGGGGTGACCTGAGAGGAGATTTCACCCAGGCCTGAGCCTCGCAACACCAACCAGGAAATTCCTCTGTGCAAAGCGGGCTCCTTGCCCTCTGCAGCCCCAAAGACAGAGAATGCATAACTGGGTTGGCTCAATCCGTGCCCACCCCAGCCCTGATGAACCCTGGTGCGCTTGAAGCTGGAGGGTGGGCGGGCGTCCTAGTCCAGGGCAACCGCCAGCATCCGGGCTAACCGGGCCGGATGCTGTGCACACAGTCCCCGCAGCCCGACAGGAGATGCAGACTTGGAAGACAACAAGGGGGCAACCCCAGATGAATCCTGACCCCTCCATCCCTACTGCCGGTGTTGCCCTCCAGTGCCTGCTTTCCTGCTGGTGCCAAATACACCAGGCTGTGGGCCAGGGCAGCAAGGGCTGTGTATCAGGTTGGGATGCGGTGCGTGCAGAAGTGCCTGACTTGGTATGACGCGTGAGAGTGCCAGCATATCTAGGCGGTGGGGTATACCTGTGCTTGTTACGGGTGACCATGTGTCTAGATGCGTGTCCCCGAGGTCTCTGAACTCGTGTGGTCCTGCATGGGTGAGTGTGTCACTGCTTTTCTCACGTGTTTATTATCTGTTGGTACCACTGCATGGTTGAGTGAACCCATGTGTCTGATTTTCTGTCCAGGAAGTATCTGCGGGTGAGTGTACCTGTGTTGGTGCGGTAGAAGGGAGGGAGGGGTCCAGGCGCAGCCTGAGATCACGGCTATCCGGCCCTGCACCCTCAAGCAGCATTGACCTAGGTGTGGGGCACCGCGTCCTAGGAGGTTGCTTACCTCCGTAGTAGGTGTACGGAGTGGACCCCAACATCTCAGACTCGTCCAAGCGGCCGCCCAACGGGCGCATGCGCCTCGGACTCCGGAAGAAGGCGTGTCTCCGGGCGCCCAGGGCGCTCAGCTGTTTCATCCGACGTTCTTTGGACCGTCGGTTCTGGAACCACACCTGGGACAGAGGAAGGGGTTGTGAACTCTGTTCCGGGTCCCCTTCTCTCCCTGCCCGGGCCACCCCCGCTGAGTCCTAGCGCCTCCTCCGCACCAAGAATGCCCTGAGCCGGGGGCCGGGCCGGATTAGACCAAAGGGGTGGAGAGGGGCCTCGGCGAACCAGCCAAGGATGAAGGATTTCGCGGACCCGTGGGGCGACTCATAAAGACTTGAGCTTCCTGGTCCTCGGCCCATCCGCGGCCTGACGGCTTTATAAAGGCCCGCCGCCCGGCACGGCTCTGGTCTCGGCCCCGCGACTCCCCAGCCGGGCTCTGGCCGTTTGTCTGCCCGCGCGTCGGGCGCAGGGAAGGAGCACGTGAAGAGCATCGCCTCTTTCTCTGCTCAGAGGACGGGAGGACAGGAAAGGGCCTGTCCTTTAAGCGAGGCTTAAAACCTTCCCTGAAAGGGGCGGGGGTGGGATTCAGAGATGTGAAGTGACCCGCCCAAGATGACGCCGCCGGAAGCCAGCAGGGCTAGGCTGAATCTTTTGGCTCGGAGTGTGACCAGCCGGCCCCGATCTCCGGCGCACCGTCTGCCCCCAGAGCGGGCTCGGCGCGCTCCTAGCCAAGGAGGCTGGGTGGGAGGCTCCTCCGAGCTTCACAGCTCGCGGACGCAGCGGGGCTGCGGAGGGGTGACCCGGCCAGAGCCGACCCGGGCCGCACCTGGATGACGCGCATGTTGAGGCCGGTCTCCTGCGCCAGCTGCTCGCGGATGTGGCGCGTGGGCTTGGGCGTGGCGGCGAAGGCGGCCTTGAGCGTCTCCAGCTGCTTGGCTTTGATGGTGGTGCGCGGGCCGCGCCGCTTCGTGCCCGAGTTCTGCTCCTCGTTCTCGTTGTTGGCCGTCTCCTTGTCCGACGACGTCGAGTTGTCCGTCTCCTTGGGATCGTCCTGGAGTGGGTCCTGGAGGTCCGGGGACAAGCTGCGGTCCGTACAGGACGACACTGCGAGAGGACGGAGCGGGAAGGGGACAGGGTGTCAGCGGCGGCCCGAGACCTCTCCCGTCGGGTAGCCTGTTCCTGCAGGCTCAGGCCACCGCCAACCCCGGCGGGTTCCCTCCCAAAGCCGGCTACAGCCCCTCCCCCAGGGGCCCGGCGCCCGCCCACTCCCTCCAGGCGGGGCTGGGCCTTTGGAAGCGCCCTTCTCAAGCCCTCTCGGCACTCTTCAGCTAGTGCTTGGGAAAGGGGGAGTCGCGCTCTCTGGAGAGCCCGGCCTTCTAGGAGAGGGGACGGGAGGAGGGTACAGATGCCCTCCGGGCCGGGGATCTTCCTCTCCCTTCTCTCTTTCCTCGAGACCCCAATTAGTGTCCTCCCAGTGCAGCTAGAAATTACCAGGAGCTGAAAAGACTCGGAAAGGGGAAATTGTGCGGTTCCAAACTTGGGGAGGAGGGCAGCTTGGAAAAGGCTCCTGAACTGGAGGAGGGCGGGTTAGAGCTGGCAGTGTAGGCATCCTGGAAGGCTGGCTCCAAACGCTGACTCTCTTTCCCAGCCCCCGCACCTCCCCCCCTCCTTGACCTGCCCGGCGCGAGTGGAGAGCTCTGAGCCGTGCACCGCGGGCACGCAGGGGGCAAAGGAGGGGAGTGCAGGCAGGCCTTGGCTGGAGGGCGCTGGGGCCTGGCCTGGGGAGGGGCAGGGGGCCTCCTACCTGAGTTGAGGCTACCCTCCTTGAGGCTGGACGAGCTCAGGTAGTCGTCCTTGCACACGAACTTGTTCTCGTCGATGACGTAGAGCTCCTCGCCCGTGGACAGCTGCTTGTTGCAGACCATGCAGGTGAAGCAGTTGAGGTGGAAGACTTTGCCGCGGGCCTTACGCACCAGGTCACTGGGCGAGATGCCTTGCGCGCAGCCGGCACACTTAGTGCCGAAGCGCCTGAGGACACAACAGGGCCTGTCACCCAGGGCCAGCCCAGTGTCCCATCCTCCTGAAGCCCTGACCTCCCACTCTGCCCTAGCTTCTGAAAAGCCTCCGTTTCCACATCTGTCAAATGAGATCCCAATCCTGTCCTCCCTGGTCAGAATGCAAGACGTGAGACAAATATCCAGGTCTGTTCTTGGGACTGGGACTGGGACTGTCATGGCTCGGTCAGATTTATTTGGACTCTGCTGGGCTTCCAGCAATGGGCGCCGCAGCCTTCAGCCCAGCAGACGGCCCAGAGCACCTCAAGTGGCGCCCCTCCCCCACCCCACATCGCTACCAGATGGGCCGGGGCTGCTCCTGGCAAACTCTGCTCTGGAGGTCGTGAAGCATTTAAAGCCAGGCAGGCCGGGTTTGGACCATTTCTCGGCTTTGCCTCCTGGATCCTTAACAGTCTGCTGGGGTCCAGGTAGGGCCAAGGAGCCTGGCTGTCGGGTCCTAGCGTTGGAGCTGGGGGGAGCTCCTCTTCTGAGCTGAACCTTAGCAGGAAGGAGGGAACCTTCTGCTGGTCCTCAGGCAGGCAGCGGGAAAATGTGACCAGAAGGCGATCCCAAACCTGCCCGGCCAGAACACGGGCTCTCTCCCATGCCACCTTTTCTGTGTCCCTGGTCTAAATCCTCTTCTCTCTCCCTTGAGCGCTGGGAGACGGCTGGCCTCCCCCGAAATGGATGGTGCAGACCGGCACAGGGAGGGGTGAGGTGCCGGGGGAGGGGGAGGGCGAGGGCCCAGGACGCTGGGGCCCCACGGCTCCTCGTACCCACGTCTCTAAACAGGGCGAATTTGGGTGACGTTGATGTAGTGAGGGCATTAGAAGCCATAAGTCACTTTGGGCCTTATCCGGCAGCGTAATTGGCCACATGCACCTTATCAAAAATCATTAGGTGCTTTGCAAGCACCACCACATTAGGGGCCTCGGGCCTCTGGGGCCGAGGAGTCTACACGTGTAAAGGCGCGTCTGACCTTTTCTCCTATTCAAGTTCCCTAGTGCCAGGTACTGGGGCCGGCGAGCAGCCTTTCTCCAGGGCGTTAATCACGCCCCCCCTTCCCTCCACGCAGTTGGCGCTCACAAAGCCGGGGGAAGCGGGCAGGGCTGAGCTGCCAAAAGCCCCACAGCCTCCCAGGCCGACCTTCGGCGTTTCTCAGCTGGGAAAGTGAGGCTCAGAGAAGTGATCTGCTGTGCCCTGCCTGAGGGCGCCCGTGGGCAGCAAGGCTGGACTCCGGAGGTCCTGATTCCAGCTTCCATTTCATTTGTACTTTCAACAGAGGAGAAAATGTTTAAGGAGTTGGTGGGGGGAGTGAGGAGAAGATTCCCTGCCCCATCACCAGGGGAGGCCTTTCTGGCTGAGTCCCCTCAGGAGCTGGGAAGTTTCTGTTTGTCCAGAAGCACTCTGGGGGTCCCACCTGCCTGGAGCCCAGCTTCTGGACTCCGCACTCTGCCTGCCCCTAACTTCGCAAAAATCCTTAGTCTCTCCGAGCCTGGCTGGAAGCTTCCACCTTTGGGGTGGCCTCAGCTAGCAAGAGGCAGAGACGGATGGGCCGCAAGTTTGTCAAGCTTCCTCCCCCTGGCCCACCACCGATCCAAGCTGGCCTGGAAAAGCCAGCTACAAGCAGCCCAGCAGCGTTCTTCTCACTCTGCCTGGGTTCAGGCCCTTGTTGGACCGAGGGCAGGAGGAGAGTGGTGGGCTCCCCGGCTCCCCATTGAACCTGGTGGGCCTGGGAGGCTGGGATGGGTTTCGTGGTGTCCCCTTCCCCGGCGCCCCAGCGGAGCGCCTGCAGGGCGGGCGCTCGGGCAACAGGGCGGCGCGGCTTCTTACCTGAAGAAGTCATTTTTGCAGTAGAGCTTGCCCTCGCGCGAGAAGCACTTCTCCGAGAGGTTGGTCTTACACTCGCAGCACTGAACGCATTTGATGTGCCACGCGCGGTCCAGCACGTTCAGCAGAAAGCGGTCGAGGATGGGCCGCTCGCAACCAGCACAGTGCACCATCATAGCCCCGCGCCCCGGCGGCTCGGGCCGCCTTGCCCTCCCTTTGGGCCCCCGGCCCTCGGGCCCCCTGGCCCCGCCGCTGCTCTCCGCCTCTTCTCTTGGCCGCCGCCGGGCGAGTCCGGTCCGAACCAAGACTCAGCCGGTCAAGTCCTTGGGTGATTGCTGGCCTGGCGCTGGGCTGCCCTGGGCGGGGTGGGGAGTGGTGGCGTTCACAGCCTCATGCCCCGGGCCGCGCGCCCCAGTGTATCTTGGGTGGCCGCGGGCTTCGCCTCTGCCGAGCGGCTTTCCCGGTGGCGGAGGCGCCGGCACTTTCCCCCACTTTCAAGCGGTTCCTATCCTCATCTTTGTCTGGCCGCCGCCTAATTCGCGCATCCTTATTCAGATTTGGTGACGTGGCGAGGCACGTAGGGGGCCCGGCGGCCAATGGGTACGCGGTGGCCATGGCAACCTCTTAAATTTATAGCATATCTAAATTGGCTACAGCGTTGCCGTCCGGACAGAGCAAAAAAAACAAGGCATCAGTATTGTTGAGTATTAGCTTGTACCTGGTTCGGAGGCTAAGTAAGTATTTACCTTCCAGTTTGGGGCTTGGGGCTGGGGGCCGCGCGATCTGAAAACTGCGTCTCTCTTCTCTCTCTTCACACATATTTGGGGGGCTGGGGTTCGAAGGCCTAGTGGGAGGGGGACCTCTGCCCCCTTCACAATCCACGGAACTTGCAGAAGTTGCCCGAGGCCGGGATCGCGCTCTACGTCTGCCTCCTCTTTCCCAGCCCAGCCTGTCGTTTTGGACTCCCCCATGCGCGCACCCCTGGGGTCAGCGCCCTGGAGCTGCGGCGGCGAGGTTCTCGGGACTCCCGGAGGCGGCACCGGCTTCCTTTGTCATATGCGGGGGCTGGGGCCCAGCCCGGCCTTTCTCAGGGAGAGGGAGAGAGAGAGAGAGAGAGAGAGAGAGAGAGAGAGAAAGGCCGAGCAAGCCCAGACCCAGGTTGGCGGGGGATGTCCTCTGGCCCGGTCTCAGACCGCGGAGTTGTTTCCAGCCGGAGCGCGCTGGCCACGGGGCTCGGGGGAGATGTGGGGAGGGGGAGATCCAGGATGCACCGGTCTTCCCGAAGCCAGCTCTGAAGTGATGTTCACCGCGTCTCCGCTTTCCTCGCTGCACCTTCCAGATCCCGGGTCAGCCAGTCGGGGCGCCGCGGTGAGTGGGTAGCGCGGCCGAGGAGGGTACACTGGAGATTGCGCGGGGCGCTGTTTGCACACGCTGGGCGTCCGGGCGGAGTGTGCAAGTTCGATCCATCATAGGAAGCAGGAAGTACCATTCCACGGGGCTCGGAGGGTGTGTGGGGCGTTCGCAGGTGTGTGTGGAGGAGGAATGTGACTCTGGTGGGGGGAGGGAGAGGGCCATGCCTCCTTTCCCAAGGTGCCAGCCCAGCGCCTGACCGGGGTGCTCTAAGTTAGGGAGGGCAGGCAGGCAAAGTGGGAATTTTCCCTTCCCGGTCCAGGAAAGAGGGCTAACGGGGTCTGTAGGGCCTGGGCCCACAGGCTGGGGGCCAGAGGAGCATGTGTGTGCGCTAAGGCTCGCCTGTGGATGTGTGTTTGGGTGCATTTGCTGAGTTTGTTAGTATACATTTGCTGTTTGAGAATCCTGTTTTTGCCTCTCTTTAGAGTTACTCATGAATCAATCATGTGAATACGTTTTGGCACGTGTATTTTTGTGTGTTTGTATCTGTGCATAGTTCTGCTAATATTTGTGTGTATTAGTCTGTGCGGTCCTGTTTTTGTTGGTCGGTGTGTACATATATATATGTGCATACGTATCTGCAGTCACATGAATGTGATGGTGTTTGCCTGTGTGAGTGTGCATCTGTGTAAGATTATTTGTACAGGTGTGTGGTAACATTGATGTGAAAGTGGACTTTGAAATGTCGGAATCGCGTGCAGGTGAGCGTGCGTGTATGTGACTGACTGAGCCGGGCTGGCTGTGTTTGTGAGTGCAGAAGTTTTTGGATCTGTGTTTGTGGGCCAGTCATTACGTGTGTGTCTGCATGTATGTATTTCTGCAGATAGCAGTAGTTTTGGTTATGTGACTCCTGTCGTGTTTATTTTTGAGGGGAGGTGTATGTTTGTGTGTGCACTTCTAGTGTGCTTGCCTTTGTAGATTTGAATGGGAGCACGATTTGTGAATACCTGTATTGGGGCAGTTGGTGGAGGCACAGAGATGTTCCCTTTCCCCCCTGGTTCCTGTCCAGACCTCCAGCTTCCCCCCACAGTCCACAGTTTCTGTGTGAAGTGATCTGGCTTCTGACAGGGAATTGACAGGTGCTGGTCACTGGGTGGGGCATTGACCCAGAAGCTGGGCTTCTGAAAAGGAGTCCCTGGACTGGGCAGCTTCTGCTGTTACTCCAACCTCCAGCTTGCCGAGCAAGGGACAGGTGTGGCTGGACGGAGCTCGGCTCGGCCAGGAAGAAGCAGGCCGGATCTTGTCTGGTCTCCCAGGCTGGGCTGGGAGAGCTCCAGGAGCCCCAAATGAAATCAATTGCAGTTTCTGGCAGTGCCTGGCCCTGCCCTCCTGGGGTGTGAAGGGTCCTTGGGCTCAGACAGGGCAGGGACAGAGAAGCAAGAACCTGAGAGGAGAGAGGCACCCGGGCTCCAAGTGGAGGCGAATTGCGCTGCGTACTTGGTCTTTGTCTCGCTGGGGTTTCTTCCTCTCTCCTGAGTTCTCTTCACTTCATTTCCTTTCTGTCTCTCTTTCTTGTGTTCAGCCTCTGTTCTTCTTCTGCTTCCCTTTCCCGCTGTTGCCCCATCGCTTTCTTTTTCGGTTTCTCTGTTTTTATTTCTCTGCCTCTGCCTCTCTCTGGGCATCCAAGTCCAGCATCTGGCTCAAAGGCTGAGATGAAGGATTCTCACTGTGTTCCAGGCGGATTTTGGGGTGTGTGTGGGGAACTACTCTACAGTCATTAAAAGCCGGCATCTAGATGGGAGGCTTCTCCCTCGCCCTGGACTAGGTGCGCTGAGCCTAGCTGCCACCTCCACCCCCAAGTGGGTAGGGTATCTGAAGAGCCGGGTCTGCTGTGTCTTTCTAGCCCCAGCTCTGCACACCACGCTGGCTGCTGGGTGCCTGTGTGCCAGGCTCCCTCTAGGACAAATTCACCCACCCTCACCTCCTGGATGTGCTTAAATGCCAGTGCACAGCCTGGCCCCAGCTGCTGCCGTGCCAGGCCGGGGAGGTAGGAGGAATGTGGGCAGTCTCAGAGAGCAGCTCTGAGCCTGGATGCGGGCGAGTCACCCGGGGCTGGATGCCCGGTGGCAGGAGATGAGGTCTCTGCTTCCAGAAGCCCCGGCCTGGCCTCCTCCCTCCAGTAGCTGAGCTTACGCATCCTGTCCAGGTCACAGACCCTTGGAATCGCCCTGGGAGCCTCAGCACAGCCCACCCTCAGTCCAGAACCCCCTCGCTCCAGCCCAGTCTCAGGGGATACTGCTTGGCCCTTGTCAGCCCTCCACCTTCCAGGGCGCACAGCCTCCGAAAAACGCCAGCAGACCAACTATTAAACGAATTATCCCTCCCTAACAGCGCTAACAGATGGCGACCAGGCAGCGAAATCCCCTCCTATATGTAACTAATAAACCGCTTGTGTCTTAACAGGGTAATGCATGGAGACGCAATGTCACTTATACAAGATGTTGATGGAATTTACTATATAAAAATCTTCCTCCTAGAGTAAAGAGTATCAACATTACAACTCGACAGACGGCAGCGGGATAAGTAAAACAGACAAAAGACAAACAAGATAATAATCTGTTTCCAATCACTTAAGCCCTGTAGAGTTAGTAATATGCGGTTTGCATATTCCCCCTTGAGTTCGGTAATTAATTACCGGCGCGGAGGCACACAGCCGCTCGGGGTGGGAGTTTCGAGGCACGCTGAGCTGGGGATTGGGGCGGGGTGCGCCTTTCCCGACTTCTGCAGCCTGGGACACGGGGCAGCGGCCGGAATGCGGACTCTTCTGGGCGTTTGGAGCCGACCTTCCCGCAGGTCGTGCAACACCTCCCGGCTCCTCACCGGACTCTCCAGCCTGGGGAGATTCTGCAGCCGAGCAGAAACGGGGGCTTTTCTGGCGGCCAGAGTATCTCCCTTCGCCCCATCTGAAGACAGCCCCTCCCTTTGAATGGACTGGAGTGGCCTGCTTTCTCGGGGAGCGCGCGCGTTGGGGGGACCCGGGAAGCGCGCCCCTCGCCCTCGTCTCCCCGTGGTCTCTTGGGCGACTCAGCCCATCCTCTCCCGAGACTTCCATCATTACCGCCCCCCACCCAACACGCACACTCCACCCTCCCCCCCCCCCGCCCCCGCCCTTGCCGGAGCCAGCGCGGCTTTAACATTAAACAAACGCAGCGAGCGCCTCAGAGCTGAGCTCTCGGCCGGGTCTGCGCGGCGGCAGCGTTACAAATTGTAAATTTAAATTGCTCGCCGGATTCATTACCTCCCCTCTTTGATTTCAGCCAGCCGTGAAAAATTATACTGGTGTACCACTGAGAAACTGTTTTGCCGCAAAGAACCCGCGCCTAATCACTGGCTTTCTCCCTCCGACAAAAGTGTAATTATTTTGTTTGGGGTGTAAATATAGGCCGCGCTGCGCACACATACTCAGCGTCCCGCCGCGCCGCCGCGAGGAATCGGCCCCCGGGTAGGAGCGGGCGTGGAGGCTGGGCCCTACCGCCCGGAGGCCGGAGAAGAGCGGCTGGCTTGGCGCTCCGGAGAGACCCAGAGAGCCGAGCCGGCAGGTGCAGTCCACGGTCCCTGCCCTCGGGAGTTCGGGTTTGCCCGATGATCCCCGGACCGTGTGCGCCCAGGCTGGCCTGGGTGGACGTCCACCGGGTGCGTCGCGTGGATCGGGGCGAGGGCTTGGGCCTAGGCATCCGGGCAGGGATGCAGAAGGGACTGGTGGGGGAATGGGAGTGAGGGGGCAGTGGAGGAGCTTTCTGGGATACCCGCGGGGGCGGCCAGCTGGGGGCAGCCCCGAGTCCAGGCTGGGAGAGTGTGCGGGCCTGGGCGTCCCCACCAGGGCAGGACATAGGCTGAACCCTGGAAGGCAGGGGCGACGAGGCCAGTGTGTCCCCTCGCACTCTGCTGTGGACTGCTTGGTTTCCAGAACATCTCTGCGGGGCGCAGGGCCTTCCTGTCAGTTGAATCGTGCGCGGCTTAATTAACGGTCTCGTTAACTGGGCTGGCCCGACCTGGAACGTTTAATCAAAAAGGCAGGGAATCCCTCCCCTCCCCTCCCTCCCTCCCTCCCTTCCTTCCTTCCTCCCTCCTCTTTCCTTCATCTATTTATTCATCCATCAACAATGGCAAAGCTTCTCCCCTCCTTAAACACCCCCTCCCAGCGCTGGGGATCGAGGCTCTGAGTCCCCAGTCCAATATCTGGGGCGGGACTTTAAGGGGCCTGAGGGGCGTGAGCGAGTGGCAGGAGCTGGGCAGCACTGTTGTGTTCAGTGGCTTTGGGACAGGCACTGAGGCCAGAAGGCGTGGTCAGCTTCATGGGGCAGAGGCTGGTGGGAGTCTGCTGCGGAGCCCTACGAGCCGCCAGGGCCAGGCCCGGCCAGTGTTTCTGGGTGGGAGCAGGTTGGAGGCCAGCGGCTGCTCGCACTTGGCCGTTCGGGGAGATCCAGCTCCAGAGTGAATGGGTGTGTGTGTGTGAGCGCTGGCCAGCTTAGAGACCTGGCTGGTTGGGGCCAGGGTAGGGTGGAGCATGGTGTCCCCTTTCTCCTTCCAGCAAGACACCCCTTCCTGGAATGCATCTCTCAGAGGCCCCACCCATCAGGCTGCCTTGCCAGCTCCCGCAGGCTACATCACTCTCTTCGGTGCTGCAACCCAGGGCCCAACTTAGGCAGCAGTAGCAGGGAGGGTGCAGACTGGAGCTGATCCCTGGGGGCCCGAGGGGGGCCTGGGGAGGACAGAAGGAAAGGTGCGAGCCAGTCCTCCAACTTGTGGGGGGCAACGCTGACTCTTTGTTCAGAGAGGGAAAACCCCATACTTTGTGCAGAGCTGGAGGCTGCCCCGACAGCTGCCCAGTGAGGCTCAAATCCTAGGTGGCCAGACTAGCCGAGGGTTTGAGCTGAGAGCCGCTGGCATCTTCCGCATTCTCGCCGTGGCGGTTTAGCCTGGACGGCCGCCCCAGCCCATTGATGTCCGAGAGCAGGCAGCTCTGGGGCGCGTGGGGTTGTGGTCATGGCCTCTCTGGCCCCATTGAGGTAACCGACGGTGGAGGCCATCACCGGAGCTCCGGGAGCTGTTTTTAAGAAGATGCTTGCAACTCTGCTCCACCCCTGGAGCCCAAATGGGGAGCGCTAACCTCCAAATTCAGCATCCCGCAGACTTTCTAATTATCCTCCCTCGACTAGCTAGCTAGTCTGAGTTTGAGTCTGTATCTTGCTTCCCCTTTCTTTTATCTTGGTCTTTTCCGTGGTCTCGATAGCATTTCTCTTTCTCTCTCTCGTTCCCTTTCCGGCTCTGGCTCTCTACCTCCTTCTCCTCCTTTCCCCATTCTCTCCCACCTCCTCTCCGCCCCCCCCAATATCCCACCTCCTTTTTGTTAGCCTAATATGGGTTCCTTTAGAAATCGCCCAACTTTGGCAGCCCGCGCGCGCTGTGTTTGTGTGTGTGTGTGTGTGTGTGCGTGCGCGCGCGCGTGAGTGTGTGTATTTCTCGGCTGCTAATGATTGTGTGTTGATAGAGCAACGCAGTGGCCTCATTAGCCTTTGTTTAGAAGGTGTTAAAAGGGAAATCTGCATCGGAAAGCCGCGGTTTACACCGCAGCCTGGCTGAACAACGCGCTGGAGCCGGCTGGGGGGTGGAGGGGCTGCCCACCGCCCTTGGACCCCGGGAGGGGGGAAGGGCTCCGGGAAGGCGACCCCCAGCACCTTCCTCCCAAGACGAGTATGTTTACCCTGCTGCGCGCCCCTCTGTTCCTCGGGGACCACAGCGGGGATCGCGCTTTCTCTAAAACACCTTTGAGCTGCCCAACAGTGCGCGGTGGCCTTTCTCCTCCGTTTCTTGGGGGAAGAGGAGGGGAAGGGCAGAATGCTGTTCCGAAAAAAAAAATTCCAGGGATTTTTTGAGGCGGGGGGCGGTGAGAGGTCTTATTTTGGAGATGAATACCAATCAGTCCGCGGCGGCTGGAGCTGGGCTCCGGGTCTTTGGCTGGTTGGTTTGTGGCAATATCGCTGCGGCCTGGACGCAGGTGTGGAGGCCCCAGGCATTAGAAAGTCTGCAAGAGTTCTCTTTCTTTCCTCCCAACAAATTGGCAGACGGACTGAGGAAGAGTCTTCTTCTCGTGGTTAGACTCATTCCTAAACTTCCCCTGTGTACCCCTACCCTAGGGCTCCTTTAGGGAACGAATTCCCTGAGAGTACATCGTAGCTTGGCTGGCCGACTTCTCTGAAGGTTGACGGAAGCGCATAACTTTATTGACCATGGGCTGGAGTGTGTGTCTCTGTGTGTTTATGTATGTGGTTGTAGGATTTGGAGAATGACCGTCACACGCGCGGCATTTCCCACTCCCTCGGGGAAGCAAGGTTTCAGGCAGAGGAGAACGTGAGAAGAAATTCTTTTTATTATGGCTTCTACGAAGGGGCCCATAAAAAAAAAGAGAAAGAAATATTTTGAGAGGCCTCTGTGGGTGAAGCTTGTTGAACTCGGAGAAAGACGCCTTTCCTGGCAAAAGGGAGAAAAAACTCTGCAGAATTCCAGCGGCGGGATGTACAGTCTCCGATCAGAGCATAATTCATTCCTTTTTGCTGGGCCTTGGTTGCATGGGAATCAACCCTTTCTCATCTCTCTGACTTCCCTCTCTGAGCTTCGGTTTCCCCTCCCTTGGATTTGATGCTGCGGGTCTTGGGGTCTGGGTGGTCTTGCGTTTTCACAGCCCCGTATACCCACGATAAAACATTAGACATCGCTATTTCCCCCCTCTTTGGTCGAAGGCTAGGCTAGGTGTTGTCTGGGGACAGATTGTGGGCGGCTAGGGCCTGGGGCAGTGACAGTGAAACGAATTCCAAACCTAATCTGAACTCGCCATGTGAACTTCCCTGGCCCCCAACGCTGTGTAGACAGAAGCAAGGTTCCGCGTGAAACCAAGTTAAAATCGACCGCCGTAATGCAGTGGGATGGGATCAGGGCCGAGTTCGGACGATGCGGGGAGAGGATGAGAAAACCTCTACCTGTCCGCTCTGGTCTTTCTCTCTTTTTTCCCGAAGCAGGTTTGGCGGAGAAGGCAGCGGGTGCGCCCCTGGTCGCAGCCTGGCTACGCGCGGGCGCGGGAGTTTGGACCAAGACAAAGACGGGAGCTGTCCGCGGTGCTGAACCTGACGCGCCGCCGCGAGGGCAAATGGGCTCCTGTAACCCGCCCTCTCCTCCTTTACGCCCTCGTTCTAGCTCTCCTTCACTCTGTGATTCTTGTCCTCTCCTGCGTTTATTTCCCCTTTTTGTTTTTCCTTAGAACTAGCGTCCTGTACACAGATGTGTGTGTGTGTGTGCGTGCGTGTGTAATCAAAGAACAAAACAATTGATTAAAAACGGTGTCTTCTCCTTTCTTCCCAAATAAATGATGAAAGAAAGGTTTATTGAAAATGTACTCTAAAGCAGATACAAACAGCTATCCCGACCCCCAAAGAAGTGGAAATTCATGCTTAAAACAATAGATACAAATATCCTGAATCTTTCCTTTGCTTTATTCTGAAGAAGAGGTAAGGGGTTTAGAATATTTAATTCCAGGAATATCATATCCTTGGCATCTTAACTTCTTGAGTGGGAAAATATAAGAGCTGGGAGGATTGGTGGTCAAATATGAAGGTGAACAGGCTAAGGAGCTTGCCTGTGAGTCAATAGATGGCTTAGGAGGGTGAAAGCGATGGACATTAAGTTGCCTTAACCCTTTGAGGAAAAGATGAGATCTGTAAGGATAACAACCTTCTGGATTATTAACAGGGAAACGATTCCCTTTGAAAGTTTGGGTACAAAAGTGTTAATCTGGTTCTTCATTTTCTAAATGTGCGCGGTGTTATCTAGACTTCTGGCATGGTGTATAACCAAGCATTGATTCCTCCGCTCATATCTGTATGCAGCACTTGTCTAAAGAAGTTTGCGCAGGGGAGAAAAAAATTACCTACTCCCTCGAAGGGGGGCACACCCATTTTAGTGCACACAGAAGTATTATACACAATCCCTCTGGCGTCTCATAGATACACTGCCTCCCAGAGAGCCCAGATGCCCTAGGGCCACCTCTTTATTTGGTCTTCTCAGCACCCTCCAAGCCTCCCCACCAGCTAAGCCCCGTTGTCAGCATCACCAATACCTATGGAGAGGGGTCCCTGAGAATTCAATGGAATAGATTCATTCCTTTCCCCACCTGGACATTCTAGAGATAATTTGCCCATAAAGGAAGAGGAACTAGAATTCTCAAATGAGAGTGATTTTTAATAAGAGGTTGCATTTTGGGATTGAGGTAATGGGACCCCAGTTCTTCCACACCCTGACTGTTATCTTCTCACCAAAACACTCACAGATCTTTTATTAAGGCCAAAACAGTCATCCCTTTGGATCATATGCCTTTCAACCTCTTGGAATGCAGAACCTCATCATGCCAGGAGAGAAACCCTGCCCTTGGGTGGGTGAAGGAGAAATGAAAAAAAAAAGCCACTTATTGAATGACCGTTATGTACATCTGATTCCTTAGTTTTCATTACAACTCTGAAAAGTGATAGATATTTATCATGGCTTCATTTTACAGGTGATGAAATAGAGGCTCAGAGATGTTCATTAAGTTGCTTATGGTTACACAGTGAAGACCTGTGATTTTAACCCAGGTCTCATTGGTTATGGGGCCCGTGCTTGCTCTAGGGGGCCACACTGACGGTTATACAGGGGATATTCCAGTGGTTACTCTGCTAAGTTTCTTTAGTACAGTCCCTTTGGGTTTCCAGGCCATTATGGCCTATGGTCTGGATTTGGAAGTTGGTTTAAACCTTAAATGTGAACGCAATAAATTAGAATGAAGAGGAAACAGGACTCTTCCTTCATGTGGGTTGGGTGGGTGTTTCACAAAATAAGAATAGTTTTCCGTGAAAAGCGTCCTGGACCATCTCCTAAACCCACGCCTAAGAGTCATTCTTGATTCCCCCTTTCTCTTCTGCCTCATATCCAATCCAACAGCAAGTTCAGTTAACTCTGCCTCCAAATATGTTCCAACCCATCTACTTCTCATCTTCTTCTCTGTTATCACCCTAGTCTAAGCCGACATCATCCCATCTGTTTTAGAGCTGTAGCCTACTGACTGGCCTCCCTGTTTCTTCTATCCTTGCCCTCCTCTGCCATCAGAGCTTGTCATTCTCCTGCTTTCAACTCTCCAACGACTCCCCAACGCACTTAGAATAAAATCCATATTCCTCACCGCGATCTGCAGGGGCCTTTGTGATGGGCTCCTGCCCACCTTTTGTAACACTCCCCCTCCCCTTCAGTGCCCCACCTTGTTTAGCCTCACACACACCTAGTTTTTCTCACCTAAAGACCTTTGCACTTGGTTTGTCCTTTTGCCTCCAGATCCTTACAAGATTGGCTGTGTCTTGTCACTGAGGTCTCGGCTCAAATGTCAACTTCTCAGGAGAAGTCTTTCCTGACCATCTTATCTAAAAGCACCCCATCCCCAGCGACTCTCTAGTCCACCTCTCTGTCTGTTTTCTTTGTAGCCCTCATCAATACCCAGAATTATCCTATTTATATGTTTAGGTGCATATTGTCTATCTTCCTTAATAAAATATTAGTTCCATGAGGGTAGAGACTGTGTTTGTCTTGTTCACTGTTGAATCCCCAGCGCCCAGCTCAGTAACTGGAACATAGCTGTTCAATACGTATTTGTTGACTGAATGAATAATGAAGGAGTAGTACACAGACGACGAGAGAGCTACAGAAATGAATGGAGATGGATGGGCAAAGCTGAGAAGGGACTGAACTTTATTTGCCTATCTTCTGGGCTCTGCAAATGGAGCTGCTGCCTGGGTGGGTTCCCAGCTTGGAAAAAGGAAGTAAGAAAAGTTTGCCCAAGGACCCCAAGGGGGTGTAGTCTTTGCAGACTAGATATCGAGTCAGGATGGAGAAATGGACCTTTGACCTTGGAGAGTGATTTTTATTTGCTCTTGTTGGGTCTGAAACCTTCACTTGGTTACAAACAAAAGGGTGATAATGGAAAAACACAGCAAACCAGGAATTTGTCTAAGTTACAAAATCTTTTTCTTTCTTTCTTTCTTTTCTTTCTTTCTTTCTTTTTTTTTTAAATCTAACCAGTCCTACTTGCAGGGAAAGTAATACAGTGTTGTGTTATCAGTTCAGACTCTGGAGCCCAATTCCCCAGGGTTAGAATCTGGCTCCGCCGCTTACAGGCTGTGTGATATAGGGCAAGTCATTTAGCCTCTCTGTTCCTCAGTTTGCTCATCTGTGGAATAAGGATACAGGAGTATGCCTGTCTCAGAGAGTGGCCATGTGGGATTGTTTTAGTCTGTTTTCCTTGTGTCAGAGTTTGGTATAGGAGAGGAAAAGGGGAGCAGAGCATGTTTGGGGATGTGGGTTTGGGGAGGTGATGGGGCAAAGAGACTGAATTACAAAGGGAAAAAGATGAGACTCACCTTCAAAAATCTCATTTTCTTCTTCAAGAGCTCTTCTCTTGTCTGTCAAGGTAGAAGAGGGTCTGAAATTAGAGGGTTTGGCTGAGTCCTAACTCCAATGTTGACCAGCTCAGTCATGGCAGGTAGGAACTCTCAGCTTCTCTGAGCCTCAGTCTGCTCATCTGTAAAGTGGGGCAATAACTGTGCCTGCCTCATAGGGTTTCCTGGAGCACTGGGGGAGATGTTCGGGAAACTGGAAAGCAGTAGACGGCTGCTGTTACTGGGCCTTATTCGGTTGTGGGGGGGAACTAATTTCTTTATCCTTTACAAAGTGTCTCCTTGAGCTGGTTAAAGTGAATGAATCCATTTTGTTGGGCCCTGGAATAGATAGAGTAGGAGGTGAGGGTTATCCTCTTGGAGAAAGGGGTAAATAATTATGTGCTTGGAGTCATTAAAGGGCCTTCCAGTATCCAGTCCCAGAGCTGGAGCTGGCCCTGCTTCCGACAGAGCTGGCTCCCAGAGGCATTATCTGGGCCACTGTGGTCACTGTCACCCTTCAGTGGGAACCATCCTTTACATGCTAGAAGTGCTCTACGAGATGTGTCTCCATCCCATGATGGCCAGTGTCACTAGATGTTAAACGCGCTACTGGAATGTGACTTTAAGGTAATTCTCCCGGCCAACAATCCTTTTGTTAAGTTAATGATCACTCCCTAATCTGTAAGCATTAAAAAGTCATTGAATCTTTTGAGGTGCCGGATCTTTTGCTATGGAGTGAGATGATTTATAGAAAACACAGCATCTTTTGGCATTCTCACAACAGCGCTAGGACCGAGGGGCTGTTATTAGCCCCATTTCACAGAGGAAGAAAGGAAGACAGGGGAGTCACACAGCTAGGAAGTGTCAGAGCCTGCCCAGCGTTGTTCCCGGATCTGATGACTGACCATGATGTAAATGTACCTTTCCTTTTTTTTTTTTTTTTTGTAATAGTTTTAAACAGAAACTGTCACAATATAATATGGACTGTCTGTAAAAGCCTTCTGTAGAGGGATGCAAAAATATTAGTTGTGAATAGAGCAGAAATACTTAAAATGGGGCCCAGCCCTGAAAGCCATACTTCTTTCAGTGTGTTTCCCCTGTTGGTGTACCTAACAGACACATAGTTGAAAAGATCACATAATGATGACACTAAAGAGGGACGGTGTCTCCCTTTCTCAGAGTACCTTCCAAGGCAGTTTTCATTCTTCTTCTTGGGTTCTTCTCCCTTTGGCTGACTGCATACACCTCCCATTTTTCACTCAGCATTCTCGTGTTGCCCATCCTTACTGGAGACCCCAGGAGCTGGTAAGCTAGGTGGGGGGCCGGGGTTGAGGCTGGGCCATATTCATCCCTGTCTCTCCCTTACCCACTCCTTCTCATGGTCGTCTTACATCAGAAGGTTTTGATAAAGGTGTTCTGAGTGAGTGAATGAATAGCCAGGTGACCCTAAAGCATTTTGTCCCCCAGCATTTGTAACGGCCCCGCATCATAATTCATCTGCTGATACAAATAGATCAGGGTTTATCCACCTTGGCACTCTGTACATTTCGGGCTGGGTAATTCTTCATTGGGTGGGGGGCTGTCCTGTGCATAGGAGGATGCTTAGTGGTACCCCCAGCCTCTACCCACCAGATGCCACTAGCGCTTCCCCCTGCAAGTTATGACAACCAAAGGTGTCTTTAGATATGTCCTCTGGGGTACAAAAATCATCCCTGCTTGAGAACCTCTGATCTCAAACCAGATCTGCCAGACTTCTTCAAGACCCAGGATTCCAGAACCTACCCTTTTTCTCCTTGAACAAAACACAGTGATACTGAGCCTCTGCTACGGACCAGACCTGTCCTGGGTCTGGGTGGTGGTGTTTATAAAGGTAAATCAGATGTAGGCAAAGAGCCTTCCTTCATTCGATCGTTTGATAAACATGTGTCGGACTCCTACTGTGTCAGAGGCTGCAGTTAGCGTGTGAACAAGCACCCCTTTTCCCCTGGCTCCTAAACTTCTCTCAACCTAGCAGGGGAGACCTGCCATCAACTTGAATTTCCACACGATGTCTACATGTGACTATGGACACATAGGAAGAGTAAGAGCTCTGCTGCCTGTTCGTTTGTTCATTCATTCATTCATTCATTCATTCATTTCCCACAAAATGTATCAAACTGGGTGCTTTGGGCTTAGTTACTTAATCTGTCTGAGGTTCACTTTTCTTATTGCAAACCAGGAAAAATAATAATGCTAAAAGAAATGAATAAGTTCATGAAGTTGTTGTGAGGATTGGATGAGATGATAAAGGTAATGTGCTTAGCACAGTGCCTGGCGCAAGGCATGTGCCCAAAGAAATATTAAGTAATAAGAACAGTACAGATTTGTTGAATAATTGTTTGGAATGAGTGCATGAGAATGCCTTGTCTATGAAAAGCAATCAATAAATACTTACAGAATAGAATCATGCCCCCTTTTAAGAAGAATAAGGAGTGATCTCTCAGAGTAAAAGAGGAGGGTAGAAGATCTCTTACCTGGACCAGATCCCTGGGGCTACTAGATGAGATCTGTTAGGGATCAATTCCCCACCACCACCTTTTTTTCCCCCCCTAAAGCCAGCAGGTATCTCTGCTCTCCCTTTCTTTTCTCTCTTTCTACCCATCACTGTTAACCTGGGTGTCTGTTTCTCCTTCCTCTTCTGGGAAGCCCCCTTTACATCAGAGGTTCTCAATCGGAGGTGATTTTGTCTCCCAAGGGATGCTTGGCAATATCTGGAGACATGTTTGGCTGACGCAACTGGATGGAATTTGCTAGTAGTGGGTGGAGGCCAGGGATGCCGCTACACATCCTACAGTGCACAGGACAGTCTCCTCCAACCCCAGAATTATTCCGCTGAAAGTCTCAGTAGTGTGGAGGTGGAGAAACTCTGCGTTACATTCTGAGGCTGGCAGGAAGCCCCCATTCCTCTGCCAACGGTTATGGCCCTGGTGCCCCAATCCCTGCACTAAAGGCCCCCACTGGGGGAGGGGTGTCATGCTCAGCCAGGCTCCGCCCACTCCCTCCTGAGCCAGTGGGGAGTCCCCCGCTGGTCAGGGTCTCAGGGCCAGTGCATGGGCTTCTCCGGAGGCTCCTCCTGGTAAGTAAGTGTTTATGGAAACTTCTCAGAGCCTCTTTGCCTTTCGCCTTCTCTCCAGGAGGCTTTGACATTTTTGAGGTCTCATGAAACCAGACCTGAGAAGGCTTTGTTTTTAAAGATGCTGTTGGGTCCCTCTCTGCTGGGAGCTGATCCAGCGATTGCACGTGTCTCTCAGCCACACTATGTCCCTGTGGAATCTTGCAGGAGAGGTCAGGGCAGAGGTGACCAGGTGGTCTGGGAACAGATGCTTGTGAGTTTTAAGGGGCACCAGAAGTCTTGTGGTCTAAAAGATCTCCCAGGGACCTGGGTTCGATCCCTGGTAGGGGAACTAAGATCCTACAAGCCGTGGGGGGTGGGGGTGGCGGCCAAAAATAAATAAATAAAAACCTCTGGACTTCCCTGGCGGTCCAGTGGTTAGGACTCAGTGCTTTCACTGCCAGGGGCCCGGGTTGGATCCCTGGTCGGGGAGCTAAGATCCCACAAGCCACACAGCACGGAAAAAGGAAAAAACAACTGCCCCTCCCCCCCAAAACAACCAACTAACCAAGCAAACAAAAAATCCCCAAACCGAAAACCAACCAGCCAAAAAAACTGTAAAAGATCTCCCAGCCTTGTGTGTTTCAGTGCAAGGCATTCCCACCATTATCATTGTTCCTCCAGGGCCTTTTGAGAAATAAACAGTGGCAACAACTTATCTGGAGATTGTGTGTGCTGGGAACTGTGCAAAACACTTCACGTGTGTCTTCAGGGTAGGTGCTATTAGTCCATCCATTTTGCAGATGGGAAAACTGAGGCCCAGGGAGGTTAAGCAACTTCTCCAGGATTTTATGACCTGTAACTTGCAAAGCCAAGATTGAATCTCAAGATGTCTGAGGCTGACTCACCAAGACACTTTTCCAACAGAGATGCTTTTATTTGATTAATCTCACGCTGCCTGACTCTGCCACTCCCTTGCTGTGTGAGCTTGGGGAAATCATTCTACCACTCCGGGCATGAGTCTGTGAGGTGGAGCCGGTGAATCAACCACCCCGAGCCCACATGGACTTGGACTGGGGAGTTTTTATTTGAATTGGTCATTCTCCACTGTAGACAGTGGCAGCTCTTTCTGGGCTCTGATCGCAACAATGTTTGAAGAGGAGAGAGTAGACATTGGCAGTATCCTGCCCCTCTTGGTGATGGCAATGATTCTTTTCATGTGAATTCTGACTGCTTAAGTTTCAAGCCCTTCCTTCTATTGTTACTACAGGTTTATAGACATCCAAGGCCCGGAGCAGATGGCTGCCTTGGCATTTCCCACGTGGTGGCAAACAGGGCAGGGATAGAAACTCAGATTTCCAAAGGGAAATTCAGGGTTGCGGGCATTATTCAGTCAGTGGTTTGTTTCTCCCCCGCCTCCAACAACTTCTCCTTTTGCACCTCATTGAAGGATCAAAATGAATCAGCAGACATTTACTGAGCTTCCTCGGAGGTCGAGGCACTTTGTGAGGGGCTGGGGAGCAGGAATATGAATCAGACCCAGCTCTTGCCCCAGGAGTTCAGTGAAGAAGATTAAATATGAAACCAGAGAAAGATACAAAGTGCCCCGGGAAGGAAGAGTTTGCGGTGACCAGACTCATCGGTGTAGATAAATAGAGTGATTGCTGACTGTACATGTTCCCTGAAGAAATTGAGAAGAGAGGGAGAATAGGAATTTCAGTTTCTGCTCCAATGAAAAAACGCCCTGCCCTTTCCTAGTTGTGAGACTGTACCCTTCTACACTCTTCATGGCTTTTCTAATCTGAGACCCTCAAGGGTCCTCAGAGGCAAACTTTGGAGAGTATAGGCAGAGGGAAGAGTGGCCAGTGTTGAGGAAAAGCCACACAGCATCGGGAGGCCCGATTCTGCCTTTGGATTTGCTACGTGGCCTTGAGAAAGTTACTGAACCTCTCTGTTGCACCCCTCAGTCTTTGAATTGGGAGTCCTGTGTCCCCAGCCTAATTTGCATAGACTGGCGCTTCCTGGAGAACTATGCTGGAGCTGTCTGCGGCGTGATGATTAGTACGTGGCAGACACAGAGTTCTGTTTCCTTCTGAGAGCAAATTGATTATGGACAGGGGGAGGCTGACCAGAAACCCACGAACGGGGAGCCCGGGTAGGGGTCATGGGGAGGACTTGGTGCAGTTGGCCCATGGGGATTTAATGTTGTCCTCCATCATTGCTGTCGCCTAGGGCTTGTCCCCGGGAGAGATGGAAGCCTCACCAACAAATAAATAGTTGTCCTCCGAGCCTGGGTTTATGAGTACAAGTCTGGAGAGAGAACTCAGCAATGAGTCAATCGACAAGCATCTGTTAGGAGAAAATGATGTGTCAGGCATTGAGTGCCATCTGTTGTGGATGCAAAGATCTTCAAGGATCTCATAGCTTCTTCCAGGATCTCATAACTTAAGGAGAGGACGCCAAGATCTGCATGGACCTTCCAAATGTGAGGCCCGTCTACTCAGCTCTCCTCAAACTCCCTCCCTGCCGTGCCTGCTGCCTCTCTGGGCACTGCATCTGTCCAGCTCCCTGAGCCAGAAATCATGCTGGCACCTTCTCTCTCACTCCCCTTCTAATCTCTCCCAGATCCTGCTTATTCTCTCTCTTCCACGTCTCTCTCCTATTCATGGCCAGACCTTAGTTCAGGCCAGAACCTTCTCTTTCCAGGACACACTGCTCCCATCCCATCTCCTCCAATTCATTCTCCACGTCCCAGCCAGAGCAATTCTGTTGTAGAACAAAATTGACGAGGTTACTCCCATGCTTAAAACCTTCCAGGTGGGGCTTCCCTAGTGGCGCAGTGGTTAAGAATCCGCCTGCCAATGCAGGGGACACGGGTTCGATCCCTGGTCCGGGATGATCCCACGTGCCGTGGAGCAACTAATCCTGTGCGCCACGACTACTGAGCCTGCGCTCTAGAGCCCGTGCTCCGCAACAAGAGAAGCCACCGCAATGAGAAGCCCGCACACTGCAATGAAGAGTAGCCCCTGCTCTCCGCAACTAGAGAAAGCCCGTGCGCAGCAACGAAGACCCAATGCAGCCAAAAATAAATAAATAAAATAAATAAATTAAAAAACAAAAAAAACTTCCAGGTGCTCCCTCATTGCTGCCAGGACAAAACCCAAACCCTTTGGTTGGTTTCCAAGCCCCCGGCCCCCCGCCTTCCTCACCTCTTGCCCCCTCCCTCCCCACAGTCCACCTGTCCTGAGCTTTGACTGGATTTGCCAACATGCTCTCTCCCTTCTGAGCCTTTTATTTTGATTGCTCTTCCTTCCACACTGGCACCTGCCTATCTCACCTTTCACATCCTCCTGGATATGTTTCTTTCCAGGAATCTGTATACTCCCACAACCCCCTTGTCTGTTTGCCCACAGGGCTCTGAGCTCATTGTGGGCTGGGGATTGTCCATAGCATTCAGCCCAGTGTGTGGCTCATAGTAGGTGCTCAATTAATAGTTACTGAATGAATGAATGCCAAAGTGCCAACAACCAGTGATCAGGCATTTTTAGGAGGTGGGGAATCTGAAGCTTTTGTGGGGAATTGGGTTTTTCGTTTGTTTAGCTTTCTTTAAATCAATGTGTAATGAACCGCGCATGTTTAAAATGTACAATTTGATGAGTTTTGACATATGTATACACCACTGAAGCCGTCACCACAATCAAGGTAGTGAACATACCCAACATTGTGAAAGTCCCCTCACGTCCCCTGGTAATCCGTTCTTCCTTCTCTTCCCCTCCTCCCTGTCCCTAGGTAAGCACAGATCTGTTTTCTGCCACTAGGGATAAGTTTGCACTAAAAATTTTTTTATATAAATGGAATCATACACCATGCATTCTTTTGTACCTGGCTCCTTTCATTCGGCAGAAAGGGGGAATTGGTTTTGAGTTGTGCTATGAAGGATGGGGGTATGACTTAGAGAGGAAGCAGAGAGAAGAGACTAGTGTGAAGAAAAATTCAAAGGTAGAAAAATGCAAGGTACCTAGACTGGGCTGGATCAAGGGTCACTCACTCATTCATTCATCCAATATTTGTTGAGCTCCAACTACGTACTAAGCACTGTGCTAAGTGCAGAGCTAGAATGTGTGTGTGTGGGGGGGTCTTCTTGCTCCTCTGGATTCATTTTCCATCCTTCTCCACCTGCTCTGTGTTCCAGGAGGCGGACCCGTGTGGACACGGCATCCCTGGGCTCTCTTCCCTCTGGCTTCAGGTTGGGCTTGGCCAGGGGGATCCCTGGCAGGAGGTCAGAGGGACGCTCTGGCCTCCTCTCTGGAGCCATAGCTCCTGAGAGTGACTGTCTCTACTGCCTGACAAGCCAACACCCCAGTTGTTTCTCTGGCATGTTGACAAAAGCTGATGCTCACCTCTTGAAATCTTGGTAAAAAAAGCTCTAAAAAATGGTCTGGGGGTAGGGATGGGTTGTTTTCCAGAGTCCTCACCCCTTAACATCCTGGGAGTCTCCTTGGATGACACTAGACTTGTGACCTCCCAGGGAGAACTTGATGTAACCTCCAAACCTAACTCACTCCAAGACCTTCCCACAGCGGTTTCTGGGAACTGAGGTCCTAGTCTCACCCGCATGAACAATTTCCAAATGGTCAGAAGGATATTTCTGAATTTGCACCCGGCCCTGTTTTGATCAACACGCTCCTCCCAACAACACAGCTAGGACTTGGTGCTGAAAATTCCCGAATTGGAAGCAACAGTCCCTTACTCTGTCTTTTACAGAACCAAGTGTTTGATTGGTCGAGCTCACCTGAGGTTTGTCATAAAGACGGTCTGTGACTCCCTGAGTGGACTTCACAGACAAGGACACACATTTTCTTTTCTTCTTTGGAACCAGACTAGCATCTTGCAGAAAGATCCTTTCATCCCTGCATTTTCTGTGACTTGCACTTCTCGTGACTTATTATCCTTCTAGACCATAAAGAAATGTGTTTTCGGTTTTAGGGGTGGTGTGATGTGGGAGGAGAGAGATCGCCCATAAATGCCTGTTAGTGTGAATAGGGTTGTTTCTTGAATACTTTTCTCCCTGATTATGGAAGGAATCCAAGTTCATGGTGGAACATTTTGGAGATGAAGCCAGATATCAAAGAATAATAAATGGGAAGTGTCTAATCCAGAACAGGCTTACTTCAATTAAAACCTGGTCCTCCCTCAGGAGAAGGGAAACTTAGAAATGAGGCTTGTTGAGGAGTCTTGGGAGGTGAAGGTTTTTGAGGGGCTATGGTTTGATGGAGGAATTAAGTCTGTTCAGAGGGGACTTGAGGGTTGGATAAGGGCCGGTGGGTGGAAGCCATGGGGAGGCAGATTTAGTATCCATAGAGGGTCAATCCTGCCAGCTGTTAGGTCTGTTGAAAGAGGGAATGAGTCTCCCCATCATGGAGGGTGTGCAAGAAAAGGTTGACAGGATGTAGAGGGGATTCCAGCAGTGACCAAACCAGACCGCTGGCTCCCAAACTCCCACAGACTGGACGCATCAGAATCACTGGGGCATTTGCTGAAAACCCAGACTCATTCACTCATGTATGCAATTGATGTTTATTGAGCACCTACTATGTGCCAGGGACTGGGCTTGGCAGTGAGGCCACTATAGTGACAGGACAGATGAGATCCTGGCTCCCACGTAACTTCCATTCTAGTCGGGGACACAGGCGATAAGACATAAATAAGGTACCTTCTTTGTGTTGTGATCAGTGCTCCAAAGTTAACCAACTCAGGTCATTGATGGAGAGCAACAGGGGTGGCAGACCTGCTTTATATTTAGGCTTCAGGGGTTGACCTTTAAGCTGAGACAAACGAGCCAGCCTTGGGAAGATCCAGGGAGAGCGTTCCTGACAGAAGAGAGGAGCGCTGAGGTGGGGGCTTGATAAGAGGTTGTTAGCAGGGGATGGTGTGGGCACGGGCCAGATGGCGTGGCGTCCTTCGAGGAGTCTGGACTTTATCTACTTGTAGTGGAGTCATCAGAAACCCCCTGGGGGTGGTGGGGCTGGAGAACCCCCCTTTTCAATCTGTTTTCCTGGTGATTTTGATATGCACTCAGTTTACTCTTGTCTCCAGACAAGAGGACCTTTGAGGCATCTCCTTATGCCAACTGTCTTTCTCTTCCTCACTACACCTGTCCCCAGGGTACCCAGCATCTCTGGAACGAGCTACAGGGAATCTGGAGTATTGTCCTTGTTTCTTCTCACCCCTCACCCCCTGCTTTCTCTGTTCTTCCAGAGAAGACTTTTAAAGTAGGGAATGAGCCATGAAATCGGAAATGAATAGGACTTGGGGTGACCTACTGTGTCCAGCTCCTTCCGGCCGGGAGTTCTAGGAAGACTTTCCTGCAAACCAGAGCTGGGCAAAGTGGTACTCTTCCTGGGTGAGGGTCTGGACAGGCGGGTGGCAGGACCAGCCGGTGCAAAATGGAAATGAGGGACCCCTTGCTCAACAATTATTAAGAATTTCAGGATGGTGACAGCAGAGCATCAAATCAAGTGAGGGGCCCTGCGGGACTTCACAGGTTGCCTGCCCACGAAGCCCATCCGGGAGGGAGGAGATAAAAGGAGGAGGAAACGAGAAAAGAAGAAGAAAGTGGGAGAGAGGTGAGGGAAAGAGGAGCAGGGAGCAAAAGGGAGAAGGAAGGAGGGAATCTGGGGCTGGTGATCCGTGGCCTGGCACAGTGACCCCTGCTCAGTAGTGTTTATGGAGGACTTTCTGCTACTAGGCAGCGGACAAACCTTTACTTACCTTACGCCAGTGAATCCTCCCGACAACCCCTGAAGTAGGTGTTATTATGATTCCCACTCAACAGATGAGACAAGTGAGGCCCAGAGAGGTAAGGTCACGAACCCAAGGTTACACGCTGGGAGGGGCAGACCTGGAATCTGAACACAGGTTCCCAGAACCGGAACCCACATTCTCAGCCACTGCTCTACTCCTGAAGTCCCCGAGGCCAGATGTTTCTGGCACAGGGAAGGATGTGGGGGGCAAAGACCTGGGTTTGAGCCCTGGTTCTAATAGGGTTGCTGAGACTGGTCACTACAGCCTCTCGCTTGACAAAGGCAGTAGCCGTCACACTGCCATCTTTGCCCCTTTCATTCTCTACTCAAAAGTGTTTTGTTTTGTTTTGTTTTTGCGGTGTGCGGGCCTCTCACTGTTGTGGCCTCGCCCTTTGCGGAGCGCAGGCTCCGGACGCGCAGGCTCAGCGGCCATGGCTCACGGGCCCAGCCGCTCCGCGGCATGTGGGATCTTCCCGGACCGGGGCACGAACCCGTGTCCCCTGCATCGGCAGGTGGACTCTCAACAACTGCGCCACCAGGGAAGCCCCTAAAGTGTTTTATATTTAATTTTTTTGGCTGCCCCGCGTGGCCTGCGGGATCTTAGTTCCCCAGCCAGGGATAGGACCCTAACCCCCCGCAGCAGAAGCGTGGAGTCTTAACTACTGGACCGCCATGGAAGTCCCCAAAAGTGTTTTTTTTAAAAAAATTGTTATTATTATTAAAACTTGCCATTTTAACCATTTTTCAGGTACAATTCAGTGTCATTGATGTTATGCCATCATCATGAGTATCTATTTTCAAAACTTCTTCACTCCAAACGTGAAGTCTGTTCCCTTTAAGCAATGACCGCCCCCGCCCTCGCCCAGCTCCCGGTAACGGTAACCTCTGTTCTCCTCTTTCTCTCTATGGATTTGACCATTGTAGATACTTCGCTAAGTGGGATCACACAACATCTGTCCTCTGTGTCTGGCTCCTTTCACTTAGCATCGTGTTTCTGAGGTTCCTCCAGGCTGTAGCCTGTGTCAGGGCTTCACCCCTTTTTTTGGCTCCATGTTATTCCATTGTCTGGCCTGCCTACATCTGTTTATTCATCTGTTGACGGACACTTAGGTTGTTGCCACCTTTTGGTGATTGTGAATAGGGCTGCAACGAACATTTACGTTCAAGTATCTGTTTGAATCCCTGCTTTCAATTCTTTTGAGCACATACCCAGGAGGTGGTGATTTTTTAGTGTAAGTCAGATCCTATCACTTCCCTTCTGGGAGCTGTCAGTGAGGGTGGCTCCCATCACACTTGAATAAAATCCAAGCTGCTTATGTGACCGGTCTCCTCCCTGCCCCCTGACCTCATTCCCCATCCCTCTCCTCTCACCCCTTCTGCTCCTGCCACTTCCATCTCCATGCTGCCCATCACACTCCTGCACATTCCCGGCTCTGGGCCTTTGCACCGGCTGTTCCCTCTGGCTTTTTTTTTGGCTACGTTGGGTCTTCATTGCTGTGCGCGGAATTTCTCTAGTTGTGGCCAGCGGAGGCTACTCTTCGTTGAGGTGCACAGGCTTCTCATTGCGGTGGCTTCTCTTGTTGCAGTGCGAGGGCGCTAGGGCGTGTGGGCTTCAGTAGTTGTGGCTCGTGGGCTCTAGAGCGCAGGCTCAGTAGTTGTGGTGCACGGGCTTAGTTGCTCAGCAGCATGTGGGATCTCCCTGGACCAGGGATGGAATCCGTGTCCCCTGCATTGGCAGGTGGATTCTTAACCACTGCGCCACCAGGGAAGTCCCTCCCTCTGCTTTTAAATCCACTAGCCCCAGGGACTTCCCTGGTGGTCCAGTGGCTAAGACTCCACGCTCCCAATGCAGGGGGCCCGGGTTCGACCCCGGGTCAGGGAACTAGATTCCATATGCCGCAACTAAGAGTTCGCATGCCCCAACTAAAGATTCCTCATGCCGCAACGAAGATCCTGAGTGCCGCAACTAAGACCTGGAGCAGCCAAAAAAAAAAAAAAAAAAAATCCGCTAACCCTAGATACTCACGGGGCTCAGCCCTGCTCCAGTTAGACCTTGGCTCAAATGTCAGCTTTCCAGAGCGGTCCTCCCTGATCCTCGTCTAGAGCAGCTCCCACCCCTTCCTATCGCACCGCATCCCCTTGTCCTGTGCTCTTTACAGCACCTACGACTCCTTACAAGTCCATACCCCTATCTCACCTACTACGGTGTCAGTTCCAGGTCCCTCTCTGTATCTCCAGGCCTAGCCTGGTATCCAGCACGAGGGACCAACCAATGAATATTAGGGTGCACCATTTGAACTTGCTGGTATTTGACTATTGTTGACCTTGCAAAAATGGCAATTCCAAGTGGGTCCACCTCATCTTGAATGAATGAATGAACAAATGCATTTCTCCTCTCTGAGCCTCCACCTTCTCCTCTGTAAGGTGGGGGCAGTAATCACGGAGCGGGGGGGACAGGATTTGAGTCCAGACCCCCAGGAGTGGCTGTGGCTACCCCTCCGTGCAGAAGGGGCTGGCGTCCACGGGAGGCCCTGCAGCTGGAGATACAGGCATGATGAATGGGTCGTGGAATAGGTCCTAGGAGGGGACCGAAAGGATGGGAATGACACTATTTAGCTGAGGAATGACCTCCTGACATGCTTCAAATAAATGCAGCCTTGTTTAGAGACGGGGAGGCAGCTGCTTCTGTGGCTGCTGCCTCTGATTCTGGCATAAGAGAATAAAAGGGACTGGAATTGTGTGCGCGTGTGCATGCGTGTGCAGGCATGTGCACAGGAGAGTGTTTCTGTGTGTGTCAATCTGTGTGTCCGTGTGTATCTATGTGTGTCTCTGTGTGTCTGTCTTCTTTGTGTGTCTGTATGTCTTTGAGTGTGTGCATGAGTACCTGACTGTATTGTGTGTGTCTGAGCATGTCTGTCTATGTGTCTGTCTTTATGTGTCTGTCTTTCTGTATATCTTTGTGTTTGTGTGTATAAATGTGTCTATCTTTATGTGTGTCTATCTGTGTGTGTCTTTGCGTGTGTGTGTGTCTGTCTCTGTGTGAGTGTGCAGGTGACGGTGAGAACTGCCTGGATGCCCGAAGGAAGCTTCTTTGCATCCCCTGAGCTGTTTACGTTCCAATTTAATTAAAAATTCATTGGCTGACCATCTACTATGTTCCAGGCACCGTATTGCTGGGAGTGACCTGAGAGTAAAACCAAAACCAAAACATCTGGTTAGCAAAGAGCATGCCCCTTGGAGTCTGACTAGCAAGTAAACAGTGTTGTGAACACAACAGTTAGTAATCAACCACTAACTGGGTGTCTCAAGTACTTTATGTGGATGTTTTAAAATTACACTTCTACTCCTACGAAGTGGAACTATCAACATTCCTACTTTGCATATGGGGAAAATGAGGCACAGAGAGGGGAATGTACCTGCCCAAGGTCACACAGCAAGTGAATGGTGAGATGCGGGGGGAGGTGGTCAAACCCAAGAAGTTGGATTCTACAACTCACATTCTTTTTTATTTACACTCAAGATCTTAACTGATTGACAATAAGAGCAACCACTGGGGAGAATTTGTTTTTCCTGATTTGGAAGGACAGTTAAAAACAATCCCCCCACCGCCCGCCTGTCCCCAGAACTAGGCAATAAAGTTACACACAGTTGCCCCAAGGGCTGCACGGGAGCCCACTGCTCACAGGCAGGAGTGAGGGGACTCACGGGGCTGGGGTATCGGGGGGAAGGGTCCCCATTTACTCCTTCCAGGCAGCATCCCTCACTGGAGATGCTGGGGAGGAGCCCCAGGCGGGAGATGTCAGCGGGCCAGTCCCAAGCCAGTGCTTAGGCCAGGTGGAGGCAGGAGGGAATTTCAGCTCCCAGGACAGGGCCTCTTACAGAGTGGTCCAAAGACGACCCGTAACCATGTCGCCAGGGATACAAGCTAAAGATGCAGATTCCTGGGCCCACCCCAGACCTACAGCAGCAGAGTCTCAGGGGGATGGGGCAGGAATCTGTATTTTAACAAAGGTGTCAGGTGAGTCTTACCTTCACTTATATGTCAGAACCACAAACATTTGGGGTGTGGGGAGAATCTGAGGGAGGTTAGGTAGTGCCAGGTCATAGATGGCCTTGAATGCTATACGACATTTGGGCTTTGCCCCGAGGGCCGCAGGGAGCCATGAAAGGTGTCTGAGTAGAGGAGGGCCTGGTTTATTTCTCTGGTGGCACAGTGAAGGCCGGTTGGAAAGAAAGAAGGCAGCAGGCACGGAGAACTGATATAGGACATGGGTGCAACAATTCATGTGAGAAATAACAGGACCTGAACCTGGACAGGGAAGTCTGGGGAGGGGGCAGAAAGTTATTAAGCAGATCATCTATGGAGCTGGAGAAGTTGTGGAAGGTCTTGTATGGAGGTCAGGGATCTGGGGGGGGGGTGCAAATGCCGTGATCATCCAATATCGGGCTCTCTTCCGGTTTAGATCCACCTATTGAATGTCACCAAACCAGAGAAGGCTTCCTGGAGGAGGTGATCCTACCCCCAGGCCTCAGTGAGGGGTGAATGCAGAGAGAAAAGAAAAGGGATTTAAGGAGAAATGGTCCAGTGTTCAAAGCTACTCCCTCCTGAGGGGCTTCCTGCATCCCAGGCATTAGAACTTCTCCACCAAGAGTTTCAGAGACCCCTCCTGTGTGTGTCTCTTCCATCAAGACTGGAGAAAGTTGATTAGTGTGGGCAGCAGCCAGGACTGGTGTTTCTAATTAACACGCAGGCAGGGAGAATGCCTCTTCTTCCAGAGTCTGTATTCAGCTGATTGAATATCAGGGTTGGGGCTAAATCGTGTGTCAAAAAATAAAGCCGGCACTCTTTCTCTCGTTAAAGGAACAGCGTCCCTGTTTCCAGTCCTCTGCCGGGTTGAGGAATCTGATGGTGTGAGGCTTTGATCCCTGGAGCTGGGTGAGGGGACTGGGGGCTCCGGGCAGGGATGAGAAAGAAGGGGCACTTGGAGGGTGGGGGACACCAGGCTTGGATTGAAATGCCAGAGGAATGTGGAAGAGAACCCCAGGTGGGTTTGGGGAGCTACCGGTTCCGGAGGAGAAGGAAGAGAAACGGGCGATAAAAAGAGAAAGGCGGCTCGCGTGGCAGGGGAGAGAGAGAGGGGCGAGCAAACACAGGTTCATTAATCTGTAGTTCGTCTGCCTTTTCTGTTAGGAGGATGAACTTGATGAGTTAATTAAGTCGCAGTCTGTAAAACCAGTTTATTTGCATAGCAAACTCCTGGGCCAGTGTGCTGTGAGTTGAGTGTGTAGGAGCAGACAATTCGGGGGAAATTACAGCCTCATTAATATGCTAATCTGGTTGCAGGCCTGGAACGGAGTTTTGGGTTGGTGGTGCTCGGGGGTGGTGGGTGTTTTGTTGCTTAGCAACCCTTTTCTCCAGGTAACCCTTCTCTGGCTTGCCCTTGATATCTCCCAAAGGATTGCAATGTGGAAGAGGAGGTAAGCGGGGGAAAGCATTCTGTTGTCACAGAACAGTGAGCAAAATAAAAGGCAAACACACACACACACATTCACACACACATCCACATTATGCCGGTGTCTTTACAAACAGGCTTGGGGAGGGGGCAGGGAAGGCTGTGTGGGTGTAACAGACAGACAGCAACTTGCAAATGCAGTGTGTGGTCTGTGGAAATAAACACAGGGGTAACACCCCCCTACACACAAACACACACACATTTGTGTGTGCACACAAACACAATTGATAAATGCGTTTTGTTTAACAAATAAACTCACATAATGAGATTCTCAGTTTATGTAATAATACGTGTTCTATGTAATGCCCTCCCATCAAACACACATGTACACATGCATGCACACACACATGCAGCCATATACTGTGTGCAGAATCTTTACCAACAACACAATAGGTACAAATGCACTAAACACAGTGTAATGTTCAGATTATGCAAATGATAAATAATAATCGACTGTAAAATGCACACACACACACACACTTCACAGAGCTTGTATAAATCGGCCCTGGTAAAGATGACAGGTAGGTGTGTGCCTATGCGGACGTATGGAAACGTACATGTGCCGAGTATGACGTCTACGCAAATAGACATTGAGCGTAATATACATGGTCATACACACCATGTATGACTAGGTATACCCCCACACACATGCACAGAGACATGACACACAGTCCCAGCCCTTTTCTCTCTCCCTTGTCACTTCTAATCTGAACAAAACCTGCCTTTTAAAAACACTTTTAAAAAAATTTATTTATTTTATTTGTTTATTTTTGGCTATGTTGGGTCTTCGTTGCTGTGCGTGGGCTTTCTCTAGTTGTGGTGAGCAGGGGCTACTCTTCATTGCCGTGCATGGGCTTCTCATTGCGGTGTCTTCTCTTGTTGCAGTTGCAGAGCACAGGCTATGGGCACGTGGGCTTCAGTAGTTGTGGCACATGGGCTCAGTAGTTGTGGCTCTCGGCCTCTAGAGCACAGGCTCAGTAGTTGTGGCGCACGGGCTTGGTTGCTCCGCAGCATGTGGGATCTTCCCCGACCAGGGCTCGAACCCATGTCCCCTGCACTGGCAGGCGGATTCTTAACCACTGCGCCACCAGGGAAGCCCTAAAGCCTGCTTCTGTATTGTACACCATTGCATCTCTGGATCCCAGGCTCAGTGACTACCTTTATCCCTGGTTTCCCCCTTCCATTGTCCCTTCCTCCTCCACCCAGCTGCAACATTATCTTCTTTGGCCCATGTGTATCTGATAGCTAGCATGCATGACATCCGGGCTCCCCAGAAAGAGCAAAATATGGGATCAAGGGTGTTAATGCCTCATCTTGCCATAAGGAAAAAAGTACCATGCCCAGATGGTTTTACAGGTGAGTTCTACAAATATTAAGAAGCAGATGCTTCTTGTATTATATGAGTTGTTCCAGAAAAAAAAAAAAAGAAAAAAGGAAAGCTGCCCAGTTCACAACCTTGACAGTAAGTCTGGATAAGCGTACCGGAAAAGAATCAACAGTAATCTGAGAAACACACTAAACCTAAATGGTATGGAGTGTATTTCTATCTCATTGGTAAAAACAAGAAAGTTGAGAACATCAACAGCTGGTGAGCATGTGGGAGAACGAAATCCCTGATGCATGCTGGTGGGCAGTTTGAGGAGTAGTCTTCCAGTATTTTATGATGTTTAATGTTTGCATACAACATACTGCAGAAATCCAATCCTTGGCTGTTAACCCCAGAGCACCAGTCACGCAGATATATAAGAACACCTGCGTGAGGCGGTTCATTGCAGCGTTGTTAGTGTTGGCAAACAGGCAAGCTGACTGTCCTTCACTAGGTGAATGGACAGAGGAAATGAGGTGCAGGAGGGTGTGGATGATTCTGCAGCGGCCAGAAAAGCAAAGCAGAGCTACACATAGCAATATGATGGCCATAGAATATTTTATATGAAAAAGTAAGAAACAGAGTAATATGTGTAAAGCCCTATCACTTATACAAATTAAAAAAATACCAAAGTCTCTCAACAGTTGAATGGATTAATACACTGTGGTACATTCATACAGTGGAGTACTACTCAGCAAGGAAAAGGAAATGAACTGCTGATTCAGGCCACAACACGGATGAATCTCAAAAGCATTACACTAAATGAAGGAGGCCAGACACAAAAGACTACATGCAGTAGGATGGTTCCATTTATATGAAAGTTGAGCACAGTCAAACCTAATCTACAGAGGCAGAAAGAAAGCTGGGGGCAGGGGTGGTAGAGTTGACTCCAAAGAGGTACAAGTGAACTTTTTCTGGGGTGGTGAAGTGTTCTATGTCTTGATTGTGGAGGTTACACGAGTACATACATTTATTAAAATTTATCAAACTAGATAATCAAAACAAGTACCTGAATTTACTGAATGTAAATTAGTCCCACCAACGTTTATTTAAAACAATATTTTATTGTAAATAATAAAATAAAAAGTAATACTTTAGAATTTTAATGACTATGTATATATTTGTATGTCTATCTTGGTGTCTCTATCTCTCTATGTGTCTATGTATGTATGTATGTATCTATCTATTGGACATACATAAGAGTAGGTGCCTGTAGCAGGGAGGAAAAAGAAATTGTGAATGGGGAATTGGGGTAGATTGGATCATTATTCTTGATCCTCACTGCCTTCTGTTATAGAATAATTCTCCACCTTGCTATCTTCAATATGGTAGAGTGAACTTCTCTGCCCCTTGACTTTGAATTTGGTCATGTGACTTCACCAACGAAATGTTAAAAGATGTGGCACAAACAATGGCTTTGAATGCACATTTGGGTTTGCCCTCTTCTCTTGCACGTCTATGATCTGCCGTGATAAACTCACGCTCTAGGCACCTGCTGTCAACTCAGTCTGGGACCCATGGAGCAGACCTGTGCCCATCAGGAAGCCTGGAGCCAACCTGACCCAGCTGGGCTCAGCCTGGATCAGCTAAACCGCTGGATCAGTCAACCTGCAGACCCCCATGTATGAAAAAAAAATTGTAAATTTGTTGTTGGAAGCCTCTGGGATTATGAGGTTGTTTGTTATGCAGCAGTATTGCTGTAGCAGGTGACTAATACAAGAATAAAAGAAAAAGAATAATAAAATAAAAAGCAAAGGAGAGCCTTGCATGAATAAATGGTGGCAACACACCCTATGAATTGAGAACGGTCAGCTTAATTGCAACACCTGAGGTTAAGAAGAATCCAACCCACACACTCACAAACTCCCTGTATATATCTGCAGGGCACCTTCACTTCCTGGCAAAGCAACCAGGCCCAGAATCTGTCTCCGCATCCTAAACTGGGGAAGTCCTACCTCCCTTCCTACATGCTGGATTGCCTAGTCTTAGAGTCTCCAGTGGTAGGGGAGGAATTTATTTACTTACATCAGTCTGATCTCCCCCAGAAGGCTCTGCACAGCTCCTCAAAACCACTCTCCTTCACACCCCGAGGGCCTTTGCCCAGGCTGTTCCTCTTGCCTGATTTGCAGTTTCCGTGGCTGTATCCTATTCCCCCTTAAGAATCAGATCAAATAGACACCTAGGAAATGTTTGTTATAGTAGATTTCCCCACGTGCTGTACACTGTGTAAAGTACTTCACAAATATCGTCTCACTTTATCTTCCTAAGGACCTCATGAGATAGGTACTGTTGCTGTCCCCATTTTACAGATGGGAATCTGAGACCAGAGAGGTTAAGTAATTTGCCCTTGGTCATACAGCCAGCAGGCCATGGAAATCTATGAATCTGACCCCAAAGTCTAGGTTCAAAATTAAAGAACTTTGCTTCGAAATGTCTTTTAGGATTTTCCTCTTCCATTGGGTGTTTCTGTCCTAGCAAGAGGGTGGCAGGAGTCAGGGAGACTGTTCCGTGACGAAAGCCTTAATGTGCTTGAACCTGAGAACATCGCCTTGGGGAAGGGCTTTGTACCTTAAGAAATTATAAATATTTCATTTTCCCCTCTTCCCTCCCGCCTTGTCAGTCCCGAGATGGAGTTATCGACAGGAGCCTGGGTGATGGACAGATTGGCGGGGTTCTGTATTGATGAGTTAATAGATTGTTGGCTATTTTTTTCATTCTCTGAAAAAAAAGAAGTCTTGACAGCTGTTTCGCCTGTTGCGGTGGTGGTGGGTGGGAGCAGCTGCAGAAGGTGGTGGAAAGCAAGGCCTGGATCAGGGTGGTGTCCATCAGACAATCAGGTCACCTCGACCTTCAACTTTTATCCCAAATCCCACCAGCTTCCACCCTCTCCACCTCTGCCCCTGGTCCCAGGCTCCATCATCTCTTGGCCGGTCATCGCAGCATTCTTCTCACTGCCTCTTAGTCCATTCTACACCCAGCAGCCGGAGCTGTTTCAAAGCATAGGTCAGATCCCGTCACTCCTCTGTCCCAAGCCCTCAGATCACCACCATCAAAGCTGAAGCCCAGAGTCCTTCCTGTGGCCTCCAGTATTCTTGTCCCCACCCCTTACCTCTGTTCTCTTCCTCACTCTGCTCTAGCCACAGCCTCCTTGCTGTTCCTCAAACTCCCTAAGGATGGTCCTGTCCTGGGGTGTTCACACCTGCTGTTCCCTTTTGCCTGGTTTGCTCTTCCTGCAGCTGCCCACCTGACTCTCACCCTCACCTCCTTCAGATCTCTGCTCAAATCACCCCCTGCACAGCCTTCCCTGACTGCTTTGCATAAATACCCCTGTTTCTCATCCAGTTTTATGTTTCTTCATGGCACTTATAACCTCCTGACATTATTCCTAAGTTATTTATTTGTTCATTTTTTCTCTCCCTAGAATGAAAGCTCCCTGAGGGCAGGGACTTTGAATGACGTGTTCATGGATATATTTTTATTACCCGGAACAATGATGGCAGATTACAGCCTGTGGACAAAGGCAGCTTGCAGCCTGTTTTTGTACATAAAGTTTTATTGGAACACAGTCACGCCCATTCATCTCTATACTGTCTGTGGCTGCTTTTGCTCTACAGCGGCAGAGTTGAGTAGTTGTAACAGAGACGGTGGGGTGTGTGAAGCCAAAATTAATTACTATCTGGTCCTTTACAGAAAAAGTTTGCTGATTCCTGACTTAGAACACAAACTGACACACAGTAGGTGTTGAAGATTTATTTGCAGAACTAATGAATATGAGACAATCTTTTTAAGGTTAAGTAACTGAGCATTATAGCCATGTGCAATCCTTGCCTTGGGGAAATGAATCCCTCATATTATCTTCCTAAAGGACTTCCATGTCCTCCAGAACTTTCTTGGTTGCAAGTAACAGGAAATCCAATCTGATTAACTTGATCCAAAAAAAGGACATTTGTTAGCTCATGCACTGAGAAGTCGAAGGTAGACTCCTTCAGGCACAGTTGGATCCAGGGGCTCATCCTCCTAGGTTCAAGGTCACAGAGAGGGAGAGTCTCTACTTTTTCTGGGAGTGTGATCTTGGATAAGTTGATTACCTTTCAGAACCTCAGTTTTTTCTTCTGTGAAATGGGGGAATATAGTGTGTCTCCCTCATAAGGTAGCTGCAATGGTGAAGTGAGTCAAACCAATTATGGCAGGCTAAAGGAAAAAGATGTCCACGCTCTAATCCCTGCAAACCGTTAACTGATACGGCCAAAGGGACTTTGCAGATGTGATTTAGTTAACAGTTTTGAGATGGAGAGATTATCCTGGGTTATATGTGTGGGCCCAATGGAATCACCAAGGTCCTTATAAGACCGAGGCAGAAGGATCAGAGTCAGAGAAGGAGACGTGAGGATGGAAGTAGAGATCAGAGGGAGAGAGAGAGAGGAGAGAAGATGCTACACTGCTGACTTTCAAAAAGGAGGAGGGGCTACAAGCCAAGGAAAGCAGGTGGCATCTAGAAGCTGAAAGAAGTGAGGAGCGGATTCTCCCCTAGAGCTTCCAGAATGAAACCCCTTCCCTGTCAACACCTTGATTTTATTCACGAGACCCGTGTCACTCTTCTGACCTACAGAATTATAAGATAATAACTTTTGTGTTGCTTTAAGCCACGGGGTTGCGGTCCTTTATAGCAGCTCTAGGGAACTCATGCTCCAGGTAAAGCCCCTATCACAGTGCCTGGCACAGAGTAAGCCCTTGGGTAGATGGGAGTTGCTATTGTTATTGGTCAAATGTTAGCATTCTCCCCACCTTTACCATTAAGTCTCCTGTTGGATCAGCCCAGCTGTTTCAGACAACGCCCCCAGGGTAATTCCCAGTCCCTGAAACCCATCCCGGCAGATGCCAGGATTGGGGTGAGAGAGCCCCAAAGCCTCATCTAGGAGCCACAGCTGACCCGGATCTGCACGAGGTCTGAACGCTGCCTCCTGACTCCCCAGCCAGCGAGCTTTCCTTCCACCAAGCATCCCTGTCACTGCTCCCCCCTCCCTCCCACGCTGTCTCTTTTAATCCCCTCCCCACTAAGCTATTTTTAAACCACTCCCCTTCCCACTCCCTATTGATCGTCAGCCTGTTACTCCCTGAAAGCACTTTGTGGCAGGGGCCCAATAAATGAGTCAGATCTTTTGTCACCATCTGTCCCTTTGCTCATTGAGGTCAGCAGCAGGTGCCCAGGCTGGAGAAGGTATAATCTCTGGGTCCTCCAAGCAAAAGCTTTCAGGGGTTCCACTTCCTGATGGTGGAATGCATTCCCCCTTCAGTGTGCAGGAACCATCCTTCTGGCATTACAGCTGAAGGCTGGCGCCAGAAATGGCCCGTGAAGTCCTGTGTCCTCATGCTCATGGGCTGGGGGCAGCGGGCAGCTTCTGCTCAGAGGGCAGGTGTTTGAGCCTCCGCAGAGGAGGAGGCTGCTGGCAGGGGATGCCTGAAGGAGATGCAGTATATGTATTTATTTATTTAGAATTATAAATTTATTTATTTCACATTTACTCGTATGGCATTTACTTTGTACCAGGCACTATATTTTAAGTGCTCTCTACGTATTAACTTATTTAATCTTCACTGCAACATTGTGGGGTCAGTGCAGTTACAGTATCCTCTCCATTTTCACATGGGGAAGTGGAGGCACAGAAAGGTTAAGTAACTTTCCCAAGGTCACACAGCCAGTCAGGGGTGGAGCTGGAATTTGAACTCAGGCAGGATGTGCGTTTCATCACTACAATCTGTGCATCTCCATCAGTGGTAACAAAAGTTTTTCTTTTTTTCTTGAGGTGTGACTCTCATTTCTAGTTCTCCTCCTGGCGTCCTCCTCTTCCTTACTTATGATGACCCTGCCTCATCTGTCCTGGATGGGTTTCCATAAACCTCCAGTCTAGGGCCAGCTGCCGGGAACTTGCCTGGTGCTCCCCAACCTTCCCTATCATGGTCATTGTCATTTTACAACTTGCCACTGATGGGCTGATCTTCCCAGCGACCCCGGGAAGCAGGTGCTGTGATCATTACCCCATGTCTCAAATGAGGAAACCAAGGTTCAGAGTGGTGACGCTATTGCTTGCGCAAGGTCATCCAGTTAGGAAGTGGCTGAGCCAGGACTTGAATGCTGGCATTCTCGCTCTGAAGCCGGGATCTGGGCTATGGTGTCCCTCATACTCCAGGATGGCCACTGTGTTAGCTGCCTAGGGCTGCCGTAACAAAGTACCACAAACTGGGTGGCTTCGAAAAACAAAAATGTATCGTCTCACAGTTCTGGAGGCTGGCAGCCCCAAATCCAGGTGTTGGCAGGCTTCTGTTCCCTCTGAAACCTGTAGAGGAGAATCTTCCTTCTCTATTCCAGCTTCTGGTGGCTGCCAGCAATCTCTGGCATCCCCCAGCTTGTAGAAGCATCGCTGACGTCATCTGTGTTCACATGACATTCTTCTGCGTGGGTCTGTCTCTCTGTCCAAATTTCCAGTCATCCTGGATTAGGGGCCACCCTAATGACCTCATCTTAACTTGAATACCTCTGTAAAGATCCTATTTCCTAGTAAGGTCACAGTCGGAGGTAAGGGTTAGGGCTTCCATATATCTTTTTGGGGGGGACATACTTCAATCTGTATCGGCGACATTGTCATGAGATGCTTGGGGGGGGGGGAGGAGGTTTGCTGAGCACCCTGTATCCCAGGATCTCTCCTTCCTAGGAAAGCGATCAATGGAGTCCTAACAACTGGGTTTTTGTACTCTTTTGTCTGACAGCTTATCTTTCATTGTGCTGTGTGCCCTGTGTTTTACATAGAGACTGTAAGCTCTGTGAGGGCAGGGCTTGTGCCCCCTTAATGCCTAGCACAGTGCCTGGCATTTAGCACGCCCTCATAAACACTTGAATGAAGGAAGGAATAAGTTAATGAAGGGCCACTTCCCAACCCCAGTGAGCACAGAGTTCCAGTACTTCAGCTCTCCCAGGGCCAAAAGGTAAATTGACTTGTCAGGAGTCCTGAACCCGCAACTGAGCTATTCACTTTTCAGCATCGTAGGGACCCCTACCCAGCTGTTAGTGCAGCAATGCTGAAACTATTAAACATCATTACGGATTGGATTTTAATCTCCTGTAAATAGTCCTGCCATTCTAGTGTCATGGGAAGCAGTTAGGACTCCCTCTCTTCCTTCTTTCTTTCCTTCGTCCAGATACAGAGACTTTCTGATCTCCCCAACTGAGTTAGGGGTGGGGACTGATGCCCAAGGGAATTTACTAGTTCTGGCTAGGCATGTCCTCACCTACCCACCCACCCACCCATCTAGTCACTGGGAAGGAGTCCAGGAAAGGGGCTAGAGGGTCTTGTGAGGGTGAGGGTCTACTGGAAGGAGCTGGAGACACCCTTTGCGATGAAGATGAAGCTTCTAAATCAGGGGTTCTTAGGGATCCATGCCAGGGCTTTGGACGGGCACAATGTCCCCTGTAACACTCTGGGTGGGTGTGCAGTGTGTAGATCTCTCCAGCACTGCTGTGATGGCCTCAGACCAAGCCCCCATCACCTTGTCCCTTCCAACGGACCTCACCTTCCTCTCCTCCCCTCCAATCTCCTCTCCACACAGCCACCAGGCACAGTTCCCACCCACAGAAGCCAAATGTTGGCAGAGGGGGAAACGGAGGCAGAGAGTAATTCCATATGTTAGAACAGAGTCCGGAATGCTTGGAGGAGTCAGGATAAATGGTACCATTTCCCTCTTCTTGTTCTCTTTTATCCAAGCTCCTCTCTGCAAAGGCCCCACCCCAGAAAGGGATTCCTTCCCCTGCTACCCCTGCTGATCAAGGAGGGGCAGGGGATTCTGCGGGGCTGGGGCTGAGAAACAGCAGATCGGGACCTTGAATGGTAGGGACTCTAATGTAGGGGAGTAGGCAAGCCCCTTGGCCATGAATTCAGGAGGTTCAATCTCAACCTTCCCTCTGATTAGCTGGTGACCTTGGCCTTTCCTCTCGCTGACACTCAGTTTCCCTGTCTGCCAATAGGGAGGCTGATAACACGCCCTGGAAGGTGGAGGTGGGGGAGTTACTGTTCAGCGCCCCCCTCCTTTCTCCCCACAGATATCCCTGCAAGAAAAAAGCAGGACCACTTTTTTTTTAAATTGCGATTTTATTTTATTTTTTTGGCTTGCAGGATCTTAGTTCCCAGATCAGGGATCGAACCCGTGTCCCCTGCAGTGGAAGCTCAGAGTCCTAACTACTGGACCGCCAGAGAAGTCCCTAAAAGTGGACCTTTAGAACCTGAATCTTGGAACACGTGTGTTGAGGGCTTTTGCTCATTCACTTACGTTACGTTTGTGGGATTCACCCATGTTGTCCTGCATAGCTGCGGATTGTTTTTTTTCCCTCATTGTTGTGTAATATTCCATTGTATGAATGAGCCATATTTGATTTATCTATTCTACTGTTGATGGGTATTTGGGTAGTTTCTAGTGTTGGGCTATTCGTCTATCCTGGACCACCTTGTCTTCCTACCCACATGTCATCTCACCCCATCCCCCTATCTTCCCCAGAGACAGAGCTTGGCCAATTTGCCAATCAACAGTTATCATTGGCCAGAGCTGAGGAATGGTGCCCCCTTCAGGCGGGGCTGTGCTCTGCACTGGCTGTGGTCTCCTCCGCTGCCTGCTGATTCACACTCTCCAACCAGTCTCACTAATCTACTGGCATCTGAGATGGCAAGGGGTCTCTGATCCCTGGTGGGGGCAGCCAGTTGGAGGGAGCCATCCCCCAAGTCCCAGGCCCCTGGGTGTCCCCTAGGGTGCCCAGCTCAGAGCCCAGCCCGAGGAAGGCAGGTGCCCGTGGGGTCCATGGAGTTGGCTCACACGGACCCTCCCCAAGGCTTATCACTTCCAACGTGGGTGCCCAGGGAGGAGGAAGAGAGGGGAGTGGGTGGGTTGAAACAACAGAAAAGTGTGTGTGTTGGTGGGGGGGAGAAAGCAGAGCTCTGTAATTATAGAGGAAGAGGCAGTGCTAAAATGATAATGGGCGCGTTTTGACCCAGGCTAACCAGTCCCGGAGCTGTGAAGTAACTCTGAGACGCGTGATGGAGGGCAAGGGGCTGCTGCCCAGGCTGCAGCTGAAACAGCGCTTTCACAAACAAGACGTAAATTGGATGCAAACATCTAATTAACCTTCTCCCTCGGTTCCCTCTCCGCGGAGGGGGAGGCAGCCCTCCCAGGGCTCCCTGCCTTCCCTCAGGGGCTGGATTTGGGGGAAGAGGAGGGGAGGTGAGAGAGGGAGAGAGGAGGCCAAGCTTTTTTTTTTTTTTTAACCAGCTCCCCTCCTGGCTGAGCTAAGCCTCCAGCAGGGTTGGTTTTCTCAGTGGCCTCAGGCTTGATCTGAGATCTGCATTCCTGTTTAATCGGCCCCAATCAGCAGGGCCAGGTATGTGGCCCTGTAATCAGGGAAAACGGAGAATTTGGTTTTTCTTTTCTGTCTTTGGTGGGGATGAGGTGCTGCAGAGACTGCTTCCTGTGGGAATTCTCTAGGCTTTGAGTCCTCAGAACGCTGAGTATGGGAGTCATCTGATGTAGTAGCTGTAAGAGCGTGCATCTGGAGCTTCCCCAAACTCCACCCCTGATAGCTGTGTGACCCTGGGCACCGTGACTCATCTGTCTGCACTTCATTCATTCACTCAACAAATATTTACTGAGCTCCCACTGTGAGCCAGGCTTTGCTCTAGGTGCTGGGTGAACAGAGGTGAACAAAACAGATAAAAGACAAAAACCAAACCAAACCAAACCAAAAAAATTGTCTTCCTGGGGCTTTGAAGCGTGTGTGGGTGGTAGGCTGGAAGACAGGCAATGAAGGGTGAGCTGGCATGTGTCTGAGAGCATGAACTGCCTGGGTTCCAGCCTTAGTTCTTCCACTTACTAGCTGTGTGACCCTGCCTACGTCGTTCAGTCTCTCTGTGATCAGTTTCATTTCTTTTTCTTTAATTTGAAAATATTGACATATAGGAATCTTGAAAAAATAGTGCAAAACTCCTGTATAACCTTAAGTGTTAACATTTTCCTGCTCTCTCTCTGTCTCTGTCTCTAGTTTTTTCTAAACCTTTTTGAGAGTGAGTTACAGACATGTAATTCACATACATACCTCTTTACCCCTAAGTGCTTCCATGTCGGTTTCCTAAAAACAAAGATATTCTCTTATATAACCACAGTACAACAGTCAAGATCAGGAAATAAACATTGATATAATATTATTATCTAATCGAGATCTTATTTAGAGCTCCCCACTTATCCTGATAACATCCTTCACAGCAAAAGAAATTCTGGGAGCATGCATTGCATTCAGTGTCATATCTTTTCAGCTTCGTTTAATCTGGAATCAGTTCTTCAGTCTTTGGGTTTCAAGACATTGACGCTATTGAGACATCAGATGTTAAGGTCCAGATGTAAGATCTGTAAGATGTCCCTCAACTTGAGTGTATCTGATGTTGCCTTATGGCCGATATTCTATAAGGTGATGCTGTGTTCTTCTTAGTACGTTGTATCAGGAGGCACAAGATGCTGATTTGTTCCATTACTGGGGATGTTAACTTTGGCCACCTGCTTTGGGTGGTGTCTGCCGAGTTTTCCCACTGGAGACTTGCTATGTTCCCTCTGTAATAAGAAAGAACATTGTGGGGAGATGCTTTAAGACGATGTGAATAGCTAGTTACTCTTCAGACTTTGGGTGATTGGTTTTAGCATTGTTTGGTGATTCTTGCCTGAATCAATTATGATGGTGATATTTCCCAACTGTAAAGAAGAGAATTCCTTAATCATTTATTTACTTACTATGCTCAGCATGGGCTCATGGACTCTTATGTTATTAAATGAGCAATAATCCTTTACTATTACTGTTTATTCGGATGCTCAAACGTCCTAGATTTGGCCAATGGGAGCCCTTCAAGCTGGCTCCTGTGCTCTTTGATGGGTCCCCCTCGTTCTTTGAACACTTCCTTACTGTCTTGCACAGGAAGGTATTTCAGACTCACTTTGTGCTTTCCCTGCCCCAGATCTGGAATTAGTCATTTGTCCAAGGGGCCCTGGTTCCTTTTAGTGGGGAATGGTATGTAGACGCCATGGTCGGGACTCCAGGTGTGCTCACTGCTACTGGGGTGCCACTGCATGTAGGCTCTTCCAGCACACCTAGCTGGGTGCCACAGTTTCTCCATCTGTTAAATAGGGAACAATCATCCTTACCTCCTAGCTTGTATGAGAATTAAATGAGCCAGTGCCTGAAATGTGCTTAGAACCATGCCTGGCCCATGGATAAGTATTAAATAAATAAGAAATACACATATTGTTTTAGATAGTGATAAATACTCCTGAGAAAACGCAACTGTGGAAGTGTTCCAATATTATTGATATATAGGATAATCAAGGAATGCCTCACTCAGAAGATGACATTTGAGTGCAGACCTGAGGAGGTGAAGGGAAGCAGGCAGGAGAAACAGCCAATGCAAAGGCCCTGAGACAGGGACATACCTGGCCTGAAAGTAGATGCCAGCTCCCCAGACTCCAGGAAAGCCAAATTTCTAAGCAGAGGCACCATTTTTTGAGACGGGAGGGTAGTCTGTGGGGGGATTTGAAACCTAGAACCTGGCATGGGAACCTCCAGGGACATAGTTATCATGGATCAAAGGCGCACTCTGTGCCTCAGACTGGGCTAAGCATTTCCCATGGATTATCTCACGTAGTCCCATAACACCCTTAGGAGCTAAGCAATATTATTACCCCATTTTACAGTCGAGAAGTTTGAGGCTTAGGCTGGATGATTAACTTGGCCAGGATGCAGCTAGTAAGCAGGGACAGAGCAGAATTGGAAGCCAGTTTATCTGACTCCAGACTTTGCCAGAAATGGCAAAGAGGTGTGAGCTGCTTTCCCATCTCTGCTCTGGTACTAAGACTACTGGCGACGTGGGCCTCAGTCTCCCCGTTTCCCCAAACGGCAGTACCTCATGCCCTGGGTAGTGCTGGCTGGACTCAAATGAAACTAGAAGGCGAGGTGTGCAGGGCGGGGGCAGCTCCTTCCCGGACTCAGCGTTGGGCTTCTCCGCATCGCTTCCCTGCGGCTGCCCCTCCCCCCACGGCCCTTCCGACGGCGCCCCCCTTCCTCTTTTTCACCCCATCTTCCCCAGGGGCAGCCAGCCAGCAAAAAGAGTCCCTCGGCAGCAATGATGAAGATGGATGTGTGATTGATTCAGCCCCCCTTCCCTCTGCCCTTCTGGTAGAAAATTAAAAGACCATTTGTTAAGGGGCGAAAGTCCTCAGGTGCATCCTGAGGCCGGACAATTTGTCTCTGTGAAAAGGATGCTATTATGAGAGAGGCTGGATGCAGGCGGAGGGCGGGCCGGAGGGGCGGCTGGGGAGGGGGGAGGCCCTGAGGAGTGAAGGGGCTCGGGCAGGGGTGGGAGGAGGCCCAGACAATGCGGGGGGGGGAAATAATAAATACATCGGAGCGTGCCAGCCGCGGGGCTCCTGGCTAGAGAAGCGTGGGGGGAGGGGGCCTGCTCGGGGCTGGGCGGACTCATGTGCTCGGGCCTCCGAAGCCAATTCCTTTTTCATGACCCTTGTCCGGTACCAGAAGGGTGTCACCCGGGAGCTCTGCCTCCCTCCATTAAGGAGGGTTTGTAAATGACCCTCTTTAAGGAGCGAGTTTCTCTTTATAGACCCCGGTGCGGAGAGGGGAAGGAGGAGGAGGGCCCTGAGTGACCCCCCCCCTCCCGCCCTCTTGGGGGTCATTAAGTGATTAGAAGGAAGGGGCCAGTTCTCCAGCCGCCATTCAGGTGAGGGGATGCATTTATCACGAGCGCTGTTATTTATTGTTTTTTTAAAAGGTTGCATTAGGCTCCCCCTGCTGTCTCCTGGCTCCCTTTGTGTGGTCACCTTCCTTCTGGGGCTGCCTCCCTGAGGATCCCCAAGGCAAGGTTCCCTACCACCCACCCTGAGCCCGCACCCCATCCTCTCTCAGTGTCGCTGTCCACCCCACAACATGCCTGCCCTACGCCTCTCTCGATGGCCCCCTGCCCTCCTGGAGGCCACTCGCTGCCCTCCGTCAGCCCCATGTGCAGGATAAGAGGCAACATCACGATGAGGACCTTGCCGCACCAGCCTGGCCCCGGCCCCCTCTCTCGACACAGGATATCTGTCAACTTCTTCATCCTCTCCACCAGCATTGGAATTTTTTTTTTTTTGCGGTACGCGGGCCTCTCACTGTTGTGGCCTCTCCCGTTGCGGAGCACAGGCTCCGGACGCGCAGGCTCAGCGGCCATGGCTCACGGGCCCAGCCGCTCCACGGCATCGGCATCGGCAGACGGACTCCCAACCACTGCGCCACCAGGGAAGCCCAAGCATTGGAATTTTTTGAGGGCAGCAGCTACATGGCTCTATCTCAGATGCCCAGCACAGTGCCTGGCACAGAGTAGACTCCCAGGGAAAGTGTGCTTGCAAGTGCCCCACAGGAGATCTCACTTGCCTCCTCTGGGAATCGGAAAACATTTGTCCCATTGGACAGATGGGAAAACTGAGGCTCAGGGTTGCTACAGAGTTGTGTAGACTATGGGGGCAGAGGTGGGACTTGAAGCTGGCTCTTGGCACTCATGAGAGGGAAAAAGACATTTGAAGGAAAGGAGGTCTGTCCAGCCCTCTGATTCTAGAAAACTCTTTGCTTTTGGAAGAAGAAATCTGCAGCCAGCCAGGGCCAGAGGAACTAACTTCTCCATTTTCTCATCCGTGATCGTTGAAACATACTAACTTGAAAGTTTCTCTCCTCTGGTTAAAACCCAGCTCCCCGCATGGCCCACAGGACTGGCTGTCTGACGGCTGTGGCCCTACAGATCTTACTTCCTGTCACTCTCCCTTCTTTCTGTTCCTCCAAGTGGCAAGCTCTTTCAGTTCCTGGGCCTTTGCTCAGGCTGACCTCCTTGCCTGGAAAGCTCTTCTCACTCTCTTTGTCCAACCTGTGTTTCCCAACTTTGCATATTAGAATCCCCTGGTCAAGTTTCTAAAGCTCACCAGCCCTTGAACCCCACACCAGACCAACTGAATCAGATTCTCTGGGGTGGCACCTGGGTGTGGGTCATTTTAAAATCACTGTAGGTGATTCTGAAGCTGTGGGAGGGTTGAGAAGCTCTGAGCCAGCCAGTTCCTACTCCCGTGTCCGATCTGCGCCCCCAAAGCCAGCCCAGGTCACCTTGCATTGTCTCCCGGCCTGTTCAGACTCCTCTCTTCATTTCTTTGTAACCACACTCTTATTTGCACGAGTATTTGATTTACACGTGCGTGCCTGCGGCATTCGCCTATGAAAGGGCAGGGACTCGTCTGTTCGGTTAGAAGCTGTATCCTCGGTGCCCGGCACACCGCGTAGTAGGTGCTCATCAAGGTTTTGGTGAATGAAGGAGTAAACCCTGAAAGAATGCACGACCTTGAAACAAAACCTTGGAACAGGATCAAAAAGGGGCTTTTATGTGCTTCACTGATGCGCCCTTTTGCTGCTCAGGGGCTGAGGCATGGGTGGGGTGATGAGATGCCCAAATACTACCTTGCTTCGAAGCCTTTTCCAAGTGTCCCTCCTGACCTCTCCCACCTCGCCTCCTTGCACCCCTCTGCTCCGTGCAGCTCCCTTGCCTTCCCATCCCTCTGGCCTGTTCCTGTCATCATTCGCACCCCCAGGCCTCTGCCCTCGCCACTCCCATCTCTGGGGTGCCCTCTCCAGTTCTCTCTGCCAGGGGGTGGGGCTGGGGGCCAACCCCCAGGGCCAAGAAAAGAACCTTCTATACAGTAGGCATTCCATGCCTTTCTGCTGCATAAACCAATAGGAGTTGGATTCGAATCTTGAAGGAAAGAACGGGTGAGGTGTGTACAGTGTGAAAAAGCATTTTCAATCTTGTCGTGTAATTTTATAACGTTATTTTATATTTGGAAAGCAGAGGAGAAAAACGTAAGCAGCATAGTGGAAAAATGAAAATCACTGGCACTGGAGTCAGGCTGCATGAGTTCAAATCCCAGTTCTTCTTCCATCTATGTGCTGTGTTACTACAGGCAAGGAATCTCTCTGTGCCCCAGGCTTCTCATCATAAAACTGTGGTCTCTGCCTTACGGGGTTATTATGATTATACAATAGTACAGATATTATATATAATATTAAGTAATGGTACTTGTATACTATATACAATACATTGCAATTATTATATGATCATTGTTCAATGAATGGTTATAAAGCCCTTGGAATGGTGCCTGGCACGTACGAGTACTCAGTAACTATTATCTGCATTTTAAAAATCATTTGTAATGTAAACTAATGCTCAGTGGCATCTTCGGAGCTTCCAGGGAGGACTCCTGCCTTTTATGACTCGGAGATCCTCACACCTGGGTGGGGCATCCTGGTGTCGCGGGAGATGGGGACTCGATCCTGATTCCTCCTTTAGTTTTATCAAAAGGGGTGTGGCTGACAGAAGGGCTTCATCACAGCCCCTCATTGAGAATCTGAACTCCATCACACCCCAGGCTGCTCCCCCGACCTCCTGGCCAGCTTGGGTGGGGGTGTGGGGAGGAGGGTGAACAAGGGGCTGATGAAGGGTCCACCCGTCCTCAGAGAAAATAAGGAGATTCAGGACCAAGGAGAGAGCTTTGCACAAAGCTAAATGTATTCAGGACAAAGCATCATCTCTTATTCTGTCCTTCCTACTTTTTTGTGGTGTCAGAATGTCCTTTCTATTATAGTTATGATGATCAGAGCCAGTAGGGTTTTTTTTGGGGGGGGGAACATTTTCAGTCTTGGTGAGATGAAGGGTTGACAATTTTATAATGGTCCCCCATTTTTTTGGGGGGGGGAAGAATTTACTAACCTGTAAAATCCATGTGAATCAATGATAACATGACTCATTTATTCAACTTAGTCCATCACAACATCACAGTGATCTTATAAACACAGAAATCACACCATGTCATTAACCTGCCTAAAGCTTTCCTATCTCCTTTAAACTAAAACCCAATTTGTGACCCTGATTGTGACCCTACATAACCTTGGCCTTTGTCTAACTCTTGTCTTTCCCTGGCTCTGACTGCTCCACCCTCTATTCATCAAAGGCACCAAGTACATCCTACCTCAGGGCCTTTGCACTTGCTGTTTGTCCTTCTGCCTGGGATGCTTCATGATTCCTCCTTTCACTTTATTCAGGTCTCAGCTTCAACATGTCCTCACGGAGGATTCTGCTAACCGCTCTGTAGAGAGTAGTCCATTCTCCTGATATGAGCTCCTGCCCACATCACCCTGTTTGTTTCCTTCCAACAGTTAGAATTATCTGAATTCACCAAATGCATTTGTTTACTTGCTTACTGTCTGTATCCCACGAAAATGTCAGCTGCCTGTCTTGTTCACCATGTTTTGTTGGGTTTCTGAGCACCCAGAGCTGATAGCACGGGGTTGGGGATGTAATAGTTGCTCAAGACATTGTTTATTGATTGATTCCTGCCGGGAGACATGATTGGAAAGTCCCAGGTTGGCTTAGCCAAGGGTCCCTCTTCTGAAACTACTCCAGAGGGGAGGCAGAAAGGAACAGGGTGGTGTGTTCAACCCAAATGAGCTCCTCCGCTCAATGCATTGTCAGACATAGATGGGCACTTCCTCAGTGCCAGCCTCTGGGCGGGCACCAGGGTATCCTTGTGAACAAGACAAGTGGCCAGTTGGAGCAGGATGGAGGGCTGGGCAGGTTGGTCTTAAGCTCCTTTGCTCTCAGATCCATTCCCCGCCCCCCGCCCCCCTGCTCGATTCTGTTCCACAGGGGAGTTGATGCCTCTGGGCTCCTGGCCAGCTGGCTTTGGCCAGTGGGAGGCACCGTCAGGGGATTGGAGGGCAGGAGGAAGGGAGAAGCCAGGCTATTTCTCTGTCTCTCTCTCTTCTCTGACAGCAGTTGCATCTCCTCTGTGGCTCCAGCTCCTTCTGGAAAGCCTCTGGCTGTGGCTTTAGTTTCTTCTGAGGATCCCCACTGCCCGGGCTCTGATGCTGCCACCCTCTTCTTCTGTCCTTCCTGATTAGGACGGAGGCAACTTCCTGCTCTCACTCATCTCCGGTATGTCCTCACTGTCTCCCATGGGCTCTCAACACCCTCATCACCAGAGTAACCGATTCCCTGTATCATCCCCTCTGCTGTGAACACTTCTGACGTCCTTGCTGGACCCTGACGGATACTCAAGGGGGCTATGGGAGTCCCAGGGAGGGACATCTCCCATAGCTGGTGGGACTTGAAGCAGCTTCACAGATGAACTTATACCTAAGTTGAGGGCTGCTGAACCTTTGCTGTCAAGGTTTCCTATTTAGATCTTTCCTGGGCTTGGTCCTGTCACAACACTTAGCCATCCCTTCTGTCAGCATTCCTCAACCTTGACACTGTGGATCCTTCTTTGTTTGGGGGGTGTCCTGTGCAGTGTGGGATGTTTAGCAGAATCTCTGGTCTCCACCCACTAGATATGCCAGCGTCCCCCACCCCCTAGCTGTAACAACCTCAAATGTCTCCAGACATTGCCAGATGTCCCCTGCAGCCAGATTGCCCTGGTTGAGACTCCCTTCCTGATGTCTACGAAAAACATCTAGCCCACTGCGTCTCAATCCTGGCTATGCCCAAGAGTCACCCAAAAAAGGGCAACTTTAAACATACTGATGGCCAAGTCCCACCCCAAAGTGACTGAATCAGAATATCTGGAGAGGAAACCTGGGCCCTGGGGTGTCTTGAAATTTCCAAGGTGATTCGGATCCTTGGTCAAGGTTGAGAGCCACTGGGCTCACCCAGCGAGATGGCACTTCTCCCTCGATTATTTCCTGATTCACAGAGAAGGAAACCGAGGCTCAGACAGTCCAAGTGTTGCCATGCAAGTCTCCCACCAGGTGACGGGAGCAGCACAGACCAGCCATTGCCGAAAGGCTCTTGTTAAACCAAATATCAGATCTGAAGAAAAAAATCCACGCCCTCTAAGCAGACACATAAACTCACACCAAACAAAACAGCAACCTCTGCTTGGCAAGTGGTGCCGGCCCTTTCTTAATACAGATGACGAAGACCCCCAGGGGTGTTTTCTTCCCCTCGGCAAGGTCTCCATTTCCCAAACCCATTTCATGCTCCGGAACAGCATCTGTGTCCTGCTTTCTCTCCTGGGACAATCGCAGAGTGCCAATGGATGGGAGGTGTTGCCAGCCCACACATCTGTGATGGTGACGACGTGGGGATGGCCGCAGGTCCCACCTCCTCCGGTCCCGTCATCAGCCGGCCAGACACCTCTGGGCGGGGAGTCACGCTCAGCACTTCCTCCCAGCGGGCTGAAGGCAGGGCTTCTCAGTGGAGCTGGATGTTTCCCAGCTGAGGTCAAATGTTATTGTTTCTTTATGTTCAGCATTTTCATTTTCTCAGGGCACAGAAGTTCTGTCCCGTGAACCTAAATCTGTTAATAGGGTTATTTTTGCTTCTTTCCATGGTTTCTCATCGCTCACTTCTTCTGAAAGTCTTCCTGAGCCATGTTAGGTCTTGCCAGCAAACTCTGGCCCCTGGGCCAGCCACCTGTTTTAGTAAATAAAGTTTTATTGGCACACAGCCACGCCCACTTGTTTACATACTGCATAGGACTGCTTTTGAGCCACAACAGTAGAGTTGAGGACTGTACTTGCAACAGAGACTGTATGGCCCACAAAGCCTTAAATTATGATTTGTTCCTTTACAGGAAAGCTTTACAGACCCTGTTTTAAGATGGTGACTTGGGGTGCAGAGAAGATTTTCTCCCAGGAATCCTGACTATTGGTCCCAACTCCACCAGCTCACTGAGAGCCTGGGCAAGTCATGCTCACTCTCCGAGCCTCCGTTTGCCTGTTTGTGAATGAAGACGATTTATTCTTCTTAGCTTCATCTCCAAATTGTATCCCAAATCAAACATTTCTCTCCATCCCTGCTGCCACTGCCCTGGTCTGGGCGATGGTCTTCCCTTACTTGTACTAGAGTATCAGCCGTCTCATTGGCCTCCCGGCTCCCACTCCTGGTCCCACACACACTGCCGGAGGGATCTTTGTAAATTATCAGTCAGACCACATCACTCCCAGCTCAGACCCTCCACATCCTACCTTCCTCCCATGGCTCTCAAGGCCTCGCTAGTTGACACCCCGCTGCCTCCCTACCCTTGTCTCCTACCACGCCCCGGCTCACTATGTGCCAGCCATCCTGGTCCCTGAGCTGTCACTCAAACTCACGAGCTCACTCTTACCCCAGGACCTTCGCACTTGCTGTTCTCTCTACCTGGATGGCTCTTCCTCCATCCACATGACTTGTACCCTCCTTTCATGCAGATCTCTGCTCACATGTTGCCTGCCTCCTTACAAAGACCTTTCCCAATCACCTTCTAAAGTACTTACATTATTTAGTTATTTGTTTATTGCCTGTCTCCCCCAACTAGATTGTAAACTCCATGAGGGCAGGGACTACATCTGTCTAGGAAGGTCGTCATCAAATCCTCAGGTTGGAGAATGGTGCCTAAGTCTGTATGTGCTCAAGAAATACTTGTGGGGGGCTTCCCTGATGGTGCAGTTGTTGAGAATCCACCTGCCAATGCAGGGGACACGAGTTCGAGCCCTGGTCCGGGAAGATCCCACATTCTGCGGAGCAACTAAACCCCGTGCGCTACAACTACTGAACCTGTGCTCTAGAGCCTGCGAGCCACAACTACTGAGCCCTCGTGCCACAACGACTGAGCCTGTGCCTAGAGCCCATGCTCCGCAACAAGAGAGGCCACCGCAGCAAGAAGCCTGCCCACCGCAACAGAGTAGCCCCCGCTCGTGGCAACTAGAGAAAGTCTGTGCGCAGCAGCAAAGACCCAACACAGCCAAAAATAAATAAATAAATTAAAAAAAGAAATACTTGTGGAAATGAGTGAATGAATAAATGAATACTTATCTTGCAAATGTTGTTTAGATAAAACATGTAAAATATTTAGCACCCTCCCTGGCACATAGCAGATATTCACTGGACGGTAACTCTTATTAGTAGTAATAGTTGTCAGGGAGTCAGAAATTTTGTCCAGCCCGCTGCTGCAGCTCCTTGGTGGCCCCCTTCCCTCCCTTCTCCTCATTTACAGACCGAGCAGGCCCGGAGGATTTTTAGGTCCTCCTTTGCTTTCCTCTCTCTCTTTGGATCTCTGCTTCCCAGAGGCACTGCATGGAGGGTCTCCCAGCCCTGCTCCACTCCTTCCCTCTCCCTCCTCTCCCCATCAGGTGTTTTGCTCTCCTTGGGTCCTAATTGAGATGACACATTCCAGGGACAGGACTTGCAGCCAGCTCTGACAGCCTCCCCTGCCAGGGGCAGGAGGAAGAAAACAAAACCCCAGCAATGTGCAGAGTGAACCCCTTTCTAGCCAGTAGCAAGGGAACATCCCGCCTGGCCCACTTGGTCCACTATACGGTGGTGGGGACCCAGGCTGGCTGGAGGCACCAGTGTCCCGGCCAAGAAGCACCTGACGTCCCTTTGCTGCCGCACAGCCACTGCGCCAAGCGAAGGGGGCAGTATTCTGCTAAATGGAGACCAGGTGGTCCCTCAGGCAATTAGAGCCCCCTGAGCTGGCGGTGGGCATTGATGTGTAGGAGGGCCTGCTTCCCTTTCTCTCTTCCCCGCCTTTATTTGTTAGCGTTGGATTAGAAAGGCTTGTGTAAAACCCAGCCCTTGTTTCCACTCCCCACAGGCTGGGAAAGCCCTGGCATTTGCAGATGCCATCCCTCAGGAGCTGGAGGCAGCCCCTACACCTGAGCAGCTCATCCGTAAAATGGGGGACTAGCTTCCCTGGCGGTCCAGTGGCTAAGACTCCATGCCTCCAGTGCAGGGGGCACGGGTTCGGTCCCTGGTTGGGGAAGTTCCGCATGCCATGTGGCAAAAAAAAAAAAAAGGCGGGGGGGACTCATTCACGCCTTTCGCAGCAGTCATGAACACATTTTGTAAAGGTTACTTCTTATATGTGAGTATTTGAGTCACGTATGTAACAAAGATCTGGGGGAGGGTAGGACATTCTGTGGGGATGGAACAGTAGTCGCAGAGGTGAATACATGCCTGACGTAGCAACGCTCACGGGGAGTTTGAGGTTGGGGGATGTGGCCCAAACCCATGGATCTTATGGGGCATTTAGGAAGAGATGAAGGATTAAGGAGGATGGAAACTTTCCTAAGAATCAAGGGGGATGTGCTTTGATGGCTCACTTAGTAGGGTGTTGGCCTAGGAGCGGGACCTACAGAGAATTTGACACCCACTTCCTGCCTCCGCAGTCTAGTTGAGGAAGGCCGGGCTAACAGGACACAGAGATTTTAGAGTGAACCAGGTTCCTGCATTCCAGTCCCAGCCCTGCCACTAGGCAGCTGTGCAACCTCCAGCAAGTTACTTAACCTTTCTGAGCTTTCTTTTCTCATCTATAAATTGGAGATGGTGAGGCTGTTGTGAAGATTCACTCACAGGTAGCATTCGGAGGAGCTTAGTACAATGCACGGTACGTCACGAGCGCCCAGTTAACTTTGATGTTATAACACAAATAACAATAACCATGACGCCTCCCTTCTCATTTGCCAGCCTTTGAGTATTATTTTCAGATTGCAAAGCACTTTTCAAGTACATGCTCCCATCTAGAACACAAACGAGCTCACCTTCTATTCCCCGGAATCCTACAGCCAGAACTGGGAGGCAATTTGGTGTCACCTGATGGAGGTGACCTTGAATCAAGCCAGAGGATGGATTAGATTGGACAGGTAGGGGGCAGGGAGGGTATTCTAGGTGAGAGGAACCATGTGAGCACGGACGCAGTGGTGGGAAAGTCACTGCATGTGACAGCAGGAGATAGGTCCATTTGGGGTGGTGGCCCTTGCTAGGGGAAACTTAAAATAAGTTCTGTGTTCTAATCCTGTGTGCCAGATTCTCCCCTCTCACGGTGTCCTTCCTAGACAACCCCTCAGCTCTCAGCATCTCCTTGAATATAGTTGAACCTCCTGGCAGCTAGCTTACTGCCCAACATCCTTCTCTATCTCCCTCTTTCCTCCCTCCCTCCCTCCCTCCCTCCCTTCCTTCCTTCCTTCCTTCCTTCCTTCCATTCATGTATCTATTCTTCTATACACCCATCATCTTTTTAAAAAATTAATCATCCATCCAAATATCTATCCATCTGTTCATCAATCCATCCATCAACCCATCCTCTTTCCTTCCTCTCTCCCTCCCTTCCTTTTTTCTTCTTTCCTTTCTTCCTCTTCCTTTCATAAATCCTCTACCAGTTTTTGTAATCTCCCCTTCTTTCCTTTCCCCTATCCTTCAGCCTTTCCATTCATTTATCCATCCATCCATCCATGTACCCATCCAATCAATTCATTTCAATCAACCATTCATTTATTTATTCCTTCAACAAACATTCAACTATCTACATGCCAGGCTTAGAGGGAGAGCTCAAAGATGAGTTCGACAAGGCACATAGTAGGTGCTCAATAAAGATTTGTTACTGGATTTCCTATGAGAATTTCACAGCCCCTGTTGAACCTTACCGATCTCAAGTAGATCTCCTGAGGGAATCCAGTGGTAAAGGGCATGATTCCCCCACAAGGCGCTTGGATGGAGGAGTGGGGAGATGACGGAGGTAAGAAAGAGAACATAGAAATCAGTGCTGGATCTCTCTCCATTTACCCTCCTGCCTCATGGCTTCCCTTCTGTCCCATAAATCCTGGAGCATCAAGTTACCAACTCTCATTTCCTCCTCGCGATCCTATTGGAGCCTTAACCAGTCAGTGGCCCCGAAAGCACCTTCTTCTTTCAACACGAACTGGTTAAAGGCGATGTGCACTGCTCTTGATTTCAGTGGCCACTGGTTCAATGGGTAGAAAAGGACAGCAGGAAACACCACATCCGTGGCTTTTGTTTGATTTTTAAAAACCAAGATGGAAGCCTACAGGAAGTGGGGTTCTGCCTAAGTCACACCCTAGTTAGTCCTTGGTCGAATATTCAGATCCCACCAACCTGTTTGGGAAAACCATTGTTTCTCAGCTTCAGCAGCAAGCTAGTCTCAGTCATCCCAAAACCCAGAGGTACCAACTGACCAGAAGCCAGCGCTGGAATATCCCCAGAATGGCATGGTCCACAGGGTGCGATGTGACTCCTGGGGCTCCAGGAGAGGGTTTTTACTGCCGTGTGTGCAGGACACTATCTGACGCTGAATCTCATGGTGAGAAAGTGATTCCCTTTTCCATCCTTTCAATTCCATCAAGGTGGAAGTCTCAGCTAGGTACTGCTTTGTCTGTAACACTGCCCAGCACTAGCTAATCTCCATTTTTTTTTTTTTGCGGTATGCCGGCCTCTTACTGTTGTGGCCTCTCCCGTTGTGGAGCAGAGGCTCCGGACGCGCAGGCTCAGCGGCCATGGCTCACGGGCCCAGCCGCTCCGCGGCATGTGGGATCTTCCCGAACCGGGGCATGAACCCGCGTCCCCTGCATCGGCAGGCGGACTCTCAACCACTGCGCCACCAGGGAAGCCCTAATCTCCATTTTTAACTAGAGAGAGTTGAGCCAGACACGGATCCTTCAGCAGATAGCAGGAACTAGCTAGAATTTAATAATAATGTTTCCTTCTTGCGGTATTTATTTGTCCAGTTAGCTTTTGATTATGACATTTAAGCAGTTTCCCGCTTAAGGTCAGGATAAACAGTTTTCTTCTAAAATAAATTTAGGTAAAAACTGAATTAATTTAAATAAACATATGAAGTAAATGATGTTAGGAGTGCTACTCATGTCTGACAAGAGTCATGCTTGGGGCATTTGGAAAGGATTCAAGCTTGAGAGATTCTCACTATATCATAAGGTAAAGAGTGAATGTTAACACTTATATAGCACTCACTATGTGCTGGACATGTTTCTAAGGTTTTAGATGGACCTTAGGACCAAGGACTTCTCAACAACCCTATGAGGTAAGTAAAATTATTAGCCCATTTCTCAGATGAGGAAACTGAGGCTCAGAGAGGTTAAGCAACTTGCTTCAAATCTCATAGCTAGCAAATGGCCAAGGCAGGGCTTGCACCCAGGGAGTCTGGCTCTTAAGACCTGTGCCTGCCACCACTAGGCTCCAAAAGAGGAAGAGATGACACCCAGAGATGATATATGTTCTACATATTCCCTGCCCCATGACCACACCTAGACTGCTTTTCTAATTGGTTTGATCCAGAGTCTTAGCAATTCAGGAAGTAGAATAGCCAGTGGAGCTGTTACCTCCTGGTCTGAGCTGGGTCCAGTGAGAATCCCATTTCCTCCCCCAGTGGGTTTTGTGCGTCCACTGATCTGCTCTCCCGGGCCTTCCACTCTGCCTTGGTTCTTCCCTTTTGCTAACCCCTAGGCTGGGCAACCTTTCCCCGCGGCCCCCTAACCCTGTAAACCCTGCTCTCCAGCCGGCCTGCCCTCCTCCCAGGCTTCCCAGGAGCCGGGTGCCCGGGACGGTGGGCCAGACCCGTGATGCTCTGCTGCCTGCCTGCACTTGAGCCCGGCCTCTTTGTCTCTCTACCCTTGGGACAAATGTCTCATTCCCCAGGGTGTCAAGGGGAAAATTAATCACCGGAGGGAGATCAGTCAGCCTGCTGACTTGGCAGGGGAAAGACAAAGAGAAATAGGGTGCCTCAGGGATTGGTTGGGTCCCCCATTAAGGGGTGGAAAAACGCTTGCTTTGCGATTACAAATGGGCAACATTCGTGCCGGCGACTCCCGTTCCCGTCACCTCAGGAAATCGCTGCTAACGCGGTTCTGGCTGGAGAAGGTGTCTGTCTCCTCTCCCGGTCGCTCCAGGGCCGCCCTCCTCCAGGTCAAACCCCAGCCCCTCCGCCTGCCCTCAGGCCCGGCGCCTGTTTTCTCTCCCCAGCTGGGCATCCCACCCTGTCACTCAGAAGTCAGGGTCTGGTCACTTTGGCGTCATACCAATGGCACCTTTAAAAAAACCCACAAAACCAGTGGTTCCTAGTGGGGAGAAGGCTGGGGGGAGGGACAAGATAACGGTAGAGGATGAAGAGGCACAAACTACTCTGTATAAAATAAACAGGCTACAAGGATTTATTGTACAGTACAGGGAATAGAGCCAATATTTTATAATAACAATAAATGGAGCAGAACCTTTAAACATTGTGAGTCACTATGTTTATGTCTGTAACTTATATAATATTGTACAGCAACTATACTTCAATAAAAAAGTAAAAATTGTAAAAATGGTTTTTTTTTTTGGCCGTATCACCCGGACTGCGGGATCTTAGTTCCTCACCCAGGGATGGAACCCTTGCCCCCTGCAGTGGAAGTGCAGAGTCTCAGCCACTGGACTGCCAGGGGAGTCCCAAAATTTAAAAAATGTAAAAAGAGAAAGGATCTAAAGAAATTAAAAAGAGAAAGAATCTTAAAAAAATTGAGCTCTAATTCACATATCATAAATTGCACAAGTATTAAAAAATTGTGAATCACTATGCTGTACACCTGGAGCTTATATAATATTGTATAACTGTACAATATACCACATTAAAAACAAAACCCTAGGGACTTGCCTGGTGGCGCAGTGGTTAAGAATCTGCCTGCCAGTGCAGGGGACGTGGGTTCGACCCCTGGTCTGGGAAGATCCCACATGCCGCGGAGCAGCTAAACCCATGCGCCACAACTACTGAGCCTACACACTAGAGCCCATGAGCCACAACTACTGAAGCCCGTGTGCCTGGAGTTCGTGCTCCACAACAAGAGAAGCCACCACAATGAGAAGCCCGCGCACCGCAACGAAGAGTAGCCCCTGCTCACCGCAACTAGAGAAAGCCCGTGCCCGGCAATGAATACCCAACGCAGCCCCCCCCAAAATAAATAATAATAATAAGAAGAAATAAAACAAACAAAAAACCCCTAAACAACGCTTGAACCATCGTATGGGAGGTGCCGTAGCGTAGGGGTTATGGACACAGATTGGAACTGGGTTAAGGGGAGAGCCTGTGTGACCTCAGGCAAGTTGTTTAATCTTCCTGAACCTCAGTGTCCTCTTTTGTGTAGTGGGGTCAATAATAGTCCCTACTGTGCCAGTCTTGGGCTTCAGATCCCATCCCTGATCTCCTTGACCACCCCCTTGCATGTTATTCCCACGGGCAGCCCAGCCCAGTCTCTTCTGTGTCAGCTGGCTTCAGCCAATGGGAGTAGAGGGGAAGGGAGAAGCCAGGTTATTTCTCCCTCTCTCTCTCCCTGCCTTGGGAGCTTCTCTGCTAGTAGCTGCCTTTCCTGTTGGGCCTCCAGCTGTGTCCGGTTCCTTAGTTGCCCTAGACACTTCGAGGGCTCAGTGGCCGCCCTTTTGGACAGCACAGATCTAGAGCATTTCCATCATCACAGAGGTCATCGGCAAGGCTGGTCTAGAGCAGAGTTTCTCAACTTGGGCACTATCGACATTTCAGGTTGGATAATTCCTTGTCGTAGGAGCAGCGTCCCTGGCCTCTGCACACTGGATGCCAGTAGTGTCCCTCTGCAGTACTGGTAACCAAAAATGTCTCCTGACATTGTCAAATGTCCCCTGGGAGGATCAACATTGCCCCTGGTTGGGAACTACTGGTCTTTACTGATTAAAACAAAAATTCTTTTCTGACTCAGAAGTAAGGGAAATGGGCATATGAATGCAGCCAGAAGGTTTGAGGTTTTAACGCAGAGAACTTCCTGTTGAGACGGTGGTGACAACGTGGATCTGGGAGTCAGCGAGACCTTTATTTAGAGCCCTGCTCGCCACCTTCTTGCCGGGTTACCTTAGGCATGTCCATTTACCTCTGAGCCTCAGTGTTCTCAGCTATAAAATGGAAGTAATTATAACAGCTCCTGCTTCACAAGGCTGTGGTGAAAATGAAATCAGATAATGCATTTGAAGTATTTGGAACACAGTAGGCACCCAGGAAGTGTAGCTTCCCCTTTTTTGGGGGGCAAGGGCTTCTCCTGCAGACAGGAAATCCAGAACCACTGCTCCCAGGAGACAGGGGATGGGAGAGATTGCCTGCAGTGAGGTTCCCTGAGCCTGAAACCAGACACACTCTATCCCTGATCTCCGGGGATGCTCTGGGGACTCTGCCCTCAGGTTGGGTCCAGCTGGGGTAGGGGTAGGTGATGGGGGCCCTTGCTGTAGGGATGCAAGGAAGGCGGGAGGCCAGGGGGGTCCCATCCATCCAGAAACATCCATCAGTGCAGAGGAAGGGGGCAGGCAGCTCAATCCAGGAGGGGTTTGCGAGCCAGGAGTGAGGAAAATTGATGCCTGCAGGAGACAAAGAGAGCGGGGAGAACAGTCCCCCCCCCAGGCCAGCTCCTTCCACAGGTGATAAGATTGATGGGCAGGCAAAGGAGTTCAGCCTGAGTGATAGATAATTTCAAATCGGCGGTAAACACGGCTGTGGGGACTCCTGGCTTTTCTAACAAGTGTGACACCAGTGTGGAGGGGAGATGAGGTGACTGATTAGGAAACAAGACAGCCAGAGACCCTTCCGAGAGGCAGCTGGGCTTAGCAGTGCTGCCTTAGGAAGGAGGCACATGGGAATGAAGCCCGGGATAGACGGGGCTGTGAGCGGAGCCTTGCAGCTCAGGCATCTCAGCCTCTGTGTGTTCTTTATTATTCACTCAACAGATATTTACTGAGCCCTTACTGTGTGCCATGTGCTGGGCTAGGTGCAGTGGGTACAGCTGGGAGCAAGACAGACACTGTCCCTGTCCTCACGGGGCATCGAGTCTTGTGGGGGAGACACTCAGTAAACAATGAAATGAATGAACAAGTCAGTTTTTTGATTGCTACGGTTTCTCTGAAGGATATAAAGCAGAAGATGGGAAGGAATGTCTGAGGGGCCACTTGAGATCAGGGGACTAAAGGACAGCCCCTCTGAGGAGATGACATGGGGCTGAGAGCTGAATGATGAGGACGAATCTGTCATCCAAAGAGCAGAAATTCGAGGACAAGCATCCTGGGGGGCCCCGAGGTGTGTAATCTTCCTTCCTCCCTCCCTCCTATGCTTTACTTCTTCTCTTGCTCTCCATCCCTCCCTCCCTCCTTCTCTATCTCTCCCGGCCCATCCTTATTCAGCGTACTTTTTGGGTTTGGCACAGCAAAACAAACCTTACAAAAACCTTACAGGTTTATAGTCTCCATTTTACAGACAGCAAAACTGAGTCTTAGAGGTGTTCAAAATTGTTTGCTCAAGGATGCACAGGGAGGAGCTGTGGGTTAAATCAGGTAGTCTGACTCCAGAGCCCAGCGAGGAGAGGAAGCAGCTCTCCAAAACTGGGGGCGGTGGTATCTAAAGGGATTCAGCCCTGAAGGCTCTTGCTACTCCTGGAGAAGGAGGGAAAGATCTAGCTGGTGGTGGGCTGTGCCAGGCAATCTGTCCATTACAGGGTCATCAAAGGGACACCAGGGAACCCAGTGGGTCCAATCATTCCCATTTCACAGATGGAGAATTTGAGGCTCTTAGAAGTTAAGTCCCTTGCCTGGGTCACATGGCAGGATTTTTAGAAAAGGCTAGTTTTGAAGTGGCAGAGCTGGGATTCAAACCCAGGTTTCTAACTTGATCCAATTGCTTTTCCATCATGTCATAGATCCTAGCACAAGGGCAACTTTTCTGAACTGACTAATGAATATTTACTGAACATGGAGAAGCAAAGCTCCTTGTCATCTGGAGAGAGAAGCAAATCCCACCCTAGGCCTTACAAATAACCCTGATGATAATAATAATAACAGCCACCATCCAGTGGTACCTACTTAGATCCGGGAGATTTACTCTCCATGAGGTTTTCATGACAACCCTGTGAGGCAGGTATTATTATGCCTAATTTACAGATGAGGACAATGAGGCCCAGGGGTTAAGTAATTTGCATAAATTCACAGAGTGAGTCTGTGACAGGGCTTCAATTAGAGTCTGAGGACTCCAAAGCCCATATCCTTTCCTGGACCACTGTATCAGTCAGCTGATGCTGCATAACAAAGTCCCCTAAAGCGCAATGGCTTCATAACAGTCACTTATTATATTTCACTTCCCTGAGGGTTGGCTGAGTTTAGCTCCTCCCAGCTGGGCCTGCTCATGTTGCTAAGGGTTGGTTGACTTAAAGGGTCAACACTAGGTTGGGTTTGGCTGGGACACCTTAGCTAGAGCAGCCATGCCCACAGGTCTCTCAACTTCTTCCTTGGACCGGTGGGCATGTCCTCCTCATGGTGCTGACTGGCTTACAAGAAAGCATGTGGAAACATGCAAGTCTACTTAAGGTTCATGCTTAGACCTGGCGCATCACCACTTTTGCTGCATTCTGTTAGCCACCACGAGTCATGTGGCTGAGCCCAGGTTCAAGGGACAAAGATATAGACTCCTTCTTAGAAAGAGAAACTGCAAAGTCCAATGACAAAGGTGTGGATATAGGGCAGTATGAAGAATGAGGGTCAATGAAGTAATGAGCCACAGCCGCCCACAAACCTACAATCTGGATGCAAAGAGAATATTGATGGCAGCAAATAAGGGCACTTCAGAGGAGGCCTCAAAGAGATGAGCGTCGCCTTGTTTGCTTCTTAAAGGTACAGGACCTTAGAAGAGGTGGTCTCAGGGATTTTTGGAGGAAGCCAGTTTTAGGTCTCAAGAGATGGGAAGGAGAAAGGAGAAAGGAAATGCATTCAATTCAAGGGGAGGCAGGGCAGTGAAATGAGCAGGCAACCTCCCAGAGAGCACAAGCCGTCTTGCCCTCATGAAGTTTTTCACGCAGTGCTGTGCCTGGCATACACTAGGTGCTTAATAAGGAGGGACAAGCACCCGAGGAGAGTGGAGGTGAGTGAGGGGGTCACGTAGGCGTGTGGGCTTCCTCCTCCCTGGGAACCTTTGGGAACTTAGCTGACTCTTTCTGGGTGGCTTAGGAAAGTCCAGGCCAGAGGCGGGGGAAGGAACCACATGAACCGGCAGTGTGTGTGTGTGTGTGTGTGTGTGTGTGTATGCACGTGCGTGTGTGCGCGTCCTTGTCTGCCTTCTCCCATTAGCTTGTTAGCTCCAGAAGGGCAGGGATTTCCGACAATTTGTTCATTGCTGTATCCCCAGTGCCTAGAACAGTGCCTGGCACATAGTAGATAGATGCTCAATAAAGTTTTGCTGAATGAATGAAAGAATGAATGAATGAGTGAATTAAATTCTCACACATCTCACCAGGTAGGTATTATTATCCCCATTTTGCAGATGAGGAAACTGAGGCTCAGAGATATCAGTGACTGAGCAAGTTCCATGGCTAGTAAAAGGCAGTCTGTCTGACGTCAAAGCCCAAGGTTTTCCCCTTTACTCCAAATGGTGTCTAATTTCACAAGCAGCATGTTAACTGGGACAGCAGGCAAAAGGCAAGAGAGAAATATTCCCCTATAATCCCACACCCTGATTACTTTCTGAGAGTTCAGGTCGGGTCTTGTCCACAGGCAGAGTTCCTGTGCACGCTTATCTTGTGGTGGGATCTACTCTGAGAGGCCATCAGCTACTTTTTCCAGGAAGACAGTTTGGGGCCCAGAGCTTGGGCTATGTCGTTGGCTGGGTTCTTTCTCCTCACTCTGTTCGCCCCAAGAAATCTCGAGTTGTGTCTACCCCTTTTCAGGAGTATCTGGCAGGCAATAGATTGAGTTCTTTAAATCAAGCCCTTTGCCAGGTGCCAGGGGGCTTGGCTACGTCATGAGACAGGATGCCCAGGAAACCAAAGCAGCCCAGACCCCAGACATTCGACAAATGTTTTTTATCCAGATCCCACAGGTGACTCATGGAAGTGTCTATCTCGGGGCACAGATTTTGCACGCAAAGCTGGTGTCAGCAGATGACTGGGGAAGAGAATTGTCCCATTTTATGCCTTAAAATATCCCCTGTGGAGCAGTCGTCTCATTAGCGCATAACATAATGAACTACTCTGGGCCTCAGTTGCCTTCTCTGTATAATGGGAATAAGAGCACCCATGTCACAGGGTCATGGAAGGGGTTGCCTGGGCTGCACTCAGACGGGACGTAGAACACGGCCTGGCACGTGCAAGCCCACAGGCCATGGCAGTGTTCACCATCCCTCTGTCCTGGGCCCTGAGCTGTGTGCTTCTTACGTAATGTGCAGCCACGGGCTGTCCGTCTGCAGGCAACATGCAGTCAGTGATACGGTTCATAACTACACACACTGGGTGCTCACCTAGTACCAGGGATGCAGGGCTAAGCTCTGCACGTGGATTAACTCATTCAATCCTTCCAACACCCGGTGAGGTGGGTGGCTATTGTTCCCATTTCACAAGTGAAGAAACTGAGGCACAGAAAGGTTTGATTCCTTGCCTAAGGCTGTGCCTAGTGCACGTGCCCCTGGCTTTCCCTCTACACTGTTGTACTCATCCTAGGGGCACAGACCACAGAGGGGACCGACTGGGCCCTTTGTGCTCTTCCGGGGCCTGGGAAGAGGAGGCCCAGAGAGAGAGGAGACAGCCCACCAGCCCACGCTGGCCCAGCTTCCCTCCTCAGGCTCCAGCCCTCTGCCCTTCTTGTGTCCTTGACCCCGCACGGCAAGGGGCCACCGTCTCATCTGTATGACTCCCGCAGAAAGCCGGCGACGGCTCCCAATGCATCACTGGGTGGCAGTCACGCCAGAGCCAGCGTGTCATTTCCATCCATCTTTCTCCAACCGCTCTCTGTCAGGAAGCAAGGGAGGCAGGGGTTGGCGGGGAGAGGCAGAGGGGAAGATGGATGGGGTGGAGGCGGAGAGGGAGGCGGAGGATGGCAGAGAGGAAGAGGGGAGAAAAGAGGAGAGAGAAGGAAGACAGGGCTCCAGGGAGAGAGAGGCTGAGGAAGAAAGGAGGTGAGAGAGAAATGAGGAAGGTGGGCAGAGGTGTGTGATGATGGAGGAGGGGGTGAGAGAGAAGGTAGAGGTGCCCCAGTGCCCCAAAGAGGGCCAGGAGAGCGGAGCAGGGGTGAAGACGGGACAGGGGAGAAAGAAGCCCAGGAAGGATGCAAGGGAACTTGAGGACTGTCAGGGGAGAATTCTATAAGGGAAGACAGGCAGGAGGGAGCTTGAGGGAGGGGCTGAGAGGCAGGAGGCAAGGAGGCTGAGAGCCGCCAGTTCCTTCATTTTTTTGTTTTCTCTGTCTCCGCTGGTCCCACCTCTACTAGATGGTCCCCTGCAAATGCTAGATCAAGGCGGTGGTGGGAGGGAAGTGCTCGTGTGGGATGGGGGAACAGGAGGTTCCCAGCAGATGTCTCTCCAGGACTGGGCCATCCTTGGGTGTCCTTGGGCTGTGACTGCACCTCTCTGAGCCTCACTCCCTCATCCACAAGGCAGGCATAGTAACAAGACTCCCAAGGCCAGGATGAGGCACAGAGAGACAGTGCATGCGACGTGGGCATGAAGAACCAGCTCAGTTATTGTAAGTGGTATGCCCCTTGTGGTCAGGCAATCATTCCTCGGAAAGTGTCCCAGCCCTCTGAGAGCACAAATAGCCTTCATCTCCATGCAGCAGTCTTGGGAAAACATCCCAGATGCAAAGCTTTGGAGTAAAAATTAAATAACTCTCCACTCCCCTTCCAGGTCTCAGAAATCCTAGGAACCAGTGGGACAAGAGATGGAACCTCTTTCTGGAGCAGGGATGTCTCAGGAGGGTTTTTTTTTTTTTTTTTTTTTTTGCGGTACGTGGGCCTCTCACTGTTGTGACCTCTCCCGTTGCGGAGCACAGGCTCCGGACGCGCAGGCTCAGCAGCCATGGCTCACGGGCCCAGCCGCTCCGCGGCATGTGGGATCCTCCCGGACCGGGGCACGAACTCGTGTCCCTTGCACCGGCAGACAGACTCTCAACCACTGCGCCACCAGGGAAGCCCAGGAGGGTATTTTGTAGTGGGAAGAACACTGGATTAGGAGCACATTTGGAGAATTATAGATAACACTGCATGAACATCTTCGTAATCTGTCTTTTGGCTTCCAAGGAATTGTTTCTCTTAGAATAAATTTGCAAGGAAGGGTTTGATGCATTGAACAGGGTGCTGGTTATTCCCTGTTGACCCATTCATTCTCCACCTTCCTCTGCCCTGCTCTGTGCCCGATAAAGGCAAATATACTTCCTGGGCTCTCTTGTCTTTTGGGCTTACATAGGGCTCGGCCCATGGAAGGCTCCAGCAGAAGACTGGAAGTGGGAGGAGAGAAAGGTTGGGGTATTTCTTCCTGGCTCCTCCCGGCTTCTACACTGTCTTGGACCATTGTTGTCCCTCCAGACTGCAACTACTATGGTCCCTCCTCAAACCCTCACAGTGCTTTCCTAGCACTGTTTCCTCCCCCTTCAGCACTAGGGCTGGAGGACAGCTCCCACCGTTGCTAGCCTCTGCGTCCCTCAACCTTTCTGGTGGGTTCTCTCAGTTCTCCTTACATCTCCATAAGCAGTCCTTTCATTAAAATCTTTTTATTTTGAACCATCTTGGGATGCCTGCACCATTTACCAGCCACATTGCAAGCATTGGCTGTTGAGGTTTTGAAAAGTAGTGTAGGGGTTGTAAATGGCATTTCAAAATTTTAATTTGCCCTTCTTTGGTGATTAGTAAGGCACAGTGGTTCTCAGATGGGGACAATTTGGGATCCAGGCGATGGTCGACAATGTCTGGAGACATTTCTGGTTGTCTCCAAAATGAGGAGGATACTGGAAGCTAGTGGGTAGAGTCCAGAGATGCTGTTAGACATCCTACAATTCACAGGCTAGCCTTCCCAACAAAAAATTAGCTGGCCCCAGATGTCCCAAGATTGAGGAACCATTGCCCACAGACCACGTGCCAAGTCATTTGTTTATTCTTCGCTGGGATCATCTGTCTATGTCCTTCGGCCAGTGGCCTGGGATTTGGCAAATCCAGACCCCGGGCCTGGCTTGGTCATTCACTTGTTTTGTGATCCTGACTGACATTCCTCATCAGCTCCGTAAGGCCTTCTCTCCTTGTTCTCTGCCCCCGTTGAGTTTTGGTGATGACCAAATGGGGAAACAGGCAGGAAAGGGTTTGGGAAAGTGTAAAGTCCCCAGAAATCAACCCAAACTGTAGTTTCTGAGCACCTACTATGTGCTGAGGGTTCAGATCAGGAATTCACTGTCCTGGAAAAGTGTTAATGGATATACATGTAATCCAAGAGGGGCCACCGCACATACAAGTCTCCAGAGGTGGAGATGCTGGTGGCTGGAAAGGCTTGGGGACTTCCCGATTCAAATTTTCCTTACAAATGGGAGAAGGGTCTTGAAATAGTTTATTTTCCCTACTGGCTAGGACGCAGGAAGGACGTTTGTGGCTTGAGCCCCTTAAGCCAGCACTGACTCTTGGAGTTTTTCTAGCGTCGAGGGAGGAGAGAGTGAAGTTGGGGTGGGATCATTAACGGCAGGGCCTGCAGATAATAATAATAACAACAACAACAGCTCCCTTTCATGAGCACATACCATGTGCCAGATGTGTAATCCTCACCACATGCCCCAGAGAGTAACCGTGCTGCTTAATAACCCCGTTTACATCTGAGGAAACTTACCTGTAGAAAGAGCAATGACTTGCTCAAGGTCACATAACTTACGAGTGTCTGAGCAAAGGATTCAAAGGGGCCCCATCCAGGACAGGAATAAAGACACAGACGTAGAGAATGGGGACACGGGGAGGGGGAAGGGTAAGCTGGGACGAAGTGAGAGAGTGGCATGGACATATATACGCTACCAAATGTAAAATAGATAGCTAGTGGGAAGCAGCCGCATAGCACAGGGGGATCAGCTCAGTGCTTTGTGACCACCTAGAGGGGTGGGATAGGGAGGGTGGGAGGGAGGAGACGCAAGAGGGAGGAGATATGGGAACATGTATATGTACAGCTGATTCACTCTGTTATAAAGCAGAAACTAACACACCAGTGTAAAGCAATTATACCCCAATAAAGATGTTAAAGAACAACAACAAAGTGACCCCATCTGACTCCAGCCCCAACACTGCTGACCACTGAACATACTTCCTATGTCTCGTTCCTTCTGGGGTACGTTTTGGTGGGGTTGATAAAGAGAGCTTTGTTCACGAAGCTCTCTTCTTTTGCAAAAATATATACTCCGTCTTGCCATTGCTGCTAAAGGCTGGGAGCTCCCATCTTATTCCCCGCTTTTCTCGCCACAGCTTAGCACGCTGTATTTCAGGTCTCAGGGTACCAGGCTCTCTTCCCCATTTAAGGACAATGGACCCTATTCTCTAAGTCAGTATCCTCAGCGCAGAGCAAAGCCAGGTCCAAACGCCATGGATATCCACTTGCGTTGTACACAGACGCACACGTACTTGGTGTTAGAGAAATATTTGTTCAAGGAATGAATGGAAGGCACCTGCTTCTTCCTTGGGATGGGGGTGTTTTGTCTGACGTTTGAACACAGCTTTATTGACATGATGGCATCATCTCACGCTGTGAGGATGGGCATCCTGCATCCGTCCCCAGTTTGGGTCCAAGCTCTTTGCTCCTTGCACTTCACTCCCTCCTTCCCAGCCCCATCCTGTACTACGCTGCTCCTCTCCACCTGCCATGCTGCTACTACCCTGCCTCAGTTCCCTCCCAGGTGAGCAGTGCAGTTGCTAGTGATGGGAGGAGAGGGGAAAAGGATGGATTTGGGTCTTTCCTGGTGGCTCAACTGGGTCATAGGGAGGGATCTCACACCTCTCCTTTCCCAGCTCCTGCTGGGCTGAGAAGAGGCCTGGAAGGGAAGCAAACTGAGATGATGAGAATATCAGCAGAGGCCAGACCCATATGGACTCAGCTCAACCTTTTGCTGAAATGTTGAAGGTTGGCAGAGAGAGACAGACAGACAGACAGAGACAGAGAGACAGACAGAGAGAGAGAGAGAGAGAGAGAGAGAAATGGGAGAGAGCAAAGGAGATAATCCACTATGGATTTCTGGCTACACTAGAGCAGAACTAGTGTATAAAGGCACTGACACACACACACACACACACACACACACACACACACACACACACACACACACCCATTTAATCTCTTCTGCTAGACTGTAAGCTCCAGATACTCTATATAGACATCTGATTGTGTGTCTTTTATGGGGGCAGCAACAGAGAACGTTTAAAACCAAAATGGCCCCAGAATATGTGGCATGTGTGCTTGCTTTTCAAACAGACCACAAACATATTGTCCCCTGTAGACAATAATGTCTTGTGGCCTCCCCACCTATGACTACCATCTATTCCCTCCCCATTGCCACCCATACAAGGGGAAAAGATCCGATCAGAAGCTCAGCTGGTTTATGTGCAACATTTCCCCACCCATAGATACACAGGCATATATCCAGCATCCCCTGCATATACTCACGCACACAGACACACTCACAGAAACAGAATACACACTCAGGCACGGACACAACTCCCCCTGGAAACATACACCCAAATACTTGTAAACAGAGTTGTGATACACAAAGACAATAGGCTATATGTACATAGATATACACACACAAGCCACACACACGAGGCAACGTTCACACACATGCTACAAGTAATCCTCACATGACTAATCACTCCTTCGTGTATGTGTGTGCGTGCGTGTGTATATCCCAGCATCCCCCTGGCAGGCACACGCCAACCAGCCACCACTTGAATTAGCACCAAAGGATTATGGGACCCTGGGCCATTAATCTAGGTGACAAACAGGACTCAGAAGGCATATTTGCACCCCGAAATTGAAAAGATTAGGCCATATTTGTCAAGGATTGGTAGGGCTTTATCGCCTCCACGGCAGATGCTGTTAAATATTCATGAGCTGCATAAGTGGGAGAAACCCTAGCTAGACCTGACGACTTTCAGCTGTAGAGGGAGAGGAGGGGGGACATTTATCTGAACTCGGCAAGGGATGAAAGGTATGAGATCACGTACCCTGCCTTGCGGGGCACAACACGCCCCAGCCGCCGTTGGGGGGGTGGGGGGGGACCGGGCGGGCGGGGCCCCCGGGGCTGCTTTGTGAGGCTGGGGGCTGGGCCAGGCCGGGCAGAGGTGATGGGAGGGGGCCCAGGAGGTTGTCGTCTGGGCTCTTACCTCGCCGTGTTGTGGGGAGCTGTTTACTCGCCTGCTGCCCCCGCAATGGATGGGGAGCTTCCCACGGGGACCCCTTGACTTCTGCAGCCCCTCACCTCCCTCCTCCTCAGGGTCCAGTCCATTGCTCCCCACACGGCCAGCTGACATTTAATGGGAGGACAAATGTCTCCTTAGCCTGGATGTGCCCCTCGGAGGAAGGAGAGGTGCTGGATCTTGGGGCTGGTTCTGGGCTTGTTCTAGAAGCCAGTCTGGGCATAAAAACACCGACAGGGATTAAGAGTCAGGTGGACCCCGGCCCACATCCTGGGTCCATCCCTTTTTAGCTGTGGGAGCTTGAACATGTCACTTAATACTCCCATGTTTCCGTTTGCTATCTGGAGCATGGATTTAATAACCAGAGTGCCTACATCCCTGGGTTGTTGGAGGACTAGATCAAGCTATTGGTGTAGTGCTGGCATACAGCAAGTACCCACAAAACGGAGGGAGACGGCGATTTATGGAGGGCTCATTCTTGCCAATTGCCATGCCCAGTTGGTCCAATCTCAACAGAAAACCCAGATATTGGGCAAAAATTAGGTAGTAAAGCTATGCTGCCCAATAAGGGAAATAACTAGCCACATGTGCTTGTTTAAAGTTAATTTAATTAAAATTAAAACAATGTAGTTCCTCCGTGGCACTAGCCACGTTCTAAGCGCCCAAGAGCTCCGTGTGGCTGCCATATTGGACAGCCCATAAAGAGCGCTTCCAGCACTGCAGAAAGCTGGATGGGACAGAGCTCTGTGTGATCTTCCTCTGGCTCCTAAGGGTTGGGATTCCAGTCACCTGCTTGGCCCAGTTTCGCTGGGTTGGATTTGAACCTTGGAGGATACATAGGTCAAATACTTTGGGCACCCTGGGGTGAAACAAAGTGAAATCAGCTTCTTTCTTGCAGGACTCGACAGAGCCTTCACTGTCCTGGCTATTGAGAATAGCGTATGTAGCATTTTCCATGTGACTCCCATATAAGGAACCAGCTCGCCTCCCTCTTGGGGAGCAAACAAGGGTTACTTGTTTCGCTCCCTCCTGCGGCGCAGTGGCCCAAATAAAGCCTCGCCTGAATTTCCTGTCTGGACTCTAGTCAATTTCTATTGCTTGGGGGAGGCCAAGAACCCTGGTCAATATCAAAACCAAGACAGGCACATGCCACCCTCTTTCACCATCAGGAAGCCAAGTCCTTTTCATCTGTTCAGACCCTTCAACATTTCCTTGCTGCCCATCAGATCAAGTACAAACATGTTGGGCTGACCTGCGAGGGTCTCTGAACACCTATGTAGCCACGCCACCCACATCCCCATGCTCTGGCTGGATTGGTCCCTGCCCCCGAAGAGTGTCCTTCTCCCTCAGATTACTGCCCACGTCTCCTTTTCTGCCGAGCTGCTCTCCATGGTCAAGTCCCCCCTCAAAGGTGGTTCAGAGTTTCCACACATTCTTCCCGGGATAGTAGATATTGATAAACACCCAACATATGCACATCCCACCCTCCAAGAGGTGCAGGGCAGGGAATGTGGAGGCCCGAGGTTGAACTGGAGGGGGGCCTCGGGGATGTATTGGGGATTACGATTTTGCCCAGAGAAGAAATTGCTGAGGTTTAACGATGAGGCCATTTCACTTTGGGTGTTATGGGGGGGTGCTGAGCCAGCAAAGCTCTCTGCTGAGAACCTGAGGAAGTAGAGTAGGATCAGAGCAGGGAATGTTTCCCCAAAGCAAAGGTTTTGAATGAGGGAGACACCCTGGAACCTCTTCTCCCAGATGCTTTGAACAGCAGCATAGGCTATGTGTAACCTTGATCCATGATGTTTTCAGGGTCATCATTTCCAGAGATTTTGGGACCACGGCGATCCTTGAGGGTGAATCTGAACGTGCCAGTCCCATATCAACGACCAGAAATGACTTGATGGATGAAAAAGGGAAGAAATAAACTCAGCCAAGCATCTGGGTGCTGGTCATCGTGAGGTCAAACCTTCGGGTCTCAGGAACATCTGGATTTAGGACTGGGGTTTGGTCAGTCCCTTGGTGGAGGCAGGCAGTGAATGGAGAGCAATGAGAGGAAAAAGAAAAGAGAGGGAGGGAATGAATCAACTTTCGCTGAGTATCTACTGCACAGAATCGTGGAATGTTTGAGAGCATTGGATCTGGAGCAGGGCTGCCTGGGTTTGAATCCCGGTTCTGCATCCTTCTAGCTGCCTGATCTAGGCAAGTTGCCTTACTTTTCTGCACCTCAGTTTCCTCACCTGTAAAATGAAGATAATAGTAGTACCTTCTCTATAAGGTTTTTGCAAAGATTAAATGAGTTCATCCGTCTGAAAACACCTGGAACAACGCCTGGCACAGTTCTCTATATGTTTATTATTATTATTTTTTGAGCATTTAATATACATGATTATTCTCATTTAATCCCCTAGGGGTAGACCAAGTGATCCAATTTTACGGATGAAAACACTGAGGCTCGCAGAGTTTTAAAAAACTTTCCCGAGGTCACACGGTGGGTAATTCGGTGGACTGGCATTGAAACAGAGTGCAAAACCCTTGTTCTTTCCACTTCTTGGTTTGAGGCTTGAGTGTACAGGAAAGGGAAGCTGGTGAGAATATTAACAGAGGTCAGATCCACATGGTCTCATGCCAAGATTTTGGTGAAATATTGAAGGTTTGCCAAAAGACAGATAGGCAGGCAAAGCAGATCTTTCTACACTGTAGATCTGTCTACACTAGAGCAGAACTGGTGAATAAAGGCACTGAAACACACACACACAGATGCAAGCATGCACGTACTCATGCACGCGCCCATTTAATCTCTTCTGCTAGACTGTAAGCTCCAGATACTCTATATAGACATCTGATTGTGTGTCTCTTATGGTGGCAGCAATAGAGAACATTTGAAACCAAATGGCCCCAGAATATGTGGCTGTGTGGTTGGTTTTCAAAAAGACCACAAATGTATTTCCAGAGGAGTTGTCCCCTGTAGACAATATCTTCTGTGTCCTCCCCATCTGTGACCATCATCTTTTCCCTCCCCATCACCACCTGTACAAGGGGAAAAATCAGATCAGATATTTAACTGGTTTACCCCCCTCAATAAATACATGTAGGAGGGAGGGAAGTGGGGATGCAGAAGAGGAGAAGGGATGGATAAGGCAGAAGACCGCCCCTCGCCCCCAGCCATGGCCTTGTCAGCTCTCCTTCATGCAGGAACACCAGCTGCTGGCCCCTCTGACTCCAGGCCCGCCCCCACCCTGAGGTTCGTGGCGAGGAGGAGCAGCGTGCCAGGGGGAAGGCAATAAGTGTGGCAGAGATGCGTATTCTTCTCGGTGACACAGCTAGCTCTCTCACCGGCAAAATGTCCCTTGATCTATTTCCCCTGGTAGTGATTTCAACAACAACAATAACAGAAATCCATCATTTCCTTAGTGAGGAATGGAGGGCAGTGGGGTTTGTTTTTCTTCTGGTGTGGACAGAAAGCTCTTTATTCGCTCCTCGATTGGGAAGACTTCACGCCAGAGAAGCCCAGCCCGGGTCTCGAGAGGGGACAGGGATGAAAGACGGTGAGAACGGTTGAGTCCTGGCTGAGCCTCTGACCTTGGGCAAGGCACCGCCTCAGTTTGCACCTCTCAAAAATGGGGAGAACCAGCCAGCAAGGTGAGAGGCAGGCAGACAGGACAAGGCAGCCTTGGGAGTTGAAGACAGGGGGCCATCTGCTACCACTGAGGAAAATAATAGTGAGCTTATGCGTACGCGGTGCCCTAGCGTAGTGCTTGGACATAACGATTACAGATTTCATGTTCTGAGCACTTGCCTTGTGAAAGGTGTTTTTATATTCAAGATCTTTTGGATCTTCCAGTTAACTCTGCAGAGTAGATTCCACTCACATCCATTTCCCTCATAATAAAATGGAGGTTCAGAGAGGTTAGGTAACTTGTCCAAGATCACACAGCACCCAAATGGTGGTGTCAGGATTTAAATACAGGTCTCTTTGAATCTAGACTTTACACCTTTATCCACTCATCTCAAAGCGTATTTCCTCGACTGGCAGCATCAGAATCACCTGGAAACCTTTAGAAATGCAAATTCTCAAGTCCCACCCCAGACCTACTGAATCCTAAACTCCAAGGATGGGGTCCAGCATTCTGTTTCAGCAACCATCCCCACTGCAGGTCATCCAGGTGCACGCCCAAGTTTGGAGGCTTCCGCACAAGGCTTGCCCGGAAGTGGTGAAACACCTCTGTTGCTGGTGTCACTAATATTATCCTCGTGTTGCCATCCAGCTAAAGAAACTCACGGGCAACAAGGAAAGTACAACTGGGCGTCCTTGCTGTCAGCTGCCTCACATTTCTAGTCTCTCCAAAGGAAATGTAGGAAGGGCTCAAGGTCTGGTCTAGACTCCACCACCTGCTAACTAAGTGTCTCAGGAAAGGTTCCCTGGAAAGAGACCCTGCAGGTGGTTTGCTGGGGAGTGCTCTCTGGATCAGCACCTGTGAGGAAGTGAGGGAAGCAGGGTGGGCAGAGGGAGAAGTTGGCCTGTAATGGGGTTGCCACAGTGGCCTTAGCCCGTCTCAGGGGAGCTCTGGAGCTGGGCTGATCTCACGGAGGTGCCCCAAATAGAGGCAAAGGGGGCTTGGCCTTTGTACTCCCTGCAGCAGCCAGCCCTTGGACATTGAGCTGCTCTGGGAGGAGCAGAACCTTGAGTGAGTTGTCTCCCTTCAGCCCCTGGCAGGTCCTGGGGAGGGCTTGCAGCTGGGAACCATTAGAAGCCACCACTGCCAACATCTGGGGAATGAGTGTCAGTCTGGGGCCCGGGTGGCACACCGTAGCATCCACTACACTGGGTGTATGACTTCTCCCGAGTCTCTTTATCTGTAGAATGGGAATGATGACACATCTCTTCTCATCCGACCACCCAGAGTATTTTGATCAAATGATGTGATGATGATATGATAATAGTGGCTATTGTTACTGACATGTGTGCTACCTACCAGGTGGTGCTTAAGGGCTTCCCATGCAATCACACCTTGGCCTCATTCCAACCCTGGGAGATGGGAGCCACAGTGATTCCTATCTTGCAGAGGAGCAAGGCTCCAGTGAAACCATTTGCCTGGGGCCTCTCAGCTATGAAGGGGTGCAGCTGGGCTTCAGAGCTCACCTCCTTAACCGTTGCTCTACCTACCCCACCCCGGTGTAGCTGACTTGTGTTCGTAGGATAGCGCCATGTGGGTGTGAGAGGTAGGATTTCCCACCTCCCTTTGGGAGTGAATGAGTAATTCTGGGGATGGTCTGTGCACGGGTGCATACACACATGCACACTGTGCTTTCTGATTGTCCTGGGACCCAGTCTTGAGGAAAATCAGGGACTCCCCCACCGCGTGTTAATAATGGGGAAACCAAGGCATTGGTTCATGGACTGCAGCCAGGGAAAGAAGCCTGCAGCTCAATTCCCAGCCTAAGGCCATCGCCCTGGGCCCTGAGACTGCAGGAGGCTGCACGGTAGGGCTGCAAAAGTCCAGCCTGGAGCCAGGAGACCGGTCTGTAGGCAACAGTCTGAATGTGGACACATGACCAGGACTCACTTGCAGACTTGGGCTGGGGGCGCCCAGGCTGGCCACCATGACCAAGCGTGCCCCCAACTCTTTAAGTTTCTATCCACTGACCTCTGGGGGTTGGACCTTCTGGTCAACCTTTGCCCCCCAGCCGGCCCTTGGGTGGGGAATGTAAAGGTAGAAATTGCCTTTGTCCAAATGCAACCCCATGTAACTAAGCAAAAAGAAATCAGTGGGGCTGCTGGCCAGGAGAAATTTAAGAATCAGGAACCCCCTAAACCAGGAGTTAGACGATGAATGCCCTCAGGCCAAATTCAGCCCACAGTCTGTAAATAAAGTTTTATTGAAACACAGCAATGCCCATTTGTGTGCATCCTTCCCCTTACAATGGCAGAGTCGAGGACTTGCAACAGAGACTATGCCTGCAAAGCCAAAAATAGCAACGATCTGGCCCTGCAGAAAGTTTGCCAATCCCAGATCTAGACAGAAAGCTCCCCGAGGGCAGGGACTATGGCTGCGGCTCAAGGTAGGCTGGGAAGGCGAGCGGGCTAGAAGTCCCGGGCAGCTGAGAAGCACGCCTTGGGCTTTCGCCCAGGTAGAGGCCCTCCTGCCCGATGCCTTCTCCCTGCCTCCTCCCCAGCGGCTATCTTGCTCGTGGTTGTCTTCTCGGGGTGCAGCACAGTGACTGACCCCGCAAAGATGACTTCAGAAATATTTAGCGAATGAATGCATGGCGATTCTCCGACTCAATCTCTTTTTTTTGGTTGTGCCCCGCTGCATGTAGGATCTTTGTTCCCCGACCAGGGATTGAACCCGCGTCCCCTGCATTGGAAGCGCGGAGTCTTAACCCCTGGACAGCAAGGGAAGTCCCTCTGACTCACTCTTTGCCCTCCGGCGAGTCTCACCCTCTCCTGGTCTCAGTTTTCACATCTATAGAATGGCCACGATCAAGGTCAGTTTTTCAGGTGCCGTGACTATGGATCTTCGGAGGCTCGGGGTTCGATTCAGGAACAGTGGGAACAGGAGGCTCGGGGGCCCGCTGCCAGGAGAGAAAGGAGAGCAGAAAATGAGGGACCAAGGAGGCCGCGGAGTCAAGTGGGGCGGCGGGCGGCGGCGGAGCGGAGAAGACAAAGGGGAAGGATTCCGAGCAGGGAGGCAGATGGGAAGGAGTGGCCCCCGGGTGGGATGGCGGGGAGGCCAGCGGCCACAATCACAGGCCCAGCAGTAGAGCGTGATGCCACACGCAGGACGCCAGCTTCGGCGGAGAATGAGACTGGGGAACTAATGAGCTCCGGAGGTGCAAAGGACGCCTTCGTGCTAATTCCTGCTCCCTGGGAGCAGCCGGAGAAGGGAGAGAGGGCCGGGGCCCGGGCTGGGCAGCTGGGTCCCCACTCAGGGGCTCGGCCAGCTGGTCAGCCGCCAGCTGGGGCTTCACGCCAGGCCTGCGGGTGCCCCAGCCAGCCTGCCCGCCCGCGCGTCCACCTTGTGCCCGGCTGCCTCTGGCCTGAAGCAGGGAAAGGAGGGGTCCTCCTATGGCTTGGTCCCCGGAGCAAATGTTGAGACAGTCGTGTGCTCACCTGAACGGAGAATCAGCTCAGTGGCTTCTGTGCGCTGGGGCTTGGACAATGGACAGCAGCTTTGAGGTGTAGAAAATAGTCAGCTCTTCACCACTGCTGCCCATGACGACAACCGCCGCAATGCTAATAATAATGGTGATGGTGATAACAAAGGCGTCCTGTTATCGGCACCTCCTGCAGTCTCACAGTAGCCCTGGGAGGTGTGCAGGGGTTATATATCGAAGTTTTGCATCCTTGGCACACTGACATTTTTGTCCAAATAATTCTTTGCTGTGAGGGGCTGTCTGGTGCCTTGGAGTATGTTTAGCAGGCATCCCTGGCTTCTACTCACTAGATGCCAGTGGTACCACCCCCCAGTTGTGACAACTAAAATGTCTTCAGTGATTGCCAAATGTCCCCTGGGGGGCAGAGGGGAAATTGCCTCTGGTTGGGAACCACTGATTCTCTCCAATTTTACAGATGTGGAAACTGAGGCTCAGGAAAGGGACTGCTGTGTACCTTATAGGACTGGGGATCCAACGTCAGTCTTCAATATTTCTCCCCACCCTCTCCCACTCCCCCAACCCGTTATGAGGATTTGTTACTTGTTTATTTTTTGGATATGGAGTTCCAGATCTTCTATGCATATATTTACAAAATTAGGGTCAAACTGATTATGCCATTACGTAACTTGCTTTTCTCATTTAACAACCTAGCACATATATGGTGGAGTGAGAAAAGCAAGTTGCTGATCTGTGTATAGAGCCTGTCACCCTTTGTGTAAATACACACACACACACACACACGCACACACACACGCACACACATACTCGTACACGTGGGTGTTTTGTATCTGTCCAGAAAGATACACACAAAATTGTAGTCCGTGATTTCCTCTGAGATTGGAGCAACGGGAGTGGGAATAGGGGAATCTAAGTGTATATTATATATACATATCTGAGCTGTTTGAATTTTTACATTGACCACATAACATACTTCTCTTTCATTTTAAAAGCTAGCAAAATGACACGACTATCCCTCTTTGACTGTTAATAGACACCTAGAACATGAATTTTTAAATACTGCAAGATGTCGCATGGCATGCATGTGCCGTCATGAGTCTAACCCTTTCCTCTGGTTGAACGTGAAGGCTGTTTCCAGACATCCCGATTGTACATAATGTTGCACCGAGTACCTGAAGCTTGTGTTTAAGAATGAAAGCCTGGGGGGTGGGGCAGATTCCTAGGGTTTTGCATTGGCTCAGCCCTCAAGACGCAAACAAACGCCATGACCTCATTTAATCCCGACAGCAGCACCGCGGATGGATATGATTCTTGTTCCCATTGCACAAATGAGGAACCTGAGATGCCAAGAGGCCCGGTGACTTACTCAAGGTCCCACAGGTTAGCAAGGGTTAGAGAGGTGTTAAAGAAATATTGTTTACACACAAAGACTTTCCCCTCAAGGGAATCAAGGGATTGAAAGAAAATATAAGAGATGATAACTCTCTCTGTGTTTGATTTTCGAAGTTAACATGCGCACGAATCGCCAGGGGATCTGGCTGGAGAGGAGCCAGGGGTGGGGGTGGGAGTGGGGTGGGGGGAGGCGGCTGTGGGTTTAACACGGTCGCACAAGGGGTCCTTGCGATGGATGTTCTGGGTCTTGACTATGGTGGTGACAAAATTGCACAGAACTAAATACGCAGGAGAATGAGCGAAAACGAAAAGTGGGAAAGTAAAACCGGTGAAATCTGAATAAGGTGTGTGGATCAATTTCCCGGCTGTGATTTTTACTACGGTTATGAAAGACATTACCATTGGGGGAAGCTGGGTGACGGGTGCACAGGATCTTTCTATTACTGCTTGTACAACTGCATGTGAATTTACACATATCTCAAAATTTTAAGTTTTTTAAAGCCCAGATTCTGATTCAGGAGGCGTGGGGGTAAATTGGGAGACTCTGCACTTCTAAGAAACTCTCAAGGGGTGCTGCTGGCCATGACTAGCCAAGTTCTAGGACTAAGCCCTTCAATATGGTGGCCACTAGTCATAGGTGACTGTTAAGCCGTTGAAATGTGGCCAATCTGAATTGATATGCACTATAAATGGAAAACACGCACTGGGTTTCAAAGACTTAGAGTGGAAAAGAGAATGTAAAATGTTTTATCAGTGATTGAAAACATTTATTATATGTTGAAATAGTATTTTGGATGTGTTGGGTTAAATAAACTAGATGAATACATTTAATTTCGCTTGTTCCCTTTTGCTTTAAAAAAATGAGGCTATTAGAAAATTTAAAATCATACTTGTGGCTTGCATTATACTTCTATTGGACAGCTCTGGGCTACAGCATAGGAGGAAAATGGCATCCAAGAAGCCCCAGAGAACTAGTAGGCAATTGGTCCATCAGTCAGTCAACAAACAGTTTCTGAACATATACTGTGGGTTAGAGGTGAGCCAAGAAGCCATGGACGCTGACCTCAAGGAGCTGGCGCTTTAGGATGGGACAGGGTGATTATGGGAGGTCCTGAAAGCCAGGGAGAGGGTGTTTCAAGGAGGAAGCGAAGGGCAGTAATGGAGTCAGAAGCTGTGGTGATATTACAGCTGCCTTCCCGACCTGGCTACAGGCTGATATGCTCACAGGATGAGTCTAATCTTTTTCTCTGACCCAGGCATTGGGCTAAGTGTTGCCTGTGGGCTGACTCACTGAATAATTGCCTGGACAGCCTCACGAGGTAGGTACTGGCATTAGCCCCATCTTACAGCTGCAAGAGAGAGGCTCAGAGAGGTGAAGTGACCTTCCTGAGCTTGCACAGCCAGAGAGGAGCCAAAGGTGGATTTGAACCCACCTCTGCCTGACTCTGGGTCTTGTGTGCTTAACTGCGATGAGAAACCACTTTTCCTTGCTGGCATTGTTGCATGACTCTCTCCCACGCCAGTTCTCCAAAGGGGGGAAGTGGGTTGCCCTATTCCTGTTCCTCTCCCCACAGCTTTGGTTGACACCCTCCCCGGCTGGTGTCGCTGGAAGATTTGATTGTCCTCCACGTCTGCATTGCCAGCCCCATCCCATCCCCGCACACCAGCCGGCGGTGGATATGGGTCAGCTCTTGGAGTGGGGGCTGGGAACTTGCCCCTGTGGCCAGAGCAGAGTCGCAGCTTAAGTCACCTCCATCTCCCTCCCCCTTCTTCCCACTACCCTCCTGGCTGCCCGCAGTGGGCCCCAGCCCACCCCCTCGGCTTCAGTGCAATTTAATGTCTCACCGAGCTGTCCCTATTTGACAAACAGGTGATTTTGCTAATCAGGAATAAATGAGATCCACAGAATAAGAGAGGGTGCGCGGCAGCTGGCGTGAGGGCAAGATGTGCCGAGTTTATTAAAATAATATCTGGTCGCGCTCGGTGCTCGGGGTCCAGGCTGGAGGAGCGCCTCGCTTTCCTTTCTGACGCCTTCTGCTGCTCCCTGGTGGTCTTGGCCCGGTCCCCTCCCAGCTTCCCAATCCAGGCTGGCAGGGCTGGTGCAGACCCTGGCCCTGGTGCCCGCTCCTTCCTGTGGGGCGCAGGGATGGGGGCAGCCAGAAAGCTCTTAATTGGAAGACGTTGAGGCTGATGGATGATCGGAGTGGGGTGGGCAAGCGTGCGCGTGAGTGTGAGAGTGAGAGCGTGTGCATGCGTGTGAGTGTGTGGAGGGGATCTGAGTGGGAGAGGCGAGTCTCCGAAAAGAGAGCAGGAGAGAGTGGGAGAAAGAGCTGGAACTGGATGAGGAGTGTGGGCACAAGAGGGGGAGAGAAGGGAGAGGTGGGGACTGGGGAATCGGAGGGAGAAAGAGGCAGAGAGAAGATAGAAGCACAACAGGAAGACAAGTGAGAGACATATACACACAGAAAGAAAGAGAAGACACGTTGACTGCACAGCGATAGCCCAAAAGGTTGGCCCAGGGAGGGCGAGAGGGATGCAGACGGATCCAGGGAGAGAGCGAGAGAGACATTTAGAATCACAGAGATGGACACACATAGAAAGATGGAGACTAAGAATCCCGCAGCTCTGCTCGGGGCAGGGAGACAGGGAGGACGAGGAAGCAGTGGAGCCAGTGGGGAAAGGAAACAAGGGGGACAGGGCGGAGGTTTGGGGTATGAAGAAGGAGGAAGGAAGGTGAGCCGGTGGCCAAAGAGCGGAGGAGAAAGACGTCAGGGGCGCGGTGACTTGGGGTTCCAGGGTGGCTCTGCCCTTGACCTGGGCTGGGCATCCTGTCTCTCTGGTCTCAGTTTCCCCCACCTGCAGGATGAGGGGTTGAATTGAATGCCTTGTACCGGTACCTCTCGTGCTACTGGCTGGATGAGAAAGGGGAAGAGGAGGTTTGGGTGGGGAGAGGCGGGGTCACAAAACGGGTGACGCTTCCTATTCTAAGGCTGGGACTGGAAAGAAAATGTGACCCCAGCTTCACAGTTGCAGCCTGGCCGTGGTCGCACCAAGCCATGGCTCTCCACGCACTGGGACGGGGATGAGGGCAAAGTCTGCAACAAAGGAAACAGAGAGGAGGCGAGAAGGTGGGTTTAGGATGAAAGGGGGAACCGGAGGCTTGAACTGGCCCGCGTCTGGGAGCCCAAGGGGCAAGTCCTGCCCTTCCCACCTCTGTCTTGGTTCCCGTTGTTCCCTCGGCCTGTTTTGTTCCCTCTGCTGGGAATCTCCTCCTCCCTTCCTTCCTGGGCCACCTGGACTCACCCTCAAGGTCCAGCCCCAATACACCTCCTCTCTGAAGCTGTCTACCATCTCCCATCCTTCCTTCCTCTGAGCCTTGGGAGCAGTCAGAGGAAAAGAAGAGAGCGGGGGAAATCCTGGAAGGCTTCCCAGAGGAGGGGAGTCCGTTTCAAATGAGACCTTGACTCCCAGACGTCAGTCAGGTATCCCTCTTGGAGTCTGTGCCCCACCTGCCCATGACCACGTTTACTTAACATTGTTCTTGAAACCAGCGTACCCTTTGTACTTTGTACTTAAACAAATCCATTTGTTTAAGTGCATAATACAGTGGGGAGTGGAAGTCCAGAGCCCCTTGATGGGCTCATTAACGTGTTTTCTCATAGCAATTTCTCTTCCTGTGTGATGCAAGGGCATTAAAACACGTGGGTCTGGGCACTACCTATAATGGTCTGGACACAGGAAAAGAGGGATAGGAGTCCTGGTGGCCCCAAATGGGAGCCCGGGCCAAGGCAAGAGGTGGGAGAGTGTGTGGGATTAGAGAGGCAGCAGTGGGGCAGGGCATGCAGACCCAAGGGGGCCTTTACTGCCATAGGAGAACAGTGGGCTCCCTTTGGGGGGCAATAGTGAGCCAGAGCAGGTTAGGATGGGCAGGTTGAAGCATGTCCAGGGAGGCTCCGGTTACCAGGAGCCACGAAGTTGAGGTGAGGGTGTCTCACATGGGCCACGTCCCTGTTCCTGGCCTGCCCTGTGTACCTGTCAGTGCTCTGTACCCACTGTCACCACTCTCCCTCTCTCTGTTTCTCCGTTTCGTTCACTCCCTATGCCCCTTTCAATGCCATTCTATCTTTCTTTTTATTTTATTTTTTAAAAAAACTTTTTAAATTCATTTTTTATTGGAGTATTGTTGACTTACAATGTTGTGTTAGTTTCTGCTGTGCAGCAGTGATTCAGCCATACGTATACATATATCCACTCTCTTCTAGACTCCATTCCCACATAGGTCATTACAGAGCACGGAATAGAGTTCCCTGTGCTGCACAGTACGTTCCTATTATTTATCTATTTTATATATAGTAGTGTGTATATGTCAATCCCAATCTCCCAGTTTATCCCCCCCTTTCTCCCTTGGTTACCATAAGTTTGTTTTCTACGTCTGTGACTCAATTTCTGCTTTGTAAATAGGTTCATTTGTACCATTAAAAAAATAAATTTGTTTATTTAATTAATTTATTTACTTTTGGCTGTGTTGGGTCTTCGTCGCTGTGCACGGGCTTTCTCTAGTTGCGGCGAGCGGGGGCTACTCTTCGTTGCGGTGCGTGGGCTTCTCATTGCAGTGGCTTCTCTTATTGCGGAGCATGGGCTCTAGGAGCGCGGGCTTCAGTAGTTGCAGCATGTGGGCTCAGTAGTTGTGGCTCGTGGGCTCTAGAGCGCAGGCTGAGTAGTTGTGGCGCACCAGCTTTGTTGCTCTGCGGCATGTGGGATCTTCCGGGACCAGGGATCGAACCTGTGTCCCCTGCATTGGCAGGCAGATTCTTAATGACTGCATCACCAGGGAAGTCCCTGTACCATTTTTTTACAATCCACATGTAAGTGATAACATATAATATTTGTCTTTCTCTGTCTGACTTACTTCACTCAGTATGACAATCTCTAGGTCCATCCATGTTGCTACTAATGGCATTATTTCATTCTTTTTTATGGCTAATATTCCATGATATATATGTACCACATCTTCTTTATCCATTCCTCCATCGATGGACATTTAGGTTGCATCCATGTCTTGGCTACTGTAAATGGTGCTGCAATGAACATTGGGGTGCATGTATCCTTTCAAATTATGGTTTTCTCTGGATATATGCCCAGGAGTGGGATTGCTAGATCATATGGTAGCTCTGTTTTTAGTTTTTTAAGGAACCTCCATACTGTTCTTCCTAGTGGCTGTATCAATTTACATTCCCACCAATAGTGCAAGAGAGTCTCCTTTTCTCCACACCCCCTCCAGCATTTATTGTTTGTAGATTTTTTGATGATGGCCATTCTGACTGGTGTGAGGTGATATCTCATTGTAGTTTTGTCTGTCTTTTTAAATCTCTGTCATTTCCCCTTTGGGTTCTAGCACCTGCATGGCCCCTGCCCCACCAGGCAGTCTGCCCCTTCCTCACTGGCCCAGCTCTCTCCCCCTCCCTGTCTCTTCTCTCTCTGTCTCCCCAACTCTGCTGTCTCTACCAAGCTGTCTCCCCAGTGTCTCTCTGCATCTGCCTGTCTCTGATTCTGTGTCTCTCTGTCTCTAACTCAATGCCTCTCAGGCTTCATATGTCTTCCTCTCTTTCTCTCCCCTCCCCCATAAGACGAACGTGTCCGACCCCACTCCGGGGCTGTCATCCTCCAGTACCCTCGCCCGCACACCATCTCTCACACCTGCGCACCCAGACCCCAGTGCACACGCTCTACCCACAGCTCACGGGTCCCTACCTTGGTCATCTCCCCTGAGGATCCGCCCCGTCTTCCTTTGGGCATAATTAAGCTTCCCCTTGACCAGTTGCAAGCCCAGGGCAGAGCACACAGTAGGTCTTCAGGAGTCGTTGGAGGAGGCTTTGCTTTGGCTCTTTCCCGCTCCTGTGTGGATTTATCCCCAAGAAACACACTCTCCCCCGAGGCGGAGGAGGGAGAGGCAAACACACATACACCTGGTCCACCACGGTCCCCCTCACACTTTCTTGACAGCTTTCCTGTCGTGGGCTGTCTTCCTTCCCATCCATCATTTCTTCTTTTCCGCTCCCTCCTCCAGTTCCACACCCCATCACTCTCGCTCAGGCGAGCTGAGAGCTGCCTGGCTCTGCCTCCCCCGGGTGCCCTCCCCCATCTCCATCTCCACTGGCCCCAAAGCCAACAGTCTCCCCTCCCAAGCAGCGTCCATCAGGGAGTCTCCGTGATGGGGAGGGAGGTGTTTGGAGAACTGAGACTGGAAATGATGACAGGACGTGCTCGGAGCTTAGTTAATAGCCCAGAAGCCACACAAGCACCCCGCTTCACCTCACCCTCCTCCCCCCCCTCCAGCCACACACCCCCAGGTTGCAGTGGTGGGTGGAAGGCAGAAGTTTCCTCTGAGATTTCTCAGGGCTTCCCTATACCAGCCAACACCAATACCAAGACCAGACCAGCCTTTAAGAATGATGCTCAAAGCTCTATCGTGGTGTTACATTGTAAGCATTTGGCCACGTTTACATCTTTAAAAAGCAATTTCTAAAACTCTAACACAGAATGATTCAAACTAAAACATGACAAAAAACCAGACCCAAACAAAATGCCCCTGTGTAGAAAACAGACTGGAAAGAAATAAGCTGTAATATTAATAGTGGCTGTCTTTGAGTGGCAGGACTCTGGGTAAAACATATATATTTTCTTCCTCCTTTTCTGTATCTTCCAAATGTTTCTTAATGAGCACCTTAAAATTAACTCATTGTTTTCAAACGGCTGTGTTTGTCCATGCGTGGGTATATACATTTAACATACTGTACACTGATTTAACAGTGCTATTTGGAAAGTGCTTTATTTTCACGTTTAAATTTTATTTATTTTTTGAGTAGATAATACATTCACATGGTTTATAATTCAAAAGGTACCAAAAAAAAGGTATAAAGTGAAATCTCTACCTCTGTCCTCACATCCCCAGCCACCTGGCTCCCCTTCCTGGAGAGAAAAGGTAGCACCTGTTCTTGTGTATGAATTAGGAATTCAGAAACAGACATACACTTTTAAGGAAAGAGATGATGCAGTGATTTCTTTAGCATCACTCCGTTTTCCTTCCTGCTTCAGGATGATTCAGTCCTGGACCAAAGGTTGGAATTTCCCCAGACTGGGGAAGGTGGTCTGTCTGACTCTTGAACCCTGCTTGCCAGTGCACCTGCCTTCTCATGATAGCAGAGACCCAAAGAACCCCTTTCCCTTCCCTTTTCAAACACTCTATTATTCCTGACTATAAAAGCAATGCCTAAATGAAAACATCATGGAAACGTGTAGTATAGAACATTCGCTGTTATCCCACCCTCAGACATAATCAATGGGAATGTTTTGGGCTAATATTCCTGCAGCTTTTCTCTTTTTTAACGTGCATATTTTTATTTTATTTTTGTTTGTTTGTTTGTTTTTTTGCGGTAGGCGAGCCTCTCACTGTTGTGGCCTCTCCCGTTGCGGAGCACAGGCTCCGGACACGCAGGCTCAGCGGCCATGGCTCACGGGCCCAGCCGCTCCGCGGCATGTGGGATCTTCCCGGACCGGGGCACGAACCCGTGTCCCCTGCATCGGCAGGAGGACTCTCAACCACTGCGCCACCAGGGAAGCCCTAATGTGCATATTTTTAAGAAGTGGGTTGGACTGAGCAGCGTTGTGGCATTTTCCATTTTTTCACTTAATTTATCTGCCCATGCCAGCACAGAGAGATCTTCCTCACTAAGAAGGTCCATTTCCAAGAGGTGTTTTGTGGTAAGAGAAGGGAAACCCTTTGTGGTCCGATGTGTCTTGTTTTTGCGGGGCCTGAGACTGGTGAGGTCTAGATGGGTGAGGTCAGCCAAGCTAGATGACCCAAGGTACCTGATGCTTTGCCTGGAAGGAAGGAGACTCACAGGTGCCCAGAGAAGAGCAGTCCCCGCTGCCAAGTAGGAAACAGACTTTGCTAGAAATGATGAAGGGGTGCCTTGGTCTAATCTAGCATCAGTGGTCCAGGCAGTGGGGACCTGTGAAGACTCCTCCCTCAGTTTCCAGCCGAGTTTCTCCTCTGCAGATGGAGTCAGGCAGACTGGCAGGTAGAGATGATGGAGGTGGTGGCAGCAGGTCTGAGGAGAGCTGGGAGGGGTGAGAGTGCAGAGAGGGAAGTAATTAGGAAGCAGGCGGTATCACAAATCTCCCAGGCGCGCTGACACCCGGGGAGAGTGATCACACACTTGGAGTCAGCCCAGACAAGTGTGAAAGCCCTTCACTCCATCTCTAGGAAGAAACAGGAAGGGGAAGACGTGGGCTGGGGAACCACACGACAGCCCCACCCCCAGCTCTCCCTCCAAGACAGCCCCGAGGTCGTCTTCACACTCCCCCTCCCTCAGCCCTGGCCTGGGTCAGGGAGCTGTGACTCAGAGGTGTGGAGGGGTAGCCACGAACCCTGCCAGACAAGGGAAAGGTCCTGGAAGGATATGCCCCGGAGAAGGAAGGTGAGGAAAGACTTCATCATGGCACCCGATCAAGGCTAGGTAGATGTTACCAAGCCCTCAGCCAGCTGAAACTGCCCCTCGTCAGAAGTGGCAAGGGACGCTTCCCGTGCTTGAAAAACTGGTCCCCAAGGAAGGGGGAGATTAACGTAGGTTGAATGGAGGCTGCGTGCCAGGGATGAGACGTGTGTTATTTCTCAACAGTCTTGCCATTTGCTCCATGAAGACATGGAGGCTCAGAGAGGCTGGGTCCTCGGCCCAAGGGCACACAGCTATGAAGTGGTGGAGGTGAGATCTGCCTCTTTTGGAAGTCCAAGCTTCCATCACACCATCTCCCTGTTCCCCCGAGAAAGAAGAAGTGGAGTCTCTCTCTATAAGGAATAGGTTCTTGGAGGTACAGTTTTCAGAGGCACGGAGGTGGGTAAGTTGCCCTCTGATTCCAAAAAGATAAACAGGAACGCCTACCCACCAACACCCACTGGGGCTAGCTTTGGCTCTGCTGAGAATGCTTGAGAGAGAAGTCTTTGGGGTTAAGGTTCTGCTTCTAAGGGAATTAGAACTGGGGACTCTTCCGCTTTCTCTGGCTACAGCAATTTCCCACCTGGGAAGGTGCCTGAGCGAGCATCTTTCACCGGCCACGGCACACGGCCCTGCGGGTGAATCAGCTTTGCACGTTCATTCTCTTCTCAGGTCGGCCTCCCCCCTGCAGTAGACGCTGGGGGTCGGTAAGGACTGGGAAACTGCGAAGGTGGGGTCATCAGTGGAAGGTCCCCAAAGTCAGGCTAAGACCGATTCCCACTGAGGATCTGTAGTGAGACCCCCTCTCCCACAGCCTCTTTCCAACCTCTTCTCCTATGGCTCTCCCCCTTGTTCACTTTGCTCCCGGAACACTCTTAGCTTTAGATCTTTGCTTGACTGTTTTCTCCCCTATGTTGAGCTCTCAGCTCCAAGTTCACCTCCTCAGAGAGGACTCCTCTGACCAAAGTCACCTCTAATTATTCTTTTTTCCCATAGCACTTACTGATAAACTCCATAAACAAGTTAACAGAACGCAGCCGGCAGTAGGGGAGGGGAGAGCCGTGCATATATATGTGAATATGAGGACGTGCACGTGTGTGTGTGTGACTGTGAATGACCGCGCGCGTGTGTGTGTGTGTATGCTTGGGTCTAGGCATGCGTGTGAGTGTGCGTGTGAATTTGTATGTGGTCTCTGAGCACCTATGTGTCTCTGAGAGCATCTGATAAGAGTGTGTGCGTTTGGGTGTGTGTGTGAAAGTACGCATATATATCTTTGTATATGTGACTGTGTACATGTGTGGTTCTGTGCACGGAAATATAAATGAATTGCTGAGACAGATGCACACATATTTATGCATCTATGTAATACCTCATTCACATACACGCACGTGTATCTGAATGTGTACGAGTGGATATGTATTTATGATTGTGTGCATATAAGTGTCTACACTCTTCTGAACAGGTGTGTCTGAGTCCCCCCTCCCTCTCTCCTTTTCTTTCACGTCCCTCTGTATCCCACCATCCTCCCTCCCCCTCTCCTTCCTCCCCTGGCTCCTCTTGTCCAGGTGTGCTGGCCTAAGAATGACCACTTCAGGTGGGCCTCCCTGCTTCCCTGGCTTGGGGCGTTCCCAGCAGGTGGAAAGCAGCTCAGGAGGGGCTCTTAGCAGGTGAAAAATCCAGCTCCACCCCCACTGAGCCCCAGTGAGAAAGGAATTCCCTGCAGGCCCTTCCCTAATCCCCCAGCGGATCCCTCCCCCACTTACCTCTCCGCATCTCCTGGAACAAAGGACGCTTTTTCATTCTGTACTCATGGGTGGTCATGTTCCTGAGAGCTTCGTGGGGGCTGGGAGAGACTTCAGAGTCATGGGGAGAGCAGTTGGGCAACCTCTACTGGCCTCAGTTTCCACTTCTGAGAAACAGAAGACACTACAGAAGGGTCACCAGGCAAAACGGTATTGCCCATGTTGTTAAGTTTTATCATCCTCTCCACTTATCCATCTCAGGAAGAGTTTACTGAGAACCTAGTGCGTGCCAGGCTCTCTACTAGGGACTGGAAACCCAGAGATGAACAAAAGGCATCTCTCTATCTTGGGGAGTCGTGGTAGAAGCAGAGGTGGGCGGGGAAGCATAGAGAGCCATAGAGATCGGTAGAATCCTGGATCGAAGCTTATCGTACCAGGAGGCAGGTGGAGGATTTCAAACCTTTCCATAGCTCCATCTCACCTGCCCAACTGAAGTCTATGTCCTTTAGCATGTCATTCAAGGTCCCCTTCATGTGAGGGGCCATCCACACATCCATCCAATTACCAACCCACCCTAGACTCTCCACCCATCCACCTCCCTCAAGTGAGGGAGGCTTCCTGTACTCGCAGGAGTGTGACAGAGAAGTGGACCTTGAAGACGGGTGGAGTTTTGGTAAGTAGAGATGTCAGGGAGGGGCCTTTTGGAAGACAAGTCATGACTTAAGAAAGAGCGTGGCCGCTGGACCTTGCAGTCTGACTGGTCCACAGCTGTTGGGATTGGGGTGGCGACAGGCCGTGATTGAGTCCGTGTATTGATATTGGTGCACGGGTAGGGGGCATTCCGGTTGGCAAAGTGCCTTCTCTCCTCTGACTTCACCTTTTCCTCCCAATTCCAGTGAGGCTGTTATTACGGCCATTTGGAAGAAACAGGAAAAAGTGGCAACTCATCCCAAGTCTGCGTGGGGCCCAGTCCCTGCTTCCCTGTGAAGGGAAACACTTGGGAGAGACCTCGAAACTCCAGTGCTGAAAGACACCTCAGAGAGGGCAGACTCCTGTGTTGTTTATACCTGCTTATGTTTTGACTTTTTCATCAACAGCTGTTCCTTAATGTTCCTGTGAGTTCCGTCATTTACCTGGCTACCCCTCCATCCACCCCTCGATCCATCTACCTATTCACCATTCCTATCCATCCACTCATCTCTCCATTCACCCCTCATCCACCTACCCACGCATCCATTTACTCACCTTTCCACCCACAGATGCCCCCACCCGTTCATTCATTTACCCACTATCCACCCATTCATTTACCCATCAATCCATCTATCCATCTTCTATCTACCCATCCGTCCATACACTCATCTATCAATGCCCTCCTACCCATTCAGCTACTCATCCGTTTACCAGCCATCCACTCATCCACCACATACCCACCAATGCATACTCCCATCCCTCCAAACTCCCACATGCCCTCCAATCTACCCATGCACCCACCTACCATTACCCATCCTCACTTACCCACTCACTCGTTAATAGTTTATCCATCAACACACTGATCTGTCCTCATATCCACTCATCTATCCAGCCATTTGATCACCCCACACTCATCTACTCATTCATTATTCCACCCATTCACCTGTATTAACTACTCCTTTATTCACCCACCACCATCCATCTACCTATCCAGTCACCTACCCATTTATCCAGCCATCCGCACATCCATCCAATTACCAACCCACCCTAGGCTATTCACCCATCCACCTACCTATCTCTTTGACCAAACAATCAACCATCCGTCCAAATACCCAAACTGACCACCTTCTGAGTAATCCACTCATCCACCCATCTACCCACCCACCCATCATTCCTGGGCACAGACTCCAGGTGGGTCTAATGGAGCCATTGCAGCGGGCTTGCAGAGCTTATGCTGGGACATTCCAATGACCCACCCACATGCAGAGGCCTGCAGGAATGGGAGGTGGGGACGGTGGTGGTGGCAGTAACTTAAATGCAATCTCCTCCAGGGTGTAAAGATCCCCTACAAACTCTTCCAGGCCCAGCGCTAAGAATTTTGGGAACTGAAGGAAATGGGAGATGGAGACAGAAAGCTGGGAGCGGGGGAGGGTGTGGCGAAGAGAGAGGAACAGAGAGAGACTGGTGAACTACTAAAAAGGGGACGAGAGAGAAATAGAAGTTATGGATAAAGGGAGTGGAGACACAAAGGGCGGGGGAGAAACGGAAGAAAGACGAATCGAAAGGCACATGTTACTTGTAGTGGCGGAAAGAACGGTAAGAAAGCCAGGGAAAGCTTTGGCGCGAGGGGCGCGAGTGTTCCGCCCTCTGGTCCTCCCCTCCCTCTCCGGAATTCCCCGGAAGCCCAACCCGGGTCGGACGGAGAAACCACAAAGCGCGGGGAGGGCGCGGCGCTCCCAGGCGCAGGGGAACCGCGGCTGCGTGGGCTCTGCCCGCCGCACCATCAATTAGGCGATCGCTGGGCCCGGCGAGACGCAGCGTCTGTGGAAATTACCTTTTAATTTCTTAATTACATTGTCCCCACCTGCAGCTCAACCCTCCTCCGAGTGGCGCTCGCGGAGCTGTTTCTCCTGAACCGCTCTCCGGGTGCCATTATTTAAGACGCTGATCGCCCGTGAGCGCTGGGGGTGTCCAGCGCCTCCGCGCGCAGCCCGCCGGCTGTTTTTATTTGCTTCCGCCCCTTCGGGTAGCTTCTACTAATGCGCTCCCCTCACCCCGCTTCATCTCGACCATGAGACCCAAAACCGGTCCCAGGCGCGTGGGTATCCGTGCTCCGACAGACCTGAGTGCCAAACCTGGCCTCTGCCTGGCGCTAGCTGTGTCACCCTGGGCGAACCTCAGTTTCCCCGTCTGGCACGTGGAAATAAAAATAGCGCCTCTTCGTCTGGATCGTGAGGCTTAAAGGAGATAAGCCTTGCGAAGCACAAGATCCCGAAGCGCTGTCAAAACGTGAGCTATTGTTCACTCATTCGTTTAGTATTTACTGAGCGCCTACTGTGGATCAAGCTCTCCAGAAGGCCCTGCAGATGACAGAGATGAACGAAACAGTGTCTGCTCTCCCGGCGGGAGCAGTGACTGTGCGTGATGGTGATGACGACGATGGTGGTGGTGGTGAGGATGATTTTCCTGTACTCAAAGGGTTCCAGGATTTATGAGACCCTTTGTGGGTGCTGCAGACGCACGCTTGGACATGAAGTGATGTTGGGGAGGCAGATGAGGATTTAGGGTGGAGGAGCTGTCAGATGGGAGCGGAGGTGATCCCTAACGTTGGTGCAAGGGCATGTTGGAGATGATATAACTGGGGCAATGGCTTGCTTAAGCCCACCCAGTCATTGGTGGATCTCGGGTCTGCCCTTTCAGTGCTTCCTCTTTCCATAGCTCAGTGGTTCTCAAAGTGTGACTGTGACGAGCAGCAGCCGCATCACGGGGGAGCTTGTTAGAAATGCAAATCCTGGGGCTTCCCTGGTGGCACAGTGGTTAAGAATCTGCCTGCCAATGCAGGGGACACGGGTTCGATCCCTGGTCCCGGAAGATCCCACATGCCACGGAGCGACTAAGCCCGAGCGCCACAACTACTGAGCCCGTGAGCCACAACTACTGAAGCCCGTGTGCCTAGAGCCCGTGCTCCACAACAATAGAAGCCATCACAACGAGAAGCCCGCACACCACGACGAAGAGTAGCCCTCGCTTGCCAGAACGCTGGCGCGCAGCAACAAAGACCCAACACAGCCAAAAATAAATAAATAAAATTAAATTTAAAAACTAATTAAAAATAAAAAGAAATGCAAATTCTCAGACCCTACCCGACACCTTCTAAATCAGAATCTCTGGGGCCAGGGTCAAGGAATGTGTGTTTTAACAAGCTCTCCACAGGATCTGTATGCACAGTAAAGTTTGGGAAGTGCTCTCCTAACCAGCTCAGTGTTTCCTTTGCTAACTGCCTTTATTGGAGAAAATGGATCACGATGCCCAATTAATGACAATCCAAGTTGCACGCAGGCTGGGATATTGCCTCACATTCATGAGAATGATTGAAATAAAATAGACTGACGATACCAAGTTTTGGTGAGCACATGGAATGACTGGAACTCTTTTATGTTGCTGATGAGAATGCCTCTTGAAAAACCATTTGGCAGTTAAATTGTTTTTCTTATAAACTTAAACATACACTGATGATATATGATCCAGCAGTCCCAATCCTAGGTATTTACCCAAGAGAAGCGAAAATTATGTTCACACAAAGACTGGTGCTTCAACTTTTAGAGCAGTTTCATTCATAACATCTCCAAACTATCAAACGTCCATCAGTTAGTGAATGGATGTCAAATTGTGGTATATCCATGCAATAGAATACTACTCGGTAATACAAAGGAATGAACTACTGAAGTATACCACAACATGGATGAATCTCAAAAGCATACTGCTGAGTGAAGGAATTCAAAAACAAAAGTTACATACTGCATGATTTCACTGATATGAAATTCTAGAAAAGGCAAAACTGTAGTGACTGGAAGCTGAACTTTGGTTGCCTGGGGCCAGAATGAGGGTTGGGGGAAGGGTGGAGAGGGAATGACTCCAAAGAAGCACTTTCTGGGGTGATGGACATCTTCCATATCTTGATTGTAGTGGTTGTGCATAATTAGTCAAAATTCATTGTCTTGCACACTTAGAATTCATGAACTTTATTGTACAGTAAGTCCCCCACATACGAACGAGTTCCATTCCGAGAGTGCGTTCGTAAGTCCAATTTATTCGTAAGTCCAGCAAAGTTAGCCTAGGTACCCAACTAACACAATCGGCTATATAGTACTGTACTGTAATATGTTTATCATACTTTTCACAAAAATAATACATAAAAAAGCAAACACAGAAAATAAAGAAAACATTTCTAATCTTACAGTACAGTACCTTGAAAAGTACAGTAGTACAGTACAACAGCTGGCATACAGGGGCTGGCATCAAGTGAACGGGCAAGAAGAGTTACTGACTGGAGGAGGGAGAGGAGGTGGGAGATGGTAGAGCTGAAGGATCGTCAGCGACAGAAAACGGAGGGCAACCTGCAGTTTCACTCACGCCTGACGTTGATGGAACCCACGTTCGAATCTTTGAAAGTTCGCAACTTGAAGGTTCATATGCAGGGGATTTACTGTAAGTGAATGATCCCTCAGTAGAACAGATGGGGCATAATTCCACTTCCAAGATGATATCCTACGGAAATATTCAGAATCTGGACAAGGATTTACATACGAGGATGAACTTCAAAGAATTGTTTATTATGGTGAAAAATTAAATACAAACAAAATGTCCAATTGTAGAGGCGGGATGAAAAAAATGATAGTCTATGCACAGGATGGATTGCTGTGCAAATTATTAAAATAATTTAATGGTGTGGAAAAATACTCATGATGCTCACTGAAAGGCAAAGGGTAGGATGTAGGCTCTGGGGGCCAAATGTCTGTGTTGAATCCTGGCTTTGCCACACACCAGCTGTACAATGCTGGGAAATTGTTTAGTCTCTCTAACCCTAATTTTCTCATCTGTACAATGGGGATGCCAATAACACCTACTGTACAGGCTGTTGCCAGGATTAAATAAAATAACACAAGTAAAATTCTTAACATGTGGCATGTGACAAACACATGATAAAATGCTAGCTAAGATTCTTTGCTATTACCAGTCTATATACAGTGGGACAGTTCTGTTTAAAATTCTCTATAAAAGGTAAGCCAGAAATACACACACATTTATAGAGGACATCTTCGGGTTATAGGAATGCAATTCATATTAATTTTCTTCCTTATACTTTTCTTTATTCTTCAATTATTCTATCATAAGGAGGCATTAAGTAGAATCAAAAATAAAACAAAAAACATTGTAAAGAAGACTTTCTTTTGCATTCCTGAAATTCAAAAACACATGTAGAGCGTCATTCTCGACACGGAGTACCGTATTAGGGGTGTGGGATGGAGATGGGAGAAACACAAGCATCCCTCGTTTTAATGTGCTTTGCTTTATTGAGCTTCGCAGATATTGTGTTCTTTTGTTTGTTTATTTTTGTACAAACTGAAGTTTTGTGGCCACCCTGCGTCAAGCAAGTCTATCAAAGCCATTTTTCAACAGCATTATTTTATTTTATTTTTGCAAAATTAAACTCACATCTGTTTTTACTTTGGCCTGGAGATAAATATTCTCTACTAATTTAACTTTTTTCTTGTTTTTTTTTTTTGTTGTTGTTGTTCGTCAACATTAGAGTATATTTTGCATTTATATAATAAAATATAGAAGACAATAAAAATAAGTGAGCATTGCTACAAGCAACAACAGAAATAAAACTCATGAGCAATATTCAGCAAAACAAGGCAGACATAAAATGATATACATTGTATGGTTTCTTTTTAAAAAATTCAAAACTGGGCAAAACAAATTTATGGTGAAGATAATGGTTACTTTGGGGGCAGAAAGCAGGGGTCATGACCAGGAAATGGTATAAGGAAGGCTTCCGAGGTGCTGGGAGAGTTCTGTTTCTTGATCTGAGTAGTGGTTATACTAGTGGGAGTTCAGATAACTCCCGTAAGTCATAAGTTTATAGTTAAACTTATGACTTATGCACTTTTCTCTGTGTTATAACTTATTAAGAAAGCTAAGACAAAAGCCTTATTTAGTTCATTAAGATCAACAGTTGGCAAAGAATTATTGAATATTATTTTAGACACCTACAAAGTTCAAGGAACTATCTTAGGTGATCAAAGATTCCAAGTCCATTCCACTATCAAATATATATATTTTTATTATTAGTCATCCATTTTATACACATCAGTGTACACATATCAATCCCAATCTCCCAATTCATCCCACCACCCCCACCTGCCACCGCTTTCCTCCCTTGTGTCCATATGTTTGTTCTCTACATCTGTGTCTCAAGTTCTGCTCGGCAAACCAGTTCATCTGTACCGTTTTCTAGGTTCCACATATATGTGTTAATATACGATATTTGTTTTTCTCTTTCTGACTTACTTCACTCTGTATGACAGTCTCTAGATCCATCCACGTCTCTACAAATGACCCAATTTCGTTCCTTTTTATGGCTGAGTAATATTCCATTGTATATATGTACCGCCTCTTCTTTATCCATTCGTCTGTCAATGGGCATTTAGGTTGCTTCCATGTCCTGGCTATTGTAAATAGAGCTGCAAAGAACGTTGTGGTACATGACTCTTTTTGAATTATGGTTTTCTCAGGGTATATGCCCAGGAGTGGGATTGCTGGATTGTATGGTAGTTCTATTTGTAGTTTTTTAAGGAACCTCCATACTGTTCTCCATAGTGGCTGTATCAATTTACATTCCCACCAACAGCACAAGAGGGTTCCCTTTTCTCCACACCCTCTCCAGCATTTGTTGTTTGTAGATTTTCTGATGATGCCCATTCTAACTGGTGTAAGGTGATACCTCATTGTAGTTTTGATTTGCATTTCTCTAATGATTAGTGATGTTGAGCAGCTTTTCCTGTGCCTCTTGGCCATCTGTATGTCTTCTTTGGAGAAATGTCTGTTTAGGTCTTCTGTCCATTTTTCTGTCCATCTTTGGATTGGGTTGTTTGTCTTTTTGATATGGAGCTGCGTTCGCTTCAACAGCATTATTTTAAATTAAGGTATATACACTGTTTTTTTTTAAAGATATAATGCTACTGCACACTTAACAGACTACAGTATAGTGTAAACATAACTTTTATATGTACCTTGAAACCAAAAAAATTGTGTGACTTGCTCTATTGCCATAGTCGCTTGACGGTGGTGGTCTGAACCCCAACCTGCCGTACCGCCACGGTACGCCTGTGCAAAAACATGTGGCAAAAATACGATTCTTGCTTTCAAAGCAATTACAATTTACTTGGGAATGTGCAATGGTAAAACATAGAAATAAAGAATTTTAACGGAATGGAAAAGACAGAGAGATTAGACGGGCAGAGATAGGAGTGCTGTGACACAAGTGGAAAGTCACAGAAGGAAATGTTGGCATTGTCTGAGAGCAGTGGGGAAGGCATTCTGGCGGATGAGTGATCACTGGGCTGGAAGGTGAATAGCATCCCTTGTAGAAGGTATGGTGGGAGAAAAGACGTGGAGAGAGGAATGTACAGACCATCTTTAGACAATGATGAGTTGACTATTGAGGCTTGATAGGGAGTAGCATGATGGAGGGTGGTGGGGAAAAGACCTGGAATTGTAGACGGAAGCAAGCTCAGGCAATGTCTAAGTTTGTAGCTTTGGAGCAGTTGCTACGTGCAGGCACTGTTTTAAATGCCTTACATATATTAACACACACGAAACCCTGAGGTCGGCACTATTTGAAGCCCCATTTTACAAGGAGGAAGTCAAGGCATAGAAGCATTAAAAGACTTGGGGGACTTCCCTGGCGGTCCAGTGGTAGGACTATTGGCTAGGGGATAGAAACTTGAACTGGAGCCTTCAACTCTGACCTTTTGGGAGAAGCAGAAAATTTCCATCTGTGCTGCGGATTTCTTGTCCTTAAAGACGTGGCTGGGGTGGAGTGGGGGGAGAAGGGGGTGTTTCTCATTGTGAACAAAAAAAAAGCCCCGAAATTTTATCTCAGCCTCCAGTGGAGCTCAACCATGCCAGAAGATCCGTAATATTGATAACAATAATGATGGCTATTACTATATTTTATTTTTCAATCGTGGTAATTACTGTACATTAAATCATTAGCATTCATTATTCCTACAATGTGTAATTAGGACAATGCTCGATAGATTGCTCTTGACTGTAATGAAGTTTTTATAATTGTAATTTATTGGCATCAAATTACCTTTCTTAAAACGAATCTGAACATCACACTCTTAATTCTGGGGGGGGCTGTCACAATTATTTTTAATTAATGTTTCTTGTTTGTGCCACACAGTGGGAGCTGTCCGACCAATCCAATTCCCTGTGTCTGCGAGGAAGTTAACCAAGAATATCAAAGGCATTCTTTTCTTTTATGGTTTTTTTTTTTGCGGTACGCCGGCCTCTCACTGTTGTGGCCTCTCCCGTTGCGGAGCACAGGCTCCGGACGCGCAGGCTCAGCAGCCATGGCTCACGGGCCCAGCTGCTCCACGGCATGTGGGATCTTCCCGGACCAGGGCACGAACCCACGTCCCCTGCATCGGCAGGCGGACTCCCAACCACTGCGCCACCAGGCAAGCCCTCAAAGGTATTCCTGAATCAGTCATCTATCACGAAACATCTTCGTCTTCCCCTACCCTGTTTCCATCATCTCCCTCCTCCTAAGCGGCGGCCGCCGGGGGAAAAAGAAACCCAACCATTTACCATCATGATTAGATGAGAAGACAAGAGACGATGACGCAGATTATTTAAGTCAATTTGTTGCTAAGAGTGAGAAGAATATATATATATATATGTATTTTTTTTTCCTTCATAAATGGCTGAGTAGCCAGCCCTGTCTTGGAGGACATGGACGCTGGGGGTGGCTTTTGCTTTTGCTGTCTGCAAATTTCATTGTGAGTTTTAATACAAGGTGGTGATTCTTCCCCCCCCCCACCACCATCCGGTAATTAGCTAAGGGGGCCTTTCCAAAAATATGAATCTACATCTTGTTTCTAGAAAGGCTGAGCGAGAAGTCTCAGGGCATTTGTTTTACTGTTATAATATGAAATTGCCTGTATTTGACTGGTTTTGACCTACAAAAAGGGCAATTTAATGGCTCAAATGACTCTATCCACTGGGATGGTAATCAATGAAATGACTCCTCCCCAAAGATGATGATTAGGAGAGAGAGAAAAGGCCATTCGTTTTTAGGCTATTGGATGAATAAGAAGGGTGTATTTAAGAGGAGTGGGCATAAGGAAAGGAGGGGGGCAGACTGAGGGCTACACAGCGAGGAAGTGGCTTGGAGAAAGGGACTGCCCTTTGCTCATCACCCATCGTGTACCAAGCATAGGTCAGGACTTTTCTGTGCAGAAGTGAAGTCACTTGCACAAGCTGGTAAGTGGTTGGAGTTAAAATAGAAGTTGGGGCAAATTCTGTTGTTTGTGAGGAAGCGCCTTTGTTAAGGAGGACAAAAGCTTAGTATCCACCCCCTGGAAAGACAGTGTGACGAATGAGTCAGGCCAAGCGGACCCAGCCGTGTCCCATACGACCTGTGTGACCTTCAGCAAGTGGCTCCATGTCTGCTGCAAATGTTACTCAGTAAAATGAGAAGAAACCGGGTTCCCTTTTCACAGGACCGTCGTGAGGGTTAAATGAAATAATCTACGAGAACGTAGTTAGCATCATGCCTGACACATAGTAGACGCTAAAAAAAGTTCTCTTCCCATCTCCTTTAATTAATGAATCTCTATATTTAAAATGGGGTCTGTGGCTTCAGCACCGGAGCAACTCAGGATGGGGATGCGTCGGCAGAAGAGACAGACGGCGGGAGAGAAGGTCTCATGCGTGATGGGGTGAAGGTGGGCGGCATAAATCTCATTTCTCGGCAAAAGCTGCAATTTGCCAGCATTTTTAATTATTATTTTTTATTATGGATACAAATTAAAAATAAACTGTGTCTCAATCACAGTAGGGATTAAAATTGTTCTCTAATTGTTATCTTTGAATCAATCTAGCTTCCATTAGCTCTGCTTCCTGAGGTATAATTGAGGCGTGTGAGTGTGTGTGTGTGTGTGTGTGTGTGTGTGTCTCCTTGGTTTGTGGGGACAGCACCTATTTCCATTTGATGTGCCAACTATCTCTTCCAAAGCTCCCATTTCATTTTTCCTTCCTCTTTGCTAAAAACCTTGGGGAGCAGTAGAGCTGAAGTGTATGAAGCACGAGAACCCCCATACCCACCTCACCTTCCCTAAAGTTTTTATTTAAAAACCAACATACTGAGCGCTGTGCAGAGGTACTTTTTTGGATTGGGCTAAGGGTGGGAGTCGTGACCTAAAGTCAATACACTGGAATGGCCAAGCTCAATTTCTTCCTAAATATGGGCATTGCCAGTCTGTGAAATTCACAAGGGCAAGGATGCTCATCTGTTTTGCTCACGGCTGCATCCCCAGAACCTAGAACAGTGCCTGGTATCTGGTTAGTTCTCGTTAAATATTAATTGATTAACTCACACACGTCCCTAGGAAAATATTTGCAAAATGCATAGTATATGAACATACAGTGCGTAGTATGTGGGTCATGGTAGCACTCAATAAAACACAGCTCCTATTATTTTTATCGTGATTTCCAAGCTCAGATGGGCCATCCTGAGGCTATTTCCTCCCCTTAAATTATATTTTAACGTTCACTGTCTGGCGCCATTTACCCAGCCCTTGCTCTATATATGTGGCGCTTTGCATATATCATTGCTAATTCTCAGGCACTCTTAGTAGGCCTATTTTACAGATAAGGAAAACTGAGGCAGAGAGACGTGAAGTCACTTGCCCTAAGTCACACAGCTGGTAAGTGATGGGGCTGGGGTTTGAACTTAGGTCTCTGTTGGACTCCTCATGCTCAGGGTCTCTTTTGTCACTCTTCTCTACCTTGCAATCTCTAACTCATTTATTTATTCCAAGTGAGCAAGGTAATAACTTTTGGCCTCATTTTTTCAGGTGAAGAAAATGAGACCCACAGAGAAGTCTTATGACTTGTATGGAGGTGAGGACCTCATTCTAGTGGCCAGTGTACCAGGTGTGGATTCTTACCAGGGGACCTCCCTGCCTTCCTGTACTGGGCATTTAATCAGATGGAAATTAAAAAAAATAGGGACTATGAAAAAAAATGAGGGCTTTGAATCTAATAAATAAAATTCAGATATTGAGACCAGAATAGCCGCATGGTGCTCTCATCAAGAAGCTTAGCTGACATCATAGCTAGAAAAGGGTTAAGCAGCAGGCTTGGAAAAAAATGAAGCATTTGTTCATTCATGCTTTGCACAAATATTTTTTGAACAGCTACAGGAAGTTCTGAGGATATGGCAGGGAACAAAACAGCTGGACTCTGCCTTCAGGATTTTATGATGTAGTGGGGGAGATAAATTTAATAAAATATTCACATATATATATAATTATGACTGTGGCAAAATGCAGGAGGGAAAACTATAGGGAGTTACAGGAGATGGTGACATAGGGACACAATATCATGGTGTAAATATCATGACTTGCTTTGGCCAATGTTACCTCTCTCCCCCTGATTTCTGGTAAAAATGAAATCACAGTGTCAGATCTAGGCTGAGTCTATATGAGCTTTACTTTTGCAGTTGGATCCAGATGGTGCCTCCATCAAGCTGGGACCTCAAGTTACCACAACGATCAAAGTTTCCTTGCTAACCCACAATGCAATGAGACTGAGTGGGAGGCAAACTGCAGGGGTTGTTTGTTACTGCAGCATGACCCAGCCCATGCTGACACATACATCAGCTCTCCCATTACGATGCACTTAACTACCAGGTGGAATTTTTTTTTTTTTTTGGTGTGAATTGTTTTGTTATTGTTTAGGAATCTACCCCAAGGAAAGAATCTGAAATGCAGACAATACCGTATGCGGAAAGATTTTCATTTTTTAAAATTTATGATCTTAAAGCACCAGAAATGATCTAAATAATTTTCATTGGAGGACTGGTTAGGATAGAATGCTATACAGCCGTTGAAAGTAACAGAGTGAAAGATACAGAACTTTCACTCTTTCCTATGTATCCAAATCCGTATATGGATTCAGATTTGTAAAAATGTACACATACCCACCACACACACAGGCACAAGCAAAAGGCAGGCACGTAATACACCAAACTGTCACTAATGATTCACTGGATTATAAATAATTTTTTGTGGTTTTCTGTGCTTAAAATCAGTAAAAAAAATTACTACAAATTAAAAAATATTGTTTAAGAAGATTTTTGAAATAAGATAAAAATAAGTTTTACACAAGGATTTCTTATGTGAAGTGAAGGAAGAGTACGAGATGGCATACAGAATATGGTAAAACATGGATATGTCTGCACGGAAAAAAAAGACTGAAAGGAAATATACCAAAATGCTAATAGTCAGGCTCCCTGGGTAGTGTGATTTAGAAAGCTGTTTAGAAACTTCCTTTTTTCCTGGATTTTCCCATTTTCTATAACGGGCACAACTTGGTTTTGTGATAAGAAATACAATACTTCAAAAACTGGTACTAGTACCGATACCTTCATAAATTGTAAAAGGCCTCTTCTGTGTCCCCTTTTCCAGTCTTCTCTCCTCTCATCTATTTTATTACCATATAAACTTGTCCTTCTCATAAATTGAGTGGGTCTAAAATGGATTCCTACTTTTTAGTGGCTCTGTCTTGACTTGGTTCTGAAAAAACGATGCCGTGCTCCCTGAAAAAAAATTAATAGGGGGCTTCCCTGGTGGCGCAGTGGTTGAGAGTCCGCCTGCCGATGCAGGGGACACGGGTTCGTGTCCCGGTCTGGGAAGATCCCACATGCCGTGGAGCGGCTGGGCCCATGAGCCATGGCCGCTGAGCCTGCGCGTCCAGAGCCTGTGCTCCGCAACGGGAGAGGCCGCAGCAGTGAGAGGCCCGTGTCCCACCCCCCCCGCCAAAAAAAAAAATTAATAGGAACCGTATTGCTTTCATTCAAAAAGATCAAATTAATAACACAGACACACAAACCCAGTTTAATGCTAAGAGCTGTCAACGATACATCACCAGCAACACATACGCACATTCAAGGAACAACCAGAGCCAACTGCTATTTCTATGGAATATTTCTTTCAAAGATGCCAAGGTTTTCCAAAGATGTGAGCATATGGTTGACCTACCTAGGCTTTGGAGAGAAGGCGGAAGAGGGTGGCATCTCCTTGTGTGCCTTTGCTGGCTGAGTGAGGGAGGGGCCTTCATGTACACGGAAGGTCACTGGGCTAGACTTGCTGTGGCCCACTCTGGCCCTTGCCCACGTCTCTTTTCTTAGCCTCTTACTTGGCTCCAGCCTCATCTCTGCGCCATCTTCCTTCCAATCCCTAGGCCTTTGCATGTGTGATCTCCTCCCCACCGAACTTGCTTTCTCTCCTCCGTTGGCAAAGCCCTGGGCCTCCTGCGGGTCTCAGTCTCCATGTCACATCTCAGAGTCAGTCTCATCTTCCCTATTGGAGCTTTTCACAGGACACAGAACTTTCAGCCCACTTACCCCAGCTAGTGACTGCATCTTCCTTGCTGTGCTCATTCGTCCAGTATCTGCCGCTTCCACTAGACTCTGAGCTCCAAGAGGGCATGGATTTTGTCTGTTTTGCTCACTGCTATGTCCTCAGAGCCTAGGACAGTGCCTGATACATAAAAGATACTCACCAAATGGTTGCTGAAGGAATAAATGAATGAAAGAAACCCATGGGATCCTGAATGGCCCACTCTCACCATGGAGGAAAAAGGATTCCAGAGCTCCCTTTGCCTTTGGTCAATTGGTCTCTCTGACCCAGGGCCACGTTATGACTTTCATGGGCTCCTTCTCCCATAAAAAGGTACAAATAATATTTTCTGAATGTGTTGGTATAAAGATGAATAGAATCCAGGCTGGATTCATTGGTATCTTTACATTATTATTATATTCATTTTTCCTTTTGATTTTAAAAGAGACAGACATTAAAAGATGGGTCCCTAGAAGTATCATGAGCCCTAAGCACTGTGTCTACTGTACCTGGTGGAAAAGGCAGCCCTGGGCTGACCTAGTCCCCTGGGTATTCATTCATTCATTCACTCATTCATTTAACAAGAACTTATAGAGCAGCTTCTCGGGGCCAAGGCCTGAGCCAGGCCCTGGGAGTCCCCTGGTGGGCAGAAGCAGCCACTGTCCCTGCCTCAACATCACTGAGGTCCTAGCAGAGGGGAGATGGACATTGAACCAACGCACCAAGAAATAAATGTGTAATTATCGGGTTATAAGGTCTTTTGAGAGCCAAGAACAAGGAAATATGAGGTGGTCTGGGGGAGAGGGAGGGTCAGTTAAGAAACTGAGTAGGACCCTGTGGGGCTCCTGGGCATGGAAGCCTTTCTGAGTCCCCCGTTCCTTGTTTATAGGGAACAGACTCCAGCCTCCATGACCTTCCCTGAGATCCAAAGGGCAGATTTGAACAGTTGCTAATCGGGGAAGGGAGGGGATGCAGAAACAAGGGACGAACAGCCAGGAAACTCTAGTGCAGCCTTGGGGCAGGGTCCTGGTTCCACCTCAAGGGATACACGTAACAATATCTTTAAGCTCTCTGTAGAACTAAAACCCCCAGAGCATGGAAGACGGGACTGCTCGATGAATCATTCTTCGGGGGAGATCAAGAGACCACCTGAGGCCAGATTAAAGGCGTGCAGGCCCTGCACACACCCTAATCTTGTCAGCACCCCCACCCTTGAACCATCACTATAAAACTCCTCACCAATTCCTCCCGGGTCAGGACACACAGTTTTGAGAGGCACGAGCTTGCTGTGTCTCCACTTGCCTGACAAAGCAACCAAGCTATTATTTTCTACTTCACCCAAAACTCTGTGTCTGAGATTCGATTGGGCACCGGTGCACAGAGGCCGAGCTGACGGCATCAGTTAGAGATGGCTTCCCCAATTGGAGCTGCAAGGTAACTCTGCCGAGAGGCTGGGGAACAGCATCCCAGGCTGAGGTCCTGGTACATGCAAAGGTCCTGAGGCAGGATCTTTGAGCAACTAGAGGGAAGCCAGAGGTTTGGGGGAGCAGGAGGGCCGGGCAGGAATTTCAATCAGCTTCTTGAGTCTCATTAGGAAGCCGCAACTGACCCTTAGGACTCTTGTACCCAGTAATATTCTCACTTAACCCCCCAAACTTTCCCAGCCTAGGCCACCCAGCTCTGGGCACAGAGCAAGAATGAGGGAGGGCTGGTTTGATTAGATCACTGTCAGCGAAGGACGGGAGGTTAATTGCTATTCTCTTTGTGAGTCTGGCGTGGCCAGGGAGCTCTGCTCACAACTCTGTGTGTGTGTGTGTGTGTGCACGTGCACGTGCTTCTGTATGTCCCTGTATGGAGGGAAGTTTGGCCTCAGGTTGGAGGGAGGCCACAGGGCCAGGGGGTGGGTTGCACAAGATTTCTCTGTGAGTTCTGAGCCTTGTCTTGTCTGGTGTGCAGCAAAGAGGAGTACTTAACAAGCATTAAGGGACACAAATAATGCCCCTTTTCTCCTCTTTGCCTATTCTTCCCTCTCTCTTTTCTTGTAAATCCCGCTCCTTGCATGTGAATAGCGGAATGGCTTCATCTGGGACCTTTAATCAGATCCCTGGTAGGCACTAGGAGGGCAAAGTACTGGAGGGATTACCTTTTATTTTAGGGTTTTTCTCCCCTAGTTTTGCCATCCCCCCGTCCCCTCCCCCTGGCGCGTTTTCCTCCTTGGCGTTTGTTCTCAGCAGAAGTAAGTAAGGAAGGCTTACAGGGCGGGGGAGGAGGGCTTACAAACTTAAGGGGATGGGGCCCTATTCAGCAGGGCTTGTCCACAGTCTTTCTGCTTTTGTTCCCGGGCCATTCTTCAGCTGATTTCTTCACTCCAGTAAAAGCACTTTAATTCCCTTTTAGATACGGAGAATCCGTCCTCTTCCCCTTGCTGCCCCCTCCCCTTCTCCACCCCACACACCCCATTTCACTTTCTCAGACCCTTTATGCTGCATCCTCGTCCGCCCCAACAAAGACCTAACATCCTCGCAAAGTATTTCTTTCACCGATCAAGAGAGGCTGCGGGAGAATCTGGACGAGGGGGAGGGGAGCAGAGGGGAAAAGGAGGAGGAGAGGGGGCTTCTCAGGAAAGAGAACCCCCCCCCACACCATAAACCAGGGCTGGGGAGACCCTTGGCTTCGGACTGCACCCTCTTTAGTCCCCGCCGTGCCTTGGATCCAAAGGAAAGGCGTGGATGCCGGCACGTGTGTTGGGAAGGACAGAGTGTGTGCGAGCGTGTGCCCGTGTGATCATGACAGGGGCAATAGAGACATCTGAGGCCTGGTGTGGGCTTGGTAAGCATTTCTGAAAGGAGCCAGAGGCTTCCGGGAGAAACTCCTTGCGGGGAGAGGACACGGGCCCATCCGCCTCCGTCAGAATCCCTGAGACCTCTCAGTGGAGCATCGATGGCACCAGACGCTGAGCCTGGGGTTCCCGAACTCCGGGCTAAGACCAGACAGCATCTTGTGAAAATGTTTGAGACCTGGAGGAAAATGGCCAGCTGCAAAACAGGAAAAGAAAACCCTCAGCTCAAACATGAATAAATGCAGAATTTAAAGTCTGCCCGATGTATCTTAGGTCAGTTGTCCTAAACTTCAATTTGACATTCATAAAAATTTCATCGCTTATGAAAGTAACTTGTGGGGCAGGTTTTATTTTTCTTTCTGTGCATGACCTGCCTCCCTCTCTCCCTCCTTGTCTCCTTCCTTTCCGATAATATAAATGAACACCTGCTGAACACCTGTGGACCAGCCCAAATCTGGAACATTGCTGTTACTTAGTGTAATATACTTACGCTGTATCACACTGACGGTGTGTTGTGACTTACACTGTCTTGGTGCACCCATCCTGACTCCAAAATCCTCCCTCCCTGACAGAGGTAACCAGCTCCCTAAATACATTCAAAAATATTTCTAATCGCCTATTTATTCCCCAAACAATATTCCCTTTAGTCTTAATTCAGATTTTTCTCACTCTGCAAGAACTTCCCAAGCTCGCCTGGGGATGGCTGGGCAACCATAGGCAACCATCAATTCAGTGAGTTCCTGACAACCAAACTGCAAAAGGACAATGTGAAAAGTCCTTTCAGAAGTTTTGACAGCAAAACCAGGTCTCTGTCATACTCTCAGTAGGATTTATAATGTGGGAAGGAGGCCTCAAGGTAAGTGTGTCTGGGTGCCTACCTAATGGAAAGTGGTTCTGCCTCGAATCCCACTTTCATGTTGTGCTGTCAGTTACCGGCCTTGTTGTCCCCATCTGTGAAATGGGAACAACAGCCACGCTCAGCTTTGCACTGAGGAAAAAATGGGGGGTATGAGCGAGAAGCAATCTCGCTGCAAGATAAAGTGAGCTTTCCTATCTCCTCTTCTTTCTGTGTGAGATATGAGAAAGATGAGACCCTTTTCAAAACGTCGACAAATTGACGCAGGGCCATTTAAGAGAAAGTGGGCCGGGGCCGTAATAGCCCAATTGGGAGTCTGAGAGGCAGAAGGGCTGGCTTCCTCTCCATGCCAGAAGATGAGCAATTACTGCCAGGCATTTTTCGGGCAAAATAGAAGGCAGAAAAATAGCAAGGAGGGGCCCCAATTATGGAGAGTCATTCTCAGGGCGAAAAACGCTGTCTCATTCTTCTGCTGCAAACCGCGGTCTGTGAAACGAGGTGCGGGGCAGTTAGAGTGATTAGAAGATGTGGAAATTTCAGCAGGGATAATGTCTGGTCTTAGCCCGGAGGCTGGGCTGGGGGAGGAGAAGGAAGGATGGATGGTTTGGGAACCAGTATGGATTGCTTCTCCCTCCTTGTTGGTATGAGACCTGAGCAAGGCGTGTCGTTTTCTGCCTGTCCCCAAAGAAAGCAAGGGATCTTTGCCCCTCTGTGCTTCCAGACACGCAGAGGGCAATGCCCACGTGTCTTGAGGGTTTTAGGCAGTGGCGTGCTGGTAAGTGTTTAACCACCGGCTCTCACCCCTCCCCCCACCCTGATTTGTGATCTCGTCCATTTCTATGGTGTAAATGCTCCCGCCTGACATGGCAAAACAGAGCTGGGAAGAGACCATTCATTCTGTGTCTTTCCATCCCCTTCTCTGATGTGAGCGTGTTTGGTCTTTATACCAGAAGGAGGCATTTCAGGGGGTGTCCTAGCAAAACTGAGCTCCAGGCACCCATGGGAACTCACCGCGGTGTTGCCCTCTTTTTTCTCCCTGACGTCTCCCCTCCTGCTTCCTGGGGTCATCCAACCAATGAACTACCTGTACACAACTGCTTGTCTCACACTTTGTTTTTTTCTTTTTTTGGAGGGGGAAGTGGTGGTGGTGGTGGAGCGCTGGGGAGACCCAAGCTAAGCAAACACCATGGAGTGTTATGCAGTGCTGGGAAGCCACCGATGAGATGTGTACAGGGCAGCATGGGTGGATGGGAAAAGCGGAGTGCTGAGTGGGGGGAGGGAAGGAGGAGGGAGCAAATAAGATATTCAAGGCAGCACAATCCGCATATGTAAAGAACGCACGCACGCAAATAACTGGCCATTTTGCAAGAACACATTGAAAACAATCATTAAAATTTGACATCTGGGAGAAGGAAATTTGGAGTGAGGGTAAATGGGGAAGAAAGAGAAAAGGAAGAAGGAAGGAAGAGAAAGAGAGAGGAAGAAAGAAAGGGCTTTATGCAGACTGAAAAAAAAAGGAAGTAGCAGTTTGGCTGGAGACGATAACATAATGCTACGTAAACTCTAAAAGTGTGATGGGCTTTTAGCTGCCCACTTTATTTATTTATTTATTTTTGTGGGATCTTAGTTCTCCAACCAGGGATCGAACCTGTGCCCCCGGCAGTGGAAGCGCAGAGTCCTAACCATTGGACTGCCAGAGGAGTCCCTAGCTTCCCACCTTAAAAGGCTTGTTGGGGGCAGGTCTGACTCAGCCCCTGATAGCCAGGTCAGCCTCTGGAAGGAAAGGCCCAAGGACCCTCTCTGGGGCAGCCTGGGGCTACAGCTGTCCTGACACTTAGCTCCCCTGAAAGGCTGCACCTCTCAGGACCAGGTGAGGCCCGCCCAATCCCCTAGAGGACCAGCTGGCTGATGGCACAGGTCCCTCTCCCCTTGGCTGTCGCGTGGACCACACCCTCCCTCTCCTCCATGCAGGGTCTAGGTTGGGCAGGGGAGGACGATGATGGTTTTCTTTGCTTTTATCCTACCTGCTGGGTCTGTGTTTCCTGCATAGAGAACACCCACTGAGAGAGAGAGAGAGAGAGAGAAAGAGAGAGAGAGAGAATTCTTTTAATTCTCCCTTTGCAACCATGACAATAACATTTATTGTGTTACGGAATCCTCACTCTCCTCCCCAAGAAAGGGGATAGTATTACTCTCCTCACTTTGAAGACAGAGAAACTGAGGCCCAGAGAGGCATCATTGCTGGCCCAAGGTCACACTGTTATAGACCTGGGCTCTTGGACTCTTTAATCAATAGAAATTGCTAAGAGACCAGATGAGAAATTCAGGCCAGGCTTTATTGGGACTCATGCTGCAGCACGAGGGAGTGAAAACAAGTGACAGGTTCCCTTGCTGCTCCCTGAGTTGAAGGGCGGGGATCTGGTCCCTTAAATGGGGTGAGGGTAGGGGTGCATCCATGGGTCCTGCTGGAGGGGGTCTGCCCACCCCCTTGGTGGTGCTGGGTGCAGGGCTCATGCCTACTTTTGCTCTCCACACCTCAGAAGTGGCAGTTGGGTTTTGGGTCTTTTTGGATCTTGTTGTTTATAATTTGCCCGAACTGCACATATACGCAGTTATTTTTAGTCCCTTATAGTTTTTTTTTTTTTTGCTGTATGAGGGCCTCTCACTGCGGTGGCCTCTCCCGTTGTGGAGCACAGGCTCCGGATGCACAGACTCAGCGGCCATGGCTCACAGGCCCAGCCGCTCCACGGCACGTGGGATCCTCCCAGACCGGGGCACGAACCCGCGTCCCCTGCATCGGCAGGAGGACTCTCAACCACTGTGCCACCAGGGAAGCCCAGTCCCTTATAGTTTTTGTTTGTTTTGGTATTCTGTTGCTTGAGGAGACGTGTGTCCAGGTGTAAGTACTGCAGCGAAGGGTCCCAGGTCCCAGGTCCTAGCTTTCCTCAACACCATCAGGACTGGAGTCTGCTGGGAGCCCAGGTCTGCCTGAACCCAGAGCCCACTGGGCACTGCCTTCCACTTGACTTGTCAGATTTAGTTATGATTGTGGCTATGGTGTTGCTTCTCCCACTGACCTGTGGATTGGTGGCGGCAAGATCTGGACACGTTCCTTGCCGAGCATGGGGCCTGGTATGCTGTGGGTGCTCCACAGATGTTTGTTGAGTCCGAGAAGGATTGAAGAAGAAAAATTTTGCTTATTCCGTTGTTGGGAGGGTCAGGTGAGATAATGCAGGCAAAATGCTTTGCACAGCTGCTCAACAAATTATTTGTTATTTTTGTATTAGTACCTGTGATGATATTATTCCTCCTACAGAGTCATAAATAACCAGGTTTTGGGGAAAAGTCTCAAGCGTGCAAATGGGGAGTGGGGGAGGGATGTGGAGAGTGGAGGAGGATATAGTGGGAGGGAGTCTTCAGCCAGTGCCTGTTTGTTGGGCCAGGGAGCAAACACAAATCACAGACCCACAGAAGCTCAGGACTTGGGTGATCCATGCCCTGCCTCACATTGACAGATGGGGAAAGCGAGGGTCAGAGATCAAGGCTGGTACCTGACGTCCTGGCTCCCAGGTCACTCCCTGCCGCCACCTGGATGTCCCATGAGCTTCATTCCTCTCCAGGATCGGGGATCGATGAGCCTGCTCTCTGAGATCTTCCCCAAATGTCCTTCCCTCTTGTCCCTTTGAGAGCTAGGAAGGGCCTGCTGCAGCCCCCAGATCCAGACTGGAGCAACTGTTGGCAAAGCGGCCTCCCCAGGAATGAGTCGGGTCCAGAGTCCCCTGAAAACTCCGCATCTCTGCGTGAAGTTACGGGGGCAGGGGGCAGACCCACTGTGGGGTCTGAGGCTGTCTTCTGCCGCTGGGCACGGGTTCTCCGAGGTTCCCTCTGGTAGAGTGTGAATTAAACTCTGGCCAAGCCAGGAAGTGTGTTGGTGATGAAGGATGCAAAACGCGGCTACTCGTCAATCACACCAAGTCCTGCACAGCTGCTGGTGGCAGCCCCTTGGGAGGGAGGCTGAACACGAAGTTGGTCTCCTAAGCTGGTCAGCACAGGGTGGGGTGAAGGGGGGCTGGAGGAGCGGGGAATTAGGAAGCTGGCTGGGGCCGCCCAGAGCATCTCTTTTCTCTCTGTAGCTCCCTAACAACATCCCCCTGCATGTCCTTCCTTCTGTTCCTTGAATGCCCCAAGCTTCCACCCACTTGCAGCCTTTGCCCTGTGTCTCTCTCTGCCTGGAACTCTGTTCTCCCAGATCATAGCACTGTCTGTATTCACATTATGTGGGTCTCTGCTCAAATGTCCCCTCCTCATGGAAGCCTTCTCTGATAATCTAAAGGAAGCCCCAGCCACAGCTACTTCCTAGCGCATCACCCTTTTAATTCTCTTCGTAGCTCACCGGACTACCCTTGAGGCCCCACTTATTTGCTGTGTGACCTTGAGCAAGTCCCTTAACTTCTCTGTGCCCAATGTTTCTCACCTGCAAAGTGGGGATAATAGTACTCATCTTACAAAATTGTATTGATGATTAAATGAGATATTTGTAAAGTGTTTAGAACACTGCCTGGCACAGAGCAAGCACTATAGAAGTGTTAACAATTATTATTATTACTGCTATTATTGCTACTAGCACTCTTACTGCATTTGATCATTTATTTTCCTCTCACCCCCAACTAGAGCGTCACCTTCATGAGGGTAGGGACATTATCTGTCTTATATCCTCATGCCTGACACAGTGCTTGGCGCATAGTAGGTCCCCAAGAACTCTGTTTTTGAGTGAATGGATGAATGAGTAAAAGAAAGTGGGTCACAGGCTTAATGAAACCCCAGGCAATGGGTATTCGAAGCATGAGGGTTCAGGTTCTCCCTTTGGAGCTGGGCACACGCATGGGGGTGGGCGTGGTAAAGGCAGGCAGAGGGGACAATTCTAGGCACGTGCTGCCCTGGGGTGGACCTTCCATTCATGTAAGCGGGCAGGAGAATAAGGGGCCCCAGGAACATAGGTGGGTCTGATGCAGATTTAGTGGGGGTTCCGTTGGAACTGCAGAGTTCCCAAATGTTCCAGAGGCATTTGATGTCTTGCGCATGTAGAGGCTGGGGGATCCTCGAAGGAGAGGGTGAGAACTTGGGGTTCCCAGTTCATCCCCTTCCCACCTGCTATTGTGCAGAAGTGGAGCCTGTGGTCCAGCGCTGTGAGGTGCCCCGCCCACCTTCAGCCCAACATTCGGGAGCAGAGCTGGACCAGCATCCTGCATCCCTGGTGTGTGCCTGGTCTTCAGGCAGCACTGGTGCCTTCCTGGGATGGAGTGCCTTCCTTTTCACGCTGGTGGTAAGTGGTCTAGGGGCTCCTTTGGAAGACAGGGTAAACTGAGGCCCCATGGTCCCAGAAAGGCTAAACCTTGGACTCCTGAAAGTTCATTTCCTGTTCGGGAATCCGCCTGCTGGCCCGGTCTTGCATCCTGCCCTCAGCTCCCTGGACCCCTCACTGTGGCTGGCATCTAAGAGTCTGGAGTCTGAAAAAAGCCTGGGTCATAGAAGGTGATGGCAATGACCCCTCTGCTCAAAATGACAACGGCAACAATAACAATCAACGTAACAACACCAATTTAAACATCGATCCAGTTACTGAATTATGTGCCTGGCACTTTCCTGAGTCCTTTAAAACGTTAACTCGGTTATTTCTCAGAACAATGTACAAGGTGTGTGTTAGTAGAACTGGGGCAATGTCAAAGTTCTGAAATTGGATAATTATGAGGTGGCTGTGTGTGGTCCCGGCTCTTAGAAAATACACACTGAAGTATTAAGGGGAGAAATGGCAAATGGTCCAACAAAGTAAAGAAAGGAGAGCTAGATAGGTAGACGGATGGTGAGGCAGATACAGAGACACCAAAGGTATCAAAATACTAACACGGGGAATATAGATAAAGGTATACAGATGTTCATGGATTTATTATTCTTGCAACTTTTGAATAGGTTTGAAACTGTTTTATTCTTTTAAAAAAATTATTATCTTATTTTATTTTATTTTGGTCGTGCCATATAGCATGTGAGATCTTAGTTCCCCGACCAGGGATTGAACCCATGCCCCCTGCATTGGGAGTGCAGAGTCTTAACCACTGGACCACCAGGGAAGTCCCAAAATTTTTAAAATGAAGAGCAAAAACACAAATCCGAGGATGGAATTATTATTGCCCCCCTTTTACAGATGGGAAACTGTGGCACAGAGAAGTTAGCACCTGCAGTACATGCTCTAGAAATATTAGCTGTTTGATTATTTATATATGAGCCCAAGTCTCAGAGATATCACATAACCTGCTCATCATCACACAGCACGACAATGGATAGAGTTCGGCCTTGAAGGGCCTCATCTGTCTTCATTCCTAAAGGCTATGCGAATCCCAGGCTGGTTCGGATGATGCAGGGGTGAGGGACTGGACTCTTTCCAGGGGTCCTTCAAATCAGGGACCCGCGTCCTCCCAGCCTCAGTGTGAATCTTTGTGGAACCTCCTTGCCTCCGTCCCTCCCCATCCCTGCAGGAGCCTCTCCTGGGAACCCTTCACTCCTTCTCCTGAGCTCCCCCATCCTCTTTGTACCAGCAGCCCCATCGGAGGGGCCTGGCAGGCTGGGGATATTTGCCAGTAAATACAAGATGTGTGTTAAACACTCTGCCGGCAGCTTCTTCCCACTCGGCGATGTTTGCTCAGCAAACATCACTAATTTCCCTCTCTCAGGCTGGGCTGCGGGCCCCTGGAACAAAGTCTGTTCTTCACCAGCCCCACTGGTGAAGCCCCACCAGCCCCACTGACAGCCACTGCACCACCAGGCAAGCCCTGGAGACTTTTTAGGAGCTGCAAGGGGCTTGGACTGGCTGGGGCAAGTGAACTGGGAGATGCAGTGAGACTAGGCAGGGGTGAAGGGATGGTGGGGGTGGGGTAGGAAGTGGCTGGACCACAGACGACCTGGGTTGGAGGACATTGGTCGGTTTTGAGTTGGTACGTTTACACCCTCTGGTTTCACTTTTAAAAGCTCATTGGCTGCTGCGTGCAGGGACTGCAAGCAAAACAAAAAGCAGGGGGTTCTGTGAGGGGACTGTTGAGGGCGTCCAGGGGAGACATGACGTAGCCTGCAACAGGGTGGCGGAGGCAATAGTCATGGAGAGAAATGTCATCACTGGATAGAGTCTGAATGTATAGAGAGACAATCCATTCACTTATCCGGCAATTACTGAGCACCGACTGTATTCCAAGCAGTGCTAGATGCTGGAAATACAGTGAGGGGACATAGCTAGACAAGATCCCAGACCTCACAGAGCTCAGAGACGTGAAAGAAGAAACTACGATGCGATCAGATATGAGGGAAAAGACGCAGGCATTTTGGCTGCTGTGGACCTATAGGTGTTTCCAGAAATGGAATCCATCGGTCAGAGGAAGACCTATTACTTAACTGGGAGACGTGCAGAAGAAAACTCTGCTCTCTCTGGAGACGCTGTCAATATAGAAGTTATCCCCACCATCCTGCAATATGGCGGCCTCCTTGGAATAAGCCTATGGCCTCCCAAGGTGACTGCTTGGAAGAGGAAACACCCCCTTGGGATGGCTGAGTGCTGGGTCACGTTAGAAAAGAACCAGGACTCTGAGTCGGTGGCCTCTCCCCCTCTGGTCTTTAGAGGAAATCGGGAGGCCTGCAGGGAAGGCTGGAAGAGGCCCATTAGCTCTCCCCGGTCCCCGCTTCCCTCCACTCTCAGGCAGCGCCGTCTCCCCCGTGACTGATGATGCGTCATGGCAGGGGGCTGATTTGGAAGAAACGAGGCCAGAAGACCCCTCAGCTCCCGCACCGGAGACACCCCATTAATCTTTAACAAACACAAGTTCCAGGAGGCGAAGACCTCAGCTAATGAGGCCTGGTTTCCCAGGACTCCCTCCAGGGAAAAAGAATTAACCACCAGAGGTCCCCTGAGCAGGGAGTTGATTCCCTGAAAGGAAGGAGGGTGGGCGGGTTCCCAGCCTCACTCATTTGGGGCAAACTTGACTGTCCCCCCCAGACTCAGGCCATAAATACCATCATTCCCCTAATGTGTCTCTTTGTGGACATTCATTTTTATTTATTTATTTAAAATTAAAAAAATTTTTTTTGGCTGCACTGTGCGGCACGTTGCATCTTTGTTCCCCCAACAGGGATTGAAACTGTGCGCCCTGCAGTGGAAGCGTGGGGTCTTAACCACTGGACTGCTGGGGAGGCCCCGACACTCTTTTTTGTTTTTTAAATAAGTGTATTTTTTTAAAATTAAATTTATTTATTTTTATTTATTTATTTTTGGCTGCATTGGGTCTTTGTTGCTGTGCGCGAGCTTTCTCTAGTTGCAGCGAGCAGGGGCTACTCTTCGTTACGGCGTGCGGGCTTCTCACTGGGGTGGCTTCTCTTCTTGCGGAGCACGGGCTCTAGGCGCGCCGGCTTCAGTAGTTGTGGCACATGGGCTCAGTAGTTGTGGCTCGCGGGCTCTAGAGCGCAGGCTCAGTAGTTGTGGCGCACGGGCTTAGTTGCTCCGCGACATGTGGGATTGTCCCGGACCAGGGCTCGAACCTGTGTCCCCTGCATTGGCAGGCAGATTCTTAACAACTGTGCCACCAGGGAAGCCTGATACTCATTTTTTAAAAGAGCTTTATTGAGGTGTAATTGGCATGCAATAATTTGCATCTATTTAAAGGATGACTCAATAAGTTTTGATACAGCATATGCCTGTGAAACCATCACCACAGTCAAGGTAATAAACATATCCATCACTTGCAAAAGTTTTCTCTTTGCTTTTACCTCTTGCCACCCTCCCATCCGCAGGCAGCTTCAGATCTGCTTTCTCTCACTATAGATGAGTTTGCATTTGCTAAAGTTTAATATGAATGAACTCATATAGTATGTAGTCTTTTTTGGTCTGTCTTCTTGCACTTAGGATAACGTTTGGAAGTTCGTCATGTAGTTTGTGTGTATCAGTAGTTCATTCCTTTTTATTGAGGAGCAGTATTCCATTGTATGGATAGAACACAGTGTGTTTATTGATTCCTCTGTTGATGGACGTTTGTAAATCCATTGTGTCTCTCTTTTATTTTAAATAAACTTTTAATTTTAGAATAGTTTTTGATTTACAGGAAAATTGCAAAACTAGTACAGAGAGTTCCCATATACACCCACACCCTGTTTCTCCTACTCTTAGCATCTTACATTACGCTGTTACATTTGTCACTTTTAATGAACCAATATTGATACATTATTATTAACTGGAGTCCATCCTTTATTTAGATTTCCTCAGTTTTACTCGTCATCCTTTTACTGTCCCAGGATCCCATCCTTGATCACATTACACTTAATTGTCCTAACTCCTTAGGCTTCTCTTGGATGTGAGAGTTTCTCAGACTTTCCTTGTTTTTGATGACCTTGACAATTTTGAAGAGCAGCAGGTATGTATTTTGAAGATGCCCCTCATTTGAGGTTTGTCTGATGTTTTTCTCGTGACGAGATTGGAGTGATGCACTTTGCGGGGAAGACCACAGAGGCAAAGTACCATTCTCATGACATCATATCCAAGGTAAATCAATGATCGGTGTGACTTAACACTGTTGATCTTAACCTTGATCACCTGGTTGATTTTAACCTTGAGCTTAACCTTGATCACAGGTTTCTCCCCTGTTAAGTTATTCTTTCCCCCGCTTTCCATTCATTCCTCACTCTGTGGAAGGATTGCCCTGTGTGCAGCCCACACCTAAGGAGTGGGGAGTTACGTTCCACATCCTCGAGGACAGAGTCTGTACATAAATTATTTGGAATTCTTCTGCATGGAGATTGGTCTAGTCTCTCCCATTAATTTACTTATTCAAGTATGGACTCATGGATATTTATACTTTGGGTTATAATCCAATTCTACATTATTAAATTCTTTTTTTGTTTGTTTGTTTTGGTCAAATTGTTCCACGTTTGACCATTGGGAGCTCTTTCAGTTGGATCTGGTGTCCCTTTGACATACCCCCATTAGTGTGTGGGGTGTGTGTGTGTGTGTGTGTGTGTGTGTGTGTTTGAGCATTTCTTTACTTTCTGGCGGTACAAAATGCTCCAGTTCATCTTGTGTGTTTCCCTCCCTAATCCTAGAACCGGCCATTTCTGCAAGAAGTCTGGTTCTTTTTATTGGAGAATGGCATTAGAAACCAAGATCTGGGCACATAGGTGTGCTCACAGCTACTGGGGTATCTTTGTTTCTCTTCCTTCTTGGCTGACAGAGCAAAGAAATGATGGCATATATACTAACCCTTTTCAGTACACAAGTCTACATGTATATTTTGTATATAAACATCTGTATCCACATTAAAGGGAACATGAGTTCATACTGATGTCTCCAACTCTACTCGATCACTACGCAGATCGTTCTTGCCTCTTCCCCTTGCTTATCTGAAACCTCTCACCCCAACAGTGAGAAATCTGGCTCCCATCAACAGCTATCCATTTAATTAATTGTTCAGTTCCAGGATACACGTATGGTGGTTTCAGAATTGTTAACCCAAACTCTCATGGGAAATAACTTTATCAACTAGAGCGCCATACTTATATACAGTTCCTTTTGCCTTTAGCCTTGTAGACTCTACTTATTTCCTAGGTCACTTACTTAGGTCAGCACTGCCCTTCTTCATCCCCCTTCACTGAGGTTGTTTTCTACATTTATAATGCAGTTAGACTGTTTTGTCACATTCTGCATCCCATCTTGGGATCCTCAATCTCCGAAATAATTTTTAAAACTTTTCATACTTTAAAGTTCACTCTTTGTGCTGTAGAACCGTAAAGTTCTGTAGGTTTTGACAAACGCACAATGTCATGTATCCACCATTATAGGATCATACAGAGTAGCTTCACTGCCCTAAAGAACTCCCCGTGCTTCACCTGTTTAACCACCACCCCAAGCTCTGAGCCCCTGGCGATCACTGATCTCTTTAGCATCTTTAAAGTCTTGCCTTTTCCAAGAGGCAATGGAATCGTACAGTATGCAGCCTTTTCAGACTAACTTCTCTTTTACATAGTAATATGCATTTAATTTTCCTCCATGTCTCTTTGTAGCTTGATAATTTCTTTTTGTCACTGAATAATAATCTATCCTATAGATGTACTGTTGTTTGTCCATTCAACGACTGAAGGACATCTTGGCTGCTTCCAAGTTTTAGCAAGTATAAATAAAGCTGTTATAAACATTCATGTGCAGCTTTTGTGTGGACATAAGACTATGTTCAGCTTCATAGAGACTGCCGAACTGTCTTCTAAATTGGCCGCACCACTTTGCATTCGCACCAGCAATGGATCAGAATTCCTGTTGCTCCACATCCTTGCTAGATTTGGTGCTGTCAGTGTTCCAACTCTGGGCCATTCTAATAGGTGTATAGTGGTATCTCATTGGTTTTTTTTTTTTTTTTTTTTTTTGGCGGTACGCGGGCCTCTCGCTGCTGTGGCCTCTCCCGTTGCGGAGCACAGGCTCCGGACGCGCAGGCTCAGCGGCCATGGCTCACGGGCCCAGCCGCTCCGCGGCACGTGGGATCTTCCCGGACCGGGGCACGAACCCGTGTCCCCTGCATCGGCAGGCGGACTCCCAACCACTGCGCAACCAGGGAAGCCCTATCTCATTGTTTTAATTTGCATTTCCCTGATGACATATGATGTGGAGCATCTTTTCATATACTTATTTGCCAACTGTATATCTTCTTTGGTGAGGTGTGTCTGTTAAGGTCTTTGGCTCATTTTTTAATCAAATTGTTTGTTTTCTTATTGTTGAGTTTTAAGAGTTCTTTTGGATAACAGTCCTTTATCAGATGTGTCTTTTGCAAATATTTTCTCCCAGTCTGTGGCTTGTCTTCTCATTCTCTTGATCACTCTATTTTTCTCCTTTTAGTGATTTCACTTAAAAAATTCTTATTTGCTTGCATCTATTGAACTCCTATTCCACGCTAAGCCTAGTTGTAGTGACACTGTACATTGGTGATTCCCTGTTATCATTACTGGAGAAGTAATAGCTACCTTTGGTGGAAAGTTATATAGGATGAGCTCTAAAGTTCCTGTGACTCTAATGTCTTAGGGTTCTAAAAGTCACTAATTCTAAGATTTTAAAATTCCGTAATTCTCACACTTTGTATATTTTATCCTAATATTCTATTAGCTTAATATTCTAAAATTCTATGCTTCCCTGATCTTATGCAATTCTGAAACTTCTAGGAAACATATGCTCACCAAGGGGGGAAGGGGGTGGTGGGATGAACTGGGAGACTGGAATTGACATATATACACTATTGATACTATGTATATAGTAGATAACTAATGAGAACCTACTGTATAGCTCAGGGAACACTACTCAGTGCTCTGTGGTGACCTAAATGGGAAGGAAATCCAAAAAAGAAGGGATATATGTATATGTATAGTTTATTCACTTTGCTGTACAGTAGAAACTAACACAACATTGTAAAGCAACTACTCTCCAATAAAAATTAATTAAAAAAGATAAAACTTCAAGGATACAAGTCACCTTAAAGCCAGTTTATAAACTTAAATAGGTTAATATTCTAGAATTTAAAAATTCTGAGATCTTATTGCATTTTCTAAAGTTTTATGATTCTTAGGTTCTATAAATTAAGAGCTGTGAGACTTCAGGGGTTCAATTTTCAAAGATTTCTCTAATTCTGAAATTCTATGGTTCCGAGTTCCTATAAAGCTAGAATGTTTAGATTCTCTTGGTCTAATATTTAGAATTTGTAATTCGCAGATGCTATTGTCTTATCTCCTAAAATTCTAAAATAACGTGGTTATAAGTTTCTCTTGAGCAAATATTCTAAAATTCTCTTACGCCAAGATTCTACGACTTGAGATTAGCCCTCTTGCAGAATCTGCAGCTGGAGAGATATCTCTGAAGCCAAATAGTCACCTTCCCAGCCCTTGGTCCCAGTACAATCAGCTCCATCCCATATTCTCCTGGGACTGACCAGTCCGGTTCTAGATTCAGACCAGGATCCAGCACCTGGCACCGGAATAGAACTCAAAGGTCATCAGCTCTCGATGGCCAGCTTCGCCACATCCTTGTGCCAAGACGCGAGAGGCTCCTTAAGTGCACCGAGGGCTCGTTCCCGTGGACCCACGAGCTGTCACAGGCATGGAGAAGCTGCGTAATTAAATGAGCGGCCAACATCTGGTAGATGACAAGTCCTCGAGAGAATAGAACACAGGACCAGTAAGTTGTGTTGAAGGTTTCTAGGCTGGCAGGCTCCTGAATCTGGTGTCGATGGAGAACGTATTCTTCAGACCCTTTTCCTCCTTTCCTATTTTGAAATTTTGCCTGGGGCCAGTCCTTGCTAAAGGCCAATTTTCTTCCCCATCTACTTACGATTTATGGTCCCTCCGGGTTGCTATCTTGGCTGGGAAATAGAGATGAGAGAGCAAAGTGGGTGATCATTTTCAGCAAGGGGGTGATGTCAAAGCTATTTCTCCCAATCCTTCCAGTTTCTTCTTCTCACTTTCCTCACAGCTCTTGGAGAAGATGTATCAGGCAGGGTTTTTTTTTCAATTTCAAATACAGAACCCCACTCTGCCAATTAGGATCGTATTTGGTTGTGTGTAACAGAAATGCAAGTACAATAGTTTAAACAAGGAAGGGGGTTATTTTTTTTCACACGTAACAAGAAATCCAGGGATAAACATTGCATTTGTAATCCAGACAGGAAAAAGGTGGAAGGGCAGAGAGAAAGGGCAAAGAGCCTTCTTCCCAGGGTCTTGGTTTTTTCCTTGAGAATGAATGTGCCTGCCAAGGACTGCCACTCATCTCATTGCCTAGAACTGGGTCACAGGGCCACTTAGAGCTGCAAAAAGGTCTGAGCAAATATTTCAGTTAGCTGCACTGCTGTCTCGAACAAAATCAGGATTCTGTGGATAAGGAAGAGAGGAAAAATGGATACTGATAGGTGACCAGCAGCATCTGCTACAAAAATTCAAACTTATGTAACTAAAAATAGAGAAAATCCAAGTGCCAACAGGTTTCAGGCACAGCTGGATCCAGGTGCTCAAAGACTTGTTAGATATTGCGGTTACTCTGTGTGGCTCCACGCCGGGTGGCAAGATGGCTTCTAGCAACTGCAAGCTGACTTTGCTGTTCTAAGAGGTTAGAAAACCCAGGACAGGAGAACACTTCTCTCCTAGCAGCACTGGGATCATACATCCATCTCTGGCTACTCCAATATGGCTGGGAACAGAACTTGTGGTGAAAAATAAACTCTAATTGACCAGGCTTGGGCAGTGTCCCTTCTCTGGAGCTGCAGGTGGGGTCAGCTCCAGTGAAACCACACAGATGGAGACCATGGGGGTAGAGGCAAGCACAAGTAGGGAGGGATACTGGGCAGATAAAGTCACCTGTTTCCACTCTAGGATGGACATGTGCTTGCTTTCTCCATTACTCCCAATGAGTGTCCACAGAGGATCAGTCAAGTTATTGAATCCTGAGTCGTGAGTCAGAAGACTTGGGTTTCATTCATTCATCAAATCTTTCTTATTCTTTCTGTGTGATTCCAAGTTCATCACATCCCTTTTTAAAGACGTCGGTTTCCCTTCTGGGAAAGGTGCAGACCTTCATAAAACACTATCATCATTAACACTGTAGGTTCTGGGGTCAGAAACCTGTGTTTCAGTCTAGGCTCTGCTGCTTCCCAGCGCTGTGACCTTGGACAATTCACTTCCCCATTTGGAACTTCAGTTTCCCCGATCTCTATAATCTTACCTACTCTTAGAGCTGTTGTGAGGAGGATGAAGGAGATCAGGCATGTAAAGCGTGTAGCTAGATGCCTGGCCCATAGTCAGCATTCCATACATGGTGGCAATCATATCATCATCATCTCATTGTTAGTATTATTACCTGCCTCAGGACCTTGCTCCAGGAAGATTCCCATAGAGTCTCAAAGCATCATAGCGATTAAGAATAAACCCTCAGGGCTTCCCTGGTGGCCCAGTGGTTGAGAATCTGCCTGCCAATGCCGGGACACGGGTTTGAGCCCTGGTCTGGGAAGATCCCACATGCCGCGGAGCAACTGGGCCCGTGAGCCACAACTACTGAGCCTGCGCGTCTGGAGCTTGTGCTCCGCAAAAAGAGGCCGTGATAGTGAGAGGCCCGCGCACCGCGATGAAGAGTGGCCCCCGCTCGCCGCAACTAGAGAAAGCCCTCACATAGAAACGAAGACCCAACACAGCCAGAAATAAATAAATAAAAATTTAAAAAGCTAAAAAAAAAAAAAAAAAAAGAATAAACCCTCAAACACCAAAGCTCGGTTCTCCCTGCCTACCCCTCATCTCGCCCCCAATAACCAACTGCCTTTTCTAGCTTTTGCTTGGGCTGAGAGTCCCCCCCACTAGTAGCCTGGGGGACAGTGGCTGACCCCTTCTTTAAATTCATCTCCCTTAGTGTTCCAGGGCCATCCCTGTTGGAAAAAATGACTCTCACAAAAGATCCCTCAGCAGCAATTATCTAAATGGGAGGCTGGGAGGGGGAGAACCATTTAGAATCCACTTCATTGCGGGATTAGCTAATTAATTAACGGTTTCACTGACAACTCGTCGGAGAAGTGTGTGTTAAACAGGAGCTCAGTGGGGCGTGATTTATAGACTCTGACACCCCCCATCCCTGGCCTCTCCAGCCAAGCCCCCTCCCTCCCACGGACCCACGGCCCCCACCCTTCTGCTCACCCCCAGAGCAGGGAAGCCTGCGGGGACCCTCTTGGGAGCTCCCCCTGGAGTTCTGGGGCTGGGCTGCTGGCTGGCTTGGGCGGGTGTGGGGGGGGCACGTGGAGATGACAGAAGGGCAGCTGGGGAGGGGGTTGGGCTGGGGTGACAGGGAGACAATGAAGAGATAACAAGGCAGCTGAGGCTCCAGGGGTGGCTGCATCTGCCCCTTGCCCCCAGCCCAGAGCCACTCCATCTGTGCCCGTCCTGGCACCCAGGGCCCCGTAGGCACCTGCTGGTCACGGCCGCTCCCTGCCTCCCAACAGTCCGGGGCTTTTCAGAGCCCCACCCACTCTATTCGTGGAAAAGGGCGCACTGTTCAGGGAGCTTAGGGACCTGGCTTGGACTTTCTCTTGGGAAGGGGGTTTTCAGAGGACTTAAAGTTGGTGAGGATTGGCGAAGGGCAGGGTGCCAAAGCAGGGCGAGAAAGGGAGAAGCTGGAAGTGAGGATGGTGTACGCCTGCCAGGGCATCCCGGATCAGGGTTTCTCCAAACATGTTCCACAGGCTACCTGCATCAGCATCACCTGGGGGGCCGGGGGTCAACCATACGCTTGACACAGATAGAGCACGTACCAACGCGCTATCAAACTCGGGTGTGGGGTCAGGTGGGTGTGCTTTTAAAACCCCGATTCTGAACGCGTGAGTGCCTGACTTACACATCTGCTGAAGGAGACCACCGATTTGGTCAACACCGTGAGCCAGGTAAAGCCCAGCCCCGTATTCCAGCTTCGCATTCTCTTTGCTACCATGGAAGTTCTCAGCTGGCTGTGGGGTGAATGTGGTGGCCCTGAAGTTGCAAGGCAAATGTCCTCTGTGCAGACAGACAGGCTTTTTCTGGTAAGAGGGTCTGGAGAATCCATAGACGCTCTTAAGCTGTGTGTGACCTCAGAGGAGGTGAAGCATCTTCAGATTAGCTTCTCTGAATTTCAGTCTCCTTGTCTGTGATTCTGGAAGAATCATCTCAGTCCTTCACACCATGGGCCGATGTGAGCAAGGACACCAGCAGAGAGACAGATGCTCCCCAGGGCAGTGCATCGGTTCTTTCCATCGGTTCTTTCCATCGGTCCCCCATCCTCTCCCCCGCCTCCACCAGCACCCCGACACTGAATCGGCGGCCCCTCTGAAGGTTCTTTCCATCGGTCCCCCATCCTCTCCCCCGCCTCCACCAGCACCCCGACACTGAATCGGCGGCCCCACTGAATCTCAGTCTCTAGGGGTTTGTTCTCCAGGTGCTGAGAGAGGAGGAGCCTGGCCTGGGTCATTTCTCCCAGGGAGGTCCTTTCTCCAAGGAGATGGACTATATCGTGGGGGTCTTGATGGGAACCATCCCGCCAGGGGCATGGGGGCCTGAAAAGAGAGGAAAGGGGTCCATGCCTGTCAGAGCCCGGCACAGAGGCTTCTGAAAGAGGACCTGGGGAGTTCATGCTACCCTATGTGGTAGGAACCATTGTACCCATTGTATAGATGAGCAAACAGAGGCATTAGATTAAGTAACAACGTTAGTGAGTAATGGAGTTCAGTAAATGTTTTACATATATATAAACATGCATATGTTATATATGTATTATGCATGTGTATGTAAAATACCATGAAACATATATCCCCAAAATAGAACAGTTCCTGGCACATAGTGAGGGCTAAGTACATGTAATTATTATTATGCTTTATGTATATGTAAAGCAGATGACACTAAGAGCCTGACATTCATCACTTCCTTTAGTCCTCACAGTGGCTCCCTAAGGAAGGTAGTATAATGCTTCCCATCGCACAGGAGAGGAAAGGGAGGCACAGAGAGGGTAGGAGACTGCCTCAAGGTCACACAGCTAGTGTTGGTGGAGCTGGACTCTTCAAAGTGGGTGAAAGCGGTAGGTTGGCGGTCAGAGCCTGACCTCAACACTACCAGACCCAGAGCCCCCATGCTGCTGGGAAGCCTGTGTGAGCACCAGGCCTGCTCACCCTGCCTCATCTGTGCGACTCGTTTCCAGTCCCTAGTTTCAGACCGAGTCAGGCGGCGACCTCCACCCTCTGAGTCTGCAGGTGGGGAGGTGAGGCTCAGAGAGGGACAGGGACTTGCCCCAGGTCACACAGCACTTCGGGGGCACGGCAGGAGGAGAACCTTGACCTCCCGCCGCCCTTGGCCCTCCCCAGCTCAGAGTTCAAGGATGCGGAGAGGACCAAACGGGGGTTAAAACCCACTCAAACGCGAAAAGCAGTCCCGGCCGCCCCCAGCACGGGCCCACCCGCAGACCGCCGCCTCCACCACGGCCGGCCCGCATCTGGGCGCAGGGAACAGATTTCCCGTTTCACACAGCGCACAATGGCCCGCCTCAAAGGCGCGCCGCGGGCATTGTTCCGCCCGGCGCCCGCGCGTCCTACCTCCGCGCGCGAATTAACCCCCGTCACCCCCGCCATTGTCGCCGCGCACTTCGGGGCCGGCCACAAAGGCGCCAGAAAACCCTGCCGTGTTCGGAAGGACGGGGGTGGGGGTGGGGGTGGGAGGGAACGGCCGGGATGCGAGGTAGGGAGGGGCGCAGGGAGGATGGGGAGGGGACCTGGAGCAGGGGGTGGGAGGGAGGGAAGCAACCCGACGAGGCGGTGAGGAGGGCAGCCTGGACCCGGGAGGGGGGGGGGCGGGGGGGGGAGCTGGAGCAGGAAGCGGGCTGCGGGGCGCAGCAGGGTGGGGGAGCCTGGAGCAGGGGCGGGGCACAGGCAGGAAAGAAGGGGTACTTGGAGCAGGAGAACGGAAGGGAAAAAAGGGGGGCAGAGCGGGTTGGGCAGGCAGGATGGAGGGTGCTTGGAGCGGGGGGAGCTGGCTGGCCGCAGGCGGGACGGGGCTCAGACCTGACTGCTTTCCTATCCACCCCGTCTTTGGGTCTCGGGTCTCGGATTAGCTTCCTCCCTCCCTCCCTCCCTCCCTCCCTTCCTTCCTTCCTTCTCTCTTTCTTTCTCTCTTTCTCCCTCCCTCCCTCCCTCCCTCTCTTTCTATGTTTTTTCTCCCTCTGCCTGTGACTCTGCCTCCCTTTCTCTCTTTTTGATTGTCTATCTCTCTGTCTCCCTCTTTCTATCTTGATCTTTGTGTCTCTATTTCTTGCCTCTCCCTTATCCCTTTTTATTTCTCTCTGCCTCTCTGATTATTTGACTGTGTCTCTATCTCTGACTGTCTCCATCTCTGGGTCTATCTCTGTATTTCTTATTGTCTCCATCTCCCTGCCTCTCTGATTATCTCTCTCTGTCTCCCTCTGTCTCTTTCTTTCTGTTTCTGATAATCTTACTCTGTCTCTCTTTGCTGCTTTAATTCTCTGCCTCTGTGCATGTGTATCTGTCTGTCCGTCTCTCTCCAGGACAAAGAACGATGCCCCTGGTGGGGACTCTCAGCCCCTGCACTTGGATTGCGCACTGCCCCCCCTTCCCCCGCTCCTCCCATAAATAGTTCTGTTGATACCTCAAGAAAGAAGGGCATGGGTGGGGGCTTCTTGGAGCCCATTGTACAGATGGGGAAGCTGAGGCTCAGAGGGGTCGTACAGTGATTACATGCCCCACCCTGCCCTATTCTCCAGAGTCAATATTCAGAAAAATAACCAAGTTGTCCAAGAGTGACCTCTAGCATCCTGGGACATTTTCCCTCCGTAGCTGGGCCCATGCCTTGGGTCTCCCCTGCAAGAAGGCTTCCAGGTCCCCAGCCCCCAGCCTTGGAGACAGCTCTTGAAGACTCCAACTCAGCATCCCCTACTCAGCTGTTAAGGCTTCCCAGACTGGTCCTGCCCTCCTGCTGGGGTGGGTCCTTCTCTGGGGCCTCCTGCTGCACTGCCGAGGCGGGGAGGCTAAGGGGGTGGGACTGAGGAGGGAGGCGCGCTGGCTGGGGGGGCTGCTGCACTGCTCCCCCGCCCTGGGGAGAGACAGCCCCCGGCCAGGCCTGCTGCGGGTTAGATAAGGAGCAAAGCCACATGGCTCATCCTCCTTTTTTGTAATCTCCTCCACCACTATCCCTCCCCATTTTTTTATATCATCTTTATGGCTTTGGAATTATCTGGGCTGACACTGTATTCATTGAGCCAAGGGCAGGTTGGGTCGCAGGAGACACCTTACTCATATGTGTATATATTCTCTGTGTCCCCCAGCTCCCACTCCCTAGGGGGGACATTGGGAAAGAGGGAATAAGGAAACTGGCTGGAGGGGAGGTTGGGGACAACTAGTTCGGGGCAGAAGAGAGATTTTGAGTGCCAGAAACCATGTGGTGGCAGAAGCCAGTTCTCAGGCAGCCATGGTTGAACCTCCGCCCGTCCCCCCAGGTCACCCCCTACCCCTTTGATGAGGAAAATCCTCTAAGGTCTAAAGAGGCACTACATGACAAAGGAAGTGAGTTTTGTCTGTAAATATTCCTTCCTTCCTTCCTCTCTTCCTCTCTTTCCTTCCTTCCTCCCTTCCCTCTTTCCTTCCCCAAAATAGACTTCAAATTTCAGAACATGGGTTTGATTGTCACCTGGTTTGAGTCCTGGCTTTTGCAGGCTGTGTGACCTTGGGCAAGTGGCTTCACCTCTCTGAGCCTCAGTGTCCCCATCTGTAAAATGAGGACAACAGTAAAGCCCATTTTCTTTCGTATTATGAGGATTAAATGAAAAATTAATGGAAGTGCTTGGTACGTCCCTGAGTACATAGTGAAGGTAGAATCATTACTGCCCGTAAAAATTATCACTTTTCTCGCTTGCTGTGTGCTTGCTGTAACCAGTGGCACCCAGAGACGACTTATACAGCCTCTGCCCCCAAAGGTGCTCACTGACACGAAAGAGTGGCCCTCCTAGCAACCCGTTAGGTTCTTTGCTTTGTTTTGTTTTTTTTTTGGTTTTTTTGCTATGCCGCACAGCTGGCGGGATCTTAGTTCCCCAGCCGGGTCTGAACCCACGCTGTCTGCAGTGAAAGCACAGAGTCCTAACCACTGGACCGCCAGGGAACTCCCCCAAGGTAGGTTTTTTGAATAGTATTTTATTTCTGGACAGGAATACAGATGTGTTCACAGTGCTTAAAAGTGATACCGAACTTCCGAAGCAGATAAATTAGGGGAGATGATTCTCATCACAAAAGGATACACTACAGGGACTTTTGAAGCGGTGAGGACGACTGCAGGTGTGGGAATGTGAGCTGGAGCTTGCTCAGTCTGGCTCCCCCTGGACCAGTTGACGGCATTGAAATGAAACAGCGCCTGCCTGAGATAGGAGCTCTGGGTTTGCAGGTCCCCACTTGCCGGCTGGGCATCCAGGGGCAGGCAGCTCCCCTCTGAGTCTAGTTTGCCCTCGTGCATGATTGGACTGGATCACATGTCTGCAAGTGTCACCTTGCAGGTGGTCACATGTCACCTTCACCCTTGGCCAGGGCGCTTTCACCACTTCCCTGGACAATCGTCTCCCCACTGACCTCTCTGCTTCCTCCCCTCCCCTCCTCCCTGTCCCCTCCCTTCTCCATATGACAGCCACAAAGATCTTCCAAAAACCTGAATTAGTCTCCTCTGCTTAGAACCTTCAAAAGCTCCCCTTTGTCTTCAGAACCAAGTCCTTATTTTGGCCTTTGAGGCTCTGCATGAGCTGACCCAACTCATCTCATCTCCTCCCGCTCCCTGCCTTGCCCACCTAACTCCATCCCCTCCAGCTCATTTCTACCTCAGGACCTTTACACTTGCTGGTCCTTACTGGGACACTTTACCCCCGGCCACTCTGGCTCTTTCTTGTCCTTAAGTTCCTAGCTGAAATGTCATCATCTCATGGCCACCCAATCTAGCAGACCTTTAATACTCATTCTCTCCTCTTTGTCTTATCTTTATTATCTTAGTTGTACTTGGCACTATCTGATATTATCTCGCGTCTTTGCTTGTTTCGTGTCTGTTCCTCCAGCCAGATTGTCAGCCAAGGGCAGGGACTGGGTCTGTCTTGCTCAGTAGGCATCCCAGCACCTTATACGGGGCCTGGTGCATAGAAGGGCTCAGTGGGCACTTGTCAAATTAGTCATTGAACCTTAATGCTTCAACACACTCCTTCTAGATGCATTTTTAGTTATTCATAAGAAAGTGAGTGGTTTTCCTAACTTTTGAAAAACAAATTGTGCCACAAATCCAGTCACACAGGACAGTCTCCTTGAGCACCTGCTTTCAGGCTGCCATGCTGTCCTGAGCAGAGGGCGAAGGAGTGGGCTCCCAAACAGTCGCAAGGTGACAGGTGACCCTCAGCCCAGCCCACTCTGCCACAGCTCAGGAAACATTTGCTGAGGTCCCATCGCCGGCAATCTTGATGGTAAATTATTGTTTTCCTTTGCAGGATCTGGGCCTGCCTGCCATGAGTCCCGTGATGGAAAAATGGTCACCAGCAACCTTCCTGGACAGTCCCCACAAGTCAGCTTGGCCACACAGTTCTATAGTGACTTTAGTCAACCAAGAAACTGGAGATGCAGAATGAAATAAAGGCTCTCAGAGAGGCTCATGGGAAATGCTGAAGGTCTGTGGGAAAAGGGGAGGGTTATTCCAATGTGGAGGGTCTGGAAGGATGAGGCTGGGATGAGGTGGGGAAACGGTAGGCAGACAGAGTACATATATGGTCCCTTGTGTGGGGAGGTAAGACTGGATCTTTGCTTTCTGATTCTCTTGCTTTGAGTTGATTCTGAGACTCTCAGAACACGTTTGCCTCATCACCTTGAAATGATCATATAAAGTAGGTGCTGGAAGGGATCACTATTTATTGAGGGCCTACTATGTTCTGGACCCACATAAAATATCTTATTATGTTATTTTCTCTAATCTTCACAATAGCCAATGCCAGCCAAGTATTGGTATCCTCATTTCAGGGACAAGGAAAAAGAGGCTCAGAGAGGCTAAGTGACTTTTCTAAGGACACACAGCTGATGAGTGCTGAAGCTGGGATTTGAATCCAAGTCTGTCTGTTTCAGAGACAGTGCTTGCTTTTTTTTTTTTTTTTTTTGCGGTACGCGGGCCTCTCACTGTTGTGGCCTCCCCATTGCGGAGCACAGGCTCCGGACGCGCAGGCCCAGCGGCCATGGCTCACGGGCCCAGCTGCTCCACGGCATGTGGGATCTTCCCGGACCGGGGCACGAACCCGTGTCCCCTGCATCGGCAGGCGGACTCTCAACCACTGCGCCACCAGGGAAGCCCGCGTGCTTGCTTTTTTCATTATATCAAGATGTGTCCTAAGCTCAGGAATGGAGATAATGGAGATGCTGGGAGGGAGGAGGGACAGAGTGGGGGTGATGCTGGGCAGTGTGATAGTGGGGATAAGATTTGGGAGGGCTGGAGGGAGAATGGGTTTGGTTCCTAGGAGATATCCTGCATCGGTGTTCCTTGCCCCACTTGGCCCTCTCCTCTCTGTCCCCAGCCCAGAGCCTCTGCTGGGGGGTGGGGGTGGGGGAAGGGGAACTAAGCATCATGTAATTGCCCTGGCTCTTCTGTGAAATTTGTTTTGGGACACATTAGTTCCAGTGAATTTAGCTGAACAGCGGGGAGCCCTGAGAAATGATTTGCAATTAGCCGCAGCCCCACGGCCCCCCGTTGGGACGTGAGACTTGGGCACTGCCTGGGGAATGGCCAGGGGGTGGGGCCACTCCGGGCCAGTGCCCGGGAGATGATGCAGCGGTGGCTGAACTTGAACATCTCAGACCTGGCTTCTCTCTGAGCCTGGTGGGGCCTGGCTGGAGCTGAAGTAGGGGCAGTTTGCTCCCAAACTGTCAAGGCCGAGACCTAGCCATGACAGAGGGGCGTTAGGAATGACCAGATCCGATCTCTGCCTTCGCAGAGTGAGTGCTGGATGGGGCGCCTATCCCAGCGCTCTAACCATTGCACACCCCTACCTCTGTAGGGATGGCACCCGGAGCATCTCTTTGCAATCACTGTGCCCCTCTGTGTCCTCGGCACTGTGCCGGGTGCTTCCCCTCTGATCATAAATCCTCCCTAACAGGGAGGCAGGGAGATGACTCCTATTTGCAGTAAGTGGATGTTCAGAGAGGTTATGGGGTTCTTGCAGGGTCACCCAGGAAGTGGCAGGGGGAGGACTGGAACTCTGGCCTGTTGGACTCTCCAGGTCGTTACAGCTGCCTCTTATGGTGACCCCTAGGTGGAGGAAGAAGAGGGTGGTAATTAAGGCCCACCTGGTACAAGTCCCAGCTCTGCCACTTTCTGGCTGTGTGATCTCCACCAGGTCACTCTGCTGTCTGAGACTCAGTTTCCTCATCTGAAAATTGAGGGTACTACTACCCAAGTCCTAGGTTTGTTTCTAGGATTAAATGAGAATATAAGGCATTATGGCAGCAGAAAGGGCTCAATGAATGACAGATATTTTATTATTATTATTATTGCATCCCAATCAAGCTTAACTGGAGAAGAGAGAAGAGGGGGAAGCATCCTGTGGGGTCCAGTGGGTGGACTGCCTGCCTGCAAACGTACCTCCCCAGCAGTCAGTTCCCTCTGCCCAAGACCAGGCTTTGAGTGGGTGTGGAGGTAATCAAGACAGCCCTGCCCTCACATGAACACTCCCTAATACTTCTGGAGTGAGCCAGGTAGGAGGGGCCATGAACCATCACGGCATGCAGAAGTGAGCTGAGGTGGTCAGGGAGGCCTTCCAGGAGGAGGTGGCCTTGATCCAGAATTGTCCCTTTAAGATTGGGAGAATCCATATTGCACAACCCCAGGAGACACCCTTCACATTGTGTTCCATGTCATACAACACAGCGACTCCAATTTTGATAAAGATGGCAAATATTTGCCCCATGCCAGGCACTGTCCTACGCGCCTTACAAATATTATTAGCTCATTTGTTCCTCATAATAATCTTACAAGGTGGCTCCTATTATAAGCCCACTTTTCAATGAGGAGGAAAGTGAAGCAAGAGGAGAGTGACCTTTCCCTGGTCACACGGCAAAAGGTGTTGTTGGGAATCAACCCAGGCCTAGATGGTTCTAGAACTACCCTAGACACTACACTCCCCTGCCTGCTTTCCCAGTGCCTTTCTTTCTCCCTTCTGCTGGTCACTTGCCATGCACTGTCCTCCCATGAATAAAGTGGGCAGGACAAGGGTGTCAGTTGGGCTCCCCACATGTCATGAGAACCCTGGGTTGTCAGGAGTGCCAGGGACTCCATCCTAGAGTCTGACCTCAAAGCCAGCCTGCTTCCTTTTCGGGGTGGGGTGTGGCCAAGCATTTTTCTATGGCGGGGGCCCAAGACGCTGAGGCTGTTTAGGGATTCTCATGTGAAAAGGAAGGAATAGCTGTTAGCTGTCATACCTCCCACCATTCCTGGCACAGCACCTGGCACATAGTAGGCCTTCAGCAAAGTGAACTTAGCAATCCCAGGGAGAACATTTCCCACTTAGCCAGGCATCTCAGAGACTTGCCCAATCCCAGCTGGTAGCAGAGATGGGAAGTGCATGATTTCCAAGCAAAAGTGACGGAAGGAAACGAGCATTTCTTAAACTGCCTCTTCTGCGTTACTCGGTTTTAGAAGAAAAAGCCAGGCAGTTGGAGCTGGGGGTCTTCATGGCACTCAGAGGTCTCCGTGAGCTGGGGTGGTCAGGGAGGGCTTCTGGGAGGAGGTGGCCTTGATCTAGAATCGCCCCTTAGGATTGGGGGCTCACATGGCACAACCCCAGGGGGCTTTCACCTCCCTCCCCATCCCAGGCCAGAGAGGTAGGGCAGTCCTACAGATGAGAAAACTGAGGACCAGTTGGTTTGATGTCATGCAGCTAAAATGTAGGATGCCCAGCCATCCTCTCTTGACTGAGACGGTCCGTTTTTAGCACTGAAATCCCAGCATTCCAGGAAACCCCTGAGTTTGGGCAAACTGGGATGGTTGGTCACCCTGATTTTTAGCCACTGGACTGGAATTTGAACCCAAGACCAGCCGACCCCCTCAGCCCCCCTCTCCCCAGCGCCATCCTGCTTCTGCTGCTCCTGTGAATTCATCAGCTCCAGTGCCCCTGGTCCCCGGAGTACTGCCCTGTCCCATGCCTTCTGCGGATTTCCCCAACGCCCAGGGCTGTGCTTTCTCTCCCTCTGGCTCCTTATCTTCCCTTGTCTTTTTGTGGAAGAAGAGATAAAAGTAATTCTTACGGCCGCTTCTCCACCGGCAGCGGCCAGCCCCTTCCCCCTCCTGCTGTATTTCCCTGGTCCGGCCAGATAAAGGGTTAGGCCTAAGCACATGTCATTTTCTTTGTGCGAAATCAATATTCAGCAAAGTTTATCTGACCGACATAGCAGAAAGTGCTAATTTCATCCGCGTCAATTATTTTGATGAATGTTCATAATGCCCAGGGTGTGAGAAGTAGATAAAAGAATTACTGGAATAATGCACACATACTCCACACACACACACACACACACGCATGTGCGCGCACGCGCGCGCACACACACACACGCCCAGGAGTTCACACTGGGGCACCAGCAGACCCGACAAGGGGAAGGAGTTAACTAACAGCTGTCCCATCCGCCCAAAGCCGCTGACGATTCAAAACATCTTGGGAAGAGGGAACAGGAGTGGGGTCTCTGTACCAGAGTGTTAGCGGTCTCTGATTTTTAGGATAGTACAGTAATTCTCAATCTCGGGCAATTTTGACCCCTAGGAGACATCTGGCAAAGTCTGCAGACATTTTTGGCTGGGGAGGGAAGATGCTACTAGCATCTCATGGGTAGAAGCCAGGTATGCTGCTAAACACCCTCCAATGCCTAGGATGGACCCCATCACAGAGAATTATCCAGCCCACATTTCCATAGTGCTGAGGTTGAGAAATCCTGGATAGAGTTATTTTTTTATTTTATTTTAAAGAAGTGTCTCTCCATCAATATATGTGCCTTAGTTTTCTTACCTGTAAAATGGGTATGATAACAATCACATCAATTTCATAGGGTAGTTTAAGCGTCACTGAATGTTGGTGATTATTATTATTGTCATTACGATTACTATCCTCATTTACATCTCTACTTAGCCTCCACGCGTATTTCCCCGTTACTATCGCTGCCTAACTTAAAAATCCCAAACATAGTGGTTTAAGACAACCCCAGATTTTATGGGGTGGGAATTCAGACAGGGCACAGTGGCGATGGTTTGCCTCTGCTCCATGCTGTCTGGGACCTTGGCTGGGGACCCTTGAAGGCTGGATATAACACAGCAGCTGGGGGCTAGAATCATCTGGAAGTATCTTCACTCACATGTCTGGATGGAAACTGGGCTGGAGTGACTCAGAGGAAAGGTCTGTCAACTGGAACACCTATACATGACCTCCTCGTGTGACTTGGGCTTCCTCATAGCATGGCGGCCTCAGGGTAATCAGACTTCTGACGTGGTGGCCAGCTGGTTGGTCTTTTATGAACCAGTCTGGGAAGCCACACATCACTTCTGCCCTATTTGATTGGTCGAAACAGTCACATGCCCACCCCGATCGAAGAGGCAGGACCTAGATGACCTCCGCTCAGTGGAGAGCTGTCAAAGAATTTGAGGACCATGTGTTAAAATGTCCACTTGAGGTATCTGATATATACATGCTGTGTAACCAGTTTTATTTTCCCAGGATTTGAGCACACGAAGGCAAATGCGTTTTCTATGTTGTGTTAGGGTCCTTCTAAGTCCATTCAAGTCAGCCTCCAGGACTTGTAGAAAACGCCCCACCTTCTAACAAAAGTCAGCAGCACTTTTTTTAAAAAACAAATATATCTGAGGATGCTCCTTCTAGGAGGAAATGCTGAGTGTCGATCCCATAATATATGATGTTGTGAGCAGATGTCATGATATTATATGATAAAATATTACGAGCAGATGATATGCTATTTATTACGAGCAGGTGATATATGCTGCCATATTATCATTATGCACGATGATGTATTGTGTATCCCGGCATATGTGGGAGATTATGTATTCACACGCTCTGGCGTGAAGAGTCTGATTTAAGAACTCCCTTCGACTTAACCTACCTCTGGCTCTGCCAATCAAAGTCTCTTTCACTGAGTGGGACAAAGGATCAAAACTCTTCAATCCTGGGCGCTAAGCTACGTGTGGATTTGGGATTTCTGGGGATCCTAGGCCCATGGGCCACAAATTCTGAACATCCTGCCACCTGCCCAGGGCTTTGGGTCTACAAAAGCTGCTTTTCGGAAACGTTTGTAGCAGGAGTGATATTGAGGATGAAATTGCTGTGGGCCAATGGCTGGTCCAAGATATATAAAGAAAAAGCTGGATATACTCATGATCTTGAAACTAAATTATAAGGAACAAAAATGGAATCAAAAGGGCATATGTGAGAGTCAGAGCAGGAACCCTTTAGAGTTCATTTCATCAAAGCAACCATCAGGTGAATACCAATGCAAATACTCTGAAGATAAACAATCACTCCTCTGCAATTTGGAGGGATGGAGAGAGCAAAGAGGGGTTTGAATGAGTAGCAGGTCTGAAAACTAAATATCCCCTAATCAATAAAAATCCATTTCTTTCATATAAAATTCTAAATGAAGGCCTTGCATTTCTAACTGCAGAGATAAAATTCACTGGGAAATAACAATTGCCAAGGTAATAAGGTGCAGTGCCTTGGGATGTGGGCTCCGAAGGCAGGTGGCCTAAGTTCAAATCCAGGTTCAACCACTTCCTGGCTGGGTGACCTAAAGCAGGTTACAGAACCCCTCTGTGCCTCCATTTATACATCTGTATAATGGGCACGATAGCACTTCCCGTCTCACAATGTGGTTATGAAAACTTAAGAGAGGCAAAGTGCTTTGGGCAGTGCCTGGCATGTACAAAGCACTCAGCAAATGCCCAATTTCTGTATTATCACCGATGAGCCTATTTAATCAGCAATTAAAATGCTACACTCCTTAAAGACAATTCCTCCTCTGACATAGCTGAAACGTGCTCCTAGAAATCTTGCTGCGCACCAAAGCTGGGCCCAGTGCATTGCTCTCATTGCTGGAGCAGAGGTAGATTTATGCCTGGGGGAGGTGGCGTTATTGCAAATTGTAGATTGAGTGGAGACTTCGGCAACTTCGGTGTAAATGAAACACTTAAAGTTGTGGACAGGGACTTCCCTGGTGGTCCAGTGGTTAAGAATCCGCCTTCCAATGCAGGGGACATGGGTTGATCCCTGGTTGGGGAACTAAGATCCCACATGCCGCGGGGCAACTAAGCCCATGTGCCACAACTACTTGGCCTGTGTGCCTCAACTAGAGAGCCCTCGCACTGCAACGAAAGATCCCACATGCTGCAACAAACATCCTGTGTGCCGCAACTAAGACCCAATGCAGCCAAACCCCCCCCCAAAAAAACAAAAATAAAAACAGAACAAAAACGTGTGGACAAACTACTATGTATAAAATAGATAAGCAACAAGCATATATTGTATATTATAGCTGTTATCCTGTAATAACTTTTAATGGATTATAATCTGTAAAAATACTGATTTGCTATGCTGTCCACCTGAAACTGATATAATACTGTAGATCAACTATACTTCAATTTAATAATTTAAAAAAAAGAGAAAAAAAACTTGTGGACATTATGGTCCCCATTCGTGAAGCCTCTACTTTTTTTGTAACCTAAGAGCTAGACTCTTAAACTCAGAAGAAAGAGCTCTGACACTCTCATTAAAGTGGACATGACTGCCTTTGGTGATTCAGAGGAAGGACCTAAAGACTGGTCCCTTTTCATTCCCAAACTCTCTCTGCCCCCTCTCCCCTGGTGTACAATCCCATAGGGGATGGTCCTTCATCTAAAACAGGGTTGCTCAACCTTGGACCGGATAATTCCTTGCTGTGGCGGGATGTCCTGTGCATTGTAGAACATTTAGCATCATCCCTGGTCTCTACCCACTAGGTGCCAGTAGCGCCATCTTTCTTAGTTGTGACAACCAAAAATGTCTCCAGACACTGTCAAATGCCCCCTGGGGAGACAAAAACCAACCCTCCCCTCAGTTGAGAACCACTGATCTAAAGATTTCCAAGGCCCTCAGAGTCCCCAGCTGCCACCTTTATGGTGACCCATGAGTACCTTTCTTGGTGGGCCAAGGCAGGTTTCCCGAGTGCTATGCAAAAGAGGGGCAAATCCATAGGCTAGGTTTTCACCCATGCCATTGGAGTGGGAGGCTCTTAACACAGCACTCTCAGACTTGAATGATCAATTAGATAGCAAAGAAAACGTAGGGCATCTGAGCAATTAATAAAGATCAATGAAGAGAGGTAGTGAGTATGGTGGAGACAGGAAGGATTTGGGAGACAGAGTGGGCTTGCCCCCTGGCTCTAGAAACCTTGTTATTTAACTTCCCAGGTCCGGTTTCCCTAACCATAAAGGGAGGATACTGGCGCTAAAGGCTTCTCCGGAGACGGAGGTACTGCACAGGTAGCTTATATGGCAGTGCCTGGATGTTCTGAGGTGTTCAGTACTAAGAAGCTGTTGTTATAGCTCTATCTACACAGGTGCAAACCTCTGTATCCTGCAGACATTTGTAACTATATAATCACTTATATCATTTTAATTGCATGTCTGTCCTCCCACTAGAGCCATGTTGGACTTACTGTCGAATCTCTACTCCCAGCACAGAGTCAGGCCCGTAGTTGCTATTCTGTGTTTGCTGAATGATTGCTAAAAATTGAATAAAACTTTCAGATGTGTCGTGCACCCTGAGAGAGCTCAGATCCTGCCAGCAGTGAGATTTCCATGCCAGTGTCAGGGCAACATGGAGGTGTCTCAGTGTTAATACCCTCAGCCATGCTTTGTCAGCACGCACTATGTACCAGGCGTAATATGAGTATCAGTTATCCGTTGCCCCATAACAAATTAACCTAGTAGCTTTAATCAATACACATGTATTATCTCACCATTCTTGGGGGTGAGGGCTCCAAGCACAGCTTAGAGAGACACACAGAGTCTCTCACAAGCCTGAAATCAAGGTGCTGGGGTCTCATCTTGAGACTCGTCTGGGGAAAGATCTGCTTCCAAGCTTGTGTACATGGCCGCTGGCAGGATCCCATTCCTCAGGGACTGTTGCTACCCACAGGCCCTTGCCACATGGGCCTCTCCATAGGGCAGCTCACAACATGGTAACTGGCTTCATCAAAATCAGCAAGAGAGAGGGTCGGCTAGCAAGATGGAAGTGACAGTCCTATGTTGTATCATCAAGGAAGTGACGTCTACCACCTTTGCTGTATTCTTTTGCTTAGAAGCACGTCAAGGCCCCGCCCACCCTCTAGGGGAGGGGACTCCACAGGGTGTGAATCCCAGGAGGCTTGCATCATTGGGGGTCAGCTTGGAGTCTGTCCGCCACAGCGTCCTATGAGCTTTATCTTGTTAAACCCTCACTCACCACAGCCCCGTGGGACCGTCTTATTACCATCCCCATTTTACGGATAAGGAAAGGCAGTAAGTTGCAGGTATCACAATGACAGCGTGGCTTAATCAACAATGACCCAAGGGGACGGTATTGCAACTGTAGTATCTGTGCTCAGTTAACATACTTGAATGTTTTACTATTCATTCTAAATTTTAAACAGATCTTTACCAAACTGTTAATAATGGCAAAAGGACCAGGTGGAGGGATGGGGAATGATTTCTTTTTTCACATCTTTATTGGAGTATAAATGCTTTACAATGTTGTGTTCGTTTCTGCTGTACAACAAATTGAATCAGCTATAGGTATATATATATCCCCATATCCCCTCCCTCTTGAGCCTCCCTCCCACCCCTCTAGGTGGTCACAAAGCACCAAGCTGATCTCCCTGTGCTATGTGACTGCTTCCCACTAGCCATCCATTTTACATTTGGTAGTGTATATATGTCAATGATACTCTCTCACTTCATCCCAGCTTCCCCTTACCCCACTGTGTCCTCAAGTCCATTCTCTACGTCTACGTCTTTATTCCTGCCCTGCCACTAGGTTCATCAGTACCGCTTTTTAAAATTCCATATATATGCATTAGCATACGGTATTTGTTTTTCTCTTTCTGATTTACTTCACTCTGTATGACAGATTCTAGGTCCATCCACCTCAGTTTTGTTCCTTTTTATGGCTGAGTAATATTACAAATATTACTCAGTTTCGTTCTTTTTTATGGCTACAAATAACTCAGTTTCGTTCTTTTTTTATGGCTGAGTAATATTCCATCGTATATATGTGCCACATCGTCTTTATCCATTCATCTGTCGATGGACACTTAGGTTGCTTCCATGTCCTGGCTATTGTAAATAGTGCTGCAATGAACATTGGGGTGCATGTATCTTTCTGAATTATGGTTTGGGGAATGATGTTTTATGAATCTCATTATGCATTTGGTTTAAAAGGAAAGCCAACAAAAATATTATTTCTAAAACAACACACAGAGATCAGATGAGTAGAGGGCAAGGCTGGCCTTGAGGAGGTCCAGAGCTGATAATCCCTTTGGCAATCGGGTCAAGGGTGGGGGGTCAAGGCTAACCTTTCTGGAGTCTTCCCAGTGCTCTGTCATCTCATTCAAAACCCAGATTCTCACCCCAGCCTCTCAAAGTCTCTATTCTAGGGAGACAGAAACCAACAAGGAATTTCCTCATAGGCTCAATAGCAGCCCGAGAAATCCAAAGGCCAAGGAATTTTCTTATTAGTTTTGCTGTTATTGTTGCTCTATTGTTTCAAATAACAGAATGACAAATGTCATACAAATTACACAATTAGTTCAGAACGTCGTTTTAGCCCCCAAACAACACTAGAAGCCACCAAGGAAAAAAAAAAGAAACTCAACAGTCTATTGAAGAACAATTTCATTTAGCAGATAATTTAGAACCTTGTCATTATTTTCTTAGTTTTATTCAGGCCAAAAATGCGAACAGTATTGCAGAGATCTCACTGCTGTTGCTAACTAGGAGAGTGTTTGCATAATTAGCAATGGGGCTCTTAGGAAGAGCAGTATAGCTCTTCTTGTTTGGAAAGGGGGGAATGAATTCTCTGTGGTGTCTTGTTTGTTGATGTGGGTTTTTAAAAGTGTCACAACTAATACGTCTCTGGACTTGAGCCAGATCACATAATGTTTGGCAGGCGTTTGGTACAGGCAGGGAGGAGGAAGTTTGGTGAAAGGCTGGAATCCTTTCTGTAAATCTTGGGTGATGAGGCCCGAGTCTTAGTTTCCCAACTGGGTCCCATGTGTGGACAATGTGTGAGATCACCGTCTGGGTATAAGTTCAAGTTCCGGGGGCACAGGAAGGTTAATGGCCTTGGTGGGTCTGGAGCTGATCGTTCCTTCGGCAATGGTGTGAGGTGCAACGTCAATTTAGGAGCAAACCTAAATTCTGCTTCTAATATGCAGCCTTTGGGAAAGGGCTAGCTGCATTGTGTTAGTCAGGATGGGCTAGGTCTTGCTGTCACGACAAACAGTCCGATGATCTCGTGGTTTAAAACAGCGAAGGTTCATTTCTCATGCCTTCCACTTGCCCGGTGCAGGTCAGCTGGTACACCTCTGCTCATCGGATTCACTCAGGGATCCAGCAGGAGGACACTGACATCTCACCATTTTACGACATTGACATCTCAACATACATTTCCAAGACCTATGCGCCAGAGGCAGAGGACAGTGGGGACTAAGCATCAGGAAGTAAATGCTTTGACCAGGAAGCAATGCAGTTACTTTCGCTCACATTTAATTTGCCAAAGCCAGTCACATGATCGCACCTAATTTCAAGGGAAGGAGAACTTGTAACCCCCTTGAACTTGGAACTAGAGACCTGGATATCGATGGATGTTAAAGATGTCTACTACACGGTTCTTAGAATGTTGGGGATCAGAGATTTGGGGGGTGGTCTGGGAAATGGGGTGCCAAGAGTAACTTCCTCCAGAGTATTAAATTTCTCAGTTATCAGTAGCAACATTCCCACCACCGTCCTTATTGCTTTTGTACTTCTTTACATTCTCTACAGGGTATCCACAAATATCTTGCTTCATCTTTCCAACGCTCACAATAAGAACTGACATTTTCTTTTACCATTAACCACATACCAGGTACTTTACGTATGCTGTTTCACCTAATCCTGTGAGCACTATATTACCATGCATCCCCATTTCACCGGCAGAACAGCTGAGGCTCAGAGAGGTTAAGCGACTTGCCCAAAGTTGCACAGCTACAAAGTGGCAGAGTTAGGGTTTGAACCGAGGTAATAAGTGGCTAGTCATGCTCCCAACACTGGCCCTGCCTTTCTCTAAAGGAGGAAAAAAAAGAAGCATGAAAAGTGACTGGTATGGCTGATTACAGAAAAATCTTAATTTCTAAGCCATCCACCTTTTCCCTTCCCCCTAGTTGTATCTTGGTCTTTCTCTAAGACAGACATTAATAGGCATTTGAGTTGGTTTTCTGGATGCTGCGTGGGGAGGAGGGGGAAGGGGCCTTGAAGAGATGTAGAGTGGCCCTGCTCTCAGGGAGACAGCAGCAAGAGGGTCTTCTCTCTAAGGATCCAGAGGTGGGAGGGGGCTTCTTGGTGAGCTCCAGAAGGGCAGAGGTGATGCCCCATCTGCCTCGTTGCAGCCTCAGCCCCATCTGTTTTCCTGCAGTCTCCAGAGGCTCATGACCTGCCCCCTTTCATCAGCACTTAGAGAAAGGAGTTTTGAAACATGCTTGTGTCAGTAAGCCCCCCAAAACCCTGAATCAGAAGGAAATGCCTTAGAAGAGCATTGTTCTATAGAACTTTCTGCAGTGATGGAAATGTTCTGCACTATCCAGTATGGTAGCCATTAGTCACTTGTGACTATGGAGCTCTTGGAATATGGCTCGTGAGAACTAAGAGCTGAAATTTTCATGTTATTAAATTAATTTAATTGAAAATAGCCACATGGAGCTATGGCTATCATATTGGTTAATGCAGCTTCAGGACGGCGATTCCTAAAAACAGAACACGCCCTTCAGTAGTTCACAGAACTTTAAATAATCTTGAATTACAGGGTGAGAAATTGTTCCCTTTTTCTCGTCTTCCTCCAACCTTGGGATTCCGGCGAGGAGAAAGTCTCCACTAGTGCTGATGGGTCTTTAGCATCTTTCTAACAACTGCTCACCTCTCTTTAAGAGCAGAAACAGCCTGGAACCTTCAGCAGGGAAAAACATTTGGCTTAAATTAATAGCATAATTTTGTTGTTGTTGTTGTTATTTGTACTTATTTATATGGTTACTATCAATGTGTGACAAGTGAAACTGGTTTTCCATTTATGATCGTGACATAGTTTCATCTTAAATTAATATTTTTTAAGTTAAAAAAAAAGAGTCCAATAGCAGGGTGACTGGAGTTAATAACTCTGTATTGTATACTTGAAAGTTGCTATGAGCAGACCTTAAATGTTCTCACCATAACACTTCATCCCTATCAGATGTTCATCATGAAATCTCTGCTTGCATGCCACCAGTGATGGGGAGATCACTCCCTTACAAAGCAACTCCTCTCATCTTTGGACAGCTCTGAATTGGATTCACAGGGTTCTCCCTGTCTCTCTGTGTTATGTGCTCATTGACTGTCTTCCAAGTGACAAGTAGAGAAGTCGGGGTCTTCAAACCCAGGTCATCTGACTCCAGAGTCTGTGTTCTCGAGGCCACGCCAAACTCGTGGTTTCTTCTGGCCTCCTCTGTGGCATTTACCTGAACTGTTCTCCACCCAGCGCCAAAGTGATCTTGTAAAAATGCAGATGGATCCCGTTTATGTCACTTCCCTGCATGAAACTCTCCAGTGGCTACTTCCGGGCTTCCGGTTTAATAAAGCTCCTCTCCCAGTTCCCACTGGCTCTCCAACCTGATCTCCTGTAGCTTCTCTCTGAACCTCTGCCCCTTCACGCCAGCTCCTTGCCTCCTTGGGGTCTTTGCACTTGCTGGGCTTTGCAGAACCCTGCCTGTGCCTGGCTCTTCACAAGCCTGCTTCCTTCTCAGCCTTCCGGGACACCTTCTCAGGGATGCCTGCCCTGATTCCTCCAACACTGCGGACCTCCCTCTGCAGTCTGGACTCCTTGTTAGCCTGGGTCACCGCGCCCTGTGGATGCCCCTTATCTCAACCTCACAATCTGCCGCCGTTTCCTTTCATTGGTTGATTTCCCTGCCTGTGGCCTAGCTCCCCTACTAGTCTGTGAGCTCCAAGAGGGGAGGGGGCTTGCTCATCCCTATGTCCAACCCCTAGCAACCAGCACAATGCTTGGCCCATAGCAGGTAATTAGAAAAAAAAAAAAGGAATGAAGTAACCATTGCTATTTTGATTCCCATTTACACAGTGGAAAATTGAAGTTCTGCAAGCTTGAGGAGCTCTCCTAATCACCTATATATATATATAGTGTGCGTGTGTGTGTGTGCCTTGCAGGGGACGGGGTGTGGGTTCCCAAACCTCACCCCTTACGCAGGACCACGTCACCTAGACCATTCTGCCTTTACCTATAACCCTAATGCACCAGAAAAGCTGTGGCTAGGAAGAGATTGCCTTGGGGGTGGGGGGTAGAATCAGAAAGATAGAAAGGAATGAGGGAGAGGCAAGGACACAAGAAAGAGAAGCCGAATTTGGAGCGTGGAGAGGTTGTGGGATGGGATACATAAGGGGAGAGATTTTTCCCATCAATTAACACAGGCTTCATAGAAACGGAAAGTATTCCTGGCAGCCTTGCCCTCTTAATACATCATATCTCTAATCCCCGGTGCCCTCTGACCTTACCCATAATCCCTCCTCTTTTGTGCTGTTGCCTAAAACCTTCCTACCCGGGACCCGGCGTTACATCCCTGGTGAGGTCTGAGCCGAAGAAAGACGGTGGCAGGGAGCGGGGGTGGGGCGGTGAAAGAATACATTCTCCCAAGTGTTTGACCAACAAAATCCAGCTAAATTCCCAGCCCGCGCAGTAAACTGTTCTTCTGAAAGGCCCAGGAGCCTCACCCCGTCTCTTCGGAGCCTCCCCAGCACCCCCCCTTCCCTCCTTGGTCCCCTGCCGTCGCCGAGACACAAAGCTGGGCCCTGGATTATCTTAATTTCCATATGGAGAGCTGTGTAAGCCAGTTCAATGCATGGCCAGTCATTTTGTTCACAACTTTGCAGCAAGCAGAGCAAAAGCCGCTGGGAAATTAGCCATTCATCCTATCTCACCTTGTGTGCGCATGCATAGATCAGCAAATACAAGGCACGGGGAAGTCGAGGCTCCTTTGTTAATTACCAGGTCGGTCCTGGTGCGGGGACTTCCCTGACATTTGCTGCAACTCTTGATTTTAAAGGAAAAAGATACATGTGTGTGTATATACTTTTGCATTTGCTTTTAAGCAGCATTGGGGCAATCAGGTTTATGCATGTGTGTTTCTTATAGTTGGGCAGGCAAGAAGGGTCTTGTTTGTGTCTTCTTCTATCTCCTTCCCTTACTTACACACACGGGGAATCCAGCCAGGCCTACCCTCTTACACATACACACACACACCGCATCTCCATCCTATGTACACATACATATACACCGTCTCCATCCTAGCTACAAACGCACACAATCACACAGTCTACTCCTCCTCTCAATCCCTCCCGGGTCAATTAAACCTCTGGTTTGGGTCATGCCAGTTGACAGTGCCTCTGGGGCCCCTCTCTCATGACCCATGCAGGGTCTCCCACCTTCCCTGCTGCCCCCTGGCCTTCCCCACCCTGGCATTCTCCCAATGGGTGAGTGTCCTGGAGGGCTTCTCCGGTCAGCCAGCCCCCCCTGCTGTCTCCTAAGTTCCCTGCACCTCCGTGGACCCCTCTTGCCTCCCTTGGAGCTGGAGGCCTCCCCAGCTACCCCTCCTGACCCCCAGGGAGTCCAGGACCTCAGAGGTGATACCTCCCGTCCCCCTCCCCTCTCTCTGCCTTCCTGGGGTCTCTGCACAGGGTCGCGTTGGCCCCACCCCATCACCAAACCCAGGACCAGGAAGGTTCTTGTGCCTGGGAAGGGGGAAGAAGAAAGAGCAATGGGGGTCTTTGGGGGACAAAGGGAGAGAAAAGGGAAGGCGGCTAAAGAAATAAAAATACCGCTGGAAAAAGCTTCCAGGAGGTTCAGAGAGGTGCAGACAGAGAGGGAACAAAGAGAGGATGGGAGGGCGGGGGTGCCTCCTGGGCGTTTGGGGTTGGCCTTTCGTAGTGGGTGAAACTTGATGTCATCCGTTCAGGCCAGGCAGTGCTTGGGCTGGATCCAGAGGCTGGAGTGCAGCTGGCCACTGGTTCCACAGGCCCCTACATCCATCTGAGCACCACTTGCCTCATCTGAGAAGTGGGCCAAGGACAGGACCTAGCTGGGGGGATTGCTGTGCAGATCAAGTGAGCAATTAACCAGGGCCAGTGGCTGGTACATTAGGCACACTCAGTGAATGGGGGAAGCAGAGGCGGCAGGGTCTGGAACAGAGGACGTGCTCAATTAATGGCAACAACCGAAGTCTTTCTTAGCACAGTGCCTGGCATCAAGCAGGTGCTTAAAAAGCGAGAGCGATTACTATCATGGCTGTTAGTGTTATAATTACTAGTCTAAAACCTCTATGACTAGTACTATTTCTGCTATGTTACAATGCCTGGAATGTACTAGGTGCTTAATACATGGTAACTAATATTAATCAAGAAACCCAGGAAAATGACCCCAAGCACAAGATGCCCTTCACAGGGAGAAATGACTCCGAGCGGATCAATTTGGCCAAGAAGGCTTCCTGGGGTGGGCACATCTCAGTTGGGCCCTGCAGGATGAATAGGAGCTGACTGGCAGAGGGAGGCAGGGACCTTCACTGATGTGTGTGACTAGGACAGGACAGAGTGAGGCCACTGGGAGGGTGGGAGGAGCTTCCACAATGGCTGGAGAGGGAAGACACTGCCCCAGCCGCCCGGGGAAGCCCCCTAGGCAAGGAGGGCCTCTGCTTTTTGCAGCAGCTGAAAGTTTGGGCTCTGAAGTCAGATGCCTGGCAAGTGACTTTACCTCTCTGAGCCTCAGTTTCCTCATCTGTAAAATGGGGGTGATAATGGGACCTCTCTAATAAGAATGATGGAAGGAGATTGACTGAGATGGTATGTGTAAAGCATGAAGTGCAGTGTCTGCGACCACTAAGTGTGCGGAGAACGGTGGGTATCGTAAGTTTGATATTGATCCCTCCCTCCCCAATATCCCATTTGAGCATTTCCGTGCTGACTTACTCATGAAGAGCTGGAACTTCCCTTTCGTGGACACAGGCCTGTTTGTCAAGCTGATTTGCAAACCCCAACCATTGCTGAGATCCCACCTCGTTCTGCTCCCCACCTGACACCCTCAGCTTCATCCTTGCCCCCTTCCCAGCCTTTGCACATACGGATACCTCTGCCTGGAACACCATCCCCCCTCGTCTCTCTGCTTTGCTCCATCCCATCCTCTGGGTCCCGGCTTAGAGGCTGGCTCGCCTTGGAAGCCTTCTGGGCTCCCCAGGTTAAGAGGGTCCCAGGCCCTCTTGGAAGGCCCTGTGGTTCTCCATGTTTTCCATCAAGCACGTGCCACTCTGCATCATAACCATCCCTGCTTGACTGTGGGTAATATGAGGTCAGGGAGCACACAGCAGGGGTCTGGCACACAGTAGGCGCTTAATTTAAACATGCCTAGCAGGGTAACTCATCCCTGGGGAACCATTTCAAGGTTTCTGGGCCACGTCCTGCAGAGCCCCCATGATGAGCTCGGATTAATGGCCGTAATGTCTTGATTTTCTCTTTCCGTAACTCTTTAGCTACACAAGCTGCCCCAGAGCCCCTGCTGGACTCAGGCATCGTCCCCAGGGGTCCGCATGCAGCACGTCCTCTAGGAAGCCTTCCCTGATCCCCTCCGTGGCACACGCACTTGAGTTCTCCTCTATCTGCCAAAGCCTGTTGGGGTGGCTTTTCCATCTGGGTGGCTCTAATTCTTCACACCCTAATTAGGGGCCTCCACAGCTGACCTTCCCCTGCGAATTCAGGGCAGGAAAGAGTGCTCTCAGGTGAGGAGATCTGGGTCCCTCCATTTCTGGAGCAAGATTTCCAGGGCATGGTCCCGGATGCCTTAGTTATGGACTCTGAGCTCTTCCACCAGTTACTTAACCTCTTGGGGCCTTGGTGTTCTAATCTGTAAAGTGGGGATAATGACTCCTACTCTGAGGATTGCTGGGGGAATAACTAAGCTCAGCTGCTCAGCAGAGAGAAGGGCTCCTGATAAACCCAGTGGCTGCACAAAGGCATCCTTTTGTGGCTCTTATAGCACTTAGGACAAAGCCTAGCCTGCAGTAGATGCTCAAGTAATGCCTAAAGAATGCACAAGGAAGAATGTTATTTTGCTAGCTGGATGATCTCGGGCAAGGTTCTGAGCCTCGATTTCTGCATCTGTAAAATGGGATGGACCTACCTTACATGGGTTTTTTTATTGGGCACATGGCATAAAGTAAATAAGACATCAGGCCCCAAGTAAGACCAGAATGAATAGAAATACCTAACACAATATTTCCTAAGTGCCAGGCCCTTCCATTAGGCATTGAATCCTCCCGGCAATCCCATGACAGAGGGACTATCATTATCACAGATGAGAAAACTGAGGCACAGAGAAGCGAAGCTATTTGGCTAAAGTCACACAGCTTGAGTGGCAGGGCCGGAAGGCAAACCAGGCGTCCACGATGACACTCGCTTTCCTACCATGATAAATATTCCTTTTTGTGCCCCCCATGTTTTCCCATTAGACCACCAGCTTCAGGATGGCGTAGAGGGGTATGGCTGGTGTACAACTCTTCTAATAACTGCATTCTCAGTGTCTAGAACATGGTCCTGAAGATACTGGAACCATGAACACGTATCCTGAACACGTACAACACTTTGCCGTCCTGCAAAAGCACGTTTTGGGATAAAGCATCTCGGGTTATTTAAGACTACAGGCTTCGGGGAAGACAGAGCTGGGTTCAAGTCTCAGCTATGACTCTGCTGTGTGAACTTGGGCAGATGACATACCCTCTCTGAGCTTCAGTTTCACATTTGTGACCTGGGGAAGAATAAGCCAGCTTTCCCTGAGCTAGCTGGAGCACAGATGAAATGTGCTAGAGACACGAGGCTCCTTAGCAGATCACAAGAACCAGAAGCAGCCCATGGCCCTCCGGCTGGAGAGAGAGTCCAAAGCCACCTCATGCAGGGTCCTGGTCCTATGCGTGGAGGGGCAGGGTGGAGATGCCGAGAGTGGCCCCGGAGGGCTCTCCGTCTGCTGCCCGCGTGGTGTCAGGCGGCGGGTGATGGATCGGCCCGGACACACTCCACAATAGCTCGCAGACACTCTATTACCCGGTGATTGTCCGCCGGGCGGCCCCGCTCGGTCCGCGCTGCCACAGATAATGGCTCAGAACAAAGATGGCAGCTGCTCTGTAGGGGAACAGATTTGTGGCCAGTTGAGATAAAATAAAGAGGAAGGAGAAAAGGGAGTGGAGACTGCGGTGGGGAGCAGAAAACATAAAAGGAAGAAGGAGGGAGTGAGGCGAGAGAACGGAGGGACGGAAGCCAAGGTGTCTCGGGGAGAGAAGGGTGCCGGGGCTCAGGCTGAGGACAGAAAACCAGAGCGCTGGCTCTGTCCAATGATAATGACGGTAACGGGGGTGATGATTATAATGAGGGTACTGTGTCGCAAGCTCTTGGTGCTGTCTGTGGAAAGGGTCCCTGAGGAGTAGACTGAGCTGATCAATTTCTTCCTTGTCCTTACTCAGCAATAGCAGTGCTCCGCCGCTTGCCCGGGGCCTCAGGAAGGGGTGGGGTCCGGGCCTCGAGGTTCCTCCCGTTAGGAGGTCCGGTTTCCAGCCCCCCATCCTTATTCTAGGCTCAAAGAAGGCGGAAGGCCGGAGCAGGGTGAGGATGTAAAGGGACACTGATCCAGCTAGGGTAGCTCCTTTTTGTTTTGTTTCGTTATTATTATTTTTCCTTTGGGATAGCTCCTCTTAAAGAGCCCTGCAGATCTCTACTCAGTGACTCCGGTTGATATCTCAATGGCCGGCCAGACCACAAGGAAAGCCAGAAGATACATTCTTTCCACTGGCCCCAAACTGCAGGGAATAAAATCCGGACTCTTTAGCAAGGGAGGTAGGGAAATGATGGTGGGTAGGCAATTAGCTGTCTCCACCGCAGGGGCTTCCTAGTGAGCATTTATTGAGCACGTATTGTGTACCTTGACCCAGAGTAGCAGATGCAAGGCCTCAGCTAGAAAAGAGGCACCGTGATCATCCGTTTGGCAGATGGGGCAACCGAGGCTCAGAGAGTTGGAGTGTACTGCCCAAGGCCACACAGCAGAGGTAGCACTCACACCCAGGACTGTCCCAGGCTGAAGTCCATTCTCATAAATACAGCGTGGTCCAGATCCCTGCTGGTTTTCTCTTTCTCCACTCAGAGAGGCTTCGAATGAGGCCGTCATCTTAAAATTCAGGGATGGGCTGGGCTGGGGCAAGAAAATGGATTTGGGGTTATACGGAGGGAGAGGCAAGCATGGAGGAGGCGCGGAGTGAGGGCAAGGATGGGGTGATGATGGTGACAACAGTGACAATCGTATATCTGCCGATCACTTTCACTTTTCAAACCACTTCCTGGCTAGTATCTCAGTGGAAGTTGACAGCTGCCTGTGACTGAGTGAGGGCAGCTATCAGCAGCTCCGTGGAACAGGTGGGGAACTGGGCACCGGCACCCCCAACCTGAAGGAATGAGTCAAGCCCGGACTTGCATGTGCCCATGCTGTTTTTTGTGCCTAGAAGGTCCTGCCCTGTGGCGTGCCCCTCCTCCTTCTTCAAGGCCTGGCAGGATGTCCCTTCCTCCAGGAAGCCTTCCCAGATCCCTCTGCTTCCTCTTGGGCTTGTCCATACCTGAGAGACCTCTGACCCTGGAGAAGGACGGTGAGCTTCTGGATGGCAGGGATGATGTCTCCTTTCCCCATGTGCCCCACAGGCCCTGTCCAGCCTGCAGGTCTCTGGGTTTGCAGGAGGTGGAATAGAGCACCTGCCCTATGGTGACTTACGGACGAGAATCCCATGAGCAGGGTGACCTCGGGTGAATCCCTTCACCTCTCTAAGCCTCAGTTTCCTCATCTGTCCATTGGGGGTGATGATCCTGTGGACCTTGACCGTGGGGATGAGATGTGGGAGTGAGCACTGAGTCAGCGCAGAGCTGGCACGTAGTAAGTGCTCAAAAAATGTCAGCTCTGCAGCAATGTGGGGACGAAACCGACCCTGCCTCTCAGGGCAGCTGTGTGGCTAAAGGAACAAGGCCACTTGAATAGTGTGCTCAGAGTGGAGCCCAGAAGCAGAAAGTATTCCTGGCAGCCTTTCCCTCTTAATATGTCAGATCTCTAATCCCCGGTGCCCTCTGACCTTACCCACAATCCCTCCTCTTTGGTGCTGTTGCCTAAAACCTTCCTACCCCGGACCAAGCGTTACATCCCTGGTGAGGTCTGAGCCAAAGAAAGATGGTGGCAGGGAGGGGGTGGGGACATGTGGTGGAGGAATACCTTCTCCTGAGTGTTTAACCAGCAAAATCCAGCTAAATTCCCAGCCCTGTCAGTTCTTCTGAAAGGCCCAGGAGCCTCACCCCATCTCTTCGGAGCTCTGAAGCCTGGCCTGCTCAAGGGTATAGTCTGCACTGAAGAGCCACCACGGGGGCAGAGGCATCACCTGAGATCCAGGCCTCCCTGCATTGGCCTTTCGAGATAACTTTGCACCAGGCCAGCTCTTAAACGTTGGAACAAATTCTACTCATTTGCTGTACTTTTAACCAAACAAGTACGTGCCATGGTGATCTAAGCGCCTACTGTGTACAGGACCCAGCGTCTAAAGCGGCACCGATGATAGAATCGGAGTCACGAGTTATCCTTCCCAATGGCCCGTAGCGCCATTTTTTTTTTTCCGGTATGCAGGCCTCTCACTGCTGTGGCCTCTCCCGTTGCGGAGCACAGGCTCTGGACGCGCAGGCTCAGCGGCCATGGCTCACGGGCCCAGCCGCTCCGCGGCACGTGGGATCTTCCCGGACCGGGGCACGAACCCGCGTCCCCTGCATCGGCAGGCGGATTCTCAACCACTGCGCCACCAGGGCAGCCCCCTGTATCCCCATTTTTAAAAGAAAACGGTTGCCATGAATTTTACTACTATGCTTGATTTAACTCAATGCATCGTATTTCCCAAATGCTGTATTTCCATTTCGATCTGCAATCAATAGAGAAATACCTTGACTGTGACATTTTACATTTTTTTTCTTTTCCCAACTAAGTCTTCAAAGTCCACTGTGTAGTTTGCAAGAGCAGCACATCTCAATTCAGGCTCCGCACATGTCACATACTGGGTCACCACATCTGGCCAGTGGCTACCATACTGGGCAGTGCAGTTCTAGATGGCAATGGTGTTCGCACTGGACTGTAAACCAAGTGGTTTGGGGACTTTTAAAATTTTATTTTATAAGAAAGGATGCACTGAACTCCATTCTGTAGCCAGTATCTTTCTATCTCCTTCTCTTTCTATCTCCTTCTCTCTCTGTAGATAAGATAGATAGATAGGTAGATGATAGATAGATAGACAGGTAGAAAATAGATCTCTCTCTATATATATATATTTATAGTTCTCTCTTTCTCTCTCTCTGTGTATAGCTGTGCTTGCTTTCTTTAAAAATAAAATATATCTATATCTATCTCTGTAGAAAGATTGTATATATATTTTATATATATATATATTTTTTAAGCTGTTGAACCAGAACATTCTTTGAACTGTCCCTGAATTGTTAGGTGATTTCTTGGTCCAGAGGACGGGGCCACCGGGCCGCCTTCAGGAGGAAATGTGGTGTCCTTCTCACCCCAGAGCCGGAGTGCAGTGCCTGACTCTCCTCTCTGGAGAAAAAAGATACATAACGCCGAATGCTGGGAAATTTGCCGCTGGGAGAACAGCTAATTTTTCACACCCAGACGAACTGGCTGGGTTTGTTAAAGCCCAAGATAATCAAATAATCATTATAACTCATCTTCGCCCCTCCTGTCTTTCGCTCTTTGTACCATTAATGTCCCAGTGGGGAGCAGCTCTGGTGAGTTCAGACCTAGCCTATTTAGATAACCTTCCGGTTGGTCTTCTGAGAGCGAAATATCCCTCCTGGAGTATCTTACAACAAATGAACCAATCCCCTCTAATCTTCTTATCGTTGTAGCCTCTGCTCCAGGACTGGTTATCTCGCAGGCTTGCAAGAGAGAAAAAAGTGAGAGATTTATACATATATATTTATGTTTGATAGAAATTTCTATAAATATATGTATATGCATGAAATAATAAAAAGGAGGCAGCAAGCAAGAGGCTAAGCTCTTTTCTCTCTCTGCCCAGTGAGGCAGCCCGGCTGCAGCCAGCTGGTCCCTCTGCCTGGCCCAGGAGGTGTGGAGAAGGTTCTAGAGAATGCAGCATGCTGTGCTCCCTCTGCCTATGCTGGTGAGGCTGCTGGCAGGGCTGGGGAGGGGGCTGGACTGGTCAGTGGGGTAGGGGACCAGCACCCAAGTGGTCGGCTCCCCTGGAGACCCGCCTCCCTCTGGCAAGGAGGTTCCCACGTTCACAGCTTTCTCTCCCCTATTTTCCTGTCCTCATTGCCATCTGTATCTCTTCTTGTTGTCCTTTTTCTTTTCTATGTTTTCTAAAGCTCTCTAGAGCTCCATTCCCTCCACCTTCTCTCTCATTCTCTCCCTCTCTGGTTTTTTCTCTGCCCCCTCTCTCTCTCTGGGTCTCTGCCCCCTCTCTCTCTGGGTCTCTGCCCCCTCTCTTTTTGGTCACTCCTGTCTCTGCCTCCTTCTCTTTCCTGTGTTTCTTTCCCTATGTCTCTACCAGCTCTCACACCTGTGCCCTAGCCCATTCCTCTCTCTTTCCCTCCGCACCCTCCCTACCAGCCCTTCCCTGCACTGCCCTGTCTCCAGACCGTCCCTAGAGTCCTCTGTTCCCCGCTCTCCCCGCTCCCTTCAGCCCCTGCATCCTGGTCCCTCCAGCCTGCCTCTGCCACCTGCCCCAGCATCTCCTCACATTCGAGTTATCTCCCTCCACACCCCCTTCTCTCACCATCCCCCACCGGTCTCACCTCCGTTCCTCCCTTTGCCTTAATTTCTGATTAATATGTTCTTAGCCAAGGAATGAGAGAGAGAGAGAGAGAGAGAGAGAGAGAGAGAGAGAGAGAAGGAGGGAGTGAGAAATCTTCTAAATAAATCATTTCGTCATGAAAAGAGCTAATCTGCAAACGACGGGCGCTATTTATCGAGTTTTTAGCAGTGCGTGTTAAATAGTGATATGGAAGCTACATTCACAAAACCCCATCGGAGCACTGGAAAGGGATTTTTAACTTCACTGCCCAGAAAGAAAAATGGTGAAGGCCAAGATAAGACCGCTTCGAAGCTTTGGCCCTGAACCGTTAGTGGGAGCAATTAAGCAGCAGAGGTGAGGGGGCAGGGGCTGGCCGCTGCTCCCCCCGCTTCGTCCCCCAGCCAAGGGCAGTCCCCTCCACCCCCTCCCGACTCACCCCTTCCCACCAGCCGCTTCTATATCATCCCGGAGCGGTGAAAGTCCAGGTCTGGAGTCAGAGCCGGTGGGGTTTGAACACAGCCAGTACCGCTAAGTGTGTCTCATTGGGCAAGAAGCTTCGTCTCCCTGGGCCTCGGTTTTCCCATCCAGTTCCTCAAACAAGAGTGCTTGACACCTGAAGGAAAAGAAATCTTACCTCTCTTATACGAAGAGGAACTTTCAGAATCAAAACTGATGGCAATATGCAAAGCAAAATTACTAAATTCCTTCCAAATGATTTTTTCACAGAAAGTTGTCTTTAATGTGGGATGTGGGTGCATTTTCATGCATTGGATACGCTGTGGGGTGGGCTTCCAATTGTGATCGTGCTTAGGGCCCCCCACCCCGAGTTTCTTAAATAGCTCCAATGCTGCTGCTACTAATAATAATCTAATAATAATAATAATACAAATAATAATGATAATAATATCTGTTTCCCTCTTTTTATGTGTGTGCCCTGTGCTGGTGACACTGATCTGGGCTTTACATATGCGATTTTATGTGATTTTAGCTTATTTCTTTGTCTCTCCACCTCTCCCTTGAGAGATTAGATGGAGATTTTCGTCCCTCACAGGACAGATATGGACTAAGATGTGGAGTTTACAAGGGAAGAGACTGCAGCTCAAAATAATCCCATCCATGAAGGTCAGGACCGATGCTGGGCTCTGAGGATTCTTAGTTGAATGAAACCCAGGCTTGAATCTCAGACTCCTCATATGCAACCAGGGAGAACACAGCTAGAGCTGCCCAGCAGTGGACCAGCATGCTTTGTAAGGTAGGGAGCCCCCCATCAACTGGAAGCAATCAAGCTCAGACATCCTAACAGAAATTCCTATGTTGAGCAAGAAGGTGGATTTGATTCTGGGGTCAGACTGACCAGGATTTGAATCCTGGCTCTGCCCCTTGCTTGGAGAAGAAAAGTAAATCTGCTCCTGTCAGTCTTCCTGGCTGTGAAATGGGTGCACTAACACCTCAGAGGGAGGATGATTTGAGGGCTAGAGCTAGTATATGTAAAAGGCCCTGGCAAGTAGTAATTGCTCACTAAATGGTAGTGATCATTATTTCCATTATTTCCAGGTCTTCTGCTTGCTGGTCTCCACAGGGCTAACAGAATAGACAGTGATGGAGGCTGACTCACAGGAAGGTAGCTGGCTTGGGTCTCTGGGTCCAGCTATTGTCTCCCACTTGCCCTGTGATCATGTGCTTGCTGGTCCTCAATTTCCTCACCTGTAAAGTGGGATGATTAGGGGAGATGTAGGGACTGTACTCACATGCTGGGTGGGTCATTGGCAGGAATGACATTAACAGCTACCACTAACGGTGCACTGCCAGGGATTTGCAGATGGAGGGTAAGTGTGTGGCCCTGGGTTCAAGCCCCAGCACTGTCACTTCTAGCTATGTGACCTTGGATAAGTCACTTCACCTCTCTGTACCACTGCACCTCATTTGAGAAATATCCCTGCCTCTTTGAGCTGTTCTGGGTGTTTGAGTCTGGGCTCCTTACCTAGCTTTTCTGCTCCAGGTGGGCAGGGCAAAGGTCTTGGGCTTCTCTGTGATCCTCAAGGCTCAGGGCTGAATGCACAGTCAGGGTTAGGAAATAGAGTATTTGTTGGGTGACTGTTCGATAACTATGCGAATAATAACTACAGCAAGAAGCTGTAGCAGATACTGTTGACTGCCACGCATGTCACTCAGCCCCACCCCGGGGCTTCAGAGGACAGTTCTCAAACAGGCTGATGGGGTCCTACCTCCAACACCTGCCTCTGTCTGCCTGAGGGCTTCCTAGGGCTACAGGGATGAGCTCCATCTCCACAAACGGTAGGTCAGAAGTGCCAGGAAGTTAACGTTCCCGGAAGCAGCCTTCATCAATGACCGATGAGAGTGAGTGAATGAAGTCCCGGCTTCCTTGCCTCTCCGAGGCATGTTCTCCGAGGCCTCCCAGACATCTCCCGTGGGATTGAGCCCCCGTTGCCCACAGCAGCTCATGAATTCATCCTGGACTGGGTTTCTTTTTTTCCCTGTCTTACCGTCTCACTCTCTCCTTTATGCTTTTTGGCATCATCTCTCAAAGAAACTTCTTGCTCCCAACCTCTGTCTCAGGATCTGCTCTGCGGGAACCCAGCCTAGGACAGTGCTTTACATCTGCATTCCACAGAGACTCCTAAGTTAACCAAAAATATTTTTACATTTACAACTCTGATCAGCACTGTGAAGAGATACAAGGGATGCTGAGAACTTCTAAAGCGTAGGTCGGCCCTAGTCTCAGGATGGAGGTGACATCACACAGAGCTCTGAAAGGAAGAGAAGGAGTTTACAAGGGGGCGGAGTAAAGGGCTGCCCAGGCAGGAGGAGAAGCTTGGGCAAAGGCCCTGTGGTGGGAGGCACATGGTACATTTTTGTCAGAGAGTGAGGGGGACATGTGCCCCCCAACTTACTGTGTGATCTCTGGGCACTCATGTCACATCCCTGAACTTCAATTTCCCCATTTATCAAATGGTCCAAAGCTACCTGCTCCTTCCCATCACTTCCCCAGAACGTGATGTAGGAACTTAGAGGTTGGAAATGGTACAAATGGCCCAAGAATAATAATTCATGTATTCTCTTAATGGCCACTGGTTGAGTTTTTACCACTGAGGCACCATGAAGGGCCCATCTTTGTTCCCTGCATTTTCTCCAAAGCCTTTGCCCCATGGCGTGACATTCCAGTGGAGGAGAGTGTCCAAACAAACCAGATACGCAAAGAGCTGCAAAATATTTATATATGCAGTGATGAATTTTATGAAGAAAAATGAAACAGAAGGTGGAGGCAGTGTGGGAGAGGGGACCTACTTTAGATAATAAGGCCTCTGGGAGCAGAGACTTGAAGCAGGTGGAGGGGCCCACCATGCAAATATCAGAGGAAGAGCAAACCAGGTAGCATGGACAGCAGGTGCAAAGGGCCTGAGGCAGAGTGACTTGTTGGAGGTGTAGTGAGGAGGCTGGTATACCTGGGACACAGTAAGCAAGGCGGTGTGGGAGGGGTGATAGGCGTGGAGATCAGAGAGGTTGTGGGATTTCACATCCCACAGGGCATGTGGGCCTAAAGTGAGAAGTTTGGCTTTTAATCTGAGGGAGTCAAAGATCTGGGAGTCGAAGCTGGGGTGGGTGACATCATGGGATTTATATTTAAGGATCATCCTGGCTGCCGTATGGAGAATGACCCATCAGGGGGCAAAGGCAGAGACAGGGAGGTGATCGATGAGCCCCCTCCCTGATCCACTTCCCACCCGGTTACATTGGATCCTGCTTCCCACACACACGTCCCTCCAATGCCCAATCCCCAGGCCACGCGCTGGCCAGGGAGTGACAGGCTACAAATGAGTGGGCAGGCAAGCGCCTCTAATTTCTGCAAGTGCCGTGGGTAAAGGCTGTGGTGATGTGCAATTAAGCTCTGAGCTTTAAAAACACGGTAATAAGGGGCTACGGGCCGAGGAGGCAGCCTGGTAATTTAAATGACATCCAGCTCGAATACGGAGTGTCTAAATGTTCCCTTCCAGAGATTTATATCAGCATAGACCTGCCTCATTCATTTATTTAGTTAACTAGCCACTTATTGGCACGTCCTCCCAGCCGCTCTCTGATGAAAGAGACAGAGGTCTGGGTGGCCGCCGGGGGCAACTCCGTGCTAGGCTAGCCGGGGGAATAATGACTACGGTGATCACTCGCTTGTGCTGAAGGCCTACTGCGCGCCTTGCATTCAGAGGGTCTATTGCCAAGAATTAGAAACGAGGCTGTACATGTCTGTTTGATGTTATCTCCTTGTGCACATGAGGCACGGGGAGAAGAAATGACAAATTCAAGGTCATGTAGCTAGTGAATGGGATAAAACCCAGGTCTCTGGGTACCAAAGCTGGAGCTAGTGACCTAACACTGAATATCAGTTCCCTGCTTTTTGGGTCCTGGGATGCATGGCTATTTCTCATCTAATGGCTGTGCAGCCATCAGAATTTGTCTCACCATCTCTTTCAGATTCTCCAACCTGGGTGAGACTTTATAAATCCCATAGGCCAGGGCTCTTAAAATCAGATGCCTCGGGCTTCCCTGGTGGCGCAGTGGTTGAGAGTCCGCCTGCCGATGTAGGGGACACGGGTTCGTGCCCCGGTCCGGGAAGATCCCACATCCCGCGGAGCGGCTGCGCCCGTGAGCCATGGCCGCTGAGCCTGCGCTCCGCAACAGGAGAGGCCGCAGCAGTGAGAGGCCCGCGTACCGCAAAAAAAAAAAAAAAAAAAAAAAAATCAGATGCCTCTAGGAGCTAATAAGGTGATGAAAGAATCTAAGAGGGCCGTGTGCGAGAAGTGGTTATACCTCAATTTTTAAAAAAGAGGAAAAAAATTAACACAACATTGTCAATCAACTATACTTGAATAAAAAAAATTTTTAAAGATATAAAAAAGAGGAAAACTAGAAGGTGTCAAAGATGAGGCAGCATCGAACTGAGCCTTTCTCTTCAGTGGCATGAGAAGGGTCAAGAGAATTAAAAAGGAATGAAGAAAAATGTATAAAAACTCACAAAAGATTTTCTATGCCTGTAATCTCCTCCAAACTAAAAAAAAAAAAAAAAAAAAGGAATGCCTTTCTCATTCTGCTGGACTACTTAAAATTACTATGCATAGTACATGGTTCCTGCCCCACACTTTAGAAACAATCTTACAGGAATAACCCTGTGCCCTGGGCTGAATGTCCTCCCCACCTCATCTCATCTAATTGGGAACACACACTTTCAAGGCAATTATTATTATTGCCCCCATTTTACAGATGAGGAAACTGAGGCTCAATGAGATGAAAGAATTTGCCCCAAGTCTCCCAGTTACTGAGTGGCAGAGCTGAGATCTGAACTGTCCAGAACCTTCAATGCTTTTGTCACCCCTTCTCCTCTGAAGCCTGGACACCCCACAAGAGCCCTGCCAAGGTGTCATCCAGGCTCTGTGCATATCTCGGGGGGTGGAAGCAGACTACCACTCCAGGTGACTTGTTCCATATTTGGATACTGAGTGAGCCCTGGCCCTGGTGCCCTCTGTGGTCACTCTTTTTTTTTTTTTTTTTAATAAATGTATTTTATTTATTTATTTACTTTTGGCTGTGTTGGGTCTTTGTTGCTGCACGCGGGCTTTCTCTAGTTGTGGCGAGCAGGGGCTACTCTTCATTGTGGTGCGTGGGCTTCTCATTGTGGCAGATTCTCTTGTTGTGGGGCATGGGCTCTAGGCATGTGGGCTTCAGTAGTTGTGGCACACGGGCTCAGTAGTTGTGGCTCACAGGCTCTAGAGCGCAGGCTTAGTAGTTGTGGCACACAGGCTTAGCTGCTCTGTGGCATGTGGGATCTTCCCAGACCAGGGCTCGAACCCGTATCCCCTGCATTGGCAGGCGGATTCTTAACCACTGTGCCACCAGGGAAGCCCTGTGGTCACTCTTAATGATATGTCCAGCCTGGTGGCATCTGGAGGTTGAGGTCACCAATAATTCCAGCTGGCTGGAGGGAGAGTCCCCCCTCCTGAAACAGATCCCAATGGCCACACCCCAGCCACTGCATCCAGAGTCTACTTCTGCCCTGGGAGCTCCTATCCTGGAGGTCTGGGGTCCTCAACTTGAGCAGAATCTTATGCTGTGTTTAAACTAATATCCCTGTGGCCTCTGCCCAAGGTCTCCAATCTTGGGGACACCCAGAGGAAGCGGAGCCCTGTCCTCCGTATGGAAACCTTTTATGTGCCCTTTCGTTTATAGACATCACTGTCCCTTCCCAAGCCTCAGTTTTCTTATCTCGAAAATGAGGATTATAGTGGCAGCTTTCTCAGCTGATTGTGAGGGTCAAATGAGAGCTGTGGATGGGGAAGCATCATAAACTGTGAAGTGCTGTTCAGCTGTGCGTTCTGTTGGTGACGCTGTTTTAGTTGTACCAGCAGAAAGCAGGTACCATGTTAAGCCCTTGAGGATTGGAGTAAGACAGACCTGTACCCAGTACAGTATCTGGTGTGTGGTTGGTGCTCAGAGAGAATTTGCTGGAGAAAGCCATGAGTCAGGGCTCTGCCCCTCGCTAAGCTGTGTGACCTTGGGCCAGTTGCTCACCTGGCTGAGCCTGAGTCCCTCTTCTGTACAATGGCGATAATAAAGGTACCTCCCCCATCACCTTGTGGGAGGTTTAAAAGTGATAACGCCTTAAAGCTGGACTTAAACTTCAACCTCTGCATGGATCGCTGGGGACTTCTAAAAATGCAGCTTCTGACTCGCTAGACCTGGGGTGGACTCGAGACTGTGCATTTCTAGCCAGCTCCCAAGTGATGCTGAGGCTGCAGGTCTGTGGACACGCTCGGAGCAGAAGCCATTAAAGCACTTGGTACGTTACAAATGCTCAATAAATGCAAGTGATTTTCAGCAAAGACTGAGCAATTTCTACACCCTTAAAATTTTGTCTTTCCAGAGTCTTCTCTTCTCACCCAGGCCCCTTCCCGTCTCACTGCTCCCTAATTCTCCTCCTCCCTGAAGGACAGCAGGTTCCCTTCCCTCCCAGAGTCCCTCAGCCTCGTCCTGCCCCCACATGCTTACAGGGCCTGTTTGACCCCTCCAGCCACGGGGGCAGGTTCCTTCTGCCCAGAGACGCCTTGCGTAGGTTTTTAGGAGCAGCTGCCAGCAGCTGAGATATAATGACTGCCTGGAGAGTCGTCAGGATATAATTAATATTTGCAGCACAGAGCTATGACTGCTAAGCTGCCCCTGCCCACAGAGCCGGGACCTTCGGCCCTTCTCAGGACAAGAACCCCAGATTCTCAGGGCAGCAGCATCCTTGGGGCTGGAGGAGGACCCTGGATGCAGGGGGTGGGGTGTGGTCAGTGGGGTCTCTTTCCGGGGACTCTCCCTCCACCCAGCCGGCAGAGTTGGTGACTTCCGGAGGCTGCCACACTGGACACATCATCAAGAGTGGTCAGAGGGCCCCAGGGCCAGGGCTCAAGGTGCCATAGCCCCTCCTCACACCTGAGGCCAGCTGGCCTTTGACGGTTGCCACGGTGATGGCCGTTCACAGCAGTGGGGCAAGGACGTTGCAGCAGCAGCAGCAGCAGCTGTGTGTGAGTCTGTACCAGCTCCCCTCTGGCTTTCCATCTGTGAGGGGCAGACATCACAGTTACTACCCTAGGAGCTCGCCCTGGAGACGGCCCCGGCTGGAGGTCTGGCTCTGGTCTGCCACAGGGCATTTGGTTGGCACTGTGACTCTGCTGGAGCCTGACTGCTTTCCTAGCTCAAATGCTTAGCAGCTTTGAGCCCCCCATCAGATGATCAAACTTTCTGAAGCCTCAGTTTTCAGGTCTATCAAATGGGGTTAATCACAGAGGGTTGTGGTTAGGATTAAATGAGATAATGTGAGCAAAACGCTTAGTTCTCCCTGTGGATAGGACCTTGTTGCTCCAGGCGGTGGGTCCCAGAGGTTTAAAAGGGAAGGGACTTCTCCTTCTATGGTGTGGACTCACACCATTTATTAAGTGCCTATTGTATACCAGCACTGTGCTCCATTTGTGACAGACATTCCTTCCCCCGCCGATTCCTTCCTGAACATTGTGTGTCTCATCTCATTTAACTCTCCCACTCTTCATGTACATTTGGCCTTATCGAGCCCACTGTACAGATGAGGAAACCGAGGCTCAGAAGGTCAAGCCACTTAGATTCCCAAGGGCACACAATACAGACATTGCAGAACTGGAGCTCAAACTCCCAAACCCATGCTTTCCCCTATACATCACAGTTCTAATTGGCTTCCTGGTTTCCAGGCAGACCCGCATTCAAATCCTGCCTTTATCACATTCTTGCTGTGTGACCTTGGCCAAATACCTTTCTGAGGCTCTGTTGCTTCTCTGTGGAGTGGGGATAATAGCAGAGCCTGCTTAAAGGGCTACTGTACGGATTAATGTAGAAGTGTGTGGTGTCTAGTGAATGTCCACTAATGGTACCTGCTATTTTCATTGTTGTTATCATTATTATTTCTCCACCTGTTGGGAATTAGAACCCATAATCTCCAAGTTCCCAGCTCAGGCTCCCATCACCATGTGGGGATGGCCTGGTCTTTTACATTTTGGAGGGTCTCACGTGTCTAGATGAGCCCCTTTGGGGAAGGCAACGGCAGGAGGGGCTGCCATTTCTGGATGCTCTCAGCCCACTTTTTAATCATCTGCCTGTTCCCGCCACGCAGCATTAGGCGGGGGTGTGTGAGCGTGGAGGGGCGCCAGGGAGGGAGGGGGTGGCTTTCCCCGTGAGGCTGCCTTCTGTCGCTAGACAAACAAACACACAGCACCCACGCTCACTTGGAAATGGAGCGAGGCATTAAATACAAGCAAACAGCAGAGGCTGAGACGGACGGCCAGCTTCCTTGGACCTCGCTGGCCATAGCCTCCCGCATGGCTACTCAGGAAGCAGCTCACGTTCCCTGGTGCCTGCTGTCCGCAGCCTGGGCTGACTCAGCACTGCTCCAGACAGCGACTGGAGGTTCATGCGGGCTGCAGTGTTTGCCTGGCATCTGCCACTGCCCCACTGGAGGGCAGCGAGGGGCCTCCCCCTCAACTTCTGAGCAGCATTTCCAGACAGAGCGTACCCACTGTGTGCCTCAGACTGCAGATCCCCTCAAGCGTGGCTAAGACCCCCCAACTACTCGGAGTACATCATGGGTTCTGCCTTGGGAGAAACCCCAGCTGGGGAGACAGACAGGCCTGGGACCACCCCAATGCTGTGTGACCCTGGACAAGTCACCTCACCTCTCTGAGCCTCCCAAACCTCCCTATTTGTAAAATGGTAGGTGTAATAGTATCTACACATTGGTTCAGGGGTTACAAACCAAGTATATAGAGTTCCTGACATACAGGTGGGCTTGATCAATGATGTATGTCAGCATGATCATTACTATTTACTATGTCCCGAACCTCACTTTCCAAATCTGCCAGATGAGGATAATTACGTACCTACCCCAAAAACAATGAGCCCATGTTGCTGAATATATTTTTATTTTATTCCTTCCTTCCCCTTGGCCAAGTAACAATAACAACAACAACAATAATAATAATGGCTAAGATTTTGGAACACTTATATGGATTTAAGCCGGCGCTATACAATAGATAGCCATTGTGACCGTTTAAATTAAAATGAAATAAAATGAAAAATTTGGTTCCCTGTCATACAGTCACATTTTGAGTACTCAATACCCACATGAGGCTTGTGGCCACCACGTCAGGCAGCACAGATATAAAACACTTTCATCATTGCAGAAAGCTCTTTTGGACAGCGCTGGTTTAGATCAGCATGTCTCAAATTTAACGTTGCATAGGAATCACGTGGGATAAACAGGGTTAAATGCAGACTCAGTTTCGGGAGGTCTGTGGTGTAGCCCGAGACTCTGCATTTCTAGCTCCCCAGGCCTGCAGACCACCCTTCGAGCAGCAAGGGTCTAGAGCTGGATGCCCAGCACGGTGGCCACCAACCACACGTGGCTATGTAGCACCTGACACGTGGTGTATCCAAATTGAGATGTGCCCTAAGTGTAAAACACACAGTGGGCTTCAAAGACTTAGTGCAAAAAAATGTAAAATATCTCGTTAATTCTTTTTAATTGATTGTATGTTGAAATAATATCCTAGACATACTGGGTTGAATAAAATATATTTTCAAAATTAATCTCAGCTGTTTCTTTATACTTTTTCTTTTTAATAAGGCCAGTAGAAAATTCAGAATAACATATGTGGTTCACATCTTTCTATTTGGACGGCAGTGATCTCAGCCCTGAGCGCTACTTGCGAACTATCTCATTTCAGATGTGTAGTTTTAATGCATATCTCTTTAACTCTGCCCATTCTCTTTTCTCCCCTGCCCCTGAATTGTTTCCTGAGCATTTTTTGACTCCAATCAAAGGGTAAAATCCTTGATAAGAGAGGCTGTGTCAGTCTGCCCCCTCTCATCCATCACAGCACAAAATGTCACCTCCACTTGTGTGAACCTGTCTTGCCCTAAAGAAATAGCATCTTGCTTGACCTTCCTTTTTGGGACTCTCCTCTCCCCCATGCTCAGGTCACATGTCTTGAATGGGGCTCACCCTCCTGGTCTCTGTGATTGGTCACGTGCCCCAGGTTTGACCAGTTAAAGCATTCCATCCCCAGATCATTGATTGGCTCAAAGACAACCACGTGACCTGGGCTAGGCCAATGAGATGCAGTCCCTGAACTTTGTTGGACTTGCCAGGAGATTTTGACTGGATTTGAAGCTCGTAAGAGGATATAAACCTGGAAGTGCGGGGCTAGGCTGGTTGAGCCTGAGAATGAAGTCTACTGAGGGGAAAGAGATGAGTCCTTGACACTATCTGAGCCCTGGAGGCAGCCCTCTCAACTGCCTGGCTTCATCTGGCTTTTCGGTTAGATGAGTCACTAAATGCTCTTCCTTTTTATTATTTATGAGAGTTTGAGCTGTGTTTTTGCCATTTGCAACCTAAAGAGTCTCAGAACCAGATACCTAAGAGATGTCTGAGAGGGACTCAGATATTTATGTCTTGGCAAGAAGGGGGTGGAAGACAGATCAAGTCTAAATCTTAGTTGGATCAGGCAACGGCTGGGAAGTGTCTCTGGGCATGGGGGACACTGGAACTGGCAAGGGGTAGAGTCTTTAGTCAACGAGCATCTTTTCCCATCCTGCTTAGAAGTAATGACCACTATTCTTTCTCCCTGTGAACAAAAACAGGCCAGAAGAGAATTGAGCTGACTTGAACTTGGAGTGTTATTTTGAGTCAGAGAATGCTGTCCTCCCTAAGAGAGGCAAGAAGGGTCTGAGGCTGCTGTGTCATAGAGTGTCCCAGAAAGAGATGGGGGGGAGGTGTTAGGGAGAGGACATTCAAGAGGGGACATTAGGGGCTTCCCTGGTGGTGCAGTGGTTGAGGGTCCGCCTGCCGATGCAGGGGACACGGGTTCGTGCCCCGATCCGGGAGGATCCCACATGCCGCGGAGCGGTTGGGCCCGTGAGCCATGGCTGCTGAGCCTGTGCGTCCGGAGCCTGTGCTCCGCGACGGGAGAGGCCACAGCAGTGAGAGGCCCGCGTACTGAGAGGAAAAAAAAAAAAAGAGGGGACATTAGTGAGCAGGACCCGCTACTACCAACCAACCCTGTCCCCTAGACTGTAAACCCCTCTGCCTTAACCTCCTTCTGGAACCTTCTCTGATGGGTGCTGTGTATTTTCCAAAAATGACCATGGCCATATTTCTGACCCCACATGTTCCCACTTATCACAGAGAACCTCACCACCGCCCAAGCAAGAAGTGGAGTCTATTTTCCTGCCCTTCAACCCGTGTGACCTTGTGTTAGCTTCAACAAATAGAATGAGACCAAAATGACACTGTATGATTTCCAAGGCTACATCATATATGGTTTCCACTTGACTCTCTCTCTCAGGACACTCACCCTGGGAACCCAGAAGCCATGTTGTAAGGAAGCTCAGGCTATAATGAGAGGCCATGTATAGGTGTTCTGGCTAACAACCCAAGCCAACAGCCAGCATCAACCTCCAGACAGGTGAGTGAGCCACGTGCCGTGGATTGAATATTTGTGTCCTCTCCAAATTCATATGTTGAAACCCACTCCCAAGGTGATGGTATTTGGAGGTGGGGCCTGTGGGATGTGATTAGGTCATGAGGGTGGATCCCTCATGAATGGGATTAGTGCCCTTATAAGAGAACCCAAGAGAGGTCCCTTCCCCCTCTGCCATGTGAGATTAGATTGAGAAGATAGCCATTTATGAATTAGGAATTAGGAAATCTGATTCCCAGCAGATTTTGGATTTCCTAGCCTCTAGAACTGTGAGAAATAAATTTCTATTGTTTATGAACTACCCAATCTATGGTATTCTGTTACAGCAGCCCCGATAGACTAAGGCAGCACCCTTCAGAGGATTCCAGCCCCAGCCTTCAAGTCTTCTAGCTGATGCAGAATGCAACGGAGATGAGCTGTCCTCAAACTGCAGATTCGTGAGCCAAATACATGCTGTCATTGTTTCAGGCCACTGCATTTAACCAATAGATGTTTGGTATGCAACAATAGATGACCAAAACTGGCACTCCCCATGCTGATTGCAACTAGGTATTTGCTATTTTAAGGAGGAAGGGAGGAAGTGTCAAGTTCATATCCCCTGATCTCATTCATTCATTCAACAACTATTTATTGAACTCTATTCAATAGTAGATGTCTGGACAGGACTAGGACAGGGAAGTTTGCTGTCCTCATTGAAATGATATTCTAGTTGCAGGGAGAGATAGACTGTTTCAGAGTCATTGATGCTACGAGTATGATTAAGCAGAAGTCCATGAAAGTTGCTGGTTTAGGGGTTGTCAGGGAAGGATTCTCTTGGAAGGGGTGACATTTGAACCTGGAGGGTGAGATGGAGCTAGCTGTGAAGACTGGAAGAAAAAGTCTTCTAGACAGAGAAGATGGAGCAAGAACAAAGGTCACGAGGCTGAGAATTCTTGACTTTCCTTGGAGGTTCAAGGTCTAGTTCCATTACTAATTCCCTCTAGGAGAGCCTCAGTTTCCTCATCTAGAAAATGGGCACAGTCTACCCAACTGCCCTGAGCTATTGTGAGGATGGTGAGAACACACTGATGGGAATGCTTGTGGTTAACCCAGTCTTGCCAGGTGTTGTGGGTGCGGGCTACTGGTCGACTGTGAAGTTGGTGTGGGGGTGGGGTGCTCCACAGTTGCTATGGAAACGGCCTCTGGGATGCTCTGGGGTGTGAAGGAAGATGTGAAGACACAAGGAGGGGGCATTCCTCATGAGGAAATGGAGCTTGTGAGGCTTGCCAGGGTAGAACTGAGTGCCTTGATTTTAAATAATAATGCTAGCTTAGAGTGACCCAGTTCTTACAAGGCCCTGGTACTGTTCTGAGCATTTTCCACATATTATATCAGGTTAATTCTTATCACAGGGGAGAGGTTCCACTGCTGTCCCCATTTTCCAGAGGAGATGCCTGAGGCTTACTATGCCCTCTCAGCCCGATATCTCCCCTGACACATTGAACTTGTACATTTAGTTGCTGGCTTAGGTCCTTCCTGTTTTGCAACCTCCTGTGTGTCCGCACCTAACACTTCCTGGCGCAGGTGAAGCCTTAATACATGTCAGCTACTGTTATTAATAATATGCACTTATTTGTAGCAGTTTTCTATCTCCCCCACAAGAGTGCCAGCTCCATGTGGAAAGGGATCTTTGTCTGTTTCACTCATCCCTGTCTACTCAGTGCTTAGCACGGTGCTGGGCGCACAGTAGATGCTCGATGAATACTTGTTGAGCGAGAGATTATCCGCCCTTGGTTGAGTCCTGACTGATCACCGACCGGGGTGAGATCCATGGGCCTGTCCCTTTAAGAACCTTGTCTTCCCTTCCCCTCTCCTCCCCAAAGTTAATTAAGTGCCCTGCCTCTGCAGGGTTAATCCTGTTATCAGCTGCCTGACACGCATTAGCTGTGTGTTTACTATTTGTGGTCTGTATCCCTCCACCTACACTTAAACTGTCCGCCTTATGCATCGTTGTATCCCACAGAGCCTGGCACACAGTAGGTGCTCAATTCATTTGCATGGAATGAATGAGTTGACATCTCCCTTGTTACATACCCAGGCAAGGAGAAGAAGAACCATTACCTGATGTGTCAGACACTGGGAGACAGTGTGATGAGGTGGACCGATCTGCCAGTCCGCAGAGCAAGCCAGGACTGGATTCTTTGTCTGGGAGGGGCGGTGAGTAAATGTCGGCAAAGCCTGCCCCCTAATGCAGGGTTTGGGGACACAGACCCTATTGAGAGGCAGGTATAGACAGAATGGCCTCTGGCGTTCCTTCTTCAAGTCCAGAACATCCGTGTTTGGGAGATGAGGCCACGCAGGAAAGCCTTTCTTTCTGGATGTGACCTTTAAAGCCGGCAGCCTCTGATAGTGTGTGGGGCTTTCTTGGCCATTTTCAGACGTCCTTGGCTCAGCTACGCCATCTCAGTGGCAGCTGCCCCGAGCTCGGACGAGGGCAGGTCTCAATGTCCTCAGTGACTGCTGGAACGCCGAGTGCCCCTGAAGTGGAGGGGGAAGCTGGCCCTGTCTGACTCAGAGCTGGGTAACTCGGCCACCTGGGACCCTGGCCCATCTGGAGCATGGGTGGCCCACTGCCCCCCTTCCTGATGGACACAGCAGCTGTCCTCCTTCTTTACCTGCCCCCCCCACCATCTCGTTTCCCTGTTTGCCCAGCGGCCTCATCCCAAAGGGCAAGTCCTGTGTCCTCGCTGGAGAACGGCTCTGTGACCCGGGTCCACCCAACCCCCGATGGAACGCCCACGTGTCTGCCACCTCCCGGGCAGGTGTTCAGCTGCAATGGGCTTCCACAGAGACCAGCCAAGCCTGAGCGTGTTCCTAAGACACACCAGGGCCAAATCCTGCTCGGTCACCTGTGCCGTGCATGTCCCTGGGCACGCAACCTCGCTGCTCATCTGTCAAGGGGAGTGTCACGGTACCAACGATGTAGGGTTGCTTTGAGGATCTTCCTGGGTCGGGGCCCCTAGAAGTGGAGCCTGGGGCAGGGACGTGATGCAAAAACCTGAACAGGAAAGGACAGGGGAAGGAGCCCAGGCAGGGTATCCCCCCCGCCCCCATTCCCTGGCCTTGATCTCATCCCAAGGGGCAGAGAGGGGCCCTGTCCATTTCCACGGGACTTCGTTTACGGTTCAGTGTGCCCATCCCTCAGCTGCTGCAGCTGCTCCGGCTCTGCATTCACTCCTGCAGCTTTCCCGGGAGGATTGCCCCGGATGATTGGAGCTGCCTTCCCGGAAGTGCCTTGGAATCACGTCAGCCTCCCCAAGACAGCCGGGGTAGCCTGTAGTGAACGACTGACTCACGTGGGTACGAAAGCCCCATCCCCTTGCCTCAAGGTGGGACAGACTCTGCGGTGCAATTTACGATCCAGAGCTCCCCTGGTTATCAGGTTGGGACTAGACGTCACACCTTTGCTTGGCATCTCCCCCTGCCCTGTCCTTCCTCCCCCAGTCCCCTTGAGGTTTCACCTGAGAGCTTTCTCAGTCAGTCACTGGCTCTTTATGAAGCCCCATCACAGGTCTGCTTCGAGAGAACCTGCCTAGTGTTCCCTAAGACAGAGACTTCAGACAAACTCTTGGAAACTCATGGATTGCTGAACCACAAATTGGGTCTAATTACCCTGTTTTGGGCCAAGCATTTCAACTTCCTTCTCAAGAAGCCCTGACAACACTGGAGACTCAGAAACAACAGTCAGATGTTACTGACAATTGCTATGGGGTCTAGGACAGGGCCTGGCAGAGAGTGGAGGATTCAATAAATATTTATTGAGGGAAAGACCGGGATGAATCAACGTTTCTAGTGCTGGGGAGGCAGGGGCTTCTGGAAGGACAGAGTGTGCAGCAGCTTTTCTGGAGCAGATATCCAGGAAGTACACAAGCTCAGGGACAGGCTGGGAGTATTGAAACGCGGGTCAGGTGCTCAGATCTTCAGAGGTTCAGCAGAGGCTTAGCCTAAGAGGCGGCAAGGTCCCAGAGGAGAGCCCAGACCGGGAAGGGAGTCGTGATCACAGCAAAGATTATAAGAGCTTGTCAAACAGAAAGCCCTCCTGGCAGATGGTCAGCTGGCTCCCAGGGCCCAGACGTGGGAAGGAAAGTCCTTTCCCATTAGGAATCCCAGAGGCCTTGAGACCACTGGAGCAAATCATGCCTTCCTGAGCTAACAACAACAGCTATAACAATAATAATAACGACAAAGCATTTAGCAATTACCGTATCCAACCCTCGCATGTATGGGGTTTGTGCTTCATAATAACCCCTGCAAGGGACACACTATCATTCCCATTTCACAGAGGAGGAAAATAAGGCTCAGAGAGTGGAAATGACGTGCCCAAGGTCACACTGGCGGCAGGTGGTAGAGACATCACAGAAGCCATCCCAAGTGGCACTGACATCACAGCCTCTACACCGTCGGCAGGTGCTGAATTTAGAAGGATGGTGAGGAATGGGTTGGGGAAACTGAGGCATAAAAATGATTAAAGATGTTGTAAGATCAGAATATATCTCCGGATGGATGGATACAGAAGAGACCAATAATAGTGGTTGCCATGAGTCGGAAGTAGAAGGGAGATTTTTACTACACACATTTTACACTTGTAGACTGTTGAACCATGGTGCAGTAGATGACAAAACCGGCCCCTCTGCGTTCATCCCTCCCCCCATTCACACCTTCTGCCATGTGATTTTGTAGTCCTCGTCCACTGTGATTCTGGGTTCATTCACACTACTTGTTTGACTAATGGGATATTAGTAAATATGACACAAGCAGAGCCCTAAGAATCACTAGCCCGATTGGGCTCACCCTGATTTTGCCCAGAGCCATGAGGACAGGCCCTGGCTAACTTGCTGGAGGATGAGAGCCGTGTGGGGCACAGCTGAGTCACTATTTATTCCCAGATCAGCTGACAGCCAGCCGAGGCCCAGACGTGTAGATGAGCCCAGTCAGGATTAGCAGAGCCGCCTGGATACTGACCCCCACACTGAGGTTTTGTGATGGTTTGTTACGCAGCATTATTGTGGTCATTGATAGCTGTTACACATGGAGGTGCATTGCCTCTTCTGAGATGAAAAAAATACAATTTAAAGTTTAAATTTATACATAGTTCCTGCCCTGTATGAGACCCTGAAATATAAGGGTTCTCCTGCTCCCCTCAAATGTACCTTTTCCATTCTGACTTTGAGGCTTGTATTTAAGCCTCAGAATCAAACTCACTTGACTGTTCCTCTAAACGCCACCTCCTCCAGGAAGCCCTCCTTACCTCCACAGCCCTCGGCATGGCTGCCAGGCTGCTCCTTCTAAAACATAGTATTATTAGAGAGAGCAGTGAACGTACGGTTAGTGCTGACCACAGCCAGGCACTGCGCTAAACACGCTACGAACGCCATCTCATTTAATCATCATTATACCCTGTAAGGTAGGTGCTCCTATCATTATCCACAAGTTATAGCTTGGAGACTGAGACCCAGAGAGAGGGAGTCAGTCGCTCAAGGTCACACAGCACGCAAACCCCAGAACTAAGATTCAACCACACAGCTGCCCAGCTGTGCCCCTCACACCCACCCTATTGGGCAGCCCATCTCCAAGCTGCAGGAAACTGTCCTCCTTTTATTATCTCTGCTTTGCCAGCTGGAAGGGGAGCCTAATGCTCTCATCGGTCAGTCTGGGCGTGAGTAGCACATATTCCAGTCTCATCCTCAGAACAGTCGCGAGAGGCAGGGACGTGGGGAAAACTGAGGACCACTTTTAATGAATAAACTGACCTGACTGGGGTCACATGGCTAGTTAAGCACAGAGTGGGGACTAGAGCTTGGAGTCTCTGCATTCTGGGTCCAGGGCTCAGCAGTCACACACTGCACAGTGTGAAGGTCCTTATACGTATCCACACTTCCCCCTTCTGTGTCTTTGCTCATCATCTCCCCTCCTCCTGGGGTCCTCTTTCCTCCAGAGGGCACAATCAGAGATTTGAGGTCAAGCATTCTTGGGGAAGCCTGGGATATGTTTCCTCCCTCCCTCCCTCCCTCTTTCCAAAATTTATTCAACAAAAATGTATTGTGCACCCACCCATTCAACGCCAGGTGCTCTGCTTGACTCTGGAGATATGGTGGGAGAGAAACAGACAGGGACCTTGGCCTTGATCTTATGGGACAGCAGGGAAGACAGGAACTTAACAAATTGTTCAGACAATTAACTCGTTACAGTTGGGGGACGGGCTAGTGAAAACACGAAATGTGTCAGACATAAGGCAGAGTCTGAGTTTAGCCCTGAAACTGGCTGGGTTGCCTTGGGTTGGTTAGCTGATCTCTCTGTGTCTTGGTTTCCTCATTTGGGGACCGTGAGAGTTAAAACGAGGTGACCGAAAGCATTTAGCAGAGAACTGGCCCCTGGTAGGCGCTCACGATTATTGTTACTGCAGCTGTTGCTGTTATCTCTGGACCCCGGCTGCCCCTTGACGGGAAGCTCCCACCCGCGTGGCCGTCTTATCTGGGACGAGGGCTGGCTTCAGTGGCCCTTCTCTAACCTTGTGAATCTTAACCCATCTTTAATGCCGCTGGAAGAAGGAGCTTTGAACAGGAACCAGTTCCGGCTGCTCCTGCTGTCCAGCGGCCAATCCTGGTCTTTCAAGGGCGTGACGAGTCTTCCAAATTCGCTCCAGGAACCTAATGCGATTGTCTCGCTTCTGCAGCTCTGCTGAGAAGCCTCAGCCTGGGACTTCAGGCTGGGTTTCCAGATGCCCCTAGAGCGGGGGTGGGGGTGGGGTGGGGGGAGGCCCCAGGGGATGCTTACGGGAGACCAGCAGGCTAAGGAACTGAGTCTGGAGAGAGCAGAGCCAGGGTGGAGGAGACCACGAGGGAGCATCTCCTATGTGCTTGGCAGGACCCGCCCAGGAAGAGACCCTTCCTCAGTGTTAACGGAGTCATGTAGACATAGTCGCCTTTGATGACCAGAACTTGGGGCAGGGAGTCCCGATGCCTAGGTTCAATCCTACACTGAGTCGGTGCCCTTAGGACTAGCACCCACTAGGTCTCAGTTTTCCCCATCTATAAATTGTGTGTCTCTTTTATAAGGCATGTAGTTCTGTGTTGGAGAGCTGACGCTCTGGATCTGGACTGCCTGGCTTTCCATTATTTAATGTCTGTGTGCCCTTGGGCCGGTTGCTTAACCTCTCTGTGCAGGTTCTGAGACCATAAAATATTGATAGGCGTAAAACCTGGCTCTGTGGCCTCCCAGCTGGATGACCTCAAGCAAGTCGCCTCACCTCTCTGAGCCTCCGTGACCTCCTTTGTGAATCAGGATCAAAGAGAACACCTAACGCCTGCTTTATGGGGTTGTCGCGAGCATTAAATGGGATGACGCTTGGCATGGGATAATCATGTTAGTGTGGACGAACTCCCGCTATTATCTTTTCCTCCAATCTGTCCTGGTCTCTCTTCCTCCTGCCTACTTCCCTCCCTCCACAATCAAAACTTGGGCATCCACCATGACTCAGGCACTTTCCTTGGCACGGTGCATCTCTAGAATTATTTTAAGAATCAAATGTACCAAATGGGAAAGAGCTTTGCAATGTCAAGGCTGATCTGTCATGGAAAAGAAGGGGTCATAAATTCACGCGGTGGCTTGTGGTGACTTCTTTTTCAGCTCACTCACATCTAGCGTCATTACTTTAGAGCCCTGACTAGGATTTCTATCCTATGGGGCTGTAGTGACATTGATATTCACCAACCTCAGTTACTTGTGTATCACCATCATAATTATTATGATTTACCATAGTCAAATACCCCATAAAACGATGCTTTAGATCATATTTTGTTCTGAATCCCACATTTTTAAAAAATTTAAATACAACCTTAACCTACTGTTCATGAAACCAAAAGTTTGATGGGCTGGGACACATTCAACTAAACACTTTGCTATTATGTGAAATAATATCCATCCCCACCCCCCAAAAAAGGGCATCCTCATGGGTACCATATCCTAACAGTATCTAATACCAGACATTATCCTCTCACCATTCAGCTAAGTAGAAAACCCTTTGATTCATTGCTTCGTGTTTATTAAGTGCTATCTCCTTTCCCCAAGCCTAGGGCTGGCTGTCCTGTGTGGCTGTAGTGACATTAATCTGATGGTGCTAACTTCAGTTACTTGTGTATCACCCTCATAATCATCATTATTATTCTTTATTTGCCATAGCCACACGCCAAATACAACTATTACTCATTCTGTTTTGGATCGTTCTTTTTTCTCCCCCCGCTCCGCCTTAAATGTAGCCTCAACCTAAGTAACATTATTTATGAAATCATGAATTCAGTGGGCTGGTTATGTATTTCTTTCTCGCACACATGAAAGTGAACACTTAGCTGTAAAATAATAAAATGTTTGCTCATCGGCCGCCCCAAAGTGCCTCTAAGTATGCCATTTACTAACGGTGAGCTGCTGTCCCATGCATTACTCTGTTTCCATTTAGCAAATTAGGAAATTCTTGGATTTATGGCTTCCTATTTACTGAGTGTGACCCCCTTTTTCCAAGTCTTGAGATCTATAAAGGCAGAAGGAGGTCAAAGCTCTGGTCTGGGGTGACATGGCAAACCCTGGAACTCAGGAGTCCTGGTCCTTGGAGACCTCCCTGTGGCCACGGGATCCCCAGCCTTATTCTGACCTGCTTTGGGCTCATTCAAAGCACTGTACAGCCCCCCTGCTTTCCCATCCTTATCTTTCTCCTCCCTGGCACTCAAAGGGTTAACATCCATCTCCCACTCTTCTTGACACATCCCACCCTGTGTTCTCCTGGATAATCACTAGCTTCCCTTGAGCAATGACCTTGCCCACCACCATGGGGGTTATCAAGAGACAGATATAAACACCTCAAAGTTCCCAGCTAGTTCCCTTAATTGGCACCTTTCTGTTCTGCTTTAAATTAATCAAAGCCAGTCCGATATTAATACTGTAGGGGGAATTAAAATCATGCAACACATTAAAGATGTAATTTAAAATTAATAACTCATAATTATTTATCATGGCGTATCAGTAGAGCTATGAATTTTCCCTTCTAACCCAGCGCACATCCTACTGCCTTTGCTTTTAATAGCATCTGGACCATTACTGTGCCCAACCTTGGTTCTTGCAGACACCCAACGTAAGAGACGTAATTCATTTAATTTAATTTTGGGGGGCTTAATTGTGGTAAATCACTACTTAAGAAAAGACATCTATTTGAAAGGATAAATTGGGATAATTTAATAAAAGCTGGAGTGAAGAAACCCAAGGACTTAATCATGCACTACGGGTTTTGATCAGAGAAGCCCCCTAATTGTTCGATTTATTGAGATATGCGAAATTCAGTTTCAAAGTCTTTAAAACAATGGTACCATTCAAAAGATTTAACAAACAATGGCAACAACCCACATGCCCATCAATATGGGATCAAAGAAATAAACCATGGTCCATCCATCCAATGGAGTATTATGCAGTCATATAAAAGAATACGGATGAATTATATGTATTGATATGGAAGTATTGCCGGGACATATTAAGTAAAAAAAAATGTTAGAACAGTGTATAGCATGCTATTGTGACAAAAATAAACTATATATATGCAATTATGTATATATAGAGAGTATCCCTGGAAAGAATTGTAAGAAACTGGTATCATTGATTGCCTCTGGGGACAAGATTGGGTAGTTGGGGAACAAGGGAACGAGGAAAAGCTTTCATTCTTTTTTTTTTTTTTTTTTTTGCGATACGCGGGCCTCTCACTGTTGTGGCCTCTCCCGTTGCGGAGCACAGGCTCCGGACGCACAGGCTCAGCGGCCATGGCTCACGGGCCCAGCCGCTCCGCGGCATGTGGGATCTTCCCGGACTGGGGCACGAACCCGCATCCCCTGCATCGGCAGACGGACTCTCAACCACTGCGCCACCAGGGAAGCCCCAAAGCTTTCATTCTTTGTACACTTTTGTGGCTTTGGAATTTTGTACCATGTGCAAGTACTACCAATTCAAACAGATGAAAAATTAAAATTGTAACAGTAGGAAAGATTTACCAACTTGGGTCTTGCAGACCTCACACGCTCTCACTCTCCTTTCAAAACACTTCACTGTGCTCCATGCAGCATCTCTATTTATGGTAATAATTGCTATCATGCATCGTGTCCTCTCTGGACTGGTCACTATGCAGACTTCATCCCGCTTGGTGCTCACATCAACCTGGTGAGACAGGTCTTATTAACCCCTTTGTCTCCAACATTTATTTTTTTTATAAGCTGAGACTTTTTTTAAAGTTAATTAATTATTTACTTGTTTGGTTGCACTGGGTCTTAGTTGCAGCAGGCAGGCTCCTTAGCTGCGGCACGCGAGCTGCTTAGTTGTGGCATGTGAACTCTTAGTTGCGGCATGCATGTGGAATCTAGTTCTCCGATCAGGGATCGAACCCGGGTCCCCTGCATTGCGAGCGCGGATTCTTACCCACTGTGCCACCAGGGAAGTCCCTGTCTCCAACATTTCATTATGAAGTTTCAAACCTAAAGGTGAAAGAATTTTTCAGTGAACACCCACATTACTTTTTCCAGAGCATTTATCACCATCTGACATATTAGATAGTTTTCTTATTTTTCCCTTGCTTCCTGCTCTACAAGGAGAGGAATTTTTTTCAGGTATAATATATATATTCAGATTATTTTCCATTATAGGTTATTATAAGACATTGACTATAGTTCCCTGTATCTGTTAATAAAGAAAAAAAAGTCTATATAATATTGCAACCCATACTGTTAATCCCGTACTCCTAATTTATCCCCTCCATCTTCCTCCTTGGTAACCATATGTTTGTTTTCTAACTCTGTGAGTCTGTTTCTGTTTTGTATATAGATTTATTTGTATTATTTTTAGATTCCATATATAAGACGTATCATATAATATTTGTCTTTATCTGACTTACTTCACTTAGTATGATATTCTCTAGGTCCATCCATGTTGCTGCAAAAGACAATATTTCATTCTTTTTCATGGCTGAGTAATAGTCCATTGTGTGTGTGTGTGTGTGTGTGTGTGTGTGTGTGTGTATTTCACATCTTCTAAAACCAATAGTCTGTTGATGGGCACTTGGGTTGTTTCCATGTCTTGGCTATTGTAAATAGTGCTGCTATGAACATTGGGGTCCATGTATCTTTTCAAACTCGAGTTTTCATCTTTTCCAGATATACACACAGGAGTAGGGTTGCTGGGTCATATGGTAGCTGCCTTTTAAATTTTTTTGAGGAACCTCTATACTGTTCTCCATAGCGGCTGCACCAATTTACATTCCCACCAACAGTGTAGGAGGGTCCTCTTTCCTCCACACTCTCAAGGAAAGGGGATCTTCATCTCTGTGGCTCACAGCTGTATGCCAGGACCTAGAACAGTGCTGGCATAGTAGGTGCTCACTAAATGTTAGCTGAATGAATCACCCAGTGATTCAAACTTAGGCATCAAGCCTGGCACACACGTGGTGCCCAGACAATCCTTAGGACATAAATGACTGACCCAGCCTGCCCACGACTGGGTGCTGGCTTGTGTCTCTCCAGAGCCTCAGGGGTGTCTGTGCCAAACAGCCAGGGTCCCTGCAGCCTGATGGGGCAGCTGGAGGCTATGCTGGCTCTTAAGTAAAACCAACACGCTCAGCCCCTCTCAATGTCTGTTGACTGCGGCCAGAGGTGGAGGAATCAATATAAAGATTGACTTTGGAGGAAAGGAAAAGAAGAAAAGCCCTTCTCTACTTCGTCGAGGAGGCAGCCCCAGAAAGGACAGGTGGAGGGGCTGACCAGCAGTGTCACAAGCAGCGCACGCTGATCTCTGCATTCCTGCCTCGCGCTCTGCTCCGTGAGCCGTTTGTATAGATTCCCTTTCCCAGGCGTCATTCATAGAGATGCTCGGCTCCGGACACCCTGAAAGTTCCCCCCAGACCACACTTTCTCTGCTCAGAGTATTTATCGCAGGCAGGAAGATGCCACGTCACTCAACGGGTCTGCCAGTGTCTGACACCAGTGTCTGGATGCTGGGAAGATAGCGGTCAAGACCGACAAAAATCTCTGCTTTCATGGAACTGACGCTCTAGGGAAGGAGACAGATAGTGAACAAGATAAATAAATAAACTGTGTAATGTGTTATGGTGGTAAATGTCAAGGAGAAAAACAAGTCAGGGACAGGATAAGAGACGGTGGGTGCAGGGTTGCAATATTATATACTGACATTTTTTTTCTTTATTTTTTTGGCCGCGTTGGGTCTTAGTTGCGGCACACAGGATCTTTGTTGAGGCATGCAGGATCTTTTTTGTTGCGGTGCCTGGGCTCTTCATTGCGGCGTGTGGGCTTCTCTCTAGTTGTGGCGTGCGGGTTTTCTCCCTCTAGTTGTGGCGCGTGGGCTCCAGGGCATGTGGGCTCTGTAGTTTGTGGCATGCAGGCTCTCTCGTTGAGGCGCGTAAGCTCAGTAGTTGTGGTGCGTGGGCTCAATTGTCCCGTGGCATGTAGGATCTTAGTTCCCCGACCAGGGATCGAACCTGCGTCCCCTGCATTGGAAGGTGGATTCTTTACCGCTGGACCACCGGGGAAGTCCCCTGTATATTAACATTTGATGAAGGAGCAAACCATGTGCTTATGTGGAGAAGGAGTGTGCCAGGAAGATGGAAGAGCCCGTGCAAAGTCCCTGAGGTAGGACTATACTTGGAGAGTTTGAAGAATATAGAGGGGGCTGCATTGTTGGAGTGAGTGAGCAAGGGGAAAGTGAGTGGGAGGTGAGGTCAGAGAGGTAATGTGGGGGTGTATGTGTGAAACCACTCTAATTGTTGATATTTTCTGATTGAGATGGGAAGCCATTGGAAGACCTTGAGCAGGGAATTGCATGGTGGCTTCCATGCTATCGGACGAAGAGAGTGGCAAAGGCAGAAGCAGGGAGGCAAGTTAATTAGGAGATGGTTGTGTTGGTGGCTTGACTAGGGATGTAGCAGCGGACGGTGTGGACTCTCATTCATGAATTCACTCCCAAACTCTTTCATTTAGAACTCATTCTCTTTGCTTAAAACATCTTACGAAAAGAAACATAATAACTTGTGGCTGGAAAATTCCAAGAGGGTAGGACCTCCTATTCCACCTTCTTCTGCAGCTTTGACCTCATCTTTCTTGGAACGTGACAGCTGTCCACACAAACTTCCTGTCCAGGCCACCGTGTCTTTCCACCCGAGCCACCATTTTCTCCTGCTTGTTCCTTGCTTCTCGAACTTACATCTACCCTATAATGCCCGGGTGATTCCACCGAGTGCCCTGGTGCCACCAGCCCTGTCATTGGAGGGGCAGAAGATTTGGAGGCTGGATGGGATGGGAACTTTTCTTTTCCACAGGAAGCCTGCATGATGTGGTGGCCAAGGGCAGCGACTCTGGAGTCAAGTCCCCACCCTGCCTCTTCCAGGCTGTGTGCCCTTGGGCATATGAAGGACCTTCTCTGAGCCCCGTAGCTCTCTTCTGCAGAATGGGCATAAAAAGAGTACCCCCTTCCAGGGTGGATCCAAGTTTGGAGGAGCCTGAAACTTACACAATTTTGGAGGATCTAATTAAGAAAAAATTTAATTATGAATAAAAAATTACCTACAGAAGTGAATTTTTTTTTAAAAGGAGCCCGTGCAAGTAAGAAGCCCTGAAGATTCGGCTTCAGAAGTGCCTCGGTAAATCCGCCTTGGAGGATTATATGAGACGATGCTCATAAATTCTTTAGCTCGGGGCTGGGCACACGGTTCTGGACAATTCGTGCGAAACGTTGAGGATGAGAAAATAATCATAATAACAACAATGACTATTAGTGTGGAGTTTGCATAATTGTCTGAGCAGTAGACCCTTGGGCCATGGGTTCAAATCCTGACCCTACCACCAGCATGCACGGGAGGACATGGAGAAGTGGCTCGTCCTCTCTGTTTGACCTCTTGTTCCATGTGCAGGGGGTTAGACCAGAATAGCAGAGACCCAGGGGTCCTCCCCTCCAGCCTTCCCAGCCCCCCTCCCTCCTCCAGCATCCCTGTAAGGGGGGGAGGGGAGGGGGGAGGGGAGAGGAGCCCGAGGTCTGGCCCACAGACCTTGCTGACCCTGGCTGCTGCTAGTTCTGCCTTCTCCGGGTTAGTGGGAGGAAACGGATTAAGGGCTTGCTGGGAAAAGTTTTGCCAGGATAACAAGAGCCCCTTGGAGGGCCAAGGTCCTCACATGCTCACTGCTGTAAGGGGAATTGGCAGAAGGAGGGAGGAGGTGGGAAAGGAGCTGGAGGCTGGTGGGGGAGAGGGAGGAGAAGGGCAAGAGGTTGAGGGGGAGATGGGGGAAAGAGTGGGGGAGGGGGAGGAGGAGCAGGAAGGGGAAGACAAGGAGAAGGGGGAGGGGGAGGGGGAGGGGAGGAGGGGGAGGGGAGAAGTGGGGAGAGGAGGAGGGGAGGGAGGGGGAGGGGAGGAGGGGAGGGGAGGAGGGGGAGGGGAGAAGTAGGGAGGGGAGAGGGGGGAGGGACAAGGGGAGACAGGGCAATTCTCTGCTTGGTAGAGAAAGCCTGTCAATGGCAAATGTTGGATTTCCCAAGCACACCCATTCCGGGAAGGACAGATAATGTACACACGGAGAGACTATCGTATAAATGTCAAGTGACACACTCCTCAAAGACCCCACCGCACCTTGTGGCCCAGGGACACCGAGTTAGAAACCGCAGGTGTGACCTGCAACTTCCTTTTACAGATGCACAGACTGACGACAGAGACAGGGCAGAGGTAATGTCCGTATTCTTATAAGATATAACCATTCTTGCCTCAGCTAATTGAGTGCTTACTATATGGTTGGCGCTTTATTTTCAAAAACTAACGCCTTCTGTTTATTTAGGTGTTTGTGGGCTCTTTTTTTTTTTTTTTTTGGCTGCTTTGGGTCTTCGTTGCTGCGCGCCGACTTTCCCCAGTTGCAGCGAGCGGGGGCCACTCTTCAATGAGGTGCACAGGCTTCTCATTGTGGTGGCTTCTTTTGTTGCAGAGCACGGGCTCTAGGCGTGTGGGCTTCAGTAGTTGTGGCTCGCGGGGTCAGTTGCTCCACAGCAGGTGGGATCTTCCCGGGCCAGGGATCCAACTTGTGTCCCCTGCATTGGCAGGCAGATTCTTAACCACTGTGCCACCAGGGAAGCCCATGATTTGCGGGCTCGTGTGTTTCTCATATGTCTGAGGTATATGGATCTGTCCCTCTGTCTGCTGAGGAAGCTGAAGTTGGCACGTGTGCTGGCTGGAGCAGCCCCTCAGCACCTAATGCGTCATATCTCACTTAATCCTGACAACAAATCCATAGTAATAAGAACGTCTGGCATCCAGTTCATTCTTGCTGCCTACCTGGCACTGTACTAGTTGCTTCCTGTGACTGACTTCATTTAATCCTTACAATAATTCCATGAGGTATCAGCAAGCTTTGCTGTTCCCATTTTGCAGAGGAGAAGACAGAGGTTCAGGGATGAACTGACTTGCCCAAGGCCGCCCAGCGTGTAAGTGACAGAGCCAGTGCAGGAACCCAGGTCTGTCTGACTCTAGTGCAGTTAGTCAAGTGTCATATCCAAACGTGGGAGGATGGCTGGGTAGGTTCTTTAGAACAAGAGGTAGATATCAACTACGGCATGCAGAATTTAAGTCAGCTTTAGAAAGGACTTCCTGGCAATCTCATGAGCCTGAGGGGAGTTTCAGAGGTATCCCTGAAAGAATCAGACTTTCCTCTCTGTCCTTGCTTGGAGGCAGAGGGGTGGCCCCCATGACCTCTTGAAGTCACTTCCAGCCTGGATTGAACTTAGAGGACCATGAGTCTCCCTCTGCCTCTCAGAGCTCGGATTCGTTTGCCAGGACTGCTGTAGCCAAGTGCCACAAATTAGTTGACTTAAAACTTACAGCTCTGGAGGCTGGACGTCCAAGATCAAGGTGTCGGCAGAGCCAGCCCTTTCTGAGGCTACGAAGGAGAATCTGTTCCTTGTCTACCTCCTGGCTTCTGGTGGTTTGCTGGCGATCTTTGGTGTCCTTGGCTTCTAGGCACATCAACTTGACCTCTGTCTTTGTGTCCGCATGGCATTCTCCCTGTGTGCGTGGCTACACCCCAACTTTCCCTTCTTATAAGGACACCAGTCATATTAGACTAGCACCCATCCTAGTGACCTCATCTTGACTAATTACATCTACAACAACCCTATTTCCAAGTAAGGTCACACTCGGAGGTTCTGGGTGTTAGGACTCCAACATATGAATTGGGGGTGGGGGGGACACAGTTCAGCCCATAACAGAGCTCCATCAGGGTCCTGCTTTCCTCCTAGGCCCAGGCTCCAGGCTGGCCTGTCCCGTCCCCTGAGGCCACACATCTCTCTATGCCCATTCAAGCCATCATGGGTCTCTTTCTTCCCTGCTCCCCTCTCTCTCCTCGCTCTCTCAGGACGCTGCCCACCCCTCAGGACACTTGATGCCCAGACCAAGGGGAGGTGGGGGGGGGTGGAGCAGGGTCGGGGGTAGGGAGAGCCAGGAGAAGTCTGGGATGCACTTTTATGAAAGGTGGTCAGGGTGGCATCAGAGAGGGAATAGGATTTCAGCAAAGACTTGGAAAAGGTGAGAGCTTGCTATGAGGCTCTCCAGGCAAAGAATGTTCCGGGCAGAGGGAAACAGACAGTGCAAAGGCCCTGAGGTGGGGTCCAGGAGCAGAGGCAGCCAGTGGCTGGAGTGGAGTGAGGGAGGGAAGGAGAAGTAGGTAGTAGGGGCTGAGGGTGGCCAGAGGGGCCGACGGCAGGTCACACCTCCCCTTGTGGGCCATGGGGAGGACTTTGGCTATTTCTCTGAGTGAGATGAGAGGCACGGAGGGTTTTGAGCAGAGGAGGGATGCGATCTGACTCAGTAGGTTTAGCAGGGTACCTCTGGTGGCCGTGGGGAGAACAGACCGTAGGAAGGCAGGGTGGAAGCAGGAGACTGGACAGGAGGCTCTTGCACTAGTCCAAGCATGAGATGATGGTGGCTTGGACCACAGGGGTTGCAGTGAAGGGTGGTGGGTGGGATTGGGTCTGTTCTGGATGTTTCAGTCACACGCTCATTCTTTCACTCATTTATTCCGTTATTCATAATAAATATTTGTGAAGATCCCCCTCTGTGCCAGACGCTCGGGATACTAAACATTAAGCAAAACAGACCCAGACCCCTGTGCAAATGGAGTGTAAGTGTAGCAGAGAGACAGATATTCATCCAACAAGCATAAAAGAATGCGGTGCTGCACGCAGCAGGAAGACTCTGAGAGAGACTGTCACGGCCACATGCCCCAGCCTGGGGACCTTCTCCTTCAAGGTACCTGGAGGGGATGTGACTGGCTGAAGGTCACACAGCACGTCCCAGGCAGAGCTAGGAAAAGGACCCAGCCTACCTCTCCCCCTCCCTGGGTTTACCAGAAGGTGGATGTCAACCACCCATCACCACTTCTCCAAGCCCGGGCCTCCCCAGATGTAGCCAGCCGTGGTTTATGACCCCCAGAAGCCCCTGCGAAGTGTCTTGGCGGCGAGACCCTGGGCCACAGGAGATGGACTCGCCCCGCTTGGGCCCAGGCGGCTGCAGATCGATTGTGTGCGCGCCGCCCTGATACTCCGTCTCATTAGGCCCTCGTTTTCATCTCCCGGCTTCCTGGCAGCCTTCAAATTATCCCATAAAATTTATTTACTATTTCATGAATACATGAGCAGCAGGCAGGCACAAGCTTTTTATATATTTACACTGTATATATTTCACGGGAGACTTATAGCTGTCTCTAAGGCAGAGAAGGGGAGACAGGGAGAGAGCAAGCAGACGGAGGCGGCAGCTGGTGGCAGAGGGAGGGAGGCGGCAGGGAGGCACACGGAGGCTGGGCAAGGATGAGGTCACGCCGGGCCACGCCGGGCCACGCCGCGCTGGCCTGAGGCTGGGGCGAGGGAGGGAGGGGAGCTCCACTCTGGGACACTCATCCTGCGGAAGTGGAGGCAGGGCAAGGGGCTTGGGGTGTGAGAATGGGGTTGACACTGATGCTCTGGTCAGTGGTTCTGGGGTGTGAGACTCCAGCTTTGGCACATCCATGGTTACTTATGACCGCAGGGCAATTCTGACCCTAGTCAAGGGCTGGACCCTCATCCTGGCCCCAGGTTAAGCCCTGACTCTTGCTCCAGACTGAGTCCTGATCCTGCTTGTAAACTGAGCCCTGATCCGAGTCACAGACTGAGCCCTGATCCTGGTTGTAAACTGAGCCCTGATCCCAGTCACAGACTGAGCCCTGATCCCTGCCACAGCCTGAGCTCTTTTCATAGCCTGAGCCCTGAACACAGTCACAGATTATTCCCTACCCCAGTCACAAACAGAGCTTTGATCCTGCCCAAAGATGGACTGCTGATCTCAATCCCAGACTAAACCCCAACTCTAGAACCAGACTGAGCCCTAACACTGGCCCTATACTGAACCCTGATCCCAACCATAGGCCGAGCCCCACCCCCAGCCTTACACGGCTCCTCCCCCTGGCCTGCATCTCACAGTCTCTCCCATGCACACGAGGAGCAAACGAAAAGCTCACAGCGGCAGCCACAGGCCCTTCCTCCTCCCTGTGGTCTGTGCCGTGATCACCAGTGGGGATCATAGTGTCACCTGACTGATACAACCAGAACCCTCTTCTCCTCTGAAGGCAGCCACTCTGGGTCCTGCCCACTCCTAGTCACCAAGATTTCGTCCCGCAGCAGGGCCCCAGGGCCCAGAAGCCGCGGCCAGGTGAACAGAACGTGGATCGGCATATGAGGAAACCCCTCACAGGGCGCCAGGCCCACGGTAGGCTCTCAATAAACGCCTGGTGAACTGAAAAATATGGGCTTTTCCCTCTGCTTCTGCCTCGGTCTTCTAGAAAATTCTCGTCATTCTGACACAGTAAGATGCCAGTTCAGGACCCCTAAAGGACAGAGGCTGTGCCCAGGGGTTACTCTGGAGTGGAATCCTGACTCCAGAATCAGTACTGTGACCCTGGGAGAGTCCTCCCACTTTTAGTGCTCAAATTACCCATCCGGGGACCGGGAAGAGAAATCCAAGCCTGTGTGTGTCTCTCTTGCTAGCTCCTCGAGAGATCTGGCTGGTCAGAGGCTCCAAATGCCAACCCACTGTTCCCATTCACTATCATCCGTTATTTACCCACTTATTTATCATCATCGTTGCTGACGTTTATTGAGCACTTACTATGTTCCAGGGCCAGTGCCTTTACTCATTTTAATCTTCATAGTAACTCTGTAAGGTCAATTCCCACTCTTTCATCTCTCCATGAGTTTATTTATTGACTATCCATCTAGTGATCTCATGTATCTCTCCCTCTCCCCATCCTTCCTTCCTTCCATCCTTCTTCCTTCCTTCCTTCCTTCAAGAGGCCGTCCAGTGCAGTGATTAGGAGCATGGGCTCTGGGTCCAGACTGGCTGTTCAAATTCTAGCTCATCCCTTACTAACTGAACGATGTGGGGCAAGGTAAGTAATGCATCTGTTCAATGGAAACAGTAGAAGTTCTTCCCTCTAAGAATTGGTGCAAAGATGAACTAGTTAACAGATGCAAACAGTTGCTTAGAATAATGTTTGGCAAGAGTGAGCGGTTAGGGGCTTCCCTGGTGGCGCAGTGGTTGAGAGTCTGCCTGCCGATGCAGGGAACACGGGTTCGTGCCCCGGTCCGGGAAGATCCCACATGCCGCGGAGCGGCTGGGCCCGTGAGCCATGGCCGCTGAGCCTGCGCGTCCGGAGCCTGTGCTCCGCAACGGGAGAAGCCACAACAGTGAGAGGCCCACGTACCGCAAAAAAAAAAAAAAAAAAAGAGTGAACGGTTAGTAAATGCTGGCTGTGATTATTCATAGAGCCAGTGACTTACCCACATGCACCAAGCCCCTTCTTTGTGCCGGATACCAGGCTTTTAGTGATGAACAAGACACAGGATGGTAAATACCAACAATGACCATTGGCGTGGTCACTGTGTGCAAGACACTTTATACTTATTATTTATGTCCTCTCAAAAGCCCCATGAGATGGGCACTATTGTTATCACCATTTTACAAAGGAGTGAACTGAGACCCAGAGAGGGTAAGTGACTTTCCTGAGGACACACAGCTCATAGGTGGTGAAGCCTAAATTAGAACCCAAGAGGTCCAGCTGTTGAGCTTGTGTGCCTAACCATTGGGGAACACGTCCACCTTGCTATCACATGCATTCAAAGTGAGCAGTGCTTTCTGAGAGGGTGTGCGAAGAACTATGGATGGGAGAATGAGCAATGGACTCTGCCCGGGCCAGGGTGGGAGTGAGGTCCATTGAGCCGGACCACCCAACAGAATCTTCTGGACTCCCTTCATAAACAGCCAACCCCTAGGGATCTCTCCTGACCTCCATGCTTTCCTTGTGGAGCCCTTACTCTTTCCTACCCTCCCAGGGAAGTGGTGAGTAAGCACACCATGGGAGCAGAGACTATAAGAACAGTCCCCTCCCAGCCTCCCCCTTGCAGAGCAGTGCTCTGTAATTGCACAGAGCTGAAAGCAGAGGCAACGTCGGGCCGGCTCGCCGACACATGCAAAGCCTGGGCTCCAAGGCACCCACTTCATCGTAGCTTCTTTGTCCGGACCATGTAGCATTTATTATTAATGGTAATAATAATTATAATTGCTTATTGATCTCCCCCAATGCACCCAGCGCTCTACCCAGTACTGAATTCGGGTCACTGCCCAGCAGACTCACAAATCCATGCCCAGTGCGATGCATCGCATGGTGTTGGTGTTCAACAGACGTCCAATAATGTGACCACGTCCGCATGTCGAGTCCCTGCCTGCCACGTCCAGCCGTGCACACTTATCTGGTTCATGGCTAAGCAGATAGCCTCTACTTCGGCCACACGGAACCAGTCTCTGACCCAGAGGCATTTATTATTTGCTTTATATTTTTAGCATTTGCCATGGACCACGAAAATGCTCTCCTGGAATAGAAGAAAAATAAAAGGAGGACACTCTGGTCTTCAAGGATTATCTAGGACTGAATTTCTTAACCTTTAACATGCACTCGCCTCACTGCACGCTGTTTGTTGAAATGCCTCAAAGGACAGTGGGCAAGGCAGGGATGATTATCCCTCCCATTTCACAGATGAGGACACTGAGGCCTGTGAAGGTTTGATTTATTCAGGCGTCCACTCAACAAGCATATGCTGGGTGCCTGCTGTGCACCCGACGTTGTGTTAAGAACACCATGGACAGGGGCTCAGGGGCTCACCTGGTGTTTCTTAGCCAACACAGAGCACCAGGATCCCTCAGGGAGCTTGTTAACATGCAGATTCCTGGGCCCAGCCCACAGAGATGATGATTCAGTGGATGTGATTCAGGGAAGGGCCAGGAATCTGCATATCAGAAAAAAACCAAACCAACCCTGAAGGTGACACCAATTCAGAAGGAGAGGAAGATTCGGGACAGGACAGAAGGACGCACAGGACCCAGAGTCGAGGCTGAGATGCACCCCAGTGTGAGGGCTGGAGCTCCCCGGCCAGCGGTTTCTTGGTCAAGGTTCTTTCCCTGTCCGTACGGCCATCTGGTCTCCCATTGCCAAGATCCCCACCCGTTGTGTATCCCCGCCTCAGCGCTATCCACGTCACCTCAATAGGAGATTTTTCAGGTGTCTTGGACCAGGCAGGGACTGGAGCTTATAGGCTTTAATTTTACAATGTACCTTTCAATTGTAAAGCAATCTACAATTTATAAAGTACCTGCCCACATTTTGAAGCACTTCCCAGTTTAAAGGACTTTGCAGAGTGTTCTCACCCTCATCACCTTTCATCAGCTTTCCTTTAAGGACCCTCTGCATCAGCCTTCAGCAGCCGAGGAGACTGAGTCTACAGGAAGCAGCCCAAAGGCCCCGGTGAGCTGGCCTTGCCTAGAACACACGAATCTTCCTCCGAATTCCCAGCTCTTTCTGACCAGGGAACCACAGAGATCAAGACATTGCCCAAAGTTTCCTCCAACCTCTGAGGATGAAGCCTGCCACCCACTGATGGGAAAAATGCCCCAGCCCCGGGTGGGCCCATCTCCCCATGCCTCCCTCTCTCCTAGCATCCTCAGGCTCCTGGCACTTGGGATGACATGTCCGGGTTACTGGATGAGGCTATCTCCCTGCACCCCTCCCCCGACTTTTCCAAGAGCTCCCACCGGAATAGCAACCCTAGCCATTTACATCTCATCGTCACAGCCCTGCAACATGGGATCTTTATACCTGTTACACAGAAGAAGAAACAGAGGTTCCAGGAGGTCAAGTCGCTTGCCTGAACTCACATCTACTAAGCAGATGTGGCAGAATCCCATTCTTTCTAACTCCTATGTTTTTGGTCCTCACTGCTAAGTCACAGTCTCCGCCCTGTCCCGGAAGGTCTGGATTCTTGCCATGGGACTCAGAACCATCCTTACGTGAGCAGGGACGTGGGCCGGCCGCTCCATCCACAGCTGTCCTCAAAGCTGAGGGAAGGGGGCTGCATCTCACCATTCAGACCGCCACCTGGTGGAGCCCACGTCGCTGGGAGTTTGGGGATGCTCTTATTACTGAAGACTACAGCAATTAGTTGCAGAGGAAAACAGGGGAGACAGGAGGGAGAGAGAGAACTTTCTGGGCCGAGAGAGCCCTTTGAAAGATTCCTCTGTCAGCCGTATGGGGACTAAGAATAGACTTCCCCACCCTGTGGTCTTATGCTTAGGAAATGACCAAAGAATAACCTAAGGAGATCAGGCTGGGACTCAGGAGACGCGGGAAGGTCACTGGCAGCTCAGAGCCTGTGGGCCTGAAACAAACCAGTCCTGGGGGTCAGACAAGGCCACTGCACAGAGTTGGGCAGACTGGTCCCTGCACAAAAGTCCCAAGCCAAGAAGATGCTCACCCAACCATTTTCCATGGCCCAGAGCCATGCCCATCTGGAAGAAGGGAAGGCTTTTTCTAGTTTTCACCAAGGTGCCATATGGGCTTGCGAAGGTCCTGGTTCAGAGGCAGCGAGAACCTGGTGGCCAACAGGGGCTGCCCGCAAGCTATCAAGAGTCTAGAAGGAGAAGGCTTAGTTTCAGTCCCACTGAGTTACAGGGGAGAGAAACGAAAAGGAAGAAAATGGGGAGGGGGAAGATTATCATTTTGTTTTGACTTTCTAAATACCCTCAGCTGCTTGAAGATGAGAGCTATCGGGCCAGGTAAATACTTCTTTTTTATTTTCCACCTGCACGGCGTGGCATGTGAGACCCTAGTTCTCCTACCAGGGAACGATCCCGTGCCCCCCGCAGTGGAGGCGTGGAGTTCTAACCACTGGAATGCCAGGGAAGTCCCTTTATTTATTTATTTTTAATTTTCTTCTTTCATAATGAAACTTACCTTCTTTCACTTCTGATGGGAATAATGTTTTTTATTTTCTACATCTTTATTGGAGTATAATTGCTTTATAATAGTGTGTTAGTTTCTGCTTTATAACAAAGTGAATCAGTTATACATATACATATGTTCCCATATCTCTTCCCCCTTGCGTCTCCCTCCCTCCCACCCTCCCTATCCCACGCTTCTAGGTGGTCACAAAGCACCGAGCTGATCTCCCTGTGCTATGCGGCTGCTTCCCACTAGCTAACTATTTTACGTTTGGTAGCGTATATATGTCCATGCCACTCTCTCACTTTGTCCCAGCTTACCCTTCCCCCCCACCGCGTCCTCAAGTCCATTCTCTAGAAGGTCTGTGTCTTTATTCCCGTCTTACCCCTAGGTTCTTCATGACATTTTTTTTCCGTAGATTCCATATATGTGTGTTCGCATACAGTATTTGTCTTTCTCTTTCTGACTTACTTCACTCTGTATGACAGCCTCTAGGTCCATCCACCTCACTACAAATAACTCAATTTCGTTTCTTTTTATGGCTGAGTAGTATTGCATTGTATATATGTGCCACATCTTCTTCATCTGTGAATGGACACTTAGGTTGCTTCCATGTCGTGGCTATTGTAAATAGAGCTGCAATGAACATTGTGGTACATGACTCTTTTTGAATGATGGTTTTCTCAGGGTATACGCCCAGTAGTGGGATTGCTGGGTCATATGGTAGTTCTATTTGTAGTTTTTTAAGGAACCTCCATACTGTTCTCCATAGTGGCTGTACCAATTCACATTCCCACCAGCAGTGCAAGAGTGTTCCCTTTTCTCCACACCCTCTCCAACATTTATTGTTTCTAGATTTTTTGATGATGGCCATTCTGACAGGAATAATGTTTTAAAGTGGTTTTCACTGGCGACTTTCCTTTGACGGTTCAAAGTCTAAAGTGGAAAGTTGAAGCCTTCTCAAATCCTCTGGCTGTCTAAAATTCCTCTCTCCATCCATTCATTTATCCATCCACCCTCCTAACCATCCATCCACCCATCTACAGCCCCATTCACCCACCCATCCACCCATTCGTCCATCCAAACAATAATCCATCCACCTAAAAATGCATTCATTCATTCATTCATTCATTCATTCATTCATCAACTTAGATATCCATTGAGCACCTACCACGTGCCAGGCCCTCTCTAGGCAATGAAGATCCAGTGATAAACTAGGCAAATGGGATCTCTGCCCTTATGGGGCTGATATGCCATTGGGGAAAAGACAGATCATAAACAAGTCAATCAATAAGCAAGATCGTCTCATCAATGACAAGGGCCACACTTAGAATTAGGACATTTCAATATGCTAGAAAGGGATGGAGGCCTAACTTAGACCACGTGGTCAAGGATGGCCTCTCTGGGTGGGTGACACATGCACGAGACCTAGATGGCAAGCAGAGAGCTCTTCCATGCGGCTAATCACTCTCTATTTCATCATTACAATATGGCCATCAATATTGTCAACATTAAACCCTGCAGAACTTTTTTTTTAACCTGGAAATATTGAGCCAGGCCCAGAGTAGTTGACAAGGTCAGTCTCTCAAAGAGACAGGAAAAACACACCTGGTCTTTGGTAACTATCTTGAGCTGACATCAAAAATCATGTATTGATTATCACTGATGACAATGACATTCTCCATTTTGAGGGGTGGAGTAGAGTGCAGTGAGGTGGGAAGATCATGGGGCTGGATCCCCCATCTCTTCCCCTGCTGTTGCCACTTCTAATCCCCTGATTTCAAGCTGCTGACAACATGGGCCTTGAGATCCAAGCTATAAATTCTGACTCTGTCATCTATAAGCTGTGTGACCTTGGACAAGTAACTTTGCCTCTCTGAGCCTCAATTTCCTCATCTGAAATGGACATCTGCCTATGTCCTTGCTTCTAAAATGTGTCTTTTCCCCCATATTTTAATGATTCTGAAAGCAAAATAGGTTTTGGAATGCACACAGTTTCCCTGGAGAATCTTGTTAAATTGCAGATTTTGGTTCAGTAGGTCTGGGGTGGGCCCAAGATGCTGCATTTTTACCAAGTTCTCAGGTGACAGCAGATGCTGCCAGCCCATGGACCACCATCTGAGTAGCCAGAAAGTGGTCGCCTTATACATTTAATGTGGTTGTTATTAAATCAAGGGGGCAAAGCTACAGTTGATGGAATTCTCCATTCCAGGAAATGCATTAACCCTGTGTTTCATTTTATCCCCCCAGTAACCCCATAAAAATGTTTGTAAAGCACCCAGCACACAGCCCGGCACGTGGAAACCATTAATAGATGTTAGCTCACTCCTTTGAAAACCTCCAGCACTGGTGCGGGATGTGAAGGCGGTCGCTGGACTTGGAGGTCCATCTATAATTGGATGCGATCCCCATGGGGCCCAAATGTAGGACGGGGCGGAATGCTGGCAGGATCCTCAGAGAGAAAAATGTTAATTCCTCCCGCCATTCCCCACATCCCCCAGGTTCGGGGGACGTGTTTGATCAGGCCCGCGTCAAACAGCACGTTTGCAACAAGACAAAACAGAGTGTAGGGGACTCAGTTGTATTCGACTTGGTCCTGCTCACAGCCCAACCACCCCCACCCCTGACCTCCTTCAGATAGACGTGCAAATGCTTGTTTCAAGCCACCCAAACTGACAAGCACCTGGAAGATTCTGCCTGCGGTTAGGAACTCAGAGAGGAGGAGCAGGGAGAGGCGGGAAGGGGAAGCTGGGTTTTATTTAGGGACTGGGGACGTGAGAGGAAGAGATGAGCTAGGAAGGAAATGGGGATGTACGGGGCTCTTTTATAATCTTCCAGCCACTCATAATAAGAATGCCACCTTGCAAGAAGCATATTCAACTTTGCACCTTCCAGTGCATTCTCTCATCTGATATAGGCGACAGGGTAAGAAGGAGGCAGTAAAGGACCTTATTATCTTTTATATTTCAGCTGAGGAAACTGTGACTTGGAGACTTGGAGGAAATGATACACAAGCGAGTGGTAAACTAGATTCAGCAGATGCAGGAGGTCCAGGGTAGGGCCTGAGACTCTGCATTCCCAACAAGCTCCCAGGTGATGCCAATGGGTCTGGTCCTTGGATCACACTGGGAGTAGCAAAGATATACTGACTGATATATTGAAGGGACACAGACCAGGAAAATGATCTGCCGCTACTCCCAGAACTTCGTCATTTATTTATCTTGGCCATCGGTATTGGGTATTTCTCATTGCCCAGGCGTTGCGTTGATACCACAGAGGACAAGACAGACCTGCTCACTGGCCTGGTGGAATCTAGACCAAAAGCAAATAAGTTAAACTCCTACAAATTGTAATAAGACTGGTTATGCTTATAGCGCATTGCAGTAAATGATATTTAGGAGACAAATGTAGCGTGCAGCACGACCTTTGCAAAGAGCCTCTAATCAGTGTACCAAAGCCAGGACGTTGGCAGTCAGGCTCAGGTCCCAGATCCCCCTTGTCCTGGGTGTCTCTGAGCCCATCGTGCCTTGATACACCCATGAAAGTGGTGAGAAAATCAACCCAAACCACAGCGTGGCTGCTGAAGCCCCAGCCCTTGGTACCATGAGACTTAGATCTTTGGATTTTTCACGTTGACAAGGACGTCATCTACTCCAGTGTTTTCCTATCTCTCTGGGCATCAGAATCCTCTGGGCATATGGTTGCCAGATTTAGCAAATAAAAACCCAAGATGGCCAGTAAAATTAAAATTTCAGGTAGACAACAAATAAATTTTTGGGTAAAAGTATATCCCGTGCAGAATTCGGGACATACTTATACTGAAAATTTTGATTTGTTGTCCATCTGAAATTCACACATCTCGATCTTATTGGCCGTAAGTATCATCAACTTCACTGACCTTTCTCTGCCCCAGCTCCCTCCCAGCCCATCGGAACTGTAAATGTCCTGCTGTCACCTTCTATCTATCCACCACGTCTCCAGCTGGGGTCCGGACAGCTGGGGCCACAAGAGGACGCTTATCCCTAAGCGATATCGCCCCCTACCCATCTGCTAAGCGGACAACTAGGGGCAGAGAGCCCTGCTGGGGTACCGGTGAGGGCCCCCGTCGTGGCCTCACCCTGGGGCAGCAGTGGTAGCAGCCCTCACCGACGAGCAGGCCTGCTGCCCTCATATTTGCCGCGCTCTGCTTGGTACGTTTCAGAGTGGATCCATTTATACTGGGTAATAAATAAGCCCATCAAGGAGGCACTGGAATGGATCCTGCCTTCTCCTCTTCTCCCTTTTCACTGGCCCCTAGGGAGGGAGGGGGGAGGGGAGGGGGGAGGGGAGGGGAGGGGAGGGGGGAGGGGAGGGGAGGGGAGGGGGAGGGGAGGGGAGGGGAGGGGAGGGGAGGGGGAGGGGAGGGGAGGGAGGGGAGGGGAGGGAGGGAGGAGGGCAGGGGAGGGGGAGGGGAGGGGAGGGAGGAGGGGGAGGGGGAGGGGAGAGAGGAGGGGGAGGGGGAGGAGGGAAGGGGGAGGGAGGGCATAAATTCAGTTCAATAGCTTCACTAGCCTCCTGCCCTTCTCTGGGCCATGCCAGATGCAGTGGGGGCTGTAGGTGGTGGGCAGCTCAGGAAACATGCATGCCTACTACGTGTCAGGCACTGTGCCATGTATCTGGGACCCAAGGATCAATGTTCCATGCCCTCTGGGAGTATTGTGGGAAGGATAGGGGGTGGGCAGAAAAACAAGGACCAAAGGCAGCACGATGTCACAGTCTCTTTGCATTCTGCTATCATCTGCTTATTATTCAAATATTCCACATGAAACGGTCATCACTGTGCACTCACCCAGGGGTGGTTGGTTGGGAGCGCTGAACACGTAGAATGCCCATCATACTGCCCGGCACATGGCCGGCCTTCAATAAATGAGAAGCAGTTTTGCTGGAGGGGTGCCGTCTGGGTGAAAATTCCAGTCCCACCTTGAGCAAGCTCTGAATGTCTCCTAACCTCTGTTTCCTCATCTGTAAAATGGAGTGAATTATAGTAAGTCCCTTATCAGGTTACAGTCAGGGTGAAACGGGTTGACACATATGCAAAACTCTTAGACGCTATTGGGCACGTCTGAGTGTTGTGGAAGTGTCGTTGTTTTTATTGCAGGGGAGCTGTTGGTTTTATTTTCCTCAATGCAGCGATTCTTTGGGAGCTTGAGTTTTTACCTGGGAAGTGGGGATAATAACAGTACCTACCTTAGAGGTGAGGATTCAAAGAGGTCCTGTATATAAAATGCTTGACCCGGGCTTGCTGCTCAGTGGGCATGCAATATGCTATTAGTAATTAATATAGGTTTTCGTTAACCCAAAGCTTGCATTGGAATCATTAAAGAATATGACTTCCCCATCCTCCCAAGGTTCACAGTCTAATACTGTGACATATTAGGAAACCAACACGAGTCTTAGTGCTGTAACCATATAAAACAAAGGCGCGTGCCTCTGGGTAGCTCTGATGGGAATGTCCAGCCTCGTTGAAGGCAGAGGAAGCGTCCCGGCACCTCCAAGTCTTTGTCCTGGCTTGTCCCCTGCCCCGCGTGCCTCTTTTCCCTGTGTTAGTTTCCTGGGGCTGCCGCAACAAACGACAACAAACTGGGTGGCTTAGAAGAGCTGAATTTTTTCCTTGCACAGATCTGGAGGCTAGAAGTCTGAAATCAAGGTGTTGGCCAGGGTGTTTCCTTCTAGAAGTTCGGAGGGAACATCTGTTCTATATCCCTCTCTAGCTTCTGATGGCGGCTGACGAGCCTTGGTGTACCTTTGCTTATAGATGCTTGACTCCAATCTCTGTCTCCGTCTTCATGTTGCATTCCCTTCTGTGTGTCTGTTTCAACTCTTTTTTTTTTTTTCATGAAGACACCAGGCATTGGACGGAGGGCCCACCCTCGTCTTGAGATCCTTTACTAAGTACATCTGCAAAGACACTTTTCCGAATAAACTTCCATTCTGAGGTTCCGGATGGACACGAATTTGAGGGGCTACAATTCAACCCTGCACACTCCCTGCCTCTTCTTGGCAAACTCTCTACTTCCCTTTCTCTGCCTCTCCTCTCCCAGCTCTTGCCCCTGCATCTCCCCTCAGGATGTTTCTACCCCTTTAGTCTGCAAGGAACTGGGTCCTGCTCACAGCACAGGATACGTCTGACTCAGAAGAGGGCAGCTGGCTGCTAACCCCAGCAAACCCGGAGGTGAGTAGACAAAGGGAAGCCCACATACCATATGTCTGAGATTTAAAAGTTATAAATGGAGCAAACCAACTCTTAAATAAAATATGTTCTATCCTCCTGCCTGGACAGATACGCCATCATAACAAACCGGAAGGCCAGCTTTGAGTCTTGCATTCTTAGATTCCGGACAGTTCTGTGCTCACACGAGGTGGCCCAGAGACAGCCAGCCCCTGGCCCACAGCCTTATCGCAAACAGGTCAGGATTAGGGTTAGCCAAAAAAAGTGCAGTCAGGGCTTCCCTGGTGGTGCAGTGGTTAAGAATCCGCCTGCCCATGCAGGGGACACAGGTTCGAGCCCTGGTCTGGGAGGATCCCACATGCCGCGGAGCGAGTAGGCCCGTGCGGCACAACTACTGAGCCCGCGTGCCACAAATACTGAAGTCCGCGGACGTAGAGCCTGTGCTCGGCAACAAGAGAAGCCACTGCAATGAGAAGCCTGTGCACTGCAACGAAGAGTAGCCCCCGCTCGTCGCAACTAGAGAAAGCCTGTGCACAGCAACGAAGACCCAACGCAGCCAAAAATTTAAAAAAATAAAAGAAAGCACAGTCAGATCCTGTATTTATTTAACACCGTGTTATTTTGTGTATCGTGGATTCAAGCACATCAGGCTAAGGGCTTCGTATGTATCGTTTCATTTAATCTTCACAAAAGGCATAGGAGGTACTATAATCATCCCCATTTCACAGATGGGAAAACTGAAGCCCAAAGTCGTACCACTAGGTAGTGGTGGGGTTGGGATTCACATCCAGGTCTGTATGGTTCCCAACAATCAATGCACTCAAACTTCCCCTGGACTCAGCTTGTGCAGAAAGAACCCTTTTCTTCCTCCCCACCCCTGCTTGCCTCTTCCCCACGGGGTGGGGCCTCCCACACATTTCCCTTGCCTCCACTGGCCCCGACCCCCTTTTCTCTCTCCCCAAGCCTCCACAAAAGGTGCTTTCTCTCTTCATATGCCATTTCGTGCGGCACAAACAGGCATTTCTGAAAGGAACTTTATTTGCTTTTGGCTTTCCCTCAGCTCCGTAGTGAAGAAAATAGAAATTGCAAAAATATAGACAAGTTCTCAGATTGCAGATTCCTGATCCTGAGAATTCCCTCCAGCCAGGACGGGTTGGCACCACTGACTGGTACCATGCCTGGCTTCCCTTCCTCCCAGCTTCAGGCCCCCACCTGCTGGGCAGTATCTCGTCTCCCATCTTCAGCAGAGGTTTACCTAAAATTAACAGTACGTGATGATCTTACTAGTAGAGGACGTCTGTGCTTTCCCCTTTACGTCTTCTAATGTTAAAGGCACCCACATTTTCTTAGGGAGCCTCAGCTCTCAGGCCAGGTGGCCTTTATAGGGCTGACCCTACCCCCAGGTCCTGGGATAGGCAGGTGACCCCAGGCAGGCCAGTGAGAGTACCACATCCCCTCTCCCCATAGTGATTGGTTCAGGCAGAGGCACATGACCCAAGATGAGCCAATCAGAGCTAAGGAACAGGGATACCTGATGTTTGCTGGCGCTCTTGGGTGAAAGTCGCTCTCATTTTTGCTGTGCGTGATGCCTGGAGCAGCTGGGGGCCATCTTTGCCAAGCTGTGAGGAGAGGCTGCCTGAGAATGAAGCCAACTCAGAGGAAAACACAACTTTCAAAATGAGAAAGAGACAAATTCTTGATGACATTGTTTCAGGACCTAGATCCAGCTGTACCTGAAGTCGTAGATATAACTATAAACTTTTCAGTCAATGAGAAAAACAAATTGTTTTTGCTTAAGCCACTTTAAACTAGGTGTCTATCTGGGACTTCCCTGGTGGTCCAGGGGTTAAGACTCCGCGCTTCCACTGCAGGGGGCACGGGTACGATCCCTGGTTGGGGAACTAAGATCCCACATGCCACATGGCACGGCCGAAAACCAGACAAACAAAAAATAATAGTAATAAACTGGGTGTCTATCACCCCCCAGCTCAATCAATGCAATAACTAACATTTCTCGAGCACTGTCTGAGTTTGGGTTCCCCCGAAAGCAGCATGGGGATTTGACACAGCAGTCACAGGAAGCGAACACAAATCATAACTTAAATGTCCAGGCTACACTGTGTATAGTTCAGCGGGTTCCCATGGCATCAGACAAGACCTGGGACTGGAGGAAAGACACACAAAGATACTTTTTTTTTTTTTTTTTTTTTTTTTTTGCGGTGTGTGGGCCTCTCACTGTTGTGGCCTCTCCCGTTGCGGAGCACAGGCTCCGGATGTGCAGACTCAACGGCCATGGCTCACGGGCCCAGCCGCTCCACGGCATGTGGGATCTTCCTGGACTGGGGCACGAACCCGTGTCCCCTGCATTGGCAGGTGGACCCTCAACCACTGCGCCACCAGGGAAGCCCACACAAAGACACTCTTAAAATAGGATGCTATCAACAAAGATGTGAATCTCAGCTTGCTTGCACAGACCTGCACTTAATTAGAGGTGGGCCGAGGGGATGTGGCAGGAGGAACCAGAGGAAGATGCCACAAACAGTCCCCATGGGCCAGCCACTGTGCTAAGTGTGCCACATGCAATATCTTGATTATGCCTCTATTCAAGTCAAAAGGATATGCAAATCCCCTGGGCCCCCAAGGACCTCTCATCTAATGGGGGTTCCAGTTCAAGGGTCCCCTCTTGGTGTGCAGCTCACTGGCACGGCAATGTTGAACGACCCACCTACTCTCAGAAATGATCAAATGGCCTCTCCCTGCCTCACAGGTTGTCAGCTCCGCCTGCCTCTTGGCTTTTCCAGGAGTCACCCTTCAGGTGCCCACATCTGATCACAGTCTAACCTCCCAGTAGTAAAAATATCCAGGAATAGTAAGATACGGAAACAGAAACAGAAGTGGATTATTCTTTCCTCTGGACCTGGAAATGAGTAAAATGCAGCTGGGTATAAGACAAAAAAGGGAGTGGTGAGGACTGTGGCAAACTGGAGACTGAAAGTGGTGACCGCTACTCATCTCCAGCAAGTGGCTGCCATGCAGAAGTGCAGGCCCAGCTTGGATAGACTTTCCTGTTTTTTTTTTAAGACCCCAGAAATCCAAATATTTATATGAGGTCTCCCAAGTTTTAAATGTTGGCAACAAATGCAACTAAAAATCAGAACTGAATGAGGCGGACAAAACTCATTGTCTACATGCTGATCTGACTCACACGTCTCATTTTATAGATGAGGAGACTGAGGGTCAGAGTGGAGAAGTGATTTGCCTAAGATTTCATGGGAAGGGTCACCCTGACCCATTTTCCTGAGACCAGAAAGTAGGCAGTGCCTCTTCTCTGGGTCACTAACCCCAGCCCAGGAATTCCAGGCCCAGGAAATTTCCCTGTGGGGGGGCGGGAAACCAGAGTAGGAGGTGGAGGCGGGGCGTTTTCTAAGTGCAGGGCTCATCTGGGGCTCCAACATTCCTGATGCATTTTATAGAGGCTGGAAAGTGATTCCCAGTGCATGGATCCAGCAATCCTCTTTTTCACTTTGGTCTCTTGTCTCTCTGCCTCTGTGTCTCAGTGTTTCTTTCTGTCTCTGTCTCTGTCTCTTTTAGCAACAAATGCTCTGGCTTTGACCCCTTCTGTCTCGCTCTGCATCTCTTTTTCTCTATTTCTTGGTCTTTCTGTCTCTCTTTGTTTCTCCCCAGTCTCTTTCATCTCCCTCTGTCCCTTCTTTCCATGTCTCTCAGCCTATTTCTTGGTCTGTATTCTTTCCGTCTCTCATAATCTCTGCCCCTTTCCATGTCTGTGTGTCTGTCTCTCTCTCTCTGTCTCTTCCTGTTTCTCTCCCCATCCATCTCCCTCTGCTCTTTCATGATCTCTGTCTCTCTCCATCTCTGCCACTCTCACTTACTCCCCTCCCACAGCCCCGCGTCCCCCCAGGCCTCTCCTCTCCTGCCCTCCAAGTCCCTCTGGCCACCATGGAAAGGTTACTGTAAACGGGAATGAAGCCGAGGGCAAAAGTAATCAACCCCCTGACTGACCTCCGATCCCGCTCTCCACACCCAGGCTGGCGGAGCCGAAGCCCCGCGGTCTTTGGCTGCGCCCCCTCCCCCGCCACCACTCCTGCCCCCCTCCCTCTCCACCCCCAGGTCCCCTTGCTGACAAAAGGCCTATCTTCTCTCTGCCTAAATGATTTAAATTCTAATCAAACATCATTTATAGTACATCTCGGAGCCGTCTCCTGGGAGCTGCTCCCACATGAGACGTTGCCATGGCAACCGGGGGGTCTTGTTTCAGAAATGTCAGATTGTATTATTGTCTTCACACTTCTCTGATAACCTAGTGTCTCTCTCTCCCAGCTCCCTCACTCACACCACCATCCCTGGGATTTTATTCCTCCTCTCTCTCTCCCTCTCCCTACCCTCTATTCAACCCCCCACCCCCAGGCTCTTCCCAGGACCCCCAGCCTTCCTCCGGCCCCAGGAGAAAATGGCCTGATCGATTTCATCCCCAGCCTCTCACCAGGCCCGACGCCCCCTCCCGTGTTTCTGGCGCCGGGGCCTCCCCCCTTTGGGAAAGGTGTCTCCCCCACCCCTCATCTTTGGCAGACACGCTCCCCCCTCTAGGGGTTTGCTGGAGTGTTCTGGTGTCATTTTATTTTGCTAGATATGAAAATGAGACATAGATTTTTCCCGGCGATGTGTGTGTGAAGTTCTAATCTGGCTTTTCAGATTTTTTTTTTCTTTTGGGGGAGGGGGTAGCAGTGGAAGGAACCAAGTTCCTAACATGATGCAAACAGAGGGGTAGAGTATGGGGCCAAAGGTGTGGTGTGTGGGTGCACGCGCTGTGTGCATGCGTGTCCGTGTGTATGCCTGCGTGTGTCTGTGATGTAGAAGGCGCCCTTCACAGCCCGGCTTTGGCACCTAACACCTCTGAGAGTCTGGGCACTGCTTGTTTTCACATGGTCCTTTGTAGAACATAAATGGGCGCATTTTACCAAGTTTCTCATATTCAGGTCAGGTTCATCATTACCCTGTCTGCTGTCAAGACGCAGTAGCCCTGCAAACGGCCCAGAGAGATTTTCTACACCCAACAATCCCCATTGCACAGATGGGTACAATGAGGCCCCAGAAGGAGCAGTGGCGTGATTAAGGACTGAGGTCCCAGTAGGGTCAGAGGTGGCACTGCAGCCCGAGTCTTGCCCTGTCGGGACCCTGGGAGATGGGCAAAGTGTAGGTGGGAACTAGAGCCCCACTGTCCTTCGGAACCATGGCTCTCAGGAGGGGGCCAGGCCAGCAGCTTGGGCAGCAGCCCCACCAGGCCCTGCAGTGATGCTCCCTGGGTGCCAGGCTCTACCAAGCCCTCTACAAGAATCATGTCCTTTAATCCTTGTAACAACTAATAGGAGGTACTATTATTATTCCCCATTTTGCAGATGGGGAAGCTGAGGCTCAGAGAGGTGATGTGAGACAGCCCGAGTTGGCAGAGGTGGGATTCGAACCTAGGACTCTGGGGCCCCAAAACGCACCTTTTCCATTCACCCTGCTGTTTCCTGTGGTGGTGGGGGGGGAGAGAAAGCCCTGCCCTTTCGAGCACTGAATACATGATGATGGAGCACCCCGGCTTTGTCCCGAACATCCAGGGGGTCTTGTCATGGGGCAGAACCAGAGCTGGAGGGACAGGCAGGGCTTAGAAGAGGTGGGGGGAAGGACAGTAATTTCTGGACACAGCTGAGTGTGTCCGCCGACTGCAGTGACCAGGAGCTGTAGCATGGAGAGTAGGACCCGGGCTACAGCAACCAAAAATCAGATGCAAAATGACCCCAAGAATCTTCCTCCTCCACTTCCCAGATGGGGAAACTGAGGCAGGAGTGGTCAGGAACTTGCGTGAGGTCCCCAGGGCTTATAAAGGGCAGTGGTGGCCCTCAGCCTGGTCTTAGTGGCTCTGGTGATTTCTATCGTGTGGTTAGGAGTCAGAGGACAAGGGTCTAATCCCAGCTCTGCCCCTCACTGGCTCTGTGACACTGGGCTCCTTACCTAACCTTCCCAAACCTCCGTTTCCCCATCTGTAAAGTGGGAATAACTTATAGGGTGGAGGTGAGAATTCCATGAGTCAGTCCTTGGACAGCACCGGGGCGGTGCCAGGCCCGTGGGAAGCCTGGTTAAGGTTTGCTGTGTGATGATGATTCTGTGTGATGTGTGATGTGCATCCACGAGCACCCTCCTGGATCCAGACACCTTCCTCACCCGATGTTCCGTTTCTTTTTAATGGCTGCGTTTGGCCAGGGACCATCACCCCCAGGAGTTCCAGAAACTGAGATCTCCTATCCCTGAGCTTTTGGGGATCAAACCCTTAAGAGATGCCAGTTTTCCTCTTCTCCTCTTCTTCTGGCCAATCTCCCAGTGAACTGGGGACTGGGAACGGCAGTGAGTGGGGTCAGCGTGGGCTTTTCCTACCCACCCCCCGTGCCTGTCACCTCTGCCACCTTGGACCCAGCACACACTTCGATCCTGGCAGAGACCAGGGCGCGCCCCTGGTGCCGTCAGGCAGAATCGTCTTGAAAGTCTTGATTTTTGACATTTTCATTTTTCACTGGGCCCCACAAAGTATGTATTGACACGTGGTCCTGACTGACACACAGGTGGACGCAGAGAAAAACAATGCATTGTCTCTCCGGGTCCTCACTGTGTCTGTGGGTCTCTATGTCTCACTGCTTCTCTGGGTCTCTCATTGTATCTCTGTCTCTGGGTCTCTCTCTGTCTCTCTGGATCTCTCACTGTCTCTTTCTGTCTCTCTGAGTCTCTGTGGATCTCTGTCTCTCTGGATCTTTCACTGTCTCTCTGGGTCTCTCTCTGGGTCTCTCATTGTCTCTCTGGGTCTCTTACTGTCTCTCGGATTTCTCTGTCTCTGTGGGTCTCTCCCTGTCTCTCTGGGTCCCTCACTGTCTCTCACTGCCCCTGGTCTCTGTCTCCGGGCAGAGACAGCGTGTGGGAGCGCGGGAGACCGAGAGGAGCGGGGCAGCGGGCGGAGCGGGCAGGAGCGGGTGTTTGTCCAAGGAAGCGCATTGATCCCGTGGCCGCGCGGCCATCGGAGAAATCCCGGCCTCGGTAATGAACCTCGCCACACGCCGCTCGCAAAGCACACACCAGCCCTGGCCCCAGCGGTTAATATTTAACTGAATAAGGGCCATAAATATGGAAAATGGGACTTTTAATTAAATAAGCAGCTTTTAAAAGGGCCCTTGGGCGGGAGAGGCTTTTGTTTAAATATGATTGATTTGACATGTCCTTCCGCTCTCACACTCTCCCGGCTCCCTTCCGACGTTAACTCTTGGCCTCGGCCCGGGGAGCAAGTTGGCGGACGCCGGACTCTGTCCTGCTGGAGGAGGGGGGTGCGATGGACAGGAGGTGCCCACGGAGGCTGGGATTAAACCTCTGGCCGTGTGGCCTCCCACATTTGGGTTAAACCTCATCTGAGGCTGCCAGCATTGCAGGGAATGTGTATTTCAGCTTCTAGAAGGAGTGAGCTAGTGGGAGTGAGATACCTCCAGGTTCCGCGGGTGCAGGTTCCCAAAGACCTGGGTTTAAGCCACCACCCAGCTGTGTGCCCTTTGGTGGCCTACCTGGTGGTCCTTCCCTGTGTGCCTCAGTTCCCTCATCTGTAACATGGGATAACAATATTACCTACTTCACAAGGCTGTGTTCAAATTAAGTGTGTTCCAGTCCATGCTGGGGCCTGTAGAATGTTCCTTTCCGAGCGTCTGCCGGGATTACGGCTGGAGGCTGGGTGACCACTGAGAGGCCCAAAGAAACAGCTTGGAGGGCACATTCCTCTGCCCAGCGTCCACGTTATGGGTTTGCATCCTGTAATTGCACAGAGCCCGGCGCTTAGAAGGGCCCCAAGCTTGGTTTCATGCTCTGTTGTCCCCATTTTGAAATTCTTAATAATTTTTTAACAAGGGACCCCACGTTTTCATTTTGCACTGGGCCCTGCAAAATACCCGGTCCTGCCTATACCCACCAATAGGCCAACAATCTTGGTGGCTTGAGGGGTAGTAACTCATCTGAGGAGCTTGGGACTCTCAAATTCCAGGGCTGGAAGGAGTGCCTCCTTGCTGGTGGCCTTTCACTTTCAAAACTTTTCCCTCAGTAGAAAACATATCCTATTTATTCTCAAATTAATGTTTATGAGGCACTTTCTACATGCCTGATTCTGTGCATGTCTGACCTCAGAATCCTATTGGTCTCCCCAATTCCTGGGTGAGGGACTCGGTGCTCAGAGAGGCCAAGTCATCATCCTGGGGTTGCCCAGCTAAGGAGCAAGCAGAGCCGGGATACGAACCCAGGCTTCTTTGCCTCCAGTGCCCATATCTTAAGTCCCATGTAGTTTTAGCCTGATGCAGGCCCATATCTTGAGACTCATGTCTGGTTTGGTCCTGACTCCTCTGAGCTGACATAGAAGTCACTTCCCTGGATAATTCTGCCATCTTCCATTGCCTAAGGCGGGGGGTGGCAAGGGGAAGGGGATGATGGTCACTTGGTTTCCTGATTTATCAAGATGTCCCTCCCCCACTGTTTCTTCCTCTTCCTAAGTCAGATAAGTTCTTGCTTATTCCCATTCATGGTCCACCTCTTCCAGGAAGACTTCCCAGATATGCTCTGTTGTGATGGTGCATCCCCTTCCTAAATCTTCCAGTATTGGCGGCACACGGTATTTAACCATACTCCTTTGTATTGTTTCTGCAACCATTCATTCATTCACATAGGCAGTTACCATTTATTGATGATCTGTTCCTTTATTTCTCCAATTTTAAGATCAATTTCTTTTTTTCTTTTTAACATGTTGAAATTGAGCTATATTACATATATAAAACCCACATCTATTTTTGGGAAACACTGTAATTAAATGAATGGTGCCTCTTACAATTGATGGAATTTTCAGACTCTGAAAATAAGAGTTTGTGCCCTGTGCTGGGTGTTGGGAGAATTGGAATAAATCAGAAAGACCTGCTTGCTACCTCCTGGAAGCTTACAGTCTAGTGCAGATAATATTTTATTTTCTCTTTTTCAGATAATATTTTAAAACCATCCTTCTTTTTAATTCTCAGTACATCCAGTTCTGACTTGTTCACACTTTTACAATTTTATTTAACCCTCTGCATCTTCGTGGCTCTGTGGCCAGAAATGTGTTCCTCTCCTCCCGAGAATAAATGGTTTCAGAGAAGGAAAGCATGATGAGAATTGAACACACTTACTGTGCCAGACACTGTCCAGTATCATCTCACTTAATCTTCACTGAAATCCAATAAAGTGAGTGCTGGAGTGATCACTCCCTGATTTTGCTGATGAGGCCCAGAGATGTGGAGTTACCGGCCCAAGGTCACACAGCTAGTGAGTGACAGAGCCAGAGTCAAACCCATGCAATCTGGCTCCAGAGGCCACACCCTTAATCTTAACTCTTTTGACCCTTCTTTCATCCTCTTCCACCCCCGTGTGCACCAGGCCCGTCACAGAGAGGAGTTTCAGCTGAATGTCAGTCAATCCAGGGCTTGGGGCATCAGCTCCCATCAACACAGGAGGGGAGAGCTGCCAGGAGAAAATGGAAGCAGGCTGTCTTCCAGAAGGAACCATAATCAAAGGCATCATAGAAAGATCTGGAAGGACCCAGAGCCTTCTTCTGGGTTTTTTTGTTTTTGTTTTGTTTTTTGCCGCACCGTGCAGCACACGGGATCTTATTTACTCAACCAGGGATCGAACCCACACCCCCTGCAGTGGTAGTGTGGAGTCTTAACCACTGGACCACCAGGGAAGCCCTGGAAGGACCCAGAGAGCTCCATCATCAGGTTGGCCCGGTGCTCTTCGTCTAGTCAGATCCATGGGCAAACCTCTCCTTTGATGGGACGTCCAGAGCCAAGTTCCCCAGTGCCAGCTCCAAGGAGAGTTGATGGTTCATGCCTTCTGTCTACAGGGCAGCCAGTGGGCCGGGTATGGGTCAGTAAAATTCCCCATCTTGCCATGCTGACACGCCTGTTGCCATGGCAACTCCTCCCGGGCATCACCAGGTTCTGGGTCTGTTTCATGGGCTCCGTGTTGGGGGGTAGGCAGGGCTGAGGCTAGTGCTGGTTTTGGGTGGAGACAGCAGGGTAGAGACACAGGGCCATTTCTAATGCTCAGTAATTTCTAACTACCAAGTTCTAGTCACTCATGGCAGGGACAAGGGCAGTGGGTGAGGTGCCTGGACTCCTCCCTTGTGACGAAAAAAACCTGTGTGTGGGACTTCCCTTGTGGTCCAGTGGGTAAGACGTTGTGCTTCCAACGCAGGGGGCCCAGGTTCGATCCCTGGTCAGGGAACTAGATCCCACATGCATGTCGCAACTAAGAAGTCCGCATGCCGCAACGAAGATCCTGCGTCCCGCAACAAAGACCTGGTGCAGCCAAAATAAATAAATAAATATTAAAAAGACCCCAAACCTGTGTGTGTACACTTGGGAAGGGAGCTTCCTCCTAGACCATCCCTCCCAATACCCCTCAGTGAGCCCTGAGATTCCACCTTCCCAGTTTCTGTCCTACCCACGCTTTATTTCCCACTAGCACCCAAATTCAGCCATCAGCATCTCCCTCCTGGATGACGGCAAAGATCTCCTAACCGGCTCCTTGGCTCTGCCCCCTCATATCCACGTTCTACCCAGAAGCCAGCTAAGCTTTCTTGAGTTGAAGGTTCTCCCTTCTTCTAGCAGGAAACGCTGGCTCTTGCAGCCCTCCCTTCACTTGGTCCAGGCCACGTCTGTGCTATGGGCAGTGCGACTGCCGTCAGGCTCTGGGAACGCCAGGAATCAGGGAGCTGGGGAGCAAAGGTCAGGGCGAGGCCAGCTCCTTTTGACGTCAAAGAAGATTACGAGTCCTGCTCTCAGAGCTGAGGGCTGGGGCCGAACTCAGCTTGTGATCCCAATGAGCTGAGTTCAGAGGTCACCAGCTGCCTCCTTTGTGTGTCAATATTAACACGAGAGTCACCTAATTGGGGTGGGTCAGCCAGTGGACACAGCCACGATGCACATCTGGAGAAAAGAAAGGGAGCGATGGTCCCCCAGGCACTGTGTAGGGTGCTTGACATTATATTAATATTCCTACTAATAATCCTAATACAGAGGTAGCAGAAAATAGCAGTGACCACATACATTGGAGGCCTGTGAAAGTCAGGCTTGGCTCCTGGCACTTAATTAAATTGTCTCATTTTTCCAACCTCCTTGTAAGTTAGGTTTTTCTGCTACAGCCAAGGAAACTGAGGCACAAAATGGATACATCAGGGGTCCAGGGTCGCACAGCTTGAGTGGAGGACAGGGAGTTGGATCCAGTCAGTTTGCCTCCTCCCAATACTGGGAGGCAGGGATGACCATCTCCCTTTTATTGATGGGGAAAGTGAGGATCAGAGAGGGTTAACAGTTGTCCGAATCCACACAGCTAGCTGGTCAGTGGCAGAGCTGAGTTACGAACCCTCCAGAAGTATGACTCCTCCGGAGTCTGCAATAGCATGGTGTCTCCTTGTTACTATTTATTTATTTATTTATTTATTGCGGTACGCGGGCCTCTCACTGTTGTGGCCTCTCCCGTTGCGGAGCACAGGCTCCAGACGTGCAGGCTCAGCGGCCATGGCTCACGGGCCCAGCCGCTCCGCGGCATGTGGGATCTTCCCGGACCGGGGCACGAACCCGTGTCCCCTGCATCGGCAGGCGGACTCTCAACCACGGCGCCACCAGGGAAGCCCGGTGTCTCCTTATTTTTAAGCTCATCCCTTCCATAGATTTTTTTGAAGGCCACTTTTGTGGCCACTGTTCCTTCCTTCCTGGTCCTAAAGGTGTAATGAAATTTAATTGACTAATGGATGCAGATCTGTCATCTACGTGGCTCAGACTGACCCCGTATAGACCCCACCACCCATCTCCCTTGGTTTCAGGATAGACGGACCCACGTAGACACTTGCCGAAATCATGGCATCCTGGTACCTGTCCGACACTCACTTTATGTAGGCTGAGTGATCAGAAATACCCCTTGCCTCAAATGATTGGAAACTGGGTTCAATAGCGGTTAATACAACTAACATTTCTCGAGGGTCGGCTGTGTGCTGGGCACTGGGCACTGGGCACGTAGCAGTGACCAGAATCCAACACTTCCCTGCCTACCTACAACTTACATTCGAGTGGAGGAGTGGACATTAATCAAATAACCATGCCTGTAATGACACACTGAAACTGTGACAAGAGCTACCAAGCGTAGGACAACGTCATGGACCAACTGGCCTTGGCCAGCAGGATTAGGGGAGGTAACCCTGACAAAAGGACCCTTGAGCTGAGAATCTGAAAGATGAGTAGAGGGTAAGTCCACAAGGAGGGAAAGGAAGGGCATTCTGGGTAGAAAGAATAGCTCATGTAAAAGTTTAACATACGTTTTCCCATCAGATCTATACTGTGATGGGACTATTAATAGCCCCATCTTATAGAGGAACAACTGAGGCTTAGAACAATGGGAGTCTTGCCTAAGTGCAGGGCTCTGATATTAATCTAGGTGTGTCTGATGCCAAATTTGATGCTCTCTCTGCTGTTCCACACTGTCGCTTAGAAATGACATCATGTGATGGTGGGAGGAAAGCTTTCCCTGGGAAAAAATAAGGCAAACAGCTTTTTGGGTTTCTATGGTTAAAACCCAGCTCAAACTGACTCAAGACAAAAATTTTTGTCCTATGTAGCAAAAATCCAGGAATAGATGGCTTCAGGCTCAGCTGGATCCAGGCGCTCAAACCATCATCAGGGCTTGATGTGTCTGTCTCTCTTCTTCCCTGTTTCTGCCTCCTGGGTGTTGGCTTCATTCTCAGGCTCCTCATGATAGCTACTAGTAGTCCCCTGCTCAGTCTTCCTCACTGTTTGCAGTTCTGGAATAAGGAGAGACTCCTCTTTCTCAGCCACTCCAGAAAAACAAACATTCCTGGACTAGCTCCAATTGGACCAACTTGCTTATGTGCCCGTCCCTGAACCAATCAGTGTAGCTAGGGGACTGAAATGTTCTGATTGGTCAAATCTGGGTCACATGCCCATCCCAGACCAGTGGATGAGGCCAGGAGGGATGAAATATTTTGACCAGTCCTGAGTCATGTGATCAGCCCTAGATCTGAAGGTGGGTCAGCCTCACCCAAGCTCTGTGGACCTAGAGTCGCAGAAAGTGGTGATGCATTTATGGAAGAAGAGGGAATGCCTGAAAGGCAAAAAATCCATGGCTAGATCCCCAAAGGAAGCAAAACAGAAAAGACCTTCATCACCCCTTAAAATCAAGCTGGGTTTCACTTTACACAGGGAACACTCAAAAAGATGATTTAATGTGCCCCTTCATGATGGCTCATCAGGCAGCATCACAGACCTTCACAGCATCCTATCATCTCCCAGGCTTTTGTGGTTTAGTCTCCCATTCTTTCCTGCACCCTGCTTCATGCCAGCTTCTGTTGGAATTTAAGATGCCCACCACCTTCGGAAGCTGCCAATCTCCCCCTGGATAGTTTATCCATCTCATCTGGAAACTGGAGATCATTATAATCCCACCGTTACAAACTTTAGAGGTCATGTAAATCAATTAATTTAGCCCAGTGCGTGGGTCCACAGTTAACGCTCTGTCACTGTTAGCTAACAGTATGAGCTTTAAGATGCCTGTTTTGCAGACACATAAACTGAGGCAGAGAAAGGAAACACAGCTTGCTTTAGGCCACACAGTGAGTAATGGAACCAGACACGGCCAGATATGGTTCTTCAAAGCCCATGCTTTGTCATCTCGCCTCTGGAGCGGTGCTTCTGTGTCATTTGCTGTGGTCTTCCTTTTAGCTGCTGGGGTCAATTCATGGAATGAGGTGCACTTATGCATACCTCATTTTATCATAATTATGATCGAAAGATTCCTTAGACATCGATCCAGCTGCCCATTGGTAAGCAGAGGGAATGTATGCAACATTAAAAATTAACAATTTAGTCTAAGATGCAGTACATGAGAATCAGAATTGAGAAGTCCAAGAGCAATCTGGGAGGGAACCAACAGGGCAGATGTGGGAAGGAGACATCCCACCTCTGACACCTTCACAAAGTTGCTCTAAGTGCTCTCAAAGGCAGCCATTGATCACACTCTCACTGTGATCAATGGCTACTCGTTCTTGAGCACCCATTATGTGCAAAGTCCATTAACATAATCTCATCAAACCATCCAACAGCCCTGTGAAAGAGGTATTATCATGTACATTTTAGGGATGAGGAAAAAGAGGCTCAGAGAGGCCAGGTGACTTGCCCAAGGTCACAGTTACAATGTAGCACAATCAGGATTTGAACTCAGGTCTATCTACATCTGACTCAAGGATCAATTTCATAACCATGATCTTCTGCCCTCTTTCAGGATGTCCCATGATTTACACAGCTGGTTCTTGATCGATCAACGCATAATTGGTTTCCAATTTTTTAGCAGCACTAGGCATGTGCATGACTCTAAGAGTGAGCGCTTCCTTAAATTGTACACCCTAGGCACCTCACTTGCCTCACCGTAATCCTGGTCCTGTGTTTTTAGAATAACAGACAATACTTTGATTCCACAAGTCTTTACTGAACACCTATGATCTTAAGTGACTCCCTTGCTAGGCAGAGCCTGGGACAGGGATTCACAGGAAGTGTTTTACTGAAGGAGCATTTGCAGGAGAAATCTGTGAGGGGTGAGGGAAGCAGGACGGAGCAGGGGAAGGAGCTGGGTGAAGATGTCGTTTTCGCTAGAGTCCCATGGGGAGCTCGGGAGGGTGAATGGTACCACAGCGTTGCCCCAGCTCCTGAAGCAAGTGGTGGACCTTTTGTATTCCTGTATCAACCAGGCAGTGGCTGTGGGCTGAGCTGGGGGACGGGGAGAAAAAACCCGCTACTCAACGGCAGCTCCCATTGGCAGAGGGCGTGTCTCTGGAAACGGAAGGAGCCGCCAGCCTTTAGCGGCCACCTCCAGGGCTGGGGATGGGTGCTGGGGAAAGGTGATGTGGGTGGGTTACCAGCGGCATTTGCTACACCTGCGATGTGTCGGGCACTATTTACCCTCACGGTACTTACCCACTTCTTGGAGAGCGGCTGTCATGTGACTAACACTCGGGACCCATGATTGAATCTAATTCTCCCTACAGCCCTAGGAGGCAGAAACAGCCCACTTAACAGATGAAGAAGAGGAGGCTCTGTCGGTAGCCCAGAGCTGAGCAGATTGCAGAGCCCACCTCGTGTCCCACACTCCAGTCCCCCGGCCTGGCTACCCTCCTGCCGTGCTGTCCGCAGCCTTCGAGAAGGTCAGCGGCCAGGTGGACACCCAGCCAGCGGCAGGCCGGAGCTGCAGCAGAGGCGGCTTTAATGGCCCTGGCATTGTCTGACATTTGGGTTTCACTCTCTGCGTGAAGTGCTAATTACTCCTGTTCATTCAGGAGTCCAACTTAACTACCACTTGCATTTTATGGAGTTCTTTGGGGCCGCCATTTCTGCGTGACTTCCGGAGACCACGGTGGCAGGAGGCAGATGTGCCTTTTCCCCCAATCTCCGGCCGGTGACTCCCGGGCACTCCGGCCAGATCGCAGCCACGTGCTGGGGGTGCCTCCCTGGCCCGCTCTCTCTGTGCCAGGCACACACACAGCTCTGCCATCCCCCAAGCACCCCAGGAGGCAGGCACAGTGACTCATCCCCATTTTGCAGATGAGAAAACAGAGGTCCCGAGAGCGTTGGTAGCCTAGCTCCCCACGTACAAGCTGTGTGACTCTGGCCACCTCTCTGAGCCTCAGTTTCCTCATCTGCAAGACGGGGGTAAAAACAGCACCTGCCTCATAGGTCGGTTGGAGGATGAAGTCTAAATGCTTAGGACAGCATATGGCGAGTGCAAGGCTCTGGGGACAAGCTGGTGATTGTTACAAAGGTGGCGCCAGGGTCGCTAGTGAAGGTCCTCCCTGCCCCAGGCTCTGCTTTCTCCTCCCCACTTGCATCCCTGGACCTTTGCTCCTCTCTCCCAAGTAGCACCTGCTCTTAATTGCTCCCACCTTGGCAGGTGTCCTGAGTCCTCATGACTGGGGACCAGCAAGACTTCTGCCTTTGGGGGGAATATGAGGCACTAGGTTAGGGAATCACTTTCAGGGAAAAGGAGGGGTCTAAGTCCCCCCAGACCATTGCATGTTAGAGCAAGAAGGAACTGTCTTGTCCAGTGACCCTCCCTCCGTTCCCATGCTCCATTTTATAGACAGGGAACTGGCATCACCCAATATCTGTTGATGAATGAATGAATGAGTCACTTGTGAAAAGCTGGGGCAACGCAAGTCAAGCCCTGGGCTAGGGGCTGGGGTTGGGTGATGAGCAGAGCTGCCTGGTAAGGTCACTTAGCCTGTGCTTTACACACATCCAGGGGGTGCTGGTCACAAGCCGTAAGGTGATAGGTGGCCTTGAAGGAGTAGGGCAGTGGCTGTATGTCTAAGACACAGGCTTTGCTCCTAAGGAGCCCATGGATAGGTAGGGGAGAAAAAAGACAACCATTCATCATGTTAAATGTGATCCTAACAGTGGGAGGAAGCCTCTGCACAGCAGTTTCTGAGCACCTACTACATGCGAGGCACTGTTCTAGGTGTTTCGTTGAATCTTCTCACTAACCCTGGAAGATGGATATTACCACACCCATTGTACAGATGAGAAAATGGAGGCTCAGAGAGGTTAAGCAATTTGCCTCAAGACCACACAGGAAATGGCTGACACAGAATCCAAACCTAAGCTCATCTGGTCCAGAACTGTGTGTCCAGGACAGGGGAGTGTCCACTTCTTTAGGAGAGGAGGGGATGTGAGGCCGGAAGCTTCCCCTCTGGAATGTGGCGCCTGGGATAGGCAGTGGCCACAGCAAAGTCCACCCAAGTCAGAAGCTTCTTAGCCAACTCCCTCCTCCTCCTCTGAGCCTCCTCCTGGGATGGGATTGAAAGTGAGCTTAGCCCCTTTGTGTGTGTCTGGAAAGCGGACGTTCTGCCCCGGTGGGGGCTCTGGCTTCCGCTCCATCCCCTGCCTGTCCCCAAATTCCAGTGGCTTTCAGCGTCCCACCAGGCCCTCCAGACAGCTGACATTTTACACCGCCCCTGTGGTCAGCTCTGGGCAGCGATAACAGGATTAGCCCCATGGAGGCAGATCACTTAATTAAACTTGGGGAGGAAGAACGCTGTCGCCTCTCCTCTTCGCAGCCCTGGGGAAGGGGGAGCTGGGGCTCCTAATTGTGCAGGCTGAGGGATTTTACCACCATCCCCCACCCCCATCATTAATTCTGACCCAGCCAAAGGCCAAGAGCATCCATCCGTCATCCCTCCACCTGTCCATCCATCCCACAAATATTGGCTGAGATCCTTACCTATGCCTGGCACTGTGCTTTCGCAGGGATAGAGAAATGGTGGACCAAACTGGCTTCCACGCTTGGTTTGACCAAGAGATTATTGCAGAAGTTACACTACACCAGCTCCAAGCCTAGACCTCAAGAGACCTTGCAGCTTCAGCGCTCTCTCGTAGCCCTGCCTCCACCTGGAGACTGAGCCTAGGCTAACCTGCTCCTGGAGTGACTATATGGGGGAGAGCCAAGTTCTCCCAGCAGAAGCCATTCTAGCTCAGCTGAGCCTCAAACATGTAAGAGAGGCCAGCCTCCATCAGCACCCACCACAGACCACAGAGGCATGAGAGAGCCCAGAAAAAGCCAGAACGGTGACCCATAGACTCTTGAAGCGATACTTAATGCTTATTGTTTCAAGCCACTGAATGTTGGGGTGATTTGTTTGGCAGCATTATTATAGCAGTAGCTGACTGATACAACTTCTCCTTGCCTTTTGTATTAAATCCAACCTCCCCTGCACCTCATCTCTTCCTGCTCTTTCCTTCCCTCCCTCACTTCGATCCAGCCATGTTTGCCTTCTTGCACTTATTTCCTTGTAAGAATCTAGCTTTTTCCTGATTGCTGGCCCTCCCAACCCTTTCAATCTGGCATATGGTAGGTCCTCAATCAATATCTATAGTATGAATGAATCAACAAATGAACATGGGGCTTATCACCCAGCGGAGGAGGTGATGATACCAAATCATAAACTCCACATGCTACGAGGGAGAGTATCAGGGCAGGAGACGCAGGCTGGCCAGAAAGGTTTTCTGACATCTGAGCTGAGGTCTGAAGGATGAGGAGGCATTGATTAGGTGAAGAGGGCATGGAAGAGCATTTCAGGGAGGGGGGAGCAGCAGACGCCAAAACCCTGAGACAGGAGGAACATGATAACCTTGAAGATTTGAAGAGAAGTCAGAGTAGGGGGGGCTTTGGTTTTTTTAAATCAAAGAGGAGGAGGGAGGTGAGGAAATGAAGTGAAATGACGGACAGCCAGCACTTTTGTAGACTCGGGGTCGGGATTATACTAGGCACATCCCACTGAGTATTTCTTTTTTTTTTTTTTGCGGTACGCGGGCCTCTCACTGTTGTGGCCTCTCCCGTTGCAGAGCACAGGCTCCAGATGCGCAGGCTCAGTGGCCATGGCTCACGGGCCCAGCCGCTCCGCGGCATGTGGGATCTTCCCGGACCGGGGCACGAACCCATGTCCCCTGCATCGGCAGGCGGACTCTCAACCACTATGCCACCAGGGAAGCCCCCCACTGAGTATTTCTAATCTTCCCAGTGACCCTGAGAGGTATCACAACTTGCTCTTTGCAGATGGGGCAACTGAGGCCCATGGAAGTAAAGTGACTTGCCCAGGGCCACACGGTGGGTGGTAGAACTAAAACTAAAACCAGTCTGTCTGACTGTAGATTTGGTATTTCTCTTTAAAAGCTTCGGAGACATTTTTTTTTAAACGCATGAGAAATCGAGACCCATTACCCCTTGTTAATGTGGGCGACTGTTTGTGGTTCCCTTGTAATTTTCTATCGTTTCTGTTGTTATTATGATTGAGAGATTACAATAGGCCAGACACATTATATATAAGTCTCACTTCATCCTCTCAATAACCGTATGAGATGGCTCGTGTTCTTATCCCCAGTTGACAGATGAGGCAACTGAGGCTCAGACAGGAGTGCGATTTGCCCAAGCCCTCCTTGGGATGGTGCTGGGATTTGAACCCCCTCCCTCGCACCCCCACCCTGCAAGCTTCATCTGCCTTTGGTGAACATCAATGCTGTTACCTCCCATATCTTGTGTTTTTATGGTCCAGATTCTCCAGAATGTTCCCATCTGTTATCTCCGGTGTGGGTGAGGGGTGCAGGTGGTGAGTGGAGGAGGGAGTTCTTATCCCTCTTTTCTTGATGGGGAAACTGAGGCCTGAGGAGGGGAAGGGGGGGCCCGTTCAGCTTGGACAGCAAGGCTACCCTCCCTCCCACCCTCTGCAGCCTTCCCCCTCTTCCCGACCCCTTGCTCAGAGCCCAAAGCCCCCGTCCCTCCCTTGCACCGCCCCCCCCGGCTCACCCCCTGAGGGAGCGCTGAGGTAGACAGTGATAGATTTGGGCCAGGCTTCATTTTCATCCTCTGGCCTCGCATCCTGGCTGGTTCCCCCACCCTCCACTTCTCCTGCAGACGGATGACAAGTGAGAATGCCTGTGACCCAGAGAAATTATCTTCCCTTCTCTTTCACTGCATAATTTTCTGCCCTCTCGTCTGGACAAGCCTGGGTGATTTTTAGCTACAAAAAAAAGGGGGGAAATTATCATTCAGGAAAAAAAAAATAGAAGGAGGCTCCTAGCTACCCGACAGACAGGCTGTCTCCTGGGTGAAAATGAGAATTTCCTGCCTTGTGAACTCTGGGGGACTTGGGGGGGTGTTCACACTCGCAGGGTGATTGTGGGCACCCCGGAGGGCGAGGCCCATGGCTCCAGCAAGTTCCAGTGGCTTGAGGCAGGTGCATGTTTTTCTGGGGGCACCCCAGTGCCCACCCCCCCATGTGGGTGCAGACCTTGAGGAAGTCAGGGGGACACAGCATGGCCCTTGGTCACCTGTGAGCACCACGGCATCACCTAGCAATCCAGTGTCATGGTGCCGGGAACCCGGGCAACTTTCCCCCCAGCTTGTGGCTTTCTGGAAGTTTCTCTCCCCGTCCCAACACACACACACATGCATAGGCACACACAAGGTCACATACTCAGGGCCTACTCATGGGTCAGCAAGAAAAGTATTATTGACTTTGTTTTTCAAAATCTCTATTTGTTTTTTGATTGAAAATTTCAAGCATTACAAGTAAAGGTCCATCTGTTTTCTCAGTCCTGTAAGTAACCACTGCCTATGGTTTAGTGCCCATTTTTCCAGACTTTTCCATTCAAACATCACGATTATAAGAATGTACACAAACACAGACACACGGACACACAGATACATGCACACACACATGCAGAGAACTCCCTGAGTTCTTCACCTAGTGCTGCCACTTACTGTGTGGCCTTAAGTAAGTTACCTAACCTCTCTGAATTTGTTTGCTCATCTGTAAAATGGGCACAGTTATGGATCACACATGGCAGGGAAAATTTAATGAATCAATAAATGTCATGTGCTTAGAACAGTGCCATGCCTTTAGGATGTGTTCCATAAACATTCTTTATTATTTCAGTTTTCAAATTATGTACATGGAGCTCTGGGACTCTATGGGGGTATTACTATTACTCTTCTTATGGAGAGAATCTTACTCGATTTATGAAGCACAAATACACACACAGCACATAGAAACAGACCTACAGTGTATCTGTGGTATTACAGTCTCGTGGCGGAGGAGGGGAAGTGATTAGGGGGAAAAATGTCTAATAAGTCTCCTGAGAAGGATGATAAAAAAACAAAGGCTGAGAAACCTTGCTGTAGCTGACGGACAGAAGTGTGGGTCAGGAGCTGTGGCCTCTGGCAGAGGGAGACAGTCATGGTGACCCCACAGCAGGGGGGCTGGCGAATCTGTACCCCAATCTCTTTCTCCTTCTGCCTCTCATCTTCTTCCAGGGCCTCCTGCTGGCCACACACACCTGGGAGCCTGAAAGGGGGTCCATTGATGCCAGCCTCCCACGCACACAGCAGGTGGAGAACAGAGGAGAGTAGATCTGGGCAAACGGATGGTGTCCAGCATCTGATCCTGAGTTAATTTCTACCACTTACAAGCTGAGCGATTTTGGGTCAGATCTATTTGACACCATTTTCAGCCTGACTTCCCAGCTCCCTGTTGGAAACTTTATCCCTCTCTCCCTGTCTGTCCAAGAAATTGGGTCAGAAAGTGTGTGGTTCAAAAGTGGATATGTCAATCATGGTATTTGGGGAGCTTGTGGTTTAAGAAGGAGTTAGGCTTGCAAAATGGACAGTCACCCTGCAGGGAGGTGAGTCGAGGGAGGTACAGAGGTCATGTGAGGGGAGGAGAAGGCAGAGGAGGGTCGAGGGAGAGGATTCCCAGCTGGTTGAGGCCCTGAGAGTTGGGTAGTGCTCTTCACACTGAGGCTGGTCTGCCTCTGTGCCTCCGTTCATGCCATTCCACTCTGGAAAGCTTATCCTTCCACTCTCCATCTGCTTTTTTTTTTTTTTTTTTTTGCGGTACGCAGGCCTCTCACTGTTGTGGCCTCTCCCGCTGCGGAGCAACAGGCTCCGGATGCGCAGGCTCAGCGGCCATGGCTCACGGGCCCAGCTGCTCCGCGGCATGTGGGATCTTCCCGGACCGGGGCACGAACCCGTGTCCCCTGCATCGGCAGGCGGACTCTCAACCACTGCGCCACCAGGGAAGCCCTCCATCTGCTTTTGTTTGACTCGTCTAACTTGAGACCCATCTTTTCCACAAAGCCTGTTCTTCCATGAGGTCTGTGCCAACCTCTTGCTTGAGATTTTTTGGAACTAGAGACAATCCCAACTTTCAATCATTTCTGATACCTTATCTCTTGGAACAGATGGAAAACATCTGGACGGAGGGAGGCTAGGGCTGTTCTTGAGACGGAAGTCCTAGGGCCAGGTTGGAAGCTCCATGTGTGGCTGTGGATTGGTTTACCAGAGCAGCAGTTCTCAACCCTGGTTTCCCATCAAAATTACCTGGGGAGCTTTGAAACATCACCAGTGCCCCAGATGAGTTATTTCAGAATCCCTGGGGGGTGGGGTCAAGGCATGTGTTTTTAAGAAACTCCCCAGGGAATCCTAATACGTAGGCAGGTGCAGGATGAAATCACATAACAGGCTTTCTAATTGGATGACACACACGTGAATCTATAGTCTTCCTTTTCTAAAAAAATGAAAATGCACATATAACTTAAAATGCACATTTCCATGAATTTTTACCTAGGTAAACACCCATGTGACCACCACCCAGATCAAGATATAGAACATCGCCAGCCCGTGGCAGCCTCCCTCGAGTCCCTCCATCACTCGCCCGCTCCCCAGGGGAGCCACTTTTCTGATTTCTATCAGTAGCCGTTAGTTTGGCCTCTCCTTGAACTCTGGACCGATGGAGTAACCGCCGTTTTGTGTCTGGCCTCTTCCACTCAGTGAAACGCTATCTGTGCTGTTGGGTCCATCCTTTGTTTCTTCTTCTCTGCTGACAAGGATTCGGTTGTGTGAACGGGCCACAGTTTATCTACGCATTGTACTGTGGATCGGCATTTGGGTTGTTTCCAGTCTTTAGCTACTGCAGTCAAAGCAGCTCTGGGCATTCTTATACAGATGTTTTTGTGTCTATGTCCTGATTTAAATGGTATTTTATTCCTTTCTTCCTTCACCTTACACCCCCAAATCTAATTTTTGATGGTAAATGTTCGTAAACCAACAGCCCATTTGTGCTCAGAAAAGGAAGTTAGAATAACATGTGGCCACGTCCCTGCATCAGGAGAGAGGACAGAGCTGCAGCAGTGCAGGGCAGAAAACAGAACTGAGTCCAAGGTACGCGGGGTTGCGGCACGTCTCCTAGCTTCTTCCCTGAAATCTTTGTATTTTCAATGACACCAAGGCCCTGGGATACTTCCTCCAAACTGCTGGATCTTCAAATGATTTTAAGCATTCACGCCACTTCAGGCATAGATCACATCCTGGTTGAGAGGCAGCTAAAAGCACACTTCCTAGCAGAGAAGGTGGCCGTTACAGCGTTCTTGATTCTCAGTTCTGACAGCTACCTTGACATCCACCTTTTATGTTCATAATCCTTTGCACCCAGATAATTTCAGCACCCAAGACAGTATGGACATAGTAGGTCTTCAATACATTGCTTGTTGATTGAATGTCAACGTGCCCCAAGCTTAGGCAGAGAGCTGTGAGTTCAGCATCTGAGCTGCAGCATTGGCTCCTCCCCCTGAGGCACGATGGCTTCTCTTGGTCCAGTTGGCCCTTGACCTCAGCTGGGACCTGATTAAGGGAGTAGAATCAGGATGGCCCTGATGCCAGATGCTAGGAACCAGGACTCCACATCCATCCCATCTGTGTCATCTGCGTTTTCAACCATTGCATTTCTGAGGCCTCAACTCTAGGAAATCTGAAGTCTGTGGCTACTGTATGATTTCTATTTCAATGCATACCTTCGCTGAACAAGAATTTATGTGGGCCTCTTGAGAGAACACAAAACACCGAATAAATGTTGTTTTTGCTTCTTCTTCTAACATTGTGTAAAGAATCTGCACATTCTCACAATTTTTCTTTCTTGTTCCACACAACATTTATGGTCACAATGTACCTCAAACCCAGAAACCCAGGGAATAGCACGAGGGCCTCTTCAGGGCTTGTGCAGAAAAATCCTCTTCCTCTCGCTCTTTATCACCTTTGGCTCTTTCTCCATCAAAGTTCAAACATGGCTCCTCCACACCGGGTGCTCCATGTTAGAATCTCAAGGCTGCTGCTTTTGAACTCAGACTCACCCGTATTGTTATTCACTTCTCTTCAGCCCCAATTCCTTACTCCATGTGCCAGCCCAGGGATGTTTTGACAACACATAACAGAAAATCCAACTAACTATATCTTAAATGAATGGGGGTGATTCTTCTCATCTAATGAAAAAATCTAGAGGGAAGTGTGGATTAAATGGCTTGCCTGTCTTTGTGATTCTCTTGGCCTTTCCCTCAAGGTTGCAAAATGGCTGCTGCAGTGCCAAGCATCACATCCAAGTTAAAGGCAAAGAGACTGGTGCTGCAGTTTCACTCTTTATCCGGAAAACAAAAGCTTTCCTGCAAAGCTTCTAGCAGATTTCTGCTTAAGTCTGATTGCTTAGAACTGTCTCTTAGACGCCTCTAGCTGCCAGGGGGAGTTGGGAAAGCAAGTGGCGGGCAGCACAGGTGAAGGAGATTGGAAACAACCGTTTATCCCACTGCATCTGCTGCATCCTGTTTCTACCCCACCTCCCACGCTTCACTGTTGGAACATTTATGTCTTTCCTGTTTGAATGAATGGCGAGTCCTCGACGGTTTCTCTAAATATCTCTCGAGTCCATTCTTGACATGGTCCACTATGTTCCAGGAATGCTGGCCAACTTTCTGTCCTCAAAGAAAGGTGCCCCTGCTTCTGGGACTCACTTGTCTCTCTGCCCGACATACTGCTCATCCCACCTCCATTTCCGTCATGCATGGGTGGTTTCTTTTCAATCTCCAAGTCTTGGCTTAAATGTCACTTCCTTGGAGTGGCCTTCCCAGACCAAAGTCAGGTCTTACACTAGCCCTTATCCCTACGTGAAATTATACATGTATTTGTATAATTTGCCTTTATCATCTGTTTCCCCATGAGACTTAGGGACATCGGAACTTTCTGTCCTAGCAGTATGTCACTGTGCAAACCACAGTGCCAGGCTCCCAAGAAATATTTGTTGAATGAATAAGGGAAAAGGAGGGAAAAAAAGTCGATAGTCTCAGAACAGTTGGCAGATACCGTCAAGTGGAGACTATGGTTCAAATAAAACCAGACCTTTGAATAACAGCAATTCTGTTAGGAGTAAAACGTGTGTACGCAAACACATCCACGTCCACACACAGACTCCAAAATAAAACAAAACAAGAAGAAAAAAGTAGAGGAATTTTGAGGCATAATAAAGACACCCTCAAACTTCCCATCAGCCTTTTTGCTTCATTCCCGTCTTGGGGACCACAAAGGGGGCGACGGGCCACATCAGTGGGCAGATTAACAGAATTAACCATCTGCAGTGCTCTCTTATTTTATTGTTATTTTTTTTTCTCTTATGTTTAAGCCCCAATGCATTTCTTTTTATGTGGTCCCAGTGTTGCTAGTTTGTGCTCATCGAACCACGGCATGGAGGCACCGGGCTGTGTTTCACACAAAATGCAAGTGGGCACCTTTGTTTGAAAAAGACTTGCCTGAAAATTGCCAAGCCCCCCTTAGAGGGGTCTCAAGGCATGTGTGGTTCCTCGCCCACGAAGGCCACTGTAGCTGCCCTGCCTTCACCGTGGCGACCTCCCACCTTGATGCTCCCCTTCTAAGACATAATCTACATGCAAAGGTCTTTCCCACTAAACTTTAGCCCGTCGACGCCAAGACCACGTCTCTCATCTTTGCCACCCTGGTGCCTGGCGCCGAGTGGGTGCTTATTAAATGCTGGTCGTGTTCTTATTGGAGCCCCAGCTTCTTCCAATCTTTTGGAAGACTCTGCCCCTCCAGTAACCCCGCACCCTACTCGAAGCTCTTTTTTTGCACAGGATCTGTGGCTCTGCCCCTCGGCATCCAGCCTGCAGGAGCTCTGCAGACACAGACCTGTGGGGGCAGCTTTCAGAACGCTGGGTGCAAAGTCCCCGCTCCCGTGTACGCAGAGCAAAGGGAGCTGATGCTTTTTGAAAAAGGAGGTTAGAAACAAGCTTGGGGATGTCTCCCTCAGCCCCGCTTTGGCCTTTGGAATGTTCTGGATTTGAGAACATGAGTTACAGGTGAAGGGAGATGTGAGAGAAGCCAGCGAGCGGAGAGAAGAGCAGGGGTCAGTGTCTTCAGTGCGGTGTCACATCCCATCCACAGACCTCCTTGTTCATCTCCTTCCTTCCTGGATGACCTCCGCTGGCCGTGACATCCCCGTCCCCGTGCACAACGCCCAGCCTCTTCTCCGGTTGCTGGGTCCCCTCCGTCCAGCCAAGTTTGCTTCTTCGGAACCTGTTGCCACCCGGATTCTGCTCTGGCCCCAACTTTCGAGGGTGTTCAGGGAAGGGGAGCTGAAGCCCTGAGCAGTCACAGCCAGGGCAGAGCTGACCACTCTGCGTGTCTGGGTGGCCCCAGGGGATGTCCAGGGAAGGTGGCAGCAAACGGGTGGGACTTGGGCAATATCTCCCCTTTCAAGGACGGGAGGGTGACCGCCTGGGCCTCGTCCGGAGACCATGCAGGAGGCTTAGGGCTTTTTTTCTCCAGCGACGGCCGTTCTCAGAACCAGAAGAGGGAATCTGAATAAAGAGGAGCTGCAGGGAGAGAGTTGCCTCCCCGCCCCAACTGCGGTTTCCAGGCGACACGAGGGCTGTCGCGGTCGCTGTCATACAAACCCTCTTCCCGTAAGACGGCAGGTCCCATGGGGAGAAGGGGTGAAGTGGAATATTTTATCAGCCATGTACACATGTAACCAGAAATGGGGCTGAAAAGCGAAACCTCGTTTCCCTGAATAGGGGGACGGAGAGCGGGTGGGTGGTTGGAGGGGACTTATCTCCACGAGGTCAACAGCCAGAACACAGATGCGGCCGCGGTCTTCACCCTCCGTGTTGTCAACTCGGAAAACCTAACACCGAGGGCTGTTCTGGGGATGAAGTTTAAAAGGCCTCTTGTTTTTGTATTAAAAATAAGAATCTGATATGCAGAGAAAAGGTGAAGAAAAAACAAAGAATAAGAAATATTTAAAAACTGAGTAGGAACGGGAGGGCGACCCTCCGAGAGAGAATGGAGCTGGATTTCCCATTCATGGGCCATTCCTCACTCGTGGTTTGAGGACAGTTTTGCTCCTGTGGGGAGCAAGCCCTAAGTGCTGGCATCCTGGGGGTTGAAGTTCCAAGTTCATTCTGCAGCACGGGCGGGTCAGTGTGGTGCTTGGATGGAGAAAGTAGGGCTTCCCCTCGGGGTCGGGGGAGGCAGGAGGCTTTCCAGGTACCCAGAGTGAAAGGTACAATCTCTCCTCTGCTCCGAAAAGGCAGCATCTCTACCCTGCCTCAGTGAGTGCCATCCTCCGAGGGTCTAAAGAACGAGGGGAAAAAATAAAATAACGTGCTGAAATACTTGCTTTGCCCAAGGATTTAGCGTGAAAGTAACCAACCCTGCAAACGGTCACCAGCCCCTTTGCGCGGGGAAAGTAACCACTTGCACGGCGTGTCATAGAGGAGGCTGGTTTATTTGTGCAGATTAGTCTTTTGTGCTAGTTGGGGAAATCGAGGGGGAGAAGGCAGAGACGCACAGGCTGGCTGGGAGGCAAGGATGAAATGTTCTTCTGATGGTCAGTCTTATGCCCATTTCCAAAGAACAGAGCACAGACATGATCAGATGGGCAGACAGCACATCCTGCAACAGCTCTGCCCAGACTCAGGCTGGGGGCTTGCTACAAGCTCATTCAGAAGTTTTTGAGATTATTAAAGTTAAGCAAAGAGGGATGGAGTGTGAGCACGAGAGAGAGAGAGAGAAGAGGAAAGACCAAGAGAGAGAGGGAAAGAGAGAGAGAGAGAGAGGGAGGTGAGAAATGCAAGAACCCATCTGGGCAATGCATCACATTGAAATTGCCCCGCATTAAAAATTCACCAGCCAGTGAATTTTCAAGGGATTTGTAGTAATTAGATGACAAAATGCCGGCAAATCTCAGGCTTGCCAAAGATGTTACTCAGGGGTCAAAGACTCGACACTTTCGGCTGGGTAATTTGTAAGTGTCAATCACTTGCCGCCATCAGAGAGGAGGGAGCGATCTAACGGCTGCATTCTAACTAAGTCGAGGCGCGAGCCTTCAGCCGCCGTCTGCCAGCAAACCCCCAGACCCCGCGGCGCTCCGGCTCCGGTGCAGACGGCAGCTGCAGCCCCGCCCGGGACTCAGAGCCACATCGGCCGACCCAACTTTCCAACTTCTTGACTGGTTTGATTCCCCTCTGTCACTTTCAGGAAGCAGCAGCAGTTTGCCGAGAGTTGGACATCCCTCCTTCATGGAGGGGAAACATCCTGTGGCCGCCACCCCTGAAGGTTGAAACGGTGACTCTCTGCACCTGGACAGGCCCCGGGGCCTAGTCTTCTCATCTGTGAAGTGGGGCTGAGACTCGCCTGGCAGGGCCGTCCTTCCTGAAGGAGGAAGAAACCACTCTGTACCTGCCAAAGCGATTCCTTCGCTCGGTATCTGCCCGCCTTTGTCCCAGGAGCTGTGCTGGGCTCTGAGGACTGGACAGTGACCAAGAGGACACACCTGCCCCCAGGGAACATTCTAGTTGATGGGGAGGGCGGAACGGATAATAAACAAATCAACAGGAAGCACGTCAGAGGCTGTTAAGTGCTAGGAAGAAAATGAAACAGAGTCAGGAGGATTAGAGCGTGTCGGGGGACCCTACTTTACACGGTGATGGAAGGAAAGCCTCTTGGAGGAAACGAGGGCACGGAATGCTCCCCAGAGGGCCTGCAAGGCCAAGCCCCGAGGCCCGAGCTGGACGATTCTGTTCTGAGAATTATCGCGAGGCTGGAGACTGGGACGAAGGTAGGCAGGGATACGGTGGGGCCGGGCCCCCGAAGCCTTGGACGCTTTGGGCCCCATGAAGCCGGGCTCAGTGCAGCCCAGCCTGGACAGTCCCTGCTCAAATCTGATTTGGGTTCTAAGGGGAGGGAAAGCACCTGGAGATGCCCGTATGTGGTGTCCGGCCTGCCTGTGGGCCTGGGCTGACACTTGCAGGGGTATCTCATTTCAGCGGCTCACGCTGATTGAAAGCGAGCTACAAAGGGGAACAGTGAGCTGGAAGGTAAAATGATGCTATCAGGATGGCGGCTGGCCTGGAACTGCCTGGACCCCAGACCAGCCTGAAAAGGAGACCCTTTACGAGATGATGGGTGCAGAGCGACCGCTGTCTCCCTCACTGCCCCTGCCCAACAGGGTATTTTTTGGAAAAAGCGCTGGCTGTGGAACCAGACAGATCCTGGGCCCTGACTCTGCTGTTTCTGAGCTGTGTAACCCTGGAGAAGGTAGTCCATCTCTCTGGACCTGTGTTTCTGCATCTGGACAATGGGCACGTGAGCCCCACTCACACAGTACAGACAGGCGTTATTCGTAAGAATCTGGCTCAGGGGAGGCTCTCAACAGAAGCACTTCCAACTCCAACACAGCCCTGATAAACGAAAGATGGTCGTCTGGCTGGCCACTTAAAGAGTATCTCAATTAGCAAAAGAATTCTGCGGCTGAACCACACGTTAGGGGTATAAGCCAGGGGGCAAACCTCTGCTTTAAAAGAGCTGAAACGGGGTGTCTTTGTATAGCCTGCAGCCTGGTTTGCAAAATAAATGTCCCAAGTGGAATCTATATGCTGGAGATATTTATGTATTTGGCTAATATTGGGTCCAGGGAGGGGCCCGGGCTGGGATCTGTAAATCACTTTCTCCCTTGAGCTCTTCCTGGTTATTTCTCATTTGTTGTTGGCAGGGGCAGGGCACCACGCAGGGTGTATTTATTCCCCTCACCCACCTCCTTTCCTGGGCCTGGGTCTCCATCCCAGCGAGCCTTTGCTGCAGGTTTAACTGGGCTGTGAAACTGCTCAAGGGGAAAATGAGAAACTACCCAGTGTTTCATGGGAGGCAGTGGGCTGGGCTTCCTGAGCTCCGATGGCCAGCCCTCACCACTCCACGGAGCAGGGATAACTGGAAGGCCCTGGACCAGGAGGCAGGTGCCTGCGGCACCCCCCAAATCCACGCCAGGCTCCCCTGCAGCCCGGAGGCCCGGAGGCCCACTTGAGATGCAGATGAAAATTAGCAGCAGCAGCAAGTTGGCTCAACTATTCCCCACGGCCCCTCGTTAATATCATCCATCTTTGTAGTTTCTACTGGGGAGTTTGTAGCTGACCCGGCATCTGCTTAAGAATCAGTGGGACGGAGAATCGTAAGGCAAACAACGCTGATCGCCCCCACGGAGCTGCCGTTTACTGAGCACTTACTGCATGCCAGGCGCTAAGCTGAGGCCCCTGGTGAGCTTCGGCTCAGCTGATCCTCACGAGGACCCAGGGACGGCAGATGACTGTCCCCTCATCCGTGGGACCGTCCCTGAGCCCATGTGAAGCTGTCCCCCCGCCCCCACTTCCGGTGCCATCTCCGTGCTCTGATCTCCAGCCCTTCTCTCTGCCTGACGTTATATTACAGGCACTTTGAGGATGGACCCAGGCTTTGTTTGTGATGAAGGCGACCGATCTCGTTGCCTCCCTGGGTCACAGAGGCTGCGGTTTTTAAACTACCTGTTTGTTGCCCTGAATCAGAGGAAGAGCCGGTGCAGTGGGGAGGGGCGTGGAGGACACTGAACGCGCGTCCTGGCTGCTGTCTGGGCAAAAGAGGCGGTGGCTTGCGCGGTCGCATAGCCTTCTGAAGCCGAGGCTAAGCTCCGGACGACCCAGAGCTGCATGCGCATGGCTCCCCTGTCCTTTGCACAAAGGACCCACAGACACACATGCCTCAGCGGAGCTAGGGACCTCCCCAGGGCCCCTGGAGCGTCCCCCCCATCTCAGCAGTCCACTCCCGCCCAGCCTGCGGGCCCCGAGGGGCAGGGGCTGTGTCTGCCCTCTTCCCCCTGGACCCCGGGACCTGGCCCAGGGAAGGTGCCGGCCAACGTTCTGATGAATGAATAAACGCACGCGCTCTCTCTCAAAGGCCTCGGCGGGCGGTCTGGGGCTTGGGGATGAACGTCAGGGAGACCCAGCAGGAACACCCCAGCCTCTCCGGAGCTGGGAGACTCTGGGGATGTCCCCGGAATAGCCTCGAGCCTCAGTTTCCCCAACTGAAAAATGGGGGGAGAGAGCAGTGCCCGTGGGTTGCAGGGCTGTGGTGAGTATTCAATCCTGGATGATTGGACTTCATTTTATCGTTGAATCCACAGGGCCAGAACTTAGCTCTCAGAGAAAGATGGCTGAGTCATTAGGACTCAGACCCCAGCCCTGAGACTCTGTCACAGGTGTGCCCGGAGGGCTCAGGGTCTTCTAATGTGGGCCCCCGGTTACTCAAGTCCTTACTCTGGGTTGACCTCCATCCCTGACAGAAGGGACTGCCTTTGGAGACACAGCACAGGTCCTCGCTGGGCGTCTGAATGCTGATGCCGCTCCCACACCCACGGGGAGGACGGGGTGGGAGGGTGGATGCCGCTTCTCGGAACGGGTTTCGTCCTAATAATTAGGGACTGTGGCACCAAGGTGGCATCACACCAGGAAAGTCAAGGATGCAGTAGGATGTAATCTCTGCAGACGCCCCGCGAGCTCTGGTTAAGAGTCCAAACACTCCTCCAGGTGCGAGAGGAAAAGGGACAGGCTCTGCCTGCCAGCAGCCTGGCTGGAGGGAAGCTTCCAGCTCACAGGAACGGGCAGAAAGGGTGGTTCAGAGCCTTGCCAGCCTTTCTCAAATGGGTGGGGCTGTGTTTCCAGGCAGAGGCAGACACGGAGGGTCAGGACGGGGTGGGGAGTAGTGGGGACGCAGCCTGGAGGTGAAGAGCACAGCCCGGAGTTGGCCGCCTGCTTCCCACCCTGGCTGACCCTGGAGCTGTGTGGTCTTGGGCAAAGCACCTGACCTCTCTGGGTTTCTGCTTCCTCAGTGGAGATGAGGATGGTGATAATGGTGCCCATCTCGCGGGGAGGTGAAGGATTAAGTAAGTTAATCCGTGTTTAAAGCAGTGGTGATTATGGTCACTTAGGATGGTGGATGAACCAAGCCCACAATGGGGGAGGCCAAGAGAAGGGAGGAAGGACACTTCCCCAAGCCCACAGTGTGCCAGGAGCTTTATGTCTCTTTCACCCTGTGGACGGGGCCCTGGCTCCGAGAGGTGCAGTGTCTAGCCTGAGTCACACAGCAGGGCGATCCCCCGCCCAGGCCCGCTCACTGAATCCTCCGAGGTGGGCGTTCCTGTCATCCCCATTTTACAGAAGAGGAGACCGAGGCACAGAAAGCCAGGCCACGTGGTCCTGAGGTCACAGAGCTTGTCGTAAGCAGCGGAGCCGGGATTTCGACCCAGCAGTCTGGCTTTTCCCACCCAGTTGCGCATGATTCGATTCCCTGACCTCAGGCTGCGGGGAGGGTTAGCGAGCTTGTCACCCACGGGAAGTGCTTGCAACTCCCAGGCCAGGACCAGCTCTTCCTCACTTGGTGACGAGGGGGTTGGTCCTCCTGGGATGGTCTGCCCCAGGCAACCGGTCTCTCCTGGGGTCTCTGGCTGGACCCCGTAACTGCGGTCAGGAGATCCCTGAGGGAGAGGTTAACCTCCTCTCCCTCAGAGGGGCCGGGTTTGGGGTCCCAAACCCTCAATGCCAGCCAGACGCCAGGGTGGGTGTCAGCACGCCTGAGAGGCTGCATCCCCTCTCCCAGCCCCTTCCATGTGCTCTGTGTCCCAGGCCCAGAGCCTGCCCCCAGCTCCCCCGAGGGCGCTGGTTGCTGTGAGGGGACCCCTGCTCCCCAAGCTGTCTGGCAGCCCCTTGTGGGAGCGAGTGGCCACGGGCCACCTTGCCATCTGCAGCCCTGCCTTCAGGTTTCCCAATTCCGGTCACATCGTGCCCACACCTGCCCGCCGCCCCACGCCATTGCCACTCTCCTTCCCCGGCCCTGGTTTGGGGTGAAAGCCTTGCTTATTAGTCAATCTGGAGCCCACTTACTGTGAATTACCAGGCCTGATTGATATTCATGAGTGGATACATCTGAAACCTCAGTCAGCTGCCACGTGACTCTGCCTTGGGGAGGTGTCTGCTCTGAGGACGCGGGGACCTGAGCGGCCCCGGCACACAGCGGCGGTCCCCGGCTGACGGCCGTCCGTGTCCAGCAGTGGCTGGGACCGGGAGGTACCAGCTGGGTTTCCCAGTCCGGATGGTGGCAGGGAGAAGGGGCCGGGGGCTGGGGCGGAGGGAGGCCAGCAGCCAGCCGCCCCAGTTCTCACTGCTCCACCTTTGCACGGCCGTTCCTCCCACCCGGACCTCCTCTTCCTCTCTGCCTAGCTACCCGCTCCCCCCACAGCTGGGACATCACTTCTGAGAGGTGCCTCCCCAGCACCCCCATCTGAGTCAGGCTCCCCAGCCTTATTCTCCTGGTGCACCGCGCTATGCCTGCGCGCACACACACCGCAGGGGCATCCCGGTCTGCAATCTCGTTTCCGGTGTTTGGGGTTGAGTTCCATGGGGACCTAGTCTTGTACCCCTGGCTCACCATCTGGTGCCTGGCACAGGGTAGCATTCAGTAAAACTTGGTGGGATGCATGGTAAAGTGCTTCCCCCGGACTAGGCCCTGGGCTGTGGCTCAGCTCACATCTCCCCTGGGCTTGAAGCCCCCTGGGAGGGACAGTGTATTCTCTGTTTGCAGACAGAGCAGATGCAGAGATTCAGGAACCTGGGAAGCAGAACCTAGGCTGGTGTGATTCTCAAGCCTGTGCTTCAGGGTTAAAGGGAGGAACTTAACCTCTCACCCCCAAGGGCTTGGGTTTCTGGCAAGTACCGCGTCTTGAGGGTCCGGGGGCTTTTGCTGCAGGCAAGATGCCGTGAAAGTAAATACTGACGATCAGCTCAGAGAACATGCAAACCTCTCTCCATCCTGAAAAGCTGCTTTGCTGAGTGGAGGCTGAAAGCATAGATCTGTCTATATGCTTCTTCGCAGATCAGACACCCAGCTGAACAGACGAGAGATGCGGAAACTGGGACTGCTTTCCAGACGCTTGGAAGTTCAAGGCTGGCCTCTCCAAGCAGGAACAAGGAAGGGCTGCTTCACAAGCCCAGGCCTGCAAAGCGAGACGGGCGGTGCGCCCAGCCCTGATGCCCGGCTTCGAAAGCCAGGGCAGGGAGGCCTAGGGATTGGAGAGGGGTCAGTATGCAGAGAAATGAGGCGAAATCCAAACTCCGATTTCAAAATTCAAACGTTTCCCAAAGAAAACAAGGTTGGAACGGACTGAGTCTTGGGAACCAGAAGGAACGGGGTTTTTTTTTTTGTTTTTTGTTTTGAAACCCGAGGGCTTATTTTAAAAGGGGGGTGGGGCGGGGATGGAACCATGTCCCACGTACTGGGCGCTCAGGGCACTGTGGGGAGGGGCCAGCTCCCCTTCCTCGAGGAGGATTGGGGTTGAGGCTGCCCGGCTGGAGGGAATCTGTCAGTGACCCCTGGGCAGCTCTGGGGCCCACGTGGCTGTGACGATCAGAGGGCAAAGAGCACAGAAACTTCCAGCAGGAGGATATTAACTCGCTGGCCCAGGGACACCCAGGGGCTTGATGAGCGCCATCTGGGTCCCTTGGCAGCGCGAACGCTCCAGAGGAGAGAGGATTCATCTCGGAGGCCGGGCTCACCTGCCTGGCTAGGACTTTCCTGGGTTTGGCAGTAAAGAGTCTCTGGATGGCCTGCTTCTCCAGAGGTCGGACTAGGGGCGACCTGGGTTCCAGCAAACGCTTAGTGGGAGCCCCTCCCCGCCCCGCACTTGTGGACAAGCCCTCGAAGGCTTCCTTTGGGGACAGAGCACACACACTCTGTGCCATGAGGAAGCACCGTGGCAGTGACAACCCTGAGAAGCTCTGAGGGAGGGCACCCGAGTCTTGGGTGGCCAGGGGGAGGGGGGAGACTGCTCAGAGCCAGTGGCGTCGAGACACGAAGGATGAGCAGGTGGGAAACAGTGGGGGAAAGTGGGAGATGAGGTGTCCCAGTCATCCGGGCCACAGATGGGTGCTGGCACTAAGATGGTCCCCAAGGGAAGGGATGGGTGCAGGGTATGCTAAGTCGTGTGTGGGATCCTGACTGCACTCACGGCCCGATTTTCACCCCCTCCACCACCACGTCCATGCATTTTGCTAGTCCCCTCCCTTGCTGACTTTGAGCTCCGCCATGTGACTTGCTTTGGCCAACGGGGCAGTAAGCAAACCTGTCTTCGCGCGTAAGCTGCGTGTAAGCAACAAGAGCCTCACGCTTTTCTGGGGTTTTTCATTGACACCTAGCGCTTGGGCCCTAAACCCGTTATCCAAATTCTTGCGTTAAGAATCCATGGAAAGATGTGGTATGTGTGTGCAATGGAACATTACTGAGCCACAAAAAGGAATGAAATTGGGTCGTTTGTAGAGACGTGGATGGACCTAGAGACTGTCATACGGTGTGAAGTAAGTCAGAAAAACAAACATTGTATATTAACACATGTATGTGGAATCTGAAAATATTGGTGTAGACGATCTTATTTACAAAGCAGAAATAGAGACACAGACGTAGAGAACGACCGTATGGACACCAAGGGGGAAACGGGGAGGGTGGGATGAATTGGGAGATTGGGATTGACATACATACATATACTATTGATACTATGTATAAAATAGATAACTAGGGCTTCCCCGGTGGCGCGGTGGTTAAGAATCTGCCTGCCAATGCAGGGGACACGGGTTCGAGCCCTGGTCCGGGAAGATCCCACATGCCGCGGAGCAACTAAGCCCATGCACCACAACTACTGAGCCTGTGCTCTAGAGCCCGTGAGCCACAACTACTGAGCCCACGTGCCACAGCTACTGAAGCCTGTGTGCCTAGAGCCCGTGCTCCGCAACAAGAGAAGCCACCGCAATGAGAAGCCCGTGCACTGCAACAAAGAGTAGCCCCTGCTCGCCACAACTAGAGAAAGCCCGCGCACAGCAGCGAAGACCCAACACAGCCAAAAATAAATAAATAAACTAAATTTAAAAAAAATAGATAACTGAGAACCCACTGTATAGCACAGGGAGCTCTACTCAATGCTGTGACCTAAATGGGAGGGGAATCCAAAAAAGAACGCATATATGTATACGTATAGCTGATTCACTTTGCTGTATAGCAGAAACACACACAAGATCGTAAAGCAACTAGACTCCAATAAAAATTTAAAAAAAGAATCCATGGAAGAATATTTTTGGATCTGTGAATGGCGCTCACGTGGGGCTGAGTTCTAAAGTCAGCTCAAAAGGTGACAATCAGGGACAGTGAAATTGATCTTGACAATGACCCGTGAAGACGCCGGGCAGCAGCCTGGCTGCGTCCACGGCAGATGCTGCTATAGCCACTCCCACACTCCCTCTCCTGCTTCCTGCAGCACCGGGACCTCCATGTCTTAATGGGCCGACGGCCACCCAGGAGAAAGACTATTTCCCAGTGTTCCTTGAAGGCAGGTTTGACCATGTGACTCTGTCCTGGCCAAAGAGATGCGGGCAGAAGTGACATGAGGCGGCCCAGGCTGTGTCCTCCTGCTGGCCGGGTCCTGCACAGAGAGAGCCCTCCTGGCCGTGTGATCTGGAGGCAGCCAGGTCCCTGCCACTATGCAGTGCCCTGTCAGAGCGAGCGTGCTCACCTTCCCAATGTCACGTGAGAGAAGTCCGCCTCCATCTTCTTGAAACCACTGATTTTGGGGTCTGTCACAGCAGGGGAAACACACTCTAATACACCGTCTGTCTGCAAGGCCACCACAGTTGGCGGCATCTCTAGCTGGCTTCTGTTCTTTGGTTGCGCACCAGGTGAAGAAGCTGGCTAGCATTTCAGTCTACAAAAGATCTCCCAGCTCAGAACTGTTGCGGTGAGATGCTTATTCTTTGAGGGCTGGGCAACTGCACCCAAGACTAGAAATACTGGACGGGGAGGGGCTTAAGGGCTCTGGACCCACATCCCAGCTCCTCTGGGAAATACAGTTTGAGAATCATTAAAGGAACCAGTGTTTTAGGCTATGTCTTATGTGGCCCACCACTCCTCAAGCGTCCTTCCTTCTCCCAAGCAGCCAAAACTTTGACTGTGGGCGGTGGCCAGTGAAGATGCCTGGAGGCAAGGGGGCCTGCCTTGTTCCAGCATCTTCCTGGAGTGTTAGCCATGCACGGCTCACTGCAGTCCTCTAGCCTCAGTTTCCTCACCTGGGCAATGAGAGCGACAGCCTCTGCCTTGTTGCAGCCGAGACTCAAGGCTGCGAGAGCACCTTGTAAACCGCGGGGCAACACACAGACATGCAAGATGGCGGTGATATTATCGCCTGGAATGTTTTTGGGGGTCCAGGAGAAGGGAGGGCTCCAGACAGTTCCTAGGGAAGGCAGAAGCAGCTGCCGTCCAGAAATCTGCACGACTACAGAGAAATGTTTGCTGTTGGCCTGAGCCCAAGGATGGGGCACTGCAGCCCCAGTGGATCGCTTTCATGAGAGCTGCAATTAAGGGGAAGTGGGGTCTATTAAAGAAGCTGGAGGGGACGCAGCCCTGGCTTCTGGAGATGCTCTAATTAGATTGCAGGGCCCCTCTAGTCTGTCCCCTGGGCTCCACCTTCAAAACATCTGGGACCCGGCCGCCTGTCACCTCCTCTGCTGGCTGAAGCCGCCACGCCTCCCCTGGATTACTGCAGGGGCCCTGGGCTCGGCAGCCCAGTTGAGCCTACACAGTGGTCTTCCCAGTCCCACTGCCCCTCCGTCCCTTCCTTCCCGCTCTGCTCTCACGCCACCTCCTTGGGGAGTCCTTCCTCGGTCCCTCCGGACACCCCGTACAGAAAGCAGCCTCAGTAGCACCAGAGGAGAAAACATCTGCTTGCTGTCTGTCTCCCCACATCCCACTGTCAGCTCCTGGGGACCCGGGAGTGTCTCTCCCAGCACCCAGGGCTGGGCCTGGTGCACAGCAGCCTGAGCAAACATCTTGGGATGCCTGCGCCCAGGTATTTCAGGTTCAGACCTCTCCTTGGGCTCTGCAGCAACGGGAGCCCCCGGGGATGAGGCCACGGGCTCTGCCTTCGGGAGGTGACCGTCCTCCGGGGGTCTCGGGGGTACCCCATCACCCTCATGCTCTACCCTGGTGCCCTCCACAGCCCCACTGAGCCCCAACATGTGCCCGTGCACTGGGGATGGACGGCATTTGATGGTATTAAAACCAAAATCAAACAGCATGTTAGGAGTTGATGGTAAGTAGGTGCTGAGCAGGAAGAGACCTGTCAGGGGAAAAATGACTGGATGCCTTTCATGCAAGCCGCCCTGAGGTCAGATTGTTGATTTCCGGCACATGCCGGCCTTCCTTCCTGAGCCTCGAGCACATGTGTAAAATGGGACAGCAGCGCAGCCCGCGGTGCAGGGGTGACGAGAGGAGGGTGTGCATTAAGGCCACAAGTGGGGCCAGGCTCTCCTGCGAGCACGTGCTGCCCCGCCGCCCGGGGCAGGAGAGCTCGAGGCAGGTTGGAACTCAGGCTTCCCGCTACCTGGAGCTGGGCGCGAGTCCCGGGGCCAGCCCCTTGTGCCGTGTCACCTGGGAATGTCGCCTCCCCCTTGGAGGCTCCACTTCTGTACAATCTCGCTCGTTAACTTACCTCCCACAGCTGCGGGGAGGACAAAGTTGGCGTTCGTTCCTTCATCACATATGTACCAACCACTTCCTGCCCGAGAGGCACAGGAGATGCGGTGCACAGGGAACAGGCATGGACCCTGCCCTCCTGGGGCTGACAACCCCAGGAGGGAGGACAGACACGAAACCACGACACAGACAACCATTTACAGCTGTGACAGGGGCCAGGGAGGCGCTTAGGTGTTACGAGGGCATGCAACACGGGGGCCTGGCTTGTCTGGCGTGGGGTTTGGAAAAGTCAGCTAGGGGAAGGTGCCTGTTTCAGTGGCTGGGGCAAGATGGGAGAACAAATTTCTTATTAAGCCAGGATTCTATTAATCTGTTATTATTAATACTGCTGAAAAAAATGATCGCATGTCATTAGCGAAGCTCAGCAAAGAGAACCAGAGAGGTTTTTTCGTGGGAGGGGAGCGCGTTTCATTTCTGCAAGGTGTACCAAAGGGTTAAAGTCATTTTCATTAAAATTCAAATTTCAGCAGGCGCTCACTCTCCCTTCGCCGTCCTTTGAACGTTTGACTGGCAACCATTTCATATTTCAATCTCGGCAGAACAAATTGAATTAGATGTTGAAACCAAACTCGGCTCTGCTCACCAAAGCCTCCATGCTCGGCTTGCACTAATCCTTTCCTAGAAGCTGCAGAGCACAGACAGGCGCTGGGAGGGACGGGCCCCGCCACAGAAGACAAAAGAGCCCAAGGAGGCGGCAAAAGGAAAGGAGGAAAAACACGGGGGCAAAGGCCGCTGGAAATTGTCTTCTGCCTGATTCTCGGGTCTTCAAGCCCAGGAGACAAACTCCCGTGTGGATCCAGTGTTTCTGTCCCTGTATTCCTGGCACCCAGCACAGTGCCAAGTGCAGAGGGATGCCTAGCGTTCGATGGATGAATGAATGAATGACTGGGGGTGAGGATTAGCCGTTGGTTTGAGGACTTAACTCCACCACCCCCTCTCTGCCTCTGGCCTGTGCCGTCCCCCCCTTTCCTTTCTGAGACACTGCAAAATGCCTAGCGCCCTCCCAGGGTCAAGGTGCTTCCGCTGGGACCTGGGCTCACTCCAGTCCTGTGATCTTCCACACCAGCCCCTGCAGAGCGTGCAAACCGGCTGGAGGATGGCAGCTCGCGTTTCCCAGGGAGGAAGGGGGCAGACCTCACACCCTGGGATCACCCCGTGGCTGAGGGTCTGTGGAATGACCTCCAAGCGCTGACACAAGGGCCCGAGCCTGGCTTCCAGTCTACTGTGGCAATGGCATCGGTGCCCACGGGGAACCCCAGGATGGAAACGGTTAGGAATAAGCACAGCGACACCGGCCGTTTCTGGGGGAGGGGTTCACTTATTTCCCGACTGCACCACGGCAACCGTGGGCCCATCCTGAGTCTGGCTTTGGCTTCGTATGAGGAGCAACTGGGTAAACCACGTCTCTGCTTGGCCTGCTCGGGGGCTGCTGGGCAGAGGTCACTCCCTCCAGGCTGCCTTTCTGGATACACGGGCTCCTTTCCACCACGACCCACCTCAGAATGCTCGTGCTTCCTCAGGTGCGACCTCCGTGCTTTATTTCTGGAATTTCTCTCCTACGTCTTCTGGTGGTTTGGGACCTCTGATGTCCCATCATCATTCGAACTCACCTGAAGCCCCCTCCCTGAAAGCTCCCCCCGTGCCCCACTGCTCTGGTGGCAAGTGACCGTCAATCTCCCCAGGGCCTTGGCTCCAAGGCCCGGAGTCTCCCCAGTTCACCCGGCACACACTGGGTGGAGGCTTTTCTTCTGAAATGCTTTCACGCAGTCCCTCTCCCTCAAAGGGGGAAAGGTAGGCCCTCCTCTGGGCCAGGCTAAAGACCTGGCTTTATTTTATTATTACCTAGCTATACTTTTTATTCCAGAATACCAATAATAATGCCGATGATGATTATGATAATAAAAATGACGAGAGCTTTAGTAGTTCCTATTTAAAGAGTTACTTTCAAAGGGGTGGGGGACAGGGCTCAGGGTTACTGAGACACTTGTTCAGCCTCCAGGCGCCAGGTGCTGTGACTGAAAGGAACAGGGACACGATCGGCTGAGGACGACATGGGGGCAGGGGCTGGGCATGGAGAGGAACGGAACGTGGCTACTTTCCATAAGGTGGTCGGGGCTGTCTCTGAGGAAGGGAGGGAAGCTTAAATGAAGATCTCAGAGTGGCTGGTGGAGATGGGGGAAGGAAACAGGAAGAAAGTGGAGGAAGGGTGTCCCAGGCAGAGTAAAGAGCAAGTGCAAAGGCCCTGGGGTGGGACTGTGCTTCCAGGTCGGAGAGCAGTAAGTGAGCGGCAGCGGCAGGGCAGGCAGGGCCTTCTTGCTCATCGCGGTGAAGAGTGTGGTTTTACTCCAAGTGTGCACGCGGGGGCAGGGCCGCAGGGCTTTACACTACATTCCCCGTGATCCAGCTCAGAGTTGCATGTGGAGAATGCAGTGCTCCTGGGGCAGCGTGGAGTCTGCTATGGGCGTTGGTGAGGGCCAGGTGTGGCACGAAGGTGGGGTGATGGGTACCCCCCCGAGATCTCTAGGGGAGTTGAAGTGACTGCTTCCATTGCTTATGGGGGAGCCCTTCCCCCCCAGACAGTAAGCCCCCAGGGTTGGGGGTACAGACGCCAGGCTGGGACGGGCAGGCAGGAGGGGAGGGGCCACAGTCTCCCTGCGTGCAGCTGGCTGAGCGGCTGGTGGCTTTCCCGCCTGCTGCGCCCTCAGGCCATTGGCTTCGCGGGCCCCCTCGCTCCCCTGCTGGTCCTGAGCTTTCTCTGGGCTCGGGCCCGGGCTTGCTTGCTTTTTCTTCTGGACGCAGGGAAGACAGTAAAGCATGAAGGTCAAGAAAGACCCGAGGCCCTGGGGTCAGATTCACCTCCTGCAGGTGCCTGAAGCTCTCTGGGCCTCACAATACCCCCGGTATATGGAGGTGCTGTTAGCACCATCCCATTTTAAAGATGAGAAGACTGAGGAATTGAAGGTTAAGTCACTGGCCCACACTCACAAGGCTGGCGAGTGGTGGATGTTACCAGGAACCCAGAATGGTCTGAATGCAGAGCCCGAGCTGGCATGGCAACACCAGGAGGTGGTGAATTCCGATCTGGGGACATTCTAGTACCTTCAGTGAAGCCGGTGCCAATGTTGCCTCCTCCCGTGCCAGGCCCACGGGTCTGCAATCTTCTTTAACCAGAAGAATCCACGTGGCCCTTAACGGGACAAGCAGTGGGGAGGGAGGGGGTGGACCCCAGCCCTGTCATCCCTGGGACCCACGGAAACTTGGGAGCCTGGTCACCCGAGGGACCCCACGCAGGCTCTACGGTCTGATGTCGGGGAGACACCTCACTATAAAAGCTGGGACGTGAGCCACTCCGGGTCTGTGTCTTTTGCTTCCATTGTGTCCCAGGGATAACCTAGGATGGATTAGGAAGCACCTGCCACCCAGGGAACTGGGGACACGCGCAGCCTTGCAGGACTGTCAGCGCTGTGTGGTCTTGCTTGGATTCCAGGCCACTCCGAAAACTGCTTGGTGTGGACTGAAACCTCCTCCCAGAAAAATACACAGACCAAATTTTACACAGCAAGTCAGAAGATCCCTGGGCTCTCACTCGGGGCCCAGCTGCCCCAAATGAAGAAGGACAAAAACGCTGACAAGTGCTTGCTCTGGGCTTTACTTGGACTGGCTGATGTAGTCCGAGCACCATCTCTGAGGTAGGTACTAGATCACCCCCATTTTATAGAAAGAGAAGCTGAGGGTCAGAGGGGACCTCGCCGGTCCAAAGTCACACAGCTGGGGTTCAGACCCAGGGCAGACGGGTTATAGCTCTTTCCTCTCTACCATCCCCCTCCTGGTGTGTGCTGGGTGTGAATCTCCAGGCGGGAGTGGGTGTGGGCACCCCAGGTCTGGGATGAGCCTTGGGACACTGCTTGCCAGGGCTGGGGACCTGTTTGCATTTCACGGCGTCCCCAGCCTGTGAGTAGAGGGCGTCTGCCGTTAGCGACACAGCCGGGCTCAACCAACGAGCCGGTGTCTGGGTTTGGAGCTTGGTGCTTCGTGAGTGGCCCCTTGGTCAGCACGGACGGAAGACGCTCTTGTGACTGAACCAGGGCCCGTGGTCCCAAGTGGCGAGGAAGGGGCAGGACAGAGGCCACGTCCCAGGCTGTGAGCAGTCCCTTGGAGAGCCAGAGGCGGGAACGCCAGCTTAGCAGCCCTGGAGGGGGAGCGAGAACAGAAGCTTCTGGGGCCCGCCTCACATGCGCAGCACTGTTCCTGGCGTTCTTCACGATTATTACATTTCTTTCTCGCTAAAGCCCTCTGAGGTGGGAAGCAGTTATTGAGGAGGCTGGGCCCAGGGAGCTGAGCTGACTTGGCAGGGTCCCCAGTCTGTGCTGGGTGGAGCGGGGCTTCATGCCCAAAGCGCCCAACTCCAGAGAGCTGCCTTCAGCCTGGTGAGTGTTCCGGGCTCGTGGGCAGTGGGGCCCGAGGGTCCTTGCGCCCATGTAGCTGCGCACCCTGGGGCAAGCCCTGAAGTCCCCCTGCACCCTGGCCTTCGCGCCAGCACGGTGAGGCCCTGTCTGCATCTCAGGGTTGCTGGGAGGAGAAGCAAGAGGGGGAACTTGTGCGGGAACCGCCAATGGCTGGGCTGGACGCAGGGCTCGGTGGTTTCTGCCACTTCCAGATCCTCATGCTGCCACGAGGGACTGCCCGGCGCGGTGGCATCCTGCGCCTGTTCTCTGGCCCTGCAGTGCTGGGCACAGAGCAGGCGCAGTCAGTGCCTGGGGCCCGGGATGCCCGGGCAGTGGGCTGAGGCCATCGTCCCCTCCGACCTTGGACCAGTGGAGGGCGGGGCTGCCTGCTGCTGCTGCCCCACCGGGCGGTGCGGCCCGCCCGGCCCCCGCGGTAGGGGGTGCAGAGCCGGAGCGGCTGTGCCCCGTCCCCAGGGCTCTGCAGCCACGTACCCTCGGCGCCAGCTCACGGCTGAAGGGTCTGCTCGTCACCGCCGTCCTCACTGTCTTCCAGCTGCTCCAGGATCTCGTCCAACACCACAGACCGCTTTTTCTTCGGGGGTTCTGCGGGAGCCCAGATGGCAAGAGAGGAGAAAAGAACAGCCGAGAGGGTTGGGAGTCAGGAAGAGAGAGACGACAGAGAGGGAAGGGGAGAGCAAACAGGGAGCAGGGGGAGGGGATTCAGGAAGGGACAGAGGGAAGGGGTGGGAGGTAGGAGGGCAGGTACAGACCCAGGGTGGGGGTGGGGAGATGAGACAGAAGAAATAAGCAAAGACAAGAGGGGGAAGGAGCATCAAAGGAGGTATGAGAAAGGGGAAGAGAGCACAGAGCGGGAGACAGAGAAACACGGAGGCTTAGTCTCTACTTCACCAGGGGGCAGCCTCTCTCCCAGCCCTGTCGGCCACCCCTGCCCATCTTCCACCCACCGAGGAAAGAAGGGAGGAAGGCCCTTCCCGGCAGGTCAGAGGTTAGCGAGTCTCTGCCTGATGTAGGGGGAGCCAGAACCTCCAGAGAGGCCAAGTCAAGCGAGGGCAGGGGTTGGGAAACAAGTTCCTGTTCTCTTGGAGTCGCAGACTCTTAATGCTATAGTAGGTGGCTGGCATACAGTAGGTGTTTAGTAAATGCTGGGTGACTGGATGCTCAAGGACTCCAGATGAGGCATGGAGGGAAAAACAATTAGAGATGGCTTTAGAGAAGAGGGGCTATTTGACCTGGGCTTTGAAGAATGCAGAGGAGTTCTCTGTGAGGAGACGGGGAAGGGGAGGTAGATGCACAGTGTGAAAGGGCATGGTGGGCTCGGCAAAATACATGTCCCCAGGGTGCCAAACACTATTGATTATCTGCTCTGTGCTATGGCTCTTATCTTCTCAACAATCCCATGGGGAGGTATTATTATTACCTCTCACAGGTGAGAGCACTGAAGCAAAGACAGGTAAGTCTAAGGTCACTCAGCTAGGAAGTGGTGAAACCAGGACCCAAGACACACCAAAGCCCACCGTCTTTCCTCTTTTCATAAAAGTCTCAGGTGCTGCCCAGAGACTGCCAGGGAGACAAAGGGTGGAGGGGGGAGGTGTGCAGGTCCTCTCGGCCCTCCAGGAAGGGAATGGGGTGGGGGTGGGAGGGGGAAGGCTCTGGGCTTAGATTGACTCTGTCAGTCCCTCTGCTGTCTAACCAGTCATTCATGGTCAGCCTCACCCCCAGATAACGCTGGGCTTGTTTTGAGGCAGCTGTCGGATGCTGTCCCAATAGCCTCTCCTTCCCTGGTTCAAACAACACCTTCTCTGTGAAGTCCTCCGGGTGGGCCAAATTGCCACTGCGATCCTTAGCTGCCACCTCCCCACTGGGTCTGGGGCTCCTGCAGGCAGCGGGTCTCCCCAGAGCCTAGCCCAACGCTCGCCCTCGAGATGCAGCATCTTGGGTCTCTTCCAGGTGGTCTTGGACAAGTGACTTGACCTCTTTGAGGCTATTTCTCCATCTCATTCCTAAGAACCTGACCCGGACGCTGACCCTTCTCCTCTTCTCCGCGGCTAACTGCCTGACCCGAGCACTCGCACCTTCTCAGCGGACTCTGCTTCCGCCCTCACCCTCAGGGCCACCTATTCCCCCGCCAACAGCAGCCCGAGGGATCCTTCCAGGACAGGCTCTCCTGCTCCGCTCCGGGAGTTCTCCGTGGTCATGTCGAGGCACTGCCTGGGCCGGGCCCTCCGAGGCCCGCGAAGCGCGCTCCCACCCGGAGACCCCTGCTCCCCTGTCCCCTCCTCAGAGAGGACTCCCCTGGCCGCTGTCGACAGGTCCCCGCTCTCCAAGCCCGCCTCGCCCCATAGCACTTCTCACCACCCGGCGGGCGCTTCTTCGTCTGGGGACAGAGCTACCCCGTTCACGGCCGTGTCTCCTGCCTTAGCGCACTGCCTGGCACCTAGTGGGTGCCTGTGAGCAGCTGTTGAACGAGGGGATGAGCGAATGGGGCAGAAAGGGGGGACGCGGAGGGGCTGGCCCCTCGGGGAGGGTGAGGAAGGGGTGGGAGGCCCGCCCGGCCGGAGCCTCAGGCCATCATCACCCTGTTGTTAGTCATGAGGAGGGAGGGGGACAGGAGGGGCTGGGGCGGACACCTGCTTCCTTCGCCCCCGCCGCCCCCTCTGGGTTTCCAAATAATTGCCGGAAGTGCGCAACGGTCTCTGGAACTTGGACCTTTGGGCAGGTAGTAGGAGCCGGGAAACAGAAGGGCGGCAAAATAGGACCTGCGGGCCTGTCACTGACGCCCCCCCAGAGGCTAACGATGGGATAGGTTTGGGCTCCTGGGCTGGTCCCTGCTCTCCTGGGCTGGCCTGGGGCGCGAGGGGGCGGCCAGTGGAGCAGCAGCTATGATGGTAGCAGCTACCGCTTTCACCTTGGCAGAATTTTTGTTCTTTCCCACGGCTTGAGCATGACTCTGAGACTGGCAAGGGGGCAGGTGCCAGGCACACGGGTGGCTCTTACCCAGCTGGCCCAGGAGCACCGCGCAGGCGGTGACTGGGGCGTGGACTCCGGGTGCCCCCAGTGGCCAGCACAGGGCACCCCTCGGGCACCAGCCCACCTCGGGGACCTTTCAGAGAAGCACGGCCCAGGGTCACCAGGGGCCTGGCCAGCTCCGAGGGCCTCTCTGTCACTGGAACATCCCGAGCGCTGCACTGGCCTGGCTCCACCACACTGTGAGCCAGACTGCGAGAGACCGTCCCAGGGTTGAACGCACAGTAGGTGCTCTGTCATCATTTGTTGAACATAAAAATGGATGAATGAAAAAAAAAAAATGGATGAACGAATGATTGAGTGAATGAATAAAAAGGGGCACCAATGTGGGTAACTTTTAAAAAGTAAAACTGCAGTTGTCGGGACAGCAAACAAACAAACGGAGTGGCGGGAAGAGAGGCACCACGACTGGGGAAACTGAGGCCCAGAGGGAGGGGCGACATAGCTGGAAGAGGAAACACACAGGACGGGCACTTAACAAGTGGTGTCTCACCTTAGTTTCATAAACCCTCCGGAGGCTGGTGTCATCACCCCCATTTCATGGGTGGGAAAACGGAGGTGCAGAGGAGCAGACACACCGGAGGCGCCCCCCTGCCCCCAGCTAACACGTGGCAGCCCCTGGATTCCGCCTCAGACGGTCTAGTTTGCAACCACGCATGCTCTGTGCTGTGCTCTGTGGCATCTCCCGAGGGGCCCTGCCTGGGGGCGGGGCCAAGATCACGCAGGACCCTGTGGTGACAGGGCGTGTGGCCACTGCGTCTGGCTTTGACCATTCCCGAGCTGCGTGACCTTGGGCAGGGCATGTGCCCCGTACGAGATTCAACCCCTCATGTATAACGTGGGGGGACAGGGCTGTTCCGCCACCCCTCCCTTCTCTGTGACTGCCTTCTGCTGCCGTCCTGACTCCCCGGGAGGTGAGGGCTCCTTCTTCCTGCAAAAGCCCTTCAGAGCCCCCTGACTTGTCCCCAGCACCTATTGTAACTGTGCTCAGGAACAGTGGGCACTGACCCCACAGCCCAGGCATGGACTGGCTGTGAGGCTGTGAGCAGCAGACTTAGCCCTTCTGGGCCTCAGTTTCCTCATCTGTAATATGGGGCCACTAGGAATGCCTACCTCCTGGGGCTGTGGTGAGCACTGAGGAGAGAAAAGAGCAATGCCAGCACCTGGTCAGGCTCCATGACGGTGCTGCGACCACCATCTTTGTTACTACTGCTCATGTCAGAGGTGTTGATTTAATGTGTCCCTCTGCCATTAGGCCAGGGAGTGCCAGCAGGGCAGGGGCTGTCACAGGAAGGTTGGTACACAGTAGGTGAGCAATAAATAGTTGTCCAGTAAGTGAATGAAGTGATTTGGCTGGTCAAGGCCAAAGCAGGTATGGTTCCCCCTCCTCCAGCTGGAAACCAGAGGCACAGGGGTCTCCACTGACGGCTGTGGGGTGAGTGGCAGGCAAGTCGTTAGCGACCAGCTGACTCCATGACACCCAGAAGTCAGACAGTCTGAGGTCCCAGCTCTGCCACTTAACGCTCGGTGACCTTGGGCAGGTCACTTGTATTCTCGGGGTCTCGGCTGCCTGTCTGTACATTGGGGGTGGAGACGCGACCTCCCGGGGCGGCGGCAAGGATCAGTGAGTTCACTCACGGAGCCTGGCGCCCCAAGGGCTTGGTACCCTGGGGCCTGGTGTATCTGGCTCAGGCCGGGGCCCCCAGCACCGCCCCGCCCCCCAGAGGACACGTCGGGCCCCGAGTCCCCACCAGACAACACCCAGCAACCACCCCCCCCACAGGCCCCATCCGCACGCGGAGCGCCCTGCTTGCCGGGAACAGCTGCTGAAATCCCATCTCCCCGACATCAAAAGCCTCAGTGGGTTTTCACCGAACAAACATAATGCAGAACCAGAGAAAGGTGTAAAATAAATAAACGAAACAAGCTGTGCGTTCTCTTTCAGTATCACAGCTGCACCCGGAGATAAACAACAAGTGAATGTCACCAAACATCAACACCCAAGAAATTAACTTGACAAAAAGCTCAGCCGTCCCCCAGCAACCCCCCAGTCCTGCCCCCGTCCCCCTCCCCACTCTCCAGCCACCATTTTGCATTTCTGGAGTTCCCATCTAATGATTTTATTTTTCAATTAATTCCTTGACAGAACGCCAGCCCGCATCTCTCTCCCGTCCCTGGCTGGCGCCGGCGCCCTGTGCACAAGGCAAGGGCAGGCAGGCGGGCGGGGGGCTGTCGGAAGGACAGGGCAAAGCTTCAGGGCTGGTCGGGGAGGAGGGGATCCTGAAAGGAACCCTGAGAGGAGGCAGCTGTGACCGGCCGGGGCGGCCGGGCTCGGAGTTGATGGCGTTGCCGGCTGTAGCCAGGCTGCCCGGCCCGGAGGCAAGCCTGCCGCCCCCTGGCTGAGCCACCTGGGGCCGAGGCCTCCCCTCTCTGTGCTCAGTCTCGGCAGTTACTGAACAGCACCCAGCTCCTGGGGTCCCAAAGGGCGTTAGAAGGGCACAGATGAAGGCCTTTACAACAGCGCCCGGCACGCAGGAGCCGCGGGGGAAAGGTGACGCCCTTACTGTCGTTAATGGGTACTGTTACTGAGAGTGCGTGGGCAGGTCACTTCCCTCCTCCATAAAATGGGGATGGCAGTACCGGCCCTCGACAGATGCGGCGGCCGCGGTGGGCGCCCCCCTCCTGACAGTCACGTACGGCGTTAGCGGGCCGCTCTGGGGCGTATTCATCGCTCCCCGCCTGGAGGGCCAGGAGCTTTCTCTGGCCACAGGGGCACACGTGGCCCTGGCACAGGGTAGGCTGGAAGTGTTGGAGATTTAAGGCCCCTGGAGAAATGTCCCAGCTCCCTCGACTCCAGGGGACAGTTCTGGGGCAGGTGCCACACGGCTCTCAGGGGTCCCTGTGGCCTGTATGGTGGGGCTGTTCACTGCATCCCCCGAACTGGCTCCCCTCCTAGCTGGTCAGGGGCTGCTTCCAGGGAACCCAAACTAAGACACCATTGTCTACAGGTGACCAATTGGAATGAAGCAGGCCTCAGCCGGCAGGCCCACTGAAGGGCATCTGGATTTGCTGACATCACGGAACGTTCAAAAAACCCTTAGTTACTAATAGGTAAACACAAGACAGGCTACACAAGAATCTCCATTTCTAGTTTCTCTCGAAACTGGCTGATCTGGCCACACTGGGCCCATGTCCCCACCTAAGGATAACCGATGGGGTGTGTGCCAGTTGCCCCTGGAGATGGGAGGTCTCGTTTATTTGGGTGTTTTCTAGCTGTTCCTGGAGGTCCCGAGCTTGCTACTCCCCGAGACAAAGGGCAGGCGAGGCCTTGGCAAACCGTAAAGTGCAGGCCCGTGTAGCAGGTTTCCCCTGTTAAAACCGTACCTGAGGCGACTCCAACAGGCTGGGGGGGAGGGGGGAGGGGGAGCAGGTGGCCCCTCTCTCCGGTCTGTCCCTCGAGGGGAGGAGAGGAAGGAGGTTAGGGTTGAGAGTGGAGGGCGGGATTCCAGGCTGGGACAAGGCACCACAGCCTTCGGACTCAGTGGCCTGCTGCCCCAGGCCATCGGGGGGCACAAGCAACCTGCAGTCCCCACCCTTGGGGACATTACGGTGCTGGAGACACAGGATGTGGGTCTTGCGAGGGGCCGGCACCCTGAGGGCTGGCCTGGCGTGTGAGGCTGCCTGCTCCTGGGTCCCCCTGCCTCCCAGGCTCCAGGCTGGCAGCCCCCATGGGCAAAACCCTCAGATACCGCGATGGGTCTGCCTCCCAGGGCTCTGTTCACAGCAGGCACACACTAGATGATCACAGAATAAAGGGCACTCTTTAGAGAGGATCAGCCTGGCTCCTAAGACCAAACGCGTGGCCCTTGCTCGGTACCAGGAGGTGTTTCATGGATGTGCCTTTGCAGAACATAGCTGGTCCCCCAAGAACCAGGCGTGATCCGAAAGCCCCTACTCGGGGCTGGCAGACGGGAGACTGGGCCCCAGGCCCACCTCTGCCACCTCAAGGATTTAAGGGAGCCTCTTAACTCCTTTCCTCGGTGTTCCTGTTTGTTAACTGGGAACAGTTACCTGCTCTCCTGATCTCAGGCCTTGAGGGTTCCAGCCCTCAGTCATTCACAGCAAACGGTCATTGAATATATACTATGTGCCAGGCCTGGTGCCAGGGATACTGCCGCCAAAGGAGAAACTGAGCCAGCAGCCACGGAGGCCATGCTGGGGTCCCAGGGCGGGCGGAGCTGGGCTCTGAGCTCTGTCACTCACTGGTCCCAGGCCATCTGATCGAGTTGCTCTCTGTAGAAAGGGCGTGTCAGTAGTGCCCGCCACAAGAAGAGTCAACAGATGAGGCTTGGGTGCACACAGAGGTGTTGAGTCATGTTAAAAGTAACAACGCAGGTGTCGTCCAAGGACACCCAGAGAGCGGGCGGTACTCAGGAAACTGGGAACCTAGCAGGCTGAGCCGGGGCCGACCGTACATGAAGGCAGAGAAGCCAGCATCCCCGGGCTTTGAGCCCAGCCTCTTTGGGCTCCAGGCATGGGCTGGGTGTGGACTCACTCACAGGTCTCCCACGAGCCAGGTGATATTACTGCCCCACCTTCCAGATGCATAAGCAGCTGTTCTAGGGCTTGGGGAAGACTCGCCCGAATGGGGCCTTGAGCACAGATCAGGCTGGTCCCAGGGTCTTCCCGTCACCCCACGGCGATGCCTGTGGTCCCGTGGCTCAGCTGCCCACCCTGCGGGGGGGACGCCAGCCCAGACTCCTCAGAAGGAACTTCTCAACAGGGAAGGCGTGAAACAGACTCAGGCCGCGTGGCAGCGGCCCAGTGCCTGCATCAGCCGTTTTTTCAAGAAGCTATTGGTTCCCAACCCACGGCCTGATAGAATCGTCTGGGAAACCTCAGATACCTGGACCCTACCCCCAGAGGTTCTGATGCAAATGGCCTGGGGTGGACACTGGCTATTGAGACAGCTGTGACTACAGCCGTTATGAATCACAGTGCTAAGGACTCTGGCTCCTGGGAAGCAGGAAGCCCCGGGGCAGCCTGGCGGGTTCTTCTTGCTCTGTGCTCTGGGCATCCAGGGCACACAGGAGTTCCAGGCGGCCGGGCTGGCGGCTCTCCATCCACCAGGGCTGCTGAAGGTGCCCGGCCTGGATTATTGTGGGTTCAGCCCTGGTAGGGCCGTGGGGCCACTAAGCCTGGGGGCTCTGGGGCTTGGTGCTGCATGCGTCTGCATTAGTTACAGATGCTGGAGCGGCCTGTGTGGGCCGGGGAGGCAGGGGAGTGTCCAGGAGAAGGTGACTCATTGCAGAGGACAAAACAAAAAGAAACCAGGAGAGGCTGGAAGGCGCCCCCCACCGCTCCCCGCCCCACTCTCCTGTCTCGGGCCTGGAGGGATCTCCCCATTTCTAGGGGCTTGGTCGACATTAACTACCTGTCCCTTTCCTCTTGGCAAAGGCCCTGGGTTGGGAGTAGAGGCTAAAAAGAAAGAATCAGTAACATCATCTCGAGGGGCCAAGCTGTCTGCACTAGGATCTGTAAGTGCGAATGTGATGGAGTTAAACGGTCTGGGTGGGCGACTATAGGGAGGGCTGCGGACTGCGGCAAAAGAAGAAGAAGAAGAAAAAAAAGCCCATGTAACTCGACCCCAGCTACTCTATGTGAATGTAGGAGCTAGGGTGGTCAGACCTGATTTTTCAAGAGAGGCCATAATCTTGACTTTCAGGTCAAATCCTCTGATAGCAAAATAGAGACAATTAATTAAAACAAAACACTTTTTCTCCCCCTTATCTTCTATGCAAAATAAAGATCTGTGATCTCAGCCGACAGCTCACCAGTGCAGCCTCTGGTTTACTTTCTCTCTACTCTCTGTCTACAGAACCCCACTAGTTTCACTTGTGGTCATGAAGCAGTAATAACAACCTCCTCGTCTGTGTGTTTTCCTTGGGTTTCTCAGGCCTGGGCCAGCCTACAGTTCAGAAACAAACCCGGCCACCCTCGGTCACCAGCCACAACCCTGGAGGCAAGTCCACCCTCCTCCTGACCCTATTTCCAGCACTCTGGTCCCCAGGTCCCCGAACCCTCATCCAATCCGGGCCCAGCCCCTTCCCCTCCCAAGTTGCTCTGAAATTCTCCTTCTGTCAGTTTAATTCCATGATCAATGAGGAAGAGCAGGAGAAATGGCCCGGCACAGCTGGCTTCCCCGTTAGCCCTAGCAGGGATTCCTGGCCTCACTGGCGACAGCCGAGTGAAATGTTTGCAGAACGCAGAGAACACAAGTCAATAACAATTTAGCGGGATTGGGAGCAAGTACCTTCCCCGCACGGACAGCCGCTCCCGGGGGAAGGGGGAGAGAGTGTGCAGGATATTGCCGAAGCGCTTGGAAATATTTCCAAAACACCACTCAAAGAGGCTCGGGGAGTGGGGGGTGGAAGGAGGGAGGAGTGGGAGGGGGTGACCTGGAGGACAAGGACACCTGCTCCACCTTGCTCCAGGCCCCCCCAGCCTCCCTAGCACCTCTGCAGGGAGAAGCATTCGGCTCTCTGAGCCTGGCTCCCTGGCCACAGCTCAGCCATTTGCACCATTGCTAGCAGTTGCCACCGAGGAGACACCTTGACTCCGGCTTCTTGACTTTTCTTCTCTCGATTCTGCCTGCATCAGCTGGGGTGGCCTGGGGCATGTGACAAAGAGTGGGTCTCCCGGCCAGTTTCAACCTCTCTCCTGCTGCTACCCACCGACAGGGCTGGGAGCAGAAGGAAGAACAGATTCAGCACCCTGGACAGGGGCGGGCACCCGCTTCCAAGGGGGCAGGGGTGCAACACCTCCTGGGTGGCCCCGGGTGCCCATAGTGACCTTTCCTCTGTCAGGACCCTTTGTGGCAATCCGGGACAGCCCTCCCTCACCTGTCTTCTGCTGGAGCCTCTGACAGCTCTGGAGGAAGGGCTGCCACAGCAAAGCCTTACGGAGGGGATGCAAGGCACCCAAATGGAGGAATAAAAACGAGGCGAGGGGAGCCTATAGGAACCTTCTGTCTCCAGGTAGCTGGAAAGATCCATGGCAGAGGGATATTTTGAATAATAATTTCTGTGACTTCACATACTTGCTTGAACTTTCCTGAGTGTGATTTTTAAAGCCCGATGATTATGTTTTCAGGGCCATGATCAGTGAGGCATATTTGCAAGGGCTGGCATGGGGATCATGGGCTCTCCTGGTCCCCAGTCTTTTGAAAGTGTGCCGTCCTGTGAATGATTAAGTTATGGGCGGGGGGGGGGGGTTGGTGAACTGTTGCAGGCTTTAAATATCATCTGTATGCTGATGACTTCCAAATTTATATCTCAGCCCAGACTTCGCTCCTGAGCTCCCAACTCATAGATCTATCTGCTTGACATCCCATGGGGAGTCCTAATAGGTGTCTCAAACCCCATGCGGCCGGATCACTCCCACCCCCACCCACTCTTCCCAGCTTCCAGGGCCTCATCATCACGCAGCACCACCATCCTGTGAGTGGCTCGCTCTGAGCAAAAATCTCTGTACTGGCCTTAATTTCCCTCCTGCTTCCCAGAAGTCTGGCCAGCTCTACTTTTACCACATATGCTCAATCCACTGGCTTCTTTCCACCCTTCCTGTCTCTGTCCCTGCTCAGACTACTGCCGTGGCTTGCTGGGACGACCATAGTGGGACTCCTATTCCATATTCTTACTCCTCTACAATGCATGCCCCATGCAGCAGCGAGGATGAGGGATGGAGTGTAAACCAGGCCATGGCACTCCTCTTTCTAAATCTTCGAGGGATTTCCTACTGTATCTTGAATAAACGCCAGGCTCCCTGCCCCACCCCACAAGACCCCACCAGGGGGCCCTTCTGGCCTCTGCAGCTTTGTTTCCAACCACTCTCCACCCTGGACTCATTCTCTAGTCACAATGGCCTGCGATGAGCATGTTTCTGCCCCAGGGCCTTTGCACCTGCGGCTCCCACTGCTCGGAATGATTTCCTCCCAGATCCTGGGCTGGCTGGCTCTTTGAATCACACAGAAACACTGACTCCTCGGAAAGACTTTTTCCAACCACCACATTTGGAATCTCTCCTCCCTCTTCACACTCCTGAGTGTATGATGTTATCTTTTTGCATTTCCTCCACAGGGCTTGCGATCACCATAACTTTCTCATTATTACCGTTTTTTTTTTTGAATCATTCATCTCTCCCACTCAAATACTAGCTCCATGAAGGCAGGCACCTTCTCTTTTGCTTGCCGCTTTGTCCTCAGTACTGAATAAGGCTGGATAATTAGACGATCAATGGAGAATTGAGGGAGTGAATGAATGAAGTGGGAAGCAAGGCACTGCGGCTTCTGTTCCACGAAGTGCTGGGGATTCTTTTTTTTAAATAAATGTATTTATTTATTTTTGGCTGCACTGGGTCTTCGTTGCTGCACGTGGGCTTTCTCTAGTTGCGGCGAGCGAGGGCTACTCTTTGTTGCGGTGCATGGGCTTCTCGTTGTGGTGGCTTCTCTTGTTGTGAAGCACAGGCTCTAGGCACGTGGGCTCCAGTAGTTGTGGCACGCGGGCTCAGTAGTTGTGGCTCGTGGGCTCTAGAGCGCAGGCTCAGTAGTTGTGGCGCACGGGCCTACTTGCTCCGCGGCATGTGGGATCTTCCCGGACTGGGGCTTGAACCCGTGTCCCTTGCATTGGCAGGCGGATTCTTAACCACTGCGCCACCAGGGAAGCCCGAGCTGGGGATTTTTAAGCAGAGGACTCTAGCTGGGAGGATGCGGGTGGGGTTATGATGCCTCTAGAATTGTACGTTCTCTGAGAAAGGGGGGTTATGTGGGAGGAATTAGCCACCCGTGGCTTCAGACAAAAGAAGGGCAGCCATCTCACAAGCCCTAGGGGCTGTAAACTTTTTCTGTAAAAGGGGAGATAGTAAATATTTTAGGGCTTTGCAGGCCACACTGTCTCTGTCACAGCTACTCAACTCTGTCCTCACAGGGCGAAGACACAGCTAGAGACGCTACGTGAAAAACGGGCATGGCTGTGTTCCCCCCAAAAGCTTTATTTACAAAAGTAGGCTGCAGGCTGAATCTGGCTGTGGGGCTGTAGTTTGTAACCACGGCCCTACCTGGACTGTGGAGCCCAGATCCAATAAAAGGGGGGATAATTTGAAATTTAGGAACTGCTGGGGGTCTAGGGAGTGGCTAAATACGGTGAGCTGTTCCGTAGTGTGCAGAGCTGTGTGCCCTCAGGCAAGTTACTAGACCCCTCTGGGGCTCAGTTTGCACCTCAGAAAAATGGGAACAGCACTTCTTCTAAGGAGCTGCAAGGCTAAAGTGAGAGTGCATGAAACCACCTGGCAATGTCCCCTGCACGCAGTATGTCCTTGACCCAGCTCTCTCCTGTTTTCTTTTTCTCCTGACTTCACCTTTAAAAAGAAGGCACACAACTGCCTCTTCCAGACTAGTGGTGTTTCGAGGGTCAAGGTTAGCGCCACCTGGCTGCACACCATGCAGGGCCCCTCTTGCAGTGCCCAGTACATAGCTGACGTTCCACTAGAACGGGCCCTTCTGACGATCAGGACTTTTGTCTGTTCGTTTATTCACTCCACCGATTGTTACTGAGCACCTACTCTGCGCTAGATGCAGGGCCAAGGCAGTGGGCCTGGAGAGGGCCTTGTCCCCTGGAGGATAAAGCCTCTCGGGGAGCAGGGAGGTGAAACCCCCACACACGCGAACACAAAGTTCAAGGGAGACGAGGTACGCGGTGCCACAAGGGAACTTTCGGGGAAAAGTAGAAGCTCTGACACTTTGGCTGAGATCTGAATCACGGGGGCCTGGGGGCCAGGCCGACGGGGCAAGGGCCCCAGGAGTCGGGCTCCCTCCTTCCTGGCTAGGAGGGCCACCGTGCTGGAGGCCAGTGACCGATGGGACAGGCGCCCATCGTCTGGGCCTGAAGATGGCAGATCTCGCATCCCAGCCTGGCCTGGTTTGGCCGAGGGTGGGGGCGGGCGGGCAGGCGGGCGACGGCGGCGCTGCCAGCCACTTGCCATGCCGCTCATGTCTGCGCTCCCAGCTCCGGAGGCGAAAGGTGCAGCCGCTAACCACAGCCCATCAGTCCTCCCAGCTGGAATAAGACAATGCCGGGAAGCAGAGCCATGCTCCCGGCCCAGTAAAAGCCTGTTTGCCCAGGCCTCCCCGGCTGTGCCCGCTGGAAAACAGAGGGCTGTGCGGGCGGGTTGCTTCCGTACCATTATACTCTGTCAGCGGCGCTCGCAGGTACTGCGGCCTGCCAGGGCCCTGAAAGCTACTCGATGCCGCGATGCCGCGACCCTGCTGGTTTGTAACACGCTCGGGAAGAAAAGGACACAGCCAGTGGCCGACTTTCCTCTTTCTTCCCTCTGCGCTCTCTCTTTTCACCCGCCCGCACCGAGGCACTGAAGTACAGCACTTCACCTGCCGGGGGCTGCCGAGCGGCAGCTGACAAGGCTGATTCCGGGGGCCGGGAAGGAAGGCAGGGAGAGGACGGGGAGAGGGGAGGGCGGTTCTGTGGAAGAGGGCCACCTTGCCCTTCCCTCGGCCCAAGCACCGCTGTCTGGGGTCAAGGGCTTTGCCTATCCAGGGCAGCTTTTTGAACAACTTTCAAAGAGCTGCCCTCGGTTGTTTCATTTGATGGGCATTTCGTAAGCACCAACTCGCAAGGGAATATCTGAGGACCACCCTGATACCGGGACAGTGGGTGAAATGAAGACCCTCCTGCTGGGGAGCGGGTGCCGGGAGGGGGGCTTTGAAAAGAGTTTTGGCCGCGGACAGGGAGCCTAGAGAAGTGGCGACGTCCAGACTGGGCGCTGAGTGTTTAGTTCCCACAACTGCCTCGGAAAGCAAGACATCACGCCCTTTTACCAGCGAGGAATCCCCTTCCTCCCCCTTGCTGTTACTGTGTACTAATTAAGAGCCTACCACGTGCCAGGCCTGGGGACAGGTGGCATCTACAGATGCAAACGTACCGTCCTGAGCACTGCCCAGGTGACGGGCTATTCATTCTCATTCATTCTCCCTCCCTCCCTCTCTCTCTCACACGTTCCTTATTGTCCGGGCTTCTAAAAACTGCGGTTCTTCTTTATGTCTCATTCCTCCACCCAGAGAGCATCCTCCCTCGGCCTGGCTCCACCGGAATGCAAGGAAAACAGGGAGTGTTCTGGGTGGCCCAGAGAAGGAAGACGCATTCGCGCCTTGCAGGGGAGGGGCGGATAAGTAATACTTGCTGCTTTCTCACTGTGCGCCGAGAGCTTTAGAGACCTCATCTCCTGTAAGCCCCCCAATTCCCCTATGAGGTAGGCACCCTAGTCCCGCTGTACAGATGACAAAGCTGAGGCCGAGTGACTTACCTGAGGTAACAGAACGGACATGAGGACACACACTAGGGTGGAACGTTAAGGGGTAGCGGTGCCTAGCTGCTCATATGAAGCCAGCAGGATGGCTAAAAGTCCAGGTCTGACTCCTGACTCGGCCACTAGTAGCTGGGCGCCCCTGGGGAAATCATCTGCCCTCTCTGTGCCTCAATTTTCTCGTCTGGATAATGACGGTATTTACCTCCCAGGATTCTGCAGGATTAATACCTGTGAAAGCCCCACAGATAGTACCTGGCGTGGAGCGAGGCTTAACAGATGCAAGTTGTCATGGTAATAATAATAGTAATTAGTATTACGTGGCCTGAACTGCACATGGAGCTGTACCGGGACCCTGACATCCACCCGCGGTGCCGGGGAGGGTCTCTCAGGGCTCCCTTTCTGTGCACTTGGTTAACTCAGAGCCAGGGGCCCCTTCCAGAACCTGGGGGAGGGGGGAATGTGTGGCTTGACCTAGGCTTGTCAGGGACCAATGCAGGAGAGAAGGGCTGGTCACAGGGCCTGGGCAGCTCTCGGCCCACCAGCACCCCATCCCCACAGCCTCCTCCAGGGGAGCTGGAGCTCAGAGGCAGAGGTGAACTCTGATTGTACCGGCCACAGTAGGGCCAAAGCTCTTCTCTATTTCTCTGGCCACCCCCCCTCTGTCCCCGAGGGCAGCTCAGAGGCCACGGTGTCCCCAGCAAGCTTCCTGCTGGTTCCCGCCCAATGGTTAAGACGCCTGCCGTAGGCCCACCTTCCCCAGGGAGCCCTTTGTCGTGGCCTCGGTGCTCAGGCTGGGCAAATGGGGCTCGGGGCCTCCACCTGAGTCCTGAGTGCCTTCCTGGCACAGATCAGGGCCGGGGGAGGGAACTGGGCATGGATCCCACCGGCCCTCGGAGTCTGCCAGGGCCCTGGATGCTCTGAACAATGAGGATTTCAACACAAACAAGCTGGGCATTTTTCACCACAGGGAAGGGGCAGAGCGGGGAAAAGGGTCCAGTCAGGAGGGCAGGAGGCCAGCAGCCCTATTCTGAGTATCGAGGGTAGCCGTGGGTACCCCGTTTCCAAAGACATCAAGCAGACAATGGGGTGGGTGGGTAAGAGGGCTGACATTTGCAGAGCACCTGTTCTCGGCCGACTCGTCTACCCTGTTTCCCCCCGCGGTGTCCTGCTTACTTGGGAAGGATGTAGGGCGCAGTCACCCCAAGGATGGAACGCTGTAGCCAGACTGTCCGAGTTCAACCCCTGCTTCTACCTCTTACTGCCCGTGTGATCCTGGGTAAGCTACTTCATCTCTGCGTGCCTCAGTCCCTTCATCTGTAAAATGGGGTGATTAAGGGCATCTACCTCCTAGGGGTGTTGTGTGGGTAAAAAAAAAAAAGGGCAGCTCGTGCTGCTCGTTATTGCCCTGACCATCTTCACCAGTACCCCATAAGGCAGTACCCTTGTATCCCCATTTGTAAAATGGGAAACGGAAGCCCCAGGGGCACAGTGACTTGTCCTGGGACACTCAGCTGGGAGGCCACAGAATCCAGGACTTGATGATTCCAAAGTTGATGCTCTTCCTCCTAAAACTAACTTTTTGGGGACCGTGACCTGATAGAAAATCTGATGACGACAAAGATCCTCTTGCCAGAGAGGTAAACACACACGTGCACACACGCACCAGATGATACCGTTTCTGGGTGTTCACAGCCCCTCTGAGGCCGGCCCTAGACTAGGGCCCATGAAGACAAGGTTTCATGGATTCTGGGTTAAAAATCCCTGTCTCACATCTTGCTGTGCTCTGGATAGCGTCCTTTTGTTTTCTAAGGATTATATATTGGTTTGGAAAGAGTGCTGTATAAGTATGATAGGTAATTGTTTCAGACTCTTCGGGTCCCGAACTTTCAGGCTACCTCTTTGCTGCCTTTTCACGCCCCAGACAGGTGAGGCCAGCTAGAGGTCTGACACTTGGCCATGTTTGCCAGTGACCCTTCTGGATGGAACACATCCCGCCAAGCCAGGCACTGCTGGTCCCGCCCCCCAGAAAACACCCCCCGACCTCCGCCCTATGCCCTGACCTTCGTGGGTCACCACAGACGCTGGATATTCTGTTTGGAGCTGCCAATCCCTCCCCTGTCCTACTCCATCCCCTGGAAGGAGCCGTCACTGGGGAGCCTGGCCCTCTGGCTGACGGATGGGCCAACGCGAGACCTGGGAGGAGAGCAGAGCAGAGAGGGGGGCGAGCGGGATGCAGGCATATCTTGCCTGGCTCCCTCCCTGCTTTGGTTCAGGGCCCTGGCACTGGCTGCATCTCTCCAAACCTGGGGACCAGCTGGCCATCCCCAAGGCCCCTGCTCTCCCTGGAGCCCAGGGGCATCACTTCCTCCTGCTGCCCCTTCACCTCTGCCCCCTGCCCCCACCTCTGCATGGCAGGCCTGGGGTAAGTTCTGTTCCCTGCTGGGACCCTGACATCCACCCGCGGTGCCGGGGAGGGTCTCTCAGGGCTCCCTTTCTGCGCACTTGGTTAGCTCAGAGCCAGGGGCCCCTTCCAGAACCTGAGGGAGGGGGGAATGTCCCCTCAAGGGGACTCAAAAGCAGTGCAGGGGCTTCCCTGGTGGCACAGTGGTTGGGAGTCCGCCTGCCGATGCAGGGGACACGGGTTCGTGCCCCGGTCCAGGAGGATCCCACATGCCGCGGAGCGGCTGGGCCCGTGAGCCATGGCAGGCTCGCCGCTGAGCCTGTGCGTCCGGAGTCTGTGCTCCGCAACGGGAGAGGCCACAACGGTGAGAAGCCTGCGTACCGCAAAAAAAAAAAAAAAAAAAAAAAAGTGCAAACACATGGCTGGGCTCTGACACCCAGCGCTGGCCTTGGTGGGGCCTTTTGTCACCTCTGCACCTCGGTTTCCTCATCTGTAAATGGGGACAAGGTAACACGCACATCGCAGGGTGTCAATTCTAAAGCGCCAGCTATGTTTCTCACTAGATTTGGTATTCATCCCCTCCATTTCGGGAAGGGACCCTGTACATCCTGGGTTCAGGGTCTGGATGATTCAGGAGGAAGGAAGCCGTGCGGTAAACACACACACCCTAGATCTAATGGAGGCCCAAGGCTTTTACAAGTGGCATCTGCTACTATAATGCCATGCGTGGGGTTGTGGCAGGGCGGGGCAGAGGGCTCTAGAGCTGGCCTAGAGTTCAAATGTCAGCTGTGCACTCTCCAGGCTTTCTCATGTCTAGGGCACACGGCTGAACCTCCTTCTCTGTCTGTTAAATGTAGACAGCCGTGCCCATGGCTGGAAGGGTTGCCGTGAGGATGAAAGAGACAACGCGTGTCACATACAGAGGACGGCCCGGCACAGAGGAAGCCTTTAATAAACAGTAGCTTTCACGAGTCCCTTTAGTGCTCGGCTGGTCTCAGTTCTGTCATCCGCAAAATGGGGCTAATCAGGCCCACCTCACGGGGCTGTTGGGGCATTAATGGGAAGATGTATGCAAACAACCTGCTGTCTTTCCTGATATTATTATTGTATCTGCCCCTGTCTGGGCCTCGGCCTGCAGCTGATAGGGGGAGACAGCCAATCCCACAGAAATGCCTCCAGCCAAGGCTTTCTGCTGGGGTAAGGCAGTAAATGCTGTCTTTGGAGCTCAGTTTACTGAAGGAGGCTACTCTCCAATGCAGGGCAGGACTGCTGAGTCTGCACTCCCCCGCGGGGTGGGTGGGTGGGTGGGGGGCAGCGGGACGGGAGAGTCCCTTACACAAACATTTGCCGATGGGTGCATTTAGGCTGGTCAATGGCTGTCGATAAGGACAGGCTCTCCTCCTGCACAGCAGGATTTGGGGGCTTATTGAGTTGTGTGCTTGCGACTGTGTACTTAGCCCTGACGGCTCTGCTTTCTCGTTCGCCTTTGCTTATGTATTCCCCAGCCTCGGACTGGTCCAGGCTGGCACGGGGGCCCGGAGATGAACCAATCACAGTGACAGAGGTGACATGACGGCACACGACGGCACGCTCTCCACACTGCGGGAGGCGCCAGTCCAGCGAGGAGAAGAATCGTTAAGAAATACAGGATGGGGACTTCCCTGGTGGAGCAGTGGTTCAGACTCCACGCTCCCAATACAGGGGACCCAGTTTCGATTTCTGGTCAGGGAACCAGATCCCACGTGCACGCTGCAACTAAGGAGCCCGCCTGCCACAACTAAGACCCGGTGCAGCCAAATAAATAAATAGAACTAAAAAAAAAAAGAAATACATGACGACGTGGCAAGGAGGTTTAGAAACACAGGTGGGAGAGCAGAGGACGGAGCCATTACTGATACCTGGGGGTGGAGGGTGGGGAAAGGGAAGGCTTCTTGGAGGAGGTGTCATTTGAGCTGGGCCTTAAAGGCTGGATAGGCACTTGCCAGGTTGGAAAAAAAGAGAAAAACAAAACTGAGAGGCAAGGCATTCTAAGCACAGGGAACGGCATATGCAAAGACACAGAGTCCTGCCTGGCGTTTGGACGGGAGGTGTGGTGGGGAAGGATTAGGCAGGAAGGGCCGCTGGGGTGGGCACGGGGGTGTGTTCTGAAGGGTTTGGCAGGTGGAGCTAGAGTCAAAGGGCTTCCACGCTGTTTCTAGACAACGTGCTAGAGAAGGCGAGGCCTGTGTGAGGCCTCTGGCTGCCCTCCCCAGACACACTGGCTGCCCCGTTTCTCGACGTGTCACGCTCATGCCAACCCCGGGCAACCCTCCTGTGGGCACAAACGCCACCTCTGCGGGGAGGCCCTTCTGGACCCAAAGCCCCCCGAGGTCACCGCGGCACTCCTCGTACTGGGACACGGCAGGGGCTAAGTATTTTCTGGAGATGGACTGCATTACGGGCGAGGCTGTGTGAGGCCACCAAGGTGTATAAGAGGTGGGGCTGGGTCCTGTGACCATTGGGGCCCAGGCAGGAAGCGGAAGGCGCTCAAACTGGATAACTGAGGAGGGTCCAGTAAACAGGTAGCAGGCGCAGGGAAATCGGGGCAAGCGGTCCCTGGGTCAGCCACTGGACCCTGGACAGAGAGTGCTGGGTGCAGAGAGCCACTGCATGTGAGCTGTGGCCTCTGGGGGCAATGACAGCCAGCCGGCAGCAACCAGGCAGGAAGTGAGGGGGGGCGGGGGGATAACCACCCTCACCCAGGCTGTTCCTCTCCCCGATATCCTGCCAGGCCTCCCAATGACCTGACTTGACTGGGAAACCAAAAGGGCATGGAGGCCACCAATGCCACCCACTTGGGTCAGCACCTCCCACTGGCACAGAGAAGCGTATGGATGGCGAAGGGTAGATGTGAAGGAGACGGAGGGAGGTCCAGGAACCCGGCCCCCCAGCCCGGCCGGCGGACGGCAGTTCTCTTACCGTGGAAGTGCTCGGCCGTCTTCCGCCGCAGGGCCTGCAGGCTCACCTCGGAGTCGGCCCACTCCAGCACCAGCCTCCGGCCGTACAGGTGGGTGCTGTGACACAGGGCGTTGAAGGCCCTCTGGAACGAAACACAGCGCGTGAGCCAAGACCCACCGGAAGACGCCACAGCCTGGTCTCCCACCCGCCAGCACCGCAAACCTAGGCCAGCTCTGGCCCCGTGACACCTGCTTCCCGGGGCGGGTGTAGGGAGCTGATGGGCACTTCTATTCCATTAGTGGGTTACGTGCCCAGGGACAGTGCTGCAAGTGGCCGTGTGCTCAATACGTCCGCTCTCTGGGCTGTGACTGGTGCCTGGGCCGGGCAGCCGGCTTCCCTCCCGTGTTCCATCCCATCTGGGGACGGCGACCCCGTTAGGCGGCTGGCCTCCCACCCGGCTGCCAGGGGCAGTGCCTCTGAGGAAGCCGAGCCCATCTGGCCCCTCGATGACAACCACAGGGGCCCTTCACTGTCACTGGGCGGCACCGTCCTCCGCGGGTGCTGGGGATTCTGGCCCCCATCTCTCTCTGCTGGCCTCCACTGAGGCTCCCTTGGCCACCGCACTGCCGTGGTCCCCCAGCCACTGGCTTCCGCCCCGGGCTCAGCGGCCTGGGACCTGCGCATGCTCTTGCCTCCCGCTCTTCACTCTTCCTGACCCCGCCCCCCCGCACTCTGCCTACTTCCCTCTTTTTGATTTTTGTTTTGTAACAGCTTTCTTGGGATATAACTCACCATACATACAAGTCACTATCACAGAAGCCACCCGTCTACAATTCAATGGCTTTTAGTCTATTCATAGTCGTGTGACCACCACCATACCTATTTTAGAACATTTTCATCATCATCACTGCAAAAGAAACGCTCTACCCATTTGCAGCCACTCCCTATTCCCCCTGCCCCCCGGCAAGCGCTAGTCTACTTTCTGTCTCTGTGGATTTGCCTGTTCTGGACACTTCCTACAAATGGATTCATATGGCACCAGTGAGTTCCCTCTTAAACATCACCAGGTCTAGAGCTAAATTGGCTCTGTGCTGGGGCTCTTCCCAAAACACCCCTGAGGTACACAGAGGTCACTGCACTTGGTAGCCAGGAGCTTGGGCTCTGAGGCCACCCTGCCTGGGCAGGGCAGGTCCTGCACTTCCTAGCTTCAAGGCCTTGGGCAAGTTAAATGAATCTCCCTGGCCTCAGTTTCCTCATCTGTAAAATGGGAATGTTAACGGCACTATCCTCTAGGGTTCTACAGAAGAAGACAAAGAGTTAACATGCAAAATGCCCAGAACACTCTGGGGGCGCACAGTAACTGCTCAATAGATGCTACTTCTCGTGAAGGTGGTGTTGCCACCACAGACATTTGCAATTTCTCTCGGCACAGAGGCCTCGGGTTAGTGCTAGGTTGAAGGCGCGGGCTCCCAGGCGCTGTCAGCACCAGGGAGCAGCAGTGGCCAGTGGTGGCGTCTTGGTCTCTGCTTCTGGGTTGCAGGCAGCGCCACCTGCTATGAGAAGGGGCACCACGGGGTTTGTCCCTCTTGCTTCTTTGATGCTGTGAAGAGGCAGTGTATAACCAGGGGTCTGGATTGGAACCAGTCTCTCTGGCCTCATCTGCACTGTGACTGTTAGAGGTTGGACTGGATCCCCCAAAAGAAGAGATGTGGAAATCCTAACCTGGCACCCCAGGTTGTGACCTTATCTGCAAACAGGTCTTTGCAGATGCAGTTAAATTAAGGCGAGGACATCCTGGAGTACAATGGGCCCCTGATCTAGTGTGACTGGTGTCCTTACAAGAGATGGCCATGTGAAGACACAGGGTGAATGCACGTGACAAAGGAGGCTGGAGTGATATCCACAGCAGGGAATGCAGGCTGTCGCCGGAAGCTAGGGGAGAGGCATGGAATAGATTTTCCCTGAGAAGAACCAATACTGCTGACAAGCTGATCTTGGACTTTCGGCCTCTAGAACTGTGAGAGAAGACATTTCTGTTGTTTTAAGCCACCCAGTCTCTTACAGCAGCCTAGGAAGGCAACAGTGGCCTTGGGTAAGCCAACTGCCCCCACATGAGCTTCAGTTTCCTCACCTGTAAAATGGGGCTAACTGTGAGACTTACATACCATCAGCCCCGAGGGTGGCAGAGAGTAGGTATCTGATAGACGGCTACATCTGAAAAGCACCGGTGCGAGGTGGGTGGGACATGCGTCTTTTAAAAATTAGACATGGGCCCAAATTAAAGAAATGCTTTTGTTCTCCTTCGTGCTTTTCTGAGAAGGGCCAGGTGCAGGAAACTTTTTCTTTTCTTTGTTTTTTTTTTAAACGTTAATTTAAAAAACTCTTTCTGACTGCCAGCAGAGCCTCTGCATTTTTTTTTTCCATGTGGATATAAAAATGCATCTGGACTCCAAGCCGGAATGGCCCATTCAGAGCTTTAAAACACACGCATTCTCAGCTGGTGAGGCAGAGAAACAGCCTGACTGGGGGAGCTGGGGTTTTAAGAGCGGGGAGTGAAACTGGTCGGGAGTCTGGCATGGCGGGTACTCCATCCTGGTGCCAGGGTCCCTGAGGAGCTGCGGTTCTGGGGACACGGTCGGATGGGGGCGGCCAAGAGGTGGCATCTGGTAGGAACTAAGTCAGAGTCAGAACAAGGGGGTACTGGAGCCTGGCAGGTGAGTCCAGGCGAGATGCCCCAACTCCAGCCGTCATATCTGTGTTTCTTTCTTACCCTTGGAAACCCACTCTCCATCCCTGTGGCACACAAAGCCTGGAGCGGTTTCTGTTCATTATAGGAGTTGCTAAAAATTCCCTCTCCCAGCCTCTCTCTGACGTCACCCCTTGCAAATTCTCGTCTCTTCTTTGGAAGGGCTTTTCACTCTAAGAGGTGAGGGGGCACGGCAACTAACACTGGGGGCTCTGGACCTGGGCTACTATGGTTCAAATCCCTGCTTCATCGCTTACAAGCTGTGTGATCTCGGGCAAGCTGCTTAACCTCTCTGAGCTTGAGATTCCCCACGTGTAAAATGAGAGGCAGCAGCAAAGAATGGATGCGCACATTCAATGAACTATTAAGTCTGACGCCACACTGCCTGGCACGTGATAATTCTCACCTAAATGTTGGCTGTTGTTATTATTATGATGTATGCCCTCAACTTCCCATTATCACGCTAAAGAGCAGGGAGAGTGGTAAGTAGGGTACAAAAGCTCTTTTGTATTTGAGGTTAGAGCACAATGTGTGAATCTCCAAAAATAGCACAATTACCCTTCCCGGTTCTAGTCCCCTCAGGTTAATAGGAAATCAGGTTGTGTTTCCAGCCCTAGTGGCTGGAATGCGGTAGCCCCAAACTATCGCAGGCAGGAAGCCAGGATTCCTGGCTAAAACTGGCCTCGGATAATTCCGAGTAGTGGTGCTTCATGCAAAGAGCCTGTTATGTGTGAGACCCGGGGAGGGTGACGGGGAGACACAGCCCCAGGGCCTTGGGGCTTTCGGGCCAGTGCAGGGGAAGGTTCCAGGCACAGTCCCGGCCTCTCTGGCCTGCCCTCCTCTAGCAGCTTCCTCCCAGGTCTGTGTCTACACTAGACTCCACCGAAACCCACACCACCTTCTCCCCAGACAGAGACTTCCCGAACCTCAGCTCTAGGGCTGCGGTCATCTCGGGGTGCCCGGGGTTCCACAGAGTGCCGGGCGCTGCAATGGAGGAAGTGGAAAGTTAGCTGTTCCCAGCCCTTTGCTTCTCTCCGAATCCTGCTTCTGCTGCCTGTGTTCCTCCCTTGCCATCCAAGGGCCTTCATACCACAGATTAGAGATGTCCTGGGTTCCAGAGAACTCTAAGCACTTGACCTCAACCTACTCATGAGAACAGACATCATTCTCCCATTTCAAGGAAAGGAAAGCTGAGGCCAAGGTTGGTATGCAGGTCAAGTTCCTCCTTACTTTTCCTTTCAGCCTCTATGTGTTCCATCCCTGGGCCTTCGTAACATCCCTCTCAGCCTCGGAAGGGCTCCCTTCGTACAGACTGCAGCCAGGTGCCCTCTGTGTGCCCTGCGCCCCCAGCCTCCTTAAGAACGCCTGCCCCGTTAATGCCTGCTTGTGTGCCGGGCTCCCTGGCTCGACCTTGAACCTCGGAGGGAGGCCTCTATCCAGGCTACCCTTGGCACAGAGCTCAGGACAGAGCGTGCTCGGTAAATTTCTGCAGGGCGAACCATGGAGCGAGACCTTCACCGAGGGTCGTGAAATCACGTCTCCAGACTGGGAGGGACGCTGAGGTTGGTCCCGGCTGGAGACGGAGGGCTGGTTTAGATGTACTGCCCTGGCTCCTCCAACCCCTGAGATTCAGCCCACGAGGGCAGCAGGGAAAGGAGCACGTCTCGCCCACGACTGTCCTGTCCTGTACAAGTGGGAGGCTCTGTCTTTGGTTAGGACAAGAGCTGACACATACACAGTCCTGGGTGCGGCACAGAGACGGACAGGAGGCCCCGCTCCCAACATGCGTGACTTTGGGACCTTGGGATGGGAAGAGTCTCCTGTGCCACTAACACCCGATCGCCCAGCTGGGTCACTGCCGAAGCCTGAAGGTCTAGAATGGAACTCTAAGGGTACACTGGTTTGGCAAAGAGGAGGATGCTGTAGAAGATGAGGTCCCCCCCGCCCCCCGGCCACTTCGGGGCCACTTCCTTCATCACCCGATGGGCCCGTGCTGGTTATTCCTGATCTTCCCCTGCACCCCCTGTCCGGGCTTTCAGAGCTGCCTCCCCTGGAGGGCATAACCAGGGCTCGCTGGCCTCGGGTACCATTTAGGATGAGCAAATGGGAGGCGGCGGTGAGAGGCTGGGGGAGGGGCAGAGAGGCCGGGAGACTTTCTCCCTGGACCCCTCCCTCCAGGACCACAGCTCCTGCCGGTGGCCCCTCCTTGACAGCTCAGGCTCTCACCTGTCCCTTCAAGGTCCCTTAGCCTAAGGTGGCGACAGCTCCCACTGCCACTGGCACTGGTGGGGGTGGGTCACATCCCTGGCGAGCCCCCCCGAGCCCTTCTTAGCCCTCCATGAATCTCTCTTCACTTGAACCATCTGGGGTTAGGTTCTGTTTGCTGACACAGATGGTCGCCTGGAGTCCCTCTGCCTTGACCCGGGGTAGATGGACTGCCCCCTTCAGAGAGCAGGTCTTAGACAACGTGAGGCCCGACAAGGGCTACTCTGAGCGGGTCTAGCCGGAGTCTGGAGCTGCCCCATCACCCGGTTCTCCGCCTCAGCTATCTTGGAAACACACCTCTTTCATCTCCTCTGACCTAAGCCACCAACTGTGGGCGCCAAGAGCCCTGGCCTCCAGTGCCGGCTAGACTGTGCCCAGGCCTGGCAGCCACCTTTCCAGAACAGGGAAGGCACCGGAAGGCTGCCAGCTCAGTGCCAGGCCTGACCTTTCTGCGGCTCTCTCTGGAAGACGGGCTTCTGCCTCCTGGCAACAAAAGCCCATGTGATGCCCTTGGCAGGACTCCCATCCCAAGGGCCATGGCTCCCGGGCTGGGCTGAGGCCAGGCCTCCTGTCCTGAGACGTCCAGGTCATCTCTCAGCCCCTCTGCTGTCTCTCGCCGAGTGGGAGGGCCGCATCTCTCGGCGGATGCCAAATCCACCTGAACACGGACGCCGCCAACCTGCCCTAAACCATCTGTGCCCCTGAATCCTGGAGGAAGTGTGGCCAAGAATGACCACATGGCTCAGAGCACAGCAGCCAAGCCCGGGGAAAGGGAGCCGCGGCCCAGCTGGGGCTGCCGGGGGCTCAGCCCCTTCTCTGCCGGGGGCTCAGCCCCTTCTCTGCTGAGGGGGGTGAAAAACAGGGGCCTGTGATTCTGGGAGGACAGTCTGCTGCCCTGGGACGTTCTGTATCGGCTCCTTGTGGACAGCATGCTGAGCTCTAAGGGGGAGATCACTTTTGTCCCTGTACCAATGCTCCCCGACTCCTGTAAGTGAGCTCCCAGCAAATCTTCCAGCTACCTCTGGCCTCCACTGGGGAAGAGCTGGTCCCCAGAAAAAGTGGGGCTCTTTGCACAATACTGCTAACTTCAACTGTGGGCCTCCACTCAGCACCTTGGGCCCCTCCGACTTACAGTGCCGTGGAGCTGAGGGCAAATCCATGCCTTGAAATGCAAGCCTCAGGATTCAAACACGTTTTCCTTTATCCCTGGGCCCTGATGATAGGAACTAGGGAAAACCTGCACTTAAAACACAAGCACGGGCTTCCCTGGTGGCGCAGTGGTTGAGAGACCGCCTGCCGATGCAGGGGACGTGGGTTCGTGCCCCGGTCGCTCCGGGAAGATCCCACATGCCGCGAAGCAGCTGGGCCTGTGAGCCATGGCCGCTGACCCTGCGCGTCCGGAGCCTGTGCTCCGCAACGGGAGAGGCCACAACAGTGAGAGGCCCGCGTACTGCAAAAAAAAACCCCCAAAAAACACAAGCACGAGCGCACACACCTAACACAGACAAGTGGGGATAGCACCCCAATTCCTGGATTTGTGGCCAGTTAACATTTCAGGAGACAAAAAGCAACTGATACCTCGGCTTCAAAGCACAGCACCTCTGCCCCGTGGGGCCCGGGACACTCCACTGCCTCTGCTCCTTTGGTGCCCTGCGCCGCGGCCTGTGGTGAGTGCTTGGCACGCGGCTTTCCACTTAATCTTCATGGCTGCCTCAAGGCGCAGATCATTTCCGGTTGTGGACATGAACAGCCTGCGGTGTGGGGACATGAAGCCCCTTGCCCACGTTCACGGAGATGGAAGGAGGCAGCTCTGACTCCACGGGCCACGCTGCTAACCACTGTGCCGCCCTGCCTTTCTAGAACATGGGCTGTCTAGGGAGGACACAGCCCACGGAGCCTTCATTTCCATGGGGCCATGTCCCGTTCAGACCCTGGGTGCACACCCTCGGGGCCCCTGGGAGGCTGTACTCTATGCACTCCTTGCACTCAGATGAGCAAAGCTGTGTGTGTGTCTGTGTGTGGAGCGCACACCACCCACCGCTAGTCTGATGGCGATCGCCGTTTACGGCGCCTGCACCGTGGCTGGGCACCCAGCGAGAAGGTGGCTGTCCCTGCCTTAAGAAGCTCTGCCTTGCTCACCGTCACCTCTTCCCACCACTGGTCTTGTTTCAGCGGAATCTGCAAGGCGAAGGCCATGGGTGCGGAGAGGCCTGATGGGACCCCCCTACGAAACTCTCTCAGCATTACCCCAACTGGGGTGGGCCTGGGGCTGTGTCCACGCCCCCCTCTCCCCCGGCACCATACAAAAGTGAGAAGTGAGAACGGAGACGTTAACTGGCACGACTCCCCAGTTAAGGCTGTGGTTGTTTACCAGTGAGAAGAGAAGAGCGCTGCCTGCCAACGCCGACCGCCATCCCATCTCCCTACTGCCGGCTCCCCCCAAGTGTTTATTTAAGCCAACACATTGCTCTGCTAATTGGATAACATTCCATGTGAAAACAGACCTTTTAAAACAACAGCAGCGGTGGCAAATAAAAACAGCTGCAACTGCAAAAGTACAAAGGCTCGGTGGGCTCCGGGAAGGGAGAAATTAAAGGCGCATGCATGGGGGAAAAAAAAAAAGAATGTTCTGGTTTCCAGGCTGCAAGTCTGCTCTTTGCTTTCTTTCCCTTCTTCCTCCGTGACCAGCCAGTCCAAGTAAAGGCAGAGGAGGTGGTGGCTTCTAAACGGAAGCCCAGTGACTATTGGTGGCCACTTGGCCAATGGGCACGGGCACAGCTGGTTGGGAATCCCAGGTCACCTGCCCAGGTAGAAAGCTGCTGTCTCCAAGGCTTGGGACGGTTGGCAGGAGACAGTGTGCGGCTCTGGAGGCCCCTAAAGGAATGCCCACTCTTCCTCTGGGGGCCCCGGAGGAGCTGATTTCATCCTGGGCTTGTTCCCAAGAGATGTTTTAAGGGCCAACCTCTTGGCCTTCCTCCAAATGTCTAATTGGTGAGTTGCTGGGGATGGGTGAGAGGTGAGGGGTGTGGTGTAGAGAGGAGGGGGCTGGCGCACGGTTTGGCCGCAGCTGGCACTCAACTTAAGTGAATACGTGAATGAAGGGAGGAAGAGCTAATCCGTGGACTCTGGAATCAGATCGACACGCGGGGTTTCCCAGCTCTGGCACGTGGCGCCAACCCTTCGAACTTCAGTTTACCCATCTGTCAAATGGCTTCCTCCCGCTGACGCGCCAAATGCCCAGTGCCGTCCCTGCCAAAGACGGGCTTTTAGAAGTTGATGGTTGTTTACTGATGCCAAGAGGCTGCCCTTCCAGAAACATCATCAGGACCCAGAGAAACACGTGACACCTGAGACACTACAAACATCCCTACACACAAGCGCAGGCCCAGGCCACTGGGGAAGACCACCTTATTTGGGACTTCCTGTCTGCCCTCATCGACCTTTGTCCCTGCTTCCCTCCAGCACGTGGGAGAAGGTTCTTTGAGAAATGTGGGCTCATCACACTTGGAGGTTTAGATAATAACAACAGCAGCCCTTTCAGAGGGACTGACATTCATGCCTGGGACATCGGGGGCTGATGAAATGCCCTAGGTTGGGAGAACATGCCAGCTCACGGAGCCTGTGACAGGGGCTGACGGCCAGGTCCCACCCCTGGTTTAGCATCTCAGCAACAGAGCCAGGTCCCGGCTTCCCATTGGTTCCCAGGACCCTGCACACATGGAGCTTAACAAGCGCCTGGAGAAACCGGGGAGGGGGTTATGCAAATCTCCAGCTGAGTCCGGGGCTGCTGCAGGTTGGGACGAGACAATGCGTGTGCGGTGTACATGTCACACACAAAGCCAGCTCGGCCCCTCGCGGGCGCCTCTGGCTATTGTCATCAGTTGCCTGGTTACCCTGAGCTCTTCGTGGAGCCTTGCGCTAGGATTCTCTTCCCTGTTTGGGGCGTGTGCCTGACCCAGAGGGGCCTGACGGATGACGGAGTTCCCGAGGATGTGCGGGGTGGAACACGGGGTCATGGAGCAAGGTCGGAAGACTCAGGGTCCCTGGGGGCGGGGAGGACGCAGATGACCCGTGCTTGGGGTCCAAAGAGAGATGGGGGTGCTGAGCGGATGCCTCCAGGGACCAACCAGGGTGCCTAATTCTCTCCTCAGCCAGCTGGCAAAGTGGACTGGTTGGTGCCCAGGAAAGAGTACTGTGCTGTGAGTCACATCCCCGGGTTCACAGCCCAGCCTGGAAACTGCTAGTTTCTCCACTGCTTTCCAGACCCAAGGTTCTACCATCGGCCTCTACTCCCTCCCTGCCTCCTCCCCCTAATATATGTCCGCTCCCCTCATCTTTTCCTCCCTGTCTCCTCTTTTCCCCTCTGAGGACCGCCTGGCGCCCCGGGGCACAGGAGGCTTACACCTCCAGGTTCCAGTGCTCTGACGCCACAAGAGTTACTGACCACTTCTTCCTGGAGGACGCCCCACGGCAGGAAGCAGGGGTGAAGCCCTCGGTGAGGGAGGCGAGTGGTCAGGGTTCAGTCAAGCCCCGGGAAGGATTTCTAAAGCAGGTCTTCTTCCCTGAAGCGCTTCAAAGGGAGAACCGCTGGGGGTGGCGGTGGGGTGGTGGGCGGCGCTTGTCCTGAGAAACTGGGGGTCCTGGAGGTTCCCCTACCAGCCCTGGGATTCCCACGAGTTCCTTCTTTCGAAATGAAAATAGGGTCTCTGGGGGTTTCTAACTCAATGTCTCCTTCCAGCATTGCTTTCCCTCTTCAAACTCACGCCTGCCCTCGAGCTAACTAGATATTTACAATATTCAGAATTCTATTCACCAACATGGAGCGCGCACGCTCTATGGCTCAGTGGAGAGCGCTAAATGTTCCACTCGGGGGACAATAAAGTTCTTCAGACAGACAGGGAGAAGGAGAAGGAAAAGTCACGGCAGCTTCTCCGGGAAGCAAAAAGAGCAAAGGAATCTTTGCGGGAGAGGTGCGTTCCCGATGGGCTCAGACTTCATGGGAGACCAGCTCGCCCAGCGGCGGCACAGAGGGCCCGTCCTGGTGCGGTGAGAGGCGGGAATGGCGGGGCCGGGACAGCTCCGGAGCCAGGTTGCCGCCTGTCGGAGGTGAGGGGCCGCAAGAGCCCGTCCTGGAGGGGGTGTGGGTTGAGCCCTCGCCGTCCTCGGCTGCCCTTTCTCTTCCTGGAGCCCAGGTTGGAAGGGACAGAGGGGGAGGAGCCACCTCCGTAAGTCAGCAGAAGGCTGTGCTAGGCTCTGCAAAGAACATTTGCAGCCTGGCCTCCGGCGCCAGGCGCTAGCCAAGCGGGCACTGGCACTGCCCGGCTACCTGAGCATCTCCCCCCCACGCCCCGTTCCCATGACCCCAGGGAACAAAGCTATATTGACTGCATCCTGGCGACGGGAGCGTGGAATTTCAGGGCTGGCAGTCCATGCCTGGTCTAGCCCTCTGGGTCGCGAGAGCCACGTTAATTGACTTCAAGCTCTGGAGGGAGGCTGCCGCGTGGAAGAAGCTTCTAGTTGGAGGGCGTGGACAACTTTTCTCTCTGCTCCTTCCCTTCTTCTTAGATCACCACCATCACCATCCGCCTCATCACAGCTAACAGACGGAACTCCCGGAGGCCAGATCCCGTCCTAAGACTATCATCTCATCCGAGCCTCGCAACGATTCGGTGAGGGAAATTCTATTACCGTTTTATAAGGGGGGAAACTGAGGCACGCAGAAAGTAAGTCACCTGACCAAGGTCACATAGCAGGTAAGGGCTAGGATTCGGGCAGCAGAGTCTGTGCTCTAACAGCTAGCCCTCGCACTGGTCCTTAATAAGAGATTTTTCTTGGGGCTGGGAGTGAATCCCCCTTCATTTCTCCCGTAATCGCAGTCTCACACAGGAACCCTGACATAAAACAGATGACAATGGTCCTACACACTCACAGAAGCTCAGGGCTAGACGGACGCAGTGCAGGAAGCGCTGCCTGCACCCCTCTCTTCCCTGTCCACAGATGGAGGGCTCTGAAGGGACCTGGGCTGGTGGGAACGAGGAGGAAACAGCTCACTCATCTCGAGCACCGTGTGCCAGGACCCGTGTCACCATCTGCCTTCACCCTGTGGGCGTGAGACCTCTCATCATTCCCATTTTACAGATGAGGAGACTGAGGCACAGGGCAGGGCCGGGGAAGCCAAGCAGCCAGCAGTAAGTGCAGTGCTCTGGACGGCTGTTCCCTGGCTTCTCTCTGAGCCAGTGGCGGGGGGACCCCGCAGGTGCCTGCCTTGCTGGTGAGCGTCAAGGCCGTGGGCCGGCTGCACGCAGGGGTTGTGGTCCCTCCTGTCACGACAGGAGGCGAGGGGAAGACTGCCAGCCGAGAAGAAAGAGGCGCAGATGTCTGGACAAACACGGCCACGTGTCAACAAAGCGTGCACTTGAGTTCAAGACGCTGAGACAAAGGTGGCTGGCAGGCCTGCTGAAGTCCTGGGGCACCCTCTCTGCCTGTGCGTGTTCCCAGGGCCCACAAAGGCCGCAGCTGTGTCCCTGAGATGACACCTTCAGCTCCACCCACAGGGCCTCTGGCAACGCCAATTTGCTGCTGGCCAAGAGTGTGATTCCAACAAATACTCTGCTTTTCTGAAGATGCCTCCTCAGAGGCGGAGGGGATCCCAGCCATTAGTGACACGTGCCCCTTGCTTTACTGCACCCTCAAGGGAAGACAGGCCAGGACGGGGGAAGGCTGCCTGTGGCACAGGCTCTCGGAGGGAGCCCACGAAGACAGCGCCATGGCCCCCTCCCCCCAGGATCCTGACCTGGGACTGTGAGAGCAGCAACCGCGGACCCCGGTCACACAGCCTCTGCCCCTGGTCTGCTGCCGCGGAGGACGAGGACCCCGGACCTACTGCGCCAAGCCCACACCCAGAGAGGCTGCCTTGCTTCAAAAATAAAAGGTGGTTCTGTCTCCAAGGAATTCCGTACACGTGCTTACACACAGCAGCACTTGCCTGGCCTGAGTGCACCTGAAATCAGCACAAAACACAAGCCCCAGGCACCAGCAGAAGAAGAGGGGAAAGAGCTGTCCCCGCGGGTTCCCACTGGGGTGCCTGGCGGCCTCTTCTCCGAGCGCTGTCCCCTGGCTCCTCTCCACACTCTGCACAGCATCTCCCACGCTTTCTGTCTGACCTGGAGCGGCCCGGGACACAGAACTGCCCCTTCCTCCAAACACAAGGCCCATGGTCTTTTCTTCCAAGGACATTGTGTAAATTAGCAGGGCTGGGGAGAGGGAGAAAATCCGAATGGGGAGTGGGGGCCGCGCCCACGTCTGTGAAGAGGCCTTGCTGCTTCTCCCACAAAGGACCCAGAAAGGAGAGGCCGGGAGGGAGGGGCCCTGGTCTCACCTTCGCGTCCTGCTTGGTGAGGAAGTCGACGAAGCCGAACCCTCTGTGCGAGCCCATCCCCGTCATCTTCTTCGGCAAGCGGACTGTCTTCAGCTCCCCGAAGGTGCTGGGAATAAAAACACGGGAGTTTCAGAATCGAGGCCTGCAAAGGGGGCGGGGGGAGGCAGGACCGATTCTCACCCGCTAACCCTTTCCAGTTAGAAGAGAGGAGTGCCCGCAGATGCACGAGGCGGGTACGTGTGCACAGCCACGTGCACGAACACTCGTGTCAGTGTCAGCTCCCCACTGGCCAGCACGTGTCCTGGGGGCCCGGGTGGCCTTCTCCCTCCGGCCTGGCCATCACGCCAGCAGGGAGGGAACCGTCAGACTGGGGATGCCGTTCCTCCCGGGGGTGAGGGGGTGGGGGGAATGAATATTCAGCAAGGGGGATGCAGCCCCGTGCACGCATGGCTGGGCTGGGGAGGCACTGGCCAGGCCAGGGCCCCGGACTCGGGGTTAGCACGGACTCCCCACGGACCCCCACGAATCTGACTGAGTAAGCAGGGTGAGTCCCTTCTCCCAGATCCGGGACCTGGGATGGTTCTTCAGCGCTTGGCACTTGAATGCCACACAGCCACGCCCTCCAAACCCCACTCCTGCCTCAGGGTTTTGATATCTGCGAAGCCAAAGTCAGGCAAAGCTGACTCTGGAGGAGAAAAGGCAGGTGTTCCCCACCGCCCCCCCGCCTCCAGCAGGGACAGGTAAACACGGCCTCCAACCATCTCCCCAGTGCCCCCTCTCCCCCTGGATAAACCTTTGAGAAATTCCCGGACAAAAGGATCGGGCCTCCCTTGCTTTCCTCTCTCACTCCCCCGCCCCCAGCCCATCCTCGGGTCCATTTATCAAACATATACGCACAAATTGTTGCCGATAAATATTTAATGTGCGTGGCATCTGCAAAGAGGTATTATTTTATTTGAAAATCTACACACACTTGTGGGCACCCGGGCACACGCACCTACACACGATGGTGCAGGATGCCTCGGGGCCAGAGACCGACTGGGCAAAAGGCACAGTAAAGGCCGTAAGCTCTCGTGAAATGATCTAAGCTGAATCTGTGGCGTTAACCCGCAGCCCTGCCGGCATGACCAGGCATCTGCCCGCCCAATTTCTGGAGGCAGGACGGTGTGTAAATGCGGCATTATGAAGCCTCAAAATGAATCTGCACGTCTCCCCGGCACTCTCCCCGGCAGCTCCGCTCCCTCTCCTGGCGCCTCTCCGAGCAGAGGCCACGGAAACTGGGCTGCTGGCTCCACGGCCAGCCTCCCGGGAGGGGAGGGGCTGCAGAGGATGGGCAGTGGAGGCCTGTCAGTCATCCCAGCCCCCGGCTGGGGCTCGTGGCCCACCTGGAGCGGCCCAGAGGCTGGGCAGGTGGGGACCAACACGAAGGTGAGGTGGGAGAACCCAGCGGAGTCCTGCCCACAAACCCTGCTTTCTTCTGCCACCTAAAGGCCGACACGCCCCACGACAGACACGCTGCCTCTTTTTCCAGCGAAGCCCTGCTGGCCTTGGACACGGAGGGCAGGGGACGCACGTATTTTCTGGCAGGCTCCTTTGGGTAAACATAAATGGCGCTTTGGCACCAAGTTCTTCAGAGAGTCACGGGGACTGTGGGGACAGTGTATCTGACGGATTCAGACCTGGTCTCAGGAGGCTGAAGGGCACAGGGAGGCCTTGCCGAGCACCCGCTGTGTGTCTGGGTCATGCTGGGCGCTGGGCAGACACGGCCACAGACAACCTATGGGGTGGGCCGGTCTCTCTGCCTGACTCTCCACCCCCGGCCCAGCCTCCAGGCTCTCAGGCCTCGGCTTCCGTGAGCAGCCTTGGCTGACCTGCTCTGGGTGGGGGCGGATGTGCCCCCAGCCGTCAGGGCCCACCGTGCTTCAGGGCGCTGCGGTGTGGACGCCTGGGGAACGCTCTGCCTTCCCCTGGGGCTGGAATTCAGCTCTGCGAGAGTGGAAACCACATCTATCTTGCCCATCACGGGATCCGCAGTAAGGTGCCCCAGGCCTGGCTCACAGTGGACGCCTGGAGGTAGTTTTGGACCGAAGAAACAGCAGCCCTGGAAGGCGGACGCGACCATTGGGATGTCGCACCTACGCTCCGAGGGTGGTGGTGAGGATTCCACGAACCAGGCCACGGGGTACATATGAAGAGCACAAATGTTAATTACTATTGGTCTCACCGACCCCACTGTCAGATGAGGAAACTGAGGCTCAGGGAGGTAGCGGTTCTTGCGAGTAGGTGGCAGGGCCAGAGTGTGAACCTGGGAGTGTCTGATGCGAAGCTGGAGGAGCTCTCTGTGCTGCGCGATGTTTCACCCGCTTCAGTTATCTGGAGGGGACCAGCCACTTTCCGGAGCGGGGCTTTCATTCTGAGGCTTGGCCCTGTCTGGCAATGAAGAAGGAAGGCCGTGTACGGGGACGGCTAGGATTGGGCTGTGCAGGCTCCGAGGGGTCCAGTGACTTGCCCGAGATCCCAGGGCAAGGGAGGTCGACTCAGACCCAGTCCCTCCTGCCTGCACTGGGTGCAAACCCCCTGCCTCTGCCCACGGGGGCTCTAACTTCCCGTCCCTTGATGCTGCCCAGTTCTTCTTAGCCGTGGCTCATTTCTGGGGACCTCACCCGTATGTGTACGCAAGAGAGACCGAGAGAGGGAGAGACTAGTGAGGTTAATTCCTCCCTCTCTGCAGTGCACTGCAAGCTGTGGACGCTGTATGCATGGTAAGCAGCTGAGGGTCCGGAGAAAGGCGAGGAAAATAATTAAAAGGTGGAGAAAAAAAGCTGATGAGAGAAGCTAAAGGAGCCATGCTTACGTGGCCTGGAGAAGTGGCATCTGGGAGCTTGGCAGGGAAAAGCCAGGACGGAGGGGCATCCTCGATCCACGAGGGAGTGAGGGTGGGGACCAGGGAGCTGGGGGGCCGTGGGGGAGGTCACTGCCCGTCTGGGGTGTCCAGACAGACATCTGCATGGCCAAGGAAATGCTGTGTCCCAAGACCCTAGGAGCTTAAAAAATCCCACCATTCCTCACGACAAGAAAGAGTGAGGGCTTCCAGAGCAGCTGGAAGATTAGGGTTAGATCTTAGAACGAACTTCCCGATTCCCGTGAAGCCCCGGAATGAATGGCTGGAGCTTCAAGACCGTCACTGCGGCTGTCACCCCAGTGGCCAATGACAGAGTGCCTGTGGCGTGCTAGGCCTTTTAAATATACCGTTTCTAGGTACAACGATTGTGGGGTAAGAGTCGCTGCCTCCTGTTTTTACAGATGAGAAAACCAAGGGCTGAAGAGGCCAAGTGACCTGCCCAAGCCCCACGGCCTGGGACTCGAAACTCAGGCGAGCTTTCCCTCCCAGTTCAGGAGGGATGGCTTCAGTTGCTTGTGTAACTACTGGGTGGGAAAAAATAAAGCCGATACTAATGATCTCAGAGAGAGATCAAAAGAGAATTAAAAAGAAAAAGAAAGGTAAAAAAGGCTGGGGCGGGGGAATCGATGAAGTACCTTTAGCTCCTTGGAGATAAGCGATATATAAATACCGGCCATTATTAAAGTTCTCATCTGACAGCAAAGCCCACAGAGCCATTTTCAAGAGCGGCTTTTGCAGGAAGTTCTGCGCGTCTCCTGGGAGAGGAGGCCTGGGCATGGCTGGGCAGGGCCGCCAGGGACCGGAGAGGGAGGCAGATGACCGGGCACCCAGGAACCAACCCCCCCCAACCCCCGCCAGCCCAGACTCTACCACTTGGGAAGGAGACACGGATGCTCCCCACTGTGTAGATAATAGAAACCACAAAATAGCAATTACTGTATCAGAAGCTGTGAATAAAGAGGACATACGGGGCTTTTAAACGTGGCCCTCCTTCCCTCCCCCACTCTGCTCACACTTCAGTAACAAACTCACACCTCACTGTTCCAATTATTTCATTCACCTCGGGTTCACCAATTACTCCTCCACGCCGCAGCCCCGCCCCGCTCCGCCGCGCCAGGAGCACGTGACTGGTGGGGATCCGTGGGTGTTTGTTGTCACATTTTTAATTTCTTTCGAGGTGCAGTGGGGGTGGAGGGGGAAGAGAAGGAGGAGGTGGGGAGGGCGCACCAAGGTGTGGAGCGAGGCAAGCCAGTTATGCCTGGGCCCCGTAAACAAGTCCAGGCACGCAGATCGCGCTGGCACACAGGCCTGATCGCAGACACAGAGTGTGTGTGTGTGTGTGTGTGTGTGTCTTGCGTGCGTGAGGGGATCCCCTCCCCTGGCGCCCTCTGACTGGACCTGCCACAGCCCTGGATGGCAGCGGCTCGGTGGCGGGGGTGGGGGTTGGCTCTGCTACTGAAAGGGATGAACCATCCTCTCTCTCCTCCTTGACTGAAGTGACGGGATGGGGTGGGGTGCAGTGGGGACAAGGAAGTGTGGGGGACAGAGAGCGCCCTCCAGAGATGCCGAACCTGATGATTTGGCAGCCGCGCTGATGCCTGGGTTCGGGGGTTTCATGGGCAGGCTGGGAGGGCGGCCCAACCTTCTAGCCCGCACGCTGACACCGAGTAGGGGTCGGGCACACCCCCAGGAGCCTAGGCCCCCCTGCTCCCTGGACACAAGTTCTTATCACTCTCCTATTTGGATCCGCTGGAGGAACCAGAGTCCCAGCAGAAGTGCTGAGTCACGTGGGGAAGTCTGCTGGCCTGACTTCTCTCCACCTGCACTCAAGGCACTGCTGAGGGGAAAAAAAAAACAAACCAGCTGCCCCAACAGTGTGGTGTGAACAACAATGAGATAAAGGGGTGGTTTTGTGCTAAGAATAAACTGCAGGCTTCTTTCTGTTCCTCCTGGAGTAAGAAAAAAGGGCTAAATCTCTTGGCATCAAAAAGCCTTTCCAATATACCACCACCAATTTTCTAACACACACACACACACACACACACACACGTAATATCCATTATTCCCCTCGTCCTTCTCAGTGCCATGTGCCCCGCGGTGTGTTAAATATTGGCTATACATGATCTTACAACAGCCTTATGACCTAGGCGCTGCTATTCCCATTTTATAGATGGAGAAAACTGAGGCTCAAAGAAGTTATGTGATTTCTCCAAGGTCACCCCGAGTCATTACCTACGACGGGGGTGAAGTGACTTGTCCAAGGCCCCACGGGTGGCAATGAGCCAAGCTGGACTCCAAGTGGGCAGTTTGTCCCTGAACTTGTGCTTTGCTCACTGGAAGTCTGTGTGGTCTGTCTTGTCTATTAATAATTGGCCAAAGGGATCTGTGTGCAAGGTGCCTGGGCGAGGCAACGGTGGGCCAGACATCAGCTTTGTCTTTAGGGACCCTTGGCTGGTAGTAGGGAAGAGCTACAGGCAGGCAGTGAGCCCCCTGCTGCCCCACAGACAAAAGAGGACTCTGGGGTCAACCCCCGCGTCTCAGCTGCTTAGGGTCCACAGCTGGGGGCTTCTGATTCCCGCTCACTGCTCTCTCTTCCACGCCCACATCCACCATGAACTCACGGGATAGTTCCCACGGGGTGAATGAACGTGGCAGGTTGGCAGCCGCTCTGCCCGGTATCCCGTCTCGTGTTCCCCTTTCCTTACTGAGTCGCCGTGTGGCTACGGGCCCCAGCTGAAGCAGGGTGGAGGGACAGACAGGCTGAATGGACACCTAGGGACAAACCCACCCCTCCGTCGACGACAGGTGGTTTCTGCAGCGGAGGGAGGCTGGGCCACAGGACCCATCATCCAAACCTTCCGCTCCTGGAATGTATACAGAGCGAAAGCTTTGGTCAAAGCTGCTCGTCCGATCCTCCAGCCTCACAAACGGGGAAACGGAGGCTAACCCAACCACACTGGCTTTCCTCCTGTGCGTGAAGCCACCGAACTTAGGCCAGGACCTATGACCTTGCTCTTCCCATAACCCAGAACTCTCCACGCCTAGCCGTTCCCACCACAGACCCTCCTGTCATTCAATCTCAGCTCGAATGCCACCTTCTCAAGGAGGCCTTCCACTGCCACCTTATTTAACGTCGCTTCCCCGCGCCACCAGCCACGCTGTCACATCTGAGCACCGTCTGGCATGGCTTGTTTACTTATTTGTCTTTCCCTCCCCCTTCTAGAGACACAAAGAACACTCTAAGACGGCAGAGTCCAGTCTCTGTTGTGTCTGCAGAACCTAGCCTGCGCCTAGCCCACAGAAAACACTCTATAAACATTCATGAAAACACACACTTGACATTGACCGAGTCCTCCCTAAGCGCCAGGTCTGCGTCCTTCACCCGAATCATCTCACACGATGCATACGCTACTGCGATGGCACCGGCACGCCCGGGGCCAGAACACCCAGTCCTTCTGTCCTCAGGACACTCTCTCATCTTCTACAACCACACGCTATTACAAGGAGTGTTTGGCCCCCAGGGGCTCCTTCCAAAGTACCTGCATCGATTCCTTCAATTGCAGGCAGTGAGCCAGCAAAAAGGGGGCCGGCGGGATTACTCACCAAGGAGCTAGCGCCGAGACAACGGGGTTCAGAATCCTGCCCTGCTGCGTAGGAGAGAAAAGACATCGTTCCCTCCAGACAGCCCTGGCTGAGCTGCAGACAGGAGTGGGGGGTCTCAGCGAGGCTCCACCTGTGGCAGCTGCTCCCCCAGAAGGTTACGCAAGTGAGCTGTGGATTGACCCCGGATCGCACCTCTACTCCACCCAGGGGGCGTGGGGAGGGGGCAGTGGCTTTGGGAGCCGTTTCATGGAGGTATATTTAAGCCCAGAGTTTCTTCCTCTTTTGTTCTCTCTCTTTTAAAGAGTACCGATTAGATTGAACTTTTCCAATTACGCACTGCTCATCACGGTGAGAACTGGATGTAGAAAGGTTACCTTATCATCACTGGTGCACTATTCCTTTCATTTTTGCCTCTTGGAGGCTGAAGAATGGCCTGGTTTCCACGAAAGGGAGAGAGGAGGTGTGGAGGACAGCGCTTAGCTTTTCTCAATAGCCTTTCATAGGGTCCTCTGCAGGCAAGCGTAACCCTCTTGTTTTCTAGATGAGGAGTCCCGAGGATAAGCGGTTCAGTGTTATCTCTGAATCAGAGTCTGGGCCCGAGTTCCAGGTAGAGCCCAGAATTGCCTGAGAGACTCTGGTGGAGGGGACCTGGCACTGGAAAACAGAGGCTTCCTGTAGTGGCTCTGCCCTCACCTGCCGTGTGACCCTGGCTGAGTCATTTCCAGGCTGGACTGATAAGAGAGAGAGGATAAGAGAGGAGGATGCTGTATCAAAACATCTTGAGACATGCCAGAGCCAGGATAATGCAGGAAACAGTCCCCAAGTAAAGACCTCTGGGGCCAGACAGATGGTAGGAGGGAACCAAGAGAGCTGGGGCCAAATTGGCAGAAATGCCCCCAGCTCTGGGTGATTCTTGGACCCGTAGCATCAGTGTCCTCCAGGAGCTTGTCAGAAATGCAAAGTCTCAGCCCACTCCCCTCCTTCTGAATCGGAAGCTCTGGGGGAGACCCAGCAGTCCAGGTGGTAACAAGCTCACCTGTAACAGGTGAGGGTGATCCTGCCCCAGGCTGAGGACCACTGTTCCACCAGAGCAGGCAGGGACCCCTCAGGCCCAGCCTGAACAGCCAGCTAGGCCCAGGACTGGCAGATCTTTCTTCTAAAGAAAGCCCTGCAATCCAGATTCTTTGAAGAAACGGGATTTTAAATATTGGCACCAAAGTCAAAACATTTTCAACACTGTGTTGCCAAAGATACCAGATGCCCCGTCTTTAGCATCTGCACATGTAAGTTCCGTTCTGGTTCAATTCTAAGAGATCAGAAGGGCTGGTCTACTTCCAAAGTGATGGAATTTCCTTCCCTCCTTATTACCCCAGATTGGGGCCCTGCCCTCTCCCTCCTGGCCCCCTGCAGCCTGTCGGCCCCCTTGGTGGTCTATGTCCACGTAATGTGGACACCTTCGTGGCTGGCTCCACGTGCACTGAATGAACTGCCCCTCGCCATTCTCCAGGACCCAGCCCCAGACACGAAGCACGGCGGGAACGCCAATGCGCCTTGTCATTCGGGTATTATGGGTCCTGCCTTCACTCGGCGAGTATTCCCCGACCAGGTCCCAGGTGTGGGCGCCGCGCTCTGTGCCGGGAAAGAACGGCAGGCCAGACGCGCCCGGGCCTCCGTGGGGCACAGCCTCTTTCTTGTGGATTATAAGCCAGTGGTTTTCGTTTTTCAACCCCCTAGGGTTGGTGCACATCCTCAGTAAAACAGTTTTGAGCATTCACCTCCAATATATGCACACTTTTAATTTATAAGTGACGTGCATACGTACTGCTGTTTCACTGTATATGTTCCTCCTTATTTAAAACATTTAAAAGAATGAGATAAAACAGAAATAGAAACGGAAATTGTAATGATTTCCTACTGCTTCCCCAACTGACAGTCAGAGGCACTTTTTAGAGTCCCACCACACACAGTGGATCAGGCATTGTCCCAAGTATATTTCATGTGTAACCTCATGCCGTCCTCAGCAGTCCTGTGAGGCATGGATCACGCACCCATTTACATATGGGGAAACTGAGGCTCCAGCTGCTTAAGGGATTGGCCAGAACTCAAACGTAGGCCTGAAGAAATTCTAAAGCCTCTGCACTAGAAGGGGGCCATCTGTGCACGGTTGCAGGGCTTCAGAAGAACTGAAGGCTGAACGCTGCCTGCTGAATCTGAGTATACTCCTCCGGCAGATCATGTCAGAAAAAAATTTTTTGAAATCAGAGGTAACTTTTAAAAAACAACATTACTCAAACTTGTCCTGAAAGATGCTATTTGGTATTCTGTGTAAAAAGCATTCTGAAATTAAATAAATTTGCGAGAGACCTGCCTAAACAGACTTCAGTAAGCTTCTCCGCTGCAGACCTTGTCAGTCCCTTTAAGATAGTTGATGCAGGGAGGATTTATCCGGAACAGCGAGAGAGAAGACACAGCGTTTCTCAAACTCATCCAGCCATTGAACCCCGTCTCCCCTCAAACAAGAAAACCTATCAGCACCTCCTAAGACACTGTTATTCCACGGAACACAGTTGGAAAATACAATCTGGAAGAGAAAAAGAAGACAGTCACACACCTCAAGGTGAAAGGCCTTTGCCTTGAACACTCAGGTGAAACCTCGAATTCACCAGGGACCACACAAAGTGGGGAAATGCTGCAGGAGTCTAGTTTTGACAGTGAGGGGTCAAGTCACACATTACTGAAAGAACCGAAGTTTGGAGTCAGATGTGAGTTCAGACCCCAGCCCTGCACCTGACGTCCCCTTTCTGAGGCTCAGTTCTGTCACCTGTAAAATGGGGACATCAGCCCACCGTACAAGGCTGCTGATGCCATGGTTCCTGGCAGGTACCGGGAAAGAAGAAAGGGAAGTTGTTATCAGGAATGCCCTTGTCCTTTACACGGATCTGCACTGGCGCCAAGTGAGTGACACCTTCCGAGCCCTTACGATGTGTCAAGTCGAAGCTGACAAGGAGCGGGTTGGGCTGGGCTGCCTCTCCTGGGGGCACCCCAGGGGTTTCCAGCAAAGAGATCTGGTAAGAGGGCCAGACGTGATTTTGTGATTCTTGGAGCCCTGAGAAAAGAAGCAGTTCTCCATCTTATCCGTGTGTTCTACTAGTGTTGCAAGATAATTAGAAGAAATCGTCCCCAAGGAGGCCTCCGTCAGCCAGACCCAGGCCCTGTGTCTTCCCTCGGGCCGAGCGAGCCCAGTGGAACTGCTCGTGTTCCCTCTTCCTTTCGGAAGACGCAACCTCTGGCCTGGGGCGTGCATTCTGGTCGGCTCCACGCCTCTGCCAGGGTAAGTTAATAGAATACACAGCGGATGCTCTCCGCCACCTTTTCCCTCTCTGGTCTCAAGTACAGCTAATCCCGTTACAAGAAAATAAAGTGGATAATTCAGGCTAATGAAATCGTTACAAGAATGTGGCCAGCCAGAGGTGGACCTTCAGAACGAATTTAACACCCTTTGGTGTTATTCTCATTACAGGAAATGTTTGAGAGGAAGGAAAAAAAAACAGAAAGAAAGGGGAAAAAAAAAAAAAAACTCTCCCAAACCCAGCCTCTTTCTGGTGGGCTTAAATCTGATTAAAGAATTAATCTGCCACATATCTTGCTTCTTGCAATTATCTCCGTGGTACCCAATATCGCCATAGTAACTCCAGAAAATATGAGAGGAGGTGGAGAGAATCCAGGAAGTCCGCAGGCAGGGTTAAACTTGTCTATAACTTGATACCTTTTGCTCTGCCCGGTGCTGCTGCCACTCAGAGAAGGGCCACTCCCGGGCCTCCACTTAAGCACCACACTCGGGGCCCTCTGATACTCGATTAGACTGTGCATCCCTGAGGTCTCTATGAGGCAGGAGAGGGTGGGGTTAGCTCCCATGCAAAACGGGGCAGGTAGCTAGACCCTCTGTCCAGGGTGGGCACAGGGTGCTGGGCAGGGAGATACCCCTCACCACTGGTCCACACCCCTCATGCCGCCCGCTGCCAGGTCACGGCCAGGCCCCCTGAGAAGGCTGAATGAAGGGTGGCCCCTCTACTTCTCAGCCCTCACCACCTCCACTCAGTGGCTGCCCCCTCCTCTGCCACATCGACGCATACACAGAAAGGGCCCCTTCAATGTCATTTTTTTTTTTTTTTTTTTTGCCATGCCGCATGGCATGTGGGATCTTAGTTTCCCAACCAGGGATCGAACCCGCGTCCCCTGCATTGGAAGCGCCGAGTCTTAACCACTGGCTCGCCAGGGAAGTCCCTCAGTGTCATTTCTTTTGGATCCATTTTACCGCTCAGAACTCTAAGGACGACTGCATGCCATGAACCCAGAGTGTCTCCGGTTGATTCTCATCAGGCCCACGCCATTCTCCCGAACTCACGTGGCCTGTTCTAACATCTCCAGCTAAGGGCACAAGTCTTTCAGTGATCTAAGTGGCCCTAACTGGAGACTGTGGAGGGCAGGTGGACGGGCATAAGGAGGACGTGAAGGCAAAAGGAGAAGCCAGGTCTTTCAAATATGGGGAGAACTTCCGTTGAGCTTGTAAGGTTCTGAAGGGATCTTAGGGGGCACATGTGGATAGGCAGAAAGTTCTGGTCGCCGGGGGTTTAGAAACTCTCCACTGATGGTCCCCCTATTATAAGTGCCAAGCAGCAGCCCACAGCCACCAACACTGCCTTCCACTCCTGATTCATCAAGAGGAAGCCATCCCAGGGAGACTCGAGATGGACCACAGAGCAGCTCGGGGCTGTCAGGGTGCAGCAACGCACATGCCTGCATCACGGCCGCAGGGCCCCGCCTCTTCCCATCTCTCTGGAGAAGCACAAGGAGGCAACTCAACACCCAGACAAGTCTCTGGTGTCCCGGCAGCATCTCTAGGAAAAGGGGCGGGATGGTGGCAGCAGCCCCCTGTATGGGTTCAGGAACCAGAGCACACATGGGATGCAAGCTAATGCCACCACTTAGGGGCCAAGGACAGAGACTCGGGGAGCAGGGGGCTCAGAGCACAGCAAGTCACACGTCAGCAACGCCATGCAGCTCCTGCGGCCTGAACGAGGAGATGCTGCGCGCACTCGTTCTACAGAGAATCCAGAAGGAAGAAAAGAACCCCCCGGGCAAAACAGAATGACGCCAAGGAGCCCACGCACTAAGCTTCTGCCTGTCACCCATGGGAAAGCCCTTGACCCTGCCCCCTCCCACTGAAAGCCTATTTAACTTTTACTTTACAAACTTGTTTAATTTCTTGTCCCAGAGCAGCTGAGAAGGGCAAAGGGGTTAATAGGGGCAGGTTCCTAAAAGGCCTCAAGAAGGGAGGGCTGACGGTCACAGATTAGACCAGGGCCACGCGCACCTCCTCTGTAAAGGGTCAGATAGTAAATATTTTTGGCTTTGCAGCTACTCAGCTCTGCCACTGCAGCGTGCAGGCAGCCGCAGACAACACGCGAACGAGCAGGCACGGCTGCCAATGGAACGTCACTTACAGAGACGGGGCTGGCGTGGGAGCCTTAGTTTGCTGACCCCTACCCTAGTCCAAAAAACCAAAACGTGCTCTTAAAATAACTGGACAAGCACAGCAGCCCGGGGCTACCAGGTGCAGGGCAAACAGCAGACGCACCTACGCAGCCCCGATCTGCCCCGTGTGGTGCGGCCCGGGCTCAGCATCACTGAGGCAAACACACAGACCCATGAGCCTGGCCGCTGCCCCGCAGAGGGGCAGAGGGACCGACTGCCGGGCTGGAGGATGCCGAAGGCTTCCCACCTGGTCTGCCGACCTGCACCGGCCTTGCACTGCCATCACCTGACTCACTCCAGCCCCCGGGTGTCACCGACTTACGTCCTGCTGTGCATTTTGTTCTCTGCGTGTGGTCCTCCTTCCTTGCTGGGCTGCCGAGTGGCCAGCGCCCAGGATGGGGCTAACCGTGCCTGGCGCGCAGTAGGTGCTCAGCACAAACCGCACGTGGTCCCTCTTATGACCCAGGTCCTCAATTTCAGAAACAGGAAACAGAGAGTGGGGAGGGGACCAGGTACCTGATGCCTTGTCGGATGCTCTAACTCACTGCTCAGAGCAAGGCCCGGGGCGGCCGCGCTCCCAGGGTGCATGTGACACCGAGGGGGCGTCTGTCTGAGCTCAAAGGGCTGCGTCCAGGGCTGTCTGACCATGGACGTGGAGTTCCCCGACTTCCTCCTTTGCTGTGCTATGTTCCCATGCCACACGGAGTAACTTCTGCCTGCCAGCCTACTCCTCAGGTTCTCGCTGGAGCCCACCAGCCACTGGGAAGCCGTCAGGCAAATGATGGAGGAAACAGAAAAAGAGGCCAAGGAGATGTTGACAGATATGGAAGGCAGCTTCCGAAGAGCTCAGCATTCTAGAAGCTTCTGACACCTGCCGTTAGGAAGAACACTCCAGACCCCCACAGATTAGAAAGCTCTCCACCCCCTTGGCAAGAGTCCCAAGCATCCCTCTAGCCCTGCTCATGGCTGGAAAGAGGCAGGGAGGCAGTCACCGTGTCTCCCCAGGAGGCCCCAGACCGACGAGTCACAGCTGGGAGGGGACCACTTTTCTGGTCCAGCGGGGCTCAGACTGGAGTGTGCCTCGGATAACCAGCCTCAGCATCGGAGCTTGCGAAGAAAGCCAGCCTGTCGTCACCAGGGGATGACAGCTGACACACCCTTGCAGAAGATGCGAGAGGTAAACCCACAGCGTGGGCCTTCGATGGAAGGCCCTGGAGGCCCTTCCAGGGGCCTGTGGGAGACGGAGTGGAGGACGGTGATTCACGCTGGTGAGCCTGCCAGCGCCGAGGGGAGGGGAGGCACTCACTCCGGCTGGGACAGATATGATTTTTAAAAGCCTGGGAAAGAAAACAACAATAAAACAACCTGAGCTCAGGCTGGCTGGCGAGTTTTCAGAGACAGGGAGGGGTGGAAAATGGATTTGTGAGGGAGAACCATTTGTTAGGGGCCAAATAAACCAATATGGAGCTCGATTCAATTACAGGAGAGAAGAGGAATTTAGTTGAGAAGAGGAAGATGGGCCAGATAGCTCGGTGCTTTGTGACCACCTGGAGGGGTGGGATAGGGAGGGTGGGAGGGAGACGCAAGAGGGAGGGGATACGGGGATATATGCACACGTATAGCTGATTCACTTTGTTATAAAGCAGAAACTAACATGCCATTGTAAAGCAATTGTACTCCAATAAAGATGTTTAAAGAAAAAAAGGAATCTGATGGGACATCAGGGGCCAAGAGCCAAAGGGGCCTGACTTGGGCTCTGCCTGGTCTGGAGTCTGGGACAGAGAGAAATGGGCTCTGGAGGGCTGCTTCCAGCGGCCCCAGGAGGAGAGGGAATGAGTCTGAGGTGTGTGGACGTGAGAGCCATGATGGGTCCCACCGTGGGGCATATCTTGGTGTGCGCAGGTGTGTGTGGGGGGGCTCTTTCCATGATAAGAAACCCAATCAGGGCCAGACAGGATTTGGGGTGTAAGAAAACCAAGGAGGCCCAGGCAGAGGTGAGGAGAAAGGGGAAAAGTCAGCAGTCAGTAGGGAAAGGCCCCCTCTGCAACAAGCACTGTTTATCTCCCCAGCGAGTTAAAGGGCATCATTTGCAAAGTTCAAGAGGAGGGAAGGGTAAGTTATCCTGTCTCTGGCTTTGTGCGTTTGCCACAGGCCTGCTGCCTCAGAAGAAGCTGCAGCCACATTTCCCGTCTTCCGGGGGAGCGGGGGAGGTGAGGGAGGCACAGCCGAGATTCACACCCCCAGCCCCTCTCCTGCGCACCGAGAGGCAGCCGGGAGATAAAGCACCCCATATTTGGGACGGCCCCCACTCAAACCGGGAGAGGTCAGAGGTCAGAAGGCATAGATGGTGCTACAAGGGATACACAGGGGTTACAAGCACAAGCCTGGGGGCCAAGCTGCCTCCCCCACTCTCTACCTTGGGTTGCTCATCTGTAAAATGGGGATAACCCGCCCCCCACCCACCCAACAGAGCTGTGGTAGGGCTTAGAGGAGACATTTTATCTGAAGCGTTTCCCACAGAGCCGGGCTCCTAGTGCGCGCTCACTAAGAAGCAGAAGGAACAAATGCAGGGGTGAATGACAGAGTCAACAATGGAGATCAAGTGAGGTCGGTAAGGATAGTCCTCCCTGGGAAGTGTTCTGGTATTTGTGTTCTCTCCTGTCCTGAGCCAGCGGCAAGGGGTCCTGGGCCAGAACTGGACTCCCACTTCACAGATGAGGAAAGGGGAAGGCCCCTGGCCCTGCCTCCCTTTAAAAGGCCAAGTGGCAGAGATGGGACTGGAACCCACAGACTGATGCCCTATTCACCCAATGGGCTGCCCTGGGGCCATGGAGATGCTCCGTCTCATCCTCTCCAACTCGAAACTGGGAAGCTCCGTGAAGGTATGGTTTGCACTTCACGATTCCGGGGGAGCGATTTCCTTTGTGGGGAGAACCCCCTCCTCTCCACCAGCACCACTGCTGTGTCCCAGGGTCACTGACTGAAGGTGGATGGGCGGGGGGGAGGTCAGTTACTGTGGCAGAGACGTCACTTGCTCTCCGGTATCCACGGCTATTCCGATTTTCAATGACAATGAGGAATCAGTGACTGGTTCTTTTAAACCAGGGGTTGGCAAACTATGGCTCAGGAGCCAAACCTGCCGCATTACCTGTTTGGGTCAATAGGCTGCGCTGGAGCACAGCTATGCCCGTTTGCTTACGTCTTATCTAGGGGTGCTTCCGAGCTGCACAGAGCTGAGTACCTGTGACGGAGACCACACAGCCCCCAAAGCTGAAAATATCTGCTCTCTGGCTCTGTATCAGGGTTCCCCAGAGAAACAGAACCAATAGGTCATATATAGATATACAGGAAGAGAGTTCCTAAGAGGGACTGGCTCACACGATGATGGAAGCTGAGAAGCCCCCCAGTCTGCAACCTGCAAGCTGGGGGCCCAGGAAAGCGAGTTCCGGTCCAAGTCCAAGGGTCTGAGAACTAGGGGAGCCGATGGTGTTTTCCCTGATCAGGTATTTACAGGCAGACCTCGTTTTCCTACGCTTTGCAGGTACTGCATTTTTTTTTAGCAAATTGACGGTTTGTGGCAACCCTGCATTGAGCAAGTCTATCGGCACCATTTTTCCAACAGTATTTGCTCACTTTGTGTCTCTGTGTCACGTTTTGGTAATTCTCGCCATATCTCAGACTTCTGCATCATTGTTACACTCGTCACGGTGATCTGTGATCAGCGCGGCCTTCGATGTGATGATTGTAACCATTTTCAGCAATACGGCACTTTTCATTTATTGCTTTATTTATTTAGGTCGCACGGCGGGGCTTGTGGGATCTTAGTTCCCCAACCAGGGGTTGAACCCGGGCCCTCGGCAGTGAACATGCCAAGCCCTAACCACTGGACCACCAGGGAAGTCCCAATAAGGTACTTTTTAATTCAGGTAGGTACATTGTTGTTTTAGACACAGTGCCATTGCACACTTAACAGACTACAACAGAGTGAAAGCGTAACTTTTACATGCGCTGGTAAAGCAAAAAATGTGTGTGGCTCGCTTTACTGTGATGCTGTTTATTGAGGTGGTCTGGAACCCAACCCGCAATATCTCCGAGGTCTGCCTGTATGCTCATGGGGCACCATTAGAGGCAGTGAGAAAATCCAAGGCAGCTGGTAATTAGTGAGGTTTGCAGAAAGCATCCCTAGGCCTCTCCACCGGGCCCTCCCAAGGCATCATTTGCCCAAGGGGGCCTCATGAGGGACGCTTTCCCGGGAGCCTGCCATCGCAGATGGCTAGGCCTGGTGTCACCCCAGCAGCCCCGCACCCAGCTTTTCTCCACAGGACCAGGAGAAGGGAAGACCCGGCCGGTCACTCTGCCCTGGGAGCGACGAGATGCGGTGCTCGGAAGAACAGGGTGCTTCCCCCACCTCCCCACCACGCAAACACCCTCAGCCTGACCTTCACCCAGCCAGCGCACCACGGACAGTGACCTCCCAGGCAGTAGGAAGGCAGTCTGCGGTCATCTATTTCTAATGTTAGAAAACTGCTCCCCAAACTAGATCCTCGCCAAGATAGGTGATCAAGTGGAAAACAAAACAAAACAAGACAAAACAAAAAAACAACAGGTGCCAGAGAGTTAAAACGAAAAGCGGCGGGAAGAAGGCAGTACCCAGGTGTGTACATGTGCACACAGTATTATTTCTGGAGAGAAACAGAAGACATCAGCTGCAGCGGCTGCCTGTGGGGAGCAGCACAGGGGACCAGGCCCTGTGTCCCCTCCCCTGCACCATGCTGGCATCTGGCTGAAGCGATGGTGGCCGGTCCTCATGAGCGCTCAGATTCCCCCTACCTGCCAGTGTCCCACCTCCAGCGGCCCCCAATCTGCCCCGGGTGCTTGCTCAATCCCAAGTGCAGGGCAGCCCCGGCCCCGGGGGCCAGTGCTCAGCTAGCAGGACACAGGCTCTCAGGCAGACTGTTCTGGAAAGGCCTTCTGTACTGTTCTCAGGAGTGTCCGTGGGATCAGGTCCTGGTACTCAGCGCAGTGGCCTCGGTCACACCCCTGTGTATGGCTGCTTCCTCCCCGACCTCCCCTCGCTGCTCCCCGGGTCACCTGCCAATACACTCTCTGTACCTAAATCCTTCTCCAAGCTTCTGGCGTGGGGAGAACCAAATGAAGATATATACTTGCCATTTAGTCTAACCCTTTTTATAGCTGTTATACTATGTGCATGTTCTATAAAAATAATCGTACGTATGTATAAATATAATACGTATTTATATATACTATATGTATATGTAATACATCCAATATATACAATTATATATACATGTATACAATTTATGTGTATACACACACATATATATACATACGCTCATACATATGTGTATATATACACATGTATATATAGTTTGGGCCACGTCACGTGGCTTGTGAATCTTAGTTCCCTGACCAGGGGTTGAACCTGCGCCCCTTGCAGTGGAAGCGCGGAGTCCTAACCACTGGACTGCCAGGGAATTTTCCCTGTATATATTTTTCTAAAGGGGAGAAAGGAGACCCACTGACATCTCAAATACTGATCCCTTCAACCATACTTGGATTGCTACTTCATTTCTTCCTCTTGAGAGTTTAGTGCTAAGAAAATAATGTTCTCTCTTTGATCCACGTACTCAAGCAGCCCAGTGGGACCACTTGTTTCCCTTATTCCCTAGGCTGCCAGGGAGCTCAGGCTACATCCAATATTCCACTGCACGAACCCTCCAGAGGCCAAGGTTTTCTGGCCCCAATACTGCCCTCAGTTGCACAGACTCCTCCATTTGCCCCTCTCAGATGCGCTATGGAGGGCATCACCTAACTCCCCTGTGGGCAGGTTGGAGGGAGGGGTTACAGTATTTCCTCCCAGCGTCCTTGTGCTTTGCAGGCCCTTCTCTGGCAGCAGTTCTGCTACAACAACAGTGCCCCCAGGCAGCCCCTCCTCCACGCTGGACCACAGACTGGCTCCCCATGCTGTCACTCTGGCCCCAGGGGTAGTGATGAGGGCTGCCAGATAAAACACTGGACACTCGGCTAAACAAGAATTTCAGATAAAGCACAAGTAACTGTTCGGGATAAGTATGTCCCCAATACTGCATGCAACATACTTACACTTAAAAGATCCACCTTATTAAAAGAATTTTTTAAATCTGACACTCAAATGACACCGGGCATCCTGTACTTTCACTTGCTACCTCGGACACCCCTGTGCGACAGATTTCTGCTGCTGATCTTTGGGTGCCTCCTCCCTCACCCCCCACCGGTTCCTTGTGGGTTCCAGAATCCTGCCCACACCTGCAAGGAATGCGTTCACTGGAGTATTTAAAGCAGAGGCGTGAGTTCCGTTCCCAGTTGGCACCCTGGCAGGTAAGAAGCCTCTTGTTCTGTTAGCCTTGTCCGAACGAGGGTCCTCTTTCAAGTGGCTTCAAATTCCTTGGGTGCAGGATGATGTAGCTGCCACGCCTGGTTAGACTCTGAGTTAGAGCTGCACTGACTCAGGCTTGGAGCTCTCCTGCCTCCGTCTCTGTAAGGTTAGGTTTTTCTCATCCTTCGAGTCTCAGGTCACAGTCACCTCTTCAAGGAAGCCTTCCTCGACCACATGAGCTATGCTCCCAGTCACGACCAACCCCATCACCGCAAAACGAGTTAGCCTTGCGTGTATCACTGTCTGCTGTCCCCTGTTTGTTGTCCATTTCCCCACGTGTCCATCAGCTCCGCCAGGGCGGGGATCTCACTGGTCTTGGCCACCTACGTACCCCCCATGGCCCTACCATGCACTCCATATTTCGAGAAACCAATGAATGAGAGTAAAAATCAGAACTACAAAAGGAAAGGGACCCTCTCTGCCTCCCCCTCTTCCTGAAAACACTGCTGTCATCAAATTTCACTTAGCCTGCAAATGCCAATGCCCTTTAGTTTTTGGCCTGTCAATTTAGACACCTAGGAGTCACCCCTCAAATGCCCCATGCCCCCAATTTGCTTTGTTACACAGGCAACCTAATGGGTGTGTGGACATGGGAGGGAGCTTTCAAACACTTATTGTCTTGGATTCTCTGCCTGGCCCTGATAATGACTTTTCTCGACCAAGTTTCTCGGTGAAAGAAAGTGATAGAACCAGAGGCAGGTACAGTTGCCATAATACAGTCGTTTAGCCTCATTTAGCCTGAGCTCTGGCTCCCTTGGAATAATTTAACGATCTGTCATGGGAAGGGAGGAAGGATGAGTGTCGCGTGGCCTAACGTCCCCACCTCCAAAAAATAATCGAAGTTCCCACAGCCAGAGAAGGTCCCCGGGTGGAAAGATGGGAGGGTGAGAACATTTCTTACAAGGACCCAGGTGGGCATGCCTTACCTATCTATCTTTGCAGGAGAGAAACTAGTGAATTAGAAAAATCGTAGGGACATCTATTCCCAACTGTGCCTTCCTCTGGCCGCCAGTTACGTTCCTTCTATATCCAGAGCCTGGAGGGTCTTTCTTTAAAGCCACTGCTTGTCAAAGCGTCTGAGTGGCTTCCTCCCTCCTTCAGGGGCCTGTGGCATGGAGGAAGAGGAGCTGGGAACGGGAGAGGACAGGATGGCAAGATGCTGTGCTAAGTAGCAGTTTGGACGGTAGGTGTGGACAAGAAATGGAGCCACGTTTGTGGCCCCATGACCTCCTGTGTCCCTGACTTGAGAGGAGATGGCTTCTAGGAGCTGGAGAAAACCCCTCATTCTACGAGCCACTGTTGCTTCCTTGCACCACTGACTCTTGAGATAACAGGGGACGGGGAATGGCTCTGCAGGTGGGCAATTACCCCTCCGGATGGAAGCCAACCCCACCCCAACACACAGGTGATGCACACACCCTGCACCCCCCGGGGGTGTGTCCAGGACTGCACCTTACTGACTGTGCACCCGGCCAGCACCCGGGGTCGCTGACCCTCTCATACTCAAAAATCCGCCATGAAACCTCCGGGCCCCATTAGCAGGCAGGGTCCTGGCGGCCTCTGTTCTCTGCGAGGTCCAGCTTGGACCTGTCTGCCGATGTGTCTTCCCCTCTCAGTTGAGAAAATGCTGGAAGTCGGGGTGCCAGACACTGAATGGCAGTAATACAGGAGGAGAGGCACTGCTGGGTCCCCTGGCTCGAGGTGAAAAGAAAACCTCACTCATCTTGGAATGGACAGATTAACAGGCTTCCTGGTTCTCTGAGTTTTAACCAGTCGTTTAGAGACATCAGCAACCTGGCCCATGGGGCTCTGGGACCTGGAACAAGTCACTGACCCCATGTGTGAACTGGCCTCAAAGGCTGGGTCACCTCCGCAGGGGTTCACGGAAGGGCTCTGCAAACTGTAAAGCTTCATCCCAGTCCGCCGTAATTCTGTGTTCTAGCAATACTCTCCCCACTCCGGGGTAAAGGACCAGTATATTTTACTTTAAAAGCGCTCTAAGGTCCTACTAAAAAGAGTTGCGAGACAAAGCCTACTTAGTACCAGGAGGAATGAGAGAAGGTTCTGGAGCTGGGGTGAATTTTAAATGAGAGCTCTAGCCAGAGGGGGAGGGAGGGCTCAGAGAGTTATGGGAAGGGGAGGAGGACCAAGACCAGGGACGGCTCCAAGGAGTGGCCTGGGGGTACCTTGGTCTTCAGGACTTCCACTGGTCAACCACCCATTCTCTAAGCAAGACATGTGCTCCATTACCGTGTGAATGCAGCTCCCACCCTACCCCCCCACTGGAGAAATTCTGGAGCCCTCACTGCTTCCAGACGCTAAGATTCCGACATCCAGCAGGTAAAGGGCAGGGATGCTGCTAGAGTTCCCACGATGTGCAGGACAGCCTCTATCACAAAAAAGTTATCCAGCCCCAAATGTGCTGAAACCCTGGCCCAGCGGCCACGAGACCCCTGAGCACACCTGGCACCCAGACCTTGGTGTCTAAATACCACCACCCCCGAGAAGAAACAGCGCTCCTTGGAGAAATGGCTGGTCCCAGGGCTGGAGCTGAGAAGATGAGTCTGCAGTACGTTGCTGGGCCAGAAAATAAGGCAGTACTCAAAAAAAGAAAAAGAAAGGAAGACAGGGACGTGTCAAAAGGATACAACCATGCTTGAAGGCGTTCCCACTGGTCTAACTGCGGACGATTTCAATAACGCAATAAATAGCGATAATCATGGGTTAGGACTCATTGAATAACCTGAGCCCACACTGATAAAAATTAAATAAATAAATATAGGGACGGGGGAACGGGTAGAAAAGCCCTTCCCAGGAGGAGAATATCAACGAATAAACGTGAGGAATGAATGAATTACAAAATCACCATTTGGAAGCCAGCTTGGTAATGAATAATTCAGGCACACACCCGTCAGTGGATGCTAAGAGCAGTACAGTGAGCCCAGACACAGGATATTTATAGAGCCCCAAAGCACCCCCCGAGACATTTATTAACTGCAAAGGGAACAGAAACAGGTTAACAGTGGAGAAAGCTGGCAGAAACTACTTTATCCAAGTGATCAAAGATAACATCGCCAGCAGTGGGACATCGGATGTGCCTCCTGACACTAGGCACTGTGGAGGACACCACTTCTGCGGTGTCACCACCCAAGAGCCGCAATCCAATCTAATCTAATCCAATCGAATCCCACAAACCCAACTGGGGGACCCAAGCCGAAACAACTGGCCAGTAGACTTCGATATTGTCAGGGGCATGAAGGACAAAAGAAATGCCACGTAATGCTTCCAAAATTAGAGGAAACTAAAGACACGTGAAAACGAAATGCAACACGTGATCCGGCGTTGGATCTTGAATCAGACTTTTTTTTCTACAAAGAACATTATTAGGACAATTGAAAAAATCTGAATAAGGTCTACAGATTAGATAAGACGGCTGTATCTAAGTTAATTTCCTGATTTTGAGAACTGCACCACAATGATAAAAAGAATCTTGTTTTTGAAGAAATACACTATTAAACATTTAGGTGTTTAAAAAAAAAAAAAAGCCAGTACCCAGAGGTTCCGCTTTAATTGGTCTGGGGTGGGACTCAGGCTTTCCTACAGCTTCCAAGGTGACCTGGATGTGCAGCCAGACCTGCGGTTGGTCCCCCCGACTTGCAGCCCACCCCCCCACCCCCGTCATCCATCCAAGCTGGGGAGAGAGAGACGGCACAGAATGTTGCTCTATTGAGATTCTGAGCTGGGGGACTTTACCACTAGGCCTGTGATGCTTTTTGTAAAAACTCAATGCTTTAAAAACATTCCCTTTGAAATGCCATTATATAACCAGTCTGTTTAATGACACAGCATGTACGACAATCCTCAAGAAACCAACAGCACATCACCCAAAGGGTATTTGCTTTGCAGCCACTTGGCACATTTTGGCCCCAACCTAGTCTGGCTTTAAACCTGACCTTCTAAGTCCACATTCCAATGGTCACTGACTCAGCTGATGACACGGGTTCATGAAGAACGCTTTTCACTATTCACGTGGTTTTAGATTCTTGGCAGGTACAACAATCACTGAAATTTCCTTACACTTGTATTCTGTACTTTTTCAAAGGTCCTTTACGTGCATTCTCTCTTAAAAGTCCCAAGGAAAACATCTGAGGTGGGAGGACAGTTATCATTTCCCCCCATTTAACAGATTAGGAAACTGAGGCTCTAAGAGGATCAGTGAGCAGAGTGGTTGAGTGGTTTGGCCTCTGACAGGTCTGGGTCTTAACTCTTGTCTTCCCTGGTTCTTAGCTGCAAGTAAGGGATGTCACCTCTCTAAGCTTCAGTTCTCTTCCTTATCTTTAAAATGGAGGTAAAAACATTGACCTCCTGGGACTGCTGTGAAGATTAAATATGAAAAGGGATGTGTGAGAACCTACGTTGGCACTGGGCACGTGGTCATCACTAAAAACAAAATTAAAGGCAGGGATTTTTAAGGGAAGAGGCACCTTCCCCCCCGAGGGATCTGTGGGGGCTGCTTTTGGTTGTCACAATGAAGGGGGATTTCACTGGCATTGACCAAGTGGCAGCTATACAGGTGAAATACTGTTTAGGCATGAGATAGCCACCCCCCTTCGCATGCCAACAGCACCCCTATTTAGAAACACTGGGACACTCACAGCTCCTCTGCTGTTTCCTCTGCAAAAGGTCCCTTTCCCTACAGTCCAGGGTTTACTCCACCTCTGCACCACTGACATCTTGGGTGGGATAATTTGCTGCTGTGCCCTGTAGGATGTGTGGCAGCATCCCTGGCGCCTACCCACTAGAGGCCACTAGCACCCTCCACGTTGCGACAACCAAAAGTGACCCCGGACACGTTGCCGAGTGTCCCCTGATGGGCACAGGTGCCCCTGGTTGAACACTCCTGCTATAGATAAATAGACGCATCATGGGGATGTAGCTCTTTTCAGCTCTCTGGTACCAACGGGCAAGGGAAATCAGTAGGGATGAGGTGGGTGCACGTCTATAACACCCAGACCATCTTAGCCCCAAGTCTGACTGCAGCAGCCGAAACCCAAAGTGAGAGACCCCCATTGTGGAAGTCTGAGTTGATTTGGGAATTTTATGGGTAGGAAACAAGAATGACACATGGTTTCCCTTGTCGGGTACACAAAGATTACATTCTCTTGCAGTCACTGTGCCTTTGAGATTAGCCCCGCAGGCCTTCAATTTAAGGCAGAAGTGTGCTCGCTTCCTGATCACAAAACATCTGCTTTCTGGTGTCACTGACATTTTTTCCCCCATACTTAAAAAAAAAAAAAAAAAAAAAGGAAGAGAAAAGAATGAATTTTAAACGGCTTAGGTAGAAGGCAGTGAATACAAAGTATTATTTATTCCTCTGCCTGGATGCACAGCGCTTAGAAAGAAACACGTGGAGTGACTGATATTATGAAGAGAGGAGACTCTTCAAGGGAGAAGGGAAAACACACGCATTCCTCTGCACTTCAGTCAAGCAGAGGGAGAAAAAAAGTAACCATAATTGATCAGAGCTTAGAGCGCCTGGTTCTCTGCTTGGCACCGCACCCCCACCCCCACCGGCTCAGGGGCTGCATCCACCCCCGCTTTGCTGGCTGGCAGCTGGGACCCCAGGAGTGGTAACCTCGCTAATTCAATAAATGAACTCTGACACACCTAAATAGTTGTTTAGGGGGATGCATCCTCTCTCGTTCCCCCTCCCTCGCTGCCCAAAACCTCAAATAAAATAAACAAAACACGAGACACCATCTGAGTCTTTTACGGCCGCCTTCTCTAGCGGGAGTCGGAAAAATGCTAAGGATTCCGGAGGCGGCGGGGCTGAGCCGGGGCTGCCTTAGGGCCTGGAGTAGCTGGGGAGGTCTGCCTTCTCCGCTCTTCTGTTTGCTTTTCCTCCCTTGGTGCCCTGGTCCCCCCTGCTCCTGGCCAGGGAGGGGGCGGGGCAGGATGGGATGTTACTCGACACGCTGCCTTAGGTGTCTTCAGCCAATCGGAGGCGATGGCAGCTGCCTGCACCTTGCTGACAGCTGCTGTCAAAACACCCTCACGACCGGCGCCTCGATAATAACTCGAAAATGAGAGACAAATGAGTGACTTCGTGAGCGGGGAGGAGCCACCGTCCTCCCCCACCCCACCGGCTTCCGAGCACTGGCCACGGTGGAGGAGAGATGGGTTAGGAACAAAACCCCAAGCCAGCCAGACATGGAAGACTGTCCCCATTCCATTCCCCTTAAAGGGGATCCCACAGGCCTTTAAAATGGATCCGACAGACATCCTTCCCTGAAGGGATGCTACACACTCCGAGATGCAGCTGGATGTACTGATGGAATCTTTTGAGTGGAAACAACCCGCGGGGGTCTTTTCTGTCCACCCATCCAGGGAGGCTGTATCAGGAGCCCCAGGGAGAGAACCGCGGGCTCCTTCCCAGGATACCTCACTCCCCGCCCTACCCCCTTTCCCCGCAGTCCACAGCCAGGCCTCTGGGCTGTGTTTTTATTATCAAGCCAACTTTTTCCTTCAAACTTGGGCTGTTACTCCCCTGGGGAGGCCAACATTAGCACACTTGTTTAGAAAAGCACAAGTAAGCCCCAGGGAATACAAAGCGTGTGGTCAGCACTTCTCCGTGTTTCCTAGGATGGAGGGGGCTTAGGGCAGCAGAGGGGCAGGCGGATCTGAAACTTCCTTCTCGTTTTGCCAGGGCCAGCCCTTGCCTGGGATCTAAGGCAGGCTAGGATCACCCAGGTGGGAGAGGAGGCAGGGGCTGTAACATTCACTTACTTGAGGATACAGAATGCCTCTGAAAATTCCAGAGTACATGCCATACTCAGGAGGCCCTGAGTGCAGATCCACTGTTTTGTGTTTTTTTTTTAAAACCCTTCTGCGTTGAGCTCGGCTATATTCAGAGAAGCCGAGGTGATGGCTTAGGCTCCGGTCAAAAAGAACGCTTTTGCGGAACAAGCCATTAAAGGGACTTTATTCAAACTCAAGGTAGGCAGAGGATAATTGTCCCAGGGAAGTGCAATCATGCTGCCTGGATTAAAACCTCTTCCACATGACTCTTTCTTCCCACTCATTTCCCTGCAGAAAGCCTTTATTCCTCCGTCCATGTGTCGGGTAAACATTTAGCTTACTCCGTTTTGTGTGCGACAATGCACATCTTGAATAACCCCGCCTGTGTCACCCGTGCCTACTTTAAAGAGTAACTCCCATAAAGAAAGGATCAGCCCAGTGTAACTTACTCTGTGAGCTGAGCCATTATAGAAGGCTTTTAAGTGCTACACTCGGAAGGACAAGAGGCTCTCAGCATCCCATGAATAGGTGAGGAGGCTATTTGGGGGTTACGTCAAACCTCACCTATAGAGCTGGGGAAAGAACGCAGACTAGAACTCAGGCTCGGGCCTCGGTTCTGCCACTTAACCAGCCACGAGACCTCAGGCGAGGCACTTAACCTCTCTGACCCGCTGTCTCCTCATCTGTGAAATGGTGATATTAATACCTGCCCTGCCTGCAGAGGCATATGAAAGAGGATGAGGGAAGGCACCCACAAAGGGGATTGCTGTGTCCCGTGGCGGGGAGATGGGCGGTTTTCTCCGGCTTATGTTCAACTTCCCAAAGACTCTGGAATGAGGTTACTTTTCTAATCGGAAGAGAGAATTTGAAAAAGAGTAAAACTCTGCCTTGCTAATAACAAAGAAAGATTCAAGAGAGTTCTGTATGTGACAGAGTTTTGAAATTCTATAAAGTGCTGAGCAAAAGAACCCCACTAAAGTGGTATATTGTCCTGTCTCCGTTCAATGCAAGTAGATTTTTTAACGGGTTGGCTTTGGAGTTCAAGGGCAATGTGGAACAGAGATGGGGAAGAGAGAAAGCCAAGAACCACTCAGAGGGTTTCTTACAAGTGAACTGGGTCTGGAGTTTGACCAGAGTATTTCAGGAAACACCCTCCACGCACCACCACCCCCTGGCCCCTGAAACTGTGACAGAGCAACAGACAGCCGTCTCATTTTGAAGAAGTACTTTTCCTTCTGAATCTAAAGCAATCTTCACGCTCACGTAGGCGATCTGGCAAATGCACAGTAATACGGAGAAGGAAGGAGGAAGCGCCGTGGAATTTACCAACAGCGACTGTTATTTTGGCGCATTTCCTTCCAGTCTTTTTTCTACGCGTGTTTACTCGGAGATCGCATGGTGCCCTGTTTGGACTTCCTGCTTCCTTCACCTAATTGCCGGACAAAAGCATTTCCCCTCTCAGCAACGCTCTTTACGAACGCTGTTGATGTCTTCTTTCTGGCATTCCATTCATAATTCACTTAACCCATCCTCTCTCACTGCTGAATAGTAACATTTCCAATTTTTCCCTGCCATAAACAACCCTTCACGGAAGATCGCCGCACAGCAAGCTTGTTGATACGTCCAGTCATTTCTTTAGGGTAAAACTCTAGAGACAGAATCACTAGATCAAAAGGTATGAACGCTGTCATACAGTGCTGTCAAACATGGCAGCTACCACTATGCGTGACTGTTTCAAATTGAAAGGAAAAACACTGCATTTGCTATTTAAGGTTCAATTAAACAGCACTGAAATTCAGTTCCTCAGCTGCACAAGCCGTGCTGCAAGTGCTCAATGGCCACACAGGTTAATGGCTGCCACAATGGACACGTTTCCACTGTTGCAGAGAGTTCTACAGGACCGTGTGCCCTTGGCATGCACTACACACTCACAGCGGGGGCTAGCGCCATAACACAAGCTTGGCACTCGTGACCTGCACTGGGCCTTCCACCTTTTCCTGACCTGGCACCATCTTCCTTCTTTCATTCCCTCTTTCTATTCTCTTCTCTCCACTTATGACTTAAGACTTCTCAAAACTTCTCAGAGATGCACCTTATCCCAAAGGGCAGATGAGAATAAATGCCCACTTCGAAAGACTCAGTGAGCGTAAGGCAAACTTATCTTGTACTCATTTTAACATTTCGTGTAAACTTTGCATTCTATTCCACAATAGGGCTGTAAATTTGTGCAAAAATATTAAAAAAAAAATTCATCCTGTCAGTCCCCCTGGAGCCCTCCATGGGAGCAGAATCTCTTTAGAGGGCTGGGTGGTAGCTTAACAATTAGCAGGTGCTGGTGCTTTTTTCCCCTTCTTGCTTTGGTTGCTAGGGAGCTCAGACTTAAGTCCTGCTTTACTGAAGGACTCCTCAGCCTGGGAGTTGTAACATAATTTTCTTCCAACTGACATTTTTCTTAAACTTCTATACTGACTGAATTGAGGTCTTGTTCCTTCCGAAAGTAGGTGGAGAATCTACTTGCAAGTAGAGGTAAAAAGACAAGGTTCCTATACAGATTCCTAGGCAAGTTGCTGGCACCTTGAAGTTCCTTCAGCTCTCAGAGGTTCCTTTTCCTGAAAAGGGAAGAAACTGTACACCTATTCCTTCAAACAAGGGAAGGTCCGCGCTATGACTCAGGCCACTGCTGCCTGACTGCAGAGTCCAAACTCTGGCCAAAGGTGTTTTGCAGAAGCTCAAGTGGGATGCACCTAGTGGGACGATGTTAAAGTCACGCGATACACCCCCAGATGTCCCTGAGCTTTCCGATACTGGATAAGGGCTGCCCCTTTCTCTAAGCCTGCTTTTCTGGCCAGAGGACAAGGCCCGTCGCAGGGGACGCCATACGCAATGAGAGTCGCTCAGGCCAGCAGCCAGGACGCCCCATTAACCAAGGCTTCTGCCCGGCTTGCGCAGTGGTAACTGATATTTGTAATGACGACCCAGGGCCCTGCAGGCCCTGATCGTCAAACATTCAATTACACTCCACTGAGTTCCAACGTTAAGTAGATTCTACTCTATTCTAATTCCTTGGAAATTAGATTGGCCATCCATGGTATCGATGGTAACTCTCCATTAACCTGAATGGTGGGTCTGCCAGGAAGCCCCATCCCTCAACTTGGTTTGGGTTGGGTTGGAGGGAGTTATAACACGTCAGTCTGTAAAGGATGACGGAGCAGGCTGCCGGAGGCTCGGGAACAGGGGAAGGCTGCTGGGGCGAGAAAATTCAGCCTGGGCTGGGACTCAGAAGTGGCTTTGCCACCTCCCAGCTCTGTGACTTTCCCCACTCTGAACTCCACTTTCCTCATCTGTAAAATGGGCTGCATGATTCCCTCAGAGCAAAGAGATAACGCAGGACATTAAGAACCAGGTAGAGCTACAGGGACTAAATTGGAAAGATCACCAAGACACATTTCAGAGGGAAAACGCTTAACGATGCATGAAACATGGCACCATTTCGGTCTAAATGGACCCAACGCAATTGTGTTTGGTGTCTTCAGGTTCACATGTATATGGAATGCACAAGGAAGGATCTAGAAGGAGGGTTGCCAAACGGATAATGTAAGTTTCTCTGGGGAGGAGGGTGGCACCGACCAGGGGTAGCAGCTGATGAACAAGGGTTTTGGTCTTCAATCTTTCTTTCAACAAGAAAAACATATTCCTGTTTTAGTTGTGCAACTAAATTTTTTTTTTTTTTAAAGAAAAAGATTAATAAAGAGAGAGTGCGCACACGAGGAACTGATGGCTGCATGGAAGGGATTCAATTAAGGGTGAAGAATTACCATTAGGCTGAACTAAATAAAAGTGTTTTGCAGGTCAAAGCTGACCACATACTGGCATGTTCATACAGTTTAACCTAATATCTGCAGGCTAAGGCGTACCCCCCGATCCCGCCAGACGGCCAGAGGCAGCTAGAAGGAGGAAGGGAATTAAAACAAACCACACCAAACCACACACATAAAACCCTGGGCCCTGGGCTCACATATCTTCCCTGCAATGTGCTTTGTTCGCCAGTGCAGGGAAAGCCGGGCAAATCCTCCAGGGCCCGCAGCCCATCACATATGACCTTGCGAGAGCTCAGAGGGATTTCTCAGCTGGGGGCCGTGTACACTTCAAAGGCTTAGGGTGGTCAAGGCCGCCCCCCTCCGCCAAGCCGGGGTCCAGACTGCGGGTGCTGGCCCTTGCCAGGAACTCTGTGAGGCATGGATACTCAAGTGAATTAATTTCCTTCTAAGACTTTTATGTTTTGGATGCTTCACGACACCCCTCTGAGATGACTGCGGGCAGCCTGGGGTTGTTTCAAAATCTGAGCTGGGAAATCAATGTTGTGAAATGCATTCTACCAGCGAACAGGAGTGAAACGCGGGGAGGCAGGAGGCGCAGCCTAGTCATCTTGGGTACCAATCCCACAAGTGCAAAGTCTCAAGAGCTGAAACGGAATCTTGCGGCCAGCACAGCCTTTCTGGTTATATTATTATGAAACAATCTCTACTCTTTATCGAGCTGTGATTTGTACCAAACACGAGGCCACAGGTTCCCAAACTTTCTTGGTTCACACACTGTGCCCTGATGCCTCAGTAATTTTCTCACGGCATTTCTAGGCCCAAAGAAACACCTAACAGTTTGGTTACAACAGCTTGATAGTCTAAACCATTAATAGGTCCAAACAACTAAACAACAGTGGTTGGCACTATGGCTGATGATGTTGCTGTGTCTTTCTTGAAAATCTAGAATAGCCCGCAGTGCACCTGTGTGTTCACTGAGGCACCCCAAGGTGCCTTGGTGCACAGTTTGGGAACCGCTTCACTGGGCTAACTGCTTTACTTTCATCCCCTCATTGAATTCTCCCGATAACCCTGACAGGTATGTACTATGGTCCCCATTTTACAGACGCAAATACTGAGACGCGGGGTATTTAAATGACTTGTCCGAGTCTGACAGCGGGTGATGGAGAAGCCAACATTGAAACACCGATCTGATGGACTCCCAGGGCCACCACATTCAGCTGTACAGGTTGAATACTGCACAATTCTGGAGGGTGTCACAGACCACAGTGCTGGTGCTCTGAATCCTGAAGCTAACGGGTGGTGCTGGATTTAGCACAAAGCCCCCACGCTGAGCAGCCTTTTGCTTTGCCTTCTATGATCACCTCGGCCCCCATCCTTTCCCCAGCAAATGGGGAGGGCAAGCTAAAGAGCTCCAAAAGCTTCATTTAACTTTGGGTGACCAAGTAGCCAAATGAGTGACTCCTACAAGCATGAACTGCATAAAAACCAGTGGCATTTGAACCCTAAGTAGGCTTGGCAGGGAAAAAGATCCACAGGTCTAAGTGGACCCCACAAGTACCCCAGACTCAAAACTTGTACTACGGTAAGAGCCTACTTAATAGAACAGAGTTTCTCATCCTAAGGTCTGCTGCCTCTCAGATCGATTTGGGTACGTATATGAGGGTAGGGGAGGGATGTGGAGAGGATTAGCTACTTCTGTAAGATAATCTTAAAATTTTCTGTTTGTATTTAGATAATGTAATTTTTAATATATGTGCATATATATATGTGTATTGTAACAGGGCTGTGAAGAGTCTTGGTACAAGCACGCTGACCTCAAAAGACCTGTAACTGGAGTAGACAGCACTCAGGGTAAGAGCAGATGCTGTATCGTGCGGAACTTATCTTTACATGTACTGACCTGCAACAAGAGATCGATTAGCCAGAATGAATGATGAAACACTTTTCTGTCCTCAAGTCTAAAAGAAATTGGTTATCCATTCACTGATATTTTCAATGACACTATAATGCTAACTTTTATTTTTAAGTGATCAAGATGGCTTTACAGAACCACTCAGCGACACTGCCTGAAAAGGGGTGTCTGATGACTGGCTGAGATTTAGACAAGTGAGAGGTCTGATGACGCTGAACTGGCAAGTAAAGCCTTCAAACCCGTGTTCCCGTCCTGCACGTACTGACTCATGCAAATAAGCATCCTCTGCATTAGTACGACTGACGTAAAAGTAGCGAAACCGACTATAGATCTGGACCTGAGGCTACGACTTTCTAATATTAAAACCCACATTCTGAATTTGGTTTCCGCAAAACAACATCATCCGTCACACTAAAATAATGTTGTTAATTTGAATTTTATTGATTTTAAATTTTGTTTGTATTTAACTTGAAAATGTGTTTTGGTTTTATGGTCCTAATAGAACCATAAGCATAAGTTGTCGGTTTATTCTGGGTTTTACATTTGTACATAGTTAAGTAACATAATAATAAAAATATTTACATCACCGCTGTGCGGGGAAGGACCACGAGATTTTTCTTTTTCTTTAAATGGAGGCTCTTTATACATTTCTCAAGTTTGAGAAATACGGTCATGGCCCATGATTTTATGAAACGCTCCTTGAAAAGAAAACCCTTCCAGAGACCTTCCTGTTGTGAAGCTCCGCCACTTCAGAGTGTCCTTGGGGAGGACCAGAAAGACAAGGTAAGCTTCCTAAGCATTCGGCTAGTTAGTAGCAGGGCTGGGAGTAAGCGGTGCCCTCCTAGTATATTCTAGGAGTTCTGGGTACCAGATACAACACCCTCTGGACTGGAGAAGGGCCAAGCACTTTACCAATATCGTTGACCTTGTCATTATGGCAAACTGGATACAGTTGTTAATCTTGCCATTCTACAAAGACGAACACTGAGTCCTGGAGAGGTTGTCACCAGACCAACGACGTGTATGACCTGGCCTCTGCTGTGAGGGTTTTAATGGAGTGAACCTTGTATCCACTTCTCCTTAAACCAAGACAGTCCCTTCCCTTCTGGGAGTTCACGTTTGTTTCTGTAACCCAGCACCTGGCAAAGCCCCTGCCTCATTAGAGATGCTTCGTAAATATTTGCTAAACCCACGGGTTATTTCTTAACTAAAAAGCAGTGTGGCAAGACCCCTTTTCCATGGAAAGCTCTGAGACAGTAGAGGATTCAGAATCTGTTCTTACTCAGAAGCCTCCCAAGATTTCCTGGGGCTCCCTCCCCGCTGCCTTTCAACACCAGGGTGCTGGTGACACACAGCACAATTATGGGTGGCTACAATGAGCTGACTGCCGCCCTCCCAACAAGCCTAGACAAAGCGCGGAGACCTTGTAACTGAAAAGGCACTGAGCGCAGAGAGAGGAAGTGAGAGCAGGCGGCTGTGCTGGGAATCAGGCACAAGGCGCCCTTCTCGTTCACCCACCCACCCTCCCCTGGGAACCGCACGTTCTCCCCAGGGTGCCCCTTTCCACCGTCTGGGCTTTGTCAACTACTCTGCAATCAGTCTAGGCGTGGGGAGAAAGGAAATGTCAGCTGTGATGGAAGACCATATCTATGGAATTGCAAAGGAAGAAGAAAACAACAAAAAGAAACATCCTCTCGACTTTCAGTGTATTTTTATTTTTTTTAAAGAGGAAAGCTAAGTCCACTTCCCCATGGGCTGTGGGTTGGGACTGCTCTACCAGTCAGTCTGGCAGACAGAAACGTAAAAGCTCTAGGGACATGCGATAAATACCAGAATCTTCAGCGAATACCTGCAGCTGCTTGCCTATCACAGACGCTGCGCCCGGGTCCCTGGCAGACATCGCTAATCAATTACAGTGCCATTTCCTGCGGAGCCCAGGCAGCCTCACAATTCTCCAAGACAGAACTCTAGCAGCCATGACCAACGGGTTTGCACCGGCTTGCAAGGGGGAAGCTATCTGCTCTGGCTGGCCTCGCCCAACCCCGTCACTGATTCACTCAACAAACAGAGGCTCTGAGAAGTCACCAAGCGCCCAAGGTTATGTAGCGGGTGCCAGGCAGAGCTGGGCCAGCATTCAGGTCTCCTGACTCCCTGGCCAGGTGGTCGCACTTGGAAAATCACACTGGCTGCTTTCCAAGCTGACAGCCGACTTCTGATGACCGGGGGACAAGACAGCATGGAAAAGGAGAACTCAGGTAACCCGAGTACCTCACCTGGGCAAGCGCTGCTTTGTCCTGCTTTGAGCTGCAGTCACTTTTACATCCTCTGGCCAGCCCTGGGTGGACATCCTGGTGGGCAGGGAGCAGGACCACTCAAAGAGGGAAGCAAAGAGTTTGGCGTGCGGTTTTCTGCAAAGCAGGCTTCCGAAACGAAGGAAGTATCACCCAGAACACATCTCTACCAGATTCCTCGGGGCTACGTTCCCAGGATCTTAAATGGGGGGAGGCCTGCTCTGAGAGACAGGGCTCTGTGCCCAGCCTGCAGGACAGAGAACCTGGAGGCGCCCAGACGGACAAGAGCCTGGGGGGCTACCTGGGTTCCCCTGGCTTCTGAAAAGGGTGCAGAAACACTTCAGCCTCACACGGCAAACAACTGAAGCTTAATGTTTTTCTATAGCCAGGTTCGTGCCTAAACCTACGAAATGAGAATAGATCCTAGGAGGTGAAATATACTGACTAGACCAGTCTTTTCATTTCCTGGGGTTCAATTAGTCTAGATTTAAGTCATAAGGAGGATATAATCTTCATACAAGTTGGGATAATTTCTCTTCCCCCATTTCCCTTCCACCCTGGCTGTTAACTGTGAGGCCACTGAGTGTTCATTTCCTTCTGACCACAGAATCAGACCACCTTCCGCAGACACCACAGCCCAGAGGATTTTCCTTTCTCTGGCAGAACGGACTCTACTGCTGACATACTTAAGGGTGGAAGTGTCTCAAAGGGAGTGAGCCCGGCCTCCTATTCCATCAGAAATCCCTTTCATAGCATCCTTAACAGTCACCTTAGCCTTCCTTTGCTTACGCCTTGTAACGGGCAATTCACTAATTCAAGAAGTGACCTTTTTTTATCCGTTTTGGATTGGGATACTCGTTTTCAGAACACTTTTTATTTTAAGATAATTACAGACTCACATGCAGTTGTAAGAAATAACCAGAGAGACCCTATATACGCTTCACCCAGTTTCCCCTAATGGTAACATCTTGTAAAACCATAGCACAGATCACAACCAGAAAACTGACAGTAATACTATCACTGACCTTACTCAGATGTCACCAGTTTTGCATGTATTCATGTGTGTGCGTTTATGCAATTTTATCACGTGTACACTCGTGTGACCATGACAATCAAGACACAGAATGGTTTCATCGCAGGATCCCTTGTGCTACACTTTTACGGCCACACCTCCCTCCCTTCTTGCCTACCTAATCCCAGGCAGCCACTAATCTGCTCTCCATCTCTGTAATTCTGTCATTTGAAGAATGCTGTATAAATGGAATCATGCGGTATGCAACCTCTGGGGATTAGCTCTGTCCACTCAGCATAATTCTCTAGAGGTCTATCCACGTTGCTGCACGTATCAGTGGTTTGCTCCTCTTTATTGCTGAGTCATATTCCATTGTACGGAGGCATCACAGTTTAACGACATGCCCACGTAAGGACATTATGAATAAAGCTGCTATGAACATTTGTGTGCCGCTTCCTTCCTTCCAACAGCTTTACTGAGATGCAATTCATATACCATACAATTCGCCCAAAGCGTACAATTCCACAGCTTTTAGTGTATTCACAGAGTTGTACAGTCATCACCATAGCCATTTTAGAAAATTTCATCAGCCTTCGTATCCTTTAGCCGTCACCCCCACCCCCTTCCCCATCCCTAAACAACCACTAATTTACTTTCTTTCTCTCTATATTTGTCTATTCCGGATGTTGCACATAAATAAAATCATATAATATGTGGTCTTTTGTATCTGGCTTCTTTCACGTAACGTCTTCGAGGTCCATCCACGGTGCAGCAGCTATCAGGACTTCATTCCTATTTATGGCAGAATAACGTTGCAGTGTATGGATAGACCACATTTGTTTTACCCACTCACCAGTGGTTGGACACGTGCATAGGGGGTTTTTTTGGCCACATTGCGCGGCTTTTGGGATTTCAGTTCCCCAACCAGGCACTGAACTCGGGCCCTTGGGCAGCGAAAGCGTGGAATCCTCACCACTGGACTGCCAGGGAATTCCCGTGTATCGGTTTCTGTATGAACACAAATTTCCATTTCTCTGGAATAGATGCCCAAGAGGGCAACCGCTGGGTCACGTGCTAAGTGCCTGCCTTGTTTGTTCGAAACTGCCCACACTCTTTTCCAGGGTAGCTGTACCATCTTACATTCCCACCAGCAATGCGCGAGGGATCCAGTTTCTCTGCATCCTCGCCGGCATTTTGTGTTACTCTTGTTTTTTTCTTTTAGCTATTCTGACAGGAGTGTGTATCTGCCATGCTTTTCCTCTGAGCAGAAATCTGATTCCCAGTAACATCTGCTGTGCGTCTCCGCCCTGCAGGCTCCTCTAATCTGCCATAGCCTGGTTAGTTCACACCTCTCCCCTCTAAACCAAGGGACCCCCACATTAAAAGCTGGATCCAAGATGTGGTCACACCACAGGGTGGAGATGGGACCTCTGGGATTTGGACCATGTAAGTCCTTTGAGCTGCATTCTACAGCTGGCTCGTGGGAACCCTGGAGTCCATTCAGAACCCCAGATCTTTTTCCCAAATAAAAAGAGGTTAGGCAAGGACTCCTGCCTTCTGTCTTTGGGACAGTCCCTTAATGGAAGAACTGATTCCTCCGCATTGTTTTGTTTCTGCCTTGTAACTATAATCATCTTCCCAGGTGGGCCCCTCATTTTCTTAGAATGTAGTGATCCCAGAGGCAGAAGCGGGCACTTTGAAATGGGCACAGTACTTAGCTCACAGTGAGCGCATGTTACGTATTTAAAGCTCGGTCTTGAGAAGCATCATAGACATGGAAAATCACAGGCATATTCCAAGGACTTAATAGATATGAGCTACGTGGATACGTGAGAAAAGGCACGTCTCTATCCCTTGAATCTGCCACGGGAACAGCAGCAGAGAAAGGGAGTGACTGGGAGCATGAATCCGACTCTGCCACTTGCTCGGGGTTTTATGGCTGTGCAGCCATCTGCCTCATCAGCGGCTGTTCCCCAGGCTTGCGGGGGAAGAAACAAATGAAATCATGAGCACAAAGGCACTTCAGGCCCCGGCAGGGCCCGCTGGTAAGGGCTGTGCAAACATCCGGAGTACTGTCAACAGTCCTCCCCCTAACGGCAGAGAACACGCCCATGAGGGATACTGACAGAGCGACGCCGCTGCTACGGCTGACATCCACGCAGCTAACGGGCGGCCCTGAACCGGAGGTGTTGCCGAACCCCCAAACACATGCACACACGTGGGCAGATCAGCTGAGAAGTGCAACTCTGGCACCACGCTGTGGCCCCTGTTACGTGCGATGCATCGAGGCTGAGGAAAGGGTGGGCGTGCAGAGTGGAGCTGACGCCTCCCCGGACTGCCCTGACCCCAGATCATCCAGCTCGTTGCTTAGGACCTAAATATAGGGGTCATTCTTGACTCCTGTTTGCATCACGGTCCTCATGAAAGCCATCAGCAGGACTCTGAAAACGCACCCCCCGGCACCGATCTGGCATCCCACTGCCACGGCTGACACCTGGTCCAAGCCACGATCACCTCTGGCCCAGGGGACTGCAAAAACCTCCCTTCGGGTCTCCTCACGAGGTATTTCACAGATGGAAGTCAGATCCCACCACTCCCTCTGCTCAGAACCTCCAGCTGCTGAGGATAAAACCCACAGACCTGATGAGCACAGGGCCGAGAAGAGCCGAGGCAGTCTTGAAGAACAAAGACACCCCAGAGCAAGCTATTACAAAGCCACAGTAATTAAGACAGTGCGTATTAGCACAAGGGTAGACAAACAGACCCGTGGAACAGATTAGAGAGTCCAGAAACAGACCCTCGCATACACAGTCACCTGATTTATGACAAAATCAATACTGCAGAGCAGAGGGGAAAGAATGGTCTTTGCAATAAATGATGTTGGACCAACTGAATCTCCATGTGGGGAAATAAATGTCCCTTGATCTCTACCTCACGCCGCACACAGAAATCAATTCCAGATGGATTACATACCTACCTGTGAAAGGTCAAAGATTTTAGAGGAAAACATAGGAGACTGTCTTCATGAGCTTGGAGGAGGCAAAGATTTCTCAAATAGCACACAAGAGGTTCTAACCAGGAAGCGAAAAAATGACAACTTGACAATATTTAAAATTAAGAGACTCGGTTCATCCAAGGACACCACTAAGCTACCCACAGAATGGGAGAGGGAGGGGATGCAATCATATATCCACCAAAGGACTTGAACCCAGAATATATAAAATTATATAAAAAGTAATTAAGAAAATTAATAAGAAAAAAAGACAATCCCATTTTAAAATATGGGCAAAAGACTTGAATAGGCATTCTACAAGAGTATAGCCAAATCATGATAAATGTATGCAAAAGCATTTGATTTCCTTAGCCATCAGGGAAGCACAAATTAATATTACATGATGATGCCACTGTATACTCACCAGACACGCCTAGAAAGAGAAAGACATACACTACCAAGTGCTGGCGAGGACAGGGGGCAACCAGAACACTCATGGAGGAAGGGCAAACTGATACAACTACTTTGGAAACCTGCTTGGCAATATTTACTGAAGCTGAAATACACACACCCCATGACCCAGCAATTCCACTCCTACAGGTACACCCTATAGAAAAGCATGCACATGGCCACCAACAGACACACATAAGAATGTTCCCAGGAGCATATGTTATTCAAAAAAGACAAAATGCTGCAAACTACACATTCACTGAGTCCAAATGTCCCACTCTGGTGGGGATGCTGATTGATAGTCAGGGAGGCTACGTACACACGGGGACAAGGAGGCACATAGGAAATCTCTATACCTTCCTCTCAATTTTGCTGTAAACCTAAAACTACTTGTAAAAAAAAACAGTCCTACAACAAAACAAACCAAAAACAACCCCAGCAAAGTCAGAGGAGCAGGGATACCACTGACGAGAAAAACGAGTGGGGACGCGGTTTGCAGAAAGGAACATAGAAATTCTCTGAGCTGAGACCTTATCTTCAGCAGGGTCAGTGGGGCTATAGCTTTACCTGTAATGTCTGTATGTTTCATAAACAGGGGAAGAAAAAAATACCTTATGCGTGTAATTAAAACTAGAAGACAGAACCGAAACCCCTAGGGCATGTCCCATCTCCCTGCAGGCGCTGCCTGGGTTTAATTCAGTCCAGGGGTCAGCAAACTTTCCCCCATAAAGGGCCAGATAGTATTTTATAAACTTGTGGGTCGTCTGGTCTTTGTCACAACTACCCAGCTCTGCTGCTGCAGCCTAAAAGCAGCCAGGGACAGCAGGACAATGAGTGAGCGCGGCTGGGTCTGATCACAATGAGTGAGCGCGGCTGGGTCTGATCACAATGAGCGAGCACGGCTGGGTCTGATCAGTGGATGCACTGCCTTCTTCTGAGGGTCGCTCTGCGGGGGTACACCTGGCGGGAGATGAGCGGGGGTGGGGAGGCACCTGGGGACAGCTGCGCCCTCCTTACCCCAGCCCCCTTTCAGAACCTGGCTGAGGGTTTTCTCCGCCACCCCCCACCCCAACCCCCCCTTCTGGAATGGTCCAGGCTGGCTCTTGTGAACTGCCCGAGCCTGTTTTTTGCAGAGCTTCTCCCTAATGAACGGGAAGTGGCCCTGTGCAGCTTACAGGGCTTTGCAGCTTTTGGAAAAGGGCTGCTGACAACCAGGAGTTAAACGGGCAGTGACCCTGCCACTGGTCGGGGGACAAGGGGGGAGCACGTGAGAGGAACTCGGCAGGCAAGCTGTCTTCAGCCCTTCCTCCACGGTCACGGTCACTGCGAGAGGAAATGAGGAGGAAAGGAGGCCTGGGACGGACCGACACTGCCCACAAAGTGGGCACAACAGGTGCACCGGGGAAAGGAGATGCAAACCCAGTAATTAAGGCCTCCAGACACCTGTTGTGAGCTCACCCATTCACACCCCCGGCAGGTGGTTCACACCTCTGAGGAAGGGGGGAAAAAAGGCTCAGATGAAAAGCTCTCCATCTGTAGCCTGCAGCCGAAGGCCTAGCCTGCCAGAGATGGCGGCGTGACCTCCAGGGACAGTACCCCAGGGGTGGGGGTGAGGGGGCTCCAGAGTGAGAAAGAGCTGGCTGTGCCGCTTCAGAGCTGTGTGACCCTGGGCGAACTCCTTAACCTCTCTGTGTCTCACACGCCCTATCTTCATCAGATTCCACAGGGCAAGGCTTTGCACAGTTAAATCTACGTGATCAGCAAACAGTTACTGAGAACCATCTACGTACCAGGGGCCTGTGGCCACTGCAGCAAACCAGACAGCGTGTCTGGGGGTGGGGAGTGAAGGACACGAAACAGCCACATGGATAGCACTCCAAGGGGAGCTGTGAGGTGGGCTGGGTGGAATGGGAATGGGGGCCGCGGGAAAAGAGGACAGGCCAAGCTACCCTGGCTGGGGAGTCGGGAGTGAGCCAGTGGAAGGGTAAGCTGAAGGCCTCATTCTCAACAGCAAGAATTCTAGCTAACTCTGCTTGCTCTGTGCCAGGAACTGTTCCCCAAACCAATCTTTATAACTGCCTGCTGAGGTTATATGTCATTTGGAGGTCTATGCCCATTTTCCAGATGAAGAAACAGAGACACAGAGAGGGTAAGTGACTTGCCCAAGGTCACACAGCTAGGAAGTGGTGGAGGTGGGACATGAACCCAGGCGGGCTGGACCCAAGCTGCATGTCCTTATCTGATTGCACTGCAGACTTAAGCTATACCATAATCATCACCTAAGAAGGATGCCTCTGTGCTGTGGACATTTTTCAAATCGAGGCCAGCCTTTAAGGGGCAGGATCGCTGAATGCGATACATTACTCGGGGCACTTGTAAGTGAAGTCGGAGGAGGGGGAGGGGCCGGAGAGGGGCTGTCTAGTCCCCATATCTGCTGTGACGCTCAGCCAGGAATCATAAACCGTGTCTACCAGGCTGGTGGGTAAGAAAGAGTGAAGTGGGCCGGGTGGGAAGCTCAAGAGCAGGTGTGAGCAGCCACTACATAGAGCAACAGTCAAGGCCACAGAGGAACCCGGGCCTGATGGACTCAGACCTTTCCATGTTTCTTCCCAGGTCAGAAACCAGGCTTGGATGTGAAACCCCACGCTTTGCAAATATGGGACACCAACTCGTCCCCACCCCCTGTCCCCGACACTGTGTGGGCCCAAGTAAGCCACGCCAGGGGCCGCATCTACCCTGCTAATTTGCAACCTTTGCTATAAGGAGAGAGGCAGTGAGGAGAGAGGCACTGAATCAACGGCAGCACCTGCTTCTCAGGTGAGCCTTTCACTGCCTGGGGAGGGAGGATAAGTGGGCATGACTGTCAATCCCCTCCTGCAGATGAGGAAACTGAGGCTGGCTGACTGCCAAACTATACTCTGCTCCGAATCTGATCTTTCCACTGGTTTGCAGGCAGGATTGGCTGCATAGTTTGCTGGGCCCAGTGTAAAATGAGAATTGAGGGCCCCTTGTTGGAAAATTAAGAATTGCAGGATGGCGACAGGAGAGCATGAAACCAAGTGTGAGGCCTTGCGGGACTATGCAGGTCAGATGTTCACGAGGCTGGCCCTGTCTGGAGAACCTCTTTCTTGGAAGATCACTGCCTTCCAGAAACCAGGTGCCTCAAATCAAGGCTGCCCCTGGAGTACAAAAGAAATGGGCAAGCTGAGGGTCCTTCTAGCAATAGCCCCTTGACCTCTCTGCGCCTCAGTGTCCTCATCTAGAAAATAGACACAACAATAGTTCCACTAGGCTGGGCTGTTCTGAAGATACACTGATACCATGAGTGCCCAGGATGTGGCCAGCTCAGTGTCCGAGGCCTCCTAAGTGCTCGCGGGCACTAGCCACCTGGTTCCCAAGGGGTCTTTGCTATCTCAGGGCCATCACTTGAAATGTGGGTGGGAATGAGACCCTTCCATCAGATGCTTTGGCTCTGCACACACGCGCTTGTGCGTCAGGATGGGAGGCCCTAAGTATAGAGGCTTCCACTGAGCGAACGGACTGAGGCTCCGTGGAAGCATCTGCGGGTCTGTTCTCTGAACCATATCTCTGCCCTGGGGTCTTTCAAACCCAGCCTTTTGGATGGAGGCGGGAAAAGAATGAAAAAACAGCTTAGGGAGGGTGGAAGGGAGGCGCAAGAGGGAGGGAATATGGGGATATATGTATACATATAGCTGATTCACTTTGTTATACAGCAAAAACTAACACAACGTTGTACAGCAATTATACTCCAATAAAGATATGAAACATAGGGCTTCCCTGGTGGCGCAGTGGTTGAGAGTCCGCCTGCCGATGCAGGGGACGCGGGTTCGTGCCCCGGTCCAGGAAGATCCCACATGCCGCTGAGCGGCTGGGCCCGTGAGCCATGGCCGCTGAGCCTGCACGTCCGGAGCCTGTGCTCCGCAACGGGAGAGGCCACAACAGTGAGAGGCCCGCGTACCGCAAAAAAAAAAAAAAAAAAAAAAAAGATGTGAAACAAAAAACAACTGAGCAAAACCACTTAGCACAGGCATGCACATGCGCACACCTAACCCACAGTCAACCAGAGAGCAGGGGGATGCCCACTTTACATCTTCTTCTGGAATCGATACTGACTTAAGGCTGTGGGCACCTGCTGGGTGAGCCGAGGACCATCCCATCCTTGCTCTGGTTGTGGGTTGAGGAGTTGGCTCCCTGCATCCGTGTGTGCCCCGCGCAGTCTGGGGAACCCCGGTTTGTCCTCCACGTGTCCTTTCAGGGCTTGAGGAGGAGCAGCTCGGCCTTGCCCTGGGTCTCACATTCCTTACTGACCCTCTCTGCCCCAGAACCTAGCTGCAGGGGGACAGCACTACAGTGGAGGGCGCGGGGAGCTGGGAGGAGGGAGATAATTAGGGAAAAGAGGAAAAAAAAAAAAAGGATATGCTGCGGAGAACTTCCAAGGAGTCAGCACTACTGTGACACGGGCTCTGTCTAGAGTCAGACCTGCCCTGGGTTCAAAGCCTGGAGCCGCTGGCTTTGTGCTGTTTAATAACCACAGCTAATGCTAGGTAACTACCCACTCCACACCAGGTGCTGTACTAAGTGCCCCACATGCATAATCTCACTTAATCCTTTAACAGCTCTGGAGGCAGCCGCATGGTGAGGGAGCCGGGTGCCAGCCCGAGCCACCTGACAACCCAGTGGGTAGGAATTCGGGCTCTGGAGCTGGTCTCTTCACTGGGAAATGGAGCCGATGACAACCGCTCCGCGGGGCTGTAATCAGGCGAAGCGCTTCAGCCCACACAGAGGTCGCGCTCAAAAAATCTACCTCATTGATAATGACAAACACTAGCCTCGTTACTGAGATTCGCAGCACACGTCATCACCAGTATTATGGCTACTATTTTATGCCAGGGGAAACTGAGGCCCAGAGAGGGGGCAGCAGAGAGAGAACTGCTGTCTCCTAATTCACTGCTGTGTCTACTCTCTGACTCTTCTAAAGGGCGAGCCTCGAACTGTCCCAGAGGACGATCCCGCAGAGGCATGGCTCTGCAGGGCCTCTTGGCACCCGTCGGGCTGGGTTTAAGGGGTTGGGGTGTGGTGCAGTGAGGCCTGGGTGGAAGGCTGGTGGCCCCCAGGAAAGGCCCAGGCAAACACTGCCTCGGCTGAGAAATGGCTGCCCCCAGCGCTCGGGCAGGGCCCCCAGCGGCTGCGGAGGGCGGGTGAGCTGCTGTACCCCAGCGGGCTGCCTCAAGAACCAGACCATGCCCTCCCACGGCACTGCACTCATGCCCTCACACCCCGGGTGTGTCACTGTGTGACTGTCACTGTCGCTTTCCTTCCTGGTCCTTCACAAACAGTGAATTCCTTGAGAGAGGAGCCTGTCTCTCCTGAAATGGCTACGTGCCGGGCGCCTAGCACAGTGCCTGGTACAAACGACACACGTGCGGGATGGTGGTTCCACTAAGGGATAACAGCATCCCTCCTCCGCAGCGCTGCTCTGCTGCTTAATAAAAGATACAGCATAGGAAGGCATGTAGCAGAGCCCAACACACACTGAGCTGGTGATTTTGATTATGCCTGGTAGGATAACTCCATGAAAACTGCCTGGCAAAATGGACCGGAGTGGTTCCCCTAAACCCTGACATCTTCCCCTGGCTCTGACCTTTGCTGGCCACTGGCTTTGTCTGAAACTGGGTCTGTGTGCTTTCCTGGCAGAGCTCGTCTCCCAGAGAAGGTTCACAGCGACCCCTGCTGCCCGCGCTCGGAGCGGCCTCAAACCCCCGGCCAGAGCACACAACAAAGCCAGGCTCCAAGCAGGCTCTGGATTTCCAGGGGTTGATGAAAACTACCACCAGAACAATGGCAGGAAGGGACACCACATGTAATGATGTTCGGGGAACACTAATTCCCTGTCTTCTCAAAATAAACATAAAACATGAGATCAGACAAAGCGCTTTTCCCTTCCCCTTGCGGGCTTTTGTTTCCCTGGATAAGTGTCATCCTCAACAGGCTGCGGAACAAGCGAAACTGTCATTTCGGCAGGATGCTGTTCCCTGATCAACGCGTGCTGCTCAGAGCCATCCCGTTCTGATCTGGCAGTTCTTAAACTGGACTCTTTAAAAAGCAGAAGCATGGTTGAAACCAGCGGCCGTGTGGGGCTCGGGATACATACCTTCTCGTGACGGCGACCCACTCCTCTTGACTCGTCCCCCCAGATGCTGGGAGATGGAAAACAACCTCCTGCAGATGGTGACCCCACCTTACCAGGCTGTTACTACCACGCAGGGGACCCTGGGATCATAGATAAGACCCCGCTACTAAGAAATCGACAGGGTTCCCGTCTTTGCATCAGCACTGGGCTAATGTCTGTTAATGAACTGTGTGCCAGTGTATGATTTAGAGTGGGGGGGAAGACGACAGGGATTTTTAAAGCAGACCCCTCAAGGGGTTCCCCATTCTTCACACCACGGAGTAGGAGCAAAGAGGGTAGACTTCACACAAAGATAATACACACTTTCCAGTCTCCAAAAGCTAGGACTTACATTTTGCGCCCACAGCTGACCTGACAAGATGCTAACTGGGAAAACCCCAATCGGGGTTTAGCTTTCCTGGCCCTCACGCCAGAACCGGACAAACGCAGGTTAAACAAACAAGGTCTAGCACACAGAATCCTGAGTGTTCACCCCTATGCAGGCCGCAGAGCCGCAGGTCCCCAGAGTACTCTCAGACTGCAGCCGAGCTTCCGTGATCTGCTTGGTTGGGGCCGATGGCATCGGCCTTAGGTTCTGACAGCCAGAAGGGTCTGCTCTCCGTGCCACACAGCACACGCCTGGACAGTGCCCCGGCTTTATAAACGTCTCCCCCTTATGCCCTCTCTCTGAAGACGTTTCATCCAAGGCTTGGTGCTGGGTGGTGCCTGACTTACCTGGAAAACCCAACAGTGTAATGTACTGGCACGGGGGTTGCAGACTCGTGGCCTGGGTTACAGCCGGCCCTCAGGTAGACGTTGTCCCACAGTGTTTTTAGAAAGTGAATTAGTTGCCAACTCAAGAATCCAGATTGCCAGTTTCTCTTTCAAAACGCGGAAGAACTGGTCCTATGACATCTGCGTCCCTGCCCAGCATCACCGCTGGCCCTCCAGTCCGTCAGTTCCCACCCAGTCTGCTCTGCCAGGCTGTTCGCTGCCTGGCCCCCAAGAGATCTGAGTTTTGACTCCTGTGCTGTAGCATCTGCTGGTGGACTGCATTATTTAGGCAGGTGGTCCCCCCTCATTTCAAAGCGGGCTTTCCATAGACAGCAGTGCAGACCAGTGTGCTGCCCAACCCTGGCTGGATACCAGAATCCCCTGGGGCGCTCTGATCCGAATACCAACATCTGGGCTCCACCCCTGATCAACTGAATGCAACTTTCTGGGGGCGGAGCCTGAGCAAAGGTGTATTTATAAAAGTCACCAGGTGATTCAAAGGTGCAGAGAAGGTAGTGGGCCACTGGCTTAAAGCAAAGGATGACTTGGGCGGCAGGATTTCAGGCAGATCATGGGCAGAGCTGGGCGTCAGCCGCCGGGCTCCCTGCCCCTCCTGCAGGTCGCTGGCGGGGATGCAGAAGACTGACTGCCCTGTTTGGACATGTCTCTGCCCAGCGGTCTGGAGAGCAATGTCTGAGATTAAGGGAGATACATCAAAGGCAGCCAGAAGATGACCTCTGAGAGGCCACCGCACTGGCCTTCAGCAGACCATCGAGGACCCGAAGGCTCAGCAGCTCCCCCCGACACGACGGCCCGGCGGACCGGACCAGCGCCTCTCACCTGAAGAGCTCGCGGATCTCACGGCTGTCAGCCTGGAAGGGGATGTTCCGCACCAGGATCTTGGAGGTTGTCTGCTTTCTGGGCTCCTGTTTCCTCCGAGCGGACGTCAGGGCTGGCCTGGAGGGTCGGCGGAAAGGCTCCAAGTTATTTGGGGCCTCAGCAGCTGCTGCCCTCTGCTGACTCCACCGGCCCCTCCCCCCACCAGCACCGACGCTCCTGTCCTCTGTTCAGGTGAGGGACTCGAGGACTCTGCGTGGACGCGGCTGAGAGGAAAGGGGAAGGAGGCGGGCTCCCCTGGGTGGCACGCAGCCTAATTATCTTCTCCCCCCAGCAGCTGTGGATGTCCAGTCGGCACATCCTACCCTGGGGTGTCTGCTGCCCTTCATCTGACACACTCAGGGACCAGCAGGGACTTGAGGAAAGAACTCCGATGGGGGGGTGGGGGCAGCCTCTCCCTAAACCCAGTCTCCTCTGTCTCTTTCTTTGCAGATGCCCAGAAAGACGCCGGCTGGTCCCAAGGTCTTGTTGGAGACATTTCCTCATGAACCCGAAGCGCAGAATCCAGGGGCCTGGAGCAGTTTCTAACCATGGAGGTGGGTCAGGGCTGTGAGACGAACTCTCTCCACCTGAGGTTCAAGGCCATCCCAAACCTGTCCCCCTGCTCTTCCAGGGAAACCCTCCACTCCACGGACGCAGGGGAGGGTCACGAGCACAGCCATGAGTTGACAATCTGGGTGTGAATGCCCCGTTGGCCACTAAGGATCTGTGTGATCTTGGACAAGTTATTACTTGGCCTCTCAACTGTAAAACAGGCCTAATAATAGTGCCAACCTCATCGGATTGTTTGAGGATTTAATGAAGGACACGTCAAAACACTCTGCACTGTGCCTAGCACAGGGTAAGTGTTCCATAAACGGTAGCTGTGATTATGAGGACGGTTATGACTCACTTCCTTTAAGTCTGCTCCGGGTCACCTCCTCCCTAACTGTCTCCACTAAAATAGCAGCCCGCTCCCACTCCCAGCCCGGCTCGATGTTCCTGGCACTCATCACTGTCCAAGAGCACATTACATATTCAGTCATGTTTCTCTTCACGGTCTGTCCTCTAGGGCTATGCTGTCCAACACGGCAGCCACCAGCTGCACGTGGCTAACAGTTAAATCGATATTAAAATGACACAAAATTAAAAATTCAACTCCTCGGTTGCTGGGCTAGCCAGCCTCCAAGATGGTTCCCAATGGTCTCTGCCTCTTGGTATTATTCATGCTCCTTGTGTACTCCTCTCCTGCTCTGAGCCTAGGTCATAAAAGACGCTGCCGCTTCCTCCCTATTCTCTCTTGGATCACTCGCTCTGGGGGAAACCAGCTGCCAGGCTGTAAGGACACTTGTGCAAGCCTAGGGAGAGGCCAACATGGTGAGGAACTGTGGCCTCCTGCCAACAGCCATGTGAATGTGCCATTTTGCAAGTGAAGCCACCAACCCCAGGGGAGTCTTCAGATGAGACTGCAGCCCCGGCCAACGTCTTGACTGCAACCTCATAAGAGATGCCAAGACGGAACTTCCCAGCTAAGCTGCTCCTGAATTCCTGACCCTCAGGAACTGTGAGATAATAAACGTCTGCTGTTTTAAGCTGTTAAGTTTTGGGATACTTGGTTATGTAGCGATAGATAATTAACACAGTGGTAGTTGCCACGTTTCAAGAGCTCAAATGCCATGTGTGGCAAGTGACTACCACGCTGGGCAGTGCAGATGTAGAACATTATAGGATGTTTTCATCATCGCAGAAACTTCTATCAAATAGCACTGCCCTAGAATGTAAACCCCATGAGGAATCTCCCTCCCCAGCTCCTGGGAAGAGTGTCTGGTGCCCAGGAGGCTTTCTGTAATTTTTTGTTGAATAAAAGACAGACTAAATGAACACTGCCTAGGAATTGAGAGCCTGCAAGGTGACTTCAGCCTGACTCCCTGGAGTCAGGGGACTGAGAAGAGAGAGACGGGCGCCACTGGCTGAGTGATCACGTGCTGGCCACGTGCTAGACGCTTCATGCACAACCTCCAGTTTCCACATTTTACTTTACGGGCAAAATCACCCGCCCAAGGTCACACAGCCTCTGGATTAGAACCCAAAGCTGCAGGGCACAAAGCTTGAACCCCCCCCCCACTCTTAATTCATGGCTCAAGAACCCCCGTTAGCTTCTGGGGGCTCCCACACCAAGCCTTCTTCTGGCTAAGGATGCTCAGCACGGGATGGCCTGGGATGGGTAGACACCACCAGAGGTGGCCAAGCCTGGCTTCACAGGGAGCATTAAAGAACAGAGAGAGAAGGAAGAGACAGCGGCAGCTTCAGGTCAGCTCACTGGCGGCTGATCTGCTCAACGACCACAACAAATGACCGACTTCCTGAAAACCATCGAATAAATATCTTAAACCAGCCCAAGGATTGTTAGAGGCAGTCACTTCATCACCTGAGGCGGACAGATGGGACTGACAATGACAACAATGATAACGGCTGACCCCAGGTACGCGTTACATGCCGGGCACTGTTCAAAGCACCTCCAGTGTATTAGTTCAATTAGGACTTGCAAGGGTGAGGATGTAGGGGCAAAACTAAAACTCCCAAGAGACCTCCACTACTTTAGGAAACTGGTCATTGGGTCCAGTGGTCTGTCTCCATCTCTAACGTCTACTGAATCTCTTTCAAATTAAGCGGAGGCCGTCTCTGGGCGCCGCTGTCCAGCTCCAAGAAAGAGAGTCCCATAATGCGAGGCGTCTAGGTTTTCTCACTGCCTCTGGTTTGTCCAAGGCTCCAGCAACTTGCAAGTCTCCCTGAGTTTATTTATAGGACCAAGATAAGTGGGTTTTGCTTGCTTCTCCTGCCTGTGTTCCTTTTGTTCTAATAGATGTGTACTAACACGTTTACTCCGGGGACTGGCATGGTCCCAGTTTACCAGGGAAATGGGTATCAGAGCTGGCATGCGGGACACCTCCTTAATTAGGAAGCGGTCCCAGGGTGAGGGGGGTTGGGTCGGGGAGGATGTTCAAAGACCATGAGACACCATCCAGGGCACCAGCACCAACACAAAAGGGATGGACTCAATCCAAGGAAGAGGGGGCAGGGGAGACTCACTTGGTGGCTCGTTCTGAGATCCTGACTTCCAGCTTGTGGCCGTCCACGACGTGACCCTGAGAGATGAGACAACACAGCCTGTCCCTCTGTCCTCTTAGAAGCACTCACCCGTAGCCCTGTCCTTCACCGGAGTGGGCTTCGGCTGAGTGAGGGGAGAGAGAACTTCGAGGGGGCACTGACTATTCCCAGGAGACAAGCCCGCTGGAGTCAAGGACAGAGAAGGGCTTTTCCTGGAAGTGGTTCCCGCTGAGCCCGGGCAGCAGCTGGTGGTTACGGAGACCCAGCCCTCCAAGTCCTCTGGAGCCACGAGTGGACCTTGACCTTCAAGCCATTCAAGGGGCACAGAATTTTCCATTGTTTATAAGCATTTTCAGGCAAAGTAAGCCCTTTGGTCTGGCTTGCAGAGAGAGAGTTTGGTTTGGATTGTATGCCGTTAAAAAAAAAAATTCTAAATCACAGCAGAGATGCATCTAAAGCTAGGCTCTTAACATGGGTCCCTTAAGGCAAAACTCGTGTATTAGCAAAATTACCCTTGAAAATCCTTTAAAGTCTCCCATAAAATACAGCACACGTAGCTTCGTATAAACAGCTCTTTGCGGCAATATACCCGTATGTAGCACACAGCGAGGCACAGAACATAACTCTAATGTGTGCAAGGCAGACTCTGACAGGCTCCTGAATTACATGGAAGAGAAAGACAGACCACTGGGCGTGCAGAGCTGAAATCCAGTTAAATGAGTACACAGCATCTAATGACAAAGTTGGATTTCTAGTGTCTCTTGAAAAAACAACAAACAAAACAAAAAACCAGAGAAGATCTGGTATGGCCGGGGCCCACCTGCCCGTCAGGCAGTACCTGGCTGAGGCCAAGAAGTGGCTGCCCCGGTAGAAGGGGCGCAGGTGCCCAGGCTCTGTTCTGGGTGGTGCTGGCCCCGTCGCTAGTTTACAGCTAGTGGCCCCATGGGCACTTGAGGTGGAGAGCAGAGAGACTTTCCAAGTGAGAGCAGAGGCCCCAGAGGCCATCCCTCCCCACCACCGCACCCAAACCCAATTCAGCCCTGGAGTTGCTTTGGGCCAAGGGGAGGGTCATCAAAATTCTACAAAAACGATCATATTGGCTAAGTGCCCGGTTACATTTCCTATAATCCCCAAGGCCTTTCGCTTGACTAGCAAGCTCTACTGGGACAGACTCCATCACCTGGAGGGTCCCTATAAAGCCAGGCTTCACAGGGAGGTGGGCCGGTATGGGTGCCCTTTTCACCCAGTATCCAGCCCAGCTGTGCAGGCCCAAGCACACGTCTCAGAGAGAATGGGAGCTGGGAGGGCGTGCGGCTTGCTACGCGCTCGCTTGTCAACTTGGCCCTGGTCAACTCCATCTTATGTTGCCGCTGCCTGGATGGCCTATACAGACACGTGACATTCTGAATAGGGTTTAAAAGGGATCCTGGAGCCCCTGGAGCAAGTGGGCCTCCAGAAAGAAAGAGGCTCGTGAGAAAGCACTGTTCCTTGTCCCCTTCCTGCCACCGAACGGCCTGGGGACGTGGGGTGTCAGGGAAGGTGCTGAGGACACTGTCTTTTTTTTTGGCAGTATGCGGGCCCCTCACTGTTGTGGCCTCTCCCGTTGCGGAGCACAGGCTCCAGAGGTGCAGGCCCAGCGGCCATGGCTCACGGGCCCAGCCGCTCCGCCGCGTGTGGGATCTTCCCGGACCGGGGCACGAACCCGTGTCCCCTGCATCGGCAGGCGGGCTCTCAACCACTGTGCCACCAGGGAAGCCCTGAGGACACTGTCTTAAGCTGAGGCCTGGCCCACTTTGGGGCTCTGTTCTGCTCCCTGTAACCTCAGCTCCCTTCCTGCCATCCAGGGCCCTGATCTGTCCCTGTACTTCGACCCAGCAGGAGGGCATCGCTCCTTTCTCAGCAGGACATAAGTCTGTGTCCCAAACACCTCCGCGTTCAGCCCCCTTCTCCCCACTGTCACTGCGTCCACCCTGACCTGTGCCTGGAGGACTCAACGGTCTCCAACCTGCCCTCCTATGATGCACCCTCCACACAGCAGCTGGAGACACTGTTCTGCAGCAGAAATCAGATCCTTCTCCAAAGTGCTCCAAGCCCTCTGATGGGATCGCACTGCCTCTGTGTTGAATTCCACAGTCCATAAAAGGTCTGCAAGATCCAGCGCCACATACCTCCCACCCTGTACCCTGTCCCTGCCACACTGGCGTCTTTCTGCTCCTCAGACATAGTAAGCTCACTCCTGCCTCAGAGTCCCTGCCCCAGGCCCTTTGCACGTGCTGTTCCGAGATCTCTGTGTAGCTGACTCCTTCTTGTCAATTAGGTGTCAGCTCAACTGCCACGTCCTCAGAGAGGGCCTCTCCTGACCACGTGATCTAAAGCAGCCTTCCCCTCACCACACTGTCTGCTTTATCTGCACCTGAGCACTTCTCATGACCTGGTCGTGGCGTGTTTCTTCAGAGGTCTGCTTCACCCAGCTCCCTGAGGCCTGGCACAAACCAGGCTCTTGATCAAGAGTTGCAGACTGAAGGAATGCCTTGTAGTGACTGTGGGGGGCTGAGGAAGTTCAAGGCCGTGGGCCACAGTCCCCTAGGGAACTGGAGAAAGCAACGGGCCTGGGAAGATGTGGGCTGCTCGGCATTCCCACTCAATTTCCGAAGACTGACGGGATACCGCACCACCTGCCTTGTGCCCCCGGGAACCTCGGCTGAGAACGCCCGCTTACCTGGAGCTGCTTGAGAGCTTTCTGGGCCTGCTCCGGTTTCCTGTATTCCACGAATCCAAACCCCATGGACAGCAGCGCGCCTGAGAGAGAGAGGTGGGAATCGTACGGGGGCGCCAGGCAGGGAGGAAAACAAAGAAGGTGCACCAGACCAGGTTCAAGGGCTCCAAGGGGCCCCTGGACGGCCCCTCGACATTCTCATTTCTTCATGCCCCTCTTTGTTTCCCAAGATCCCAGCTCCCGGCTCGCCATTTATTACCAGTCGTCTTGAAGAATCAGCCAACGAGGTTATACAGCCGCCACCTGAGGCCCAGTTGACTATTAATTAACAGATGATCGACGTGATAATTAACTTCATAATAGAATTCCGCCTTTGGGAGGGAGGGGTGACCATCGCCACGACAAGCGGCAAAAGCTCTACCCGGGCAGTCCCCTGCTTCCATACATAATGCATAATACGAACACATGCATCAAAGTCAAGCACGCCAAAGGCTTGCTCTTTACAAAGTATTTCTGACCACCCGGTTACACCTGGTTCCTGGGTTTCAGACATAAGGCTGGGGCAGGGAGGCTGTGACCACCTCGTTAGAACTCCTCTGGTTCCCTATTGCTGGGTCGTGAGTAGCAAGAGTTCAGATAGCCAGGGGTGTCTCCAAAGTTTATAGAGAACTCTGCTTCCTGAACGTAAATATGCGTAACTGGAGGCGCACGAGAATAAGGTCTCTAACCACACCTGGCCCTTTGACACAAAATGTGGCGCGTGCCTCCGCCCCCGCGGGTCATGCTGATTTACTCATTTTACTCTATTTTGTCACAGTTGAACTCAAAGAGGGCCGGCTCAAGGCTGATGGGCCCAAACGAGGCTCAGGGTTCACCACTGTTGACCCAGCAGTCCTCATCTTTGTCTGTATTGTTTGTGAGGCTGTGCCCCTGCTTGTCTGCATTTCTACTCACAACTACATGTTATAAAACGAGGGCCCAAAGCAGGAAGAAATTCCACAAACAGCCCAGACATGGTTCTGCGGGCGACAGGAAGGAGGTTCAGAAAGAACTGATGGCTGATGGGTAGCGCCACCCCGTGGTGACTTTCAGTATTTGTTTTCCAGTGGATACGTGAAAACACTGTTCTGAGGGCCAAGGCTGGAGGGTCTGTGCCCGTAGGGTATTTAAAAAGCTCATTAAGATGGTGTTAAAGGCAACTACAGAGAGTCAAGTTCATTGCCGATTCACTGACGCTGTGCAGATCCATTCTGCCCTTCTCCTGCCCTGGAACGCTGATGTCCACAGAGAGCACGACTTGGGCCCCCCGGCCTTCTGGTTTCCTGTTCGGTTTACCCAATGGAAAGCTCCGATTTGACATAGGCGGGTGGAGGAGGTAGAGTTGGGGCCCCCGTTCTTTCCACGCACCCCATCGCCTCCCCGCTTTGGCATGGTTCTGGCAGCGCCAGTGTCCAACCCACACCCTTGGCTCTGCCGGTGGCCCTTCTTCTGTGGCTCTGGCCACACCACTCCCTCCCCACGGCCTCTGGGCTCTGCAGGGGAGGGGCGTTCTCCCACAGGATCCACTGCCTCGACATTCCCGTGGGTCCCCTCAGCCCAGCCCAGACCCAGGCACTCGGCCCCTTCACTACAAACATCTCCTTGACAACCGCAGCTGAGCGTGCTTTCTGGTTCCTGCTGAGACCCTCGCTGATAACAGGCACCATCTAGATTCCCCCCAAGCTGTGACGGATGAGCCCCGGAGAGTAGGGCTCTCACATACAGGCTCTTAAAAAAGACAGTGTAGCTTTCAAGAGCTGCTCGTGGCACTGAAAGATCAGATAACCGTTCTAAAGCACGCTGAAGAGCGCTCCCGAGGGCCGAGGGGCCGGCTCCACAGAGCGTCCGACTGCAGAGGGGCACGGTGACACTACAGCCTGCAGGGACAGCCCTGGATGGAGCTGGCGACCCCTCTGCCAGCCTGTCTCACCCCCCAGACTTCAGGGGTCACCTCTTTTCCTGAACTCCGTCCCCAGACCCCCCCAAACTGAGCCTTCATGTCGTTCACTCGGCGCTTAGCTGCCCTTCCCTGTAGCCCAAACTACATCTGCGGTTCCTGGTGAACAGGGATGTTATGGTTTGAACTGTGCCCAGCTCCCCAGTGTGTGTTAAAGTCCTAACCCTCACATCTCAGAATGTGACCGTATTTGGAGATAGATCCTTTACAGAGGTAATCATGGCAAAAATGAGGTCCCGAGGCTAAGTGCTAATCCAATATGATCGGTATCCTTATAAAAAAGAAAAGGGGCGGGCTTCCCTGGTGGCGCAGTGGTTGAGAGTCCGCCTGCCGATGCAGGGGACACGGGTTCGTGCCCCGGTCCGGGAAGATCCCACGTGCCGCGGAGTGGCTGGGCCCATGAGCCATGGCCGCTGAGCCTGCGCGTCCGGAGCCTGTGCTCCGCAACGGGAGACGCCACAACAGTGAGAGGCCCGCGTACCGCAAAAAAAAAAAAAAAAAAAAAAAAAAAAGGGGTGGTGGTGAACTCTGAACACAGGACAGGTGCACACAGGAGAATGCCATGTGAACATGAAGACAATCACTTATAAGCCAAGGAGAGAGGCTGGAACAGATGCTTCCCTCACAAGCACTCAGAACGAGCCAACCCTGCCCACACCTTGATCCTGGACTTCTGGCTCCCAGAACTGTGGGGTAATAAACTTCTGTGGTGGAAGCCACCTGGTTTGTGGTGCTTTTTGCACCCCTAGCAAACTAATACAAGGAACTCCCCAAATTCTATGCCCCCGTCTGCTTCAGCCCCTCCAAGGCTCCTCTGCCTGGCAGCAAGCCATCTGTGACCTGGAATCAGACCACCTTTCTAGGCGTGCCTTCTGCCTCTTCAATACACTCCCGACCTGCTACTGCGCCCTCTCCCGCCTCCGCCACCCACCCCCGCCCCCACCAGCTGACTGCTCTGCCTCCCTACCCTCCAGGTTGCGGTCTGACGTGGAGACCCCTGGCCTGGGCTCCTGTCCAGCCAGGGCCCCCTCTACCAGACCCCTTGTTGCTGTGTGCTGTAACCACTAGCTCCTTAGTCTCTCAGGACACAGCCACGGGACAGCCCACGTGGCATGCCTACAAATCCCGGCAAATTGAAGGGATGGGGAGCGCACAGCTGTGAGGAAGCCAGGAGCAATGGCCCGTCTACCACCTGCAGGAAGCCAGGGCCGGAGGAGGAACAGAGAGACGCCAAGGGACTCGTGGCAACGCCTGAGGCTGACAGGAGGGATGAGGGTGGGGTCTGCGTGGCCCAGGCACCCAGGGGCCAGTGAGGTGCGTGGCTGGTGACTCAGTGGAGCGTTCTACATCTGGGTCACTTCTCTTGGAAGGGAAGAGGGAAAGCCCAAGACGGGTCTGTTCTCACTCTCCCCTGGAGATTTCCAGAGCACAGAGATGCTGGGAGCAGGGAGAGGCTTCTGCCACCGAACAGTGTCAACCCTGCCAGCCCTCTAATTGCACTGCTCTGAAAACACCCGACAGTTCGGGGTGGCAAAGGGTCTAGATTCAGAAGAATCTGACATGCATGGCTGCTCCCACCGGAAACCAGGAGTCTCCAGGGACCCAGAAAGGAGGACCATTTTAGACAGCCAAGCGAGAGAGCGTGGGGCTGCCAATGCTTCAGAATGAAAGAAGACCCTCAGAATAAGCAAGAGAGAGGTACCCTTACCCCTACCCAGAGCGACACTGTTTCTTTCAGAATCCTTCCTTTCTAACTGAGATCTCCTGTGAAATAAATACCTGCTTTGTTCTTCTTCTTGGAAATGGAGCAGCTCTTCACCACACCCACTTTGGAAAACACCTGGAAGAGAATGTCGACAGGTATTATCAGAATTTCTGTGCTAATCCCGCAACCTGGTGTAGGCGTGTCTCGAAAGACAGAGGGGACCAGGCAACTGCAGGCATGGAGAGGGCGAGAGTAAGAGAAGAGTTAACCCCTGGATGCGCTTCCGTGGCCGGGCCCTGGCCCGAGCCCTCCACCTGCATGAACTCATCCAGCCCTTGCAGTGATTCTACCAGGTAGGTGTTACTACCCACGTTTTGCAGATGACAAAACTGAGGCTCCAAGGGGTTAGAGACGCACCCAGCGTCACAGCTGGGAAGCCCCGGAGCTGATAGTTGGATCCAGGCGCCAGAGCCCAGGTTCTAAATGCCGTGCAGGTGGAGGTCCTGGTCAGACACTAGGCTCCCCACATTTGCCCTAATATCACCTCGGGGGTCCCCAAAAATATCTGGAGGCACTGGATCATGGCCTACTTTAACTAGCTTGGATGCTCCCTTAGGGTTCCCCGTAAGGGCCGCTGGGCTGGGTCCTGGCTCCCAGTGTCCAAGAAGGACCTGGGACACTGAACAGTCCAAGGAATCACGAGGGCCATGCAGTGGGGAAGCTGGGCCTACACTTAGAAGCTTGGAGTCCACTGACCCCAGTCCTGACCCTCTCACTGCCCCTGCACCTAACGCCAACTAATGTTTAAAACTTTCAAAAATCACATTCTGCTCTATTTTTCCCTTTACTTTTTTTGTCTTTCTTGCTAGAATTTGAGAACTGACCAGTGCGAATTCCTGTCCTTCTGGTTCACTGCGGTGTCTTCCACAGCACACACAGGGCCCAGGGAGAGGCAGGTGCAGGTCACTGTTCACCGACTGAGTGAAGGGGAAGCAGAGGGGAGGGGGGATTCCGACCAGCAAACAAGAACCGCACGCAGCTGACATTCACTGACTCTCTTATTCCGACTGTCAAACACTTTACTTGAATTATCTCATTCATTCTAATCAGATCTTCCAAACAGCTCCGCAGAAGATTCTATTAACACCCCCTTTTTACAAATGGGAAACTGAGGCACAGAAAGGCCAAAGGACCAGCCCAGGGTCACACTGTTAGTAAGGAGTGAGGCTGGGACCCAAGTCCAGGCAGACTGACCCTTAAGCACAACTCTCCACTCAGGATGCTGTTAACAGGAGCCCTGTGAGCTGGACGCTGCTCCCCACAGTGCCTCGAATGGGCTGTGTGACCCTAGGTCAGTGAACTGACCTCTCTGAACCTCAGTCTCCACATCTGTAATATGAAGAACCTGGACTAGATCATTTTGGCTGTACCTTCCAGCTCCAGAGTTCTTTAACTCCAAGGATGCTCTTAGGCTGAAGCTTGGGCACATCTTCCAGGAAAAAAATGGTTCCCGTTGACGACATCCCCATACCAGATACAGGGGGGCCAGCACAGCAGAAATAAAAAAACAAACCCTCCACAAGCTGGTTTGACCTCTTCAAAGCTATCTAGCCTTTGGACACTACTAGCGTGTGCCTGTTTGTAAAAGTAAACTCAAACCAGACCAAAACGGATTCGGGAAGTAGCCCAGGAAAAGTCCAAGAGTGGGTTTCCCATTGCCCCAGAGGGTGAACCTCTGCGCTTAAAATGCTGCTGCTTTTGCCAGGCACCTCTGCTGCCGTGGTGGCTTTTCTAACTGGCAAGTGACAGTCACACTGGAGATTTAGCCAGAGGGTCCCAGCGTGCAGGCTCTGATCTCCTGCTTCACCTTGACACCCTGGGCTTTCCCGCCCAAAGCAGGCTGGACTCCTTTCCACCCATCCATCACCTTCCTGCCTCTAGGACTCAGTGGACCCCGTCTCCCCTCCTGAATCCAGCTCTAGGATTTCAGAGCTCAAAAGAATTTGCAGAAACCAATCAGCTCAATCCTCACGGCCTTCTTCCTTTCCAGAACCAGTTCATGGCTGTCAGGCTGCTAGTCACCAATTCATGCATTAAAAAAAAAAAAGGCATCGAGCATTTATTCTGTGCCAAACCCAGTTCACAGAAGCAGAGACTCTCCCCGTGGACAGTTCTCAGTCCAGTGGGGGAGCTCGCAGACCCCAGTCCTTTGGCACTAGAATCCCCATTTCCAGATCTCTGGCCCAATTCCTTCTAGAAGCCCCCCAGCGCCCATCATTTGGCATTTTCCCAATGCGTACTTGGAGTTCCCCATCCTTTTCCCCTCCACCCCCTTCCTATGAATGCAAAACTCTCAGCCCATCAGGGACTCCAGGCAGGACTGCCCCTCCTCCAGATTCACTCAGTGCTGTGTCTTCTGCGTGTTCCCACCAGGCCAGGAGGGTGTGCTGGCGTTTACTTTTGGGTGGTTACCCTCGCAGACACCATCTGGGGAGGGGCTTTGTTTTCTGACTACAGCTCTCACACCGCATCGCAACAGGTCCCCTTCAAGTGCATGCAGGCGCCCCTGCCAGCCCCCAGACTGGTCTGGCCAGGGCTCCGATCTCCGGGTGACATGTCTACTGGACAGCTCGGTGGAGGTGTCAATGCGGTGGCTGTTGGCTGTTAATCTACACGCTGCCACAAGTCACTCGTCCAGGCAGGATAAACACAGTGATCACATCAGCAGACTGGGTCTCCCGCCCCGCCCACCCCCGCCCGCTCCCTCTGGGCCGAGCGGTCACTCACCCCCTTCAGCGTCTCCTCGGTCGTGTCGAAGTGGAGATTTTTGATAAACAGCGTGCACCCGGGAAGGCTCTCCTCATTCTCTTCCTCCTCCACCTCTGCTGAAGTGTCGTGTGCTGCTCCCTCTGTCAGCTTTTCACCTTCTGGGGTCTCGCCGTCTGCATGGGCCCCCCCAACCCCGCCACCAAAACAAATCTGTTAAATGATGCCTTATCTGCCTAAGCCCCGGGACCTAAAGCACAGAACCTGCCAGACCCGGGGGTTCTGTCTCTGAGTGGGCAGCGTCAGGAAGGGACGGCTTGTGCTGGGTTTTAGCAACTGCTGGGGGGTGGGCTGAGGGAGGGGAGAGACCGCTGTGCTTCCTGCCTCTGTTTTAAAGAGAAAAGAGTGTGAAGCACAGACCAAAACCCAGGAGCCCTAACTTAGACTGACCCACATCATATCACCCATATAATCTGAACCTCAAAATAAATTACTGTGAGCTGCAAACGTAAGCGACGTGGTCTTTTTCCTCAAAAACCAGCACTTGGCGAACTTTCAAAATAAAATGCAACTTAAAACTGCAAAAATTACAGAATGGGAGCAAAACTCAGAACGTCCTAAATACCCCTTGAACCTAAGGGATGTTACGTTCATTTAAAATCCCCAACATACATAACTTCAGGAAGCATACACATAAGAGTATGTTTTCATCTACACAAAATATATTCAATTCAGAGCTACACATAACAGCAAAAAACTGAAAAAAAGACAAAAACCGACTATATTCATAAACAAGAGATCTGGAGAGTTATACTGCCACCAAAGGCTACACTAATATGTAAAGATGACGTTTCCGAAGAATGTTTAAAGACGTGCAACGATGCTCGTGACAGAAAAATTAAGAGAAAAATGAAGGTGCAAAACAACATACGACGTGACCCCAATCACGTTCTGTATCCAGAGCTTACGAGACACATACGCAAGAAGAGAAAATAGCGCACTCCTGGTTATTTCGGGAGACTGTGATTACGAAGCGCTCCATCCTGTCACTCCCACCCGTGACACGCCTACTCTGAAGGAACAGCATTGCAGGAGGAGGGAAGGGCAAGCGTGAGGCTGTGAGTTAGCAGGGTGGGCGTGTGGCTGCAGCTCAGGATGGAGCCCTGGTGGAGAACGGGGATGTCACCCGAGGGTGCCGGAAGCCTCACGAGGTTGGAGGTGGCGTCGTGACCTCTTGAGAAGTTCCGCTGCTGGAAAAATGTGTTCCGTTTGGGTCAACCTCCCCAGTTTTTCACATGATCAGGGCCTGGGGACAATCATCATTTCCCCCACGTTCAAGCTCCAGGAGCTCCTCCCGTAGCCCCCGGGGAAATCAAACCCCATCTCAGCCATTCTCCAAGATGCCCGCCCGCTCCCACCCTCATGGTTCTGAGCATGTGGCCCCGACCCCCCCTCAGGTCTGAGCCCTGCACGTGCCAACCTGCAGCGGACGGGGACACTCATTCTCTCGTGCCCACTTGCACACAAGTAGTTCAAGGCCAAGGGAGCTTCCGGGGCTTCAAACCCGTCCCGCACGCTCTCACGCCGAGCACGACAGCCCTCTCCATCGCCCCCGGCCCTTTCTGATGCAAGCCTACTGCTGGCCAGTCCTAACTGAACTTCAACCGCTTTGTCATAAAACAACCCTTTCAATCCCTAAAGGAAAGAGCGACAGTGAGGATGTTGCCCATTTCACATCAGCTGAACGGGCAGCCTTCTCCCTTCACGCTCCCTCGGAGGTGAACCCAGAATCCAGACTCTCGCTCCAGGACAAAAAAGGAGAAATGTACATAAAGGCTCCTCCCCCACCCAAGCGACTAATGCAATTTACCCACCGGGACTCCGTGGTGTGGCCATTTGTCCTCAAAACCCAACTTCCAAAGCAAAGCAGGGTAGAAAAAGTATTACTGATGATGGGGAAGCAAAGCTAAGCAGACAGGCTAAGATTCCAGGTGGTGAATGAGAACTTCAATGGAAAGGAAGACCACGCCCCTCAGCTGCGAAGGACACCCACCCCACAGGCTCGCCTCACGTCTGATGTGTCTTGGAGATAAAAGGAGAGAGGAAGGGGTGCCAATCAGATGCCCCACTGCGTGCAGGGACTGGGCTAGGCCTGCGAGGATGCTATCTCACCGCAGACCATAGCACTGCATCACAGTAAACCGGTGGTCCATGGAAAGTTCTGGAGTTCGCTGCATCTGAACTCTAAACCTCAGGCAACTTCATGTTGGGAGAGAGGTTCATGCGAGACTGAAAAAATTTTTTTTGTAGAGAAAAGAATGGGGGGGATGATGGTGATTGAGAGAGCACCGTGCCCGTTTAAGGGGCAGCCCGTTCGCGGCACCGGCCAATTGCTGTCACGAGGACAGATCAACCCAAGTGTGGCCAGGTGTTCAGAGCTTTCACGAGAAGCTGAAAATCCAGCTTTTCATGGGAAAACCCACATTTTAAAACTCTTGGCAACTAACTCAGCGGCATGTGGCTTCTGTACTAGGCAGTGGTCAACAGACTGATTTAAACCAGCTTATGGGCCTTCGTGCCCTGCTCCCCACTTCCAGCCTGGCAAAGCCCAACGACCCGTCCCTCTGCCTCTCCCAAGGGCCTGGAATCCAGCCAGTTCCCAGCGTGGCATTCCAGGGATCTGAAGCCTCACAAGGACAACAGCTCCGGGGAGCCCAGGAGCTGTGAACAGGGCCAGAGTCCACTCCTTCCTGCCTCCCTGCCCCAGGAGCAAGGGCTGGTCTGCTTCCAAGCACTTATTTCAAAGGTCACAGGCCCCTGCCCAGGAAGTGTGATGTTTGCATTTCGTGACAGAGCTGAGATGAGCTTGCAGTCAGGGTTGGCACCCCAGGAACAGACAGATCCCTTCCCCGGAGGGTGAGCTGCCCTCAGTCCCAGCCCAGGGGGAACAAGAGGGGACTGCGAGGACGGCCAGGACCTATCACCTACCCGGGTGTGCAGCTGGCCTGGCTCCTCCCACTTCTACTAAGTCAGCCAACGCCCCTGACCCCCAACATCCAGGAGAACATCCAGCTTGAAATAAAAGACACGATTAAATGCAGCCTGGCTTTGCTCCAACAGCAGAGATGCCCGTTGTTTCTCCAAACCTCTGTGTACCCAGCCACCACCTCCCCAACCTGCAGCTCCCCCTGGGATGCGGAAGAGCTAACAAAGACAAGGGCATCCCAGTCTCGAGATCTGCTGGAAAAAGGGGGCCTGAAGAACACGAGAAGGGGGCCCAGAGACCGCAGTCAGGAGGCAGCGCAGAGCTGTGAAAGCGCGCGAGCGCGCACACACACACACACACACACGCGCGCGCACACACACACACACACACACACACACACACTCCCCTTTTCTCTGCTGGCTTCTTTGGAAATTCGAATGTCTGCTACTCCATACGCACGCTGGGTCCCCGGTCCAGGGCACCGTTGCCTCTTGTGTGGATGACCGGGTGTTCTCCTCACTGGTCTCCCGTCGGCACCTGTCCCTGGCCTGCCAGCTTCTCCCATTCTGTCTCCTCGCCTGCTCCATTCCAGCTGCACCAGCCTCTATTCTGATCTCTGAGCCTGCCAAGACCCATCCCTGCCACAGGGCCTTTGCACTTGCCATCTGTCTCCTCTGCCTGTTCTGCTCATCCCATTTTCCCAGGCCTGGCTTCTTGTCAGGTCTCAGCTCAAACGTCCTCCCCTCAGAGCTCCTCCTGTGCAGTTGTCCCCAGCACAGGCCTGGCCACTTGCCATCAGAGTCCCCTGGGTACCTTTCCTTCAGAGGCCTTACCCCTTTCTGAAATCACCTTATCGGTTCACTTCTCTGTGTCCCCCAACTACAAGGGGAGCTCTCTGAGGACGAGACCACATCTGACTCAGTAACCTCTGCACCCCCAGCACTGGGCCCAGAGCAGATGCTCCAAAAATATCGGTGGATGATGATCTGCTACACAAATGGCACTTAGTGTGACCGACAGGAGCTGTGGGGTCACAGCTAGGAGCACAGACCTGGGAGCTGGTGGCTCCGGGCACAGCCCACCTCTTTCCAGATGTGTGACTCTGCATAAGTCACTCAACCTCCATATGCTTCCTTCTTTCCATTCAAAAAAGGAGAAAGACAATCACAGGGTCCACTTGCAAGACAATTATGAGAATTAACGCACAGAAACCCAGATAAAACAGTGTCTGGGCCAGGGGAAAATGTCAGGAATCCCTACCTCCGCAGGCCCATTGCCGGAAGAGGCAGGCCAGCCGGCTGCAGGCTTTTGAGAAGAACAGCCAGCGCCGCAGGTCTGAGTGCAGGGGACTGTGTCTCTGTCAGCCACATCCCTGGGAAGAGCTTCTGCCCCGCTCAAGTGGCCAGGCCCTGCTACGACCCATGCCCATGTCCAGAGAGGTGTGGAAACGGCCAAGGGCCAAGGACGAAGCCAAAGGTCACTGTTAAAAGTTCTTTTCTGCCAGGCTCCCCTGGTGGCACAGTGGTTAAGAATCCACCTGCCAATGCAGGGGACATGGGTTCGAGCCCTGGTCTGGGAAGATCCCACGTGCTGTGGAGCAACTAAGCCCGTGAGCCAGAACTACTGAGCCTGCGCTCTAGAGCCCGCGAGCCACAACTACTGAGCCCACGTGCCACAACTACTGAAGCCCGCGCACCTAGAGCCCGTGCTCCGCAACAAGAGAAGCCACCGCAATGAGAGGCCCGCGCACCGCAACGAAGAGTAGGCCCCGCTCGCCGCAACTAGAGAAAGCCCGCGCACAGCAACGAAGACCTAACGCAGCCAAAAATAAAATAAAGAAAATAAATAAATTTAAAAAAAAAAGAGAAAGAAAAGCGCTTCTGCCCCTGGCCTCAAGTGGGGTGACGACAGGAAGACTAGCAAGGAAAAAGGAGGTATCACAAAACGAACAGATGTTTGCCAACGACCTCACCAGGAACCAGGAAAAGTGGGAAGAAGCGCAGGATGGGGATGGGGGCGGGGGCGGGGTGAGGGTGCGAGGAAGGCTCGGAAAGCAAGGTGGGCTGGCGGGGGCTGGGAGAGGCAGGGGGGAATACCGTCCATCTGTAGTTGGCACAATAAAATCCAGTCACGCATCACCACATGGGGCTTTATTATAATCAGGCCGCAGAATTTACGGTCGCTCCCTCCCCCTTCCGGCTCTCTGCGCGGAAGGCTGACAGCAGAGACTGTTATCAGTTGCAAGCAGCTTTTCAGGACCTCCCCCGACTTGGAGCCCTTTATCTGGAGGTGAGGGTCTTGGTTGTGGGGAGATAAAACACACTGTCCCCCCCCCCTCGAGAACGGTACAGGGAATGGAGGGCTTCGCCGAAAAGACAGGTGTCGGGGGGGGGCGCTGGTGAACAAAACAACCCTCTTGGTCCACTCCCCTCCTGCTGCCTTCCTGCGGAGCCTGAGAAAATCCAGGGCTTGGGGGCCGGCTGGTCCCCGGCAGTGGGGATGGGGAAATGGGGAAGCTTCAGGAACCATGTGCAGAGGGGCGGGCGGGGGGGAGCAGCAGGTGAAAAGGAACAGCTCGGGGACCGGGGAGGGGACCGTGTGTGTGATACAGGTAAGAAAAGGAACAAAAAAGGGCAAAAGGAGGCTCGGGAGATGAGTCCTGCGGGGATCCGCCTGACAACACAGGACTCAGCGGGGCGTGAAATCAGCTCAGGCGCGCACAGCTTCTTGGTCCCTCTCCCATCTATTGCTGCAACTACTGGCTCCCTCCTCCTAGCTCCGAGGCCTCCTTTGTGTGAGGGGCGGCAGGACCCTGGACAGCAGCCCCCTAAGAGGCAGGGCCTGTTGGGGACAGTCTGTCTGGGATGTTCTCAACACTGGAACCTAGGCCCGGGCACCCAGGGGATGCTGGGGGCAGGCAGGGGCAGCCTTCCACCTTCCGACCAGGGCACGCTATCTCTGCAAAGCCTCCCCTCGCTGTGCTCCAGAACATTCTGCACCCAGGGCCCACTTCTATTACTGTGACATCTCAGCTACCCCCGAACAGCCCCACCCATCCTCCTAGCAGCCCGGGAGCTTCTGAGGAAGCGGTATGTGTTGGGCCCATCTTGGTCGCCCCAGCTCAGTGGCTGGAATCCAGCTGGTGCTCAGGGCTGAGTTAGAGACCATCCACTTCACCTTATGCTGCTGAATTAGGACGAGGGTCAGAGAAACGGTGACTCGGGCGGCTTCTCACTGAACTCTCACAAAGGCCTTCTGCCCATTTTACAGATGCAGGAACAGCCTCGGAGGCTGGTGGCTTTGCCCAGTCACTGGGCTAGGCGGGGACAAGGAAGACAGTGACTTCCCCGGGAGCTGTAAGCCTCACGTACGGAGGATCCAAAGTGCTTAGCGCAGGGCCGGGCATGGAGGAAATGCTGCTTTTGCCTGTGGATTCGCTCAGCACCTACTGACTGCTCTCCCACCAGAAGCTGGGCACCTTCCTGGGTGCCGGGGCACAGCAGTGCACAAGCAGACGAGGTACCCGCCCTGCGGGATGGACGTCTAGTGAGGGAGTCAGACAGACAGACAGTGAGGAAGGGAACCCATAATGACACACTTCTGGGAAGCAGTAAGCCTTTAAAACGAAGTTTAAGGGTGAGGGGAGGGGGGGTATAAATCAGCGCCATGAAGGGAGCCACGGTTACGCGATGGGTGGCGCCACGCTCTGATGCTTAAACAACGATGCAGAACAAACGTGCCGACGTCACCAAGCTCTACTATGTGCCGGGGCTTGCGACACAAGGACGAGGATGGCCCAGCCCTACTCTTCACAGGTAAAGAGAGACAGAGAGGCACAGAAACCCTTCTTCCTGCATTCCTTCACTCCCTCAACTCACATTCCTGAGCTACCCCACGCCCGGGGCCCTACGGGATGCTTGCGCCCAGCAGTGAGCGAGACGGCCACGCCCTGCCCTCTCGTGGCTCACCAGCAAGGGATGTTAAACAAGTAAAACAAACGAATAAACAGGATAAACACAAACTGTGACGAGTGTCACAGAAGAAAACAACAGAGAGAAGGGAGGGAAGCACCGGGACACCTGCAAAAGAGTGTGGCCACAGGGCAGCGGCCTCCCGGGGAGGCACCATACTTAGTGGTCCCGCCAAAGCTAGGAGAGGCCTCTGCTGGATCTGTTTCCAGGGCCCTCGCTCCTGGCAAGTCTGTGCTTTAAAGGAGGACTTGCTTTTGGCCGAAAAACATTAGTCATGTCCAAGTTTAGTGACTGAAGTTGAAACCAAGGTCGCTGATAATTTGGGGGTGATGGCTAGTTAAGAAGAAACCGTGACTATATAAAGAGAATTCTTCTTGATGGAAGCATAAGCACGGTGGAAGAGAACGTTAATCCAATCTGTGGCCAAAAATAACTCAACAGGGGCTAGTGAGGGGCTTTTGAAAGATTTATATCAGTGGTCAGTAGGTAACCCCAATGGCTAAGGGATGCTTTCGGGGGCCTCAGAAAGCACAGACTGAAGAATTTTCCTTCCTGACTGAAACAAGGCTTCTAGACCAGGGGTTCCCAAATGCCTTGTAGTGGCTTGGGCCAGTCCTGAGGAGGTTTTACCGATCCAAGATGAACTGGGAAATGCAGACAGCCTAGGGAGGTTTATGGACAGGGAGGTCTATTCAGTTAAAGGACTGTTCTTTAATCTGAGAATTCCCATCCCCACCCCCATTCTTTTATGAGGACAATGGAGAGGGTATACAGGAGATGTATTTCTTTTAATCCTTATTTTAATCAACCGGCAACCCTACGTTAAGATGGAGGTACGGAGGAGGGATATTACCGATGGGCAAGATCTTAATGTCTGGGTAAGGGTGTTCTTCAAAGCTTTTCTAAAGGTCTTTGCTTCTAGGATGGAGTCGTGGTCCCCTAAGTGGTTCTCAGTTGAGGGCTGCACTGCCCCCTAGAGGGCATCTGGCATACAGGGAAGGGGTATCAGATCGTCACAATTACAGGGGCAGTCCTGACATTCAGTGGGCAGGGTCAGCAAAATGTCTTACCATTTGTAGAACAGTCCCGACAGGGAAGAACTGCGCTGCCCTGAGTGCCAGGAGCACCCCCTCCTCACCCGAGTGTGAAGCATCAGCTGAGGGTTGGGTCCCCGTCTCCCTTCCTTTTCCTGCCTTTGCAGCCACTGGGCACCAGAGGGCGCCATACCATCCCAGGGACCCGGGAGAATAAACATCTCCAACAGCCCTGCTCATCCCGGCGGATGTATCAATACGACCCAGAAGGCTATTTTCTCTTGCTCTGTTCCGAATCCCTGTTAACAGATTCTAGTGGGTTTTTTAATTTTTCCTTTCACAACCTATACTTGATAAGCCAAAATAGTTGGCTACCTTATGTTGTATCCAGAATTTTTATGCTCTATTTTTTTTAAGGACATTTTACGTGCCTATAAAACTCAAGAGATGGGGACCCACCAGTCTCAGGATGAATACAGAACTTTAAAAGAAATACCTGATAAACAATTTAGTGCTGCCCCCTAGCCCTCTGTCCTTCCCCTGCCTGATGCCCCAGGACATCCTGATCTCAGGCCCAGCTCTTACCTGTTTCTGGCTCCATCCTGTCCTTTCCGGCCGGCTCTGCTGGTGCATCTTGGAGTTCTTTCTTGTGTGGGGCTGGGCTGGAAAAGATGCCCACCGGAGCCCACTCCAGATACAGGGGGACGTGGTGGAACTGCAGAGACGGGGCGGGGGAGGGACTCAGTCCACGACACAGACAAAGAGCCTGAGGCTCAGAGTATAGAACTCTATGTGCTGCTTGATCCCCTCGCTGCAGCTCAGGGTTCAGGTGAGAGGCTGGAGCATCTGCTGTCATTGAATACGTCTGCATCCCCCGGTGCTTTCTCTAATCAAGAGTGTGAACAGGGAGTGGGACGGGGGAGCAGAATCACTGATACAGGGCAGCCCTCCTGGAGGAAGTGCAACAGGGCCACCGGACACCAACCATGCTTTCTCTCCCTCCACATACGCACACTCACAGGCAGTGAGTATACACATACGTACATGCAGAGAGGTTTTTTTTAAAAGAAGGATAAACAAGACACTGATAAACAGTCAGCAAAGCATTAAAGTCCTTGATAAAGAGAAGCTACTTGCAGTGGGCTGAATGGTGGCCCTTCAAATGGTATGTCCACATCCCAACTCCCAGAAGCTATGAATGTGGCCTTATTTGGAAAAAAGGCCTCTGCAAATGTCATTAAATAAAAGATCCTGAGATGAGATCATTCTGGATTATCTGGGTGGGCCTTAAATCCAGTGACAAGCGTCCATGTAAGAGAAAAGCAGAGGGAAGATTTGAGATGGAGAAAAGGCCATGTGGACAGAGGCAGAGACTGGAGTGATGCGGCCACAAGCCAAGGGACACCTGGAGTCACCAGGCACCGGAAGAGGCAAGGAAAGATCCCTCCCCCCACCCACAAGAGCCTTCGAAGGGAGAATGGCCCTTGGGCACCTTGATTTTAGACTTCAGACCCCCAGAACTGTGAGAGAATACATTTCTCTTCTTTTAAGCCACTAAATTGGTAGTAACTTGTTATGGCAGCCACAGAAAGGAATACACTGACACATGTAACTTTTTCTTCCTTATGACCAAAAATCAGGAGGTAGCCCACCTACAGAATTGACTTTCAACTAATTGTAGGTATAAGATATCCAAAGCGCCGAGGATGATGGTTCAAAGTCATGGGGGAATAGAAAGCTGAGGAAAGCCAGAATCGGCAGGGAACCGAGGCAGGCTTTCCGGAGGATGTTTTGAGCCTGCCCCTCACACTGCCCCGTCCAGAGGTGCTTCCAGGGGCGGGATGACATTCACAATCCCGACAGACATGGCTGGTTTCCAGCAAGTGCTTGCACGTGCCAGGTCTATGCCAAGACTGTCCGCCCGTCAGCTCCCTCCGTCCTCTCCCTGAAGCGGGGCTTGGGCGGCCCTACCTTGGAGTAGGCCAGGTGTCGGAAGGCCTTGCGGGCCTCCAGCGGCTCCAGGAACTCCACGATGGCCGTGATGCCGCCCTCTGGCAGCAGCACGCGACCCAGGCTGCCGAAGCGGCCAAAGGTCTCCTGCAGCTCGGCCGCCAGGGTGCCGGCCGGGAGGTTCTTCACCAGGATCACGGTCTTGCTTCGCTCAGCGGCGGCCTGCAGGGAGGGCACAGCTCATGTGGGACGATGGAAAGGAGGGTCACTGACCCCCGACGCCAGTACTGATCAGTGGGTGACTCTGGACCTGGCGGCCACGTGGGACCTCGGGTACCAGGCCCTCAGGAAGCAGGTCCAGGAGACCCCACCCTCTTGGGCACGCCACCGTGTGGATGAGAGGCGGCCCCGAGGAGTGGATGAGGGAGAGGGCTCTGGAACTGGACCCCCCAGGTCAGATCCCGGCCCCTCCACTACTGAGCCCAGGCAAATTCTGACAGCGCCCAACCACAGCCCTCGCTGGACCTTCCAGGACCCTCCAGCCCAGGGCCGGATCTGCATCTCTGTGCTAGGGGTCTTTTCCCGGATCTGCAGAACGCCTGACGCCACACGTGAGAAGTTAACACCCCGTGGGAGCTGCCCGTGGCTCTCAGGAGTTGGCGTGTCACCTGTCCTTTGGGTGGGACAACTCCGAGTTGGGCGGTGTCCCCGGGGAAGGTGCCAGCCCACTGTTCCACCAGTGGCACTGGGACGAGCATGCCCGTTGCTGGTCTCCCCCCCCAGTCCCTTCTCGCCAGTGTTCTCCGTCCAGTGAACTACTTGCGCTTGAATCTTTGTCTCAGTCGGCTTTTGGAAGGACCCAAACCAAGACACCAGATGTACGGCCTTGAGAAATGCACTTGAAATGTATTCAGCCCCTCCCCTGACATGAGCACACAGCACCTATTTCATGGGTCGTCCCAGGAAAGGAGTCAATCAAAAGCGTTGACGTAAGCACGCTGCTGAGCAATTGCTAACATTAGCAATTATTTTATTATTAAAGCATGCTGGATGGAGAATAAAAGAGCCCCAAAAAATTAATGGGAGGATTCCAGGCATAGGGCACATCTGGGTATGAGTCTCCACTTGGCCACCAATCTAATTTGAAACCTTGGGTCAAGTGCTTTTCTTCCCTCTGGGCCTCAGTTTTCTTTTTTTTTTTTTAATTTTATTTTACCTTGCAGTATAGTTAATTTACAGTGTTGTGTTAGTTTCAGGTGTTCAGCAGTGATTCATTTATACATATACATACATCCGTTCTTTTTCACATTCTTTTCCCACATAGATTATTACAGAATACTGAGTGGGGTTCCCTGTGCTATACAGTAGGTCCTTGCTGATTATCTATTTTATATATAGTGATGTGTATCTGTTAATCCCAAACTCCTAATTTATCCCTCTCCCTCACATTTAACCTTTGGTAACCATAAGTTTGTTTTCAAAGTCTGTGAGTCTGTTTCTGTTTTGGAAATAAGGTTTTTCTTTTTTAGATTCCACATATAAGTGATATCATATGATATTTGTCTTTCTCTGTCTGACTTACTTCACTTAGTATGACAATCTCTAGGTCCATCCATGTTGCTGCAGATGGCATTATTTCATTCTTTTTATGGCTGAGTAATATTCCATTGTTAATATGTACCACATCTTCTTTATCCCTTCCTCTGTCGATGGACACTTAGGTTGCTTCCATGTCTTGGCTATTGTAAATAGTGCTGCAGTGAACATTGGGGTGCATGCATCCTAACCGTCCTTTTAAGGTGAAACTCTTAAAGTTTGGTGAGGCTGAGGAAACAGCAGTTTGGGGGTCAGAAGCCCTGAGATTGAGTCCAGGCCCCTGTCACAGACTCACTGTCTGATCTAAGTCCGCTCCCCACTCTCTGGGCCTCAGGTTCCCAGTCTGTAAGACGAAGGGGAGGATGTCAGGTGTTCTCAGCGAGCTCTCCAAGACTTCATCATCCAGACACCTAAGAACTTCTACCTGCTAAGGAATAAGCACGTGGAGGAACCTTCCCCTGTGATTCAAGAAAGGTCTCGATCCCGAAACAGATAACAGGTGCTCTTAGTAAGGTGCTAGGTCGGGGAACAGGATGCTTAGGGCCCCCCCCACCTGCGTGGAGAAACTCTTGCTTACGGCCCCCGAGGGACACCATCCAGGTCCGACGGGCCACTGGGCCATGCTAATCATCTTTGAAAGGCCTGACCCTCCCACCCATCCACACGTCTGCTGATGTGAGACTCCGCCCTCTCGGGGGGAGGGCGAGCCCTGAGCAGCTCGCTGGGCTGGGCAGCGGGCACTCACCTGGCTGAAGGAGTCCAGACTGACCCCATTGTCGAGGAGGAAGCGCCGCACCTCTTGGACGAGCTGGGTCTCTCCCAGGGCCACGCGCACGGCCACGCTGCCCTTGGTCTCCTGTGGGAGGGAAAGGGAAGATGCCCTGTTGGCTGTCGGGCAGGTGACGGGTCGGCTGTCCCATCTCCCAACAGCCCGAGGAGGAGGCTTGCACGGAGCTGGACCCCACGGATGGCCCCCGCGGATGCTCCCCCCGTGAACACCCACTCTGGCTTGATGGCTCTGGGTTCCGCATCTGTCAGGGTGAATCAAGAACCCCACGCCTCCCCTCCAGCTTTCCCTCCCATCTCCCGCCTGCTCCCTCCCCTCCGGTCATATGTACGGGACTCATGCCAAGTTCATTCCCACCTGAGGGCTTCTGTGTGCTCACCTCTGCCCTCCATTCAATTTCTGCTAGAATGTCGCACCCCTGAGCAGCCTGCCTCGCTCTCACACCCTGTCCCCTTACTCAGCTTAAGCCTTCTTCAAGCCATCACGCCAACATGCGGCACCTTTGTTAATGAGCTAGTGTCTTCCTCTGCTGGAAGGCTCTAGAAGAGCAGGACTGTTTCCCTTCAGGGCCCTGCTCTCTTCCCAGTGCTCAGAGCACTGGTGGGATCTGAACCAGCTGCAGCCCCTCCTGACTGGCTGAGGTCCAGAGCTGTGTGGCCAACACAGTGCCCACGAGCTCAGCCACTGGGCACCTGAAACGCGGCGCGTCCGAACCCAGTGTAAGACACGCACTGAATTTTAAACACTCAGTGAGGGGAAAGAAAGCAGTGCAAGACAGCTTGTCACTTTTTTATATTGCGGATGATGAACTAATAATATCTTGGCCGTATCGAATTAATAGAATAGATTCTATTCTGAAAAATTAACTTTGAAAATTAACTTTGCCTGTTCCTTTTTGCTTTTTAAAAATGTGGCCCCTTGGACATTTACAATTCTGTGTGGGGCTCGCATTCTATTTCTGGGGGACAGCGCTGACCTTCAGCATGGGGCAGGGGCAGTAAATGACGATGGCCAGCGAGTTTATGGACCAAATCTATGGATATCCTTTGCCTGCTGGCTGAAAAACACACTCCCAGGTTTTGCCAAAGATGAACTTGGCCACGGCCTAACTGGAGACACAGCATTTAAAGGAAGGTATGTGATCTGGAGAAGCCAAATGGACGGAGGGGAAGGTCGGGAGGAACAAGGTCAGACTTGGAAGAAGGGGACGGTCAGAGACCTACGACCTACCCCGTGCTCATCTCAAAGACCTGGGCTGGCTGGGCCCAGAAGTGGGTGGGACCACCTCTGGGGAGTGGTTCAGAGCAAGGGCAGTGGATTCGGGTTGACCTGGGTCACCCCACCTCTGCCTGTTTCCAGGCGTGTGACCCTGGGCCTCCAGTTCTTCATCTGGGAAGTGGGGCGAGAGGAGCACCGCACGCTAAGTGCTCATCGTCAGTTCCTTTCTGCACGTGGCTCCACACTCGCCCACGAGAAGCCAGGGCAGGGTGGATGCTTCCATGGGGGAGGCCCCAGAGGACAAGCTGGTTGACAACCCCAGCCCGACCCCACCCCCTCCCCTGCCCAGAGCCGGGCGCCCACTCACATGGTCAAACACTTGGCTCTTGGTGGCGCTGTACTTCTGGGCGATGGCGTCGGCCACTGCATTCGGGCCCATGAACAGCGTGTTCCAGTTGTGAGAGCTGAGTCAGAGGCAGAACAGAGAGGTCAGACCGTGGCTGAATGGGGGCAACTGTTTGCAGATGCAAAGCCTGTAAGAAACGCGCTTGTGGGCCTGCCTTCCTAAGTCCCCGAAGCCTCCTCTCCCCCATCTTACTTGGCGTGGGCCAAGTACCAGGGCCTGAAGACAACAAAAGCCACGATGATATTAATAAGCCCTAACGTCTGTCAGGCGCTTACTCAGCACCAGGGACCAAGCACTTTGCTTACATTGACTCAATCCTTATGACACCACAAAAGTGAGGCTCCACTGATTCTCCCCATTTTGCAGATGAGGAAACTGAGGCTCAGCAAAGTTATGGATGAGGGGCTAAAGCCACCACGAGGAGTCAGGGTACCCTGGCAGCTAGGCAAGGAGGGGCGAGGGCAGCCAAAGCCGGGGTCAGAGGCAGGTATGGACCTGGAGCTGTTGGCCTTGTCTTTTGACTCTTTCTTCTTCTTGTAAGACGATGATCCTGGGGCGTCTGCGTCCTCGCTGGCCTCCTTCTTGATGGTGGATGGTAACACGTGGAGCATCCTGCCCTGGAGGAGGACGAGGGGAAGGGGGTAAAGACAGGAAGGGGGCAGGCGCTTCTACATCCTGCCCCGGGTATGTCGGCCTCTCCACGAGGGGGCTGGACCCAGCACTGAGACCCTTGTCGCAAGACGGGGACCTCGGGCAGGATGCCCACGAGGCCGCCCTGAACCCAGAACGGGGGCCTGGCCATGTGGCACAGGGGCCTGACTTTGTGACGGGGGACACCTGACAAAGCTTCACAGAGGACGCTGATCGGTTTGTAAGTGACACCTGCAGGGCTCCCCACCCGCCTGTGTCCCTGTGAGGGTGTGAGCTCCACGCGGGCAGGAGCCAGGTTCAGCCTGCAGTCACAGGGGATCAATAAATCATGAATGAATGAACGAACGAACAGGAAAGGGAGGCGAGGCAGCCTGGGGCTTCGGCTTGTGCTAAGCACGGTATTTGGAAGAAAGAAGCGCTTCTCATACTCTACCGTGGCCATTTCAATGACTGGGTCGAAACTCTCTTTCCTTACTCCTTCCTCTTCCAAGTGGTATTTTGAGCGAGCATGTTCATTTAATCCACAGACACTTTTTAAGGGCCCACTATGGGCCAGGTCCTCCTCTAGGGGCTAACGATAGACCCGTGAACAGGACAGAGCAGACCCTGCCCCTGGAGGCAGCTCAGGTCAGGAGGCAGCTTCACGTGCATCAGGTGTGCTTCCCTAGAAGCGTGGGTGTGGTTTCGTGCCTGCGCGCACGCGCACACGCCCACAGCCTCTCCCCATCACCTGGGCCCGGCAGCCGCCCGCCACCCCACGGGCCATCACCTGGAACACCTGCCCATCCACCTCCGCGTAGGCCTTCACAGCATGCTCCGGAAACATGAAGGTGACGAAGGCAAAGCCCTTGGGCTTCTTGGTCAGGCTGTCGATGGGGTAATGCAGCTCAGACAGGGGACCTGAGGGTAGGAAGGGCGTCAGTGTCCTGCAGGCCAGAGCTGGGTGAGAAAACTCTGGGCACTAGTCAAGCTATGGGTTTTAATCAGGGAGAGCGTGGAGCTGCTGCCGCCGCTTGGCCCAGGACAGATGGTGGCAAGGGGCTGCCGTGAGACCCCCTCATGGGTCAGGGTGTCCTTCCACAACCCTTCGTGTGTCTATTCTGAGAGCAGAGGTGTCTGGCCTGGACCCTCCTGCATCACATACTATACGTGTGGCCTCGGGCAAGCCACAGGGTTTTACGGGCCTCAGGCTTCTCATCTGTAAAATGGTATTGTTAAGAATACCCAGCTCGGAGGACGGCGGGGAGGGTTAAACGCGCTAATACGTGTCATGTACTAAACAGTGCCTGCTGGTGACGTGGGGCCACAGAAGTGGCTGCTGGGATATTATGATGCTCACATTAAAGTACACACCTTCCACTCTGAACACCAGGGTGTGACCAAGTCCTCCTTCCCGGGCTTTATCCTCCCGGATGGATACTTCGAGTCTACTGATGACCCCCTCTCCAGTGCCCGGCCCTGCCACGTAAACCAGGGCACCAGCCTGTGCGGGAAGATCTGGCGACAGGACAGCAGGACACAGGCCAGGAGGTGACACCAATTTGCCTGATCGCAGAATCCTACTCAGGGCCTCCTTGTCCAGAAGACACGCACTCGACCGAGCTCGGATTCCCTGCAACCCACAACTGGTCTCCGAAGAAAAGCGGGGAGACGCTCCAGGGGATCTTAAAAGCATCTAGACCTCGCCCTGCCATCCTGAGCCCTAACTTCCTTCCCTTCAACAACCACGACCTTACAAACAAGCACAGCTCCATGTGCCAAGGTGAACTACAGGCCTTCAAGTCTGTGTCCTGCAAAATAAAGCCAGCAACCACGACAACAATGAAAACGGCCCTCACTAGCAAACGCATCCGGATGCCCGGTCTGGAGAGCAAGACTTAGACAGCAGAGTTCAGACTGGGGAGCACTTCATATCAACACACACAGTGAGTGGGCTTCCAAGAGCAGAGCAAGGGTTCAGATACCAGGAACATCTCAGAAAACTGTACCCAAACCCCGTCAGTTCTGAGTTTAGTGAGTGAAAGCTAAGGGAGTCTGGGTTCAGACCACGAAAGGTGCCTGTGATGCCATCTAGGACTTCGAGTTCTGCTGTCTACATACTGTTTGAATCTTCACAGCAGCTCAGAGATGGTGAGGCCCATTTTATGGATGAGAAAACTGAGGCCAGAGGGGGCCATCATTAGCCCAAGGTCAAGAGCTGCAGGAGGCACATGGGGACTCGGACCACCCGCTGCAGGTGCCTGTGGTGAGCCGGAGGCCACGCCCCTACCGTATTTGGAGAAGAGCTTCTCCAGGTCTTCCTCAGAGCTGGTGTAGGGCAGGTTTCGCACAAAGAGCCTCCCAGAGTCAGCCAGGTCCTCTTCCTCTTCATGCTCCCCGAGTGTCCGGCCTTGCCAGGGTTTGGCGCTATTCTCTGGGGGCACCTTGGCTGCGGGGACGTTCTTTTCCCTAAACACCTCGATGTAGCGTCCACCTGCACAAGGAGAGGCAGTCAGGGCCCCGGGGGAGGCCCGGAACCTGCCAGCTTCCAGACTCTGTTGCTGCCTTCCGGAAGCCATGGTGAAGGTGGCTGCTGACAGCGCCAGACACCAGGCTCTGTTAACCAGGGTGGCGGCCCCAGCCAAAGCCAGGCCTCGATCTCACTTATCCTGCGAGCTCGGCTTTAGCTCAGGGGGGAGCCTGCCTGGGCCGCCTGGCCCATGGGGCTGCATCCTCCCAATTCCAGGGCACGGCCCCTGGCACTGCCCTGGGAATCATCTCACGTGACAGCCCAACCCTGAAGAGCCACCTTGTGCTGCTGCTGAACTGCGTCCGTGCATTGCCCCGGGCTCCTGATTAGACCACGACCACCACCACCATCACCTCCACATGCACACAGCAGGTGCTCAATAAACACCTACCACCTGACTTGCTAGCAAGACCGCTTCGGTTTCTCCTCTTCCCTAACAGAACTTGTGTCTTCACAAGGGGTCAGTGGCTGGACCTGAATCACCTGTCCATACCAGGGACAGGCCAAAGAGCACGTCCTTGGATGTCTTGTTCAGGTGACCTCCCAGCTCCAGACCCTGTACTTGCTGTTCCCTGTACTTGCTGTTCCCTGTACTGGAACGGCCCCGCCCCACAAAGCCAGAGCTGGCTCCCTTTACCCCTCTGGCTTTTGTTCCAGTGTCGCCGGCTTAGTGTGGCCCAAGCTGACACGATCCTGTTTAAAATGCGCCTCCTCCAATCCCGGCCCTCTCCTGCATCTGTCCACAGCACAGCCCCTCTGGTTACCGCCTGTCTCTCCCCTCTCGACGTCAGTTTCCTCTACAGGAAACTTAGCCTAATCTCTGCCCCAGGAGGGCGGGGGCTTTGGTCTGTTCTGCTCACGGCTGTATCCTCCGTGCCCAGGGCAGTGCCCGGCAGGCACACGGCAGGCCCTCAATATAACCTTACAGAGCAACTAAATGAGCGAACCCCTGCCACCACGCGGCGTGGGGCCGCCCAGCACCCTTACCCATGTATTCCCTGTTGCATTTCAGAGCTTTCCTCACTTCCTCTTCACTGCTGAAATCCACAAAGACGTACCCTGTGAAAGGACCACGACAAAGGTAAGGGCTGCAGGCCCCGCAGACAATCGTGGGAGTCACGGAGGAACATCCACACTGTGCTAGGGGGAATCTGAGCAGAAAGGGGGGAGAACCGGTACTTTTCGCCCAATCTCCAAAATGCAGACACTCCCTGATGCCCCCCAGGCAAATTTCCCTTTGTAGGCAGCGTTCGGAAACGGGAGGGCCTTGGCCTGCCTCCCAGCCTCACCCTGTCCTGACCAGTGCCTGCTCTTGGACCTTCTCTGGACAAATGCCTGTGGGTGCGGTGCTGCAACCCAGCTTGGCACCAAGGGGCCACCTCCACAGTGACTGCCCGTCAGTGCCCGCGGCCCTGACTTGCACAGACGAGCATGTGGAGTCTTCCCTAAACACGAGAGACCTCGCCTCCCCACTTTTCTAGGAGTTAAGTGACGTGCGCACGGACACACAGCTAACGCGTGGCAGTGCCGTAACCTGCGCCAAAGCCTGTGGGTTTTGGTCTCTATCACAAGACCCTCCCCTGGGGGGCTGCAAAAGCCCCCACCCAGCCCACCTGTCCTTGGGCCCTGCCCCTGGACCCTTCCCTCACCAGCCAGGGCGCCATCCTGAATCTGATCACGGCCTCCCCTCGCTTTGAGCCCCCGGTGGGCCCCTGCATCTGGGCTGAAGGCCGCAGTCATTACTGAGCCCCCAGGCCTGGGGGCTGGGCCCTGCCTGCACAGGTGAAAACCTCACACTAGGCTGCCAGCGGCAGGGGACAAGAGGCAGACCCCTGTCCTGAGCACTTCACCACATCCACAGAAGTGGGGACCACAAATAGGAAAGAAAGTAGCTGCCCTCCAAACACCTCCACAGTTCCACTGCCCCAACCTTTCAGCTCTAGCATCTGCCTCTCCAGCCCCCTCGAAACAGCCCAGACCTTACCTGTTTTGTTTCCATGGGCATTTCTCACTATTCGAATGGCCACCGGTTTCAGGGGTGCCAGGAATTCCATGACATTTTTCTGTGAGGAGAAGAAAAGTTTTTTCCCCAAAGTGCAAACCGAATAAAGAAACATGGGTCAAATTTCTGAATTCAGAAAGGACACCAAAGTGTTCCATCTTTTGAGTCTCTCTCTTTCCTCTAAATTATACACATTTTCTCCATCGTAAATTAAAACCGCCTTGGAAAATAAATTTTTTTTTAAGTTGGAGAAGAAACAAGGAGTGTAAATACAGAATAGTAATGGCACCATTGGTATTTTAAGGTACTGCTTCTGATCTTTCTTTCCCAACTACCTTTTACTTAATTGGGGTTAAACCCAGCTTTCTTCACGTCTCATCAAAGCACGATTATTTGTCCACGTTACTTCACGGGGATGATACACATAGAGTACTGTTGTAGATGGTTCCCAATTTTCTTAACTACTTCTCTATTTTTTGGACGTGAGGGTGATTTAAACTCTTTTTAAAAAATGCACAAACACAGAGAGTAAAAAATTTAGCAAATGCTGAAAAGCCCCAAGAAGAAAACAAAAATGGTCCTAACTGCAAGGCCCAGATCACCTTGTTGGCACTCCAGACGGGGCCAAGTGTTCCCTGATGGGGGTGGGGGGGGGGGACTTTCCCCAGCTGAGACCCACTAATTTAACCATTTCTCTAGTGATATAGCGTAGAGGTTGTTTCCAGTTTTTTGTTTTTATAAATAAAATGACACAAATTAATACATTAATTTATAAATAAAATAAGAATTAGAAAATGCGGCAATGAACATTCTTGCACTGACCTCTTGGTGTACCTGGCTGATTCGCCTGTAGTGCAAATTCCCAGCAAGGTAACTGCTAGGTCAAAGGTACGTACGTATATTTTAAATTCTGACTGATGCTTCCAGATTGCCTTCCAAAAGGCTTCACCGCAAACTTCCCCCAACAGTGCGTGAAACAATTTATTACTGAACTTAAAAAATTTCTGCAAAAATGTAACCTTCCTGTTTTGATCTGTATTTCTTTAATTATGAGTGAACTCAGGCATATTTCCCAGCCATTTGAATTCTTTCTCTTAGAAGACCTCCTATCTTTCGTCCACTTTTCTATTGGGTCATACGTAGGTCCCAATATCTACTTACCTATTTGTAAATGAAAGAAGCAGGTTTTTGTCTGTTGTTTGCGTTATACATGTCTGTTGTTTGTCTTTTGACTTTATGACAAAAAGTTGCCTTAGAGAAGTTTTAAATGTTATCTAGTCAATTAATCCATCTTTTTCTTATGACTACCAAGTTCTGCAAACTGCTTAGAAAGGCATTCTTTTTTTTTTTAATTGAAGTATAGTGATTTACAATGTTGTGTTAGTTTCTGGTGTACAGAAAAGCAATTCGGTTATATGTGTATATATATATGTATGTGTATACGCATATGTGTGTGTACATACGTATATATATGTGTATGTATACATACACTTTTTCATATTCTTTTCCGTTACGGTTTATTACAGGATACGGAATACAGAAAAGCATTCTTCATTCCAAGATTACAAGTAAATTCAATGCTTTCTCCTAGAACTCTTATTGTCTCAGTTTTTTATCTTAAATCCTTGATGCATCTGAAATTTAGCTTGCTATGAGGAGTAAGGCGGGGCTCCACCTTTTTTTTTTCTTCACATAAGTTAACTGGTTGTCCCATTACTATTTATAGAAAAATCTCTTTTCTCTTCATTGATATGAGACACCCTATCCTAAATTAGATGCTTATACATATGTGAGTCTATTTCCGAATTCGATTCTATTGAATTAACCTGTGAACAGCTTCACCTGAACCAAACTGTTTTAATTACTGTAGCTTTAAAACATGTTTCAACATCTTGCAGGGGAAGGGTCTAATCCCACAGCATGTTCCCAGCTGTTCTCCGGGATCCCACCCCCACTCCCCCAATCCTGACGAAACTCTGTGATCCCACTGAATTTACTCATTTATTCGCTAATTAGGGAGGAACTGGCATTTTTACTTTCTAAGAATGTATGGCTTTACATTTATGTTAGCATTCGTTTATATCCCTCAGTGGAATTGAACATTTTCTTTATATAGAAACTATAAATTTTTTATTAGAATACCTATAAAGTCCCCAATACATAATTTTCATTAGAATATCTAGAAATAGACTGTCTTTTCGTTTCTTCCTTCCCTTCCTTCCTTCCTTTTTTTCTTTCTCTTTCATAAAATTAATCTGTTTTTCCATTACATTTTCTGTTACTGTTTGTGGAAAAAAGTGATCATTTTTCATGTATTTATTTGCAATAGTCCATCTAATGTCCCCCGTCCCCACTGAAGCACATGATTTTCTGCATGGTTGGTACTGACAGAACTCTGACTCTAAATTAGCAGACAATTCAGATAGTCCAGCAGAACCCAAATGCTTGTTACTCCGAAATGCGATTAAGTTTTATTTAAAAAAGTAATTAGCAAATATACAGACTCAAAAAAGGTGAGTACTTTGAGAAAAAAAGAGCATAAAATATAATCAGGCACTTTCCAAAAGAGGATACACACATGATACACAAACGTGAAAGAATGATCGACCTCACTAATCATTGAAAATATAAATCAAAATGAGATACCATTTTGACCTGTCACATTGATAAAGATTAATACCCAGGGTTCACAAAAATGTGCACTCTCATTCTCTGCTAAGGGAGTATAAACTGGCCAGGCTTCCAGAGGGCAACTGGCACTCTGTATCAAAGACTTAAAAATGTACTGAATACATGGATGTGCTTAATACAGTACTTATCTGGAGCAAGGGTTGGCAAACGATAGCCCACAGGCCAAATATTGCCCACAGCCTGCCAGCTAATAGTTTTTACATTTTCCAAGGATTACCACAAAAAAAAAAAAAGTGCAATAGCCCATATAGCTCACAAAGCCTAAAATATGCACTAAATGATGTTGATAGAAAAACGTCTGTTGACCTCTGATCTCAAGAAATGTGCTGACTGCATTATTATTCAAATCAGCAGAAGACTGGAAACAATCCCCATGTCTCAATTTAGGAGGTTGGGTGAGCCTAACACAGTGTGCCCAGAGTAAAGAATAGCATGCAACGTGAAAAATGATGCTGCAGCAGAATGTTCACTATTCAGATATTTATGACATAATGTGATGAGGGAGGAAAAGAGTTGCAAAATAGTTCCTACTGTAGGATTGCTTTTTAAAAAGAAAAGACACAGGACTTCCCTGGTGGTGCAGTGATTAAGAATCTGCCTGCCAACGTAGGGGACACAGGTCAAGCCCTGGTCCGGGAAGATCCCACATGCCGCGGAGCAACTAAGCCCATGCGCCACAACTACTGAGCCTGTACTCTAGAGCCCGCGAGTCACGACTACTGAGCCCGCGTGCCACAACTACTGAAGTCCACGTGCCTAGAGCCCATGCTCCACAACAAGAGAAGCCACCGCAATTAGAAGCCCGCGCACCGCCACGAAGAGTAGCCCCCTCTCACCGCAACTAGAGAAAGCCCAGGCGCAGTAATGAAGACCCAACGCAACCAAAGATAATTTAATTAATTAATTAAAAAAAAAAAAAGAAAAACACAGGTCAACGTTTCTATACAAAGAAAAAGATGTCTAAGAAGATATACTGAGAATTCATTACTGGTTGTCAGTGTATGGGATATAGACATGGGGGATTGAGGGGGGCTTGCTCCAGTTTGCCTGGGACAGTCTTTACTCCTATAGTAATCAGACCTGTAGGTAATTAGCTCTGCATCCTGGTACCCCATCTGGTTAGCACTTCTCTCTCAACACAGTTTGCTTGGCAATTTATAGAGTGATAGGTAATTTTTACTTCTTGTTGTTTAGCTACATTAAAAAACATTTCCTAGGCTGAACTTCTACTACCTTCATGAGGAGGGAAATTGACAAAGTGTTCTCTCCTGTGTAGACCCAGAGTCAGCAAACTACAGTACGCAGGCCAAACGTGGCCCACTGCCTGCTTCTGTAAATAAAGCTTTATTGGCACACAGCCAGGCCTATTTGGCCACCTCTCACCTCGGGCTGCCTCTGTGCTATGACAGCAGGGTTGAGTAGTCGTAACACAGACCATACTGATCACAAAGCCCTGAGTATTCACTAGCTGGTCCTTTTTAATTTTTCAGCAGAAGTATGCCCGCCCCTAGCATAGATGACTAGTGACTGAGACCAGTCCTTCCTGGTCTCATATAGGCGGCCCTGTTTCCCGACCGTGACGATGCCCGAGATCCTGTGTGTCAGTCGTTCTGGCCCCCAGTTCCCTCCGGCTGAAGTCCTCAGCTGATCCTGAGGCTCCCGTGCAGCAGAGGCTCCTGGGACCCTCACCCTTGTCTCCTGCTCCCCGGGGGCTCCTCACCCCGCCCCGTTACTGGCGCGTACCTCTGTGACATTGAACGGGGCTCCCCGCAGCTTCACGGTGTGGGTGGTGGTGCGTTCCTTCTGGTTGGCTGGTGTCTCGTTCTGAGTGATGGCAAAGAACAGAAACGGCCACAGTGAGCTCCCTGGTGCAGCCGCAGGAGGTGCCGACCCGGGCGTCGCAGTGAACGCTGCAAGGCCCCTGGCGCCAGGGCCAGCTGGCAATGCCAGAAGCATCGTGCCTGCCAAGGAGGCAGAGTCTGGCCAGAGCCTGCAGTAGGAGGTGCCAAGCCTCCACGTGCCCCTGAGATGAGGGCCAGAACCACAGGCCGGCTCGCTGGGGGTCTGCTCACAGGGGCGCCAGGCACACGGAGGGGCAGAGCCTGGGAAGGAGCCCTGAGGTATGGTGACATTTGCTACCACTTATGTAGGGCGTATTCTGTGCCAGATGTTGTGCACTTTGCAGACACAGCTGTCCTCCTGAATCTTTAAAACAATCTTACAGGGTTTGGGACGTCTTCTGTAGTTTTAGAATCGAAACAGCTCTGAGAAACCTAATCTTTTGGTTAATTCGTTTGGTAACAAAACCTGCCCTGACTTAGACTCATTTGCCGGCAAAGCCCACTCTGAGCTGTTACGTCACAATTTAGGGTTTACGTCTTCCCCAAGTAGATGAGCAATCATTTCTAGCTTCACTGCAGAAACAGTCCTGTGCTTTTATGGACCCGTGTAAGTTATGGGGTATCTCCCGGAAACCTGGAGCTTCTGATTTCCAGTGCACACCCAGGTGCAGGGGTTTTGGAAACTGGACACAGAGACCAGTGCTCTGCCGAGCATCACCTCACATGACGAAGATCAGAGGCCCAAGGAGAAGCGCCTCACCCCATCCCACGGCCACTCCACATCAGGTCAGAGGCACAGAGAGAAGCGCCTCACCCCATCCCACGGCCACTCCACATCAGGTCAGAGGCCCAAAGAGAAGCGCCTCACCCCATCCCACGGCCACTCCACATCAGGTCAGAGGCCCAGAGAGAAGCGCCTCACCCCATCCCACGGCCACTCCACATCAGGTCAGAGGCACAGAGAGAAGCGCCTCACCCCATCCCACGGCCACTCCACATCAGGTCAGAGGCCCAGAGAGAAGCGCCTCACCCCATCCCACGGCCACTCCACATCAGGTCAGAGGCCCAGAGAGAAGCGCCTCACCCCATCCCACGGCCACTCCACATCAGGGCTGGGATGTGAACCCACGGCTCCCTGACTTAGCCACACTCGACTACTTCTTTAGAATTTCTAGGAGAAAAGGACAGGAGATGGCAATTAGAAGGGAAAGAGAATGAACGGAGGGAGAGGGGGAAGGAGAAAGAGGAGGAGGGAGATGAAGGAATGAAGACCCAAAGGATGTGTGAAGCTGCCCTAAGCAGAGCGGACCCCCGGGTGGAAGACGGGGCGGCCATCCCCAGAGGAAGCACCCACGTTTATGACCTAGACTCCAGAGCCCAGCAGACCTGGGTCTGGGTGCTGACCCCACCGCTTCCCAGCCGAAACCTTGAGCAAGTCACTTCCTTTCTCTGGGCCTCAGTTTCCTCACCTGTAAAAGGGGACAAGAATCCCCATCCCCCAAGATTCCCATGAGATTCAACGACAAATGACATGCCAGGTACTGAACCTCACATGCAGTAAGTGCTCAATTAATTTCATCCATTATTGTTGATCACGGGCTCACACCTGTCTACTTTGCTAGTAACTGCGAAGTACAATATGCTTGGGATAATTTTTCCGCTCATTTACGCCCCCCTCCCCCCCAAGTCAAGAGGGGCAGGCAGCCTCTGCGTTAGCGACAGGGAATAAATTCAGAGAGGGAAGATGCTTGCCCAGGGTCACACAGCAAGCAAGCAGCAGTACCGAGACCTGAAGACAGGTCTCTGGGCTGCTGAGCTGTCTTTCCCCGATGTTACAGGCCCCGACAAAGGGGCTGCAGGGAACGTGGGCGAGGGCCAAGCAGACCTCCTCCCTCCCCAGGCTCCCAAGCTCACCCCGATGCACACGCACCTCGGCTCGGGCCGCCTCCCTGTCCTGCTGGGCGGCGGGGGTGCAGGAACCCTCTTCCTCGGCCTCGCTCCCTTCCTCGCAGTTCACGGCTTCATCTTCACTCTCCTCTGAGGATGGCGACTCGGCCTCCACCACCTTGGATTTCAGGTAATCCATGTCCGACAGCTCCTTCCGTGTGGCTGCCTTGGGTTCGAGGCTGCTGTCTTCCTCTGGAAAAACGGAGAGGTTGGGAGCCGGTGACGGTTGTGAGCAAACGAGAGGGCTGGAGGCAGACAGCATGGGGGTGTGACCGGTGGGTGGCACATAAGGTGCCAAGCCTGAGGTGACCAGGGGCCCCGTGCCAAGCAGCCAGTCCCCAGTAGGTCCTTGAATAAATAGCGTCAAGTGGGGAGAAACTGATGGAGTTTTGACAGTTTCCATGCTACACGCTGAGAACTTCGGGGTTCCCTCACCAGCCTCGCCAACTGCCTACAGAGAGGACTCTCACTCCTCGATCAAAACACACCAGGGGCTCCCAGATGCTCTCAGGGTGAAACCCAAACTCCTCGTCGGGCCCGGTGAGCTCACTGGCTCCTCACCGGCTCCCACTGCTGCAGCCACCCTGAGCCATGTGGAACCCCCGTCCAAGTTCCTGTTTTTCCTTCCCTCTGTGCCTTTGCCATGCCGTTCCCTCTGCCTGGAACCCCTTCCCTCACCCCATCCCTTCTGAGTCGCACCAACTCCCAGTGAGTCCTTCGGATCCCAGCTTTGCAGAGACTTTACCAGCCATAAAACTCACGTTAAATTCATTCCCTCATCTTTTAACCAAAGTCGATTCCCACCCCACGACCACGGCACTCACCACGCTGAGCCACAGTCGCTCACAGGTCCATACGCCCCCCCATGACACTGTGACCCCCTTCTGAGGACAGAGATTCACCCCCTCAGTCCTGTGCTCAAGGGCCACCTCCTCGGAGGCCTTCCCCGGTGACTCTCCCATCCCCCTTTCCTACATTCCTCCCTTTCCTGCTTTCTCGCTGCAGCACCAGTATTCACATCATATACTAAACAGGAGACCAATGTCTTTATTGTTTCTCTCCCCAACCAGGGTGACAGCTCCACGGGGGCAGGATTCCGTCTTTTGCTCACTCCTATATCCCCAATGCCTGAAATAGCGCATGGCATACAGTTGGTGCTCAATCAATATCTGAGTGAGTAATCAACTGACTGAATAAGGAACCAGGATCGGTCAAAGCCGACGTACCCGCAGGCGGGATAATCACTGCTCCATGGGGCAGCGTCTGACTCGCAGTCTCCTGGGCCCGGCACAGAGGGGCCCCAGGTCACGTGTGCACAGGCCCGGGCGCTGCAGGGCGCGCACTCAGGTAGGGGCCACACCCTTACCTTCCGGGGCCTCTCCGGCTCCCTCCTCCTCACTCTCCTGCCCTGAGTCGGAGTCGAAGTTCAGGTAGTCTTCGGCCAAGTTGTTCTTCCCTTTCGAGGGCTCAACGTCCAGGGCATCATTCGCCCAGGTGGCCACCTGCGTCCGCTTCTGGTGAACTGACAGGAACTCCTGGAACTCGTTATCTTCCCTCAGCTGCAGGTGCCGGGCGGCAGAGAAGCAGGAAGGAGGGAGAACAGGCAGAGAAGGCTCAGGCAGGGCTCACCCTTGCTAACTCTTCAGAGGGTAAGCACATCTTCCGAGGCCATTTCCCCCAGTCTCTAGAGGACCTCTGGGGCCAGCTGGGTCAGTCCCAGGGAGGGCGGCGTGGACTCTTCATCAGACAGAAAGACCAAGGAGCCACAGCCATGGCAAGGCACTGACTGCCGGGCCCGCCCTCGCCGCCCGCCTTCCGCTTGTCACCAGGACAGACTCACCTTCTCCAGTTCACCTGCTACCTTTTTCTTCTTGTCATCCTAAAAACAGAAGGCACAGGTGGTGAGGGTCATGATGAAAGGAGATGGAAACGCACTGCCCTGGGAGGGCTGCTTTCGGGAACCACCCGAGAGGGATTCTCAGGTCCCTCCCCCTCCCCTGCCTTCCCGGGGTGACCACCCTGCTGACACCCGGATGCAGCCAGGAGTGCCCATCCATGCACCTTCTTAGTTTCTGGGGAGATGGAGTCTTTGTCTTTCGGAGGGGGCTTGGACTGGCTTGTTTTCTGGGCATGCTTGCTCCAGGCTCGGGGCTTTGTCGGGTCCCCAAACGACTTGCAGAACTCTACCTGCGACGGACAGAGAGGGAGATGATGACACCTGCCACTACGCCCGGCACAGGCAATTCAGCCACTGACTGGGCGAGTGGATGAATAATGGAGACCAGCGCTTCTCATCCTGGGACCAGCAGCATCACCATCACCGGTAAGCCCGTGAGACGTGCAAATTCTTGGATTCCCTCCCCCAGCGTACAGAATCAGAAACTCTGGGGAAACTGTTTCTGCAAACGCTGCAGGGGATTCACAAGCATGGGAGCTTGAGAACTGTGAGGAAGACCAAAGATGCCACGGTCTGGAAGGGGACAGGCTTTGGACTTGAGTGTGGAGAGAAAGAGCCAGTGGGTCGCTGTTGACAGGCAGGAGAGGGCGAGATTCACACCCACTCACCGTGATCCGGGACATGTCGATAAAACTCTTGTTGAAATGGTTCAGCGCTGTTTGGGCCTCCTCCTCGGACTTGAAGCCGATGAAGCCGAACCTGCGGAACTTGCCGCCTTTGGTGAACTTGAGGCTGCAGTCTGTCAGTGTGCCGAAGGCGGTGAACAGCTGCCGGAAACGCTCCTCCTTCATCTAGGGTGGAAGGGGGACGATGAGCGGGGGGAGCCGGGGAGCCCTCAGAGCCAAGGGGACAAAAAGGGCTGGAAACCCGAGGCCCTGGGATTCCCCGGAGGTGACCTTAGAAGGGGCGGTTGCAGAGCATGCGTTGCAGCTGGACCCGGTTCCAGCTCTGGCTCCAACACTTACTCGCTGTGTGACCTTGAGCAAGGCCCTTCCCCACTTCATTGATAAGGAAATCAAGACTCAGAATGACTGCACTGAAATCTTTCTATCCTGTGGGCTGCGAGGAGGCTGAGACCTATCGTACAAGCAGCCCAGCATCCTGGCTGCTGCATAGTAGACACGTAATAAATGCCTGTCACAGTGATGTGTGAACTAAGGAAATGGTAAACTACACAGTGCCTGCTAATTGTGGCAGAAAGGAGTACACAAGGTCTCTCAAGCTATCTTTATAGCCTGCTTTTAGGACTCCTCATAAGCGTGGCTCTAGGTCCCTATACTGAGCTCTCACTTTCATTTCTTGGCTTATTTACCCAGCGACTATCTGCTGACTCTCACTATGAAAAATAAGAAACCTACGTCATCTATTTCTCCCTTCTAGTCTCTGTCATTTATTGGCTTTTTGAGACTTTTTATTTTATATTAGAGTATAGCCGATTAACAATGTTGTGACAGTTTCAGGTGCACAGCACAGTGACTCAGCCATACATATGCATGTATCCATTCTCCCCCAAACTCCCCTCCCATCCAGGCTGCCACATAACACTAAGCAGAGCTCCCGGGGCTAAACGGTAGGTCCTTGTTGGTCATCTGTTTTAAATATAGCAGTGTGTACATGTCAACCCTAAACTCCCTAACTATCCCTTCCCTCCAGCCTGTTATTTATTGTTTTTAATTCTTCCATCATTTATTCTAAATAGTACACTTAAAAAATATCTATTATTGATCCATCCGTCAGCTTTCGATAGCGTCTCTTGATGCCTCACTCTGACGGATGAGGATTTTAGCATGGCTACCCTTCCTTCCCCTCTCCACTACCATCTCATTTTGCTTCTCAGTATGGCTGTGTCTCTTACCATTGCATGTCTTGTTTGATGAATGAAAGAGTTAATAACAGTAGTAATAGTAGCTAACGCTTTGAGAGCTTACTATGTAATTACATTAAGGGTTTTGAGATGAGGAACTTGGCAAGAGATGCAAGCTGTAAAGACGATTACTCCTGGAGAGAGATGGAGGATAGGATGGAACAAAAGACTGTGCTTCTCATTTTATACTGAATTTTAAAAATCGTATGATAGGTGCCCCCCCATCCGCCGGGGGGGGGAAGGTAAAGTTAAAAAACCACAACAATGAAACAGAAATGGTTTTATGTTCTCACTCTTTCTAAGGAGTACACAAGATCTCTCATACCATCCAAGCGGCACATTTTGTGTTCTGGGAATGAGTATACTGGCCACACCAGTCGTGTAGGGGCTCTCTATCCAAGAAAAGTCACAGTGAAATAGGCACGGATGATTCACTTGGGCACAATGCACTAACCGCCTGACACCACGCATTCAACTATTTCTTCGCTCTTTCATTCAGCATGTATTTACTGGATGCCTACCACGTGCCAAGTTCTGTGCGGACTCTAGGCGGAGACAAGTACGACTGGGGCACCCCTCCCCACTTACTGGATAAGTTGCTTAAAGCCCTGCACACTCACTCAATTTTCTTATACTATCTATTCCTACCTTTTCTAAAGGCGGGAGTGGGAACTGGAACGCAGGTCCTCAGTCTACTGCTCCCCACTTTCCTCCCAGACAGTGTGCCGAGTGGGAGAGGGAAACAGGCGCAGTGTCTGACCCAGTCACGAGTCAACCCAAAAAAGCGACTGACAAGAGGGCTGTGGGAGCAAGGCATTCGACACAGCGTGGGGGCTGGCATGTCCCGGGGAAGGAGGTGTCTGGCTGGGATCACATACATCGGGTCGGTTGTGAAACCCTGAGCAGGCACTGTCCCTCTCTCCCAAATGTCAACGGGGAATCTGCCGAGAAGCCCCTTTCGGGCTCTGAATCCTCCGGGAATCCTTCCCGAGATCGAAAGCCCCTCAGTTCTCCCCAGGCACCTCCCTCCCAACCTCCAGCTCCTAGCTGGTCCCAATTTCAGATTCTCAAGTCCAGGCTCTGCACTCACCCCATCTGGGAGGTTCTTCACGATCAGTCGCGACATGGCGCACGGTCCCACTGTTGTGATTCCAGCACGAATGGCCTGCGACTACCACCACCAAAATTCACGCTACGGCTCTGGGCGCCGCCATCTTCCGCAAGCCGGAACCAAGTCACGTGCTCCAGGCGTAGCCCGCCCCCGGAAGTAGGCGTGGCCAAAGAGATCAACCCAAGGAAGTTACACCCTCCAAGGGGCGGGCCTGAGCGCTTGCATTCTGCGCAGGCACAGGCTGTTTGGCGGCGCCTGGAGAGACCAACGTAGTGGCCAGGCCGCCAGGGGACGCTGGTCCCTAACATTGGCGGGGGATTGCCCGTAGGCAGAACAGCGTTTTAGCTCTGCTTAGGCTCGGAAATCGTTTTAGCCACTTCCTGTATTTAAACAGGATCCTGGCCCAAGATGGTTAAGATGCAATCAAAGGAATAATTTCAATGAGCCTAGGCTCTTGCATCTTCCCACACTAAAAGTGCAAAAATCATTAACTCGAGATGTCTGTTTCTGTGATTAGCAGTAATCTTTTTTTTTTTTTTTTTTTTTTTTTGCGGTACGCCTCTCACCGCCGCGGCCTCTCCGGGGCCTCTCCAGTTGTGGAGCACAGGCTCCTGACGCGCAGGCTCAGCGGCCACGGCTCACGGGCCCAGCCGCTCCGCGGCATGTGGGATCTTCCCGGACCGGGGCACGAACCCGCGTCCCCTGCATCGACAGGCGGACTCTCAACCACTGCGCCACCAGGGAAGCCCAAGCAGTAATCTTTTGATATTCAACTACATTTTTTTCCCCCCAGCGGAAAAAGTCATATATCCTGTCATCTCCTTTACCTCTTTGAAACAGTCGCTCAGAGCTATCTGAGAAGCTGTATCCTCCTGGGCTTAAGTCCTCAGTAAGTCTGCGGAATAAAACACAATTCTCCATTTTTAGATTGTGCATTTTTGTTTTCAGTCGACATAGGATTATGGGGTGTATTGGTTCCCTACCACCTACTCCAAGTTTCCAGAGACTTAGTGGCTTAAAACAACAGAAATGTGTTCTCTCACAGTTCTGGAGGCCAGAAATCCAAAATCAAAGTGTCAGCAGGGCTGAGCTGCGCCCGGAGTCTCTGCGGGAGGACCCTTCCTCCTAGCTTCTGGGGGCTCCAGGGGAGCCTTGGCTCTGTGGCTGCATCACGCCCACCTCTGCCTCTGTCTTCATGTGGTCTTCTCTCCTCCGGTGTCTGAATCAATGTATCTCTCCCTCTGTTCTCTCATTAGGACACCTGCTATTGGGTGTAGGGCCCATCTTAAATCCAGGATGGTCTCATCTCAAGATCCTTAACTTGATGTCTCCAAAGACCCTTTTCCAAGTAAGGTCATGTTCACAGGTTCCAGGGGAAGGATGTGGGCGTGTCTCTTCAACCTATTACTTGAGGATTTACTTGCTTGGTAATAGGTTACTCTGAAGGTCAGACTTCGCCCTGTCCACCTCTTACAGTAGACTGTCTATTCAAAGAAAACACACACACCCATGTAAAAATGTACCCTCAAGCCTAGAGTAGGTGACAAGGGGTCACTGTGTTTCCAAGTCATTTTTTATTCAACAGCTATTTATTGATATGTATGAAAGTGCTCTTTAATTAAATGACAATTAGGGGGTTGTTTTCTGCACACCGCAACCCCGGTCAGAACAGGCTGGAGCAAGCTTTACGAGGCAGTGCTGAGATCTTAGCCTTTTATGAGAGGGCAAGTGTGGGTTGCCCAGCCAGGCCTGGTTTCACGTACTTTTCTTTTATTATTTTCAGGAACTGCCTTTATTAAAATGTGCAACTAAACGTAGCCCTCCCTAAAGAAATTCACAAATCAGAAGGCCTTTCAAAGGTATTAAAAGAAAATGGAATGCTCTCGGCTAATCGCACGACCCAACTCTGGGCCAAGAAAATATGGTCCCCACATGTCGGGGAAAGGAAGAACCGTTCCTGGGCTGTATATCCCTGGGCTTTTAATAAACAGCTAGGTTGTAACATTATTATTAGCCTTCCTGCTTTCCTGCCTTCCCGTTTTGTCTCCGGCCTCCTTTTCTCTCCCACCAAATATTATCCAGGGGCACCTGGCCCCCACCAGGCTGGGCTCTCTGATTAGACATGGGGATTTAAAAAAAAAAAAAAAGCAGGTAAATCTAAAATCTGAACTAGCTCCAATCAATCACGGCTGCCTTCACAAATGTACTCAGGCAATGAGAAGTCTGTCTAGGCTCTGCAGTAATTAATGTCCCACCAGGGAAAGGCCAGCCGTGGGGAGAGATCTTGGAAGGGTTGGAGGATGGAGAGAAAGTTGGACCCTTGATTTCCTCCACCTGAGGCGTCTAATTATGAAAAAATGTCAGACAAACTCCAATAGGGTGGGAGGGGAGACATTCTACAAAAATCCCTGACCGGAACTCTTCAAAATTGTGGAGGTCTTCCAAAACCAGGGACGTCTGGGAAATTGACACAACCAGGAACAGCCTCAGGACGCAGGCTGACCCAGTGGAATGTGGGGTCCCAGGTGAGATTCTGGAAAAGAAAAAGGACATCAGGGGAAAGCTGAGGAAATCCAAACACAGCGCGGACTTCCATTAGTAATAACACATCAATATGGGTTCGTTCCTTGTGACAAACGTACCACGGCAATGTTCACAGTAGGAGAAACTGGCTGCAGGGTGCGTGGGAACTCGAGTATCCTCACAACTTTTCTGTACATTGAAAGCAATTCTAAAATAGTTTATTAACTATCTCTTTTAAAAGATATTTTGAAGATTAAAAGAGAAGGATGAAGGAGGTCAGTGTTTACAGAGGTGGAATAATTGCCAAGGCATATTATAAAAGGGCGAAAAGCACGGTGCACAGGGATATTCCCGTTGGTGTAGAAAAGAAAGGTGCGGGGGTCTCTCTGCACGCCTGCTCCTGTACGCGGGGCAGCAAACCGTGTCCTGGGCCGGATGTGGCCTGTTGCCGTTTTTTGTCATGGCCTCACAGCTAAGAAGGGTTTGCACATTTTTAAGTGGTTGAAAAAAATATCAAAAGAAGAATCACGTTGCATGACTCATGAAAATGATATGAAATTCTCATTTCCCTGTCCATCAATAAAATTTTATTGCAACCGAGTCACACATGTTCACTTACGTCTTGTCTGTGGCTGCTTTTGGAGACAGCAGAGGAGAGTCATTGTGACCAAGGCCATATGCCTGCAAAACCGAATCTATTGACTGCCTGTCTCTTTATAGAAAATGTTTGCTGATCCCGTGCTTGGCTATCTCTGGGGGAATAGACGAGAAATTGGTAACAGTGATTTTCTCTAGGAAGGCAAACAGGATGGCTGGCGGAAGGGGTGAGTGTTTGATCTATGTTTTAAAAAATCTAATTCATTTACCAAATGCAGAAGCTGGGCTCTTTGGGGCACATGGGTTGGGGGCTTGAGACATTTTAAGTAGAAAAGGTAATGCCCCAAAGCATTTTAGGCATCACTTATTTGACTGTTTAGAAAGGCTTTCCAAAGGTAGCGCTCTGGTCATGGTGGGTCGGCGTGCTATCAGGGAAGGCTTCCTGGAGGCGGTGAGCCTTGAAAGCTGGCAATTGACTTGTTTGGAGGGTTATGCGGAGAAGGGGCTTAAGGCAATGATGTGATTAAGTTGGGGAGGAAGAGTTGGGACTCTACATTTTGTTGGACGTGGTCCCTGATCCACGTGGCAACAGTGTTGTAAACTAGCTATTACCCACGTTTGTTTGTTGAGAGGAGTAAAGGGAAATGTAAATGTCACAGCTCAGAAGTCATACAGCCACGATTCCAATCCAGCTCTGATGGAGCGAGTGCTAGGATGACCTCCGTTGTTCCCTCCCTTTCTCCACATCCTCGGCGTGGGGCCTCAGAGTTCTTCCCATTGGGAGAGAGCCTGTTTCCTCTTCTTGCATCAGGACCCGCTGGGAGAGTGGTACTAAGCAACAGAACGAGGCAGAAGCAGCGGTACCACATCTGAGCCTTGAAGACGTGGGGCCCGTGTGCTGCCACGCTCTCTGGGAGCCCCACCCACCCAGAGAGACACATGGCCTCGTCACTCCACTGCCCCCGGTGACAGCTACCCGATTACCAAAGAGGATCTGGGTTGAAAAGACAGTTCATTTCTTGACTTCAGCCTCAAGGTCCTAGGAGGTCCATCTGCTGACCTCTGCTCCCCTTCCACTCAGCTCTGGCCATAGCAGCCACTTTCTGCTTCTCAGATGTGCAAACCTTGTTCTCACCTGCCATGGGTTGAATCGTGTCCCACCACCCCCAAAGTCCTTGGAACCTGTAAATGTGACCTTATTTGGAAATGGGGTCTTTGTAGATGTCATTAAGTGAAGGATCTGGAGATGAGGTCATTTGAGGTCATTTTAGATTTAGGGTGGGCCCTCATTCTAATGGCCAATGTCCTTACGAGGAGGCCACGTGGAAACACAGGGAGAGTTCTGCATGGTGACAGAGGCAGAACCTGGGTCATACAGCCACAAGATGAGAATTGCCAGCAACCAGCAGAGTAGAAGAGGCCAGGCATAGATTCTCCCTCAGAGCCTTCAGCGGGAGCATGGCCCCGCCCACACCTTGATTTCAGACTTGTAGTCTCCAGAACTGTGAGAGGATACATTTCTGTTGTTCTAAGCCACCCAGATTGTGGTGATGTGTTACAGCAGCCCTCGGAGACAGACACCTCACCCCAGGGCCTTTGCATATCCTGGGCTCCCCCTTCAACTCTTCAGCTGCCCAAGTCCAGCTCATCCCCAGGGCCTCAGCTTAGATGCCCCATCCTCAGAGAGGACACCACAATCTACGTTAGGGCCACGCTGATTTGGCCTCTGAAAGCACCCTCTACCTCCCTCAGCCATTTGTCATCCCATAGATATTCGCTTGTCCACATTTTTAATGCCTGTTGCCCCCAGACGGAAGCCTCGCTGGGCAGGGGCTGCATCTGCCTCTGCTCGCTCGGGTGGGTGATGTGAAGGGCCGCCCAGCTCCCCTTCCATGAATTCAGGATGGTTTGTAGGACTCCTCCTCCGCGGCAGGAGGCTGCCTCACCCCGTCCTGCGTGGCCCTGGTCCAGTGACTGAGTGATGTGTGTGGGGGGGAGCGGTTATAGAAGCCCAGCTTCCTTGTCCAACTAGGGGCAACCCTGAAGTCTCAGCCCATCTTCAGAATTCTCTGGAAGGTCAGCTGAAGCCTCCTGTGACACCGCAGCACAGCCTGACTTCCCCTTCTGCGCACTCCTGCTTCCTTCCCTTCCCAGGCGCTACCTGTTCCCAAGATCAGGGCTCTTGTTAATGTCCATCATGTCCCACCCCCACCCCGCCCATCCTTTTCCTGCTTTTCCTTATTGGGTAAGAGGCTTCGGGTCTTCGCGCTGCCCATTTAGAAAGCCTGTCTGCAGTTCTAGAGATTGACCAGCAGATGGCGCCAGAGGATCATGTATAAACACGTTCAGAGCAGCGGAAACAAGGGGAAAAATCCTTGTGAACCTGAATCCACAGAGCGGAAGGTTTCAAGGACGCTGTCCACTGGGCCCCCAGACATACGAGCCTAACCTGGTCACAATGGGTGGGGCTTATTCCTGATTTCACCCCGTTAGGGAGACAGAACCCTGCATCCTTGCCAGCAGAACCCTGCTCAACGGAGCGCCTGGCTAGAGTTTTCAGTAAATATTTCTGGATAAACAAGTGGATTTGAACCCAGAGGAAGTGCAAGAAAGCTGTCTAACTGCAGAAAGCAAGAGGGAGAGTTCTGTCTGGGATGGAAGGCAAGGACACTGCTGGTCAGGGTAGCAAGCAGGGAAAAGACCATGGAGGTCTTGAAGATAGTTTGAGGTAGGGACCATCTACAGGGTCATGGGCAGGGTTAGGAGATCCAAGGATCAAAGGCAACGGATATGCATGCGACAGGCTGAGAAAGGGCCCCCCCACGAGATAGCCACGTCCTAATCCCTGCAAACTGAGAATACTACCTTATGTGGCAAAAAGAAAAGAAAAGAAGGAAAGAAAAAGAACAGGAAAAAAAAGTGTCTTTGCAGATGTGATTATTTTGAGATTTCTGTGTGTACCTAGAAGAGGGAGGCAGACGGAGATCTGAGTCCCACAGAGAAGACGAGCGATGCGAGATGGGGAAGAGGGAGACTTCAAGGCGCAGCCTTGAAGGTGGGAGCGATGCAGCCACAAGCCAGAGAATGTTGGCAGACACGCGAGGCTGGAGGAGGGAAGGGATGGAGTCTCCCCAGAGCCTCCAGAGGCAGCTTGGCCGCACTGACACCTCGGTGTCTGCCCAGTGAACCGGATTTCCGGCCTCCAGAACTGAGAGAATAAGTGCGTACTGTTTTAAACCCTCAAGTTTGTGGTGATCTGTTAACAGCAGTCACAAGACACTAATACAGAGACCTTGCTACTCCAGGACTGAAGAGGTAGAGAGAGGGAGGGGGGCGACCGGGGGCTACTTAGAGAGGAGCTATGGGCACAGTGAGACTCAGCCACTGTCTCAGGACACGGTCCTAGCTGGGCGTGGGCGGGACCGAACTGCCTTTTCTCCCGCCTCCGATTGCCTGATGGTGCCTCCCATTGGCTGAGCCCAACAGGCGGGTGAAGGATGGATAAGGGTGGGGCCTGGGGGTCAATGGACCCTAACCAGCGCGCCAGCTCTGTGCTCGCAGCGAAGATCTCCCATTCCCAGGACAGCCCCATATTTTGATGGATTTTCCTTTCTTTCACAGGACAACATATACACCTCACAGTGCGACGCTTCTGGAACACTTTCTTGAAGTTATCTTTAATGATTAACTTATCATTTCTGATTTGGTAATAATAAAAAAAGAATATAATAATCAGTATCGGTGATGGTGTTGGGAAATGGACATTCTGTAATATTCTGAAAAAAGGTGTGCGAAATTGTTACATGTTGGGGGGGATCATGATTTGAAAACCACATAGGAGACTTTTTCACAACAGTTGCATTTCTTGGAGCTTATTTTAGGAAGTTTTTTTTTTGCGGTGTGTGGGCCTCTCACTGTTGTGGCCTCTCCCGTCGCGGAGCACAGGCTCCGGACGTGCAGGCTCAGCGGCCATGGCTCACGGGCCCAGCCGCTCCACCGCATGTGAGATCTTCCCGGACCGGGGCACGAACCCGTGTCCGCTGCCTCGGCAGGCGAACTCTCAACCACTGCGCCACCAGGGGAGCCCAGAGCCTGTGCTTTTAATTACAATATTGTACTGCCTTTCTCACAAGCAGAGGCAAAGTATTTGCCCATTCAAATACTTGTTAAGTTCCTAGCTCATCCCAAGTGCTTTCCATGTGCGATCTTACTTATTGCTGTGTGAACTACTGGCTTCAAGAACTATTCTTATGCCCATTTTACACATGAAGAAAGTCATGCCCAGAGAGGTAGAGTGACTTTCCCACAGCCATGCAGCTGGAAAGTGGTAGAATGTGAACCAGAGACCCTCTGACTTTGGAGCTCGGGCTTTTGCTTTTGATTCTGTCTACAAGGACAGCACACTGGGGCAGGGCTTGGGAAATTAAGTGCCAAGCCCAGAGGGCATGAGAGAGGCAAGTCCAGCCTGCCTCCTTTCCAGACTCTGTCTGCCCCTGGGACCCAGCCTCACTCACACAGCTGCCAGGGATCAAAGTCCTCTCCGAGATGTATTTGCTGCGAGTTCTAAACAAACGGGTGTTAGCATGTAGCTAAGAGAAACACTGGGAGGACACAGTGTATGAAAGCCGACTGGCCTTTCAAGTCCTGTTGATTGATCAGCTCCCTCTTGGGTCTCATGCTCTCAGGGGCCAGGATGGAGGGGTGGGCAGGCTCCCGCTCTGGAGCATCGAGGCAGAGCAGTGGGCTACCAAGCCGGTACCGCCACACTTCCTCTAGCCTCTAGAAAACTCCCCTTTCAGTCGACAAGCCCATGAAACCAACACTCACAAAATAATAATGAAAAGCTACCATTTACTGATGGATTACGCTCATCACGCTAAGCACTTTGAATGCATTGAAGCCAAATCACAAGGCAGGTATCTTTATTGGCCCATTTTACAGACGAGGCTAAGAGCACAGAGCTATTAACCAGTGAGCCTGGATGCCACTTAGCACTCAGCAAATATTGATTGAGCACGATTGTGGGACACAGTTCCTGTCCTCCCGTTGTTCACATTCCTCAGGGGGCGACAGAAAGAAGAAGAGACCCTGTGATCCAGCGTGATGAGTATTAAGACAGGGCTAGGCAGAGAGGACGCTCAGTATGGGTAGACCAGTTGTTTATACTAGAAATCCTCCCTTCTGATTGAGTCAAAGTCAGTTGACGGATTTTTATCCCAGGCTTACTGGTTAGATTTTTTTTTAATTTTAATTTTTTATGAAGTATTGTTGATTTAAAATGTTTCAGGTGTACAGCAAAGTGATTCCGTTATACATATATATATATATCTATTCTTTTTCAGACTCTTTTCCATTACAGATTAGCACAAGATATGGACTATAGTTCCCTGTGCTACACAGTAGGTCCTAGTTGTTTATCTGTTTTATAGTGTATATCTGTTAATCCCAAATTCCAAATTTATCTCTCCCGTCCCCTTTCCCCTTCGGTAACCATAGGTTTGTTTTCTGTGTTCGTGAGTCTATTTCAGTTTGGTAAAGAAGTTCATTTGTATCATTTTTTTAGATTACACATATAAGTAATATGATATCTGTCTTTATCTGACTTACTTCACTTCATATGATAATCTCTAGGTCCATCCGTGTTGCTGCAAATGGCATTATTTCATTCTTTTTTATGGCTGAGTAGTATCCCATTGTGTGTGTGTGTGTGTGTGTGTGTGTGTGTGTGTGTGTATCATATCTTCTTTATCCATTCATCTGTTGATGGACATTTAGGTTGCTTCCATGTCTTGGCTATTGTAAATAGTGCTGCTATGAACATTGGGGTGCATGCAGAGTTTTCTCCAGATATATGCCCAGGAGTGGAGCTGCAGGATCATATGGTAGTTCTATTTTTAGTTTTTTTTTTTTTTTAATTTATTTATTTTTGGCTGTGTTGGGTCTTTGTTGCTGTGAGCGGGCTTTCTCTAGTTGTGGTGAGGGGGGGCTACTCTTCGTTGCGGTGCACGGGCTTCTCATTGTAGTGGCTTCTCTTGTTGCGGAGCATGGGCTCTAGGTGCACAGGCTTCAGTAGCTGTGGCTCGTGGGCTCTAGAGCACAGCCTCAGTAGTTGTGGCGCATGGGCTTAGTTGCTCCACAGCATGTGGGATCTTCCCGGACCAGGGCTCAAACCCGTGTTGCCTGCATTGGCAGGCGGATTCTTAACCACTGCGCCACCAGGGAAGCCCTATTTTTAGTTTTTTGAGGAACCTCCATACTGTTTTCCATAGTGGTTGGACCAATTTACATTCCTACCAACAGTGGAGGAGGGTTCCCTCTTCTCCATACTCTCTCCAGCATTTGTTATTTGTAGACTGGTGATGGCCATTCTGACCAGTTGGTTAGATATTTCGAATATCACCCATTCTTGGTGGTTTCTATGAATGGTTGGAGGGCACAGAGGAAGCCCTTACCTCTCCAAGCTGCTCAGTGAAGATAAACCTCGAGGGAGGGTGAACAACCCGTGTGTACAGAGCAGAGGTGTGGATGAAGGAGGCATTCGAGGGCCTGAGATGCTTGGTGTGCTTGAAAGATCACACTGGACACATAGATGCAGGTCCAGAGTGGACCTTGACCTTGCTAGGGCGTTTGGACATTCACCAAAGAGCTCTGGGTTACCCCATCAAAATTTGAGGCAGGGGAGGAATTTCAACCCCCTTGACCGTGCACAGTTCCCAGGACCATGTGAAGTCAGATCCTTGCGCCAGGACGCGGTTCTCGGGTTCCAAACTATACAGCAGTGACTTCTCTACCGCTACTCTTGCGTCTTAGGAAATATTTGGGGACTGTAGGCAGATACAGCACCTCGTGAGGAATCACAATTAGGGTGTGTGCTTCAGCTCGCCCTTCTAGTGCCAAGGCTCAGGATTCATGTGATGTTTGGACCTTGATCAGGGGAAAGAAAAACGAAGCGGCTGGGTTTTCCTAAACATATTTGAATGGAAAAACGTGCGTCCTGGAGAATCTATGAGATAATTCCCTTAAAGGGCTCTGCACACAGCCTGGCATACAGTCAGCGCTCAATAAAGCGAGCCATGATTCTCATCAACATTGGGTAGTTCTCAGCCGTCTGCCCAGTGAGGTCACCATCCATCCCCCCATCAGGGCTGGCGTCGGGGCTGAGACCTTCGTTTAAAGCTTGTAGCATCAATAGAACAGGATTCAAATCATGTACTTTTTATTCCCCATAGAATGATTTCTCTCTGCTTACATGAAACTTGCATTTTATTTCTTTAGGTACCTGGAAGACGAGGCATCCTGGTGGCTCTGAGGCCAGGCTTAGAGGACAGTGTGGAACTCTGATCGGGGCTGGGGTGACTGCAATATAGTGCAGGCATTAAGAGCACAGGTTCTGTGCTTATATACTGATATTTCAAATCCCGACTCTACCACTGCCTATAGTATGTGCTGGTAAGTGTTCCATAATGGTTCTCTGGAAAAAACAAAATCCTGACAGGTAGCATTTGTCAGTTACCATGGTGTAACTTCTGTTGTGGCTGATTTCTACCCATGTCACTGAATGTGGAGTTGGGAAGAGATACACAGTAACGCCCCACTGTATAAAATTTCTACCAGCCAGAAGTAACCACAAGAACAAAGATAACGGCAAAACGTCGTAAGACAATTAGGAAGGGATGAGTTTGGAGTAATTGCCTCTGTTTGTAACATAGTTTATTTAATTGTAACTTTCTATAATTTAATTTTGAATGATGGCCGTGTTTAACAACTCACCAAAGTTCCTGAAAATTGAACAATCAGCTCTCAAGAGTGGGTGTGGCCAGCTCCAGCGCACCCCTGTCACTGGCCCTTCTGTGCGTTAGTTTCTGCAGCCGGTAAAACCAGGATGATACCACTGATGACAGTAGTTGTGAGGGTTAGAGAAAATGTATGCACAGGGCGAGGCACAGAACAGACACTCAGAAACGGGAGCTGTCATTATCTGAGGTTCAATTAGAGTTTGTGGCCTTGGGGTTTCTGAGGATGGGAACACAGCTTTTCCAGCACACCATACGTTTCCATTTCTCCCATGGGAAACAGAAACTGGAGTAAGGCAGGGAGATGGGTTTGCTACTGCCAGTCAGATGACGGGTGCTGGGGGCTCCCTGTGTACTTCAGCTCAATTTTTCCACCCTTATATCTTGTCTATCTATCTATGTATCTATATATGTCTATCTGTACATATATCTATCTATGTATCTATCATCTATCTACCTGATGATGATAGTTATATCATCTTCTAGAAAATTGGTATCCAAGTATCTACACCATTTTATATTTTGCCTAAATTTCAAAATTCTTATTACAAAAATGGCATATACTAAGTGCAAAGTAGAGATAAGCCAGTTCTGGAATCCAGCAAACATTTACTAAACTTAGGTACTATTATTGGAGAACATGGCCATACATTTTGTTGCCTTGATGAAAGAAGATGAAAAGTAAATGTTTTCTCTCAGCCCAGATACGAGTACTGTAGGTTTTCTGGTGTACACGCCTCTACTCTGTTCCCATAACTGTATTAAAAACAAACACACACACACACAAAAATACCCAAAACCAAAACTCCCACGATTATCTTGTATATGCTGTTTCATGCTCTGCTTTTTATTTAATTAATTGTAAACATAAAATTCAGCTCTTGACGACCTGCAAGAAAAGATGGAGTCAATGGGGCGAATCATGTTAACTGCAGGGAATTATTGTCATTATAAAAGCTACTGGCAACCTCTACATTAATCTCTGAGATTTTGCCTCTGATCTCCTTTTGAGGTTTGGGCCCCTGAAGCTTCTGCGTTTTCAAAGTTAAGCTCATTGCATATCTGCCCCGGCATCAGCTTCTCTGCGCAGCGCCGGTGGACCCCGGTCCTTCTGAGACCTGCACTGACAGGACCAGCACCCCGGCCGGGGGGCGGGGGGCCGGAGTCCCCCATCGCCCCGCCGAGCCCCGCCCCCAGGGCTGCCCTGCTCCATCGGTCACGTGTGCGTCCCTCCCACCCTCCCGCCTCTACCCTACGTGCGTCTATAATCTTGTGCTCTGGGGAGGGTCCGGGCAGCAGCTGCCTTTGATCAGCCCAACATCTGGGAGACTCGGCACTTCAAGAACGCTGACTGGTGATCAAAGATGGGAACGCTGTGACAGCGGAGACTTGGCAAGGACCCAGCCCGGCTAAATGCACTGTTGGGGGAGGGGAAGGAAGGACAGCGGGAGTTGGGGGCCGGGAGCGAGGAGTAACCCACCCAACCGCAGGGGATTGGCGGCGGCGCGCGGGGGGGGGGGGCAGTTAGGAGCATGGGCTTTGCTTCTTGACCTTGACTCGCGGTGCCTCAGTTTCCTCCTCTGCAAAATGGGGATAATAACGTGAGGACAAAATGAGTTCAAAAAAGAAAGAGTACTTAGAACAGAAGCCTGGATCCCAGTTTGGGCTCATAAATGCCAGCTGTTGTGGCCGTGCTATTAGGGCTCTTCTTATTCCTAGAGCCGTGTCTGGGAGGGAACGATAGAGTCTGCGTAGTCCCCAAAGCTGTAGTGCCTACTCATTTGTAATGATCTATTTTGAGCCTCAGTTTCCCCATCAGTAAAATGGAGAACCACACAAGATGGTGGAATTCAGTAAGGATTACCGCTTTCCATTTGACTCATGGAGAAACCGAGGTCTCGAGATGGGAAGTCATGCAACCAGGAACCGGCTCAGTGTTTCACCACCCGGGAGCTGGCCCTAACTGGAGGGTTGGGCTGCTGCTTGGTGGGCCCAATGCTGAGTCACTGGTTTTTTTGCTCAAGCCAAGAATTCTCCCATTATCTCCTACAGGCTGGGTTCAATAACATTACTACCAACAGCAGCAGGTTATTATTTTATTTTATTTTAGGCTTTTGATTTCTTATTAAAGTATAACATACACACAGGGGAATGCACATATCACCACACTGAATTGTCCCAAACCAAACACACCCATGGAACCAATGGCCAAATGGAGAAGCAGAATGTTCCCAGCTGCCCCTGCCCCCTTCCCCAACTCCCAAAACTCTCTCGTGAGCCCTTCCGGTCACTACCCTCTCCATGGAAACTTCTCAAGTTGTTTTTATGTATTGCATGCTCACCAGGAACTAGGAGGGACAGGAAGTGGCCTGGCAGGCACTGGCCTCATCTAAACCTTGCAACAACACTCTGAGGCCAGCCCTGTTAAAGATCCCTATTTTACAGATGAGAAGACAGAGGCACAAAGAGTCTAACAAAATCGCTCAAGGTCACACACCGGTCAGTGAGGCTTCAAAGCTTTAAGCCGTGGCTGCAGGACTGTGAGCTCTTGCTGTTATAGGGATGATGCCTCTTGGAAGTGGGTCAGTAGGGAGAGCGTTTTTAATTTTTGGAGGAGAGGGGGTGTTAGGGAAGAAGCAAGCTTACATACAATAGTTGTGGGATGCATCAGGGCTTTTAGGAAATAGAGCTGTTCCGTGGCCCTGTGGGCTTTTAGGGTTGCTCCTGAGTTCCCAGTAAGCCGTGGCCAGTGGCCTGCTCTGAGGGACTGGATGCAGCCCCTGGACCTCTCTCCTCTCACCAATTTTTTCCTCCAAGAGCTCCATCAGTTCATAGAGGGGACATGCAGATGCACCAGGGAGAAGCCCACTCCCCTTTCCCTGTGGTTTTAGCCTACAGAATACCTTAGCCTGGGTCTGAAAGCAGAGCTTGAGGCAAGGGTTCGTGTGCAGGCATTTGACTTGGGACTTGATCCCAAGGAGCAGGAATGAGGGACAGGGAAGGAAGGAGAGCCAGTGTGGGCATGTGTTACTGATTTGGCCATGGCTACAGGCAACTGGTGTGGCTTCTGCAGGACCTAGGAAATGCATGAAATGCATCTCAGAATGCATGAAATGCATCTCAGAAGCATCCGCCCGTGGCATAAAGAAGGGAAGCATTTCTCCATTGGCTCCTATCCCCCATGGGTCAAAGTGACCTCATGACTGTTAACTGCCACCCACTTCTAGGTTGCACATTGGTGAACTGGTCCCCACATCAGTGGCAGGGGCAAGAGGGGGGATTGAGTAGACATAAGAGGTGCACAGAAGGTCTGGAACCCTGGATGCCACTCTTCTCAGAGTCCATGGGCTGGGGCTGGCTCATGCCCTCCATAGCCACCTGGTCAACCCCACCCGTATCAGTCCTTCCTCTTCCCATCCTCTACCCTAGTGAACATACCCCCTCCATACCGCCTCTGACAGCACAAGACGGCACCTGCCTGACCTTAGGACATCCTTAAATTGTGTATCCCAAATATTCTCATGTTGAAGTTCTAACCCCTAGTGCCTCAGAATGTGACCTTATTTGGAAACAGGGTCATTGCAGATATAATTCGTTAAGATGAGGTCATGCTGGGGTAGCGTGGGCCCCCAATCCAACCTGACTGTTTTCCTTCTACAGAGGGTAACTTTGGACACAGACATGCATGCAGGGTGAACACCACACGAAGATGAAGGTAGCGATCCAGCTGAAACATGTACAAGCCAGGGAATGTTGAAGATTGCCAATCAACCCACCAGGAGCTAGGGGAGAGGCAAAGAACAAACGGATCCTCCCTCAGAGCCTCAGAAGGGACCACCCTTGCCGACAGCTTGATCTTGGACTTCCAGCCTCCAGAACCGTGAGAATAAATTTCTATCATGTCAGCCACCCCGTTTGTGGTACTTGGTTACAGCAGCCTTAGCAAACTAGTAAACATCCTAAAATAGAAAAATTGAGCACTGCCAAGGACAGGAGCTTCTCTTCAGGTGTGTTTTGGGTCATGGGCCAGCCGCATCATTAAATAAAACAGCAGACCCTCTCTACAAAGATCTCACGTGCATGTAGGATTTTGGAAACACCCTTGGGCAGTCCTCAAATATCCTCAAACCCATCCATGTCTTAAAAGACATTCTGGAGACATGTAACTGCTCAGAGCAGTTTCAGGCAGACATGAGGAAGCATCTCTGAGCTGATTAAGTCAAGTGGATTTGATATACAGATGTTCTTTGTATGAACAACCTTTGTTGAAACATAAATCATGAGAAGGGAGAGAAGCCCAAAACCTTTCGTGATGGAAGGAGTGTGAACGGCAAGAACTGTGGGTAAGGGGTTGGCACAAATAATGCCCCTTGAGTCATGTCACAGCTTCCGGCTCCCAGGAGGGGCCCACCAATGCTGGTCCCTTTCTGCTGGCCCCCAGGAAAGGGAGACATATAAGCAGGATCTGGAACTTGCAGACCAGAAAAAGTTACATGGAGCTGTTCATTTTAACCAGATTACCCAGCTTTTCAGCAGATATGCACCATCACTGCTCCATCCAGATTCCCTCCCCCCGCACCCCCACTCTTTTATTTTTTGGCATATCTGTGCGATCATCCTCTAGCTTCCGTGACCTTTCGCTCCTGGCATCTGCACCTGGAACTGTCTTTGGAGGTCTGCTCCCAGGCTACCGGCTGCCCTGCCTGCAAACCCAGAAGGCTGAGGTGCCAGGAGATAGACTACACCCCGGGCACCACCCTTAGCTGATGACAGACTGGTCCAGGAGCATGAAAGCTCGGCTTCTTTGCCTCGATGAGTTGAGAGGAGCTCTGAGGTATAATTTACGCTCCCAAGCTCCCCACAGGATCAGGCTAATCTGAGGCTTCGTGGAAAGCTCACCCCGGCTTGGCTTCTTCCCTGTCCCCCTTCTGCTTCCCCCATCATCTATTGCTTCCTCCTGGAGCATTTCCTTAACAAATCACGTGCAGAAGACTCCTAGTGTCCGTTCCTGCTTCTGCGAGTCTGACATAAGTGGGATGCTTTAGTCCGTTCAGAGGATCCCAAATATCTTCTCAAATATCCTGGACTGTCTCCTGTGGGCCTGACCCAGATTGTGTTTAAGTGATAAGAGGAGAAAGAATAGCAGGAGATATTATTATGAGAAAACTTTTAGTATTAGGGAAAACGTCCTTCCATTCTAAGGTGATCAAAGCAAGAGTTCTGGCAATAAGCCAGAGTTTCTCCATCTTGGCACTATTACCATTTGGGCTTGGGTGATCCTTTGTGGCAGGGGCTGTCCCGGGCATTGGAGGATATTGACCAGTTGTGACTACCAAACATTGGCAGATGCCCTCCAGCTGAGAACCACTGCATTAAACCAAGACCTGAGCGCCGAGTAAGACTTAGGTCAATGGAAGCAGCGTCCTACGCAGAGGAAACAGCCTGTGCGAAGTCCCTGAGGTGGGAAGAACTAGGATCATTGGAAGAAGAGAAGGGAGGTTAGTGTGGCTAAAAGCAGTGAGTGAGCGGGGAGATGGTCCAAGAGGAAGCTGGGAAGGGGGTCGGGGGCCAGATCGCGCAGGGGCTTGAGCGGCAAAGACTTCAGATTTTAACTTAAAAGCAATGGAAAGCCGCAGAAGTGTTTCCCCCCTAATTCGACATGTAATTATTGAATGTCCACTCCATGCCAGATACCATGTAAGTGAAAGTCAGAGGAGGGCTTTCAGAGGAAGAATCACAATGAGTGGTGAGGTCACCTCCGTATATGAAATGGTCATTCCCAGCTCCAGACTCAGGAACGTCATACTGATGTTTTGAAATCAGCCACAGAAATCAGTAAATATTGCAAATCAGGACTTCCCCCACCTTGTGCCCCATGGGATCATGTTATCTGCAACCAGAAACAGTTTTACATCTTCCTTTCTAATCTGGTTGCCTTTTCTTTTCTTTTCTTTTCTTTTCTTTTCTTTTTCCCTCCCTCCCTCCCTCCCTCCCTCCCTTCCTTCCTTCTTTCTTTTTTGCCTATTTCCCTGGCTGCAACCTCCAGTACAGTGTTGAATAAACACAGCAGGAGTGACCATCCTTGTCTTTCTCCTGATCTTAGGGAGAGTGGGGAATGCTTTTAATTAGTCGTTCATCGTTAAGCCTGTTGCTTGCTGAGGATTTCTTGTAATCAGGTTGAGGAAGTTTGCTTTTTTCTTTTTCCTCACAAAAGTGTTCGATTCCGGAAGGATCTGCAGAGGAGTTGCCTTGAGCTGACCTTTACTTTGAAAAGCCTCCACTGGCCGTTTAGAGGAGAGTGGCCTGCAGGAGGCCGGAGTGGAGGCAGGGAGGCCAGGGAGCGGGCCGTGAGGGGTGCTGGTGGCCTCAGTGCTGCTGGTGGCCATAGAAAGAAGGGTAGAGCTTCAAAAGCTTCAAGAGATGCGGGAAAGGTGACACCGAAGGGAGTGCACCCGGCCGTATGCATTGCCCTAGGGCAGGATTTCTAGAAGCAGAGTCTGAGGTAGGGATTCAGGAGAACTTGGTTGATTGCTGGAGACCGCTGGGTCAGGGAGAGGGAGTGAGGCAAGCAGGAAGGGACAGGGATGGGAGCCCAGTCAGGGTGTGGCCTCAGGTGAAGCCTGGCCTCGACCTCACCCTCGGGAGACTCTGGAGCATAACTTGCATTACAGAGTTGCCCCCCAGGTCAGTCAATTATCAGCTGCTCCCAGTAGGTGGGGCACAGCCTCCCAGGGGTGTCCATCTCTGGGCAAAGTGGCTTGATTCAGTCCAGGTCAATTTCCCAGGGAAGGTTGCATGGTTGTGAGCCTCCTGAAGCACTGGGAGAAGCTCAGGGGCGGGTGCATCAGGGATAAAGGGGATGTGGGCGGGGCTTCAGCTCCATCTATCATGTTTATGGAATGTCCATAGGGCTCCATGTGGTGCCTAACAGGTCCAACGGGGTGTGGGACCTGCAAGTGAACCGCCAAAATCCTTGAAAAGATCAGGGGTGGCCTTGGAGTGTGTGTGTTTGGGTTGCCTAACCAACCCGAGTGCTTTTCCCAAGACTGAGGGGTTTCCCAGGATGTAGGACTTTCAGTGCTAACCAGGAGAGTCCCAGGCAGTAGTCACCCTGTTAGTGAAAAGTGACAAGGCACCTAATACATAGGATTATAATAAAATATCCTTTACCTACAGACTGCATGCAGGTGGCATGCCTTTACAAAGTCTATTTCTAGTATTTATGTGGTGATAAACCGACCAGCGGGAAGCATTTTCTAGACATGACCTAAATTTCCTCCTAAAGGCATCAGAAGATGGTAGTTTGGTGGTGGTTAATTCAAGCCCCTGTTTTGAAGGTGGGGAGATATTTACGACGTCCTAGGGTCTCCAGTGCCCAAGTCACATGGCCCATGAGTGAAAGACCCCTCCTCCTGCATCTGCTCTCTAACTGCAGTCTGGAAGTTAGAGGGATCCTGGAATTCAGATTTCCCACATATCCCTTTTTTTTTTTTTACCCCAGAATCTCTCTCTCTCTCTCTCTCTCTCTCTCTCTCTCTCTCTCTAAAAAGAGAGACTGACCGACTTAGATCCTGAAGGTTTCAAATTTCTGCTCCACCAGTGGCTCCAGCCTTGAGTCAGCTCCTTCTACATAGACAGGAGATGCAAATGCCCGTCTTGTGAACTATCTCCCAGACCCTCTTCCCTGCTTTGCCAAGATACACAGTCACCACCTCTCCTCCCGAGCCTGGTGCCCAGCTGTCTCGGAGAGAATGAGCCACTTGTGAGTCCTACAGGGCAGCCCTGCCTGGAGTGGTCCATTGGCACATCCAAGAGCATGACCTCCTCTGCCCTGGGCTCAGCTAGCTCCGGCCAAAGCTGGCCTGACTCTCCCAGGCTCCTGGGTGGCTCCCGCCCAGGAGAGGCCACACTACCTCCCACTCTGGTCAGAGTTCTGAGTTTTCTTGGAAGCACATGATGACAATTTTCAAAAACCTTATTTGACTTTTTTTTCCAAAAAGAGCCTACTAAAACACTCTCACAGCCAAAGGAAATGCATCTCGGTTGGGGACTGCCCATGTTTGGGCAAGCTGATGAGAGATTTTTTTCTCCCTTTTTTTTTTTCCAATTGAAGTGTAGTTGATTTACAATGTTGTGTCAATCTCTGCTGTACAGAAAAGTGACTCTGTTTTACACATATATACATTCTTTTTAAAAAATATTATTTTCCGTTATGGTTTATCCCAGGAGATTAGATATAGTTCCCTGTGCTATACAGTAAGACCTTGCTGTTTATCCATTCTAAATGTTATAGTCCCCTCTGCCTAGTGTTTTGAGAAAGTTGACAGCAACTTGGTTTTCCGTTCTCAACTTTTAGGGAAGTTTTTATTTCTCCTTTCTTTCTTTCATTAAAGTATAGTTGATTTACAATGTTGTGTTAGTTTCGGGTTTACAGCAAAGTGATTCAGTTTTACATACATATATATATAAATCTATTTGTTTTCAGATTCTTTTCTGTTATGGATTATTACAAGATAATTGAATATAGTTCCCTGTGCTATACAGTAGGTCCTTGTTGGTTATCTACTTTATATATAGTAGTATCTGTTTATCCCAAACTCCTAATTTATCCCTCCCCTTCCCCTTCCCCTTTGGTAACCATAAGTCTGTCTTCTATGTCTTTGAGTCTGTTTCTGTTTTGTAAATGAGTTCACTTGTATCATTTTTTTTAAGATTCCACATATAAGCGATATCATATGATATTTGTCTTTCTCCGTCACTTTAGTGACCTCCAGGTCTGTAGATCCTGGGAATATCCCAGTTTATCCCCTCTCCTCCGTAAGACTCTGTCGGCTCATGGTCCCTCCCTTTTGAATGGAATTTGCGTAGGAACCTGTCACAGCAAATGTAGCATGTTGAGGATGGGTGAGGCGTGAAGGCTGAGAGCCTACACCTGAGTCTGTGATGTCCAGAACTGCAGGTGATTTGCCTGTGTGAGATGAGACAGGAGCAGGGGAGGCTGCCTTCTGCTGCAGAGGAAAGTGGTGAAATGGAGCAGCTCCGAATGCCACCTGGGAAACCATCCTCTCCTAATATTAGCTGCCGTGGCTGAGGCAACCTGGCCAAGTGCATCACACACATAAAAGTGACCTCAGCCCCCGGTCAGGACAGATCAAAAACTCAAATTCCTGGGCTAGGAGGTGTCTTGGGCTGGATGCCCCCAGAAGCAGACCCTGAGGCAAGGAATCAAGTGCAAGTATGTTTGGGAGGTGATGCCAGGAAGCTCTAGGCAGAGGGGAAGGCACTGAGATGCAACTGGTCAGAGATGGAATCGGGCCTGAGAACCCAGAATCCCTGTCTTTCACTCTCCTTTCCCAGCGGGAAAAGCGTCCGTTTGGTGACTGGGCAGCCTGTGCTTAAAAACAGAACTAAGTTGTCTGAAATGCAGCATTGTTTGAATACGTGTATGACATTGTTAGTTTGCTGCAGCTGCCATAACAAAGTCCTTAAACAGAGATGAATTTTCTCACAGTTCTGGAAGTCTAAGCTCAAGGTCTCGACAGGTTGGATTCTTCTGAGGCCTCTCTCCTTGGCTTGCAGACGGCCGTCTTCTCTTTGTGTCTTCATATCAGCTGCCCTCTGTGTATGTCTGTCTAAATTTCCTTTTCTTATGAGGACACCAGTCATGTTGGATTAGAGCCCACCCTAATGACCTCCTTTTACTTAATTACCTCTTTAAAGGCCCTGTCTCCAAATGCCAGAGCATTCTGAGGTCCTGGGGGTTGGGAGCTTAACATATAAATTTCTAGGGGACACAATTCTACCCATAACAGATGTTGACACTAGCAATTGGAATGCAAACCGTAGGAACCCTTTTACCCAATATTAGGATGGTTGAGTTTCCAGTTCATCCCTGGGGGTGTATTTATCCTCTACAATGCAGCCATTTACTGTATTCCATTAAGACACTTGACCTACTGTATAGCACAGGGAACTCTTCTCAATACTCTGTAATGACCTATACGGGAAAAGAATTGAAAAAAGAGTGGATATATGTATAACTGATTCACTTTGCTGTACAGCAAAAAGTAACACAACATTGTAAATCAACTATACTCCAATAAAAAATTTTTAAAAACGAGACTTCTGGCCTGTGACATCCAGCATATGCCATGCCGAGGCCATCATCCTGTGAATAGTTACTGAATCCCTGTGAATTAGGGGTTTAGGTGAAGGAGGAGGAACAAATGCCAGGTGGCTTCCACGAGCATCGTCTGCAGGGACTGAGATTGCCATAAATCCATAGCTCTCAGACTCAGGTGCACATAAGCGTCATGGGAGGAGCTCTGAATAATCCCGGTGCCCAGGCTCCACCCCTGACCAATTACATCAGATTCCCTGCAGGTGGGACCCGGGCATCAGAATTTTTCAGATTCCCAGGTGATTCCAGTGTACTGCCAAAGCTTGAGAAACACCTTTTTTAGGCTAATGTGTCCCCCAATAATACTTTGTGGTTCAAAGTCAAAGATTTGAGAAGGCTCCCGTCATAAAGAGACTCTGTGATGATTCATATATAATGCAAATGACTCTTCCTTAAGGGATTTTGGGGGTTTTATTCCCAGGGTGGGGAGGGATTCTTTGCCCTCTACTCAGGCACCAGCAGTAATGTGGTTTACATGTAAGTTGGTCCCATTGCCCCCTCCCTCTGCTTCTCTATATGATCTCTCTGTTGCCCCTACTCTCCACCTCTCCACACCGTCTTGCCATCCTTCTCCATTCTGTTCTGCGTCCTGCAAGGCTGACCTATATGAACCATATAGGTTCAAGGGGTCCCCCTACACTTGGCTTCTGGCTGATTCTGGCCATAATGGAGCCTTGCCAGGAGAAAAGAAAAGGGAGAATGAAATCGGGGTATTGACTTGTGTGGCTCCCTCCCTGGGAGGTTGTCTTGGGATGACTGAAGTTTCCTCCTTCATGAAAGCCATGAAAATAATGTGATATGTTTTTAACCGTATGCTCTTCAGCCAAAGTCTTGAAGCTTATTTGTGTGTTTAACCAGAGATGAACAGGTGATCAAGAGGTGTTCGTGGCACACCAGCACCAAGCTGAGACTCTCCCGTCCAGGTAATCCAAAAGATGGAATGGGAATAAACGAATGAGTTAGTGAACGTGGAATCGACTTTCCCAGTGTTATTTGATGCTGTGCCCATGCAATAGATCCCTTCCTGAATCCCCCGTGGGAGACGATGCACATATAGTTTAAAATGTACCTGGGTTTTGGTTTAATCAGGTCTCATAAGACACGCAGACACAGCCATTGACTACCACGAAGGAAAGCATTTATACTCAGAACTTCCGAGAAGCAGGAGGCATGGCATGGCACTGCGGGGCCATGGGTATGCACCAGGGTCTGTCAGGAGGCAGAGTCAGTGAGCGGAAAATGTGGGCAAGAGCTTTTCCTGTGATTTCATCGGGAAAGGCGAGGCAAAACAAGGCACAGTAAGCAGGCTCCAGATTGGCTACTTTGAGTAATTTCAGCAGGTTCTGGGGCATAGCGACTGTCCCTAGTTGCCTGGTACCTGGCCCTGGGGGTGATTAGGGCAGGGGGATAGTCACCTGGAGTGTGAGAGCCCAGTAAAGGAGAAGGTTGGCGTGTGGGCTCTGGACTGGTTGGTTTGCACAGATACACTTGCAGGCAAGTCCTTTACTGTCTCTAGGAATCAGCTAGCCCTGGGCGGGACGGTCTCTCCACAGTAAGTATGGCTTCCCAACATCAAAACATCAGAAAATATAGCAAATGAAAAAATGTGATTAATACACCTGCCTCGCAGCAACCTTGCAGAGAGGGACAGGGAAGGCAGGGTGACCTCCCCCCACCCCCAGGCCAGGTGGAGGTCTGGTTAAATTCCACCTATCATAAAAGTGGTCATGGAGTTGCTAATGTCCCCAGGTGGCACTTGTTCCCCAGAGACCAGAACCAGCCAAAGGCTGGGGAAAGGGAAAGGAAGGAAATGAAGAGCAGGGAGACACAGATGACCAAGGAGCACCACGTCCTATCAGACAGACAGCTGGAGGAGACGAGGTGGCCAGCTGACAATCACAGAACGGGCAAACCCTGCCAGGGACCTGATAGTCCAGAGGTTCCCGGTGTCCGAGACCACCCAGGACCCGGCTAGCATCCACGGAAGGAGAGATGGACGGCAGGGAAGAGAGAGAGGAAAACAGGTCCTGACGTGTCTGGTTGGAGAATCCTGGGCTGTTCTGCAGTCTCACTGTTCGGATAGGAATGCTGAACCAGAGAGGGGAAGGGACTCGCCCAAGGTCACACGACGAGGGCAGGGAAGAGCGGGGACTGGGACTCTGGTCTTTCAGTGACAGAGGCATCCCTGTGGGTCCCCCATATTTCCTTTCTATACGCAGCTGAACCCTACTGTAGGTACTGCCTGGGTTTCCGGCTTCCCCTAGAGATGTGAGATGAGAGGGCATCAGCTCTGCGCTGGCCCCTTCCAACATGTCCCCATCACCTCAGAGTCCGGGGCAGAACCTTTCTCTGCTTTTGGCTTATTTTGGGTTCACACACAAAACCCAGCCCCAGTACCTTAGCTCCCTGAAGCTGCCCCTTAGTGTAATTAACTAGTGCCAAGGCCTGGCACTTGTTATGTGCTGGGTACCCATTTGAATGTGTCCGTGCTTTATCTCACTTGCCCCTCACTATGACCCTAGAGGCTAAGTTTTATTATTATTTCCATTTTACAGAGAAGGAGACTCAGATCCATTCTGCAGATATTTCCAGAAAGAAGAGCAAGTGAAGGTCCTCTTCCAGATACTGGGTTCAACGTGCGTATTCGAGTTGCTTCCATATCATGAACTTCCTTCCATTAAACGCAAGCTGCTAGGCACTTAATATACACCATGCCATCTCATCTTTGCAACAACGTCACGAAATTGACACCATCAGCATCCCCATTTAACAGATGAGGCAGAAAGAGGTGATGTGTCTTACTCAAGGTGACGTGGCCACCCAGAGGCGAAGCTGCGGTTTGAACCTAGGGCTTCCTATGGCACGGTGACTCAGTAACCTATGCAGTGCAGAATGCAACTTCTCAGCCCCATCTCTTTTCCTTTCCATCTCCCTTTCTGCTCCAGCATCCCATTGCCATGGAAACCAGCTGCATGCAGCCGTAGCCAGACAGAACCTCACCTCATCTGTCTTTCTCATCCTTTGCTTTCTTCTCTGGGCTTCTCTGCCCACAGCAAGAAATCCTTCTACCATGTGGACACCTACACATACTTGGAAAATCCAGGAGTTAACATTCTCCGGGAAAACCCTTGACTCACGGGGTCAAAAGCTGGTGGATTAATACTCCCCATACCCTCCTCCTGTGACTTGGGTGGAAATATTTGAGGTGTGTTCTACGTGGTTCCTCAGAGGGGCCCGGGTGGGACTGAGCCCAGGTGTCTTTAGGGCACCCATCTCAATAATGCACCTTTGAGTTGGCTTTTCCTCATCCCTATTTCACCCATCTGGTCCCTCCCCAGACCACCCACTGCTCCAGCTACCTGGGATCACTTCCCAAAATAACCTTCATCTTGGGCTCTGACGTGAGGGTACCTCCAGTAAGAAAGTTAACACTGTTCATCTATTTCACAGTCTTCCTCAGCATCTGACCCATGAGGCTTTCTGTTCTCAGGCACTGTGGGAGCCTTTCGTCTTCTCCATGATCCTAAGGTAATTCTTATTTTCCCCTCGGTACAGATGAAGAAGTGACGGTTCAGAAGGGTTAAGTCACTTGCTCATCTGGTGTCAATGACTTCATGGGGGTCTTGGGAAGTTTCCACGATGTGAGACTCACTATTTGCTGGACACGTGCTTTTCTCCCTCGGACTCTGCAATTCTTATGAGCTCACTAAAAAAGAGCACGATGACTCTCAGAAGCAGGGCTTTAAGTTGTGTGAGAATCTTCGGAATCAGTGGTTCTCAACTTGGGGTGATCCACCACCGCCCCTGCCCCTGGTGACCTGGGGACATCTGACAACGTCTGGAGCCGTATTTGGTTGTCACAACTCGGGGTGGGATAGCTACAAGCGTGGTAGGCAGAATAATGCCCCTCCGCCCTGCCCCAAAGATGTCCGTCTATCAATCCCTAGAAACTGTGAATATGTTACAAGGCAAAGGGGAATGAAGGGTTCCACATGCCATTAAGGTTGCCTGTTGGCTGACCTTAAAATAGAGAGATAATTTTGGATTATCTGGGTGGGCAAATGGAATCACAAGGGTCCTTAAACGGGGAAGAGAGGCAGCAGAAGAGAGGCAGAGGAAATGTGACCGTGGGCCAGAAATCAGAGACACGCGCTGTCGCTGGTTTGAAGACGGAGCCAGGGAATGTGGGTGGCCTCTCAGAGCAGGAAGAGGCAAGACAATGGACGCTCCGCTTGAGCTTCCAGAAAGGAATGCAGCCCCGCTGACACCTTGACCTTCACCCAGTCAGACCCTCGTCGGACATCTGATCTAAACAACTGTGAGATAATAAATGTGTGTGGTTTAAGCTGCTGTGTGGATGGTGCAATAGCAGCAATAGAAACTGAATGTGACTGGCATCCAGAGAGGCCCGGGATGCTGCCACACGTCCTCCCATGCCTGGGACAGCCCCCACCACCAAGACTCATCCAGCCCTGTTGTATGAACACATGATCATGGGTTTTAGTTTACATGGTATTCTTCAGATCTTTACTTAACTTTTTTTCCCCCAGAAACTTTCTTTAATTATCATAGCTGGAAGTAATCTCTCCCTCCTTTGAAGACCTAGCTCCTGCATCTCAATTACGATGTGTACCACATTCTCTTTACTATGAGATGGATACTTGTTGTTTTCATAACTCTTTAACCAGATAGTAAAGCTCTCTGTGGTCCCAGACTCTGCTGTACCCTTTCCTGGGACTGCCGTCCCCTTCCCCAGTGCCTGGATCAACCCCCCGCCCCACACGTTACAGTCCTGCTGCTGGAGTCGTTCAGTCCTGGACTCAAAGCCCATCTCAGCCACTGGCTCAGCTATTAGTTTCTGGACAGTGCACACACTATTCATGCCCACTAAACCACAGTTTTCTCAATTGAAAACGGGAATAACATATTCCACAGAGGGCTAGGGTGAGTATTGAATGTGGTGATGTTTCCCAAATGACCTAGTCAGTTACTTGACACGTGGTAAATATTCAGTGATTGTTAGTTTTCTTTCAATACACAGTGTGCGATAAATAAATGCTTGCAGAACAAGTGAATAAATGAATTAATGAATGACCACCTGGCAAGAAAAAAGAGAGAACTATTCCAGCCCCAAATGTCCATAGTTTCGAAGCTGAGAAGTTTAGGGATTATAAACATTGGTTGGGGCTGGAGGGAGTCAGAGGTCCCATTGGGAATTGAATGAAAGTTAGAAGCTTCTGCCCAGATTAGCATCTCACAGGCATGTGTACACATGTACACTTTTGCATTCAGTTTCAGGGCGTTCAGGGAAGCCCGTTGGAGTCCACAGGCTCAGGTTAAGAACTTCTGTTCTAGAAGAAGAGCATGCGCAAACTCTTCCCAGGTGCCTGGTGGGAGGAATAACCTGGAACAACGGGGAATCCTATGCAATGTTGTGGAAGCTGAGGGGAGGGGCACCTGGACTTCGATCCCAGCTCGGGAGAGAGACCCAATATATACATGGGCAGGACCGTGATTAAAAGCCAACACTTTTTGCAAAGACATTTTTCTTTTTTTTTTTTTTCCACAATCAAATCAGAGATAATCTGGTGTACTATTGAATAAAAGTCTAACTATCATCACATACCTTTCTAGTGACAATTAATAATAATGGTTGTGTGCATATAATAAGATGAAATAGGAAAAAGACAATGATGGAATTTGGATGGGATAAACCTCACCGTGTTGTTGTGATGTTCAAATGAGTTCATTGATGGAAAGCATTTTGACATTGAGTCTCTACAGGAAATTGTTCTTACACCTGATTATGTTCAAGTGTGCTGTTGGGATTTACACGAGACTCACACACCTGTATAGACTATGTAACGTGTGCATACGTAGCATGGGGCCATCCGCCATGGAAGTTTGTAGTTACATGATGCCCAGTGGCTCCCATCCCCACCAACCACCTCTGTGTCAAGATTCCACCCGTTGGGGCAAATGGACCCCATTTTGTGCACCATTTAATTAGGAAAAAAATCCTTTTCCCCTAAACTCTCTGGTGGGCTGCACATCAGGGAATGTTTATTTGCCTGTGAACAAAAGAATCAAGGAGTCAGACCTGTTTTTGTAGACAGCAGCAGTTGAATGAATTAGTGCACAAGGAATAGATTCTGAGTTGGATTAGACACAGTTCCATGTGGGGACACATCTCCTGGACCAGGGTGCTGAAATGCCATTGTATGACAGGGTTCTGAGTGTAAAGAAGAAATTGGTACAACATAGTATGGGGGCTTGGAGACAGAAGCCATTGCCAGATGTTTGGAAACGGGAACCCTGGAAGGCTTCACAGAGGTGGTGACATTGAAGATAAATCTTGGAGGACAAATGCAAAATAGTCAGGGACAAAGAATAGAAGGGACAGTGCAGACACAGGGAGTATCACGTGTGTAATTATGATTTTCAGATCTCCCAGACAGCCCAAGGGAGAGATGAGAATACATAGTTTTTCCCAATGTGTGGTATACTTACCACTGGAGGCATAATAAAAATACAACAAAGGAAAAAGGTTTCATTTTTACCTTCTGTTTGTGACTAATAATACTGGTTTTCCATTTTACTGTACTGATAAAAAATTAAGTATTTATCATTTATTTATTTATTTATTTATTTATTTATTTATTTATTTATTTATTTATTTATTTTGCTGCACAGCATGGCTTGCGGGATCTTGGTTCCCTGACCAGGGATTGAACCTGTGTCCTCGGCAGTGAAAGCGCAGAGTCCTAACCTTTGGACTGCCAGGGAATTCCCAAAATTAAGTATTTAAAAAATAAAGGGCTTCCCTGGTGATGCAGTGGTTGAGAGTCCGCCTGCCGATGCAGGGGATGCGGGTTCGTGCCCCGGTCCAGGAAGATCCCACATGCCGCGGAGTGGCTGGGCCCGTGAGCCATGGCCGCTGAGCCTGCGCATCCGGAGCCTGTGCTCCACAACGGGAGAGGCCACATCAGTGAGAGGCCCGCGTACTGCAAAAAAATAAAAATAAAAAAATAAAGTAGGGACTTCTCTGGTGGTCCAGTGGTTAAGGCTCTGCGCTTCCAATGCAAGGGGCATGGGTTCAATCCCTTGTGGGGAAAATAAGATCCCACATGCCACGTGGCATGGCAAAAAATTTAAAAAATAAAGTAAAAAAGGTCAGTCCATTTAAAGGAGGAAAGTCATACGTAAATAATTTGGTGTGACAGAATTCTTAAAATGGTAGACAAATGACAGTCTGTTTTATCTACAGCTGTGTAACAGTCTACTCCCAAATTTGCTGGCCTAGAACACCATTTTATTTTGCTCACGGTTTTGTGGGTCAGAGATTCAGGAAGGGGTGAGCTGGGCATTTTCTCTTTGATTCACTTGGGTCTGCTGGGGTGGCTGGGACAGCAGGACGGCTCTTTGTTCATATCTGGAGCCTCAGAGCTCTGTGGCCTGCCCCACTCGCCACGTGCTGTCTTATTTCCCAGGGCCTCCCCGTGTAGCTTGGGCTTCCTCACAGCATGGAGGCAGCGACTTGTAGCAAGTGTTCTGGAGACTCAGGGGGCAGGTGCAAGGCCTCTTATGACCTCTTAGGATAGCTTTGACTATCCTGATCAAATTAGTCCCTAAGGCCAGCCCAGATTCGAGGCGAGGAATATAAGACTCCGTCTCTCCATGGAGCAGCCATCCTTAAACCATCACACAGGCGTCATGTTCTCTAAGTCCGTCCTGAGCTCACACTCTGTATTCCACGTCCCTGTGTTCCACGAATCTCGTAGCATTTAAATTCAGCCTTGCACATGGGTGTAGCCCGAATTTAGGTAGCAAACCCCTGGTGGGTGGAGTTATGGTTTAAACCTCTGGCCGGCTAGGCAGAGAGCAGGCTGAGCTCTCCTCCCTCCCCCATCTTTTCCCGATGATGAGAATCCTTCTTAGGAGTCTTGGGAGAACAGAGTGGGAGCTGGGCATCGGGTCCTATTGGAAGCCTCCTCCTTTTCCTCTTGCCCTTGCTGTCACTTCTGAGTTATTCTCAGAAGTAAAAGCCCTCTATGCCTACCTGGTCCTCTCTCAGGCAGCCAGGAGTGCAAGCATAGAGAGCTGGGCTGCTCAGGCAGAAACAGGACCCCAGAATCAGGGAAGCAGAAACCTTCAGCCGCCGGGAAAGGACGGAGATGAGTACACGGAAGCTGGAGGGTGCTGAGGGCAGGGGGCTGTGGTCATCTCCCCGAGGCCTCTGGGAAACTCTTTTCATCCCCCTCCCAAATCTCTCCAGCATGCTAGCCCACCTCTGTGCTGATGCCCCTCCATCAGAAACGAAGTCGTAAAGAATCAGGGAATCCAGTGACAGGAGGGGCATCATACGTGGGATCAGAGGGTTTCGGTTTGAGGATCGGCTCTGGCTTAGTCTGCCAGCATCACTGTTGAGTGCTTAAGGATAATAATGATGGTGATGAGGGGCTTTAAGTGTTTATGATGATGGATGAATGCCTTCTAAGTGCTTTACTTGTATCAACTCCTTTAATCCTCATAACACACCTATGAGGTATGGAGTTTTAGTACCTCCACTGTACAGTTGAAGAATTGAAGGCTAAGATTTATGTGTATGTGGGGAGCATGGAGAGAGAGAGAGATGGATGGATGGGGGAGGGAGGAAGGGAGGAAGAGAGAGAGAAAGGGAAAGATAGGGAGAGGGAGAGAAGTCATAGCCATCTATCCATCTATCCACCTGCCCATCCGTCCATCCATCGTCTACCTATCTAAGAGACAGAGACAGATAGACGCTGATTGGGAAGAACTTGTTGCTTTTTGGCTAAGCATGGGCAAAAGTGGTTCAATTTATCTTTCTTCCTTGGAAGGGGCGTCTAGGGCCCATGACTGGGGGCATGTGGGCTCAGGGGCCCAAGTGTTCACAGAAGGCGCACAACAGCCCCAGAGGAATAGACTCTAGAAAAAGTGTGGGAGTTTGAGTCCCGGCTTTGCCGATTACGGCGTGGATTTGGGGAGAGCTATTCAGCTAACTGTGCCTCTCTTCCGTTATCAGGCTGGAGAGTTTGACATGGCGCCTCAAGCACAGTGCCTCGTACTATGTAGTAAGTGCTCAATAAATAAGGTGAGTGCTTCGCTCAAAAAGTAACGCCTGGTTTAACTTTAGGATGCCTCATGGTACCCCCTCCCTCCTCCATGGAGAAGTCAAGGGGCTTATAACAAACATCAGTGGGGTGCGGGGGTAAAAATAATTACACCTGCATTTCACGGGGTGTCTAGGGCAGCACGCAAGATCCCCTGGTATCTTGTTCTCATCAGGATTTGGATTCAGGAGGGCTGGACTGAGACCAGGGACTCGGCCCCGTGGTCCACACACCAGCCTTTGCGACCAAGGGCTGGGGCAGCATCTCAAATCCAGGACTAGCTTCCAGTGGGTGGTTGTTGGCAGAGAGACTGGGGAGGTGGTAGGACCAGGACACCCCTGTATTTCTCAAATTATTATGCCAGGGTCCTGCCGCCCAGATGGCCTACTCTAACCTGGAATGCCCTCTTTTTCCATTGAAGGTGTGGTCCTGTGTTAGGATGCAGGGCAGAGATGGCAGAACGGGAGGTGAGCAGGCTTTGAATCCAGACAGATCTGGCTTCAAACCCTCAGTCCTCCGCTTAGCAGCTGCGTGAACTTTGGTGGAATTACTGCCTCTCTCTGAACCTCAGTGTCTTCCCAGGTAAGAGAGGGGAAAGGAAGTGCCCAAGGTCTCACAAAGAGCAAGGGCAGCCTTCTAACACCCACGCACAACTTTTACCAGGTCTGTAGGTAGGTTCCTACTGTCCTATGAAATATCAGTCAGTTGATTGTTGGATGGGTTTAAAAATGCTCCTGCAGGAAGAGGTGGCAGGCTAGGTTAGTAGAAAGCCTACCTAATGGTCTGGAAGGAAGAAGATGCCACAGTGGGCGGGGCTTGCTGGCTAGAGCCAGTGGCTAGCCGCTTGCCTGAGGATGGAGCTGCTGACGGAGTGTGAGGCAGGGCTGGATTTCTTGAAACACCTGCAGGGCACCTACCAAGTGTCAGGCAGTGGGTGTGACAGCATCCCATGTGGGGGACATTCTAAAATGCATACGGGTGTTTCCCCTAGGGGCTTTCAAACTTCCCACCCCTTCTCCAGACTTTACCCTTACCACGTTCCACACCGATGCTGAGGACAGGCTTAGAGGAAGGACAGGTCCCTGGATGAGCCACATACAGTGTGAGTTTTGCCTGTTCCCTTCACCTCCAGTGGGCAGGGTTCAAGAGGCAAGTTGTTGTCCCATTTAACAGAAGCAACATCGAGGCGTGTTGTGTCTACAAGATCGAAATCCTTGTCACGTTGGCAGCCACTGGCCCAGATCAGAGAACTGACCCAACCCCCGGAAAGGTGTCCCCAGACGATCTTGCCCTTCCACTTCCAGCGGGGGCTGCAAAGTCCCCACTGGAAGGATTTTTAGCTGCAGGTCACGAAGGGCCTTTGAGGAACCAGAGTGCAGTGACGCGCCTTCTGTCGGACACAACTGAGTCCTTTGAAGCTCATCTAGTCCAACCTCATTTTATAGGTTGGGTGGACTGAGGCCCCCCCATGGAAGGCTTTCTTCTGTAATAGTATGATAAAAAGAATTTTTAATCTTTTCGTAGGACAGTGTTTTTCTCCAGAGGAAAAATAAAGCATTTAGGCTTATCAAATGTGGAAAATGCAAATAAGAAGGATATTAAAAATTGCCTATAATTAATCTTACCATTCAGGTATAACCACGCAACATTGATTTAATATATGACTCAAAGGACGTAACATGTAGACTGTGTCTATTAAAGATGGATCAGCCGTACATGATTGTTTCCCGCCCAATTTTTCAAGAACCTTTTCAACGGACTCTTTCCAAATCCTTCAAAGAGCTGTGACATCAGGTTGAATGGCCTCTTTTTTTTTTTTTTTTTTTTTTTGCGGTACGCGGGCCTCTCACCGTTGTAGCCTCTCCCGCTGTGGAGCACAGGCTCCGGACGCGCAGGCTCAGCGGCCATGGCTCACGGGCCCAGCCGCTCCGCGGCATGTGGGATCTTCCCAGACCGGGGCGGGGCACGAACCCGTGTCCCCTGCATCGGCAGGCGGACTCTCAACCACTGCACCACCAGGGAAGCCCTGAATGGCCTCTTGAATTGCATCAGATAAATGAATCAATTGAACCAATCTCTTGTTGTGGCACATTTGTGTTGTTTTAATTTTTCACCTTCTTATAGATGCTGGGATGGAATAGCTGAGTCGCATTCATGGGAGCCTCTCTCTTCTCTCCGCACAGGGGGAGAAACAATCCCTCCTACCCCTCTCTCCTCTTCCCCATCAATCGTGCCCTTTTCTGTTGGAGTTGTTTTCAAGTGAGGCAGAATTTTGCCACAAGGGGTCCTTCATACTCTTTAGGCGGAAGCAACCCTTTGTTCAGATTAGAAAGGGATTTGGTGCCTGAGAAACTCTGGTTTGCAGCTCAGCTCTGACACTCGCTCTCTCCGAGGCTTTGGACAAGGGATTCGACCTCTATGCATCTCAGTTTTCCTGTCTGAGGACTGGGGAGAGCACTCCCTTGAACCACATTATCTAAGCATCATAGCCACCTTGAAAGGAAAGCGTTGGGCATGGTGCCCAGTGCACGGCGAGTACTGGGTAAGTGACAGCTCCTTATAATGTGCTCAGTTCTGCTGCCCAATTCCTGGAAAATGGGAATTAGAAGAGTCCCCAGATCATGGGGGTCGTGGGCAGGATTAAATGAGATAGTACACGTAATGTGCCAAGCCAGGAGTTTCAGTTGATTGAATTGTTAACTTTTTAACCGTTAATAAATAATTTTGTGGTTTTTATTACTGTAAGGTCCTTGTCTGCTGCTGTCCCCATTTACAGAAGAAGAAAGGAGCCTTTGACAGGAGGTCAGAAGGGGCAGTGAGCTTTCTGGGGGCCTAGGAGTTGATCCCCCTTCCCCCCCTCATCCTCTGCTCACTGCCCAGTGGCATCTACTAAAAATGTCCTGATAGTACTGCCGTGTTGGCTGCCCCAAGAGCAGCAGCTGCCCCAAGGTCACAGAGAGGCCCCCCAGCGTGAAGTATAAGTGGCACCCTCCCCCGCAGCTGTGTAGCAAAATGACCCAGCTCCTTGCCCGTCTCCCCAGAAGACCAAGTATTCACCCTGCAGCACAGAAGCCCCTTCAACAGTCCTGCCCACACCGTCTTCTCTCGTTGGGGAAATTCATCCAAGTGGTCCCTCATTTTGCAGGGGCACTTCCCACCTGACACCAACTCTCCAAGGGGTAGCAATAGGGGGATGCTTTCCCAGCCTCTCCCTGGCAATCATCTGGGGAGACTTAGTTATCTGTGGAGCCGGGGTTTGAAACCAGGTCCAGTCTGAGTTCGACACCAGAGCTCTTAAATACTATTTGAAAGAGAAGTTACTGGAAAGAGTAAGCACTTAATAAATATTGGCTCTGTTCTTATCTATAGTAAGAACAGAGCCAATATCATATGTTATAATATATAAAATGTATAAAACATATATATGTACATAACTATAGATAAGAGAATATATATAAATATATATGTATATCTATATCTATGAGGATATAGCTAAGAGGTTAGATGAAAGAATATATGAATACGTACATGTACACATATAATCTTACACCCACACACACAATCTTTTGATCCACACATATAATCTTACACCCACACACACAATCTTTTGATCCTCTCAACAACCCGCTGTGGAAGGTACTATTATCCTCATCCCCATTTCACAGATGAGCAAACAAAGTCCCAGAGATATCAGGTGTCTGTCTTCAGAGTCCATGCTCTTAACTGTGCCCTCTGCTGAGGAGGCTGTGACACGGTAAAGCATTCAAGGGGTCCGTGCAGTGCCAGGCACTGAGCATTAAAGGACTCAGTGCCTGGTGGCTGTTTTCCTAGGAGGCTCCGAAGAGCCCAGAGAGGCAGCCGAGGGGGTTCCTCCAGGCTGATGCTTTTTAACTGACCTTCTGCGGGGTGGGGGCGTGGAGCTGGGTTATCTCACTGTGGCCTTTCAACCTCTGGGAGGGCTGGGGTCAGGGCCGGGGCAGCAGGCCTGCCGAGGGCTGGAGGGCTGGGCAGCATGGAGCCTGTCAACGTGAGACATCCCAGGAGGACCGCTGGGGAGGGCCCAGGGGGCGGCAGAGAGGTGGGGGGACCATGCCCTGCAATCCACCCTCCAGCCTGGGACAGCAGACTGAGGACAGAGGGGCAGGCGGAAGGCCAATTCTGCCCCCTCCCCAATGCTCCCTCTTTGACCAGCCACTCTTCAAGGTTTTAGTCTTCATTTTGTAACTGAATAGCGCTCATGATCTCTCTTTAAGGAAAAATGCGAAATGCAGAGGGATGTATCATCCTATCACCCTGAGCTAGACAACAAGAACTGCTGGACGTGTGACCTTCCCAAACTTCTTCCTCCTCCAGATAAGAAACATATAGACACATAGGATTTCCCCCCTTTTGCAAAAAGTAGATCACATCAAACTCTTATTCTGTGGCATGCCTGTTTCACTGATAGGTCCCGGACACTTTTCAAGTTAAAATTCATGGGTCTGTCTTGTTCTCTTTTAGGCGTTGCGTAATATTCCACACTATGGCTGGGTCATCACTCAGCCATTTCCCTGCTGATGGACAGGAAGGTCACGCCAGCTTTTTTTCACATTATAAAACGTGCTGCGATCAAAACCCTTGCCCGTGTTCCTTCAGCCCTTACTGCTGCCTCTAGAGTCCCAGAGGTGCGTCAGAGAACACAGAATTTTTGAATTGTAGTCGATTTTTATCGGACTGCTTGCCAAAAGGGCTCTGACAATTTACACTTTGTCCGCTGAAGTGTTTGTTTCTATACAGCCTGAGTGTTATCTGTGTGTGTGTGTGTGTGTGTGTGTGAGAGAGAGAGAGAGAGAGAGAGAGAGAGAGAGAGAGAGGATCAATGAATCTGGTAGATGAAAACTGAAAACAAAATTATATTTAAGACTTTTATGTCATATGCCTTTGAAAGCAAATGTTCTGCCATTTTTAAAGGGAGAAGAAAATAAAAATCATAGTATTCTAGTCACACTACAGCCTTGTTTCACAAAGGAGATTTCGATCTGAAAGGGAATGGCTTGGTCCTGCGACTAGGACAGTGGTGTCCAGAAGAAGGGACGCAGCCTGGGATGGGGGTGGAGGTGGGGACTCAGGTGCACGTTGCCGTCAACTTGACGATCCAGAGGGCGGGATGAAGTGCTCAGGATGGAAGGAGTGAGAATCTTCAGGTGGAGAAGCCTCCACTGGCTTGCCGCCCAGGTCCCTGGGGTGCCATTTACTCTGCCTGAGTCCCCATCACCGCCAGCGTCTGTGCCCTTGTGCTTCTATTGGCCCGAATTCTAGACCTCACTCAGGGAGATGGCCCCCGGGGCACTGGAGTTGCTCTGCCCTCGTTGCCAGGCGGATTGAAGAATCTAGGACTCCATGTTTTACCGGGGCGGCCCTTAGGCTGTGATGGATTGGTGGGTGGTAGAGAAGCCCAGGTCCCTCGCCTGAGTTGGGACAAACTCAAAGGTACAGTTCACACTCCAGAGTGCCCTGTGGGATCAGGTTGAGACTTTGCCTGAAATCGCATCCTTGCTGGACCCTCTCTCCTGCCTCTCCCTCTGCCTTACAAGTTTCTCCTGGGGACAACCCATTAATAAATACCTTATACACAAGTCTTGTCTCGGGCTGTGCAGACCTGAGGCACCGGAACACTGGCAATACCGCGAAGCCCTCTGTTGGGAGCACTGTCTTCATTCAGCCGTCATCCAAACTCCAGACGTCAAACTCCCACACGCTGCTGCAGAACAGGTAAAGTCAGCCTCCCAAAGCGAGTCTGGCCGTGTGAACCGGGAAGCCTCAAGACTGTATCCTTCTTGCACTCGTCATTCTACATCCAAGAATGCAGCCTGAAAAAAGAGCTGTCACTCAGTCCACCATGTGCCAACTGGGTAACCTTGTACAGTTTGCTCATTCTCTATAACCCTCAGTTTCCTCATCAGTGAAATGGAATAGTAATAGTGCCTATATCATGAGCCGGTGAGAATTAAATAAGATAATGCATTTCATCGCTTACATCCCAGGGCCTGAGTAATGAGTAAATGCTCAATAAACACTGTTGTATCTCCTGCTCACAGCATGTGGGCATTTATGTTTCTCAAGCTCAGGGATTAATAAACTTATTAACTGCTATCATAATAATATGAGGGCATATTATTAAGTAGAATTTTTTTTCCTGGAAGAATATAAAGGACTCTTAGCATTGGTTATTTTGGGGAAACCGGAGAGGCGGGTGGTGGTGATTAGATAGGGAGGACTTTTCACTTGGATTTCCTTCCCTTTTGTACTGACAGTCTTAAAAATAAAAAGACCATCAGAAAGAGTAAAAACACAGTGTCAGCAGGGGTTACCCAGGTGATGACACAGGGCCCGGCCCATGGTAAGTGTTCTAAGTTTTTAGAAATATTCAATCATTTCATCTTTGCAACAACTCTGTGAGGTAACTACTGTCATCATCCTTATTTCAAAGAGGGGAAGAGGAGGCACAGAGAGGTTCAGCAACTTGCTCCAGGTCGCCCAGCTGGCAAGAGGCAGATCTGGGATTTGAACCCTGGAAGACTGGCTCTAGAGTCCATGCTCTTAATCATTAACGACACTGATAGCTTTAAAACATTCATTTTGGGAGCACATACCATAGAAGGCACTGGTCCTCCAATCCATAAAACCTTACTCATCCACGTGCTGGACTAATGACCGTGGGGATGAAAATACCGGGGCCTGGGACCAAGTCTCTGATTCTGAAGTTGATGAACTGTGTGATCTGAATCTTGGGGAAGTGATGACCTAGCCCAGGACACTGGAAAGGCCTTCGGCTCCAGGTCTGAGCCTCCAAGCTTGCCGCTAGGAGTCCCTGAATGGAACCCACAAGGGCTTTGGGGCTCAGGGTCTGGAACACACCTGGCCAAGTTGCAGTGCTTCACGGTCAGCTCAGCTGACACAGGAGACAGCCGTGGTGGGCCCTGGGGGAGAAGTTATTAGACTCAGACCCTCTCTCCTAGGCCTGGATCATTCTAGAGCTGGAACTAGATTTTCACCTGAGATCTTGTTGGCTGGCTTAAAACCAAGCCCCCCTAGGCTGCCACTTCAAGTAATGCTTGAAGTGGGTCCTGGAGCAGGTTATGTCATCCCTAGAGCCCTGGTCAGGACCTCTACTCAGCAGTTCGCTAGAACTCGGCAGCCCCCTCGCCTGGCCCTGAGCAACTATAATGTCAGAGGCTGAGTGCGATTGAGATCGCCGTCTGGGTTCCAGGAGATGTTTTACTGCATTTCTAACGAATCTACGAGACCCTGGAGTCATAACTGGTCAGACGGGGTCTATGTCGGAGGAGTCTGGGTGGGGGATATGACTGGGGTAACCTTGGAATGACCTTGGGGCTTTCCCAGTTTTGCGCTCCGCTGTAGTCTGGGCTGGGGGTTCACGCTTGTCTCTACAGTGCTTGTTTCAGCAGAAAGAAAACGTGGGGTCAGATGGTTACCCCACCACTCACTCTCCACGTGATAACATCTGAGTCTCAGTTCTCCCCTCTATGACTAGAAACAACTACTTCTCTCATTAGGACTGTCATGACCATTAAGTGGAAGGTCATGACCGTGGCCTTGCATGGAGTTAAGTTCCCAGCTCTGTCGTAACTCATACTTATGATCACCTGGGCACAGGAGGGCCACCTAGTGACATACCAGATGTAGGACCAGGAGAGAAAAACAATCTATGAAAAAACTCAGCAGAGTTTTAATGAAAGAGAAAAGAAAGCCAAACAAATAAACATAGGAAAACAAAAGCCTCTTTTGACCCTCCCCAGACGTTACCACTGTAACTAGTTTGGGGAGCTCTCCAGTTTTTCTTTCAATGCATTTTTTTATATTTCAAATATAAATGTACATCTAGAGAGTCTGGAAAGTATGTTTTTTGAAAAAGAGGATCGTATTCTACCTGTTTTGCAAGTTAGTGATTTTTATGTAATGCATCTCAGAATGGGGTAGAACATTTCAGCATCAATATCTACGGCTCCGTTAGCATGTTGTCCTATGACGTACCACTCGGTAGTTAGCATTCATTTAACGTTCCGCCTTTGATGAACACCTAGGTGACTACCTACTTTTTCCTTTGGAAGTCATTCTGCACACGAACATCTTGTGCTTGTTCATCTTTGTGCACCTGTGGTAGTATTTCTATATGATACATCTGTTGACCCCCCCCCAAAGACCCCGCAGAGAAAACCGTAGGTCAAGAAGGTTACGGTTTTTTTTTTAATTTTTATTTTACATTGGCCTATAGTTGATTAACAATGTTGTGTTAGTTTCAGGTGTACAGCAAAGTGATTCAGTTATACATATACATGTATCTATTCTTTTTCAAATTCTTTTCCCACTTAGGTTATTACGGAATATTGAGCAGAGTTCCCTGTGCTCTACAGTAGGTCCTTGTTGGTTATCTATTTTAAATATAGTAGTGTGTACATGTCAATCCCAAACTCCCAATCTATCCCCGCCCCCCTTTCCTCCTGGTAACCATGAGTTTGTTCTCTAGGTCTGTGTGTTTGTTTTGTGCTGTACAGTAGGTCCTTGTTGGTTTAAAATAGATAACCAAGAAGGCTAAGATTATTAGACTGACTGCAGTAAGGGACAGTATTAGCCGTGTCTCAAAAGGCAAGTAGGGCAGAGTATTGACAGGGTTTTAGAAGTTGGGCTGGATGATTCTAAAGTGGGTCTTGCAGGGCAGGGAATGGTTTCAAAGTTGGCAGAGCTTATGACATGGTGGCTCTGGATAGGTGGACACAGTGAGGCTAGGCTTTAGGGTGAATCTTGATGAGCAAATGGTCTTGATAAGTTGTCTAGTCTTGTCTTCAAGGGGCAAGTATGTCCTAAAACCAGCAGCTGGTTTCTGCTTGGCCTCAGCGTTGTTTCACACAGGAACAGAAATTGATGTTGGTTTCAATTTTTCAATGCCTGCAAGGTGAATTTTTGGGTCAAAAGTATGACTGCTTAGAACCGCCAGCATATAGCAAGCAATAATAAAAAGCAGACCAACTATTAGTCCATTTTATTGTTGTTTTTCTTTACAGATGAATGTGTCTCCTTATTGCCCGGGGCAGCCACTTCACTGTGCCCCTCCCTTAAGCTCCCCACAGTGTTCCAGTGATTGGCACAGAAGTATTTTGGAGAATTGGCAGGAGACAGTAAAAGTTAAAACAATACCAACGATAAAAATAATTCCTTTCTGCTGTTGCACATACCACCCCTCCCAGTACGAGACTGGTTCCAAGTTATATTTCTGCCTACAATGTAAGAGGTTAATTACTTTCTTTAAAAACAACTTTAAAAGTGTTGGAATAATTTTAGATTGATGTCACAACTGCACAGATAATACAGAAAATTCCCGTATCCCCTCGCCCCTTGTGCTGGCATCTTCCAACATCACGGAACATTCATCGAAACTGAGAAACCTGGGACTGCCCTGGCGGTCCAGTGGTTTACACTCCGCACTTCCACTGCAGGGGGTGCGGGTTCGATCCCTGGTCAGGGAAATAAGATCCCACATGCCGCGCGGCTGAAAAAAAAAATAAAATTATTTTTTTAAAAAAAGTGAGAAACCAACTTCAGTACATAACAATTATCTAAATGTTATTCAGACTTTATTCAGATTTCACCACCTTTCACACAGTCGTACTTCTTTTTCTTTGTTCCAACGTCTCATCCAGAATCCCACATTGTAATTACTCATTTGTTTCCTCCGATCTCTGGCAATTCCTCAGTCTTTTCTCGTTGTTTGTGACGTTGACTGATTTGAGGAATACTACTGGTCAGGCGTTTTGTAGAATGTTCCTGAACTGGGGTTTCACTGACGCTGTTCTCATGATGAGACTGGGTTGATGGGTTACTGGAAAGAAGACCACAGACGTGCGAACACCATTGCTCACCTGCCCTCACGGGTGGTGGTAACCTTGACCACGTGGTCAAGGTGATGTCTGCCGGTTTCTTCACTGTAAAGCTAGCATTTTCCTCCTTTCCACATTCTCTTATTTGTGGGGGGTGGGGGGACGAGGGGAAGGGGTTAAGCCCCGCCTCTTGGACAGGGAGGCGTTTACTTATTACTCTGGTTTCTCCTGTAATGAGGGTTTGTCCCGCTTCCACCATCAATCACTTTTGTAAAAAGAGAATTTCTCAAATTCCACTAAAATACCTATCTTTCTCCAAGATGGATAACAGCACGCTTGATGAATTGAAGATCTCCACCCCGCACTCCAATTTCATTCAATTTGATCGATTGGAATTTCCCCAAAAGTTCTCAAGCAAGATGCCCAATATCCCCTGAGCTCCTTCTCAGAGTTCTCTGAAAGCCTCCCGGGGTCAGGCATCAGCAGGGGAATTGGGTAGCATCTTAGATGTGGCTTCTCCTACTGTGGCCCCTGGCCCAGCATTGCCAGCAGCACCTGGGAGCTGGTCAGACATGCAGAGACTCAGGCCCCACCAACACTGCCTGATTCAGACTCTGCATTTTAACAAGTCACCCCCAAGGTGACTGGGGCACAGGTCCATCATTTGAGAAGTGCTGTCTTAGGATCCCAGGGTCTCCGGAAACGGGGCAGGGAGATCAACTCCAAGCAGGGGGTGGTCCCATCTCTATCAATGCCGCACCTGCTGTAGTTCGGGCTGCATCTTGCTCAGCGGGAGGACAATTAGGAAGGGCAGAAGTGAGGGTCACGGAGGTAAGGCGGGAGAGCCAGGTGGAGCAGGGACAAGCCTGAGGTTGGAGGAGGGCTGGCGGGCTGGGGAAGGTGGGCGAGGGGCGGATGGTATCAGCATCACTGATAGATGAGCGTGTGGTGTCTGGGATGGCCTTGAGGAGACAGATGAGAGCAGGGACCCAATGATGGATGAGCTGGGGTGGGGAAGGCTGCTTGACAGCTGCAAGGAGCAAAGGGCTCAGGGTTCAAGAGTCCACTGTGGGTGGCAGCAAAGCCCAACAGCCACGAGAGAGTAGGCGCTACTCTCTTCCTGCAGCAGTGTTCACAAAAGCTTAACTACGCCATTATCTCTCTTAAAAAAATTTTTTTTAAGTGTACGGTTGGGTGGCATCCAATACCTTCCCACTGTAGTGCAACCATCACCACCATCCACCTCCAGAGCTTTTTCATCTTGCAAAGCTGGACCTCTGTACCCAGTAAACAATGACTCCCCATTCTCCCCTCTCCCCAGCAACCACCATTCTACGTTTTGTCCCTGAGTTTGACCCTCTAGGAAACTCATATGAGTGGAATCACACAGCATCTGTCTTCCAGGATCTCTTTCCATCTTCACGACTGCCTTCTGAACCAGATGGAGCAGGAAATGGTAGTCCCATTGTAGAGATGAGGAAACTGAGGCCTGGGGTGAATCACTGAGCCTGGATCTCACACCTAGTAAGTCAATGGCACACTCAGTAGCATCAGGGAGACCAGGAGACCATCATGACTCTGCTGTGGAACATTCTGACCCACCAGCCATGAAAGTGGGCTGGAAAAGAAAGGAACAGGACTGAGGGGACATGGGGAGGTGGGCGGGATCATCTCTGAGATCAAGGGCTCCGAGAGGAACGAACGACTGTAGCTTCCAAACCTCCCCAGCACCTGTCTTTGTACCTGCCATATCAAAGATGCTGAGATATTTGTTGAGTAAGTAAACTGTGGACTATTTTCTTTCCCATTTTAATGATCGATAAGAATGAGTTTGCTAAGACAAGATGGGGAATCTATTCAAGGAAGCTTAGGTAATAGAAATGTGGTGGTTTTAGTAAAATCAAGTTCACGGCGAATTCAGAAGGCTTTCATGGATTTTGCTGGGTCTCCCATATTTGTCGCTGATCACGCAGGGCTATATGAACACATGTGCCACCTACATGCCAGGATTCAGTGGGTCTTGAATGAAGCCATTTCATGTTTACCTTTTAAAATAGAAATCGCAGAATTCCCTGGCGGTCCAGTGGTTAGGACTCTGCGCTTTCACTGCCGGGGCCCGGGTGCAATCCCTGGCCAGGGAACTAGGATCCTGGAAGCTGCGACGCACGGCCATAAAAGAAAAAGAAAAAGAAAATAGAAACCTCTGCAATGCATGTGAACTCTTTCCCGTAAAAGGCAGTGTCACTTGGAGGCTTTCATGATGTGTCGCGGCTGATTCAGAAACCAGACGCTATTAATCGCCAACCACATACCTACATTTAAAAACAGGGATTACGTTTAACTTCTTCCTACCCTGTCCTCTAAACAACTTAAACTTATTTTACTAACCATAATATGTTTTTTTCCACTAGACCAGAGGTTGGCAATTTTTCTTCTGTGAAGGGCGAGACGGTAAATATTTTAGACTTTGAGGGCCGTACATTCTCTATTACAACTACTCAGTGCTGCCATTGTACGTTAATGAATGAGCACGGCTGGGTTCCAATAAAACTTTATTTACAGAAACACATGGTGCGCCAGATTTGGACCACAAGGTGTAGTATGCTGACCTTGCACTAGATCATGAACTATGCTGTACTGGTCTTTGGATCTCCGTGATCCTCAAACCAAGCAGATGTTCCAATCTTTGGAAACAGGAAACACGCATTCTCCTTCCGTTCGCTAGTTGCCTAGGAAATGGGCTGGTGTGAACGACTGCAAGGGATGTTCTGTTGACCCCCAGATCCTCCCTGCACCTCTATGGAGAGGCTGACCAGGGGGCACTGATCACCTGGGCTCACTTGCCCTCTGACTTCCAGTGGGGCTCTGCTTTGGAAGGTGAAGCAGGGTATCAGGGAGAGGAGGAGAGAGTGCAGCGTATTTCCCCCTGGCTCCCTCCCTGCCGGGCCACTGGAGTGCTGGGCCACTCCCTCCCATCCACTGCTACCTCACCAAGGGCTACAGCTCTCATCAGGCAGCCTTCTCTGTACAGCTCTTTTCTTCCAGTTCCAGGAACTGCACCCTCCTTCCTAGACAGTTCTGGCTGCTATAACAAAAATACCACAGACTGGGGGCTTAGACAACAGATATTTGTTTCTCACTGTTCTGGAAGCTGGAAGTCCAAGATCAAGGTTCTGGCAGTTTCAGTGTCAGGAACCAGCCCCTTCCTGGTTCATGGCTACCATCTGCTCACTGTGTCCTCACATGACAGAGGGGGTGAGGGAGCTCTCTGGGGTCCCTTTTATAAGGGCACTAATCCCATTCACGAGGGCTCCACTTCATGGCCTAATCACTTCCCAAAGGGCCCACTTCCTAATACGATCAGCTTGGGGGTTAGGTTTCAACACATGAATTTGGGGGGGATATAAATATTCAGTCTACAAGTATATACTCTTCAGGTATAGGGGCATTAACAGTGTCTGCTGTTACTAGCCGCAGGGTACTTCACATCCCCCCCTTTTTTTTTCTATGCTCCCTTGCCATCCCTTTGGGGGAAAGTTGAATCATTTGAATGTGCCATCCATGTCCTGCTGGGACCCTGAATGCCAGGAGAATTTATTAAAAAGACAATCCAGGCCCTACACTAAGTTCTTCACATACATCAGCTCTTTCACTCCCCCACTGTGAGTGAGGTAAGCCCGGCAGACATGCTCTAAGATGGTTCCCAATGATCCCTACCTCGTGGTATTTATGCCCTTGTAAAACTACCATCCCAACCCCCTTGAGTGTAAACAGGACCTGGGACTTGTTTCTAAGCAACAGCACATGGCAAAGGGGATGAGATGCCACATCTGTGATATGTTACATGGATTGTAACTTCCATCTTGCTAGCAGACTTTCTCCTTTGCTGGCTCTGATGAAACAAAGGGCCACGCTGGGAAGGCCCACGTGGCAAAGAACCAAGGGCAGCCTCCCGCCAGTAACCAGCAAGGGACAGAGGCCATCAATCCTACAACCTGCAAGAAACGGGGTCCTGCCAACAACAGAGGAGCTTGGGCGCCAATCCTTCCCCAGTTGAGCCTTCCGCTGAGACCCCAGCCTTGGCTGACGCTTTGTTTTGTCGTCTTACTAGAGACCCTGCCTCAGAAGACAGCCAAGCAGTGTACCAATTACCCACAGAAACTGAGAGAATAAACATGTGCTATTTTAAGCTGGGTTTGATATAATCTGGTAAGCAGCAATAGAGAACTACACAGCAAGATAACTGCCTCTGTCTTACAGGTGAAGACAGTACGGTTCAGAGACGTGAGCTAATTTGCCCAAGGGACACATCTAGGAAACTGGCAGCCTGAGGACTGTCAGGCAGCAGAGCTAACTGCCCCTCCTCTGTGTGTCACTGCCCTTGGTGAATGACTTGCCTCTGAGCTCCTTCCTGTTCTACCCGGCACCACTCGGGGAGCAGCAGGGGTCCAGGGTATGTAAAACACAGTCCAGCTGTCAGCACTGGCATTTGTCAAAGGAAGTGACTGCTCTTGGGCACCAGCACGGTTCCCAAAGTGGACGCTGCTTTTGAAATGTGCTAACGTACAAGCTTGTCAGACTCAGCTCGGGGAGCTGAAGCAGTGATCTGATGCTGGGGGACAGATAAGGGAGAGGCAGCTGCCACAGTAAAGCTGGGCATCTCTTTCCCTTGCTCACCTCTTGTCCACAGCCTTCCTCCAAAGCACTCATGGGCTGGAAGATGAGGGGCAGGGTGAGCAGAAACCACCTCTCTTCAGATCTTCTTATTCTTAGGACCCAGAGGTGATGAACCAGTGAGAAATACAGACTCATACACCCTCTTTCTGGTGAAAACCAGTACCATGGGAGCTGAGAAGGAGGGCACACCTCCTCAGCATGGATTGGAAGCAGAAGGGTCCCTTTCTGTTATAAGGTAGAGGAAGAAAGGGGGTTCAGTTTGCCAGCTAAAAGAATTGGGATCAGATGTTAGGGAGAAGTATACCCTTTGGAAAGTGGACATGTGAGGCACTGGCAGCCTGCGTTAAATGTGAAGATACTCCCAGATTGTCCTGCCTCATGGGTCTACCTTATACCACTATGGTCTGTCTGCCCTTACTAAACAGGAATAGGTAACTCCAGATAAAGAATGTACACAAGTCAACTCTAATCAATAAGAGGGCAGGAACCTTTTTGGCCCAGGAACAGGAAATACAGTGGTGAACAAGACACTGCACCTACTTGAAGGGCTTTAACCACCTATTAAAACACTTGAGTAATTATCCAGTACCAAGTACCACACTAGACTCAGGGATACAGTAGAAGCAAGACAAAATCCTAGCATTTGGGCTCACATCTTGGTGAGGGGAATCATGATTGCTGAGTAACAAACATCCCCAAACTTAGTAGCTTCAAAAAACACTGATTGCTCATTATTTTGTGGGTCTGGCATTTGGGCAGGGCTCAGTTGGGTGATTCTTCTGCCCTAGGTGATGTCAGCTGGAGTCATCTGTGTGTTTGCATTTACCTGGTGGTTCGGATGGGAAGCCAAGATGACCTCTCATCCTCCAAGGTGTCTCTGTGTGGGGCCTCTCATCACTGAGTGGTCCAGCTTGTACTTCCTCACAACATGAAAGCTGGGCTTCAAGAAGGGAAAGCAGCAGCTCAAGTCCTCTTAAAATCTCAGAAGTCCCAGAACATCACTTCCACCACTCTCTACTGATTAAAGCAAGTCCCAAGTCCAGTCCACACTCAAGAAGAGGAGAAAAGAACTCCACCTCTTACTATGAGGAGTGGCAGGTGCATACATCGGTGCCGGGGGGGAGACGGAGTTGTTGGTGACCAATTTTGGAGACTATCTTTCCCGATACGTAACTTCAGATAGTGATACACTCAGCAATGAATATTAAACACAGTAAAGGAGAAAACAGTCTGGAGGATGAGTGAAATGCTGCTCACAGCTGAGGTATGGGTATACTTTTAGGTGGTGGTAGGAAGGATATTTTATGATGATACATATCTAAGTTTATATGATTGTTTAGCTTCAAGTATTAAATGATGTAAGTGTTATAACCATGATACACATGAGGAAACTGAGGCTGAGGGAGGTGAAATGACTTAGGTTACAGAGCTAGTTAGTTGTGGGGCTAGGGTTTGGTAACCGGGCATGACTTCACAGCCATTTTTGTGTTAATATTCCAGATGCAGATGTATGACTTAATTGTTGAAGTCTTCCTTTTCCACCAATTGACCCAAGTAGCTAGAGGGACAGAATTTTGTCCCCACCTTAACATGATCCCTTTGCCACCATTTTACAGGAATAAGTTTGATTCCTGGCAGATGACAGATAATTGGAAAGCATGTAGGTTCAAAACATCCTTTGAGACAGAGGAAATCCACAAGGGATGGATGAATTAAACTTCACCTGTCCATCTCTATGGATGAAAATTATCCCAGGTTGGCCTTATCTGCAATGGGAAGCAAATGATAGTTATTATAGTGGCTATTTTAAAGCTATACTTTGAACACTCATTGTCAAGAGGTCATGAGACTCCTGGGTCACAGCGCTGCAAGCAGCACTATCATGGTGTCCCCATCGTCCCTCAAGGAGTGACCCAGGTGAACACTGCACACTCAGTGAGTTTGCATCCCAGTTGAGAAGCCCCGAGCTTAGGGAGCCTGACTCTTTTATAACAGGCTGCAAGCAAACCTGCCTGAAATTGCCCCAGATGAAACATTACCTTTATTGCATTGGACACCAAACAAAACTATTCCCTGCTCTGGAGCGAGACACAAATTCTCTCTTCCAAGGCAGTGTGCTTTATACACATCCTTGAAAAGTTAGCCCAGAATGAAAGGGCAGTGAGTGCCTCACGCACAAGACGGGTAGAACCATGAGATGCCTATGAAGAATTGCCTGCCAACACTTGTTATGTACCAGGCACTGTTCTGTGGTCCAACTAACTGAAACCTCGCAGTCATCCCGTGAAGTAGACCCTATCATCCATCTTTACCGTTGATGACACTGACCTTGGGAAGGCCCCTTCACCTCTCTGTCCTCCACAGCTAGCAAGTGACAGAACTGAGTTGGTGCCCTGCCCACCCAGCTCTTGCAGTCCCCGTCTCACCACCATGCCACACGGCAGACAATATAAAAGCTGACAGTCCACCTGCTAAGTACCTTGTCTCAAAACTTCAGGACAACCTGTGACATGGCCATTATCCTCAGGATCCTTTTAGAGACGCTGAGGGAAGTGAAGTGATTTATCCAAGGTCACACCATGGCCAAGTTGGGATTCTAACCCTGGGATGACCCAGGCCCTTCCCCCAGTGATGTCCTGTTCTCCTTGGCCCCGTGAGCCCCCCGTGATAGAAACAGCAGGTGATACACAGTATCATTTATTTGCCATCTTTCCTATTAAATACAAACACGAAAATAAGATGGTGGGCCACAGAGTGTATAAAACACTTGTATAATTTTATCTCCCCAGCTCCACTGAATATTTCCTGATGGCAAAACCATATGTTATGTCTTTACCTTGTACAAGGTACTATTACACTGATCCAGGGACCACTGGGAGATAGAAAACTTCATGGCATCCCATGTGATGAACACAATCCATATCACTCATTCATCCATTCATACATGTACATATATGTATGAATACATGTGTTCATATGTACAACATACACATACGTGAATCGATACATGCGTTCATATGTATAATATACACATACATGAATAGATACGTGTGTTCATATGTACAATATACACATAAGTGAATAGATTCTTGTGTTCATATGTACAATATACACATAAGTGAATAGATACATGTGTTCATATATACATGTGCATCTATATGAATGTATGTGTGTGGATATACATTCACATATATTTTATATTGTATTGTGTAGAATATTATATGCATACATGACTATAACATATATAACACACACATAACATACACATGTATATGACACACATACCTTGTTTTACTGCACTTCACAGATGAGTGCATTTTTTACAAATTGAAGGTTGTGGCAACTCTATATCAAGGAAGCCCACCAGCACCATTTTTCCAACGGCTTCTACTCATTTTCCTGTCTCTGCGTCACAGTTTGGTAATCCTCACAATATTTCAAACTTTGATATTATTATTTTATTTGTTATGGTGATCTGGGATCGGTGGTCTTTGACGTTCTTACTGTACTTGTTTTGGGGCACCACGATCCGCGCCCATATAAGACAGGGAACTTAATCGATAAACGTTGTGTGTGTTCTGACTGCTCTACCGACCGGCCAGTCCCAGTCTCTCCCCCTCCTTGGACCTCCCTATTCCCTGAGACACAACAATATTGAAATTAGGCCAATTAATACAGTGACCTCTACGTGTTCAAGTGAAAGGAAGAGTTGCACGTCTCTCACTTTAAATCGAAAGCAAGGAACGATTAACTTAGTGAGGAAGGGCATGTCCAAAGCTGAGACGGGCACAAGATGCCTAGGTTTTGGCCTGACAGTTGGCCAAGTTGTGACTACACAGGAAAAGTTCTTGAAGGAAACGTGTGGTTCTAGCCACCTCCTTATGGCTATGGGAGGTTTTCAATACTTTGTAGCCAAGAGCTGGGCTCCCTCCTTTGCCCGTGTGGTGCCTGTCCTCCATTCTCACCCCCTGAGCACAGCATGTCCCTCAGAGCCGACCCTCTATCCTGTGCCCAGGGGCAAGGCTGCTGGGAAACGTAACACATCCCCACTGCCACGTCCAATGCCAGGGAAGCAATGGGCATCGTGAGTCTCATGAAGGTTCCTGGGAAAAGGGGCAGCCACAGCAGGCTCAGTGGAAGCCCCCGCACCATCCTCTGTGTTGCTGTTGAGAGATCTGAAGCCCACCTCTGGACGCGGCACTCTTGTCTGCCACCGAGCATCGGAAAAGCACTGCCTTTCTGCCAGAAAGTGAGTCCTTCCAGGAGGGGGGCAGGGTGGGGATGGAGTCAGTCCTGCACTCTCGGTGCCTGGATGTAGGCGCTCCACACGCGCTGGCAAACGTCCAGCTTCGTGGAAGGTCCCTCCATCCTCTGGGCGGCTCACCTACGGAGAGTGACATCCTGGGACCTCCTCTCTCTGTGGTCGCCCCAGACTTTGGTTTCATCTGCTCCCGAGGCCCCCCACTTCCGGCTGGCCGGCCCTGCAGTCTGTCACCGACAGGATGGTCAACCTCAGAGCCGGGTGACCTTTCAAAGACACCAGGATTTGTTTAATTTGCAGAATTCACCTCTCTCCATCCTTATCAGAGGCGAGCCAGTCCCCAGCTGGGAAGACTGCTTGGCAGCTTTCCCTGAGTTTTGAAACAGATGGGCTGAGAGCTTCTCAGACGGTGTCCTTTTTTTCTCAACGGAAAGGAATGGAGAGAAAGGAAAGACAATGACAGGATAGGATGGGGCGGCGGAGAGCTCCTTAGAGAAGAGAGGAAAAAGCCAAACACACACTGAACGATTATAATGCTGGACGCATCATCATGGAAACTTTCATTACTGCACTTTCAGAGAAAGGTCTTCCGGGCACTTAACTGTAGCTTACGTTTGAAGAGCTTTTCTCACGCACCAAGTGCTGTCTCCGCTAATCCTTACTGCCGCACGTTGGGGTCCTGTTATCCCCATTTTACAGGTGAGGAAACAGAGGCAGAGTCATTGCCCAAAGCTACAGGTAGTGTGGAGGGTCCAGGGTCCAAACACAGCGCCACAGACTCCGAGGTCTGTGCATGAGGCAGGTCTGAGTAAACTTCACCTCATCCTCACAGTAACCTCAGGGAAGGAATGGACCCTCCCCCATTTTATATGATTTTCAGGACGTGACTCTCATTTTTCAAGTCACACAGTCAGCAAATGTCAAGCACAGGGGGAATAATAATATAACAACACTAAACAGTGTCTGGCACAGGGCGGTTCAAAACCCTTTACTACCTATGGATTTATTTAATTCCAACAGCCACATGAAATACTATTTCATGGACTTCCCTGGTGGCGCAGTGGTTAAGAACCTGCCTGCCAATGTAGGGGACACGGGTTCAAGTCCTGGTCTGGGAAGATCCCACATGCCGCAGAGCAACTAAGCCCGTGCACCACAACTACTGAGCCTGTGCTCTAGAGCCCCTGAGTCACAACTACTGAGCCCGCGTGCGGCAACTACTGAAGCCCACGGGCCTGGAGCCAGTGCTCCGCAACAAGAGAAGCCACCGCAATGAGAAGCCCGCGCACCGCAACGAAGAGGAGCCCCCGCTCGCCGCAACTAGAGAAAGCCCAGGTGCAGCAACGAAGACCCAATGCAGCCAAAAATAAATAAAATAAATAAATTTTTAAAAAAAGAAATACTATTTCATGGTACTATTATTGTTATTTATAACAATAATATTGTATTTAGGAGAGAAAAAGAAGACTCAGGTATGTAAAGTATGTCCAACAGCAAACTGCTGGTGGGTGTTAAAAGCAGGTTGAAATCAGAGTCACCTGACACGGTAAGCCTATGTCATCCGTGACTGTTACACTCTTCTCCTTCCTATGCAGACCCTGGTCGGCAGGACCCCAACATCAAGGTCTTTCTCCAGTGGGGTCACCTGGTGCTCACGGATGAACAATTCTGGATGTCCAGCTGCAGCAGACCCTATGGAATCCCATGCCAACTTACCTTCCTTTTCCTTTCTGCTCTGACCCGTACAGACACCCCTACACATGCCCCTAGAAACCACAGGGATATTTTGAGGCCGGTGCAAACTGGTTTGAGTGGGAAAACATCCCTTAAAGAGGGAATCACTGTGGCAGGCTCACACCACCTAAGTCAGGAAGGGAGGGCAAGAGATTTTCTAGAAGGGAAGCTGCAGGAAGGAAGCCATGCTTGGGAATTACGGGCACACACCTGTTTTTTTCATTTTTTTGATGGAGGGAGATCTGCCAGGAGAAGCCAAGCCTGAGAGTTTGACACCCAGGCTCACGCCGGGGCACGAGGTGAGAGTGGCGTAGGGTCCTGCTCAGCCGGAACTTAGGAGACAGCGCTTCCGTGGCCTCTTGCTGACAAGTCCAACCCTGGGAACACAGGTGAGTAAAAGTGTCTCCCTTCTGGAGTCGAGCTACCTCGGTCTGAAGACATCCAGGCATCTGAACCTAGAGGGTCCCCTGGGAGCTTAAACACACAAAGGAAAAAGCTCAGGACTGACACCACTTCCTTTTAGCCGATGAAGTTCTTGGCTTCTTAACTGTACTCTAGAATTGTTTCACCTATTTTCTCATTTCAGACCATGATTACATCATTTATCATCTTAGCTTACGCCTTATGTCAGTTTCTAAGCTTTATCTTATCCTTTCATTGGAGATTTTTGGGTCCAGGGGGGCCTCACTGAATAAAACTGCAGGCAGGAAAAAGGGGAAAATGCCTAGTGAGAATCTACGTGTGTGGGATACAACGTTGAAGGCGGCAGCCACTGTCCCTACGTTTCCCCTCTCCCGGGCATTCTTCTGGGTGTGGGGTAGTCAGCAAATATATGTCCTTTATGACTGTGAGACGTTCTAGCCAGGGGAGTGCGCGTGCTTTGAGGACCGACAGCTAGGGGTCTTAACCTACTCAAGGGAGTTATTTTACACTAATTCTGTTATTTTAACCTCTTCTACTTTTATCCGCCTCTTTAATTGGGTTGATTTTATCCTTTGTTTGGAATGTTACCCATTTAGAATTGTATTCTTAGTTGACGGAGTAGCAGGCAGGAAGTGTGGATATAAGGTGACCGCTGCAAGGAGAGTCCACGCTCTAATCAAGGTGGCCCTTCCGCCGCCCCTTCCAGCAGCTCTTAGTAACTCAGCAAACACACACACACACTTCAAAATGCTGTGGGATCTGCGTTATCAAGAAGACAACTTCCTCAGCATTTATACTTTCACTGCTGGAACTAGGTTACTTTCTCAAAGTAACCTCTTTTTTTTTTTTTCCTCTTTTCTTTAAAGTGGTGGTTGCGTATACTGCGTGTTCCCAAGGTCCTAAGTGAAATGTCTGACATCTGCAAATGTACCAAGGTTGTATCCGATCTGCACCGTGGCTCTAGCAGCCAGGTGCTCTATCCATTTTCAGATGGAGATGGGAGGCTCAGCAAAGCTGAGGAACCGGCCCAAGGTCACGCGGCTCTCACTAATGGAGGACAGCACTTACCCACCCAGTCTCATTCGAAAGGGTGAGCTTCTCACAGCCTCTGGATGCCCGTCCAATAGCCCGAAGTGTGGGACTAGCCTTGTGATGGTCTGGAATCACCGAAGCCACAACACCATGCCACCACAAGCTTTTAGAATGGAGTTAAGCTCCTACCATGCAAGTTATTGCCTATCTGGGGAAGGGACCGTTGAGCTATACACTCCAGGGGGTACAGAGGATGCCCTTATACGGTTGAGGGACTGTGATTTCTTGAAGGTCATGATTGTTACTAAGCGTGAGGTGGAAATGAGATCTGGATCTGCCTCCTTCCCATCAGTGTGACCTGGGTTCCCCCTCAGTTTGCTTGTTCTTGACACAGGGATTCTACTAAGTCCTCCGTTAGAGGATGGGTTTGGGGATAAAACGAAGTCCACGAAAGGAAGGTAGGTACAGGGGTATGCGGAAGGGGTATCAAACGCGTAGGACCTGCTGAGATAGAGGAACGGGTCGCTTCCAAGCAGATGAGCATCGGCAGAGGTGTGGGTCGGCGGTTCTCATGAACGGTGAGCAGGAGTGTCCAGACTGCTTTGGAAACCAGGTTGGCACCATTCGCTTTTTCTGCTGCTTCCCCCACTAACAGGGCATAGAAGTGTGCTCGGCACCCAGCAGCTGCTGTTCAGTGGTTTCAGTATCAACTCGTTTAATCCTGTGACGTGGACCCTATTACTTATTTTACATGTGAGGAAACTGGGGCACAGAGAGGTGGAGTCGTTTTCTTAATGTCACTCAGCTAGTGAATTGCGGAGCGAGAACTTGAACCTGGGCAGTCTGGCTCCAGAGCCTGAGATCTGGGCACCGTCTTGCCCTGCTTGAGCCCTCGGTTCCTAGGGCTTTGCATGCAGTAAGCACTTAATGGTTTCTGAATGAATAGCCCTCAAGTGAGGAAGGGAAGGCAGGAAGGCACCCTTCTCCCCACCCCTAGGTTGGCTCAAACCCAGCAGACAAGGGGGAGCAGAGACTGCCTCAGCTCGAGGTACCCGGACGTGCCATGGAACAGGGGTCTACACGCGTGTCCACGTGTGTCTACACAGCAACCCCCTCACTGGAGCCGGGTCTTTCCCTGTTTGAAACGAACCCTCCAACTCTTCCCCTGCCCCCTCCCAGCCTCCTGCTAGGGGTCTCGGAACAGAACAACCCCATCGATTCATCAGGGGACGTCAGCCTCTCGGAGCTGTTTGGGGCATAAATCAAACCACGAGGAGGAAAGGTTTTTTTTTTTTTAAAAAAAAAAAGGTAGTGGGGAGAGAAAAAGCAGGGGAGGGGGTGGGGAGAAAGAGAGATGGAAGGAGGTGAGGGGGGTGTGAGATCAAAGGCAAAAATTCATCAGAGATAACGAAATTATTTATTTTTCCTGCTCTCAGGCTCTGGGCCTTTGAGGCCTCCACGCTGATGTATTTGGACATCTTGGGGCCGTCTGTTACTGGAGGCCACCCCAGCCCCCCAAAGGCACGTCGGTTCCATCAGCCGCGGCTGCGCACGGAGCCTTTTGAAGTGGATCCTGGTGGTGTTTACTCGCCTTCGTGTAGGAAACGTGTGCGCAGTGCTGGCGGCGGCAGCTGCCCTGGCGGGGGAGGGGTGGGGGGAGGGGGGGTTAGGGGTGGGGAGGGGGTCCCCTCATCATTCATGAGGCTGTTTATTTGGGAACCAGAGTGGCCCTTTCTCTGGTTATTACTCAACGTCCTCTACAGACCAAATGGCCTCGTTCCACAACGTGGGGCAGGAATAACACACACGCCGCCCACGGCCAGGCACGCCCATCTCGCCCGGGCCCCGTGGTGCACTTGGCTTTCAGAGAAGCCTTGGGCCTGGCTGAGCGTCCTCTTGGCCCCCTCATTTTCAAGAGGGCTGGTTACGAACACAGACCAGGACCAGAACCACGGGCTTCCAATGCTAGTTCTCTTACTAGCTTTTGCAACCATCACGGGCAAGTGAACTCACCTAATCCTCAAAGCAACTCTCTTTCCCCATATTACAGATGGAGAAACTGCGCTTCAAAGAAGTTAACATATGCAGAGAACTTAGATGAATGCTCAGTACCTAGTAAGGCCAATATAAACGTTACTTGCAAACCAGCAGTTGGCTAAGGGCTACACGGGGTTACCGTGGCCCCCCTTAAACATCAGCTCTCTCCACGCCGATGCCCCCCATGCTTTAGTTAACTGGTAGACAGCTGAAGACACGATTTCATAATCTGTGTTAATAGGACAATAGTCTGAGAAGTTGCTTAAAAAGTAGTTTGAACGGATAGTGTTGAGGCGGATGGACGCTGAGGTTACAGAATGCGAGGTGCCCACGTTCAAGGAGAAAAGCCATCTGGCGTCAGGTCACCAAACCAGTTACCTGCAACGTGAAGCCGGGGGTTGAGGCAAAGACTAGAGTCAGAACGCCGAGCTTCAAAATTCGGAGGCTGCCGTGGGCCGGCTGTGGGGCCTGGGAGGCACAGAGACCCCAGCTAACCGTTTCCTCATCGGTAAGAGGGAGACCCTCGTCCCTTCCCCCGTGAGGTTTCTGTGAAGACTTGGGGGTTTTCTTGATTAAATAACATTTATATGACATGATGTGCCAGGCACTGTCCTTGCTGCCTGATAAAATATTTGCTTATTTAATCCTTAGAAAAAGCCTCTGGTCTAGATGAGCTTTGTCAGAAGTAGAGACACAGACGTAGAGAACAAATGTATGGACACCAAGGGGGAAATGGCGGGTGGGAGGAATTGGGAGATTGGGACTGACACATATACGGTATGGATACTACGCATAAAATAGATAACTAATGAGAACCTACGGCATAGCACGGGCGACTCTACTTAATGCACTGTGGTGACCTACATGGGAAGGAAATCCCAAAAAGGGGGATATATGTACATGCACAGCTGATTCGTTTTGCTGTGTACAGTAGACACTAACACAACATAGTAAAGCAACTACACGCCAATAAAAATTAATTAAAAAAAAAAAAGAACAAGCCTCTGAGCTGGGCGCTATTCTCCTCATTTTACAAATGAGGTAATTGAGGCTCAGAAACGAATAAGGTTACACAGAATAACACCACCAAGGACACACAAGAGGGGCGCACGCAGAGGCTGGACACTTAAGATTTCTCACGTTCGTGTCTTCAAGAATGGTTCAGAATTGCAATACGTGGGCTGCTTCATGCTATAACCCCTTGGACAGGGCACTTTGGCACACAAATGGGCTGAGAGATGACTCTTCTGAAAGAGGTGTAGGAGGATGCCAAGGCCCTCGGCCGGAGACTGCAGACAGGGAGGTGAGGGTTGGAAATTCTCAAGTCTCGGCGAAGAGGTGACCCAGGCTCTCCACTTTACCTCTCCTGCAGCGGCAGGGACCAAAGTCCCGCTGCAAGGGCTGTGGACCAGCTAGATTCTAGCTGTTGGACCTCAGGGGCCCACGAGAGCCAGGAGAAAGTAGGGTTCCCCTGGGAACACACAGGCAAGGCCAGGCTGCTCCTTTGGGGGAGAATCAAGTCTAGTGCTGGGCTCTTGGCTCTCGCGGGCAGCAGGGAAAGTGGTCCAGCAGCTCCCAGAGACTCTACAGGACCTCCTGGGAGTGGGGCAAGGGGTTTCCCAGAGCTCGAGGGGTTGCTGGAATTTCTGGTTTGAGTGGCCTGGAGTTGGGACCTGCTTCACACCATCCCGGCTGCCCCTACAAGCCCTACCACCAATAACAGGACAACAGGGCCCATTGGCATCCAATTTTAGCATCATGCAGTCAACGATATTATTTTTGAACAGAAGGGTATGCCTTTGATCTCCTCTGCCATTAAGGGTATTCCACGAGGCGTGGGAGCAAATGCATCCCAAACGTCCTTGCTCACATCCTGTATCATCCAACCCAGCCTTGGGATCATCCTTGCAGAAGAAGCAGGGCCAGAGGTGGCCAGTAGCTCACTTCGTGAAACGGGGATGGGCAGATGACCCTCAAGAACTTGCCTCCCTGGTCTTGCCCTCAGCCTGGCCGGCTTGTGCTAAGAGGAAAGGAGAGAGAAGCAACTCCCTGAAGGACACGGACCCTCGGCACAAAAGCTCACAGGCGGAGGGGGAAGGCTGGTGCCGGTGAGGTGCTCGCCGGGTGAGAGGCAGGGTCTGGTTTTGATTAAACAATCATCATTTACTCACGTCAGGAACAATGCTGGGGAAGGCAGATGTCACGTGACCCACAGGCTGGGTTGGGAGCCGGCAGCCCTGCCAACCCAGAAAGTCACGATGCCCTTATGTTGCCTCCACTTTGTGCGATGATCCCGACATGGCTGGAAGGCCTCATGAAATCCCTGTGACGCCCCTACTGAAACAGGCGCTTATCTCAAGATGTCGTTATTCCTCTCAGGAAAATGCTGATCTCTAGCCTTTCAGACTGGAGAGCCCACTCAGAATGCTCATGGACCTTTTTACCAAAGACAAAACTAAAACAGATTCCAGACTTTTCCATCTTTGGGTTTATTATTGCTACGTTATTGAGGATCGAGCCAGAAATTAAGTCATCAAGAGTTACAGCCTTTTCCCTCCCCTATTCCCAGCTCAACCAGGGAACTTTCCAGAAGAGTATGTGGTTCAAGACTCCTTCCACTTAGGGGAATATGGTGGATGTCGGAAATGGTAGCTGTCACGATGTATCAGGTCTTTAAAATTGATGCTTTAATTTCAAGCACAGTAAATTCTTATCCCAGTGGCCGTGAGCGTCGTCATTCATATTATACAAGAAAACGGAGGCTCCTAGAAGCTCATGAGGCAGGTTCACCCCAAATCTTTACATCCCTGCGGAGGGTGCATCCTGGGATCCAACAATTCTTGATTCTGTAACTCCATGAGGGCAGGGACCTTGCCTGTCTTCTGCACTGTAGAACAGTGTCGGGCCCAGGAGAGCTCAGGCCTGGGATCTGGAAGCTCAGAGAGGTGATGGGAGTTCAGTTCAATTTCTTCATTAAAATGGAAACAGTGAAACTGCTTTGCATCTACCAGTAGGTGGCTCTGTCAACAGCACAGGTGATGAACGTGGAGTGCTACGTCCAAGGCTTTTTCATAATTTGAGGTACATTCAGAATGAGCTGAAAGGGACCTCAAAGTAGCACCTGCATTGGTGACACCTTTTCATGGAGGTGTGGCCATCAGGACAGATGTGTCTTGGGTTCTCACCCTCATCTCTGGGTAGCCACTGTAGGGGCGTAAGACCAGCCACCAGGCAGAGGCAGGTATCACGCTTCCCATCGTGCTCCTGAGCAGCTGAACAGCTTACCCCCTATTAGTCGAGGGTTCCCAAGCTTCCTGAGCCCAGAACCAACAAGGGTTCAAGTGTGTGTTCTTTTCCTTGATCAGAGAAGTTGCAAGGGTCTGATTTTTTAACATCTAGGAAAGACTGAGCACCAAACTTATCAGTATTATTTAAAATAAGCTTTATTTGGGGATAGTTTTAGGATTACAAAAATGTTACAAAGTAGTCCAGAGGATCGTATCCATGCGCGCTTCCCCTAACGCTCTACGTCACAACGGAACATTCGTCAGAACTAAAAACAGAGTCCGTTAACAGGAACTCGCTCCAGGCTTTATGCAAATTTTCAGTGTTTCCACTGCTGTCCTGTTTTTGTCCCAGGATCCCATCCAGGGCACCACACTGCATGTAGAAGAATGTTCATTTATGCAATATAGTGCTGTACTATATTTCCTAAAGAAGCCAAACAAAAAGAGGGAAAGCCCTGTGACTCCTATTCTCCCGCCCCAATGCCATTATTAAGTTTGCTCTCCACCTTCCAGACCTCTGCCATCCAGTGTGGTACCCAGTAGCCAATGAGGCCATTTCCATTTCAATGTTAATTCTACTTAATTCCTCAGCCGCACTGGCCACATTTCAAGTGCTCAACAGTGTGTGTTACTAGTGGCTACGGTACCAGGCAGCAGAGGTATATATAGATTTCTATTCTCACCTAAAGTTCTGTCATATAGCACTGTCCTGGATCTTTTTCTATGTGTTTTCCTACAAATATATGCTTAAATACATGCCTTTAATTTTTGACATAAAGATTGTAGGCTGCATAGCACATCACATTTTTACCTAATGTGTTTTAGCCATCGCTCCACATCAGTACATTTTAAAATTTATTTTATTGAAATATAGTTGATCTACGGTGCTGTGTTAGTTTCAGGTGTACAGCAAAGTGATTCAGTTATACATATATATCTATTCTTTTTTAGATTCCTTTCCATTATCGCTTATTATGAGATATTGATAGAGTTCCCTGTGCTGTACAGTAGGTCCTTGTTGGTTATCTGTTTTATATACACTCGTGTATACATTTAATCTGCCTCATCTTTGTGGCAGCAAAAGGGGGCCCATAGTGAGGGTTACCATCATATAAGTCATCTCCTCTTCGTGGGCACTTCGGAGGAAATTGGGAACAACTGATTGCAACAAAGACTACAAGGAACATCCCTTATTCTTTCTAAGAGCGCTCTAAATTGACTTAATTCGGAGTAGAGTGACCTTAGCTAATAAGAGATACTCCCCCAGAAGAGTTCTGTACCATCAGAACTGTGTTTCAGGCAATGACCCTTCAGTGAGATGGACACAGGAGAGAAACTCAGTCATGCCTTAGTGTGGGCAGGATGCCAGGGGCTGCCCAGAGGTCAGATGTATCTCAGGCCACTGTTGAGAGGCGTGAGCCAGAGACACCATCTGGCCACTCACAGGTAAAGCACTGTGATACCCAGACTAGAAAACGGCATCCGACCAGTATCTGAGGGTCTGAATTACATGGTTTGATTGGCAAATACCAATTACATGGTAAGAAATAGCAGTAGTTAGTTCTAAAAATGCAGTTGTGTGGCAGCAGTGTGCAAACCCTTTACGTGATGCCATTTAATCCAAAGCGATTCCACTAGGTAGGTTCTATCATCACCATTTTACAGATGGAGAAACAGAGGTGAAGGGTTAGGGAAACTCCTCATTCTGTTTCTGCAAAAAGAAAATCCCAGCTGTCAGTGGCAGAGCTGGGACATGAACCCCACATGGAACCCGTGGTCCTAACCCATGCCAGCCACCTGTGCCTCCCCTGTGACCGGGCATGCAAAAATAGCACAGAAATACATATACCCTTCACCCAGCCTCCCCTAGTGTTAATGTCTTACGTCCCCAGGGCACTTATAAAAGCTAGACGTTAGCACTGGTCTATTACCACTAACTGAAACCCCGACTATTTGGATTTCGGCAGTGTTTCCCCCCTTGTCCTTGTCACTGCCTACCACGGATCAGACTCCTGTCTGTAGGTATTTGCTCCATTTTACAAAGGATGTGTAAGAAGGAGGCTCAGGGAACTCTGGTCACCAACCCAGGCCTGTCCAAAGCCAGACGGTGCTCTGACCTTGCTGAGTGATCTTGCATTTGCATTCTCAACGGCCGATGTAACGATGTGCTCGTAATGTGTTCATCATTAATTCTAACGATGAGATTGGAATTGGGCCTTAAGGAATGGGCAGGATGGTGGGGGGCAGGGCATGGGATCCATCACTGGCTTTGAGCAGAGACCTCCTGTGTCTCCATCTGTCACAGCCCTCCCTCCCAGGGAGCACAATTTTAGGCCCAGAGAGACTTAGTACTCAATAACTGAGAAACCCTGGGCCTGGAGGCTTCGGACCTCTAGATCTCTGTGCTTCTGATCAAATTCAGGTGGCAATTCATCCACATGGCTCAGATATGGGGTCTGCAAACCCTCCAGAAGCACGTTTGCTGTTGCTGACTGCACAGCACGCGTGGGTCGGCCCCTCAACCTAGATCCATCTTCCGAGATGGCCAAAGGCCATGGGGCCCACCTGTAAAACTTCCAACCTGGGCATCCTCAACGTGGCTTGTCATAGTAGAAGAATATTTTATTGTGGTTTCAATTCCACCCCTCATTTATCACAGAGGGCCTCTAACCACGGGCTCGGGCAGAAAATGGTCCACAAGAAATCGGGTATGGTTACATTAGAATCCCCCGGGATGCTTTCAAAGTGTCCAGAGGCCTGGGCCCCGCTCCAGACCCAGTGAAATCATCGTCCCCGGGAGTGGGGCTCAGGCCTCTGGACTTTTACAATCTCTCAAATGGTGGATCAAAGCCAGTTGGAGGCATGATCCTGGATATATTTCCCGAGATTACAGGAATCTTTTCAAGGAGTGGTTTGGGAAGGGAGGCCTCCTTAAAGATACCTTGGGTGTGCTGTGTGGACTGGGCCTCTGCCTGGTGTTATTCCTGTACCACTCCTCGCACTCAGGGGTCCTGCTGGAGACACGGCAAACACGTCACTTTCTTCACTGTATTGATGGGAAACGGCATCCCACCTCCGGAACAAACAATGACGATGAAATGATGGTACTTTGTAGAGAGTATGTAAAAGATTCAACTTTGCAAAGAACCGTTAAGTACGCGGGCTTTCTGAATTTTAAATACCTGGCCTTTAGTTTTTAAATTATATTTATTACATTGGGTATGTAAACCTTGTCTCAGCATCTCCCCCCTCCCCAAACCAAAGGAAGACAACTTTAAAAAGTCAGTTAGTAAAATAGCCTCCTCCCCCAATTCCGCTACCAGGAAGAATTCACTATTGACATCTTGGTATGTATCTTTGTCTTCAGGGCAAAAATCACCCCCCGCTGAGAACCACTATTCTAGCCTACATTCAGCAACGCCTGCAGATACACCTGAAGGTTGCTACTGACGTCAGCGGATAGTGGTCAGGGATGCTGTAGGTCAGGGATGCTGTACATACAGGACAGCACCCCAAAAAGACCTACCCAGCCCCCAATACCTCTACTGTTGAGACTGAGAAACTTTGTTTTAGATCTATTCTCTGCACATATACGCGGGCACGCATGTTGTTACTCTTCTGCAATTTTGCACTTAATATTGAGGACATCTGTCTATTGTTCTGATGAACGCGCGTCCCATAGAGCATTTTAGAAAACTGGAAATAATCTAGTGCTTATTACCTACATCTTTGCACGTTTATCCACTGAATCCCCGAGCCGTCTGAGCTGTTGCAGATGTGGCTCTTGTAGCCAAGAGAGATGGCTCTGAAACACCACTAACAGAAAAGCAGCTCAGGTCGGCAGAACCGTACGCTGCGTGGCTGTGTGTCTACACACGTGTGTACTCCAAGAGTCTTCGGAATCATTTAGCCACCCGGGGCCTCGGAGGAAACCTCTCAAGAAGGGAAACCTGTGTGGAGAGCTCATGGTGGAGGTCGCTCTCCAGTCCTAAGCCTGGAAGCGCACGTGAGTCATGGCTTTGAAATCCACCTCAGATGCTGGCTGAAGACAGAGGCTTTGCATAATCAAGTTGACAGATGAAGCCTGGCCTGCCCTGCTAGGGACAGACTCATCCATATCTTGGGTTAAAAGAAATATTGCGTTTTTAAAGAGGAAAGCAACATATTTAAGAGATAAAGGAGGGGGAAAAGAGAGAAGAGTTTTCTGGTCATTAATTATAATAAAACACAGGGGGAAAAATTCACTTTAAAGGCAGCCTAAAGCCCCATAATCTTCAAAGAGACAGAAGAGGCTCAGCTGCCCAGGAAGAGAGAAACTTCCCCGGGACAGCACCATTTCTAAGCAACTGCAAACAGCTAAAGTGAGGGCTGTAGTTGGTGGACTGCCTTGGGCTGGGAACGAGTTATATTCCTACCTAGCTCAGGTCAGCTACTGCCCCTCGGGTGTTGCGCTCAGATCCAGCCACAGGCCGTGGAAAGGCGCTGGTTTCCAATCTACCCCAGGGCTGTAATGCCCAAATGTTCACCCCTGTTCTTCTGGGGTCTCAAACTCTTGACCCCTCTTGGGACCCTGGTTTTCAGGGCAGAGAGTTCCAGTTTAAGGCCGTTAGGTTGTGGCCAGGCAAGAGCACAGACCCCGTCTTGCCAGACTTTGCTCACAGGAAGCCCATCTCCAGGTTTGTGTCCAATTTCTCCAGTTTGCACAAGCCAGTTGACACGCCTCCAGCTGAACTGAGCCCTGCTATAGCCAGCTGGCCAGTTGTTGGAGGTACCGAAAGCCTTACACCATCTTGAGGGAGGTGACTTCAATCAACGCCGGGTATTCATGGCGGAATATGGCTTTATTTATCCAACAAGCTCCTGGCTTGATGGCCTAACCCGTGGTGTTGGAAGAACCCAATGGTTCTCTGAAGCTGGGGAAGGGGGAGGTACTGGATGAGAGAGAGTCTTGAGTACTTTTTGGGAACTAAATCTGCATTTCAGTCTCATAAAGCCCTGAGAAGTGTGTTTGCAAGTGGGGAGAATTAGGTTGTCCAGCGGGAACCAGTTCTGTAGGGGGGCTTATACCAAGAAAAGGAAGGACGCTTTGCAAGCGTTTCAATGTTTGAAAACAAAACAAAACGAACCAACTCTCCACTCATCCTACCCTCCCCACCTCCTGAATTAAGAACTCTCGGATCACCCTGGAGGGGCAGGAAGATTCCCGTCCCCAGACACTCCCTCCCTCCAGCCTTCAGCTGCTGCTTGCTCTGCTAAGCAGGACACGCTCCTGACGCATGCATTTCAGACCACGGTCAGGACCCATGAGAGGCCTTAAATCCGTGACTTGAGACGCACTTTATTTTATTTTTTTAAACATCTTTATTGGGGTATAATTGCTTTACAATGGTGTGTTCGTTTCTGCTTTATAACAAAATGAATCAGTTATACATATATATATGTTCCCATATGTCTTCCCTCTTGCGTCTCCCTCCCTCCCACCCTCCCTATCCCACCCCTCCAGGCGGTCACAAAGCACCGAGCCGATCTCCCTGTGCTATGCGGCTGCTTCCCACTAGCCATCTACCTTATGTTTGGTAGTGTGTATATGTGAGACGCACGTTAAAATAAAAAGTGAAAGGATAGAAAAATCATCATCACTCCGTATAGCAAGGGCAGGTATTGCTCCGAGATACTTGTTTAATTACATACGCACACGTGTGTGGGGATGCAGCGTCCTGGGGCTGACTCCCTACGGACCTATAAGCCCATCTTGCCCCTCTCGTCCCAATTCCACATTCGGTGACTTCAAGATGATAATTTGAAGGTGGGCATGGTGGGAGTATTTACACCCTGGAAATTGGAAATTGGCAAATCAGAACTTTTCCCCCTGGAGAGGTGGTTGTTAACACGTAACTAGTGGTAGTCTGGTCAGTGTTAAGGACAGGTGTCAAACTCTTCGACCTGTTAGTAAGAAGGTCACGTGCTGTAGGTTGAGTTTCCTGGGATTTGCATGCAGGTGGGTTTCCTGGGGAGGACCCTTAGCAGTAGCACCTGTGGAAGCCAGGGAAGAAGGGTTGGGCTTCTTCTGGGAGAAACGGAACTGACATGCTGCTGCAGAGGCCTCCGTGGGCCCCGTGGGGAGCCTTGGGACAAGTCTGAAAGGCCATTCCAGTTTCAAAGCGGAGAAGATATCAGCTTTGTGCCCTTCACAGACTAGGCATTGAATGTAGGTTGCCCCTGAGAAGGTAGCAGATGTTGGGGGGAAGCGGCTCTCTAGGGCCAGAAGCCAGTTCCCAGAGGACAACTGATCTGTGAGCCATTAGCAGCCCAAACTCACAGCACCTGGGGGGGTTGTTTCAGTCCTGAGGGAGGTGATCTGAGTAGCACACTAAGGATCTACGACTTCAGCTGGAGTCTAAGGACTAGACATGCTACCACCATGTGAATGAACCTAAAGCTAGACAGTGGCCATGAGGGCCAGCTGTCCCAGCCAAGGTCAACCTAGAGCCGGTTGACCCTCAAAAACACGAGAAAGCCCAGAGCTGCCCACGCAAACCCAGCTGATGAGAGATGCGTGAGCGAGTCCAGCTGACACCAAAATACACACCTAGACGAATCCCAGTAGCAATCATACACGCTTATCTTAGCCCACTGAGTTGAACCTCTACAGGCCATGTTGGAGGCCTTTCAGAGAAAAGAATGGACTTGATGCTGAAGGTAGCGGTGAGCCATAGAAGGTTATTGAGCAGGGGGGGGTATCCCTTCCCAAGCGCTGCCTTTCTGGAATCAGAAACTGTTCCAATCAAGACTTTTTTGGGCACTAGAAACATTCACTCAAGCCAGCTCACAGTTTTTAAAAGTAGAGGGGAGAGAGGGGGTTTTTGTTTTTGTTTTTTTGTTGTTTGTTTTTTTTTAAAGGGTGTGGATCTCAAAATCTAGGGACAAGAAATGAGATGTCTGGGCAGGCTAGGAGTCAGAAGACTGTCAGTAACAGAGGTTACTTTCCATCTCCCTGTGCCCTCATGGCCTCTCCCCTCCATGCCTAGAGGTCTGCTCCATTCTGTTCCTCCTTGAGAGGATAGAAAATGCCAGTCTTCAGATACCTGAATACCTACTGTGTGCGAAGCCAGTACTGCTTTGCTGGTCATTACCTGTTTGCCTTTCCATCAATTTCTTACCCTTCCCTCTGCTCAGCTTGTGAAGACAGCTGCAGACTTCCCCAGGCTTCTAGGCAGCTGGCTTCGGTTTGGGTCCATCCAATGGGAGCAGAGGAGAGCAGGAGAACCAGGCTATTTCTACCCCTTCCTCTCTTCCTCAGGTGCTGCCTTGTTCTTATTTCCAGGTCCTGACGCCACCTCCATCCCTCCCTGGTCACCAGCCACCGCTGGGGAAATCCAGTGCCTTTCCAGACTCAGCCCAACGGCTCCAGCCAAAGCAAGAGGTTAAGGCCACCTCTTCTGCCCTCCATCCTCTGCAGCAGGGGCCCCCAGCTATTGCTTATCCCTGGGTTGTCTCACCTTACCCTGTGCGCTCCAGCAACAATTTAGGGGCTTTGAAAGGGATTCTCTGTATTAAATTCCCTGGCATTTCCCCCCCGCCTGGGACCTTGCTGATGGGGACACCCTATTGGGCCATTCAGGTATACAAGGCACACAACCAGGGCACCTCTCACATGGTGCCTACTTTGACCTATTCAGTGCCAGAGCTCTGCGGTCAGGTATCGCTCTGGGTGCCGGGGACGCAGCAGCGAACACAATGAAATCTCATCCTTTCAGTGCTCAACTTCCAAGCTCGTACTCCCCATAGTGGGGGAGACGAGTAAGCCAAACACATGCAACTTCAGTCGGTGATAAGAGCTCTGAAGAAAAATAAAGCAGGAACATGGGTGGAGACGGCGCAGGGGCATGCGGGTAGGGTGGCAATTTAAAATACGCTAGGGAAGTTCTCACGCGTAAAGACTTGAAGTAAGCATAAACCACGCTCATATCTGGGGCAAACACCTCCGCAGAGGGAATAGCAGGTACGAAAGTTCTGCTGTTGGAATCCGTCAGTGACCCCACCTCTGTCACATTCTGATCTGCTCCTGCGTCCACTGGCTGGACTCCATAGGATGCAAAAGAACAGAGTGTAACTGGCACAGGAAGGAAATGACATAGGTCTGGTCCAGATAGGACGTGGAGATACGGAAGTGCGAATTGATACCCATCTGTCTAATAGCAGGACCTAGTGAGTAGGTCTGTGTACGTGTGCGTCTCACTTGACAAAAACCGATTCCCCCTCCCACATATGCAGAGCAGACCTGCCATGGAGATGGACCTCCCAGATCTCTTTAAAAAAAAAAGAGATTTTTGTTCAGCTGCAGAAACGTGGTTTAGCTGACAGACTTGAGATCAGCCTCAGCTTTCAAGCTGAGATCGTGCTCTTCCTGGGCCGCTCATTGGCAGTGTCGGAGCAAAGGCAGGCGGACTGGGGTCTCGTGCTCTCCGCCCACTAGAAGGGTCTCACAATCTTTGCTCGAGCTCCCTATTGGGTTACCTAATACTTCGTCAGCTCTGCTTCGGAGGCTGAGGCCCTCCCTGCCAATTCTTCTTCCCACCCTCGTCTTTCGGAGGCATATCAGTGGTGTTGTGGAAAGTGGTTAACAACTGGCCCTGATAGACGGCGTTTGCCAAATTCTCTGGTGTAAATACTTCCACCCCCCAACCAGTTTCAGCCTATCCACTGGGTATCACTGAACGTAGAGTTGAGAAGTGATGCCAGCCCCAGCTTAGCACTGGGAATTGCCCTAAATAAGACACTTTCCCTTCTAACTCCGTCTCTCCCTTACTTTCTGAAAGACCAAACTAACAGATTTGAGAATTCTAGCTTACAAAGGTCTCTTCCCATATCCCATCCATCTGCAAGTCACAGACTCTCAAATATACCCTGAATCTGCCCACTTCCTTCCTGCTGACTATTCTAGAGAGAATGGAGGAAGACCAGGTGGCTTCATCTATGGTGATAACATTTTAAAATCTCATCTTAATGCTTCTACTAGTTTCTCACTGGCCTAAAAATAAAAGCCAAACCCCCTTCTCTAACTAACCTACAAAGTCCTGCACAATCCAACTCCCTTTGTCCTTTCCAAAGGCATCTCCCACCCACCCTCCACCAGCCAGATTTGGCTCTCCTGCAGTTTGATGCCAAACCCAGTCGCATCGTACCCTCCCTTCCTCTTTGGTCCCTTGACCTGGAATTCTCTTCACTCCTGCTGTTGGCTTATCTGGCTTCCTCTTCTTCAGATCTCAGCCTAATCAGCTGCAGGCCACCTTTGATATTTCCTCGTTTGTCTGAGTATCCGTGGAGGCCAAGTAGGGCGATATGATGAAGCGTGACTATATACTGTTGGGTGAGGAAAATTAGGGCTATTTCTCGGAGATAGGAGATAGCACCTGTATTCTTTAGGTCCACAATCTCAGTACCTTGAACAGTGCTGGAACACAGCAGTTACTTCAATATCTGTTGGCTGAATAAATGAAGGCTGCTAAACTCCAAGCCCAAGCTGGAGTTCGTGGAGCTGGAACCCTACGCAACCCAAGTTTCTGAATGTAGCACACGTTCCCTACACCCTCTTGGACCACCCTGAAATCTACCTACAGCATCAGTGGACCGCTCTCATCCTGTGGCCTTCATGCTGCCTGCCCCCCAACTTCCAAAGCCCCAGCACCTCTGCCTGGGGGCTTTCTCTGGCCACAATAATCATGAACGATCCAGAAGTGCTGATCAGTTAACGCCCAGAGAGATCCTCCCAGCCGGTGAAAGACCACCGGGGTTAGCGGTTAAATACCCCCAGCTTCCTTCTTAGAGAACAATCCTGAGGTTCGGTCTAAGCAGTTTCTTGAGAGGCTCCCAATAGGATAAACCTTAACGTCAAAGGTGGTCACATTATTAACAGGCCCCTTTAATGGGCGGTCACCCCAGAAAGCGTGACGGAGTGCGGAAATGTGACAGAGAAGGGAGGAAAATTAGCAAACGCGATTGTACCCAAATTCTTCTCTCAGTCTGGGATCCCTCAGACAGACCCTGAGTCAGCAAGTCGGCTAAGCTGGTCCCAGCACGAGCTGGAAGTGTGGGACCCAATAGGAAGCCTCGCCGATTCAAGTCTCCAACGACACTTGGTTCTAGAGCTGCTCCTTGCCGGGCAGGGCAGCCGTTGGCTGCGTGGACCAACCGTTTCCCACGCAGCCGAAGCAGGTGCGCGCAGGAGCCCTGGAAGGTGGAGGACCACCTTGATCCACTTAGCCCTGGCATCCTGGGCTGAGACTGCAGGAGCTGCCCCGCCCCACACGTGGAAGCCTTCAGAGGCGAGTCTGTGCCCACAGATTTATAGCTTGCAATCTCCTGCCTTGACCCTGGGCCATTCACTTCCCGCACCCTCCCTGTTCTGCATTCTCTACCTGCTCTGAAGTTATTGGGGCCTGGTGTGAATTTAGGGACAATAAAACCATCAAAGGGCTTGGTCCTAAGAACAATCAGTTGGGGAGTTTGCAATAAAGGAACATCCTGCCAAGGAAGGTGTGAGACTTCAAGGCAAGCTGATGAGAGACCTCTGAAAGGGCCTTCTCTGGGGAGTCCGGCACGGTCCACACCTGGGATGGCTTAAGGTGTCATCTGGCCCGGAGACAGGCACATGGACCTCGTCAGCTGCAGCGCAAGTCCCTGTCTCTCCAGGACTCCGGGAGGAAGGCCACTCTGTCCTCCCCAGGACATCCATTCCAGTTGTCAACACACCCGGCAATGCATCATATTGCACTGTGTTTTCTACACAAGCTCCTCCACGCCCAGTTCCCTGCACACGCTTCATCTCTTACCACCTGGCCCCTGCTTTTCTCCGATCTCTTCCCTCACTCGGGCAAAGCCCTTGACTGTAGGCAAGTGTGTGTGCTGGGGATGCGGAAAACACAGAGTGGGTGCCCGAGGCAGTGTCCCTGGGAAGTTTCCTATTCTGGGGGGAGAAACGAGCATCACAGAAGACAGAACTACCTCCCTATCAGGGAACAATGAGAGCTGGGAAGTCCAGCAGGGTAAGGCTTGGAGTGCAGCAGGGGCCGTTTTAGGGAGCCATCAGCCTCCTTAGGAAGCCTTCCTGTATGTGGACGGGAAGTGAGCCACGCAGGTGTCTAGGAGAAGTGTGTTCCCAGGGCAGAGGCTTGAAATAGGAACACGCTTTGTATGTCCAAGGACATCAGTGGGACTGGTATCTGCTTTCTTCCCCCACCTTCCCTCTACTCTTCACTTGTGATGTCTTTGTCTAGACTCTCCCTCCAAGACTTTTCACCTGGCCAACTCCTATTCACAGAACCTTTAAGAGCTCAGCTCAGATGCCACCTCCTCCAGGAAGCCTTCCCTGCTCCACCTCACCTCCAAATATCTGGGAGGTACCACACAGATCCCCTTTCATAGATCACATCAGCTGCAGGGAGCTGCTTAACCCAAGGTCATGCTCTTCCCTGTGTAGCCCACAAACAGTGACATGCCTGTGCAGGGGTATAAAGGCCTGGCCAGACCATCCCAGGATACCTCAGAAGGGTCATTCCAGGGCTCCCATGGGATTGGCCAACACTGTCGTTGGGTTCACACTGGAGATCAATTCTCCCCGCTTCCCTAGGGGTTGATCCCAAGGTCACCCTCTAAACTTCACTTCAGTCCATTTCCTAGGAAACTCAGCCTGTGACCTTCCAGGGGCCCTAGTCACAGCCCACTGTAGTAGCAGCCGTGAACAAGCAGACGGTTGCAGTCTCATTAAAAGAGTTTATTCAGCATTCAGCATGCGAGGCACTAATAAGGACTGGGTGTGATTACATAGCTTGTCATCAAGTGCTCAACGTTGGGTAACCTTATCCCCATTTTACAGATTGGGGGGAAAAGGACTCAAGTTGCTCACCCAAGGTTTCCTAGCAGATAAGAGGCAAGCTAGGGGCTGACACCAAACCTGCGGCCTCAGGCACTAATCAACACAGCTCCCTATTTCTTGGCTGGCCTATCTCTGTCTCATTCCTGATCCCAGGATGGGTCACTGACCTGGCCTCCCACTTCCATGGCCCCCAAGAGTTGGGTCTGCTTCTCTCCAAGGTACCTGTGAGCCTGGGACGGACACTACCAGCGTGTCATCAGCCATTACCTAGTTTCCTTGGTACCGTCCCATGTCCCATCCTTATGAGTTTTCCTGGCTTGTGGATTATGTTTCCTTTCCGTGCTTCTCAGTGCAGAGCCCATAACCACCGTCTGTTACCAGCAAAGGTCCTGCCCCTTGATGAATGAACACACCTTCATCTGTAAAGACTACAGGATCCCAGAGAAGGAGTGTGTCTTGTTCACCATCACACAGCATTCGTGCGGGCTAGCTTCCATCTTGACGATACCGAGGTGCCTGTGCTTGTAGGGACTTGAAGGTATGATAGGAGGGGACCAGCTCTGGGGTCTGAGCCAGCAACAAGGGTCCACGGCATTTGCTAGCAAGCTATAGGCTGAGATCTTTTGGGGCTCAGGGTAGAAATAAGTTTCAGATTGTTGGCATATCCTTTCTACTTGGCATTGGGGGTAGCTCGGATGTAGTAGGGAGAGCAACGGATTAGGGGGTCAGGATTTGAACCACTAGTCCTTCCAGGATGCGTAGACTTGGGCAAGTTCCTCATCCCCATTTTACAGCCAAGAAAACGGAGGTTCAGCTAGGAGATGGGCAGGCATTGCTTATCTTCTGTCATGAAGAGTAAGTGCCCGATTTACAGTGCTATGAAACACACATGCTTTTCTCAGCAACCCCGTGTCTAACTCTGAGACTCAGCAACTAGAGATGGTGGTGCCCCCTCTCCGTAACGTGAAGTCTGCAGAGAGGGAGAGTGTCTTTCATATCTTGTATGTCCTAAGAATCCTTGATTTCGAGAGGCCAAAAAGGACTGTGTGTGCTGAATGTGGGGTTGACTGACCTCTGTATGGAAAGCTCGTGAGGACAGACAATGATCAGGTTAGTTAGTAGCACAGGGAAGTGCAGGGTTTAGGGTCAGGCAGATCTGGGCTTGAATATTTGTTCTCTTACCAGTCCTGTGTCTTCAGGCATATGACTTCACCTCTCTGAACCTCTATTCATCTGTAAAATTAGGGGTTCTTTTCCCAGACCTCACAATTGGTGTTTCAGAGCTGGGATGCTCTTTGTATCTTTTGCCCAGACTGAATGCCATAACCAAACAGAAGCCATTGATTTTGTCCACGGATCTGCTGGGACATGGGATGGGGGTGGGGACCACATTTCCCCATGTCATCAGTTGGGACAACTTGACTGAGCACTCTTGGAAGTGGATTCTTTCCGCCTACCCCAAATGGCTGATGAGTTGGTGCTGGTTATTGGTTCCCTACCAGATGGGCCTCTCCTCAGGGACGCTTGGGCTTCCTCACAGCATGGTTGCAGTTTCCAAGAACAAGCATCCTAAAAGAGTGCCTGATGGAAGCTGTGTCCTCTTTTGTGATGTAGTCTTGGAAGACACATGGTCATTTCTGCCATATTTGATGAGTCGAGGCAGCTGCAAAGCCTGGTTTAGGACCCAGGGGTGAGGAGGCAGATCCCAGCTACTGAGTGGGCTTGGCAAAGTGGACAGGAAATACTGTGATCATCTTTGGAAAATGCAATCTGTCACTCTGTCTTGGGTTCAGTTCAGCTGGCCACAATGAGCATTGGAGTCTCTGCCTCTTTGCCTGTTACCTTTCTCCACCTTGCTGGGCTTTGGGCTAAGCCAGCACTCCGCACCAGCCTGAAAGCACTGGGGATTTGACACTTCTGAGGCCAACCTCAACCAACACGTAACCCTACTGGCTCTTTCCCATCCCCCCTCTTATGCTTTTTGGGTCGACAAAGCGGGCACTTGGAGACACTAAGGTTTACTAAATACATAACTTCAGCCCCTTTGACTTTTGGCTTTTCAAAGAGTTATAAGGGGGCTGCCGCCGTTCGAGGTGATTAAGGTACCTCTCAAATTACACCTGCCATTAGGCTTGCAGATATAGTTGTAAAAGAGCTACAGCTACCACGTGTTCTACAAGGGTCACATTAAAATGGGCACTTTTTCTGCATGCATCAGCCAGACCCTCCAAAGAACTTGAATTCTTGGAAGGGGAAGTGCGAGTAAGGAGACCTCCGTGTGGCAGCCACGGATGTCCATCCCCCTTCAGGAAAGAACTTGCTGTTCAGTCGTACGAGAGCACATAGCAGTAGTGCTTCTGCAGCCCATCACGGCACCCATGCTGTCTCCATGGTCTTCCCAGGTCACCCCAGCTGATGGTTGAGTAGAGTTGGGCGGGGGGTGGTCCAAGGGCCTGGCCATTGCTATCCCCGTGGAGCTTCCCGAATGGGCAGTTTTTTCTCAGGAGGCCCTATGGAGTTGAGCCCTTATCAGATCTGCGCTGGGATCTGAGGCTCTCCCTGCCTGTTTCTGCTTCTTCTCCCTTTATTTCACACAGGCATCCCCCACCCTCCCTACAAGCACCTTTGCCCAGTCTCCGCTCCAGTCCCCGGTCCAGCCCCCCTCCCTCCATCCGCGTCTCGTCTCGTCCTCCTCCCACATCAGGGCAGCCCTGCTCAGGTGGCCATGATTTCCCAGGGAGCTTCCGCCCCGGCTCCTCCCAAGGGATCTTTAAAACATAAATTGCTGACCCGGGATGTGTTGGGGCTGAGTTTATCATGAAGCTAAACGTTGGCATTTTCCCCTCAACTCGAGAGCCAAAACTAATATAAACACCCCACTCCCCATTCGTTACCCTAATGCCATCAGCAATCTGACCAGGCCTGACCCCAACTGAGGCCTCCTGATTTATGGCCTCATGAACAGATGCCCGGCTAGTTCTCAGCCACTGAGTCTGGTTACCAGGGAGGAGGGCGCTTCAAGAGAAAGAAATGGCATCCTCCCCCAGTGGCCGGGGGACCACAGGCTTTGTCATCAAGGAGATTTCGAAGTTGAAGTCTTTGCTGGTGTCTGGGAAAGAACAGAGGCCAAGCTCTCTATTTAACAAACAAGTCTTTTCTGCATCCCCCTTATTTCTACCCTAAGTCGGTTGACCTTGGAAAAGGGGGACAGAGAGGGAAAGTCATGGCAAAGCATGTGCCAGTGGCATGAGAAGGAGGCATGTGAGGTCCTACCCCTTTATCCATGATTGAATCCTGGACCCTATTTTTTTCATTTTAGCAGCAATAGGATCGTGGGCAGAATTCCCAAGTCAATATTTTTTTTTTTTTTTTTTTTTTTTGCGGTACACGGGCCTCTCACTGTTGTGGCCTCTCCCGTTGCGGAGCACAGGCTCCGGACACGCAGGCTCAGCGGCCATGGCTCACGGGCCCAGCCGCTCTGCAGCATGTGGGATCTTCCCGGACCGGGGCACGAACCCGTATCCCGTGCATCGGCAGGCGGACTCTCAACAACTACGCCACCAGGGAAGCCCTTTAGTGTTCTTTTTAAAGACCTGCTTTCCTGTAGAATTTACCGTAGGTTTCCTTCCTACATGCAGAAAATCTCGCCTGGTTTATTCAACTTACTTTACAGGCTTTTTAGCTACCTGGTGGGGGGATGACCCCAGCATAAGGAACCAGTCAGTCACAGCCTGGGGTCCCTTGCAATCAGGATTATTTGATATTCTAGTCGGCAATTTTGCCATCTCCTCTTGCTGTCTTCACTTCCGTTTTCCTCTCAACCCCGTCACACTTGTGGTTTGATGCCAGGATCTAGGGAATTCCAAGTTTAAAGCCCATCTCTGCCTCTGTCTTAAAGGCGCTAGGCCCATATTAAAATTCAGGAAACTGAGTTTAACAGTTACATCCACTCCTGACAATTTCCAAAGCGCTACACTCCAAGCAAAAAAAAAAACACGTGAGAAACCTAGGTAGCCTACCGCCTTAGCTTTGGCCGGAATCTCAGAGGGGACCTTATTAGGAAGTGGGCTCCGGACCCATCAGTCAGGGAGCAAGGAAATGGGACCAGGAAGGCAAGAAAGCATTGAAGCCTTAGTATCAAGCCTGGTTCCACAGAGGGTAACGCGTTCAGTTCTACGGGCGAGCTCCGGAGACGATATAAATCATCCCCAGTTGGCCTCATGGCGGCGAGGGAGCTGGAGTATTTATACCCCTGCAGCCACCAGTCATTGGATAAGGTGTTTATACTTCACGTCTGTACTGACCACACCTTGAGTTCCGGCCTCTAACAATAAGATGCCAGTGTTGACTGTTAGAAGTGCTTCAGGAGCCACTGGGCACGAAAATGGCAAAGAGATGCCAGGAGAGAGACTGCAGGGGGCATCTACCTGCCCCCCAACACTAGGACATGCCACAGAGACTGTAGACATTTCCGAGATGCTAGATAATTCCTGTTACGGTCCGTGAAGAGGCCATTTCGGGGCTGAGAGTCCAGATCCCTGTACCCTTGCCAGCCTTCTGAGCCATGGATTAGTCCCACCCTCTTACACGTGGCTCTCACTGTGCTGAGAACCACAGCCAAAGAACGATGTTCTGGTGAAAACTGAGAACCAGGGATAATTTTGCTGCAAAACGTACCAGGCACTTGATTTCTAATCTGCATTGCTGTCAGGGACAGCAGGTGTGGAGCCGATGGCATAGCAGCGAGATCTGTGTCAGAGGGAACCTGAGGGCAGCACGAGTGGAAGCAGGAATGGTAGCTGTGACGGCGACAGTGGTCGATAGAGCAGAAAGGGCAGCGTATTGGGAGCAGCCTGGAGAGAATCTCCTTATGACCGGGTCAGGCAGGAGAACTGTAATAAAAAGGTAAAAGTGCTCCAGATCTACAGGAGCCGGTTCAGTGCAAAGGACCCCAGTGGCAGAGAACCATACATGGCTCTATATACCAGAAACCGTCAATCCTCACAGTCGAGTATAAACCAAGGAATAGCACACCCACTCAGATCCTGCTGTCAGCCTGATCTCGTTTGCCTCCAAAGACCCACTCTTTCTAGCATTCTGCCCCTGGTTCTGTGCTCTGAGAGGGAGGATCATTTGTTTATATTCATCTGGAAGACAGAGGGCAAAAGAACGAGTTGATGGACCCAGTGAGAGTTGCCAGCAGATGATACACAAGAGGAGAGAGGCTGGGGTATTTAGTCCCCTTCCTCCAACCAGCGGCCGCATTTCTTTCGGACTTTAGCTTCCATGGCTCCAGCTCACAATCGGGCCCCATGAGCCCTGGATATTTCCCCTGCCTTTTCAGTTCTGGGAGGGGAAGTGGTGTGATGAAGCCTTGAGACGCTAGCAGAGGGATGCCATCTCTCATTGGTTCCCTCAACCCAGCCCATGCCTATGAGTAGTCATCTGACACGGATTCTATCTCCGGTTGGGACCCTCATGGAGGAGAAGGGCATTTCGTTTTCAGGATTCAAGGCATGTAGTGTGCAGGCTGATAAGAGACACGCACAACGCGAGCTGATTCCTACGACTGGGTCAGCTCGTAGACCAGCAGACTTTTTGATGAAGAGCAGGGGCATAACTTCATGCAGAAACTGGAACTCAAAGGGTCCTTCTTCCAGATTAATCAGGATGAAGGCTTTGGTACACAGAAGCATTGTTCAGAAATCTGAGGTTCCCCAAAGAAAGAATTCCGTCCAGTGAAGAAATGCAGGAATCCCCTTAAGAAGGGACTTATCCTCTTTAGGAGGAGGTGACTCTCTGGTGAGGAGTCCCAGTTCAGGTCCCTTTCCAAGGGCAAGTTGATTCTCCCGATGCACGCTGGGAAGGCCCCCAGGAAGAGAGCCAGACGAGTACTTTACGTAGCGCAGAGTCCATTTTCAGGCCCATTTAGTACCATCCTGGACCCCACGGGATAGGACAGGAGATTCCCTAGGTTCTGCCGAGGAGCCTGACCTCACTTCTGAAGTCAAGGGCATCCCGAGCAAGGCCCCACTGCTGGGAACTTGGGTCTGTGGTCTCGGAATATTCCAGCAGAACTTGCTCTACTGCGTTCCGCCGGATCCGCCGGAACCTGAAGTCCTTGTACCTTCTGAGTTTATCTCACTTCGGTTCCTCCACCTCCTCCATTAAAACAAGACCTCAAAGCTTATCGTTCTTTAAGTGCGGTCTGTCCCTCTGCTTCTGGCAGATCCCGCCATCCCTACAAGAGCTCCCAAGACTGCAGAATTCCAGGTGGTGCCGAATATTCAACACTTAACTCACTCTAGTCACCTCAGCGACAGCCAAGAAATCGCCAGCGAGGAACTCACTCAACGCGACACTCATTATTAAAGAGGCCAGATACTCAAGGCCAAGTCTTTAAAAACTGCCAAGTGATTGCAGGTTGAATGTCACGTCTCTGCTCTTGTCATCGTCACTCACTTGCAAGGGCACGTGGGGTCTCTTAACTTTTCAACTGCAAGCAAAGAGAGGACAAAACGGGCATCCTCTGAATTTTTCATCCTATGGCTACATCCGTGGCTTCAGAGGGTGGGTCACATGCATCTGCTTTTGGGCCACAGGACTGTCCCTTTGTTCCTTGGCTTCAGGCACGGTTGACTCTTGGTCATGGACTATTCATTTGTTCTTCACCTACCTGCACAGAAATCCTGATGATAGACTCCAGTCTACTTCCTATGAAGCCCAGAGTTTCACTTTGAAATGTGTGTTATTTGCACTATCACATTGTTTATCTGCAGTATTTTTATTGCAGTGCAGAAGGAAGTCACAATTCATAACGACTCAGTCCCTTGCACAGCTGTGTACTGCCCACATCTACACATTAAGGAGTTCATTAAATGTTAAATAGGGAAGTGGTGTTTGAAATTTTGTTTGATTAATAGAATCAAATAGAGACGTTATGTGGAGACTGTACACTCATCTCTCCCCCAGAGTGATTCCCACATAAGCAGTGAACAAGAAAGTCACATTCGGGGAGAGCCTTAATGGTGAGCAGTTTGGCAATGCCTCTGGAAAGGCTTAGAACAGAAACAACAGCTCTTACTAGGGCCCTTCTTCCCACCAGGCTTCTAGAGTTGAGGTGAACCCTTTAATCCAAAGTCGTTGAAGACATTGCCTTTAAGAAGAGAAAGATTGACACACCCTAACAGCAGTGGCCTCAGTGAGTTTTATTACCCCTTCTGAGTTTTTAACTTAAGAATTTGGACCAAAATGGTATGTGTTATGAGACCTTTGCAGAAGACACCAATGGCTGAGTTCACCTAAAACTCGATTATCAGGTAACTACACCAGTCCAGCATCAAGGGAAATAGATTGTTCTAGAAGAGGTTACCCACATACAATCCCCCACCCTCAGACTAAGAGGACCGTATAGCATGTTCTTTGTGTTCAGAAACCAGATTTAATGATACAACTATGATATAAAGGAGAGAACCAGGTACAAATAGCCAGAAGGGCATACAGATCCTCACCCGTTCAGAGTTGGTCCCTTATCCTACCGCTAAGTCCTCGGCACTACAGACATGAGAGAATCACCAAGTTTATCTTCTCTGGTTTCCAGCTTGAGATGCCCCCAATCCTGATCCCCACTAACATAAGGGAAGGCTTTACTTTACTTGGCCTGAAAAAGCTAATCCTTGGGTCTTCTCATGAGGTCTCTCCAGGCTTCTCCATGAAGCCAGAGGAGCTGGAGAAAGAGGGAGATGCCAGCAAAGGACAAAGTAGCAACAGCAAAAACAAGAAGCTCTTCCAAGACAAAGCCTAGAATGTACAACAGGGCATCGCAGCCTCTGATATGTGGGTCCCTCTTTATAAGGATTGTGGCTGAACCCTGTGTGCAAGGAAGAGCCGATGACTTTCTGAAGTGTCTATATTGGTTATCCTGCAGATTATGCCCTGTGATATTGTAATATGAACATGCATTTGGTCTTAGGCCTCATCCTGGCACATAGCTCCTGAAACCCTTCTATAGGAAATTACAAGAGCCATCGGAGCATCTTGTTACAGTATTTAGTTTTGTTCCCAGTTCCTGAAATAGTTCTAGAGCTCCAGAGGTAAAATGGGTGTCTTGTTATTCATAACAAGCCCCTTTCAACCACACTGTTATGTTAACGGTGTTACTTTCCGGAGAGCCCTTAAGATGGGGGCTGGTTGCCAGGGGAGCCAACCTTAGGATTAGGGAGTTGGAAGTCTCCAAACCCCATCCTTTTGGGTTTTTATAGAGGCTTCGTTATGTAGGCATGATTGACCTGATCACTAATAACCGATGATATAATCTATCTCCAGCCCCTTTTCCCTCCCTGGAGGTGGAGGTGACGGGTAGGGCTGGCTGAAATTTCCGTGTCAGTAAACACATGCATGTTCTGGAAGGATGGTGATCCTGGAGATGGCATGGAAACTCTCTGCCCCCTCCCCACACGCCTTGCCCTATATCTCTCTTCCACCTGGAGATTTGAGTTATATCCTTTTATAATAAATTAGTCAGCTAGTGTTTTTCTAGGTTCTGTGAGCTGCTCTAGCAAGTTTAGGAGGAGGTCATGGGAACCACCGATTAATAGCCAGTCGATCAGAAGCACAGGTAACAACCTGGAATTGTGATTGGTGTCTGAAGTGGGAGGTGAACAGTCCTGTGGGACTGAGACCTGAACCCATGGGGGATCTGACACTTATCTCCAGGTAGATGGTGTCAGAATTGAGTTAAATGATAGAACACCCAGACGGTGATGCAGAATTGCTTTATGTGTGGAACAACCACACATCTGAGTGAAGTAGAACAACTGACCCTTGAACAACTCAGGGGTTAGGGGCACTGATCCTACATGCAGTTGAAAAAATAAATCCACGTATAACTTATAGTTGGCTCTCCATCTACTTGGCCCCTCCGCATTAGTGGTTTGGTATCTGCAGATACAACCAACCATTGATCATGTAGTATCAATTTATTTACCATTTAAAAAAGCATAAGTGGACCTGCATAGTTCAAATCCATATTATTCAAGGGTCACCTTATTGTAGTAGAGTACTGAGTAGAAGGGTCAAGTTTTTCCCTTTACATTCTGGATTAGAATGTCATAACCTTGACAAAACCATGGTAAGAAGGGCTGGGCATAGACCTAAGTCCTACCTTCTATGTCCTACCTTCCAGACACATGGAGTGCTTGGAGGTGACCAAGGTAAAGACCACCTCCATGTGGAGGTGACAGTGAGAACATATAGAGAGAGGCAAACCCACAGGTGGTGTGTGGTCTTTAGTGGTGATGTTTTGAGGCAGGAGCTCCGTCAGGTGGCCAGAAGCAAAGCTCTACCATGCAGACTCTCCAAGCTGGTGACCATAATGTGAAAAATTAGACCCTTCCTACTGGTAAATACAAAACAAAAACAACAAAAAACTCAATTAGAATTGGGAGGCCAGGAGAGGAATCTCATGCCCTACAGTGATACTCGAACCCAACAGGAAGAACGCTTTTTGTATGGCAAGAGCTCAGCCAATGAGAGACTGTCATAACTTAGCCAATGAAAACACACTCAATTCCTCCAATGGACTGTTTACTATAGCCCTCCCAACTTCCTTTTCCCCTCAACAAAAGAGTTCTGTCCTTGCTGCACGGGACTTACATGTGGCTTGCCAGGGATGCAGACCCCGAATGGCACCCCTATGCCAATCCCGAGTAGACCCAATTTTTCTGGAGAGATACCTGGCAGTGTATTTAAGGTTAACATTTTGGTGGCCCATATAGGGATCCAGAGAAGACCCTTGATGGTGCTAAGGCAGGTGAGCAAACAGGTGCAGTTCCCATAATAACCCAATCGATGCTCGCTGCTTTTCTCGCTGACCCTGGGGTTTGAGGGTAGGTCTTTCTCCTGGATCCACGCTTCCACCCTCTTTGCATTTTGAAGCTCTCCAGGTTTTATTCAGGATCTGTTTTAAGGCTTCATCCTTTCTGGTTAAGGCTTTCTGTATCTCCAAGTACTCATTTAGCACTTCGACCTGACTCTTGAAATCACGGGGTTCCAACTGGAACTGCATCAGCCTTCAGCCTGATTCCTTTGGGAACAGGGGCGGTTTCACTGGAATGGCAGTTTTCCATTTAGGGCACCTGATCTCAGGACAAGAGCTGCACTTAGGATGCCATGAAGTCTGTCTGCATCTAAGTTCTCCCAAACCCAAAACTAAGCGTCAACTGCAAGTTTTTCTCAGGTTAGTTGGTGATTGCTGGAAGTGTATTCCAAACTTTTCTTATGGCCAAACCTCTATGTTTTACTAAAGAATGACCACCCTTACAGAATTTTATGGGAAAGAGCTGGATGACATAGTTTTGATGAACCCACAGACTCTTGGGTATCCCAATTGTCAAGATTCTTTTTTTCCTTTTTGTATATGAAAAGGGAATGCCCTTGGAGTACTCATCCAAAAAGACAGGGACCACCATCAACCCACAAGATATTATAGGCAGCAAGGGGACCCTGTGACCCAGGTGATCTCCCTTGCCTTAGAGCCATTACTTCCACTGCCCATTTGGTTAAGGCTGAGAAAGCACCTTTACCTACGGCTACGTCTGTCCAATAGGCTGAATTATACTCTCTTGCATGGGCTTGTACTTTGGTCAAGGGCACTGACAGTAGACATGCTTTCTGAATAGCTCATGATTTTGGAATGTCGTGGAAGCAATGTGACGTCCTTACTTCCAGTGGAAATAATTTAAAATGGTCCCTACGTTTAGGAATTATTGGATGCAGTACTTCTACCTGCTGCTTTAGCGAGTAAGATTCTGGAGCATTCTAAACGTGACTCTCTGGAAGCTAAGGGAAATCACCTTGCTCACGTTTCCGCAAGGGATGCTACCCTTAAAAGGAACCAACAGCAGTCAAACCTCTGTCACAATCCAAAAGGGAGATTTCCCCAAGTGATAAGTTAGAAAAACTGGCTAGAGAAGCCCAACCATCAACCTCAGAAAGGAAAAGAGATCAGAAACGCAACCATTCCACTGGTGGATTTGGCAAAAGGGATACAACTGAGTTGTTTAGTCCAAACCCAAGCTGCCAGACACTCAAATTCCCACCCCTCACCACTGTGCTTGTATTAAACCACCGGCTACTGACAACATGCGTGAATACAGATGGGGAAACGTTAACAAGGCTGAAAAAGCGTGCCCACCTCACTTGTTCAAAATACAGCCCGGGGAAGTCCTTTCGTGCTGCTCCCAGACATTTTAAACTGCCTAATGGACCATTTGAGATCGGCGAATGCATTTCATACGACTTCCTCAATCCCATGGATATAAATATATTTAGTCACGGTCTATGTTTTCACACTGCACCAAAGCCTTCCCTTGCAGACAGGCTACTGCCTCTTCCATGGCTAAAGTCCTTTTGGGAAAAGACCGTACGTACCTGGGGAACTCCTCTCGAATTTCAGTGATTGAGCAGCCCATTTTACTGGTCAGGTACTTCAAGTCTGCACTACTTAGCTGGTGTGACAACACTTTCACTGCCATTACTACTCTCAATCCTCTGGTTTAGTCGAACACACTAAGGACATGAAGACCCGGTTGGCAAAATTTGTACAGGCCGTCCAAATACCTTGGCCAAAAGCATTACTGTTGGTCTTTCTAAACCTCAGACCCACCCCTTTTGGAACTCAGGAACTGTCACCCATTGAGATAGTCACAGGAGGCCCGATGCACTTGGCTTCTGCCTGTTTTGACCCAGAACTGATAAAAGGAGAGATACTCCAGTATTGCAAAGACCTAATAGCTTCCATTAAAAATAACCACATTTTGGTAGAACAATCTCTTCACAATGTCCCCTAGAGAGACAAACACGTTAGTCTCAGCTTGCAACCTAGATACCTCATCTATTGTTAAAGACACCTCTAGAAGACAACTTTTCTGAATAAGACAAATTAGATCTTTAAAGAACATGACTAATTCTGTTAAAAAATGGCAAACGGACTCATTTATTCTACCCATTCTGAGTTCTTGACTTGAGAAATCTCTAAATCGAGGTGTCTGTTACATGGTGCATGTCTCCTTGGAGATTCAACTGGTTGGGCTTACCTGAAGCTTGATCAGGTACCCCAATCCATCCAACCTCAAAGGAGGTCATTCCCTCTCTTCCGGATGCCCACAGGCAGCATTGAAGATTTGTCTTTCCCCCAGAAGGGCCCCTCCCAGCTGAGGTGCTCTTCCCCCCATTTACTGGTAAACTAGCCAGCCTGTAGTTTAGCCTGTATCTCCCATGAAGCTATCAACGTCCCAATTGCTTTTTAGCCTAACTTCTACCATGTTTACGAGAGCCCTCTGGCCTGGAGGTCTCCATATTCTTGTGTTTGAAGTCAGTTCCACGCCGAGAGATTTGGAGCTCTGTTCTATGGCTTTCAATCCAGAGAGCAGAATATGAGACACAGCTCCAGTGCTAGTGGTGGGGGAAATTGTGAGCGTCTCCTATACCCTCACTTTAGGAGGGGAGCCCTTGGTGGATGGGGCCAGCAACTCCAGGTCTCCTCGGCTTACTTCTCACCATGAAACCCCTGTCCCATGAGTCCCAGTATTTTCAGCAGCACAGAACCCAAGGTAGAACCTCGGTCCCAAGGGTGGTGGTCCGGTGGAAGGAGGCGGGTCCCTGCATCTCAGCCGTACGCATACCGGGCTTAGTCTCAGCAACAAGTCGCTGGAACAGGATGAGGAATGCTGACGTCCTGCACCTCCCTGAAAAGAAAGCTGGGAGCTGAGGGGAAAGGGGGCCCTGGGTCCTCGGCTGTTCTATGCTGGAGTGAAGTTTAACCTATCACTGAGCTAGACGGGAGAAGGGAGTCTGCAGGTCTTGGTTCAAAAACCAAAGACTCTGTGGTTCTAAATTGTAGATTTTCTTGATTAAGTGTATATTCATTTGCTGTAGGACCTTTGGGCCATTTCCAGAGACTTTAAATGGTTAATATTTTCCCCAGGGAACAGGTCCACCCCAGAACTCTTTATGCTGTCATGCTGGAAGGGCACCTCTGCATGTCTTTTTTTTTTTTTTTTTTCTTTAAGAAATGCATACAAACAGATGATGTTTGCTTCCGAATACAGAACAGGAAGTGGATGGATTACAGATAAGACTTACCATGAGATAATTTTTGAATAACGACATGAGGGTAGGGCTACCGTCTTTGCATACGCCCCTCCAAAATATTTGTATCTTTTCCATAACCCCTGAACTTGGTCTTTCTATTGGTTAGTTCAAAGAACTAGAGTGGCAGCTATAAGTTTTTTCTATATGAGATATTCCCTTGGGCAGAACTCTGGACGTGCTTTTTGCATTGCTGTGTTTTGCTTTTTGATAATAATTGTTCATGAATAGGTGTAGACTGAACGATAGGGTTAGAAGATTGCGAGCTTACAAGCACCATCAATCGATAGGGCAGGAATTGAGTAAAATAAATGCAAAACCATTTAGGGATCTCACATTTTTCACACATGAATCAAAGTGGGGAGAGGAACCTTTACAATGAAAAGATGTTTGAGTGAGAAATCTCAGCATCCCTAAAGGTGGGCCGTCCTGGCACGTGCCTCCCAGACATGAGGCCGGAAGAAACACCCACCACCTCCAAAAGGAACCAACAGCAGGAATCCCATCATCACGGTTAAAGTGAATTATTTCTTGTCATTTAAGAGACCAAGTTATTTGTCTTGCAGATTATCCGACGTTCTGGATGAGCCCATCCTGAGACTTTGGAAGCTCACAGCGAGTGGGGCCCAGTGTAGACCTTCTCTATGGTCTGACCTTCCGGACGTGTGGTAGAAATACTCAGAGGTGACCAGAGGGACAATTCCAGTTGAAGTCAGACATTGTCCATTCCACAGGGGTCTGAACCTTAGAATGTATGGCAGGAAACCCTTGAATGACAGTTTGGGATTTGAGGGCTCCATGGGGCAGACGGGACACCCTTGCCATGGCTCCATCATCCACTGACTCAGGGTTGGTGACCCAGAAGTGACAAAACTAGACCCCGCCAGCCAATTGGGTAGAACCTGGCACTACCCGCAAGCCTCGCTAGATTGACTGCCTGCTCTGAGCTCAGGAATAAGCCCAAGTGGACCTTGATTTCAAAGACAAAGGTACTCCTTTGAATGAAAGCGGCAATGAGATAGCATCCCTTCGGCCATCACCACGCTTTACCTACCTTGCTGCAATCTCTAGTTTTACAAGCTTCACTTGCTAAAAAAAAAAAAGGAGAAAAAATGGCTGATCCCATCACTCACAACATGGGAGACTGGGATAAAGCAAACTGAGCGAGGAAGAGATGCCGTCTCTGGGAAACTTATGCTTGTCGAGCAGTACGCTGTGACGTGCCACTCAGCTCCCCGGACACCCTTCATTTTGATGACTTCACTTGCTAGCAGACAGCCCTTAGCAGTCAGCTCCCTGGGGGGATTATTTCAGCCAAAGAACTGCCTTCGCCTAGGTTACATGCCCATTTCCTGACATTGCCCCTGCCAGTGACTGATCAATACAGGATGGAGAGGTCCGATGCTCTTGCCGCCACTCGGGACAGCTTTAAAGGATCTTCCTCTTTAAAACTGCTTGCTGGACCAAAAGAGAGGCGGACAGTTCAACTCCTCTACCTACCCAATCCTGTTTCCTTCTTGGCTTCCACAGGGATGAATCCCAAGAGCACTCTCGACAGCAAGACAGGCGAGACAGATAAGAGGGAAGAAAGCATGAGGGTCTCCACTTGAGAGAGCCTCTTCAGGACAAAGCCAGCATCTAAGAGGCTGGGCAAGAGAACCAAGGATCTTGGCACCTTCTACCGTGAAAGACTTCTCCGAGCAAGTACCAGGCAGCAGCCTCAGGGCACCTCGGAAAGCCAGAGCTGCAGTGCATCCAGGTGGTGTCTGTTACATTCAAAGCAGATCAGATCTACACACAACTGTAAGCAGGGGAGCAAGCGGGTCAACCTCACATCCCCCATGGATTTTCTTGAGTTGTTTTCCCAGTTCAGTAAGCAGGGCTACTTCTAGAAGCTTGTGTCCTGCTGTCTCAAAGGCAGCTACCCAAGCTTCTCAGCAGCCTGCTAGGATACTGGTGCTAATAGCATTCTACAGGTGTGCCACCGTTGACATGCTGTCACCTACCTGTCCCAGAGCATTTGAGCCACACTCTCCCCCCACCCCACACACAAAGGAATTGGGAAGGATGGTAACAACCTTGCCGCATAGCTCCTGGAACATCAAGTTCTGCTTGGTGAGGTGTCAGCCACCATGAAGCAAACCAGGCTGGAGCTATATCTAGAGCGTCTTGGATACCCGTCACCACCTCATTCAGCCCCTTCCTTTCCAGCTTCCTCATTCCAGCTCTAACCCTGTTTTACCCAGAAGTTCAAGTAGCTGGTTTCTCACGGTCCTTCAGATCTCAGCTCCAGTTACTACATATAGTCATGGAGATCAGGAGCAGAGGGCTTGACTCAAGACCATGGGAAGAAGGTGTCCCTGCTTCTTCCTGAGAGCAAATGCTGAGGGGGTGAGCAGACCTCGCTCTCCAGTGCTGGAACTCAAGGCTGCAGGGCTTGTTCCCAGAGGAGCTAAGAAAAGTCGCAGGATCTCACATAGCCATGTTTTGACTCGCATACTCATCTGGAGATGTGCCTAGAAAACCAGTCAAAGACACTTCTCCCTCAGCCTTTATGTACTACCTCAACCTCTGGGATAAAAATCATTGCTGGCCATGTTTTAGAAGATGAATCAAGATGCTCTAACATGACCTTGCCAGGAGCATCCGGAGTCATCTAAGGCATTCTTCTAGAGAAGCACCCACTGACCATCTCTCGACAGAATAAGCTTGGAGTCCCTGAAGGATTCCCCCTATTCACAGTAGGGTTATCTAGCACACGTGCCGTAGCAAACAGTCTCCTGTTTTTAAGCAGATATTATTCAACCCCTTCTAAACCACAGTAAGAGGGAAATTTCATCTCTATGTCCAAGTTCTGGACCTGAAAATAACGATGTCCTCCAGTTGTATATCCCTATTTTTGTATTTAATTTACCGCAATCTGCAGCGTGGTCTGTACTCACCCAAATTACATAGTTCAGAAGGCCTACCTCCATGTAAGCTTCGTTGCTAATATAGACCCCCGCTGATACCGGGACACGGAGACTGGCTAAATAGACGTCATCCATGAACATAGTACTCTATCAGATTGAACTGGTTCAGGAGATGCTGGAAAGAGTGGGTCACGTCAACCGTCTCAACATGGGTTATCAAACTCTACTGGGAAATCACATTCGTTAAGGAAAGAGTCACATCTCTGCTACCATATTATAGCACAAAGGATCGCCTTTAATGTTCTAAATACCACTTGATCAACACTTTTACCAGAATCACAGGAAAGTTGGAAGTACCATCCATTCCTGACCAGTGAGTACAAACTGCCTAATCAACTTCCTGGAGTAATGAATCCTGCTTTCTGAGTGACTGCTGGGGGGAGAAACAGGTAGACCTTGAAGCCATCACGCAAGTGTTTACAGTTCTGTCTGGAGTGTTAGCTATACAGGTGTTTTCATAAGCACATGAACAGACAGATGCCGTCACTTAAAGATACCCAGGGCAGCGGGCTGACTGCCGATTGCCTCAGGAGTTTTCATCCAGAAAGAGATCTTTGATTAATGCAGTTAGCAACTCTCTCTCGTGATAGGATCCCCTCCCCCACAATAAATGAAGGAAGTTCAGCCATCTAGAGGCCACATGGGGGAAAGTCAAGCGGTCCAAGTCTGAGTGCTTTGGAGTTTCGGCATTCATGACAGTCGATTCCTGAGCCTCTCTGGGAAGGGGAACCCTACTCCCAGGAATTTCCATGGAATTAAACATATGCGCCATCAAGAGAAAGATCATTAGACCTGGTACAGTTTAGCTACAAGGAAAGCTCCAGAGGGAGGGGTGGGCCAAACATGTCTTTGGCCTTCACATTCTGTTTTCCCTGAGAGTAAAATGCAGAAAAGCAGGGGAGGCCCCCAGTGCAGAGGCCCTTTGCACCAGGAAAACAGGGACTCTTTCCTCTGCATGACCACTTGCTATTTGTCCAGTGTCCCTTGCTTTAGAGCCACCATAGGATTCGCCCTGAGGACCCTCTGTGCACACGACCTGCTCCTCTCTCCTGGCCTCAGCGACGTTAAGGTCCTCATTCACATGCATCGCCCCATTGGCACCAGGATTGGCCAGGGACGCTCTGTTGATACCACATCCCTCCACGAGCGAGCAGCTCAGGGCATCGGCTGTCTAGCAGGAGAGTCTCTGGAGAAGGGTGTCAGAGCAGGGGAAGCCCAGCTTGCTTTGCAGAGTTTCCACCCCAAATGGAGCTACATGCCCCAAATTGTCCCTTTCAACAATCAAGCCCTCCAGCAATAGAGTTTTCTATTTTTCTTCCCAGTGCTATGTATTGATATTTGCTCTGCAGAACAGATAGTATTGAAGGGAATCCTTACAAACTTCTCTCACCAGCCTGTCCCTAGACCTGGGGGCTATTCCACTGATGCTTTATATGGTCTGAAACCACAAACGTTAGTGAAGACCTCAAAGTCCCTGGCATACAGAAATGGCTCCAATTTGTTCGTGGCATAGATCTGGGGGAAAATAAGATTCCAGGAGGAAAAGAAGGTGCTGCTACCTTCAGCCAAGATCAGCATAAGTAAGTTGTTTGTGTGAAGTTATGAAAAGCCTTTAAGAAAACTTTGTCAGCATGGGATGGGTAGCTTTTTTTTTTTTTTTTTTTTTTGCGGTACGCGGGCCTCTCACTGTTGTGGCCTCTCCCGTTGCGGAGCACAGGCTCCGGACGCACAGGCTCAGCAGCCATGGCTCACGGGCCCAGCCGCTCCGCGGCATGTGGGATCTTCCCGGATCGGGGCACAAACCCGTGTCCCCTGCATCGGCAGGCGGACTCTCAACCACTGCGCCACCAGGGAAGCCCCGGGATGGGTAGCTTTTAATCTAGTTGGGTCCTCAAACTAGTAGGGGCCAGTGGCTCTGGGACTACACGTATCTTGGAGGAGACTTAGAGGTCGTGGCTACTAGCACCCAGCAGGCACACTGGCTGCAGCCCCTTCTCTCCGTAGGAGAAAGCATTTCTCCCGTTCCTCACCGGCTGGATGGTAGCCGGCAGTGGCCAGACACTCCACCAGTAACCAGAGCAGCCTAGAAGTTACTGAGCAAGAAAGCAGAGAGTCACCCTCTTGGCGACATGGCCCAGCTTGGGGAAGGAGGGACGGGGAATGAGTCGGGGCAGGGGACACAAATGGAGATATTTTAGCACGTTCTGAAGCTTTGGATTCTTCAGCTCCACAGTTGATCAGAGAATCATTTTGGCCTCAAAGACTTAGTCCTAGACTGAGTTGAGGTGGGGGAACATGAACGCTGTTCATGGGTCTACTATGCCCCTGGGTACATTTCTCTTAAAGATACTTCATCCTCTAAATGGGAGGTGAGCTCTGCCTCAAAGTCAAGTGTGCTCTAGGCAGTAAGAAGTTTCGGCTACCAGTTGGCACTTAGAGCTCATGAGAAAGAAGCAGCACCCTGGTCCCACCCTTTTGTTCCTCCAGCAGAGGACCCCAAGGTTGTAGGAGATGGAGCCACAAAATGAACCCAGTGGGTCTCTGAGTGGAGAGGTCCGTACATGCCTCCTGCTGACATTGGATGGGTACACAGAGCGGCAGGGGAACAAGACGATGCAGAAGAGCTTGTAACTTACGTATCTGGGAGAAAAATAAGTCCATAGACGGATCCGGCATCAAGCTTCAGAAACAGATAGAAATCTAGAGGTAAGTATGAACAGGAACTAAAGCTCGTTCTCGAAAAGCAAAAGATTCCAGAGAGGAGGTTCACAGTGAAGCAAATTCACCAGCCCCACCAGCTGGGCAGAAAGAACCAAGTCAAAACCAAGCAAGTCAAAAGAAGCTCATGCTAAACCTTAACTTTTCCAGTATCTAAGAAGATAAAGCACCAGAAAGCAAGGAAAGAGACAGCCTGAGTGCCCTTCGCTCTCCCAAAGTACATGTTTGCGGGGAAGAGTACGAAGCGACTGGCGGGCCACGTGCTGCTCGCTGGGGGTGTCCTTTTCCACTGTGGGTGTCCAGGGCTACTGAGATGCCTGACGTGAAATGGGAAAAGGTGAGAAAAGGGGCCAGGCAAGGGTGCTATGACTCCCACCAGCACCTGTTCCTCAGGTAGCCAGTCCCCCGAGAGCGGGGAGCAGGCTTGGAATCTTCCAGGCAACCTGTCTTCTCAGATCAGCCTCAGAGAGGATGCTGCCCTGATCTCTGCACCTCCTCTAGGTCTGATTGCTTTGGCATTTGAGTTTAATCCCTCCTTTGCTAAGCTGATGCAAAACAAAAACCATGCTTGCTTTCTTCTTTAGAGATAGAGAGCCCACCCGTGCCCCCCGAGCAGCAGGGAAACAGACTTCTGCTCTCCCGGGTCAGGGAGGAGACACTTAAGGGATGGCGTGCTCCTGAGCCCCTGGCCTCCCCCTCATTCCCGAAGCCAGAGGCTGGAGCCACTGTCAGGTCTCATTAGAGGAGTCGATCGCCCTTGCTTCCATTCTTAAAATGGCAACGATGGGGTAATCACCTCCACAGGGGGTCAGAGTGGGAGGGGGCGCTCTGGCCCAAGTATTCAGGCTCATTAAGACCAGATCCAGGGGATACTGCTTGTCCCCCTGCACTGAGCAATTATAACCAGCTTTGTTCAAATCCCTTGTCATGGCCCAGAAACTAATTGATCCCGAGTCTGGAGGCTCTATCTTGGTGAATGCAGAGACGCTACAAGAATGAAAATAGGAAGTGGCGTGGAAAACTAAGTTTGAGTTTCCCCAAAGTGGTTTCTATTGAAATACATCATTTTGGGCGTGAACCCGTTCAAGGCAGATGGCCTGGTCAACGCAGTTGCAACTAGCTTGGAAAAGTTTGAGCGTCTAGTTAGCCTGGTCATTTAGATAAGCTGGTTATTCAAGACCAAATATTAACATATTTTGTTAGCTGAAAGTAAACTGGTGTTTAAGGGGTGTGGCCCCAGGACTTCCCTCCTGGCGCAGTGGTGAAGAATCCACCTGCCAATGCAGGCGACACGGGTTCGAGCCCTGGTCCGGGAAGATCCCACATGCTGCGGAGCAACAAAGCCCATGCGCCACAACTACTGAGCCTGTGCTCTAGAGCCTGCGTGCCACAAATACTGAGCCCATGTGCCACAACTACTGAAGCCCGCGTGTCTAGAGCCCATGCTCTGCAACAAGAGAAGCCACCGCGATGGGAAGCCCGGGCATCACAACGAAGAGTAGCCCCTGCTCGCTGCAACTAGAGAAAGCCCGCGCGCAGCAATGAAGACCCAAACGCAGCCAAAAATAAATAAATAATTTATAAAAATAATAAAATAAAGGGTGCGGTCCCAGTAGCACAGTGGCCAGGAAAGGGGACCCGAGAAGGTAGGTAAGGAAACCAATAAACTCTAGAGATGCGTCCCGATCGCCTTGGACCAGTCAGAGGAGTCACATCCTCTTAGCCAGTGACGGGTTCACGTAATATCGGCCCAAGGTAATCAGCAATCAGCTCTTGGCGTTCCCCAACCAGAGCGAAATTCAGGACTGTCGCTGGGAATTCTGTCCATGCCCTCTTCTTTGAGGGCAGAGCTGAGGGAGAGATGGGGGAGTCGCTACCTTAGGGATCATCTTCAGCTAAAGACAAAAGACGTTGGGGGAGGGGGAGCCAGTTATGGGAGGTGACCAGGAAAAGCAGTAGATAAGAGTAAAGTTGTTATGCAGATTTAAGTTCTTGCCTTCTGCCTTGGTAAGAATTTCTAGAAATAAGGTCATCCTTTTCTTCCTGGTACAGGAGGGAGATGCCCTACAGAGGGAAATTCCAAATCTCAGTGTAATCTAAGATTACAAATAGGTATCTTTTACAAAGGGTAATTTCTACTCGGTTTTCCATTTCTTCCATGTCTGCTGTTTAATTACCAGCCTGAAATAATCCTTATACCAAAGAGACATTTTGGGGTCACAGGTTGCACCTCTACAACTCCCTATTCATATCATCTGTGCAGGTAGGCTTCAAAATTAACTCCTCATAGCAATGCCTTATGGGGCAGACCGGGTAGTTTGGTTTTTTGGGGATTTTTTGGCCGCGTGGCATGTGGGATCTTAGTGCCCCATCCAGGGATCGAACCCGTGCCCCCTGCATTGGAAGTGCAGAGTCTCAACCACTGGACCGCCAGGGAAGTCCCAGCCCCAGCTTTTATAAACAAGTTTGTATAAAAAAATTATATTAAAAAATACTCAGCTTACTGCATGTTGGGCATGGCTCTAAGCACTTTTACTTCAAGGTGGTTTTTTTTTAACATCTTTATTGGAGCATAATTGCTTTACAATGGTGTGTTAGTTTCTGCTTTATAACAAAGTGAATCAGTTATACATATACACATGTTCCCATATCTCTTCCCTCCTGCGTCTCCCTCCCTCCCACCCTCCCTATCCCACCCCTCTAGGTGGTCACAAACCACCTAGCTGATCTCCCTGTGCCACGCGGCTGCTTCCCACTAGCTGTCCACTTTACGCTTGGTAGTGTATATATGTCCACGCCACTCTCTCACCTCGTCACAGCCTACCCTCCCCCTCCCCATACCCTCAAGTCCACGCTCTAGTAGGTCTGTGTCTTTATTCCCGTCTTACTCCTAGGTTCTTCATGAGCTTTTTTTCCCTTAGATTCCATATATATGTACTTCCAGGTGTTTTGAGGACTAAGGGAATTATGCTTTTTTTTTTTTAAATCTCGTCTACACCTAACGTGGCTGAGGCACAGAGGTGTTAAGTAACTTGTCCAAAGTCACACAGCAGGTCAGTGGTCCGGCAGGATGCTCACGCAGCCTGGACCCAGTCTAACTGCAACACTTGATCCTACCGCCTCTATCATGGCTGTTCAAGTACGTCATAAATGCCAATAGGTGTCAAAATGCAGAAGTCTTCATGGCTTAACAACTGGAAAATCATTTTAACACTATGGATTTATTCCTTTCATGTTAAGTGCGTTTCTTAAAGCTAAGGTTCCGATTTACCCTTGTAAGGACAACCATGCAAGTTCTCCATAAGGAGGATGCGTCCTCGCTTGCAGGGGGAGCTTCTATGCAGCTTTGAAAGAGAAAGGTGAGCTCACTTTCTAAGTAGAGATCGCTGTGGTAGGCGTGGCTGCCCCGGGGGAGGGGGTGGTGCCGAAAACAGCTCCCAGAAGCCCTCAATTCAATCTTGAAGCAACCCAGCATCTCTGTCACCTGAGACCTTAAGAAGCACTTTCTATTATTGGGGTCATAAATAGGACAAGAACAGATACCAAAATGGGATCCTCCACAAGATGGATGGACATTTGTCAAACTTCTAAAAGCATCTTCCTGCCCAGACAGAGCAACAGATCAGGTGGGTTTATAGATTCTCCCTCTAACGTTTCACGATAGCAATCTTGCTTGTATCAAAGTTCTTTGGGGCGAGGGAGGGGTTGCTTTCCAATTCACTGGGCAGCCGTCACGCAGTGCCGCCCTATTTTACAAACCAAGAAAATTCTGGAGAAAAACAGCCCCAGGTGTCACGTTACTCAGCTAAGAAACGGAGTCTGAAGGCAGAACAGCCTCTCGGGGCCTCCTCGCTATCTGGAATCATCATTTGCACCTTGCAACCTCAGCAGTGCCCCCGATGAACTGAGCCCTGCTGGACCCAAGTTCATTATCAGCAGGATCTACTGTAACAGTTGTTGAAAATGGATCCTGCAGATGTGGGACAGCTGTTTGTACTTAGCCGTTAAGTGTCCTTGCAATGCTGGCGGCCTCTGACAAAAGGGATGCCTCATAGAGAACAGTGCATCTCTCAAAGACTTCCTAAATCAGGCCCAGATGTCTACATGCAACTCGCATTTCTCCATGAAGACTTTCTGGAGAACTAGGTTTTTCACTAAGGTATACGCAGTAGAATGTGCAAGCCAGGATGCACAACCCCTAGGGGAAAGATCCTAGTAGCAGCTGGGTGCTGGGAACTAGAGAAACACTCCTATTGTGGAAATCAATCCTCAAAGCTATGAACTGGATAACTACCTTCGCATCTGTAAAATGGGCACGCTAGTTTGCCTGAGGGCACACGGCCGATGCCAGTACTGGTTGGTCAAGGGCTTTGGCATTCTAAACAGACTTCTATTTAGCCCCAAACATCAGTTCCTGTCTTTTCCTAGTAAGAGACTTTCCCATTGTTAGCTGTGTAGACATGATTACCCCAAACAGGGCAAGATCTTCTTGCAGCCAGGTGTGGCGACGTCACTAAAGTTCTAGCGAATGGGATATAGGTGGAATTGGTGAGCTCAGGTTCTAGGCTATGTTCTTAAAGGAGGCACCTTCACCTTCCTACTGGCTGGAATCCCGAGTGACTGGCGCCCCAGCAGCCACCTTGTAATATGAGGTGACTCTAGGAACATATGTCTTGAACAGAGTAATAAGACTGAAAGAGGGCGGGTCCCTACATCACGCCAGCCCTTAGATGGGCTGCCTCTAGATTTTAATAGAGGAAAAACCAATTTGGTTAAGCCACTGTTCTTTTGGGTTCAGCAATCATTACTAGACGAACCAAGTACAAAGTAACATACCCCCTCCCTCTCACACGCACCGGCAAAAAGCAAAGGGTGCCTGGTGGGTAGGTTTCCTTTGTGCCCCTGGCCAGCCACTTTCGATGATGCTTGGTGGAGAGGTTTCCAGCAGGAGGTCACGAATGGATCTTGGCAACAGTTCTGAGCGCGTGGAAAGGAGTTGAAAGGAAACCGTGTAGCCATCAAGCTCAGGTTATGGCTTAATCTCTCTCTAGCCAAGTTAAAAAAGGTCAGACTCAACTCCTAAGTTTTTATATCTTTTAGAAGCTGGTTGGGGTCTTGACAGTCCTTAACGTGCTCAAAAACAGACAGCTTTGGTGTCAAGCACTTCCATCTCGTCTAGATTTACAGAAGTCCTGTGAGGCAGGTGTTCCTTCCAGGTGAACCCGAGGCTCAGGGAAAGCTGTCACCTTGCCTAAGGTCATCCAGCTCATGGTAGAGCCAGGCTTTCAACAACTACACGTGACCCCTAAGGTACAGCCTGTGGCTAAAGGCGTAGCTAAGAGCAACCCCAGGCTCACCCACCCTGTCACCGACAACATTCTCTTGTCTCCAGCGGGTAAGTCCCTTCCCTCTACGTGTCCGAGTCCTACATGGGAACGACACTTTGGGCTGTGCTTTTTCGGAAGTCCTTTTGTCAAGGGAGGCAAGGTTTGGGGAAAGAGGGTGTGAAACTGAGGCTCAGAAGTTTTCTTGGCTGTAAGCTTTCACTTAGGGGGACAACACAGGGCAGAGCGCCGCTTCACAAAGAACACAGCCAAGGGAATTCCCTGGAGGTCCAGTGGTTAGGACTCCGAGGTTCCACCGCAGGGGGCATGGGTTCGATCCCTGGTCGGGGAACTAACATCCCGCAAGCCACGCGATGTAGCTAAAACACACACACACACAGAGCCAAGTCAGAAGTCAAGCTCCTGGAGTTTCTGGTTCCACGTCTCCATGGTCTGAATCTAATGACAAAACTAAAAAGGTCACGTAGCTCAGAAGGTCAAGGGTGTATCAGATACCATGCCAAGTGCTCTCAAATAGGTTATGTCATGAAGTCAGCATTTCCCTGGAGCCACTTGTGGGCCTGCCAGCCCTCTCAGAACTTAGACCAACTTCTAATTCTAGCGGCTAACCCCCAACCTCTGTCCCAAAACACAGGCGCACACCCCCCTGGCTGTGTCAGGCCTTTGAGCAACCAGTTCGGATGGATGCTACCTCCCCATCTCCAGGGCATCCCAGGAAGAGGAAGGTACACTGCAAACCCCAAGTGACAGAGGAAGGAACAGGTACACAAGCTATCGGGAGACGTATGCCAGGTCTGGCCCGTGTCCTGCATATACATTCTCTTTCTATCTTTGCAACAGTTCTATAGGAGACTGACGTTTAAAGCAGTTAAGACCTTGCCCGAGGTCACGTGGCAAGTCAAACCCAGATTCAAGCTTTGACTTTTCAGAAAAAAAAATGAAGAACTCTATCAAAGAGGGGGTTCAGGCCCCAGAAGGTATTCAAGACTTTAGCATCCTCAGAAATAGGGCTATAGGAGTGCTGGCATGAGGGATGGGCTGGAACATGGCCACTGGAAAAAGTCTCGGCTTCCAGGGCCTGCCCTTTCAGCCCAAGTGCCTACTTAGATTAGGCCCCGACATGCCTCGGGGGGAAATTACAAGTAAGTGTTCAATTTCTCCTTCCACAGCAGCTCGGGGCTGGGAAATTATTTCTCCCCAGCAGCCTTTCCACACCCACAGCTGTGGCTCCTCTGACTGTCAGTGCGTTGCCAACAGGTTGGAAATGAATGTATTTCCTGCGCGCGGCTGTCGGGGAGGATGCACGTGTGCTCTCCCCGCACTCCGGCGCTGGTTCTTTCGCAGGGACCCCACCAGCAAACCTGGGAGAATGTGAACACCCAGCTGATACGCTAAGCATTGTCTAGGGTTTCTGAGGATGCTGAAAGGGGGAGTGAGGGGGCCCGAAAGTGGAGGGGAAGTCTGGTTGACCTCCACTGCGCCCCTCCGCTTTATAAAGCAGGGCGGGAAGGGCTGGGAGCTGGATGCGTGCACTGGAGGAGGGATAGCTCCACCCAATTTTTAGCCGTCCCTCTGCCCCGAGGGTGTGCGGAGAGCTGGATAATTGCACACCTCTTGGCTAGGACATCCTACACCATCCAAGTTTGTTTCCTTTATCACTTCCGCTCCTGCATAAGTTGGATCTCACAGGGTGTTAGGGGCAGGGGGTGAGGGGGACGGGATGGGGGGGGCAATTCACCCCAAAGTTTACTCTTCTGTCCGGTGACGCTTCCAACAGCTTAAGCCATTTGAAGGGATCCAGTCGGCTGCCACGGGGCCCAGACAATAGGTCTCCTTTCAAAATCTCCTTTCCTTCTCCAGTCCAAGTCCTACACGCCGCAAGTTTTGTTTAGTTATTGCTTTGCCCCAGGAAACTCTTGCTGTCATCCTGCTGTTGAGTTTCAGGGGCCAGGAAGCTCTTCCGGGTTCCCATGTCACTCTGTTCTTGACCCTCAAAGCATTTGATTATTTACACTGATCCGTCTCCCTGTAGATTGCACTCGGTGGTGGCAATGGCACTGCGGTTGCTCAATTGCTGACGTGAGTCCTGGTTACCAGGAACTGTAAAGGCCCGCATTTCAGCCTGGCCAACGTTGAGGTAGGTCATTTTCCTGTTTACAGGTGAACGAGACCCAGAAGTTAACTCACTCCAAGCATACAGATACTAGAAGGCAGAATGGAATTAGAGGTGGTCCTAGATCATAAGATCCATCCATTAGCCGTGTTCCTTTATGGGGAACTCTGCTCCGTGAAGAATCGGGCAACTGTGGAGCATCTAACAGCTAAAAGATGGTCCCAAGACCGCTTCCCGTCAATGATGTTAGTGTTCTTGTTGGAAGGTTTCCCGCAGCATTTCTAACTCCAAGCATCACTCCTAGAAGAGTCGTTTTTGTACTCATCCCTGGAGGCATCATCCTCAAAACATGAGTTTTCATAAGGACGTTGGCAAGACCACTTACAAAAATAAGGTCTATAATTCACGTCTCCAGGTCTGCATTCACAGCTGATTCCGAGTACACTCGTGTATCTGTTTCAGTGATGTTACCCACCCCCCCGTTTATCCAGCGGCATATTGAACATTAAATCTTAAGGCTTAGGTAAAACCGGTCTGAAAAATTCAGTGACGTCAATTGATTTAAGACAGCTTTAACGTTTTAGCTAGCAAAGGAGTATTTTAGAAGCAAACCTCTAGCTAATAAACGAGTTTTCTCCTCCCTCAACAGAGCAGATCTGAATCCTCAGGGCTCCACTGACGTTGCTCGTGGGGAAGTATAGATCTGACATTCTATTTACGGGCGACTTAGTTTGGGGTTAGACCGCTGGGCCCTAGAGACTCAGATTTCTTTAAATAAGTGACCATCAGTAGAAGCTGTCATGTTGGCCCACCTCATGGTTTTGCTTCTTCAGATGGAGTCGCCGCCCTTCCAAGAGTTACACCATGTCCCAGGAGGGCAGTTGTCGTGGCCGCCTCTCCCAAGCTCCTAGCCCTCTGCTTGTCTTAGCAACAAATCCAAGGCATCTGAAGGAGATGGGCAGAAGAGAGCAAAATCTGGAACTCATTTGTCCAATTCCTCTTTCTACGCCTCAGTTTTAGGAGAAGCCAATTCGGAGCCCCCAGCTCCTGTTGGGCGGTAATACGTTACTGACCAGGGTTGTAGGCCTTCCCCAGTCAATAGAAATTGATCAGAGGCCAGACAAGAAATTCAGGCGAGGCTTTATCGGGGCCCCTGCTGTAGCAGGGGAGGAGCAAGAACAAAGAGGTCCCCTGGCTTGCTCGCTCCCCGAGGCAGGGGCAAGCTTGCTCCTTATATGGGGTGAGGGTAGGGGTGTGTCCGGGGGTCTGGCCGGAGGGACGGCTTAGGCGGTTTGCCCACCCGTTAAGTGGTCTTGTGTGCAGGGGGCACGCTCAGCACCTTCGTTTGCTCCTGACACCCTGTTTTTGCTCCAGGCTCTTCAAAAGGGGCAGCTGGGTTTTTTGGTCTCTTTGTAACTCTTGGGTCAAGAATTTGCCCCAACTGCACATGCACGCAGTTATTTTTAGTCCCATACAGTTTCTTTGTATTTTGTTGCTCAGGGAGAGGTGTGTCCAGGTGCAAGAATTGCAGCACTGCAGCAAAGGGTCCCAGGTCCCGGGCTGTCTCACTTCTGCAGTTACAGCCGCGGCTGGAGAGGACTCCCAGGCGGCAGCAGCAGCTCGCGCTGTTAGTCTGAGTGCTCTACCTTTCCTTGTTAGCGTCCTTAACTCCCCTCACACCCGTCCACGTGATCTGTTCACTAAGTTGTCTTCAATGAAACCCTTCGGATGTACCAGCTGCTTCTCGCCAGGATCCGAAGTGACACACCTACTCAGGACCGGCTACATCATCTGCCCGGCCTGGTGCAAAGCAAACATGTGGGCCTCTTGTGCCAACATTAAGAATTTCAGGGGACTTCCCTGGTGGCACAGTGGTTAAGAATCCGCCTGCCAGTGCAGGGGACACGGGTTCGAGCCCTGGTCCTGGAAGATCCCACATGCCGCAGAGCAGCTAAGCCCGTGTGCCACAACTACTGAGCCTGCGCTCTAGAGCCCACGAGCCACAACTACTGAAGCCCGTGTGCCTAGAGCCCGTGCTCCACAACAAGAGAAGCCACCACAATGAGAAGCCCGCGCACCACACAAAGAGTAGCCCTGCTAGACGCAACTAGAGAAAGCCCGCGCGCAGCAACGAAGACCCAATGCAGCCAAAAATAAATAATTTATATAAAAAGAATTTCCAGTCTTCCTACATCAAGTGTTAATATAAGGACAGGGCTCTAAGCATCGGGTGCTTTGGAGCTCCCAAGGTGTGTGCACTCATCTGCTTAAACAGGAGGGATTTTCCCTGCCACGCCCAGGCTACACAAGCTGCAGGGAGGGACGGTTAAAGGCCCCACCATGGCTTTTCGGCAGATTTCCCTACTTGACATGCAGTTGTCCCTCCTTGACTAAGAGGATGCCACTTGCCCAGGTAGGACAGCAAGCATGGGGAACACCAGCAGCGGGCTCCTAATTCAAGAGGGGTTGGAGACGCAGATCCTGCTGTGCTCCTGTCACAAGAGGACGATCTGCCAAAGTCACTGGCCGTGAAGACGTTGGTAGCAACAGCTGATGAGAATCCAAGATGCGAGCTCTCGCTCAGTATCTGCCCTGTCCTATGCTGAACACTTAAACGCCTTCCAAGTTTGTCTAAACTAAATGGGTAACTGCATTTCAGAGACGGGAAGACCAAGGCACATCACTTCCCATCTGTGTACCTAAGTTCACACAGGCAGTGGAAGTGAGCCGTGACCTTTGAATGGATCCCCAACAAGAGTGTTTATTTAAAACTTATGGTTACCAGGGGGTAAGGGGGGAGGGATAAATTGGAAGATTGGGACTGACATATACACACTAGTATATACAAGATAGATAACTAATAGGGACCTACCGTATAGCACGGGGAACTCTACTCAGTACTCCAATGGCCTACATTACATTCTTTTCCTATGGGAAAAGAATCTAAAAACGAGTGGATATAGGTGTAACTGAGTCACTTTGCTGTAACCTGAAACTAATACAACATTGTAAATCAACTATATTCCAGTAAAAGTTAAAAAATAAAATAAATAGCAAATTGTCTTTTAAAAAAGAGTGTTTAACTGCAATTACATGCCACTTTGAGCCAGGATTTCATGCACTTCTAATCTTCACATCTCAGATGATAGTATTGTGGCAGCTTTGAAACCATGACTTTCAAATCTGTATCTACTGGAAACTTAGTTGGCGGATGGCCACACCTGCTGAAGTCAAAGAGCCATAACTGCATTTGAACAAGACCAGGCTCCCTGTGAGCTGGCCTGCAGCTCCCGCCCGTGACTGCACTGCAGGGACACTCAGGTGAGCCTTTTCTGGAGAGTCACTGGTGACTATGGCTCAAGGACTCCCCCCTGGCCTTGCTGAACTCTTAGGTTGCCCAGCAGTTGATTTCCACTCCCTTTTATCACTGGGGTGGACGGGCCTGAGGGTCAGACTCTTATCGACATCTGAGGTCCCCCCAGCTCTCCCCATTTCCCCTCACAGGCGCCTCTCCTAAAAAAAAAAATCCCTTGCAAGTCTAATCCTGCACTAGCGTCTCTTTCTCAGAGGACCTAGATTAACGCAAGAACTTATGTCCATTTTAGAAGAGGTGTAAAAGGCTCAGAGAGGTTAGGCGTTTGCCCAAGGTCACACAGCAAAATGACAGTTGAACCTAGAGTTTCAGACTCTAGAGCCTGTGGATTTTAGTTGTTCTAGTCAAAGCAATTTTGATTTTGCCCAAAACCATCCAGGCAGAAGTCTTTGCTATTGGGTTGGCCAAAAAGTTCGTTCAGTGAGTGAATTCGTTGTTCAATAAAGTTCTTCGTGAAAATGAAAAATGTCTTTTAGTTTTACTTAAAACCGAACACTAAAACAATACAACTGACAAGATTTCTCAGTCTCCTGGGCATTGGGAAACTAGCAAGTCAACTTCTAGAACTTAGGGCACTTTGGTTTACCAAGAGTGAGAACTCAAGGGAATCATCTACAAAGGTCACCCTTCACTTTTTTTTTTTTTTTTTTGTGGTACGCGGGCCTCTCACTGTTGTGGCCTCTCCCGTTGCAGAGCACAGGCTCCGGACGCGCAGGCTCATTGGCCATGGCTCACGGGCCCAGCCGCTCCGCGGCATGTGGGATCTTCCCGGACCGGGGCACGAACCCGTGTCCCCTGCATCGGCAGGCGAACTCTCCACCACTGCGCCACCAGGGAAGCCTCACCTTTCACTTTTCGACTGGATTCTCAGGTGCGTTCTGAAACCAGCCTGCCCAGCGAGGCAAATGCTTCTTTAAGAATCTGTTTGGTGGTCATCAGCTTATATTCACCCGCCTATTATGAAACTAGGGAACAGTGCATAGAGAAAATAATACACAGCCCAGATTTCTGCCTCCATGTTTTTTTTTAATTGGAGTATAGTTGCTTTACAATGTTGTTAGTTTCTGCTGTACAATGAAGTGAATCAGCTGTATGTATACATAGATCCTCTCCCTCTTGGAGTTCCCTCCCACTCCCCCCTCCATCCCACCCATCTAGGTCATCACAGAGCACCGAGCTGAGCTCCCTGAGCTATACAGCAGCTTCCCACCAGCTATCTATTTTACACATGGTAGTGTATATATGTTAATCCTAACTCCCAATTTGTCCCATCCTCCCCTTCCCCCCATGTCCACATGTCCGTTCTCTACGTCCTCATCTCTATTCCTGCCCTGCAAATAGGTTAGTATGTACCATTTTTCTAGATTCCACGTATACGCGTTAATGTACAATATTTGTTTTTCTCTTTGATCCACTTCACTCTGTGTAATTCAAAAGGACACATGTACCCCAATGTCCACTGCAGCACTATTTACAATAGCCAGGATATGGAAACGACCTAAATATCCATCGACAGATGAATAAAGATGTGGTAAATATATACGATGGAATATTACTCAGCCATCAAAAGGAACGAAATTGGGTCATCTGTAGAGATGTGGATGGATCTCCATAGATCTTTCATGGCCACAGGTGCAACTGTGGATTTTTTTAGCTTGTACAGAAGGTCCAAGTTTCAGGGTCAGAGACAAGGGGTTTGAACTAGAAAGATCTAAAGTTGAGTGGTTTTTCCCAGCTCTTGTGTTCCAGAAGGGTAGTTAAACATTGCATCTCATTGCATGTTAAAAAATCAGAGCCTGAATGACTATCTTTCCTCCAAGCCCGCTATGGAAAGTCCAAACAAGATTCCACTTAGAAGGAAGCAAGATATATCTATGCAGCAATGCAGGATGATCACCAGAAATAACTAAGTGAAGAGACCAATGTGCAGGTGGAATTTGTAGCTTGTTCCTACTTATATGTAGGAAGGGATCTTCCGGTACAAGGAAGATTTCAGGATATTTCTAGCTCAGCAGTGCAGGCTAGGAGAAGAATTTCATTATGCAACACTGCTTTGGGAAGTTTACCATGCATGTCTATTACCTTGACAGGGTTGAAGGAATTCAAGTGTTTCCTAATAAATACTAGGATGCGTTTGGGCCATTCAACCTTCAAGTCTTTCCAAGTATGTAATTGCCGAGTGTCTAATACTGGCCAGAGTCGACCAGAACCCATCACCCGCCTGACACTGAAAGAGCCCTCCATTCTCATGCTTTGGGATGCGCACTTTTACCTAGGCTTGAGGGGGGTTTCCAACCGGCTATGGGCCCTGCTCTGGGTCTAAACATCCTGTGTTCATTTGCCATCTCACAGTTGCAGCCGTTTCCAAGGGATTAGGACTCTCACCTTTGGACCTTCTCACACCCTGCTAGGTGTGTTCTAATCATCACAGCAGGCCCCGGCTGTCATGCCTCATTACTTAAATATATTATCATGACCTGGCCTTGGCCAGTATGGTGGGATTAAAGCAATAAAACTATATGGACAAGTGGCCAGCATTAGGCCTGTTCTTACCCAGAAGTGCCGTGGGTAATGGCACACAGCTGCCGCTCCAGGCACCAGGCCTCCCACCCCCCACTTCCTCTCTGCACAGCCCCTGCCCAGTTGCCAGGCAGCTGCTTCTGCCCTCTATCAGCGGGACATTGGATTGGTCCAGCTCCGAGAGCCCTTGGCAACTAAGATCCTCAAGATGGAGACGTGTTACTTAGCAACGCACAAGCTTGGGCTTCTCCAACTCCCAAAGGTCCTAGGGAGAGCGCATCTATTCTTATTACTATAGCTACCACTTGTATAAGCAGCATAGTAGCTTCCTTGCATACCTACTTACTTCTAACAGCTCTGCGAAGCACAGATTCATCCTTTTTCTAACAGCTCTGTGAAGGATAGATCAGTCCTACTTTTTAAAAGGGGGTGAGGGAGGAGTATGGCATTGCTCAAAAGGTCGCGATATTCACATTGCATCATATAGCTAGTCAAGGCAGAGCTAAGACTTAAACACGGGTTCACCTAAAGTCCCTGCTGTCAGCAATTACTCCACCCACTCCCTGCTCTTAGTTGGCCCCTCAGTGCACTGATGTAACATTAGTTTCACGTGTTCTTGCATCAGGTGACTTCTCGTTTGGGCTTTATGGCGTCTGCAGATCTATAGCATTCATGCCTAAAGTGGCAGAAGTGTTTCGATTTTACTTTTAATATAACTCATTGCCGTGCTAGGAATAGCAATGTTGGCTCCCACTTTTGTGGGATGCTAGCGCTCTGGAAGAATTTAGGAAAGGCACGATGGCGTTTGGCTAAGGCGGCCATCGATTATAGTCAGGTGTGAGCAGTGTGTAGGGTGACCGATCATTTCCGCTCGCCTGAGATGTGGACTGTCAACACTGGGTGAGTCACAACAGGGACGAGCGCTCACGCTGCCTGTGATCTGGAGGCTTGAGAGAAGGGGAAAGAGGGGTCAGGATAAAGATGGAAGAATGACTATTTCAAGGGCAGGCATCCTGGCCCATTACTGGACATGTACCACATAGGTAAGAAGATCGGTAACTTATAAGGAAAAGCTAGAATAGAATCTGTACAATCCCTACCTGTTCTAGCTCTTCATCTCAGTCTCCTTTAGTCACCGTCAGAAGCCCAGGACCTCGGATGAACACCGCACATGGCTATGAACCAAGATGCGGCGCTGTTGAGTGAGTGAAGTATGCTTGGTACTTGGATACAAACTCAGAATATTCCTAAATGTCCCTCAGTTATGGTACATCCGTGGCTATAGCATTTAACAGAGGAGACCTCTGACGAGATTAGTTAACTTGATATAGAGTTTATGAAATTGATTAGAGATTGTAGATTAAATTTCCTCATTGTGATCATTGTATTGTGGCAGAAGAGATCATACTTATTTTTAGGAATTGCACACAAGGATATTTTAGAGTAAATGGACATATAGGGCTCCAGTTTCCTCTGATGGCTCCGAGAAAAAAACTTCAGAGAATATAAAGCAAGTGGGACAAAATATAAACAGTTTGTGAATCAGGGTAAAGGGTACCTGTGAATTCTGTTATGTTCTTACAGCCTTTCTGTAAGCTTGGCATGTATCAAAATTGCAAAGAACAAGCTGCGCGTTAGTTATAGCAGAATCCCATTTTTTGCTTCATGCTAACAGGAACTCTAAGTAGAAAGCCGTTATGGATTTTTAGCTTTTAGCCGTGGTTGTCTCAAGAATGAAGACTCTCTGAGACCAACTTTCCATGTTATGAATTGAACTGTCTAGAATACATGAGCTGTACAAATAAGGTGGTTTTTTTTGTTTTGTTTTGTTTTGTTTTGTTAAAGGAAGCACAATGAAACCCCACCCTTTAAGATACCAGTCACAAACTCAGGTCTCAGACTTGGGATCCCAACCTTACATTCTACCTTGTGATCCAAGGCCTGTGCTCGAGAAACTCAAGGGCTGCCTGGAGGAGTTTCATCCACTTTCCTAAAGTTTGGGGCTTGGCCAGTTGCTCACTCTGGACCAGTGGGCTACATCCTCGGACTCAGTTCCCAGGAGGACTCTTTCCAGAAGTTCTTGGTCTTGTGTTGACAAAACCACTTCCTGTCACTTACAGGAACCCAACTTATAGCAAACACAAGGCAGGCAGCATCAAATAAGAGCACAGGCTTGGAATCCAGTGGACCTGGAACTCCGTGCTGCTTCTGCCATTTCCTCCCTGAGCTCAAGAGCACAGGCTGGTTTTCTCCACTGTAAAATGGAGATATTAAAACCCACCTTGGGCTTCCCTGGTGGCGCCGTGGTTGAGAGTCCGCCTGCCGATGCAGGGGACACGGGTTCATGCCCCGGTCTGGGAAGATCCCACATGCGGCGGAGCGGCTGGACCCGTGAGCCACAACTACTGAGCCTGCGCGTCCGGAGCCTGTGCTCCGCAATGGGAGAGGCCACAGCAGTGAGAGGCCTGCGTACCGCAAAAAAAAAAACACACCCCACCTCATGTCTTCTGGATTACAGAGACAAGACACCAGCTCAATGCATACCATGTAATAGTAGTGGTTATTACCAATATCGGGGTACCTGTGGGTCTCGGCTGCTGGCATCAGGATGGCCTTTCTCCTTCTGAGTGGGCTTGAGTTTAACTTATAACGACTATCAGTCTCTGTAGGCTATGCTTTGCTTTTGGCCAACAGGAAGCTTGGGACCCAGTTTGTAGCCTCGCTGAAGGTGTCACAGGAGCATTGATGCTTGCTTCATTTACCCCAGATCTAGTGTGTTTTACGTTTACTCCACACACTTATCTTGAATGTTTTTCCAGCAGAGCAACAGTGCATCGATGTGCTGGAAGCGCTTGCCAAAGTCTGAAGCAATAGCTGCCCATCTCCCACACTTCACCATTCCCGATCCCCTACAGGTTTGGTCACTGGTTACAGCCTGGCGTGTGTGTTTTCATAGCTGTCGCTAGTTTCACAAGCCATAAAAATATATCTGAGTTTGGATTTATAAGAAAGGAAACATACTGAATGTTTGGAAACCCAATGCTCAACAGACAGAAGGTCTGGTAGAACCGTTGATTACTAGAAAAGTAGACCCAGCCCATCCCGAGCTGACACTATCAAACTGGTTACGTTCCAGAGCCTGTAGGTAGACAGAGGATCCAACCAGAAGTCCACAGACACGAGATGAACTCCCATCATGCGTGTCTCTGGTTGAGCGGCTTAGCTTCTGAGCATGTTTACATCTATAAAACTATCACTGAACACCCCAGCCTAAGGTTTTCATGAATCTCAAAGGAGGTAACGTTTTAAGAGCTAAGACAGTCCGGTCTGTACCAAGAACCGTACCAGCAGACCCTTGGGTAGGGGTTCCCAGTAAGGAACACAAATGGAAAAGGTTGGTCTACCCAACTTGACTGGAGAGATTTAACACAAGAACACAAGCTGGAAAAACATCTCAGACACAGACGCGAAAGACTGCAGAAAATGTTCTATTAGGAGAGAAATAGAAACCACATTGTTGGAGTTGTTTTAAAACGAGCAGCCTAGAGAACATGGTGGAAGCTCACACAGGGCCCTGGGAGCAGGGGGTGTGGGGCGGTGGGCAGGGCCCCCGGTAACCTGATCAGCCTCTCCCAACCCTTATGCTGCTTTCAGAAACTCACAGTGGTGCTTAGAATTAAGTCAGGTGGTGTGTTCAAACCATTAGCCTTGTTCATGGAGAGGTGAAGTATTAACTAAGACATCCCTACCTGTCATGGGGGTTCATAGCCATCCACCGGGGAATTAAGAACAGTCCAAAGCGCAGACCAAACTCTTGAGCCAGGTTGACTTGGAACTTGAGTAGGGGTGGGGTGGAAGTGGGAGGGTGGCCAACGCCCCAGTCCTTAGCCTAAGATCTGAACATCACTCAAGAAGTTCTCATTGGCCAGACCTTCCTATTTGAGGAGCTGTCGATTTCAGAGAACTTCACTGCCCCCGAGTCGGTTCCGTGACTCACCCCCAGAGGCTGTTTGCTTTCTACACCGCACTGCTGCTACCACCACCGCTGTCGTCTGCTTTTCTGGCCTCTTCGTGTGGGCTCTCCCACCCACTCTCCACTTCAGATGGGCCTCCTTCCAGCCCTTCCTGCTCTGTCTAAAGTCCTCCCTCCCCACCATCTGCTGGTTAAGCCCTCCGCATCCTTCCATGGCAGCTCAAGGGTACCTCCCATAGTTCTGAGAATCCTCATAGGTCAGACCCCCTGCTCATACGCCCCTTAGCACTACAGGCCTATCCTTCACAGACTTATCATAGTTATAGTTTGGGATCTGTCCGTTTCCCACGAATATGTAGGTGCCGAGAAGGCAAATACCCATGACCCAGTGAGCGTACAGTATGCTCAAATTGAACAAATGATTATTATGCAAATGTCAGAAGATTCAACTTCTAGTCTCAAGGCTGCCATCAAGTTTTTTGTTTTAAACCAGGAGAGTCCCTGTAGGGTGATAGAAATGAGCGTCTTTCTATGTAACTTTGGGCTCCAGGTGGGTTTCTGATGCCTAGGCTTCAATTTCCTAACTCTGAAGAGTCTGAGATGGCGGCATGCAAAATCTCATGCCATTAGACCAGGGACGTAGGAATAGTTACTGCCGTCTACCCTACCCACTCCTCCCACAAGGGCTCAAAGGAAGCTAGGTGCCCCGAACAGGTGATATAAGGCAAAGCAATACAAGAAGGGCCAGGACTCAAAAGCTTCAGTACACAAATCCAACGCTGAGTTGGAACACTGAATGGTATTTTCCTTAAACTCACTTTAGACCACAGTGGCTACTGTTCTTATTCAGTCTGTGATCTGATCCCTATTTTGAGAGCAAAGAATGAGCGAATGCCAGTGGCTTGCACAGGGAAAGATGGAATCCAAGATCTTCTTCCCAGGGAGATTTCATGGCCCACGAAGCTTCGCTCGCCAAGCAGGGAGGGCTGGGAATGAGATGGATGTCTGCGGACGAGCTTGAGAGCTGAGTAAAGGCGAGCCAAGGGCAAGACTGCCCTTAGGACTCCCGTCTCGAAAGAAGGTAGAGCTTCGTACAGTGGGATGACTAGGGAGACCAAAGGGCACTGACCGGAGGAAGAAAGTCAGGTGTGTGGGAGGAAGAAAGTCAGGTGTGTGGAAGGGAGACTCCAAGTGGCGGCGCTGGTGCTTCTGACCTGGGCTTTTGCCCTTGGAGCCTGGTTCTTCCAGCTGCAGAATTCAGAGTATTCGACAAGAAGGTTGCTTGGGGCTATCCTAGCTCGGCCTCTATAAGCTGCTTCCTGTCACACTGGAAACATCCTCATCCTTTTCCTTATTAACGGAAAGCCCTTCATGTTCCAGCACGAGCACCTCTTGTCTCCCGTCCTCAGAGCTAACTAGCTGGCTCGTGACCCACAGTCATGATGCGTCACTAATGTTCTTTTACGGTTCCAGGATCCAATCCAGGGCACCATGTTGCATCTCACTGTCACGTCTCCATCCCCTCCAACCTTTTGGTTGTTTCTCTTTTCCTTCCCCAAATCCCCAAAGAATTTAAGAGGTATCACTAGGCTCATAAGGATGAACAAGTCAGTGGAGAATGGGAAATTTCCAGAAAAGGAGATGTAGGAATGGCATACCCACCTTGAAGAGTGGGGAAAGCCAAAACTGGTGTCTGCAAAGAGACATACGAGATGGACCATTCCACTCAGTAGGGCCTGCAGCCCCCGCTCCTGGGAAGGTGGGACAGAATAACTGCTCTATAGTCACAGACTCAGCTATATACTCAGTCCTCTACCTCCACCACAGAGACCTGTACCCTATGAGGATGCAGTCTATTCTCTAGATGGAGTTTCAGCCAGGCGCTAGAACTCAAGACACGGCGAGGAGCTCGATGCAGAAGCAAGGAGCTACAAACTTAAGCTGAGGGACTCTCTCTGTGCTCCCAGAACCCTCTCCCGGGTCACGCTTTAATCTCCACCGCCTGGTTAGCCTGCTTCCTCGATCTAACTGTCAGCTCTTCACTCCATTTGGACTCCATAGATGTCGCCTACAGGAGCTGGAGGTAGAAGCACAGCCTTCATAAACCTGAATTTGAATTTCACTTTCTTACTTGCGGGTTGACCTTGCGAAGTTCATCTGTACCATGAGGATTTCCACTACCTACCTGGAGACTGAGGCAGATGAGCTCATAGTGTAAGCACCTGGAGATCGTCATGGACATTCAGTGGGTCATTGCAGAAAATTACTTAAGTGCACAGGTGAGAGTTGCCACCTTGAGCGACCAACATGCTTTTTGCGTTTCACCCTCACGTGTGTCTAGCCTAGATGTGACACTGACTATAGACTCATTGACAGATGCTCTAACACAAGACTTCAGGACACTCGCTGAATTTCAATGCATAACGCAGTTCTAGAGGGCCAAAGGCAACAATGTTGAGTTTGCTTAAGGTACCAGGTGGTGTGGTACTTCGCAACGGTGGCGGCGCACCCCAGCGATACTGAAGTCTGCACGTGAAGCCAGGAGATCTGCCTGGGATTAAAACTGTGGTTCAACCATAGTCAGCCTGGGATTAAAACTGTGGTTCACCCGTAGTCAGATAATTGCATGCTGTCTATTGTAGCACAAAATGCCTTTGATATTGAATACCCATTAGTTGGTAGGTGAGTATCTATAATAGGTGGGTAGGTGTTACCCTTTGAAAGGTACAAAGTGTCTAGTTTTCAGTGAGAGTGCAGTAAGTATGGACTTGCAGAAAGGGGCCCCCCTCAAGTATCTTTGCCTTTATGTTTCTTGTTTTAATGCTTTTATCCCGTTCTTCCCATAGGTGTCTGGTAAAGCTCAGATATATTAGAAGTCTGGGTCAAACACAATTCCTTTTGATGGTAGGGTCAAACCGCTCTCCAGCCCTTCACAATACATCCTAAATACACACAGTATTCAGAAGACACCCTCGGTCAAATGGGGTCAGGGATGGCCAAGAAAGGAAGTTGTTCAAAGTCATACAGAGACAGGAATAGTAGTACTCAGGCTTAAATCTTAGCTCAACATTTACGAACAGGTGGAGAAAAAGCAGCATCTTATCACCATAGAAACACGGCCTGGTACGTGGTTGGTGCTCTTGTGTTGAACAGAACAGTGCTAGATGCCAAGTGTCTGTCTGGGACTAGAGATATGTCACCCCCTGAAAAGAATTTCCAGACCGAACTGCTACCCCACAGCAAGGACCCCAGGGGAGGTCTTTCAGATTAGATTGACATCTTGTTTTTTGGTTTCACCGGCTCTCCTGAAGCTGTCCATCCCCTGCCCCCCTCCTGTTCTGTTATCAGCCTTGAGTTGGGGGCTGATATTAAAAGGGCTCTGATAAAGTTCCCTAAGTGTCAGCAAGCTGTAAACATTCCCACTGATGCCATTTGATTAACCTGCTGAGAAAATGCCTGAAGAAGGTCCTGGCTTGTCACTGAGAGACAGGCAACGGTGCCACACAGAGAGCTGTTGAAAAGCAAGTTGGTTGGGGCCAGCACAGTGGAGTTATATAAAGCACTTGGCCCCAAGACAGAGGCCTCTGCAGCACCGCGTGTGCAGTCTGCCAGGTTGGCTGTGGGTTTATGGTTTGATAGACATATGCGATGGGGATGCATTCATAGCGCAGATAAGTTAATGACCTATTAGTGGTGAGCAGGGATAGAGATAAAGCCGTTGTGCAAACCCTGCCCCACATTCCAAAGCCACAGGCAATTTGGTTTAACGCCCTGGTTATAGCCCATCCAAAGAGCTTCCCTATTAGGTTACAGTTTCTAGATGCCCATCTATTTAGAGGGTATAGGATGAGCTAGAGGGAACAAGGATTAACCATTTGTGGAACTCACAGAACCTTTAACCATCACCTGAACCAACTTACTCAGGTAAAAGTAGTCTAAATATTAAACCAAATGCAACTTTTTCTCCTAACGTAAAATACGCCTCATCCAAACAGTATCTTGCAAGGAATTCTGCTTAGAAATAGACTTGGCATATTCGCATGTATGTGACTTAGGGAGAATTTAGTCACTGGCTTAGGCTGCATCAATGGGCAGGGCAGAAGGGATTGTGCTGGAACAATGAAGTGAAATTTTAAGAGCTTGCCATAAGATGACAGTATTGGTTTGAACGTTCCAGATACCTTATTATCAAAAGGATTCCAACTTCCTGGACAACCGCCCGGTTGGTCTGCCCTTGGCTCCAATGAAGAGAGTATATTTGCAGTGGGGTGTATATTGTCCTTTTTGGAAGGCAATTTGGCAACAGCTAGTAAGACTTACTTATGTACAACACATTCTAGCAGTCCCACTTTTGGGATTCCAACCCGTCGTAATAAGTGAAGCACCAGTTCACAAAGATAGACGTGCGACGATGTTTATTCAGCATTATTTAGGGACCTCCAGAGCAGGAAAGGAGCTCCCTAGTTTGGTGAATGGGTGAGTTCGTTATGGCCTATTAGGCACTGCTGAAGGGACCGAGCCACAGTCCATGGACTTAGATTTTTCAAACATGTATTAGGAAAGCCACTCAACCATGTTGTCTACGAGAAACTCACTTTTCAGATTAAGATGAAAAGTAACGGGATGAAGCTATACCATGCTGACCCTAAGAAAGGTGGAGCAGCTCTTTCAAAGAGAAAGATTCTCAGCAAGTTAAAGGATGAAGAAGAACGCAACAAAGTTAAGGGGTCAACTCTAACGACCTGTGTATTCATATAACGTCAAAACGTGAAGCACAGCGACGTAGCCATTTTCTCTTTGCAGTTCTTTCTAGTTGGTGACTTCAACGGCCCTCTATCAGTGATTGACAGGCCCAGCAGGGCAGGAAAGTCAGTAAAGCTAGTTGAACTAACCAGCACCAGTCCACCACATCTAAAGGAAAAAGTACTCTATAAATGTTCAACAGTACTAATACTTTCCTCCAAGTTCACATGGAACAATTCACCAAAATAGACCACATTCTAGGCTATGGGAAAGCCAGGCCCAGAGAAGAGACAGAACCCCCCGCATCGATGGTAGGGCATATGCTCTTTTGGTTGTATGTATAACGAACATGAAAATAAGTGGGTGCCTACCTTCTAGTATAAGCCATCAGAGAGGACACACTGGCCCAGGATTGCACGTCCATGTAGAACATCTGTAAGTGTTCCACTTTTGGGTTCTCCATATGTAAAGACCTAAGTCAGGGGTCAGAGATGAGAAGGTCAAGCCATTACCTCCTGAGTTTGAGGAGGGGGGCAGGCAGATTTTCCCCGTTAGGAGGCTGGAGATCTGCTCTGGAGTCACTCACTCTTCGTCAGGTACTAGAAAGACAGTAGCTTTTTCCAGACCCTCCCCCCAACACTGTCCTTTTACGGGGTACCAGGTATTAGTCACCCTGCCTACCCACAGCCCCTGAGAACGGAAAGTGCTCAGATCCCAGCCCCCACCAACCAGGAGGCCATGTTTTTGTACCATGTGACTTTGCTTGCCGGGGGCTCAGCTGATTGGCCTGAGGCAGCCACCTGACCCTGGAGCAGCTTGCCTATTGGCTGGCTACTGACTCCTGGTACCAAGGTATAAAGGGAGGGGCTGGGTTAAACCGTAGGCATATTTGAAACGAAGATGAAATAAGCCAGTCGGCAAGAGGGACAGATGCCAAAAGGTTGTTTAGATACAGAATTAAGGTGGGACTGGAAGCCTAGAAGGCTCCAGGAAGCCAGGTCTTCAAGCCGCTGTATTTTGTAATCCAAATGCCCACCTGGGCCTTTTCAACCATGACCCCTTCTGCCTGGGATTCCTTGAGGGAGGCCCACAGAAGGGGAGGGAACACTACACACTCCTGGGTTCATACATCCAGGGTTGACAGCTGGATTCAATCCCCCTGTAGCCATTTTGAAGTCAGTAGGCATTTATTTCCCTTACATGTAAGCCACTGAGGACCAGGGTCTGGTGGCTCCTAGAATGCCACCGTGTTGGGAGCACAATATATAGCTGCCTTCTACCCTGTGGACCAAGACATAGTAAAGCGTGTGGTACGTTGTAAGGGCAAAGAGGATGGAGAAGGACTCTCACGTGTGATTAATGGGCAAACAAGTCGGGTTTCTGCAGTGATTTGGAAGTCCACACTGGGACAGAACTTAAGTACCTCCCCAGACTAAGCACCTCCCTCGTGCTGACACTGCCATTTACTGGCTTTAAGACAAGCATGGGGTAACCTCTGACTCCACTTACATAACTTCTGAGCCTTAGTTCTTCATCTTTAAAATGGGCATGTAGTTAAGACCTTAGGGCTATGGAGACGGGGAATTCAGATGAAGTACCTAACAGCTCAAGACATCTGAGAGTTTATGATGTGAACTTCCATAAAACCTTGGGCCGTTTGTAGGCTATCACATTATCTTCTCCTGCTCCCCTACAGGCCATAGCAGCTCCTTATGTATAAGGAGCATCCCGTCTCAGTGTGCCCCACCGATGACCACTAAGGCGCTCTGCATGTAGGGGCTCAAATGTATACTAATCGGGTGTCTGCTTCTACAGGGCATGGATGGGTCTTCAACCCACTTCAATCTAGAGATCACCCATTTAAGGATGTATCGGCAGAAAGTCAAGCCAATGAACCAATGAAGTTGTAAAGTAAATGGGGCAGCACACAATGAATTAAGACAAACTGACCTTTAAGATGTTCCCTCAAATCCTAGGCCCAAAGGAAGTATGTACTTTTAGTTGCCCCGCTGCGTGTCCATCCTATGGGCCATTCACACACATAATTATATTTAAGTTGTACAACTCGTCCTGTTTCTCCTGCTTGTGGAGAAATAAAGGACACCACCCAATAGTCCTGCGAGTGCTGGTAGCTAAGCCACGTTGAGAGGTTGCCCCAATGGAACACATCCAACCTGCAGAAGACGTATCTGTAAGGTTTCAGAGACCAGAATTAACTTGACATTTAAAGTTGGAGTGCACAAAATCGATTTCTAGCTCCCTTTGAAAATAAGGGATGAACTGGCCTCACTGGGTCTGCATTCTCACATGACCTCAGAGTTCTCTAGAGAGCCCAGCTCTGGTCTAAGGCGGATTTACTCCTGGCCAAGCCCCAGCTCTCCCAGTTTCATGTCCCTTACCTGTCTGGTCCCTATGAGTGCACTTGGGTTTGAGAAATCTGTAATAAATGTTGGTATTTATAGCATGCGTTACGTTCCAGGAAGCTATAGGGTATCAGGAATGTGACCTGATAAACTATGCAGCTCCCTTTTTAAAGTGGGACTTTGATGGACAAAAGCCTCAAAGAATGACCTTTGTATGGGCAGCAGGATATTCTGCTGAGTCAGTGTTATTTGCAGATTTGACCCTTCAGAGACAATCAGATGACTAAAGACTCCATCTCATTGGGGCAAAACAGGATGATCAAGATTTGAGGTATGACTACCAAATGTAAAATAGCTAGTGGGAAGCAGCTGCACGGCACAGGGAGACCAGCTCTGTGTTTTGCGACCACTTAGAGGGGTGGGATAGGGAGGGTGGGAAGGAGACGCGAGAGGGAGGGGATATGGGGATATATGTATACATACAGCTGATTCACTTTGTTATACAGCAGAAACTCACAACACTGTAAAGCAATTATACTCCAATAAAGATGTTAAGATTTGAGGTACGTATTGATAGAATACCCACCTATAACGTTAAGCCATATGTGAAGTTTTTTTTTTTTTTTTGGGCCGCACTGCATAGCATGCAGGATCCTAGTGCCCCCTGATCCCCCCTGGGATCGAACCCACCCCCTGCGAGCGGAAGCGCAGAGTCTTAACCACTGGACCGCCAGGGAAGTCCCCCACACTTGAAGTCTTCGTATGTTTAGGAAACCCTCTTCCTCTATACACTAGGTTAGAGAACTTTTATAAATCTTTCTTCAAAAGGTGGTTATTGTAACTAGAGCCTCTCAGTCACTTGGTTATCCAGGGTCCATCTTTACTTCCATATAAAGAGCAAGATGTCTTTTTTTTTTTTTTAAGCAATGCTGTAGCTAGAGATTGTATCCCAAGCCACCGATACACTTTGACAGTGACCTCCAACACTTGTGAATGCGAGCCCCATGCTCCAGGAGTAATTATGAGGTCTGAGTTAGGTTTGTTTCCTCTATGAGCATTCATCGAGGTTATTTCAGCTGAGGGTTCCCCAGAACAGAGCTTTCAAGATTGAGAAGACCTCGCACAACTTTAAGGCTCAAACCTAAGATTTCCCCCTTGGAGGGAGAACTGGGGAGGAATGCACCATCTAGTCACTTCAAACGATGTCTAACACCTGCTCTGTGCCAACCGCTGGTCCACGTGGGGTCAGAGGAGCAGCCGGGAGTCCCTACCCTTGCAGAACTCAGTCTAGTTAGAGGCAGTCACGCATACAGATTCAACTGTTAAGTCACTGGGATACACGAGGCTTTCCTAGGTAAGGAACTAGCGTCACCTACGTAGTGGCCCTGTAACACCAAGCTCAGTCTTGACGTCTGGCTGCAATGATTACAGTTTGTAGCATCGACGTTCACGGAGGAGCGTTTTCATGGTGCGTAACATCCCTTAGTGCCTTTGCAACTGAAAGGTAAGTTTCAAATGCGGTTCAGAGCATCACAAATGGACCTTGGTTCCTCCCCCACTCCCCTCTCCAGTCTCCTCTATCTCAGTGATTGGCAGCATTTAGTCTCTATACCTCACGCCCGTAAGATAAGCACAGCTTTTTCTTTTCTTTTTTTTTTTTAGACGAAGGGTGTTATGGAAGCGCAAGTACCCCCCAGGTCAAAGTTCACGTGCTATTGAACCTGAATCCATCAACCTAGCCTACTTGAAAGTGAGAGTTCTACTCCATGAAGCCTTCAGCCCTGCACGGAGGATGCCCCACCCGACTCCAGGAGCCCTCTGCATCCCATCTCAAAGCGGGACTGAGACCTGGGATCACGGTGGGCTTGTTTGCTGCCCTCTATTTCCCCACGGGAAGGAAGGAGAGGTTGAGAAGTGATTCCACGCAGAGCACCAAGGCCCTAACTGGAAGGAAAAGACTCTCTGCTCCGGGGATGGGTGGAGAGAAGGTTCTGAAAGAAACACCTGCTTCACGGTGCCACGTGGTCCAAGGGCCAGAGGCAAGAGGTGCTAGGATCTCCCAGGTGTGAGAACCACGTTACAGCTGAAAGGCTACTTATTGTTCCTGATCCGGGTTAATAGTCTAAACAGCTCTGCTACCAGGTGCTCCAAAGGAAGGGCACACCGAGGCTGAAGCGTGGCAATTCCCCTCTTCTTTCTGCTTCTCCAGAAGCAAACAACTTGCTAGCAAAATCCAATGCTTCCACCTAAAGCCAATTCCACCTGCAAATCCAGGTGTGCTTTCAGGAGCCACCTATTTTGACCTGTGAAGCCGCAAGTTTGGGTTTTGTGAAGCAAGAGTGACTCACAGCAAAGCTAGTTTGGTGATTTGCTAATTCCCTTTATCCAAGATGCTCCTGTGCACCTCATCCCTCCACCCCGGGGCTGGGCCGCCAAGGTGAGCTTCCTTGTCAGTTTGAGAACTGTTCCATTTCCTCTCCAGCTCATCTCAGAGGTGAAAAGAACGGGGAGGGGGCGGGGAGAGCAGCCAGGAGACTCAGGTTAGCCCGGAGTCCCAGGCAGTTCAGGGAAGGACCGGACTGATTCTCCTATCCACTGTGCCGACCATCTGTCCTCGTTAACCTGCACAGGTTTACGTTTTTTTAAGCTTTTCCACGTAGACACTCTATGAGCACTCCACGTGGCTTTCATTTTTATTTTTTAAGTAGTCTGCGTACTCTCATGTTCTGATTGTTTGTCTCCGAGTTATGACCCAGGATCCACACTGCAGGACTTGCTTGAGGACTGGAAATTCCATGAACAAGCAGACATGAGTTATGGCCCCCAAACACCAAGCAGTGTCAGGAGCTAAATCAAGCATTAACCCAACAAGCATTGCTGAGGCCAGATGGAACCTCTGCTTCCAGATCTGTGAACCTGTGTCTAGAAACATTTCCACAAAACCAGAGTCAAGGTACGGTCAGCCCCCTCAAGATGGCCGTTCTCTCGCTCTCTCTGCGTCCCCTGCTCATCCAGTCCCTGCCTCACCTACACCCAACTCACAGGACCGAGCTTTCCTCTTCATCAGTAGCTGCCTATGTTCTTTGCTCCCTGCCCCAGCCAGTAACCATTCTAATCCTTAGACCCAGATGGCCCTTCCTGCTAGTTTATCAAAGGGAAACATCTGCCCTTGTGATGGTCCTTAACCCCAGAGACTATATAGGATGTGTTCCTGCTGGTTTCCTTAGTAACTGATGAGCCAACCCAAAGTCAATTCCTCCTTTTAACTGGTAACCTCTTCCAAGTACAAAGGACCGCTACTGTGTCCTGCCTGTTGTCTGTTGTACACGATGGGTTGCTGCTCCAGGACTTGGTTTCGGACGTCTAAGATTCCCTATCCAATAAGTCACCGATGTCTGGTGCCGTCTCCAGGCTCTTTCTTTGGTCTGGCGGCTGGGCAATTCCAAGGTTTGCAGGCCTAGTGAGGTGCAGCCTGACAGACAACCGTGCTTATTTCAGACTAGAAGCCCGGTAGGACAGCCTCCTTCAACCCAAAGCAAAAAATCCTCCAAAGCGTCAGTTAAACTCCACGTTTCATCCTCCTACTGAGGCAGCTCCCCCAAACTTTTCTGGGGGGGAAACCAGCACTAGAGATCCCGCTTTCCCTAAATCTTTATTCACCATCTTCACTTGATACGTTTAATATTTCTCCATTCTCTTAATGAGAATTGCTAGGAAGCCTACTCAAGGGAGGAGACACATTTTGCCAAGATCTGAGGATGACCTTCTAGTTCAGTCTTGCAAGAACTTCCTATTAAGTTGGCCTTTCATATACCATGATTCTTCCATGTAGGATTAGTTGGCCAGTTCTACCACCTGAGTTTCTTTTAAAGGGAATTGTGCTTTCTTGTTCGAAAGTGGTCAGCTGAAACAGCTTAGGGATAAAAAAGTCACTGGAACACACGATGATCCTTCATCTTCACATGTGGTCCTGAGTCGGGCACATCTTTAAACGTAGTCATTTGATTGGAAGAAGACTGCTGTTGGCAAGGGACCCAAACAGAACCTGAGTTAACTTTGCATTCCTCCCTCATCCCGGGTGCTTAACCTTTTCGTCTTTCATAGGTTAGGTGAGCATCTCCCAAGTCAGTCCACAGGACCCTGGGTCCACCGTTACCCCAGAAGTTTGTGGTTCCTAAGTCGGAGACGCGGGTTTATGCAGCATTAAACATTCCTTTGCAGAACTTATCAGAGCTTTGAATATGCCCACGTGGATGTGAACCTCTGAGAAGCTTGAGGTGCAGCATTCCCTCAAACTCATTTGGGGTCTGAACCCGTTATCATGCTGCAGGAAGAGGTCAGTTCTAGGATTCTACTCTGAAAGACAAAACCGGGGATTGTTTTGCAGATCAAGAAGTTGAGAATAGGCATGAGTAAGTTGTTTACCCAAGATCCTGGTGGCCTCAGACCCAGGACAGACCTAGGCTCCTTATTCTTTTTCCTGCTTCAGTGTTTCTTCGTAGGCCCTATCACTACTCAATTTATTCTGCACATCCATCTAGAATATTCTAGAATATACCACGCAGGCAGGCACTCTCTCCTCCACTGAATATTCAGCACCTATGGTAGTGCCCAGAGTATAACGGGCATTCCATTTTTTACTTGGATGACTCCACTGTAACGCGCCCAGACTTCCATTCAAGGAGATCTGGGACCACATTTTTGTAGTCTGCTGTGTAACAACGTTGTCTTTATCAAAATAGCATTTCACATCTCAAAGGCTTAGAGAAAAGTGAGGCTTCAGTAAATCTGATGTTGATTTGATGCCAGCCTTGGTTTGGTCATTTTCCACTTCAGGGACTATGTAATCCCAGATTGAGATGCAAACTTAGATCTAAGAGCAAGGCCCAGAGCATCCTGCACAGACACTTTGGAAGCAAAGACCTGAGCACGCAGTGCCCAAAGGACTGGGCTGAGTCATCGTTCTTGGCGGCAGCTTTCACGATCTCTGGAGGCCTTGAAAGAGCATGGGATCATGTGCCTCGACGCCCTCATCTCATAAGCATCTACACGGTCACCCAGAGGCACCACCTCCCAGTGGGACGTGGTGGCCTTCAGAGCATCAGAAGAGCAGTGGAGGACCCATGTGCATAGGCAACACTGCAAGGGAGAAGACTGAGCCCCCATGGGAGAAATTCAGGCTCTCTTTGGCCTTAAGGGGAGAAAGTTAGGTCAGCCCATTTACCTGGCAGAGAACCACCGCCACCCACAATGATCTCCAGAGGCCTGCAGGTAGACACTCCTTTTTATTGGAAAGCAAGCCCTAGGAGGTTAAGTGACTCAGGCCAAGACACACAGCTGTTACAACTCAGACTGGAACTCGTGTCTGAGGGTCAGGCTAGGCCTCCTCCCAAAAGCACAATTGCTCTGGAGGACTAGGAAGACCTCAACCTCAGGCCAGATGCACAGCTTAGACTTTCCCAAAACCTTGACCCATGAACTTGAGACAACCTTGCCTTTGTCCCGAGATCACTCCAGGCTCTTATGCACGTTGAACTTGGGTAAGAGGATAGGAAGTTACAACCTGGCCCCCTTTCACTCCCACCGGAGGTTTCAAGAGGGAGATTGCACACGAGGCCCCCAGGCCGACCCAGCAGAGCCATGATGCCTGGACGGGGAATTGAGGACTGACGCTTATCACAGGCCATAGTCTTGCCTGCTTCGGGAATACCAGATACTAGCCTGCAGCACTGCCGTAGGATGCTGTGTCGAGAAGGATCTCACATCCATACAGTCGCTCACTGTGGACCAAGCACTGTCACGGGTTAGCAGCGACCCAGGGGGGAAGGGCGGCAGGTCTGTCGTTGTGCATCACTTGGCAACTCGTTTACACAGGGAGAGTAGGGTTCAGGACTAACGTTAGAGCCCAGTTCCCTGCCTTTCATGCAGCACTGCCCTGGGCCTTCAGACTAATCCCCTAAGAACATAAACGGGAAAGTAGGTAGCGCCTAGCAAATTTTTTTTTTTTTTTTAAGGCAGCAACAACCTTTGAGTGACTCCCCTGAGGAGGGAGGAACGAAGGGAGAGATGTATTGGCACTTGGCTTTCCTGACACTTTACATGGATGTGAACACAAGGCCGGCAAAAGAACTACTCCCCGTGACCCAAAGGGGGCAGCACTCACCCGACTTAGGGAGAGAAAGTACTAAGGCGGTTGCGAGAGGAAAACCCTTGGCTCGTTCCCTTATAAGGGACACTTAAGTCGAGTTATTCTCAATATTCTGGATGAGCCTAATGACATGAGCCCTTTAAGTGTGTGTCTAGAAGTCAGACCTGGAAAGCCAGCAACTTAAAGCACAAGAAAGAATCATAATACGTGGTTGGCAGCTCTCAGATGGAGGCGGGCACACGGCAAGGGAGGGAGGAGGGCCTATAGGAGCTGAGTGGCCTTCAGCTGCCGGCCAGCAAGTGACCGCAGCCTTACGCCAAGGCTGAATCAGACCAACAAGAATGAGCTTGAAGCCGATTTAACTCCTAGTCTCCAGATGAGGCTTCAACCCAGCTGACACCGTGGTTTTAGCCTTGGGACACCTGAGCAGAGAACCCAGCCACCCTGAGCGGAGCACAGGCTCTGGACGCGTAGGCCCAGCGGCCACGGCTCACGGGCCCAGCCGCTCCGCGGCCTGTGGGATCTTCCCGGACCGGGGCACGAACCCGTGTCCCCTGCATCGGCAGGCGGACTCTCAACCACTGCGCCACCAGGGAAGCCCCTGGACTTATTTTTAAAGCTGCCGAGGTTTGCTCTGCAGCGATAGAAAGCTGACACAGACTCCCTGTGTGGCCACGACTGTCATGTGCGCTCTGAAGGAAAAGCATAGATACACGCGCATTCCAGGGGAACAAAAGCTTAGCTGTGGGGATTCGGGGGCATCCCCTTCCAAGTAATACTCCAGGGATGATACACAGACTCCGTCTCTGCAGTTCTCTATTAAGATGGTCAGGCCATCACCAGAGGCTTAAAATGCTTAACGACGCTCACGAGACCAGGGTTGAGTTGAGTCCATTCAACTGATGTCAGAAATGGCCAGACCTCTGTTAAGAAGGCCTCCGTCAACCAGCCTCCAACCAGAATACCCACTTTGTTCTGCTGTTATCTGTTCATGAAGACCTAAGCCGCTCGGACCGTGTAGAGGGCTTCTTAGAAGACATTAATAGTTGATCTCTCCCAGGTCTGAGCCATGCTTACCCCACTGATGCCAGTTGCTCCCATTAAATGTGAACTCGAGCCTCCATCTTTAAAACTGGTCCCCCCAAAAGGGACTGTCTCATAGGGTAACGTGGGAAGAGAATCTAGTCCCTGAGGATCTGCGTTTGAGTGCCTACTCTAGGCCAGGAGCTTCAAGTCCGTCTACTTCTTGGAAAGGGTATGCTCTTTCCGAAGATGGGGAAAGATTCCAAGGAAGGAATTTGGTCTGTTAAGCTTCACATCGCATCTCATCTTTGGTCCCTTAAATCTTGGAAGGGCCTCTTGTCGGGGGTGGGACACAAGCAGATGGACCTCCCAAGCTGAGCACGGAGGCAGGAAGTACCTTTGGGAAAGAAACCAACACCATCTGCATGCAACAGGTCGTCGGCAGGTCGGTATCGAACCTGGGTTGATGTTTCTAGGGCTATCTTGAGCCTAAACTCTAAGACCAGCTGAGCCTGCTCTATGGGAGCAAAGTTTGCCATGAGGATAAATTCATGCTGATTTTTAGGAAGCAGAAGACACAGGAAGCTCTGTTACCTCTCCCTTAACTGCCTGAAAGAACTTAGAGGGGCTGTTCCCTGAAAAAAGCAACCAGAGGTGTCTACAGAGAAGATGGGCTAGGTGCAGCTGCAGGGACTCAGCAGGGTCTAGAGACCCGAGTCCGCTCTCTGACCCCATTGTCTCTGTGTGGCCCAGTGACCAGACATTTGAATGTCCATTTCCATGTGAATCGCCTCCCTCCTCTTTGAAGTCCCAAACTGTCCAACACCTGCTTTTGTCTACCTGGGGGCGATCTGTAAAAAAGGTGAGGGCTTTGACCATTTTGGTGAGCTACCCCTAGTTTTCTTGGGCTGCTCCCATGTATACATCTTAACCTTTTGTTCTTCTCCTGGTCATCTGTCCCGTGTCAATTTAGTTCTTAGACCAGCCAGAAGAGCCTAGACAAGCAGAGGAAAATTTCTTCCTCTGACACTGCTGAGACTGGATTTGGACTAATACAAAAGTGACTCCAAAACTAATACCACGGATGCATGTGACCTTAAGGTCCATGCCAGCCGAGAGCATTCCTTCCATCTCTATAGGGAAGCTGAGGTACGGTCTCGGCTTGCCTGAAGGCTCAGTACTTCTGAGCATCTCCTTTCTATTCGAGAAACGCTTCAGGACCTGGTGCTTGCTTCCAATCCACGTGTTCCTCCTCTGTGCTCAGTTCTGAGAATTCAAGACCAGCTTTCAGCGTTCAGTCCACGTGCACGAAGCCAGCGTGTGATCTACCTCAACGTCTAGTCCGTGGTGAGCAGGCAGGGGAGATGTCATCCTACGTAAGCTACAGCATCCTCAACACTTTTGCGAGACCCTGTGGAATCCGCTCCCTGCTGTCTTCTCCAGCTCACATCATCCGCTTTTCCTCACCTCAGGCTCTGCTCCATCTGGCCCCCAGGTCTGTGCAAAGGCCCTTCCCTCAGCTCAGGCTTCCAAACTCACCTGACTCTTAGGGATTGGGCGAGTGCAACGCGGGAGCCCGCAGGAGACTGCCTAGGAGGTCACACACACACCAGAGGGATCCACTGAGGCCTGAAAGGTTTGTCCCTCTAACCACCCCCTACCCCCAATTGGATCAGGCTGGACTCTACCCCAGACGCTGGCATGTGGCATGTGCTTGGGAAGTTCTGAGGGATATGAGAGCACGTGCTGCTTTACAGAAGCCCACAGTGATCCTAGAGCAAGGCTCAGATGAAGGGCCGGGAGTGGAGGCTCCCAAAGTTGGGTGGGACCCCGCTGCTGCTGCAGATTGCCTTTGCCGAAACCCAGGTGCACGTGCTTTTAGTCTTGTCTATTGAAGAATCATCTCAATTCCTAGACTTCACTTCACATTGTACTGACAGCTGCCCCCATCCTCCCCCAGTCCTCAATCAATGCCAAGCCAGAACTCCGCGCCGGGGCATGCATTATTCATCTCTAATGGGAGTAGAGTTACTCAAGGCATCAATGAATCAATGGTTGCAGATGTGTCATCAGGACCTTCCTCAATCAATAGGTAGGGGGCAGATTCAACGGGGGAGGGAGGATGAGAAGGGAAGGGCCTGAAGATTCAGGGCAACCAGTGTTAACCCTAAGCTGCAGCCTTAACTCAGACCCTAAACAAGTCTTTCTCCAGATGGGCCTCAGTTTCCCTCATCTGTATAAAGGGGCAGTGAGGCTAAACGGTCTTAGGACACTTCCAGCACTCATCTTTTTAATGAAGAGACTTGAAGTTTCCCGGGACTGTTCCCAGGCCCAGCTAGAAACGTTCAAAGCAGTTGAAACTCGTTTAACTAGCCCAGGCGCCTTCAGAAGTTGAGTTTTGGAAAAGCCATTATTTTTACAACATAAACGATGACTCACATACCCAGGGGCAGCTGAGTCTGGCTCATGCTTTCCATGATGGGCATGGCCTCTTAGATGTTTCTGCCTAGGGTAAGGGTTGATCGCATTTTTAGTATGTTATAACTAATCCTGGCTCATAAAGACAGTTTGGAAAGTAGAGAATGGGGAGGATTTAGCAATACATTTCCCCCAAGTTTTAAGGGCTTGGTTTTGTACCTTCTTAGAACTGTTTAATGCGTCTGGTGATTTGCTTCCATGAGTTGGACTCTAGCCATGACTGTACGCCTAATAGACATTTGGGTTTAGTTTTGCCGTTACAAGTCTTTGTGCCTGAAATGTCTGTACTCAAGGGATGAGGCTCTGGTTGTCGGCCATCGCTTTTTTCCAGCTCTTCCCTGGTGAGGCCCTTGCTTATTCCCAGGGACCACTGTGCTATTGAAACCTCATGCTACCTAGGGAGACACAGGGTGTGTAGGGTCCCCCTGCAGGAGTGTATTTCTTGAGGTCCCCAACTTGTATCAGAACTAGTTAGAGTATAGTGAGGGGCTCAGGCCTCATAGCATCTTGGACGTCCCATAGCTTGCCCTTCACATCGCTTATGTCCCACCCTGGGCTTCCCTGTCTCAGGGAATCTATCTACTATCTACTACTATCTACTCAGCCCACACAACTGGGAGTTCTAGCCTTGATGGTTCTCTCCCCTTCATACCCAAAGCCAGTTTTGTTTTGTGTTTTTTTAAGTCAAGTCCTATTACCACTTCAATCCCCAATCCATTTTCATCTTGCCACTCTCATTGCCACAGCTTGGGTCCCAGTCCCATACCTCACGTGGATAACTGGAGTATCTCCCTATTTCTTGCTGCCTATAATTAGATAGCTGCCAGTGATCGACAAAGCACACGCTCAAGTTTTGATGGATGTCTTCACATCATCTCTGGAATAAAGTTCGAAGAGATCCCACAGAACAGGGCTCCTGCCCATCTGTTCCCTCCTCTTTAGCTGCTGCCACCACCCCCATATGCTCAACGTGCTCCAGTCACTGTCCTTTTGTTCTTCATCCCAAACTCATTCCTACCTCAGGACCTTTGCACTGCCAGTTCCTCTTTGAATGTTTGAGGTTTTTGCACAGACTTCAATAGCTCACGCATCCATTAATTCTCAGCTGAGGACTCTGAATTAGTTACTGAATCTAAACTAGCCAGTGAACCCCGAACCGGATTCAGGCACAGGAGGCCTGAGTTATACCGGATAGTTGAAGTATGACTGCCCTGGGGTATGGAATTCTCTGAATTTATTTTAAGTGCTTTATTCCAGAAGGATTAAGAAAGCCTCAGGCAGGTGACAGCCTTGAGTTAGGGAGGGATCCTTTGCGGAATCTTTCAAAAGAAACAAACCTAGGCAGAGAGCACATTTCAGGAACAGTTAGATGCTTTTCCTAATAGAAGCACTCTTAGATATTTAGTCTTATTACTGAAATTAGATCAAATGGAGTTGGCCCCCCAAATGAGTTCTGGTCTTCACACCTCACAAGGTAATGTCCTCATAAGTCACATGTAAATGTCAGAGGCTAGATAGATCTCAGAATCCAAGTCCAGGTTTACAGAAAAGCTAGATCGTTCCTTATTCTCGCTCTTGGTTTGGTGTCTGACATGTAAGCAAGTGCTCAGAGTTTCTTTCTGTCCCTTTATTCGACCCTAGATGCCAATGGTTTTTTTGGCTTGGATCTCAGGTGAGACGTGCTTAGAAGCAAAGCACTTAAGATCTAAGGGCAAGAACGATTGCGTTTAGAAATCAGGTCTACTGTCCCTCCAGCCCAGTCCTTGCTCTAGAAGAGACTTAGAGGTTAAGTGTCCAGTCTTTCCTAGACACCCACTAGGATGCCGGTGAAAGTCGACCATTCCTAAACCACTGGCACATCAACTTCCCACAACGTTCCCTCATCCATGACTACTTGACTTTCTCCCCAGAGCCCCCACCTGCTGCACGAAGTGATGGGCAACGGCCTTCAGGGCTGTGACAGCATCACAAAACTGGCCCACCTCTCCTATTCCTGTAGGGTCTCGGAGGGCGATCAAAGCCATTAACTGCTGGGAACCCAACAACATGGAGTTGTCCTGGTTACAAGGCGCTGGGCACAAGGTCACACCCATGGGAAGTGGGTGGAACAAGGTCTGGTGACTTCAGTCCGAGACGTTATCTGGGGGAGAAACGGAGCACTGGAGGTAGGGAGAGAAGCGGGTAACCGAGTAGGTAAGAACATAGAGGCAGCCGATCCCCACCTCAGGATCTCTAGGGGCACAGTCAGGAGTCCACAAGAGGAACCAGTGCTTACGCCACATACAGAATCGTGGAGGCACGATGGACGCCAAACTGTTGGTCGTTACCATTTGCCTAGAGATTGATGGACATGCAGAATTTGAAAGGATGCCCAGGAGATGGTTCAGCTCAGCTTGTTGGATTCGTCAGAACTAAGTTCAGACTCTGCGAGTCATGGGACCCAGTCCATGTGGTTTCATCCCCAAACTTTCTCATTTGACAAAGGTGATGATAGTACCTAGTTGGTTGGGTTATGCGGGTCCATTGAGAATGTACCCCTAATGGGGCAGATCTAGGTTTCGTAGAGCCTGAGCTAGTTTTGAAGTCTCTAAGATACAGGATTATGAATTTGGAGTACGGAGCCCAGTTTAAGCTTCCGCTTTAGGGTAAATCTGCCGGTTCAGAGGCAGATCAGTACTTAGCACGTGCTAAGTGCTCAACACGCGGTAGCTGTTGTTGGCAATCTAGCCGGGAGAGGAAAAATCCCAGGGCCACGAAGTACTTGTTATGTTACCACCGAAAAGTTCATGTACTGGGGCTGACACCCAACGGGGTCCTATGAACTGTGCACCCTCTAGCTTATATCCAGGTGGGTCCGATCAGAGAGGATTCAGGGGATGGCTGGCAAAGGGAGCCCAGGCCACCCGTCTGTCCTCACATCTCTGCTTTATGCCCATGTTAACCCAGAACGAGTCAGTTTTCATTTCCAAGGTTAGAGCCCCTTTAAGGACGACGTGGTCTAGAGTTGAGTCCAGGAATTGATGCAGTTTTAGGGGCCACACATTCCTGGGTACCATCTGGTTTCCTGCGTGTGCATTTGTTCCCTCTCCAAGAAGGAGTGAGTTCCCCCATAAGTACAGCCCAGTGTGCCCACCACAGCTTTACTGTCTACGTGATCTTTCAGCTCTAAGTGTTATCTTTCAACTTTATGTGTTGTGGAACTCATGCTAGGTGATCAGCAGTTCAGAGCGGAAAGACAAGGAACCACTCAGCCAAGTTACTCTATCCACACCAAGCCACGCCGTCTGTTAGCATGGCCTCAGCTGTCTCCGGGTCACGAGTCCAAACCAGTCCAGTCGGTTGTGGCCAGGGGCATGTGACACACGCCATGGTCCCCAGCTCAGTCCTTAAGCCAGGGCTGGGTAACGATTGCACATCTAAAACCACCACCAGGGCCAAGATACGCCAGGGCTTAGAGCGCCAAACCCCGAGTCTGGGGAGTACTTAGGTGAGTTACCACTTGACGGATCACAAACAGAGGAGTAGAGACCCTCCTGAGGGCCCGAGAGGACAGGACAAAGGTTTAGATCTGCTTTGTCATAGGAAGAGGGGCAAAGGCACTGAAACCCTTGCTTTTGACTCCCCATTTATGGGTCACTGACCACTGATTTGGGGCCTGAAACTTAACATCCTCAGGGCTGCCATTTGGCTGGTATGACTTCTTCCAAGTGCCAGCCACGTGCACAGTTTACCCCGACTAGCAGGGCTGCCCCCACTCTTAAGAAACTCGCAGTCTAGTGCGGGAGAAGGACCGTGAGAGGCCAAGTCAGCGTCTACAACAGACACGTGGGATCGCCATGCTTACACTGAGGTTCCTGCACATTCAGTTATGGCCTAGGACTGCCCATGGCGGCAGGGACAGCATCTTGCCTCAAAAGCACAGCCTGCTTTCCGCTCACAGGTGCATCTCACCACCGATGCACACGTGCAATTTACAAGCGTAGCCAAGTCTGAGCCCAGATTCAATCCTCACCTAACCGGAAGATGGGGACCGCCTCCCGTACCTTGGAAAATTCTCCAAGGCATTGGTACACTTCTCAGGTGGCCCCAGTGGCTCTCAAGCCTTGTTTCCTTCTATCCTAGCCTCTCCTGTCCCTCAGCACCTCGGGGCCTCAGACTACTTTCAAAGGAATCCAAATTAAAATGAATCAACAGGGGGAAAAAATCAGCGGGGTACCTGCAAAGCAAAGAGGAAAAGCCTTAGAAAGAGCCATGGGCTTCCCTGGTGGCACAGTGGTTGAGAGTCCGCCTGCCGATGCAGGGGACGCGGGTTCGTGCCCCGGTCCGGGAGGATCCCACATGCCACGGAGCGGCTGGGCCCGTGGGCCACGGCCGCTGAGCCTGCGCGTCCAGAGCCTGTGCTCTGCAACGGGAGAGGCCACAGCAGTGGGAGGCCCGCGTACCGCAAAAAAAAAAAAAAAGCCACAACCCCAGTCAAGGGCAAGCATGATTTTGCATTGTAGGAACACTTCTCACGGCTCGGGAGGTTACAGGTGACCTCCTGTGTGAACAGACTTTCCAACTAGCAAGCTAGGGCATCTCCTCTTAGGAAGTAGCACCCTGTTAATTAAGATTAATAGGCTAAATTCTCCCGTAGGGAGGAGATCAACCTTGCTGAGCTCAGAGCATTGGGATTGGGGAGAGAAATCTAAGATCAGGACAGTCAGAAGTCGCACCCATGCTGTGTCAGACACAATTCTGGGGGTACATTAGAAAAGACTCAACACACCCACTGGAATAAACCGTCCTCCGATAATCACGGGGTTACGTTGTAAACAGTGTCTCTAGAGGATCCCAACCAGCTCTCACTCTCAAAGAATTCCTCACTCAGAAGCAGCCTCCTTTTATAAAAACACGAGCAAGTCCCCAGACCACAGTCGCCTCCCTTTGCCTCAGCTTTGTCTTTGGTTAAATAAGGGCTAGAACTTCAAGACAACTCACTCATTTTTGAAGAGAATGAAGTTGAGAGAACGACCGCAGAAACCCGTGCTCCGTGCCCACCGCTCATGGGTACCTTTCAGCCACCCGACCTTCGCTGCAACTCGGGGGGGAAGGCATGCCTCCCCTCCCATCACCCCAAACCCGACTGAGCCTTCCGGGGCCAGCTCAGCCCCACACGCCCTTCAAAGCTTGAGCTAAGGGCTTGTCTACAACGACCACACCCCTCTTCTTCCTCCATTTCACATCCTGGCAGCACAGTTGCAGGAAGACTGTCTATCAATGGGGGATGAACAGGTAAGGTGTGGCGGGCGCCACTAGGAATCCCACGCAGCAGATAGAAGCAATGAGCTGAATGCACACACCCGGCAACGGGGATGAGCCCCAGATGAAAGCCAGGAGGTTGCCGGGGCACCACACCACCTCCACGTGTTAATAACACGCAGTGGCAAATTGTAAGGACCCAATTCATAGGCTATTACCGAGTGTCTGGCTGTGGGGAATGGGTGCAGACAGGGAGTGAGACAGGAGGACAGGACAGAATAAGCCGAGAGGGGGCCCAGTAATGCTCGGGTAGGACTGAGAACTCGACTTCAGGTGGAGGTAGTTGAGGCTTGATGACTGACTCATTCCCTTGTGAAGATCTCACCCTAGTGCGAATGTAATGCCCCCAAAGCAGCCGAGACCTTAAGAGCACAGGGTGAGCCTCACACTTGAGGTTAATCAAGCAGGACGACCCACGGGGCAGGCTCTACTCCCAGGTGCCTGGACTTAGCGAGTCACAGCTATGCAGAAAGGCGGGCCCAGGGGATGGGAACGCTGGTCCCTTTCAGGGGTGTTCTCAAACTCGCCCTTTTCCTTAGCAGTAAAGAGGCTCCCACCACATGGCACAAGCTCTCTTGGTGTCCACGTGGTCTGCAGGGAACCTCGGGAAGAGCAGGTTCTGAGGAGGTCTGAGCCACCAGGCAACCCACCCTTCCTCCCTTCCCAGTACATAAGGAGCTGAATTCAGAAAAGAGGCAGCGGAAATATGACCGTGGGGATGCTTGGGACCCTCCCTGAGCTAGCTGAGGCTGCCTTACCAGGGAGCTCTTCCTGCTTGCAGAAGTTTGGAAGGGGATGAAATAACCACTTTTTTTTTTTGCAGTTTAGTTTTGGCCGCACTGGGTCTTTGTTGCTGCGTGCGGGGGGCTACTCTTCTTGGCGGTGCACAGACTTCTCATTGCGGTGTTTCCTCTTATTGCACGGGCTCTAGGCACTCCTGCTTCAGTAGTCGCAGCACGCAGGCTGAGCAGTTGTAGCTCATGGGCTCTATCTAGAGTGCAGGCTCAGTACTTGTGACGGGCATGTGGGATCTTCCCGAACTAGGGCTCGAACCTGTGTATCCCTGCATTAGCAGACGGATTCCTAACCACTGCACCACCAGGGAAGTCCACTTTTTGATTGGAGGCTCAACTCTAATTGTTTTTCCCAGATTAACTGTCAGCTTTTTCTAACCTGTGCCTTGTACTAATACAGAGCTGATCGTTTGAACGATGTACCCATGTAATTGGTATCACCCCATGAAGACTATATATCCCCCAATTTAACAGTGAGGAAACAGAAGTACAAAGGCTAAGTGACTTCCCCAAGGTCCACAGGAGCTAGCTGGGCTAAGATTCCAGCTGAGGCAGCCTGGCTTCCCAACACCCACACATTCACAGACTCTGTGAGAAAACTCAGTGGGTTTCAGCCCTACTCCATGCAACCCTCCTGCCACTTCCTCGCTCCGTTGTAAAAGGAATTTGGGAGAAGGAATTGAGAAATTCCTAACGAAGTCGAACCTTGTGAGGCTATAGTAACCAAAGCCTTTTCCCGGCTTCCGCCCCCATCAACGGAAAAACCCAGACAGCTTCTAGCCCATGCCAGGAGCTGCTCCCAAAAGTTGAGCTGCCATTAGCATTCTTGCCTAGCTCCTTCCACGTTTTGGAAGGTAGGCTTTCAGAGCCCAGCGTCCTTGCAAGGTTACATGGCAGCCAGCTTGGAGCACCACACCGGGGGAGCTGGGGTGCCTGCAGGGTCACAGAGCACGCCACCTTTTTGGCCAGACAGCCCAGCTAATGGGAACCCCGTTTTTGTCATCCCGTTTCCCTCCCCGTTATAGTTGACACACCTCAAGTGGAACCCACAGACAGCTCAGAGATTGGGGTCCTGCCTGTGGGTAGGACCTCAGAGAGAGCTCCAAGAGGCAGAAAAGTAGTTTACTTTTGAAAGCTTCCAGGAAGACGAAGAAGGCTATAGCTGAAGGGGCTCCCGGACAGACAGCTCGACTTACCTCTCTCAATTCCCTCTTCAGCCTCCCTTGGCAGCCCCTGGAGGAGAGGCAAGGCTCGCAGCGGAGCCAGAGCCGCAGAAAGCTTCGAGGCAGAAAGACAGGTCTCCCCACAGCTCTGGAGGCCCCAGTTCCAGCATTCTTCTCGTCTCTAAACAACTGCACCGCTGCTCTTTCCTCCTCCTCTAGGTCAAAAAACTTTGAGGCCACTCCTGAATTTTCCTAAAACCTAGAACACGTTAAGAAACAGAAAGCCTAACTAGCACTCACCAGCACCCCACCCCGGCAAATAAGGCTTCCTTGGCTTAGAATGAAAGAAAGCACCTTCTGACCGACCCTCCTTCGACCGCCGCCCCTTCCCCGAAAAGGAAAGCAAGATGGCCGACCCCACAAAAAAAAAAAAAGCCTTGAACGAGGGCCCGAGGCGGTCCTTTTAACTCTTCCTGTGGTGCCGTCCTCACTGCCCATTGGCCGGTTGCTATCCTCCCAAATGCCTTTCACCTGGGCCCACGAGCAGCTCCTGGATGATTTAATTCCAGGTGCTGCTTATTAGGAGAGTGACCAGAAGCTCCCAGTTTCTGCCCACCGTCTTGGGGTAATTATTAACAGTGTTGCCTTCCACTGTCAAACGTGTTCCCTGTTTTGACAACCAGGGATGCTCTTTCTAAAGGAAGATGTGTGTCCTTCTATTCCCAACCTGAGCCTGCGGAAAGTCTCTCCCACCAGGAGGTGATCGTCAAGGACAAAACCATTGGCAAGGGGAGAAGGAGGTGTTAGGAAAGCATCGTGGCGATTTCTCCAGCTCCTGTGAATAAGCTGTGGCTGTGAACTCAGCTTCCCAAAGCTTGGCCAGATGACGCCTAACATAACCAGCCCCCATCTTAGCTAGACAGTTCCTTGAATTTAAGATGTTCTCTTGAGAGCTGGGTGAGAGATCTTCATCTGTGGCTTTGTTTAAGTCCTCTTCAAACTGTTTGTATTGATACTTGAATCTATACCGCCCTGAGTCCAAATTCCGGCTCTGCCAACCGACTCGCTGTGGAGCCTGGGTGAGTTCGTTTTCCTTCCTTTGCCTCCATTTCCCCCTCTGAAAATGGGGGTGATCCTCGCCACCTAGGGATGTCATGAGGATGAAATGGGTTAATATCTGTAAGTCTTCAGAACAGAGCATGGGATACAATAAGTGCTATAAAAGTGTCTGTTAATTAAGAATAAGAGGAAGGAGAAAAGAAACAGAACTGATTTTTAAGTTTCTCTATGAGCTGACTGACGGTGTGCTTTAATTCACTTCCAGCGCTACACCTTGGAGAAATTACTGTTGCCACAGCCCCACTTTGCAGAAAAAAAAAATAGAGAGGTTAAAAGATGTTCTCAAGATTACCTAATAAGGGAACTTCCCTGGTGGCACAGCGGTTAAGAATCCGCCTGCCAATGCAGGGGACACGGGTTCGAGCCCTGGTCCGGGAAGATCCCACATGCCGCGGAGCAACTAAGCCTGGGCGCCACAACTACTGAGTCTGCGCTGTAGAGCCCGCGAGCCACAACTACTGAAGCCCGCGTGCCTAGAGCCCGTGCTCCGCAACAAAAGAAGCCACCGCAGTGAGAAGCCCACGCACCGCAACAAAGAGTAACCCCTGCTCGCCACAACTAGAGAAAGCGGCGTGCAGCAACGAAGACCCAACACAGCCAAAAATAAAAATAAAAGATTACCTAATAAGAAAGTGGCAGGTGTGATTAAAAAAATGAAATAATGCCATCTGCAGAAACATGGATGGACCTAGAGATTATCATACTAAGTAAGCCACACAGAGAAAGACAAATGTCATAAGGTATCGCTTATATGTGTAATCTAAAGACAATGGACTTATACACAAAACAGAAATAGACCCACAGACTTAGGAAACAAACTTATGGTTACCAAAGGGTATAGTGGGGGTCGGGAGAGGGGTAAATTAGGAGTTTGGGACGGACAGATACACACTACTATATATAAAATAGATAACCAACAATGACCTAATGTATAGCACAGGGAACTGTACTCAATATTTTGTAATAACCTGTAAGGGAAAAGAATAGATATATATGTGTAACTGAATCACTTTGCTGTACACCTGAAACTAACACAACATTGTAAACCAACTATATTTCAATTAAAAAAAACAAAGCAGCCGGTTTGGATTTGAATCTGGGTCTAGCCGGTTCCAAATCCCACACTCTAACTACACCACTGAGCGTGTATTTTTTTTATGCTCGAATTAAAACTCTCACATTGCAAGGGCATCTCCTAGTTTGGGCACACAGGAATTTGCTGAAGTCCAGCTTTCCCCTATTTATAACCTCCTGATTGTGCGGACTTTGATCAGGCCCCTTTAGCCATCCTATTTCTAGACTGAAGAGGTGACGAGACACAGTTAATGAGGCTTCTGCGTAGGCACCCTTACTTGAGGGTATTCCAGATCCTTTTAAGAAGGATGTGGGGCAGAAAATCATAAAGAGGGATCATTCGATTGCTGTTATTAATAATAATCAAACAAATTCCACCAGGCTTGGGAAAATATAAAGCCCATTAGGATACACGATAATTATAACAAGGGAACCGCTACAATGTCAGCTCCGTGACGGCAGGGGGTTTTGTCTATTTCCTTCACCTCTGTGTCCCTGGTGCCAACAACAATGCCTGGCACATAACAGGTGCTCAGGAAACACTTCTGTCATGATGATGAATGTGTGACTGAACGAATGAGCAGACAGTGAAGGAAACAGTGTAACAGAATGGGGAAGAACATAAGATTTGACATCAGACGTATGTGAACTGAAACTCTAGCTCCATCCTGCTTGGCCTGAGACTATCCCAGGTTTGGCTTTGAAAATCCTGTATCCCAGGAAAGCCCTCTGGATAAAACAGGCTGTTGCTCACCGTATCCATTCATTGTGCAAGTCCCCCGACTTCTCCGAGCCTGAGTGCCCTGAGCTGTAAATGGGACAACGATATTGTGTACCTCATGGGGTTGCCATGGGGATTAAATGGGATATCACGCGTGGAATATGTACCACAGTGCTTAGCGCGCAGGAGGTACTAATGGGTGGGCACTCTTCCTATTCGCCTTACTGCGATCGACTACTGGATCTTGAAAATGCATCCTGCTTCCTGACACACGCTCCTGACCCTGCTTAGATTAGAATCCTTGGTTTTACGGCAGAGGAGGAAGGCGAACCACCTAAAAACCAAAAAGCTGGTGCCTCTTGGCTGTTTCCCTCTGCAGGGAAGTCGTCTCCCCCCCGCCCCCGCCTCCCCCGAGGCTGCTTTTTTAGCAATCGTATCTGGCTGCTCCGTGCTGATTTCCAACAGATGTTCCTCTAATGAAGCACACTGGAATCTCAGGCCTTAATATAGTGGCGGGGTGTGATAAGTCCGAAATGGCTGTCATCATGACCCGCGACGATGGTCTGGGCATTGTTTTGGACTGTCTTCCTCTGATTGTCCCGTGAAGGGGAATTTATTTTCTTCCATCACCTCTTCGCCCCATTCACCCACCCACGCCCACCACCGCCGAGGGCCCCAGCTCCTGCCCAAATTAAAAGTCTGAACCTTCTAGAGAATGCTCAGTGTACCATGATGAGGGGGGGATGACAGAGGGAGGAGAGTGGGGAGGAAGGGTGGCTCAACGGAGGCCTGAAATCAATATTTTCAGGCTACAAACACGCAGATTCACTGACTCTCCGGCAAGAAGCCAGCTCCCGGGGGACCTGACGCAGGTGTTCCCCGAGCAGGAGGTATCGGGGTCCAGGCAGGAGGGCCCTGGTGTCATGCAGCCGGGGCTCAGCAGGGAGCAACCATTTACACACGCTCGGACCTTCTGGACGATCGGGGAGAAGCCAGGGACGGGGAGATGTTTCTAGCCCCTGTCTGGTCATGTCTCGTTCGTCTGAATGATCTCAGTGCCCCGGTTCGGTCAGGTCAAGAAGCCTTCCTGAGGGTTTCCTAAGTGCCGGCCCAGCCCTGGGGGCAGGCACGGGCACATAAAGTTAAGAGAAAGACTGCTCTGAGTGCATTACAACAAAGAGCTCGTTGACAGAGAGCCGGAACCCTCACCCTCTGGCTTGGACTGTTTGATATTTGCATCAACTCACGGCAAGAGGCTGGACGCTATTTCTCAGAATACGTAATTTCTGCCAATAATAATAAATAGCAAGGATTTCTGAGTTCTTACCAAGGCTGGGGCGCTGGGCTAAATGTTTCATGTACATTATCCACTCAACTCTCGCGATTACCTCATGAGGTAGATGCTTTCATCTCTATAGGTAACAAAGGCCCAGAGAAGTTAAGTCACTTGACTAAGGCCACACAGCCAGCCAGTGGCCAAGGCAGGATTTGAACCTGAAGAGAACTGACTCCAAAACCTAATTTTAACCACTCTGCTAAAGTATAGTACATCCAAATTCTGGCTCTTCAAAATTTCTGGTTGTTAAGATACCAGGGACACAATTTCACCTATTTTGTTATAATATACTTAAAGAAAATCTATTTAGCTTAATAAAAGAATAGGGCTGGGTTTTTCATCATGTAATCAGAGCAACACAGAAAATTCAAAGAATCTGTTGCATAGAGATTTCTCATTTGGTAGGAATTGACCTGTCATCAGTGGTCTTTTTCCTGACCATAAGCTCTTCAGTCCTCTGAAATTCACTTGGGGGAAATTTAATCCATACAGAATTCACATTGTACGGCAACCATACAGATTATTCCTGTGTGGAAATATCATTGCTATCCACTGTATTTGAGGAGGATGGAAGAAAAGTTAGAAACCGAACACAGCAGTAAGAAAAGAAAACATAAATAAAAGTTAAAAACCAAACGCAGCAGTAAGAAGAGAGAACATAAATAACCCTCACTCTGTACCTTCAACGAAGCAGTCCAGGGATCTGCAATTTCTTCTCTGCAAAGGCCCATGTAGTAAATATTTCAGGTTTGGCAGGCTATTGTAGGCTATTGTTTGCTTTTGGCTCAGAGAATAATCAATATCGCCTACGATATTTTGGCTCAGAGAATAATCAGTATCGCCTACGATAACACGGTAAACGTCAGATTCTGAAATGATGTTGTCACCACTATTTTTTAAGTTCTCAGTCTGTGTCAGCCACTGTGCAAACACCTCACATACCTATAAGCAGAGGCGGCACAGTGCGGTGGATCTGGGGGTCACACTTCCCAGAGTCTAAATCTTGGCTTTGCTACCTAATCAGCTGTGTGACCTGACCTCTCTGAGCCTCCGTTTTCTCCTATGTAAAATGGAAACAAGAATAGCACCTACCTCAGAGGAGCCCCCGTTTTAAATGAGATAATCCAGGAAGCACTTGGCATGTTGTCCAACACGTGGATGAATGTTAACTATTTTATAATCGTATCTACTTGCGTTTGGGATTTGGATCCAGGTCCGTCTGGCAGGAAGGCTGAGAAAAACATTCTGCTTGATGACAGCTCAGAATCTTTCCATGGCAGGCATCCCCTGATAGGATGTGACCAAAGACATTTCACCAAACCCATAATACAGCCTAATATAAGAATCATCAGACAAACCCCAGTTCAAGGGCATTTCGATAAAATGCGGATCAGTACTCCTCAAACCAGTCAAGGCCATGGAACAACAAACGAGAAAGGACTGAGGAATAGTTGAAGGTTGGAGGAGATGAAGGAGATATGATGTCCAAGTGCATTGTGGGCTTCTGGGTTTGATGCTGGAACAGAAGAGGGACATTAGTGGAGAAACAGGTGAAAGAGGAATCAAGTGTGGAGTTTGGTTAATAGTAACAGACCAATGTGGGATTCTTAGCTGTGACAAGTGTCAGATGTAAGATGATAACATTAGGGGAAACTGAAACCAGGTGAGGGGTCTATGGCGACTCTCCTCGCTGTCTTTGCAACTTCTCTATAAATCTAATACTATCCCCAAATTAAAATTTGGTTTAAAAAAATGTTTTCAGAGGGATTCTGCTGGTATCCTCAGAAGCACTGAGTGCTTTTCACAGCCATACATTTATAGGAGCAACAGTGAGAAGGGGCAGGGAGGTAAGGGTGCCCCTCATAAATGCAAAAATTATAATTAATTTAATATGTTATTGATTTAAGGTCCAATTAAAAGATGCCAGGAAAATATCAGTCTCCACGGAAACGGAATTCATTCATTTGTCACACTTCAGGGAGCAGAGACGCAGCAGTCTACCCATGTTGGGGACTTGAATTTCCTCCTGATTTGAGCAAAAGCCAATCTCCTGTGCGCTGTCGGGGGGGGGGGGGGGCGGGCAGCCTGAGGCTTCTGCCTTGAGATGGCAGAGGGAGGTACATACCTGGGGCCCGGAGTCCCATGTCCTCAAGGCTCAAGATAGAAGAGAAGGCATCTCGAGCCCCATTCTACCGCTGCTGCGGCTCAGCGCGGCAAGAGGTCACTCTTTCCACGGGAGGCATTTTGCTCTGGCGTGGAAAGCAGAACTACGCCCTTGAGAAGCAATTCTAAGACTGCACCTCTAATTATATCTTCTTTGTGGGCTGCAGGAAAGATGCTCAGCCCCAAATGTGTGGATCTCAAAAGGTATTCCATTTGTTCAACCTCACTTTTGCCCTTTGCCCACTCTTATTTCCAATGTACCACCTTTTCTTCCTTTTTTTGGTGCATGTTATCTTACTCTATCGTGTGTGGAATTCTAGAATCCAAAGACTCATGTGTCCTTCCATAGTGCTTGAACCAATGTATACGCCCACTGGCCATTTGCAATGACTTCTCAATATTACAAATGCATATACCCGTGGACTCAGTGACTGCACCATCAGAAATTTATCCTGAAGATTTACTTGCACACACGTGAAGTGGTATGTGTCAGGGATTAGAAATAACCCAAATGTCCATCAGTGGGTCACCGGGATAGCCATAAATGGAATACTGTACCGCTGCGAAAAAGAACTGGGAAGTTCTTTATGTCCTGATGTGGGAAGATATGCAAGATAATTTAAGTGGAAAAAACAGTGTGCAGAAGAATGTAAAATTGACTACCTTTGTGTAAAAGGGAGGGGAATCAGAGTTTATATGCATATTTACTTGTACACGCATAAGGAAACTTTAGAAGAATATGAAGTTAACTAAGAACAGAGGTGACTTATGAGGGTGGAGGTGGGAATTGGGCAGACAAAAGGCAAGAATAGGAGGTAACTTTTTACTCTCTATTTTCTGGGATATGAACAATATAATTTGTCAAAAAAACTAAATAAAAATGAAAGAGACAGTGGGAAAGAAAAGGACAGGACGGGAAGAGAGAGAGAGAATATGAACCTTGATTCTCTCTAGCCGGCTAACCTTGGACAAGTTGCTTTTTTTTTTTTCACCAAGGACTGCAAGAAAGAAAAGGTAAGCTCCCTAAAATATTTTTGGAACAAAGTGAGGGTGGAAAGAGAGAAGGGGAGACATGGAGAACAAGAGAAGAAAAGCAAGAATCTTCTGAATGGTTTTCCATGAAATTAGAATCTTATAGTCACAGAAATCTAAACTTCATTTTGTTTTTAACTGGAAAAAAACAATTCTGAATGATACGCCACATCATAGTAGCAGTTGCTACTTTATGAGCATGGACTGGATTTTCCAATTCCCCCTCCCTTTTGTAGGTTTGATGTGTGATTTGGGGAAAATAGATTATACCTCTGGTTTAAAAAGTCCCCCCATTCATGAAACAGGAAGACATTTTTCCAAAAAAAGTGCTTCATGCTAGGCAAGGATTTTTTGCAGTGCTGTGATGATAAATCTAGTCATTTTCATACCACAACGAAAGCAATCAGATGGCTTATTCCTTTGAAACACATAGACGCTTTACGAGTGCAGAAAAGCATAAAGGAAGGCAGAAAGCCAAAATTAAACATAATCAACTCTTTAATGCAGACAAGTTTTAACATCGTGGTGTATAGAACTCCATAATGTTCCTAAGTGATCATACTTTTAAGGAAAATTACAATCCAATCTATTTTGAAACCTGTTTTTGATTTAATAACGTCATTAAAATGTGTTGGTTATTCATTATCATTCTACAACATCTTTAAATAACAGCTTTATCTTCATCTTATAAAGTATCGTGAGTTAGTCAATGCCTTACATTAGACATTAGTTATTTTCCTTCACACCGTTATAAATAATGCTACCATGAACATCTTTCACATGCTAACTGTGCATACATCCTTGATTATTTTCTTAGGATAAGTTCATGGCTGTCAAATTTTTTCATCCAATACAACAGTTTTATGGCTCTTGTTGGAACGGGCAAATCCCAAATTTCAGATAGTTTATACCAATTTAATTGCCTCACTGTGGCCTTTCAAAGGAGTCATTAGGGACTCTCGTTCTGCTTTGGTTCACCAAATGAGCAGAGATTTCGTTTTCCCTAATTGGAAAAGATTTGGTTAGGAGCATAGCCTAACAATGGTCACTAATAACCCCTTTGATCTGCCCCAGGGAACGTCAAAACAAGTTTGCCCTCTTCCCTCTGAAGGCAATTGGAATTCAATTGTCCAATGAGCTACCCTCTCTGTGCAGCCATCGCTGACCCTTCTGGACATTAAGGACTGTCCTAGGATGCCTTTGGAGCCAGGGAACTTGGCCTCCTATGTCTGGCAGCGGCAAATAGACTGTCCCTGACCCCATATCCTGCAGGTGCCAGTGGCCCAAGGCACCTAAAATGATAACACATTCAAATTAAGCCTTATCGAATGAGAAATTTCATACACGTTAGCCATATCAACGTTTTGAAAAATTCTACACGTAATACATCTTTGATCGGGCTCTGGCTTAGTCCCCTTGTGCTGCTACAACAAAATACCACAGACTGGCTGACTTATAATCAACAGGTTTTATTTCTCATCATTCTGGAGCCTGGAAGTCCAAGTTCAGGGTGCCGCCATGGTAAGGTGAGGGCCCTTTCTGGGGTCACAGACTTTTCCTTGTGTCCTCACATGTCAGAAGGGACTAGGGATCTCACTGGGGTCTCTTTTTTAAGAGCACTAATCCCATTCTTGATTAGTGCATGGAAATACGCATTCACCTCCCAAAAGCCCCACCTTGTGATACCATCACATTGGGCATTAGGATTTCATCGTACGAATTTGGAGGGGACACAAACATTCAGACTAAAGCAGGCTGCCTAGGGGTGGAGACTGGGCTGGAGACTTTTGTTCAAGTGAGTTATTGAGGAAGAACTCTCCAGAGAAAAGCCAGGAAGGAGGTGAGGGAAGCAGGGGAGGGCGGGTTCAGAAGCCACAGGATTTTGTGGCTCAGCTGAAGTCTGGCCTTAGCCTGATCCCGAGGGGAGCTCAGGGACGCGGACGGCATCACAGAGCTGTTTCCCTGCCCCCTCAAAGCCAGGATGCTGGCCTTTTGTACCCTGTATTAGTCAGTCATTCAAGTGGCCTGCCCCAAGGGCGGGGGGGGGGGTAATTAGCAGGAGGGCAATTCTTCAGGGAACGGGGTAGCTGTGAACTGTTAGCAGGCAACACTCCCAGCAGCTGGGAGGTGGGTGCACCAGCCCAGTAGAAGAATCTACACCAGGTACCAACAGCATCTACACCCACATACACATAAATCATCCTCATGAAACACGGCAACATTCCCAATAAGACTCAAGTCACAGGTGATGTTAATAACAAGCCCGGGGACTTCCCTGGCGGTCCAGTGGTTAAGACTCTGTGCTTCCACTGCAGGGGGCCTGGGTTCAATCTCTGGTCAGGAGACTAAGATCCTGCATGCCACGCAGTGCGGCAAAAAAAAAAAAAAAAAAAAAAAGGTAAAAACAAATAAAAATTAAAAACTATATGCTTAAAAAATAAAATAAAATAACAAGCCCTGTTTCCTCCATCTCACCACAGGAATAAACACTATTCACAGTTATGCCTCTTTCCAGGTTTTATTGGTCTGTGACCACGCACGTATATCTAAAGAAAACAACAAACAACATTGTTTGTATTCAGAAATTGCATCATGCTATTTGTTACAGGCTGAATTGTGTCCCGACTCCACAATTCCTATGTTGAAGTCCTATCTTTTGGTCTCTATGAATATGAGCCCTTGTGTAGAGACAGGGGCTTTACAGAGGTCATCAATTTAAAATGAGGCCAATCAAGAAATCCTATTATATCTTTTGCTACTCATACTATTATTTTTTTTTAATAAGTAACAGAAAATTTATTTCTCACAGTTCTGGAGGCTGGGAAGTCCACCATCAAGCCAGCCACCATGCTGAAAGCTGTAAGATACAAATTGTGCAGTTTCAGGGCTTCCACATATGAGATCAAGGCTTTTACATGTGCATGTAAATTTGGCCTTGCACGACATGAAGAAGGGTACAATTCATGCTCATGGTTTAAATCTTTATCTATTTTATGTTTAACTTTGAACCACATTAAATGACAAATAAAAACCACCACGACAGGTTAAGAAAGAAACCACAGGAGAAAGGAAAAAGCTTTATAATTTAGTACCTTTACTGGGACTTTCCTCCTCCTTTTTAGACAAGGACCCTGCGATTTCATTTTGCAATGGGCTACACTGATTATACCTCTGGCCCCGAACCTGGGGGTTTCTTCGAGTTTCAAATTCAGCTCTACATTTTTGTTAAAATGCTGTTGTCCGGCGCCCCATCAGTGTTTCAGTTGTTCTTCTGTTTTGTTCCTATCTCTGACCGCTATCTCCTTTTTCTTTGTCCAGACTGTCAGGTCTGACAAACAGACCCCAGATGGAAAATGGGCAGTCGCTCAATCTAACTCACGTCCCCAGGAAACGCAAGGGTGGGCTGTGGCTGGGGGCTCTGTATTTCACTTTCAGGAACGGTGGCCATCCCTTCCCAGGACTTCTGGGACCCCCTCCCCACTTCCTCCCTCCCTCATCAGACCAGCCCCTCTACCCCGTGCTAGTCTTGCGCCCCCAAATCCCAGGGGTAATCGTGAGCACAGGTAGGAGGGATCAGGGGGTAGGGAATCCCAGGACAGCGGCTGGGATGGGGTGTGCTGGAAACTCAGTAATCAGGTGCCCCAAATGGTGAGGCAAGGTGCCTTCCAAACAACAGCGTGGAAAGCCCCGGAAGGAGCAAAGGGGAAAGAACTAGGCAAAGACACCCCAAGACACTTGGGGGCAAAGTTGGGCTTCTGTCCAGCCTCTGTTCCTCAGCCCACGGCTCTTTCAATGAGACCCCAGATGGTGTCCAGATATTCGAGGGCAGTTCCTAAGAACCAGGTCTTGCCGTCACTCTGGGAACTAATGACCCTGCACCTGGAAAACTCACATGCAACCCCAAAAGAATATATTTAATGAAGGAAGCAGTGGGATGATCTATTGGCCACTTTCCTCTCTCCCTGTCTCCCCTCTTGGTTTCACGGAGTCCATACTCAGCTACTCTTAAAAGCCAGATCCTAGCTTGGAGTCCTGATTCTGGAACATTCTATGACCTGGCCAGGTACTTGTCCCTTGGACATGCATCAGGAAGGCTGCCACGACCCAAAAGGCCCACCCTGAGGGGAAGCCCCTGGCCACCCATACCCGAGTTCTCTGATTTCACCCCTATGGCCTTAATTAAAACTATATCCCATACCTGTCAGAGGCCCTGTGTCAGTGCTTGAGAGCTCCCAGGCCTCCCCAGCCTCCCCAGTCCCTACCTCGGTCTACAGTCTGTTACTCCCGAGGCTGGCCTGGGTCTCCAGGGGCTATGGGTTTGGTCAAAGAACGAATATGAGTTTTGAAATCAGACCAACCCGAGTCCAAGTCCCAACTCTACCCTCTTGCTAGTTAAGTGTCTGGGGTCAGGTGATTTCATCTCTCTGAGCCTCAGTTTTCTCCTCTGTAAAATGGGCCAACAATAAGACCCACCTCACAGTATTGTCCAGAAGATTGGGTAAGCCGTGTTTCAGCGAGCACGAGCCTTGGGACCAATGCCTGGCATGGGGTTGGCATTGAACAAGCTTAGGCTGAATGAGGGAAGGAATAGACGAGCTAATAAGCGCTGTACGAAAGTCATCCTCAAAGCATTCCCTCCCTCCCATCCCCTTTACCACCGCCCTAATCCAAGCCAGAGAGACAGAGCAGCCCAGGGTTTCAGAGTGCAGGATTCAGGGCCAGCTGTGTCTTGGCTCCACCACTTCCTAGGTGACTTTGAGACTGCAATTTCCCCCCCTTGAAATGGTTAGTTAGTAAAAAGAGCACCAACCTCTTAGTTTGTGAGAATGACATGAATTATCCCGGGTAAAGCTCTCCGTGCCCAGGATCGTTTTTAATACCTGCTGGCTGCCTTTGTCAGGTCCCACCTGGGATGTGGGGCACCTGGGTGGTATCCCTGATTGCCCCTGTCTCCATCCATTGTTTATAATAGCCAAAGTATTCATCTCAAAGTGCAGATCCTAACATATCCCCGCCCCCCTTCCTGAAACCCTCAATGGCTCCCTATGGCTCTTGACTTCTTAACACAGCATGCAAGGTGTGGCCACTGCAGACCTCTCCAGCCACGACCACAGCTGCAGCCACGCTTGCCCCGGCTTTACAGCCCCTGTTCTCCTCCCTCCCCATCTGGCTTCTGTAAATCTCCTCTAATATGCTGCGCTCTCTACTGCCACAGGGACTTTGCACATGCCGTTCCCTCTGCCCTCTCCCCTTGGACTTTAATTCCTGCTCAAATGTTACTTCCCCAAGGCAACCTCCTATGGCAACACGGACTCATTCAAGTTCCCCAGTTACTTACACACGTAGAACCATGCAGCTGTTCTTCGTGCTGACATGTGCGTGGCTTTACATTTAATGGAGCGATTGACATCTGTCACCCCTCTGAAGGATGAGCTTCATGAGAACGGGGACCATATCTGATTCGACGTTGGTGCCCACTCGAATCCCCTTACCGCTCCACTCAAGGGAGACCTACTTCCTACCGCCAGGCACTGAATTTTTTTTAGCTTAGGGTTCTTAGGGTTTAAGTTTAGGTATCTCAGGGTTTACTCTGGCCCTAAAGTCTATATCTGTCCATGCAGAAGGCCAGAGTATTGGGTAATTAACCAGGAGCAGCCTCAACCAATGAATGGTGGGAGGTGGCATACACAGGCACACCCAGCTTCCTGACCCCTTGGGGTGGATAACTTCTGGGTACGTGCCCGATGCTGGTTCCCTGGATTGCCCCAGCGGGACTAAGCTCCACTTTTCCATGGCGGTAGCTCGCCTGAATAATCCACTCTTGATCATCTGCCTTCCCTTCTTCGGCTCACTTCCCCTTTTCCCTGTACATACTTCCGTCACTTCCTGTACAGCCCACTTGCCCTCAAGCATGTCTCTCAAACCCCGGTGCTTGTACTTGACTTGTACACAAACCCTTGGGTTTCTGGGGAAACTCAAACTAAAACAGCATCATTTCCTTAGGACCTAACACGATGCCAGTGCATAGTAAGCCACTCCACAAAAATATGGCTGGAGCGAATGACTGAATGAATACACGAATGCATGCGTGTAAAGAAAACCTCACCTGGACACAACTCCTTGGTGTCTCGTTGGGCTCCCAGAAGTCCCTCAGGGCAATCTACTACACCTATCTGGACCTCAGTTTCTCCACCTATAAAATCACCAAGGTTGAAGCTGGGCGTTTGGGGAGAGCTGATCTAGGAGAACATTAATCAGGTAGCTGTCACCAGGGGGCAGATTATTCCCCCCAGAGTATATTTGTCAACGTTTAGAGACGTGTTTTTGGTTGTTACAAGTGGGAGAGGGGGGTGTGCTGTTGGCATCAAGTGGGTGGAGGCCAGGGATGTCGCTAACCACCCTGCAAGGCACAGGACAGAGCCCACCATGAAGAACCATCCAGCCCCATGTGTCAACTGTCCCGAGACTGAGAAACACCACTTGAACCTCTTTTCAACTCCAAAAGTCTATCATTCTAAAATGGGATCAAAGTCAGACCCAAAAGGTGTATTTGCCTGATCTCTCTTTTAGGAGAACAGTTACTGTAGTGCATCTACTCATAGGTGTACATTTGTCACTTCTTTTTATTTCTGAAATCAGGATGTATCTTACAATCAATGGTGCACGATAGTTTAATTGGCAGAGGTCTTATTTCTCTTTGTCTTAGGCTAACAAAGGAACTGCCTTTTCTCTTAGATTCGACAGCATGTGGTACTCTTCTCCCCCTCCTGGATTTATAGTTCATTGGAAACTAGAGAGTACCGTGCTGCTCCAGGAATGTTGCAGGCTGTGTCTAACCCTTGTAAATAAGAACCGACCCTTTACCAGCCCATTTGCCCACTGGAAAGTGTTCTCTCAATATGTGAAATCAACAGCCTTTTTAAAACAACGTGCTCCGACCTGAATCCTTATTTTCTCTCTCCACACGCACAGGCAAAGCTGTTCATTTACACCATCAACATTCTCACTCTTAGGACATTATCTTCTAGAAGCTTCCAAACCTTCAACCCTCTGAGAAGCCCTAGTCTGCCACAACTTTAATAAAACTCAGGCACTTGAGACGGCCTCCCTACAAAACCCAAGACTCCAAATGGTCTGTGAGGATGAGGCACTGCTCCTTTAAGCTGGACTTTTCTAAGGCTCTCAATAGGGGTGACCCTATGAAACACCCTCATAATGACGCAACCTAGGGTAGACCAGATGTTCATGCCCATTCTCCCCACCAATCACTGTAACTCTTCTTGTCTTAAACTTAAGAGATCATTAAACTGGGAGATCATTAAATTCGTCCTCCTGGTTCCAGGAAGGGGACCTTTTCATTATTTATCCTTTATGATTCAGTTCATGTTCTAACACCTCTACAAAGCCCCCTGTACTTGTCTTTTGACTCGCCTCTCTCCCATTAGGCCAGTGTTCTCAAACTTGAGCCCGCATGGGACTTCCCTGGAGGGCTTGTTCAACACAGAGTGCTGGGCCCTTCCTTCACATATTTCTGATTCAACAGTTCAGGATGGGGACAAGAATTTGTTTTTCTAACAAGATTCCAGGTGATGTTGATGTTGCTTGTCAGAGATCCCCCTGACCTCATCCAGGAGTTCCTCAAGGTCAGAGATCTTTGCTCCCTTAAAATTTCTAGACTCCTAGCCCATAGTAGGCAGTTGACACATTTGCTTTAAAAAATTCCATCAGGGGGCTTCCCTGGTGGCGCAGTGGTTGAGAGTCCGCCTGCCGATGCAGGGGACACGGGTTCGTGTCCCGGTCCGGGAAGATCCCACATGCTGCGGAGCGGCTGGGCCCGTGAGCCATGGCCGCTGAGCCTGCGCGTCCGGAGCCTGTGCTCCGCAACGGGAGAGGCCACAACAGTGAGAAGCCCGCGTACTGCAAAAACAAAAACAAAAACAACAAAAAATTCCATCAGGTATGAATTAAATATGCTAAGAATGGCATTAAACTTTATTTAAAAGAGAACTAAGAAGAGTGAGGCTTTGTCCTTCGAGAGGTACTAACCTAAGTATCTAATAAAAGGGTGTCTTCCCTTTCTTTGCCCCTTAAAGTCTATACTTGGCACGTCATACATATGGTCTCTTCCAATCCATCCCCACCCAACCCAGTGACATATGTTTTATTATCCCTGTTTTTAGTGAAGTTGGCAAAGACTTGGAAAGTCTTTCATTTTCAACGTGAATTTTCTTACCCCTGGGGTCCTTGGGTCTGACAGCAGGTACTTAATTAGAACCATGTGTTAAATAGAATGAATTTTCCTAGAGGTTCAATGTTACTGAAGGAGTTGGGAAAGGGAGAAGATGTTCTGACACAGGCATATAAGTAAATTGGCAGGGGTCTGTTTTGTCCTATTGACCATATCAGAGTAATTTTTATCACAAACTGTAATACTTAAAGGGCAATTGCCCATTATGCTCTCAGAACTTCCTGGTAGTAAAATTCACTCTCCTGCAATTCTGGCTGTATTTGAATGAAGTCACTTGCCTCAAATGGGATTCAACTGAGTCTGAATTCCAAGCCTGTGCTTTTAGCCAGTTCCTTTTTAAGTGAAAAGGGGCAAGGCTGGTATAGAGCAGGTTGACCAGTTAACTGAGCCAAACTTTTTTTTTTTTTTTTACTAAGGTCCTGGGAGTCTGATGTGTAGAAGATGAAGTCGGAGCTCTTTCAAACACCCTTGGAAATGCATCTGTAGCAAGCATTGTTTACTCAACACCCATGGTCCCATCATCCTTGTTAACAATATGGCGATTTGGCCTGGGGCACCAATAATCCCAGTCTCAGTTGACAAAACGTCCTCACTCTAGGCAAATCACTGCTAGCCCATCCTGGTGTGCCCGATACTGTCTTTCATGGCCTCCCTTGCAACTGGGAATTACTATGTAACCCCTTTCTGAGAAGGATAAGAAAACAGAGCTTTTCAAGGAACATTTTGTATCCTTACTCTTTTGGGATACTTGTGTGATATCTGGAGCTGCAGCAGCCACCTTGAGACTGTGAGAGGAAAAGCACGGTGAATGAAAGCCAATAGGATAAGAATGGCTGAGACTAGGACTTCAATGCTATTGATAAGCTGCTGTAACCATCTTAGACTGCATACCTTGGGTCTTATTCGAGTTAACAATAAATATTCTTTTGGTTTAAGCCACTACCTCTCACCGTAAGTATTCTTACCTGATAGATAATCCCAGGGTCCATCCTTCCAACACATGCAGGGCTCTGTTCTCCTGCACAGAGAATGCTTTGGAAGAGATTAAACTAATCCAACCTGCCTATTCATTTTCCTTCATAGCCCAAACTTTGTCTATGAGAAATCCAAATTTCAAACAATGATTTTCCTATGTTCCTCCATTCAGTAGATACCTATCGAGTACCTTCTACATGCCAGGGACTCCTCAGGGCATTGGCATATGGCAAGAACAGTAGAGACAAAGTCTCTGTTTTTGTGGAGCTTGCATTCTAGAAGTAGGAGACAGAAAACAAAACAGAAATATGTCAGGTGGTTACTGATGCTACAAAGAAGAGAGGAGGAAAAAGCAGGCTTATGAGGGAGGGGGAGAGAGAGAGAGAGAGAGAGAGAGAGAGAGAGAGAGGCTATCTGGAGGGAGGGAATTCCAGCAGATAGAGGAGACTACAAGTGCAAAGGTCTTGCTAGCGTTCTAGGTATAGCAAAGAGACAGCTGTGGCCGTGAGTGATGGGGAGAGCGATGGGAGCTGAGTTCCCAGATGCAGTGAGGACTTGGAAGCCATGATCAGACTTTCTCTGCAGACTTGGAAGAGACATTCTCACAGTCATCTCCGGCTCTGAGTTCCTCCCATGGAACTCTCTGCTTTCATTTCCCTCTCATGCCTGCCCCACATCTACTTCCCTTGCTCCACTCCAGGCCAGCCCTAGCACAGTGCCTGACACATGGCACTCAAAAAAGAAAAAAAAATCGTCGCATGTGTGAATGAACAGCCTTGATGTACACAAGATCAACCAGTGAATAAAAGCCACTCTCTATCCTGTGACTCAAACCCTCTCTGCGATTCCCTTACCTGTAAAATGGGGATCATTGTAATAGCCTTCATGTTTTTGTAAGAATAAAAGAAACATAAAAATAAAGCAATAGGGGGACTTCCCTGGTGGCACAGTGGTTAAGACTCCTTGCTCCCAGTGCAGGGGAACCGGGTTCCATCCCCGGTCAGGGAACTAGATCCCGAATGCCGCAACTAAAAACAAAACAAAAAACAAACAAAAAAAACACCCCCCCGTGCCACAACTAAGACCCGGCGCAGCCAAATAAATAAGTAAATAAATATTTTAAAAAATAAATAAATATAGTGATATGTACCATTCTAAATGCCCACAACCCCATGAAGAGGGACATCTTATCATCTCCATTCTACAGACAATGAAACTGAGGCACAGAGCGCTCTCGGCATTTGCCCAAGGTCTCACAGCTGCTAAGTGGTCGAGTCAGAACTTGAACTGCCAAGCCCTGGGGTGGTTTTAACAGCTATGACTACAGAGATGATGCAAATGGATGAAGGGAGAGCTTGGCAAACACGCAGCCAATGGTAGCAGGGTCGGCGTTGATGGTGGTTGTTTATGTCATTATTACTGTTATTCTTAGTATCATGCCCAACAGCCCCAAGTAACCGATGCCCCCCTAATAGGACGGGTGAAACAGATACCCATATTGGAGCACAGAACAAAGAAAGCAGAGGGAATTCTGCCTGCCTGGGGAGAGATCTGTATACACCTCCCGAGGGCCCAGCAAGGCTTGAGTGAGGGGGGCCGAGGGGGTTGAGAGATATGGAGGAGACAAGTACCCTCAGCTCCACCCCCAACCTTACAGGCCAGGCAAACAGCACGCCCCCAGCTGAGGAATCACATAACCGTGGCAGCTGTCCAGAGCGGAAGAGGCCCGCACCTGTGTGCAATGTTATTTAGCTATTATCAGCCTTCGCATCCAGCTGAAATTCAAAGACCAAAGAATGATGGAGGACGCTGCGTGGTGGCGGCGGGGGGGGGGGGGGGGGGTTAGGAAGCGGGAGAGGTAAGACGATCAAATGTCCTAAATTGCCTGAACGTTAATGCCTTATATAAAAATTTCCTGTAATGCATGTTACCGTAAATAAGGGTTTGCCGAACAAGCCCCGGGCAAGACGGTTTTCTAGCGGAATTCTCCCAGAGGGAACATTTGGAACCAGCCCGGTTATGTCCCACCTCTCAAAGTATCTCCCAAGGCCTACATTTACTGGGCTGAGCCCAGCTACATCATGTTCTTTGCAGAACAGTATTTAGGATTCGCCACTTACCAGTTCTCTTCTAGACTCCATCTCTGCTTACAGAGCTGATGGGGGCCCGGGAGAGGGTCTCTTGACACACCCCCCCACCCCAGTTTTCTCTCTCTCCAGCTCCCCACCATCCAAACCCACATCCACCTGTCAGAGCTGGCAGAGTTCGACAGCATAATCCTCAATCCTGGCCCTGAGGGACCCAGCCAGATATTGGGGTCACCGGGGCACACTTTTGACAGTTCTTAAGGGAAAGCTTGCAGGATGCACCTGGACAATTGGTCCCAGTTTCTCTTGAGGGAAAGATGGAAGAGGCAATTGCTTTGTTGATAAGATTCAGAGTCAGCTGGTGGTTTAATATGCCGGCTGAATATCCAAGAACAGCCCAAAACCAGAATAGGCGTGATATCGGTGGTGGTGGTGGTAACGGTGACGATGAATAAGGGGGAGAGAGAGAAGAAAGGGCCAACACTGATCATTTCCCATGTGCTCTTAACATGTGTTGAATCACTTGATTTCCTTGCAACAACCCTAAGAGCCAGACACTATTGTCCCCATTTTACAGATGGGAATAACAACAGTAAGTAGCTTGCCCAAGCTCACACTCTTCATGGCTTTGACTTCACTTTCACACCAACTTTGGCAGGTCAGTGTTAAAATCACGGTTTCTTGGCAAAGAAACTGAGGTGAAGAGAGATGAAATGAGTGTGTTGGTTCCACAGGTATTGACTGAGTGCATCCTGTGTGTTAAACACTGTTCTAGCAACTCTGGTTATGTCAGCCAACACAATGGACAAGACCTCTGGCCTCAGGGAACATGAATTGTAACACCTGGGTCACCTGTCAGCATCCTGCTGGTGAGAGAATCGTGGAAAGGAAGAACCTGACATTCTGCTTCTGTAGAGGCGGTGGCGGCGGGGGGTGGGGGGGTTGTCTCTGCCTCCCCTGGGATTTATCAAGTCGGGGACTCCCTAGACACGGGAAGGAGATTTGGGGGCTGAGCGGCCAAAGCGAATGCCCAGTGTCCACGCTGCATGTGTGCAACTGGAATGAAGTTCAGACGTACATTGGGTGCTGGGACCCGGAGGAGGCTCTGATCGGCCCTAGCCTAGGGTGAAATTTTTCTGCCTAAGCTTGGAGGTTCCTCTGCAGGCAGCATTCCCCTTGGATGGAAAGAGGTAAGATCCAGGCTTAGGGAGAGGGGGACATTGATGCTCCAGAGGCAACTGGATGGACGAGCAGAATTTCTTCTCCTGCAGCCCAAGGTATGAGCGGGGAAGCCCAGAGCACCAGCAGAAGGAGGGCTGACCACAGTGCGCCGCCCGGAATTCCTGGGGCAGGTTTACTGCATTACTCGCTCATTTGTTCCTCAGATACTTACTGAGCCTGTATCAGGCTTGCCTGGGACACCACAAGTACACTGACTTTGCCCTAAGTCGTTGCTCCTTGTCACACCTCTTTCCTGGCAGCATGAAGAAATGGCTCTGTGTCTGCACTCGTCCATCAGATTGCCTGAGTTCAAAACCCCAACTCTGCTTTTTCTTATTGGAGGACGACGGCCAAATGGCCTCCCCTCTCGGCCTCTGTCTCCACCTCTGTAAAATGAGATCAATGATACTGCCTACCTCCTAGGGTTAATAGGAGGATTCACAGAGATAAAACAAAGCAGAAGGCCTAGCATAGATTGTGTTCAGCAAATATCGGTTATTGGTATCATCCACCGGGAGATGCGGGTCAGGGTGGGTGTCGTCCACTCTTGGCTTCCTGATTCTCACCTTGTAATTCTTATTTCCTGCGCCCTGCCAGGGACATGCCTCTAACAGTCACTTAGGGGCAATTACAGCTAGAAATATGTTAGAAAGCAATAACAACAATCACAACAGGGGCTATAATTATTGAGCACCTGCTAGAGGGCAGACCCTGGGCTAAGCCTAAAGTCTTGCTACTCAAAACGTGGTCCCCAAACCAACAGCATCGGCATCCCCTGGGGCCTGAAATGCAGACTCTCAGGTCCCACCCCGGACTGCTCTCCCCCACCCCCTTGGAGATGGAAGTTTCCAAGCGCTTCAGCCAAAGTAATTGAATTCAGGCAAAGTAAGGTTTTGGCAGGTGAGGGCAGCCTACTTACAGAGACTCAGGAGGGGAAGCACAAAGCAGAGAGTCCGTGCACAGCAGCGCGAGATCCCTGGAGGATGGGCAGGGGAACAAATCCTGTGCTGGGGCAAGATCCTTCCACACAGGAGGAAGACGGCAGATGACAACGGACCGTACATAGTCTAACGAACGAACCGCGAAGAAGGAACTGAGTCCCTTCTGCTGCCATTAGCTCTTCGTGTTTTCAAGTGCGTTTTCAAAAATAGATTACAAATCTCCTCGCGCTAGTGATTCCAGAGCTGCAGACTCCCGGTTATAGATTACTCTTCCTGCGGAGATTTCTGAAGTCAAGATCTCTCCCCACAGCTCCGAGTGTGTTTTGTCACCGCAAACCAGAAAGAAAAGAACTGCCCTTAACTCCCAGGGGCACACGAGGGCAGGCGTTCAGGGCTCCCTGGTTCACAGCTGTTATGTCCAGCGCTTTGGACCGTGCCCCACATAGGTGCTCAATAAATATTTGTTTGAGAGAATGAATAAATGGTTGGTCCAAACTCATAAAAGCTGAGCTAGCCATCACTGGGAAGCACTGTTTTAGCGTGTAAGCCAGACTCAAGTCAGCAAGTTGCTGGACAATCAAAATAATTTATAGCAGCTGTTTGCAACTGCGGCTCGCGAACAAAAAAGGTCAGGCGTCCTCAATTAAAACACACACACGCAGGCACACAGCTGTGTGTTACTATGCTGTACACAGATTTTTTTTCACTGTATGCAATGCTAATTATTATGACTGTAATACTACTACTAATAATATAGATAACCAAGTATCAGAAATTGTGTTTTCTAGTTTATTGATTACTTTTGTATTCTTTTTTATTTTTATGTATTTATTTTTTTATTGAAGTATAGTTAACTTACAATGTTGTATTAGTTTCAAGTGTACAGCAAAGTGATTCAGTTATACACACACACACACACACACACACACACACACACACACATACTTTTACAGATTCTTTTCCATTATAGGTTATTACAGATATTGAGTATAGTTCCCTGTGCTATAGAGTAGGTCCTGGTTTTAATGATTACTTCATATTCTAAACACTCACACAGTAGAAGAGATGCTTGTGGGGAAACGTGTTAGAGATGAACCCTGAACCGCCTCTTTCTCCCACGTGGAATAATCCGTCTGAAGTGGGACAAATCTTGCCAATCCCCAACCGGCTTCATTCGTCTTTAGAGATCAGAGAAACCTGTGTCCTTTGAGAAAAGCCAGGCTGGCCTGAGCAAGGGGGCTCTGCAGGACCTCAGAGGGAAGCTCTCATCTCGAGAATCAGGCTGCCCTTTTAACCAGCCCTTCATCTCTGGGGCCTGAAGCACAGACAATTGACATCCTTTCAAACGTCCTGTTTCTCTGATGGCTCAAAGAGGCTGTCCCCTTAGATCCAGACTATAGTGTATGAACCTCCTGGTTTGCCGTTTTGTTTACCAGTATTCTCTTGTTTATCATGGTGGATGGCAACATGGAAGGAAAAAGAAGGAGGGAGGGAGGGAGAAAAATGAAAGAAGGGAGAAAGGAAGGAATGTAGAAAAGAAAAGGAAGGAAAGAAGGATTTCAGAGTCATTCACCCTTCTTAGCTGGCTCTGTGTCTCAGAAAACTACATTTCCCAAGCTCCTTTGCTCTTCTGGGTAGGTATGGCCAATGGGAGGCCATAACAGGAAATTAGAGGGCGGGAGGAAAGGAGAATCCAGGGTGTTTCTACCCCTGTCTCTGTCTGTGACTGGGTCTCCTCTGTGACTCCAGTTCGCATCAGATCTCCTCCACGGTCCCAGCTCCTTCCAAGCAGCCCTGGCTGCGGTTCCAGCTCATTCTAGATGGTTCTGAGTTCTGATAATACCACCTCCTCCTTCTGTTTCTCCAGCCCTAGGACCAGCCGCAGCTTCTTGGTGTTGCTAGTCTCTAGGTAACGTCACCATTCCTTGTTTGGCTTCTATCAACTCCTCTATCTATGGTGTAACCAAGTCCCTGTATTAAATTCCCTTTTCTTGGAAATCCTAGGGTGTCTTGCTTTGTTTCGTTTTCTTTTCTTGGCCAGATCCTGACTGGTGTGGATGGTCTCATTAACCCAATTTTTAAAACTTATAATGTAAATATATACATACATTGTATCATCATGTTATACACCTTAAACTAATACAATGTTACATGTCATTGTATCTCATTAAAACTGGGGGGAAAGTATGATGTAGATAAAGTTTATCATTTTTCTACCTTCTTTTCCACCATCATCTTCCACTCCCCTGAATGCCTCATCTTCTCCAATAGTGCCTAAATTCTGAAGCTCTTCCAGTTTCTCCTGAAATGTAACCTGTTCTCAGCTAAACGTCACCCCATTAGCTAATTTTTATCAAAGTGTGAGCCACAAAAGACTTTCCTCTTTACCCCTTCCGGGAATCTCTGCGTTTGAACCAGAAGCCAACTCTTAACACAAAGAAGTGAAGCTTTACAGGAGAAACAGCCATAGGCAGAAGCTTTTTCTGGTACCTTTAGAATATGCTTCAGGGGCAGGAGTTGCTGAAGCCACTTGCAAGAAAACGTCAGACTACATTCTGGGGAGTAAGAGCTGGTGGAGTGGTGAAAAGAGGGTCTCACAAAGTTGAATGTGCAGCAGAATCACCCAGGTAGTGGGTTATTAAAACACAGATTGGTGGGCCCCACCCACAGTGTTTCTGACTCACAGGTCTGGGGAGGGCCTTGAGAATGTGAATTTCAAGTGATGCTGATACTGCTGGTCTGGGGACCACAGTCTGAAAACCACTGGGTTGAAATAATAACATGCACTTATTGAGAATTTATTATATACCCCAAACTGTTTTAAGCTGTTTGCAAATATCAAATCTTTTAAACATCACAACAACTAAACACGGAAACTGAGGTACAGAGAGGCTAAGAAAAGGACTTCAAGGGAATTCCCTGGCGGTCCACTGGTTAGAACTCTGCGCTTTCACGGCATAGGGCGCAGGTTCAATCCCTGGTCAGGGAATTAAGATCCTGCAAGCCCCACGGTGTGGCCAAAAAAATAACTAAATAAATAATTTAAAATGAATAACTTTAAAAAAAGGTCAAGTCACACTACTTATACCTGCAGATTCATGATTTGAATCCAGAGGGTCCGGCTCCAAAACCTGTGCTTCTAGCCATTGCACTGCAGTGTGTCTCAAAGTCCGGGCTGTAGGAAATGGAGAGACTTGGATTCTGGCTCTCATTCTAGCTGTGTGATCCTGGGCAAGGCACTTGACCTATCTGTGCCTTGGTTTCCACTCTGCAAAAGAGGAACCCTAACAGTATCTACCACATAGTTTCATAACCATGATTTCATGAATGAGGCAGAGTCAGATTCCTTGCTCCACAAGCCCTCAGCCACCCCTCAGTTCACCCCCAGCTGCAGTGCAGGATTCCCGGGCTTGCTGGTGGTATCCCTCTTTTCTGCCTAAGGGCATTCTCCCACCCCACTGCAGTATGCCCAGTTGTTGTTGCACCCCTGGCCCTCTTTGGGGCAGTTTGTGTTCCTGGCCCTCTTTGGGGCAGTTTGGAGTTGCATCCTACATGGCTCCTCAGAGGGACTCCAAGGAGACCTACTCATTAACATACTGTCTGGTCTGTTCAGGCTGTTGTAACAGAATACCAGAGATGGGGTGGCTTAAATAAGACACTTTTATTTCTCACAGTTCTGGAGGCTGGAAGTCCAAGATCAAGGTGCCAGCAGATTCACTGTCTGGTGAGGGCTCTCTTCCTGACTTGCAGGAGGCCGCCTTCTTGAAGTGTCTGTACATATAATCCCACCATGCAGAGCTCCCCTTTCATGACCTCATCAAAACCTGCCTACCTCCCAAAGGCCCACCTCCTATGCCATCATATCGGGGGTTAGGGTTTCAACCTATGAATTCTTGGGGAGGGCACAAACATTCAGTCCATCACACACCTCTAATTGTCTTCCTCCCTGCTTTTTTCTCTCCTACATTTCTGCTTCCCAGAATCACCTCCCATGTAAACCATCTACACCTATGTCCCTGTGTCGAGATTTGCCTTGGGGGAAGCACACACTAAGATAAATGACATGTATAAACTATTTAGCACAATGCCTGGCATGTCTAATAATAGTAGTAATAGCAGTAGCAGTAGTAGCAGTAATAGGTCACAGTTAGAGAGTATTTCTTAAATCCCAGGCCTTCCACACATTTTAACTCATTTACTATGCATTCAATAAATGTAGCTGCTATTGTCTTATCATTATTATCATTTACCGCTAATCTCCCCAGCCCCCCACAAAAGTAATTTTTCCCTCAAGTTATTTTTCTCTCCTTTGTTGTATTTTGGATCACCCTTCTCGATCACCTTCATAGCACCTATGGATCTGAATGTATCTCATCCATTCATTTGTTCCCGTGTGGATGGCTTATCTCCCTCTCTCAGGGCTTCTGAAGGATCAGTTTCCTGGGCCTGATGCATTTTTGCCTTTGTGGGCCTCTCCCTTCCACCATATAATATCAACATTGAAATTTGTCTTTGATGTAACTTTAGATACCTAAACAATTTATTTTTCTTTCTGTGTAGACAAAACTTAATCAATTTTCTTGGCCTAAAAAAACAATTTTTTTTTTCTGCATCTGCTAACTCCAAACTCCCAGTCTGTCCCTCTCCTACCCACCCTCCCCCTTGGCAACCACAAGTCTGTTCTCTATGTCTGTGAGTCTGTTTCTGTTTCATAGATAGGTTCATTTGTGTCATATTTTAGATTCTACGTATAAACAACAAGGTCCTACTGTACAGCACAGGGAACTATATTCACTATCCTGTGATAAACCATAGTGGAAAAGAATATTAAAAAAGAATGCATAGGTATGTATAACTGAATCATTTTGCTGTACAGCAGAAATTAACACAACATTGTAAGTCAACTATACTTCAATAAAAAATTATTTTTAAAAATTTTTTTCTGATATGGGGAGAAAAATTAAAACATTTCTATAACCCTATTTTTTTTCTTCTGAGTGTAAAGAATTTAAAACATTATGCCTAGTAGGTAAGTTTGCCCTCCCTGGGATGTAAGCCTCATGAGGACAGGAATCACATCTGCTGCTCTCCCAGCGTGGCTCCCGGTGGCAAGCACCCACCCCCAGAACCAGAACTGGACTCCACGGGAATCCCTCCTTGGACAGGATTGCAGTGAAGCATCCTGGGAGACTCTATGCAAATATGGCCTCCAGGCCCCGCCCCCAGCCTGACTGCTTTATGGGGGGGCAAAGCCTTGGGCTCATTGTCACCCTGATCCTGTCCCTCCGACCTGACCCCAGGGCTCTGGACAGCAAGACTCACGCCCCGGGCCCCTAGAGCACGTGCTCTGGGCCTGTCCTGGCAAGGATGGAGCTGCCGCACTGACCCTCGCCCTCCTTCCCCGCCGAGTCCCAGGCAGACCTGTTGAATGGGGCTTTCATTTCCCTGACCCTCAGGTCATCTGTTTTCAGAAGGTGAAATATGGCCGCCTGGCCGAGGACAGAAGCCGGGGAGATAAGCGCCAGGGAGGAGCCTCGCGTCCAACAAGCCGTGACTAATGATGATTGGGGCATGTTTGGCGGGGCAGAATTTATTTGGCTCCTGGTTACCTGGGGATTAACTCTTTGTAGGATGTCGTGCCCCAGCCCAGAGGTGCCTGGTTTCCACACACACTGGGCTCTAGATCCGGCTCAACCAAGCACAGCGTTTGGTATGGAGCCGGTATCCAATAAATATTTGTGGTAGAGAAGGAGGAAAGGAGGGGAAGGGAGAAAAGGAAGACAAGAAGGAAGAGAGAAGAAAGGAAGGAAGGGAAGGAAGGGAAGGAAGAAAAACGATGCACATACATTCTATGTCCTGAGCAAAATAAAATTTCACTTTTATCATGTGCTTCCCATGGGCCAGACACTGACGGCTATACAATTTCCACAGATCACATTTAATCCTCACCAATCTACCAAGCACGGGCTATTAGAGCAGCCCATTTAACAGACGAGGAAGCTGAGACTGGCGGGTTATTTTGTATGCTCTTTTAAAGGATGAGGGAATGGAGCTCTGAGCAGTTAAGTAACAGGGCAGTAACATAGTGGTCAAGTAACAGGGCAGGGGGGGGGCTTGAATTGAAACTTGGTCTCTCCGGCTTCCGTTCTTGAGCTCTTAGTTGCTGTACCAAACTTTCTAATGTAAACTCTGGAGTGTTTCCACGTATTGCATCAGTCGGGGTTGTATTTTTCTTTGTAGTAAACAACCTCAAAATCCCAGGGGTGCACAACAGCAAACATTTAGCATCATACTTGTGGGTCCGTAGGTTGGCTGTGGCTTGGCTGGGTCAGGCTGGGCTCAAGGCTTCTTGTTGGGGTCAGGGTTTTTCTACCCGGGCTCACGCTGAAGGGGCAGCGGTGACTTGGCACATGGCTTCTCATGGTGGAGCCTAGGGAAAGGAACCCAACCAAAGGACCCATCTGAAGCCTTTGCTCTGCCCACATCCCCTAGCATCCCATTGGCCAAAGGAAGTCACATGGTCAAGACATTCATCCCACCGTCATGACACCAGGGGGACGGTGGGGAAGTACAATTCTATAGTATTGAGGGAGTGAAGAATGGGGATTAGCCAATCTGCACACGTACCATAGGAGAACAAGTAAGAAATTGTTAGGTGAGGTGGGAGGTGCAAAAACACAAAACACATGGCATTACCCCTGCCTTCCTAACTCCGCAGGCTCTGGGAAGTCTCCACAACTTACACCCGATGGAAACACACACACACAGGCACGCACCCCAGCAAATGGTTGTACTCCCTCTGATTGGTTGGCCACTTGAAAGTCATCTGCACCGGGGATAATTTGCCTCCCCTCCCGCCCCCCCCCACCCCTCCACGGGACATTTGGCAATGTCTGGAGATATTTTTGGCTGATGACTTGGGTGGGGAGTGCTACTGGCATCTAGTGGGTAGAGGCCAGGGATGCTACCAGCATCCTTCTATGCACAGGGCAGCCCCCTACAATGAAAAGTTAGGTGCTCCCCAAATACCAAGAGAGCCAAGGGTGAGAAACCCTCTTGTAAAATAGCAATTAACCCAACAACCTGATGGTTGGGTGGGGGTCGGGGAGGGGGCAAGCTGTTAAAAATACAGATTCCGTGGTCCCCAAGGTAGAGATCTTGATTCAGCAGGGCTGGGGTGTCGCCTTGGAATCTGTATTTCCGACTAGCTATTTAGGAAATTTTGACCCACTAATCAGAGCCTGGAAATGGCTTCTTTAGGTCTTTGTTATGCCTGGACAGGAACCCAAAACCAAAGCTGACTTGAGGATTTAAACAGAACAGTCCTTTTTTTGAGCACTTCCTAACATTACCCTCTTCAGAAACCCGGCAACGTTTGCTTCCCAGCCGCCCCACGGTTCAGTGTTTGCCTACGAATCAAATCTCCAAATGGGGCCAAGTAATCTACAACTTCTCCCCTTCCTCTGCCTTTCACTTTTAAAACCAGGAGGAATTTGAGGGAAATGTAATCCATATGTTTCAGAATCATTTACACTTAAATCATGAAAGGACTGCCGTGGTTTTTAAGAGGTATTTGATGTTCAAAACACCTTATGAGGATTTTAAAAATAAGCTTTTTAAAGTCTCTTTTTACTTTCAGCTGGATCGCGCTCTGGGTAAGTGAATTCAAATGATATGAAGCTGTGGCGGGGCGGGGACTGCTGGTAACCCCAAACCAGGAACCTGAAGGAAATTCGACACTCAACAAATCAGGTCTCCTGCTGTCACCTAAAGCATCCATTTCATGCAATGAAATCGATCTTATTTTCCCAATGATTATGGATTCAAGCGGTCACTCACTGAGGTCTTTAGACATCTTCCTTCTCATTTAATGCCTCAGTGTTCCTCGGGTTCCACTTATAAACCATTTCGACTGGAGATCCAATTCCTCCTTCCAACGGGTTTGTTATTTCCAAATAGCAATTCCGTTCTGCCGCCAACATCACATTTCACTCTTCTCTCTCCACCCCAGGGAGACCCAGGTGGAAGGCTAGAACCGACCATATACTCGCTTACAGCGCAGGTGGGCCTGCCTGTTTGGAAAAGTAATTTGGCAAAATATCTGATCGGAGGCATGCTTATTCGCAACAGTCCTGCTCTCAAGGATCGAGCCCAAGGAAATAACTCTAAGGGTGGAGCCATCATATTTACACCTGGAAATATTCAGCACCGTTGATCACAGAGCAAAAAGGAAAACAACCTGCCAAAATAATAATAGCAAAAGGGTTCGTTCAATGGTGGTTTCTCTGCTTAAATGCCAGCACGAACACTGATGGGTATTAAGGCTGTGTGACATCCACAGGAAAGGGGAAGAGAATGAGCTCTATTTGTCATGTAAGAGAAGATGAATTATAGGTACTCCAGGAAATTCTTAGGAATGTGTTGGAATTAACTGGACAAAGGGAAGAAGGAAAGATATTCCAGCCAGGTGGGATAACATAAGCAAAAGAGAGAGGTGAGTGGAAAAGGGCAAGTAATTCAGTGCTCTTGGAACTCAGGCTCCAGGCAGGGAGGAGGGCATGCTGAGGTCGGAGAACGGACAGAGGGCAGAGCGTGGAGTCCCGACGGCCACCTCTAGCAGCCTGGACCTTAGCCTGGAAGTAGTGAGGAGCCATTGACATTATTTGAGCTCAGAAGGGACATGGTCGAATCTACGCTTTTACAGGATGGCTGTGATCCCAGCGTAGAGGCTAGATTGCAAAAGCTGGGGAGGAGGCTGGGAGACTTCGTTGGAGACCTTTTAAGTGGTACCCAAAAGAGAGGCTGAACACCTGGATGAGTCGGGTTAGAATTCATTCATTCCGCCATCATTCAGCGTGTTATCAGCGGATGTGGGATTTGCTTGAGACATGTCTAAAGGAGAAGGTGGCCGAACCTCATGAATAACGGGATGTGGGGGAACAAGGAAGAGGAAGGTGTGGTCCTGAGGCTCTGATTCAAACAGATGCGGGGGAGCTGGTGTCATGCACTGAGCTAGAGGTAAAGGAGGGGGTGAAGAGTTTGGGGAGAGACAGTGAGTCCAATTTGGGGCCAGATGGGCCAAAATGGAGTTGCCTAGCTGGGAGCTGGCTGTTCAGATCTGCAACCTTGGGGACGGGTGCGGGCTGGAGAGATCCATGGAAGAGGTGGCACATTCGCATGGTGTTTGAAAACACGAGGGAATGAGCTCACCCAGGAGGCCTTGTGCTGAGTGGGAAGGACAGGGCCAGAGGCACCCCAGGGAAGGTTTTTAACAAAACGTCATAAAAAATCTGTAGGTCCGTTAAAAAGGGGGAACTTCTCAAAGAGAAATTGCTAAGCAGATGCTCTGATCTACTAGCTGGATGTGTGTAGGCAAATCTGTGCAGACCACACAGTGGGGAGAAAAGAAAAGCAGAGATGAGCCAGGCAAGGATTTCAGTGCAAACATGACTTAGAGGGAAACTGTGGATGTGGGTGGGTCAGTGTCCATGGAAGGGAGAAGCAGGAGGACAGGAGTTTGTAGCAGAAAAGGAGACCTGGAGAGGTGGAAGAGGAAAAGAAAGGGGTGGGGAGATAGAGTTTTATGAAAAAGAAGCAAGACCAAGAAAGGGAAAGGGGAGAATCAAAAAGAAAGTAAGAGAATAGCAAATGCTGGAGAGGCTGTGGAGAAAAGGGAACCCCTCCTCCACTGTTGGTGGGAATGTAAATTGATACAGTCACTATGGAGAACAGTATGGAGGTTCCTTAAAAAACTAAAAATAGAACTACCATATGATCCAGCAATCCCACTCCTGGGCACATATCCAGAGAAAACTCTAATTCAAAAAGATACGTGCACCCCATTGTTTGTAGCAGCGCTATTACAATAGCCAAGACGTGGAAACAACCTAAGTGGCCATCGACAGATGAATGGATAAAGAAGATGTGGTGTATATATACAATGGAATATCACTCAGTGATAAAAAAAAGAATGAAATAATGACATTTGCAGCAACATGGCTGGACCTAGAGACCATCATACTAAGTAAAGTAAATCAGAAAGAGAAAGACAAATACACTATGATATCATTTATATGTGGATCTAAAATATGACACAAATGAACTCATCTACAAAACAGAAACAGGCTCACAGACATAGAAAACAAACTTATGGTTACCAAAGGGGAAAGGGTGTAAGGGAGGGATAAATTAGGAGTTTAGGATTAGCAGATACAAACTACTATATAGAAAATAGATAAACAACAAGGTCCTACTGTATAGCACAGGGAACTATATTAAGTATCCTGTGATAAACCATAATGGACAAGAATATGAAAAAGAACATATATATGTAACTGAATCACTTTGCTGTACACCAGAAACTAACACAACATTGTAAATCAACTATACTTCAATTTTAAAAAAAAAAGAAAGAAAGTAAGAGACCCAGGACCTGGGATCTTCCCTCTGTGAGCCTCTCCTGCCAGGGTGGTGAGTGGGACACAAGGTCCAGCTGATCTGGGATGAGGGGTCCCCGGGAACCTGATAGGAGAAAGCCAGGTGGGGAGTAACCACACCAAGGAGCCCCTCCAACCCTGCCCCTCCTCAGAACCCAACATGGCCCCAGGAGTCTTCTCCGTCTGCCTCTGGGCACCAGCACACGGAGCTCAAGTTGAAGCCTGATGGCCTCAGATCTCCAGAGGGACTGCCACATGGGAGACGCTGTGGGCTGATTCTGGGTGGCCCAGTCCCCTGGGGAAAATAGAGTGGGCAGATTTGGGTTCTAAAGAAAGAAGGATTTTAAAGACATCCAGTGGTGTCACGGAAAAGACAGCTTCACTAGGTAGTGAGCGCCTCGTGCCTGGAGGAATTTAAGCTGATGCTGGGTGAGCACTGAGGAGCGCCTGTTGTGGAGTGGATTCCTTAGCTCACAAGGGCACGATCTAGCCTGCTTTTCATCTTTCAGCATTGTGCTTAGTATGTAGTGAGCACTCAATGAACGTTAGCTGTTACTATAGTTATCATTATCAGTATCGTTAGAATGTTCAACTTGAAATTATCACAGGGTCAGTTGATATAATAAATGGTGAGTGATGGGGACTTCTTAACCTGGACAATGCATGTCCCGCCAGCGGTCCTGCAATACAAAAAGCATTCTGAGTTTCAAAATAATCCAGAAATCCAGATTATAGGGGAAATTTTTAAATGTCAGTTCCAAGAACATTATGCAGGTCAGCTCTGCCCATGGCCCCCATGTGTGACATCTGAGCTAAGGTCTATCTGGTCTGTGCTTTTTCTACCTACCCGCTGTGTGACCTCAGGTAAGTTACTTAACCTCTCTGTGCTTGGTTTCCTTAGCCATGAAATGGAACACTATTAACTTGCCCTGCAGGGGCATTGTGTAGATTAAATTAGATAATGCAGTCCAAGCCCCCGTGTGGTGTCCCACACATGAGAAGACTTAGAAAGTGATAATTGTTGTAGCTGCTACTGATTTTTCCTGTGTTCAACTCACGTTTTATGCTCCAGGCAGAGGGATTTTGTGACAAATAGCCCACCCGCACCCCATGCTGAGTTCTGGTCTTTTCCAAGCATGTTGCCCTGGGATCTTGGCCGGCAGCTTCTTCCTATTACAGGCGTGCCGAGTGATTGCTGGCTTTATACGTACCTGGTGACAACTTTAACCTGGCTGCTGGGGATTTAGGGAGGGGCGACAGAGTCGGCATGAAGGAGGCTGTTTGGGAAGAGCTGAGTGCTGAACCCTTAGTCCCAAGAAGACGGAGACGGGGGAAGAGAAAGGGGCCGTAGTGGATCCGTTGCTTCCTGGGTTCCACACAGTTCTTTTTTTGTTTTTGAATTTTATTTATTTTTTTATACAGCAGGTTCTTATTAGTCATCAATTTTATACACATCAGTGTATACATGTCAATCCCAATCGCCCAGTTCATCAGTTCTGCTTGCGCTAATCCATAGGGTTGGGGCATATCGTCAAATTCTTGTCTGGCTCTCAAGGAATTCACATTTGCAGGCATGTGTGAACCACCTGGGAAGTGTATTAAAATGTAGATGCGATCCCCCAGGTCAGGGTGGGGCCCAAGGGGAAATGTTCTCTAAGCAAAAGATCTTCCTATGGTAGAGAGCACTGTCCTCCCTTAGGGGACCCCAGAACAGTATAACCCAAAGGCGATAATTACCTTGTTGGAAAAACCTCAAAACCGAAGCTGAGAACATTCAAGTCACGTGTCCAAGGTTACACAGGTGGAAAGGAGCAGAGCTGGGGTTCAAATCCTGTCTTTAAGATTCTAGAACCATGTTCTAAACCAGAAGACTTAGAATAATTTTCTTAACACTTCTTCCTCCCTCCTTTCTCCTCCTTCTCTTTTTCCTTCCTCTCTGCTCCCCAACTTCTTCCGTAAGGATGGCATCTAGACATTCTTTATTTTAGGAATTCCTAACCTGGGATCAGTGGGGCCCATAAACCCCTTAAAATCAAATGCAAAATTTTGCACGTACGTGTGTTTTTCCCAAGGAGCGGGTCCGTAGCCTTTTTCAGCTTCTCAAAGAAATTCATAAACAGAAAAAAATTAAAAGCCGCTGCCATGCACCTCCTCTCTCTGCCTCTCTCCCTTGTCCCCTCCCTCTCTCCCCTCTCATCTGGAAGGGGCTGGTTGCACCCAGATGCAATATGGTGATGCTGGGAGGAGGTGAGATGGGCTATAGGGAGGAGAGCTCCCCCTGGAGAGTGTCCTCTGTTAGGGACTGCAGCTGCCAGGGTCAGGGTTAAGGCTGGAGAAGAGACATCTTTTGGCTGCTCTACTGGCCAGCAGCCTGGCTGGACACCCGGGAGGCTGTATCCACGTCCAACCGTGGGAACGGCACCCACTCCCTGGCTCTCTCTCCTCCCATCTCGCCCTTGAGCAATGAGAAGCCTGATCTCACTCTATGGGAAATCTCCAAACATGGGGACTCTTTCCATTTTCAGCCTTGGCTTTGCAGCTGGGGAAACGGAGGCTCAGAGATGGGATAGGAGCATCTCTCAGCACCTACCGTGGGTGGTGGCAGTGCTGGGTCAGACCCCAGCTTCCCGAATGCCAGCCCAGCGCTGTTTCCACCTTTCTAAAGCCCGTCTCACCCAGACTTACCCTGACGATGCTTTTATTAACCGGGAATGGAGGCATATCTGCCAATCCACTGTCAATCCCGGCTAGGACCCAGAAGATTTTAATGTTGTGAGCTGCTTTTAATGTATTCCTTTAAAAATCAAAAAGCCCCAAAGCCCTTTCTCCAGTGTTACCCACTGGACAGTCGGCAGGCTTTATCTGCCAGCACTTAAAAAAGAAAAAAAAAAGAAAGAAAGAAAGAAAGAAAGATACTGCCGCTGAAGAAGAATCCGAGGCCCCCGGAATCTTAACAAGGCGGCTCTGTTTCTTATCATCTTCAAAAAGCCTTTATTAAGCCTCTCTGGGCCCATGTGGCCGAGCGAGGCACTTTACAGCATCAGATCAATCAGCAGTCCGTCAGCAAACGTGTACAGTGCACCTACTGTGGGAAGCTGGCAATGTGTGGGGTATCAGGGCCGCAAGGCCTGACCCCTGACCTCACGTGAGGGACGCCCAGGGTCTGTACTGCCTGAGACGCCACCTAATCCGAGTTAGGGTGGGACAGTCACCGAACGTTGTCGAGAGGTAGAACAGGAAACTGCCTCCTCTTACATGGAGGAGGACAGAGATTCTAGAGACGGGCCAATGAAAGCCCCCAGCATCCCTTCCTTGGAGGGACGCCATTTTTATCATCTTTGTCTCCCTGGGGCTCCTTGGGCGTAAGGCAACCGCAGCGCCCAGCAGAAGCCCGGTAGTCAGAAATGTCTCCAAAGCAGAAGCGCAGACCTGAGTTACAGGAAAGGTCACCAGTGAGACACAGAGGCAACTGACGTGGAAAACTAAGTTCAGGGCCTTAGATTCAGCCAGAGTTCACATCCAGCCCCTCTCGCCGTGCACCTCCGGACCACTGACTGCCCCTCCGTGTGCTGGGCGTGTTGGGAGTTAAATAAGATGTGCGGAAGGTGTGAGCACAGTGACCAACACACAGTAGGGGCGGGATCTTGGTCACTATTATTACTATTATTGTTGTCAGTATTTTTATAGTTATTACTGATAGGTCTCTCACTCTCTCTCTCTCTCACTCTCTCCCTCCACCCCCTTGACCTAAGTTCTATCATGTGTAGCAGGAAGGTTTTTTTGTTTTTTTGTTTTTTGCGGTACGCGGGCCTCTCACTGTTGTGGCCTCTCCCGTTGCGGAGCACAGGCTCCGGACGCGCAGGCTCAGTGGCCATGGCTCACGGGCCCAGCCGCTCTGCGGCATGTGGGCTCTTCCCGGACCGGGGCACGAACCCGTGTCCCCTGCATCGGCAGGCGGACTCTCAACCACTGCACCACCAGGGAAGCCCTAGCAGGAAGTTTTCAGTGCTTGATTAGAGACCATAGAATGGATCTTGGATATTTCATTCATTTAGTCATGCAACAGGTTGGGTTTTTTTTAGCGCCTATGATGTGCCAGGACCATCTGGGCGCTGGCAGTACTGCAGGAAACAAAACAAGATCTTTCCCCTTCAAGGATTCTGAGCCAGGACGTGTGTCTCGTTTCCAACCCAAGGGCTTTGGTAAAACCACCCAAGGGCTGCAGGTACAGCACACACGGGTCCCCAGCCTCCTGGGGGTCCCTCTCCTGATAGGGATACGGCTGACAATAGACAAAATGCTATTGCACACGTAATAGACTGAAGTGTGGTGTTAGCATAACTTTTTTATGCACTGGGAAACCAAACAATTCATGTGACTCACTTTATTGCAATATTTGCTTTATCGTGGTCTGGAACTGAGCCCACAATATCGCTGAGGTATACCTATACTGTTAGAGACATATTTGCAAAGGTTTAGTACAGTGCCTGGGATTCATAAACAGTAGACGAAAGCAATTGGTACTTAATAAATAGGAACAATACCTAGTTGGTGTTTAACTGTTGGAGGGTCCACGTAATAATTTGAATTAGGTTCTGCTACATGAAACAGAAATCCCCCAAACAAAAATAGTCTAAACAAGATAGACATGTATTTCGCTCATGTAAAATAAGCCCAGAGATGGTCAGTGCAGGGCTGATATGGCCACTCTACTCATGACACTCTAGAGAACCCAGGCTTCTCCCAGATCAATGTTCTACCATCCCTAGAGTGTGGCCTCGTTCACGGCCCAGGATGGCTGCTGGAGTTCCAGCCATCACACTGCAAACAGCAGTATAGAGAAAGGGGGAAGAAGGGGTTACTTTATCTCTTAATAGGGTTTCCAGTTTTAGCAAATAAAGCTATAAGATATCTAATAAAATTAAATACAGGTAAAATTTGAATTTGGGATAAATAAATAATTTTTAGTTGTTTATTTAAAATTCAAACTAACTGGGTGTCCTATCACCTAGTTCCTTTTATTTTTTGTTGTTTTTTTTTTTTTTTTGGCCACTCCATGCAGCATGTGGGGTCTTAGTTCCCCGACCAGGGATACAACCCACGCCCCTTGCAGTGGAAGCACGGAATCTTAACCACTGGGCCGACAGGAAAGTACCACCTAGTTCCTATTTTATCTGGCAGCCCTATCCCTTAAGGACATTTCTCCAAAGTACCACATAACATTTCCATATATATTTCTTGGTCAGAACCTCATCAGGTGACCAATCTCTCTTCAGGGGAGATGTAGTATTTATTCTGGATGGCCACGTGCCCTGCTAAAAATTAGAGTCTTTATTATGAAGGAGGAGAAAGGAAACAGGTATTGGGGGTGGACAACATGCAGTCGCTCCTATATTTCATTTGTAAACAAGGGATGACGGTATTTAATGTGCTCTAAAACAGTATGCAAGGCCAGAGGAAAACAATCAATTAAAATACTGTAATCACTTATATTTGCTCAATGATTTTAGATTTTCAGAGCACACTCACAACGGTCACCTAAGGGAGATTTTTGTTGTCTACATTTTTCACCTGAGAAAACTGAGGCTCCGAGAAGTCACCTGACCTGCTTAAGTTCCCATAGAAAGGAAATGAGCTAAGAATAGGTCTACAGTCCATACCTTTATTGAGCATCTACTCTGTGCCTGGCAAGGTACTAGACTGCAAGCCTATTGAGAACAGGGCATAGAGGTTATTTTGTGTATTATTTTATCCTCGGCATCTTCGACGGCATCTGGCACATGATAGCTGCTTATATTAGTTTTCTATTCTGCATAACAAATTACCACACACTTACAATCTTTAAGCAATGCACATTTATTATTTCGTGGTTTCCTTGGACCTGAAGTCTGTGCCCAGCTTAGCTGGGTCCTCTACCCAGATCTCACAAAGCTGCAGTCAAGGTGTCTGCTGGGCTGTGTTCTCATCTGGAGTCTTGACTGGGGAAGAATCTGCTTCCAAGCTCATTCAGGTTGTTGGAGGAATTCATTTCCTGTGGTTGGATGGCAGCGTGCTTCATAAAGGCCAGTAGGAGAGAGTCTGACTCAGGGCGGGCCCAGTCCTTGTTTTAAAGGCTTTCACCTGATTAAGCCAGGCCCACCAGGAACTTCTCTCCCTTTGTATTAACTCAATAATCCATCAGTTTAGCACTGTAATCTGCAAAATCCCTTCATCTTTGCCATAGTCTGCTGGCCAGAAGCAAGTCATAGTGTTACACCTACATTCGAGAGGAGGGGATTACATGAACACCAGGGCTCAGGAATCATGGGGGCCACCCTTGGGTCTGTCTACCACAGTGCCAACAGATGTCTGTTGAATAATTAACTGAATGAATAACTGAGTGAATAAATGACTATATTAATGACTTAATAAATGCTAAAGACACAAATATGAACTAGATCATCTTCTGGCTCTAAATATCGTGTTCTTTCTCTACAACGTGCCACTGACCTCATCCCCGGAGGTGCCTTCTAGCTTTGAGATCCCGAATGCTGTGATCCAATATCTATTACCTCCTGCCTAGGCCACAGGTACCCAGAAAGCAGGGAACAAAGAACCCTAAACAAAGAAACCACAGACGGGCAGGAAGCCCATTCATCATGCAGCAGCCTCTGTGTTGGAAGCCCTGTTGAAGTGCAGACAGCACTTTTACGTTAGTAGAATGGTGATAATGGGGACACATTTTTAATAAATATGGGCAGCATCAAGGTGTCTGGTAGGAGGAACTTCCTCACACTCACACTGTCTTGATTACTGACCTGAAGCCGTGTTGCCTAGGAACTGTAAGTTATGTCTTTCCTGGATTTTTGAAAACCATCCCTAGCCCTGAAGTGGTTGTCAGCTCTCTCAAGGAGAAGCCAAATGACTTTTTGTGTGTATTTTAGGAGGGGAGGGGATGGAACGTTGGCCCAACGTGAAGCACCGAGAGTTAAGCATCCGGGTGCACACAGATCTTATAGATTGATATTAATTACTAACATTCCCCAGCACTTGTCATTCCAGGCATTTTCTAAGCACTTTATACACATAGAGTCATCTCAGCTTCTCATCAGCTCTGACATCTGTGCTACCATTGTCCTCATTGTCTCTCTGAAGAAATAGAGGCACAGGAAAGGTGAGGTACTGGCTCGGGATCATCTACTTCCTCAGATGTAGATGGAACCGAGATGCAAACCCAGGCAGCCAAGAAGCTGTTCCCTGCTGCTGTCATTGGGGAATTGGTTAATGTACTGGACAGTCTGCCTCTAAACCAGGAAAAAGCACTGTCAAAACAAGCTGCAAAATCAGCAAGGCTTGTGCATGTCCCAGCTCCACTATCGACTGGATGGGTGACCTCTGACAGTCTGCTTAAACTCTCTGTGCCTCGGTTTTCTCATCCGTAGAATGGGAACAAATCAATCCAACCTTACAGGAGTCTTATGAGGATCGAAGAACAGAACACATAAAAGTGTGAGGATTGTGCCTGGAATATGGTCCCTTCCTTCCTTCCTCCCAGCCACCCACCCACCCATCCACTTACCTATCCAACCATCCATCCATCCAACCACCCATCCATCCATCCATCCAACCATCTGTCCATCCATCCATCCATCCATCCATCCGTCCATCTATACATCCGTCCATACATATAGTCTCTCCTCTTCTCCATCTTTGTTCTTGTTTCTGTGGTCCTGACCCCCATGATTTCCTATTTTGGACTCTAAGTTTACCCCATGCACTTGAGGACGAATTTTATGACATAAGTCCCCACAATCCCTCAGGACATGGCTGACATGTTCTGTCTGTCCTTAATCTGAATATGGTTAGGAACCACCAGGTCCCAAGTCCAGGACCCAGCTCCACTCCTGGGTTTGGGGCTGGGGCCCCCGTGGCTTCTGTCAGTGCCCTTCTGGATTCTCTGGACTTCCTCCCAGCATCTGGCCATTCCTTCCCTACCTGCTGTGTAGGTCACTTTCCTCTGCCCATTCCTTGGCTGTAGATGCTCCCCAGGCGTCTCTCTCGGCCCTGCTCGCCTTCTCATTGTGCATATTGGGCCTGGACCATTCCCCCCGTGCTCCTTACCATCTGTGCTGGAGACTTTCCATCCGTCCCTCCAGATCCAGTCTCCACCCAGGGCTCTCTGCCCAGGAAGCTGGCCGGCATGGACGCGTCAGTGGGCTCCCTTGCCCTCCGGCTTCAGGCTTGGAGGTACCTGCAGGAGACTGGATGGGGATACGACAGGGATGTTGGGCTGTTCATTCCTGCTGGGCCACTGGCGCAATGCACCCCTCTTCCAAAGGCTCTGACAGGCAGCCTCTCTTCCTTGGCCACCGCTCTCACAGATCCTGGTAACCAGTCCCCCCCGTTAACCCCCGCCCTGTAGTGAGCTGGTCAGTCTGATGTGTCAGCTTGGCTGGGCTGTAGTGCTCTGTAACTCAGTAGCACTCTCACGTAGGTGTGGCTGTGAAGGTATTTTGTAGGTGAGTTTAACATTAAAATCAGTCCGCTTTGAGTAAAGGAGACCACCCTCCGTAATGTGGGTGGGCCTTGTCCAATCAGTTGAAGGGCTTGAAGAGCAAAAACTGAGATTTCCCTGAAAATGAAGAAATTCTGCCCCAAGGCTGCAGCATCAGTGCCTACCCACGAGTCTCCAGCCTGGTCAACAGATTTCAGACTTAGCAGCCCCCATAACAGCGTAAGCCAATTCCTTGAAATTGAAAATTTTTAAACATATATGTATATGCGCATATATGTATACATACATATTCACACATATTATATGTATATCTGTATCACCTACTGGTTCTGTTTCCCTGGAGAAGGCTTTCTGATGCAGATGGTAAAGGCTCCCACTGTTGCCAGAGCCCCTTCTCCACTTCTTTGTGAGTTTCCCTTCCTGCTTACATTCTTTTTTTAATTTATTAAAAAAATTTTATACAGTTTTTTTAATTGAAGTATAGTTGATTTACAATGTTGTGTTAGTTTCAGGTGTACAGCAAAGTGCTTCAGTTATATGTACATATATATCTTTTTTTCAGATTATTTTCCATCATAGGTTATTACAAAATATTGAGCGCTTTTAGACAATTTTTAAAGGTTACTTTCCACTTACCCTTATTACAAAACCTGTTCACGTTCTTATAAACAGTCCCTTCATTAAACTCTCCCCAGTTGCCCAGTTTGGATGTGTATCTGGTTCCTCCCTAGGCCCTGCCTGATACTCCATCAATTTGAGCACAAGACCCAAGTCTGGAGTTCCAGCTCAGACCTCACATCTTCAGCCTTGAATCTGGTCACGCTCTCTCCTTGACCATCCTGCAAATATCTCAGACTCCAAACATCCCAAGTGGAGCCTGTCATTCTCCTCCTGGTACCCAGTCAGGAATCAGGACGCCTCCTCCACAACCCGCCCCTCCAATCAACCACCACCCTTGTCCTTGCTCCCTGCCAACCAAATCGTGAAGATAACAGTCTGTTTCCCAAGTGCTTGCTGTGTGCCAGGCACCATTGTGGGGCTGGGTATCTGGTGATGGGCAAGACAACCAAAGTCCTGGAACTTCTGGTCAGGGAAACAGGAAATAAACAAATGAATATGTCAGATAGTGACAAGGAGGCAGGATGGGAAACTAGGTCTGACTCCAGAGGCTTTGCTCTTAACCATGACTTCTTTTGACTTCTTAGAGCCTCCATGACCTTCCCCTTCACCACCAGCTGGCATCTCCCAGCTAGTCCTTGGGCCAGGCGTTGGGCTCACCTCACTCCTGTCTTTGTTGGAGCCATTTCCCTGCCCAGACGACTGGCCATCGTTATTCTTGCCGTGCACCCCTGCGAATCCTATCCATTCCCCAGGTGCCATTCAGATTCCTCTCTCTCTTCCCCACCCTATCTCTTTCTCCTCCTAAAAATAAACTCCTCCTGCTCCAACCCTCCCCCAGCTGTCCCTTCCCTGAACCATTTGACCTTGAACAAGTCACTCCCCAACCTTGGGTCTCAGTTTCCTCGTAAAATGGAGACCTCACGTGAACATTAGGCGTCAGTGTTCCTCGTTCTCACAGGCTCCTTCAACCCTCTGGGAGCGGCCCTGGAGATGTTTTCACAGGGTCATACAGTTTTGCAAAAATGGTCATTTCTTTTTTTTTTTATTAAAGAGGATACCCTACTTGAATAAGCTTCAGGTCCCATAAAATCTGGGTCTCCTCCCCGCTGTTCTCCGTGACCCACCAGTCTACCTTTCAGGGTTTCCCGGGAATCGAGCTGAATGGTGTGTAAAGCTCTTAGCACAGTGCTTGGCGTAGACTAGAGGCTCGATAACTGTTGGTCACATGATGGTCATTACCTCCACCACCATCACTGCAGTCATCAGGGCATTTGGAGGCAAGCAAGAGAAACTGGCTCTAGCTAACACGGGTTAAAAAAAGGGGGAATCGTTGGGAGAATTTCTAGCAACACCTGGAATCGGCAGGAAGACTGCTGAGTCAAGCCCAGGAGACAGACGGCAGCAAAGGCTGGTATCCAGGCAGGCAGAGGGGTCCTGCCTCTCATCTCCAGGGGCCAGAATCAACAGCATCATTCCCTTTTATGAGTTTACTTTTCCCCCCTCTGACGAGGAGTGTTCCGAGCTTCTCAGATAAGACAAATAGGTCTGCCTTAAATATTTCTATTACTTAAAAGTTCATAAATCTATTGGTTTAAAACTGTCAGCACGATGGGAAAATTCTGAGATGGAGCCACGCTTATCATCAGGCGAGGAATTTGCCCGAAGCGGGGGCAGGATACTGAGTGAAGGAGAGTGGCAGTGCCCAGGAATGAACTGTCTCCTCAGGCCCACCCGCGACTCTTGCCCCTACAAGAGAGATTTAAGAATCTAGTCCTGATAGCCAGATGGCATTTGAGGCAGGGGACTGGCCCACTGCTGGCTTCCCTCACCAATTCCAGTGTCCCTTGGTGTGGCATGAGTTGATATCAGGGTCTGATGCTCACTCACTCTCCAAACCTAAATGGCCTTGTGTCTGGAAAATAAGAATTACTTTCCACTCGCCCATCATTCCCTGCGGAGAGATCGGGAAAGACTCAGACGAGGAGGCTAGGGGCTTGGAGTCCAGGTGACGATGGACCGGTAAATGTTGAGCAACGACCTGTCTTGCATGGAGGGAAGCCCTGATTTGCTGGTTTCCATGGTGTAAATACTCCCGGCGAGGCTGGCATCACTGAATACAGTGGGAAGAGATGCCACGTCGCACCCGTGGTATGGGAGTTCCACGGGTATCAATGACCTCAAGAAGATAGGAGGCAATACGTTTTGAGAAGCTATTACCTTTGTTTTGAACATATTTTATTTCACGGTGAACTTATATCACTTAATGTTTCATAATGGCCATGTTTAACAATGCGTTAAACATAGAAGTCCTAAAAATTGAACAGCTAGCTATTGCAAGGTGATACAAACCAGTCCAAAATGACACGGGTTCCGGGTCCCCCTTCGGGATGTGGGTTTGCACCCAGGCACCACCACTTTCCGGCTCTGTGACCCTGGGCAACTTATTTCGTTTAACAAGAGGATGTTTCCTGAGCTAATGCCCAGACAGAATTCACGATAAGTCAGGCTCTCTTCAAAGCCCTGGATTTGCTCTTTGTAAGAACCCTAGAAGGTAGACAGATGGGGAGACTGAGGCACAGAGAGACCGTGCGACTTGTCCAAGATCTCCGAGCTGGTAAGTGGCAGGGTCGGGATTTGAACTCAGTCCCTCTGGCTTGGCTGTCTGTGCTAACCACTGCCCCACCCTGCCCCTCTATTTTGCGGATTGGTGCCTCAGTCTCTGCCTATAAAATGCAGATGTGATTCTGCATCTCCCAGGGTGGTGGTGAGGATATAAAGAATAAATGAATTAAACCAAGGGATCACTTGGCATGGCACCTGGCACTCAGGACGCCCCCAAGTCCTTTTCCACAGGCATCCCCATGACGGAGGGCAGAGGTTCTGTCCAAGCCAAGGGGGAAGGCTGTCCTATCGACTGGCTGTGAAGAACACAGATGAGTCATCAGCTGTCATTCTATTATTACCCAGGCTTCAGGCAGCCAACCTCTTATCTCTCTACTCACTCGGCAAAACTATGCTTTCTGCCCTAGGAGAAACCTCGGCACACGGTACTGGTGGGTCTGGAAAACGAAGCCAGTCTGAAATTTCAAAAATTGTCCAAATCCTGCCGTCCGACCCACTGGGTGTCACTCAACCGAAATCTAGCCTTCCCCCAGGCCTCCGAGGTTTGCCTTTGAGAAGGATGGGGGGACGCCTCCATCAGCAGCTGTCACCATATGGGAAGGAAAAGCCTGGGTTGCAGGAAACGGAGGGTGCCTCCCAAAGGTCTCTCTGCACCTCGGGCTGGAAATTTCTTCCTTCGCCCTGTCAGTGCTCTGAGAGTCTGTGCTCCTCTGTCCTCTGGCTTCCTCTTGGATTTTGCCAAGAAAAGACCAATAGAAGAGGTTAGGAAGGGAGAGAGGTGGAGGTATTTCTTCCCCTGGGTCCCCTTCCCATGACAGCCCGATAGGGGTTTGGCGTGGCTGCATTTCTCTACCAAAGTCTGCAGCTTCTTCCGGGTGGTGCTCTCGTAAGCTCTTGTTCTCACCAGATTCTGGAAACCTCTGCGTCACCAGGCCCACTGGGTCTGAAGGCGGCGACGATTTCCCCACCCTCGCCAGCCTCAGGGCTCTCCGCCACCCCTCTGAGTTCCCTTAACCCGGCCTACACTTTTGCAAACAACCCCTCATTCAACTCTCCTGGACCCCTTCTGACTGTGCATCCGTTTCCTGCACAGGGATGTCAAACCCTTCTCTGGACCTCAGTTTCCCCATCCGCGAAATGGGATCTCTCCTGCCGAGTCCACCTTGCAGAGGTTGCCTCGGGGGCAAAGCAGACACTGGATGGGAAAATCCTCGAGGAAAACAAAAGTTCAAAGTGCCACCCAGGAGCCAGGCATTAGTGTTATTAATAAAAGCCAGATAGGTCTCCTCCATTTGCCTCAGCATCCCCTCCCCTCTCACGCCCCCTGACCCCTCCACGGCTCTGCCTGGCCGGCCTCCTCCCCTGGTTGACGTTCCCACTAAAGCCATCTTCCCTTCCCCCACCGGCCCTGCACCTCCGTGTCTGCCGAGGGATGAAGTGCCCGGCTAACATAAGCGTGTTTACATTAAAATATAAGGACAATTACACCAGCCGATCTAATAGTCGGCTCTGTATATGTTACCAAGTACTTAGGGCTCTCTTTTGGAAAGCCATTATGCCCATGTGATTCCCCTCAAAGCCTTTCTTGAGGATTTTGTTTTGACAGGAGGGCATTAAGGGGTTGAAACTGATAGCATAAGCACACCACTTACACACTTTGATCAAATCGGCCCATAATTCTCCTAGAGAAAGTCTTGTATATATTAGGAAGGAAATTAATTTTATGACTGCTGTGGCTTTGCTGGTTAATGGCCCAGCAAGTCAGCTTGCCCCAGAAGGCAGGCTGTGGGAGGTGAACTCACCGCTTTCCTCCCTGTCCCGCTGTCCACGGGGAGGATGCACCACAGGGGGGCGGGGACCATGCGTCACAGCGGGGAACCATCGGGCGGGCATCAGCCGGCGAGAACCCGGGATGCTGCAGGACACGGGCACGGAGTGTGGTCGCAGGAGCCGTACCCTGTTCCTTCTGACCTCACCTCTGCCCCGGGCTGTCACAGCTAAAATGCCCATGGGGCACTCACAGCATGATGCAGTTTTGGCCTGAGCCCAGAGCCCACGTCACAAGCTGTTGGCATTGGGAGGAATTCAAAGACCATAATTCGGAAGACCTAGGCAGTGAAGTGGTATCACACGTTTCTGTGAACTAGGAAACAAACTAGAGAGAAGAAAAGAATTTAAATAGTGGGGTGACCTCTCTTAGTCTCAGTTTCTCCATCTGCCCACCATTCCACTTAATAAACACTTGCTCCAATGTGGGTATAAGGTGTCAGGTATGAACGAGGTCTCCTGGGTTCCTGGGTGCTGAATGTGACCCCAGGGATGAAGATGATAGCATTTTGTATACCCAGCCCACCACTTCCTCTGGTCACTAAAAATAGAAAAAATACCCAATTGTTCCCATCCCTGCAGGATGACGGTGAGTAAAGGGGTGTTTTGTGTGATTCTTGCCCTTCTCATGGACGTTAGAACTTAACTTCCCTATAAAAGGTAACTCCTTGTACTTAAAAAAAAAATTCAAGTAGGTTTTTTTTTTTTAATCTATGGAAACCACTGTGAACATTGTCATCAGATTGCAGGTGAGGAGGGGTGGAGAAAGAGGCGAAACCACATTACAAATGTTGAGAATTGTTGAAGCTGGTGGCAGTTAGGGGGGGACATCAGGCTACTCTGTTGACTGTAAGTGTGTGAAAGTTTCCACACTAACAAAGAAAAAGCTTAAGGCTGATCTTCTAATGACCTCTTTTCCATTCCCCTGAGTTCTAGAATGCTTACTGAAGACAGGAGAAAAGAGTAGAATAAATATCTCACGGCACGACCTGAGCGTAGCCTCACGGTGTATGTTGTGTGTAAGAATGTCATTCATTACAAACGTCTGGGGGCTTTGTTTTTCTGTTTGTTTGTTTTTTCTATTGAACACAAAGAGTGGAGGAGTTTCTGACATAGAGGGACGAGACATGAATTTTGTAGTCACGTGACCAGTGTTCCGCTCCCAGTTCTGTCACTGTGGACGTTAAGCAAGTGGCTTGACCCCTTTGAATCTCAGTTTCTCCATTTGCAGCTCCATTTCTCAGTTTCTCCATGGGGATAAATAATTACTTGACAGGATCACATGATAACAACACAGGGTAGGTGCCTGGCGTGACGCAGGCACTCAGTAGGTGGCTGGCATTGTCCACGTGTGCAAGCTTTTGCCACTCTGCAGGGAAGCCCCTTTTTCTAAAAACGACACTTAGTGATTTTCTTCTGGGAACCGCCTTCCCCCCTCTTTCAGTCCTTGTGGCTTAGTGCTGTGCACTCCACCCCCAGCCTCAGTCATGGGCGCGTGACTCAGGCTGACCAATCATAGTCCCTTCCTGCCTAAGGGATTGAGACGCAGATGCCACGTGACCGTATTAGAGCCAAGGGAACAGATACGTCATACACTGTCGCTGGGTCTTTTCAGGGAGAAGCATGCCCTTGTAATATGTCACAGGTGAGCATGGAAGCCTAGAGTTGCCATCAGCCACTACTTGGGGAAAGCCAAGGTAGAGGGAGACTGAACACAGAGGGAGAGAGAGAAAGAAACCTAGTCCCTGGTTCAAGCCATTCCTTGATCCATTGGATTTTTCAGCCACGGTGGCCAATTAATGGCCTCTGGGGCTTAAGCCAGTTTTAGGTTTTCTATCACTTGCAGTGGAAAATTCTGATAAATTACGGTTGCCATTATTTGGGAGGGAGATCCAAGAGGGAGGGAATATATGTGTACATATAGCCGATTCCGTTCGCTGTAGCGCAGAAACTAACACAATATTGTAAACAATTATACTCCACTTTAAAAAAAAAGCTCACTTGTCAGAAGAGGCTGTTTTTGTAACCATTACATAAAACATCTTTCTCAGATGGTGCCCTTTGGGATCTGTCCTTCTAAGATGATATTATCCACCCAACTTTGTAATTTGTAATATTTGTAATATACTCTTGTCATCGGTGTTATTGTTACACCGAGGACAGGCATGAGGACTCTGGTCCGAAACAGCTGAAAAGGGAGGGGGAAGAGACAGTATCCTGCCGGGCAAACTGCCCAAACGCCCAGTCCCTTGGCGGGACCTCTAGTATCTGCATGGTGGGTCTGTGAGCTTAGATAGCCTTCAACACACTTTGGGGGCTGTTTATGCTTCTGGAATCGCAGCAAGGCAACCAGAGGGGTTAGAAGTCCACGACCAGTTTGTGTTATATGGGACCCGAACCTCATTAGCCCACCTTCCAGTTATCTGTTGCCACATAACAACTCGTCCCAAAATTAATGGTGTAAAACAACAATCGTTTTATTAGGCTCACAGATTCTATGGGTCAGGAATTCAGACGAGGCACAGTGGGGATGACTTATCTCAGCTTCATCATATCTGCAGCGTCAGCTTGGAAGACAAATGGGTAGCAATGACTCGAACAGCTGGAATCATCTGGAAGCTTCTGAAACATGGCCAGTCCTTGGACTGGGATGACTGGAATGCTAGGCTCAGCTGGGACTGTCAACCAGAGCGCCGACATGTGGCCTCCCCATGTAGCTTGGGCTTCGCCCAGCGTGGCGGCTGGGTTCCAAGAAGGAACATTTAGAGAAGAAACATTCCAAGAGAATGAGGTGCAGCCTCCATGACCTTGTTGGACTTGGCCTCGGGAATCAGGCAGCATCACTGATACCACATTCCAAATGGACCACTGTCACTAAATCTGGCCATCCAGATTTAAAGAGAAGAGAAGAAGATTCCAGCGCTTGGTGGGAGACTAGCAGGGTAACATTGCAGAAGAGCTGCAATGGACAAGAGACATTATCGCAGGCATGTTTGGAAAATACCATCTACCGTGGCCCGCAGGCACTGCCACTGTGCCGAAGATGGACATAATACCCAATGTTTACTAAGAATTTATTAGACGTCAAGCAGTGTGCTCAGCAGTTTGTACATACAATCCCACTGCATTCTCACAACATTCGCTGCCTCTACGCTACTGTCTTTATGCTCCTATAACAGTGGAGAAAACTGCAGCTCAGAGAGGGCAAGGTGCTTGCCCAGAGTCACCCATCTAGCAAGCAGAGGAGTTGAGATTTGAACCCAGGCCTGCATGAGCCTAACTGCACACTCCATGCCTGTTTTGCCTACAACTTCCTTTTCCCTCTTCCACCCTGTCCCCATTCTGCCCGTCTTTGAGAATTTATTCTGCTTTTCAAGAAAGGTCCTGAGAATTCTCTGGCAGTCTCCAGTGGTTAGGACTCTGTGCTCTTACTGCCAAGAGACTGGGTTCGATCCCTGGTCAGGGAAGTATGATCCCAGAAGCCATGTGGTGTGGCCAAAAAATAAATAAAATAAAATAAAATAAAATGGACAGCTAAAAAAAACGGTCCTGCTCTTCCTTTTCTGGCCTGATTGCATCAAAATGCATTGAGGTTAAGAGCCTCATTTTGACTTTCATAGACAAAGCAGAGACTATTCCCCCCCATTTAAAAGATGCGAAAACCAAGCCTCAGAGAGAGAAAGCAACTTGTCAAGGTCACACTCAAGGTCCCCTGGCTCAAACTATACCAATCAGTTCATGGATTACACATCACCTTTGAACAGTACCTAGACAGGCCTCCTGTGATATGTGGGGGGAGTGTCCCCAGAGCCCCCGTCTGCCTCACCCTGACCAGTCCTTCCTTTCTACCCCTTTTCCCATTTGAGGATTCCCTCTGTCTCCAGTTGGGCTGCTCCCAGGGTTGTCAGGCACACAAATGATGGATTTGCTTGGCCCTTGCCTCTCCCCATCTTTACCCAATCTCCCTTTCCTCTACCCCACACCAGCCTTGGCCTCCCAAGCTATCTCCTCCCCTCCCCAGTGGGGGACTGGGGCACATTCAGAGAGTGTCCAGCCCTGAGAAATGTTTACACTAGAGATTAGCATTTATCTCTATACTTTCAACCTCTCTCCCCATGCTCAGTGCTGCTGTCTGCCTTGAGGAAGGGGGGATGGCCCCCAGCGATGAGAGCCAGCCAGGCTGGGGCCACGTCTCTGGCATCTGACTCCACTGAACCCCCTTTCCCGCCATCTTTGGAGGTGGTCCTCTTAGGCTGTTCTCATTCAATCTCTGAAAAATCCCGTGGTTTCTGGATGAAGGCTGAAGCCTCCATAAAAAGTGTGAATCTAGGAAGGGGCCTCTCACCAGACACCAGATCTGCTGGCGCCACGATCTTGGACCGCCAGCCTCCAGAACTGTGAGAAACACATTTTGCTTGTAAGCCACCCAGTTTATGGTATTTTGTTACAGCAGCCCAAACAGACTAAGACATCACGGTACATGGTGAGTGCCATTAATGTGCCAGCCACTTGCCAAATGCACTTTCAAATGGTGTCCTTACAGCCATTCTGATGGGGATACTCTCACTGCTGCCTCCGATAGGAGAAAAGAGCCCAAATGCCCAAGGCCACCTACCAAGATGGTTGTAGTCTGGCTTCAGAGGCTGGGCCTCCTCTGCTCCTCACCTGCCAGGCCTATGATCAGCGAAGAGAAGCTATACTCCAGGCCAATGATTCCCAAAGTGCGGTCTCCAGAGCAGCAGTGGCAGCACTTGCTAGAAATGCACATTCCTGGGCCCCTCCCCAGACCTGCCAGGTCAGAAACTCTGGGTGTGGGGGCCAGCAATCTGCATTTTAACAAGCTGCCTGAGTGGTCCTGCTGATTGGAAGTTTGAGAGTCATTGCTCTAGTCTAGGCAGATCCTGAACTCCTGGAAATCAGTGACCTCAGAGGGAGGTCACAAGCTTGTCCCTGCAAGGCTCTGGGCCAACTAAAGGCACAAGAGAAGTAAACAGAAGACAGAGGGATACTACCGAAAGAAATCTACTGGTTCAATGCAGTCCCTATCAAAATACCAATGGCATCTTTCACAGAACTAGAACAAATAATCCTAAAATGTGTATAGAACCACAAAAGATCCCAACAGCTAAAGCAATATTGGGGAAAAAAAAAAACGAAGTTGGAGGTATCACGCTCCTCGATTTCAAACTATACTGTAAAGCTATACTAATCAAAACATCATGGTACTGGCACCAAATAATGGACACATAGATCCAGAGAACAGAATAGACAGCCCAGCAATAAACCCACACTTAAGTGGTCAGTTAATCTTTAACAAAGGAGGCAAGAATATATAATGGGGAAAGGAGGCAAGGACAGCCTCTTTAATAAATGCTGTGGGGAAAGCTGGACAGCTACATGTAAAAGAATGAAACTGGACCTTTTTCTTACACCATATAGAAAAATAAACTCCAAGTGGATTAAAGACTTAAATGTAAGACCTAAAACATATAATACCTAGACGAAGACATAGGCCGTATACTCTTTCAGATCAAGCTTAGAAGTGTTTTTTGGGGGGATCTGTCTCCTCAGGCAAGGGCAACGGAAGCAAAAATAAACAAATGGGACTACATCAAACTAAAAAGCTTTTGCACAGCAAAGAAAACCATCACCAAAATTAAAAGGCAACCTACAGAATGATAGAAAATATTTGCAAATAATACATCCAGTAAGGGGTTAGTATCCAAATTTCACAAAGAAATCATACAACTCAGTTAAAACACAACAACAATCCAGTTTAAAAATGGGCAGACGATGTTCTCCAAAGAAGACTTACAGGTGGCCAACAGACACATGAAAAGACGCTCCAAACCACTAATCATCAAGGAAATGCAAGTCCAAACCACAATGAGATATCACCTCCCACCTGTCAGAATGGCCATCATTGAAATGACAATGAATAAGAAGCGTTGGCGAGGATGTGGAGAAAAGGGAACCCTTGTGCACTGCCGGTGGGAATGTAAATTGGTGCCGCCACTGTGGAAAACAGTATGGAGGTGCCTCAAAAAATTAAAAATAGGGCTTCCCTCGTGGTGCAGTGGTTGAGAGTCCGCAGGGGACGCAGGTTCGTGCCCCGGTCCGGGAAGATCCCACATGCTGTGGAGCGGCTGGGCCCATGAGCCATGGCCGCTGAGCCTGCGCGTCCGGAGCCTGTGCTCCGCAACGGGAGAGGCCACAACAGTGAGAGGCCCGCGTAACGCAAAAAAAAAAAAAATTAAAAATAGAGCTACCATACAATCCATCAATTCTCCTTCTGGGTATTTTTTCCAAAGAAAACAAAAACACTAATTAGAAAAGATACGTGCCCCCCAGTGTTCATTGCAGCATTATTTACGGCAGCCAAGATAAGGAAGCAGCCTGTGTCCATCCATGATGAATAAAGATGAACGGATGAGGAAGATGTGGTATATATACAATGGAATATTAATCAGCCATTTAAAAAGAGTGAAGTCTTGCCATTTGCGACAACATGGATGAACCTAGAGGGTACTATGCTAAGTGAAATAAGTCAGATAAAGACAACTACTGCAGGATCTCACTTTTATGTGGAAACGAAAACTCAAAACAAATGAACAAACAAAAGAGAAACAGACTCATGGATACAGAGAGCAAACGTGGTTGCCAGACAAAGGGGTGGGCTGGTTGGATGAAACAGGTGAAGGGGATTAGGAGGTAGAAACTTTTCAGTTATTTTAGAATGTAGAGTAAAAGGAATATAATCAATAATACTGTCATAATTTTATATGATAACAGATGGTTACTAGCCTCATGGTGATCACTCCATAACGTGTTTAATTTTCAAATTATTATGTTGTACACCTGGACACTAACATAATATTGCATGTCAACTAGTCTTCAATTTAAAAACACACACACAACTGACCATTCAAAACAAAAATAAATAAATAAATAAATAAAAGAATATCATATATGGGAAAAAAGAAAAAAGTACCTCTCCCTCTCCCCCATGTTACTAGTCTAAGGATTGTGAGACGATCGGTGATTTCTTTCATTTTTTTTCTTTTTGAATCTTCCAATATTTGGGGATGGAGTGGGTATGACTTTAGACCTAAGATTTTTGAAAACGGGGGAGTTCCCTGGTGGCCTAGTAGTTAGGATTCTGGGCTTTCACTGATGTGGCCTGGCTTCAGTTCCTGGTCGGGGAACTGAGAATCCACCAGCAGCATGGCCAAAAAAAAAAAAAAAAAAGATTTTTGAAGACAGAATAAATGCTTTTCAATAACACGGATGACAAGGAAAGAGTTTAAACCGCTGGCTTATACAGAGAAGACCGTTTTAAAGTACAGTGATAATCACAAAAAAATGTGCTAATTACCCCCACAGTTTAGTGTTTTTCCTAAGCAACAAGTGTGAGGAGGAAGGGGAAGTATATCAGGAGATAGTATATTCGTCACCAAAGTGGCACTTTATGAGGAATCTTCCTGAATCATTCTGACTTGAGAAGGCCCCCTCTGCATTAGAAGAGACTGCTAGATGGGTCCAACAAAGGGAGGAAAGTGGCAGGTAACCGGTGATGGGTTTGTAAAAGTTGTTCTAGAATACTCCAGGACTCAACGCAGTCAATAGCATCCCAAGGAGGCAAAGAGGATGGAGAGGATGAACCCTGGAGCAATGCACCCACGGTCTCCCACGCCAGCCAGAAGTGGGAATAAACCCTCAGTGTCTGCCGAGCTGGGGAACGAGCTTGCAGAAGAGCTTGCCCCATGGAGTCACGGTTGGGGTCTGCCTGCAGCTGACACACGTGATGCTTGGTGTGACTGGGCTGCACCTTAGTCTAAGGAAAGTGGTGCAAGAGCCCTGTCTCAGTGTCATAAGGACCTTGGATATGACTTCAACCTAGAGTCACAGCTCCTCTCAAGGTAGCTGTCTCCATGTGAGTTTCTCCTTCCAATTCCAATAACTGCTACTTCCCCTCATCCCTTTAAACCTAGGAACCCCCCACCCCAAATTTGCCATTACAATTCACAAAACATTCCCTAACCCTTACAGCATCCCTGCATCCTGCCCACACCCTTATGAACAGTCTCCTTATTAAACTCCATTCAAGTTACCCCTTCAATTTTTGTGTCACCAGCTTTTCCTTCTGGGACCCCAGCTGACATTTTATTTTACTTTTCTTCCCCCCTCTCTTTTTCATTGAAGTACAGTTGATGTACAATATTATACAAGTTACATGTGTACAGCAAAGTGATTCACAATTTTTAATGGTTATACTTCATTTATAGTTATTATAAAATAGTTATATTCCCCATGTTGTTCAATATATCCTTGGAGCTTATTTATTTTAGACTATTATTCATTCAACAAACTTCACTGAGCCCATGTTGTGAGCCAAACCATGTGCTGATCACCTTTGTGAGCCTGAATCAACTCAGTCCTTCGAGGTGACAGCAGAGATGGTCCCCAAATCCCTGGGCTTGAACACAAAGAGTGGGTTCGCCCACCTGGGAAGACAGGACATGGAAGTTCATTTCACACCGAGATGCTAATGAGCTACCCACATGCTGTTTCTTTCAAAGGCATTTCCATTCCCAAACTCTGCGAGGGAAACAGGGGTGATCCTGTCCTTGGCTTTCTCCACCGAGCTCTGTGCAGAATTTAGAAGTTGAAATCCAGTCAACATAAATTGTAGCTCCAATTATTTTTATGAGACCAGCTGTTCTTTCCCCATAAATGAGGACTGGGGGGGGAAGAAGGTGGTGCTTAAGCCACAGTTATTCATTTCTTGATGGTGGGATGTCAGGCAGTGTAACCCCTGGATTGGAAAAGCATCTCATGGGCTACAGCCTCCCTGCATAGTACCACCAACTCCTGCACCTGCCTGCCTGATACCCCTGAGGAAGGAGGGTCCCGGAACAGCCGAGCAGAAGTGGATGGAGAGTCAGCCAGGTAAGTCCTCAGCCTGTTTGTTCCGAAGCATGACACTTACTCATCCCAGCTGAGAAGGAGTGAACCAAATCCACTCTGAGAAGGGTCCAAAACGGCCCGTGCTTTTCTCCTCCGGGAAAACCTGTCCCTTGTCCAAGTTCCAACTTCCTTCCTGCAAAGTGTGAAGTTGCAATGGAAACAGTCAGCCCTGTTTATTTTGCCTGTAATATAGCCCTGGCCAGAGGAACGAGCCCTGACAGAAAGCTGTGCTCCAAAGGCAGCTGCTATGAGACCTGGATCTGGGATCTGAGAATGTGGCTTTGGCTACTCCGTGAATGCTGATAGCACTGGGACAGTTTGGGGTGTCTGCCTGCTTGCCTCGCAAGTGACTTCCAAGGGCTTACCAGCCCACAGAATCATTCCACCAGCCTCTCGCTACATACACCACAGGAAAAAAAAAACAACATAAAAATTGATAGGATTGATGGTGATGGGAGGGTAATTTACTGGTCAGAATAGAGCTTCAGCCACTACAGCACAGGCCAAAATAAATGGGGCTTCGCAAGATACGAGTTTATTTCTCTCCTTGGTAATAGTCCGAGCGTAAGTGGTCCAGGGCTGTTGTGGCAGCTTCACAGAGTGAGAGACCCAGGCTTTTCACATTGGGTTTCTCTGCCATAGTCATCAGGACGCTTCCCCACCACGGTCCGAGAAGGCTGCTGCTCACTCAGCCAATGGGGATGGGGAGAGAGGAAGCAGAGGACACACGCCTGCCCTTTGATGGCATAACCAGGTAGTTGTACATGTCACTCCTTCTCGCAATCACACGTGATGTGAGAATTTAGTCACATGGCCACGGACAGCTGCAAGGGAGGCTGGGAAATGTAGTCTTTATCTTTAGTGACCGTGTCCCCAGCTACCACTTGGGAGTCCATAAATAATTCTTTGCCAGTGAACAGTCTAATACGGTAATTAAAAGTGCAGATCTTAGAGGCAGGCAGTCCAGGGTTTGACTTCCAGCTCCCCAGCTTTCTTCCCGTGGTCAATGAATACTGAAGCAGAAAAATCCACATAACCCTGATGGCCAGAAAAGAGAATATGTAGGAAGGGAGTGACGGAATGGAGTCGAATCACAGGAGAGCACGGATGCCCGGCTAAAAAGTCCTGTGGGCACTGGGGAGCCATCAGAAGTGTTCAAGCAGGAGAAGGTAGATATAATCAAGGCATGAATGGAAAAGTGTGATTTTAATGGGACATTTCCTGGTTTGGGTGTGGTCCATCAGAGAACCTCACGACTCCTCCTGACAGCTGTTTGGAAAAGACATTGATCAAACCTCTTATGGGTGTGGACTGCCATTAGCCCTCTTTGAGGAGTCTATGGGATAGAGCAGAGGTCCGCTTTCTTAGTAAAGGGCCCGATAGTCAATATTTTAAGCTTTGCATACCAGATGGTTTTGGTTGCAACTACTCAACTCAGTGCTGCTATCATAGTAGACAGCAACCCTAGACAATATGCAAACAAGTGAACAGAGCTGGGTTCCAATAAAACTTTATGTGTAAAAACAGACAGCAGGCCACATTGGTCCACAGGCTGTAGTTTACCAATTCCTGGTATAGAGGATTCTTTAAATCTCAGTCCGTTTTGTTGTAAAATGAAAACTCCAGTCAATGCAATGCTTGAGAATGAGTCCCACTGTCTTCTCTTCACATACCACTGTGCCCTCCCCTTAACTGGGGCAGATTCAGGGTCTGTGGGCCCTGAGCTTTATATTATTCAGGGGGCCTATTTAAGGAAAATAAAATAAAATTACGGCTGCACAATTCAGTATGAAAGTGAATATTTATTTAGCATGAGAAAAGAGTTGACAACAAATTTTCAAAAGCTGACAAATATCAGAAATGGCACAAAATCCATTAAGATAACACAATATTTGTATGAATCAATGACCTGATGTGTCGTATAACATTTCCCCTACATTTGGGGGCGGTGGAGCAACACATATTCCGCCTCTTCATACAAACAGTTATTTTTTTTAACATTATTCACTCTAGATAATTCTATCTTTCCATATATGTGGGAAATATATGTCCCATGTATTTCCGGGGACAGGTGACATAGGACGTGTTCACACCACAACCTGGGTACTAGGCATATTCCCAGAAGCCACTAGCACAGCCTAGCAATAACTGTCTATGGAATAACTGCAAACCACAATAAAATATACCAGTAAACCAAAACTAAACATACTGTCAATTCAACTTCCCCTTAGACGGAGCCCCAAAATGCCTGAGGCCACAAATGACAGGAAGGAAAGTGTAATGGAGAAGAAGTTGGACTAGAAAGAGAAAAGGGTCTTAACCTTTCCTTCTGCAAATTTTGTAAAGCTTATGACCATGTACACACACTGCCGGGCCCTTCCTAGCAGGGGAAGGGGCTTATGGGAGTGAGGGGCCCTGAAGTTTAGCATCTGGTAAACCTACCTGTGCGCCACAGTGCCTAGCACGTGGTATGTTCTCACTAAAGAGTGTATATAGGAGCCCAAGACTCCCAGACTCCTTTGCGATTGCTTTATGCCCCACCCTGGAATAGCAAATGGTCCAGGGCAGGCCCTGTTTTCCTAAAGAAATTAAACCTGAACAGCCCACACTTGGTAACAAAATTGGGGTTATGCAGAGAAAGTGATTCTGCTTTGGCTTCCAGGAGGCCCTGTGGAAAATATACATGTGTCCATTTTTAAAGACAAAAAACTTAATAAGCCAAATAAATAATTTTACTAAAAAAAAAAAAACTTGAAACTTCTTCCAACAAAGCCTTTGCCAGAGTCATCAACGTCCCCTGCTGCCCAGAGGCACAGAGTTTTCAAGTTCCATTTTAAATTTAGATGCTATTTTGTTCTGATGGTGTTTGAAAGTCAAAAGGAAAAATCAAGTTCTCCCTCTTGGATTAGAAAGCATCCACAGATTCCATTTCCTGAATTTCACAGAGAAGATAAATTATTCCTGGAAAAGTAGCAAACCAGAAACCAATACACTTGCTTCAAAGAGGGGATCTCAGATAACTGGGAGGAAAGAATCTGTCTCAACTGTGTGTTTCAAAATCCCAGGAAGAACCAAACGTCAAGAAACATTTGTCTATGTCAGAAGCTTAGCAAGATGATGAAGGGGAATGGTCAAGTCTCTCGAATACATCATCCCAAACTGAAGGCTTTTCAGCTGTTGTTAGGACGGTGGCCGAAGAGATTGGAGAAACCAGTGTGAAATATTTTCCAGCCACATCAAACGATTAGACGATGAAGCTAGAGGGAAAGCAGATTTATTGGTTAAGGTATAGATTAAGCCATGTTAACAAAGAGACCTCTAATACAGTGGCTAGAACACGATGAAAGTTTGTTTTTCATGAAAGTAGAAATCTGGATAGGTGGTCAAGGGTTTGGGGGCTCACCCGTGTCAGAGACTCAGCTTCCTTCCATCTTGTGACTCTGCCATCTCTAACATGTGACATCCATCTTGTGATCCAAGGTGGCTGCCCCAGCTCCTGACATCAAGTCTGCATTCCAACCTTCTTTCTGAGAAGGTTGAAGCAGAAAGGTGAGGGTACGCTTCTTCTCTCCAAGGTGTTACCTTAAAAAGCACACGTCACATCTGCTTTGACTCAATCCCATTACCACACGTAGCTGCAAGCCTGGCTGGGACATGTAATCTTTATTCTAGTTAGCCAAGTATCTAGCTAAAATTGGGAAGCTCTATTACTAAAGGAAGGGAAGAGGGGCAATGAGAGATATTTAACAGTCTCTGCCATGATAGTGAACTGAGGCTATCTTTTAGATGTATGCGTCATCCCCACCAACCAATAATTCAGATCTTGATTTCCTCAGTCGCTAGGCAGACACTTTTGATTCATTTATTGAATAAATTTTGTGTGCCTAACACATCCTGGATGCTATCCTCGTAGCAAAGTCCTTCCTCTCATTGAGTGCACATTCTAGTGGGTGGGTGATAAAGGTAAACAAATAAATGAATAAGGTTTTCAAAGAGTGATGAGCGCTGTCCAAATAATGGAACAAGGTGATGTAGATGCAGGAGCGAGTGTCACAGGGAGGATTTTAGACTAAGTAGTCCCGGAAGGCCTCTCTGAGGAGGGGACATTAGAGACCTGCATCGTATGAAAGAGCCAGCCACGGGAAGACATGGGAGACAGAGGAAACCTTCAGAGCTACAGGCCAGAGGTGGGAATGAACACAGTTCGAACAAGAAACAGAAAGAAAGTCAGAGCAGAGCTATGAGAGAGGGAGCTGGGGAGTAGGCAAGGATTCGATCACACAGGGCCTCGAAGAGGAGAGTAAGGGGCTTTGTGTCACTCTGACCTCTGAGCAGGAACAAATAAGTAGTTTGCCCTGGCTAAGCCGACTTTGCAGAAGTTGCTGTGACTTTGAAGAGGAAGAAGCTAAAGGGTGTTGGATTATAAATTCCTGATGAGTTTTCCACGAATACGTCTGTCCACTTTATAGAGTGTTCTATACCCTGAGAGAACATTGCCACCCTTTCTCATCATTTCTTTCCCATCAGAGCTCTCGGAAGAAACCAGAGCAGGTGGTAGTAACCCCAGCTGACAGATAAGCATGGCGCACCTCAGAGAGGGTCAGTGGCTATTCCGAGATCACACAATTAACAAGTAGTAGTAGACAGACTGGACACGTGTCTTCAGTTTCAAAGCAATCTATCTCAGAACCCCTCCGAAAAGAAATTTGGCCTGAGGAGAAAGAAACAAAAAATAACAATGACATCACTTAAACAAGAAGCACACATTTTTCTTATATTATATATATATGTAAAATATATATACAGATAGAAAAATAATAGGTAGGTAGATAGATAGATAGACAGACATGTTACAAAGTTCGTGTGATTTCACTTTCCTGAGTGAACGGGATTGAGGCACCTCTATCACTAGCCCTGCCCACATCATTTAAGTAGTTCATCTATCAAACTCTCCTCAATTACTTGTTTCAATACGCCATGTCTTTTTTACCAGGACCTGACTGATACAAAATATCTAGAAAAAAATTCACACCAAAATATCATCTGTGTTTATCTGTGTGATAGTGAATATAGGATATTTAAACACACATAATTATGTATGTATGTGTATAAAATGTATGTCAGTGTCAGTTATCTGAATACTTGTGACATGGCTATTTGTCTCCCACTATCCATTCTCTCCTTCTTCCTTTAGTAAGGGATTCCCTCAAATTTTAGCTAGGTATATGGTCATCCAGCTAAAGACTACACTTCCCAGCCTCCTTTGCAGTTAGTTATGGTCATGTGACTACATTCAGCCCAGTGGGATGTGAACAGATAGAACAAGACTGAGCACATGACAGCATGGAGCTGCCATTTCAGCCCTGGATGGCTTCTATTTGGACTGATACGGGAGGGAGAAATAAACTATCTCATTTAAGTTACTATCAGTTTGGGTCTTTGTATCAGTGATTGCACCTACATCTTGATGAATTCAGGTGTCAGACTAAGTCAGGATGTTTGTGCTGAGAAAGAGAAGGGAAAGTTCTCAAAGCGTCTGTGTGTGGAGGGTGTGGTGAGCATGGGAAGAGGACACATGAACTTCCATCCCCGTCTGTTCCATCTTGGGATCCTCTGGCTCAGACTCCCTTCCCTTTTGCACCTCCCTCCATCCTCCTGTAAAGTGCAGTGACCTTCCTGTTGTCAGGGTGGGCTTATCACAGCAGTCATCAACATCACGAGCAGGCATTAGAGCCCGTGATGGGCCGTAATGGGTACCAGCAAGACACAACTTGAGGCAGACAACTTGTGTTCGAATCCTGGCTCAAGTCACGTACTAGCTTTTAAAAGAGATTAGTGAGAGCTGTTTGATCATAATTGAAAAAACGGTTTGAGAACCAAAAGAGAGTGCTTTCAAATTCTGAAAGCAGGTTAAATGACATAGATCTGTCTCCTGGGAAAAGATGATCGGGTGTGTGAAGAGTCCTCGGAGGGGTGGTCAGAGCCATCAACACCTTCCTCAGTATTCTATTTATTGACTTCCACTAGATTCAACTGAGTAAGCAGGGATGGAATTACTCCAGGATTTGAATCAGCCCCAAAGTCAAGTTCTGCCTTTTGTTAAAGGGGAATCTTTGCTTCCTGGATATGCTCACGCAATGATTCAAAGCAGATATGTCTGGGAGATGGCGGGAGAGAGGGGAAAGTGGTCTCAGCTAGAGCTCCGGGGAGAATAAACACAGAGGAAGTTTCTCCCCCAGGAGAAAAAAGAACGTTTAGTGAGTCATCATAGATGCTTTCTTGCCAAGATTACAGGGAAGGGTTAAATAAGAGGAGACAATTGAGTCAGGCTCATCGTGGAGCTCAGGGACCAGGGGGAAAGTATTGATTTCCTCTGAGCCACTTTGGACTGACCCATTAGTTCGGGCTCACTGAGAAGGTGGAAAATAGGCACGTTGCCCTTGGCTGCCTTTTTAATGTTCCCTTACTAGAGGATTATCCAACATCTTCCAAACGAATGTGTGGAGGAGGGGTTTGGAATAGAGGGTGCTAAGTGAGAGGTGGTCCAGGCACAAGTGAGCTTCTGACAGATGCATCTGTGAAATCGCTCTCCCCAGTCCTGGTGACACAGTGGACCCTCGCTTAGTATGGACCAAATCTTGAACGGAATGCTGCTGAGGAAGGAAGAGGCTAACAGTTCTTAGCCATGTTACAGCTCAGACTCCAGAACCCAACCTTGAATTTCCCTTTTCGTAGCCACAAAGTGAATCTGGATTCACCACCATTTTTTTTTTAATTGAAGTGTTGATTTACAATGTTGTGTTAGTTTCAGGTGTACATCAAAGTGATTCGGTTATATACATTCTTTTTCAGATTCTTTTCCATTATAGGTTATTGCAAGATATTGAACAGAGTCCCCTGTGTTATACAGTAGGTCCTTGTCGTTTATGTATTTTATATACAGTAGTGTGGATTCATCACCTTTTAATCTGGCCTGAGATTGTTTCGTTCATTACCAAGGTTGTTTCAGAGCCACACTGTGTGGGTTAGAATCCCATTTCTACCACTAGCCAGCAATATGTCCACGAGCAAACGACTCAAAACACTCTCAGGCTTTATTTTTCCTGTCTCTAAGATGGAGATAATTATAGTACTACCTTATGGTTTGGCTTGGCTTTAAGGTGAAGTGATAAAGTCCATGAGAAGGGCTTGGCAGTCAGCCCTCGTTCACAGAAATGCTCGATATACTTTAACAACCTTATGATTGTTTTATATATATGTTGCCGTCTATAACAAGCAGATTTCAAAGACTCAAGGGCGAAGAGGAGGAGAAAACGGAGCTATATTGGAGTAAAGTTTTTACATTTTACCAGAATTAAACTAGTATGGATCTGAAGGAGATGGTGATAAATCAAGATGCATATGGGGACTTCCCTAGTGGTCCAGGGGCTGAGACTCCACGTTCCCAGTGCAGGGGGCCCAGGTTTGAATCCTGGTCAGGGAACTAGATCCCACATGCTGCAATGAAGAGTCCATGTTCTGCAACTAAGACCCAGCACAGCCAAAATTAAATAAATAAATACATATTCTTTTGAAAATATGCATATTGTAACCCTGAGAGCCACCACTGAGAAAATAAATATAGTAAAAATATCAACAGAGGGATTAAAGTGGCCCACTAAAAAATATTTATTTAACATGAAAGAAGGTAGTAACACAGGAGACAGCTCACCTTGGGTGCCGGTCCTCACAGGTCATTGGTATCTTTTCAGACAATGGGCTGTGTTGTCCTTTAGATGATCTGCTGGGGCTGATTGATCGCATGATACAACCAACTTGGCATAATTAAATCAGCTGGTCCATCAGAAACACACCACATGGTTCATTGCCACTTAGACTAACCGTGGATGGGATTCTTCCAGAAGGGGATATGAGTTCAGCATCTGAATACACTGGAAGAGGTGGATAGACTAGCTGTCATAGAGACATTGCTTCAGTAAGGGGCTGGGACACAGTGCTCGAGAGACAGAGAGGAAGGGGACAGATAATTGGCCCTGCAGGTTCAGTGAGGAAAAGGAAGGGACTCCATCTGAGCACCTGGACCCCTTGATCATTCCAGTGGGAAGATCCATCTATCCAGTGGAAGGAAAGACCAGGGAGACCCATGGGGTCTGGGAACCAAGGCTGGGATTACAGTGCCATCTCTGGGACCAACCTGGTGGATGGGTCTTGGGAAGTCAGTTGGCCTGAGTGTTGCATTACCATTGCCCACCTCTGCCCACCCTGGCCACAGGCAGTAGCCCTGCTCATAACACCTCTCACCTGACAAACCACATTTTGTACCACGTGATGCTAACCTCCTGACTTCTGTCGATTAGACCTAGGGGCCCAGGCACGTGTCTGGATCCTGTTATGTCTTTGGTCAAGTCACTGAGTTGCTAACGTGGGCCTTGGGGTAGCACTTCGAAAACCCTTTGCGTACCTCTCCCTTATAGATCTACCTCTCCTCACTCCCAACTTTTGCCCAAGATATTCCCTCTATGGAGAACAGTTTTCCTCCCCTTTATCCAGATGGCCCCTCTCCCCAACACACACACACACACACACACGCACACACATCCTTCGCTTCTCAAACGAAGGGCAATGACTCTAGTACCAGAAAGAACTGAGATCCAATACCTATGCAGCCTCTTACCCTGGGACTTGGGTGAGTTACGTACCCTCACTGAGCCTCAGTTCATTTACCTATAAAATAGAATGAGTCTAGGGATTTCCCTGGCAGTCCAGAGGTTAAGACTCCGGGCTTCCACTGCAGGGTTCTATCCCTGGTTGGGGAACTAAGACCTCAACTGCTGTGCAGCATGGCCAAAAAAAAGAGTCTAATAACCTATTGATGGTTTCTTTGAGAATTACACTTTTAAAATACGTAGAATTCGGCATCATATGTGAGACAAAGAAAGATCTCAGTAAATCACAATTTTGAGCACAATGATGATGGTGAAGATGAAGAAGCAAGTGGTGATGGTTGTGACATGTCCCCTCTTCTGGGAAGCTTTCCCTGGTCCCAGCAAAGATGTATCCTCAGTGCTCTCATGGTCCTCGATCATCTCCTTAACATGACACATATACAGCATTGTCATTGCTTTTGATTCATCTCTCTCCATCAGCAGACAATAAATTCTTTGTAGGCAGCAACTGTGTCCTATTCACCACTATAGCTCGGGCACCCAGCCTAGGGTTTGACATACATTGGGCGCTAGGGTATCCACCCAAAGACTTGGCCTCCTGAAGCACTTTCCTTGTTTCTCTCATGGATTGTTACTGGAATGACATAGACCTGCGTGTGCGTCTAAGATCTCCCACATACAAAGCTGTGTGACCTGGGTCAAGTTACTTAACCTCTCTGTGCTTCATTCCTCTCACCTATGAAATGGGGGTTAATAACAGTTCCTACCCTAATCAGGTGGTTGTGAAGATGAGTCACAGAATAAATGTGAAAAGATCAGCCCACTCACTCATCAAGGATGTATTGAGTGCCAACTTTGGGAAAGGCCATATTCTAGAAGCTGGGGTACCACACAGGGAAAGTTGCTGTCCCCATGAGGGAACGCAGACCACAAACAAAGAAGGATCCTGATGAACGAGTAATAGGTTAGTACCAGATATGGTAAGGGGAGGCAGTCGAGGATAGCAGTCAATAAATATTTATTATTCTCACTAACATCCCACCCTGAACACACCCTCCAGGGAAAACTGAAAAAGCAACCAAACCTTGGGACCCTGGAGCGTTTGGGTCCCAGGCTTTTTCTCCAGTCGTGGGCAGAGGCTCGTTCTGGCTTTCACACCCCTGGAGCTGATTACGCCGTCAGAGCCTGCCCTCTCTTCGGGGGGAAAGAGCAAAAGCCCACTTTTCATGACACCTGTAGTAATCCTGGGTGGAATGTATCTGAAAAGATGCAGGAGAAATTCTTAAAATATATTTCCCTCCAACCACAATATATTCCATATGCTTGGAAACGGTCAGGGAGGGAGCCTGGTGCGCTCTGTTACCTCTGGTAAATGTTTCTCTCCCACACTGGGAAAACCCTTATCAGGGGGGTGCTCCTATCTGACAGCTGGAAGGAATTTAGGAGAAAATGCAAAGTGTCGTTTGCAGAAAAGGAATCAAAACCGCAAGAAGACTTGAGGGCTTCTCTCAAAGTGAAAGGGTTTAAGGCTTCGGACTGCTCAGTCTGGGGGTGGGAGGGAGCAATTTCTGGGGAGGGGGGTGTTGAGGGACCCTCCCCTGCCAGGGCTCGCTGGGTGACCTTGGGAAGTTCACAGGCCCCCTCTGAGCCTCGGTTTCTCCCTTGGTAAAATGACTGTGAGCTCTACGTTCTGAATTCTGTTAACCACAGAGGATCCACTGAGGGTCCAAGACATCTTGTTCTGTGGTTTCTTCCTATGGATATCAGAGGAAGCGCCCTCCAAGCTGGTGGTGGGTACAGCGTGGAGCAGAAATAAAGGCGGGAGGTGGGAACCAGTCTCCAAACTGAGACGGAAATGCTCTTTTTATTTTTTACTGAAGTATAGTTAATTTATAATGTTGTGTTAGTTTCAAGCATACAGCAAAGTGATTCATTTATACATATCTGTCTATCTATCTATAGATAGATAGATAGATAGATTCTTTTTCGGATTCTTTTCCATTATAGGTTAATACAAGATTAACTGGGTATAGTTCCCTGTGCTATACAGTAGGTTCTTGTTGTTTAGGGAAGGAAACTCTCTAAAGCCGTGGTTTTCCATTTAAGGGAACATTTGGATCACCGAGCGAGCATTAAAAGTGTTGAGGTCCCACTGCCCAGAGATGGTGATGAGGCCTGGGTATTAGGAAGTTTAAAAAAAAACTCCCCAGGTCATATTGATGCTTAAACAAAGGTGGGTTTCAGCGCCTAAGGTTTCCTGACCTTGCTACATCCAATTCTTTCCCCTTCCCTTGTGCTTTGGGGCTGACAAGTGAATCTCTCCAAGAGAGGCAAGTCTATGACATGCTTTGGAACAGACAGATCCAGGTTCAAGTCCCAGCTCTGCCATTTAATCGCTGTGTGACATTGGGCAAGTGAACAGCTCTGTGCATTAGGAAAATGGGAATGAATGTCACAGCACCCACTTCACAGGTTTTATGGGGACTCATCAAGACACGCTGATAAAACTTTCAGCACATGCTTGGCTATGGTCAGTGGGCAGTGATATTGGTAATTAATGATGGTTGACAATGACCTCTTGGCAACATGCTCCAGGTGCCTTAGAGCAGTGGTCCCCATACTTGAATGTGCATCAGAAGCACGAGGAGGGGTCCTTAAAACACAGGTCGATGGACCCCAACCCCAGAGTTTCTGATTCCCAGGCTCTGATGCGGAGTCTGAGAATTTGCATTTCTAACTAGTTCCCAGGTGATGCCAATCCTGTTGACCCAGGAACCACGTCTTGAGAACCATCATATTAGAAGGAAATCCAAAAACAAGTCGCCCTTCACGCAGAGTAGAGAATCTCCCTCTTCATAGGGTACCCATCTCTCTGAGGCTCTAAGGACCTGGAGCCGTATAATAATTCTGGAACTTACATAATACAAACTAAATGTTATGCCTGGACAGGCTCCCAAGATCTATTCCTCTCATTTTGCACTTGGAGAAATAGAAGCTGGAGAGAAAATGACATTTGCTCACGATCTCACGGCAAGTTGGAAGCAATTCTAGGATGACACCCTTCTAGGGAAGTTGGAAGCAATTCTAGGATGACACCCTTCTAGGGACAGTATAGCAATGAATTGGTGCACACCCACCAGCTTCCCCAGCACTCTGTGCTTCTCCTTTACCCACGGCCACATGCTTTTAAGAAAGGCAACAAAACTCAACAGATCCCTTCTTTGCAGGCCTTCTCAGAGCCTTTATTATAGTCATAGGCATTATAAATGGTGGGAAGATGATGTATCAAACAAGTAATAATATTGATTTTCCCTCTTTCCTCAGGCTCTAGTGCAGCTTGACAGGACACTTATGTTATAGTCTTACCAAAAATGATGTACCAAAAGTTGGTAATTTTTTTTTTTTTGCGGTACGCGGGCCTCTCACTGTTGTGGCCTCTCCCGTTGCGGAGCACAGGCTCCGGACGCGCAGGCTCAGCGGCCATGGCTCACGGGCCCAGCCACTCCGCGGCACGTGGGATCTTCCCGGACCGGGGCTTGAACCCGTGTCCCCTGCATCGGCAGGCGGACTCTCAACCACTGTGCCACCAGGGAAGCCCCAGTTTGTAATATTTTGCTCACCATGGAGTTTTGCATTTTTAGTTTTTAAAATATTTTATTAAAATAGTATTCATCTTGATTACTGAGATTTGGGGCACCCCTTTAGATTTTGTACCCTCGGCAAATGCCCTATTCACCTCTCCTTAGTCCTGGCCTCAGGAAACATCCTCTAAACACGTATGACCTTGGACATCTCACCTCATGGAGCATTTCAAGGGAATAGCGTTATATAGAGAACACTCTGTGAAATCTATTTTATCATGACACGTGGTTAAAATAGGTGAGATGCCAAGACGATTTTCTTTTTGTCTTTTTTTTTTGCATCAGAAAGAAGGACTGGAGGGAGGAGATGAGTGATTTTTTTTTTTTTTTTTTTAGTTCGAGATTCAATAGTGTTTTGGAGCAATCTTTACGACGATATGGAATTCTCAGATAGAACTCTAAGACTATAGCTATCAGATACTTCGCAGTTGTCTAACAGCAACATAATGCTCTGCAATAAATAACACAAAGCTTCAGCAGCGCATAAGCATCAACAGTCATTGCTTGTGTGTCTGAGTGAGCAGCTGGGCAACTCTGTCAGTCTCCGCTGGGACTGATCACATGACGGCGGCTGGTTGGCAGTTAGCTGGGGCATCTGGGGGGGCTTGGTTCCACTCCACTTGCCTGTCCTCCTCCAGTGGGCAAGCTTGGGTTGTTCTCATGGTGACCGCAGAGGTGGGGTGGGGGAGAAAGGGAGAGAAAAGAAACACACGAGGACTCTTGATGTCAAGGTCCAGCTCACCATCATTCCTACCACAATCCGCAGGTCTAAGGAGACCGTGTGGCCAGTCCAGTTGGAAGACATGGGGAGATAGACTTTTCGTCTTTAGTGAGAAAATCTACAAAGGAACTCACATGGCCAAGGGCATGCAGACTAGGAAGGGCAGAAAAGCAGGGCCGTCCATAAATGCTTATTTCCACATATACTCTCTTCCTCCAATGGGAGGAGAGCTGTGATCAGACTTTCAGTGAAGAAATTTATTAAAAGTGTTTCTGATTTCAATCCCAAATACTACCTTGAGGCCAAAGTCTGGGGGGTGGGGAGTCGGATCTTTTAGAATTTATGGAGCTGAGGGGAAGAAGGAGGGTTGACCTTCCCCAAGCAAAAATGTCGATCCATGTGCCTTTTTCTGCCGTTCACAGGGATCCCCTCAGTTCCTGGAGTAACAGAAAAAACACATGGGGTGTGTACGTAGTGCATACTTCCTCTTGGAAAAACAGAAAAATCTTATGGCTTTGATTTTCTAATGTCTTGTGATTTCATTAGCATTGGGAACAGAAATACAAATGAATCAAAATTCAGGAAGATGCTCAACTCCCCTGCTTGTATTTTAAACAGGATATATTCCGCGCTATGACTTCTATAGTGATATGCACAGTTTTCCACAACGTAGGTACTTAAGGACTATAGGACTCTTAAAAAATCATTATTCATCACTACTCTTCATTTACCTACAAGCCTACAGTAAGAAACTGGTTTCTTGGATGGGCCACGCTCTCTCCCACCCCCAGGCACTCATGCAGGCTGTTCTCTCTGCCCAGGGTACCTTGTGCATCCCAAACACCATCTCCATCCCCTCAGCCTTCAGGTAACTCAGCCAGATCATCACCATTTCTCAGAAGCTTCCGCTGACCCCTCAGTCCACGTAAAACCCTTCTAAGCTCCCAGATCACCCACCACATCCTCCAAAACACTTCGTACCCTTAACATCATTAATTGTCTGTATTTCACACTCACTTATAATATCCACAACAACAGGAACCCCGTGTGCCTGTGCATGTACGTATCTCCAGCACCCAGCTGTGTTTGTCCTAAGTTGTTTGCTCAATTAATATACATTTCTAGGCCCACCTGTATGAATTTATTGTCATAAAAACAAAACCCCAAGGGGAAGAGCCTTGACGGTTCCAAGCCTCTACAAATGATCGAAGGGGGAAAAAACATTTTTAACAAAGAATGTTTTGACAAGTACCTCTTAAGTTTGCATTTTCCAAACCTCGTTCCCTTGCCTGGATCACCTTTCACTGCTTCCCCAATTCTTGCTCTAATACCCAAACCAGGGAAAGGTCATAATTCACAGGAGTGATATTTGCAGATTAAAATAAAAACAGCCACATTCTGCAAGTAACGCTGACATTTGGCAAAACGTCTCAGCCAGAAAAATATGTGAATGTCGGATGCTTCGCAGGACACGGCCAGATTCCTTTTATTCTCCCAGAAATATAACAGGGCAGTCCACATTCTGGTTTGGATGTCTTCCCACTTTCTGGAGTAAAGGGAAATACAATAAAAACCTGGACGATGAGCTCATGGACTCCTCCATTTGTCAAGATGTATCTCTTCTAAGTGGCTCTCTTTTAAAGGCTTGAGATGTTTCCAAAATGTTTATAAAAAGCAGCAGGGCTCTTCAAGGTTGGGAGGCAATCACAGACCTCCAAGAAAGGGAGGGAGAACAAGGTTGCTTTGCAACCTCCGGCAAGAAGGGGCTGGGAAAGTGTGTCAGGTCTGAGCCACGAAGGGAAATTGGGAAGCACGGATGCACTCACTTCCGGGTACCACCAACTTTTCCTCTGGAACCACGCGCTACCAGAGTTAACATTTGCCTTTGAACCTTAGTCACCTGGCTGGTGACTAGGTCTGGAGGGTGAGGACTGGTAGACAATACCTGACACTTAATACCTAAACCGTGTTCTTCTTCTAAATCTTTTTTCCTTCTGTATTACACATGTTCAAGAGAATATACTACTAGCTATAAAGAAGAAAATTGTAATATATTGCCTATTACCTTACGACCCCAAAAGAACTTTTAACGTATGTCTTTCCTGTCATATTCAAGTGCATGTGCGTGTGCGCGCGCACACACACACACACACACACACATTTATTCTTACAAAAATTAGGTATTATCACATGTACTGCTTTGCCAACTGACTTGTTTGTTTTATTCATTTTTTTTAACACCAGGAGACAGAGGGATGTCCTGCCTTCTGCCACCTATTTTAAATTTGGAGACATCACTTGAACACTCAGAGCTTCAATCTCGTCATCTCTAAAATGATGATAAAAATAGGTACTAACATAATACCTAGCAAATGCCCAGGACATAGGGAATATTATATATGTGTGTATGTTCGTGTTTCCATGTAATTAAGTTGTCTTTTTCTATAAATTTTAAAATCCTACATAAAATTCTATTGTATAGATAACTGGTTTAATAAACCATCCCTTTCTGTCAAATATAGGCTCATTTAAAACGTTTAAAATTCTTTGGCATGTTTATCCTCATTTTATTCTTATAATATCCTTGTGGAATTGGTATGAGGAATGTAGATGATAAAGGCTCATCTTCTACAGTAAGGATTAGCGAACATTTTCTGTAAGGGGTCAGATGCTAAATCTTTTTGGCTTTGCAGGCATTAGGGTCTCTGTCCCGACTACTCAATTCATCCCTTGCCATGGAAAAGCGGCCATAGACAAAACATAAACAAATGGCCGGGACTGCGTTCCCATAAAATGTTGTTTACAAGAACAGGTGGTGGGCAAATTTGGTCAGTGAGCCACAGTTTGCCAATCCCAGTATACCGAACGGCAGGCCCTGTTCTAAGAGCACCTCCTGGGTAATCTGATTTTATCCTTCCAATGACTTTGGAAGGAGGGGTAGATCTGAGTATTATACCCATTGCAGATGGGAAGACTCTACAGGGTTACAAAGCAGATACATGGCTGGGTCGCAGCTCACGCTCGTTTTTCCCCAACCGCCGGTTCATCCTGCCTCTCCCTTCTTAATTCTACTCCCTGCCTCTTGAGCCCTTTCTCCAAATTGAATCCCGCCATCAATTCTTCAACAACCTGGGACAAACTGCAAAGTCTTGGTTTGTAAGAGCAGCAGCAGTGACAGGCAAGCCCTCTGATTCCATGCTTCCAGGACAACGGCACACTCGGTTAGGAAGTGCCTCTGGGAGCGGGGCTGGGGGGATTGCAAACCCCGTTTTCAGACCCTTCCTTATCCACTCCAGCAATAAATTCCAAAAATGATTCTGCTCCAGACCCAATGATGTCAAGATTTTCTGCTTTTCTGTGAAGCTCTGGTCTCAGAGATCAAAGTTAGAGGCACAGCCCCTGGGGACCCAGTGGAGAACTTCCAGAAAGATTCATTCACATCCAGTAGGAACTTGCGGCGACCCCAACTCACATGTGTGCCTTTTATTCTCACCAACAGCCTCTGAGCAGTTCTCTGCAGCCGAGCAGGAGAAAGTCCCTGCGCCTTCTCTTAATTTATTGCCCAAAGAGGTAGGGTTAGAACTTCGGCGAGGATTTCTTGCACAAACCCATCTGAGAGTTTCAAAGTTCCAAGGAAGGGTCAGGCAGCAGTCTTCGTTTACATTTTCCAAAATGCAACACCCAATGGGTTTCTATCCCGGAAAGGAAAGAGGCACCATAGGAAGGCTGTTTCTCTCTAGTCAGTTGGTCCAATTGATGACAGGAGGTGACCGCAAAGTGTAAATGTCACAATTAAACCCTGTCTAGATGAGGAAACTAATCACAAAACAGTAAGTCTAAACTTTAGTCTTATAACTACTCACTTAGGTGGGCTCTTAAGAGTCAGGCATAAATCTTTAGGCAAACCTGGGTTGTGTTTTTTTTTCTCTCTCTCACTCTTAGGTTTATAGATTGGTGAACAACTTTAATTTCATGGTGTGTTAATATCTATGGGTTAAGAGGAATGAGAAAACACTGAGAACCAAACGATGTTTCCAACTTGATGTAACGTTTTGCAAAAAATAATAATAATAATGATAAAAAACAGGAAAAAGAATGCGTTGTGGTCAAATGAGTTTGAGAAACGCTGCATTGTCTTTACCCTTCTGGAAACTCACCAAGTACATTAGCGTAATAAAGGCTCTGAGAAGTCCTGTAGAACAAAAAGATACTGGTGGCCCTTTGTTTAACCCAGCATTTTCTATGAAATGTGCACATGGCAAATATTAGCGTCCCACCAAACTAGTTCAGCGGAACGCATTTTAGGAAATCTCATTTTAGAGCAATGCTCTTTGCATGGCCAAATGACCTACTGATGGTAGGGTTACAAATGAAGTTTTATCGTCGCCTTTACACTTTCTCTGTATACACCAAGATTTACCCATAGAACATGACTTTCTTTCACAATCAGGAGGGAAAAAAAAGAGTAAATGTGTGGATAGATAAATAGATAGTCGCTATTCACCTCTGTGAAAATCAATAAAGAGAAATCTTGCTAAAATGAAGTTAGGAAGCCAGAAGGGGGAGCTCTCACATACCACTCAGGTCAATGCAGATCCCAACAGGAATAGACTGGCCTCGCATCTCTGGCAGAATCCAACAGGAAGTGACACTACTTTCCTCCTGCCAGCAGGAAGAAATAAAATTTTCCCCCTGCCTGGTAACAGCTCAGCCAATGAAAAGCCACTATACTTCAAACTCCCAGTTTCCTCCAATGGATTCTTTGTTTATAACAGCCCCTCCCAATTTCCCCTTCTCCTCTGTAAAAGAGTTTCCCCTCCTTTGAGAATTGAGCTTGCATGTGGTTCTCCATAGCTGTATGTCCCAAACTGCAATTGTTTCCTGCTCCCAAATAAGCCCATTTTGCTGGTAAAAATAACTACCTATTTTATTGTTCAAGGTTAACACCTCTGAACCCATTCTAAGAAAATAATCCGAAGTCTGAAAGCAACTTCGTGCATAAAAATGTTCATCTCTGGGCCAGTTATATAACCAAAAAATTTTAAACCCCATGTACATCCATGCAATGGAATATTATTCAATCATTTTAAAAGGCAATGTCGGAGTTTTTAATGACATAGAAAATACCTATGGTATAATGCTAAGTCAAAAATCGTGGTACAAAAGTATGGTTTTTTTCTCAAAAAAAAAAAGTGTCCACAGAGAAAACAATAAGGCAATATGGATTAATTGAGATTATCCCTCAGATAGTTGCACTGTGATTTACTTAACATTTGTCTTCATGCTTTTAGATTTTCTGCAGTAAGCATAAGTTTGGGGAAAAAAAACTATGATTTTACAATTTATAGTTTCATCTAACGGGGAGGGGGAAATATATTTGCGTGCCAGATTAAATTAATTGTGCTATAGCATTCTAGTGTCACCAAGCATTCATTATGATTGGCCTGAGAAGAGGGAAATGAGGGAGCTAGGGGTTCTTTAAAGGTCAGATCATAGTCTTTCCAGATTAATAGAGGATACGGTTACCAGATTTAGCAAATAAAAATATAAGACCCCCAGTTAATTGAATTTAAGATCAATGAATTTTTTTCCCATTTGTAAAAAATGTATTAATATTCTGTTGGAGCAAAAGGAGACTAATAAAATCCATAGAAGTTGGCTATGTGATTACAGATATCTTAGTGACAATATAATGGAGTGATCCTAACAGAAGAAATACACTTGTGTCATGCTTTTAGATCATTGTAAAGGTTTATTTAGTAGCCAAAATATATATGAGACGTATATGATTTTCAAAGAATATTTTTAGATGAGTATGTCCCATGCAATATTTGGGATCTGCTTATACTAAGAAAAATGTTGGTTATTTCAAATTCAAATTTGACTGTACATCCTATTTATTACCTGGTGACACTGTGAGGGTGGGCACATGCCATCTGGTCTGGGAAGATGACTCCCAGGTGGGCGCTCAGATTGATTTTGATTCCTTCCCATTTTTTTTTACATCACAAAGGTGGGTGGAGGCTGGGTTTAATCACTTGAGTATGTAGCTCCACCTGGGAAAGTTGGATTTCTTTTGCAATTAGGGCTCTTAACCTCTTGCCCATTCATTCAGTCAACAAACCTTGTGGACCGCCTACTCTGTACTGGGCACAGTGATGGATGCTGAGGTGGGAGCATGGATGTGACAAATAGGGCAGCTGGTGTGTTTAGGTGACCTTGACCACTTCGGACTCTAGTCAACCTTTCAGGACGTGCTTGTGCCCCCATCATATCGGGGGGCTCCCACTGTCCCATTCTTCCCTGTACATTCAGAAAGAAGGAGAGAGACAATACCAGGGAGTGCATTTCCCCTCACACACACACACACCATTTTCACTTCCACCATCATGCCTACATTTGAGGGGCTGGAGTAGTAGTAAGTAAGGATCAGACCACCGGACTTGACCTTAGGAAGACTGTAAGAAGGGAGGTGGAGGACATCATGGCAAACGTCATCCAACATCACAACATAACTTCGAGCATGTCCTGAAGTAGGCACTGGGCACTTTATCCTCTACGAGGTCCCCTAGGGAGCGGGTCTCCTGTGGTCACGTGGTCTGAAGGCCAGGGAGACTGGATGCCTAGTCGGACAGAGAAAGGGGGAAGGGGGAGGGTGACTTAGCATGGTCATCACAAGGCTCTTGGTCAAGGGACAAGCCCCCAGCTAGCTCACAACCCATCTACAAAGGGAAATGGATTAGTGGCTCCCTTTCAATCAGGCTGAGTTACGAGCTCAGCGATTTGTGGGACGTTTACATGAACCAGAAGATGTGTTATCTGATGAAAATTGCTTAATTTAATATCCTAGCTTGACAAGCAAGGAACTGTACCTCTTTGGTAGAATCTGCCAGGGTGGATGATTTTTTTTAAAGTCCCTGGACATGTTTATCCTCTCCTTACCCATCAAAGAACAGAAAAAGAGTTTGGGGGTCCAGTGGGCAGTCTGCCATGGGGCTGTGGGCCCAGGGAGCCTCAGAATATCCACTTTCATTGCATGACCCAAAGGCAGCCACACTCAACCTGTACCCTGGGATGCGAGTTGGTCTGATGTGAGGTTGTTAGAGAGAAAGCCAGTCGAATTGTGATTCAGCACAGAGTTAAAAGACACAAAAACACAAAGACACAAAAACGGAGGTTTACCGTGAGGGCACTGTGTTTCCATAAGTTTTTTATTCGTTAATTTCACGCAAAGCTACTGAGGGCTTAACATGCCATTTGCAAATTTAGCACGCATCAGAATCACAGGGAGGGTTTGTCAATTGCAGGTTGCTGGGCCCCACTGTCAAGAGTTTCTGACTCAGTGGGTTTGGGGTGGAGCCCAAGAATTTGCATTTCTAACAAATTCCCAGGTGCGGCTGCAAACCATACTTTGAGAACAACTGTGCCAGGAGCGTGGAAAACAGTGTCACCTGGAATCTGCTTGCCCCATAAGTTCTATACAGGACTGGCTCAAAGTCCCCATTCCGTGCCTTATAGAAATTCAAAGCCCTACCCAGGATGTCTGCCACTTCCAGGGGACTTACGATCTCATTGAAACCTTTCACCTTGAATGTCAGGGATTGTTTAACTTGTTCTGTTTGTTCATCACTATGTTGGGTTTTTTTTTTTCATACTGTCCACCCATTTATGAATTTTGCCCTTTTCCTTATTTCAGATCAAGCAAAATAAAAACAAAAATAATCTCATAAGATTTCTGGTTATATTCAAGCTTTTATCTAAGACTAAAAGATACCAAGGGGATTTACATTGCAAACATGTAAAACATTTCAAATTGATACTAGACATCCCTGTTGTCCAAAGTCTCTGACCACCCCCGCACTGGGAGATTGCTTCACTGGCCCTCCACTCTATGTGGCAGCCTGTCCTCACAGCCTTCCCCCAGGTCCTCCCTCTGTTTCCCCTTCCATCTCTTCTTCTCATCCCTACCCAACCCCACCTCTAGGCTCCACCTCCTGGAGCTCCAAATTCTGCATACTCCATTTCACAGAGGATCCCATTCTCTCTAGCTTTACTCCCATATTCAGATCCAGCTCCATTTCTGCATATCCAAAGTTGGGAAAGTTCTAAGCAAGGCAAAAAGCCTTTAGTTTAGCAGGATGGCCACTAGAGTCACATACAGTCAACCCTGTTCCCCTCTTTCAAGGGTAAGGAGATGAATAATAGTACAGATCTGTGCCAGGCTGGCACTCTTGGTCTAACAGAGATGACCCATGTCACACTATTACACTATTAGTGTGTATTTTCAAGTACTAGAACCTAAGTAACTATTACGGGCTCTGGGATGAAGGTCAGAGGACAGGAGCAACAGCTCTAGCTATAGAAACCATGGAGGGCTTCCTAGAGGAGGCGACACTTAAGCTGAATTTTAAAGGATAGTTGGAATTCATCTCTCGTGTAAAGGGGTGAGTGTAATCCCAGAAGAGGGAACAGCATGAGAAGAAAGATACAATTGCTAACAACCTTCTTTAAGGAAATTCTCACACTCTTGTTTTCCCTCCGTGTTCATCACCTTCTGTTGTGGGTGACAAGAACCAGTTTTAGGCCTCCTGTTGCTCATCCTGTCAGTAGGGTCCAACCCCTTTCTTTAGAATGTGTGAGCACTCAACAGCCATTACTGTATTCAGCTCTGAAGTTCAGCTCAAATTCCAAGATAGAGGAATCCTTATTTACAATCCCATTACACTGGTAAGCAATTATGGAGCACCTATTGTTTAAGAATCTATGCATGCTGAGCACGCAGGGAAGAGGTATTTGAGACTTAACACCTACTCCAAGGGTCTGAACTATAACTGAGGGGGCAAGGCATCTCCAGTCTTCATAGCCAGTGAGCAGGATATGAAGCTATGTGGTCATCACCGAACTACAGTGCTGTACTCTGTTGTCATCTGTATCATGGAGACAAACTGTCTTTGGAGATGGAAAGAGGGGGAAGGTGATAAAATGTCTGTATATTTATCACAACCCTTTCAGTTGCACATAACAGAAATCCACCACCCCTCCCCTCAAAAACAACATTGTCTTACACAATATTATTTCCATACAAGAGGAAATCAGGCATGGATGGATCAAGGTGATCATCTGATCACTGAACTGTGATCATCTAGATTCTAACTCTTTTTTTTTTAATTGAAGTATAGTTGATCTACAATTTTGTGTTAGTTTCAGATGTACAGCAAAGTGATTCAGTTATACATACATATATATTTTTTTCAGATTCTTTTCCCTTATAGGTTATTATAAAATATTGAGTATAGTTCCCTGTGCTATACAGTAGGCCCTTGTTGGTTATCTATTTTATATATATAGTAGTGTGTATATGTTAATTCCGAACTCCCCAATTTAACCCTCCCCGCTTTCCCCTTTGGTAACTATAAGTTTGTTTTCTGTGTCTGTGGGTCTATTCCTGTTTTGTATATAAGTTCCTATGTAACACTGTTTTTAGATTCCACATATAAGCAATATCATATGATATTTGTCTTTCTCTGTCTGACTTATTCACTTACTATGATAATCTCTAGGTCTATCCATGTTGCTGCAAATGGCATTATTCCATTCTTTTTTACAGTTGAGTAGTATTCCATTATATAAATACACCACAGCTTCCTTATCCATTCATCTATGGAGAACTCTATCTCTAGCCTCTGTTTTCCTTTGTTTTAGTTTCCTTCTCAAGCAGACTCATTCCTTTGATTACTCTAAAATGTTAACGCTTCCCTGTTAGAAACATCAGCAGAAAAGAGACTTTCTCTTTCCTGGCAGCTCCATCAAAACTTCAGGAACTAACCTCTGAAACCAATCTCCATGGCCAGGGGCATGTTGGCTCTCATTAGCCAGGTCCAGGACACACACCTTCCCATCCTGGGAGACAGTGGTTGCAGCTGACCCTATGTGAGCAACCAGGACTGAAATGGGGGTGGGGGAAAGTTAGGGAGGTGCTCCACAGAAGAAAAGACATCAGACAGGCAAAACCAACAGGTGTCCATCCACCTGAATGTGTAAAATGGGAATTTTTTTCTATCAAGTGTGAGATGTTATCATTACTCTCACAATGAATTATCAGGTCACTCCCTCCAGAGTCCCTGCATGGCAGTGTGAGGTAATGACAAGAAACATGACCACTGACCTCAGACTTGCAGGTTCATGTCCTAGCTGCCCCATGGAGCACCTGGGTGACCTTGGGTAAACAGGCACAGTAATAAAGAGTATTTACCTATGAGGTTTAATAAGGATTGCGTGAGTAAACTTAAGAGCATAGAACAGTACCTCTGCTGTTTTATGTTTTATTTATTTTCATTGCTAAAATGATATGTGCAATTTTAGGCATCCACGTGGGTGCATTTTTTCCTGGTTAGAGATCCATACCTTTTATCAGACTTCCCAAGGGATTTGTGATGAAAAAAAAAGATCCCTTCTCTCTTGAGACAGTGGTCCCCCAATTTGGACCCACCCTGATCACGCGCGTGAGGAGGTGTTTGCATATAATCGTTCCCAAGCGAGTTTCAGTTCTCTTGCAGTTTTTCTGGGCTGGTAAAAATCTCAGGGTTTCTTTGCAAGGCAGCCTTACAGCCCAGAACCAAGCCTTTAGGTGTTTCTCAGGGCTGTCCGGTCACCCGTTTCTCTTCAGTCATATTGGGTTCGTTAGCACAAGACTGGTGTGTTGGATGAATCTTCAATTGCCCAGCTTAAACCAGAGACGGCCTCCAGACCTCTGAAGAAATAGCTTCGCTGGGCATCCATCACTTTGTCAGATTCCTGAGAACATGAAACACCAGTGCATACTTTGTGGTAGCCCACATTTGAGAGCAGACTGTGTAGGCACACAGCTAAACAGGTCTTCAATTTCAATTAGACACCCCGTCCAGATAAGCCGGGGAGAGGGAGGGAGAGGCAGGGCAGTATTAGGTGGGCGTGTGGAGGGGGTGTTTGATGGAACCACGGGGTCTCTGAAATCTCCACCGCTCTGCCCTTTGCCCTTCCATCCCTGCCTCCCCTATCCCCTCTGACTCCCTCCCACTGCCACCAGGGACAGCCCCCTCCTACCACACAATGGAGGGGAGGCCGGGGGGCGGGGCCGAGGGGAGAGACCTGGAGTGGAGAGAACACCGCACTGGAGGGACCAGTGCAGGGAAAATCAGAGAAGGGCAGGCTATGCTGTCTGCTTCCCACACAGGGCTTTTCCAAGACTTACCAAAACACCCTGGTCCCTTTGGCCTGTCCAGGCAAGAGGATGATCACGTCCAATTCTCCACTCTCTCCCAGAATCAGAATTACATAGCGATGCCCTTTGCTGTGTGGTTTTGCAGGTCTCTGCCGTCTTCCCAGTGCCTAGAACTGTGCCTGGCACATAATACGTGCACATGAAATATTTCCTGGATGAAAGCAAGGCAGAGACACCACCCTCCATAAACAAGGACATGGCATCGTTTGTTTAGAATCACTCAGCTAGTAAACACAGACAAATCCAGATCTGATTTCAAGCCTATGATCGTCCCCCTATGTCACATGACCTCTTATTTAAGTATATATGTATGTTTTGAGAATTCTGCCCCTCAAGCCAGGAGCCAACAAAGTAGGGGGCGGGGCGCGCGTGATCCACTAGGATGCAGAAAGAAAATATGAAAACTTCTAGACTAGCTCATCTTTCAAAATTACTACCTATTTCTATATGTTTTTCAATGTATACAAAGTTTACTACTACAGCAGTGCATATACGGTTATATATGTAATATATATTCTATATAGGGCATGTTCAAAGATTTCTTAACGATAAGGTGCATGGTCAAAAAGTGGAAATATCATCAATAATAGAATGGATGAATTGCAATATATTCATACAACAGAATACTATGAAAATTAATAAATACCGTCACACTCCACAACGTGGATGAATCTCAAACATAATATAAGGTAAAAAAAGGCCAGACACAAAATAGTGTATGCTCTACGATTCCACTTATATAACGCACGAAAACAGGCCAAATGAAATTCTAGTGTTAGAAGTTGGGATAACGGTTAGCTTTGGGCAGGAAGGTGGGTGGAAACTGGCAAGAGGGAAGCTGGCAGAGCATCCGAGGTGCTAGTCAAGTTTTATTTCTTCATCTGGATGGTAAATACTTGTGTGAGTCTGCTTTGTGATAGCTCATTGAGGTATACGTTTGTGCCATGCGAACGTTTCTTTATATATATGTATCGTTGAGCACCGATAAAGGGAGTTGATGTAGCCGATGAAAGAGTGCTGCACAGGCTTTGCTACTCCTGCCACAGAGCCGTGGGCTCTAATGCCTCATCCCTTGCACCTGATCTGATAATGTCTTGAGCGACTCAACGTGGAGTTCCGGAGCAAAGATCACCTGTTAGAAGAGTCTGGTTTTGCCTGAAAATGGTCAGGCCCTAGAACCCCAGCCCTGCTCAGTCACTGGCAGGACACCCCCTTGGCTGGAATGCTGCGGTAGGTCCTTTATGCGCTGCGGCTGGAGGCTGCCGTAGGAGATACTGCTTCCAGCAGAAGGACAAATTCTTCCTTGAAGGGAGTTCCAAGTGGCACATCTCTGTGGCTGCTACGCTGAGGACCTTGGCTGACCTTCTGGGATTTCCAAGGCCAGGTCATAAGGATCCTTGTAGTTTCGGCCTGGGTCTCTTGGAACAAGGGCTCTTGGAGACATGAGCTTCCATGTAAGAAGTCTGGCTACCCTGAGATCACCATGCTGTGGGGAAGCCCAAGTTAGCCATGTGCAGGGGCACATGGAGGGAGAGAGAGATGTGTGGGCAACAGCCTCAGCTGTTCCAGACACACGAGCCTAGACAACGTGACATGAAGAAACCATCTCAGATTTTCCAGCCCCAATAGAAGCCATATGGAGAGAAGAAACAAGGAACCAAGATGACAGCCGCAACCAAAGCCCCAGACATACGGCTCCAGGCAAGCAATCCCAGCCATTTGGGGATCTGAGTCACCTCAGCTAAGACCTCAGTTGTTCTGGAACGTGAGTGAGCCCTCCTTACTCTGCCACGACTGAATTTCTGACCCACAAAATCATGAGAATAAGAACATGGTTGTTTTACTTGGGGAAGACCGGGGGTAGCTTTTTAGACAACAGCAGATCACTGACACAGTTTATTTAAAAGAAAAAAAAAGACATTTGGAGTCCTTGCTAGTCTAAGCTACGTGGGTGTGCAATTGGAGGGAGGGATAGCGTTCTCACTGAGTAATCAGAACCTCTAGTGCCGAAGGTTTAAAAAGAATGCTCGCGATTGTGAATAATAGCGCAGCACATGCGTTGTGCTGTTTACCAGCTGTGTGGCCTTGAACATGTGGACTTACTTTGCTGGGCTTCAGCGAGCTCATTAGTAAAATGTGAAAGAATGAATGGGCTTGAAGGAGACGAAGCATCTGAAGCCCTTAGCATGTCGCCCCGCACGTAGAAAATGCTCAGCGAACATTAGTTATCAGCGCCGTCACCGTGAGCTTAGTGCTTCCATTTGGCAAAAGGAAAGAATAAAGCGGGTTCCACCCGTCTGAGTGGAAAGGATCAGATGCGGTTCAGAGGGCTTCAGAGCACACAGCCAGCCAGCCACAGAGCCTGTGCTGCCAACTCAGAAGGCCAAATTCTTTCCATCCACTTCCCTGCCCCGAAGGTACTGGCCTTGGTCCTGTCCAAGAAGGGAAGTTGGTGCTACACCCCAGGCTTCAGACTGCAGAGAACAAATTGGGAAAGATCGGGAATTTCGGGAAGGATCTTGAGAATTGGCACATTTTCCAAACTCAGCCAAAGAGTCTTGGCCAGTAGAAATCTGCATCCCAGTCTCCGCCCCCACCATCTCCCCCCAGTCCAAGCACCCGTCAGGCCCCATGATCAGCACATCCCGATCCAGAGCCGTGCTACACGACTCCAAGCCGGAGTGTTGATCAGAGTCATAGCCTCACATGTCAGAGCCACAGAGCTGAGCTGGACGGCCTTCAGGCACAAGCTTCTCCAGTCGGATCAGCCTTTCTTTAATCCTGAGCAAAACCTCAAATGTGGCTGTGGTACTTTAAGACCCTCTGGTCTGGCTTTCTCGCTGTTGAGGTCTGCATGGGGGAAGAAAAAGAAAAAAGCCGGCCAAAGAAGTTGGCTGTAGACAGTATACTCCAGATTTCTGAACTGCTGTCTAATCCTTCTTGCCGGCCTCCCCTCTCAGGGGCATCGCGAGGTTAAATACTGCACTTGGTTATTATTTATTTTGTCTTGTTTTTTGGCTTTGAGAAGGTAAGTGTCTTAGTTTATCCTCCCAGCAGGAGGAAATGGGATTGGAAATGGATTACAGGTTGCAATGCATCACTCTCACTCCTTGCCTCTATAAGTTGCAGAGCAGGGAGGAAAAATATCGTTTCTATTGTCATAGCGGGGGGATAAGAATAAGGATAATATTAGTTAAGGAAACCAGCACTCATGGAGCCAGGTACCAGGTCAGGTGACAACTGCTTCACACCTGCTGTCTCCCTTCATTCTTACAATAGCCCTGTGACATAGAAACTATTATGAGCCCTGCTTTACAGAGGAGGAAACAGGTTCAGAGAGGGGAAGTGGCTCGCCCATGGTCACACAGCAAATACCTGGCAGAGCCTGGATTTGAATCCAGGTCTTAGACCCCCAAGTTGCAAGTTAAATACTCCACTGACAGATATACATTCCTAGCTGTAATTTGGGCCCCATAAAATGAAAAAGAGTTTTGTTTCACTGCAGAAGACAAGAGACAGATGGATAAAGGTGAATGCCAAAGGGTTGGCATTTCTAGACCATGTCAGCGGTCTATGCTGACAGTGAAGCAGAATATTTGAAACTGGGACCAACCCCAAATGTAGGTTTTATAGTAACTGGTAGTTTCTTTGCAAACACGGATGCTTTTATCCCCTCCTTTGCAATGTGACTTTTCAGCTCCCCCAGTGAAAAGGCAGAACCTAGTCTCCACCCCTTGAATAGGAGCTGGTCATGTGACTTGCTTTAACCAATAGCATGTGGCGGAGGCAATGCTGTGTTTGCTCTGAGCCAGAGCTTCAAGATGCCTCGTAGCCTCTTCTCCTCCTCTGAGAACCTGCCCAGCTGCTCTGAGGCCAATCCCAGGCTAGCTGGCTGGAGGAGAGACTACACGAAGTGTAAAGAAGCCAGTCGGAGTCATCCTAGACCCATCAGCCCCCAATCAACCTGCAGCTCACAGCGGATGCATGAGAGAGGCCAGAAAACCTCTGGCTGGCTGAACCCTTCCGACTTGCAGAATCACAAGCTCAGTAAATGGCTGTTGTAAACCTCTGAGTTAATGCTAAGTCACTATTTATGACACTTGTACAGACTGTTCTGTGTTCAGTGGCCAAAGGATACCACGATTGTCCTCATCACGGTGAGATTCAAATGGGTGGGAACTTTGGGATCCATCGTATGAAGACATTTGTACAATACAACAATCAAGGCTGTCAGTTACGAAATACCTACTGCATGCCAGTACTGTTCTAAGAACGTCACCTGTGCTGACTCATTTAGTCCTCTCCACACCTCTCCATGGTATTTATTATCAACCCTTTTTTACAAATGAGAAACCAAGGAACAGAGAGGCTAAGTAATTTGTCCAGGGTCACACAGCTAATAGGTGGTACAGCTAGGAATCAAACCCCAACGATCTGGCTCTAGAGTTTGTATCCTTAAAAGCCAAGCCACGCCATGCTGTTCTAGGTAAGCCTACTGCTTGCTCCAACTGGCTCCACCGTTTATTATTGACATGAACTTCGCAAGTGAGTTAATTTTTCTGAGACTAAATTTCCGCATCTGTACAATGGGAATGATAATAGCATCTTCCTTATGGGGTTATCGGGAGATGAAATGAGATAATGCAAACAATACACTCAGCAGTGCGTTGAATACGCAGTTCAACGAATGTCAACCATAATAATAATGAATTGCTATATATATACTTATGCAACTGTTTAATTACAGAAATACTTGATTGCAATAATAAATTGTTCATTGATTTACGTATGGGTACAGCATAATTATCAGTCACACTCTTGAATCATACAATTCCAGCTCACATGATGGCTGTCCCCACAGTTTCTGCCATTCTCAGTTTTGAATCTGCCTCCATCACCAGTTTATTTTCTGGGTTCCAAGACTGAGTTGTTTTTCTTAAGATGTTCCAGAAATCCATTGAGTCTGCCAAGTATGCTGATGTCCTTCAACAGCCTGAGGAAACGGACAGGCAGAACTTAGCAGGACCTCAGCTGACTTCTCCATCAGCCAGCAGCCTGAGTTCCTGTAGGTGTCCCTGAAGTCCTTGGGTTCAGCCCTTCCTACTCTGTGGCTCCCCAGAAACAGCGTGCTTTGCAAGCCTTATTCAGCCGTGGGTTGGCCTCTTACGTGCTCAGATGTTGAGGACTGAAGGACGAATAGCCTCAGAAGCTTCCATTTCAAGTCTCTGGGCCACGTGGAGGCTAGTCGAGGACTCCCAGAATTTCCAATTCGGCCCCGTGATGACGATTTCACCAGCACCAGGGTTTTCATGGAGATAAGAGCACATTGGCAGCCACCTGGGGAGGCGTCGTGGAGCATTCTTGATGGTCAGGTAGGACTTGGACAATGAGACCCAATGTAGGGGGAGTCAGAGGGGAGCAGAAGTAAACATGTGGTTTCTCTGCTCAGCCCAATGACCTCATCACCCCCCTCCCAATGCCCTTGGCGCCACCAGGCTTGGTAGACAAGGAGATGCGCCTTCCAGATCCTTCTTCAAGGAAGGACTTGCTGTCCAGCTGTAGGGAATGTGGTCAACAGATGACCCCCAGCGGCCAGCCCCCTCAGGTCTCGCTCAGCTGCCGCCTCGCCCAAAGCCACGCCCTTCTAGGGGCAGCTTACCGTGGCGACTGAGGAAGATGAAAATTATAAACGCCTGGCCAGTGTGGCCTGACACAGGCCACTCAGTGCCTGCTTCCAGAATACCCAACCTGAGACACAGATGCTTAAGTTCTTCCAATCTCCAACCTACCCCACTCCTGCCAAACGAGGCATCCCTATTTCCTTTGACATGAGTACGCATCCTCCACCCATTTACCCGGGAGCGTAATTCCGTCTTGCACGTGCCAGAAAGATCACCATTGTCATGTCAGGCATTACTTCCTTGGGTAGTTTGGGCTAAGAATAGAAACACTAGCAAGTCCTTATTAACCCAGCACCTTGCACAGCTGATCTTACTTTATCTCCACGGCAGCCTCCAGCAAGATGAGATTATCCCCATATCCTACCGAGGAAGAAACTGAGGCTCAGAGAGGTGGAATGAGTTATCCTCAAGGATTCAAAGTTAGTTTTCTACTTCCAAACTTGGCTGCCCGAGCACATTCCTTCCAGAAGACCTGCTCAACAGATGCTCCTTCGGGTAGAATCTTGGGAAAGTGAGGTCAGAGAAAGGCAGTGTGGCTAAGAACTCAGCCCTGGTGCTAGACAGCCTGAGTTTCAATACCACGGTCATCATGTATAAACTCTGCGACACTGGCCTGTGATGTAACCTCTCTGAGCCCCATCTACTCATCTGTAAAATGGGGGGTGGTGGCAGTTCTTACCTCAGAGTATAAGCTCTGAGGACTGAAATGCTCAAGCAATGCCTGCTACAGAGAAAACCTTTAATAAGTGCTGGATGAAATTATTAGAGAATATTTCTTGGAGATAGATTACTCGTACAGTTCTTAGCCAGAAGGAAGTGTTGTGAATCTCAGTTTATGCATCTGTATAGAGGGACTCCTTACAGGATTCTTATAAAGATTAAGGAAATAGTATGTGTAAGGGGTCTTGGGCATACTAGCTGCTCAATAAATGAGTATAATAAGTGAGTATGAAGACTAGAGCCTTTGTCCTCTGTAAGTCTAAGAAGGTACGAAGATTGAGCCTCAACTTTTGTTCCATGTTTCCAGTAGAAGAACAGAATTGTTCATTTACCAGTGATCTGGCTTCAAAGATTAACAAAAATGTGTTTATTTCCCTTTGGGACAGAATATTTACAAGTCATCACGGAAACATTGATGATCCCATGATCAGTATGGTTCTTAGTTCTAATCAAGAGGGAACCCTGGGGCTTCCCTGGTGGCACAGTGGTTGAGAGTCCACCTGACGATGCAGGGGACACGGGTTCGTGCCCCGGTCCGGGAGGATCCCACATGCCGTGGAGCGGCTGGGCCCATGAGCCATGGCTGCTGAGCCTGCACGTCCGGAGCCTGTGCTCCGCAACAGGAGAGGCCACAACAGTGAGAGGCCCGCATACCGCAAAAAAAAAAAAAAAAAAAAAAAAAAGAGGGAACCCTAACCCAGGCCCCCCACTTGGACCACCTTCCTTGAAATATTCTAAGTCCCTTCTGGTGCGTGGGACCAGCCAGGGCTGGCTCTGCTGTCTGAGCAGAACACTCTGAGTCTGGATGGGACCCACACAGGTACTGGTCCCTGACACTCCCCTTTGTGCTCTCTCTGATCCTTGAACCCATGCGTGAGGTCAAGCAGATACCTTGAGGAACCCCAGAACTTGCGCCTCTGGGGTTGTCACAGGGCCCCATGGCTGGTCCCTGTTCTAGGAGGGCAGCCTGGAGTACAGATCACTCCCATGGGCCTGTGTGGTATTTCTTTCATGAAATCATGCCACGAGAATGGTCCTGACATGTTGATTTCAGGTAACTCAAATTGTTTATACAGACAGGGCCCTGCAAAAAACTATTTGCCCAGGGCCCCATATACTCTGGGTGCAGCCCTACCTGGGGTGTTCAGAATTTTTCATCCCCAGTTGTGTATTCCTTTTTATTTATTTATTTTTGCTCGTGCCTCGCGGCTTGCGGGATCTTAGTTCCCCAACCAGGGATTGAACTAGACCACTGGACAGCGAGGGACTTCCCTGTGTATTCCTTTTTATATAAAGATAATTGTCTTTAATAATACTAGTGGGGAAGAGAAATAGGTGTTTAAGGAATGCCAGTTGCTGGGGAAATCGTTTTGAAACATGAGATAAACACAATCGAAGTAAAATAAAGGAAGTAGACTTTGGTAGTGAGAAGTGTGGGAACCTCTGAGCTAGTCCAACTATTTACAGATGGGGAAACTGAGGCACAGAGCGTGGAGGTGAATCGCCCAGCATTGCCCACAGTTATCTGGGCCAGCATTTGTGCTGGCAGGATGCTTGGGACTTGCTGACAAGCACAGTAATTGATTGATAATAAAACCAGTCACCCATGGCCTAAGACGGAGTTTACAACCCTAATGTTAATGGACCCAAGAGAGGCAAAGGGTGCTGGTAACCACGTTCCCCTCATCTCCCGGGGCTAATAGCTTTATGGAGGTCATAAACTACTGAGTATTTCAATGATGAGCGTGACCTCCCTTTGGCCACATGACCCACCCTGCCTTGATTGACAAACAGGCCTGGCATTCCTTAGAGCTGCAAGAACGAGCCTTCCTCTGGGCCTGTGGTCTGAACCTCAGGACCCCGATTCCTCTGGGAATTTCCCAGCTGTCTTTGGGAGTTGTACGCCCTCACTTGCCTATCCTGACTCAAGACAAAGATAGTTCAGACCGGCAGCTTCTACAGCAAATACGCAGCTTAGCCTGAACTCAGTTCTTTGATAATTATCCCATCGCTGACGCAGTACAGTCTGGAAAGCAAGGAAAAGGCCATTAGCCTCTTCTAATCCAAGGCAATCATTCATTTTCTTAATCATGTTTTCAGCTTATTTTAATAAACGTGATGGCCTGCATCCAACACGGTCCCCAGTGATCCCTGCTGCCTGGAACCAATGCCCTTCTGTAGGACCCTCCCACACGAAACAGAGCTGACCTTGGTAACCAGCAAAATGCAGGCATACCTTGTTTCATTGCACTTTGTAGATATTTCTTTTTTTTACAAATGGAAGGCTTGTGGCAACCCTGAGTCAAGCAAGTCTATCGGTGCCATTCTGCCAACAGCATCTGTTCACTTCGTGTCTCTGTGTCACAGTTGGGTAATTCTTGCGTTATTTCAAATTTTTCATTATTCTCATATGTGTTATAGTTACCTGTGATCGCTGATCTTTGATGTTACTACTAAGACTCACTGAAGGTTCAGATGACGATTAGCAATTTTTTAGCAATGGAGTACCTTTTTTTTTTTTAATTTAAATATTTGGTTGTGCCACGCAGCATGTGGGATCTTGGTTCCCTGACCAGGGATCAAACCCATGCCCCCTGCATTGGAAGTGTGGTGTCTTAACCACTGGACCTCCAGGGAAGTCCCTGGAGTGCTTTTTAATTAAGGTGTGTGTATTTTTTTTAGATATCATGCTATTGCTCACTTAATAGACTACGGTATCGTGTAAGCGTAACTTTTATATGCCCTGGGAAACAAAAAAGTTCCTGTGACTTGTCTATTGCAATATTCGCTTTATTGTGGTGGTCTGGAACCCCACCCACAATATCTCTGAGGTCTGTCTGTATTGCTGAATTAATAACAGAAATAAAATTGGATGAGAAATAACAACGTGTGACTTCTTAGGCTAGGTCATAAAAGATACTACAACTTCCACCTCGCCCCCTCTTTTGGATCGCTTCTCTGGGGGAAGCCAGCCGCCATGTTGTGAGGACACTCAAGCCGCCTTGCGGAAAATCCACATGGCAAGGAACTGAGGCCTCCTGCTAACAGCAAACATGCCTTGCCAGCCATGTGAGTGAAACACCTCGGAAGTGGATCCTCCAGGTCCAGGCAAGTCTTCAGATGAGTCCACAGCCCCAGGCAACATCCTAACCACGTTCTCAGGAGAGACCCTGAGCCAGACTCACCCAGTTAAGCACCTCCCAGATTTCTGACCCATAGAGACTGTGTGACATAATAAATGTGTATTGCATTAAACTGCTAAGTTTGGGGATAATTTGTTACACAGCAATTGATAACTGATACAATAAACATCCACCGTGTGCCAGGCCCCTGAAATAGGCACTAGCATGCAAAAATGACAAAACAAATATAGCCTCGACCCTCCCAGAACTTAAGAGTCCAGAAGCAAATCTTACGAAGAGGGTGGAATTAGTCTGGCAGGATCAAGATCGAATGGAAATGGGGACCTGATATCAGTGCAGTAAAAATATGATCTTTTCTAGGAAGGAGAATTAAAGAAGCAGCTTTCAGTTTACATTTCTGTATTTTTTTACAAGCATATATTGCTTTAGAAGTTATTTCTATCAAGGCATCTTCTCATAAATACTTCTCATGAGACTTTAATTGATATACATTTTTAGAAAGTCTTCCTGGCAGCATATACCAAAAAATCATTTAAAATGTGCATGTCCTTGACCTAGCAACTCCAGTTAAATTAATTTATTCTAAAGAAATATGCAGGGCTTCCCTGGTGGCGCAGTGGTTGAGGGTCCGCCTGTCGATGCAGGGGACACGGGTTTGTGCCCCAGTCCGGGAGGATCCCACATGCCGCGGAGCGGCTGGGCCCGTGAGCCATGGCCGCTGAGCCCGCGCGTCCGGAGCCTGTGCTCCGCAGCGGGAGAGGCCACAGCAGTGAGAGGCCCGCGTATCGCAAAAAAAAAAACACAAAACAAACAAACAAACAAAAAAAACACGGATTACTTCAAGAATATATAGGGTTCCAAATATACTTTCATTAAGGCCCCCTGAATTCTCATTAACAATGCTCGCCTTTACCGTTCTTAGGCTCTTTGTCTTTCTCTAATTTGCCAGGGCAGACCAGCCCCCAGGTTCTGACCGGCCTCTCCTCCTTCCCTTGACCAAGTCCTGGGGATTGGAGAGAGCCCCGTGTCCTTAAACCAAATAGAGAACACAGATCTCCCTCAGCAGACCCTATGCGCCCCCTCCACTTTCTGCGGAGGAGATCCACCTCTCCAGAGCACCTCTGGCCTGTTGACTAACTCTGGCAAGCAGCTCCTATCTTTGGCTCCAAGGGCGGAGGGAACCGAGGGGAATGATTTACTGCCCACCAAGGGCCCACGCAGAAGGCAGGCCAGTGGCGTTCCCCATTTGGGCTGGCCCTTGAAAGATTTGTGGCTCTGGCCGAGGGGCTTTTCAAAGACCATAAACCAAGCGATCAGGAATTTCAACCGATGGAAATGAACGTCAGGGGGAAGGAAGCTCTACCTTCAAACTTGGCCTAGGTCCACCTCGCCGTAGATTGGCATCCTCCTGTACCTCAAGCAAGAGATATCCACGTGGACCGTTGCCATCTCTCGAGTTCACCCGCACAGCCCCTGGCTCCGGCTGAGATGGTCTTCTCCCAGTTCCCGTGACTGGTATGACCCCAGCCAATAATTTCAGGGGTTATTCCCACTCCTGCATTTCATATTCCTCTAAACGGTTCCATTCATCCATTTGCCAATAAGAGGTCTGCAGTAGCACAGCGCATCCCAGACTTTATTCTGAAGATGAGGAGGAGTTTGCTTGTTCTTTCCAGAGCATCGAGTACCTTGTACAGAATGGAGGTGGGCCTGGCCCCGGACTAAGCACTGGGTATGGGACCATGAACAAGCCCACCTGGCTCTACAGTTGTGGGGTTCACCTTCCAGGAAGGACAGAGATGCTAAACTAGTATATAAACAAGGAAGACAATTTCTGATGGTGATAAAAGGGAGGAAATAGATTCGCAAGGAGGAGAATCACTGAGCCTTTGACCCAAAGTCAGGCAAGACCTTTCTGAAGAGTGACATTTGAACCAAGATCTAAATAAAGCGAGAAGCTCAGAGGCCAGGAGAATCTTTCACACCTGCCGCATCTCAGTGACCAGCTTGAGCTGGTCCTGTTCAGCCCCACCCAGGCATGGCTTGTAGGTGGCTTTCTGGTCCTCTGGATGGCCACCCATCTCAGGGCCCCAACCTCCACCTCCATCATCCTGCATTGTCTGGGACAATGGAAGGAGAGGTTGTTCAGAGGAGAAGGTCACACCGTGATCCGGCACAGCCTCAGGGCCTTGTGGACAGATGTTCAACACGGGGCCTGCTGGCTGTGGTTGAGAGGAGGTCCTAGCCAGACATCACCAGGAAGAACGCCCATGTGGTCCCCAGCATTCACTGGAGCAGAGACTGGACAATTTCATACTGCTCAGATCCTACCTGGCTTGTGGAGGCACCTTCAGGAGGAGGCTGATACAGCCCCTTGTATCTGTTCAACCTCTTCAAGCTGGGTATTCTCCCCTCAGCCCCCTTCTCTCTTTCCCTCCTCAAATCGTCTCCAGCTTTTCCTCTCCCTCCCAGCCTGGGCATCCTTTTCTAACTCAGGGGGAATGAAAGCGTACTATTATTCATAATAAATACCAAATACACAGCCTATGACCTGGGTCATAGAGTGTAGGATTTTGAATTTCAAAACTCAGGATGAGACTCAATTTTGTTTTCTGCTGTTTCAACTTTTCCCCGAGGCAATGTGTACCCAGAACCTTGCTCAAACTGGGGGTAGGGAGTGGCCAAACGGGAGAGCAGGCACAGCCTGAAGCATAACATTAAACAGCAAAATACCAAAAAAAATTTCACTTCGCGTTTTAAAAATATTCCCCCACCACAAGTATAGAGCATCTTACCAGGCACAGAGAACTTGGGACTAGAAACACAACAGGCACGTGGGCCAGGCCTCACCCTCGTGAGGCCAGGGTAAAAGAATACAGAAGGGGGCTTCCCTGGTGGCGCAGTGGTTGAGGGTCCGCCTGCCGATGCAGGGGACACGGGTTCGTGCCCCGGTCTGGGAAGATCCCACATGCCGCGGAGTGGCTGGGCCCGTGAGCCATGGCCGCTGAGCCTGCGCGTCCGGAGGCTGTGCTCCGCAGCGGGAGAGGCCACAACAGTGACAGGCCCGCGTACCGCAAAAAAAAAAAAAAAGAATACAGAAGGAAGCAGAGTGGTGGGGGCAGGGCGGGCGTTACAAATGCGACTCAAATCCGACAGTCCCGGTCAACACAGGGGGCGCTCCAGAGCAGATACCGCTGGACAAAAAACGGCCAGGCCCCAGGACCTCTGTCACAGTCATATGCTGGGGCTGCAGATGTGGCCTCAGCTGAGCCAAGGTGGATCCTGAAGATGCCACAGTTGGAGGCTGTGGGCTAGCATGCTTCGTGCCTTGGAACAGGGAACTCTTTGGCAAAGGAAATCTGAACCCGGCACCCTGTGACTCTCTCACACCCTAATGAGGGCAATTAAGTGGTACTAAAGAGATCAGAAGAGAATCAAGTCATCTGGCATTTGAGGCTGAGAGCATCTCTGGTCAGGAAAACCTAAGTCGAGATCTGAAGGTACAACAAAAGTATAAGAATTCTCTAGCTTAGCAGTTAAGCACGTAGCATTGGGAGCTTGCCTGGTTCAAATCCTGAATCTGCCACCTATGAGCTGAGTGGAGTGGGTTGGTCATTTCAGCTTCCCCTTTAGCATATCTGGAAAAATCATAGTACCGACCGGATAGCTTTATTGGAAGAATTAAAGAAGTTGATGTTTTAGAAGGACATTAATATTTTAGAAAGCACTTAGAAAACGTCTGGCCTGGAAACAGTATTAGGTCATTGTTAGTACATTTCCAGGTAAAAAAAGTGAGGGGAACAGCACGCTAGGCAGAGGACAAAGCCTGGGTAATGGCCCAGAAGACAAACACAGAACCGCACAGACTGTAACCCGCATCACCCGGCTGCCTCCAGCCAAACAGCCCGTTAACCAAAACTCACCTCAAGCAGTATTTATCTTTTAGGCACCCACTGGCAGGAAAATGACATTCTTTGGTTTTGCCAAACAGTCCCCCAAGACATACTGGCTGATTTTTCTCTAAAATCCATCCAGATCTTAACCCAGACGGACTCAAAGCTGGATAACACCGAATGCTGCCCTCCCCAAAGCCCTCTCTAGTTAAAGCCGACATTTCTTTCGAAATGACTGATGTTGACACACATTCTTGCTGCCACCCACAAGAAAAATGGGGATGACTCCTGTGACGCCCACCCCCTTGTCGTCCAGGACTCATATCCTCTCCCTCTGTCCCCGCTCTCTCCTGGTCCCTCCAAAGCGGAGGCCAGTCTGCCTGTCCCGGCTGGTAGGTCATTCATCAGACCCGCGCAGCCCTGCACACTACGGACCCCACCCGCCCCTGCCCGCCCCTCTCACCGGCCCATATGGAATGAGTTGCTCGGTTTTTACTCCTTATCAGAGATGGAAATATTTCCCCCGCGTATTGGTGGAGTTTTTCTGCATTTGTGAGCTGGACGGATACGTTTAACTCTTATAGTTCCAAAGTGCTTCTGGGCTTCTGCCTCCCAGGCCAAAATCCCTGGGTTCAGAATCCTCAAAACACAGGAGAGGAAGGGAGGGGAGTCCTGAAAGGGAGGGGCAGGTCAAGAGGACACTGGACTTGCAAATAATTCATGCTGCAAGGAATTCAGTTACATCCTTCTGTAACTTCATGTTTTTAATTTTTTTTTATTTTGGGGGGCCTGCCCCACGGCTTGCGGGGATCTTGGTCCCCTGACCAGGGATCGAACCCTGGCGCTGGCAATGAGAGCGCCGAGTCCTAACCACTGGACCGCCGGGAAGTCCCTCCTTCTGTAACTTTAGAAAGAGGGTCCTTGAAGTAACTCCTCCTCTGTCTTGTTAACCTTGAACCTGCACCTCTAGGATGGCAATGATAACAACCAGCATGCTTTGGGTGCTTGCTATGGGCACACTGAATCCTTCTAGAAACCCACCGAAGGAGATCTGTCACTATCGTTCCCATTTTACAGATGAAGCTCAGAGAGGTAAAGTAACTTGCCTAAGCCTACACAGCCAATGCACGGCAGAGCTGACCCATCTGACCACAGCGAGAGTCTCCACCCGTCATACTCCAGGCCTGCAGAGGAACATCAGGCCCCTGTGACGTGGGACCATCTCTTCACCCCAACCCACCAAATTTTACAGAGTCTCTAACTCAAGTGGGAGTACGTGACAGAGCCCATGTAGAAACAGGCCAGGGCACACCCATCTACTCCTACAAAAGATGGAGCTGAGGCCCGGTTATCCATAAAGGAGGAACAAATACAATTTGCGGTTAAAGCCTGGGCTCTGGAGTCACGCAGAACTGGGTGTGAATCCCGATGCCACCATTTATGGACAAGCTGTGATCAGGAACACATTGCCTTCCCTCTCTGAACCTCTGTTGCCTCTGCTGCAAAATGGGGGAAACAATAAAATCGACCCTAAAGGGTCATCGTAGGGATGATGTGAGATGATAAACGTGGAGCACCGAGCGCAGAGCCTGGCCTGTGACCTTCATCCTCAGTAAATATTAACTAGCTTTCCATTGATATGAATGATACATGGTGGAGGATGATTTAACCCTCGAGGCATCCAACAAACACCTGTGGTGCAATCCCCACATGCAGTGCCGTGGACCAAGAGCTGTCAGTGACGCAAAGAGGAAGCAAGGAGCCTTAACTTTATATGGGAAACGAGAGCTCAGTTTGTGACAAGGTCAAGGGCAATTTCAGTTATGAAATAGGTCTGAAAGTGAAGCTTTCTCATCACGGGCAATATATTGTATTATATTTATCTGTTTAGGTATCTGTCTCCCTCACAGGATTGTGAGCTGCTCGAGACCAGCAGGTGAGCCCTAGGTATCTTTGTAATATGCTGTCAGTTCTCTCTCTATAATATATCCCTTATCCCTCTACTTCTCTGCATTTCTATGACCTGAGCCACTCTCTCCTCTCTTGCCTGGATGACTCCAGTATGCTCCTAAGTGGTTTCCCAGACCCTCCTCTTTCCCCCTGTGATCCACAATCAGGTTAAATGTACGAATCTCATTATATCACTCCTCTACTTAAATCCCAGTGGTTTCCCTTTGCATTAAGAATATCTAAACTCCTTACTCTGGCCACAAGGATGCCCCCTGAGGTCGGGTCTCTGCCCACCTGTCCAACATCATCTCCTGCCCTCTCAGCCTTGCTCCAATCTGCTGCCTTTCTTGCCATGACTCAAAACACACCAAGTTCATTCCTACCCCAGGGCCTTTGCACTTGCTCTTTGTCTGCCTGGGACACGCATCTCCCCAGACCTTCCCATGAATGGTTCCTCCCATCACTTATGTCTTAGCTCCAGTGTCAGCTCTTCAGAGAAGCCTCCTCTGACGATCATTTCTAGACTTGCATTCCCATCTTCACTTTGTATCACATTATTCTATCGTGGAGTTGCCTTGCCCTTTTATTTATGTGCTTGTGCTCTGCCCCGCCCCTCAACCAGAACATAAGTGGATGTTCTGGAACTTAAGTTCCATGAGGGCAGGGACCTCTCTGTTCTGTTCACCATTGAATCCCAGAGCCTAGTCCTGTCCCTGACACATAGGGGCCATAAAGTATTTGTTGAATGAAACAATGGATGGAAGATTGAGAGCTCCTTGAAAACAGAGACCGTCTACTCTTCTTTTTTGGATCCAAAGAACCCAAAACAGCACCTAGTACCCAGTAGGTGACAAATTAGGGTGTATCCATCCCCTTTAAGGACACAAAGAGAAAATTACACAAATTACTTCTGCTCACACCCCATGGGCCAGGACTTAAGTCACATGGCCACATTTAACTGCAAAGGAGTCTGGGAAATGTATTTTTATGCTGAGTAGCCGTGTGTCCAGCTAAAGATTCTATTACTATCACAAAATGGAGAAATCAAATAATTAAGACTCTGCCACAAATAGCAATAGTTTTAAAAACAATAATTTCAATAACAATAGCTAACATTCATTGAGTGTTTACTCTTGTCTTTGACTCCTCACAACCATCCTTTGAGATAGATTCCATTACCCCCATTCTGCAGAAGAGGAAACTGAGGCTCTGAGAAGTACATGTGACTTCCGCACAGTTGCACAGCTACTAAGTGGTGAAACCAGGGTGGGACTGATTTGGTAAAGAAAAAAAGCCCAGCTGTTCGTAGCCCAAAGAGATGAAACATTATTACCCTCTAAGCCCTGGGGAGTCATTGAAGATTTAAAACCAGGTAGGTAAACTCACAATAACAGTGCCTGATGTCATTTCAACCTCAATACTGCTAATATCCTCATTTTGGCCGTGTCTGTTTTGTTCACTGCTGTACCTCCAGTGCCGAATGGTGTCTAGCACGCAGAGATACTCTACAGACATTTGTTGATGGTTGAAAAATTGCATTTGCAATTAAACTACTTTATGAGGGCCTTCCCTGGTGGCGCAGTGGTTAAGAATCCACCTGCCAATACAGGGGACACGGGTTCGAGCCCTGGTCCGGGAAGATCCCACATGCCGCGGAGCAACTAAGCTCGTGTGCCACAGCTACTGAGCCTGCCCTCTAGAGCCCGCGAGCCACAACTACTGAGCCCGCGTGCCACAACTACTGAAGCCCGCATGCCTAGAGCCCATGCTCCGCAACAAGAGAAGCCACTGCAACGAGGAGCCCGCGCACTGCGACAAAGAGTAGTCACTGCTCACCGAAACTAGACAAAGCCCACACGCAGCAACGAAGACCCAATGCAGCCAAAAATAACTAAATAGATTTAAAAAAAAAAAAAAAACAACTACTTTATGAGTCATTAATGTTTGCTGCAAATTCCATTTAGGAATTCCTTTCAGGGCAGGGCATGAGTCATAGCCGTGCTGTGTATTGTTTCCCCAGTTCTAGCTCAGTGCCTGGAACACAGTAAGCACTTGCTAAATGCTTGGTGAATGAATGAGTGACCATCCTTGTCACAGAGAATGGAGAGGTTGGGAGAACCTCTTTAAAATACTGTCCAGGGACCCATCCTCTTCCCAAATTGGAAACAAAATAAAAAACAAAGAAGACAGCTCCCAACAATTGACAAGGCTCCGACCACAGGGCTCCAGCTTCATTCTGGAGCCCGTTGAGAACTGGCAGGACACCGCTGGCTGGTGAGGCTGCAAAGATGGTGACGTTTCTTGGGTATCTAAGGATGCTGTGCGGCTTTTGAAACCAAACGAATTTGTTTCGATGAGTTGCGTGCAAATGAATCGGAATCACACAAATTAAAATCCCCTGGAACACGAAATGGCTTTGGAATGAAAAAGGACTCAGCTGCAATATTGGCTGGGTCCTGACAACAAATGGTTTTTTAAACTTTAAGGTCTGTTCCAGAGCTGACCGCAGGCACTTTTCAGTAAGTAGCTGGGATTGGTTTTGTTTGTAGCGCTTTTGTTTTTGTCTTTGTTTTTGGCAACCTGGAATAAGCCATAGGGCAGCCCCACTGCATTTGAAAAAGACTCCTCCTTAACTGACATTCAGTGGCAACAAAACAAACAGTCTAGACCACTGAAGCCTTGGGGATAAAACACTCTCCAGTGGAGCAAGTCAGATCGTTGAGCCAGGAAGACAAAACTCTGTACTTGGCCAAATAAAGTTTTAAAGTGGGTTTTCATGCCTTAGTCAGTCTGGGAAGAGATTACTTCTTGATGAGAATACTGGAAATCAGTACAGTGACGACTGTCATCAATGATCAGCAGCTCACGCCCCCATCTGGCATTATTCCAGATACAAGAAATCATTCTTTGCAAGAAAATATCGCCAGGAACCCCATGCTCTTGCCTGTACATCCTTCTCTGCCCTTCCTCCAAATAAATGGAAAGTAAAGAACAGCTGGAGAATCTTCATCTTGTATGACTCCTTTCGTACACTCTGTCCCCACCATACTCACTTGCGTACATTTCCCTGATTCCAAGAAGCTCCCTCTTGCCCTGAACTCTTAGCACCCACTGTTCCCTCTGCCACTGATGCTATTCCTTCCAGTTTTGCGCGAAAGCTGAGACTCCTTCAGGTTCAACCCAAATGTCCCTTTCCCCGGAGAAGACTTCCCTCTGCCCCTCCTCTCCCCAACTCTGATGTGTTCCCTCATCACATTCACCAATATTTGTAATGAAATAGTTCTCCTTTTTACTTACTTAACATTGCAATCCTCTACTTGTCTATAAGCTCCCTGAGGAGGGGGCTTGTGTGTTTTATTCATCCTTGTAGACCCCTCTACCTCACCCACTCATCTTCCATTTAGAAGCCCAGACTCTGTCAGCCAGAGAGGCTGAATTCAGAGCCTTTAGAAAAGAGACAGAGACCCAGGAAGTGCTAATAGAGTCAAGAGCCATCCATCACTCTCCCACCTATGACAGTTGGATGGATTAATAATCCTGGTTGGCCAGAAAATAACTGGTGGACCCACGTGGCCCAAGCTTTTCCTCTGCTCGTGAAGTCCTGTGGTGGCGAGGACTAGAGTTTGTCCACCTCATCTTTCAAGCCGTGCTCAAACCCCACCTCCTTCATAACACCTTTTCTTCTCTCCACGGCTTGAAGTGTTTGCTCCCACCTCAGATTTCCCAGAGTAAATCCTGTCCACTCCCTGCATGTGGCAATGACTCGTGCACGGGCCTGCAGTGACCCTTCCAGTCTTGTCTGGAACTCTTACTTAAATCTCTTTCTGTTTAACTTTCGATATCCGTTCTTTCTTTTATTTTCTCCCATTCGCTCATCCTCTGGCTGATGGGGGGGATAAAACGCATCCTATCCCATCTCTCTTCTACTCAAAACCTTCAGTGGCTCTCAGCTCACTCAGAGTAAAATCCAGAGTCCCAGCCATGATCCTCAGCCCCTACAACACCTGCTCCCACCTTGGCTCCCACCATTCACTCCACTCCGGGAACACCGGCCTCTGCTCTTCCTCCAGCATGCAAATCATGTTCCTACCCCAGGGCCTTTGCACCTGCTGTTTGCTCAGCCTAATACGCTCTGCCCAGGATATCTGCATGGCTCATTCACTTCAATCCTTCCCGTCTTTGCTGAAATTCACCTGTCTAGACAGGCTGCCCTTGACTGCACCTTGTCTCTCTTTATTTCCTTACCCTGTTCTTCTCTCTATTCTCTATAACTACAGATCTCTTACAGACATACTTGATTCCTTGCTGTGGAAGAGGGAGAGAACAGATACTGGGGCGGGGGGGGAGCCAGCAGTCTAACCGCAGATGTTATTCAAAGAAAAACCGAGGTGCTGCTATCTGAAGGGCATGGTGAGCATACAGATCGACACAGTCCACTAAAAGCACCTACTATGTTCAAGGTACTCTGGGTTTGCAGTTTCATGGAGGACACCCTTACTATTCAATGAAGGAAGGGAGGTAACTGCTTCAGACTGAACGTTTGCATCCCCCACAAGATCACATGGTTCCCCAGTGAATACAAGTTCCTCTCCCAGTTGTTCACAGTTTTGCTGGGACTGTCAGTCACAGTGCCCTGGGCTTTCTGGTCAACCAGTGGTCATGGGACCCAAGCTAAGGCCATGAGGGCCTCTCTCTTCCAAGAAATGAGTCATGAGTGCCAGGAAAGCGGTTGGAGCTGATTTATCTCAAAGGTTGTATCCTAAGGAGACTGTCCTATTAGTTCCTGCTCCCTAGAGATTGGAAACTTCATGCTTTCTATTCGTTGTGGGTCTCTTGTTCTGTTTTGCTTTCAAATCACAGGAAGAACCTGTGTCCTTGTCATACATTGTTTAGGTTAGCCTGAGTCATCGAGTCTGGGAGTAGTCTCTGAATACTTACTCAGTTGACAGCATTCAAGTTGGTGCTGCCGTGTCTCAACGTTTTTCAATAGTCTCTAGTCTGGAAGACGAAGCCACCCCATCAGGCAGTTCAAGAGAAAGGATTTAATATAGGTCACTAGTGGCAAAGGTGTCGGAAGAGCTAAAAGGGCAAACAGGGCATGGGAGACAACTCAGATTAGCAAGAAGCAGTAAGTCACTAACATCTGGGACAGGAGGGACCAAGGGAGGAGGGGGCGTCGCCAGAACCTGGGAGCTGTTGCTACCATGCAGGGAGTTGGGACCATGGAGGGACATAGAGAAACACAGACACTGCTAGAGTCACCACTAAGCCCAGAGAGGTCCCTCAAATCAGAGAGAGCATGGAGTGCGGGAGAACGACCTTAGCATCTCCCATCATCCCATCCACCAACCCGCCATCCCCCCACTGGACGTTCCCATTGGCTGAACCTAACCAGAAGCAAAGGGCACTGGGAATTGTAGTTTTCACCAGCCATCTGCTGGCCATCTTAACACCCTGTTGGCTTCCAACACGGCAGCCAAAGAGGTAAACTCAGATGGAGAAAGGAACAAGCACATTCTGCCACTGGGCCGTCCAATCCTGCCCTCCACCAGACAGTCACGCTGTAGTCCCTTTCACAGTCTTGATTCTGAGCCATTGGCCTGGTCACCACGCCCCCTTCCACTCCCGTAAAGTCCACTAGGCCAGCTGGTAACCAAAGACCTGGCTTTGGTTATGTCCCCAACGACTAGAGGTGACTCAACTCCACTCTGAGCTCGGGGAGGTGCCAGGGTAGCCGGAACCAAGCCCTTTCCCTGTCTAGAGTCTGAGGAATTCTCCAACAGTTGCTTCTACCCTCAGAATGAAAAAAATAATGTTTCTGCAGCCCGGCCCATTAGCGTGCTTCTCTGCTGACGGGGCCCCTCCGCCTCTCTGCTGCGGGCCTGCCTTTCTGTGTTCCAGCCAGAGCTCTTGCTAACATGCTCTCTGAAAGTCATTCTTGGACCCGAAATGAGGAAGTGCGGCCAAAGCTCACTTTGTGGAAAGATTTTATTTCCATCTGAGTCCACTTCAAGAACAGCGAGGGATTAGTTTTGTTAGCTTTTTTTACCTCCAAAAATATTGCCAGGTCTTTCCTAAGCAGATTTATGGAATCGCTCGGCAGTCATGTTTCATACTAGGGAGACCAGCAGCCCTTTCTTTGAGGACGTCTCCAGATTGGCTGGCATTACTAACCATAGGCTAAATGAGACACATTCAGCAGGCTTGGCTTGGGACAACCTATTCTAAGGTTTACAGAGCTTGGTACCACGCCACAGGGGGCCAGCGAGTTCCCTAGACGCCAGTTGAACTGAAGGCAATGAGAAGAACTCATTCAACCTCAGGTAATAAGAAGAAGGTCCAAGACCGATAAGGAAACTGAAATTGAGGGAAGCAGGGGTTCCCCGACTTCAGCGTGCACTCAATCCCCTGGGAATCCGGTGAAAATGCAGATTCGGATACAGCCGGTCTGTGGTGAGGTCTGACGTTCTGCATCTCTAAGCGGCTCCCAGGTGATGCTGTCACTGCCGGTCCAGGAACTCCACTTTAAATAGCAAGGACCTAGACTGTGGTATACAAAGTAGGGTGCATAGAGTGATACTTTGGGATTTGGGGGGAATATCAGAACATCTATTCATATTCATTTTTTAGCTCATCCCTCTCTCATTTCTAATTTTTGCATATAGTTATAATATTTATAATATGCTAATATTACATGGATATATGATATATGGATAAGTATGGATATAATCCATCCTCTTTTTTTAATTTTAAAAGTTTGGAGACTTCTGGCCAAGTCCACAAAGAGTGTACTTCTTTGAACATTTGGAGGAGATCTTTATAATGTAGAAAGCCCTTCTCCAGGCTGACCATTAGTTTTTCCTCTAGTCCCAAGCCACCTTTATATGAATGGGAACTGATCGTTGAGCACCTATTATGTGCTGGGTATTTTGCTCCTTTACTCTGTGAGGTAAATGGTGTGACACCCATTTCACAGATGAAGAAACTGAGGCCCAGATAGGGAAAGGACCTTACCTAAGTTCCCTCATCTGACTTACGTTGGATTCAAACAGAGAAAATATGAGCTAAGGAAACGTGCCGTGGCCCCCAATCCGTCATGCTAAGAAGAGGTGCTAGGACATCCGGAATTGTGGTGTCCGAGCTTTTGCCTGCCTTCCTGTATCATTCTGATTAAACAGGTGGTAGGACTTGTCTTTTACACCCCTAAGGCAGCTTCTCAGAGGCAACTTCCCAGCATGCAAAAAGCAGCCGTACGCTGGGATTTGCACACTTTCTCATTTTTCAAGGCCTGCGAGAGATTAGAGTCGTATGCATTCTGTACTCAGAACTTTGAGTCTTTCTTCTTCTTGCCTAATTTCTTTTAGAAATAAACTCCCCCTTTTCCTTCAGAACTAACTCTGGGACAGACACCGGGCTCAAGTTTTTATGTTCATTACCTCAATTATGCTCAAAGAAACGCTAAGAAACTTCTATGACTATTCTTATAACTTGATCAGGAGATTGAAGCTTTAACAGGGTGAGTGACATGCCAAGGCTACCCAACTTTAGTGCCAATGTTGATTCTAGACGGCTCTGATTCCAAAGGCCAGGTTTTGAAGCAACTCGGGGTCTGTCTCGCCCACTGGATTTTCAGCCCTTTGCCAGCCCCACACGAAAGTGTTGATATTAATGGGTTCGTTACTCTGGCACCCTTCCAGGTTGGAGGAAAGGGAAAGAACCCGTAACACCTCAATTCTGCTTACCTGGGTCAGGCAGGTGCCAGCCAAGGCCTCAGACACAGCGGTTCTGGTGAAACACACAGGGCATGTCTGCATCTTCCCCGCAGGTGACAAAGCAGATGTTCTGGCTTCCCTGGGCCCTGGTGAAGTTTTCTTTGGAACCCATCAGGGTGTGAAGTTTGGGGAGACCAGCAAAGCCAAGGTGTCTAAAGCTCGTGGGGTTATTTTTAAGTCATAAGTCAAAAAGAGCCTTGAGCAGAGATGTTCTCACCTGCTGTAGAATCGACTTTAGTTGCCTTCATTTGCCAAGGATGCCCAGAAGTCTCCTGGTGTCACTGAAGACGTGTAGAGGTGTGAGTGTGTGTGAATATAAGTGTGTGTGAGTGTGTATGTGACAGCGCGTGAACATGTCTGAGTTGTTTGTGAGACAGCGTGCATGTGTGAACATATTGAGTGCGTGTGCACGTTTGTGTTTAAATGTGAGTGTGTTGAAGGGTTAGTATTCACAATTTGGGGTAAAAGAGATGCCAGATCTCTTGGGAACACTTAGGAGATGCCACTGGTCTCCTGTGGGCAGTAGAACATCTGAGAATATCCTAATAGACGCTGAGCTAGTCATGACAACCACAGTCATGGTTATCTCTATTTTCAAGCCAGAGACAAGACAGCATCGTCCTTGGCACGAACACTAGCTTTAGAATTGGATGACCCTGAGTTCAAGTCCCAGGTCTACCACTCCCTGAGCTGTGTGGCCTTGGGTAGGTCACTTCACCTGGGCATAGAATGGGCAGAAGACCTACTTCACTGCGTTGTTGTGGGGATTAAACAAGATGGTATACATAAAGTGCCCTGTGGGGGTGGCTAGCAGGTAGTGAGTGCTCCTTGAATGATGACTTTTATGATAATAATAATAAACGTGGGCACACGTAAGAGTAGAAAAAGTGCTAGGATAGTAAGAGAGGGAAGAGTAGAGACTCAGGAATGCCTAGCTGGAGAGACAAGCTGCAACGGAGAATTGAAAGGGACGTCCCAGCCAAGATGGGCTAGGAAACTGTACCAGTCAGGGTTCCAGTGACATTCCCTGGCAGGAAACAGGTGGCCCACTCAAATGGGGTAACTGGGAGAGTTGAATAAAGGTGATATTTATTAAGATGTGGGCAGGATTAAGGAAACCAGCAACGGATGGGGAGCACCCAGGGTCTAGTGACATCGGGGAGCTGTTACTATCACCAGTCCTGAAGGAGCAAAAGGAGGGAACGTCATCAGAACCCAGAGACAAAGAGCAAAGAGAGGGCTTCTGATGAAAGCTGAGATTTTGGCCAAGACACTGCCAGCCCTAGATGACATGGCAGGGAAGGAGGCAGGGGAATCAAGACCGCAGCTCCACTGTCCTCCATCCCTTGCATCTCTTACTCGTACCTCCCATTATCTGAATCCAGTTGGAAGCCAGAGATAAGGAGTCCATTGATGGGGTCTATACAGGAAGATACCTGGCATATGAACCTGGTGGAACGACATATCCATCTGAATTGCATTCAGCTGCTAGTCAAAGAGATATGGAATAAGCAAGACAGAGATTTATCTTCTCTCATGTAAAAAAAGAAAAAAGCCATAGGAAGCTAAGGTCACCATGGTCCGTAACTCCAGAGACCATCACTCACAGCATCAACAGTGAATGGCACACACTGGGGTCAAGCAACCAGGGCTGTTAGTGACTCCATGATGTCATCAGTATCTCAGGTTACTTGTGTCTCTCTGCCCTACCATGCTTAGCACTGGCCTTCGTCAATAAAGTTGCCTCGTAATCACAGGTGCTCCTGGAGCTCCAAGCCATCATACTGGGAAGAGGAAGGAAAGAAGAAAGTCCGAGAATTCTCTGGAAACTCCAGTCAATAACTTCTGCTAAAATCTATCTCATTTACCACCCTTATCTGCAAGGGGTTCTTCAAGCTATAATTTCTTTTCATCTTGGCATAATGCTGCTCCCAACAACATAAGGGACTTTTATTAAAGAGAAAAAGGAAGCATGCCTATTGGCTCTGCTTCAAATAAGTACTAAATTGGGAGTCAGAAGGCCCAGGTTCTCATCTCCACTTTGACTCTACTTGGTGACCTTGGGCAAGACACTGATCGTGGCAGATAATCTGTTGATTCTCTGGTTCCCAAGACAGCTTCCTTTCTTATGCTGATCTACCTCTTGCCTGACTACTTCTCCATCCTAGCATATGCCTGGATGGTTTAGTTCCACTATCACCAGCTTCCCTTGGTGTGGCAGGGATAAAAGAACGGAAAATGAATTGTTCACCTTCCAGTCTCTTCTCTACGTCAACAGGCAGTAGAGCTTAATGCTTACAGCCAACTAGCATCAGACAGATTTGTGTTTGCGCGATGGTGCCATCCTTATTAACTGGGTAGCCTTTGGCAAGTCCATTCAGTTTCTCCAAATCTCACTTTCCCCCTCTAGAAAGTGGGGCTAACAAAGCACTTGCCTTGTGGCATTGAAGGGAGAATGAAATGAGATGGTATGTGTAAAATTCTTAGTACATGACAAGGCCTCTTCCCAAATGCTTTACATTGTGTAACAGTCAGCTATTATTGTGATAATGCTGCATAACAAACAACCACAAAAACTCAATGGCTCACATGAATAATATTCTTTTTCACTCATTGGTCTGTGATTAGCTGGTGTGCCTCAGTCTGTAGATTGAGTTCAATTCTGCTCTGTGTGTCTATAGTTCTAGAATCCAAGTTAAAGCTTCATTAACGACCTGAGGCATGATCTTCTCATGGTTCCAGGCAGGAATACAAAAGAGTAAATCAAAACTATATAAGCACATTTAAAGTCTCCACTCAGATGGAGCATGTGTTACCTCTGCTCACATCCGTTTGCCAAAGTAAGCCATATGGCCAAGGCTTAAGTCAATGGGACAGGAAGTATACCCCTGACACAGTAAACCATGGCAAGGGTGGGGGAAAAAGAAAGAATACTAAACAAATAATATAACCTATAACTATTGTCTATAGGCACTACCTCACTTAATTTTCATGACAGCTGTATGTGATCAATATTCATATCATTTGACAGGTTAAATTAAAAAAAAGATTAAACCAGTATTCATTTGACAGGTTAAAAAAAAAAAGACAAAAACTGAATCTCAGAGGTTAAGTAACTTATTGGAGGTCACACAGTCCTAGGTGTCAGACCTAGAACTTGAACCATCTGAATCCTGAACCCAGACTCTTAACTTTTAGGGTAGCTATAGAAACCTCATAAGACTTTATTGTTCCTTAATTTCACATTTCCTTTAGGTCTTCTGCCACATTTGTACGTATTTATTTTCCACGCAAAGAAATGTTTTATGATGCTTCATCCCAGAAGCTCACCTATAAGCCCACAGCATTTATGTAAATACTTATATCATTAATATTACATGAGCCCCGTTCCTAATTTACTACAAAATCCAAGCTTGTCATCTTCAGAGCTGTGTCTCCCACGAGTAGAAAATTGCACTGAGCAATGAAACAAGTAAATGTGAATTTATGGATGTAGTAGATGCCGTGGGGAGTTCACCCATATGCTCTCAGCCCACACCCTTCCTACGCAAGCCGACGGCTTCTTAGAGCAAGAATTTGCAACTCTCCACCTGACAGCATCCACTGGCCTTAGCTCACAGGGTAGACCAGAAGTCTAGGAGTAGCCCTCAGACAATGACAGGCTGGAGTTGGAAGTGATAGATGCCAGCTTCTTTTCCCCCCGATGAGGCAAGTTCTGCATTGTTTCTCAGAGGTCCCCAGCAGGACTGAACCTCAGTTTCCCACAGCAGTAACCTGCTCATGAATACATTCTGTATTGACCGCTTTCCTTCAGACTTCTCTACACTCTTACTGGTGCTTACTGGGATCACCTCCAAAAGCAAAACAAAAATTACTGGCACTCAGATCCTTATCTCAGGGTCTACTTCTGGGGCATCTCCACCTAAGACAATAGAAGAATGTTATTAACAGAAAAATAGTTTGCATTCTCCATCAACTTGCTAACAGCTTACATTTTTTCATTCATCTATTCCAAAAAATTCCAGAAAGGGATCACTGAGGCTCTGATGCAAGCTCTGGATACTCTCAAGAGAAAAATGTATGTTCACATAAATTGCACCTTCCAGGACTCTGTGGGCCCCGGGTTGATTTACTCAACGTGGAGACAGAGAGAGAGGAAGCTATGGCGAGTCAGCCACGGGGAGAAGCAAACCAGAGCTCTAGCCCTGAGGAAAGCTCCTCGACAACTGCCGAGTCCATGCTGCCTTCCGTTTCTGGCTCAGCTGGGTTTGGGAGCATCATCCTTCATGGCTCTAAAAACTAGACTAAGCAAAACCCAGGCGAGGACCTCGGAAATTCCTCATTCTGTGACTGGGAGGGCGCTCGTGGTTGTTTAGGTAGCTTATCTGCTGGCCCCGTGTTCACCTCTTCCACGGTTCCCCTACGCTCTCACCTTCCACAGCGCCGCCACCAACTTACAAGGCTTCTCCACCCTTGGACGTGACTCGTGGGTATGTGGGTGGCAGGAGGAGGGAGAGGTAGCAAGGCTGCAGCCTCTGGCCTCCTGGCAAGAGAGGAGGGCTATTGCAGAGGCCAGAATTTCTCCATCCAGCAAGGGGCCCAAGACATCAGGATAGGTCAAGAACGCACCACCTGCCCCCCCCCACGAGGCTGGGCCTCCCCTTCCTTAGGATAGATCTTGACGGTCTGCATTCTTCATCCTGGCTTGGCAATTTGATAGCTGCTGCAGGGGTGGAGAGCGGAAGTGGGCTTTGAAAGCAGCTAACCGGGATTAAACTGGAATCTAGGGCTCAGTAGAAAATAACTTCTCTAGGACTCACTTTGATCATCCGTAAAATAGGAAATTACTATCTTTCTTGCCTGATGTTTTGAAGGACCAAATGAGAAAACGAAAATCGAGGGCCAATGACAGCATAGCACACAGTAGGTGCTTCATAATTGCCAAACTTTATTGCTGTGCCTGTTATTAATAGCTCCCTAAAAGGCCCTTGGCTCATCTCCCTTACTAAGCTTAATTCCATTTTTATGTTTTCCTCTCCTTTCCTTGCAAACCAGAGTAGGTAATTCATCTTGCTCCCCTCCCAAATCCTTCCTCGCTTGAATATTCTCCTGGGATTTCCCCAGAGCTACCACCTGGAATTATCCCAGTGGCCCCTATGCGAGGCAATAAGATCTTTCTTTAGGAAAAAGACCACCCCAGCAAAAAAAAAAAAAAAAAAAAAGTGGAAGAGTTTTAGATGTGCCCTCTGATCCACCCAGAACAATACCCCCTCTACTGAGGCTGTGTTGTAAATATCTTACTTGCTGATCCTAGGCTAGAAAGTTGTCTCCAGGGCCAAGAGATTGCTTTCTTCCCATTTATTTATAGGGAAGACTTTGAAAATCCTACTCTTCGGGTCTGTAAAGTCCATTATTGATATGAAAGATGGGAAGGTTTGACTAAAACAAGTTACCACATCAGTCAGTGCCTCAGTTTCCTCATGGGGAAATATGACATAGCCTACTGTTACTAATTCTGAGTACTAATGATAAGGCAATTATAACCATGAATAATTATAGTAAGAGTAACAACTCTCAGTTATTACGTTCCAAGCGCTTGGCTTCATCCACCTCCAACAACCCTCTGAGATGCAAGGCAGCATTAGCATCCCCATTTCTCAGATGAAGAAACTGAGGTTCAGACAGGTTGCATAAACCTAATCAAGGTTATATAGTAGTAAGAGCTGGAGCCAGGACTTGAACCTAAGTCAACGGGACCCAAAACCTTAATCACTGCAACAAACCACCACTCAGAGCTGTTGCCATAGTGACCAAGGATCCAATAAAAACACCCATAAAGCATGAACAGTACCATTGGGCTGGTTGGGGTTTTTCCTTTCCTTCTATTATTTTTATTATAAGATTAGATTACCCTAGTAACTACCAGCCCCCGCAGCCCAAACAGGCGGTAACCAGGGCTCAGCGTGTGTTATCATCGGCCTCACCCGAGAACTAATAATACAGCATCTGTGCCTTTCCACGACATTCTAGTCCCTTGCAGCTACGAGCAAGCTCATTCCTCTAGAAAAACAGAGAAGCCAAATTGGTTTTAAAGCAGCTGTCTTTATTATATGGAGGCAAGGAAAATCTTACGGTAACCACCTTGGGATCCAGCCTGGTTTAGCTGTTCCTCTGTGAAAGACCCCGGGATGGGTGACTGACAAGTGAATTCTCTTAAGCCCAGTGGAGGGTGGGCATAGGCCGCCTCCAGCCTTGGCTCCAGGGCTGGCATGTCCCCCAAGGTCCTCTAGCATCTATAGACTGACTTCTGGAAGAACCAGTGGACAGAGGTTCAAATGCCCAGCTGGAAAGAGCTCCCTGGGGTCCCGACTCAGCAGGTCCAATTTCCTGTGCTCTTGGGCTAGTCAATAAATTCTCTCCCCTTAGTGTGCTCAGCTGGAAGCTAGGAGCACGATTCTTTCATATTTCCCTCCCACAAGGAAGACATGGCAAATGGGTGGTCTTGCAGCCAGAAGGCTCCACCAGATCTTCACACAGGTGCCTCCTTCTCAACCATCACATCTCAATCCAGTTGTCACCTCCTCTGAGAAGCCGTCCCTGACCATCCAGTCTAAAGGAGGCTCTCCCCAGGTGTGCTCTATTACATCAACCAGTTTATTTCCTTTTCACCGTGAGAAATTACCTTCTTTGTTTAGTTGTTTGCTGGCTTATTGCCAGTGTCCCCCCACTATAATAAAAGCCACAAGAGGGCACATTCCTTTTCAGTCTCATTGACTTCTGTGTTTCCAGAATCTAGAACAACACTTGGCTTATAAACAAGATTTGTTGAATGAATGAATTCAACAAATGAAAAACTGCCTAAATGAGAGATGGGCGATGAGTACCTGCTGCCATTGGGCTGGTGAAGGCAAAGCAAAATCGACAGGCCAGCGGTCTAGTGAGCTTCCAGAACCTTCCTTGCTTCTTTACACACCATCTTGTCCTTTTCTCTGTCTCTATGGGGCAGTCAGTCCTGCAGACGCAGAGCTTCTGTAAACAAGGGCCATTGTTTCCTCTGGCTTTTGTTAAAAGGAATATATATATATATTTTTATTGAAGTATAGTTGATTTACAATGTTGTGTTAGTTTCAGGTGTACAGCAAAGTGATTCAATTAAACATACATATATATATATATATATATATATATATATACTTTTTCAGATTCTTCTCCCTTATAAATTAGCACAAAATATTGAATGTAGTTCCCTGTGCTATACAGTAGGTCCTTGTTGGTTATCTATTTTATATACAGTAGTGTGTATATGTTTTTTTTTCTCTTTGAACTTTTTCCAAATATAGCTTTTTAAAAAAAGTTTTTATTGGAGTATAGTTGATTTACAGTGTTGTGTTAGTTTCAGGTGTACAGCAAAGTGAATCAGTTATACATATATACATATCAGTGGTGTGTATATGTTAATCCTTTTGGCTTTTATCCCCAGTGCCAGAACTGGGCCAGGCACCTCGTGGGGTAAGAGCAGAGCTGGAGCAACTGACTTTCTGGATGTAAATCCCACTTCCTCATGCCTTGGATGCCCTGACTTTCTAGCCTAGGATAAGCAAGTAAGGTATTTGACCATTGACTCTAAAGCTCAGCGCCCTCACCAGTAAACGAGGATCAGAGCAGAACTTTCCTTGTAGAATCAGTGTGAGGAGTGAATGAGGCAGCTATGTATAGTCTAGGCCAAGCTCAGTAATTATAATAATAATAATTACCACTAAATGTTTTAATGTCGTAAATGTATCATCACTAAGTGTTTTAGTAGGTATAAGTGTTATATAAATGTTTTAGATGTGTTATTATTTAGCTCTTTTAATAATCATAGTAATCATGCAGTGCCTAGCATGTAGTCAAGGTCAATCAGTAGTTGCGGAATAAATGATGTATTAGGATTGCTGTGATCGCAAGCAACAGAAACCCCATTCAAACTGGCCGAAGCAACCTAAGAGACATATAACTCAAGTATCCAAAAAGCCAGAGCATGTTGATGCCATCAGAACTTGGTCTCTCATTCCTTTCCTCAGCTCTGTTCTCTTCCTTATTAGCTTTCTTCCCAGTCCAACCTTCTTCCCAGAGTGGCCTCCTAGAACTGCAGGCTGACATCCACCCAAGTTCCAGACCTGCAGAAACAGAGAGCCTCGATTTCCCAACAGCATCAACGAAGGCGCCAAAGCTGACTCTTATTGGCCTGGCTAAAAGTCACACGACCACCCCTAAACCAATCACCGTTAGGAATGGAGTTCTCCGACTGCTCAGGGTTGGGACATGTCCACACCCTGGGAAGCAGAGAACATGATCAACTCCAGCTCCGTCACAATGGGATCGGAGGATAAGTGGTTCCGCAAAGGGAAAAGGAGATGATGATTCTGCCAGAAAAAAACAGAAGGAATGTGGGACAGCAAAAACCGTAAGAGAGGTACTACAAAGAGATTGTACAAAAAATGTCCAGCTCACAACTTTATTTAGTTACCTTCTTTCCATCACCCATGCTTGCCAGCACTTGGGCTTCTCTGGGGACCCTTTCGTCTTCCCTGAAGGTATAAATGATGCTATCAGCCAAGAGAGTTTAGAGGCATCTTCTTCATCCACTGACAGAAAAGATTCAATAAGCAGAAACCTAGAAAATAAAAAAAGTGCCTGGCAAGCTCCTATTATCCTTGCAAACCCAGCTCTAATGTCACAACCTTCTGGAATTTTTTCCTGGATCGTTCCAGAAAATGACTCACTGATCACTCTTTTCAGGATCACCTCCATTCCTCATTGTACTGAGTCCATGAGGAGCCCTTATCGGACTATATTTTTGTTCGTTTGTTTATTTAAACCTCTCCTCCACTGACCTATAAAGACATATACGACGGAACTTTCCCGAAGACTATCCTCTAGACAATAGAAATTCAATATGGGTTTGTTCAGGCTCAGTTCTCCAAATGGCTGATAGGAGTTTGGCCAAAATGTGTGAAACCTGCTAAAGGAAGCCACACAAACGTTTGCAGAGACCCTAGAACTTACCTCTTTGACAGAGCTGGGCACGATCCCTGGGTATGTAATCGACGGTAACAACGTGTTTGTAAACACTTTCTTGTGCACGCCCTTTAGCCAAGCTTAATATTCATATTATCAGTAGTCATTATTTGATGTCTCATTTGTTGACTTCATGCTGTGTACCAGCTCCTGAGGTAAGCAACTTACCTATATCATCATATCAATTCTGTAGGACATTAAGAGGTAGCTGTCACTGATTTCATAGGTGAGTAAGCCGAGACTCTCTCAGAGGGGTCAAGTAACTTTCTCAAGGCTACACAGCAAGCAGGTAGTGGAGCCAGCGCTCCGACTCATGTCTAAAACACTTGGCCTTAAGCATTAAACTAGTATTCTGCTTATATCCTTGCAAGTGAGGCAAGCAAAGAAGACCCGCTCCTCCCCACTTTCCAGATGGGAACTCAAGGTGGACAATTACTAGGAAATTCACAAGAAGTCACCAATTCGTCCAAAGGCCACAGGATCAGCGAAGCTCCTGGAAGAGAACACTCTTACTAATTCAGAAAAAGAGAGCGAGGTACAGAGGGCAGCAAGCCGGAGGAACACCCCTTCTCCGAGATGTGTGGTTTCAGACACTGTGTGAATGAGCACTTGGCACTAAGTAGACATTGGATGGACGTGAGCTGGAGCGATGGATGCCCGCAAGTGCGGAGGGCTCCTGACAGATGTGATATTTCACGCGGGACCATTCATCCACACGATGAATGTCGAGGCAGCAAGGCTGAGCCCTGGGTCCCACCGAAACCAGCATCCCTGGGAGAAGCGCTCCACATCCCACAGCCCCCTCCGCACCTGGCTTTGGAGCCAGCTGTCTGGCCCTTCCCCCTCCCTCAGCCACGAGCCCCACTCCCACTGTGGAACACTATCGAGTGTTTCCTGACCCAGCAGTAAGTACCCAGCATCGCTTGTACTCACCCTGCCCGCGCACCTTGGCTACAATGTCTCCTCCTCATACATCATGCAGCCGTGGTAACTGTCTCTCAATCAATCTCTTCCAGGTGTTGGCTCAGACAGTCTCTCAAGGCGAGTGTCTCTCCCCTTGAGGCTTAGGTGCTGAGAGCCCCTTCGTCTGCAAATAGTTTAAAGCCAGGTAGCTTTTCTTCCTTCCCAGGGTCTCTTGGTTCCGACCTGAGGCCCTCAGGATCCACAGACTGCAGAGAGCGTCAGGAAACCCGGGAGAGGGTCAAACGGACTCAGAAGGCATGAGACGATGGTCTTTATCAATGCCCAAAGGCTTGGTAAATATAGGCCATTTGATTTTTTTCCACCAGCAAATATTCCATATGGGGAATCTAAAGTCCAAAGCTGGACTTAAAGGGATGGGCCTTCCAGACACAATTGCAAGTATTAGTTAGCTTTAGAGAGTTCACATTTCACAGTGTCTGCCTCCTTTTTGGACACATAGATGGGTGTGGCAGAGATAACGCTATGTATTCAGAAAATGCCATTTCAATCGTTTATTTCCCAGGATCCCTTGTTAGGTTAAAGACATGTGACTAGGTCCAGACCAACGGGAGGGAGGTAGATGTATAGCTACTGCTTCCAGGTTCAGCCACGACACTTCCTGCACATCTATAACCTTCTGCTCTTTCTTTGGTCACCTAGGAGACTATGTATTTAAGATGGAAGGAACCTGCATCCCTGAATGACCACTTGGAGGAGAACAGCCCAAAATGCTCAACCCACACTAGACTCTGATGCAAGTGAGAGTATTAAGCCACTGAGTTTGGAGAGTTTGTTACTGCAGCATTACTTAGCCTACCCTGACTAATGCAATTAGATTCAGAAAAGTCTATTAGCTTTCGAAATATAACTGCAACCCACTTAGGTATCACCTTCCCTAGCTCACTTTTACTTGTAAATGCCACAGATGCTGTGATTAGCGGTACACTATACCTGGTGGCAAGGAACATCAACTGTTGGGGTTATACCTAGCTAATTGCAAATCAGGCTATCAGTTTGCTCCGCAACTAGATTTTAAGTTCCGTCAGGGAATAAACCATAAAATTGCCTTGAGAGCCCATATGCTCTCAAGGCAGGCAGACTTGAGTGAGAATGTGGTTTAATTACATGCTAACGTGTGGACCTGGTCAAGTCTTAACGTTCACTTCCTCACCTGTAAATAGTGGTAATGTTTGCAGCACATCCTGTTGGCTGTGTGCTGTCGTGGTTGCTGTGGCTTCTCCGTGCCCCCTTCAGGACTCCCCACTGGAAAGATTGCCAGCTGATAGCCCTCAGCTGTCAGAAGTTGCCTCACCAGCAGAAAACCATCTCATCCAAGGTCACGACCCTTTCCTGGGACAGCCCACATCCAATGACAGGTCCGTGGGGAAACAGAAAGACCTGACCCCCTTGACCCAACTCAGGACAACTCTGAAGGGCCATTCCAGCTTCAGAGTTTGTGGTGGACAGACTCTGAGATGGTTTTCCCATCATTCCTGCCTCTGGGTCCTCACGTTCTAGTACAATCCCCTCTCCGTGAGCATGGGTAGAACCCGTAACTTGCTTCTAACAATAGAACGTAGCAAAGGTGACATAATGTCACTTGCTCAATTACATCACATAAGATTGCAACATCTGTTTTGCTAGCAGACTCTCTCCCTTTTTGGCTTTGATGAAGCAAATGGCCATGGTTGGGGGGGCCCACACGGCAAAGAACCAAAGGTGTCCTCCTGCCAACAGCCAACGAGAAACCGAGGCCCTCAGTCCTACAACCTGCGAGAAACTGAATTCTGCCAACAGCCACGTGACCTTAGAAGTGGATCCTTCCCCAGTTGAGCCTTGAGATGAGACCACAACCCTGTCCAGCATCTTGATTTTGACCATGCAAGAGACCTCGAATCAGAGGACAAGTGAAGCTGTGCTTGGACTCCTGACCCAAGGAAATGGTGAGATACTAAATGTGGGCTACTCTAAGCTGCTAAGTTTATAACTAATACGAGGTTCTCTGTAGGGTCATTTTTATTTTTGGCTTCATTGTGTCTTCGCTGCTGCACACAGGCTTTCTCTAGTTGCGGCGAGCGGGGGCCACTCTTTGTTGCAGTGCGCGGGCTTCTCCTTGCGGTGGCCTCTCTTGTTGCAGAGCACAGGCTCTAGGTACACGGGCTTCAGGAGTTGTGGCACGTGGGCTCAGTAGTTGTGGCTCACGGGTTCTAGAGCGCAGGCTCAGTAGTTGTGGCACACAGGCTTAGTTGCTCCGTGGCATGTGGGATCTTCCTGGACCAGGGCTCAAACCCCGGTCCCCTGCATTGGCAGGCAGATTCTTAACCACTGCACCACCAGGGAAGTCCCCCTAATAAACTTCTCGCACACTAAACCCCACCTCAGGCCCTGCTTCTGAGAATCCAACCTGTGACATCTATCCAATACCCATGCGTTCCCTTTTCCACTTTGTTGACGAAACCCTGATTTTGTTGATTTGATCCTCCTCCAAGGGACCCTATGCTTCCAGGGAGGCAGATCTCAGCCCCTGGGCTGCATCCTGCTTAGACTAAGCCTATTGTGAAAATCCTCTTCTTGCCAGTGATCCTTTTAGGAAGAGACTCCTGAGCCAATTCTGACCAGTGAGATTTGAGGTGTGTGTCAGGGCTTCTAGGAAAGAGACACAGGAGGGGCAGCTCCTGCTCTGCTTACCCTGGACATTGTTAACTCATTGTAGAAACTGTAACTGCCGAAGTCAGCCGGCACCCACAATGGATCCTAGATTGGATTGACGTCACTGAGTTAATCAACCCCGGTGCTGCCCTGCCTTGAGACTGCTATGGGACAGGTTTTCTTTAGGACAGCCTAATGCATTCTAACTAAATCAGTTTAGGTTGCCACTTCAGAGGGGGCATTGGAGAATTGAATGAAATGATGCTGTGGTAGCCATGAGAATATACCTCACATACCCCCAAACTACAGGGAGAGTAATTGACCAAGGGTTCCAGCTGCTGCACTGTGAAATCCATCACCAGATTTGCACCAAAGCGACAATTCCCTTGAGCTGCTTCTCCAAGGACTGAGCACAGCGGAGATACTAAGGCAGATGTGTTCCTGGGAGATGTGGGATTCCTCTGATGAATGGCTTTCATTCACAGACTCCCCACTGACTTTGCTGAACCTTTCTTAGAACTTCATTGGAGGCATGGACGAATGTGTATCTAGTTAGATAGATGATTGACAACACTTCCTTCCTTCCTGCGTGATGCCTTTACACCCAGATCTGATGTTTCTCAAACCCTGGCCCATAGACTTAAGCTAATATACATGGTTGTTTTAAAGACTTTTTATTTCCCCTATGTCAATGACAGCAAGAAACCTGAGACACCTCTGGCTTCTTCCCTAATGTACCTGACGTCTCTGTACATGGGAAATGGAGTGAGAACGTACATTTCCTGAGTGTTCCTGTCATCCACTGAGACCTTCCCATGGAATCACAAACAAGAGTGCCAGGCTGGGATATCTTAGGTTTCCTTTTGGACCCGTGAGGCAGAAGTTCTGGCCTTCAGCTCTGCCAGTGATTTGCTATGCGACCTATACCAGCCCCTCCCCCTCTCTGAACCTTAGTTTTCTCCTGTGTCCAAGATGAGAATTGAATGAGACGATCTCTGAGGCTCCTATCCTTCCTATCATGCTCTGTCATTCGGGATATGTTCAGCTGCAAGTAACAGACAAATAAACCATAACAGCATTAAAATATATTGTATATTACAATGTCACTTAACAAGAAATCTGAAGGTAAAAATTTCCAGAGCTGTTGTAGCTGCTCAATAATTTTATCAAAGCTACAGACTTTTTCAATCCTTTCTCTTCACCATATTTAACATGTTGGCTTTCAATCTCATCCTTGTTGTCTCACGGTCACGTGATAGCTGCCAGAGCACCAAACATCACACTTCACTCCAGTGTCTGACTCAGAGAGGAACGGGCCAACAGCAAAGTGTTTCCTTTTAAAAAGAAGGAAATTTTTCCCTAGCAGCGCCCCCAACAGGATTCCTCCATGATTTTTTGGCCAGGACTGAATCACATGGCCACTTCTTGCTGCAAGGGAAGCTGGGAAAGCTAGTACTTGAGCAAAAAAAGAATGGGATTGCCATGGGCATATTGCTCCTTGATCACGGTAAAAAAAAAAAAAAAAAAAAAAAAGGCAAGGAATGACAGTGTTTGCCTGAGAGGCCTCAAAGGTGGGTATCCAGTGAGACAAGGCTGCCATGCATGAAACAATTTGAGGCCACATGTGGGCACATATCAGTAAACAGGGCAAAAACAGAACACCTGAGTGCTGAGTGGGTGTAGATATTCCAGCAGTATTTGGGGAATGGGGTGGGGGGGAGTCAGAGGTGGCAGCTGGAAAGGAAGGAGCAGGAGACCCCGATGGGTGAAGGGTCCCCTCCTTCTGTAGCTGCCTTCTCATTTACTGTGCTGAAATGCCCCATGCCCTCCTCACTAGACCCACAGTGAGCTTTTCATAAAGCTCCCCTGCTGGAAATCCTGCCATGTTTCTCCATGTTCTGAAGAGTAAAGACCAAATTCCTTACCCTGCCTCCAGGCCTCCTGTACTCCAGCTGCACTGACTTTTTCTTCCTGTTCCAAGAATTGATTAAGCTCAGTCCCACCTCAGGACCTTTGCACATGCTGTTGTTCCCTCTGCCTAGAGAACAATTGTCCCCCGATTTTGCTAGTTAACTCCTACTTACCTTTCAGATTGCAGCTGAACAAACTTCCTCAGAGCAGCCTTTGCTCCTGTCCCCACACCATGACATAAATTAACCTTTTTTCCAGGTGGTTAATCTGAGTCTGTCTAACTTTCCCACTTCCCAGCACACATACACTTGTCTTTTAGCTCCAAGAGGGCCAGGGATGGTGTCCACATTCCTTACCAAAATCATAATGGAGTGAAGAGCCAAGCTACATGGATTTAAATCACAGCTCTTCCACATATCAGCTGTGTGAACTTGAGCAAGTTCCTTAACCTCTCTGTGCCTCCTTTTCTTCACGTATATAAGGATAAGAATAAAATCTGCTTCATAAGGTTGTCCTAAAGATTAAATGATAACATATATTAAAAGCTGAGCACAGTGCCTGGCATATTGTGTATTAAGCATTGTGTAATATAAGTATTGCTATTAGAGTAATGGGGATGTGGATCCCCAGTACCTAGCAAAGGCTGGCACATAGTAGGTGCACAACAAATACTTGTTAAGGAGAGAAATGGATGTTTATTCATCTCCCAAAAGGCAGAGGTGATTATATGCCTTTTCATTTTTTTAATCTTCATCACTCTGCACGGGACCTGGCGCTTAGTAGGTGTGCAAGAAATTCCTAGTCATCCCCACTGCCTGCCACTGCCGTTTCAAGCCCTTCCCTTCTTCCTTCTCGAATCCAGGTGGAGCTCTTCCACTCCTTGCGGTAGGGCAGCCTCCCCAGCCCCCTCTGATCTTTCCCACTTTGCCCAGAGAGGCAGAACAGCTTTGATCGCTGACAGGTGCCTTCTAGGAAGAGAGAGAGAGAGAGAGAGAGAAATCCAGCAATTTAAGCTCCCTGGACATGACTTATTAATAAAATGAGCAGCTCTCAGCCTCTGCTCCAATCAGCTGTCCGTTGCTTGGGGCAGATGCGGAGGCTCAGGGCAGCTGCAAAGCTGGGGATAGAGGAAGGGGAGCTGGGGAGAAGCCGCTGCCTCCAGATATCAAATATGTAAATAAGCCCAGGCCACAACTGAGAAAGGCCCGATGCCCTTGGCAATATTGGACCTCTCTGGATTTCGATGGTCTTAAGTGACTATAAACCCAATTCTCTCCTCTGATTTCCTATTATTAATGAAGTTTTACTTACACAATCGTGAATACGTTCTCCTTGTTGAAAAAAGTTCACCTTGCAGATCAGGTCACGTGGACCTCACCTCATCTTGGTCCATTCAGCATCTCCCAGGAAGTAACCTCGGACCGCATTACAGGATGTATGTATCTTTCTAAAACTCATTTGATGCTTGTTATACCCTGTACGTCATACAGTAGGTAGCCTTAGTTTGCATGTGTATATATTACTGGTATGTAGACTTTTCCAGTGGGGTGTGTTGATTTGCTGTGTTTTGTTTTTTTCTGAAGGACAGCAGGTTGAACCTGCGATTCTCTAACTGGTTTTTTTTTTTCATTTAGTGACGTGTCTGGGAATGTTGCCATAGAGCTGCAAACACATCAACCTCACTCTTTTTCACTGCTGCACAGCACTCCTGAAGGTGGAGAGAACCTAGTTTATTCAACGCTAGCTGCATGTTAAAATACCAAGGTGTGTGTGTTGGGGGGAGTCTTTTATATTAGGAATGCCCGGGCCCCACCCCAGACAAATTGAATGAGATGTAAAGGCAGGAACTAGGTATCAGAATGTTACAATTCCAGCGATTTTAACTTGCAAACCAGAGTCAAGATTGATTCATTTAGCTGGTCCCCTATTCATGCCTATTTAAGCTATTTCCAAGCCCTTTACTGATTTAAAAAAAAAAAAAAAAAAAGCCTTCTGGGCGCTTCTTTGTACATCCTCTCTTACGCATCTGTGCTGGTATTTTTCCAGGACAGGGTTTCTCAGCACGGTTGACATTTGGGCTGGGTAATTCTTGGTTGGGGTGGGATGCTGTCCTGTGCACTGTAGGATGTTGAGCGACATCCCTGGCCCCCACCCCCTAGACACCAGGACATCACGCCGATCAAAAACGTCTCCAGATATTGCTAAATATCCCTTGGGGAGCCAGATCGCCCCTGGCTGAGAACCCAGAAGGGAAGGGTTACAGAGGATATATACTTTTTCTTGGAGTCCACATGGCTCTAAAGTTCCGGCACTAATTCACAATTTCCAGGAATATCCTGCCAGCCAACAGCCTGCCCCTTTGTCTCTGTGAGTCTGGACTTAGAATTTGGGCTTGAACCCTGAGCATGTCTCCCTTCAAATACCTCCTGCAGCCCCGAAATCCTATCATGTTTGGAACACAATTCTAGAATCTAGAATATGAGCCTAGAGGTCTGGAGTAGAAGGGACTATCAGATAAGGGTGAGAAGGAACCGATTTCTTTATTTTCTGTATATCTTTCCTTCCTCCTTCCTTCCCTCCTTCCTTCCTCCCTCCTTCCCTCCTTCCCTCCTTCCTTCTCCTTTTCTCTTTTATTGTTTTTTGGGGTTTTTTGCGGTACGCGGGCCTCTCACTGTTGTGGCCTCTCCCATTGCGGAGCACAGGCTCCGGATGCGCAGGCTCAGCGGCCATGGCTCACGGGCCCAGCCGCTCCGCGGCATGTGGGATCTTCCCAGACCGGGGCACGAACCCGCGTCCCCTGCATCGGCAGGCGGACTCTCAACCACTGCGCCACCGGGGAAGCCCCTCCTTTTCTCTTTTAAGGTAGTTCTGCTGAGGGGAGGGGAGGATACTTCTCTCATCCCCGTGCCCACCTCAAATTTCCAGCCTACACTTTTCAGGCTTTTGAAGACCACGGTCTGTGTCCGGGTGGCTCTCTGAGTTTTATAGGTCATGAAAAGGATGGACGAGAGGGAGGAAGACAAGGTAAGCGGTCCTAAGAAACAGAAAGAAGATTCCCAGAGGCTGTGTGCATGTGCGCTTGCATGTGCTTGCCTGTGTGTGCATGCGTGTGTGCGTGTGCGTGTAAGAAAATTAAATTCACAGGCTGGGGAGGAAGAGGAAGGGGAGGAGCAACAGACGCAGCCAGCTGTGTCTCTTTAAGCAAGATAAGCGGCAGCCCCATCTATCTCCTGGACACTATCAGCCCGTTGTCTAAAGGACTTACAGCCCCTCCTGGAGAGGAGTGCTAACCAGGCGATGCTGGGGGAGGGGAGGACGTGAGTGAGGCATTTAGGACCGGGCACCCTGGCGGCCAGCTTCCCCGAAGAGCAACACACAGCTTGCAGAGGGGGAAGGTCACCCCACCCCAGGCCAGGCCTGTTTTTAGCTCAGCACTGGCTCCCTACCTGGGCCCCGTTCCCAGGGGAACCACTTGAAACTGAAACTTGTCTTTCTCAAGTGGCTGGGGGAGAGTGTGAAATCCAGGAAAGAGAGAGTGAGCAGAAGAGAAAGCCTTTTTGCTGCTGTTCAAAGGGACCTCAGCCATCCGGCCCCATGATCCTTTAACAACCAGCTGTGGCTCTTACTGCCGGTGAAATGGGGGCTGTGATTCTCCCTGTCTCAGAGATAAGGAAGCCAGGCTCAGAGACATTAAGCAACTCACCGAGGGCCACACCGCTAATCAGAGGTGTCGGGGGAATTTGAACGTGGATTTCTCTCGGCTCCAAAGCTGACGTCTTACCTCTTGAACCAGGGTATTTCCTGCAACGCCTCTGGATGAAGGATTTGTTCTCTATTCATTCAACAAACACTTTTATCGCCTAGGTGCCAGATTCTGGGTACTGACAATAAAGACCTGACCCCAAGGGCTTACTGATCTCTACAGCACATCCCTCTACATTAAGCCAGACCTGCAGAGACCTTAATAACCAGATTTTTATCATTTTGGCCTCTGTACCACTTGATTTCGTCAAACAGTGATTTAGGGTGGCAGCACATCCAGGGGACCCAAGAGAGACAGTCCTGTAATATTTGCTACTGGGCTTCATTAACGCGATGGTACCCTCAAGAAAATCACAAAACTACACAGCGCTACATCATCTTTCTGAGAACCCAAGGAACATCTCCCTCCTTGTGTTTAGCAAACATCTCGATGTATTTGTCTTTTATGAACTCTTAGGGCTCTCGTAACTAACTATAATTCTCTCCTCGTTTTGGCAGCTTGAAAACTCAGTGCCAAATATATTTCTATTAACTACACAGGATGTTCCAGTTCCGAAGGCTGAGAAGCGACATATCCTAAAACGTAGTGATGTAAAACAACCTTTGCTTACATTCCTGGATCCCGTGGGTCAGTGATTCAGACAGGGCATGGCACAGGGCAGTCTCGGTACCGCGATGCTGGGAGCTGAGGGCAGAATGATCTGAAGGCTCTTCGCTCGCACGTCTGGGACTGGATGCTGGCCGTAGGCTTGGGGCGTCAGCTCTTCTCCACGTGGGCTTCTCCTCGTGGGCTCCTCCTCGTGGGCTCTCCCGATAAGCTCATTTGGGCTTCCTCGCATGCATGGCAGCTGGGTTTCAAGAGTGAGTGTCCCAGTGCAGGGGCAAGTTAGGCAGAAATTGTATCACCTTTTATGACCTAGCCTTGGGAGGTCTTCCAACTGAAGGGGTCATCACCTGTCGCCTACCCTGGGCCTGGCCTGTGTTTAGCTCAGTCCTTAGTGCTGGGGAACATTACCCCACCACCATCACATTCTATTGCCAGAAGTAAGTCCAGCCCAAAGTCAAGGGGAGAATCAGACTCCATCTCTTTTTTTTTTTAATTAATTTTTATTGGAGTATGGTTGCCTTACAATGTGTGTTAGCCTCCACTGCACAACAAAATGCATCAGCCCAGACTCCATCTCTTGACGGGAGAAGCATCATGGCCCTGGAAGACAGCGTGGGACAAAACTATTGTGGTGGCCACTTTTGGAAAATACAGTCTATCACACGCGACCAAATGGAATTCACTGACATATACTCATCACTCTTGGCCTCGTTATTTTATTATTTGCCACCTGTGGATCGCGTGCATTTTTGCAGTCAAAGATTCTTGATGGAAATAGGCAGGAGATAGACAATGCCTGTCACCAATGCCATTTTCTGAGTGTTTGTTCTATGCCGAGAGCCGTGTCAATAGATCCTTCCTTATACCTGCACTGCTTTAATTCACAAACAATCCTCTTGTCAATATTTTACAAGTAGAGAAGCTAGAGCGCAGGAAATTAAAGAGGTTTACCAGATCTGGCATGGTGGAGAAGTGGCAGAGGTGGGGCTCCATTCCGGGCAGTCTGACTCAGCTGTCGCAGGTAGAGTCCCCCCACGTGCCTCCATTCTCAGCCTTTTGAACCTCATCGCACACCAAGATCCTGACATGGTATTGTAGCATGAAGGCTCGACAAGATTCAGCTCTGTCCTCCCTCAAATGTCTCCTCTGACCACCAAGCGTTCTCAAGTGCAGCTTTCTCTGAGAAATAAGAGAGTATTCAACGACTTCTGCATATATATCAAGATTAACATTCTCTCCAAGTTAGATCAGCCAGGCTGTCGGGAATTGGGGAATTTGGCAGGAAGTCTAAGCACCCACTTCTTGCCAGGCTCTGAGCTAACTCTCAGGAATCTAGGCACGAGACATTTCATGTCACACTCGACTGAGATCTCTTGTGGGGCAGGGACTGTGCCATTTGGGCTTTGCAGTAGGTACACTGCAAGAGCCTGGCATCGGGGCTGGAGGAAGTAGAAGTGTTTGTCTAGTCCAGCTATGAAAACTTGGGCGAGTGACAGCCCCTCTGAGCCTCTATTTGTTCACCTGTAAAATGGGACTAAGAATGGTCCCTGCACACCTCCCAGGGCTATATCGGGAATCTTGTAACTGAGTAGGTCTCCCTTTTGGCCTTGACTTCTAAAACACTCCATAGCAAGTTTGGACCCTATGCACGACAATCATATAAAATGCTTAGCATATAACGAACCCTCAATAATTGGGACTGTAAAGCACGCTAGGGCTTGAACGCCAAACTCAACTGAAGTTGATATCAAGAGGGAACAAGAGAATGGACGAAATCAAATGGAAATCTCCTAAAAACCTTTTTATAAACCTTAATCCTCCAAACCAAAGTTTTCGACCAAACATCTGAGTTAGTATGTGTCGATCTAACGAAATGCTGTCAATGGCTCGGAGCTGGTAACTTCACTGGGGGTGTACCTGGCTGAGAAGCGTCGGGGGAGAGGGTAAGGTGGCAGCCTGTTTGGAGAATACAGGAAATTAGCCCAGCTGACCAGGTGTTGCTTTCTCTCTCTCTGCCCAATTAGCACCGACCTCTCATTTTTATTTTCCATGTAGGATGTGGCTGGTGAGTCAGAAAGAAAGGAGAGCTTCATTATTTGCTCTTTGCTAAGTTCTTGGAAATATCGAGAATACTTGGCCCTCAAGACAAACCCAGCTCTGGGCCTAAAAGCTAAATCCAGATATGTTATATATTTATTCAAGGCAGCAATTGGCCAGGAAACGACTATAAAACACACATTTTGAATAAAAGAGAGAGATTTATGGTGCATTTTCGAATCTGAGTCATATCTCTCTGCCTCCCCCTAGGCCAGGAGTCCTTAATCACTAACATACCCCCAGCTTGTTCATTCGGTGGGCACAGAATTGCTTCCTTCTGGTCCTGTCCCGGTTAAAGATGTGATGGAGATTGTGCTACTTATCTGACAGTCAGTAAATGAATTGCCAATTCATTCTGAGCTTAGATGGGGCTGGTTTTTTCCTTGGGAAGGAGAAAAGGTGAGCTCCTTTCATATGTATCTTTGATCAGTCGCGACTTGACAAATTATTTTCCCAGGAATTTCTCTATCCTCAATGCCGCAGGGAAAAAAAAGGATTTACTCTAAAAGAATAGTTTTTATGTTTCAGAAATTAGAGTAATATAAAAACTTTTCTCAGGTTCCTTTATCTCTCTCTGTCTCTGTCTGTCTCTCTGTCTCTCTGTCATTCTCTCTGTCTCCCCTTCTTTTCCTACAAATGTTTTTTCCGGAGAAAGGAAGTAGATACCAGGCAGAGTTGGGAAAGGCTGCTGGCAACAGCTGGGCTTCGGGCTGGTTATTTCAACTTCACGAAAGTAACAGAAATAAGGCTCACTCCCTGAATACAGTTGGTATTGGGAAAGCAAAGTCAAATCTTCTATCCCCAGTTTCCCTTGTGATACCTGGTTCTTTCTCCTCTGGACTCTTGTTTTAGAGACAAACTTTAGCCTGAAGAATACCTGAATGCTGTTTCAACTATCTCATGCCCATAGTTTAGACATTCATTTACCTGAAGACAGAAGGCTACTTCCATATCAAGGTTTTATCCGCTATGGTACAATATTAAAGAAAAGCATGTATTGAAAGTATCAGTGGTACAGGGCCGCCATGAACAGTTGGGCAGGTGTGCACTGCACAACTTCAAGTGGCCCCATTTGGCTAGACTATCAACATGAATGACGTGCTCTGAGGGGTGTTCCCTGATCAATCTTTACAAGAGTGGGTGGCAGCTTTGAAAGGGAACTAACAGAGGTGAAGGGAATATTGGAAAATCATAATTGTAATAAAGGGACAATCTGGGGGATCAAGGTGGAAAGAACTAAAAAAGAGTTTTGTTAGGGACTAAACTGAGTGTACGCTAGTAGTTTCAGTCTGTTTATTTCTCCACTCAAGATTCTCTTTCTGGGAGAAGGAGAGAGAGAGAGAGGCAATAAGACTTGCTTGGGTCAAGGGCTCCCACCCTCTTGTCTAAGGCCAGGGAGAGCTCTGGATTAAAGTGTTCCTCTCCTAGGGTAAGTTTTCTCCAAGCAGACCCTAAAAAAAGGATTTGAGTGCAGTGGTCTATTTGAGTGAGGGAGTGAGAAGCGAGATAAAGCAGGAAAGGAAACCAATGAAGGGCGTGGTAACGAGCCGGTCACCTCTGTGAGCCACTGGGACTCAGTCCTGCTAGGGACCCCGTAAGAGACTGCAGAACATACTCAAAAGAGTCCCGCCAAGGGGACAGAAAGCTGGGATATTTACAAGTTGATACTCCGGTCCCTCATTACTTAATTCCCTGGCCAAGCACATACCTAAGGCCAGAGAAAGACATCAAGCAAAGAGACCCCGAGGCAGGAAACAGACAGTCACTGGTGTCTGGGAACCATTCACCCAAGCTGCAGGTGACCCGGAGGATGGGCCCAGGAGACAGGGCTGGGCCCTGACAGCATCTGCTGGGCCCACACACAACGAGAATGATGTAAACCATCCCAAAGAACCAGGGTGCTATCTCCCAAAGAAGGAAGAGCGATGCAGGAAGGTAACGGAATACCAAATACTCATCACACAAGGAATCCAGAACACATGCGGCTTTGTCCAGGTGCTGCCCCGTCTTCGCCATTAAGGAGCCTCCCGGCCTCCAGCAAGTCACCGCCTCCACTTTGGAGTTACCAACGCCCCACTTTCCTCTTCTCTAAAGGTCTGTAGAGTATTAATATCTCACATTTCCAGGACCCTAAAACTCAGGGTAAAAATGGGGCTCCTCGGTGCTTTGTGACCACCTAGCGGGGGTGGGATGGGGGGGGTGGGAGGGAGATACAAGAGGGAGGAGATATGGGGATATATGTATATGTATAGCTGATTCACTTTGTCATACAGCAGAAACTAACACACCATTGTAAAGCAATTATACACCAATAAAGATGTTTTAAAAAAAATGGTTCTGAAGAACCCAGGGGCAGGACAGGAGTAAAGACACAGACATAGAGAATGGACTTGAGGACACAGGGAGGGGGAAGGGTAAGCTGGGACGAAGTGAAAGAGTGGCATGGACATATATACACTACCAAACGTAAAATAGATAGCTAGTAGGAAGCAGCCGCATAGCACAGGGAGATCAGCTCGGTGCTTTGTGACCACCTAGAGGGGTGGGATAGGGAGGGTGGGAGGGAGGGAGGGAGATGCAAGAGGGAAGAGATATGGGAACATATGTATACGTATAACTGATTCACTTTGTTATAAAGCAGAAACTAACACACCATTGTAAAGCAATTATACTCCAGAAAAGATGTTAAAAAAAAATGGGGTTCCTCTGGAAAAGAATATGAAAAAAATATACATATATATATATGATTATATAGAGAGAATATATAGTCTATATATATGGAATCACTTTGCTGTACACCTGAAACTAACACAACATTGTAAACCAACTCTACTTCAATTAAAAATAAATAAATAAGATTTTTTAAATGGGGTTCTCCGGGTAGTGAGCTGGGGTTATAATACAAAGCACACCATGTTCTTGGTCTTCCCAGCCACCAGAAGCGTGAGAAAATAAATTTCTGTCATTTAAGCCACTCAGTTACAGCAGCCTGAGCAGACTAATACACTGCCCTTCCTAATGGCCTGCCCTATGGATTTCAGACTTACCTACCAGCTTCCACAAACGCGAGCCAATTCCTTTCAATAAGGTTCTTAATACATATCTGTACATCTCTTACTGGTTCTGCCTCTCTGGTTGAAGCCCGGCTATAGAACTATTAAGGGGAGACCTGTAACTGACTTAAGGCACAGCATACACGCTCCTGGCTTTGGAGCAGAACCGAGTCACCCATCCAAGGACACCCTAGACCAACCTGCCCTCCGCCGACCCATCGGCTGATCACGGCACACAAGCCCAGGCAAGACTAGCGGAACTTGGCCATGATCCACAGAACCGCTCAGCTGATTCAACAGAACAACTCAGTCGCTCACTTAGTTCATGAGCGAAAATAAATGTTTTTCCACACATGCCTCTGAGGTTTTGTGGCCGATTGTCCTGCTTCCTTGATTGTGGCTAAAGACCTCAGGGGCTGTCTGAGGTGGCACACTGTCAGCGTGTGCTCAGCTGTCCCCCTTCACTGCATCGGCAACTTGAGGTGGGCAGGGAGGATGCAAAGGCGGGCACGAGAATCACCACCTTGACGTGCTGTCCTCCGAGATGCACATCTGTTGCTCTCTCTCACCCTCAGCCCTTACAGTTCCAGGAACAGGGACCAAGCATTCTTAAATTCGGTAGGATTAACATGCCTGACTGCTTTCTGAAGAGGTATAAGAACGCATTCTGAGGTCAGAAAAGGTGCTGGCTTGTCAGCCTTCTAAGATGTAGAAACTTCTGTTCCTTCTTTGTTGCCATAGAAGGTTCAGGGTTGATAACCACTTACAAAGCCAGCTGTTTAGATAGTCTTCAATATGGAGCCTGCTCGGGAAAGCTATGTTTTAATTATTGTTGAAGGCGATGATGGTGATGATGGTGATGGTGGTGATGATGCCTTCCTAACTCCTGTGAGCTTAAGTCTACTATAAAAATAGAAGAACATAGGGGTAGATTTCCCAGCAAGAGGAGGAAGAAGGGGCGGAGGAGAAGGACTCCTAACCATGATGATAATAATAATTAATACTCTTATTAGCTAAAAGTTATTGAGTATTTCCTCTACACCAGGTACTGTGCTCAGCATTTTACACTCATGTCTCATTGAATCCTTACAAGAACAACTCTTTTGGGTAAGTACTCTTATCGTCGTTGATTCACAGATGATTAAATGGAGGGTCTAAGAGGTTAAGTGACTTGCCCAAGGTCACAGAAGCACTAAGTGATAAGGTGAATTTTATAAGCCGGGTCAGGTAGAGAACAAAGGTGAGATTCTTACAACCGCCTGATTCAACATACGTGTGTGTGTGTGTGTGTGCTTGTGTGTGTATGTATGTACGTGTGTGTATGCTTGTGTGTTTGTGTGGGTGGGTGTATGTGTGGGTGTGTATTTGTTAACAAGAGAAGGACAGTTTTCCCAGGACAATAGTTTAACCCAATAAGAGGACCAAGCCTGCAAAAATCAATCCCAGAAAACAGAGCCAGAGATACATCCAGATGCCTCCTTGTTTCTGAAGGAGAACATTCCACGCCGAGCAGGCGGCCGACTGGTACCCAGCTCTGTCACTGCCAAGGCCAATATCACCCCCGATGGAGTCTCCAAACTTTCATCCTCAAAGCAGACACCGGTGCCTCACCTTCCTCACAAACTCGATTTGGTCAACAAACAAAAAATAAACTAGATTTTACTAATGCTATTCCTAATTATAAAGAGAATTCATCTTCATCACAGAAAGACGGAAAATATTCAAACACACAAAGAAATTTTAAACGCTCACAATTCCCACCACTGTTATTATTGTGTTACACATCCTGGGTTTTTTTTTCCTCTGAGCATGAATGAATGCTGTTGTATTTAATAAAACTGAGATGCTGGTGGGCATGCTTCTTGTAACCCGTTCTTTCACTCGCAATGGATCTTGACATTTTCAAATCGTCTTCACAAATGTGGTTTTTTGTTTTGTTTTGTTTTGTTTGCGGTACATGGGCCTCTCACTGTTGTGGCCTCTCCCGTTGCGGAGCACAGGCTCCAGACGCGCAGGCTCAGCAGCCATGGCTCACGGGCCCAGCCGCTCCACGGCATGTGGGATCTTCCTGGACCGGGGCACGAACCCGTGTCCCCTGCATCGGCAGGCGGACTCTCAACCACTGCGCCACCAGGGAAGCCCACAAATGTGGTTTTTAATGGCAAAGTGATATTACACTGTCTGGGCAGACATTAAATTATTTACCCCAACTCCATATTGTATAATAAGGCTGTCTCCAGTTTTGTATGATTAAGAAAGCATGATAAAAAAATCATGATGAACATCCCAGAAAATAAATATTTATGCACACCTCAGATTATGACCTTAGGACCAATTCCTTAAAGCAGAATAGTCCAATTAAATGATTGGCACCTTTTTAAGGCTTTTCATCTGTTTTGCTAAAGTCTCCTCCCAAAGAGTTTATCTATCTTCATTCCAGCCAGGAGTTTATGAAATTTCCTATTTCCGCATTAGCAACATGTATTATTCTTTTTTTTTGGCCATGGCAGGCAGCTTGTGGGATACTAGTTCCCCGACCAGGGATTGAACCTGGGCCCTCGGCAGGGAAAGCTCCATGTCCTAACCACTGGACCGCCAGGGAATTCCCTGTATTATTATTTCTTAAATATGGATTTGCTAAATCAATGAATAAAAAGTTTTACGTAACTTGCATTTCATGGATCAAAGTCTTTCTTTTTAAGTGTTTATTGAGCACGTACTGTGTTAGGTACTTAACTGGACATTTCCAGAGATATTCTCTCATTTAAACCTCATGACAGTCCTTTGAAGCAGGTAAAATAGCTCCTTTTAGTAACCAAGGAAGCTAAGGCTTGGACAAACTTAGGTTCCATGCTGAGCTCTGCCACACATCAGCTGTGTGATGTTATGGGTGTTCCCAACCTCTCTGAGCTCAAGAATACTAATGATCAGTGTCTCTGATGGCTCTGGTGATCCTCTGCCCCATAATTTTGAGTCCCGCACTTGAGTACTCAGTGTTGGGCAAGGCAGCCAGAAGAATGCTATAACACTCCTCTCCCAGGTATTATACAAAGAAGCCTACTGGCTCACAAATCCAGTCCGCCATATGCAGCAGTGGGAACAAACTGGGAAAGACCTCAACACCATTAGTAGGTCCTCAGCAAGTAAGGGTGTCTATCTGTCACACAGGCTGGAACTCCAACACATGCTTGTTGAACAAATGAATGAATGCAGACTCAGTGATTACTACCCATTCATGAATCTGTTTTCTCATTTCTCCATCACCATTTCTGCCTCGGCATCTTTGCACAAACTGTTCCCTCTGCCTGAGATGTTTCCCTCCCAACTTTTCACCTGGCTAATTCCTATTCATCACTCAGGACTCGGCTCCTCTAACCCAGGTTAGGACTCCATGTCTTATCTCTTTATGACATCATGAACGCTGCTTTCATAGTTCTCCCCGCCTCTGCAATCCTTTACTTACGCAGATGATTACCTAAGGGCTGTTTTTCTCAGTAAACCATAAGGTCCAGGAGGACACAACCTCTATCCCTGTGTCCTCAGTAATTATCACATGTCCAGTCCAGAGCAAACATCCACTAAACATATTATAGAAATACAGTAATTTGTGTTGTGTCTTTTGACATCGAAACGACGAGAAAACCACATGAATCTTTGGATATGACATCCTTAAACCTACCAGTTCCCTGAAAATCTCCTTTATTACCACTGTCTGGAGCACAAAGAGGTCAACCTGCATCTGTTATGGGAGGACAGTGTCCCTTTTTTGATTTATGAAATTTGCTGTGGACATGCTTTTTTTTTTTTTTTTTGCGGTACGCGGGCCTCTCACTGTTGTGGCCTCTCCCGTTGCGGAGCACAGGCTCCGGATGTGCAGGCTCAGCGGCCATGGCTCACGGGCCCAGCTGCTCCATGGCATGTGGGATCTTCCCGGACCGGGGCACGAACCCGCATCCCCTGCATCGGCAGGCGGACTCTCAACCACTGCGCCACCAGGGAAGCCCTGGACTTGCTTTTAATGATTTTTCCTATGGGGCAATTGTTTGAGTGCTGGGGATGGGGACATGAATTCCTTATTCTTACGACAGAAAGAGAAAGAGTAAGACTGCCTATCTTGTATAGTTGGTAAATTAGTTTAGAAGGTAATTTTTTCAAAGATTTTTTTTAACCCATCAAAGTATGTATCTGTTTAGACAGTCAGAACTTATCCAGTGAAACTTTCCTCATTCATTCTCTGTGGGGACAGGAAGGCCATTGACCTAGTTTCTCCATTGTACTTGAAAGAAGCTGAATTGTCATTTCTGTATAATTAATTCACACTTCCTGGGAGTTCTTTGCCTAGGAAAAGTCCAGAGGGACCTGATGAAGTGAACAATTTGGAATTAACAAGCCAGTTGTTCCTGTTTTAAGGGGATGTGACATATTCAATGGTTCTAGATCATTTGAAAGGTGTGGGAGCTGAAATTATAAAAATAGGAAAGAAACTGCAGCACTGATTTACTTATCAATTTGCTGCTCTGTTCTGCCCTCCACGTGTTAGATAGGACAAACTCACACAGCCTAAATTCGTGGGTTTTAAGTAAATATCCATTGAAGGTCTGTAAAGTTGCCTGTATCGGGACCTCCAAAACCCTTGCTGGCAGTAAATTAACTCAAAGAGGGAGATCCTTCAGAAAACCAAGGATTAGGTGTTATGTACAGTATGGCCGATATCATTTTTTGATCAGCTGGGATTCCTGATGATTTTTCCTTTCCGATGCCGACCCAAATTCAGTTAAAACAAATATCTCCATTCCAGAGACCTAAACCAGTGGTGAACACACTCAGCTCCATTACGCTCAAGTACAGGATTCCAAATACCCCTGAGAACAACCGGAGAGCGCAGTTTCCTCCACCACATTTCCTCTCAAATCAGTCCATCGAAAGAACAGGGGAGAAAAAATGGGTGTTCAAGTCCCTGTACTTTTTTAAGCACATGGCATTTATTAGGCTTTAACTGGCACACAAATATACGAAACGAGTACTTAATTCTCACCCGCCCCCCGCCTTAGCAACATAAAAAGACATCATCGCATAAAGACACTCACGTGACAAACAGACACACACTCTCACGTACTTGAACATACGCAGTCTCACGTATTACCCTGTTCTCTTTATTAGGGTCAGTTAAAAAAAACACAAAACAACACTTTTTTAATCAAGAAAGCAAAGCACATTTGAAAGGAAAAAAAAAAACAAAAACAACGCAAACTTGGTTTTGAGTATCCATAAAATTAAAAGCTTTGGGCCAGATCCCATGCTGGATTTCATTTCAGGTTATTACTTAATTAGACCTCCTATTTATAAATAAATAGTACCAGTAAACTATTACATCTGAAGAACCCTGCAATAACATTTTACTTACACACTTTTTTTCATTCTGTTTTCTGCCTTCAGTAACCACAGTTTGGGCCTGCATTTGGTGCTGGTGTGATGTCTTTGGAGAACGTTCCTCAGTGAGCACGTCTGGCTGCTTCTTTAGGATGGTGGCTTTTGCCTTTGTATCCAGATTGGGTCGTCAGTGATGGAGGTTTGGAAGCTGGGGGCTGGCTTTGTTTTTTTTAATCAGGACGAATATTTATTTTGGCTTTTTCACAACTCTTGTCAGCACAGAGCTTGCGCCTTGCTTATCACAGTTCTGCCCGCATGTAAACCGGGGCTTTTTAAGTTTTTCAAAGCAAGCTTTCCGGTCGGGAAGCTATAGGCCACGTTTTAGCGGGCGGGAAAAACACGGAGCCGGGAACACAGGGAGGGTCGAGTAAGATAGGATGCCAGATGGAGTCTGGTGTTACCCTGACTCCACTGGTTGGTAGCAGGCGAAACTGGACTTCGTGAGGATGGGGAAGGGAGGACAAAATCGGAGACACCACATGGCAGAGGTAGGTAATTTCTTAGTCAAGGCGGAGGGTTGCGGATTTAGGTTTGGGGGTGGAGGAGTATTTGAGGGCAACTGCACAAATACATATTTTGAAACATACTTGCCTCAGACCTCCCCCAAAATAAGGGACTGGGTCCCGTTAAGAAAATGGAAAGAAAAAAAATATATTATTATTTATTATATAACAACGTCAACATTAACACCAAGACAGGGAAGGACTCTAACTACGCATGAGGATCAAACACTCCAGGAGGCAGGACTTTCTGGAGACCAAAAGAAAAGAAATCAAGGAGGGCATCTGGAGGTGGTGTGAATGTGGCCGGTTGATGGGTGTGGTGGGGGGGAGGGGCGGGGGAGGCAAAGACTCATCTCCTCTTGGCGGTTTTTTAAGTCTTGAGACAAAACAAAGTCACATTTTTTGAATTGTGGTTTCAAGCGACTGATTACATCAGTGTTGGGGCAGGGTGGGGGGTTCTCAAGTGCAGACGTGAACATGGGGTGAAATGAGACATCTCGTCCTTGGGGTTCTCCCTGCGACTGTCCCTCTCCCTCTCTCCCCTCCCTCTGGAAATGGCAGTGAAGGAGTAGGCCTCGCCTTAGCTGCTGTCATTCCACTCTGGAACCATGCCGACTCCGTGCACGGCCGAGTGGTACTGATGCGGGGACAGGGTCCTTGGCACGCCGTGAGGGTACAGGAACTCTGACGCTTGAAGGCTGCCGGGGGACTGGAGGCCAGTCTGAGGCCCGCACTGCCTGACCACAGGCTGGTGGGCCATGGAGGTCTGGTGTTGGAACATTCCCTCTCCGAGCTGCGGGGAGCCATGGTTCGCCATGCCAGCCAGCCGGGGGACCAGGGGCCCCGAGGTGAAGTGAGCAGAGAAGTGCTGATAGGGTAGCCTGTCCATGGGCTGCACGGTGGTGACCGTGCAGCTGCTGTACGAGGACATGCTGGGCCAGGCGTTGCAGCTAATGTCCTCCAGGCTGGGCACGGGCTCGCTGGGCGGCACGGAGCTGGCATACATGCAGGCCTGCCGCTGGGCTGACTCTGTCCTATAGGAGGCACCCAGGCCCTGCTGCTGGGGGTAGCCGGAGCGGTAGAAAGGGTCCTCTTCACTGGGCGACGTCTCCATGTAGGGCTTCTTATAGGGATGGTCTGTGGTGGAACATTCTTCATCTGCTGAGACAGGAGGACAGACACCCGTGAGGCCAGATCAGCTACCCCATAGCTCAAGGCAGAGACAGCCATCTGGCCCAAGGACAGAAGAATTAAGTCCGGAAGATGGTTGGCTCCAACCTCCATTCTGATAAAAAGAGGGTGGACTGTCACGGCTAAGACTTTGGGCTACGGAGTTCTAAGCAAACAGTTTGACCTTTCCAAGCTCAGTTTCCTTTTTTTTTTTTTTAATAATTTTCACTATATTCCCTCAATAGAACATTAATGCAATCATTAGAAAAGATGCTTTGTATAGTTTCTAGTAAACTGGGGAAATTGAGCTCAGTTTCTTCATCTGTAAAATGGAAAGGGTCATGACAGCACCTCCTAGAAAGGGAAGTGTTGACAATGAAATGGGAACATATAGATTAAGTACTTAGTCCAGAGCTTGGTACAAGGGAACACTCAGTAAATAACAATTACTATCTTCCATCCTCCCCAGCATGTGAACTTCATGAAGGCAAGACATGGTCTGGATTACCCATCACTGTATTCCCAGAACCTGGGACGTACCTAGTGACAAAAATAATAACAACAGCATCAACAGTAACAGTAACAACACATACAGCATTTACTCTGCCTGGCACTCTTCTGAGTACTCTCCACGAGGTCACCCGTTTAATCTTCTCAACAACCCCATGAGGTGGGTTCTCTCAGTCTCCTCATTTTACAGATGAAAGGAGACACACAGAGGTCAGGAAACGTGCCCAAGGTCTTATATGGCTGATAAACAGTGGAGCTAAGATTAGAATCCTAGGAATCTCGTGACAAAATTCCTGTTCTTCCATGCCATGCTAGACAGAAAGACACGCAGCAAATACTTGTGCAATGGATGGAACAGTGGATGGAAAAGTGGATAAATGGACGGGAGCCCGAATGAATCCCCAAATCCTTTCCTGATGCCTTATGTGAACAAGGACCCAGTCATGATCTGTTGAGTTGGTACCAATTCATGTGTCACTGTTTCATCACTGAACAAGTCACTTCCCTTCTGTAAGCGCTAATTAATCCCTACTGGAGAGCAGTAGAGAGAGTTCTGTCTCTGAAAGAGGGTCTTCCTTAACCACTTTGGGGTCACTGACCCCTCTGGGGACTAACAAAAGAGCTGGGCTCTTTTCTGTCCCAGAAAAATAAACTGAAACACGAAGTTTTGAGAACTGTATGTATAGACCAAAGTGATGCACACAACTTCAGGGGCTCAAGGACTCCCTAAAATGCAGACCTCAGGTTAAGAAACTTAGACATGCGTGAGTCTGAATCCAGCTCTTGTACTTAATGTCGGTGTGACACTAGCAAGGCATCTGCCATCTCTGAGACTCATTTTTATCACCTTTGAATCAGAGTTAGCAATACTTACCTCACTGGGCAGCTAAGGAATAAAATCGAGCATGTAAATCTCCTGATACCCATCACCAAGGGCAGCTCTTGTTACCAGGGTAACACCACCTGTGTCATGGCAGACCTCGTCTGTAATAACACACCTCCAGGTGTTTCCTTCAAGGGAAGCAATGCTTGGGAGTTTCTACCAAGATGTAAACCTCATACAGATTCATTCCTTGGCTGGAATTTTACTCCCCAAACTGGAGATTTTTCTTTCCTCGCTTCCAATCTCTTCCTAATGAATAACGTTAAGAAATATGCCTGGTTGGGCTTCCCTGGTGGCGCAGTGGTTGAGAGTCCGCCTGCCAATGCAGGGGACACGGGTTCGAGCCCTGGTCCGGGAAGATCCCACATGCCACAGAGCAACTAAGCCTGTGCGCCACAACTACTGAGCCTGCGCTCTAGAGCCCGCGAGCCACAACTACTGAAGCCCACGTGCCTAGAGCCCGTGCTCCACACCAAGAGAAGCCACCGCAATGAGCAGCCCGCACACCGCAACGAAGAGTAGCCCCCGCTTGCCGCAACTAGAGAAAGCTCGTGTGCAGCAACGAAGACCCAACGCAGCCTAAAATAAATAAATTTATTTAAAAAAAAAAAAAGAAAAGAAATAGGCCTGAGTTTGGCAAGTATAAAGAAAAATGAAACACTGGGACACTCCCACAACTGTCACCACTGTGATGGTTGATGGCATGTGGGCAGGACGCAGGACTAAGTAAGGAAAGAAAGAAGAGCCATGATTTATTAAGCACCTACTAAGTGACCTGACTCTAATCTCCTAGAGTCGTTCCTCAAGGCGGCTGCTCTCGTTCTCATCTCTTAGAGGCAAAAACTGAAGCTCAGAGAAGTGACTTGCTCAAGGCCACGAAGCTGGGAAGGAGCAGAGGCTGGAATCAAAGCTGGGTCTGCTTCACCTTGCCGACCACAACTTGCCTCCAAGCTCTCTCGATTTCTACTACGCAACGCCACTCACTCAAGTCATCCAACAGATACTGACTGAGCCGTTACCGAGTGCCAGGTGCTAGTCAACTGGTAGCTGTGGTCCTGCTCCGCACACATCCTTGGCCCCTCTCCATCCTCCCCTGCACGAGGGCAGGACCTGTAAGGGCAGGAGGCTGACACTGTGTGAAGAGCAGGTGCTCCTTGGATGTAAAGCTCCAAGTCAGTCATTCTCCCCACAGGAAGTCCTACGGCTTCACCCTGGACTATAAACCAACAGGTGTGGGTTCCACCAAACCCCTCTACTCGCATCATTCTCCAAGTGATACCCCCAGGTAAGTCAAAAATCTCCCCAAATAACACATATCTACACAAAGGTTGTACCCACCTAACAGCAAGCAAACTTATTTTTAACTAGACTCTTTCTGTGACACATCTGGGACCCGTAGGATGCCCAAACATCGGTCTAAAAAAAAAGTGAAAAATGCAGTCCTCACTCTTCCAGGTGTTCTAGCTACATGGTGCCAACCATCCAGATGTTTGAAGACATTCAGATGAGCAAGCGTCCACGTTTTTTCACTTTTCAACCGGGCGTTTTGAGGGCGTCTTAAAGACACTGCTTCTCTTGACTTATTTCTTTGTTTGTCCTGGCCACCTCCTCCCTTGATCCCTTCCCTCTATTCTTCCTTCCACCCACCCCCTAAGGTCCATAAATCTGAATGTTTCCATTGTTGCTGGAATCATAACCTTTGGGTTTTCCATTTAACCAGGGCGTTCCCCTCTTCAATAATAGAAAGTACAGCTGCAGGGTACCCTGGCAAGAGGAAAAAAAAAAAACAAGGCAAACTAACCATTCCCGAGTTTCTGATCCCCTTCCAGACTGGTTACAAGTAAAGAAGGAAGAATAATATGAAAAAGGCCAGAGCACATTTTGGAAAATCGTAAAATTACACATTCCAATCCTTAATACCCCAAAGATCTGATGCAGAGTCCTAAGAAAAACTCAATGCTGGCTTATTGATGGAAACAGGACGTGAGCATTCTCCAGTGCCTCTTGGTTCTCATCTCACTGTAAAGAAATTCCAAAGCCAGGATCCAAATTTCACGTCGATCGTGATAAATGCTTGGGATGTAATCTCTGTGTTTATTTTCGTGACGGTTTGGTTTCTATCTTTTTATTGGGAGCCTGATAACTGATCAACAGCAAAGACCTCTGTCCCAGACGAGTCCTGTTTCTCTTCCACGGTTGGGGAATGGGCTGTAGTCAAGGGTCAAGTCCTCAATCAGATGAGTCCACGGCTTGGTTTCAGAAAGTTGCGTAAGGGTGGTCAATTATACTGATATAATGTCCCGAGCCCAGAGGAGTCTCTTGGACAATAGTAAACCTCTTCGTGATTCTGACCACGGATCACCACACGGCAGTGTGAAAAACCCTGGTGCCTTGCGTGTTTCTGGATGTTGTCGATTCTGGATAAAGTGACTTTAATGATGAATCCAGAACACAGATCTTAGGGCACAGTTACGTCTCTGACTCACTGGCTACGTGACCTTGGGCGAACCATTGGACCATTCCAGTCTCAGTTCTTGTTTGTACGTGGGGATAATACCTACATTTCATGTAGGAATTGAGATAATAACAGTGCAGTCTAGTTTCTATCTTCCTCGTACCTAAAGTAAGTATTCAAATCTTATCTGCCCAAGTAATGTGGGTCGACTCTGTTTTCCCCCTTGGAAGATCGGACAGATGGCTCTGTGAAGGTCATCCAATACTTGAAGGTGTTCGGGTGGCTTCCAGAGCTAGAAAACTCACAGAGCTGCTTGCAAATCACTGATGCCATTGAGTAAATATTGTCACCATTCCCAAATGGGTCATTTCCCTTGCTGCTGGAGTTCATTCAGGTGAAAGACCGTGGTGGAGTCTTCACAGACAGACCCTGGAGGTAGAGCAGTGAGCAGCCACTCCTCAGCTGAGTGACCTTCAGCAAGTCAGAAGTAGGACTCTAATTCAGGCCTCTGGACTCCTCAAACAGTGCTCCTTCGGCTAGATGGCCCCAACCTTTCAGCCTTCATGCAACCCACTGTGTTCAGAGAGTATGACAAGGTGGTAACCTTGACACTTAAGGATGGATGGATGGATTTGTGTGTGCGTTTGTCCCCACGCTGTTAGCTCTTAACTTTAAAGTGCAAAGAACTAGGATGGTATTGTGGGCAGATCCTAGATTGGGAATCAAAAGACTCCAGTTCAGATCTCAGCCACTATCTGAAGCCATGAAATGTACTGACTTGCTTACTCTCTGTCTCCCACAGCGAGAATACAAGTTTCCTGGGATCAGGGACCTTTTCCATCGTGCTCTCCCCTTGTCTTCAGCACACAGCACAGTGCCCAGTACAACGTAAGTGTACTGTTAATATCTACTTGATGAACGCATCCCGGATCGGCCACTCACCAGCCACATAACCTTGGGAATCCAAGCTCTTAGTCCTCTATTTTCCCCCCTGCAAAATGGGGATGGGAGGGCATCTCCCACGGCTCAAAGACTGCAGTGAAGATCCAGTAAAGAAAAGGAGGTAGAATCGCTCTACAAACTACGGAGACTGAGAAGATGCAAAGCCCTTTACTCTCTCCGATTCCCTCTCCGTACCAGCGCAGAAAATGGCTTTGCTGAAATCTTTATTTGGGTTGCCTTTGGTTTCTAACTGTGGGGAGGGTAGTCAGGGTGGGAGGGGGAAAGAAAGACAGACAAGTGCTCTCCCAGGCCCTGGGGTCCTGGATTTGATTGAGTGGCATTGATAAAAGACCTTCCCAGCTTTTTTGGCTCCAACCATCGAGAGAGATAGTTTGGAGACAGCCGGGTCCAAACACAAGGGGCCCTCTGGCCGGCCTGGCCCTTTGACATTTCATTGGGGCTGCCTCCTGGGCTGGTTGGAAAGGAGACAGACAATGAGGGGAAGTCAGATAGTGGGGCAGTCAGGGGCCGGGTCGGGGGAAGCCACCCATGGAGTTATCACTTAACGGGAGTCCCAAACTGGAAGGAAACCTCGGCTGATTCCTTATCACTTTACAATGGAGGTTGATGATGAATTGCTTTTTGTCGTCTCCGAGGCAGGCAGGCAGGACAGACCGAGCTTGGCTGGAATGTTCTCTGTCTCTGGGAGCTCCCTTTTGGGGGGTGGAGGGAGGTGAGAAGGGCAGAGGTTTCTGCAGAGGTGAAAAGAGCCTGGCACCCCGAGTGCACAGACCTCAGTATGTATGAATTTGGGGCGGAGCGGCTCACTAGCTGGGTGACTCTGGGCAAGTTTCTCAATCTCTCTGAGCCCCAGTGTACGCGTCCGTGAACGAGGGGCAATTCTTCACCCTGTTATCTTCAACCAGTCACGAGGTCCTGACTCTCCCGACATCGCCAGCTCTTCTCCACACACCCCGGCCTGAGCCACCATCATCTCACACCTCAGAGCCTGCAACAGCCTCTGAACGGGGCCCTGGCATCAGTTCTATCACAGCAAAGTGACCGCCTCAAAGCACAACCTGAATCCCGCCACTCAGGGGTTCAGACCCCTCCAATGGCCGCCCATCGGTGTTAGGCTAAAATCCGAATCCCCCAAAATGGCTCACAAGGGCTGGCGTCGTGCTAGCCCCTGCCTTACTTGGCAACCTCCCCTCCCGTCACTTTCCCCTGCTCTGCGCTCCAGCCACCCTGGCCTCCCATCCACTGCCCCAGTGGGAGCGGGCTCCCCATCTTCCGAGGGGCTGCACGCGTGCTCTTCTCAACGCCTGGACACCCATTCGGCACCCCAATCTCCTATCCAACTCCCACTCTCCGCAGACCTCAGCTGAAATTCTCCCCTGATGCCCTAGCCTAGTCCAATCGATACCCCACTCGGCATTTTGTTAACACTTTCCGTATCTCCGTTATAGCATTCGAGCATTCGATCGCCACTGTCATCAAACAAATCTATAATAAGTCATTGAATGTGTGAGCTGCCTGCAACCGTGTGAGTTTCCCAAGGGCAGGGCTAGCTCACGTTCAATAGAGGACTTACAGGTACCAGGCTCTCTTTTAGGTGCTCTACCTGGATCATCTCATTTCATCTGCTAACGATCCTGCGGGGTAGGTGCTACCGTCATCCCCATTCTGCAGAAAAGGTAGTTGAGAAAGCTGAGAAGCAACTGACCCACGGTCACACTGCTGCGAAGTGTCAGCCGCTGGAACATACGGCAACGGACCAGCCACTGACTCTAGCTTCCCCAGGGGCCGCCTCAAGTGGATCCCAAGTTCACTCGAGGATCCCGCACAACACCCCCACGCAAACCAAGTCCTCACATCACCCAAAGAGGGTCCGTCAGGCTTGCGTTCAAAGCCTCCACCCTGCATCCTCCAGGAGTGCGTTTACAAGGATGCTGCTGTAAATGCTGAACTCAAAACAGCGCCCTGATTCTTTGTAACTTCCTTCTCTTCTGCTGGTCTGGCATTAATTTAATCGAAAGAACTCTTTAATTCAAACCTGGTGAGCTCTTAATCAGCGTGTTCGACCCAGCCTCAAGAGCAGATCTCTGGTGGACGATGAAATTTGGAGACCGTAGCCCATAAGCAAAGGTAATGGAGGCAGATAGGGCGGTGGTTCAGGGCCCAGGCAGAGTCTGCAGACCAGGCTTGGGTTCAAATGCTGCCTTCAAGAACCATGAGCTCACAATTTTCCCTCTGTGGGCCTCAGTTTCCCCGTTTGTAAAGTGGGTTAATAAGAGTACCTACTTAATAACGTTCTTGAAAAGGCTGTGGTCTGGAACCTAGGCAGGGCACCCTTAAATATAATATAAAACAGAATCTCTGTGCAGGGACCTGTGTTTCATGGGACATTCTTAACCCCTGCTTGTGCCTGAAGAGGCATGTTTGCAGGCATCTGGTCTCCAGCCCATCTGGCAGCGGTCGTGCTGGGAGTTGGGCCAGGGGGCCTGATGGGGTGATATTGCGCAGGACTTCCAGATCCAAGGAGCTTGGATGGGCTTCAGGTAAGTCTGGGAAGCTCAGTCTCACCCAAGTCAGCTCCCCAGCCCCAGGCTTGGAGCCATGATAGCTCTTCCCTCTTTCAAAACGTGATTTCGGTAAATGTCAAATCACCAAACCGTGATCCTTTCCTGACGTCACCCCCGTTCCAGAGAAAGCTGCAAAAGCATCCTTTTCTATTGGTTCTGGTTAGTGAGTTGTTGGGTTTTGTTTGTTTGTTTTTTTAAAGAAAACCCATGGGGGACTGCCCTGGCGGTCCGGTTGTTAAGACTCCGTGCTTCCACTGCAGGGGGTGCGGGTTCGATCCCTGGCTGGGGAAGTAAGGTCCCACATGCCATGAGCACAGCCCAAAAAAAAAGAGAAAAAAAAAAAGGGGTCCAGGCACCAGGCACTGGGCTTTGACAGGCGTCGTGTTGGCTGCTAGGGCTGTGAGGCCCAACAGGGCCACTCTAAAGATGGAGCCGTGAGCCTGCTGGAGCGAAACAGGGCCGGTTTATTAAGTCAACCCTGTGCTGAACACAGGACAAGCATGATTTCATGTCATCTTCACACCGAGTCTATGAGACAGGTCCAATCACGGGCCCGAACCTATAGATGACTTTTAGTGATGTTTAGAGTAACTTTTAGTGATGTTTGCTAAGTAACTCGCACCTAATCATAAACATTTGAAAATGGCAAAGGTAGGATTCATCTTGCTTTTCTGACTCTGAAGACCACAGGCATAAGCACGAGGCTACATGGCCCCCTCCCCTTATGTCTGTTATCCCAGACCTTCACCTAGATAAGCAGCCTTCTCTTCACTTCCTCCCAGGACTCACTTTCTGGAGGGATACCTGCCACTTATTCCTTCATAGCTGTCACCCAGCTTACCAAGTACCAACTGCTCTAGGGAACTTAGCATCACTTACAAAGGGAGAAAGTGACACACAGCAGGGCTAGGACGCCTGCCTGAGGTCACACAGGAAGCTGGGGGCAGAGCTGAGACTCAAATCTGTTTCTCTGGTCCCGCTGCCCGCATCAACGCCTTCAATTCTGCCTCGAAAAACTGTCAGAAATTTCGATTCTGCCTCGAAAAACTGTCAGAAATTTCCTTCCTTAACCTCCACTCTGGACTCAGATAACTTAGGGAAAAAAATCATCCATTTCTCATTTAGCAAAGGAAACGAGGTTGTGTCTCAGACCGCAGCCTAGTAGATTTAAAGAGGGGATGCACAGGAGAGAAAAATCTATTGTGATTTTGTTCTCTCCCTCCCTGCCTTTTTCGGTATTGATTTGATCTGGAAAGGAAAGAAGAGCTCAGAATCCACTTGGGAGAAACCCTGCACGTGAACTAAAGGGCACATCCAATTCCAAGGAGGTTCCCTGGAAGCACACTCCCTGACGACTAGTGGCAACATAAACTCAGCTTTATCCTTTTGGGGCAATACTTCCTCTTCAGCTTCTAAAAAGAATGAGGCCACTCTAAGTTCACGAAAAGGTATCTACGATGCATTCTAAAGTTTAAAAAAATGCAAATTGCAAAACAGATGCAGTATGATATCAACTGTTAAAACTAAAAGCAAAACTCTTTGTATTTGTGGGTGTGTGCAAGTGTAAATAAATAAATGGGTCTGAACATTTCAAATAAGTTTTCCCCAAGGAAGCGGGGGGACGCATCAAAGGAATCTTTAGCTTTACTTGAATGGTTTGAATTTCTTGCAATCTCTTTGTAGTTTTGTATTGCTTACATTTTAAAAATAAATACACGTAGTTATGTGTACTTATTTTTTCAAGGAAAAGAAGGAAGAAGTACAGACAGTGGCCAGGACGGCAGGGCTGTCACACTCACCTTTCCTCTTGGTGCAGTGGTAAATCTGGCCATGCTCCTGGGGCAGCGGGTACGGGTTGGGTGGGGGTAGGAGGTCCTGGGAGGGGCCAGACACACCATTCTCACACTGGTACTGGGATCCCAAGTTGGACGAGGCGGAGAGAGCTCGAGGCTCACTGCTGAAAGGACTGTGGTTGGAGGCCACTTTCTGTCTCACTGTGCTCCTGGGAACCACGGGATATTCTTTACTGAAAGAGAGAAGATGTGAAGTATCACTGATCAGTGGCCTGATAGAGATCCTCCCACTGGCCGAACCACAGGGTCAAAGACTCTACCAGAAAACTCACAGAATAAGAAACAAAGGGATCTTTGATGAATGAATAATCCAGTTATACTCAAGTGCATCCAATGCATCCTATCCTATACATATATATTTAGTCACCACTTTTCATGTCTTATACATTAGGCGAGTAGATTTATGAATAGTTCTATACATATGCAGAAAGATAAATGAGCACCCCCAGTTGAGACCCCTCTCAACAATCAATAAACACACATGGCAGTTGAAATATTTCAACCTATTCTAGACGTCTTTGAATTCCCTAATTCAAAAGCTAAAGAGCTGAGAGCTCACTGAGACTTAACTTCTGGGTCTCCATCTTTAAAATGGGGCTGTGGCCTTTGCCCAACATTAGTAAAGAATGGTAGCTGACCACCTGGGGTGGCCACGTAAGAACCTAGGTGACCCTAATCTGAATAGTTTGCTCCTCGTGCCTTAGACTTTCCTTTTGAGTTGCCGTACTTGTCGCCAATGACATAGCACTTAACTTCTCCGTGCCTTGTTTTTCCCATCTGTAAAAAAGGGATAATGAAAAACCCCAGGTTCAAAGGGTTATTGAGAGAGGAAATTAGTTAATACACGTGAGAGGCTTAAAACAGTGTTTGGCACAACAGATGGTAGCCATCGGCAGGACTGTCACAGTTTTGGAGGCAGAGTAGAGGGAGAGAGAGAGGGGGAAGGAAAAGGAGAAGAAAAAGGAGGACAAAGGAGATAGAGAAAAGAGCATGGAGACTAAGACCAGGCAGATCCAAATTCAGGTCCCACCTCCACCACTCACAGGCTTCTGGGCCACAACCTTTCTGAGCCTCAGTTTATGACGCCATAGGTACAGCCTCCTCCAAAGTGCTCAAAATCTGGTCCCTCACACTCATAGGATCCGTCCTCCACATTCCCTTCCCTTCAGCTTTCAGACCATTTTTTTCCACATAAGAGTTTGGGAAATTCAACAGAAACCTCTCCTGGAAAGGAAGAAAGAGGTGCTGAGCATCACAAGAGTCCCAAAGGAAGCCAGGTGGGTGGGGGAGGGATCAGAGTGAGAGTTTGCAAAGGAGCTGAGAGGAGGGACAGCTCAAAGGTACAGGTAGAATTGAGAGAAACATCCGGGGTGTATAAGAAGAGAACGGCCCAACCCATAATATTCCCACATGCACAAAGAGGAGGGGGCTGCCAACGTTTGGGATGGGGGAAGGAAACCTTGTTCAGGAGAATAACTAGTACAGTGATGGAAGGGTGATTTGCCCATCTATTCTGGAAGGCAATATGATATCACCCTTTTTTTTTTTTTTTTGGTCACGCCACATGGCTTGTGGGATCTTAGTTCCCCGACCAGGGATTGAACCTGGGACCATGGTGGTGAAATCCCCGAGTCCTAACCACTGGACCACCAGGGAATTCCTGAGAGCATCCATTTTTAAAAATATACAGGGACTTCCCTGGTGGTCCAGTGGTTAAAACTCCACGCTCCCAATGCAGGGGGCACGGGTTCCATCCCTGGTCAAGAAACTAAGATCCCGTTTGCCATAAGGCGTGGCCAAAACAACAACAGTAACAATAATAATAATAATAATATACAATAACATGGAGCGAGCAATCCCATTACGAAGGATTTTCCCAAGAAGCCATCAGGTCAGTATCCAAAGACGTAAGTATGAGGATTTTCTCTGCAGCACTGTCTGTAACAAGGGAAAAACCAGAAATAACCTAAATGTCCTCATTAATGGTAGCGTCAGCTTTGATAGAGCTAAACGATGGAATATTATGCAGCCTTGAAAAGGATGAGAAGGCTGGATATGCACAAATTCAGAAATCTGTGTGAGCTGAATTAAGTTAAAGAAGGGAGAAACAACATGGTCTAGATTATGAAATGAATCCCAGAGGTTCCCTCCAGAAGTTGGGGTTACGGGAGACTTTTTATTTTTTTATTTTTTATTTTTTTGCAGTACGCGGGCCTCTCACTGTTGTGGCCTCTCCCGTTGCGGAGCACAGGCTCCGGACGCACAGGCTCAGTGGCCATGGCTCACGGTCCCAGCTGCTCCACAGCATGTGGGATCTTCCAGGACCGGGGCCCGAACCCGTGTCCCCTGCATCGGCAGGCAGACTCTCAACCACTGTGCCACCAGGGAAGCCCCGGGAGACTTTTTAGATCAACTTATTACTTTCTGTACGTCTGCACGGCTTGGCTCTTTTTACAGTGAGCGCTTACGAAGTTTAGATGAATACTTCCATGTTGAAAACAATCATTACTATTACCATCAGTTACCTCTCAAGATTGTTGAAATTACCCAACAGTACACTCTAGAAAATGTCTGGCACATAGTAGAAACTATCGTGACTGCCGTTACAAAATGACTCGTGCTTTCAGCCCATAAAATTTCTCGGGAGGGAGCAGTGCCATAAGCCTGTCTGTCTCCTGAACTTGGAGATCTTAACTTTGGGGAAAAACTTAGGGGTGTAAACTTAGATTTTCAAAATGATGTCTTTGTTTTCACTAATCTTGAATTGGAATTTAGTATTTCTTTCTGTTTGGGTGTCAGCAACAAGCCACAGTTCAGTTAGCAGCCCTAGCGACTGTCATCAACAGAAACAAAATAGCTTCACATCCCGTTGCAGCTGTATGTGTCTCCAGACACCATTTATGCTCATGATGACTACAAAAATACAGTCGTTTTTGACCTGCCACTAGATCCTGTTACTTAAGACGTTCGTAAAGTGCGCATATGACTATATCACCATTTAGAAAAGATTTTGACAGCTATATTTGAATATAACTGGCTTCCTTGGCAATCAATGCAACTTATTTTACACATTTAATCAGATTAATCTAAGACGTGATCCCTAGGCTTCACCAGACTGCCAGAGAGGCCCCCGGCCTGAAACAGAGTAAGGACGCCTCTCTAGAAGAAATAGGTATCAGGAAATCATGAACTTAGCTGTGATTTTTGCCATGAACCGACTATATTTTAACTTATTCCATTTTTAAAATGAATTCTTTATCTGTTTTGCCTCACTCTGAGTAGTAATATACATGCAATGAGGGGGTTTGGGTACTAGTTACAGTTTCTCTAATGCAATTTAAAGTAAATACCTATTCAAATCAAAAGGTACACCTGGGGCTTCCCTGGTGGCGCAGTGGTTGAGAGTCCGCCTGCCGATGCAGGGGACACGGGTTCGTGCCCCGGTCCGGGAAGATCCCACGTGCCGCGGAGCAGCTAGGCCCGTGAGCCATGGCTGCTGAGCCTGCGTGTCCAGAGCCTGTGCTCCGCAACAGGAGAGGCCACAAGAGTGAGAGGCCGCGTACCGCAAAAAAAAAAAAAAAAAAAAAGGTACACCTGAAATCATCTTGCATATGAAGAGCACTACACCTAGCACATTTTGAAGAATGCTGCATCCGCCCACTTCGCCTCTCCATGACCCTATGAAGTGGGTACTGCTTTAGTCCCCATTTTACAGATTAGAAAACTGAGGCCCAGGCAGATTAAATAACTTGTCCAGGATCACAGAGCTACAAAGAGACACCACCAGATTTCTAACCCAGCTGTCCCCGAATTACTTGTGGCCAATCTCCTACTGACTTCTTTCCATTTTAAAACATAATATGCTTTTGGGGGTGCGGGTGTTTGGGGTCCAAGACTCCTCTCTCACTTCTCCCATCCCTCAGGGGGATGACCATGTCCATCCTGGGCCCCCGCCTTTGTCATCTGAAAGTACGTCAGAGTAACCAGGCGGGGGACAATGGCGTATCTGCCAAGTTTCCATGAGGCTACAGACACCCTCACGACACCCAGGGGTCTCCTAGCCCAGCTTTCCCGCGGCCTGTGTCATCTTAGAACTAAAGATGGCGCCATCCTGAGCAGCGTCACTGCTCAGACTCTCCTTCTCGGGCCAGGAGGCTGAAAGGAATGAAATTAGCTTTACAGTTCTCCCTTGGTTGCTGAAGCTGCGTAATGGAAAGGAAAAAAAAAAAGAAGAAGAAGAAGAGAAAGAAAAATTATAATAATAATAAAACATAAAAGTTGTCAAATCTCATTGGCAATTCTATTTAGGTCTTGCTTAGTTCAAGTACTGGACTGTCAGAGAGCCAACAGGAAGGGGGGAATCTCTTTTCATTTGATATTCTTAATGGAGACCGTTATTTTTTTAATTAAAGAAAATAACTCTTAAAAAATGTTGGCTGAGGGAATTTACAAGAGAATGTATCAATGGACTCCGTGGAATTCTCCCTTCCAGCACTGCCAAATTGCAAAATTACTCCCTGGAAAGGCCAAATTCTGCTTTTGATTACTAACACTCACAGAAGTGGGAAAGGCATATTATCCCAATAACCACTTGTCCCTCTCAGTTTGTTCCTCTCTGAAGAACTTGAAACATCATTCCCACCATCAATCACGCACATCTTTCTTGATGCCTGAAATGCAACATCCCCAAATCCATCTGACAGGTGTCAAGATTGAGGCATGGAAGAGTAGAGTGACTTCTCAATCAGGATGGGGCTACAGAGGCAAAGAGGAGAAAATGGTACCAACAAACAACATTGGCATCTTTTTTTTTTTTTTTTGGCCACAATGCTTTCGGGATCTCAGTTCCCTGACCAGGAATCGAACCCATGCCCTCGGCATTGAAAGCGCCGAGTGCTAACCACTGGACCGCCAGGGAATTCCCGGGATTGTTTTTCCTGGACTCATCAATGGACCAATCAAAGGAACTCAGTGAGTAGCAACACAGCAGAAGCCTCTAACGTCCCTATGACGAGAAGATAAACTATTTTCCTCCACAGTTTGAGAGCATCATTGAAGAACCAAGGATACCAGAGAATTAAAGTGAAAGTTGAAAAGCCCTCGTGCGTCTGGGAAGAGGGCAGCAACTGGGGACTGTTTTTCCACCACCCTCATCCTCGTCTTCCTCTTCAACGTCCATGTTGTTCTCTCTGTGCGTCCTAATGTCCCAGCTACTGGACTGGTTGACTTACATGCTTTCCTTCATTTGATCCTGGCAAGAATCCCATTTCATCACTACGATTAGCTTTACTTTAGAGGTAGAGAAAATGAGGCTCAGAAAGGCTAAGCAACTTGCTCCGGATCACCCAGCTAAGAAGAGGTAAAGCCGAGCTGCGCTCCAGGTCATGGCTATTCCAAAGCTCTTGCCAACTTATACTTGATAATAGGGAATTGCTGCCTTCCCATCACTGCTGGGATGACACAACCATTCTGTTACATAGAGTATCCTCCTCTGTGATGCCAGAGTTAGATATTGGCTACACCAGGCACCATCAACCTTTACCGGTCAAACTGTCAATCAATCCTGCTTTACCAAATGTCAAATCCCTCTGCTCTCCGCCGTCTCCTGCAGACACAGACGCACTCTGCCCAGTCTGGACACCAACCAGGGTCCTGAGTCCCTCAGCTCACTCTGGGTGTCAGGGCTGCAGACCAGCTTCTCCCCAGCTCCGCCTCCCTCCCACATTCTGTTCCACGTGAGCGGATGCCATGAATGACACCATTGTCGCCGGGTCTGGGTTGTAAAACGTTACAAGGGAATATTGAAATCCAAGGCCAAACGGCGACGCAGCCTGCTAACGAACAGCCCCGAGAATGTTTTCCACTGCAGCCGACTGAATTGGCCTTTTCACGGGAGCAGGTGGCAGAGGTTCTGGGGTGCTGGGAGGTTTCTGTTGTTTTCCCCTGGCGATGCTTACCCAGTTTCTGGCAGCCTTTCTCAAACGACTAAAGCAGCGCACTGGGGCGAGGCTGGGGACTGTGAAATCTCTGTTCTCGAAGAGCAAATTCCTCCTCTCGCTAGCACTTCAATCTGCTATTAAACTGAAAAGGGGGGCCCCAAAGTCCCATGAGAGTCTTCCCGGTTTATTAACTTTCTGATACGCTTGGGGAAGCGATTCTGATCTAACGTGTGTGGACACTCAAGGGACAGGAGGCAGCTCACCCCAAGTGGGTTTTTGCTCTGCAAATAACGAATCGCTCCCTCCTCGTCTACAAAGTGCTTCACGACCGCTTTATGACTCGGATCTCACCACACCACTGAGCTGGAGAAAAGCACGGTAGACGCTGCTCCAACTCGCTGGCGAGGCCATGGGGACACAAAGAAGTAAAGGGAATTTCCCACCATTGATTCAACCAGGGTTGTCTGATGTAAGCGACAGCAAGAAAATCAAAGACTGGGACTTCCCTGGCGGTCCAGTGGTTAAGACTCTGAGCTTCCACTGCAGGGGGCACTAAGATCCTGCATGCCACATGCCGCACCAAAAAAAAGAGACTCAAAGACACTGCCCTCTCTAGCCATGAGCACCCACCATTTATGACAACTTTGGTTGGCAACCTCTTAAATCTCATATATATAAGTTCATACCAGGGTGGTCATTTCAAGTTGCAGCTCTGAAGTTAGGTTGTGTGGGTGTACCTTCCTTTGGTACCCAGCCACCAACTTGGCCACTGTGGGGCTGGCTAAATTCTTCCTTTCTCTGAGCCTCAGTCTCTCGTCTGTAAAATGGGAATATCAGATTCACCGCCTCTCAGGATGGGCAAATGATACAACGTTTGGAAAGGCTTAGCATATATTTCAGACACACTGCTCAATGAACACGAGCTTATAAACCACACAATTATGTTTTGAAGCAGAAGTTCTTACCTTGCAAGGGCTTCAACTGATCTATGAATCGCCCCCCCCAACCCCTAATAGCAGATGAGTAGAGCTTGTCAGTTTTTCTAGGGAGAGGTCCATACTTGCATCGGTTACTCTGAAGGGGTCTGAGATTCACAAAAAGGTTTTGAGTAACACTACAGAAGCAGCCCCAGAATCGAGAGAAAAGTGCTGGACCAGTTATGTGGGTGATTCAGGATATCTCCCTCTGCCTCAGTTTCTCCCTTTGCAGATGGGGATAACAAGGCCCCCGTCACAGTTGAGTTGCGAGTCCCAAGGTAAAAGCTGGATGTGAAGCTACAGTCATGAAAGATCAAAGCAAACTGAACCTGTGGCGGGCTCTTAGTAATAGTACATGAGATAGTATTCCCAGGTATCTAGTACTAAGTTGAAGAGCTTAATACTTTACCGATTTTAGTTTTAGTTTAGTTTTGTTTTGTTTTTAATGACTTTGGAGGGAGGATGAGAAGGTAGAGGGATGCCTTCTGAGGCTGGGCCTCGGTACTTCTGGAAGCCAGAGTGCAGAGGGACTGGGACTAACCTGGGACAGGGACCTTTCTGAAACTGCTTCCTGTACTCAAGGGGTTGTGTTAAGGCCTCCTGTGTTCCGAAAGGAAGCACGGGGGCCCCTTGGTCATTTGCAGAATGACCGTCAGTGAAATGATGACCTTAAAGTCACCCCAAAGCAGCCACTTCTGCAGGAATACTAAATGTTCTGTGGACTAATATAAAAGTCTGCCTCTTGCTAACACATGTATATGGAATCTAAGAAAAAAAAAAAAAAGGTCATGAAGAACCTAGGGGTAAGATGGGAATAAAGACACAGACCTACTAGAGCATGGACTTGAGGATATGGGGAAGGGGAAGGGTAAGCTGTGACAAAGTGAGAGAGTGGCATGGACATATATACGCTACCAAGTGTAAAATAGATAGCTAGTGGGAAGCAGCCACATAGCACAGGGAGATCAGCTCGGTGCTTTGTGTCTACCTAGAGGGGTGGGATAGGGAGGGTGGGAGGGAGGGAGACGCAAGAGGGAAGAGATATGGGAACACATGTATATGTATAACGGATTCACTTTGTTATAAAGCAGAAACTAACACACCATTGTAAAGCAATTATACTCCAGTAAAGATGTTAAAAAAAAAAAGTCTGCCTCTCCCCCTTAAAAAAAGACCAACCAACCAAAAAACACCTATGGGGTAATGGGTCTCTAGGAAAACAAATTCCTAATGTGAGAACGTTAACCACTATGATGGGACAGGTGAGAGACAGGGCTTAAGGTGGGGATGGGTAGAGAGAGGGAAATCTCTCCAGAGAAGTGAGTTTCAAACGTGGCTGCACCCTGCAGTCACCTGGGGAATGTTGTTTTAAATACTGATGTCATTGCTCTGCGGTGCAGCCTGGACATTGGGAGTTCTAAAAAGCTACCCAGGAGGAAAAAGCCTTAAGCAAAAGGGTAAACACTGTATGATTCCTTTTATATAAAATTCGATCACAGACAAACCTAACCTACAGTTTAAAAAAATCAGAATATCAACTGTTTCTGGTGGGAGAGTGGAGGAGGAATTAACAGGGGAAGGGCCTGAGGAAACTTTCTGGGGTGAAGGAATGTTCTATATCATGATACGGGCTTGGGTTTCACAGGTATGGCTATTTGTCAGGATGTGAATGGCGCACTTAGTTGTGCATTTCGCAGTATGTAAATTTTACCTGAAATAGACAATCACAAACAAAAACTGAATCCTAGTTAATGGTATGCACGCTGAAGTACACAAGGGTGGAAGGTACTCAGGTCTGCAACTGAGTTTGAAATGCATCCAAAAAACAAATAATATGGATGGATGGATGGATGGATTGGTGAATGGATAGATTGGTGGAAGAATAAATGTACATATGAATTGATAAATGGATAGATTGGTAGGTGTATGGATGGATAGACAAATGGACAGATTGGTGGATGGATGTGTGATAGAGCAAACGTATAGCAAAATGCTAATTGCAGACCCTAATCAGTGGGCATATGGGTGGTCACCGTACAATTCTTCCATGTTTTCTATATGTCTTACGTGTTTCATAATGAAACACTGGGACGCACTCCAGGAACTCCTAATAGTCAGCCAAAGTTGACCACCAAGTAGAGAAAAGGGTTCTTTTTTATAAAACAGCCCAGCACAAGAGCTCTATTTCCAGAAAATAAGATCACACATTACCTGCATGTCTTTGCTCATTCTGTAGGGCCAAAACAAATTACCCAGGTGTGACCAGGGGACCCTTCCACAGATAACTTGTTACAGGGCAGTTTCGGACCCCTTCCCTAGAGCCACTGATTCGGAACCTCTGAGGTGAGACCCAGAGATCTGCATGTTTCACGAGCCTCCCCACCCCCAGCTAATGCGACGTCTGCCAAAAGTTTGAGAAACACGGCTTCAGTGTGGTTTGCCCTTAGACACTATCCCTGAAGAGCAGGTTCGCTGGGGCAGGAGCTGGGGAGGACAGGGGTGGGTACAGTGTTGCAGACGAATGGGAAACCTTAAACGATGGTGGACATGATGGACAACCAGGACTCAGGATGGGACCCCTTGGGACAAACCTCCATTCACAGGTTAGGCTGGCTTGGCCTCCCAAACATAACCCCCCTCTTGTTTTACATAACTTCACAATTTCCTGAGAGAAGCCACGTGCCTAGCCAAAAGTACAGCAAGAAGTGGGGATTTAACGCCATCTCCAGGACGCTGTCTTGGAAATCACGCCTCATTAATTGGACTTCCCCATCACCTTTAACCACAAGCATGAGGATACAAGAGCGCTGAGCCTTTCATTTGAAAAAGGCCGTCTGAGGTTAGGGAGCTGAACATTCATTTGAAATCAGGAAGGAAGGGCTGGAAAAGGAGGGACGGCTCCAGTAGAAGGATTTTAACTTTTGAAGGGTCCCGGACCCCATGAATCCCTTGAAATTCTTTGACATTTTTTTCTATTTATATATTTTGAGTTTTTCAGCGTTCCTTGCTAATCGGATTTTCCAACGGGATCTTAGATTCTGATTAAGAAGCCCCGCCCTAAAGGTAGGAGAGGAGGAGGTGACATGCAGTGCAGAGGTGGGGGACAGTGGTGGATTTCCCACGACGGTGGAGAGACGTCGACGGCCTGGGGCTGACAAAACCAACCTATTGGCTCTACCTGGGACATCCTGGGCTCTAAGCTTTTCTATCCGCTCTCTGGTTGAGGGGCTCAAAATCCAGGCCAGCCGAACAGAGACTCCAAGTACCGCAGCTCTGGAGATGACTTCCTGCCAAGGTATCGGCAGTCCAGTAAAAACCTGAGGAAGTAGAGGCAACCGCAATTCTCCCATGAAGAGCTCTGAAGCCACCACTGCTGCACTCTGCTAGTCTCCCAATAATACCCAGTAAATGCTGTGTATGCTGCAGAGACCAGGCGCTGCTCACGGCCACTCTGTGGGCATTAAAGCAGGAAGTGCCCAAGGAAGCACTTTGCTGCTGCTTGTTCAGATTCTGGGGCTTGTCATTCCAAAAAGACCAGTGGTGGCCTGGCAGGGCGGAGGGGGCATTCTCTCCATCCGAAAGAAACAAAGCTCACGGCCAGGCCTCTGCACCTTAACTGGCAGTCAACCTGGCCTCTGGTTTCACGAGGGGAAGGACCCCATCTCAGCATCTAACATGACCCAGGGTCACTCCAGGCCAGGGACCGTGCCAGGCACTCCTGGGCACACTGGGGCAGTGTTAAAACATGTGCGCACACTCCTTGACCCTCCTTCTATCGAGAGGAAGGATCCCTGCCCTTCCTCCTGGAATCTGGGCCCATCTCATTGAGTCCCGTTCAACCAACAGAACGCAGCAGAAAAGACACTACAGCTTCCCAAGGTCTGGTGAGCAAAGACGCTGTGGTTCTCCAGGGGCAGCCTGACACCACGGAGGGAGCCTAACTCCCCTGAGAGCACCATGCCGGACAGGTCACACGCACACACTCCAGTGGACAACCCAGGTGGGCTCCCAGCCGAAAGGCAGAGTCAATTGCTGGTCGTGGGGTGTGTCATCTGGGACGTCCAGCCTTGTCTGGCCTTCAGATACCTGCCGTCCCCACCAACACCGGACAGCAAGCAACAACCGCCCAGAGGCATCCTTCCCAAATTCCCGACCCACAAATCCTGAACTAAACCCAAGTGTTTCCCTGGGACTTCCTGCTTCACCTCATGCACAGGGACAGCGAGCGATGCCTGGTCTTTCCGCCATAAGTAGCACTGAGGGAGCATTCCTGAGGGCTAGCAGGTTGCAAGCGGATGAAATCTGGAGCGCTGTGATGGCCTCTGAGCTCCCCATGGAAGGACCGAGGCTGCCTGTACCTCCTCCCCTTGAGTGGGCTGCGGAGGCGTCGGAAGCTAAGTGCTACAGCTCTGGCTGTCCCGGATTTAGTCTCACACACACACAGCGGACGGCACAGCTCAGAGCGCAAGGCTTCGCAGCCGGTCCATGTGAAATTTAGCAGTAATTCGTTTCGTAGCAATAGTAATTAGGACACCCGCATTACCTCGTCTCATCCTTGCAACAGCTGTGGAGGTAGGTTCTATAATTATCTCCCATTTTACAGATGAGGAGATAGAAGCCCCATGGAGTAGGGGAGCCCCGGGGCTAATCAGCATGGTAGCCTGGACCCCAGCTCCAGAGCCTGCTTTTCCATCAGTGGACCCTGCCCCTCGATGCACGGATTCACCTTTGCATCCCCTGGACCTGGCATAGAGTAAGCCCTGAACGAATGTGTGTTAGCTGAAGAAGCAAGCAACAGATCAAAAACTGAATAAAAGAGTATCTGGGCCACAGTTTCCCCTTCCGCAAAAGGAAGAAGGTTGGACCAGATGACACCTCCCGGGATCCCTTCTACCTCTAGAACCCCACGCTTCTAAGGAACAGTGCTCCCTGTCATAGTGCCACGCCAGCCGGCTTCCAGAGATCTTCAGAGTCTGACGCCTCCTCCAGAGCCCAAGACAGGTAGATCCCTGTGCATTCCTTCCCTGATCCAACGCAGAAAACCCTTCCTCCCAACAGTTTCAAATCCCATTGCTAGGGCAATGCCTGGACCCCATCCTCTCCATAAAGGTGCCCTCCCCAACCCCAGGGCCCTGGCCTCGGCCCCATAGGCCAAGGAAGTTCCTGTTCACCTTTGACAGTGAAGCTCCCACACTTTCTCATTAAGGTGAGCATTTATTTAGGTGCAACTCCCAGATGTCTGCGATGTGCATATCACCTTGACAACGTCCACCAGCTGTCCTGCCATTTAGTTAACATTTTCCTTAAATAATCAGCCTTAACTCTCCTTCCTTCCTCCCTCCCTCCCTCCCTTCCTCTTTCCTTTCCTTCTTCCCTTCCTTCCTTAGAACTTAGTCTCGGGGACTTCGCTGGCGGTCCAGTGGTTAAGACTCTGCGCTTAGTGGGCGCAGGTTCAATCCCTGATCGGGCAACTAAGATCCTACATGCCTCACGGCGTAGCCAAAAAAAACCCAACTTAGTCGCATTCTAAACAATACTGTCTATGAAATCAGCCTGATGCAACTGTGTGTCTGTGGGCACCTTCTAAAATCATCTCATCTCTCACCAGGGGAGGGGGCACTGCAATTTGGGAAATATTGTTTTTTAGGGCTAAGAAGTTTGTAAGCCGCAGACTAACCTTTCAAAATAACCTTGGCATGTATTTTAATCAGCCGGCTAGAGGCAGGATTTGTGGAATGATTTTATTCTCTTCTTTGTGCTTTCCCTTCGCGCCCCCATTTTCAGAATAAGCAGTTACTACTTCTGTAACTAGAAACCGCACCTCAATGTTGGAAAACTAAGACACCCTCTGCGTGTTCCAAACACAGACTGCTGGGTGAAGAGAGAGGAGAGGGCGGTGAGTGCCCAGACATTGGCCAAGCTAATCCCAATGTTATTTATGTGGGATCACTGCGAGTGAAGGCTCAACCCTCCTTAACCCCACCCTTCTCCCTTCGTCCGATTGTTGGAATTAGAGGAAATTTCATTCCTCCCGCTTTGCTCCCTGAGCCAGCTGTCACCGGGTGTGTGGGGGACAGGAAACAGGATTACAAGATCAACAGTGAGCCTGCCGTTCCAGCCAGGCTGTTATCACAGCCGTCTCCGGAGAGCCATCTTCCCCACTTGTCACTACCTACTGCGAGCTGGGAGTTGGGACCACAGCCCAGAATAAATTCTGAACAAGGGTAAAACTGGGAGTCATGAGGAGTTTTCCCCAGCTTGGATCATTTTTTGGAGCGTGGTCTAGGAACCAAGCACTCTTCAGGCATTTTCTCACATAATTCTCGCAAGAACCCCAGAAAGGGGAAGCTATATTTATTTATGCCCATTTTACAGATGAGGATACTGAGGCTCCGTGGGGTGAAACTGCTTGCCTGAGGTCACATGCCGATAAACGCAGAGCAAGGATTGAACCCAGGTTTGTCTGACTCCAAAGCCTATTGGAACCTCTCTGCTCCCTCTCCTCCCCAGGGGCCATCTCTAGAGAACTGGGCACATGACGCTGTCCACTCCCTGTTCCCCAGCACAACTCCTAATGCGGCCACAAAGACACACGTGGCTCGGAGGCTGAGAGTTTCGATCCAACACGTCAATCACTGACTTCTGAGGACCAACCGCCTTGCCTTCCTTCCATCTCCAAGGGCCTACCCGGAAAGGACCCCTCAGCCAATCTGCAGTAACTAGGGGACGGTTAGGGCAGCCCGTTCAGACCAAAGTATAGTCATCTGCCTAAATATCTAACCAGCCGTGTTGTTCAGAGCTGTAACAGAGAGTCCCCAGGATCGCTGACATGTGAGCTCTCAAACACCTGTCCCTCCCCACCTGCCTTTCCTCTGATGTCCATCATCTGCCCAATCAGCTTCCAGAGCACAGGGGCCCCGGCCTGACAAAGGAAAGCAGCGAGGGCTCTTGGGAACAGACACACCCTGACTACGCAGTCTGTGGCCAGGGGAAGCTTCTTGGAGGAAGAAATAGCTACAGGGAGGTTTTAGTGATGGGCAGGAGATGGAAAAGGAGGAGAGAAAGACAGAGCCAGACCAACTGTGGTGTTCAAAGGGCCAAAAATAATGGAAAGAAGACAGACTTGGAGCAGCTCCTTCAGCATGATTGAAAGGGAGAGGGGACGCTGGTGAGGAACAAATCTAGGGGGCGTGGCAAGGCTGGATGGGAAGGGCGTGGTCAACCACACCAAGGAGTCTGGACCTGACGCTGAGAGCAATAGGAGGCCTGGGAGTGTTCTAGGCTGTGCAGGAAGCGTGTCTGATTTGCGTGGTACAAAGATGTCTCTGGCAGCTGCCTGGAGCACGTCCCCCGGGAGGGGAACAGAGCTGACGTCAGGTCTAAAGAGGTTAGGAGGCTGCAGCAGGCGAGGTCGGTGGTGGCTGGAATAGGCAGCCTGGATGGAGAAAGGAGGCGACTTGAGAGATATGATAAGAAGGTAGCATCAACAGGACCTGGTGACTGGGTAAGATTGAGGGGGCGATTCGAGCACCTTAAACCCATGATCCCACCTGCTCTTGACCTTGTGGAAAGGAAGGAAGAAGTGGGGGAGGGAAGAAGGTATTCAGTTGCAGGCTGGAACCAGTCCCTACCTGCACAGCCTGGACCCCTACCTGCAGGAGGACCAAGATGAGACTGTCCATCAACGGCAAAGCTGCTGTGATGACAGATGACCATGAGGATAGGATGGGGGTTTAGACGCCATAGAAATAAAAACTTGGCATCCTGAGCCTACGGCTGAAAATAGTTTGGCCTCTTTCACCTTTACGTGGTATTTGTTGTCAACTCTTCCAACGGCCATAGATTAAACCCAACTCCAGTTCTCAAATGTAGACACATAAAGCCAAAAATGTTTCTAAATAATCATTTAAGAACTTGGTTATTTTCGCCACAAAAAGCGTCTTACAAATCCACAATTGTGAAGGAACCCAGTTATGAATGCAGGAATTCATATGAGTGTGGTGTACATGCCCCATCTGAGGATAATGGCATATTTATTTTTTAAAAGCATGCAAAACTAGGTCTGGTAAGCCCGCTATCTGAAAACAATTTCCACGGCATTCATTTCTAAACCCAATGTTCAAACCACAAAGCTGCGGCCTTTCTCTCTTTCTCTTTCTTAGGTCTCTTGTCCTCCTTTGAATGGCTACATCTGTCAATTTGCCCAACTCTCCCTTTTTGTGTCTTCCAGAAGGGATGAGGAAAAGCTTCCTAAATGACCTCATTTTATTTTGAAATACTAAACCCACCAAAAAGAGAGGAAGAAAACTTTCTTGGTCAAAGGGATCAAGATGTATTTCTAATTCTCTTGCCATATGGTAAGTTATTTTGGAACTCTACCAAGAGGTAGAGAGAATATTTAACAAAATTGGCAACGCTTGTACAATCCTTTCAAATCAGACCAAATTCCCATTCTCCACAGCCCCTTCTATTCATCATATCAGCGACCGTGACCACAGGATATGTAAAAACACCGAGCAATTTTTATCACCAGCTTCCAATCCCCCATGCCTGGGACACCACGTGGTGTCAACTTTGTCTGTATATCACCCCCAGGAACTCAAGCCATTAACTTCCCTTTCATTTATCAAGAGCTGTTGCCTAAAAGAACATCATTCATCGGCTGTGACTTACGGGAAGAAAGAGAGAGCGGACTTCACTTGAGGGAGAGAGACAACAGAGAAAGAGGACAAGATTGTAGCTTGTGTTCCCGAGGCAGATGGAGACCATCACATTCCCTCCGACATGCTCTCCCCTAAAGCTACGCACTCCACGTTGCCTGATAGAGGAAACCACCTTTCTGGAGGGTTACCAGAAAGTGGGATTGAAGAGGCTCTTTCTCCTTTTTCTGGATGGCAAAGAGGACCCCATTTCTCTGTGCCTGCACTTCTGGTGTTGCCGGCTCACCTGTGTTATTAGTGGGGGTGGGGAGTGCAGAGGCGGGGAGCAGAGGACACCATTTTCTTACCTTTGCATTCTCGACATTCTATGCAGCTCCATGTCATCGCTGCCCCGGAATCCTTTGGCAAAGGGATTATTTTCAATCTTTAACTGGGTGATCTGAAGGAAGGGGAGAGAGAGAGAGAGAGAGAGAGAGTTCCGTTTTCACTTGACTGTTATAAGACTACCTCGGGACCCGGCTAATAATAAGTGTCATGGAAACGCAACCTTCTGGCAACCCAAAGAAGCAAGTGAAGCCCGTCACATCAACAGGACCCATCACTTCATTCGAAAGGAGGAAAATGTCCTAGATCAGATTGTATTGAAAAGGGGAAGAAAACCTGGTTTCAGTTTGCCCATTAATTGAAGTCCTACTCTGCATCATTCCGGCTGGAGTGGCTTTTTTTTTTTTTCTAAATCGTAGCATTTTGTGTTTCAAACACAATCTTGGCCTCAACACTTGGTACACCCCCTGCTCCCTGGAAAATTGTACCACGTTGACACGGTGTCAACTTCCTGCAGCGTGGCAATCTCCATTGGGAAGGTCTTGATGATTGCTCTCAAAATCCTCCTATGCCTCATTTCACGTTCATTTCATAGTTTCACAGATACAGTTTGCTAGCTCAGGTGGAAAATGGTGTCTAATTAAATAAAGACCAACATATAAAATTATAACGTATATGATAGCTACCAAACAGCTTCAAAACTCTTTAATTGTCTAGGTAGGGGGACTTCCCCAGCGGTCCAGTGGTTAAGTCTCCGCGCTTCCACTGCAGGGGGCAGTGGGGTTCGATCCCCGGTCGGGGAACTAAGATCCTGCATGTCGCACGGTAAGCGCAAAAAAAAAAAACATTGCTTAGGTAAGGAAGAGAGAGCCCTCTTCTTGGAAATTTTTGTTGCACTATACAAAACTTAGTGATAGAACAGGGTCTTTGGTTCAAGGTCCAGAACCTTCATGGAAACCATCAACACATATTCTGTTAGCGTGAGCGTATGGTAGCAGGTCTAGGTAAAAGAGTGCATCCCTATGGAGTTTGCCAGAAGTATTTCCTAAAAACTGTGTGTGAACTGAATTTTTATATATATAATCACTTCATGGAAACCAGGGCAGCATTCTTCAGAGGCCAGTCATTCCAAGGTCACCTTCACCATCATTATCGTATCTATACAGTCCCTGTTCACTGGTCTGCTTAATGTTTTTATTTAAATCAAACCACTTTTGATTTAAATTTATATTATAAAAATAATTATATCACTTCTCTATACGTCAAAGTGGAATCACTTGCTAGTCAATAAAAAGAAAATAAGTATATCAAATTCCCTCTACTGGGACTTCCCTGGTGGTCCAGTGGTTAAGAATCCACCTTCCAATGCAGGGGACACAGGTTCGATCCCTGGTCGGGGAACTAGCTCGATCGCTGGTCAAGGAACTAAGATCCCACGTGCCACGGGGCAACTAAGCCCGCACACCACAACTAGAGAGCCCGCGCGCTGCAACGAAAGATCCCACATGCCGCAACTAAGACCCAATGCAGCCAAAAATTAATTAATTAATTAATTTTTTAAAAAAATTCCCTCTACTGGTACCCCCGGAAAGTTCCAAGCCTAAGGCCTGCCTTCTCTTTGTTGCAAGGGGAAATTCGACACTTTTAGAGAAGTATTTATCATAAACTGGTATTGAAATAAGACTCTTCTCTGATAAATGAATAGAAAGATCATTGGAATAAGAACAATTTTCTTTGTGATCCCATCATCTTCAAGTACCCACAAAACCATCTCCTCTATCCCCAGTAGTATCGTTACAGACTTTGAGAAACCAAGTAGTTGCTTTGCAAAACTAGGCTTACTCGATGAACGCACCCATAATTTGTCCATTTGGGGGCAAGCATTCTGGTCTGTTCAGTTTTCTGGAAGAGGTGGTATTATAAAGTTTCCTTCTAACTCCAAGACTCTACCATGAACATAAAATTACTACATGTGTGTGTGTGTTCACAGTAAAATATATATGTAAAATTAACATTTTTTAAATGTTATGTGATTCCAACCATATGATATCTTGGAAAAGGCAAAACTATGGCAACAGCATAAAGATCAGTGGTTGCCAGGGGTTAGGAGGAAGGGAAGGATGAACGAGAGAAGCGCAGAGGATTTTTAGGGCGGTGGAACGATTCATGATGTAGGATACATCATGGTGAAGACGTGTCATTATGCATTTATCTACACCCACAGAGTCTAGGGACTGCCCTGGCGGTCCAGTGCTTAGGACTCCACGCTTCTACTGCACCACGCTTCCACTGCAGGGGGCACGGGTTCCATCCCTAGTCAGGGAAATAAGATCCCACAAGCTGCATGGCACAGTCAAAAAAAAAACAACTCAGAGTCTACAACTCCAAGAGTGAACCCTGACGCAAACTACGAACTCTGGGTGATGATGTGTCAATGTAGGTTCAACAACGGTAATAAATGTCCCACTCTGGGGGGCGATGCTGGGAGCAGGAGAAGCTGTACATGCAGGGGGACAGAGGGTATACAGGAACTCTCTGTACTTTCCACTCAACTTTACTATGAACCTTAAACTGCTCCAAAAAATAAAATCAATTGTAAAACTTTTTAAATATGTCTGGGTATTTCTATGTATACACATTCCCTCCTCCTTCATTTTTTTTAACTGTACCCATTCCTGCAACTTTCTGATTTTGAATTAACTCTTCAGAATGAGTAGAAACGTCTGTAAAATCTCTTTGGAAAACAGCAGAGATTGGCACAATACTGTAGATCAATGATATTGCAATAAAAAATAAAAAATCTCTTTGGAAAACAGTCTTGAACATGTGTACTCCTCAAGCCAGTTCTGAGTCCAAAAGCCCATCACCTAGTGGGGATTTCTTTCTCACTCCGGTTTTATGACAATAAAATGCAACCCAATTGACCATAAATCATTTTTTAAAGGGGGAGAGGGGAATTCTCAAAAAGTTAAGTAAAAATTAGATCATTTTGAAAAGGGGTGGAGGGAATCCTTATCCCGCCTTCTGTACCTCCCACCCACCCAGTGACAGAAGGCATCCCCTGAACATACTGAGGACAGTAAGACAATGAGGGTGTGGCATCAGGGCTGAATTAATGCCTATTCCATGACGTCACTGTTCCACCAAGAGCTCAGGATAAAAAAATTACCCTGAGGAAAAAAAAGAAAAGGGTGGCTTTGGTATTTTATCAGCAAAAATTTTCTACTCAAACCCATTCCTTGCACCGCAAACAGATTAACTACTACCTAATTCTTGCTCTTATCACCGTAGCTTCCAAAAATACGATGGCAAAGGATACACACAGTTTGCTAGATATACACTTAGGTGTGTGGGTCTTACCTATGTCTTAGTGTAGATGCCTATTGGACATAAGAATTACCCCTGAGAAAAGTTAACATGCAAGCTTAGGTGCAGGTAAAAATGTCCATCTGATTTCATACTTATTTCACACTTGTCCCCTCACTTACCATAACCCTGTCTATGATATTCCCTTCCTAACACAGAGCTAGTCACTCACGGGCACACAAACCGATACACCTGGATGTCTGAGTTCTACCCAAAGGCTCCACTGAAATTGACTTCCATTCGTCATACAAATGTACTCCCTCCAAAATCAGCATAAAACCGGATATCCGGGGGAAGGGCATGGGTGGTGGTGGGGGGGGAAACAAATATAAAAGCCAGCTCCAACCAGTGAGACAGAGGTTGTAAAAATTAATGAGAATAATTGTTGTGAATTCTCACTTTTGAAAAAAAAAAAAAACCCTCTCGAGGGCCAAAAGTCTTAATTATGTCTCTCTCTTAGGGGTTCATTTCCTGGTCCCAAGCAGAAGGCTCGTACCTCATAAATACAAGCTCCATACACAATGATTTAAGCAGGACGAAAATGCCTTTTAATGGCAAAGTAAGTTAATATCGGGGGAGAGACGTGCTTGCATACAAAGCCATTGTCGCAAAAGCAGTGAAATGAAATGCCCACGTGATCTTTCTGTAACACCTAAATATTTCTAGGGATTGCTCTGGGAGCTGCTGACAACTAGCGCAAACCTTCCAAAAACATGTTTCACAGAGTGAACAGTCGCTGGGGAAGAGTCGAGCGTTTAAGTATCTTTTTCAAGCTGTCAACCATCTGAGGGAATAACTCCCAAATCCAGCTTGGGATCCCAGCTGGGCTCAGGAAATATGTCGTGTCGTTGGAACCCCGTGGTATACAGGTGTGTGACAGCAGTGTAAGAAATGAACCCGGTCACGTACCTGCCTCCACCTGGTACCTGGTACCTGCCTCCAAATCAGTCTGGAGGCACTAAGCCCTTTGGACCCAAAATGGGTGGCTCGTATTTCTCCAGATTGTCCTGGCAATTTAATCTCATAGACTGCTTTTCTTTCCCTGCGCAATTATCCAAAGCGTAACGCTGGGCAAAGAGTCCTTGGATTGAAAATGCAACCACGGAATGAAGCAACTAAACCACAAAGACTAACATTTGTAGTTGTGTTTCAACCACAGTAATAAGAAGTTATTTAAAAATCTCAGTCTTTCAGATTCTGAAATAGGGTAGGCAAAGAGTTTTCCAACACGTGTGTTTTGGATGGAGTTGCCCCGTTAATAAACTGATCAGCTAAGTAGTCGATCAATGGAATCATCACTAACACTGTGCTGATTCTGTACCAGGTTCTGCACAAAACACATTCCACGGATTATCTCATTGTAATCCCCACAAAGACAATAACAAAAAAAACAAAAAATAAATTCTCTTCTTATCCCCATTTTACAGACGGGGAAAACTGAGTTAAATCATTTGCCCAAGTCAAATGGGTTTGAACCCAGGCAGTCTGCCTGCAGATTCTCATCCTAACCCTACAGGAGAGTGAGGAACAGCTCAGGTGGCTTCTACCCATGAAGCCAGGAGTCTCAACATCCCGTTCAGGTGGGACAATAAAGTAACAAAACAGAGTCCACAAACCACACTCAACCTGACCCGCTTATTTAAGTCACACATCACATATCCATGCGAGGAATGTCTGCATGGGCCTGGATTCTACTGGAAAAATCCATTGCTTTAGACTTCCTCCTGACAAAGAAAATAGGTGTCTTTGGTACTCAATAACTAAATACTGGGGAAAACCTCATATTGGGGAGAGTGATTGAAAGTGCTCTCCTATGAAATCCCTCTTCTGGATGTCAGGCTGGCTAAAAAGACCTATATGTACAGCACAACCAGGCTCCCTGGCCCAACCAATGAAGAAAATCAGTAATTCCTGTGTGATCCTCAAATACAGCTATATCCATCACTCAACTGACCATGGTCATCATTTCATGATATAGGTAAGTCAAAGCATGATGCTATATACCTGAAACTCAAACAGTACGTATGTCAATTATACCCCAATAAAACTGGGAAAAAAACAAAAACAAAACACATATATCCAAATACATACTTGGAGACCCACGTTTTGAGACCCATGAGTGTTTAGATACACAATCTCCTAGATTGTGTTCAAAACTCACACATACACACCCCATTGGACAGGCACTCCACACACACAGATCACCAAATATATTCACTGGAGAAGACTTTTTTTTTTATATAGAAATCTAGGGGATGTGGAGTATGTTCCTAAGTGGCTACAGTGATAGTTTCATGGGTATACACATATGTCAAGCTTAGCGAATCGAATACATCAAATAGTGCCGTTTACTGTATGAGAGTTATGCCTCAATAAAGCTATAAACAGAGAAAGCATGCGTGGTCCCCCAGATCTACCCACTCCTGATGGACCCCTAAGATCTTTACTACATAGAACTTAGGAATTTCCCCCAAAAGACCTGAACACCCACGTGTTTCCTTTACAGATCACTTTCATGTGTCTATCACTTCCTGTCCTCTGTGGATGAACATGGGTTTCCTTGGCAGAAAAAAAAAAAATCCCACAGATTTTTGGACCCCCTGTCGGGACTAGCAGGCTCTAAGCGTACATATATATGAGGAACTGAGCATCCTGGTTGCTATGTTTTCCTTTTTTTTTTTTTTTCCGCCCTGTGGCCATCACCACAAAGCTAAACATAGGTTTACAACAGCCATGGAGGAAACAGGTTTCTAGCAGCCAATCTCAAATTAGCCTGAAACAGTGCTGGAACTTTCAGGACACTTGACCTTACTTTTCCGCTCTTATTGGTTCAACGAGTGGGAAGAACTTAGAAAAAAAAAAAGAATCCTTCTTTCCCTGTAAAAAGTAATTGTGTGGCGTGGGGGGAGGGGGGGAGTGAGTTTTCTGCTGAAAGGAGGCTCTTCTCTCAAGGCCTGGGATCCCAGACAGGCCGTGTGGCCTGGACGTGACCATCCATCACAGCTTGCCTTGGTCACTGACAATCTGAATTTGGAGATTACCCACAGCATTTCGTTACTGCCCTTGCTTCATGGGGGCAGGGGGCGGGGGGGCGATTAACCAACACACAGACTGCATGAAATGACCTTCAAGAGGTGACTGGAGGCTTTAGGGTGCTAAGCCCATCTCTCACCCTACCCTGGCCTCTCCTGCCTGGCTCCACAGTCCATATAACTTCCCTCCACCCCACTTTTCCCTTGCAGGTTGGGGAGGGATAGGAGCTGTGGAGGGGGAGGGGCCCCCATCCCCACGTCCATCTGGGTAAGTCATCCACATGGCCCGCCCTCACTGATCCCATGTGGACCCCCTACTTTCCCCTCCCACAGCCCTCTAACCCCAAGTCACTTCATAATACTCCCAACCGTCCACAATCCCACAGCGGCAGCGGCCTCTCCCCAGCCCCTATATCTTGCCTTTCCTGATTCCAGATCTTTCCGTAATGAGGCTTAGGAATCATTCAGTCCTGCCCTCCCCCCCCAATAAAATGAATCCACGTGCACTCAGGTTTCTAAAGAACAGACATGAACCATGACGAGTCAAGACAAGCCCTTTCTCCTGGGCAAGAATAGAAGATACTCCCCCCCAACCTGCAGTGATGGGGCTCCCTGTTCCAACATCACGGTCAAGCCTTGAATGGCCCAAATCGGGGCCTGGATTTCGAACGGCGTGGAGGTCTGACAGTGACACAATCCACCTGCGACATCCCACCTCTATACCACACTACAGCCACCAAATGATGCATTGGTCGCGTGCATGCCTCCCCTCGCCAAGCTGTATTTTTGCAGGATCATATTTAAGTCCCCAGAGCTTTGATCCAGGCAGCTGGTGACACAGGTTACTCAGTTTTTGCTTTTGTTTTAAGCAATGCCAACCTTGCTTTAGTATGTGGTCCAGGGTCAGTGATCGCTGAAACAATTAAGGAAGCATCTGGGAAAACCCAAGCTCAAGGTTTCCGGCAACTTTGCCACCTGCCCCGACTGGAACTGAAATGCATCCAAAGGGCAGAGTGGAGGAGGGAAGGAGACTGACCCCCCACAGAAAAAGTGGTCCCAGGAAGGGTAGCACCACATCCCCACCCAAGAGCACGGAGCCGGCCAATACGGGGACCTTTCTTCTCACTGATCACTTCACGACTGCAGCGAGATGCCTCCTTGTTACATTTGAGTCCCGAGCATTGATACCACGTGGTCACCTATGGTTTGATAATTTCGTTTCTATCTGGGCTGTGTGTGTGTGTGTATGTGTGACTTTCGTGCCAACCGCATGAATGTAGTACAAACAGCTGTGATCCTTAGTCTGCAGCTCTGTCCCTGCCCCGGCCCACTGAAGCAGAAGTTGGTGCCCACCGTGCGGAGGAATAAAGGTGCCCATAAAGCCACTGCGATTCATGCCAAAAAGCGGGCGGCCCCAGGCCCACCGGTTCCTGGGTACTGGGCTCACCTTGTGGTTCTGGTAGGAAGTCACCGCAATAAACGCCGTCTCAGGAAAGACGTGGGTACAGAACGCAGTATTTTTTGAGCCAAATCCATTATTTTCGTCCGCTTTCACGATGTGTAATCTTGGCTGGTATTTGTGCATGGAATTTAGAATAATCTAAAAATAATAAAGAAAATGAGATTGTAAGAAAAATCAAACCCCTTTGTTTCCATAAAGCCCCACTCTCCACCCCAAAATTACGTTCCTTATATAGGCTCTCGGAGAAAAGGTCCCATTTTTTTCTCCTGTTTTTGAAAAGAAGCCAGTGATTTCATTAAAAAGAAACATTTCAAAAATGACAATTTCCATATGAAAGAGCCAGGGTAATATTCCAGGAATCTACCCAGAGCACACACAGCAGTAAATCAGAATGCTTAATAAAGTTAGTTTAATAAATTAACTCCCTGCGTAGGGCATGTCCCCCCCCAGCGGGAGTGATGCAAGTTTGGGGCAAGGAATTGGTACCCGCCTCGAGGAAGCCTGGGCAAAAATTTTGGAATGAAAGGACAGCAGAAACAAATAAACAAACATATATATATATATATATATATATATAAAAATAACTAGCCCTGCCCAAGAAAAAAAGGCTCAAAGAGATGCAAAAGAAGAGACCAAGCATTTGCAGAACTGGAAGAAATATCAGAGGAAAAAGAGAGGAAAATGGTGGGAAGGGGGAGACTCTAGGGTGTGAGTTGGGTGGGAGGGAAGCACCCACCCCACCCACCCCACCCCTAACATCAAACAGGGGTCTGGTTGCCCTTGAGATTCCCTGTCTCCAACTTCACAGTATTTCAGGATCCGCCACCGGAATTATCCCCAGACCTGAATTCCGCCACCGGAGTTATCCCCAGACAGCACTGTGGCATTTGCTTTGGGGGGAATATTTCTCTCCTTCCTTTCTATCTTCTCCATGTCTTTGGGGGGGGGTCCCAGGGGCTAGTGGGGGGGTCTCACGGTTGCAGCTCTTCTTACAGACACCATTGTGAATATCAGGAGGGGGTGTGCAGTCATCACACTCTTGCTGGAGCGGAACTTTCCGGAGAAGATGCGCATCTTTACTAAAAACAACTGAGTTTGTTGTTCTTTTGGCGCCGTGCTTTTGATGCTCCCGGGAAGCTGGTAACGCTAATATCTCTCAAAACGTCCTGATCTATACCCACCGAATGGGCGAACTGCCGCGTTTCACGAGCTGAAAAATCTGGCCTGCTTTTACCCCAGGACCGCAAACTGAGCGGCGGAGGTAGTCTCAGTGTCTTTGATTGGATGACCCTGGGGCAGGGTTCTCGGGCCAACCCTTGAAACCGACCTGGAGGAGGGGGAGGGGAGCGCGGCCCGACTAGGCCGGGGGAGGGGCGAAAAGCTCGGGACCCCGCGGCTCCCCGACCCCGGGCCGCGCGGCTCTAATCTCCGGCCGCCGCGGCCCGGCCGCCTCCCTGACCGATAGCGACGCCGGCCGGGGCGGCGTGGCGACAGAGAGACGCAGCGGGGCCCTGCGGGCCGGCGCGGCCACCATCCCGGCTTAGCCAAATTGCTTTGACGGCTGGGGACAGTGTGGAGACATCAGCGCGAGGGCGATCTAAATGGCCCTTAATTTCATTAGGGCGGCTCTGGACTCAAAGTCCGGAGTTTGGGGTGGGAATGCGTGGCAACTGGGCAGTCCGGAGCGGCTCAGAGCACCGCGCCCTCCTCCGCGGAACTGGAAGGACTTGAAACTCACAGGGGCGCCCAGGGCTCGGGACCGTGCGCGCGCCTTCCCCGGGGGTCCACCCCAAAGGCACACCCGGGCTGCAGAGGGAAAGTTAAGGAGCCCAGACCAAGGTGCCACGGAGGCCCAGCCTCCAGAAGGACGCGGTCCTGGGAGATGCACGCAGGACCTTTACAAAATGGTCCCTTCTCTCCCCAGCGCTTAACCTAAAGCATCCGCAGGGACAGCAGGTACACCGTCAGCCAGCCAACACCCACGCAAGGTGGAGGTCACGTCTGCGCTGGGATGCACCCCGAGCTGGCCGCTGCAGGCAAAACACCGTGGTTGAAACGCAAAGGAGGCCCGGCATTTTGCCTAGAAATGCACCCCCCCCCAGCCCCTTTCCTCTCCCTTCCTACAGCGTAGAAGGGGAATAGGCCTTCCTTCTCTCTTCTCCAGTGGTCAACAGTCCGACCTCACACCAACCACGTGTACAGTGGCATTGAGCGCATCAGTGGAGGGCCCTGGTCTCCTTCCCACCACAGACTCAGTGCTTCAGCCCTAAGGCCCCACAAGAACGGATTTCTCATTTGGACCTTCACAAACTGTCCTCCCTCCGGATCAAATGCATTTGTACCCCGTCCCCTCACGTCCCCAAACTGGGAACCCTGTGTGTTGATTCTCCAAAGTGGCAGGATGCAGGTCACTTCTGCAATTAGAGAGACCTGGCCTCAAATCCCTGTTCCCAAATACAAGCTGTGTGACCTCAGGCAGGTAACCTCCCCTCCCCCGGACTCCATATAAAGGCTGTGTATTTCCACCCTCCTCTCTAGGCTGCTATGAGGATCAAATGCCCTAAGACGAACCGGCCTCCTTGTTTGGTGGAATCATCAAACTAAGGGTTGCAAACTCTGAATTCAGAGACTGCGTTCTGTCCCGGTGATTATTTCCAATGAAGAGATTTAGGGACATTTTCCCTCAAATCAGTGTTCTGTTCATTTGTTTTTCTTTGGGGGAAGAGAGGATGATACCCTATAGAGAATCTACTAGAAGTTACACATTCTCTTGGAGGGTGGGGGACTGCACACTCAAGATCCTGCAGTTTCAGGGAGCTCATCAGGCCCCTCTCTCTCGGGGCCAGTCCAGACTCCAGGTGTAGGACCCTGATCTTGGTCTGCCCACTCTGGGCATGGTGGGAGGAGGGGGGAAAGCTGGAAGTTGGGAAAAAAACAGATAAACCCAAGAGCGTCGAGCTAAAAGGGGCAGGAGTACCGGAGTTCGCCTCTGGTGGGTTGGTTTCCCCATCTGTAAAAGAGGAAGCAGGGGGCCTCAGGTCTCCCTTTCAGCCGGAACATCCCCATAATATGGCAGGATTTGCAAGGAGGTAGGTAAGGTATACAGCTCCCATCGTGGTCCAGCCTCTGCAGTCTGTGCTGAGTACCTGCCGAGCTAGAGGGCCCATGTTTTCTGCAGGACTGAAACACTACTCCCCACCCCTAATCACAGATGGGGCTGAACGAACAGGAATTCCAGGCCCAGAATGAGCTGCCTTAGTCACCCCATGACCCCTGTCCCTCAGCAAAGGCAGGTGGGTGGGGTACTGGTAGCAGGGATGCAGGGTGAGAGCCCCAGGCCAGGAGACCTAGGGGGCTCGATCGCCAGCCACCCAGGAAAGACACACCCAGAGCGTGGACTAGTGGACCACAGGGAGGACTGCAAAGGGGAGATGTCTGGGTAGGAGAGAGGTGGAGAGAGCCAGGAAGAATTAGAAGGTGTGAGAAATAAGAGAAATGGAAAGAGGAGAGAAAGGGGAAGAGAAAGGAAGGCCAGGTCAAGAAGGGAGAGAGAGTAAAAGACCAAGGCAGGTGAAATGGAGCAAAGAAGGAAGCATGGGTGGGCGTGAGGAACGAAGAAGAGAGAGACAGTCCTGGAGAAGAGGGAGAGGAGAGTCAGGTGAGGAAGAGAAGGTGTGAACCTGAAGATACGAGGAAGAGCTGCACGAGGTACTCACATGCCCAAATGGGTCCAGGTGGTTGTTGGTGAGCTTGAGTTTCTGGAAGGAGACGAGCTGCCGCATCCAATGCGCCCCAGTGGCCGGCGAGTCCGGGTGCACGTAGAGGCGGCCCGGCATGGCGGGCTCCGCTTTGCCCGTCACAGACCTAGACCAAGGAGAGGCGCCACCCCGCCTAGACTTAGTGCACCGTGGTGCCGGCTGGTTCTTGAGCAAAGCAACGGCTGCCGACTACGAGAATGATCTGGAAATGGCCTGACCCTCAGGTCTTGCTTGGGCATCTGCAATGCCAGACGCGCAGAAAGCCTGGAGCTGGTGTCCAGGCGAGCGCTCCCACCACCACCGCCGCCCGGCTCTTTCTCCTTCCACCTAATTCCTCCCCCAGCACCAAGGGCGCCGTGGGGAGCCTCGCAGCGTCTCTCTGCCCACGAACAACTGGCGGGTACTGGAAGCCTGGATGTGCAAAAAAGTCTCGGGAACACTCCTTGAGGGCTTTCCAAAGGGGCTTCGTCTTCAAGCCTCTGCACTCTTGGCAGCCGCGGGAGCAACGTACCCAAGGAATGCGCCTCTCCTCTCTTGCCTGTTTAACTCAAATACCCCGGACTGATTTTGCAATTTCATAAAAAAGGCATGTTCAAAGCAGGTAACTCATAAAAAATAACTGTTAATGGTTTATGCCCCCAGAAATAGCTCCAACGCTTGGTAACAACACCCTTTTTAAAAATCCACAACCCTCCGGTGCGGCAACAGACATCGGCACTTTACTTCCTCTGATCCTCAGTTTTCTCGTTTATAAAATGGGGGCTAATGGCTGCTCTTTTTTTTCTCAGGGTGAGGTCAGGAGGATGCAGCGGAAGGGGTTAGCAAAAACCTCTAGCACACAGTAGGAGCTCAAAACAATGTTTATTGGTTCAGTGGGGAGAGGGAAGTTCGCTCTGCACGGTCCTCCCTGCCTTCCCCGCCAGCCGCTACGGTGCCTACCATTTATTATCTGCGAACTTGTATCTGTGGTCGTCGGCGGGAACGATGTCCATAAGAAGAATGTACTTCGTTTTGGGATTAAGGCCGGTCACCTTCACTTTGTAACTGGGAAACATCCGCCTAGGACAGACGAGGAGGAGACACAGAGGCAGAGGGAATTAATGCAAACATTCTGAAGAGCGCGTCCACAAATTTTAATGGAAGAATCGATCGTGGACGAGAAACGCGGCCCCTGCTCCGCTCTTGCCAAGATCCATCCCAGGTTTCCCTCCAAGTTATGGGGAGGAGAAAGGCCAAGAGATGAGAAAGCAGGCTGGGACTATACCATCTACAAGAGGAAATAGAAAGCAGAAGGCGAGGACTTCTACAGACTGGTTTCGAGGAAGTCCTGAAAGGGACCCCTCATTTCAACTCTTGCTAAAGACTCTTTTCAGAACCAGACACCTACTTTTTAAATTTGGGGTCAGGAAAAGGCTTGTTTAAAAAAAAAAAAAAAAAGGAAAAGAAAAAAGTTGGCTTCCTCCGCCCAGCCAGGTGCTTTGGCCGCTCTGAGCAGCGCTGCGCGTCACGTGGGCACCCAAGTGGGTGCTCCCTGGGGCTGCCCGCGCGTGGGTGCCCACGGCACGTCCCGGCTTCACTCCGCCCCCAGGATACAGCTCGGTGCGTGACCTCTGACACGAGTGTCGCGCAGGAATTTCTCCCTAAATGCCCCCACCGCATCTCCGAGGCGCCTGGCACTCCTCCTTAGAGAGTCCAAACGCTTTGGCCCTCCTCAAAGAAATTTAGTTTCGGAAGGAACCGGGCCGTGCGCGAGGATCTGGTGCTTGGAAGGAGGTTCCGCCGCCCCGCGTGTGCCGCGCCCGGCTCCCTCTCCGCGCACAGGCGCACTCCCCGTCTCCATCCGGCCTCGGGAGGAGGGCGCCCCGGAAAGCAAGCCTTCCCAAGGCCGCCCGGGGCGCAAGGACCAGTTGCTGGAACCTGGCTCGCTCAGGGATGGCGGGAAGGGGTGGCTGAGTGGAGACCTCTCCCTCTGGCCTTGGAGCCTCGCCTCGCGGTGTTTATCTGCCCGAGCGAGCGCGCCTGGAGGCGGAGGCGCCGGAGGCTTCGCAGGCCTTTTATAGTTAAATCCCGTTGGCTCAGGCTTGGGAGGGAAAAAGGAGGCCCCGGCCGCCCTTTCCTTCCTCGGCGGAATGGGAAGAGGACCTGAGTTCTTTGGTATAAACAGAACGCGCCTCCTGTTCGCTCGGGCCGAGCGGGGGGGCACACGTTGTTTAATTTCAAATAATAATAAATGTCACTGTTGTCAGTTTATTGCGAGAGGCTTGGGCTGCAGAAGCGGTGGGCGTCTGGCGAGGCGGCTCCACCCGCCCCTTTCACACACTCGGTGGCTTCGGCCTACCGGATGCTCGGCTTCACACGCCTGCTGTGCGCAGACTGGGACTTTCTGCCCTCAGGGACGCGGAGGGCCAGTCCAGCACCGGTAGGGACGTGGCGGGGTTGTCCCCGCACCCGGGCGCACTCAGACGCCGAGATACCGAGTTGCACGACCCTCCTACCCCCTCCCGCAGAAGTCTCGCATTTCTAGCTAAAACTGTGAGCTTTTAAGAGGAACTCCGGGGTGAGTGTCTTGATGAAACGGCCGTGTTTATCGGTGTCTGTATATAGAGCCCGGCGTAGCCCGGTTCCCTTTCAAAGGCTTCGCCTGCTTTCTATAAACAATGAAAGAGGTAGCGAATACATTCAACGATTCCGAGTTTGGCGATCGGGTGGGACTCTGGAACCGCTCCAAGGTCAGGGAGGGTGGGAAGGAGGGTCTGGGCCAGGAATCAAGTCTGAGATCCCATGAAACCCAAACCCCGTCTCATCTCTGTGTGTCTCTGCAACTCTCTGTTCTCCCGTTGGCTCTCCCACCTCATCCCTCCTTCTCTTATTACTAATCCATCCAGAGAGCACAGCCTCCCAAGCTCTTGCTTCTTCTTATATACGAGGTGGAAGAAACGCCCAGGTCCCTGAGTTGAATCTTTCAGGCTTTTCCCCTCACAATGGGAGATCACTGGAGGAATTCACCGTTCTCCTCTTTAACCAGAATAGGGTCAAATGAAATATATTCATATTCGCTCGCTCTCGCTCTGTCTCTCCCCCCCACCTCTGGTTCTATTCTCCCCTTTTACTGGTCTCCCACACCTTTCTTAGTCTCTCCCACAAGTTTCCTGTACCTTCTCCACAGAGGTGACCATCTCACCTGCCAGCCTTGGTTATGATCATTTCCGTGCCCACTTCGTGGAATTTCAGCCACAGTTCTCTTTCATGGAGAAACACCTTAATCCCTTCCATGCCCTAGAAGAAGGAGAGGAAAAGTCAATGAGCCTTCCCTCCCCAAACTCCCCCAAAACAAAGAGCTTTCTCTTCCTTCCCCCTCGAGCCAGTGGGCTCATAGGCTGAAAACGGCCCCCAACCCACGGCAGCACTGTCTGGGCTCCGGAACAGCCCCTGCCCTGTGTATGCTCTCTCCCGGGCAGGTCTTAACCCCACAGTGCAGAGCTGTCTCCTTCTAATGCCACCAACACAAGGCTAGCGAAAAAAAACCCAGCCATCAGGGTGTTCCAGTATGTGCATGGGGAGGACGGGGCTGAGAAAAAAATGGGACCAATCCCCATCCGCTTTAGCCAAGGGGCAGCTAAAAGGAAAAAAAGAAACCCAACCTCAATCCTGAAAAACCCACCCAGGATATTCTTATGCAGACACCCAGATGTCCACACGAAAAGAGACAGACGTGCACTGTATATATGCGTGTTTATTCTCACCATGGCAGTGCATAGGTAGACACAGGTGAAATATAAAATTTTAAATATTTATATAATAGGTTTCCACAATCCCAAACAAAAATTAATTCTCAAATGTCTCTATTAACATACGTCCTAGGCCTTCCTCGCATCCAGCTTCGTTCATTTCAAGTTGTTTGGATTATGGGCAAAGCGATTTAACATTTCTACCTTCAACTACAAGTTATTTTACAAAACCCATACCCAAAAAATTACATACAAAGTCTTCGTTTCGCAATAATCTGTAAATGTCTAACAAGTACATTTGTTTTCCCCTGAAAGAAAACCTCTTAAGTTTCTGAAAACGCGTGCCCACTGTCTCACTACAGATATACGCGCATCTTCCTGAGATTGTGAAGGGCAAAGGAGAGAGACAATGAAAAAGCCAGGAAGGACATCTAAATTCCAAAGAAGGGTTTTAGCTGTGTGCAAATATCTTTTCTGGTCAAGACACCCCGCTTCCAGCCCTCTGACACCCCATTCCAAAACCATCAAGGTCTGCGGACGACGCCTTGAGCGCCCAGGGCGCCGGGGGTGAAGGGCACAGGGCGAGAGGCGAGGCTTCACGCTCGGCTCGGGCCCAGCTTCCAGCCAGGCGAGCCCGGGCTCCCCGCGCCCTCCCGGCCCAGCCGTGCGTGCTCCCCGCCGCCGGCCCCGCGGAGCCAGCCCACCAGGCCCCGGCCGCCAGACAAACGGTGCAGCGCGCGAGGTTGCGCGGTGGCGCGGAGGAGGCGGGAGGAGGCGAAGGCTACGAAAGATCTGAAGAGGGGTCAAGCCATCGCTCATGCCGGCCTGAAGCGGCCGCTGACCCGACCCTTAGTGAGGCGTTCAAGCCGAGTTTACACCTAGTGCAGCAGGAAAGAAATGATCTGGGCCATTGTTCGCTGGCCCCAAACAGCCGGATCTTTGAGGCTCCCCTAACAACTTCAATGTATTTCAAAAATCCTCTGGCCGTAAAGATAATCGTCACAATAAAGTGGATGGGACTATACTGGCATTTAGGGAGGCACGGCAGAGAAGGGTGGAATTGAGCAAGGATGAAAAGAAAAGGGGCAGATCATGGGCACTGCCCGCCCCCCTTGCCCAAACACTCGAAAGAGGGGCTTTGGTTCCTGCAAAGGGCCCCGAGGCCCTTCTTACCTGCTGGGTGAAGGCGGCCTGCGGGGACGACGGGGACTTGCTGGGGGCCCCTAGCGCGCTCTCGGGTTTTGAGTCACAGGGTAGATCCTTGGAGTCTGGTTCCAGGGGTGTGTGAGCCAGGCCAAAGCCCTCGTCTGCGTCGGCCATGGTGAGCCCGGGGCCCTGTGACCGCTCGGGGTCCTGCTCTGAGGACGAGAAGGAAAGAGAAAGACAGATGGCGGGGGACGGGGGGCGGGGGCGCAGAGGAAGAAAAAGAGAAGGTTGGAAGCACAGTTCTGGTGACAGGAGGGGGCAGTGACTAGGCTGCCACCCGCAGTTTCCAGCTACCAGCGCCTCCGTCCCCAGCTGAAGGAAGCTGCAGAAGGTCCCGTTATGATTATCATTACTATTACTTTAAGACCACGCACAGCCTCTTGCGAAAGACCCGCGTCACAGCGGGAGGAGGCGAGGCCCGCATCTCCCCTTCGCAGGCTCCCCCGCGATAAGCGAGCTGCCCGTCAAATTTGTCTGGACTTCTGGGAGAGCCAATAAAGATAAGGCCTGGGTATTTTTGGAAGCCATTGGGTACGAACCAAAAACAAAACAAAACACAAACCCGGTGCCCTTCTGAGATTTTTTTTTTCTTCATCAAATTACAAGAGGCCAGCAGAGCCCTGTTTATGAAAACTCACAAGAAGAATATTTTTCTGCAGCAGGCAAAATGCCTGAAAGAACCCGCCTCTCGCAAAAACCAAAAACATAGGAAAGGAAAGAGCTGGAGATCCAGAAACCAGGTCTTGAGAATTCACGTTCATCTTCTATCAGTCACAGGCCTTGAAATGAAAAGTCCTTTAACATTGAGTCCTCCCCTTTTCCCCAACCGTAAGCAACATGAAAAGTAGAAAGGAGCCAAACAGAAAGGGCAGGAAAGCGGCGGCGCAGCGGTTCGGAGGGCGGCGCGCGGCTGGGTGCCGGAGGCCAGCGCTGGGGGCGCGTTCTCCTCGTTTTCTCGGCTCTCCAGCCCGAGACGGGCATTTTGTCGAGCGGCCTGGCCGAGAGGAGCTTCTCCGAGCTTCCGTCGGGCCTGGCTCGCTGGAACTGCAGGCCCAAGCTCGGGGTTGGCGACGCCAGAGTGGTGCCCGGATAAATCCTGGGCTTCCGGCGTTGAACCGGCCACTGAGGTCCGACACAACTTGCAGAATGGCCCGGGGTTACAGGCATGTGAGGTTGGAACACACAAAATAACAGCTGCAGAACGGTTCAAGCCTGGAGGAGCCTGCCTCCTGCTCTGATCTCCTTCCAACATCCTCTACGTTCCCAAGTAGGGATTTCCTCCCTCAAAAGCCGGGAAGACTGGGAAGGAGGCGCAAGAAATGCATCCCCCCTCCCCCAAATCTTAGCAGTCGCTTGGGCAAAAGGCTGGATCCCACCCCGGGTCTGCAGTGGCCGGAGACCCAGAAATGGTGCCAAGGAGAAGACCAGCTTCTGAGGCCCGACTCCCACCCAAGCCGCCTCTTGCACCACGCCCTTGGGGTTTGGGGGAGGCGGTGATAGGAGCCCCCGAAGCCTGCTCATAACAAAAGAAAGTGGGGCTGGCGTGCCCCACGTGCGCTTCCATTTCACCGCCGGCCACAGGGACAATCCCACCGCGAGCCCTGGCCGGGGTCCCGGGGAGCTCGGGGCTGGCGGGGCCGAACGAGATGCGGCTTGACAGAACCGGGCCGCGCGTCCTGCAAACCTCAACGCCTCTCCCCCAGCCCCGGCCGCCTCCTCGGCTCCACACGCCGGGCAGCTCCGGGCCGCGCAAAATCTCCGCGAGCCGGGCCCTGCAAAATCCGAGGCCAGGCTTCGAGTGCCGCGTTCCGCGCCTCCCTGAGCCGCTCGGCCGGCGGGCTGCCTCCCCAGCCTCCCGGGCCATCTGCGGAACTGTTACCTCGCTCGGTGAAGCCGGTGCATTCACTGCATCCCTTCTGGCTCCTAGCAGGGAAGCCGGCGGCGAGGCGGGGGCGCGGGCATGGTGGCTCCGGGGTCTATGGGGGGGGACTGCTTCCCCAGACCAGCGGCTACCGCTGCCTACAAAGGAGGACCCACCGCGGGAGCCTCGGCAGTGACTGCCCACAATTCAACACACACCTCCTCCGCTTGCGCTCGCGCTCCCTAAAGACTTCCAAGTCGTCAGGCGCCAGAAGGGCTCCGAAGGAAGCAAAACAAGCAGCCTCCGGGAGCACCTCCAATAATATAATCTCAGTGCCCTGCTTCTCCCTTGTGCCCGCAGGGAGGGAAAACTGGGAGACAAGAGGGAGCCTGGGAATGGTCGACGTCCTTTCTGAGCGCAGCTTCCAGGGTTAAAGTTCCGGAATCCGAGGTAAGAGTCGGTCTCTCTCCCTCTCTCTCTCTCTCTCTCTGTCTCTCTCTGTCTCTCTCTCTCTCTCTCAGAAATACAAGCCGACTCAGCTGAGCTCGGTGACGTTGGGCTGCCTTGATGCTTACAAAGTACTGAAATTGCCTATCCAACTAGCTCCCACTGCACGCCGCCTGCCTCTGTCTGTCTCTCTCTCTCTCCCTCCCCTCCTCCCTCCTCCCTCCTCCCTCTCCCTTCCCACTCCCTCCCCCAACCACCTTTTCTATTAGATTTCCCGAACACTCAAATCACAACACGACTCTCAAACCCAGACCTCGAGATCACCCCCTCCTCTCCACCCGCTCTCCAACCTCCATCCATCTCTGCTTCTCTGAGCGCGGCTCGGAGGCTGCAAAAAATCCTGCACAAATCATCGCAAACCCGCTCGGCTTCTGCCCGGGAAGTAACCTGGGTGACGCGGCTGTGCAGAGAACGGAGTAGGAACGCACGAGGCGTGCACACACGCGCTGGGAGCCTCCTCTGCAGCCTCGCCCGCGTTCTCTCTCCACCGCTGACCTCAAGACGGAGAACTGCCTGACCCCACCTGGCCCAGCCTGCCGCCGCTAGCCGCCCTGATATCTCCCCCCATCCCCACTCATCACCCCGACTCTGAGAGACTCTGGGGTGAAGGCAGGGTGAAGGTGCGTGCGGATGGGGGCCAAGATCAAAGATGCCCAGAAATCGCCCTGCGCTCCCACCCCCTCAGGGCCACCAGACCTCCCGTGCCCAGTTTTATTAAAATAATCAAACAGTCACTGGGGGCTGGCTGGGGTTTTCATCTCCACTCGCCTCCTCTCCCTGCCCTCCCCCTATCTGAAATGTATTATTTTGAGGGTCGAGTTGAAGAGGTCAATAGAAGCGTAAACACAGTCAGTAGGTCTTAGCCTGAGCAGACCCAGCTTGGAAAGTCAAGAATTAGTGCTTGGAACAAACGTCAGAGTCCCCGTTGTTGTTTCTTACCCATGTCTCTGTCACCCTGTTCTTTTCTCAGCCTCTGTCTAGAGATTCAAGCCTGCAGGCCAAGGTCTGGGGAGAGGGATGGAGGGAGGAGAACCGCTAGGGAGATCTGAGGCTGCCTCAGTACCATCCTCTATGGCCCCGGGAACTAAAATCCCAGCGCAGGCCTGATGCATCGCTGCAAAATTCCTAAGTGGATTGTCCAACCCTAAAAGTGGGGCAACTGGGGAGAAAACCAACCCAAGCATTCTCTAGAGTTCTCACTCCACCTTCCAGGTTTGTTTTCAAACAGCCTTTTGCTGAGACAGTTTATTTATTTGTGAAAACACCCTCACCCTTCCAAAATGTCAGCTCAGAGGACTTTGGGCTCGCTCAGGGGGCGACCCCCGGCCAACGACGGAAAACAAACATGGCTTCAGGAAAAGCCTGCATCTCCGCATCTCTGGCAAAAAGGAAGGGGAAATCCAGAAAGAGCTCTCCAATCCCTTTACATTCTCAGAGATTTGCGGATAAAATAAAGTCCCATAAATAATCTGCAGGTCCCTCCCGAGAGGGAGAATCTGTACTCCCCCAAGTAATTGCCTGGCCCAGATTCACTTAGTTTGTGAAGTGCAGATTCTGCGGGCCACCAAGTTAAATTGGGATTTTGACATCTCAAGGGCGAATCTATTCTTGCCAGGTGACACTCTCGCGAGCAAGAGAGTGCATTCTTATTTCCACGGTGAAAAAAAGAAGCAAGGCTGGGAGTGGAGTGGATTCATCAGGGCCGAGCTGGGGAGGGAAGCCAAGGGGCCGTGGGCAGGCCAGTGCTAAGAGAATCCTCTACCCCCCACCCCAGAGCTCTCCAGGGCGACACTCACCTCCAAAAATCCTACCTCTTCTTTCCAGCGCAGATGCCGAGAGTAACGCCTCGCTGGGAGGGATGTGTTCAGATGAAGAGTTTGGAAAGGACCCCCCAAAAGAGACCCCTTTTAGGCCAAGCCTTCTTCCAGCGTCTTTCAAGAGTAGTGTGTACCTCCCAGCTCGAAGTTGGTTTGTGGTCTTCGACAAATTAAATATTACTGTTTATTACCAGGCATACCCCAATAAAATAAAGAGGCAACCAGGCGATACCGACTATCTCACCAGCCGCTGCACCTATAAGACTTGGAGACGTCACGAGTCACGCAACCGGCCCGCGCGCTGTCACGCTCGACTGGGGGGCAGCGGCGGGACGTTGAGTCCTCTCCGTCTTCGCCTATCACTCCCGCCCGGGTCTGCGCAGCCACAAGTCTCAGACGCCTGGGCCACGGGAATAAATAAAGAAATAAACAAATCCAACGCTCTCTGGGGAAATGGGGGTGGCGGACATCAGCCACAAATAGAGACAAGATCGATTTGCTTAGGGAGAGGGAGGGGGTCTTTTGGCGAAGGGAGGTGGGAGCCCACATCAGCCCATGGATTGGAAAAAAACCGAGTTGGCGGGGGCTGGGGGGGGGCGTTGGAATCGAGGTCTCTCGCAGGAGGTAAGAGTCTTCTCATTATTTAAAAACAATTTTTTCCCAGGAGGAGCTCTCAGCATATGACTATTGAGGCGCCTCTCTAGCTGATTAAGTTTGGGACGCGATAACTCACTGCCCGCTTGCCGGCGTGCATAGAAGTAATTACTGGGTTAATCGCGGAGGGGAAAAGACACAGAGACGTTTGGAGCAAGAGAGAGTCGTCCGCAGCGTTTCTCGCTTAGAAGAAGTCCATTCTGCGAATCCTCCTTTTGCTAGGTCGGGGGATGCAACTGGTCCCAGCGTGGCCCGGCGGGGGCGGGGTGCGGGAGGGTGATTTGTGCAGAGAAAAATTGTAGTGCCGGGTCCTGCAGAGGGACGAGGCGCTCTATTTTGTTTTGTAATGACGATTATTATTATTAATATTAGTCTCGTCAGGGGGCATACCTTCTAAGCAGCCGCGTGGCGGATGCGCACAAGCTTTTGCGCGCAACTGGAAACACACTAGGTTCAGTTGCGAAACGTACCGCATAGACGCCCCTGGCGGCGCTGAAAGGAGAGCTAGGCCTACCCAGCACGGAGCGAGCGAGCGAGCGCCCGGCCTTCTGGAAAGGGTAAGCTCCCCTCCTAGGGGCCCCGAAGGAGCCGTACATCGGACTCTGGACTTGCCCGCAGCTTCGGGGTTCGAGCCTGGGTTGCGCGCGTGCCCCCAGCCCCACCCCACCCCCCGGGCTTTCCGAAGCACGGCTTGGCCCCAGGCCGCGTCTGTCTGGGGCTGGAGCAGCAACAAAAAGTGCAGGAACGCAGTCGACCGGGCAGCCTCTGGAGCTAAGGTCTGGCCCGCGGGGAGACCTGGCAGTGGTTTCCAGCGCCGGACGCGGGCGCCCGGGCCAGTCGGGCGGCAGACTCTGCTGCTTCCAGCAAGCAGAACCCGTGTCTCTCCTCTCGGCCGGGCCGCAGTGACTTTCCCGAGCTTCGCTTTCATTTCCCAAATTATTAATAGTTATCTTTTACCCACTCCGAGGCCCTTTGGGTGCAGCGTTTGTTCCCAGATGCCCGAGAGCGCAACCCCAAATCCTTCGCCCAGAACCTGGAGATGGGTTTCTATTTGACCTCTGGGCCGAGGTGGGCCGGAAACGGAGGCCTGGGCCCCGCCGAGACTGGAAGGGGAAAGCGAAACTCCGAGCGGGGCGAGCTCTTTTCCGTTTCGCTCCTTTCTCTCGCATCCCTGGCGCGGGCCCCGCAACGACCCGGACCGACTCACAAAGGATTCCGTATGCTCCGCTATCCCAGAGGGTCCGGAGGCCGCACCACTGGTAGAATAAACTGAAGACCTCAACTAGGTTTGAGAATCTCCATTATTTCCCCAGTCATTGGACGGTTAACCTGAAAGAGAGGCTTCGATCTTCAACCTCCCTTCCTTCTTTCGGAGGACCGATGCTTTCCCCGAACTGCCACCCCCATCCCTACCCCCATCTCCACCCCCACCCGCGCTCGGTTTTCTCCCGAAATGTATTTTCCTCATTTTGCAAAATTCCTGCCTTCTTTTTAATATTGCAGTGGATAGGAAAGCAGAAGTTCCTATGTTAAAAATCGAAAACAATAAAAGCAAGGGCGACCGCTGTTGATCTTTTTCCTTCACTCTTGCCTTCTACTTTTAAGAAAGTCGCATTCTGGGGCTTCCCTGGTGGCGCAGTGGTTGAGAGTCCGCCTGCCGATGCAGGGGACGCGGGTTCGTGCCCCGGTCCGGGAGGATCCCACATGCCGCAGAGCGGCTGGGCCCGTGAGCCATGGCCGCTGAGCCTGCGTGTCCGGAGCCTGTGCTCCGCAACGGGAGAGGCCACAGCAGTGAGAGGCCCGTGTACCGCAAAAAAAGAAAAGAAAAGAAAAGAAAAAGAAAGTCGCATTCCAAACCACCGTATTTCTTTCCTCCCAAAAGAGAACTCGCTTAAGAATTCACCCCATTTCCGTTTCTCTCCGAGATGTGTCCCCGCCTGACTCGGATCTCTATCGAAGGCAAAAAGTAGGTAGAAGTGCAGATGGGACTGGGAAAATTAATAAGAATTATAACAACAGTAGAAATGATGGCGAAAGCAAACTTCGACCAACTCGTTTTGCAGAAGAGAGGGTCAGACTGAGGGTGGGAAATTCCCTCGTTTCTCAGGCGGTCACTTTCCCTGCTGCCTAGTTAAATATGGCTCTGTTGTATTTTTTTCCAGGACTGCAGTATCTTCCTTCCCAATGTTTTACTCGGTTCCTGGTTTCCTCCCTTTTGACCAGAAGTATCCGGGAATACTGGCGGTTATGATTATTTCAATATCCACTATTCTCCAATATTTCCACCAAGAATTAGTTTTGTTACTTACTTTACTGAGCAGGCATGTTGAGGTTGCCCCCTGTGCTTTGGAAATATTCCCCTCCCTCCACTTCCCCAAGTTTGGTGGACGAGATTTCCCCCACGGCCACCACCACCCCAGTCAGGTTAATGAAATAAGAAATGGCTACGGGCGGGAACTTCATTCGAGAGGCTCAGCCTGGAGCATCTCAGCGCCGGAGATCTGCAGAAGAACAGAGAAGGCAGTACCACACTTGGAGGCAAAGGAGCCCCTGTTGCTGCTCCGTCCACCTTGGCAAGTCCCCAGTGGAAGAGAAGGGCGAGGGTCTTGAGCTGAGAAAACCTGGATCACACACCCCCCCTCCCGATTCCGTAGGCTGCTCTGAGCCTGAGAACTCCAATCGTACCCGCAGCCTAGAACCTGTAGAAAGGCCTCCTCATTTAGTCACCATGTCTGCAGGGTCACAATGTCCCCACAGCCCCGAAAGGAGTGGGGGGTGGGGAAGAGACTACATTCCAGGGCTCTGACCCTGGAAAGATAGAGATTTAGGCTAATACCTCCAGGTCTGGGATGCAGGCGGGATGGGGGGCGGGAGGTGGCTGTCTGGACACTCCCTCCCTCAGCTGGAGGGTGCGGTGGAAACTTGGGAGCCTGCTGCTCTCCGGGGCTCTGGAAAGACAAATTTTCTTTGGCAAAGGGAACGGTGTCGCGCTGTCGACACGGCAGACTATTTTTCTTGTTTCCTCGCAAGGTGGGGCGGCGGGCTGGGGGGAAGAAAGCAAGAAAGAAAGGGAAATTAAATCCACACGTGTTAAGCTTTGCTCAAAGGGCAGAATTCAAAACGGAGACGAAACTCGGATTCTTCCAGTTCTGGCTGCCCGCGGGCCTCTTTCCAGACAGCCCGGGTCTCACGGAGCATGGCATCCCCACCGGAGACAATTCGATCCGATGTTTCACAAAGCGTTTTATTTAAGGGGGAAGGGGCATGGTTTCTCTCCGTCTACCTGCGGAGAGGCAGAACACGTAACAGCAAAGAAAATACAGAAGATGGCAGTTGTGAGAATATTGACCTCCTTTAAGAAAGTTCAGCTTGCTATCTCCCCGTCAGCCCAGTGATTCAGGTAACACTCACCCTATGGCCGGGGTGAGCCAGGCCAGTGATTTCGGAAAACCCTAAGGTCTGATCAGGCTTTGGGCCTGTCTGTTTTAAGAGAACCTTAGAGGCTGTTTTGCAGACGCGGGAAGAGGCAGATTCATCTGCAGGGCTAAACCTCTCATCCCTTCCTCGTTTCTTTCTGGGAGAAACTTGCCGGAAAGGAGTTCTGCACCGGTGCCGGGGTGGAGGATGGAGGAGGCCACCCTGCCTGGAGCTGCGAGGGAAAACTCTAGTAATGACCTCGAGGAGGTGAAGGGAGATGGGTGGGGGCATGGATGACGAGGGCGGCCAAACCCCAAACTGGAAGGATCTATCACCAAAACGATTGCTTGGTCGAGACCTCTAATTTTTCTTCCCTTTCAGCTCGGGCCGAGAGCGCCCCAGCGGGTCGCCTCTGGGCTCCTTGTACTGGGTTTCTGGCCTTTGGGGACAGCCTCGACAGCGACAGAAGGTTCCGGAAACGGGGACCCCAAACGCCTTGCTCCTCCGATACAGCTGTAATCACACCCGGAAAACACTGGGGTGAAACCGACAGAGGCTGGCCGTGGGGTGCAACTGACAGAGGTTCACGGTGGAAAAGTTCCCGGCAATTGTTTCCACAAGGGCCCTGGGTTTCCTGGTCGCCATGGCAACCCTGGAGTCCCCTCGACCTCTCTCAACCACCGGGCGCCCGGAGGACAATCGCCGCGCACTTTTGCCGCGCGCCCTGAGGCCTGCAAGGCGCTTCCGTGCTTCGCCCTTGGCTTCCCAGAGCCTCTTCAGTGGGCTCAACACGGCAGGGATTGAAAAAACTCCCCTCTTTTTATAAACGGGGGGAGAAAAATCGAGATTTAGTAGAACTTCTGCTGGGTAGGTTCGGGTCTCCAGCAAAAGCCCCCACTTTGAATGGCGAATGATGACCTCGGAGACGTGCGCTCACGCAGCGGGTGGGTTACTTTCATCCGAGCCCGCATCCGGCACATCTCAGCTAGGGACCTGGGTCTTGAGGAATCCCAGGGGGTTCTCTTCACGCATACTGCCCACCCCCATGGCACCTGAGGCTCCCCGCGCGTCCGTCCAGGCAACGGTTTCTCCTGCCTGGAAAAAGTCTCCAAAGTGGGAGGAGAAAAGCCAGGAGCTAAAACTCATGGCATTAATGTCTGCCAGATCTCACTGAGAGAAAAAATAAATTATATTCCTTTTCCTTTAAGAGAGAAAAATGTTGGATTGTGGGCATACTATAAAGAGCATTAAATAATACTTGGGGGTTGCATTGCTTTCTCCTTGAAACTGCAGGGGGAAATGCCCCTCTGTGGGGTGGCCAATGGACAATACAGGACAACTTTTCTGTTCTCATTTTGGAGGCAGTAAGCCCTCAGAAAGAACCAGGCTGCAGACCAGCTTGGACGGCCGGGTTTGGCGGAATGGAGGTAGCCGAAAGAGCAATTCCTGTTCTGAGTCCATCCCCGCCTCGTTTCACTCTCTGCTGTGGACCTCATTCATCTCCCAGCTGGTCAGGAAAGACAAAACTTCTCTCCCTCTACTTCCAATGGGGGCATCCAATGTCTCCAAAAACTCTGGGCTGGCCTTGCAGTGTTGCTACCCACTTTTTCCGTCTGAGTCTGGAAGACAACCTGCAGGGGTTCCCTTAGCACACTCAGGCTCCCATTTCTTTCCTCCCCAGCATTTTGCATTCGTATCTGCAGAAGAGTCCTGCTTGTGTCCACACAGCCACAAGGAGAGAGGCTCAAAGGTCCACTAGCTTTCGAGATGCCATCAGAGCTAACATTTATGGCCAGGAGCGCCTGTAACATGGTTTCAGCTCAGCTAGTTCTAAATAGCTCCATGAGAAGGTGGCTTCTGGCCAGTCACATGCTGGTGGGACCTGAACCCAGGCACTCTGACTCCAGAAGCCAGGAGCTCCTCTTTCACAAGACAAGGCCAGGGAAAGGGAAGGAATGGGAAGAGGTCTCCTGGATTGCGGGCGGGAGGGGTGCGAAGGGCACTTTATAAGCACCTAAAAGCACATTCAGTCGTGGGATAAACGCTTAGATCTCTTTTCGCGTCACCATCTCCTCTCCCCACTCTCACTGAGGAGGCAGGGGGACCCAAAAGGGGGCCTGTGGACACACAGCCCCGGATCCACAGCACTTGGCAGGATGGGACAGAAGATGGGGAGATGCTGAGTCCTCCTCTCCAAACCTCAGCGTTCCGTTCCCAAACCCTGGCCCGTATTTATCACAGCTTCAAGCCAGTACACGCTGTCCCCTGGAGGGAGAGAAATAGGGTGGGTAGGGTAGAGGAGGAGAGGAGATGTGCCTGGCTCCTTTTCTTGAAACAAATAATTAAGCTCAGAGAGGGTGGGTAGAGTCACACAGCCTCTGCTGGAAATTCACCCAGCTCCGTGCCCATCCCTAGGCTTTGCGCCTTCAGGGGGAGCCTGAAAGGGGACCCTAGCCGCTTGGGAGTGTGCGCGGCCTGTAGGCTCAGCCTGCTGAAGGCATGGAGCCGCCTGCAGTTCCCAGACACTCCATGCTCGGGTGGAGAGAGTGCGCCAGTGGCGTGGGTCTCAGGGAAGTCCCAGACCTCTTAGGGGCTCCGGACCTGGGATTCGGAGGAGTCTGTGCCTGGCACCAGTCCTGCAGCCTCCCCAGCCGCGCCTGCCTCGCCTTCCCACTTCTAGACCCTTCTTCCTGCCACCCGTGTGCCCGGGAGCGCACCTCTGCCACACCGGCTCCTGGCGCAGCACTGGCTGCCGCAAATCCAAGTTAGGAAGGGAGGGACTCCTTTAGAAAGTGAGGAACTCTGAGATGCAAACCCCAGGACAGCGCCCCAAAGGGAGGCGCAAGTGATCCTCACTCCAGCTTCCTCCCGGGACCTGCCGGACCCCATGGCCTTCGGGGACCAATGCTTCCCTCCTCCATGCAAACTGCGCGCTCCGTTGGGCTGCCCCGTCTCCAGGATCTCCAGCACCACCTGCGTACCTCCCACTTCCAGGACCCTGGGGGACAGACACCAGCTGGGTTCTTGGGGTTTTATCCCCGACCTCTCCCATGCCAGTCCTCCAACAACAGCTGCCCCAAGGAGGACTGGCTCCTGGTACATCTTAGGGAGTGCCCAGGACCCAGGAGTGGGTCCCTGACTCCACAACAGCTGCATGTGAGCACAGGCCAGGGCTGGCTCTAGCTCACTCCCCAGCCTCCTGCCCAGTTTCCATCTTGTAACAAAGCTGGAGATTCTTCCACCCACCTGGAGAGATGGGCTGTGTGTCTCCTCCTTAAGGACATGACATTATCCTTAAGTCTCTCTGGATGACTGTGTGTCCTTTGAGGAGGGACTTTGTGTGTCTCTCTGCTGTTGTGTTTGTGTGTGTGTGTGCTGTCGTGTGTCCTTCCTTGAGAGAGAACACTGAAAATACATATATATTTTCTCTGTGCATCTCCTTATGGGAAAACATTTGTGAGTCCCGGTGTTGGGGCCCCGAGTGTGTATGGTGCAGGTTGGTGTGGGTCCGTGTGTCCTTGTGGAATGCCTCGTGTCTGCGTATAGCCTGCAGGGTAGCCACCACCCAAAGATCATCACGGGGCAACCGGTGTCCTGGGCTCATAACCCCGTGTTCGGCAACCCTCCTTTTTTATGGGCCACTTGTGTGATTATTATTTTTACCAACAGCGCCAAGCGGAGGTCTGCGCGCCTGCGTCTCCTGAAAGGCAGTCACAGCCCAGCTGTTCAGCTAGGAGGCCAAAGGGGCCGTGTACAGGCGGCCCGGGCCACCAGAGTCTATATTTGGAAACAAATTCCACAGTCACTTCCTGGGGATTGGCTGGAAGATGCCTGCGAGTAGAAGGGTCAGTGCTGTACATGAAGTCCCCTCTCAACCCTGCCCCCCGGGGGCTTAGGGCCCACACGCCTGGCAGGTTGAAAGTGTCAGGTGTAATAAGTGTGCCGGCCACACACCTGGACAGTAGGCAGGTTAGTTAATTCCTCTGCAGGCAGAGTGCAGGAGGGGGGCAGCTGATACACAAGCACGCCCCACCCCCGGCCCAGAGCATTCGCCCACACCCAGGTGTGCACGCGCGCCCTGCACACACCTCCAGAGCCCTCCGCAGTCCCAGAGGACGGGGAGGTGACGTTACATCCCAACCACGTTTCCTTCTCGGAAGTTGGTTTCAAGACATCACGTGCTGCATCCTGGCTGCCCCTGTAACAAGTGCCTGACCCGCCCCTCCCAAGTGGCCTTTACCTTGTCCCCCAAGGCCGTGGGCCTGATGGGCTCGCTCCAGGGTGGATCTGCCCCTGGAGCCCTATCCATCCAGGGCCACAGCCACTTGCAGCCAGTCCTTCTGGGGTCCAGGTTGGGGCACAGCGCTCATCTGGGTTGCTGAGCCCATGCTTCCATCACCCCTGCACGGAAAGCAGTGAGGTTTCCAGCCACTTCTGTCCCACGGTGCTGGGAGGGAGCTGGCTTGACTGAGCTCTGTGTCCCGGCCCCTCGCTGATGCCACTGTCCTAGCCCTCTGTCCCCAAGGGATCAAGCAACAAGGTACCCCAGACCCAGCCACTTGGGAGTTACTTGGAGCACACACAGCCGTGCACGGCCACCCACTGCATGTACAGGGGCAGCAGTTCTGTTACACACACACACACACACACACACACACTGATTCTGTCACATGAATACACAGACTCCCTCCCATACTCAGTCTCATACAAGCTCCCACAGGCAAATACACACCCGTTTAGTCACACACACACTCTCATGCTCGTCGTCACACAAAGACCGGCCCACATTCACAGTCAGACACACACACAATCATGGTCACACACACCGCAGGCTCACACCTGCACATATGTGAACGTTAACGCAGTCACAATCACAAGCGGCCACACTGGCCCACAGTCACACACAGAAAGCCACACACACAATCACAGTCCTTCACCCTGAGTCGCACACGCGCGCACACACACACACACACACACACACACACACACAGTCATATTCACATCCATTCATGCATGGTTTGCACTCAGTCACTGTGTCCACCCCTATCCTGGACGCTCACTTCTCCTCTCCTGCAGCCTGCACACGGTGCCATTAGAGGCAGGGTGCCCCTGCCCAGCTGGGCAGTTATTGGGTGACACGATCAGGGATCGTTACCAAGGCACGGGGGGCTCCTCTGGAGAGAACCCCTTGAGTCAACTCCCCCACCCAGGCAGGAACTCTCCAGGTCAGGAGGAGGAAGGACACGTGGGGTTTTGCAGCAGGCGAGGGAGAAGCCTCTCTCCAGCTCTGCCCTCAGCCCTGCAGTCCGCCTCTTCCCTAGCTGCCTGTCAACCACCCACAGAGGTCCCGGGGCTCATCTAGGGAGTGGGATCCAAGGGAGCCCTCAGCAATAACTAGTCCAACTCTTTGATTTTACATCTCGGGAAACTGAGGTCTAGAGGCACAGTTCACAGGTCTAAAGACCGGGAAGGAAACAGACACAATTCCCAAGGATTTTGGAGCAGAGCTAGGACTGGGGCCCCCATCCTCTGCCCCTCATGCAGACCACACTGCAAGATTACTGGACACGCCACCCACCACTGCCGTCACCGCCCTTCCACCTACTGGCCCAAGGATGCCTGAGCGACCCGCCCATAAGCAAAAGTGAGTCATCAGACCACATCTCATTCCTGCTTACAACCCTCCAAAGGGCAGCTCAAAGAGCTTATGATAAAATCCCAACTCCTGGACTTCCCTGGCGGTCCAGTGGTTGACTCCGCAATTCCACTGCAGAGGGTGTGGGTTCAATCCCTGGTCAGGGAACAAAGATCATGCAAGACGTGCCACGGCCAAAAAAAAAAAAAAAAAAAGTCAATGGTTCTTTAGGAATTCCTGGCGGTCCACTGGTTAGGACTCCACGCTCTCACTGCCAAAGGCTCGGGTTCGATCCCTGGTCGGGGAACTATTAATAAGATCCCACAAGCTGCATGGCACAACCAAAAACAAAAAACACCAACCAACTCCTTTCTGTATCTTTAAGGCCTTGCACGAGCTGTCCCCTCCCGGCCCCTTCCACCTCATCTCCCGCCCCCTTTGTGCCTCCACGTTCCATCTGCTTCCTTCTCTGTTCCTCATTTGCACCAACCCTTGTTCCCACCCCAGGACCTTTGCATGTGCCACTGCCTCTGCTCCCAGCTCTCCTCATGGCTGCCTCCTTCCATCACCTTTGTTATGTGTTTGTTTATTATCTGCCTCCACCATAGGCTCTAAACTGCCTAGGACAGAGATTGCGACTGTCTTATTCAACACAGCATCTGTCCCTTCTACATGGCACTAGAGAAATGTCAGTTGACTAGAATATATGAAGGTATTGTAACAGATGGGCTCAGACCCAACGATGTGGAGACATAGACAAAGCATCAATAAATGCATCGGAATCAATAAAATGCATAGGACGCACAAGACTGTAGGACTCTCCCTGCTCCATGCAATAAAATAAGAATAGAAGTCTGAATGGTGGTAAGTTTGGAGGGAAGAAAACGTCCCTGCAGCGTATTTTTGGTTTTCAGAGCCGCTCCCTCTCTCCCTGCCCCAAATGCCCCCTACCCTGGACTGTCCCTCCCCTGTCCTCTGGGCCTTTCTTTTGTGCCCCCTTCCATCTGTTCCCAGAAGCCTGGACAAGCAGCCAGCAGATAAGTGAAAGTGGTATTTTTATAGGCTGATAAAAAAACATGCTTATCTAGAAAGCTCTGCCCCATCTCCCCAATGTCCCTAATTGGCCATTTGCCCAATGCCCTCTCCACTGGGGCTGCAGACACTCTCCCCGCTTGCCTCTGCCCTTGCGTCTGCCCCGTTCCCCTCTGCCCTTCCCCCTCTGCCAGGGTGGGGAGGGAAACCTTTGCCAGAAGGATTTGGGGGATCAGAAGGGAGGTGAGAGGCGATGGGGAAGGGGGCGGGTGGTGGTGAGGGAGGGTTCGCACTTCTCCAAGTGGGTTTGCTATGCCACTATTTAATGGTGCCAACTGTATTAAATTCTATACTCTTGCAGCCTCTTAAATCCATTTATGGCCCATGCTAGACCCTGAGCTGTAATAATAATAAAAATAAAAGAAAGGATTTATGCACCCTGGGTGTGGACCCGTCGCCGGCAGAAAAAAAAAGAACTGTTTCTCGCTGATCTTGCTGGCCTGTCGCCCGCCCCCTGACCTCCTGTTTTTCCCTGGGTGGAGGCTCCCAGGGGCCAGGGAGGAGGACAACTGGGCTTCTGGTGAGAGGGGAGATTTAGGGAGCTGAGTGAAGAGTCAGCTTAAAAGGAACATTTGCTGGGCTTTTCCCAAACTGATTTTTCTAGACTAATCTCTCCACTTCTCTCTCTTGGGTTCATGGAGGAGGGCACTCTTGTATTCTATTTCTTGTATTCTATTATATTTAGAGCAGATCTGGACCCAAAGTGTGCCCAGGAACTGAGGAGAGAGCAAATATCTGGGGTAGAAAACGCCTGGAGAGGAAGCTGGCTGTGTGGGCTGGCTCAGCTCCCAGGCGTTGCCACAGGTTCAAATTCTGACCCTGTCACTTCTGGTAGTGGACCAAACATTGCCCACCACCTGATACCCATACCCTTGGGTAACCCCTTCCCACACTGACACTGAACTTGGCCTCTGTGACGTGCTTTGGCCAATGGGATGACTAAACACCTTGTACATTTCTGCTATCCTGTCCCTCTGTCTTCTCCATGTGAAGCCAGGGCTAGCCTGCTGGAGCATGAGACTCAGAGCTGAGCCAGCCCAGTTGTCCCAGCCAAGGCCATAGATACATAAGAAAGACCAGCCAAGATCAGGAAAATCACCTATTGACTGAAGGTGACCACAAGCATCTGAGTAAGCACCAACTGGCAGACATTTGCAGCTAACCCATAGACTCATAAGCGAAAATAAACGTTATTGTTGTAAGCCACTGGTGGTAGTGCTTATTTGTTACGCAGCACTATCATGGCAGTAGGTAGCTGATACAAGGTCTTGTGCCAAATCCAGCCCTGACTATCCCCACATTCCAGTTTTTAAGGAAAGACGTTTTAAGTTCCAGCTGCAAATTCTCAGGCTTTAATTTCAAGGGTTGGTTATTTAAAGCATGAGAAATAGATTGGTGCTTCTGGCTTCAGACCATGGAAACTGGAGGAGACAAGGAGTCGGGGAGAGTTCCTATAAAGTCAGGTCTACATTGAAACAATTTCCTGGTTAATCTGAAACACATAGATCTGGGTTTAGTGAGGCAGGATGAGTGAGCGCTTTCCGAGAAACACTACAGCAGGTTTTTCTGTAGAACGCATTATCAGGCCAGAGTAGACAACATCCATTTCCTCCTCTGGATACAACACTCTGATACCCCCTGGGAAGCAACCCATTCTTCAATTACCCAAGAGGCGGCTAATTAGCATATTCCATCCCCCAGCTATAGTGATTGGTTCAACAATGAGCATGTGTCCAAATCCTATCCAATCAGAGGCTATTGTGGGACTTTTGCCAGAAATATTGGAAAAAGAAGATGTCCGTCTGTATAGCACTGATATATTCAGTGTCTTATAATAACCTGTAATGGAAAAGAATCCGAAAAAGAATTTATATATATTATATATGTATACCTAAATCAATTTGCTGTACACCTGAAACATTGTAAATCAACTATACTTTAATGAAAAAAAAAGAAGGTCTCGGTCTACCGGACTTAGAGTTTTAAGGATGGAAAGCCTAGTGCCGCTGATAACCATCTTGCTCCACCAAGGGAGAGCTGCCCAAAAGGACAAGCGCCTGACATCCTTAGGACTTAGTATTCCCACATGTAAGAAGAGATAATAATTGTGTCCCCTCTTAGAATTATTAGGAGGGTTTGAATGAGATAATACACGAAAAGCTACCAGGCGAGTGATCCGTAGATGTTAGCTATTGTGATGAATTCGGTGTAACCATCGGCCTAGATCTGTATCTGATATTTAACTTGTAACTAAAAATAAACAGATCCTTATAATGATGCTTTCCATGTGTACATGGATGCCGGCAAACATATTGTATGGCATATACTTCCAGATGAGCTAGTAAAATTCCAGGCTGGTCTTTCTAAGCAAAGAAAATCCTAATCTTAATCAGGCATGTCCTTTGACTTGCTCTTGTGAGGGGAGGTTTGAAATGAGCCACCCTGAACTCTCCCCGGTCACGAGAGGCGCAGATGTGGCCACCGCAGAAGGTACCGTGTGCAGAGGGTCAGTTGAGTTTGGGTTACATTTATTCTCAGGACCGTCCTCACTGTCTCCGTCTCCTCTGGGGCTGTGTTAATTTCCTAGGGCTGCCGTAACCAAGTACCACGGACTGAGGGGCTTAAACAACAGAAATATATTATCTCACAGTTCTGGAGGCCAGTCTTGGAGCTGAGACTTGTCAAGCAAGGTACATCACCCCAAATTTCTGCCTCAGCTCATTTGACTCAAATCTCTAGGGCAAGGTGGGGCACGCTTCTTTGGAAAGAGGAGACTTCCAGGTGAGACATTGGCTCACGCTGCGTTCCCAAGGAAGTGTCTGCAATGCGGCAGTGAATGAAGCTAAGATTGCACAGTGTCTTCAGCAGCTCAACAGCCAAAAGCAAGGGTGTTGGTTCAGACACCTGGAGCCATCTGGGCACCGTTTTATGACAACACAGCTACAGGCTGTTGCGGTCCAGTTTTCCCACCACACACCCACCCCCCGCCCCTGTAGCTCATCAAGTAGTCACGACTCAATTTACATAAAAAGACATTGAATGAATGTGTGTTGACCCATCTGCCACGAGACCTCTGTCACTGACCCGGAACAACTTACATTTCAATGAAGGAAGATGTTTGCACAGCCCACGTGGGTCACAAGGACTACGTCCTCTTTTCCCAAGAATATTAGTATCCATTTATTTAGATCAAAGCCTTATTTCCCCTTTCACACCCCTTAAAAGGAAAAGCAAACCATTGGGGGAAGCGATACACCAGGAGACCCCCAGGAAGTTATTAAGCAATAATAGGGGTGGTCTTGCTCTATAGCTCCTCTCACGCTGGATTTTGAAGACGGTTCAGAGAATGGTTCTAACGTCAAGGTGGCTGGCTTAAGGGTTGGGAAATCTGAACTAAGGCCTTTCATCTCTCTGCCCACGTTCTGGCTGAAAGTCATTGCCGTCTGCACGGATCTGGATGGCCAGAGGGTCGAGCTAGCGGTCACTCGTACCAGCCACCGCCCAGCTTTCGCATCTCAGTAGCCCTGGGCAGTTGCCTTCATTCACGTACCACCCATGGATTCCATGAAACACGTTTCCAGCGCAGCTCAGTAGCTGGATCCCCTGTGAAGGGCATTAGTGGACCTGGGTGACTATGGGTGAGTTACTAAGCTTCTCTGAGCCTCATTTCCTCTTCTACAAAATGGACACACTTGTACCTCTCTTCTAGGATTGCTAAGAGGATTAAGTAAGATATTCATGTTTATCACTTAACACGCCACTGCCAGAGGGCCACCAGATGTGATAAAATCATCCTTCTTCCTCTCTGTGGTCCATGTGTAGAATGTATAGAACTGAGAAAGCTTGTTTCCTTTAACCCACAACAAAGCGTTCAGGCCTTTTAACAGGAGGAAAAAAAGCCACTCCTGAGTAGATTGTCCCTCTGCCTCACGATTTATCTGAAGCCTTGAGACTGTGAACACCCACCTTGCAGGGAGATTTTGAGGATTGTAAGTAAGGCCTGTGGCATGGCTGGCGCAGCGCAGAAGCACAATGGCTCGAGTATAATTTCAATCCTAAGTGGTGAATCAGAGGAAGACACCCATGAGACTGCATTTACTGAGCTTTAGCTCCCTGCTGTTCCCTTTACACCCCGCTTCAGCTCAAATATTGGCACTTAGTTAATGCTTCAGAGGTCTAAGGCTGAGAGCATCTTTTCCACCCCTTTCTCCAGACCAGCTGGAAGAGATCTGAGCTATACCTGGAATTCATTTAATACTCTAACTCCATCTTATTCCAACCTCCAAGGCTACCAAGGAGGGGCTTGCAGTTTCAATAAATATTGGTAGTGTCTACCGTGTGCCCAGAACTATTCTTTTTGCTGAAGTTGCAACAGTGACCAAAATCAGTAAACATCTCTGCATTCAGGAAGCTCATATTCTAACGTCATGCTGCTCAACCACAAATGAATAAGGGGCTTGGACAACTCTGTATCAATTGCATCCTTCCCGGTTTTCTCTCCAGTGCAATTCTGGAAAGGATCACGCGGGGTTTTACTTGCAAAGTCAAGGGTGGAATCTACCCCTATGGAGAGGTAAATAGAGACACAGATACACATACAAATACATAGCTCGAGCTACAGAAAAGGATTTGAGTATGGGCATCGTATCAGGCAGTTTACTAAATGTGGCACTTTCTTTAACTCAAATTTAATCCTCACAGCAACCTAGGAAATAGATACTGTTATTGTCTCCTGTTTATGGATAAGAACACTTGAGGCTCAGAGAATAAAAGTGATGTGATTTAATAAAGAATCGCTTCAGAACTCCACCATAATTGGTGTAAGGGAAGCCTGTGAGGAAAACCTCAATTATGGGAATGGATTAGAGGGTACGAAGTCAATTCAGACAAGTTGGAATACGAAGCAATGGAAATGGTCTGAGTGTAAGTGATTCAATAAAGGAAACCAAAGACTTTTATGTTTTCACAGGAAGGCTGCCTTCCTGAACAAATCTTAAGAGTAACCCAAACCTGTAAGCAGACACACCTAGATGAAGATGACCTAAAATGGCCTGTGGGCTTAAGGTAGCTCCAAAATGTCACATGGTCTTTGAAAACCCAGCACCCATAAACGTTTGGCCAACAAGCCTCAAGATATCGTGAGCCAGTAACACAGGAATCTTTGACGGGCTTCCTTCACAGCCCACTTCCATGGAGTTCACAGGAGCCAAAGGTTTGGGGTAATGCCATATTAGATCTCTAGCGAAAGCCATCGCTATCCAAAGGATAATTTCCCTCCCACCATCGCAGTCCCAGGGATGGTGGCAGGGAAAGGAAGAAAGAAAAAAAAAAAGAAACATTACGTTCACAAAAATATAAATGGAAACGTCAGACAAACCCAAATGGAGGGACATTTTCCAAAACAACTGGTCTGTACTCTTCAAAAATGTCATGGTCAAGAAAGACAAAGAAAAGCTAAGAAATTCTTCCAGATTGAAAGAGAGCAGCACATATCAACTAAATACAATGCATGATCCTGGGTTGGATTTTGAACTGGTTGAGGCAGAGGAGACGGGATGACTAAGAAGACCATTATTGGGGCAACTGATGGAAGTGAAGTGTGGATTTGGTAATAGTGTTGAATCAATATTGTATTTTCTGATTTGGTAACTGTGCTGTGATTGCATAAGAGAACCTCCTCGTGTTTAGTAAATGGTTGCTGTTGCTTTGAGAATAAAAGGAACAATGTCTCTAACTTAGATGGTTCGTTAAAAATTATGTGTGCATATCTACATGTGTATATAAAGGTATCCATATATATATATGGAGAGAGAGAGAGAGAGAGAGAAAGTGAGCACTCGTTGGCTATAAACCCAGAGCATCCAGTAACTACTATGTGGAAAGACTTTATCTGATGATGAATCCAACAGAGAAGGAAACAGAGCCAAAAGATGAAGAGGCATTGTTGAGGTCCTTGATGCAAATATGCCTGAAGCCGACGTGCCCTTAGACTTCCCAATTTAATGAGGCAATAAAACCCTCTCCTTTTGATTTCTTTTCTCACTTAAGCCACTTTGAATTGTGTTTCTGTCCATTGAGTGGTCTAAGTTGAGAACTGCACGGGTCCTGACAATTACTGCTATGTTATATGGCCACTAGGTTGCCGGCACTCTGCTTGGCAACAGGTGTACGAAAACAAGTAAGACCCAGTCCCTACTCTCAATGGCCTCACCATGATCTAATAAGGAGATGGGCATGTAACAAACGATTACCCTATGATGACATCTGATTTTTCTCAACCTCTCCTCTCTGCTTGAAATAGCCTCTCCTCTTTTTTTCTGCCTATCCAAATTCTCATCTCATTCTGGCCTGGAAGGGTCAGCCCAAGCACTCTCGTTCATGAGCCTTCATTGACCACTGTTTACAGAAAGCTCAAACCATCAAACGTCCATGACGCATGACACTGCATGCCGTACCTTGCCAGATGTGTTCATCGCTCATGGGAATAAAGCGTATAGAGACTGGCCTGTAATCACAATTAAGAACTGTTTTGGAATTCATTAAATCATATAAATAGTCCAGTTGGTGACTGGAAGGGCATGTGGTAGTGAGGGCTGTGGTTAATGACATTTGCCAAGAGAGAGTAGCTGAAAAAAGATTCTTAGATGAACATGAATTTCTCAGGCCTGAGCAACCATCAGAAACATCTGACAACATGAACTGCATCTTGAACCATGAATCTGGGCCAGAAGCTCTTTAGAACATTTCAGCCTGATTAAAAATGACTGCATTTCACCGAATCCAAAAATCTTTACCTAAAAATTATGATGAGTTAGAATCACTGGGGATTAGTCACCCTTCTCGTGTGATAACATTTCTGGATGACAACATGGCTGTGAATTTGCCAAGAAAGCAACAAGAAGGCAGTACTTCAAGCCAGTTTCCACTATTATCTTTTTGTTTTTTGTGTGTCATCATCTTGACTCTAAATAGAGCCTAAATCCATGTCTGTATACGGCTAATCACCAGGATTATAAAGTAGAGACTTCCGTGAATAGATATTATTCTATATGCTTTATGTTAGTTTGCTCAGGTTGCCATAGCAAAGTACCACAGACTGAGGGGTGGGGGGCGCTTAAACAGCAGAAATTGATTTCCTCACCGTTCTGGAGGCTGGAAGTCTGAGATCAAGGTGTTGGTGGGGCTGGTTTCTTCTGAGTCCTCTCCTTGGCTTATAGATGGCCGCCTTCTCCCTGTGTCTTCACATGGTTTTTCCTCTGTCTGTGTTTTTGTGTGTCCTAGTCTCTCCTTCTGTGGGGACACCAGTCATAATGGACTAGGACCCAGCTGTATGACCTCATTTTACCTTAGTTACCTCTTTAAAAGACTTGCCTCCAAATACAGTCACATTCTGAGGGACCAGAGGTTAGAAATTCAACGTAAGAATTTTTAAAGGACACAATTCAGCCCACAACACACTTTTACTTACCTGTTGAGGACCGAAGGAGGTGCCAGGCACTGTGCAGACGCTTTACATGCCTTTACATACTTAATTCTCCCAATAACCCCATAAAGATGACACGATCATCCCCATTTTACTGATGAGAAAACTGAGGTTCAAAATGCTTAAGTAACTTGAACGAAGTTACACAGCTGCTAAATGTTCGAGCTGGGATTTCAATCAGGTCTGACACTAAATCCTATGTGGGTTTTTTGGGGTTTTTTTGTTTTTTGCGGTACGCGGGCCTCTCACTGTTGTGGTCTCTCCCGTTGCGGAGCCCAGGCTCCGGACGCGCAGGCTCAGCGGCCGTGGCTCACGGGCCCAGCCGCTCCGCGGCATGTGGGATCTTCCCGGACCGGGGCACGAACCCGTGTCCCCTGCATCGGCAGACGGACTCTCAACCACTGTGCCACCAGGGAAGCCCTCTAAATCCTATGTTTTTAATCATCACCCTCAAGTGGCCCATACTTTGGCCATTCTCAAGGTGCTTTGAAGTGTAACCAGATAAACTTTAGGAAGAAAAAAAGGTTAATATTTATATATTCATTTTCATGCATATTATTTTTGAAAAAGACTAACCCACCGAACTCATGGGCTCAGAATGAGCCCAAAGTAGATATTCAGGTCTAGAAAAGTGAATAAAAAGTAAATAGAATAGAGAGTGCTTGGATAAGGCAAAAATCACGAGGTGAGTTCGAATAAGGACCAGATTTGAGGAAGGAATGACCTTTGTAATATATAAACGCACACAAACGCAGTACCAAGTCCCCACACCGCTCCTAGTCAGCTTGACACCCATACATCTCATTAAACTGTATTTAATCCCCAAATAACGACATCAACCAAGTAGTTCTGCCTGACATGATACAACTACCCCACGCACCGCTGACAACATGCTGACTCTTACCCCACCAGGGGATACAAACTCCCTTTTCTGTCTTTGAGTAATGCCCAGTCTCCTTTCTTCTCCTAGCTAATTTACACAAATAAAAAACATCTACTTCATCACTGACCTTGCTTTCAATCTCTCTCTTTTTCCTTCGCTCTTTCTCTCTCTCCTTCTCCCTCTCCCTTGCTCTCGCTCCCTCTCTCTCTCTCTCTCTCTCTCTCTCTCTCTCTCTCGCTCTCGCTCTCTCTCCAACCCTATTATCCCCACATCATCTCTGGAAAACTAAGCCAACCAGTGTACCATTAGGACTTGGCTGAAACAGTAGGTTTGGACCATTGGTTACGTTTACTTCTGATTTTTTCCCTTCCCCCGAGGAGATGTTGCATTGTTTCCCTGCAACCAACAACAGCCAGCATCTTTCATCAGTTCTTCACCATGGATTCTGAGACTTTATTAGCAAATGAAAATGGCCCAACTCCAACTGACATCAGTGGGGTCTCAGCTAGGAGCAAGGCCAGAGCATTTCCGGTGGCCTCAAGCCTCAGACAAACCACTTTGAAGAGAAGCCAGTTGGTTTGACTTAAGCTACCAGTGAGCTATCTTGATATAAAAAGAAGCCGAATTTAGCTGACAACTGATTGAAGAAATTTCAAACACAACCAGTTGGAGTTATAACATCTTGGCCGTGGGGCAGAGAGGCAAAGGAAAGAATGAATTTGGTCAGGCAAGACGTTGTGAAAACAACTAATTAAATTCCATCAAGTAACCAATTGTTTGCAAAACAACCGTTGGATTGAGTTGCATCTGTGTATTTTCCTCTGCCTCTCATCTCTTTACTACCTAAATTAGTTTAAGTAGAAAAACAAAGTCTTAACATTTTCGCATACCAGAAATTGGCACAGTAACGAGAAAAATTCCCTAACACATCATTATAATGCGCTCCTTGTATCTCCTAAGGAAAACCAATTTCAAAAGTTAAGATTTTTTTTTCTGAAATGTTTTGGATATGTATGCAACAGAAAAATGGTTTCTGGATGTCCAGCCAAATATAAGGTACAGAAAATAATATCTTTATACATCAGATCTTTTATTTTCAATAATTCAAAAGGAATCACCTCCACGCATCCGTCTATGTTTCTTCACAGCAGCCTTAGGTTGCAAGGCTAGAAAGTAAAATTATTTTTTCCTTGCGATCTGGAGAACTAGACACCCAGAAAGTTCGAGCGATCTGCCTAGGGTCACACAGCAGTCATCGTCTGGCCCAGTTCTGGATTTCAAGGCTCTGCTCCATTTTGTCCACTCTGGGTTATCTGATATATAAATTTAACAGAAATTCCTATTGCTTATTTTCAAGCTTATAAAATGATAACTAAGAAGAATTGTCCAGTTTGGGCCTTGAGATCATTTAACTTTGGAAAATGTTTTGGTTTTTTTTTTGAAAGTGTATCCTTGATTAGAGTCTGGCCAACAATGCCATAGTCTAATGCAGTTGTAATAGTCTTACTACTATCACGGCTACTAGTTACTGAGGGTTTACCACCTGTATAGCTCTTTTAATCCCCACCTCAACTTTTACGAGCTAGCTCTTTTTTTTTTTAAGATTTTTTTTGATGTGGACCATTTTTAAAGCCTTTATTGAATTTGTTACAATATTGCTTCTGTTTTATGTTTTGGTTTTTTGGCCAGGAGGCACGTGGGATCTTAGCTCCCCGATCAGGGATTGAACCTGCACCACCCCCGCATTGGAAGGCCAAGTCTTAACCAATGGACCACCAGGGAAGTCTCTACAAGGTAGCTCTTACGTCCCCTTTTTACAAAGGAAGAAACTGAGGCTCAGTAAAGCAAGGGCTGCCCAAGGTCACCTATGCAAATGTGACACTGAAAGTGTTTCGTGAAGTCAGCAGTGTACAAGTCCCAGCAATTCTTTGGGGTACCTACTTGGTAGAAACTCTTGCGCACAGAAAAATGACTGGGATACAAGAAGAAGCAGGTACAAAGATGTTCACTGTGTCACTGTTTACAGTGGTGAAAAAAGGGACAAAATCTACATATCCGTCAGCAGAGGAAGTGACCTTGGGCTAGTTACTTAACCCTGTATGCCTCAGTTTTCTTATCTGGATAATGAGAATAATAATAGCAGGAGGATTAAGTGAATTCATTATAGAAAATGCTAGAACAGTGCTTGGCCCATGGCGAGTGCTATGCATGTGTCAGCCGCAATTATTATTCTAAAATAAATTGCTATGTAGCAACTAAAGATTATCTATTTATATAATATATGCAATTACATGTCATATCTATTTACCAATACAAATTAAACTCAGAAATATAACATTGATGGGACTTCCCTGGTGGCGCAGTCGTTAAGACTCCACGCTCCCAATGCATGGGGCCCAGGTTCGATCCCTGGTCAGGGAACTAGATCCCACATGCATGCCGCAACTAAGAGTTCGCATGCCACAACGAAGGAGCCCACGAGCCGCAACTAAGAAGCACATGTGCTGCAACTAAGGAGCCTGCCGGCCACAACTAAGACCCAGCACAACCAAATAAATAAATTAAATTAATATTTTTTAAAAAGAAAGAAATATAACATTGAGTGACAGAAGCACACTGGAGAACTAGGTACAGAATATGAGATCCACGCAAATTAAAAAAGTACAAACCAAATTTTTGTAGTGCTTTTGGAGAAGTGCATATTTTATAGAAGTATAAAAATGTGGACTGCTGGTATTTACCAAAATTACAGTCATGGTTACCTCTAAGGAGAGGAAGAAATATGGAGATGAGATCAGAAAAGGGAAAAGCACGTCAACTTTATAATATTTTACTTGTGTTATTAAAAAAAAAGGTTTGAAATGAACATGACCACATGCTAACATGTGAAGTTTTCTTTCTGGGTGTTAAGTACACAGGAATTAGATCTATTCATCTATGCACCATGTATTTAAAGAATTTTTTCCAAGTGCAAAGAAAAAGCACACAGAGTTTTTGCTTATGTCGCTATAAGAAGTTCACACTCAGCATATTTGTGACCTTGCTGTTCTCTTATGTTTTTGGCTTCTTTCCTGGAAGGGAGGAGGGATCAATTTTACTGACTGATGACCAAAAAAGAAAAAAGCCTCACTTACCATCCGACGGTACAATGTCTTTGCAAAGAACTATGAAACCATTTTCAAAACACATCTCCAGGGAGGAACCCAACATTCACTGTTTGTCTCTATAAGGTACAGAGACTTCCAGCCACGCCCTAAACCGCAGCCCCTGGCCTGAGAAAGCCCTCCATTGCCAACCTGCCAGTTGTCCCAAAGGAATACAGGGGAAATACCATCTTCCAATGGCCACACAAAAAAACACGGTGCAGAGATAAGATTCAATTTAAGTAAACAATGCTGGAACACACCTATGAATGGGAATGAATTTTTATCCAGAAGAATTCATTTCAAAAGTCGATAGTTTATAGCGTGTTTCAGCCTTAAATTTATTTAAATTTGTAAATGCCACTCTACTTTTTAATATGACCACAAACATTTTCAAGTTTAATGCAGAGTCCGCTCCTTAGTGAATCTGACCCACATTCAAAGGGACCAGACTCTGGGTTCAGGCATTACCTTCAACTTTTGGTATCACACACACACACACACACACACACACACACGTAGTAATGGAAATACCAGTCCTACTTTGTAAAACATCCCCCACCTCTCTATTTAGAAGAAGCCAGGATTAGAGAAGTTAAGCATCCTTTCCCCTTTTGCAAATGTTGCAACTTGTAAGATTGTTCCTCTGATGGTAGAAACTTAATTCCTCAGTTATTTTTCCAGCTATGGTCTAAGACACTATGACCTACGTGAGAAAGGAACCCGGTGAAGGAGAATAGGGCAGAAACGCTGCAAATGGAGCATGATTATTTATTATTGATTCTAATATTAAAAGCTAATATTCATTGCACGTTTTCCTTGTGGCAGGCAAAATCCTAGATGCTTGGCGTGTTTTGTCACATTTACTCCTCATAGGAAACCTTTAAGGCAGGTATCAGCCCCATTTTACAGATGAGAAAGCCAAGGCAGAGAAGTCGAGGAAATTGCCAGAGGTCCAGAACAAAAAAGTCACAGCCCAGTATGTGCACCCAGGCACCTGGGCCCTTACCCAGTAGGCCATGGCTATTCATTGACTCTAAAAGCTTCAATTAAGAAGAAATTAATCATGCATAGATTATGTCCAGAAAATATACAAGATAGGAGCCACAGCTGGGATTGCCTGGAAAGAAGGAAACTGGAAGATTGCGGAAGGAGCTGAGATGGAGACATATTTTCACTGTGTAACTTTTTAAAGAGCTCAAATTGAATTTTTATAATATGCAAGTATATATGAAACTAACACACATGTTAATATCTTGGGTGTGCAGTAAGCACCTTGGACATCCTAGGTGCTCAAGAGCTATTGGCTGACTTGGCCATGAGTTAGTCCCAGCTGCCAAAGAATAGGATTCCTGGTATCTTCCTGGGGTATTGCTCTGGTAGGAAAGGAATGCATTTGAAGTTGAAAGGCATCACATGCAGAAGCCCAATCCTCAGATAAGAGGAAGTTTGGTAAGGGCCCCAGCTCCTAAGTTAAAGGGCTCCCCACAGGAATCTTAGCCCCACATCCAGATATTAACCGAGCAATTTTCTGAAGCCATATTCTCACACCCCATTACCTTTCAGGGCTTAGAGCTGGCTCCAGGAATGAAGACCAGCTAGGATTTATGGGAACGGCTGTAGGAGCTGGAGAAAAGGACAGGACTTGGGACCAAGTCCTTCTGAAGCACCGAGTAGGTTTCCTGTGAAGAGCTGAGGGAGGTGCCTGACTTGCTTCTGTCTCCATGTTCAAGTCCACCTCTCAATGCCATCTGCTGCCATGTATTCTAGCAAATTATCTTTGGTTTTACATTGGAACCAAGTTGACCTGCCTTGGTCTGGACTTATTTGTTCTCTTTCTAGTATTTTATTTGCACTCATCCACTTGTGAGTGGTGCGAGATGGGGTGCGAATCACGGGACGGGACAGGAACTGGAAGAGTTGGAAAAAGAAAAAAGTGGACAAAGAGAAGATCAGACGGCAGTTATTTGGCTTAGGAAACAGGCTCTCTGGGATAGAAAGCATCTTACTAAGTGTGTGACCTTGGGCAGGAGATTTGCCTCTGAGAGCCTCAGTTTACCCACCTGTAAAATGGAGCTAAGGATGCCTCTTTGGGAGAACGGATGTGAGGATGAAATGAAATGTTTTAAAAGTGGTTGGCCCAGCCTCTGCGCATGGCGAGTGTTCATCAGATGGTGACTTTTATTCTGGAAGGGGAAGGAGGACAGAAGATGGCAATATGGGGGCTACTGGGAAAACAACCATGTGAACAACAGCCACATTTTATTATTTTTTCAATTCATTTAAAAATCACTGTGGGTACAGACATGCAAAAGGCAAAACAACGAAAACGTAGAAAAGACTATACGGTGGAAGTAACTTTTCCTCCCTCAACTATGCAGTTAGCCTCTGGGAGTAACTATGGTGACAGGGTGACAGGGTCCTGTATCCCCTTCTGTAGAGCCTAAACACACACAATTGTACACACACATGCAACTGTACTTCCTCTGACAAATGACAAACATCCTTTACAAACCATTCTGCTCTTCGCTTTTAATCATTTTTTACTTACATCTCAGAGACCTTTTTTAAAAATTTTTATTTATTTATTTATTTTGTGGCTGCGTTGGGTCTTCGTTGCTGCATGCGGGCTTTCTCTAGTTGCTGTGAGCGGGGGCTACTCTTCATTGCGGTGCGCGGGCTTCTATTGCGGTGGCTTCTCTTGTCGCGGAGCACGAACTCTAGGCGCACAGGCTTCACTAGTTGTGGCATGCGGGCTCAGTAGTTGTGGCACACGGGCTTAGTTGCTCCACGACATGTGGGATCTTCCCCGACCAGGGCTTGAACCCGTGTCCCCTGCATTGGCAGGCAGATTCTTAACCTCTGCGCCACCAGGGAAGCTCCTCAGAGATCTTTTCTTATCGGGACATATAGAAAGCCCTCCGTCTTTTCTCTAGCTGCATAATATTTTAATGCTCCTTTTACCATCATTAGTTTAACCAGATCCCTGTTAATACCTATCAGATCGCTTACCAAATTCTGCTATTACAGCAGTGCTGCGTTGACTGTCCTTATACGTGTGTCATTTTGCGTATGTACGACTGCATCCGTAGGACCAAGACCTCAGAAGAAAATGGCTGAGTTAAAGGATTGTGCTCTCCTATTTTTAATGGGTATACCCAATTGCCCCCATACTGGTTGTAACCATGTATCCTCTCCCTATCCATGTTTGAGAGTGGCTGTTTCCCACATCCTCATTAGCATTGCGAGTTAATTAAACATTTTCATCTTCACCAATCTTCTTACTGGTTTCCAGCTTCGTGAGTGCTAGGCAATCAATGACTTCAGAAATAGGGCTCACCGGCCAGCTGCTTCAGTCATTCCAGAAAGCCAGACTTAAAGAGTATGTGCTTAGGAAAATGAATAGTCATTCTGCTACCAGTATTTCTTTCCCGGAAGTCACCTCCTCGATCTCCACACAGGAGCACCCGTGTGTGTCTCCGCATCCCTAGAAGCACAAGTTCCCAGCGTGGGTCCCCAGGGGGCCTCTCCTCGCACGAGGCTACGATCACCCTGGTGTTGCCACTGGCTCAGAGATGTCAACATTTTCTCCCTGTCTGGTCTGAATTGCAGGCTGAGTTTAAGGCCTGGGAGGAAATGACTTATTAATAAGGAAGCCTTGAAAAGGTAGATGGGGTGGAGGCTACTTATGGGGGCACAATGGTCAGATGTTAATATTCTCATCACTTAGGAAAAGGAGCGAGAGTGTAGAATTCCTACCCTCTTTGTCAAGCCAAAGAAGTCAAACGGTCGGAAGATGAATGTTGGTGGCTCTGCACAGCATGTTAGGGAACACGAAGGTTTTCATTCAGGCGTATTTATGGGTTTTATATTTACCTAATAAATATAACAATGGACGAATCGCTGTTGAGAAGAGGGAGACCTGGGCTCACAGGGGGAAAAAAAAACAGAAATCTGGCATCCAGGAAGGAAGCTAGGTGGTCTCAGAAGGATTTTAACAGTGGGTGGTTTGTTTCTCTTCTTGAAATTCTTGCTAACTCTTGGCAAGGTTTTCTCTTGAGTTCTCAGATCAGACAAAGATGGGAATCGAATGGGCGGCAGACATGCACAGACCTTGGTATGTACACGTGGTTGATAACACACAGGGTGGACCGCTGATAACTGGGTATTCTACCCCACCCAAGTGGACAGTCCCGTTGCCTGTGGAACTTTCGAGTTCTTACTGATCCTCCGGCCCACTTCTCCTCTCCAACACACCCAGTCCTGAAGAGGCTGGTGCTAACCAAATGCAGGGCTTCTGCAGGTTGTTATTTGTCTCCCCCTTTCTGCTTTTCTCCAGGCCAATGGGACCCGCTTTAGTCGGATTTTCTATAATCAAGAAAGTTTAAGTTCAACTGCTGCACATTCAGTGCCAAGAAGTGGAGAACCCAAGTAGAAAGGAAAAAGGAAAGAAGGGAAAAAAGTAATTCTATAAAAAGAGGAAGGGGTGAGAATAAAAGGGAAATGCAAAATAGTGTAAATAAGGAAAAAGATATTACAGAGAAGAGGGGCTTGAAATATCTCCAAGGTGAGGACAAATAGAAGGAAAAGAAAAACTGATGGTGACAGAGAGACAAGGAGGGATGGGGAGAAGGGGAGAGAAAGGGAAAGGAAGCAACGTAAGAAAAAGCGATGAAGAAGGGGAAAAAGTTAAGACATGAAGGAGAAAAGAAAACAGAAGAGATCCAGGAAAAACTAAGTGATGAGAAATGAAGTTAAGACAGCCCGTAACTGAAATGCTGCCGAAATCGTCTCCAACGCACTCCACTTTTGTAGTCGCACAGACATCTAACTTCTTAAATGAGCGTTTGCCCAGGGCTAAGCGTATAAAACCATTTTTGATTAAACAGAGTTAGCAAGCCGGGCTAAAATGCGTCTCCGGTGACGATGGGGGTGCGGGGTGCGTGGGGGAGGCAGGGCCCCAATTCCCCCGGTTCTGGCTGCGACACCTTAGGGCCTCCGGCGCCGCCGGAGATCGGCCTGGTCTCTTTCTCTCCGGCTGCTGGGGCCACCCGGTTTGGGACACAGTCTTTTCCAGCGGCCCGGCGCCCAGGCTGCCGCGCCTGGGAACGGAGTGCGCAAACGCCCACGGCGCATTGGCGCGCGCGGCGCCGGACTGGGAGTCGGCTTGGAACCCACAACCCGCCTTTCTCCAGCGACCGCGCTTAGGCCTCTTTACAACACAAACCTATAATTTACACATTTTGATGCCGCCTGTAATTTCGCCCTCCGAGCGTGAGCTTCGGTGCCTTAAAACTCGTGAGGCCTGGCAAAGTGACCTCCACCTCTATCTGCCCCCCACCCCCCGCCCAGGCCCCAGCTCTCCCTGAAGTTCCCTGCGCTGCTACAAATAATTGCGTGGAAGGCGGCCAAGAATAACTAGAAAATAAACACAGCTCCCCGGCCCTCCGAGCTCAGGCCTTGGGTCCCTCCCGGCTCCACCTGGCTCTCGGGCCCCGGGGAGGCCAGGGAGGCTGCTCCGAAGACTCGGGGCTCACAGCCCTGCCCGTAACCCTAGAACAGTTCCTGGACCTCTATTCAAAACTGGTGACCCGCTGCCTAGCCTTTGTCCCGTCCCCCACCCCGCCCCCACCCCCGTCTTTCCTAGCGGGGAAACTGTCTGGCTTCCGACCTCTGTCCGGAAAAAAAAAAAAAAGAACAGGGACAACAAAGAGCCAACGCAGACCCGAGAGAGTTTTTTCCTCCAAACCCTGGGCCTTTCCCGAGAAGATAAGAGACCTCGACCTCACCTCCCTCTTAACACCCTGAGGTCTGCGCGTGTGTGCGCGCCAAGGGCGGCGCAGAAGCGCGATGGCCGCGGGTGTGCCCTGATTTGCGTGAATATAATGACGTGTATGCGCGCTAACGCCCGTGCAAATAATTGTGTGTGCGAAAAGGTGATTCTGTCTACAGATAGAATATAAATATCCGTGCCAGAAAGTGCACACAACATACGCAAACGATCATCGATGTGCAAACAATCCCGTGCCCATGTGCCGACGATCTGGGATCTGGGGTGCGCAAGCACCTCCATGTGGGTGCTAATTCTTTGGGCAAATTGTTCAGCATGCAAGTGATTTGGTGTTCTCGCCAATGCTTCTAGCGCTGCAAACGGTTGTGTGGGTGTGTGTTGCCCTTACAGGGCCAAAGAAAGGGCTCCTCCAAATCTTTTCTGATGGTTGGTCAGAGTGCACATCTGCGGGACTGGCTACGTCCCGAGAAGCAGCGCGTAAAAGAAAAATAGCCTTGCTTCCGACCGTGCCATCTCCAAGCGGGCTCTGCCCGCTCCCGGCGTGGACGGGAAAGCAGAGAGTGGAAAGAACCGGTGGGTGTTTTCGGGTCCTCTCTTGGCCTCCACCAAGCTTCCTGTTCCCAGAGGTCGGCGCGAACCAAGCAGCGGCGGGTGTTTGCATAGCACTGCGCCGAGCTCGGGCACGAATTTCCTCCGACGCACCGTCTCCTTGGTGCCCGTGGACTGCTGGAGACCTCCCAGAACGGCCGGACCCAGCCAAGGGTTCGCCACGTCCGGGAGCCTCCTAAAACCTTCGCGGGTGGGGTGAAGCCGGCTCAGAGCAGCGCCACGCGGAGAAAGCGAAAGTTCTTGCGTTTTGCCAAGCGCTGGCGCGCGCTGTGAAACCCCAGCTGGCAACCGCTGGAGAAAAGGTGGGAGAGCAAGCCCAAGGGTCCCCCCCCAGGCACTGCAATGGCGAAGCATGTCCTGGCTAAGGCGGTCCGTCCCTCCCAGCGCGCACACGTGTGCCCAGGATTATAATACAATATAACACATCGTAATATCGGATATTATACCGCGTTTACCTTCCATTAGTATGTGTATATTGTGTTAGGCTTGCTTACATGTTTGTTACGACGTGCTGTGATATCGTATCTCTCAATCTGCCATGTGCCAGGCACCTACATATTTGACCCACACAACCACCCCAGAGGGAGGACTCACCTCTGCTGCGCAGGCGAGGCACAGAGAGGGGAAGGCATTTGCTCCAAGTTAGCCAGCTAGAAAGGGACAGGGCTTGGATTGGAACCCACAGCTTAGGGCTTGGCAGTGAGAAGCAGACATCCATCCACTCAGCTGAGGTAGGAAGACATCCCACACCACACACTGCTGTTTCTGGAATAGCCCATCAATATATATTTATTATACTGGAATAGCCCATCATTATCTTACTATGTTGACACCATCCGGCCAAGATGAGCTTTGCTAGCCTGCGCTCTGCAGCCCTCTGGCTGAGAACTCAGTCATCAGACCTGACCTTGGTGTGGCTGTCCCCTCCTCCTGCCCCCTTCCTCAGCTGGTTCCTCCTGACAGCCATGTGAAGGAAGCGTTGTTATCGTGGTTCACAGATGAGAAGGAGTTCAGAGAGGTTAAATAGCTTGCCCACAGTCACTCAGCAAGTAAGAGAGTAAGACGTTTCAGGTATTGGGACTCTAAAACCCTGAATTTTGATAACTGCATTCCCAACCCCATACCAAGGAGTTTCACTTTAATTGGAGTCCATAGGTAGGTGGGGGGGCCGCTGGTGGGAAACAGATTCTAGTGAGAGCATCCTTAACATTTGGGGACTAAGAACATCCTTGGGATGCAATAAAAACGCAGCATCTTCTCTCTAAGGGGGCAGAGATCCATGAACCCAGAGAGTAAAGTCTCTGGAACCACGATTGTGGTCTGGGGTCTCACCTGTGACTTGGGTGAACCATCACAGTCTCCCTGGGGACAGTCGAGCAGAGGATGGCCCCTTCACATATCCTAACCTTCCCTCCTCTTTGTATGCTGCTGGCGGCAGCATACAACCAGGGGGACAACCACGAACACTGTTTAATCCCCTCTTTCCAGCTGCAAAATTCAAGGCACCCCTGTGCCCTCAAAAATGTCCCCCCGTAACTGGAGGACCATAACGAACCCCAATCCTCAAGAAGCCCCAGAGGAGGGGACTTCTAAAAAGTCTTGGCTTTCAGACATTCTGGCTTCCGAGTAGACATCTACATCCTCGAGATGAACGGCAGGGAGGGGAGTCAAGACCCAGCTCGCCCGGATTATTCCACCCCCGCCCCCCAGCCGGCCGCGGGTTTTCCGTTCCAAATATCCAAATTGTTGGTGAAACCTCGTGCTTTGCTAGTGTAGAATCGGCCTCTATCCTTAGGCCGTGTCAGACAGAGTTGCCAAAGAAACCCTCTTCTCCCCTGCAGGGGCCCTCCAGGAAACGGAAGAATCAGAAATTGGCGCCTCGGCTGCAAAGCCATATCCGCTCCGGGTGAGATCTGACAGTCTTTTGCGAAGCTGAAAAAGTCGACAAAATCATCCCCAAACCTGACATGCCTCTCCCACTAGCCAGTCACCTCGGCTGGGTTTGAGGAACTCGAGGCTGCTAAGTGCTGGGAGGGAGTTGTGTAAAGCAGACACACACAGGGGTTTGGGGTTTGCCTTTTGCCTTTCACGATAAAACGTGTCTCTACACCTTCCTTGAGAGAATGGAGATGAAAGGAAATCAGAAAATGATCTCGAAATTTTGGCCTCAGTTTGCCTTCTCCCGTATACACTTAATTTTCTGGATATTTGGGGAAATTTTAGAGGATTCATGTCTGCGCGGCCAGAAGGAGCGCTTTAATTTCCTATGTCTGTGTGCGCGTGGGGGAGTTGCGCGTGCATATGGGGAGGGGGCCGAACATTCATTTGGGAAACCTGGTGAGGCTGAGGTTCTTCCCTAGGCCACGAAAGCACCCTGAAACCCACAAGCTCTGAGGAGAGGTCCAGTTGAGCTCTCCTCACCACCCTCGACACCACATCCATTTTTCTCTCCTTCCATCCCAACCTCGGGGCCACTGGGAAATCTGGCAAAGGAAGACACTCCCGAAGTATCTGGGAAATTCAGGACACTGTGTACCCTTCAGAGTCATAGCTGGTGGATGGAACCTTTTACTCTTGTTCATACAGTCTACTCCGCATAAGAGTAGATTTTGACCGCCTGATAAATCCAGGAATTTTTGGAAAATTCAGGATAACATCTGGATACTTGGCAATTTCGCCCGGATAATTCAAGAGACACAAGATGGGAGAATTTGTAACTAGGCGGCGATTTCGAGCCACAGTAAAAAAAAAAAAAAAAGTGTAGTTGTTTTTCGTTCTGTTTTAATTTAAAATGCTCGGTTTGAGCTGGAATTTCCTCCTCGGCCACACTCGCGAGGCACTGAGAACACCGTCGCGGCGGCCACTTTTTCTCCGCGGCCAACCCCTCCCCCCGCTCCCCGGGAGCAAATCCCTGGCTCCGCAGGGCCGAAGTGGGGGCCACTCAGAGAAGGTCGCTGGGCGTAAGCGGAGAAAAGTTGCCCGCGCGCACCCAGAAAAGATGACATAAGTGGCGCTGACGAGAGCTGCCCGGCTGAAACGCGCCTAAATAAAGGGTCCTCCGGCAGCGTGGGCCGGAGGGATTGCCTCACACTCCGGAATCGGGCCCAGACACTTTTAGAAATGTTTTGCTGGACGCCTGCCCCGCGAGGGCGACAGCAGCAGCTGGCGGCCTGGGCGAAGCTGCGCTCCGGGGGTCCCAGGCTGGCGCTGAGCGGCGGCCACCGTGGCGTCCTCGGTGGAGGAGAACATCTCCGCCTTTTGCGGGTTTTTCTTTTTGTGTGTGCGAGTGACTTCCACGTTTGTGTGCCCCATGAGAGCAGGACTCCGTCTGCAGCGCCCCAGCTGTGACCAGAAAGGCGTTAAGGAAATACGCAGGCGAGAGTGCGGCACCAAATTAGACACTGTTGGTTTCAACGGTCTCTTCTAGTGATCGGTGGGTTGTGGGATGGGACAGAGGGCCATCCTGGTCACAGCTGGGCCCCCAGGGCCCAGAATGGAGGCTGAAACTAATGGAATGTTTATTGAATCAATGAATGAATCCAGAAATCAGGGTTTCAATCTTAAGTGTATCATAATTCCCTCCCAGAAACTGAATGTCTCTCTCTCTGACGTCCCCTCTGTAGAATAACAGGGCAGTCCTAGTGGTCCCCGCCAGGGTCTCACAACTCAGTCATAACAAGTGACATCTGTCATTGTTAAAAACTCAGTCATAACAAAAAACATCTGTCATTCATTGACCACCTACTCTTTTCATCGAGCTTTATATTCACTTATTAGGGGTAGGTACTGTTATGTCCCCATTTTACAGACGAGCAAACTGGAGCTCAAACAGGCTAATTAACTCAGGCTGCCTGGTTCCTGCTGGTCTCTGATGACTGTTTGAGTCCTTTGCTCTGAGGCATCGCTCCAGGGTGCTGAGCCCGTGGCCACCCATTTCTTCAGACTTACTATAATTCTACACAAGTCCTTCCAACCACACGGAGGGTCCGCCTCTCCCCTAGCTGAACACCTTAAGCTAAGCAGTCCAGCCAGACTAAGACTGGAAACTTGGAAGAGCTGTAGCCAGCTCTAAATTTACAGATCAGGCCTGGGACCCATAACTGCTTGGGCATTCGTGTGTTCCTGCGCCATTACTCTTCAGGAGAGAAGGGAAAGGCTCCCCTGCCAACCTGCCCAAGGCCGCTCTTAAATACGCTCCTCGAAATTCCGAGAGCCCCTACAAATCCAGAATGTCCGCAGGTAACGGCAGAAAGGGTCTTGAAAAAGGTCAGCGCAGAGGCGGATGTGACCGATTTAAGCCCCTGTGCTTTTGCGCCGTGCGCCCCACCCGCGTCTTTACGCACAAGCGCAATTGCGCTCCGCACATAGGCGCAAACCAGGATCCTGCCGGCTGGTCTCCAGTCCCGCCAGGCTTCGGCCACTGCACACTAGTCAACGTAATGAATGGAGAGAGAAAAGAAGGGGCGGGGAGAGAGGGGACATTGTGAAGGGGGGTGAAATATCTTGGAAATAATACACTGAGAGAAGGAAATATGGACAACAGTTTATCAGCACCCCCGCCCCCATTGCCCGCATGTTTAAAACCCATAAGTAATTTTAGATTGTGTCTTCAGTTAATATATCTTTCTCCCTTTCCCGCGGGCTGACAGGGAAGCGCCGTTGCTGCAAGATGTCTGCAGAAAAGGGTCTTTAAGAGTTTCCACATTGTTTAGCTACACAAACGTGTTTGTGGTTCCCGAGGCCCTCCCCCTCCCCCACCCGCCTCCGAATCTCATTTCACTTTATGATTCCAATTGTTTGAGGATGCCCGCGCCACATAAATCCTGCTTCGAGATTAATCTCTCTGCTCGCTCGCGCTGGGCTCAGTGATTTTTTTTTTTTTTTTGAGTTCTTTAAAAGAGGGCGCCGGGCGGAGATTTATTAACAAGGAAAAATAGTTTATTTTTATAGTCGACCTCGGAAAAGGTTGGGGGGGGGAGTGGGAGTGGGCCGGGAAGGGGAGTCGTTCAGATGGATAAACAATGAGGCTAAAGGGGCCTGGGTGCTAAAGACCACTTAAGCTGGCAGTGGGCTGGCGACTTGAACTTTTTTCCTGGCGCCCCGCAGCTTGGCTGTGGGTGCGTAGCCAGGGGTCTGCGGGACCACGCCAATCGTTGCGCCGTGTGCCCATGCGGGTGTGCTGATGGATTGTGTCTATGTGTACACGTGTGTAGAGTATCCAGTACATTCCCGGGGACAAGCCTCTTCAGAGAGAGGGTGCGCAGAGGGGATCCCCCCAAGTCGGCCTCTCCCCCAGGCCTGATCTTCGGATCAGTTAAAATGAAGGTTCTTAACATGATTACATGGGTGACCATCAAAGATCTGCAGAGCACTGGATACTATTTGCAAAATTATAGACATTGGTGTATTTTTCTGGAGAAAACTCAGTTTTCATTAGCTTTTCGGTGGATCCAGAAGGTAAAAAACCCTCTAATTAAGGAAAGAGCTAAGCTGGGTCTTTCACCTTCCCCGTGCTGCTGGTAGCCGCACGCTCCACAAGTTTTTGTCCTTCAAACCAGGTTAGCTTGCGCCATTAAAGAGTAACAATTGGACTCAGGACACTCAGGATTCTTAGAGCTTTAGATTAAGATCCAAGGGGCCTGAGCTTTGCTTCCAGCCTCTAACTGGCTGTCTGACCCTGAGCTAGCAGCAAATCTTCTCTGAGCCTCAGTTTCCCTTTAAACTTTTGGAAGAGACATTTTTGAGATGTGTGTGTGTGCGCGTGCGCGCGAGCACTCGTGTCCTCTCTTTCACAGCCAACTGATTTTGAAGGTATATGTAGGAGAACACAAAATCTAAAATGTTCCACCTTGCATCCAGGATAAGACCGGGAGCTCCTGGTGGGGCAAGGTGGTTCTTAACCTTTGGGGGAATGTGGAACCCACTGAGAAGCAGATTTTTTAAATGGACTTCCTCCGCACCAAGAAAGAAAGAAAAAACAGCACTTAAATAGGCGATTTTGCATACAATTTTTCGGAGTCCCTGAGCAGGTGAAAGTCCCCTGCTTAAAGCGAAGAGACGGAGCGTAAACCCTGACCAGTGCCCTAGGAAGGGACCCCAGGACGCCACGGGGCTCGGGGGCCACGTGAGCTGACTCGTGCGAGCCGCGCTCAAGGCTCCCCGGCGAGCGGAGCAGGGTAAGAGGGTGAGAGGAGTACGCCCGCCCCTCCTTTGATTCGCAGACCCGGGCGCAGCCGGAGACCGCCCGGCACCGCGGCGTCTGTCTGTCTGCGCGTCTGCCCGCGGGTCCCCGGCTGTCCCGAGTGAACTCGACGCGCTGCGGGAGCGCGCGGCTAGCCCGGTGCGAGGGCGCGCGGTGAGCCCGGGCGCACCCTGGAGACCACGCGCTGGGGGCCAGGCTCTGGCCGCGATCTCCCGGGGGCCCAGTCGCGAGCGACTTGTTAGGGGTGCTGGAGTTAAGAGGCCTGGAGATGCACTTGGTTGAAGTCTGCAACTCTTGCCTCCCAACGTCACTCCTCCCAAACGTCTTTCCGCGAGTCGAGTCTGGGGACACCTGCTCAGAGCAGAAGCAGGCTATGGTTCAACATGTTTGATCCTGCCCTGGCCTCCTTCCAGGGGACCACATATCCCAGAGCCAGTTGACTCTCCCTAGACAGTACCCCAAATTTCGAATAATAATAGACAACGCCAAATAAGGCTTTTTCTATTTTATAACGATCTTCCAAATCATCATTTTACTAAACTCCAATAACCCACTTAGTTGCCTTTAGAATGTCTCCCTCCAAGATGAGGGGGCTGGACCCCAGAGAGGTTAAACAGTCAGCCCAAGAGTGCACAGTAAAAAGTGGAGAACCTGGACTCACACTCAGGGCTTCAGATTCCAAATCCCTGGCGTTTCCTAGTGCACCACGATCAGCCTCTACTTCAGGGCTTCCCACCCCAACACACAGGTACCCCCAAACGCACGCTGGCGCGCAGCAGAACAGAACATTGTTGCCTGAGCCCAAGAGTCTCCGGCCAGCTGTGCGAAAGCGTATCGGAGGTCAGGCACACCTAGCAGACGCACCGTCACTGACAACTTGGGGTGCACAGCCTGGGTCCCAGCGCTGTCTCTCCTCTCCTTGCGTTCGTGACATCCCCACCCTGAAGCCCAGATGCTCCGAGGTTGCACTGACCTCTGGCATCCCTGCTTTGGCTCTCCACCTCCACAGCCCCTTCCCACCTCCCCGATGCCCCTAAATTGCCAGCATTTTACTGGCCCAGAGCGAACACTTCCCTGAGAGCAGAGGCGCGTCCGTCTCTCCCCACCCACCTGATGCCTTACCTGGCCGCGGGTGGATGGACGAAGGCCCGCGCTCGGAGCCTAAACGCTGGCGCGCGCGCACCGCACCACAAATCGCTCCATGCAGCATCCCCTGGCCTCCGGCCGCGTTTCCGGTTGTTGCACCGGGCGCCCCCGGAGTGGGCCCGATAAGCTATCGGCCGTCCGGGCCTAGGAGGGGCGGTCAGCGGCGAACCAGGGCACCTCGGGCCGGCTCCCGGCTCCCGGCCCGGCTGCCTGCCAGCGGCCGCTCCGGACAGCAGCGAGATGCCTGCCGAGGTGTTTCTGGTTACAATCACCTCACACACAGGCTTGCATTCCGCCCCCCACCCCCTCATCCTTACCATTTTGTCTGAAGTCACACCTTCTCCGGGGGACTGGGGAGCTTTGCCGGGGTCGGGGCGATGAGTGCCTGAGTGCTGGGCCAAGGCTGTTAATCTATAAAGCCCCAGCAGGTCCGTAAAAAGGAGTATTTTTGGTGGTCAGAAAAATCAACATTGAATAGATATATTGCTTCCTTCTCCTATCTACCAGGAGTTAATTTCCAACCAATTTATCCAGGACTGTTGTGTATTCCTGATTATTTTCTGGAAGGGCTGAGGCATATACGGTTTAATGGATGAATTTGTTTTCTTTTTGGGAAAATGGAGTGTTTGGGAGCTGGGAGAGGATTCTCAGGAGAAAGCTAAACTTGGGTCTCATGTAGTCTTAATGATCATAATCATAATGATGATGTAGTAGCCACCATTTATTGACCACTTATGTGTTTTAATCCTTCAAAAAAAAGTCTACAAGGTGGTAACTCTTATTTTCCCCATTTTGCAGATGAATCATTGGAGACTTGAATAGGTAAAGTGATGTCCCAGGGTCACACAGCCCTAGGAAGATCAGCCCCAAATGGCCCTCACTGTGCCTCACCCAGGCGTACAGAAGGCCCCTGATAAAAGTTGGTGGAACGTCTGACCCTCGACGATAGACAGAGAGGATCCCTTCACTAGCTTGTCTTGGGGACCCGTTTGCCACCTGAAGGACAAGCAGTTAGAGCCCAAAAGGCCCCATACCGTTTCCTCCCCGCCCTATGGAATGATTCATGCCAGAGAAGAATTCCAAACAGAACGGCCCTTGACTTGCCCCGGGAGTGGGCTTCAGAGGAGTCCAGCCTGACTCCCGCTGGATAGGATGGGGTCTGGTGCTTTCCCAAGCTTTGCTAAGAATCGCAACCAAACTATCCGGGTTTCCCTGCTAGCCCGGCGTCCCAGGGGCGAAGGCTTAGCCTCTGGCCACCAATCCAGGCTGAGAATCTCGTTTCTGTTTGGTCCGGCCTGGGCGCGGGGGCCGTAGTCGTGCCTCTGGGGTCACTCCGGGCCCTCCATCTGGAGAACAGGGCCGCCCCGCATCCATCGAGCAATTAACCTCACCCACCCTCTCCCTACCAGTTTCCTTAAAATAAATGTGACAGACGTGAGCCTAATGATCTGCAGGGGAAGATCTATATGCTTCAGGACCGTAACACATGGCTCCCTCCCTCCCCCGCTCCCCGCCCGGTGGAGCAGGCAGCCCTACTTCAAAGAACAGCCAGTAGGTGATTTTACAGGGGTTTCCTGGCTTTCAGGAAACTAACAATCAACCAGGTTCTTTGTGGGCAGAATAACAACCACAGACAGACTAAGGATGATGATGATGGTGATGATGGTGATGATGGTGATGATGGTGATGATGGTGATGATGGTGATGGTGGTGATGATGGTGATGATGGTGATGATGGTGATAATGATGATGATGGTGATGATGGTGATGATGGTGATGATGATGATGACGGTGATGATGATGATGATGCCGGGGACCGACATTGAGTGACCACATACACCAGGTTGGTGCTAAAAGCTCTGCACACTCTAACTGTGCTTTACGACAACCTTACAAGGCAAACAGTCCAATCGTCCCATTTTACAGCTGAGAACTAGTGAGGTCACATACCCCATGCCCACAGCTGGTAGGGCAGGATTCAGACCAGGTCCACAAGGCTTTAAACACCACTACTACTACTACTACTGATAATAATAATAATGATAATATCAATAGATTTTTAAAAATAAATGCAATTTTAAAAAATCGAACGGGAGAAGAGTCTGATAGGAAATGACCCCTGGCTTCTCCTCCTCTGGTTTCCTCTCCCAAAGACTGGTAACCAAGTTCGTATTTTGCAAATCTTTTTATATTCTCCCACCTTTGACATTGCAAATGGAGCTCACAATAGAAGCTGCTCTGAACTTTGCATTTTTATTATTTGCTTAACTGGAGGACGCACTTTAATGGTGTGGGTTTTTAATCATTAATCACCGGACCCCAAAAAACGAGATCTTGCCAACTGAACAAAAAATGGGCATCGGTGGGGCTGGGGTCCTGGGGAATGGTGCAGGGTCAAGTTTTGCTCAGGGTCATTTTAGCTGCTTAGGACAGAAATGGAGGGAGGGAGGGAGGGAGCGGGGTGGAGAGACAGGATAAGGAAGCTCAGACAGCTCTTACATTCCAATCAGAGATAGCACACGTCCCAGGAACAGAACATGCTCATCCGCCCTTGGCACGGGGGTGTCACCAGACTTGCATTTCAGAGCAGGAGGTTTTCAAAGCCTTAAATGGTCTCCCAGAGCCCTAGTCACTCTCTGTTTTGTGTGGAGGGGCAGGCTTTCAGGATGGAGAGCTCAGCGACATCGGACCCGCTGGACAAACAGGAACCAGGGGAGATGAGGCTTGTCTATTTTTGGTCCTGGTTCCCCACGGTGGCTTCCCTGCCAGGGTGCCGTCAAGTTTAAGGAACCATCATGTTGACCCCATTCCTCAGCTGACCCACAACAGTCAGCACGTAATTTTTATAAATGTCCCTTGTCTATGTTTTGCAAAGTTGTTTTCCCAAGTGGTATTTGTGTTTACAAATAGAGAGCATCCTCCTGACAAACCCATGAAGCTTTCTAGGCTGTCCCCGCCAGTGACAGGCGGGCAGGGCCAGTGCCTGTGGAATCTGTTCAGAGAAGGTAGAGTGACCAGAACACAAGGCAGGGGAAAGTACTTTGGTGAAGGGTTACTGGACCACAATATCTTGTTCCTTGTTTAGAATAATAGTGACCAATGGTTTGGGCTGCTTCAAACTGTCTCCTGCCCACCAGTTTCTAGCTCTCTAGCAAAGAATAACCATCCCCCCTTTTCTCTTGGTCTCTTCCATTTCCCACCTTCTTTTACTCCTATTTTCTCTTTCTCCCTTTCTCCCTTTCTTCCTCACTCCCTTCCTTCCTTCCTTCCTATCTGTCATTCTCTCTTCCCACTACACCCACCGCCCTTTTTCATCCCATCTTTTCCTCTCTCCTCAGAGCTCTCTTATGCCGGGAGGAAGATTTACAATGAGAACTGCATACCAAGTCTCTGGGGCCTTCAAATTCAGCGTCATCGGGGACCTGATTTTAACTGAAACAGCAAGTTTTCTTTGACAATGGGGACTGTACATATGAAACAACCCTGCTGGAGATACGTTGGCAGATTGCAGTTTATTTTTAAAGTACATGCAACGACTCTTTCACTTCTAGAAAAGTTTTCTCAAGAAGTCCCCAGAAATGTGGACAAATATTTATTTATAGACACAAGAGAAAGGAGATATGGGGATATATGTGTATAGCTGATTCACTTTGTTATAAAGCAGAAACTAACGAACCATTGTAAAGCAATTATACTCCAATAAAGATGTTAAAAATAAAAGTCCATAGTCTTGAAATATGTAATAACACACAAAAAATTAAGAACTTAGATGTGCCAAAATAGAAGACTGGTAAAGTTATGTTTTAGCTCCAGATGGAATACTATATAGCTACCAAAAATCCAATTTTAAGGGAGGAAAGTAAATTTAAAGCAGTGTATATTTTTACGATGCCATTTTCTTTATGTGTGTGTGTCTGTGTGTGTGTATTACATACACATTAAAACGATGGTGTGTATACATCAAGATGTTAATACTGGGAGTCAGGATTACAGAGTTTGAAGGGTTTGTACTTTTCTATCTCCCTCCTCCAAAGGTCGATGTTTGAAGATGGGTAATGAATAGGATGAATAAACAACAAGGTCCTACTGTGAAGCACAAGGAACTATATTCAGTATCCTGTGATAAACCATCATAGAAAAGGATACAAAAAAGAATATATATATAGGTACAACTGAGTCACTTTGCGGTACAGAAGAAATTAACACACATGTAAATCAACTATACTTCAATTAAAAAAAATATATATATATATATATGAAGCTGGGTGATGAAATCACCATGGTTCATTATACTGTCCTTTCTACTTCTGTATATGTTTGAAACTTTTCCATAATAACATACTTTCAATGTTTACAGTGATGCATGTTTCTTTCATCGGCTAAGAGAAAAAGACGTAATTCACGTTCGTTTCCCTTTTGAGGCTCTTGCTTTAGAGCTTCCCAGAAGCTTTTTTTGCCCTTGCAGCCACGGTTCTGGATTCTGGGGGTTCACAAACCCAGATGACACCCTGCTAACCCTGAGCGGGGCCACGGCGGGTGGGTGGAGGTGTTCCCTGCTTGGATACCCAGTTCTGATAATGAGCTGTCCAGGAAGAGTCAGCAAGGACGGGAAAGAGGCAGAGTCAGGAGAAGTCAATTAGGTGGGTTTGCAATGAGAGGTTGTTCTAAGGGGCTTGGAGTTAGCGTAGACAGGCTCGGGAAAAGGGGAGTGAAAGGAGGGCCTTTTAGGCCCGGGGGACATTTGGTTGCTATTATACATGAACAAACCCAGCGAAGCTGAAATGGGAAAATGGCAAACCTGGGCATCTCCTCCGTGGGCTGGAGAGAGGCCCAGTGACCCTGGGGCTAAGTAATTCCAAATGGTCTTTGAAACCTTCTGACAGCGGGGCCACTGAGGCCTGGGGGCTGAGGGGAAGGGGAGCAGAGGTCCCATTACAAAGGGGCTGAGGTTTGGGGCACTGAGCCATTTTAGAGAAGGTTAATTATTGCCCTCCTTTGCCAAAATCCTTAAAGGAACCACCAGAAGTAAGCGTTCTTGCCCACTAGCCTGCAGAAAACCTGCAGGCTGGCTTTTGAGAGAAGGAAGAAGTGGAAATCTGTCACAGCTGGACACAGAACCTGTTGGCTCGGCCACCGGAACAGGAGCCTGTAAGCTTCCGGGGCAGGGTCTTCCATGGGTTCTGCGTGGCCAGCTCCTCTGCGGTGCCCGGAGCTCAGAGGCACCAATAACTCCTTGATGTGTGAACAAACGAATCAATTAATTCATGAAAACTTTTTGGCCTCATGCAAAATGGCCCCACTTTTATTGCATTATTGCAATAAAAGTGTGTCTAGGCCCACCTGCTACCCTATCACCCGATGGATGGGTTCCAACACTGATTCCCAGGCCCCAGCCTAACGGTATGAATCAGAATCTCTGATATATAGCATCAGCGATTTTAACACTTACCTGGCTCGTTCTTACGCCCACTCACAATGACAGCACTGCTGGAGGCCTCACTGCCGCTCACTTCTAGAAGAAAGTCCTAAGGTACAGAGAAGGACATGAGTCTCGAAAAGTCACGTCATCATAAACATTCTTACGACATGTTACTTGGCGTTTCTTATTGATAAATATCTCTTAGATATTATATGCGCTATTTATTTCACGTGAATCCTGTGTCAGACACTTTGTCAAGAATTGTGTATGTATTATCTCATTTAATCCTCAAACAATCCCTTCAAGTAGACAGTAAACCCGTTTTGCAGGAGAGGAACTGTTGCATAGGGAGGTGAAGTGACCTGCCCGAAGCCACACCCCTTTCAACAACATCGACGGCCACAGCAACATTAGCAATAACAGGTACCATTTACTGAAGGCATCCTGGGAGGCAGGCACTATGCTAAGCATAGATTTAAAAAAATTTTTTTTTCATTTAGTCAGTGTCATGTAACTTTACATGGATCATTTAATTTCATTCTCACAACTTTATAAGGTATTATCCCCATTTTATAGATGAGGAATCTGAGTCCTAGGGAGATCCACTTCCCATGGCCACAGAGGGGAGAAGCAGTGATGGTGGGAGTTGACCCCAAGTCATAACTTCTAAGAACTCCAGGATGTGATGAGTTGTTTAGGCTGTTTCTGTTTCTCTAACCGTTCTCTCTACATGGCTAGATATTTTTAAAACTCATAGCAACTTTGAGTCCGGTAGAATGTGCAGATAGGCTCCAAGGCTTCTGAGGAGCAGAGCCGACGTAGAGAACAAAATTTAGGCATTCTGGATGTTACCCTTGAATGATTGAGGGGTCGTATCTCATTCAGTTTATCCACCTGTTAAATGGGGAGATTGGCCTCTGAGAATGGTCTGGCAAGGGTTAAATAGGAAAGTCAAGGAACCATGAAGGGAAAGCGCAATGGACCAAGAGTGAAGAACTGGGGTCCTGATCCCAGAGCTGTCCCCAACTCATCATGTACAAGGCAGCCCCCTTTCTGGGCCTCAGTTTCCATGACTGTACCATCACTCTAAGACCCTATGTTCCTGAACCCTACCTTTCCTGACCTTCCAGTTCAGGATCTCTATGAGCCCTTTCTCCTAGCTCAGAAGCTCAATTCTTACGGAAAAAACCAAACAAACAAAAAACACTCTCTCTCTCTCTCTCTCTCTCTATCTATATGTGTGTGTGTGTGTGTGTGTGTGTGTGTGTGTGTAAGATTCTGAGGACCAAAATGCAGCAAAGTGGAAGTGGAAGTTTTCCCAGTCATTAAAAAGGGAAAATCAGCCTCCCTAAGAAAACAAATTCTCCTCTCACTGTAAGTGCGGGTTATCAATCGGAATTCTGATGACTTTGGGGCTGACAATTTTAACAACCACTTAAGTCTCACCCTGCGCCTTTTATCTGAGTGCTACACAAACATTGTTAAACACACAAGCCGAGGCTAGGGAAAATGGTATCATCTTGGAGCGGAGAAGACCCAGGGAGCTGAAGTGTCCACAGGCCCCTCCCTCCCCCTTCCCTCCACAGACCTAATCAATGACCTGGCTCGGCTTAGAATTAATAAGTCTGGACTCTTGCACTTTTGACCTAGCTGTTAGATAACAATTCCTTTAGCTGGGCTGTGGGTTATTAGGCATGAAGAGTCAATTTGATAAATAGATGACATTTTATTTATCTAAATTTCTGGAAGAAGCGTGTTTATTTTAAAAGAAAGGAATGTCATTTATAAATAATTTATTTGCACAGTCTGAGTTAAAACATTGAATCCTTATTGGAGAAAAAAATAACTAAAAAGGATCTCTGACACTTTATTGACTGAAACCAAAACAAAACAAAAATAAAACCCAGGCTCTTGATACTTTTTTCTCATCGTTTTCAATCCTCTTAATGTCTACTGGAGTGGCATTTTGATTCACTGTTCTATTTTGCATTGAATCTCGTGGTTGCAAATGGCTTTCTTACTAGCCACAAAGCAGGTGTCATTCTGCAACAATTTTTAATTCTACAGTGGCAGAAACAGCCGATTATTCCCAAATTAAGGATGGGTTAAATGAACAAGGATACGTCTGCAAGATGAAACACGCCCGACATCCCTGATGGTGTAGAATTTTATTATTAGCTTTCTCTCTGTCTCTGTCTCTGTCTCTCTCTCTCTCTCTCTCTCTCTCTCTCTCTCACACACACACACACACACACACACACACGTATCACTAAGTTTAAAAAAAGGTCACAAAATAGTTTGATATAGACTTGCAAATTTGCACAACCATGTATCTACAAAGGATTTTAAATACCCAACTGTAGGGAAGTGGTTAGATAAACCATGACTTATTCCCCACAGTGGAATACTATACAGCCATTAAAAGGAGGAGGACCCATCTCTGAGATATATTGCTAAAGAAAAAGCTAAGACTCATAGCTGTGGGTCTAGAATATGTCAATGTGTATAAAAAGGAGAAAGATACCCAAGGAAGTGATGACTTTGGTTGCTCTGGGCTGGGGAATGGAGCTGCATGGCACAGAATTAGGAGGCAGGTTTTTCACTCTTTATGCTTTTGTAGCTTTTAACATGGGAGCCATGAAAATGTTTGCCTATTAAAAGTAAATGAAAATAATGAAATTATTAAAAATAAATCGTCAGAGAATACCTCTGAATCTCTATGCAGAGGAAAACGTTTTTTAAAAAGACATTTAAGCATTTAGAGTTGGTTACCTCCAGGTACCTTGGTTTGTGGGTGTTTTTCCACTTTTCCTCTTTTGTTTTCCACATTGCTTTCTGATGTTTCTGAAATGCACATTAAAAAGAACTCTTTTGTAGATTTTTTTTAAAAGGAAGGAAGAAAATGAGTTTCCCGTCTTCACTCTCAATGGGATGGATTCCTTTATATGTGTATTAAATATCTCTGAAGTCATCATTGTAAAATGACTGGAGGTGGCCGGGGAGGGGACACGGAAAAGGACTAATAAAAAGAGGTTTATGGGTATTTGGGTGGGATGAGCAGGATTTCCAGATGCGCGAAAGCCAAGATTTGAGAAGAGGGCGAGGGCGCTCTGGACCAGGATGGAGTGAGATGCACTTCAGAAGTTTAGGGCTGCCCTGTGCCTTCGTGCTAAGGGACCCTAAATGCCCAACGCTCATCACGATTGCCCAGTGGAAAGATGGAGAGAGGGGAGAAACAGTCTGCAACCCCTTTCAATGATGGAGAAACTCAGATGCTGAATGGGGCTCCTCTAAGGTCACCAAGGACCAGGGAGAAGTGATTCTGAGCTTCCCTTCTTAGTGAGAGTCCCTTCCTTTGCTGTGCTAAAGATGACAAGAAGAATGTCTAATTGCAGTCAAGGGCTCACTCCATGCCAGACACTGGGCAAAACACTCTACCAGCATTATCTTGTTTAACCTCATGGGTTGCGTGAGAATTAAACAAAAGAATACCCCGTGGGCTGTAGACAACCTTGGAACTGACTGTGGCCACCCTCTCTATCCTATCTTGTCAGTAGGTTGGATGTAAGAGGTAACTGTGGTCATCTATGTATAGAGGCGCCGTTCGTGCCTGTCCATATCTGTCACATCTCCGTTTCCAGCATGCTGGTTGAACTTCCAACGGCCAGCACTTGAAATTCTTTGCCTGAGGACTTTCTCTAGCCACTGCAGCCTTCTCGGCTAGCTCACGAGCAAACTGAAATTGCTGAGGAATTAATGTCCCACCTTCCTTGCCCCTGGGGTGGGTCACTCTGAGGTGTGTGGTCTACACTGATTCCCACAATTCCCCAGTGGAATTAAGCTCCAGAGCCCAGCTGGGTAACTTGCTACCCTGTACCACCATCTGCCTCCCTTCGCTTTTCCTAAGATCATCTCCCAAACCAACTACTTGTACGGGAAACCTTGTCTCAGGGTCTGCTTCTGGGGACCCTGCCTAAGACATCTACTGTAACCCCATCCTACGCCCTTTCAACAAATATCTATTCTCTTTTTCTTCCTCTCCCATCAACAGAGCATTGGATGGGTTTCAAATCTCATTCATATCTCTTATCTCAATTGAACTTCCCCCAATTCTGTGAGGCGGATATGCAGGCATTCCCACCCGACCCTCCTTTCACTGATAAGGAAATTGAGAATTAGAGATGTGGTGTCATTTTTCCAAGAACACACACAGCTGGGAAGGGGCAGAGCTCAAATCCCAGGCTTCTGACTCTACCCCTCACCTTCAGTCCATTATAATAGTCTACCTCGCCCTTCTCTCATAAGAATATCTTGCATTTATATATCCATGCATATTTTTTTCTGGATAATATTTTATTGGAACTTCTCAACAGCTCTGTATTTGATTATTATCATCATTATCATTTATGGATGAAGAATCCAAGACTCGTAGAGGTCAAGTCATTTGTCTAAGGTCACCTGGCTAATAAGAGGTCTTTTGACTTTTGGTCCAGTTCTCATTCTGTGACCCCAAGGCTACCTCTGCTCTCCTCTCACTTGTCTATCTTGGGGTTCATGCAGAGTCAACAGTGGACACAGGAAAGCGTCACAGGAGGTCAGAAGCTAAGTCAGTTATGAGAAGAGTCTTTGCCAGTAAGCTGGTACATGTCACTTAGAGGACAACTTGAACTTAAGAAAAAAAATCTCAGAGAAGATTGCTCTAGCCTCTGTCTGTTTCATGGCAAGGGATTGGCAAAATTTCAGAACTGGGCTAAGTCTTCAGCTCTTGATTCTCTACTCTGTCTTGAGGGGAGGTAAGGATGTGTTTGGACTTTGAGGGAAGGGATCATCGTACGAACCAATCCCAATGAATTCACAACAATCTGGGGAAACCACGGGTCAGTCTGCCCTGGTGACTTCTCATAATACAATGATGTTGACCCCTTATTGTGGTACATCCCTTAGTGTGATGGCTAATCCTACTAACCCCATTGTCCTTGCCAGTGGTTGGTTTAGAAATGGACCTGTGACACAATTCTGGCCAATAACATATAAAGGAGAAGTTTGCTGGAAGGAAGGGGCCTATGGTAGCTAGTTTCCAAAGACGCCCCCTGCACCAATAAACCAGACTTGCCAGTATTCACGCCCTTGTGTTTTCTCTTCCCCTTGAATCTGGGCTGGTCCTGGGACTGAATTTTGACTCATAGGATACAGTGACAGTGATGCCGTATGACTTCTGAGGCTCGGTCCGATTTCTTGTTCTGAAGGAAGCCAGCTGCCATATGAGAAGTCTGATTACCCTGAGACTGCCATGCTGTGAGGAAGCCCAGGTGAGCTGCATGGAAAGACTGCATGGAGAGAGAGAGAGATGCCTGGGCTTCCATCTTCCGGCTGTTCAATCATCCCAGCTGAAGCACTAGATAAGAAGCCACCTTGGACACTGAGCTCAGTTGCCATTCGAATGACTGTAACCCCAGCTGTCATCTGACTGCAATCTCTCAAGAAACCCCCCAAATGACAACCGCCCTGCTGAACCCAGTCAACTCAAAGAACCATGAGAGAGAAGCTTCTGGGGAAAGTCATCTTGCTTCTCAGAAAGAGATAGAGAGAAAGATGACCCTGCCTTCTTTCCCCTGGACATGTCAGGTCTAGATGCAGCCATCTCGTGGGAACACGAGAGATATCATTGTGGAAGGCAAGGACCACACACCAAGGATGGCAGGGCGATGAGAAGAAAGAATCTGAGTCCTTGATGGCACTGTGGCACTGTTGACTCAGCCCAGCCCTGAAACCCACCCTACCTTGGACTTCTTGTTGGGTGAAATCATGCCTTCACTGTTAGCCCCAGTTTGGGCTTTGTGTTACTTGCACCGAGAGCTTCCTAATTCATCCCTAGAACGGGGAAGTTGATCTGGGCTAGAAGACAGCAGAAGAGAGAGGTTAAGTAAAGTCCATATGGGTCTCAATACGGGTTCTGCTACTTCTTAGTCGTGTGGCCTTGGCAAACTACCTCTGAACCTTAGCTCCCTCATCTGTAGAGAGGGGGAAATAATTCTGCCCACCGTGTAGAGCTGCTATGAAGAGTCAATGAATGAATGTACATAAATGACTTATGCTAAATGTCTGACCCATAGAAGACCTGCGTAAGCCGTGACTACCACTAAGGCATAATTCAGACAGTTCTTCAGTGCCCTGGACCTCCCCCGTATCCGACAGCCCCAGAAAGGGTGTGGCTTGGCGACCCCCTCAGAGATCATCAGATGAAAGGTCTCCCCAGAACACCACGTATTCCCATCATCGTCCTGGGGCTTCCAGGAGTCTAGGGTGCAGCACGGCACATCAGGACCCCAGATGCCCCCCTCTATGAACCTGCTCGTTCACCAGCTCCGGGGCAACATTCGCTTTGAAGTTGGCCTGTCGCACCCCCTGCTCCCAACTGGGTTGAGACTGAAGTTTAACACCAAACCGAAGTTTCCTCTTCTTCTCCCTGTTCTCTTTCACTTTCCTCGGTAAACGGGAGCTCCCATACATTGTACTGGCAGAGGAGCGTCCAAGAAGCGAGACTTGGAGATGCTCGCCAATCAGAACCAATGACGGCATTCCTGCGTGTACACTGCCCTGACCCGCTGCAGTAAAACGGATGTGGTGTCCATACGGAGGCACAAACAATCTCTGGTTGCCTTACTGGGGGAAGGAAAAAATGAGCAATCATTTGAGAAAGTTTCAGGTGTTTCATGTATGAAAGCAGGTACCCCAGAGGCAACTGGATTCTAAGGTTTAAAAATTACGAGTAGGGCTTCCCTGGTGGCGCAGTGGTTGAGAGTCCGCCTGCCGATGCAGGGGACGCGGGTTCGTGCCCCGGTCCGGGAAGATCCCACATGCCGCGGAGCGGCTGGGCCCGTGAGCCATGGCCGCTGAGCCTGTGTGTCCGGAGCCTGTGCTCTGCAACGGGAGAGGCCGCAACAGTGAGAAGCCCGCGTACTGGAAAAAAAAAAAAATTATGAGTAGAAGAGGGAAAAACTGGGGCTGATGATGAAACTTGGCATGTGCCCGTCCTATGGTATTTGCTTTTATGGGCAGCATCCGGATTCATTGATGTCCCTGCTGTATCTGTTGTTACATATTTCGAAAACCGCCCGTGGGAAAGCCGCTTGTGACGGTCGTAAGAAATTTTCTATCTTTAGAAATGGAAACTTTGATTTAACTCTGGGCTTTGGGAGAGATCACCAAAATGGGTGAGAAAATATATTTTGTTGAGTGTGAGCGAGCTGGAGCTGTGCTTTTTAGGCTGCTAACCTCTGTGCTAATAGAGGTGTGTTCATGTTACAGAGGAAATAAGCCGCCCCATTGAAGAAAAGTACAGTAAGTCCCCTACATACGAACCTTCAAGTTGCAAGCTTTCAAAGATGTGAACGTGCATCTGGTGTCTTATTACTGACGATCCTTCAGCTCTACCGTCTCCCACCTCCTCTCCCTCCTCCAGTCAGTAACTCTTCTTGCCTGTCCCCTCGATGTCAGCCCCTGTATGCCAGCTGTTGTACTGTACTACAGTACTTTTCAAGGCACTGTACTGTAAGATTTAAAATGTTTCCTTTATTTTTGTGGGTTTTTTTTAATGTATTATTTGTGTGAAAAGTGTGATAAACCTATTACAGTACAGTACTATATAGCCGATTGTGTTAGTTGGGTACCTAGGCTAACTTTGTTGGACTTACGAACAAATTGGACTTATGAGTGCACTCTCGGAGTGGAACTCGTTCGTATGTAGGGGTTTACTGTATATGTTTGAGAGTTGCTTGCGAAGGATGGGGATGGTTGAGAAACAATGGAAAGCGCTGCTGTAGGAAGGTGGGTTACTCTGGGATCAAGCAGTGCTGCTTGTCGGTCCAGGTAACAAGATATGCCACAGAGTTGGGGTGAGGCCCACCCTAGCCACCTCTGCTCACCCACCCTGTGAACTTGGGAAAGACGAAAGAGGGTTATCTTGGCATTGAGCTCCTTCTCAGGAGCCCCTTGCACCCCAGCAATGGTGGGGCCATCTCAGGACAGAGGACCTCAACCAAGGGAAGACAGTCGTGCACAGTTGGGTGTCTATATTACATAAATTGGTTTGTGAGCACATCTGAATCTCCTCCTTTGGTACCTTCAGCAATACTTGGTGAACTTTGTATCCGTCAAGAACTTGTACAGTTGCGGGTGACAGAAATTAAACTCCAATTGGCTTAGCCAAAAAGGAACTTATGGCCTCATGAACCTGGGAAGTCCAGGAATAGTACTGGCTTCAGGCATGGCTTGATCCAGGGGCTCAAGGATAGAGCCAGTTTTCTTGCTTTCTCTGTCTCATAAAACAAATGATGCAGATTCAGGCAGTGATGATCTGTGAATGAAACCATTAGATGAAAGGCTGATGAGGAAACGTGCAATGAAGAGATCAGGCTGTCATCACCTGAATTCCTTGATCAATTGCAGCATTCAACTAATAGTGGGACAACCAGACATTGTGAGGCCTCTGTGATAGATTCTTAGGAAAAGGTTGAATCTGAATCTACTTAAGCCTTGTCCTAGTTTGGGTTCCCCCTGAAGCTGCTCTAAGATGAAGATTCAAGTACACATAATGTATTTTGGAGGTAGTCCCTGAAATGCTGGTAGTGGAGTGAGAAAATGAGACAGGGAAGGGAAGGCAGACAGTAAAGGGTGAGTTATCAAGCAAGTTACCCTTGTGGATGACTACAGCTTAACCCTGGAACCCTCAACCCAGGAGCCAGTGTAAACTCTGCCCCTCAGGGTCATCCCACCCAAGGGATGGCACAGCTGGAGTATTTATATAGCAATTCCGCTAAGCCACTGGTTAAGGGCTATTCCTGAGTGGGGAGGGTTGAATCTCCAGCACTTCTGGCCAGTGGACCCTGGTAGCTGAGACAGCCTCTAGGTACAGAAATGCCAAAACTGTCACTTCATACTAAAGTGATACGTGCAAGAGGACAGGCATGAGGCCCAATGTCTACTACAAGTCTTCAGAGCTCACTGGTATTTACAAGAAACACAAAGGACTGGAAACAAGTTAAATGACACCACATGAGCATTACATAACGATAAAGGGGTCAATTCTCCAAAAACACTAGCAATCCTCAACACGTATGCACCTAACAACAGAGACTCAAAATATACAATGCAAAGCTGATAGAACCGCAAGGAGAAATAGACACACCCACTGTTACAGCTACCCCTCTATCAGCATCGACAGATCGAGCTGGCCAAAAGTCATTAAGGACATAGCTGAACTCAACAACACCATCAATCAACTGGATATAATTGACATCTATCGACTACTTCATGCAACAACAACAGAAAATATATTCTTCTTAAGCTCGCCGGGAACATTCACCAAGACAGACCGTTTTCTGGGCCATAAAACACACCTTAACACCTGTAAAAGAATAGAAACCGGGCTTCCCTGGTGGCGCAGTGGCTGAGAGTCCGCCTGCCATGCAGGGAACGCGGGTTCGTGCCCTGGTCCGGGAAGATCCCACGTGCCGCGGAGCGGCTGAGCCCATGAACCATGGGCGCTGAGCCTGCACGTCTGGAGCCTGTGCTCCGCAACGGGAGAGACCACAGCAGTGAGAGGCCCGCGTACTGCAAAAAAAAAAAAAAAAAAAAAGAATAGAAACCATATAATATATGTTCTTAGACTATGATAGAATTAAACTAGAAATCAGTAACAGAAAGATAACTAGAAACTCCCCAAATACTTGGAGATTAAACAACACATTCTAAATAACACATTAATAGATTAAACAGCACTTCTAGATAGCACAGGCGTCAAAGAAGTCTTAAGAGAAATTTAAAAATATTTCAACTAAATGAAAATTAAAATACAACTTATCAAAACTTGTAGGATGCAGTGAAAGCAGTGCTTAGTGGAAAATTTATAGAATTGAATGTATATATTAGAAAAGAAGAAAGCTCTAATATCAATCATCTAAGCTTCCACCTCAGGAAACTAGAAAAAGAAGAGATAAATAAATTCAAAGTCAGCAGAAGAAAATAAATAATAAAAATTTAAGCAATAATCAATGACATTGAAAACAGGAAATCAATAGAGAAAATAAATGAACCTAACTGACACACAGACAAGGCCAGAATGTGGGACATTATCTACGACTTGTTTCTACAGCAAGTCAGTGGCATGAAAAGGGAGTTGGGGCGTGTTCTACATGAAAAGATAGCTAAAAAGTACACCAAGCAAATGTAATATGTGTACTTGTTTGGACTCTAATTAGAACAAGACAACCATAAAAGATTTTCTAGACAGTCAGGAAATTTTGATCCTAAACTGAGAATTAGATGATAGCAAAGAAGTATCGTCAAATTTGTTAATGTGATAAAAGCACTGAAGCCATGTAAGAAAATGCCCATGTTATTTAAAGATGCCCATGGAAGTAGCAATGAAATAACACAATGGCTGGGATTCCTTTTAAAGTTCTACTTTTTAGATAAAAACGAAGTCTGACCCTGCCCTTACTTCTCCTCATTTTAATCCTTGGAACTCTCAGGGTTTGTGTTTCTTTAAAATTTAAATAAAATGTAAAATCATAGATTATTCAGCACTAGTTTGTTTTTTTTTTAAACATTGCATTAAAATACGATTTATTCTGATTACCGAGTTTTTTGGGCGGCCCCTTAAATTCTATGCGAGTGAAGCATTAGTCCTGGCACTGTGTCTAACTCATGTCTCCTTATTCCTTGCCTGGGGATGCCTTGCCTCGGGGTAACCAGAGCAGGTCACTGTTTTCCAGGTAATTCCCCGCGGAAGATTTCGCCACCTTCCACTCTTACAGCTTCTACGTATTTCATACCCTCTTCCACCCTTCAAGGAGCCACAATGGGAGACACAGTCCCAATTTAGAACGTGGCGGCTTGTGGTTAATTAGGAGTCTCGCCCAGGGAGAACACGCTATTTGCCATCCCTGCCTTGAGTCTTCTTAGTGTGTTTAAATCAGCCTTTATTATCCATAGCCAACCCAAGTGCTTGTCTCCTGTTCATTCTGCCTTCTTACTTTCACCCCCTTCTAACCTGATACAAGCCCCATTCTCCCACCGCACCCCCGTCCTTAGGTAGACACATTCTGTATTTTCTGGGATTGCTTCTCTGCCCGGTTTCCAGCAGGAAACAAGGACAAGATTTGAGTCTTTTTCTGACTGTGCACACATGTGATGGTCCCTGGCTCTTAGGTGCAAGAATCCTTGTTCAGTGCATAGGGTTCCATTTCAAATGTTCCTCAAGCCCTCTTGGAAGTGAATAAAATGTTACACTTGTAAGGGCCCTAAAGAATAACTGAATCCCAGGCTTCTTAACTCTTTTTATGAGGTACGCAATGAAAGCTCTAAGAGTCAGGTGGATCTGGGTTCAAATTCTGACTCTGCTGCTGTGGGCCTTTAGACTGGTGACTTAACCTCTCTGAGCCTGAGTCAAATAGGAATAAAAATTGTATGGACCTCATAGGGTTGTTGGGACAGTAAGTGAGATGATGTCTGTGATGTGCTTAGCATAATTCTTGGAACAAAGTAAATGCTTAATACATGCTGGTTGCAATGATTATTTTGGGGGTCACCTGTACCTCTTTGAGAATCTACAAAAAGCTATGCAAGACCCTTCAGGAAAATATACATAAAATGCTTGCCTTCCTTTACATAAAAAAGAATTAAATATGTTTTAAAAATTAATCCATACAGATATTTCACTTTATTATTATGAATATATTTATGAAAAAGAAAAAATAATAAAAATCCTATACGAGTATAGAGTAAAACAATTTAACAGACAACGTGAAAAATAGAAGGAAAGCATTCTTTTCCTACCTCATACAAGAAAGGCAGTTCTCAGCATTTCCTCCATCAAGGACCATTCATGACAACGTTCATGGCTTACAGTCTTGCAAAGCCAAGAGCAGCCATGGAAGATGCACTTTCTTATCCTGTTTCACGTACTAAAATAGAGTCAATTCTTTCCCGTGTTGTTACATAGACTTCCTACGTATTCATTTTTAAAATGCACTGTTTTTGTTCTGATTATGGAACTGATACATGCACTATGTGTGAGTAAAGTGAAAAATCGTCTCTCATAATCCAACCCTAGAGATAAGCGTTGAGAGATCGGGGTATATCCTTCCGGTATTCGCTCAGTGCAGATAGGATGCATGTAAAAACACGTGCTGGGCTTGGTGGGGCATCTAAGAGAGGTGCTTTGTCATGTGGCTGGAGGTGGGACCGTCCACATCCCACATACCTAGGTTTGCCTCTTGGATCCAGCAAGTCCTCCAGTGACCTTGGACATCCTTTTAATATCTCCAAACCTCATTTCCTCATCTGTACAGTGGGACAAACAATAATATCTAGCCTGAGGAATTGCTGCAAACATTAAATGAATTGACGCATGTAAAGCTCTTAGCAAAATGTTTCTCCATCTCGGCACTACTGACATTTTGACTGGAGAACTCTTGATTGACGGAGGGGGCTGGGCAGGGGTAGGCTGGCCTGTCATTTTAAGATGTTTAGCAGCATCCCTAACGTCTACTCACTAGATGTGGAGGGCATTCCCCCGACCCCAACAGTTGTGCCAGTCGGAAGTCTCCAGTCACAACCACGTCCTCCGCCATAGTAAGTGCTCAATAAACTCTCCTCTATATTATCATCATTACTGAACCTAAAACATTCCATGGCTCAATTAATACAAAAATACAAATCTACTGGTATTTTAACTGGCTGTGAAGGAGTCCAGTTCCTTCTTTCTATTCACAGCCCTTACAGAAAAAATACTCAGTTTAACCTCAGATACAAACTTTTCCTTAGGAGAGCTTTTCACCTGTATAATAGTAAAATACTGATGAAATGCTACATACAGAACAACAGGATTCAGCCATTTTTATTGGCTCTGTGCCTCCGAAACTGTCCTCTTTCTCCCCCTTCCCCCACACGCAGGTGACAGACAAAACTGAGTCTGCAATTAATAAGCTGCTTTTCCTGGCCCAAAGTACCTAATTTCTCGTCCCTCATTGTGCATCGGGGTGTTTTTCCACAGAGTCCGAGGAAGATGGGATTATGTGTATGCATGCACGCATTCACAGGCTAGTTAGGATGCAAACCGCCGGGAATAAACTTGGAAAACGACCGAATTAATCACTTATGATCTGCATTTGGTGCACATTATCATAATATTGATATAATACACACACTGTTCTTTGCTTATTTCTATACTGAGAGCTTGCCCTGCAGCAATTTTGAAGAAATTTGAGACCCACGCACCTGGCTAAATGCTCTCTCTCTCTCTCTCTAAATAACCCCAGGTCTCCTGGTTTGCAAGGATCAGACTAAAATGAGTTACAGTTGCCAGAACATTTTTAAGTAGGGAAATAAATTAGAGTGGTAATAATCATAACAATTATATAATAAATGTTAAAAATCGTAAGTTCCCCGGCGTACTTCATAACTTTATTTTGGTGGGGTGGCGGTGTGTGTGGAAATTCCATCGTCTGCATCTGGTGACATCATCAGGCTACGGTGAGAGGGGCCGACTTCTAAATTCCAAATGTCACCAAGGTGCCGAATGAGGTGGCGCTTCGACTTCCTCAGCCGAGTTTGCTGGGCTTGAATTATTACAGACATCGCTTGCAAAATGAATTTAGGACTTCAGGAACGTTTCTGGATTGACCATCTTTCTCTTCTACTTTCTCCATCAAGGAACCCAAGGCAACCACACCTGTACAAATCATCTACATGCCCACACTCCCAATAATTCCTCCATCTCCACCTGCAGACTGAAGAAAAATAGGACTGAAAAAAAAGGGATGACAGCATGTTCCCAAACCAGAGCCCCTTCCAGGAAGCCCAGATGACTAGAAACCATGTTTAAGTGCCCCCAGATGCCCAAACCTGTGTTCTGGGCTGTAAGGTTTGGTCTGAGATCCATCCATTCAATACACAGATGAAAGTGAAGGATTCAACCAGTGAAAATCAGACACAATTCACAACGATGCTAGTCAACATTTATATGCCTGGCCTCGTGCTAACCACTTTGCTTGCCTTTTCTTACTTTTCCTGCCGTGGTGGACTATTAATACTCCCATTTTACAGATGTGGAAACCGAGGCTCAGAGGGTGTAAATCACTTGCTCAAGGTTACAACAGCTTTAAGTAGGAGAGGTAGGTCAAAGCCAGATCTCGGTAACTCCAGAGACGATACTCTTAACCATGATGCTATATTACTAAGACAAGCTGCTTCCCTGTGAGATGCAAGGTTTTCACATTCTAGAGGCATGCCTGCAAATCTCGACATAGTCATGCATGATGTGAACAAACTGTAGCATTACCAGAGTATGGTTGCTAGGGACTATAGCCCAAACACTCATCTAAATGACTTTTCTCCATGATAATTTGGAAAAGCCCTCATGTCAAAAATTAATGCTGCATCTGTTATCAGGCTTAAAGACCCAAAGCAGAGTTGACCCTTTGATGAAACAGCTATTCCTTTCCGGAATATGACCAAGAGACCATCACGTGAAGTAATCTCCCATGTTCTATTTCCCATCTTGTTGGGTCACTTGTTTCTCAACCTCCTAAGAGCCCTAATAGAGTGTTTGAAAGCCCAGACTTTGGTTAGACAGTCCTAGGTTTGAAAGCTGACTTCCCCTCTAATCAGCTCTGTGGTCCTGAGCCAGGGGCTCCACCTCTCTGAACCTCAGTGTACCACCTGTGAATGGAGGGATGCTCATAGCCACAGTCACTGCCAGCCCATAATGTTGTGCCTTTGCAAAATTAGGAAAAGGCACCCCTCCCTCAAGTCACCTTACTTCTGTGTTGGAAATTTGTCATAATATATTAATTTCTTTAAAACAGACACCTTACTGCCATCTGCTGGAAAGCTGTTGTAATAAATAGACATACATGTGTACAAGCCAGGCTGTGAATGTCATCCTCTTTGTGCAGTGCGTGACCTGCACAACTGTACATGGTTGCCCAGTAATTCCTCACTGGATTGTTGGGAAATTTCATACTGCCTGCCAAGTGTTTACTTAGCACTTTGGTAGATATGGTCCACAGGTCCTCAGCAAATGTTGGCTGCTGTGTTAAGCTCTGGCTCAAATAGGTTGGATGATAGTATCTCTTCTGGCCACTTACTGAGAATTCTCATGGAGCATCTGTTTTGGGGGCGGGGTCTCAGTGTCTCAGTAAATCTCAGCCCATCTCTCAGCACTTGTCCCCTTTGCCCTCCATGTCCTGGACAGCAACTTTCAACTCCTTACACGCTTCCTCTCTTGCCTCCTGGCCAGGAAAAGGGACTGAGAGAATTTTCTGGGGCTGGCTCCAAAAACTCTGGTATTCCTTTGATGCTTTGAATCTCTGAGGCTCCCCCAGAGAGCCTTGTAAAACGTTTGGTATGTTCCATCAGCTTTGCCCCTGGCCCAACATTTCCTGGGATGGATGAAGAACATGGTGTCAGCAGTTCAACACAAAACCTGGGTTTGAATCCTAGCTTTTCCATTTACTAGCTGTGTGCCCTTGGGTAAGTAACTTAACCTTGCTGTGCTTCAGTTTCTTTCCAGGTGAAAGGATCTACTCATCTATCTATCACCTAGATGTACAAACAGAAAAGGAGAAAATGTGTTTAAAGCATTTAAGAGTAAGCCCTTTATGAATCAAAGTTATCGTTTTCATTGACAACCGGGAAAAATATTTCAGACTATTATAGGGTCATACATTTCCAGCTGCCCATCTGATCTCTAATGACCTTGTTTACTAAACCAAAAACTAGAACCCCAAATCTGACAGACCATCCCGAAAATGCCTTCTTCTAGTGGTTTATAAGAAAAGCTAAAAGTCTAATCACGTTTCCTTCTGCATTTAAGGCATCACACAAAATCAGATGTGTCCCAGCTTCTGTGGGACACAGAGTTGCTTCACTCAGGAAGTGCTTTTAACGTCACAGCTGTTTCTTCTTCAACAACAAATACTCTAGAGATATGAATTGCCACTAGCGAGGGACCCACCAGCATAGTTTCCCCTCCATGGTACTCAGGCGGCCTATACCCAGTCCTTTATCATTATGTCCTTTTTTTCCCGGAACTTTAGCAGGATAAGAACATTCTGTTTCCCAGTTTCTCCTCTTATGTTCGCTGTCCGCTCCATCCCCCATCCCTGGCTGCAGACTTCCAGAGCCTTCTCGCTCAGCCTGAGGATCTGTGCCTTATTGAAATAGCTCTGGTACACAGAGTACATGCCTAGGTTGTTACTGGCTAAAAAACAGCTGTTTTTGGATGATGGTTTAGTTCATTCTGGGGGACATGGGCAGGGCAAGGAAGAATCTCCTCAGAAGGCCAATCTACATACAGATGGTCCAGAAATGCAGGTCTGGAAGCAACTTCTTGCAGCCTCCCTTGGCTGTGTGACTTTCAGCACAGTGGCATCACCTCTCTGAATCCATTCGCACTTCCTTTGTCCTTAAATGTCTTTAAATGCAAATGAGGCAAAATTTTCACAAACGTGTAGTGCTTAAGAACTAGGTCTTTGGAGGAAACCCACCTGGTCTCTGAAGTCCACCATTCAGCTGCTGTGTTACCCTGAATCAATTACTTCCCCTCTCTGAGCCTCAACTTCTTCATTTATGAAATGAGGATAAAAGATAGTTTCTATCTCCTGGACTTGTTGTGAGGATTAAAAGAGATAATGCTTTGAAAGTGCTGGCAAAGTGTCTGACCTGGGGTGAACACTCCATAAATCTTAGTCATTATTATAAGCCTTTTAATAAAATAGAGGCTTTCTGGGGGTTAAACAAAAAAAAGAAAGAAATACTCATGAGCCAAGAAGCATTTTGGAAAACTGCTTTATTTAACATGTTCTGAATGTATCTGGCTAGTCTTTTCCACTAAAAAAAAAAAAAATTCCCCCAAGGAGGCCACAGTCTCGGCACAGCACACAGCCTGCTCCAGGCCACACAGTAAGTTTGATTTGGGCTCCCAGGAATGAAATCCAGGCCTCTGACCCCGAGTCAGATGGTCCAAGCTTCCGGCTCTCAATCACAGCCAGAGATGTCACAAGAAACCGTGCCACATCTTAGGGAAGGAAAATGAGATTTCTCTCTCGCCTTGATCTGGTCCCGGGCTCCAGTCAGGGGGCGAAAAAACCCTCAGCACCCTGGAAATCTCTCCTCTCTCCCTTTCCTTCAATTCCGGAGTGCCCTTGCCTAGCTGCAGTATCCCAACCCCCAAAATTTCCAAACCAAGCCTGGGCCTTTGAGATCCCTCAGCTGCCCTGCCAACAAGGCGGGGACTAGAGCAAGGCTCCCGGAGCAACACTGAAGACAGGGCCATAAAAAGAGTCATCAAGATAAATAATATTTTAATGCGGTATATTAAAAAAACAAAACTAACGCAAAAAAAAAAAAAAGTTCACGGTGAACAAAATGTCAACGTTTTAAATAAAGCGAGGATCGGTGGCCAGGATAGCGCCCTCTCACCTGCAACCCACAGTGTAACCCAAGGGAGTGAGGTTACATTTTGCCAGTACCTTAGCCCCACCCCTTCGAATTTCCCGTAAGGGCCACAGCCATAAATTTCCACCTTCCCTCCCTGCGCGCGCCCCTTTCCCCAAAGAGGTGAGGAGGGGTGAACAGCACCGAGGCTATTTGGAAGGCTAGAGCGAGAAAGAGGATTTGGGTGGGACATTCCAACTTTCCGTCTTGCGTTTAAACTCCATCTAGGCTCCTCTCCTTAATCAATAAAACAAGAATTAGATTTTAGCTCCAAGAGTCGCTTCCTGTCGTCCAGTGTATGACCTTGGCCACCTCGCAGCCTTTGAAAGCCGCCGGGACTGGTTTCCTCAAATACCTGAGGTCGCAGAAACAGGTAGTAAACAGATTTGGAGGCTTCCTGGGCTCAGTGGGCAGGGCAAGTTCAACGACCCCACCCCACGCGTTCTGGGTGCGCTGCGCTAGCTCTCCGAGAACTTTAAACCTTTTCCTTTGATCCCCTCTTTTTGAGGGGTTGGGGATCGGGGGGAAGGGGGAAGCAGCCGGGAAATGAGGTGCTGAAGCAAAGATTTTATGCTCTCCTGCCTCCGGCTCCAGCTCCGCCCTCGCCCAAGGGGGAGGACTTTGAATTCCAGACCCGGAATTCTTCTCTCTTTTTTTTTTGAAATTGATCGATTTTATCCGGGAGCTTCAAATCGAAAACAGGAGAGGGGGCTTTGAAATGTCAAAGAAAAGTTGCAAAAGGAAAAAGGGGGTGGGGTGAGGGAGGGAGTGGGCAGGCAGAAGTTTTCTTTCCAACTGAAAACCGCCTCGCTGGTACCTTTGTAACGATGCTTAACCTTTTCACCCTTGCAGCGGTGGTGGTGAGCTCCTTGGAGCTCTTTGAAAATTTGATGAGACCTGTGGACCTTCTCCCTGGGGAAAAAAAAATGCCCTTTAGGGACGTGATACGTTTGTATTCAATTTCTGGAGGCTCCGGGAGTCCGGAGCGGACCGTTTTTGCGCAATTCGCGGAAGTTTTTTCCAAAACCTTCTGCCCGGCCGTTTGCCTTGGAATGGAACCCTTCCCAATTAAAATTCGGGACGAGTCCTGTTTGCCAGCGGTCATTTCGACCTAATTAAAAAAAAAAAAAATCCAGCCTCGTTCTGGAAAAGGCAAGAGCTGGCAGGCACGCCTTCTAACTGGGGACTCCGTGTAGCCCCAGACCCGGAGCCTGGAAACCTGGGCCCGCTGAACACTCCGCCGCCGCCGCTGCCGGTGCCCCACTTTTCAACGAGGCCACCTCCTCACACTGCCGGCACCGCCCCAGTCCTTTCCTTCCGGTCCCCACAGCGGGCTGCTGGGACAGGAGTCTTCTAAACTTGGCCATCTCCCTCCGCTTGCCTTTAGAATAAAGTCTCAAGTCCGGAAGACCTCGGGCTGGTGCCGGAGGTACCTCTTTAAGTGATGGTACCTTGGCAGGCCCCGGAAATCCAGATTTGGTTAATTGCAGGGAGCTTCCTGTCTACTTCAGGTGGGCCCTGGGGCCAAGAGGATTAAAATAACTATCATAGGAGTCGTTGAAAACCTCATCCAAATTGTCGTCTTTAATCGTTTAATTGTTTTGAAGACCTCCTAATGGCTAGGCACCCTGGGGCAGGGCAGGAAAAAATGTGGGCCTGGTTCAGCCCAGGCAGGGCTGAGCTCACCCTACCCCACCCTACCCCTTTCCTCTCCAGCAGCCCAGGACTGGTGCTGCAGAAGGGAGGTGGGCAGAGTGGGTTGCAAAGGGTGCTGGGGTCACAGAGGGCAGCTGTCCCAAGAGACGTCAGCTTAGGACAGATGAGGGTGCAATGGAGAGAGATGTACTGAGATAGAGAGAGAGAGGAACATCAAAAAGAGAGGAAGAGATGCATACGTAAAAGAAGACAAAGTGACATAGTGAAACAGAAGTAGATAAAACAGAGCGGTAGACCATAAGAGACGCACCCAGAAAGATGCAGAGATAGCTACAGGTAGAGACTCAAAGCATCCCGAGTCCAGAGTGTGCATCACCCCCAGCCCAGGGATTCTGGTGGCCAGGCTGCATTTGGTGCCCAATAGCCTCGTGACAGCCCCTCCAGCTGCTGGGTCTGGTCCAGTTGTGAACTCACCTTGTACAGTGAGCCCACATGTCCCGTTTGAGACCTGGGAGAGCTGTCGAGGTCCCCGGTGGTTACTTGGCTCCTGGGATCTGAGCAGATGAGGGCTTTAGGCATGATTGGTAGCTTGCTGGTAGCTACATGGCTGACCCAACATGAAAGGAAGTTACTAACTACTGAACACCTAGGACGCCGACACATCTGACAAGAAGGTACCATTGAAGAATGATGGACTGGTGTCAAGAGATTGCCAACCGCTCGATAGTGAGACTTCAGCTGGCAAGAGAGCGTCCTTCCTTATTCAGAGAACTGGGCTAGTGGGGTCCCCAGGAGGGATGCAAAGAGCTTCCCAATGCAGGGTGGAGCCAGTTGACCATCTGGAACATTAGAGATGCCCCATGAATGTCTGCTGAAGAATCAGGGTAATCAGTCCAGTGCCTGCTCCATGCCCATTTAGTCCTTGCAAAAACCCTATGAAGAGGTAGCATTATTGTCTGTTCTGTCCCTAGGTTCACAGGCGTTAAGCTACTTGTGCCACATCTCAGGAAGCAAGTTCTGTAGGGTGCAAACAGGAAGGTCACTTGTTCCCTGGGGGCTGCGCAGAGGGTGGGCTTTTTTTGCCTTTGAGCTCCTGTCCCAAAATATCTAGTTCTGTCTCTGAGCTGCACCTCCCAGGCAGAGGAAAAAAACCCCACTGGGTTGTAGCACCCTGGCAGACCCATCCTTAACAATGTGGAGCTCTGGGGCAAGGGTACAAATGGAGGTCCCCATACTGTGATTGAGAACTTCAGAGTTATAAATCAAGATAGTAAAGTCGTCTTTTTTTTTCTTTTTTTTCTTTTTTTTAAATTTTTGGCTGCAGCTTGCGGGATCTTAGTTCCCCAACCAGGGATTGAACCCGCACCCCCTGCAGCAGAAGTGCGGAATCTTAACCACTGCACTGCCAAGGAAGTCCCAAGATAGGAAACTGGTAAATAAGATGTGTTCTATCATCTGACAAGTGGGCAAGTGTACCTTTCTAATAATTTGAAAGACCAAAGTGGACTTGAGAATTCTCAGTTCCTTTGAGTTCTGTCCCAGAAGCCAGTGACAGAGGAAGAGCTGACACCCAGCCTCCAGCCCCACACTGTTATGGCCCACCTTGGTCTGTCTCTACCATGAGGAGCTCTGTACACAAGTGTGGACACCCCAGCCTGCACTCCCAAGCCTTATGCATATTCCCTCCTGCAAACAGCCACCTTTGGGCCATCCCGCATGCCCAGGGGTGAGCACAAGGGTAGGGGGATATACCCTCCAGTAATGCATCCAAGAAATAGGACCAAGCAGGGTCTAGGTTCAGACTGAGGCCCATTTGGGCAGAAGTCTCAGTTTCTGGGTACCCTGAACATGTGGGTGCCAGTGATGGAGGGATGTAGCCTCTGTCCTACAAACTCTCTGCCCCTGTGAGAGGGGCATGGGCAAACAGAGGCGGAGAAGAGCCACCAAAGCACAGAGGCCCTCTTGCCCAAGACCAAGCACTGCCCTGGCATGGCTGGACCCGACCATGGATGCCCCCCACCGCCCGTCCCTGTCTGCAAACCTCTCTGACACCCACAGCTTACGCACCCTCCAAGGCCCCAGCCACGCGCAGCTCCTGCCCTCGCTGATGCTTCCTCTGGGAGCACATTTGGCAAGAAAATCTGCTGTGTGCAGAATTCTGGGTTGTTCTTGGCCTCGCCCTCACCCTCAGTGCAAACACAGACATCCACACAGAGCAGAGCGGGCTTTGCGGGAGCTCCACGGGGTTTGGCTTATGGCAAAGAAACTGACCTCTCCTTTCTCCCTGGCTTGAGCTGGAGCCCTCCCAGTGCCAAGGAGGAAAAACAAAAGCATTTAGGAGCAGACTTGGAGGGAAACCCACCTTCCCTTCTCCGCTCTTCCCCAGAGATACATGGTGCTTGCCAGGCACGGCTGAGAAGACCTCTCTGCTTCCCTTCCCAAATCAGAGTACATCTGGCGTTCTAGAGGTGGTCCCCGCGTGCACTCGAGCATCCTTGAGATCACGCTAAAATCGTATGCAATATTGTGCATATCTATACCTCTGCCTTTTTTATATCTGGTATGTCTGTCTCTATCCCTCCGTCTCTCTGCTTCTGTCTGTGTGTCTGTGCATTTGGGGTAAGGGGCCCAGCTTTCATCAGATTATCTGAGATATCCGTGATCCCAGAAGGGTTTTGAGCTCCTGGGCTTAGAGGTTAAGGGTTTTCAGGGGCAAGTGGTACCCATGTCCCCCAGCATAGGTATAAGAACCTCCAATACCGCTGCTAATAGGCTTACGATCCAAACAATCGAATTATCCATCAACAGTAGAACAGATGATTGCATTGCGATCAAGTCACCAAAACGAATCCTATTCTGCAGTAAAAACGAATGGACTACAACCTCCTGCAAAAACGTGGATGAATCTCTCAAGCATAACACTGAGTGAAAGAAGAGGATGCGAAAGGGTCCTATAGTGAGGATTCCTATTGCTGCTTCATGACACCTGAGGGGCCCGGCTGAAACTGAATCCTGGTTTGTCTCACCCTTTCACACTCCAGAGGGCGAAACTCTTTAAACTGCTCTGCTCTGGAATGATCGCCAAGAGTTTATAAGGGAGAACCTGTCCCTTCCATCATGCTGAAAGAGACAGGGGCAGAGAACAGAGTTAAACAGGGCTGTGCCCTGTGTGCAGAGAAAGCGCAGAGAGAGGGGCAAAGGAGCCCTTGGAGCTTGCAACATAATTGTTGTCCAGCCTGTATTATTGTCTCTTAGAGCACATTAAGGTTTGAAACCAAATTCCAACCATTGCAAAGAGGATATTTAAAAGTTTGGCTCTACCTTCACTCTATTCTTCCTTTTAAAACTCATTTAAATAAAACAAAACCAAAAAATTTTACGATACCCCTCCCGCCTCCAAAAAAAGCCCACAATATGATGATCCGGGCAGCATGAATGATCACAACTTGCCCAGAGATTACCCTAAAAATCCTTTGATGTAAAACTTTGCTTTCAATTTTTCCACATATACAAATATTTCCCTCTGTTTTTTACCTCGTTAAATTCCTTAGATGCAGGAGCCAAAGGAAGCCTCGTGCAGAACCAAATTATCTCTGTTCCACATGTTTAGTTTTTAATAATAAAGTAAAATGAAATGGAATCCAAAGGGTGCAAGCTTTCCAACCAGGCTTTTATTACCTGATCGGAGCACATGTCTCAGCCACGCCCGAGGGAAGCTTCTTTCTCGGACCCAGACCCCAGCTGTCCAGGGCAAGCTCTTATCTTGTCCCCTGATCCCAGGCCACTCCGGAATTCTCATCCCCTACATCTGGTCCTTCTGAAAGGGCTGCGGTTTCTTCTGGCCGAGGGTGAGCCGTGGCTAAGTAGCCGAGTCTGGAAGTAACTCAGTTCGGGATTCAAAAATGAGTTTTCTTACCGTTTAAGTCACTGCATCTGGTGGCCCAAGCTTTTTTGTTTTCCTGTTGATTAATTCAAGAAGTATTTATTTACAGCATTTATTAGGTGCGCTCAGTGTGTGAGATTCAGGGATAAAACAGTGAACATGCTGTATAGTATCCCTGTTTTGGGGTGCTAGCCATTCTAGAGGAGAAGATAAACAATAAGCAAGTAAAAAATATATATGTTTGTATGTGTGTAATTTTCTGCATAGCATTTAATGATTTCTAAAATTTTATATGTATAAAATTATAAATAATACATAATTTTAGTATACACACATACATTCCTCACCCACCATAATTCTTTCTCGTATGATTTTATTTTTTTGCATAATACTCAATGATTTCTAAATTATATATAATTTCATATTGTTATATGTGATTTATTTAATTTTATATAATTTTATAAGTATAATAATATATATATAACTTTTAGAAATCTTTAGGTACTATGCATAAAATAAAATCACGTGGGAGAGAATTATGGTGGAGGAGAATGTCTTTTAGATAAAATGGGGCTGGAGAATTCCTCCCCCCAAAAATAAATTTTTAAAAAGTTTTATTGCAAAAATGGTATAAATGAACTTATTTATAAACAGAAATATACCCACAGACATAGAAAACAAACTTAGGTTTACTAAAGTGGAAAAGGGTGGAGGAAGGATAGATTAGGAGTTTAGGATTAACATATACAGACTACAATATATAAAATAGATAACCAACAAGGACTTACTGTATAGCACACAGAACTATACTCAGTATTTTGTAATAGCCTGTAAGGGAAAAGAATATATATATATATAACTGAATCACTTTGCTGTACCCCTGAAACTAACACGACATTGTAAATCAACTAGACTTCAATTTAAAAATAAATAAGTAGGGCTTCCCTGGTGGCGCAGTGGTTGAGAGTCCGCCTGCCGATGCAGGGGACACGGGTTCGTGCCCCGGTCCGGGAAGATCCCACATGCTGCAGAGCGGCTGCGCCCGTGAGCCATGGCCGCTGAGCCTGCGCGTCCGGAGCCTGTGCTCCGCAACGGGAGAGGCCACAGCAGTGAGAGGCCTGCGTACCGCAAAAAATAAATAAATTAATTAATTTAAAAAAATAAATAATAAACAGTTTTATTGAGTTAAATTTACATACATTAAAATTCACCCTTGATAACCTTATAGTTCAGTGACTTTTGACAAAAGTGTACAGTTGTGTAATGACCACGATAATCAAGGTACAGAATATTTCCCTCACCCCGAAAACTTCCTTTGAAACTCTTTAGTCTCCTTCCTTTCCCCTGGTCCCTGGCAACCACTGACCTATTTTCTGTCCCATAGTTTTACTTTCTCTGGAATGTAATATAAATGGAATTAGATAGTATGTAGATTTTTGTGCCTGGGTTTTCTTCACTTAGCCCCGTGCTCTTGTGGTTCATCCATTTTGCTACAAGAATCATCAGTCAGTTCCTTTTAATTGCTGAATAGTATTCCACCAAGTGAACGTACCATGGTTTGTTTGTCCATCCCGTAGTTGATGGACGCATGATGTTTTCTCCAGTTTGGGGCTGTTGTGAATAAAACTGCTACGAACATTCATGCACATGTCTTTGCATGAACATATGTTTTCATTTCTCTTGGTTAAATGCTTAGGAGTACAATTGCTGGCTCATATGGTAACTCTGTTTGTAACTGTATAAGAAATGGCCACACTGTTTTCCAAAGAGACTCTACAATTTCACATTCCCACCAGCAACATAAGAGCATCCCAGCGGTTCCAAGTCCTCAAAACTTGGTATTGTCACCTTTTTACTTTTAGCCATTTTACTGTGTTTTTCCCTAATGCTTGATATTGTTGAACACCTTTTCAGGTACTTCTTGGCCATCATTATATGAAACATTTAATTTTGTATATTACATGTTATACTATAATTATATATATTTATATGTTTATAACTTTATAACATATGTATTATATAACACCTGTTTGAATTAATTCAATTCTGATAAGAAGGCAGCCTTGTGAAGAGACAGGGGAAAACCATTCCCTGGAAAGGGAATAGCAAAGACTTGGAGGTGGGAACCAGGTAGGGATGATTGAGGAGCAGAATAGCCAGGGCAGGTGTTATCAAGAGTGACGAAGGATGGTAGGAGAGGGGATGGTAGGCAGGAGCTACATGTAGGGCTGTGTATTTCACAAAAGAAAAAATAGAGCCCTTGGAGGCACTATTGTTACATAATAAACTATCCCAAGACATTACAGCTTTTTTTTTAAAATTTATTTTTGGCTGTGTTGGGTCTTTGTAGCTGCGCGCGGGCTTTCTCTAGTTGCAGCGAGCAGAGGCCACTCTTTTGTTGCGGTGCGCGGGCTTCTCACTCCGTTGGCTTCTCTGTTGCGGAGCACCGGCTCTAGGCACGTGGGCTTCAGTAGTTGTGGCTCGCGGGCTCAGTAGTTATGGTTCACGGGCTCTAGAGCACAGGCTCAGTAGTTGTGGTGCACGGGCTTAGTTGCTCCGCGGCATGTGGGATCTTCCCGGACCAGGGCTCGAACCTGTGTCCCCTGCATTGGCAGGCAGATTCTTAACCACTGCGCCACCAGGGAAGTCCCGACATTACAGCTTTAAATAACAACTCTTTTCTTATGCTTGTGGATTCCAGGAGTCAGACATTTAGACTGGGCAGAGTAATGATGGCTTATTGCCATTCCACAATGTCTGAGATTTTTTTTTTTACTTTTTTGGGTGCTTTTCAGTCTTTTTTTTTCCCACAAAATCTGAGATCTGAGCTGGAAGGATTCAAATGACTGGAGGTGACTTGATGGCTAAGGCTGGAATCTTCTGGAAGCTCTTTTCCTCATAGTTTGGTGCTCGGATTGGGACGCTTTGGAGACTGGGCTCAGCTGAGACTCTCAACAGAGCACCCGCCTTCCTCCCATCATGGCGGCCTCAGGGATCCACGCAGAGGTGTTCCAGGGAACAAAGCCGAGGCGGCATCGACCTTCATGTCCCGGCCTTGGACGTCACACAGCCTCATTCTATCCCATTTCTTGGTGGAAGCAGTCACAAGCCTTCCCAGATTTAAGAGACAGGAAGCTAGGCTTTTGATAGGGAGTGGAAGGTCACTCTGGAGGAGAAGCTGGAGAATGCGGGATATGGTCGGGGCAGCCTTTGGAAACTAGAATCGGCCACAGAACAAACGCTGGTAGCGATACAGCTTGTTCTGCTCAACAAATGCTTCTGAGGGGTGATAAATAAGCATGTGGATGAACAAGACCCACTCCTTGAACTTGAGGAATTCCCAAGGCAAATGGAGGAGATGGAGATGTAAATAAAAACCATACTGTACAGACTCTACAGCATGTATCACATTAGGCTGTAAAGTCCGCAGGAAGCAATCCGTATTGCCTGGGAGGTGGATGGTGGCTTGGGCTCTGGGGGATGTGCAGGAGTTTACCAGTTAGGCAAGGACAGAGAGCACATTACAAAGAAGAGGACGATCAAACAGTGGAGGTTCAGGTAGGAGAGGAGATTGGAGATGACATTGGAAAGGCAGACTAGGCTCAGGTAAATGAAGGCTGGGGAGTTTGACTCCATCATATTGGGGGATTAGGAGCTGTGACCGGATGCATACTGTGGAAGGACACTTGAGGGGCTGGAATGGTGGATGGGTTGACCATTGACAAGGGATTATGTTAGACACCCAGAAGCCAGTAGGGAGGTTTCTGTAGCAGCCCAAGTGAAAAGTGATGAGTGTGCAAATTGGGGCCAAGGATGAAGAGAACGGGGACAGAGTTAAGAACATCTGGGTAGTGGGTTCAAAAGGGGTCCCGAAAATGGGGAGGAGCTAGGGAGAAGGAGCGTGCTTGTCCCCTGGGCAGCTGTGGCCATCATCTGTTCTCAACCCTGACTGTGCCCCTGAGTCATCTGGGAGAGTTTTCCCCCAGTTGGACCTGCTTGAGCTCCACACCAAGTCAGCTCCACCAAAACCTCCGGGTTGAGCACCCATCACTGGTGTTTTTTAAGAGCTCCCCCAGCAGATTCTCACTCGCAACTGAGGTTGGAGTCGGCGGGAATACATGATGCCTTTCCAAAAACCCTTTAGAGAATCCCCAGAATTCTGTCTTGGGCAGAGCAAGGAAAGAAAGAAATGATTTCGATTTGGAACATGTTGGGCTCATGATAACAAGGATTTGAATCCTTCTCCAGGAGGCTTGACATAGTTTAATACAAGCTGTTCAATCCATAGAGATGAAATGGCTCTCCCACAGCACTGTTACAAAAGTAACTTCTGAGCACTGTGCTCAGAAGCTACAGAAAACATTTATTATAGTCCTAAGCAACCAGGCAGAGTGCGGTGGGCTGTCGCCACAGCAGCTATTATTATCACACCCATTTTGCAGAGCTGGAAACCGAGGCTCAGAAAGACCAAGTAACTAGCCCCAGGTTACCAGGGAGGAAGGAAGTGGCAGAGCCCAGAGTCAAACGCACGCAGTCTGATCTCAGAGGCAGAGGGTCCATAGCTCGCCCTTAGCACCCTCTACATGCTTGCATATCCCTAGCACTGTTAAAATGACTGCCCGTATGAAACCACGCTTATAATTTCCATCACTTCGGTGTTGTCACGACTCCCACCAAAAACTCTCCTGACCATCACTATTGCCTTTTCACTCACATGGTCCTCCAAACCCCAAGGAGAATTTAACAGAGCCTCCCCGGCATATCATAAAACAAAACCAAATGCTTTCTCTGCCCCCCTCCGCCCCCCTTTCACTGAGTATCTGTCAAAGCCAGCAGAGAAATAAAAACCAGAATCTCCAAACAATACACTTCCCCACAGATAATAAATAAAATCTCCAAAGAGGGGGAGAAAAAGCGCAAAGAGTCCCATAAAGACGAGGGGCTTGGGTGGACGGGCATATGATGTGCGTAGGGCTAAACAGCTACCAGCAGACCCTGGGGTAAGGAATCAATTGAGATAAAAAATGGACGTCCCCGTTACACATGCCGTGCTCACAGAAGTGTGTGGACACCGGCAGGGAATGCAGTCCCCCTCAGCCCGTCTTGCTCTTTGGCACACAAATAAATACACATGTTGCCTCGCGTGGAGCAGATGCGCCATAAATTCTTAAGCAATGCATCAAAGTACCAATCTTCGTTTATGCATTTTTTTTGCAAGTACACATGTTTATGGGCAATAGCTTCTCCGCTCTCACAACTGTGGAACTAGCAGGAACTTTCTGAAACCTTTTGTATTTGTTGGCATGCGTTCGGTTAAGCTTCCCTGTGTATTGCACGTGGAGAAAACTGGAGAAATCAATGATCCAGAGTGGCAGCTGGGGACACCTCTGGAAATTGGAGGAGGAAAGGAAGCAACACTTTTCATTTCTGTTTCTTAGATTTACATAGGATAACATTTTGCTAATGGGTCTGTAACCATTTTTTTTCAGCTAAAGAAATTATTTTTCTAATGATCCCTTAAGATCTGTATTAAAGTATTAAAGTCTTTGTAGAAAATGGAATAGAATTTTAAAATATTTTGAAGTGCGTTGTAGGGCCATGGACAAAGCGTGGAAGAGAAAGTGGACCCACCATTCTCCATGGCGAATGATCAAATATTTGTTGCCCTGCTCTCTGGTCCCCACCCAGTCGTGACTTTTCACGTGCAATCGGAGTATAGATGACCATTAAGAAGTGTTCCTCTAAGCTCTGTGGATGGGCTTTATGACCACTTTTAGCTGATGGAGGTCCCCCAACCCGCTTATATCCAGATGTGTAGTTGTATCCAGAGGCTTGGGGGAAGGGGGCCTGCCCTGAGTGTCAGTCCTTGGAGGGTCCCGCTCTGTCCCTCCTCCAGCCACACCTGTCTCATGGGTTGAGACCTCTGAGACAAGGGGCATCCCACCAGAGACCACCCCCTGTTCTGAAGTTGGCAACTACTGAATAGAATGTAGGTCCATAGACTCTGCTGGTGTTTGTTACGTGAGCTGTAAGATCCTCAAAATGAAATCTCCCTGAAACATCGCCTCTGCTCCTTCCCTAGTTTAGGGATGAGGTTAGATTTTGTCTTCTGGTGAAAGGGAGACTATAGTTGGTCGTTTTCTGAACTGGGTTCTTTCTTTTGAGTGACGCAGCCCAGGAACTTGGCTCAGAGATGTGTGGTTTCTGTGTGTGCCAGTGCTAGGTGGCTGGGGAGAAGATTTTCCCCCCATAAATTTCAAAGGATGCCAGCTTCTCTGGGTAGGTTTGCATGATCACTGTGAAGGGTAGGAGTTGAGATCGCAGGAAGGATGACCATTTCATGATCTCAGCCTCAAGACTCCAGACCTGTCTTGCCAGACGCCTCCTGGATGTCTCCACGTGGTCCAAACTCAACTGCCTCAAATTCACTGTGTTCTAAATTGAATTGGCTTTCTTATCTCCAAATCTGGCCAGTCGCTCAAACCTTTTCCTTCTATCTCTCGTGGTCTTCTCTTCCCAGCAAAGTTCTTCAAAGGCACTCAGTAGGTGTTCAGAAAAGATGTGTTGGACTGAACGGAACTGACCTAGAGCCCTTCTGCACTGCGTCTCCACCCTGTCGGGCTGGAAACTGTTGCCATCACGAGGTCCTCCTTGGAGAGGAAGGGGAGAAGGCTGAGAGTGGGGAGAGAATGGATGGGGGACTTCAAAGGGAAGGAAAACGATTACTGGGAAATCTGTTTATAGAGCCGGTGAGTGATGGTGAGGTGGAAACGCTGCAAAGCCAAAGGAGGGCGAGAGAGTACCTGTTCCACGAATCCATCACTGGTCCTTTTTCATCTGCTGGCCAAAGTATGTACCCCTTTGAAAGTCTCCTTATCCCCTGAGCTGGGCAGCCAGCACCCGACCAGCACCCAGCTCTGGGCAGTGCTGATCAGAGCGTGGCTTGAAGGTCACCTGGGTCTGCCTTCCTGAGTTCTGAGACGTGGAGTGCTCAGGCTTAATTAGAAGCCGTCTCAACGGGCACTTTCTAGGAGCACTTACTATGTGCCAGGCACAATTCTGAGTTCTTCAGAGTTTTTTAAATCCTCATGACAGCATTATGAGGAAAGACTATAATTAGCCCCATGTTTTAGGTGAAGAAACTGAGGCACAGCCTGGCGAGCCTGCCTAAGGCCATGTAGCTGGGAAGAGGTAGAGCTGGGCGTTTAACCCAGGAGTGTCTCCAGAGAGGACACTTTTAACCCCTACAATCTATGCCTACCTGGCAGGGAAGCCCTGGGTCATGAGATCAAAGCCTACTGCCCCAGCATTCTACAACCAGGGGACTTCTGCAAACTGCTTCCTCTCTGAGCCTCAGTTGCTGCATCTGTGAAATGGGGACAATAAAGCTAACTGCCTCAGAGTGCTGCTGTGATGTGCCTAAGGTAATCCACACCCAGCTAAGGAGGACTTAATCTTATCCATGTTATTATTTCTAACCAAACATTGGGAACCTCTTTCCCCATGTCCAAAATTTACAGAGAAGTTTGGAACGCCTGGGAGGGGAAAATAATCCTTCCCTTCTTCCCGGCCACAGGGTTTCAGGAAGAGCACAGGACATCATGTATGAATGTAGCAGCATTTTTAAATTTGCCTCTTGAAATATTTCAGGCACACAAAAGAATAGAGAATCCTATAATAAACACCCATGTGTTCAATCCCCAGCTTAAGAAATAAAATCTTTCAGGTACTGTTTCTCCTAAGTAATTCTCCCGAATTGCATTCTTTCCCTACCTCTCCAAGGGTAGCCACCTTCCCGATGTTGAAGTTTCTCATTTATATGCGTATCTTTACACTCTTACCATCTATGTTTACACGCACGTGCTCTTAAATGATACATGGTATTATGTAACACCTGGTATTGCTGCACACATCTTAAAACTTCATATAAATAGTATTATGCTGTCCGTATCCTTGTGCAAATTTTGCCCAACATTGTTTTTTTGGTAATATTTATTTGGCTGCGCTGGGTCTTCAGTTGCGGCACGCGGGATCTTCGTTACCACGTGCAGGATCATCTTTGCAGCGTGCGGGATTTTTGGTTGTGGCATGCGGGATCTAGTTCCCCGACCAGGGATCGAACCTGGGCCCGTGGGATCATGCAGTCTTAACCACTGGACCACCAGGGAAGTCCCCCAACATTGTTTTTGAGATCAGTCTATGTTGACATGTGCATTTCCAGTTGGTTATTTTTAACCGCTGTAAAACATTCCACTGAATGAATGCGCCTAGATTTTATTCATTCATTTTCCTGTTGATGACCAGGTAGGCAGTTCCCAGGGTTTTAACATCACGAACAACGCTGCAATGAATACACCTGTGTTTGGCTCCCGGTGCATATGTGTAAGGGTTTCTCTAGAGACCAGAGCTCAAGTGTTGGAGCTGGCTTGAAATGTTTATGCTCCTTTTAGAGCTGTCTGGCTCTTGCTTATTTGCTGTCCAACACAGTTGTACCATTTTATCCTGCAGTAAACAGTGGCTGGGTGGTCCCGCTGTTCCACAGCCTTGCGAACCCTTGGTTTTGTCAAATGGCGGCAATTACAACTGAGAAGCATCGCTATGAGGAAGACCATGTGATCTCTTTGGAAGCCAAGGACTTCTGGGTGTCGACAGTTGAGGCAGTCAGGTGATTTGAAATCTTTCCCCAAAACAAGTCGACTAGAAGCCTCAATCTTGTCTTCTCTTCAAGGAAGCCTTCCATGACCCTTCAACGTCTGAACCAGGATCCCCTTTGCTCCGCTCGTAACTCAACTGGACATCATGAAATTGGGAAAGGCCAGTTTTAGCCCTAGACTCAACCTCAGAACCTGGGACCCAGCAGGCACTAGATGAATTTTTATTAAATGAATCACAGAATCAATGTTATTCCATCGTAACCTAGTGCCTGATGCATATGGTCCAGGGCTGGGTGGGGGGTGGGCATTGCTGTCCTTTGTTGAATGAATGAATGAATGGGCAAGTTAAATAGGAGATAAAATAGATTCTGCACTAAGGGAGACTTTTGTATTCATTCATTCATGAATTCACTTCTTTGAAAAAAAACCCTTAATGAGCACCTATTATGTGCCGGGCCCATGGTCCCCATCGTTAAGCACCTCACGGTGTGTCATTCTGCAGTGTGACAGATGCTGGGACAGAGGTAAGCACAGAGAAGGGAGACTGAATCCAGCTTGGGATGGGAGGCAGCAAAGTCTTCCTAGAGGAGATGCTATTCCCTGAGATCTCCCCCTCCTGTCCTCTTCTCCCCACCGTCTCCCAGCCGTCTCCTGAGAACCTCTCCCCACTCTTCCCCAAACTGTCTAAGAGGTGAAATTCAGTTGCTTTACCTTCAGTTTTCCCCAAATCAAAAATCAAAAGGTCGACATAGTTGAGGTGTGACCTGAAGGGGTTTTGCATTTGGTCCAGGGAGGCCGTGGAAGAGGTTTGCCTCTTTCTTTTGCGGTTACTCAAGAAAGAAAAGATGGGGAGGTGGACGCGTGGGTGGGGAGAGTGACTTTGCTGACATTGAGGACAGGGGATGAAAGCAAGGGGGAAGGAAACATCCTGAAAGAGACAAAAGCAGGCTCCGTGATATCGTGGGTTTGGGATCCAGGACCCAGCATCTTGGAAAGTCACATCCAGGGACCAGCCGAGAAGGCCTGCAAACACACCTCTCACCTTAGGCACGACCGTAAACCACTCAGCCAGCACTCGCCACCTTTACTGTGATGGCCTCTTGAAGTATTTACCCAAAGGTAGCTGCGGGCACGAAGCCATAAATATATCCCAGCGTCTAGGTGACATCATCCCAGATTCTCTGCCCAGTGTTCCACGGCTTATGAAGTCACTACAGCAGGGCACGTCGCCTGGGAGGGCGGGGTGGGCAGCTCCAAATGTATTTGACCTACTTCTTTGAGGGTTTTCCCTTTCACTTTGGGGGTGGGGAGCTGGGGTGAACTCTTTTCACTTGGAGAAAGTTTACCTACCTCCTTGACTTACCTACTTCAGGGTTTCTGGAGGGAGAACAATGATGCTTTGCAAATAACAGGGAAAGTGGGTGGGCTTGGAGAGCAAATGGGCTGCTCTATGATTCCAAGGAGCCAGGCTAGACTAGGCGAACTGAAAAAGTAGCCACTCTCTCAACGTTTGCTTTCTCTTTAGATGGTAACTCTCCAGGGTGAAGATTTCTTCTTGCTCTGTTCACCGCTGTGTCCCCAGTGCCTGACACAGAGTTGCACTCATTTATTGAGTGGATGAACCTTTGATTGAAGGTTTTGATGAACTTTACTGCTAACTGAAAATATCAGCTAACTCCGAAATTCTTTAGTTTTGTAAAACTTAAGGAGGAATTCTTAAACACTAATGGGTCAACCTTTCTGGAGGGAAAATTTGAAACATGTTTCAAAAAGGCTCGAACCCCAGTAACTTCACTGTTAGGAGTTCTTCCTAAAGAACTACTCAGAATTCTGTACCGATATTTAGATGTGAGATGTTCATGGCAGTGTTATTTACAGTGGAAAGAAATTGGAAAGAACCCAAGTTTCCAGCAATAGAAAACTGGTTGTCTAGATTGTGTCACCATATCGAATGTCTTAGAAAACTACCGCTAAGAGTGAATGTATGTAGTCTGTAAGTGGGTGTTGGTGGCTAATAAAACAGTATACACTATATGACCCCAATTTCGTTAGAAAAACTATGTATCTATATGGCTGTATACTAATAAGTTACAGAGGTTATCTCTGGATGGTGGAACTACGTTGTTAAAATTTTCCATTGTTTTCTTTTATTCTCCTATTTTCTACAATAAACATAACTCAGTTGAATAATGAATGTCATGAAGAGATCTTAGGATGAGGAACTACAGTCAGGGAAGGGTACATGCCAGGGCGTAGGAGGGATTCCTCTAAACAGAGGGACTTGTTTTAAAGGTACAGGAGGTCTGCGAGTGGATTCTCCCAGAGGATTAAACGATTGGTCCTAATGATTTGATGGTCCCCTGAGGTGGTATTACTCATGGGCACCTTTGCTGTGATCTCATACTATATTACATAGGTGGGCGGGGGGTTGGCCACATGACTTGTTTTGACCAATGGAATGCTAGTAGGTGTGACGCACACAGAGGCTTGAAACGTGCCTGTGAGTTGACAGACTCACATTTGGAATACGTGGAGGTTGATAGAGTGTCAACCTGGTAACATTGGAGCTATGTTTCCACCCCCTTAGTGTGGGGTCCAGATGGTAGGTGGCCAAAAGTGGGATTTGTGTGAATAGAGGGTGGAATGAAACACAGCCATTATCCTTGGAGGGTCATCTTGGTTGGACGTGATGACAAAACCAGAGGTGTCAGCACTTCTCTATTCTGTTTCCAGTTCTGCTTCCCAAATAGCAACCACCATCAGCCCCAGGCTCTCCAGCAGAGGTTTGGAGCTGGACTCACAGAGCCCACAGCCATACAGAAGCAGATCATCTCACGGACCCCTCTTCCCACCAAAATCTGCACCCCCCTAAGCTTCCTTTCAAGAGTCCCATTGTGGGGCTTCCCTGGTGGTGCAGTGGTTGAGAGTCCGCCTGCCGATGCAGGGGACACGGGTTCGTGCCCCGGTCCGGGAAGATCCCACATGCCGCGGAGCGGCTGGGCCCGTGAGCCATGGCCGCTGAGCCTGCGCGTCTGGAGCCTGTGCTCCGCAACGGGAGAGGCCACAACAGTGGCAGGCTCGCGTACCGCAAAAAAAAAAAAAAAAAGAAAGAAAAGAGTCCCATTGTGGCTGGACCTGTGTGGTTTCTCAGATCGTCTGGTTGGTGATTCCTTCTGTTAATAGAATCCTCTAATTTCTTCCTGGACCTTCTGTTCCCCAGCTCTTCCTATATTTGCAAGCTCCTTATCCCAGACCTCACAGCGAATCTGCTTCTCAGATGGGCCCCCGATTGGTGCAGACCATCTCAAGCGAGAGGCGGTTTCAGGCAGCAGCGAGCAGTGTATATATCCATTCTCTTATAAACGCTGGTGCCTCAGTTTCCCCATGTGCACAGTGGGCTCTCCACCTCTCCCCATAGTGGTGAAAACGACATGAAATGAATCAATATTAATGAGTAGATACAAATGACTAGCACAGTTTACTGCCTGTCCTTAGTGCCTCTCCTGCTTCTCCAATACTTTACAGGGAAGCAAACGAAATTTCTCCCTCTCCAAATTGTATCTGCTTCATGTTCAAGCTGCCCAGTTCTGGAAGATCCTTCTGGCTAGCATTTAACTTGTCGGACACTGTACATGAAAAGAAAGCATGGCTGAAACCAATACATACAATAATTCGATGTGGATGTTGAGTGGTTATACAGTACTTTCCCTCTCATCATCACATTCAGTTTCTTGCTTCGCCCCAGGAAAGAGGCAGGTCAGGGAATGCTCTTTCCATTTTGTACATGAGGGAAACAGATGTGACAGGCTCCAGGCGACACGGCTGCTTAATGGCAGGAAGTAACTCCAGGCATTCTGATTCCAGGTCCAGAGGTTTTTATATGACATTAAAATGACTATAATACCTACAATTTTTGAGCCTGCACTGTGTACCAGCATCCGTGGTTAAGTTATCACCTCTTTTCCTCTCAACTGCCCTACAAGTTAGATATAGTTTTTACGCATTTTTTTAAAATGAGGAAACTGAGGCAGGGGGATATTAAATAACTTGCCCAGTGTCATATAACTTGTCTCTGAAGAGACACAAGGGAATCTCTGAAGAGAAATTCTGTGGCTACGAATATTGAGCATGAAGCCACATGGAAATAGAATATTCAGGGAGGAAGGGCTGATCTGAACCCCAATCCAGGCAAGGTCTGCAACCATTGATTGATTGTAAGACGTGGAGACACATCCATACATAAGTCCAGAAGATTAAATGATTGGTCCTAATGATTTGATGGGCATCCTTGCTGTGGTCTCATACTGTATTACATAGGTGGGTGGGGTTTGGCCATGTGACTTGTTTCGACCAATGAGATGCTAGTAGATGTGATGCACACAGAGGCTTGAAATGTGCTTGCGCACTTGGCCTTGCTCTCTTGCGTGCTGGTGACCCACCATGAAAAGAGCATGCCCACGGTAGCCAGTGCCCCTGAATGAGACACATGGGGCAGATCACGTGCCCCAGATGGTCCAGGGAAACCAGACTTGGACCCAAACTGAAGCCTGAAGTCCAACTGAGGGGCAGCTGACCCACAGAACTGTGAGCTTGAGAGTGCATGATGGTTGCTTTAAGCCTCTGAGTCTTTGTTATGCAGCATTATTGTGGCAACAGCTGACTAATACTTAAGAGGCCCTGATTATGTCGGAGGAAAAAGTGGCTGAAGAAAGTGCATGGTAGTCTCTCTTTTAAATATAGATGCAAGGGCTTCCCTGGTGGCGCAGTGGTTGGGAGTCCGCCTGCCGATGCAGGGGACACGGGTTCGTGCCCCGGTCCGGGGAGATCCCACACGCCACGGAGCAGCTGGGTCAGTCAGCCATGGCCGCTGAGCCTGCGCGTCCGGAGCCTGTGCTCCGCAACGGGAGAGGCCACAACAGTGAGAGGCCCGTGTGGCGCAAAAAATAAATAAATAAATAAATAAATACAGATGCCTATGGTTGCACATGTGTGTGTTCATGTGTGCATGTGTACGGCAGTCTTTGGGTCAGATGTTCATGGTGGTTTTCTAAGGGGATGGGATTTCCAGGAGCTTTCACTCTTTAAATCATACATAGTAGTAATGTTCCATTTTTTTAAACCAAAGAAACATAAAATGCTTTTGTAATCACACAATAAAGATCAGTATTCTTCATAAGACTTAATATATTCTGGTCACTAATGGATCTGTCAACAGGAAGTGACTTTGTCTTGAGTGAATATACAAATATTTCCTTAGGAGGACCTTTCCCTCAGCTAACCAGATCCCACTGGCTACGTGATGTGAACAAGTTCCCTGAAAGAACCCAGATGACGGATGGGAAAAAACAAACAAGAGCTGATTTCTCCAGAACAGTGGATCTCAACCGGGGGTGATTTTGTCCTCCCCGGGGAATATCAAGCGATGTCTGGAGACGTTTTTGATTGTCATCAATGGGGCAGGGGACGGAAGGGGTTGCATTGATGCTACTGGCATCTAGTGGGTAGAGGACAGGGATGCTGTTAAACATCCCACAATGCACAGGGCAGCCCCCTACCCCTGCAAAACAGAATTATCCAGCCCCAGATGTCAATAATGCTGAGGCTGAGAACCACTGATTTAGAGGTTGTCTGTGAAGCCCTCCCTGGTCCCCAGTCTGTGACAGACTGGAGAGGCACAGCCGAGCACACTCCACAGGGACTCAGCTTGGTGCATTCAGGGTGAACCCCGAGCTTGTCCTGTGGGAATAAGATGCAGAGCCTGGTCATTCTGAACTTTGGGACAGACATGTAAGCAAGGCATGGGTTTGGGGAGCTAGACCGGACTCCAGACAGGGCTGGTGCCCAAGACAGAGACTGTGATGGGTTCATGGTGTAGAAGCATCTTTGCTAAGATTGCTTAGAGGGTAAAATTAGACCTCTAGCTGCAGAACAGTTGTATACTATGAACACGCATCTGTGAAAATGACAGAAGTAAAATCTTTTTCATGGGGGCTTCCCTGGTGGCGCAGTGGTTGAGAGTCCTCCTGCCGATGCAGGGGACACGGGTTCGTGCCCCGGTCCGGGAAGATCCCACATGCCGCGGAGCGGCTGGGCCCGTGAGCCTGCGCGTCTGGAGCCTGTGCTCCGTAACGGGAGAGGCCACAACAGTGAGAGGCCCGTGTACCGCAAAAAAAAAATCTTTTTCATGTATATATATATATATATATGTATAAAGATTATATATATGTATGTGTATATATACACACATAGATTTTACATGTATATATGTATGTATACATATATGTGTGTACAATGTATACACATAAGTATTACACACATATATCATACATAGTGTATATGTATATCATGTATATTTCTAGAAAAAGTCTGGAAGTATATATACTAAGCTATGAGTAAAGCAGTTGAACAGAAAAGGTATAGAAAACAGATGAATTTCACTTTTTTACTTTACATTTCTGCACATTCTAGGATTTTTGTTTTTTTACAGCAACCATACATTACTATTAATCATATTTTATAAAAAGGAAATAATAATTACAAATATCTAATAGAATAAATATGTTTAAACATGTACTGTTGTTAGGAACATAGAAATACTGATCACAAAGGTGGAAAGGGCAGAGTTGACCTTTTATAAAGTTAAACAAATTTTATATTCCATGAAATTGATATATTTTAAGTGTGTAATTCAATACCATTTCAGTAAATGTACGGAGTTGTGCAACGTTCCCTATGATCCAATTTGAAAACATACCCATCACCCCAAAAAGGGGCCTTTGGGTCTATTTGCAGCCACTCCCCATTCTGACGCCAGAGCCAGGCAAATACTAATCTGTTTTCCATCCCCATGGATTTGCCTTTTCTAGACATGGCGTATAAATGGATGAACTCTGGCATCGTCTGCTACTGGCTTCTCTCACTTAGCATAAGGTTTTAGAGATTCGTCTGTGCGGTAGCAGTATCAGCGTCCGTGCTCTGCTCTTTTTTGTTGCTGAGTAAGGCTTCTTTATATGAATACACTGCCTTTTATGTATCCGTTCACCAGTTGATGGACAGTTGGATTGTTTTCCCTTTGGAGCGCTATCGTATGTTTAAAAAATATATTTAGGGGCTTCCCTGGTGGCGCAGTGGTTGGGAGTCCGCCTGCCGATGCAGGGGACACGGGTTCGTGCCCCGGTCCGAGAAGATCCCACATGCCGCGGAGCAGCTGGGTCAGTCAGCCATGGCCGCTGAGCCTGTGCGTCTGGAGCCTGTGCCCGCAACGGGAGAGGCCACAACAGTGAGAGGCCCGCGTAACCAAAAAAAAAAAAAAAAATATATATATATATATATATAAAATATATATATATATAAAAATATATATATATATAGGGAATTCCCTGGCAGCCCAGTACTTAGGACTTGGTGCTTTCACTGCCGGGGCCCAGGTTCAATCCCTGGTCGGGGAACTGAGATCCCACAGGCCATGCAGATGGGCCAAAAAAAAAAAAAGTGTGTGTGTATATATATATATATATATATACACTTTGAAAAACACCAGTATTTTCCCGTATGCATACACAACCCAAAATATAGCAATTCTTTTAAATATATAAATGCTGCAAAACATATTCTCTACCTATCTAATCGATACCCCCATATTCTCAGAAAAGTCTCAGCAGTTTAGAATTCTTTGATGTGGAAGCCATAACGTTATTTAGTTAAAAGGACTAAAAGCAGAATATACTAGATACGTGTGTGCTTCACAGTAGCTAATATTTATTAAACGTTCATCTCATGCTTAGAAGCTATTAAAGTGTTTGATGAGTATTAATTCCTTTTATTCTCTTGACCACACTCTGAGGAGGATAAGGTTATTCTCCTTATTTTACAGATGAGGAAACTGAGGCGCGAACAGGTCAGTGATGTGCCCAAGTGCCCATGGTTAGGAAATAGAAGGGTTCAAAGCCAGGGAGTCTGGCTCTGACTCCTAGCCTCGTAACCCCTAATGCACGCATTGATCTTTTTCAAACAGTATAAATCACCGTATTACAACTTATTTGTTCCTCAACTTTAAGGCATCCATGCCGATATAAGCTAAGCATTGCATTTATCTCCTGATGTGCTACAGTTTAAGCTTTTTGATTATGTACCCAAGCCCACGTGGAGCCTAAGACTGTGGGCTTTTGAGTCCCACCCCTGAGCCGTATTGTGCAACCTGGAGCAGGGACCTCAACCCCTCCAATCCTCAGTCTCCTCATCTGTAAAATGGGGGTAATCCAGCTCATAGGGTTGCTCTAGTCTTAAAAGAGATGAACAGCAGATGCCTCGCACAGAAAAAGCAGGGACTAATGTAACCCAGCGTAATTAGTGTCCTACGTGTGTCATGCTTCTTCTGACCACTCACGTTCACATCAGCTGTTCATTTTGATACATAGCATTGCGGCTGCTTTTACACAAATCCACATCAATATTTACACGTCGAGAGGCACTCGTCTGGAATTGTGAAATAAATCTCCAGGCAGCAGGGGCAGGCTCCGATCTTCACAATTTTCTGAGGCAAACAGGGGAAATCTTTTCTCCATGTATGTACACGCTGAGCCCCAGAAACACGGGCAGCCTTCACTTACCTTCCCTCCTCACTTCATCATCTACCCATCCCCCTCTCTTCCAGCATTCCAAACTGCAGAGGCTGACCCTGTCTCTCTTGATGATTTAAGTTTTGGAGAAGGACCGGAGAAGGATTTGTTTTGACATTTAAAGGCAATCCAGGTAATGAATGACAGGGGCGGCGTCCACCTCCCCGTCCATATATCTGCACAACAGTATCTATTTTTGACGTAGCTGACACGCCGTTTCCTTTGGCAGCGCAAAGGGGGGCTCGTCTTTAAATTAAACTCGTCTCCGACCCCTCCGATCTGCAGCCGGTTCGGAGGCAGATGCTGGTGAGGGAAGCAAGAGGGCCGCCGGGCTGCCTGTCGGCTGTCAGTGATGTATGGTGCAAAGGCCCGGGCACCGTGAGCTGGACCCGAGACCTTCTCAAGCATTAACTAATGACAGAGGATGCCCCCAAGTCTTCTAATCACCTTTAACGTGCATATTTAGAAGCTAACTTTAAAGCAGGTGAGATAAGCAGGTCAGACAAAGAAAATCAAATAAAATCATATCATTGTCTCTGGCTGGTTTGGAATGGGGAGGGGAGTGAGGCATTTGATGAAGAATTAACTACGGCAAAGAGGCTCTCAGGCTTCCTTGAAAGTCTTTGTCTCAATAACTAACTGATCTTCCCCCCAACCCACTGCCTAGAGGTTCCAGAATTCTGTCCTTAAGAGCAAACTTGGTAGAGCAGAGAAAAAATGCTAGCGCCCAACACGATCAGCAGAGCCCAGCTCTGCCACTTGACCGGCTGCGGGTTTGCGAGGGGGGAGACTTCTTTCCCGAAGCTCAGTTTGCTCATCCGTAAAAGGTCCCATATGTCCTTTGAAAGGTTATCGTGAGGGTCTAAACGCAGAGAAAGAGCCAGAGGGATAGAAAGACAGAGAGACGTGGAGAGACGGAGCAAAGAAGAAGGAGAGAGAGAGAATATATGTGTGCAAGCGATTTATAAACTGTTGCCATGTACTTTCCAAATGTTGCAATTATTTGATAATGATGAAGAGACAGTTGAAGTCTGTAAAGGGGGAAAAAGCAATCACAAGAAATAAGGTATTAAGCTGGTTGCCTTCTAAACCACATGGACATTTCTCTCCGTGCTCGGGCATGATTCTTCCCTCCGATTCTTTTCCCTTGAGGTCCTGAATCTTTTTTTTTCTTTTGAACAATCTTTTTTATTTTATTTTATTATTTTTTTTGACTGCATTGGGTCTTCATTGCTGCACGTAGGCTTTCTCTAGTCGCGGCGAGCAGGGGCTACTCTTCATTGCGGTGCGCGGGCTTCTCATTGTGGGGGCTTCTCTTGTTGCAGAGCACGGGCTCTAGGCGCACGGGCTTCAGTAGTTGTGGCACGCGGGCTCAGTAGTTGTGGCTCGTGGGCTCTAGAGTGCAGGCGCAGTATTTGTGGTGCACGGGCTTAGTTGCTCCACGGCATGTGGGATCTTCCCGGACCAGGGCTCGAACCCCTGTCCCCTCCATTGGCAGGTGGATTCTTAACCACTGTGCCACCAGGGAAGCCCGGTCCTGAATCTATGATCTTTTACTCAGAGAAAAAAACATTTTTTTAAAAGACAGCCAGGGGGTCTTAGAGCCTGTGTGATCCCCTCTGATTTAAAACTTAAATGAAACAAAGACCTCCTGGAGAACACCATCACCAAGTTGGCTTCTCTGCTATTGGGGTGAATTTTCTTCCTGTCAAAGCAAAGAGAACTGGGGAGAGTGTGTTATATAGGGCCCAGAAGGGGCCGCTCTCACAAGCACACACAGCCATCCTTCATCCGCTAGCCCAGAACTCTTACGACGTGGCACTTGGGTGGAAGATGATTCTAGCTTTCACTGGGCCAAAGTCCCCTGGACCCTGGCACTGGCTTCCGTAGGATGGTGGAAGATGTGTCCCAAGAACCTGAGACAGAAACGATAAGGAACCTCTTTCCAGAAAGCTACTATCCACACAAGGCTTTCTCTCTGCTGGTAGCAGCTACTATAACCATGCCCCTGGGAGACTGGGGCGCAGCCTCCAACTTAGCCTCACGCCAGCAGCCAGCTGGATTCCTGTGTCCCCATCTCCTTGGACCCACAGGAGCCCGACGCCTCAGAGACACGGCATGTTTCAGTCATTGGGTAGAAATGAACTAAGAGTCTGGAGGGGTCCATGCCCTTTTGGTGGACGACCTTCGTTTCCATGATGTCTATTGACATCTCATGGAACTAGACATCCAGGGAACTTACTTTGGGAAAACATTGTTTCAGTGTCAAGCTTTGTCCTCGGAGCCTCTCTGTCCACTTTATTACTGATAATGACCTAAAGGCATCCTTCTTTGGAGATGTCAGCGAACTGGAAAGGATACCTCAAATTTAGACGACTTTAAAAGAATCTAAAATTCTAAATAGTGCTAGACAAAATGTCAAGGGATGCATTTAAACTCACTTTTAGTTTTTAATCCAATGCCAAAACCCAGGATGGACGAGAGGCTTCATCACAGTTGATGTGACTGTGACTTGGCAGTTTGGGTTACTGAAACCAGCCGATCATAAGTGATACCCAAGTAACTTGAGGTGACTACGACCCAAGTGTCCATTAGTCGCCCAATGGGTAAACAAAATGTGATCTATCCACACACTGGAATGTTATTCAGTCGTAAAAAGGAAGGACGTGCTGACACATGCTACTACATGGATGAAACTTGAATATATTATGCTGAGGGAAAGAAGGCAGAGACAAAAGACCACATGTTATAAGATTCATTCATGTAAAGTGTTCAGGACACGGATAGGAATGATAGCCAAGGGGTAGAATATTTTTTTTTTTTTTTTTTTTTTGCGGTACGTGGACCTCTCACTTTTGTGGTCTCTCCTGTTGCGGAGCACAGGCTCTGGACGCGCAGGCTCAGCGGCCATGGCTCACGGGCCCAGTCGCTCCGCGGCATGTGGGATCCTCCCGGACCGGGGCCCGAACCCGCGTCCCCTGCGTCAGCAGGCAGACTCTCCACCACTGAGCCACCAGGGAAGCCCTAGAGCATTTCTTTTTGAGTTGATGAAAATATTCAAAACTTGTCTGGGGTGATAGTGGCGTATACCTGTGAACATACAGAAAACCACTGAATCGCACGCTTTAAATGGGTGAGTTGTGTGTACGTGAATTATATCCCAATTAAGCTGTTTAGAAAAATAACTCAGGGATGTGTTAGGGTTCGTTCACAGAATAGCATCTCAGCCAAGGTTCTATTGGAGAACCTGTAGGATTCAGGCCTGGGGCTCTATTGTTTGTGAAGGACAGGGGATACCAAGATGAAGGGGTTCTGGGTCTTGGAGCAAACGGATGGAGTTGTTTGTGGCTGTTAATCCTGGGGACAGAAGATGGCAGCCCACAGATATTTAGAGAGTTGTGTTGTTGAAGAAAAAAGAACCTCATCCAGTATAGTTGATGAAGGTGACACGGGAATCAATTAGGATTCAGCATGTGATAGAGATTTTAAAGCTAGAGTGTTTTATAATATGGTAAAGGCGGGGCTGTCTGTGAGAGCCAGAGCTCCCAAGGTAGGCAATCTTCAAGAGACAAGTGGGGACCATCTATCTGGGATGTTAAAAAAGGGATTTTCTTGTCCTAAGAAGAGTTTAGAATAGAAGCCTGGGGACTTCCCTGGTGGCACACTGGTTAAGAATCCGCCTGCCAATGCAGGGGACACGCGTTCGAGCCCTGGTCCGGGAAGATCCCACATGCCGCGGAGCAACTAAGCCCGCGAGCCACAACTATTGAAGCCCGTGCACCTAGAGCCCATGCTCTGCAACAAAGAGAAGCCACCACAATGAGAAGCCTGCGCACTGCAATGAAGAGTAGCCCCCACTCGCCGCAAATAGAGAAAGCCCCCGCGCAGCAATGAAGACCCAACGCAGCCAAAAAAAAAAAAAAAAAAAAAGAATAGAAGCCTGACAAGAACATGTCCAATTCTTAACTGCCTGTGATTCCAGAAGCCTAGGACCCAGGTTCACTAGAATCCTGCCAAAGCAACGTCTGCTTTGGCACAAGAAGCTTGAATTATACAAACCACCAGAGGACCACTTTTAAGGCTTCTTGATGTATCATCCCTGAAGACAGTATTTCTGTGAGGATCCTAAAGGCTGTCCTCAGGAGACAGTATCGTATGTCAGATCTGAGGCAACTTGGGAGTCAGAGAGACCTGAGTTCGCATCCTGACTCTGCCACTAATTTGCTGTAGGTTGTTGTAGGCACGTGACTTCAACGTTCAGTTTTCTCAATGACAATATCAGAGTGATTACATATGCATCACAGGGTTATTAAAGCATTAAAGGAAGAGCTTGTATTGGCATCCTCAATTTCTCCCGTCTGCCAAGATAAAATCAGCCTGTAAAACCTTCATAGAAAATAAAAACGTTACAAACCAGGAGCAAACCTGTCCTAAAATCTCATCTCCCAGGTATACTTGCTACTTCCTCATTATACTTTGATATGTTTTCTATATTTGCTTCAACAAGAGTTTATTGTTTTTGTTGGGAAAACAATTCAGTAAACTTGATACACTAACTATAAAATCTTCACAGCACCCTCACAACATTCTGTGTGTTCTCCCATGAGTCACTTTTTTGTCTAATATCCTTGGCTCACATATAGGCTATAATAGTAAGAGTTGAGTGCTAGGAGGACTCAGATTTGGGATCTCGTCTCCATCCTCCATCCTCACCTCCATCCTCACCATTGTCATAACCACCGTCATAACCACCACCACCTCCACCATAACTACTGTCCCCCCTGGCTGTTATCATACCCATTGTGAACACCCCACCTGTCATCACCACCACTTTAACCAGCATTCTTTCCACCACCACCACCACCGCCACCAGCACCACCACCATTGCCACCACCATCACCGTGTGTACCACTCCCACCATTTCCATCACCAGCACCATCACCCTCATCACCATCACCACAAGCAATTGTGAAGTACACTTGGCCAAGTCACGGTGGCTCTCGATTCTGTGCCTGCATCTCAGGTCTATCTGCCTACATTTAAGGAAACATCTACTGGACCCCATAAGTCATTTTAAGAGCCTTTTTTTATATCATTTTTACCAGGGTCCCCGTGGACTCATGGGCATTCCAGTTCTAGGTGTCAGCAGCTGAATAGGCACGAGATTTTGAATTTATATTGAAATTCTCTGCAGCCCGTAACTCGGGAACTTCTCTGTTGAAAGTTTTGACTGTCAGGTTCTGAGTCTCTAAAGCCAAATATCTTGGAAACTCTAACCACACGCATGCATCCGAGAAAGAGTAGGAGAGAAGCCAGCACCGCGAAGACGGATTCCTCAGTCCAGCGGTTGCGAAGCCCTGTCTTCTGAGCAAAGTTCTCCTAAAGATTCTGTGCAGGCTTTGATTTTTCTGGACTCCATCCTTGACCTGTTGCCTCATAGTAGAGTGTTTCTGAAAGATATGATCAAGACATTCCGCTGAGTGATGCGACATCGAAATATCAGACGATGCCTTTGAACTCTTCCGACAAACCACAAGCTTAGGAACCGACACGGACACGACACTCAGCGGATTCAAAACACTGGGCAGGGGAAAAGGGGGAGGGTGTGTGATTAAATGCGTTTCTTTCTCTTTGTGCTCTAATGAGGTCTCAAGGTACTGCCTGGCCACTTCGAAATTCCTGTGCCTGCTTTCTGAAGAAAATCTCTAGCAAGTTCTCTCTCAGAAGTTTCCAGCCAAGAGCAACAGGAGACATTTGTTATTGGCTTAAATACCCAGGCCTTTCAAATGGATAAACATTCAAACGAGAAAAGGAAGACCTAGAGGAGAAACGTCTTGTAAGAAAGAAAGGGATGTAAAGAAAATCAAAGTATTCGCAGTCAAAACATCTCACGCTCCAAAGAACCGGGCTTATCTCTGCACAGAATTTCCTTTGCAGGAATGACTGTCTAACCTCCGTGCCACGTTTTTAATCTCTCCAAACCGGTTTTAGTTTTTGCCAAGATGGATGTCGAGTCCGAATTAAAATCAGTCATTTATCTTTGCCAAAGCATTTTCTCCTTCCACAATGGAAAGTTATGAAGATAGGTGCCTCCCATTTGAAATAGGTGCTTCCCTTCTGAAGTTATCAGGCCCCTGTGGTTTGCTGATAACCAAAGAGACTCAGCCTCAGAGGGACAGAAGCTCCTTGAGGATAAAGGAGGAGACCATTAAAAGAAAGACATATGACTTTGCAGCCATTTGCTAATAAAAGAGGCTTTTGAAAGGTTGTACACCCCGATTTTCCAAATCTTGGCTCAAAGCCCTTTATTTGCAACTCTGTTTAGGCCTAATTTGGGGCACCTTCTCCACCTGGAATTAGAATTCCAGGCACCTTCTCTAGTAAGAAGAAAAGCTAGAAGGAAATTCTGCCATTTGTGACAACGTGGATGGACCTCGAGGGCATTTTGCTAAGTAAAAGATGTCAGACAGGGAAAGACAAATGCTGTGTGATCTCACTTATATGTGGAATCTAAAACGAAAGAAAGAAAAAGGAAGGAAGGAAGGAAGGAAGGAAGGAAGGAAGGGAAGAAAGAGAGAGAAAGAGAGAGAGGGAAGGAGGAAGAAAGAACCCCAAAACTGAACTCACAGGTCCAGAGAACAGATCGGTTGTTGCCAGAGGAGAGGCCTGAGGGTGGACAAAATGCATGAAGCTGGTCATTAAGTTAGAAGACAAATCAGTCCTGAGGATGTAATGTACATCGTGGTGAATACAGTTAACAATACCGTATTGTATATTAGCAAGTTGTTAAGAGAGGAGATCCTAAAATCTCTCACCACAAGAAAAAAATTTGTAATGATGTGAGGTGGTGAATATTCACTAAATTATGGTGCGTATTTTGCATACATTTTGCATACATTTGCATACTTATTTTGCATACATTTATCAAATCATTGTGCTGTACACCTGAAATGAATAGGTTATCTGTCAATTATATCTCAATTTTTAAAATAAGTATATTACAAACTGAAAAAATATGTAAAAAATAAAGCTAAAAAGCAATTTGGGGAATTCCCTAGCAGTCCAGCGGTGCTTCTCCTGCCTGGGCCCCGGGCTGGATCCCTGGTCGGGGAACTAAGATCCTGTAAGCCGTGTGGCCAAAAAACCCCACAAAAAACCAAAACCAAACCAACAAACAAAAAGCAATTTAAAGCGGATGACTGATTTCTTCCCTTCCCCTCCACTCACTGAGGAGATATAGTTTCTCTTTGAACTGGCAACCTTGTCAATAGGAAAACAGACTCTGCCCAGAGAGATTCTACTCTGATTCGATATAGAATAAACTTCAGGGGGTGTATCATCCTCCCAGGTGAAGCAGAGTGTGTAATTTGGTGAAAGACACAGGACCAGGGTCTTATGAATGGCAATTAGCAAGACCACTTTTTGGGGACTCAGAAAGCATCCAAATGTCTCTAATCCATTGCAAAGCAGCACCCCGTCTCTCAGTTCCTAGTAGCCTGGGGATTTGTAGCTGCTTTTTAGAGTCCAAGACCCAGAGCATCATTGCTGCCTCATAAACGCTGGTGGCTGTTTCATATTAATTATGAATAATTATGGACTATACCACTTACAGGAGTTATGATATTTGGCTACGTGTTAAGCTGCCAATGCTATTAACTTCCTTCAACATGAGGGAAATAAAAACCCAGGGGACTTCATGAGAGGCCAAATTGAAGGACAGAGAGAAAATTAACGAGTGGCATGTCACTCAGTGATAAATCTTATTCATCGGAAGTGGAAAAAATAATTATGAACTTTAAAAAAACAAAACCTCGATTATTTTGAGCAGTCTGTCTTTTTCCCCCTTATGTCCACAGGCTTTCTTTCAAGGTTAAAGTTACCAGCTGTTTCACAGAATATTCAAGTTCTCGGGGTTTGGAAGATGGAGGGCCCCTCCCAGCAAGGATTCTGGAAGCTCCAGGCCATTGCCTTATCTCTGATAGAAAGGGTGGAAAAGAACGGACAATCCAACCCCAATTCCCGCAGCGCTGATAGCGGCTGGAAATATGTGTTGCTAGTGCCCTCTAGTGGCCAATGCTTGGCTGAACTTTAAAAGCGATTTTTCACCCTGAGCTGGGTGTTGAGTGCTTTTGAAAAGCTATGTTGTAACTTGTCTGTTGCCTTGGTGCTCTACCAGGAATGGCTTTCGACTCCTTGACGCTGGTTCTCTCATTGTAAGCTGTCTCAAATCCTCTTGGGGGAAGCTGGTGAGTTTGAACTAAACTACAATTTTTGAAAATAGGAAATTGTAATTTTTCTGAGGAAAACTTTTAGCCTCCAGAGTAGCCCATTCTGTGCCTGCACGATCTCCTCTTGACTGCCTATTGCCCCAGAGCAAAACCTTCATATTTATAAATGTCTTTCGCTGCTCAAATTTCTTTCACAAAATCATTTTTCTTCTTCGTGCTAATTATGTGCCTTGCAAAGGCACTAAAAATCAAGCAATTCCCGTTGACCTAGCAATTCCACTTCTGGAAATTTTTGATAAGCAATCACTATGGATATAAGTAAGAATGAGGGCGAGCTATTTGTTGAAGGGTTCTTCCTAATACAGAGAAAAACCCCACAACCCCCTAAATATCCAACAAAACACAATTTAATAAATTATAGCTCAAGCAACTGATGAAGTGAAATGTTGCAATTAAACGCCACATTACAGTGGAGCAGGTCATTTTGCTAACGGATGGGACACAAAGGTCCAGAGGGGCTGACCTTCCTGGCATCTCACACAAAATCTGGGTGATGGTTTCATGGATGTTCACTTTGCCATAAGTCATTAAGCTGTACATTTCCTTTTCTTTTTTTTTTAAATTTTATTTATTTATTTAATTTATTTTTAATTTTTTTGGCTGCATTGGGTCTTCGTTGCTGTGCGTGGACTTTCTCTAGTTGTGGCGAGTGGGGGCTACTCTTCGTTGTGGTGCACGGACTTCTCGTTGCGGTGGCTTCTCTTATTGTGGAGCATGGGCTCTAGGTGCACAGGCTTCAGTAGTTGTGGCACACGGGCACAGTTGCCCCGCAGCATGTGGGATCCTCCCGGACCAGGGATCGAACCCACGTCCCCCGCACCGGCAGGTGGATTCCCAACCACTGCACCACCAGGGAAGCCCCCAGCTGTACATTTTCTGAATGTGTGTATATTGCATAATTTTTAGCGATTAAAAAAAAAAAACAGGTATCCTAACCCCTAATTTAACACTCTTTTTCTGACACTGTTCTGCTTCTTGTAACTAGATTTTTAAATTGTACAGTCATGCAGATGTAGAGAACGGACTTGAGGACACGGGGAGGGGGAAGGGTAAGCTGGGACGAAGTGAGAGAGTGGCATGGACATATATACACTACCAAATGTAAAACAGATAGCTAGTGGGAAGCAGCCACATAGCACAGGGAGATCAGCTCAGTGCTTTGTGACCACCTGGAGGGATGCTCAAGAGGGAGGGGATATGGGGATATAGGTATACCTATAGCTGGTTCACTTTGTTGTACAACAGAAACTAACACAACATTGTAAAGCAATTATACTCCAACAAAGGTATTTTAAAAATTGTACAGCCCTGTCTCGGTATCCTCTGGGGCTGGGCTCCAGGACTCCCAGCAGAAACCAAAATCTGCAGATACTCAAGTCCCTTAGTTGACCCTTTGTATCCGCAGGATTCAACCAACCCAAGGATACAGAGCCGGAGGGCTGACTATATTTAGAACATTCAAGTGCTGAGACTAGATTTGCTTGCAAACAGCTTTGTCTTTGGTGAATTGGAAAACAATGTGAAATGCCATGCAACTGAAATTCACAACTTCTCAGAGGTGGGAGTGGGAACAATACACTTAAAATTCTTGGCTCCCTAGAGATTAGAGATTATCAATATATTTCACTAATTCTATCTCCTTATTGCTATAACAACTGTGAATTGCCATATCTTTTGCTGTTATTTAACAAACCCATAGAATATTTGGAGGATAACGATTTGCCTAAATGTCCAAGGTAATATAACTCTTCTCTATAATTCCTTGTCAAAAGCAGAGAAATAATGAGTGAATTTTGAATTCCATTTAATAAGTACTTATTTGGTGTCTGTCACCCTGAGACAATAGTGAGAAACAGCTCTGTCCTAGACCTCAAGGTACCTTTAGCCTGGCTGGAAGTATTACATCCATGAAAAAAATAAGAGAGAGACCTGTATAAGGCAAATGAATGCAAAGTGTACTGTGTACGTGTTATAAGTTGTTGGAACGGGATCAAGTGTGAGAAACTTTGAGAAACTTTGAGACGGATACAAATTAATGTCTGTAAGGACAGGTGAGTTTAAATCTCCGTGGCTTAGTTTCCTTATCTATAAAATGGAGGCACTGTTACTACTGTAAAGATTAAATAGGGAACGCACTTTGCTAGAACATTAAATGCTCAAACATGTTCATAGAATACTAATTATTATTATTAAGGAATAACTTTGAGCCTGGCCAACTACACAGCCTGAGTGGAAACGCTCAGTCTTTGCATCAGGCCAGGTGCGCAAGCTCTAACTTTAGGAAATGGTTTCTCAAGGTGAGAAAACACCAAGGTGCCTGAGAAATCACCATTTCCACTTCCGTTGCCTTTTTCTCTCAGTAGAGGGCGCCCCTGAGACCTCCCCCACAGGGATTTTTTTTTTTTTTTTTTTCATCCCAGGGAAAAGGAATCAGTTTTTCGTGCCAAGTACAAGTCCAGAGAACAAGATTTCCAATTTAGCTAATTCCTAAAGGTCTTAATTTCCAAACTCTGTCACTACAGAGTGTATTGCATAAGGAATGAGTCTATGATTGCATACATGGGAGGCAGAAAGCCGTTCTCCGCCTTGTCAAATGAATCGGGCCGTTTGTGGGGTTGAGGGCAACTGAGTCTGGGACCACCTTCTCTACTTCTCTTTGCAGGGTCTTGCAACCTGGAGGAAGATACACCAGTCCTGGTGCCTGAAGATCAGGCTTTGAATCCTGGCTCTAACCCCAGCTTGCAGTGTGACCTCAGGTTTGTTACTTAAAAGATAACACCAGTGGAGCTCAAACCCGTTGACGGGGAAAATAAAAGCGAATATCTGTTAAGTACTTACGCTGTTCTAAGCACTTTTATCTGCGCTATCACTTTTAAGCTTACACAACCCTAGGAGATGGGTATTACTAGATGAGGAAACTGAGGCATGGTACAATGAAGTTCCTTCCCCAGGGTCACTCCTCTAAGTAAATAACAGAGCCAACCTTTGACCCAGGCTGTGCAGCGCCACCGCCCAGGCCCCTGGCTACTGTAGTTTTCCACCTCCCTACCTGCAAGAGCCCACTATTCACGACTGTATCCCCAGGCTGGACCAGGGGGCTAACATAGTAGGTCAACGAGAATCAATAAACTTGAATGTCCATCACTTGAAACTGTGAGAATATTAGGTTTTCATCTAGAGAGTAGGATCTTAAAGAATACTGGGGTTGGATAAATCTTTAGGAATCACTTGGTTATCTAGATCCCTAATGTTCTTTTTTTAAAAAATTTGTTTTATTGAAGTATAGTTGATTTACAGTGTTGTGTTAGTTCTGCTATAAAGCAAAGTGACTCAGTTATACATATATATTTATATACATTCTTTTTCATATTCTTTTTCGTTATGGTTTATCACAGGCTATTGAATATAGTTCCCTATGCTATACAGTAGGACCTTGTTGTTTATCCAACCTATATCTAATAGTTTGCATCTGCTAATCCCAAAGTCCCAATCCATCCCTCCCCAATCTCCCCTCCTCCTTGGCAACCACAAGTCTGTTCTCTATGTCTGAGTCTGTTTCTGTTTCCTAGATAAGCTCATCTGTGTCATATTTTAGATTCCACATATAATTGATATCATATGGTATTTGTCTTTCTCTTTCAGACTTCACTTAGTATGATAATCTCTAGGTCCATCCACATTGCTGCAAATGGCATTATTTCATTCTTTTTTATGGCCAAGTAGTATTCCATTGTATAGATAGATGATAGGTAGATAGATAGATAGATAGATAGATAGATAGATAGATATACACCACATCTTCTTTATCCATTCTAGAGCCCTAATTTTCAAATGGGGAAATTCACACCCTGGAGGGTTTTTTGAAAACAGCTATAAATTATTTGAGAATTCTCCCATAGAGAAATGAGGTCTGTGTTTCTTCCCCTTGAATCTGGCCTGACTTTAGTGACTCACTTAAAACCCATAAAAGATGAAGTGAGTCGGTGTGGTTTTTGAGGCTGGGTCAAGTGTTGCCGCAGCTCCCATCTTATTTGCTGGGACATTTTTGCTTGGACCCTGAGCCACCATATTAGAAGCTCAGCTTCCCTGAGACCGCCATGCTAGTCAGATCCCATGTAGACGCTCTGGTTGCACCCCAGCTGGGCAGCCGGCAGCCAGCCAACCAGGCAGGTGAGCCATTTGGGATGCCCAATCCAATTGTACCATCGTATGTCAGCAGCTTTTTTTTTTTTTTTTTTTTTTTTGCGGTACGCAGGCCTCTCACTGCTGTGGCCTCTCCCGTTGCGGAGCACAGGCTCCGGACACGCAGGCTCAGCGGCCATGGCTCACGGGCCCAGCCGCTCCGCGGCATGTGGGATCCTCCCGAACCGGGGCACGAACCCGTGTCCCCTGCATCGGCAGGCGGACTCCCAACCACTGCGCCACCAGGGAAGCCCTGTCAGCAGCTTTTTAAAAATTAAAAAAAAAAATTTAATTTTTTAAAATTAAAAAAAAATTTTTTTAACTTTTTTTTTGCCACATCACATGGCATGCAGGATCTTAGCTCCTCGACCAGGGATCGAATCCGCCGTGCCCCCTGCAGTGGAAGCACGGAGTCTTAATCACTGGCCCGCCAGGGAAGTCCTTCTGTAAACTTTAATGCACATCTAACTGCCACAGCATGAGAGTCCCCAAGTAAGAACTGCCCGCATGAGCCATCCGGAATACCTGACCCGCAAAGTGGAGAGCAAAATAAAATGGTTGTTCCAAGCCACTATGTGTTGGGCTGCCTTGTTACACACCAAACAAAGTGTGTGAGTAACTGGCTCAAGACATCTGTGGGTAACATCTGTGGGTAGCAGCAGGACCTGACCTTTAGACAGAGTTTTGCCTGCTCCGATGCCAAGCTGCACCTGTTTCTCAAGCTTTCCGGAGATGCCTCCCCAGGGAGTATTCTAACCGGGACGGGAGGTGTCGAGCTCTCTGACAGACTTCTGTGCACGATGCTGGGGAACACAGAAGAAAGGCCACATGCCAGGGAGAAGAGGCAAATCTCCCAGGCAGAAGAATTCCAAATAATTTATGCAGCTACGCGGCCATTGAGGCAGTGGAGCACGACTCCGTCCCTTAAGTGTGGTCTGAGCATAGTGACTTGCTTCCAGAGATGACAGTAAGGGACAGGGAACAAAGGGTGACTCTCCAGGGGAGAACCCGACAAGTAGCACCTCAGCCAGGCGATCTGGGTTCATCACCAACAATGGAAGTCGTGGGTGTACTTTTCTTTCTTGTCCACTTTATTTTATTTATTTATTATTATTATTATTTTTTTTTTTGCGTTATGCAGGCCTCTCACTGTTGTGGCCTCTCCCGTTGCAGAGCACAGGTTCCAGACGCGCAGGCTCAGCGGCCATGGCTCACGGGCCCAGCCGCTCCGCGGCATGTGGGATCTTCCCGGACCGGGGCACGAACCCGCGTCCCCTGCATCGGCAGGCAGACTCTCAACCGCTGCACCACCAGGGAAGCCCTTTATTTTTAATTTTTATTAAAATTTAAAAAAAAATTTTATATAGGGGCTTCCCTGGTGGTTCAGTGGTTAAGACTCTGTGCTCCCAATGCAGGGGGCCCAAGTTTGATCCCTGGTCAGGTAACTAGATCCCACATGCCGCAACTAAGAGTCCACATGCCGCAACTAAGGGTTCACATGCCACAACTAAGGAGCGTGCAAGCCACAACCAAGACCTGGTGCAACCGAATAGACAAAAATTTGTATACAATTTAAAGATTACTTTCCATTTACAGTTATTACAGAATATTGGCTCTATTCCCCATGTTATACAATACATCCTTGTAGCGTATCTTACACCTCCCCCTCCCCCTTCCCTATATTGCCCCTCCCCTTCCATACCCCCAATGGTAACCTCTAGTGTGTTCTTTACATCTGTGAGTCTGCTTCTTTTTTGTTATATTCACTAGTTTGCTGCATTTTTTTAGATTCCACTTGTAAGTGATATCATACTGTACACCCTTAAGAAAAAAATCAGCCCCTGCCACCATGGAGCTTGTAGTCTAGTAAAAGAGAACAGACATTAAATAAAGAACTCCATAAAAAAAAAAGAACTCCATAAACATATAAATATATAAATAAAGTTTAAAAATAAATATAGAAACTAGGCCTCAATCAAGGGTGCGTTTGCCTCCCAGGCGACATTCAGCAACGTTTGGAGACATTTTGATTGTCACAACTAAGGGGAGAGGCAAGTGGTACCAGGGTGTAGTGGGCAGAAGCCAAGGATGCTGCCAACATCTTAAGATGCACGGAACGGGCCCCACATCAAAGAATTATCCAGCCCCAAACGTCAATAGTCCTGATTACACATTAATATTATATTGTCATATGGAAAAGAAAGAGGTTACAAGACAGTATTACAGCACGATTTCACTGTTTTTAAAAATATTTATTTATTTATTTATTATTTATTATTATCATAATCTTAGCAATGAAGTCATAAATAACGATCAGGACCAGAGCTGGGCCAACTTGGCTTTCCTGATAACCTCGGCTCCGAGAACGTCAAAGCCCTTCCCACACAAAAGTTTGCTCATCCTTACATCTTTTGGCTGGAACCCGGCTTAGGACTGCAGAAGCAGCCAGGGCTACCCTGGTTCTTGGGGAATTCTTGTTCTTTTTCTACCCTGCTTCTGTTTTCGCAATGTGCTCCCTCATTATCCAGTAAGACCTCCCATTTTCTGGCTAAGGCAAGTCAACATTTAAAAACATATCCAGATACAAACATCTCGAGACAATGGCAAGGCGCTGAGTTCTGGTCCCAGGAGTCAAATCATACCTAGGTTTGAAAGAGGATCACCAACTCATCCCAGTTTGCAAGGATCTCTACTGCTTTTAACGTTGAAAGCTTGGCATGTGCGGAGAACTCCCTGGCGGTCCAGTGGTTAGGACTCCACGCTTTCCCTGCCAGGGGACCCGGGTTGGATCCCTGGTTGGGGAACTAAGATCCTGCAAGCTGTGTGACGTGGCTAAAAAAAAAAAAAAAAAAAAAAAAGTTCAGCATGTGGGAAAACTCAGTCTCTGGCAAACCAGGACGACGGGTCACTCCAGCTTTGAATCTGGTCTCTCTCATTTAGGAACACATTTTACCTATTCAAGACTGAGTTATCTCAGTCTTGAAAAGAACACATCTTTCCTGGGCCTCGAGGATATAGCAGGACATAAAAAGACCTGATGTCTTCTTTCCTAGGGTTTTCAGTCTAATGGAAAAGCAGACATTAGACCAACAACTATATAAGCAGGATATCGGTGGGGGGATAGCATTGGGATTGGCGTGGGCAGAGAAGTCAGAAAAATAACACTTCAGCTGGTACTTGAAGGACAGGGGCCAAAGCTAATACTTCCTGGGTGATTACCACGTTAAACACTTTACACACATTATTGCATGGAAGTATCCCAATGACTCTTTTCGGAGAGATGCTTATATACCCCCTTTTTAAAGATTTAGAGGTACTTCCCTGGTGGTCCAGTGGTTAAGACTCAGAGCTTCTACTGCAGGGGGCGTGGGTTCGATCCCTGGTCGGGCAACTAAGATCCCGCATGCTGCACAGCTAAAACAAAAACAAAACAAAACTTAAAGAAAAATAAAGATTTAGAAAACTGAGTGTAAGGGTGGGATGAAGTAAATTTCTCAATATCACAGAGCTAGAAAGTGACCGATAGAAGATTTGAAAACGGGCAACCTTACTCCAGTGTTTGTAGAAAAAAAAATTTTAATTTAGTAAAGTAACATATCCGTAAGGTTAAAAAGCTAGAAACAGTGCCGCGAAAAGAGGAGAGAGGCAGTCCCTGCCCACAACTCTCTCACCCCTCTGCTTTTTCCGGGGCAATGACCTTCACAACTTTTAGCTGCTTTTTCATCAACTTTTCACAGTGTTTAGGAAGCACTATTTTAGGCTATATAGAAGGAAACTCAAAGTGAATTTTAGAGAGCCGCAGTTGTGAGTTTGTAATTTGCCTACATGTGCAAGGGCTTGACTTTTGACTCCGTGAGGGCAGGGATAGTTGCCCTATTGGTTTATTGCTCTATTTTCGGTCCTTAGGTGGGTGGCACGTGGTAGGCACTCAAATACTTATTGCATGAATTCGTGAGATAGATGTACCAAAAGCCTGCATTTTTCAATTGAGGTATAGTTGATTTACAATATTGCGTTAGTTTCATGTGTACAGCAAAGAGATTCAGTTATATATTTTTTCTGATTCTTTTCCATTATAGGTTATTACAAGATGTTGAACACAGTTCCCTGTGCTCTACAGTAAACCCTTATTGTTCACCTATTTTATATATAGTGTGTATCTGTTAAAAAGCACCCGTTTTTGAAAAAATAAATCTGACACGAAAAAGCACTTCCTTACAGAAATAGCCAATCTTTTTTCAAACATATATGTGTGAGCACAGACAACATCCCAGGCTCTATAAATAGTATAGTGATAAATACTCAGTAAAATAGAGCATGGATTTGTTTAATGCTCTCTTTTAAATGTTATTCTCATCTATTCCTTCCAATAATTCCTCCAGGTAGGAATGCCCATCCCCTGCCCCTTATTCCGTCTGATGAGGAAACCTTGACTCTGAGCGTTTGTCCTTTAGCAGTAAGTGGCAGAAATCTCAACCCAGGTACTTTGAGACCAGACAAGAGATAGGGCCTCATTTAGAGCTTTGCTCAGACATCAGGGCGCTGTATGTAGCCAACATCAAATTCATACTCATCACTGTTTTCTTTCGCACAATACAATACAACCCTCCATACAACCTCATGGAATTATCATAAGACACCAGTTGGACAGCTACTAAAGTGTTAGGCGCTGTATGGAAATTCACAGGTAAATAAGACACGACCTGAACTCTTAAGATGACTTACAGACAAGCAGTAGACCCAACAGGTCCAAGTCAAATTTGCCAAATGCTATACAGACATATCCGTATGCAGAGACAAGTGAATGTTGCTTGGTGTTTCTGAGCAGTGTCTCTGAGGTTAGACAGCTCTGTGACCTCGGGTGAGAAACTCAACCTCTCTGAACCTCAGGAGAGTGGGGCTTTTCATAATGCATAACCTCTGTGGGTCACTGGGCTGATTCTGTGACCCATTCATTATATGAGCCGATGCATGTGACGTGCTGGACACAGTACCAGCTCTTATAAGCTTCCCAATAAATAGTGTGGGGAAGGAAGTCCTCTTTTTTTTCTCCCCATGAACCTAGTATATAAATATTAGGTTGAACTCTATTTTTTTTTTTTTTTTTTGCAGTACGCGGACCTCTCACTGTTGTGGCCTCTCCCGTTGCGGAGCACAGGCTCCGGACGCGCAGACTCAGCGGCCATGGCTCACGGGCCCAGCCACTCTGCGGCATGTGGGATCTTCCTGGACCGGGGCAAGAACCCGTGTCCCCTGCATCGGCAGGCGGACTCTCAACCACTGCGCCACCAGGGAAGCCCACACAGCACTGTTTTTAGTGCCAGTATAATATTCCTTATAAACGTACTATAATGTTTCAACTCATCCCCTCCTGCTGGACATATAGGTTATTTTCATGCTGCCCATTTTAAGTCACCCATGAATGAAATTATTCCTCAACTCAATGGTTTCTTCTTACTGTTCCTAAGTAATTCCAGAAGGTTAGGTAGAGTTACAAGGACCCTGTATGGATGTAAATATTGAATGAATTAAGACTTTGGACTCTGGTCCCACGAGGGCCTCCCTACCATCAGTTTGGAAAGGTTTCCTCCACTCTCTGAGCTCATTGCTGTTGTAAACATGGGAGGTCTTAGGGAATTCCCTGGTGGTCCAGTGGTTAGGACTCAGCGCTTTCACTGCCAGGGCCCAGGTTCAATCCCTGGTAGGGGAAATAAGATCCTACAAGTTGCATGGTGCGGCCAAAAAAAAAAAAAAAGAAGAAGAAGAAGAAGGGGGGTCAGAAAGAGGTCATGAGAAGGCATGAGATGATAATATACCTGTAGGGTCCTGTTGACTTCTAAAGAAAAGAGAAGGGGTCATTATTCACCAATAACCTATCATTTCATGGCAATTCCCAGCACCCTGTGGTACGACCCTGGTTCAATGGCCCCTGATATTTCATATAATGAAGAGTCTTATGGCCCCTGAGGTTGCATCACACAGGAAGAAAGCAAACCTGTGTGCAAACAGGAAGATTATATTTTTCTCAGTGATTCACTCCCCTATTTTCCTGTTGTTTGCTAGGCTCCCAGTGCCAGAAAATCTCCCACCTCCTTGTCGCTGGGTAGCCCTTTGTCAGGTTTCACAGGTTCACGATCACCCAGTGTTGTGTCTTCCACCACTAGAGCTTTCAACGCCCCACCGCAAACACACTTTGACCCACTTCCCAGGCAGCAGCCTGAGCCACGAATGAAGTGTCCATCCACGTCAGACACCGAGATGAATGTATTCATCACATGCTAATGTACTAAGTGCCTTACAGAGAACATCTTGGTGGCTTTTTTTAAAAATTTTTATTGGGGTATAATTGCTTTACAGTATTGTGTTAGTTTCTGCTGCACAGCAAAGTGAATCAGCTATACGTATACATATACCCCCTCCTTTTTGGATTTCCTTCCCATTTAGGTCACCACAGAGCACTGAGTAGGGTTCCCTGTGCTATACAGTAGGTTCTCATTAGTTATCTATTTTATACATAGTAGTGTATATATGTCAATCCCAACCTCCCAATTCATCCCACCACCACCCCCCTGGGTTTTTTGGTTTGTTTTGTTTTTTTCTTTCTTTCTTTCTTTCTTTCTTTTTTTTTTTTTTAATCATATGATATCACTTATATGTGGAATCTAAAAAGTACAAAAAACTAGTGAATATAACAAAAAAGAAGCAGACTCACAGATATAGAGAACAAACCAGTGGTCACCGGGGGGAAGCAGAAGCGCGGAGGGGCAATATAGGGGGAGGGGAGGAAGAGGTACAAACAATTAGGTATAAAATGATCTACAAGGGGCTTCCCTGGTGGCGCAGTGGTTGAGAGTCCGCCTGCTGATGCAGGGGCCACGAGTTCGTGCCCAGGTCCGGGAAGATCCCACATGCCGTGAAGCGGCTGGGCCCATGAGCCACGGCCGCTGAGCCTGTGCGTCCGGAGCCTGTGCTCCGCAACGGGAGAGGCCACAACAGTGAGAGGTCCGTGTACCGCAAAAAAAAAAAAAAAAGATCTACAAGGATATACTGTACAACATGGGGAATATAACCAATATTTTATAACAGAACATCTTGTTTTATGTGCACAAAAATCCCAAGAGGAAAGCATTACTATTCTCGTTTTACAAAAATAGGGGGTGAGGCTCAGAGAGTCCTGATACCCCAACAGTTAGTAAGTGGGGAGTAGGTTTTGAATCCCCAGTCTGTCTGATCCGTCTTTTCTCTTCGTCGGCCTTTTTAATGATGTAAATCTTTCTACTCTCTCTCGACCTCCAGTTTTAACTCCCAGCGATTGTCAAAATCTGAAACTCAAAAGCAGGGAGAGGAAGAAAGCCTGAACCAAACATGTCCTTGGAAGGACTTCCCTGGTGGCGCAGTGGTTAAGAATCCACCTGCCAACACAGGGGACATAGGTTCAAGCCCTGGTCCGGGAAGATCCCACATGCCACGGAGCAACTAAGCCCATGTGCCACAACTACTGAGCAGGCGCTCTAGAGCCAGCAAGCCGCAACTAGTGAGCCCATGTGCCACAACTACTGAAGCCTGAGTGCCTAGAGCCCGTGCTCTGCAACAAGAGAAGCCACTGCAATGAGAAGCCCACGCACAGCAACGAAGAGCAGCCCCCACTCACCTCAACTAGAGAAAGCCCCCGTGCAGCAACAAAGACCCAATGCAGCCAAAAACAAATGAATGAATGAATTAATTTTAAAAAAAGAAAAGGATACTAGGAGAAAATTAGGAAGGGGACATTTTCCAGCACCTCGGGTACAAACAGAGGTATTATTCTCCCTCATAAAATTCCAGTTCTCCGCTGCACTCCAATTCTGATGAGATAGGTGAGAAATGCTGACCCTTCTGTGCCCCCAGCATCCCCTGCTTCCCGTCCCCCACCCCCTGCCTAAGAGCAGACATCCCGGGCGCTTCTGCTGGACCTCAACAAGCCATCTGCTCTGTCACAGGACACAGCCACAGACCCCTTCCCGCTCGCTCTGTGGCAGGTTAATTGCTGGTCCCCTGGCAATAATTACACCCACAGTCGGAACATGGAGCAAAGCAACAAGTTTCAACATCACAGGGTGGAGAGGGCAAGGGAACCAAAAAACCTTCCAAACCAAAGGTCTCAGTTCTGGAAATTTATGGTGCAGTGACTGTCTCCGTCTGGAGGGGCTACTGAAGCCTTAGGAGAGAGATGATGGAGACACCAAAGACTTCAGAGGCCTGTTTCTCTCCACATGCGGTCATGGTCCCCAGGAGACCTCTCTGTTGTTTGACTCTCAAGACGCCTCAGTTCTGGGTATGACCCCCTGTCCCCAGAGATGACTCCAGCCCAGGGATGTTGGTGGTTGAGAATAGCTCTACTCTCTTTCCTTCTGAGCCTGCTGTTGCAGAAAGTTTCCACTATTGTGATTATTATCATTAGTAATTAGTAGTAGTAGTATTTAATATCTGTTGAGATTTGCTTCAAAATAATCTGGATGGGAGGGGTTCATCTATTTTTTTTAAACTCTTCTCGACATTTTATTGTATACCTTTCTAACTTTCTCCATATATGCTTATAATTTCTTCTTTTACTAAAATGTTATTTTACTTTTAAAATTTTTTTTAATTTTTATTTTCTATTGGAGTGTAGTTGATTAACAGTGTTCTGTTAGTTTCAGGTGTACAGCAAAGTGATTCAGTTATCCACATGCATGTATCTATTCTTTTTCAAATTCTTTTCCCATTTAAGTTATTTCAGAATACTGAGCAGAGTTCTCTGTGCTATACAGTAAGTCCTTGTTGGTCACCTATTTTAAATATAGCAGTGTGTACATGTCAACCCTAAATCCCTTGGTAGAGTTCTAGATAACCACAGGATTGGCCATGAGTTAATAATTTATGACTGGTGGGTACAGTTAAACTTCAGCCTTTGCCTCCCTGGCTCCAGGTGCCCATCCAGTCTCAGCTTTTTTCTTTTTTTTTTTTGCGGTACGCGGGCCTCTCACCATTGTGGCCTCTCCCGCCGCAGAGCACAGGCTCTGGACGCGCAGGCTCAGCGGCCATGGCTCATGGGCCCAGCCGCTTCGTGGCATGTGGGATCTTCCCGGACCGGGGCACGAACCCGCGTCCCCTGCATCGGCAGGTGGACTCTCAACCACTGCGCCACCAGGGAAGCCCCCAGTCTCAGCTTTTAATCACGTTTTCTACATTGGCTTCTGTTTCTTGCCCCTATAGATTTAGTATTTTCCATTGGGTCACACTGTAAAATTTTGTATTGAGTGGACAACAACTTCTATCACTAAGAAGCAGTGCCGTGTTACGTTTGAAAGCGTTCACGCCCAAGTCACACTGTCTAGGTTTGAATCCTGGAAATCCTACTAACCTACTGTGTGACCCTTAGGCAAGTCATTTACCCTCTCTGAGCCACAGTCCCTTTATCTGTAAAATGGAAATAATAGTACAACTTACCTCATAGGGTTGTTGTGAGGATGAAATGAAAGAAAACACAATGAAGTGCTCTGAAGGGAGTGCCTGGCACCTGGCAATGGCCGAATTCATATGAGTTAATATTATAATGACCCATTTATTGAACACCTACTACATAGCAGGAAATCTTCATATACCGTTTGCAGTTTTTTCAACTTTTCCACAAAGTAGGAGTCATTTAATCCTGTCTTACGGATTAGAGAATATACATGTAAGGCTCAAAGAGGGAGAGAGCTGAAGACTTGCTCTTTCTTTAGCACTTACTAGATGAGGCAATCTGTATTTGTCCCCCAAAAGCCATAGCAATATTTCTGGTCTCATATTCTCTTCCAGAGTCTTGACATCCCCCCCATCAAGAGGTAGAACTATTTCCCCTCCCCTTGAACCCAAGCAGCCTTTCTTGCTTTTGGGAAACCCACCCTTAAAACCTAGCTGTCGTGTTGCAAGGAAGCCCAGGCCACACCAAGAGGACACGTGGAGGTGTCTTGCCCAATGACCTCAGTTACAGAACCAGCCGCAAGCCAGCACCAATCACCAGGGACGTGAATGAGTGAGTCATCTGATAATCCTAGCCCCCAGACTTCCAACCACCCAACTGATGCTCTGTGGAGCGTAGACAAGCTGTCCTCCCCAAGGTCTGCCACACTGCATAGCTGAGAGCAAAATAAATGTTGCTGTTGTTTTAAGGTCCTAAGTTTTCAGGTGGTTTGTCCCAAAGCTATACATACCTGGAACACAAGGTATCAAAGCACTTGGCAAAGATATCATCTAATTTAATCTTTAAACGACAGCTATGAAAGGCATGTATCCCTGTGTTATAGATGTAGAGGTAGGACTTGAGGGGGTAAGATGAGAACTGATATTACATAGCAAGGAAGTGGAGAAGCCAGAATTCCTGCCCAGGTCTCTCTAGCTGCAGAACCCACATGCTTTCGATGAGGATCACCTACCCAAGAAGAGGCTGGGAAGTATCAAAATTATTCAGCAGCCATCAGAGCTGTGGTACCCAAAGGAGGGTCTCCCAATCTAACTAAGCGGACGTGGACATTTCACTGTATGAAGACTTACTTTCCAAAATAAGAATCCAGCCCAGAGCATCTTGCAAAGTATCCCTCCGCAGTGGGACTCATTCATGTCCTTCCGCCGACAACTGTATTCCTTGGAGAGGCCCAAGATTGTGGGAATGGGATGTGCTGAGTGTGGGAAGATGTCTGTTTGGAGACCTAAGGTTTTATGGGAATTCCTTCATCTCTGGGGATAAATGGGGGCTTATGCTGAGCCTCTGATATATACATGCTGATTAACCTAGACTGAGGTTTATGATGGGAACATTCAAACAGAGTGTTTCTTCCAAACCTCCCCCCCATTGAACCTTGACCACAACCTCAAACACCACCAAGAAATAGCCTCATAAGATAAAGTATTATTAAAGAATTCACTAACAATTATTGTGAACTTAACACTTGCCACGATTTAATTTGATCACATTAATCTTATGTAGCCTGTACCCCTGTTATGCCCAACTTGTGGATGAGAAATCTGAGGCCCAGAGAGGTAAGGGATTTGACTCTGGCCAAAGAGCTAACAAACAGAAGGAGGTGGAATTTGAACTCGGTTCTGTCTGATTCGGAAGCTGCTGTTCTTTATAACTGCAGGGCTAACTCCCTATAAATGGGGAGGAGAGGGCAAACCAGGTGGAAGAAATCGTGAGCAGAAGCAAGAAGACATAAAAGTCAAGGCACATCTGACCTTACAATTCTATAGAATAAAAACCATAATGATCATGATGACATAAGATGCATTTATTATAAAGTGACTAATTTCACTTGGGGAATCCAGGAAGGGTTTGCAGAGAGGATGATGTTTGAATCTTGAAGACTGTCTGAAACAGTTCAGGCTGCTATAACAAAATCCATAGACTGGGTGGCTTAAATAATAGACATTTGTTTCCTGGAGATCTGGAGGCAGGAAAGTCCAAGATCAAGGTCCTGGCAGAGTCAGATCTTGGCGAGGGCTCTCTTTCTGGCTTGCAGATGGCCACCTTCTCGCTGTGTCCTCACATGGCCTTTCCTGGGTGTGTATGCACGGAGAGAGAAATCTCTCCATCTTCCTCTTCTTAAAAGGGCACAATTCCCATCATGGGGTCCCACCCTCATGACCTCATCTAAACCTAATTATCTCTCAATAGCATCACATTGGGTGTTAGGGCTTCAAAATACGAATGACACAAAGGGGGCTGGGGAGGGACACATTCAACCCATCACAAAAATGTCAAATGCCACCACACACGAAGCCATAAAGATCAATATTATTATGTTGGTGGTCATAACTTTTAATATTATTTCTGTATGTGCATTGGGTGAGGACCATTTTGTTGTAAATGACAGAATCCCAACAAATAGCTTAAGAAAAAAATAGGATTCACTGGTTCCTGTACTTGGAAGAGAAAGAGTGGACACTGAAATGCAAACAACATTAGCTGGTCTCAACTCTCTTCCATTGCTCTTCTCTCTGCACTGGCCTTGTTCTCATGCAGTTTACCTGGCTTCTTCCAGGGCAAGCATCACCCACCCCAGACAGCCTTAGGCTGGGCTGACATCACCCCAGCCCTTGGGAGCTAAGAGAATTTTTTCTTTTTCTTCCAGCATCCAGGTACACAATGCCAGGAAAGGAAATGATTGGTTAGACTTGGGTCATATGGTCTTCCCTGAGCCAATCACTGTGGCCGGGATATGGACAACTGTGATTGGCTAGCTCTGTATCACATGCCCCCCTCCTCATTCATATCACCAAATAAAACGGCCTCCTTCCTAAAGCTGATGTGAGCATCAAATGGGTCGTTTGTGAGCACAGAGAAGAGTGCTTGGCAAATATTAAGCATTCAGAAAACATTTAGTCATCAGTTTATGTCTTTTTGCTCCCTCAGGAGGTCTCAAGCCCCCTGACTGCTGAGAATCCTCATACGCCCCTTTCATTAACAGAACGTTCACGTAGGTAGCACCAGTGTAGTTGCTGCCTGGTAAGAACACTGTGAAAACTTGTCTATTTCTTGTCTCTACTTGCGAGGTGAGGAAACTGTGAGGCTCAGCATCAGATTCAAGGCCAAGAGCAGGGGCTGCAAATCAATAAATAGTCTTTGCAAGAATGTCTTGGATGGAGGAGGAAACAGAGTTTCTGAGAGCAAAGGGACTTGCTCCCATCTCGTCCATATCAGAGCTAGGACCTGAATCCAGGCTGCCGATTCTCGCCATTTCACATCCAGGACTCTGATCCCCGGTCTTTGCACTACTTTGATATAAAGCTCTAATTTATTGACTGCTTCTTAAATACCAGACCTTGAGCTTTACTTGCACTACTCACTCAGTGGGAGGATTAAGATTTAGGACTGTCAGGGCTTCCGTGGTGGCGCAGTGGTTGAGAGTCCGCCTGCCGATGCAGGGGACACGGGTTCGTGCCCCGGTCCGGTAAGATCCCACATGCCGCAGAGCGGCTGCACCCGTGAGCCATGGCCGCTGAGCCTGCGCGTCCGGAGCCTGTGCTCCGCAATGGGAGAGGCCACAACAGTGAGAGGCCCGCGTACCGCAAAAAAAAAAAAAAAGATTCAGGACTGTCAGACCCTGGAACCCATACTCTAAATCTCTGTACTATACTGCTTTGGGGGCAAATTAAATTTACCAAAGTGTTTCAAGGATGTTGATTTGTACCAGATTGGGAGAAGTACGGGGATCCCTTAAGCACCAGCGAAAACTAGGATTGGATTAGTTTTGTCATTAGAGAGCCACATGACCTTGACCAGTTAACCTCTGAATCCTAGTCTCTCCTCTATGACACGGGGATAATCACCACGTTGCAAGATTGGATTGATAGTGTATGTAAGTCTCAGTGCAGGGTCCTTGAAAATATTTACTTAATGACTATAGCATTGCTAGTGATCTTGTCTAAAGGGTGTGAATTCAACTACAACCGGCCCCGGCTGAGAGACTGACCATCTAAGCAATGAAAGGGCATTGCCACCAGGGGGCAGCAGAGCTCCAGCAGAAGCTGAGGGCCTCGCCACCACCACCATCAGGATTCTGGTCACGCCGGTTTGGGAACGGCAGTCGAATCAGCCTTTCTTTTGCGTGGTTTGATCATAGAAGGAAATTGCAGGTGCATCTTACTTTTAATTTTTTTCTTTTTTTAAAAATTAATTTATTTTATGTATTTATTTTTGGCTGCTTTGGGTCTTCACTGCTGCACGCGGGCTTTCTCTAGCTGCGGCGAGCGGAGGCTACTCTTCCTTGTGGTGCGCGGGCTTCTCATTGCGGTGGCTTCTCTTGCTGCGGAGCACAGACTCTCGGCACGCTGGCTTCAGTAGTTGTAGCACGCAGGCTCCGTAGTTGTGGCTCACGGGCTCTAGAACGCAGGCTCAGTAGTTGTGGAGCAGGGGCTTAGTGACTCTGCGGTAGGTGGGATGTTCCCGGACCAGGGCTCGAACGCGTGTCCCCCGTATTGGCAGGCGGATTCTTAACCACTGCACCACCAGGGAAGTCCCACATCTTCTTTTTAAGTAAAGTCAATTGTTTTAGACACTCAGACTCCTCGAATTAGATAAAGCTGGCTGTGTGACTTTGGATGAGTCATTAACCTTGCTAAACCTTGGTCTCATCTTTAGAATATGCATAATGACAGTACCTACCCCATGGCACTGTTGTAAAAATTAAATGAGACAATGTCAAGTAAAGAGCTTCAGGCAGATTAAGGATGCAAAACCAACAGATAGTCATTCAAAACAGCTAAGCACAGACTATAGTTAACAACACCGTATTGTATATTTGAAAGTTAAGAACATAGATCTTAAAAGTTCTCATCACAAGAAAAAAGAGTGTAACTCTGTGAGGTGATGGGTGTTAATCATGTGATAATTTATACATATAGCAAATCATTATGTTGACAACCTAAAACTAATACAATGTTATATGTCAATTATATCTCAAGAAAACAGTTTTAAAATATATTGCAGGGACTTCCCTGGTGGCACAGTGGTTAAGAATCTGCCTACTAATGCAGGGGACACGGGTTCGAGCCCTGGTCCGGGAAGATCCCACATGTTGTGGATCAACTAAGCCCGTGCACCACAACTACTGAGCCTGAGCTCTAGAGCCCGCCTGCCACAACTACTGAGCCCGCGTGCCACAACTGCTGAAGCGCAGGCCTAGAGCCCATGCTCCACAACAAGAGAAGCCACTGCAATGAGAAGCCTGTGCACTGCAACAAAGAGTAGCCCCTGCTTGCCGCAGCTAGAGAAAGCCCGTGCGCAGCAACGAAGACCAAACGCAGCCAAAAGTAAATAAGTAAATTAGTTAATTAAAAAATATATATATTGCAATAAAAAATTAAAACAAGCACACAATGAAGAATTTGATCCAAAAGTTTTAAAATTTAAGAAAAACAGAACTTGTTTATACTGAAGAACTTACTGGGAAATAGAAGCAAAGATCAATACAAAAGGATGTTCACTGCAGTGTTGTTTATAATAGCGGCAAAACTGGAAAAATTAGAAGTCCAACAATAGGGAAAACCAACCAAAGAGAATTGGTTAAGTAAACTAAAGAATATTCATATAATAGAACGTGCTGAACAGCCTTTAAGCATGAGGCGGCTGACCTTGACATTAACATGAAGAGAAAACAGTGTATTATTGAATAAAAAGTAATTGTTACAAGCCAGCAAGTGTAGTACAATCTCATGCATGCAAAATTATGTGTGTGGGGGGCTTCCCTGGTGACAGAGTGGTTGAGAGTCCGCCTGCCGATGCAGGAGACACGGGTTCGAGCCCCGGTCCGGGAAGATCCCACATGCCGCGGAGCAACTAAGCCCGTGTGCCACAACTAATGAGCCTGTGCTCTAGAGCCTGTGAGCCACAACTAAGGAGCCCACATGCCACAACTACGGAAGCCCGCGTGCCTAGAGCCCATGCTCCGCAACAAGAGAGGCCACCGCAGTGAGAAGCACACGCACCGCAACGAAGACTAGCCCCTGCTCACCGCAGCTAGACAAACCCCATGCACAGCAATGAAGACCCAATGCAGCCAAAAATAAATAAAATAAATAAATTTTAAAAACAAACAAACAAAAAAATGAAAACCACAATGAGGTATCATTTCACACCTGTGAGGATGGCTGCTATCAATAAGACAAAAGGTAATAAGTGGGTTCACAGCATCCTCATGTTCATTGCAGCATTATTCACAATAGACACAGCATGGAAACGACCTAAGTGTTCATAAATAGATGAATGGATAAAGAAAACGTGGTATTTATATGCAATGAAACATTATCTAACCATAAAAAAGGAAGAAAATTCTGCCATTTACAACAACATAGATGGACCTTGGGGGCATTATGCTAAGTGAAATAAGTCAGACAGAGAAAGACAGATACTGTATGATCTCACTCGTATGTGAAATCTTGAAAAAGCCAAACGCATAGCAAAAAGAGAGTAGACTGCTCGTTGCCAGGAGGTGGGAGGGTAGGGGAGATGGGGAGATGTTGGTCAAAAGGTACAAATGTACAGCAGGGTGTGTGTAGTTAACAATACTCTGTTGTATACTTGAAAGTTGCCAAGAGAGCAGATCTTCAACGTTCTCGGCACAGACACACACAAATGTAACCATGAGCTATGATACATGCATTAACTAACCTCATTATTGTGGTAATTCTTTTGTAATATATACATGTATCAAATCATCACCTTGTGGGATGTAAGCTTTTACAATGTTATATGTCAATTGTGTCTCGATAAGCCTGGAAGAAAATTCAAATTTGACAGAGAAGCTGTGGGTACAGTGCAAAGAACTCCCATACGCTCTGTAGCCAGATTCAGCACTGATGACGTTTTGCCACACTTGCTTTATATCTATGAGTATGCCTATACTTGTATCTATATTCATACCTACCTCTATGTCCATCCATGTTATGGTTGTTATTTTTGTGGGACCATTTGAAAGTAAGTTTCTGATATCAGGGTGCCTTACATCTTAATTCTTCATATATCTCCTAAGAGCAAAGATATTCTGTTGCATTATCACGAGAAAGTACTTTCTATTATCTAATATGCCATCCACATGCAAATTTTACCAATAATGTGTATGTATACACACACACACACACACACACACATATATACACTCACATACACACACACACATATTTCTAAATGGCAACAATTTTTATTTCCCTTTTTATACTTTTTGGAATTCTGATTTTTTCTTCTTCCTGAGATTGTAAAAAGCAACTTCATAATTAGAAAGGACCATCAGTATTTCCATGAGGGAAAAATGATAAAATACAATGCAGAAACTCGATGAGTCCTCTAGTGTTGAAAAAAAGCAGAAGCCCCAAAGCAATCTTCACAGCTAAGTCACCGGAGAAGCCCAAATACCAGTCCAGCCTCCCTCAGATAGGCATCAAAGGTAGGAGAAGCTCCATTCCGCTCCCTTTCCATCTCAACATGCCTCTGGCAGGTCAACAGAAAGCCCCTTGGGCAATTTGAGATTATAGACTAGAAGTCTTCTTTCTCTTTCTTCTTCTTCTTCTTTTTTTTCCTTTATAATAGACCTTTTTGAAGAGATTGAGATAGGCTGCAGAAGAAAACTCCCAATGCCTCCTATTCTGACCCAGGAGAGGAAGAGTGCTGGAAGGCTCTTATCATCACATTAGAGGACTGTTTGTTGAGTATATTCATACCCTGCACCCCAGCAGTTTCTCCCTAGAGAAACTCAGGTGCGTGCACACCAGGAGGCATAGCTAGGAAGGCTGTTCACACATCATTTGCATGATGGCTTCAAACTAGAAACAGCCCCAAGATCCACCAAGAGCGGAATGGAGAAATGGTAGCACATCCATACGGTGAACTACACAGCAATAAAAATGGGTGGTGGGACTTCCCTGGTGGTCCAGTGGTTAGGACTCCGTGCTTCCACTGCAGGGGGCCCGGGGTTTGATCCCTGGTTGGGGAACTAGGATCCTGCAAACTGCACGGCACGGCCAAAAAACAAATACACAAACAAACAAGCCAAAAAATGATGTTACACAGTGGCCTGCACACACACGGATGCGTCTCACAGATGGAATGTCGAGGGAGAGAAAGCAGACCCAAGAAACCCATAGAGCACGATTCCATTTATGTAAAGTTCAAAAGCAAAAGAGGCAATATTAAACTACATTGCTTAGGGAGGCATACATAGGGGTTAGCGCAATAAAGAAAAGCAAGAGAAGGATTATCCCAAAAGCCAGCGTGGTGGTTACTTGTTCCGGGAGATGCGGGGTGCTATGTCCTGCCTGTTGCTAACACTGGTGTTTCCTTTATGAGAATCTGTTAAACCATGTGTATCCTATGCAGTTATGACTCACAAAACAAACATAAAAACGAAACACATGTTATAAAATAAAAGACATAAAGCGTCCCATGGAGGCTGGTTCTTGCAGCACCACGAGGCTTCACATCAATTGCCCAGCTGTAAGAAGCAGCACTGAAGAGTTCTTTTAAGTTAATTCAACCAACCATTACTGGGTTCCAGATCTAGGGCTAAGTGCCTAAACTTCCATGAATGAGGAAGACATGATTTCTGTCCTCGAGGTGCTTAAAATCTAAAAGGGGACAAGTAAGCAGGCAGGCACCACAGCGTCACGTGATGCGACAAGCTCAAAGGGCTGGAACACTTCCTTGGAGAAGCAGCAGCTAAATGAGAAGCAAAGGTCAGGGAACATGAATCTGGGGATGGAGAAAAGCAAGCATGTTCCAGGCAGTGAGAATAGAACACGCAAAGCCCCAGGGGCAGGGTGCATACCAGGGAGGGCAAGTCCTTGATAAGGCTGGACCATGGAGTGTGGGCTGCAGTGAAGGAGGGAGATGAGAGATGAAGCCACGGAAGTCAGGATCCAGAACAGGATGTGCTTAACGCAGAGGCCATGTGGAACCATGGATGGATTTAGAGCAGGGGTTTAGAAAGAGCAAGAGGGAGCAGATTAAAGGCTGTTTGGGCGATTCAGATGAGACATGACAGAGGCCTGGTCAAAAGCCATGGAGATAGGCACGGAGACAGGGGACACGGAACACAGAAAACAAAGCCAGTTCTGAGCACAGTCTATTTCAGTAGGGGAGGCGGGTTGAGAATTTACACATTCACAGACTCCCGGTGAGGTTTACTGCTGGTCTGTGGATTACACTTTGAGTAGCAGCAAGATTCCACAGGGCCCTGGGCCAGGCTGTGTCTGGCTATCCTAAAGGTGTCCTGAATCGCTGTAAATTGTCTGAATTCAATTCATACCCTGGCTGTATCATTGCCCAGCTGGTGGCCCAGGTTAAGTCTCACTGTCACCTTCAGCCTCAGTGTCGTTCCTGTAAAAGTCGTGACGAGGTGCCAGTGTCGGTAAGGTGGCTAGGCAGCTTCAGCTAGGCTCGCAGAACTCGGCCAATGAGAGCTCAGATCTTTATTTCATCTGCTCTGAAGGTGCCATCCCCAGCTGCTTCTTGGCTGCCCTAGTTGCTCCACCAGGGTTGACAAATGGTAGCAGCAGATTTCTTATCAGCCCGAGTCAAATAATTAGGTTATCAAAATATCGTGGAATTGACCTCATATAAATATCGTGGAAAAGACAAAAAATGGATTTCTTTGAGATTTTCGACTACAGGGAGATACGCTGCAGCGCTGTTTTTCCCATGAGTTGCGAGTGTATGTGTAAAAGGTCTCTGGGTTTCTTAGAGCTGGCTCGGAGCCTGGGGCTAGGCAGGCTCTTCTGCTTTGGCCACTGGGCTTTCTCAGGACCTCCCCGAGGCACTAGGTGGCCCAGCTGTTGCCTGTGGAGGGGAGAATCATGAACGGGGGAAGGGTGGCGGGGACTTTCTGATAACCTTCCCCCAGGATTTTTTTAAAGGAACATTGATTGGCTTTGCTCTTCTTTTCATGTTAAAAAGAGAAAGGGCATGTTTGATGAAAAAGATAATGACAATTGCTGCTGGAGCTCTTATTTAAGTTCTTTGTTTTCCAGTCCTTACCTCTGTCAGCCATTCCAAACCCTTATGATGAGGTCTTCCACTAGAAGATGACCTTGCTTGTCCAAGGCCATGCAGCTAGTGAGCAACGGAGCCCAAGTATGATGCCGGATTGGTGTCATTCCAGAGCCTGCACAGGTACCTCTAATGCATCCCCTGAGAACCCCTGAGAGGCAGAAAAGCAAAAGGAACCCTCCCCAGGGACAACCCCTGTGACATTTCACTGTATTTTCCCCCATGTCTTTGTGTAGCTATTTTTAAAAAATTAATTTGCAAAATAGAACAAACTAGTGAATATAACAAAAAAGAAGCAGACGCACAGATATAGAGAACAAACTAGAGGTTAACAGTGGGGAGAGTGAAGGGGGAGGGGCAAATGGGGTAGGAGATTAAGAGGTACAAACTCCTATGTATAAAACACATAAACTACAAGGATATATTGTACAGCACAGGGAATATAGCCGATATTTTATAATAACTATAAATGGAGTACAGCCTTTAAAAATTGTGAGTCACTGTATTGTACACCTGTAATGTATACAATATTGTACATTGACTGTACTTCAATTTTTTAAAAAATGAACAAAATTAATTTGGGAGCAACCTGTGTATCCAGCCTTATTGAAAATTTTTATGTATTTTTTATGTTATAAAAGTAGCTCATACTTTTTTTTCTTTTCAGTTCAAAGGATACACAAACATATGCAGATGAAAGGGAAAATTCAGTCGTTCCCTAACCCCGCCCTGCCCAGACGTCGTCACTGGTTACTCCCGGGTGCCTTTCTTTCCATGTGCCAAGCCTATGTTTACACCTGTTCTGTGCCAGACCCTGCACTTGGCTTTGGGATCAAAGATGTGTAAGGAGGGGCTTCCCTGGTGGCGCAGTGGTTACGAATCCGCCTGCCAATGCAGGGGACACGGGTTCGAGCCCTGGTCCGGGAAGATCCCACATGCCGCGGAGCAACTAAGCCTGTGCGTCACAACTACTGAGCCTGTGCTTTAGAGCCCACGAGCCACAACTGCTGAGCCTGCATGCCACAACTACTGAAGCCTTCACACCTAGAGCCCGTGATCTGCAACAAGAGAAGCCACCGCAATGAGAAGCCCGCGGACCACAACAAAGAGTAGGCCCCGCTCACTGCAACTAGAGAAAGCCCGTGCGCAGCAACGAAGACCAACACAGCCAAAATTAACAATAAATAAATTAATTTTAAAGAAAAGATTCAATCAATTACTGGCGCATGCTGGCTGAGAACATTTGGATCACAGCTTGGGAATGAGATGTTAGCCTAAAGTGGCCGTTCTCACTTCCCATGGAGACATCCAGCGATGTATGGAGACTTTTTTGGTTGTCAAAATAAAGGTGAGAGGGTGTTACTACTGACACCTAGTGGGTGGAGGCTGGGGGTGCTGCTAAACATGCTACAATGCATAGGACCATCCTCACCCCAAACAGATAAGAATCATCTGATCCAAAATACCGATGGCACAGAGACAGAAATTCTGGCCAGGACAGGAGAGGTGCTCCCTAGATCAGCCACTTGCTAGCTAAGGCATCTGGAGAAAATCGCTTCACCTCTCCCAGCCTCAGTTTCCTTATCTGTATAATGGGAGAGAACAGTGGTACCTACTTCATAGGTTAGTGAGAAGGATAAACTACTTGAAGAAGTGCTTGATAAATGTTAGTAGTTTTTTTTTTTTTAAAAAAAAAAGGGCAGGAATTCCCTGGCAGTCCAGTGGTTAGGACTCTGAGATTGCACTGCTGAGGGTGAGGGTTCAATCCTCGGTTGGGGAACTAAGATCCCGCAAGCCGGGCGGTGCGGTCAAAAAAAAAAAAAAAAAGAAAAAAGAAAGTGGAGGTGAGGGGGTGGTTTGCAGAGGTATAAGCAACGTCTTCAAACGCTGCAGAGAAGAATCTAGGCTTTCGTCTTTCTGTACATTCCAGGCCTTCAAGGTATTTGAACATCTGCAAAATTTGATATTTAAGATAATTCACCAGATTAAAAAAAAATTGCTTTAAACACACACACACAACTGTTACTCCTAGGGAGCTGGAGTATGGGAGGACTAAAGGTGGCCTGAGTTGGGGGGACGGGGGTGGATTTATTCTTTTCTTTTCTTTTCTTTCCTTTTTTTTTTTTTTTTTTTTTTTGGCTGAGCCAAGTGGCATGCAAGATCCTAGTTCCCTGACCAGGGATCAAACCCATGTCCACTGGAAGCGTGGAGTCTAAACCACTGGACCACCAGGGAAGTCCCTAATTTTTTTTTTTTAACAATAAGATGTATTAGTTTTGCGGTTAAAGAATATAATTTGGAAAGTGTCCAATGATGGGCAAGATATTTAAATGGCAAAACAAAACAAAAAATAAAATAAAATCCGTTGCAAAGAAAATACAAACAGTAAGACAAATTAATCTCTAAGTTGATTCGGGCACTGAATCCATGGTTCATTTTTACAAGTTTCAGCCATTGCAAAATTGACTGGATTGCCATTTAAGAAAAAAAATCTCACGGTTCCAGATGTTGGATATGTATATGGTGGCAGAGAGGAGAAGTGTGCATCCGTATTTCCTCAGTAAACTACTTCTAGGTGGTTCTGGAGTCGCATCTGTCCAATGCAAGCCAACCATCAATGCATACGGATGAGCAGGGACCTGATTTTGCAAACCTCCCCAGGATCACCAGAATCTCTGAGTATGTGCCAAGGCCAAAGAGGCCTGCTGATCCACAAAGAGCTTGGAACCTGTTTACTTCAAGAAGCAGAACAGCTCTTTCCTGAAAGTCATGTTTTCCAGCAGCAGATTTTAAATGTAGGACAATTGGAGGTAGGGGATGCCACACAGAAGACTTAGGACCAGAAGTTAGAGTCCATCTGTCATGTAGCAAGTTCTGGGTGTACTTCCTGGCTCCACCACTTAAGTGACCTTGGGTGTGTTACTTAACCTCTCTGAACCTCAGTATCTTCCTCTGTTCCGAGGGGTTTATTGCATGTCAGTCCTGGCAGGCTGTTGGACAGGTATATAGAGAGAATGGAAGCTAGAGAGCTCTGGAAGATGCCTGGTACCTGCTCTTGTAAGAGGTGATCACTGTTAACACCTTCCACCCACTTGGCCTCCTGGGCACGCGTTGAGGCTTCTCAGAGGCTACGCCTTATCAGCCAGAATGCTGGGAACACCCACAAGAGCGCTAGTGGAGACTTGTCTTCACTAGCACAGCTGAATCGGCTTTGGAGGTCTGGGATGACTAGCTGATTCCTGGATTTTCTCTTGATGTCTTTGAAAGGGTTAGGAAGGGTCAAGATTAGCTGTCTGGAGCTCTGTCCTTGCATTCACACAGGTGGAAAATCCTGAGACAACCTCAATCAGATAGCTGAAGTCCGTGCCCAGAAGATGTGAGTCCGGGGAGAAATCGAGAGAAACAAAGAAAGTGGACCTGGAACGTTTCCCAAGAGGCTCCCAATCCTGAGGGGCAGAGCCACTGAGAGGCTAAGGGGGTCCCAGAACCCCAAAGAGAATGCTATTTCTCAGGCGAGGAAAAGCATTCATGAACCACACTGGGCTTTCTTTATTCGAGCCAGACCTCTCGGGAGAACCAGCCTGTGGCCTCCTTTAGAATTTGATATTTCTGATGGCTTGTTCAGCTCTACCGCCACCGGCTTTTTCCTTCTCAAAGAGAAAGTTCATCCCGATCCAGAATGGAATTGGATGTAAATATTGTGTAGGTTGGCAGCGTGTTGGAAATTGCCACAGACCAATGCAATGAGCGCTAGTTCTCTAACTAGCTGGGCACGTCCCTTCTCTCAAGACAACAAAAATAAGGAAGGTAATAATACATTTATTCTGAGGTGTCACTATGTTCGGCACACTGGAAACAGAAACAGACTGACGGGGACTTCTCTGGTGGCACACTGGTTAAGAATCCACCTGCCAACACAGGGGACACGGGTTCGAGTTCTGCTCCGGGAAGATGCCACATGCCGTGGAGCAACTAAGCCCACGCACCACAACTACTGAGCTCTGCGCACCTAGAGCCCGTGCTCCACAACAAGAGAAGCCACTGCAATCAGAAGCCCGTGCACCGCAACAAAGAGTAGCCCCCGCTCGCCACAACTAGAGAAAGCCACACACGGCAATGAAGACCCAACGCAGCCAGTAAATAAATAGATAAATAAATAAAAGAAACAGACTCACAGACATAGAGAATGGACTTGTGGTTGCCAAGGGGAGGTGGCGGAGGGATAGACTGGGAGTTTGGGATTAGCAGGTGCAAACTAGTATATATAAGATGGATAAACAAGGTCCTACTGGACAGCACAGGGAACTATATTCAATATCCTGTGAAAAACCATCATGGAAAAGAATATGAAAAAGAATATATATATATATGTATAACTGAATCACTTTGCTGTACGGCAGAAATCAACACAACATTGTAAATCAACTATACGTTAATAAAATTTAAAAATAAATTAAAGAAATGTATTTTATTATTGAATCCTCATAAAAAAACTTCTGACTTGGTCAGTGTTATTCTCTTCAATTTAGAGATGAGGAAAAGTAGATTTGCTCCTGGAGATACTGGGAAGCCACCATAGGTTACTCAGCAGAGGAGGGGGGTGGGGGTGGGAAGGGAAGCAGGAATGGGAATTCTGGGATATGAGTTTGAACTTGGGGTGCTGGATGGATGGAGTGAGAGGGGGCAGGGGTCCAGAGTCTGGTAGATTGCATCGTGCTGGTGCCAGTGAAGCCCCCCTCTGGGAAGAGAGTTTTAGAGATGAAAAAACTGAGATTTAAACTGAAAATTAAAATGTGTTGCCTGAGGTCATAAAACTGGCAGGGTGAGCAGGAAAGTCTTGACCATTGGAGGGTAATCATCTAACCCAACAATGCAATTAAATAACTCATCTCTTTAATCTCAAGAGGCCTTTTGGAGTCAGAAACTACACAAATAAATCCAAGTATTCCTTTCTGATCTCCAGACAAACAGATGGAATGAGCACATCAAAGGCTTGGGTCCCTGTACTGTAAGTGATCCCGCCCCAAGGTAGGAGGTGGGGCAGATAGAAGATCCAGGAGTTCAGAAATGGTTAACTCACTGATTTCTTGGACTTCATTCCTGACCAGCTGTGTGACTCAGGATAAGTTAATTAACATCTCTCTGCCTTAGTTTTCTCATCTCAAAAGGAGGGTAATACTAATACCTACCTCATAAACTTGTTGTCAGGATGAAATGAAAATAATGTTACCACTGTCGAACAGTTCGTATGTGCCGAACCATGTTCCAAGATCATTTTTCACATTCGCTCAACTCTCACAATAACCTATGTCTTAAGCGAGTTATTATACAAGGGAGCGGACTAGTACATAATGATTAAAACGATTATAGGAAATCTATCTAGCAACATGGGAGACACATTATGTTGAGTAATAACAATCAAATTAACAAGTAAACCCTGGCAATCCAGTGGTTGGGACTCTATGCTTTTACTGCCGTGGGCCTGGGTTTGATTCCTGGTTGGGGAACTAAGATCCCACAAGCCCCACGGTGTGGCCAAAAAAAAAAAAACAAGTAAATTTCAAAACACTGTCTGCTCTAAGCCAACGTTCAAATTCCTGAACGCAAGGATGAGAAGAGAAAGCGGAGAAGTGAACGCCAATTTTCTGGTGGAATTGTGCATGGTCCAACATGTCTTTGGTTGCTGTTACATAATTGTTTTTGCCAGAAATGAAAATTCTATATATAATACTTATCTATAAATATACAAGAGCCGTTGAATAAGGTTTGAGAAACAAACATATATAACATACATCTATAGTTATTTAATTACATATAATTGCATATATAGCTATTTCATTACATCTCTATATAAATATAGAGAGATATATGTACGCACATATATTCCTATCTCATTACATTTATTCGTTTATTTATTTATTTATTTATCTCTTAAACCCTGTTCTTATCACTTTGTACTTTGAGGAAAACTTTACCGGGAGGCCAATTCTGTGGGCAAATACTGCTGGAAGGGCTTGAGCCCACATTTCTATGAATCACAGACCCTTTGAAGATCCCAGGAATGCCTGTTATTCTCCACCCAGGGAAATGCACACACCCAGAACCCAGAGAGTAGGTGGCCTCTCATTCATGGGAACACATCACCAGTCTCATAACCCATCCCTTGAGCCTCTGGGGTTCACAGGTTAGGAACCCATGCTTTCATTGAAGAATGTATCCCTTTTTATTTTCCCATAAATATTGATTGAGCACCTATTATACACCAAATGGACAATGGGCCAAATCTTGGGGACCCAGTAGTGAAGGTTAAAATGTCACCTGCTAGCATTCACAGAGGATCATTTCCCTGGTTAATCCCCTTTTTATCTATTTCTGGCCTTTCCTTGTGAAAGTAGCAGTAGAGATAGAGGAATAACTCACATCTAAGGGAGACTTTGCTCATTATAAGGGACTTTGTCACATATTTCCTGGTGTATGCCTGTGACCACTGGGTAAGTAGATATTCACTATTATCTTTGTTCAACCAAAAAGAACACTAAAACTTGGAGAAGGTGAAATGGATGACAGATTTATCTGCAAGCAGAGGAGACAAAATTCTGCACCCAGGGGCTGGGTTTTAGATAGCAGAGATCACAAGAGATCTTATCAGCTACTGGATAAGACCAGAGCTTGAATTCAGACTCCAGCAGGTGCTGTGTTACCTTAGGTGAGTTATTTTACCTCTCTGAGCCTGTGTTTCCTTATGGAAACCAGTGACATCAGGGATGTAGAAAACAAACATGGGATAAGGGGGTGGAGAGGATAAATTGGAAGATTGGGACTGACATATGTACACTGCTATACATAAAATAGGTAACTAATAAGAACTTGCTGTATAGCACAGGGAACTCTACTCAGTACTCTGTAATGGCCTATACAGGAAAAGAATCTTAAAAACAAACAGAAAAACAAACAAGCAAACAAAACCCACAAAAGCCTCCTGACAACTTTTATCGGGATTTTCTGAATCTATATGTCATTTTAGGGAGAATTTACATCTTAACAATATTAAGTCTGCCAGTTTATAATCATGGCATGTTTCCTCATTAATTTACTCTCCTTTCATTTCTCTCAGTCATATTTTGCACTTTCAATGTGGAAGTCTTGCATACCTTTTGTTAAATTCATTTCAAATGATATTCTAGTTTTTGAAGCTGCTGTGTCAAATTTTAATTTCATTTTCCAATTATTTGTTTGTAGCTAATAGAAATTAAGTTGATTTTTGAAGAAAAGAAAAAGAAAATCAGTGACAGGAGTAACATTGACTCATCAATAAAAACAGCAAAAACAATAAGAAAAGTAACACCTACTAGCACTGTGATGTTTTATGATGATTGAAAGTTAATGGCAAGGACTTTCCACAATCTGGGACACACAGGGAATGCTCAAGACAGGATGGCAAAAATAAACGGGGTTGGGGGGGAAATCTCACCTTCTTGATTTTTTTTTCCATTGGTAGGGAAATTTTGGACAATTCTTCCTCCAGACCCCCTGGACCTAAAGGCCCATTGTCATAAGAACTGTCATAAGTACAATCACTAGATGACTAGACCTTAAGGTGGTCTTTTAACAGGTGGAATGGCTCCTTTCTCTTGATGCAGGTGTCATTTTGCACATCTAAAGCAGGGCCAGTCTAACCACTGGGCATAATGGACACCCTTCTTCAGACGAGCCCAGGGGAGTGGTTGAGGGGATGAATTTGCCAAATTAAAACTCATAAATGCTTAATGTTGACAAAATATAATTTTATGTCAACTTGCCAAAGCATAACTCAAAACTGTATTTATACGAAATTGTATTTATTATGTAACGTGGGTGCATTTTAAGATATGGGGTGAGGGCTCCCCGAAAGTCAGAACGTTGACAAGGTCCTCGCCGAAAGTTTGGTAATTGTTGAAACTAGATGAGAAGCACAAGAGAGTTCGTTACATTTGGATATTTGATCTAGTTCCAGATTTCTCGAAACATCTATGTAAAGAAGCCCTCAACCCTTGAATTCCAGTTCATCGCCAAGTCATCCCTCTAAAAGACCTTCCACTTAGTAAAGTTTGAAATATTTCATTGAGTTCATTCCTCCGATCACTAGACCTTAAAGTGGTCTGAGATCTCAGGGGACAAGAAGATGAATAAACAAATATTTGTTTTCTGCTTTTAAAATTCTGGAAGGTACGAGGCAGTACGTGAATAAATTAGTGGATCCTGGATGGGGTTTTTCTGAGACCCTGGTGCTGTGGTCCCCAATCTTTTAAACAGTCAACCCACCCTTGTTTTCAAAGAGAGGTGGTTGCATTTCAATGTCTATCAAGGATCTCCCTTCCCCAGGCTGGGAATCCTGGACCTGGTGGCGTCTAGCTGTCCTCACAAAGACAAGCGATCTTTTTTCCTAATTCCGTCCTCCCCAGCAGGCCAACTGGGATTGCCAAGGAGGGAGAAATGTCTCTTTGGATGTTCTCCTTCTGGGTTGGTGCAAGAGTGAATCGGTGAAGGTCAGTTTGGTGAAATGTATCATAAAACTTAAGAATATGCTTATCTCTCCTTCTGCCCTTCCGACTCTTGGAATTTCTCCTGGGGGAAATCTAGGAGATGGGGATGCTAAGGTGAATGTTACAAAGGTTTAAGGGAAAACAAAAATCACAAATGAAATATCTATTCGTTTGGATAGAATGGTGATATAGCCCTAAAACATAATATTTTCCAGATTTTGCAAGTATTAAAATGATGGCGGGAGAGGGGCCTTGTGGGTAAGGACTTGAAAAAATGTTCTTCCTAGTCTAAAAAAATAAATTCAGTTACAAAACAATAATGTTTTTGCTAAAGATAAAATTCATCAGGCTTGTGCTAAGCACTTTGGGAGTGCATTCTTCCAAGAAATCTTTTATCTTTAGATTTAAAAAAAAAAAAAAGATGAGGCTTATCTACATTTCAATAACAAAGCAGCGAAGTTATTGGGAAGGGGGTCAGAAAAAGTGCTGATTCTGAGGCCAGCTCTTCCCCTTGTTGTCTATTGTTTTTAGGTTTTGCTTCTAATGTCATCTCTTAGAGAGGGTCTTCTGGTCCCCCTCTTCCTAAGTGGCCCCTCTCTCACATCAGTCTGTTCAGTCTTCAGAGCACTTATCACAATTTTTATGTATCAGGTGCATTTTTCACTTGATTTTTAATCTCCCTGCCCCCTTTAGAATTTGAGCAGTGATCCTGACCATTTTATTCACGGCTGCAAGCCCCAAACAACTGCTGGTAATGTGCAAAGCGTGAGGGGCAAAGTGTTAAATGTAGAAGGAACAAATCAGTAGATGATTACATGGATGACTGAGAGTAGGAGTGAATGAATGAGGGAGTGAGTAAATGAGCAAGTGAATGATTGAGTGAGTGGATGAAGGAGTAAAGAAACGAGTGAGTGAATGAGTGAGTGAGTGAATATCTGCCTAAATGATTAAGTGGTTGAGGAAGTGAGCAAGTTGATGAATGAGTGAGTGAATCAATGAATGAATGAATGGGTTAATGAGTAAAAGAGCAAATGAATGAGTGACCGAATGAGTGCAGGAATGAATGAGTGCAGGAATGAGTGAATGAATGAATGAGCGAGTGAATGAATGAGTGAGTGATGAATGAGTGAGTGAGTGAATGAATGAGTGAGTGTGCGAATGAAATTTGACATTAGTGCAAGGCATTTTCTCTATGCATGACTCAGCTTCATGGGACTCTCCCAAACGTGGTCCCCGTGTACCGTGATGGCCAGGACAGGAGAGTCACATGGGTGTCCCAGGAGTCTGGAGGCCCCACACCAACCCCTCCACTCTTTCAGCCGACCCTGCTCAAGGTTCCAGGAGTGTCAACAGAAGTGCATCTCCACTCCCAGGGGAAGCCCTCCCCTGTGTTAATTTCCTCATGGGTGTTTTGTCCACAAACTTTCCTTTGGCTTCACAACAACCCTTTGGGACCAGTCTTATTATCGCTGTTTGAACTGATGAGGAAACTGAGACCCAGACAGGTGATGTGTTTGTTCTAGTTCAGAGCACTCGGGTCAGAGGGAGAGAAGGGACTGCATTTCACAGCCTGTGTCTCATGTGAATCCCTCAACAGGATTTTCCCTTTCCAACCATATTTACCAGGGGGAGAGGGACAAAGAGGAACCAAAAAAGAAAATCTTCGGAGAAGGAGCCATAGGAAGAGACTCTAGCAATCAGTCTAGAAAATCCTCAGTACGGAATGGAAAATGAATGAATGAATGAATGGGACATGGTGAAGTGGTTAGAAGCACAGACTCCAAACTCCATCCTTCCCGCTCCCCTACTGTGTGATCATAGGCAAATGACTTTAATTTGTCCTAGCCTCAGTTTCTCCAACTGAAGAATGGGAATAAAAGCGTTTCCGGGATCATCAAATACTTCAATGACCATTAGCGTTTAGTACAACACAGGCCACAACGTAATGTCTGAAGCGGTTGTCAGAGCCACATCTGGGTCTATAGTAGCTCCCTGCCATCAGTAAAACTTTTGTTATTCTCTTTAACTTGGAGGCTCTCCGTGGAAGACAGCATTGTTCAGAGATCTTTGGAATCAGGGGAATCTGGGCTCAAATCTCATTTGCTGTGACTCACTCTGTGACCTTGGGGTTGTCGCATACCTTCTCCAAGTCTATTTCCTCATCTGCAAAGTGGGGTTTACTTACTCCTGATGGAAAGGGGTGATGTTTCTAGGAGAAAATTTCCAAAGGACTCAGCTCATAAACAGCTCTTAGTTAAAAGGAAGGTGCTGTTAGGTCCTCATCACAATGGAGCTGCCCAAGGGCTTTGCTAGAACCCGGGGTGGAAACATGGCACCATTCTCTGAGGATGATGGTGACGATAGTAAATTGATTGATAACAGATAGAACTGCATGTTCCCGGGAGGGCCTCTCCAGGACCGCATTTTTAATAGGCCTGAAGGAAATGTGATGGGTCAGAATGGTAGCCTGTAGCCCTTGAGGGCAGGCCCTGTGGTCCTCATCTCTGAGTGCCTGGAGCAAACCATGTCTGATATTAAAACCCGAATTAATCAGTTGTTTAACAATTGCATCTCTTAGTTGAGGCCTGAAATTTGAGGATTTCAACTTAGTAGATCTAGCCAGCATAATTACCTGCAAATCCCGGAAGACAAAAACGTGATAAAGTTGATTCTGTGCCTTCCTAATGATAAAAGTAACAAACAGTGACCAAATACTAGATGCTAGATGGTCTTCTAGCCACTTTCAATGTGTTAAAGCCCCGAGTCTGTAGATAGGGTTGTAGCATAGCCTCTGCTTTAAGTGTGAAAATGCTGAGCTCAGAGAGGTTAAGTAACTGGCTCAAGGACACACAGCGAGAAAGCTGGGTTTTAAATGCAGACCTTCTGACAGAATCTATATTCTCTAGGCCAGTGTTTCTCAAACTTTTTATTATTGCACCCCTTACGGAAACTTTTTAGACATTTTTTTCCTAATGGCCCCACCCCAGGAAATGTTAATATCACAGATACTGTGATATTAAACACCGCACATCTATGCATGTACTGCATGTGTATCTTTGCTTTCGACATAGAGTAAGATTTTCGCCCGCCCCCCAATCAATCTTCGCCCCGCCTTGAGAATGTTTGCTGTAAACTCCCTCCCTCAGCCAGGGCCTCCCTGCCTTCCTTTATGGTGTTAGGCTGGCTTGAGGGGAGCGGGAGTGGTCGATATTGTGGTTGCCATGTCCCCCTCCAAAATACAGACCCAGGTCATCGAAAGGTCCCATCCTGAATACATACTAAGCCATTTCTGTCCAGAACAAGGACTCGGTCCCTAATACTGGCCGATTATTATTTCTGAGTCCGTTCCTCAATGCCTCATGTTTTGAGATTTCAAGGGTGGAATCGGGGAGCGGCGGAGGTTTTCCAAAAACAAAGCGGGCATTTTTTTAAAAAGAGTGAACAGTGTGGATGCTTCTCGATTCTGAGTTAAGACCTCATGCCCTAAGCCCTCAGGAGCCCCAGGGGGGAGTGTGCAAGCTCCCACCCACTCCCCACTTGCCTTTCGTTACTCCCTGAAGACTCAGGGGTCTGTCTGAAGTGGTTGTCAAGAGAGCCTCCCGGGAGGGAGCGCCTCACCAGGGACCCACTTGAGTCTCCCAGCCGTGGACAATGGGGCTGCATTCTTCCCTTATTTCCGCTCAGCCCGGCTCTCTATGACCCTCAAACAAGGGACCACAAACAAGGCCCTTACTGGAGGGACTGACATGGTAATGCCAGCTTTTGTGGCCTCCCCGCAGTGTCAGCAGGATCCGCCCCCGCCCCCACTCTCGGCTACTTCCTCCCCACTCCCATGAACTGATGTCAGTCCCAGAAAGAGTGGATTGTTCTCTAAGACCGCCTGGCGGCAGAGCCCACGGGTCCAAGCCTGGGAGAGAGCGGGCGTGGAATCACGGAAGCACCCGCCACCCCGAAGACGGAAAACTCATTAAACTTCTTGCCAAAGACGCCCCCATCTGCGGGCGCCAATCCTGACATTGGACAACAAAGCTGGCATTCCTGATGAGGGAGGGGATGTTTGCAGTCCCTTCTGAGCTTGTAAAAAAACGAATACGGCACCGAAAGGAAATGGAACGGGGGTGGTTTTGAAGTCGAGAGGAAAGAGATGATGATGGTTATGGGGTTCCTTGGCTATAAGTGTGTGCCTTCCCTATTTTCTCTGAGGTCTCATGGCCTTCAGCCAATGAAACACAGTAGCTCCTTGGGTGAGGCAGGACTTTTGTGCTAAACGTGAGGAGTCTTTTAGGAAAAAAGAAGCGAACTGAAGTGGGCAAGACCTTCGGCCTTGATTCTGACTGTGATATGTTGCCGAGGGCCTTGGGAATTCCACTGGTCCATTGTGCCCATTTCACAGTGATGACTATGGAGGTCCGGAGGAAAAGAAGGAACTTACCTGAAGCTCCTTCCTGGAGCTCACCACCTGGTAGACCCTGGGTTCCTCGGGCACATCTGCTTCCGCAACAGGCTTCTCCTGCCCAGAGCTTTCCATTGCGTGTCACATCTTCTGTGCGGAACAAACAGGGAATTCTGTTCTACGGTGACACCCAGGCATGCCGAGGAGAGCTCTGGGATTTGAATCCGCTTTGTAACTGTGCGAGTTGGGACGATCCATCTGGTTGGAAGGCTGCCTGCAAGCCAAGGAGAGAGGCCTAAGAAGAAACTACCCCTGCCAACTCCTTGATCTTGGCCCTCCAGCCTCCAGTGCTGTGAGATAATGAATTTATGCTGTTGAAGCCCCCCAGTCGGTCCTTTCTACGGCAGCCCGAGCAAATGAAGACCTTCGGTGTTGGACTCACTTGTCATATAATGTCAGGCTTAATCTTCCCGATGACCCTGCAAGAAGAGGATAGCGCTTCTCTCTTCTAAGTGGCAAGACAGAAAATTGGTTGTCTGCCTGGAGAAGGACGGATTTTGAAATGGGCAACATGGTGATGGTTAGGGAACAAGGAAGACGCATATACAGAGGGGTGAGGGGGACCGAAGGCTGCATCACGTACAAATGGGGAAAAAGCAGGAAACTGCAAGGGTGCTGATGGGAAGACGGCCAGAGATGCAGGGGAAGAACCAGAGGGCCGTGGGGTCATGGGAACGGAGGGGAGAAAGAGACATCGAGGAGGAATGGTCACCAGGGTCAGTGGAGCCAGGAGAACCAAAGAAGATAAGGCCATGACCTTGAGCAGTTTTAACCCAGGTCTGAACATGACAGCAGCGGATTTAGTGCCTGAGATGGAGTTTGATCCCTCGACGATCTCTTTCCTGGAATATACTTAGTGTGACTTAATATTGCAACAGTGACTTTTAAACATTTGGGAAGAAGGGCAGGGGTACCCGCTTTGAAAATTTGATGAAAACGATGGACCATCTCCCTCGAAAAATGCCCGTCTACGCGTTATCCGTCAGCTCTGCCTACGATGCCTGGGGGTCATGGATTCACTGAAACCAGACCCTGGGGAAGAAACCTAATAACCCAAACTTTAGGCCTGGGGTTCAATGCCTTCCTTCTTGTTCTTTTCAAAGCCTCTTTTGACTCAAAAAGAAGAAAATATTAGTGTTCTTTTCTTCACTGCTAAACACGACTTACGAATGAGATTTGAGTACCCTGGAGGGATTATCAATAGCTCCCTTATCAGGGACTTCCCTGGTGGCACAGTGGTTAAGAATCCGCCTGCCAATGCAAGGGACACGGGTTCGAGCCCTGGTCTGGGAAGAGCCCACATGCTGCGGAGCACCTAAGCCCGTGAGCCACAACTACTGAGCCTGCACTCTAGAGCCTGTGCTCTGCAACAAGAGAAGCCACCGCAATGAGAAGCCCGCACCGCAATGAAGAGTAGCCCCCGCTCACCGCAGCTAGAGAAAGACCGCACACAGCAGCGAAGACCCAGTGCAGCCATAAATAAATTTATTTATTTAAAAAAAAAAGAGCTCCATTATCAGTGGTTTAGTTGTTCTTTGGAATCACTCAGGGAGTTTTTAAGAAGTACCAAGGCCAGGGCCTGTCCCCCAAACTCTGACTCAGCAAGTCTGAGGTTGGATACAAACCTGATGCGTGTTTGGGGCGAGAACGGCTGCTCCAAATGAAAGGTTGTCATAGACACGAAGTGACTGGAGATAATATACCTGTTTGATGTTTATCGTCCCTGCAAATGTTCTGATCCACACTCAACACTTTTATCCTCCTTTTCGCTCGCTGAGTTGGCCTTGTTTTTACTGAACACTGAGTTCTCTGGCCCTGAAATGGCTTCAGGTCCTAACATAAAACCTTGACCTTCTGGGCCTTCCTTTCCTTATCTCTAACCGAGGGGTAAGCCTGCCAACCTCCTGCTTCCCCGCCTGGCATGATCAGCAGCGATAAATAAATAAGAACAGAGGCAAGAAGCTTATGTACTCGGAGCTCCTGCTTCTCCTTGATGTCATTGGGCCAAGCTTGCTTTTCTCCAGACTCTGTTTCTTTTGAACTAATCTACCACAGCCTATAAAACTTTAATGCATGGATTTCCCATTGTCCGGGTGTCCGTGGGGCACCAGCCTTCCTGTTTCGCTGTGTGTACTAGCCGACCGGGAAAGATACTGGCTGGGAGGTCTGGGAGTAGTTGCCTTGTTTCTGGAAATGTACTGGATTATGTCCACTTTAGCAGACACTATCTCAGACCTCATCCCCGATAATAAGAGCAGGCGGACATCGGACTTACTATATGCCAGTCCTGGGTTCTCCGTGGCATCTATATTATCTCCCACCAACCCCAGAAAGCAAGGGTTATTATCGGCCCTGTTTTAAGGGAGGGAAATGAAGTTTCCAGGAGCTGAAGCTTTTTTTCCTCCTAAGCAGATTGGAAGCCTGGGGGGGGGTGTGTTGGGGGGCGAAGAGAAGGAGGGGACAAAACGACTTCACGATTCACTCTCTTCTTCTAAGAAATTAGAGGTTTATTTTCAGTTTTTAAAAAATTCTCCTTTATTTGCTTAATTTTCTTTTCTAACGGGCGGGCACACACGGAGATGCGCACGTGCGGTTGCTGCTTTGATGTTTGAACGTTGGAAGCAAGAGTTTTTCACTGTAGAATTGCTAGGGGTGGAGTGTGCCTCATGCATGGGGTTTTGATGGAAACACAAAGGTTATTGACCTCAAACACAAATTGGCTTGGCCCTCTAGGCCGGCCTCCTTCCCCCCCCCGGGGTTTTGTTCTAGCCGGCTCTCCTTAGCTACTGGGCCCTGTTCAACCCGGACAAAACAAACAGGGGCTGTCGGGAGAACTGCCTCTTGAACAGAGCAGTGAGGGGGGAGGAGTGGAAACAATTACACCAATAATTCAGACCTGGATGTTAAAACACTCACAACACAACCCCAACGTTTACCTAAATTATCTGGGTAATTGCCTTCATTTCAGCTTGGATTTGGGTTCTGTACATCCTGGGGCTTCCAAAGGCTAAATAAGGAGGCTCTCATTTAGGCCAAAGCTGAGAGGGAGGTGAGGCGTCCTCATAGAAAGAACACAGAAGAGAAGTCCCGTGCTTTGTGATGAAATCACGCCTTGGATGCGGAAACCTGGGCTAATCACTGAAGTTCTCGAGGCCTCAGTTTCCTCCCCTGACCCTCAGAGTGAAGGCTATTATCTGGAATAAGGTGGAAGGAAGGAAGGAAGGAGGGAAGGAGGGAAATAAGGAAGGAAGGGAGGGAAGAAGGAAGGATTGAGAAAAAGAGAGAGAGAGAAGTGGTTGTAACCTCTTTTGTGTTTGGAATCGCTGCAAGCCTTAGAAAGGAATAAACATGAACTTATGTCGCCTTCATTCAGCCCAAAGCAAAGCAAGTCACAAAAAAAGTCATTCATGGCAAGCCTCAGCCTTTGTCTTGCCACTGTGGGCATTCTGCTTTTCCTTCATTGAGTGAAGAATCTAAAACAAAGCTGATTTCACCTGGAGTCTGCCCAAGCCCGCACCATTCCCTTTCCTTAGACTCCCACAATCTGTTATTTTTGACTTTAGTCAGAGTCTTTTTAAACCGAAGCTGTCTATGTCTTGCAACCAGTGCCTTTTCTGCAGGATCCTGTGCTGCTGCCCTGCGGAGGTGATCTTCTGTGAATGGCTATTTTATTGAGAACCTACTAGGTGCTGGGAGTCTTACCGCTCTGTAGCTCATTTCCATTTCAAAGCAACTTTGAAGTTGTTATCCTTAGCTTCATTTAACCCATTCTGAGTCCAGCCTTCAAGCAACGGGGCCCCTGGCCTGCATTTTTTGTTTGTTTGTTTTAAAAACAGCTTTGACAATTTCTATGCTTTATTTATGTATTTGGTCTGCATTTTTTTCTTCTCCCAAAGTCCTCCAGACTTTCTCGGGAATTGTAGCACAGTTTTCCATCTTGAAAAATGGGGTGTAGGGACTTCCGTGGTGACGCAGTGGATAAGACTGCGCTCCCAATGCAGGGGGCCCGGGTTCAATCCCTGGTCAGGGAACTAGATCCCACATGCACGCCACAACTAAGGAGCCCGCCTGCCACAACTAAGACCCAGTGTAACCAAATAAATAAATAACCGATTTTTAAAAATTGGGTGTAGTAGCCACTCTTTTCTTTAGATGTGAGGCTGGCAAACTTTTTCTGCAGTAGACCACATAACAAAGATTTCTGATTCTGCAAGTCATACCGTCTCTGTCAAAACAACTCACTCTGGCAGCCGGGGAGAATATGTAAGTGAATGGGTGTGGTTGGATTTCCAATACAACTTGATTTCTGAACACTAAAATGTGATTATCAAGTCTTTTTTGCACCGCACTAAGTATCCTTCTTTTGACTTTTTTTAACCATTTAAAAATGTCAAAACCATTTCTAGCTTACAGGCCACATGAAAAGAGGTGGCAGGCTGAACCTGGCTTTCCTCTGACACCTCGATCCCTCTGTATCTTACCTTCAGGGGATGGCCGTGAAACTGGTTTTACTGGACTGCAAATCTCATGAGAACAGAGACTGTGTCTCAGGTACAGTTATCTGCTGAATAAATAAATGAATAATGAATGAGTGAGTGAATGAATGAATGAGTGACCCTCTGTCTTGCCAAGTCTTGAAAAAGCCCCCTTGCAGTTCCCCATAGCACCAGCAGATGGCGGCAAAGGAACGGCCAAGCGAAGGCGAGTGAGGGCGGTTGGAACTGAGCTGCTTTTTTTTTCTGTATCCTCCCTCCCGTGAGCTCTGCAAAACAGGTAGCTTGAGTTTTTTTTTTCTCCCGGGAGAAACCAAGAGTTAGTGTTGATTGACTGCAGTCTCCCCTTCCTGTTTGAGCTTTCTCACCTTAGGTCTCTGTTCTAACTCAGAGACCAGTATGTGTCAAGAAATCGGGGGAAGTAACACCAGGGGGGCTTTTATGTCAAATAAAACCAGCGCAGAAATGGCCTGTTTATCGACAAATGGGGAGGGGGAGGGGGAAGCGCGCTGCGTCCTCAGCTCCCTGAGGCAGGCCCAGGCTGTCGCCAAACACCGGTCTCACCATCCACGCTTTTCTTGTGATACATCTGCAGGAAAGTCTTGGGGGAAAGTTTGGAGTGAACTTGAGGTCGGTGGGGAATTTGTGGATTTAGGGGGGCCGAGATGGCAGCGGTGGAGAGAAGTTGGGAGCCTCTGCTTACATCACCTCGTATGAAATCCATCTTGTCCTGATGCCAGGATGAAATCCATCTCGAAGTGGCCAAGTACGACCAAAAGGGGTTTATTTAGGCAAGGCCTGGGGGGCTGAGGGGCTTCCCCTGGGGTCTTACTTTAAGAGAGAGGAGGAAACAAGAGAACCCTTCCCTCTTTCCTCAAACATTCTGCCCTGTTTAGGACGTTTCTTTAAGTGCTAGTAAATGTTCATGTGTGGTTGGTGTGTTTGCTTAAATAAAACAAAAGAGGGAAGCATGACAGAGAAAAACGCAGGCGACGTTTTAAAACATTTCCACTGTAACCTCAGCCTTCCAAGTTAATGGGGTTCCTAAGCATGTTTAGGCTGGCCTCACACACACTTTGGGTAGGTGCCTACTTTGTTCTAGGCTCTGCTGGGCAGTAAAGATAAAGGGAAATTTCTGCATTGGAAGAGATCCCAGCCTTCACCTTGTTCTTTCTTTTTTTTTTTTTTTCCGCCCTGGAGAAAAGGCTCAGGTGACCCTCAGACCCCAAACTGTTCCCCCTGCCAACACATACGCGTCTCTCTTCCAAAATTCAGGTCCCCAATACCACCAGACGTGGTTTTAATTTTACAAACGAAGTCCTTCAGAAGATCTGAACAAAGATGAAAGCTGCCAGATCACCATGGTGTACGTGGGGATGGCGGGTGATGCAGGGGAGCCCCTAACCCGGACCCCAGTGGTCTCTCCGCAAAGGAGACTCCCCTGTGTCTCCCCTTGCCCTAGATCTTGAGGTGGGAGGAGGGCGTGTAGTAAAAAGCAATTTTGTTTTATGAAAAGTTGTTTCCTTTGATTACCTGTGCTAGTTGAGTGGGGTTGACCTTAGCAACAGGAAATTAACACAGAAGTCATTGGGAGTGATAATGACTGTTCATAATCATGTGGTTGATAAGTTAATATCATTAATTAGTCATCTAATTAGACAATGCTTGAGGCTTTCCGGATCTGGAAGCTTAGCTTCAAAATAAGCAAGGAAATTGTGTCCTTGGATAAGGTGAGAAGGGTAAGGAGAGAGCTGGAGCTAGTCCCTAAAGCTAAATTCGACCTGGCCAAGACAAGGGTTTCCAGGACCTACCCTAAACTCTCCCCCCATTTCTTTTTGTCCTCAGAGCAGTGAGTGTACCTTAATTTGGTTGGGTTCAGACATGTCTGAGAAACTGAGGAAAATTGTCAGGTTCCCTCCCCCCAAATCTGCACATATGCACAGTAACAAACTTTTGTGGTTTCTGGGGATCCGCTGAAGCCAAGTGCTCTGGCCTCCAGCTGAGAGCCTTCATCCTAAAGAATGTCCATAGCTAAAGGGTGCAGGCCTTCGGGAGAGGGGCGCCTGGGACAAGGCAGCGTTGGGGTGTGGGTACACCATCCGGCAGACACGCTGTAACGCTGGCTCCGTAACAGTAACAGGCTCACACCTCGGGTTGGGAGGATTGGGGCGTGGAGGCGACTAAAGTAACGAGCCGTGACAGCGGGTGCTCCCCTGGAGCTCCTGGGAAGGTGAGGGGTGCCTGGTCCCGGCACAAAAAGAAAAAAAAGTGACGTCAAAGACGCCCGCACTGGGGACTGGGGTGGGCGGCAAGGAGCGAAAGTGGCAAGAAGGAAGTCAGTGCACGAGTGTCAGTTCCGTGCCTGGGTGTCCTTGACGCTTTGGAGACCTTGAAGGGGCAGGGGGCGTACCGTCCTGGGCCCGCCGCGCCGGCGGGAAGAGCGCCTAGACGGGGGCGGGCTGGCGCGGGCCCCGGGGAAGCAGCCCCTCTCCTCCGGGTGCGATCCCCCAACCCGAAACCAGAGCCCGGGCCATTAGCGGGAAACCGAAGTGGCGCGGGGGATCGCATTTCAAAAGCTCAAATAGACTGGCTGACTCGGATCGTTGGGCTGGGGGGAGGGGGGGAGGGGGGGTGTGGAGAGCCGGACGGCTCGGACGGTACCAATGTCCCTTTTCTAAGTCCCTCCCCCACTGCCCCCGCCAGGGACTGCCCCGAAGCTGCGATCGGACCGGCACAGGCCGCCTGACTTCAGCCCAGACGCGGGACAGAAAGCGCCTTGCGTCTTGGTCGCAAGGAAGACGGGTCCCTATTCCCTACCCGAGCAATGTGTTGTGTCCTCCCCGTACCCCACCGCCCTCCCCGCCCAGCCTGCAGTCAGACCCGGGCCTCGGCTCCTTGGGTGCATGGGGCCTACAGTTGCCCAGGCTGGGGAACCTGGGCCGCGCTGTCTCATAACCAGGCACCCCCTTTCTTGCGTGGGGCTGCGCCCTCCGTATCCCTTCTCTCGCCTCTAGCGGATCTATCTCCCCACTAGCCGAGCGCTCGGCTCCCACCTGGGGCCAAAGAGTTGAGAGAACGAGGGGCCGAGGAACCAAATTTGCTTAAGTTCCTGGAAGCTGAGCAGGGTCGAACCAGGAAGGAATAAACGATTCCTGTGCCGGCAGGGTCCCCACCTGCAGTCTCCGGCCTTCGCGCCCAGGCAGATGGAGCTCAGCAAGTGCTAGGGACGCAGGGGAGGATCGGAGGCCGGTGGTGAAAAGCCTGAGACACCCAAAGCCCGAGTCTCGCTCTCCCACCCGGCGGGAGAGGGAAACTGGAGTTAGCGTGGTCGCCCTGCTGCCCTGGCGCGCGCCCGCGCGGTTGTAACTCCCTGTCCCTAGCGACTCAGATCGGGACGAGAACACTGTATCAGCTTCCGGGCCCCGCCGCAAGTATTTGTAAGTGGGGTTTTGTCACCAGCCAACCTTCGCTTCATCCGCCTGGGAACCAGGGTCCCAAGCGTGCGGTCTCCTCCTCGACGGTACCGCACGGGGGAGAGAGGGCCGGAGAAATGTAAAATGTTCTGTAAGGACGCCGAGATAGAAACTGCACTTTCTCACTGCACGAGAGACGCCCGAAGAAATGTAAAATGTTCTCGCATGAAAAGCGCGCGAGACGCACACCGAAATCCAGAACGCGCCCATAGATTTCTCTACGTCTTGGATATATGCACCGCAGGTATGTACATCTCCACCTGAACTAGAAACAGTGGTTCCACTGGATTCTGGGGCCCACTTGGTCTCGAATCCTGGCTACACAGTGTCCCGGGTGCTCTTGGGTTAGTGATTTCATTGTTCTGAGCCTCAGTTCCCTCCTTTGTAAAACAAGGCATAAAGGTCGTCCTCACACACCATAGGGTTAATTGTGAGGCGGTGTTGAAGGAGATCTCTTTTGTGGGGTGCCTGAACCGAGTACCTAGCTTGTGCACGGGCCCCTGGTATGCTGGTATGCCAGCTCATTTTATTATTGCTGTTCCGTGTACTTTGAACGCCGACATCTGCAACATATACATGTTGATTATACGCATCTTGATTATAAAACAACCAAAGGCATCTACATCCGGAACTGTCTTGCGCAGGAACTTCGAAATACAAATTGAAAGAGACGTCTACTGGTGGAGCACGCACAAGTACGTACACGCGCGCGCACACGCATCTACTTCTAACACCTGTAGCTCCTGGCCCCAGAACGCCCAAAGAGCTACCCATAGGTATGAACTTTCTAGAGCTATGTGTATAAGAGCCAGGTCGCGATCGCGGCCTCGCATCTACACTCGAATAGCCACTCTTGGCTGGTTGCCGTGAGGTCAAATTTGGAAACCAGCGAGGCAGAAAAGCGCACGGACGCGAAGCGTTTGAAGCCTCTTGCAGCGCCCAAAGGCGGCTGCCTGTCTGCTGGCTTAGGGGAAAGGTCAGGACAAGGGTTTTCCTTCGTGGATGGAATTTCTGTAAGGGCCTACGCGCCGGGAACTCGCCCCACAAAGGAGGGGTGGGTTCCAGTACAGCGCAGATCCAGAGGGAGGCTCTGCACACACGCGCACTCGCACTCGCAACCCCGCGTGCGCACCCCCGGCTTCTTCGGGCTTGTCGAGACCTGGGAGGAGGGAGCGCAGGGTCGTGACCCCGGCCTCTGCCGAGCGCGCCCTTCGGCCCCTGCAATTAGCGCCGGGAGGTCAGCAGGAACCCGGACGCCTTCACCCGCGGCTCTGAGCACAGCAAAAAAAACGAGCCCGCGCCCTCCCCCCTCCGCCGGTCTCAGACGCCTGGGCGCAGCCCGGCTTGGAGACGACCTTCCCAAGGGGCGGGGGCCGGAGGGCTCAGGCCGGCACCCGCATTTGTCACCTTAAATCTACGAATCACTAAGTCGCTCGGCCCTGCAGGCTGCGGTAGCTGACCCCGGCCCGGGCCCTTTACGGACCGCTGCTCACGAGAGCCATGTGCCCTTCGTCCCTGTAGACGCGGCCAGGGTAGAAACCGAAAAAAACCAAACCAAACCAAAACAGAGTTGTAAAGAAAGAAAGAGAAAGCTAATCAGGCAAAGGGGAGTTGCATCCAGGGTCGAATCTCAGTGGTGTATATTGGGGAGGGGGAATCCTTTCTCTCGCCATCTACCCAGCATGAACTCAGGTTATCCCCTGCCCGACAGGGTCGGGGGAACTGGTAGAGGTTTCTACACGGAGCGGCAAGGTACTTGGGAGAAAATTATGAGAGAGGATCCCCCTCATTGAATTTCCGAAGGCTCTTTGGAAACCCGAAGTCGGGAAGGACTGTTTTTCTCATCTGAGGCCCAAACAGGAGTGAAAGCGATATCCAGGAAAGAGACGACGGCGGCTTCTTCCGACGTTGGGGTGAGAGGTGGGGGGTGGCGCGGGGGGCAGAGGAGGAGGGGAGCCTGGACTGGGGTTGGCGAGGATGAGAAGGGGCAAAGGTGAGACGTCCCAGCTCCGGAACCCGGGAGGCACTGGGGAGCCGAGCAAGCGGCGGCCACCGGGGCGCGTTCGCGAGCCAGACAGATAGGTGGCACTCGAAGCTCGGGGGAAAAAAAAAGGCGAAGGCGCCGGCCCCAAGTGGCCTCCGCGGCGGCCGCCGCCACCATAAAGCCCGCGGCGAGATTGCGACCGGCGCCAGGTGAGTAATAGGCAACGAAATCCAGAGAGATTGCGAGCCGCTCACCCCCAGTCCATCAGCGCCACCAGAGTTACTCATTAACATCACTATATACAAATAAGATACACGGGAGATTAAAAAAAAAAAAAGGCAAGCACTGGGAGAGGCTAGATACATGTCTGAGCACCGTCCCAGAATTTGGGGGGTGAGGTGGGGAGGAGGTGAGCAAATCTGGACCGTGAAAGAAGAGCATTCCTGCCCTCCTTGAGGTTGAGGCTGTTTTCGCCCCCCCATCCCCCACCCCCCGGCTCGGGGAGAGCGCTGCCGAGCACCCCGAGCCGACTGCCACCTTCCCGGGGAGCAGGCACCGCACGTAATCGTTGGGCCAACAACCAGTACCAGTCGGCTGCGGCCGCTGCGCGTAGGGCGCACGCCCGGGAAATCTTCGGACCCTCCGGGGAGCTAGTGCCCCAAAGATCCCCAAGCCTTGCAAAGCTCCCCCCCACCCCTCACCTCCGACCCTGAATGTTTTCCCTCCCACCCCGGGAGACAGCGCAGGAGAGGCTATGGGGCTCCCCACGTGCCTGGTTGGAGATGGAAGGGGCTATGCCCTCCTCTCCAAAAGGTCTCGACCTCTATCCCCTTCCAAGTACAGCATGAGGGCGGGGAGGGGGGGGTCCTCCTTGTCGGCCATTCAAGGGGCCCGAAGGTGACAGGGACTTGGGGCCGGGCTGGCGGGCTCCAGGGAAGGGGAGGGAGGGCGGCAGCCGCCAGGCAGGCTCCGGCTGCGTCCTCAAGTCAAGGCCCCTGGGGCAAGCAAAGGCCTGGAGAACCTTCCCGTCCTCCCTAAATCCCCCCCCCCGCCCCCAACACACACACACACACACACAAACCTCCGAGGCGAGGCTGGGGTGGGGAGGGCAGGAGACCAAAGACTGTCATGGCCTCACTATTTTTTATTGAATGTTTCAAAGATAAATCGAACTTCAAAAGGCAACTCCCCAAACAGCCTGGAGGCTGGTTGGAGGGAAGAACTGGAGGAGGGTGTCAGCCTCCTGGGTGACTTTTCCCTCGGAGGGGGTCAACTATGCGCCCTGGAATTACCTTTCCCTTGCGGGGAAAACTGCCCTCCTCCCTCCCGTGACGCAAAGTTTGCGCAGAGCTGGCCGCGCTTCGCACGCACAATTCGGGCTGAGGCCTCTGAGGGGTGTCTTGGGTCAGCCTGGTCCAATCTGAGACACCGGGGACTACAGGGGGGCGTTCGATTTCGTCCCCTTCTCCTGCAGCTTGGAGGGCTGCTGCCTTGCCAAGCCGGGGCTGGCCACGAGGAGATTCTGCTAGTTTTTGTTTGTTTGTTCGTTTTTGTTTTGTTGTTTTTTGCACACTGGGGCAGGGAGAAATTGACTTCAATTTCCCATATCGACGTGCAAAGGGAGAGCGAGCCTAAAACGAAAACGTTCGGATTCGTGCGGGAAACACTGACTTAGGGAGCGAGCATTCTTTTTCCATTAAAACTTAAGTATCTGAAATTGCTATTCTATCCAATTCTAATCAGCCCCCCTTCCGTCTCTCGTTTTGCTTCCTAATTTAAAGGAAAAGTAATTTCAGATTGAAACCGCTCCCTTCGCCGCCGCCGCCGCCGCCACCGCCGAGTAAGGGACTTTTGTTTTTAGTTTTGTAACTTGAGTGACATCTCATTTTGGTTCAGTGGGGGCGGTCTTAATTATTTAAAGGCAAAGAGAAGGGGCTAAAGGAAGCCAGGAGAGAAAGAGGCCCACTCTCCACTGTCAGTAAAGTTCCCTAAAGAAAGCACTTAACACGAGGCCCAAAGACATTTCAATAAAAATTTATTGAAATTTCAATGATATTTTAAAGAGAGGGGGCAAAAATACAGAAAACCAAAGAACTCATCAACAATTATAGCACAAAATATACCTTCATGAATTTTTGTCTTTAAACCAGCTCTCAGCACCTGACTTTTGAACTGTGAATATATCTCTATAGGCACCAATTCAAAACACCATCAACACTGAAGACAGTAAGTAGTCAATTCCACTTTGTTTTGAAGAAATCAGACTAGCAAATACAAATACAAAAGAAAAATCATGAAGTCAAACCGTAGCCTCCACACTCCCCACCCCACCCGCAAGCAATCTCAGAACCTCTTAGGGATTTCAGGTGGGGCTGCTTCCCAGCCCCACCGCCCCAAGTTTTGGTAAAATAGGCAATAGCACTTTTCCCCACTTTTGGACATTAAAAAAAATTTTTTTTTCTTTGCAGACGACTCTTTTGAAAAGTGTGTCGGTGTCGGTGCAGAAAGTGTGTTTTCTACTTTTAAAAGCGATCCTGTGACCTTGAAATAAAACTGACTATAGGAAAACAAAACCACAAAACCTGACAGCTGCAATCCTATTTACAGAGAGCTATGTACAATGTCAATAAATTAAAGTTTAATTTTTCGAGCATTCATATTCCACCTATTTACAAGAGTTATCAAATAATTACATAAATACTTTGTCTAATAGTCTCGTTTCTTCTTTATTATTTTTTAAAACCTTGTTATTGCATATACAGGAAAGAGAAAGAACTGTCAGAGGGACGACATGAATCCTGCTACAGAGCTTAGATAAAATAAATTCATTTTTGGTGTTTTCCCCACCCCCTTCCCTTTAAATCATCCCCCTTGGGGTTGTCGAGAATCGAGGAAAAGGGTAAGGGGTAATGTCCTTTTCTCTCTAAAAGCAAGCATTCAAAAATAAAACCCACAAATACATTACTGTGGAACATGCAAAAAGAGACCTATAGCTCTTAAAACATCACAAGAATATTAAAAAGACACAGATTTCCTTAATAGAGACTAAACAAGGATGGCAGGGACTTCCCTCCCCAAACAATGCTACCCAGTAATTTATTTAGAACTGATACGCAGGTCACTAGAAAGTTTTTAATCTTCACAAACAGAATCATATTAATGTATCCATTTGTCCCCGGTACTTTTTTTTTCAATTTTATTTGTTTCCACTTGACACGGTGAAGGAAAAAAATATATATATATAAATCTGCACTGGGGGAGCTTTTCAACCCCTCCCCTCCTGGGGCCTGGCTACCTCGATCTTCCCACAGCTTCCAGACCAGCCTCGAAGGAGGTGCTCCGGCCGCCAAGGCATTGACTCCCACCCCCAAGAGCTCAGTGCAACCGACGTTTCTGAGCCAGATCCCGGATGTATAAACCACGCCAAGAAGAAAGGGCTTGTTTCTAGCGCATTCTCTCCAGGGAGTCCGGCACCCCTTCCCAGACAGGGCTTCACAAAGAAGGGCTGACCTCACTGCACGCCCGTGGTTTATTTGACATCCAACAAAGTGCACTGCAGACTGGACTGGACTGGACTGGAATGAAGAGACTTTTCTGGGGAGGGGTTTACGGGGATGCGCTGCAGGACCTGTCCGGCTTGGCTTCCAAGCCGCTGACCAGCCGCTGTATGTTCTGCAGTTCGCTGGTGGCCGCCTCCTTCTCCGGGCAGAGTTTGGGCGACAAGGACACGGAGCTGGAGGAGAGCGTGGAGGAGCGGCTGTTGAGTTCCGAGCCTGAGTCCACGGCCACCGAGGCCGGGCTGGCGGCCAGGGCGGCGGCCTTGCCATCGAGGGGCCCCGGGGCTGCGGCCATGGACGGCAGGGCGGTGGTGAGCAGGCTGCTGCTGTCCGGCACCGGCACGGGGATGGAGTAGGGGCTGTAGCGCAGCCGCGGGCGCATGGTGTTCAGGTTCAGGAACGGGTGGCGGTGCACGGAACTGGAGGCCGCTGCCGAGGAGGCGGCCGCCGCCGCGGCCATGTACGTGTAGGGATAAGGGAACAGGCTTCCGAAAGGCGACATGGCCAGGCCCTGGGCGAGGAAGAGAAGGCAGGGGCAGAAGAGTCAGGGCCCAGGCTCTGCGCAGTGGGGAGGAGCCAACCTCATCCCCCACCCCTCCCCCACCCGTCCCCACCTTGGGTGAGTCCTTCACCTCTCTCCCTGGGGGGTAGAGAGCAGGACACTCAAACTTCTGTGTCTAGGTCCAAATCTAAGCTGTGTCAACCTAGGCCAAAGTATTCCCTCCCTGTGCCTCAGCTTTCTTATATGGCAAAACCAGGGAAAAGCTTAATAATTCGCATACTTCTGGGGGACTTTGTGGGTATGAAATGAGCTGCTGCCTGCAATATACTTCACACAGGGTGCCTGGCCAATAGGACGGTTGGAAATTCTCCCATCAGAGTCAGTTGTTCCACCTGTTAAATGGGGCTACAGACAGTCTACCCCACAAAAGTAGGTGGGTGAAAACCAGAGGGCATAAAATATTGGACATGAATTTTTTTTCATTCTTGTCGCTCCACCCCTCCGTCCTCCTACTCCAGTCTAGAAGTTTAAAAAAAAAAAAATCTGGGGAAGATCCTTAAGCAAAAGGAAAACAGGGGTGGGCAGGATGGAGGGGGAAAGAGTAAAGGGTGTTTGCTATGAACCAAGAAATCACATAGCCCCAGATACGCTGGTGTTACAGGTGGAGAGACTGAGTTAAGGTAGGCCCCGGGTGCAGGAATTCACTCAGCTAGCAAGAGGCAGAAGCAGAAGAAAAATCCGGGGACCCTGGCCCGGGTTAGTTCCTCTGACCCACTGCCTTGGGTACTGTTAGTACCTGTCTGCCCAGGCAGGCCCTCGCCCGCCTATCACTTGCCCACCAATGACAGGAGGGTCTCCAGAAAGGGCTAACATAGGAGATGGGAGGGATGGAGGAAGGGCAGAAGCCAGCCCTTTTCTCAGTCCCCTCCTCTTTCCAGAGGGGGAGGCCAGTCCTGCCTCTTGGCTCAGGGAAGGGAGATGAATGCACTCAGACAAAACAAAAGGCAAGGGCATGCAGAAAACCCCATAGAACCTTTTCACCGGGGTTCAGAGCACTTTCAGCAGCCTGAGACTTCTCCCCAGCTGCTGGAGCCCCAACACAGCTGTCTGAGCCATACACAGGCCGCTAAGCCTGCCACAGCCCCAGCCTGTCCTTCTCTGACATTTCCCACGTGTGCACAAGCCATTAACCCTTTGGGGAACAGGCTGGCCTGCGAGGGGTGGGGGAGCAGGAAAATAGCTTCATATTGGAGGTTCAAGAATCAACTCTTCCCCAGGGAGTCACTTCCCTTACCAGGTCATGGTCTCTCCCTCCTCTAAGTCTTGGGGGAGGGTTGGCTGTGAAACATTTAAGAGACATTTCAACTCTGAAGCTAAAATCACAGCCTCTGGAAAAGGCCCTGGAACCTGACTGACTGCCTGGGGTAGAGTCTCAGGTCCATCACCTACCAGCTCTGTGTCCTTGGATAAGTTACTCAACATCTCTGATCTCTGTCCTTTCGTCTAGAAGGTGGAGGTGATCATAGGATCACTGAAGTCAGAATAGATCGAGTACTTAGAAGGTACCCAGCACAAAGTAAGCGCTGTGTAGAGTTATTATCTGTTATTACCATCTAGTTACTCTGCTAGAAATAGCCCTTAACTTAGAAAAAAAATTTTTTTAAGTTTTGGTGGAGTGTGAGGTTATGATGAATCAGTAAGTCTTGCACCTAGTAATAATAATGATGATGATAATAATAATTATTATTATTGAAAGCTTCTAGACAGGGGGACTGGGTGAGTGTCTGGGATCTAAGGACAGGCAAACGAGAGTCAACGAGGGGCCGGAGAGGCGGTTGATAAATACCTGAGAGGCCAGGACGTGCTGCTGGAGGTGGAAGGGCAGGGTGGCCGCGGACGCCCCCGACAGTCCCTGCGCCGCGGCGGCCGAGGCCATGGCCGTAGAATCCAGGCCCGAGACGCCAGTGGAGGCCCCGGACACGGTGGCCAGCAGGGGCCCCATGCCGGCGGCCATGCTGGAGAAGGCACCCCCCATGGCGAACTGGCCGGGGTGCAGGAAGAGCGGGTGCCCGTTGAAGAACTGCTGGCCGGCCAGGCCGGGGGCGAAGCCGAGGCCGGGCAGGGGGCCCTGGCCCAGGTGCGCGGCGGCCGCGTCCGTCTGCACGGTGAGCGGCGCGAAGGCCTCCTTGCCCGGCAGCGCGCGCGCCTCCTCGACCTTGGAAGGGGCCGCGCCGTCGCGGCCCGGGCTCCGGCGCTCCTCGGCTCCCAGGCCGCGGGTGCTGGACGAGATGGTGGCCGGGCTGTGGCGCGAGTCGGGCGACGCCTTGTCCAGCCGCCCGCTGTCCCGGGGCCGGCCGCCGGGCTCGGCTACGAAGAGGTGCGCCTTGACCGCCGGGCTGCCCTTGTCCCGGCACGGATCCTCCGACGTGGTGGTGGAGATTTTGGCCGCGTCGCAGGCCTCCGGGCCGTGCTCCTCTTTGCTCTCGGCCTCGGCATCGCTCTCACCCTCGCTGGGACACAGATCTGCCATAGGAGGGAAACAAAAGCCAAGCAGAAGGGCGTTAGCTCTGAAACCCGGGCCAGCAGAATTCCAGTTCCCCACTTTGAATCCCAGCTTAGCCACTTCCCAGCTGTGTAACCCCAGGAAGCCCCTTAACCTCTCTGCGCCTCAGTTTTCTCATCTGCAAAGTGGGAGTGATGATACCGCAAATTTTAGTGGAAGGATGCAACAAGCTAGTAACGAATTTCCAGTATGTAGATAGAGCGGCACCCCTCCGTCCCTAGATCCTTCCCCAAATGGGTAGTGAATTTTACTATTTTACACAAGTGAGGACTGAGCTCCTACTAGGTCAGACAAAGCCTTTACTGGCCTTTTTCCCCATTCGATTGCAAATTCAGTTTTTAAAAATTAAAACTGACTTACACTAAAACTCACTGCGGGAACACCTTCCAGTTACCCTCTCTTTGTTCCCTGAGTGATTGAGAGCAGCCCCTTCCACAAATTTGTGGATTTCTCTCAGAAGGATTTGTTTGGAGAGAACCCTGACATTTGAATTGGTAGTGGCAGAATTGAACACTCCTCCCCCAACACGCGTGCACACACACACACACACACACTCCACTGAGCCTTCTCTGTTTCCCCTGTCTCTGCAGACAGAGATGGGTGATAAGCGGCCCACTCACTGCCTGAAGACAATCACGGATTCTCTTTTGCTCTCACCACACCCTCTGTGGGTGTCCTACCAGAAAAAAAAAAAAAAAGAAAAAGGGATCCCGTTTTGTGTTTAAAGCTTGAATGGATTGAAGACATAAAGAACTCTCATTTTATTTCACTTAAAAAACAGGTCTCTTCCTATTGAGAGCATGTGTGTCTTTCCAAATAAACAGTTCTTGCTCTTTAAACACAGGAAACCAACTGGGGATTTGAACAGCTCCTCCTCTCCCACCCCTGCCCTCCCCAACCCAGATTCTGAGTGCTTCATCTTCTCTCACAGGTCCATGGTGGCCCTACAGCTGGATTTCTCTTGGTCACCTTCCCTGTTCCAGGTGGCAGAAAATCCCCTGACTCCTCCCACCCCCAGCCTAACACATTTTAACCTAGAGTTTGAAGATAGAGTGAAAAAAAGTCAGCTGCTGCTTGGTTGGAGGGGTGGGGTGGGGGAGTGTGGGAAAAAGAAAGAGAGAGAGAGGGATGCTCCAGGCGCCCACCCAGAGGGAATACAGGAGCTGGGACCACTCCTTCCTCCCTGCCAACTCAGTGTCTGGGCGAAAGGGGTCTGAGCTCTCAGAGGAACTCAGGGAAGGGGGACACACCTGATCACCCTTTGTGAGATTTGGCTCCTGTTTACAAACTTCTAGAAGGATCTGAAGCTTTGGAGGGGTCAGGTTCCCTGGTGGGCGCCCCCAGCCCCCAACTCTTCAGGCTTCCAAGAGCTGGAGAAATCTGAGAAATCAGAGGTGGCCAGACTTACCTTTGAGGTTGGATGTCCCTACAGTGGAGACGGCCGGAGAGGAGGACTGAGCGAAGCAGCTGAAGGAAGCCTGCTCACTGGAGGACTCGTCGGAGGTGCCGTTCTCCTTTTTGTGTCTGTCGTCGAACACCCTCATGGACTGCAGGGTGAGCTGCTTTCTGTGGCAGAAGCCCACACACACCCAGCGTTACACATCAGAACAGGATTTTCCCCTCGGGCGGCCTCACCCTCTCCAAAGAGGCGCACACACGCCCAGGGGGACGGGAGGGGGAAAGAAGGCTTTGGGTGTATTTATTCAAGAACAGAGGGATTCATTAGGGAAGGGGTATTGGCTGGGGCAGTGAAATCTTGTTTAAAAGTAAAGAGCAACTTTGGGCCTCACTGGTTCCAGTTCTCACACCTCCCCAGGAGTTACCGATTGCTCCTTTGGGAGCTGCAGGTCCAGGTGATGGCAAGATAATGTCTTCATGAGGGGCAGGACCGTACCTGGTGACCCTGAGCCACTAGATATCAGGTTGGGCCATCTCATGATCATGCATTTGTACCTGGATTTCCCTACCCTCAGAGTTCAACGGGAAGGCAGGAGGGGTTTGAGTCTTTGTTCTTGTGAATTAGACATGAATTATGATGTCATCTTATGAAATAAACCATGATATGAAAAAAAAAAAGTAAAGAGCAAGACGGGAGATTGGAGCCAGCCAGAGACAGCTGAGCAGCCTGCCTCACAGACTGAGGGGAACAGAGGACTCAAAGCAGTGAACACAAAGGGCGGACCAACTCCGCACGGGTTGCTAAGATTGGGAAGAAGTGGTTATTTCATGGTGCACTTTACTGTAATCGGTTCACCAACACATTAATTGGACTTAAAAAAATCTATTTTGATGTGAGAAATTATTTCTTAATGCCCAGTCCCTCCCCCAGGGGATAGGTTAAAAATTGGGGCTGATTTTCTGGATTTTCGAAATTCTTTGAACGCGGGTGGGGGAGGGGAGAGCTTCTTTTATATACCAGCCAGCTGTCTGCTTAATACAGAATGATACATGTCCCCACAGAAGGAGGGGGCCATAGATGTCTCCAGGGGCTTCAGTTCTGTCTGAGGGTATTTGCCAGACAAGACTGCAAAAATTCCAAGGCATTTTGTGAATGGCTCAGTCCTTTCCTGGGACCTGCCCAGGATGAACTTAAACTAATTAGAAATTAATAGGCATCTGCATATAATCTGTATTCCTGATACTTTTCTTGCAGAGACATCTTTCTATGGGGTGGCCTAGGTAACTTCCTTTAAGGTAACATGGAAGAGGCAGAGAAAGTGGTGTACCGACATCGGTAAGCTCTTGGTCGAGGGGCATCAGACTGTTTTCCACCCTTCCCCCGCCCTTCCCCCACCCTTCTCAAGGTAAGTGTCTGCATTCCACTTCTAACAGTTGAGTGTCGGGACCTAGACAAGTGATCTTCTAAATTATCTGAGAAACAACCGTCTCAGCTCACCTTTTTTCTCTCCTGCCATTTCCAGTGTCCCGGAAACCTTTTGCAAAAGGGTTGTTGTCTATTTTTAACTGAGTTATCTAGAGAAGGAGACACAAGCAAGAAAGAGACACTGGCTTCATTTTCTAGAATGTTCTGGGAGTGTTTCCCCCAACTCATTAATCTACTAGAAATCTGACTTCCAACCACCAGAGGAGAAGTCATTTGGATAGGCCAGGTTGAAGAGAAAGAGAGAGGGGAACACAGAAGAAGTTTGGAGGGGGCCAGGAGGAAAACCAAAGCAAACTGTGTCATGGCTGGCATCTCCCATTGGAGGCCAAACCAGGGATTCCAGGCTGAAATGATCCTGCCTGGGCAGCCAACAGCCTGGGCTTAGAAATGGAAAGGCTGTCAAGGGGCAACCTGTAGATCTAAAAATTATGCTTTCCTTTAGATTTTTTATACAGTGCAATGATCATAAAATATGTTATGGTAGATTTCCTGCCCCCAAACACACGCACAAACATACACACAGCACATCCTCCAACCTTTTCTGTAAATCTAATAAAATGATTTATGGGGTTTCACTACCCTTGTGCTGGAGTGGACTTGATTTTTTTGCTGGGTGTCGGGGGAGCGTGTTTCAGGAATTACGATATTGACAATTATAGATTTAGAAGGACCGAATGACCACTGGAAACATTTGTTTTCACTTATATGCCCTGCCACCGCCATTAGGTGGAGAAGGCCCATGGCCGCTTTGATCAAAAATGCTATCTTTTATTATTCCGTTAACAACTTAGATTCACAGCATTCTGGGTCTAGAGGGTGCGTGCGTTTTTACACGCTGAGGAAAAATAGTACGGAATCTTTCAAATCCCTTCCCTGCGGTGGGGTCGGGGATGGGGATGATGTATACAGAGTTCGCTAGAGGTGGGAAAAGGGCCCCTTGGACGGATTCTTGTTCTTGGAATAAATCCTGCTTGCACTTCTTGCAGGGAGAGGAGGTCCTGATGTCCTAGTCTCCAGACCAAGGAAGCAGACCTGGAACACCCCCATCAGCGGGCCACAGAGGACCCACCCATAGTGAGAGTGAATTCAAAATGTAGGGCGTCGTCGTCTAGTGAGCTGGCCTGGCACTGAGGTCCAGGGTTCAGAAGTTGAAAGGCAGAGGTCCTCAGGTGCCCCCCACCCCCCTACCCCCCGCCCCCCTTAACTGCCTGCTAACAGCCAAGCTGGCGCCTGGTGAACCCGCAGCAAGACTCACTTTTCTCTGTGTCTCTCTGTGCACACGCCCATGACCTTCGGGCCACCATAGCTTTACATACCAGGTGCTGCCTGCTGTTCCATTTGGGGGTACTCGTAATCCCCGGCCTCAGGCCCAGGGAGGAAAAAACCCTTCAAATGAAGTGGTGACTTTGGTCATCTCATCTCAAAAGCCTCAGACAACTCAATTAGCATGACCCTGTGATCAGAGTAGGTTTTTCCAAACACACACACACACACACACACCCCATAAAAAACACAGCAGTGTAAAAGGTAATAAAAACCAGACCAGCTACTCGGGATTTCTGGCTAGGGGAGAAAATCTGGTCTCTGCTGGGACTCTCCTCCCAAGATCCCGAATGGCTTTTGCCTTCAATTTTAGCTGGTTCCTTTCGAACCTGATTTCTCGACCCTTCTTCCCGAAGGGGAAGAGGATGAACCTTGAAACCAACAGGAGAAAGCCCTGGGTCGGGTGGGGCGGGCAACGGTAAGGACGGGTGGTTACAGGAGCTTCTCACTGGCAAAGTTAGTGTGGAATTTTTTTCCACTCAGCATTGGATTCCTAGCTGGTCAAGTTTTTTTTTTTTTTTTTTTCCTTCTGCCTCTGCAGTGTGCCAGTGCCCCTTCCCCGCAAAACTCCAGTGAAGGTCAAATCACAAAAGAAAAATCAGAGTCCCATCCCAATGCTCTTGTAACTTTCTTATCCTCTCCCCAGAGCAGCTTACGGGGGGAGGGGAAGTGGGTGTTAATATCACGATTAAAAAGAAAAGCAACTTCGGTTACCTTATCATTCTGGTATGCGGTCACAGCGATGAATTCGGTTTCCGGGAACAAGTACGTCCGAAAAGTACTATAAGGAAGTTTTAAGATGTCATTGGCCCTCACAATGTGGAAGCGAGGCTGGTATTTATGCATGGAGTTCAGTATAGTCTGCAGGGGCCGGAAGAGGAGAGACACACATCACAAGAGGATTTAGTGGGAAGAACAGGACCCTAGGACCCCTGTCAGGCCGACGTCTACCCCACCGAAGGGCACCACGCTTGTACCGAGCCCACCTCCTTGGAGTACCTCTGTGGGAACGTTCAGCTCCCCACGTAATCTTCTGGAGAATCCAAATTGCTCCTCAATTTCCAAAGGGTCCTCCCCCACCCTCACCATCTAAGGTTGATTCGTACCTTGAACCCTAGCCTACCTGAGTACCAAAACTATAATTCCCCTGCCACGTTGCTTGATCACTTGGGAAGGCCAAAGTCTTAAAAGATAGAGAAAAACATGCATTTTAATTTACAAAATGATTCAGTCTTTTAAGTGCCCACTAATTGATGAGCCCAATCCACTTAAAGCCCTGAAAGGCTGAACTCTGGAGAGGAATATTTATGTCTTAATCAAATCAAGGGCTTCAAATGCAATTCCTGCCCCCTGAAGATATTTCCGCGCCATTCACGTCTTCCTGGGCCTAATCTTTCTGCTTATTCCTCACTTATCACTCTGTTTATTTTATTGAAATGTTGGGGAGGCGTAGGGGCAGGGGGCAAAAGGTCCTTTGCTTGACTTTTACATGCAATCTAAGTCTCCTGAAAGTTTCTAGGAACTCCCTCCCTGAATCCATACATATACTCCCAACACACGTGCAATTTTTGTACTGGGAAATCTAAGTCTCATTTCCAGTAAACCTGACTCTCACCTAAGCCCAGTTCTTTTTTAGTCCAAGGGAAGAACATCTTTCAAAATCTGTATTCACACCCTCTCACCAACAGAGTCAAGACTTCGAACCTTAAAACTCCCCTAAGCAACAATATGGCTGGTTTCAAAACAGAAGTTTGATATCGTAAAACAAATCCCTTACGAACGTCTACCTTTGACACTGATTTTACGTCTTCACGATTGCTTTTTAACTTCCCTGTCAGGTCAAACAGTTACCGAGACCTGGACTTGCCACAGAACGTGAGCCTCACTTCTTTCAGAATGCCAGGCCTTCCATTATCTGAAGAGAAACACCCTGGAATTCTCTCTCCATCTCTGTTTGCGGATCGAGCAAGTTTGCTATGCTTGGCAACTGAGAGCGAGGGAGAAACTCTTTGATTTTACATGGAAGGTGGAAGCACTGCCTTTGCTAGAGAGAAGAAAGAGAAAATTTTGTCCAAGGGAAGCAGTGAAACTTACAAATCCGTGTTTGTCCGAAATGTTGTTGGTGAGTTTCAGTTTGTGGAAAGTGACAACTTTGGACATCCACTGTTCCCCGGTGGCAGGGCTGTCGGGGTGAATGTACATTCTCTTTGGCATTTCAGGGTCAGCCTTTCCCGCCACCATCCACCGAGAATTGTGAAATTTATACCGACAGTCATCTGCAGCGATAATGTCCATCAACAAAATATATTTGGCTTTTTTATCCAGCCCTGAACACCTTACTTTAAATGGAGGAAACATTCGCCTACGAGGGGAGAGAAGAGAGAGGAAAAAAAGAAAAAAATATCACTCAGTTTCCCGGGTTTGAGCTTCTACCTAAAATATTTAAATCAAATTTAAAACTTTCGATTACATTTGATGAGCTTGTGCCATTCAGAGTAGGGCGACTGGATGCAAAGTTGTTTCCTTCCACAACAGAAGGATTAAATATGCTCAAATGGCTCTATTTTAAATGTCCCAAGATTCAGAACGAATGAATTGTGGCACTGGATTTCTCCACATCATCTAATAATTTCTTTGTAATTTTTGTGGTCTCTTGTATGACTTTATAGATTGCCCTCCTGAGGGGGAAATTCCTGCCTCTGCCTTTTCCTCTGCCTTTTTTTCTGGGTGTCTATTGGTAAACAGTTTGGGTAGGATTTTAGTCAAGTTCAGTCAGTCGAGGTAGAATTTTCCACCACCCATTGATGAGAAAATGTTAAACGTATCCAGAAAAGAAATGTCAAGTTGCACCCCTCCCTGCTGTGGAACAGCAGTCCCGCTGCTGGCGAAGTGAAACTGTACTTTGGTGAGTTCTCAAAACGAATTCTGTAGATTGGGGTGGGCGCCCAGGCCTGATCACCAGCCTGACTATCGCGCCGCTAACCACATTCTCCCCACTGCTCGGGGCCAGTCCAAAACGGCAAGACTCCACCACCAAATTGCTTTTTACTTTCCAGAGGCGTTGGCATTCTGTACTTTTGACTTAAAAGGGAGCAGAGAGCGGGTCGCTGTGAAACTGCCTGTGTGTCTTCTGGGAGGATTTCATGGCAAACTTTGGCCTCGTTTAGCTTGGAAAGACACAGAAAACTAAAGACCTGAAGAGAGGGATTTTTTTTTTATTCCTTCAACTTTATGCCTTGGTAGACTTCGATGCCATTTAAAAAAAATCAGTGATTTTAAGTGACAGGCACGTTTTGGTCAGACAAGGACCTCTAAACGTTATGTAAAATGTGGTTGATAATATTCACACATGAAACAGCAGTGTGGGGCTTCCTACTGGCTCCTTGGGTCTGCAAACATAATCTTAACTAGTCAAAATTGCCTATTGAACTCTCCCTCGATTACAGACACACGAAGCAGTATGGACAAACCCCAAATGCCCTTCGGTTTCTCTCTGACGCTGGCAGGGGCAGGCTCAGGCCCCCTGCAGACCCAGAGGCTAGGCTGGAGGGCAGAAAAGGCAGGGCAGCTCCTTCCAGGCCTCCTGCTACCACACAAACAAAAAGGGCTGTAAGTGTTTCTCTCCGACAGCAAAATGAACCAGACAAAAATACAACATCTACAAAGACACAAGGATGTTCCAGAAAGGTTTGAAACACTGAACTGCCTGCAGTGGGGTGCTTTTCTTTCTTCCTGCAGAGATGTCTGGGCAGCACTGAAAAAATTCTACCTATCCTGTACGGAACCCGGGATGCAGACCCGGGTAGGAAAAACGGCCGGCTGCAGACGCCCAGGTAAGCTGAAATCTCCTACCACAGGGTCAGGGCCCGGGGAGGTCTCTGTACACAGTCCTGGTACACAGTTCCGGGGGAACTGTGTTTGCCTCTAAGCCGGAATAACTGGCAAACCGACCGTTCTGGGAGGCGAGAGAGAAAAGGAGGAAAGAAACCTTCAGTAGTTGGGGGGAGGGGGCCCGCCGCTTGCTTACCTTCCCGACTTGGTAATGACCATCTCCGTGCCCCGCTTGTGGAACTGATCCCAAAGTTCTTTGGCCTCGAGGTGCACCTTGGGGTCATCCTCCACTTCTTCTTCCGGCTCCATGGTCTTCAGAGGCCTCAGATGTGTCTGCGGCCCCAGGGACGAGAAAGGGATGCCGGTCTCGGCCGCCCCCACCAATTGATCCATGATCGGCTTGGCCAGGGCGCCGGGCAGCGAGAGCGCCGCCGCGCCGTTGGGCGGCAGAGTCAGCGCGGGGAAGAAGGGCGGCTGGTGACCCAGCACCGCGCTCATGGCGAAGTCCGGCGCCCGGTGAGGTAGGAACGGATGGTAGGCCATGCTTGTCCCAGGGATGACCGGATCTCTCATGGAGAGGCTCATCCACTCCAGGCGGGGCGCTGGGCTCCAGCCGGGGACGAGTCCGCAGCTGCTGTTCTGTTTTGTTTTTGTTTTTTAACAGCAGCGCATAGTTTGGAGGGGGGGGAAAAAAACCGAAAGAACAAAAAAGGGGGGGATCACAACTAAAGCACCTCAAAGTGAGGGGAGGGGGAAGTGTCTTTTCGGGAGGGGAATGCCGCTTTTAAAGAGGGCAAGGCGAGAAATCAGGAGACATAGTCGCTCGGATGACTGTCCTTGTGTCTTGCGTTTTCAAAAAGCCGCTCCTGGAAGTCGGTTTACGAGGCGAGAGGAACGAGCAAGGTCTGGACTCGTGCCGGAGCCCTGCTGCTTGGCTCGAAATAGACACGCCAGCCCTCGGTCCCGGCAGTCCCCCTCCAGCCCCCAGTTCTTTGTTGTAAATGCGAACGGTTCTCCTAGGAGACTTTTTACCTTTTCTTCTTCTTCTTCCCCCGCCCCCCTATCTCTCTGCCTCTCCCTCTGGCTCGCAGGAGGCGTCTGCAGTTGCGCTAGACCGGCTTGAACTGCGAGCGAGAGAGCGGAAAAAGTCTGCCTCCTTTAAAAAAAAAAAAACAACAACTCTGATTGAAGCCCTCTTCTACCAGCGCTATCAAAACTTGAACTGCAAACGGGCTTCCGTTCGCCCTCCTCCTCCTTCCTCCGCTCCGAGCCTGGTGTCTGGGTTTCAATCCGAATCTTGGTGTGCTCTTCTCCCGCGCCTCTCTTCCTTGTCCTAAAACGTGAGCGAATTTGCTTCCTAAATCTGCGTCCAGACGCGCAGGGCAGGGAGGATTTAGGGGGGAGGAGGGGAATGAAAAGAAGGGAGAGAGAGAGAGAGGGAGAGAGAGAGAGGAGAGAGAGACGGAGTGGGAGAGGGAGCGCGAGGAGAGGGAGGGAGCGAGAGAAAGCCAGAGAGAGCTCCTCGCCACCCTCCTCCGCCTCTAGAATTCCCCGGGCGTCTGCTCGGCGGTCTAGAAGGTCGGGCTCTGCTGTGGGCTGCGGAGAGCCGGAGGCCTCTTGATTGGCTCTTTGACGCTTTCGGACCAATTGTGTTGCTGCATAGGCGTGGTTTTCACAGGTCGAGTGCTGGGGGATAGAGCCGAGTTATAAAAAGAAGGTGTCGGAAACTGTAACGTCGCAGCGCCGCATCGGTACTACTGCCTGTCCTGTGAATATGTCAACATGATCAGAGGGAGGGCGGGGAGCCACTGGGGAGCGCACGCACCGAGTCGCCTCTAGGTGGCTTATCGAGAGATCGCTGCAGCCTCAGAGCTCGCTCGCTCTGGCTCAGCCCACGTCTGAAATGCCTCAGTCATCCAGCCCGGGATAGAGGGAGGAGGCCGGGCAAGGAGCACGGGGGAGGGAGGCGGGAGCGAGCGAGCCGGGCCAGGAAGGCGGAGAGCGCGCCCGGCGCCGGGCAGGGGCGCTCGCCTCTCGCGCGCTCGGCTCGCCTCTGGCCGCCGCGGCCGTTTCTCTCTCCTGCTCACCCTCTTAGCCCGGCCCCGGGCGAGCCGAGCGGACGGCCCAGGCTCCCGCGAGCTGTCCTCCGGCCGCCGGGCGCAACAAAAGCCGACCGCCGGGCGCAACAAAAGCCGACCGCCGCGGAGAGGCGAGCGCCGCCGAGTCTCCAGGCTTGCACACCCTCCAGCCCCACGTGGAGCCAAGCTCTTCCCGGCCGCCACTAAAGGGCTCCCGAGCTCGGGTGTCTCTCGGTGCCGGTCTCCCTGGCAGCAGGGCTCAAGGGCTCCCGAGCACACGGATGCGGGCACATCTCAGCCCGCGCTGGTGGGGGCTCGCGCTCCACCGTGCCCCACCCGAAACTATGCGCGGAGACCCAAACACTCCTAGCACATCTGTACGCGAATACGCGCCGGCCCACTGGGACCCAGCCACCCGCGAAAACAACGTACACGCAAACACTTAGCCTGCGCGGCTGCCCGGGTCTGCGCTCAACTGACTCCGGGAGGCGGACTCGGGCTTTTCTGAAATACATTTACCAGCCCTTTTAGATCTCGTCTTCCATTTGGAATCGGGCTCCCGGTTTTCCACCTGAATGTGTGTGTGAGTGCAGAGGGGAGAGGGGAGTTCTGAACAAAGTGAGCGCAGCGAGGGACTAGGTTCTGGGCCTGTCCCCATCCAGCCGCCTCCCTCCCTTCGGCGGCCGGCTCGGTGAGGAGCTGGTAGGGGGAGGTGCGCCAGCCCTGTATCTTCTCCAGGCATCGCACTTATCTCTCGGTGCCTCAGTTCTTTCTCCACCCGGGGACTTATCTCGCCAGAAGTCGGGGGGTGAATTTGTAAAACAAATCGTGAAACGCCCCCATCCCAGAGGCGAGGTGACCGGCTCCAATTCAGGTAGGGTGGGGGGCCTCAGCAAGGGTGAAGGGGAGGGAGGTAACCGGATCTTAGCTATCAGACCTGTCGCCGAATTGGTAACTGTTACCGCAGGTCCCTGTCCGGGTCAGAGGATTCCCCAGATCCACATTTCCCATTTCTGGGGGCCAATGAGTGGGGCCGTCCCTGCTTGGATGGAGGGAAATCTTGGGGACAATATTCTTTTACCCTTCGTGAGTTGGGAGCTTCCTCCAGTGGAACGAAGGAACGGTTGATTGCGCGGCCTAGGGGGTTAAGAAACCCCAGGCTTGGGATATGTGTGTGTGTGTGTCGACAGCCAGTACCGTCCTCTCTTACATTTTGCCTCGTGTACCCCCTAAGCCCCCAGCTCCCAGACTCCGAAGCGAGAGCAAGTGGGGGGTGAAAATGCAGTTCCGTTGTGGGCCAACCGCGCCGAGATAGGGGCGGAACTTTTGAGGCGACAAGATTTTCCAGCCTCGCATTTTTGACGCACATGGTTAAGAGCGCTTGGCGCCAGCGCTAAGAATTCCCTGAAGTCACCAGAGAGAATAGAGTGGTTCTGCGAACTCCGTCTGGCTCGCCACCTCGCCCCTTTCTTTCCCTTTCGGTCTTTCTCTGGCGTCCTCTCGGCCTCTCTCTGCAGTGGTGGAGCAAGAGGCGGCGGGGGCCAGGGTGTCGGCTCACAACGCCCCCCTCCCGCGTCCCTGGCGGCCCGATCCCGAAGGGTGCGAGAAGCCAGGCCTTCCCCCTTCTTACACCGACCACGGAGGTCACCACTGGGTTTCAAGAATCTCTGGAGGCTGAAACCCACCCCTCCCCCACACTGCTGGCCGCCGGAGCCCGGGGCCTCACCGCTGCGCTTTCAGGAGCGGCCCCAAACCCCCGGTCTGGTTTTGCCTGCACTCGCCGGCCAATCTCTGCCCCGACGCTCCGACTAGAAGGAAAGTAATTCTGCAGCCACGAGATGACTGACCCACCCCCTAGCTCGGTGCCCCAAGCGTCCAGATGCCCAGGAGAGAGACATTTTACTCGGTCCTCCGCATTCTGGCCTCCCTTAGGTTTGGACGTGGGAGGGGAGCTTGCTGATTCCACTTGTAAATTCTCGACTTGCCTTTGGCCTCAACGGCGGAGGGGGACCTAGCCTTGATTTCAGCCCCTCATACAGCCCCCTCCCTCACGTGCCTGTTTTTGCCCGTAGCTCTAACTTACCCCTGAGGTCACCCCAGTTGCCACTCCTGACCCCCACTCCCACTCCAGCGCGCAAGGGAGGAGGGGGGAGAGGAAAGTTTGCGGGGTTCTGAATCGAAAATGTCGACATCTTGCTAATGGTCTGCAAACTTCCGCCAATTATGACTGACCTCCCAGACTCGGCCCCAGGAGGCTCGTATTTTGCAGGGAGGCCGCAGTAACTTGGGATCAAAAGCGGCAAGGTGCGAACTCCTCTTTGTCTCTGCGGGGCCGCCGCGCCCCCCTCCCGGTGGGTGATAAACCCACTCTGGCGCCGGCCGTGCGCTGGGTGATTAATTTGCGAACAAACAAAAGCGGCCTGGTGGCCACCGCATTCGGGTTAAACATTGGCTAGCGCGTTCCGAAGACTTGTGCCAGGCCTGGCGGCCGGGAGAACTCGCAGGCCAGCGCGCCCTGGGCCCGGGCTTTTAGGCTCTAGCCGCGGGCTCTACACGGTCTTTTTTTTTTTTTTCTCCACGCAGACCCCCTCGATCTTCTCTGTCTTTCTCCCCGCCTCACGTTCAAAAAAAGGCAGACGGGAAACACTGAAGGAGCCTGCCCCTGGGCAGAGCCTGAGAAACGGTGCTTTAAAAGAGCGGGAGAAGGGGGCCAAATTTTGAATCCGAGAGGACGCGCGGAACTTCTGGTGTCCCCCCAGCATTCCTCCGTCTTTTGCAAAGAGTATTCACATAATTGTAGGCCTGAATTTTTTTTAATTAAAAAAAAAACCCAACACACACCTCTCCAAATCTGTGACGTCTGCAGAGTTTAAAGTGAAGTAGTATGAGTGCGGATTTTAAAGTGGAAGGGCAGGAGGAGCCTCAGAATAAATGGCGTATGTGCACGCGCGCGCGCGCGCAACCATGTCACCTATCCTCAGACCAGGCCAAGGATGCGGCAGAGAATGCTTAGTCTTGTCGAAGAATTCCCCGGGAAGCCTCTGCTGATCCCACTTTTCCCTATGACACAGCCTGCCTCAAACTATAAGGGGGCAAATCGACCCTTTTGTGACCGAATGGTGTTTATCTGAAGTTTACAAAAGGAGGGGGGGGGGCGGTGGAAGGGGAAAGGATGGTGGGTAGGCGGGGTCGTTTACTTTGGCAAGTTGGCTGTAAATATTCTCTTCAGCATGTGTGAGGTCTGGCGAGGGACTATTACACGCTTATTCCCTCTTAAACTTTCACCCACCGTTTGCCGCGGAGCTTTTCTTCGGTCGAGGTGTCCCTAAACGGGGAACTCTGTTGACATAAGGACATCCAGGGGTTTCTCCGGAGGTCTCAGGCTTAATTAAGAAGTTTACTACGGGAGTCGGTCAAGACGTAAACTTTTTCTGGGGAGGGGCTTTCTGGGTAGAGATGGTTCCTTGTTTTTGCCCAGTGCCCCTCGCTCATGGGATACCAGGCTTTTTTTTTTTTTTTTTTAATATTGACAAGCGTTGAAACTGACTAGGTGCCCGCTACAGGACTCCCATCCTCCTTTGCGCTCAATTCCCCTAAGCCGGGACCTGATTTTCTTATCGCGGACCTCAGGGAGGCAGCTCCCTTGGGAGTGCCTCGGTTACTGCTCTTGTTTCCTCTCGCAAATCGCCGCTAGCCCCCTCCTCCCCACATTAGCACTCCTGTGCTACCCCAAACCCTGACTCTCCCACACGCAGCTCTGAAGCCAAAGGAGGACTTCACAGACCTGGGAGGCTTGACCTTCCTCCTGGAGTTTCGCATCTTCCCTCGGCGCGCCCTGCCCGCCCCCCGCCCCCAACTTGCTTTAAGAGCCTAGTTCTTCTCAGGTCTGGAGGCTTCAGAATCAATCTCTTTGGTCAGTTTCCCCATCTTTCTTCCCTCCGGGGGTAGGCACAATCCTCTTGGTTACATCAGACAGGGCACCCATTTCTGTTTCCCTTCCTTTTTTTTTCTTTTGGCTCTCCTGTCTCTCTGTCTTTCAAGATTCTGTGACTGCAGATCTGTGGTCTTTCCTGTGTTTTCTTTTACTTTCTCTTCCCTGCCTGGCATCTATCCTGTTCTTGGCTTCTATATGTCTCCTCAGTCGCTACCTCCCAGCCTTTACTTCTCTTATTCTTTCTGGTTTTGATTTACTCTTTTCTATTCTTTCTTCTTCTCCCTTTCTATTTTCTCTGGCTTTCTTGGTCCTCTCTGAATTCTCTCCTACCTTTCTGGATTTCTGGGTTGCCTCTGTATTTCCTCCCTCTCTCCCTCCCTCCTCTTCTCCAGGAACCATGACAGGCTGGCGATACCTCTTCCCGGGATTCAAGTAAACACCTTCCCCTCACACCCCTGGCTGGGAAGATAATGTGTCCTAAGAGATAGAAGAGCACTGGGCCCATTTGTGTAGGTTGGAAGTATCACTTTCTGCTTTTGGTATCCCCAAAGTCACCCTTTTCCCCAGAGCTGGCTCTCACCCCTGTTCCAATGCTCTGATCTCCCATCCTCTCTCTCTCTTTCTCTCTCTCCCTCCTTTCCAAGGCAGGAGCCCAGGGTGAAGGGCAGCATGTTGGGTTCTAAACCCCAGCTTCTAGCCTCTGTCTCGCCCCAGCAGCACAGGGCTTTCCTGTAAGGCACATTTCCCTGTCCTCTGACAGCCCTCTAAATTATTGATTAGGGCGATTCAGTACAAGAGTCTGAAGTGTGTGTGTGTGTGTGTGTGTGTGTGTGTGTGTGTGTGAGAGAGAGAGAGAGAGAGAGAGAGAGAGAGAGAGAAGATTGTCAAAGTTGTCTAGCTTGGGTAAGCAGTATTTTTAGTACAGAGGCTCACTTTGGCGCCAGTTGGTTTATGCTGTTTCTAGAGCATCATTCGTTATACACTTAATCCATGCTTATCATACCTCCCTTTAATGTAAATATGTTTTTGGCAGAGGCAAAATGAAAAGATTTCACCCTCTGCATTATTCTTATTAGCACCCACCTTTCATCAAAGCCGATCACTCTGCAAAATGGCAAATTTGTAAACGGCTAGTGATTTAGAGAAGTTGGAAGGGAAGCAGGGAGGCAAGGATGCAGGAAGTGTGTGTGTGTCTGGGGAGCACGCCTCTTATACATCTGTGAAGGTTTTTTACCCCTCTCTCTCTCTCTCTGTCAGGAAAAGGAACTAATTGTGGGTTCCTAATTTCAAACCAATCTACATCTTCAATGCTCTCTTTGTGTGTTTTACCCAATTACTTTAAAGAAAAAAAACCCAAGATAATGCAATGGACATTTCTTAGTCCAGCAGAAATGAATTCACTAGGAAGAGGCCAGGAATTTTTCCTCTCATCTTATCTGACCCAGAATCTGCAAGACACAGAGGCAGAGCTGACTTTGGCCTCAGGCACCAGGCACCGTTCACCACCCAAAATCTTTCTTCCTTCAATGTCCTGTTCCAGATTTTCAGTCGAGACAGGTAAGGGTATAAATGGCCCTTCAGCGATGTGTCCCAAGAATGTGGCCTGGGGGTGTGGTGGAGATCTCTGGGACAGAATACTTTAAAAAGGGTGAAGGGAAATATACTCTCCAGTCCCCAACTGCAGATTGAGGGTGTCAACTGTACAGGAGCCCTTAATTCTGTGACTTCCTGCTTTTGCTTCTATCCATTATTTCTGGTGTTGTTGTTAGGTGCCAGGGGCACCGGGGCAGTGGGGTCTTGCCCTGTGAGAGCCGACGGGGCGGAGGGAACAGGGTGATCTGTAAGTGAGAGGCCATGGCAAATCAGATGACCGCTACTGTCAGGGAGGTTGACAGGGCAAAGAAAGATCAGCTCCTCCAAATCTGCTGAACTAACTGTCCCCCGGTAGCCACAGACACGTTTTCTCAATTTGAGCACAATATCCATTACTGTTTCCCCTACTGGGTTTCAATTAAAAAGGGTGAGAGCAGAGAGGGAAGACAGGAGATAAATGAAAGGGACCAGTGAGCACCGAAGTTGTGTGTGTGTGTGTGTGTGTGTGTTTCCTCTCTTCTTTTCATTTCTTTCTTGTAGCCTCACCACTGCTCCTTGCCAGCCAGACAATCTTCCTGTGTTCCCAAAGTTAATGTTTTCATGTCTCCCAAATCCAGTAGGGTGAAGAGATAGGAAAGGAGGTAACGCTGACAGAGATTCTTTCATATCCACTGAAGCCCGCACGAGATATAGCTGTCTCTCGGGGAGCAATGGCTTTGGGGAGGAATTTGTCTTGCCTGTGTGGTCAAGGGGTTTTGGGGATTGGAGGGGTGTGGGCATTTCGTGTTCCAGGCTTTACTGTCATATTGGAAACTGATCAAATTCCTCCTCCCTTGTACAATCTTATAGACAATATACCCTTTTGTGGTTCTAAGACACGGGGTGTTTGGAAGGTGGTTTCACCTGCTCCTCTGGCAGGCTTGGCAGGTAGGGGGCTTACAGACCTGCTTCCAAGGCCAGGATCTGGGTTGCAGATGCAGGATCCTGACTCCAGGCCTAGCCTGTCTGTCACCGAACGGCTGCCAGCTCTCCGGCCAAACACACCTCTCACAATTTGGAATCAGGCACCAGCTCCTTTACTCGCTCTGCGTTCTGTGTTCACTGAGCCTCTACCACGGCCACTCAGATAACTGCACAGGGGTCGCTGCACCTCTGTGTGTTAATTACCTGGCAACCTGGGGAGCCTCTTCCTCTGTGTCAGTGAAAGAAATGAGAGGCCTCAACAATGTGATTTCATTTTAAGTCAGAGATGCCTTGCTCCCGACCCAATCGTCCTTGTCTGCAAATAATACATAAATCCTGTTGGAGTCTTGTGGGATATCCAGGGAGTGATTGGTACAAGCCAGCTGAAGGTCTGGGTGAAAGTTTTGGCCTTAGAGATCCCAGAAGCCTTTTAAAAAGTCTCCAGCTTGGGCTTGGAATACAGGAGGGCTCGAGAAGTTTCCTTTCTTTTTAAATTTGTATTTATGTTTTAGAGGAAGAAGAGAGAGGGAGGCAGAGACACACACTGACATAGAAAGAGGGACTGTTTGGAATTGTGAGAGAGCCTTTCCTGAGAGCTGGCGCCCAGGCCTCAGTTCATTTCATCTCCAAGCCAAATATTAAAAATCCTTCTGGTGGGCGGCCGGGCGGGCGGGAGGGCAGAGAGGAGCGGCCTTACGGATCTCGGAACCAACCTGCCCCCTGCGTTCCCTCCTAATGCCCTTTCCTCCTTTCACTTGGGAAAGGAAAACTTCAGGCCCCGGAAGGAGTGGGAGACAGCGACAGCCCAGTACTCCTCCTAAGGTCCTTTTGGCGAAGGTTTCCGCCCGGGGCGGGGGAGCGGGGGGCGGCTTCACCTACCGCTGCCCTCTCCCCCTCCCCCGGTTCCCAGTACGGAAGCTGGACGTGCCTCAGTGCGGCTCCAGGCCTGGCCCAGCGCGGAACCAGAGAAGACGCTCGCGGCCTCGGATTACACCCGCACCCGGGGGTGGAGGGGACCGGTGCTCGGATCGGGGACCCCCCCCCACCGCCCCAACGTCCGCACTGGCCCGCAGGGAAGCAAAGGGGTCTCGGACAGGCTGGCCTGCCCCGGCTCTCAGTCGCGACAAGGTCCCTCCCGGCCCGGGAACCCGCGACCGCGGGCACTGGCTCCCTGCGCGGGTTACCTGCCTTCCGTCTGCGGCTGCCGGGGCGGGGCGAGGCGGGCATCCCGGGTGGGAGCGCGGTCGGCCCTGCCCGCGGAACTCACGTCTTTTCCCTAAAACTGGGATCCCGGGGGGGATTGAGTTAGGAGCTCCTGACCTCCCCCGGACGTCCGATGTGTCTTTCTGCAGCCTCGATTCCTAACTCCCGCCCCACTCCGGTGGCAAAGGACTAATGGGGCGAGGGCTGGGCGGGGGAGTGGGGGGGGATAGTAAAGACCTTGGGGAGGGGGGTACCCAACAGAAAAGAGTCATGTAGCACCCTCTGTCTCTCAAAGTGGTGGAAAAATAATTGCAAGGAATTGCAATTGCCATTCTCCGAGGGAACCAGGCTGAGCCCGGGGAGGTTTTCTGCGTGCAGAGAGAGGGTGGGGTGGAGGAAGCCATCTCCTCTCCCACCGCGGGGGTGTGTTTTTACATGTTTTCTTAGCAGCAAGTTCTATGAACAGGTCAGCCTTACGCTGCCAGCCTGGGGAGTCTGAGGCTATTTCTGGCTTCCAGTGTAGACGCCTCTCTTTCCCCACTCGGCCCCGGTGCAAGTCAAACACTCAGGAGATGGGGGTGAGGGTGCGGGAGGGGGGAGCGCGCCACCTCCCACTTCTGACTTGGAGGGTATATTTGCTTTTGAAATAGCTTCTCTTGTCTTCAGACGGTAAAATACGAGTTCCCCACAAGTCTGAGTCTGGTCTTCTGGTACCTCAAGCAGGGTTTGGGTTGGGAGGGGGGGAAGGGGTCTGCTATAATGACCTCTGAGCTGAGTGGGCGTGGGGCGGGGGATTCTGTCTTTGCAGCTCAGCGCTGCTGGGGTACCCGGGCGCATTATTAAACCCAGACGCTCCGTCCAGGAGTTGGGGCCATGCGGAAAAGATTTACAATTAAGCCAATTGGGGCCGAATACAACCGTCCAAAGTTTGCAGGTGTAAATAATGCCTGGCTTTTTTTTTTTTTCCATTCCAAGCGGCTTCATTTCAATCCCCCCTTCTACCCCACCCACCCATCCACGGCTGGACCCTAATTCTTTTGGGGTGTTGTGGGGAGGACGGTGCAGCAGAGTTAGGATTTTTCTATTAGACAAGTAAATATATGATGTTGCACTCACTTTTATGTCCCTGTATTAATGCCATGGATAACCAGGACAGGCTCCTCTATTTCATTCCTCCGTCTAGAACTGAGAATTGCTGGAGTCCATGAAAGCCCTTTTGAGTGTGGGTTATGAATTCTTTTTTTAAGGGAATGGGACAGATTTCTATATAACAGGGATATTGGAGTTGAATTAGTATAAAGTTTTTGAGTTGTAGAGATTGGGTGAGAGAGGGATAAGAAAAAAAAAAAGTAAATTCCCTTTAGTTGGGGTATCAGAACATTGCCCCCAGCTGAATCTGGAGAAGAGGTGGGCTTTCAGAGAGTAGAGCCAGATGCTTTTTGAGCTTCAGTTTAGATCTTCCTAATGTTTGGAGAGCTAGCTGAGCGGTTTATGGGCCCAACTTCAAGGCTATACTTCACTGCGTTATTTAAACATAATAGAATATGCATGTGTGTTTCTAAGATGTTCTATGTGGGTACAAGTGTGTATATATGGACTTCCAAGTAGCCCCAAATATGAAATTAAATCTCAGATTTAAAAGTGCATTGTAATCACACCTCACGGGGCTGACTCCCATTTGATCAATATAGACAGAGTGAAATTTGTTTTGCCGCACCGCAGTTACTCCTTTTCTCTCGGAGCAATAAAGTCTGTCTGTTACAAATTAGCAGGGAATTGGAGAATACGCCCCCACCCCACCCCACCCCAAGTGTTGTTCGCTGTTTTTAGTCTTGAGCTAACCCGCTCAATAATATATGTAATACGTGTGTACACAGGCACTTTTCCAAAAAATTAGCGATAACATTCCGGGTGTATCAAGAGGGGTGTTTTTCACCCTCTGCGTGTAGGGCTCTGTCCGCATATGAGTTGCCACTCTGGAGACCCATCACCGGGGGGTTGGCACCTACGGGGATCACGGGGGAGGAGGCTTTCCAGCCCAGGTTGCATGCAAGGGCAGGGAATCAAGGCGCCTGACTCCAGCCAGTATCAGGTCATGGGTGTAGAATTAGGAAGGCAGGATTTAACATGTCCGCAACAAAAAGAGGCAAAGCGTCAACCCAGCCTGGGATGAAACCTCCGAGCTGCCACAGGAAAGTTTCTAAGCAGTGGAGCAAACACTATTTTCCCCACTTTTCTTTCTTTTCCTTTTCCCCCTTCCTTTAAAAACTTCCCTGTCCAGTGCATATGTTGGGCATAAATAAAAGGGGGTGGGAGGGGATTGAACGCTGGGTGAACCCGAATCAGCCTTAAGCAATGCGGGGAGTACTTGGGGAGGGTAGGAGATAGATGTGCCCTAAGTTGGAGGTGGGGGGTGGCTGGAGGAAGGGACCGCTTCCCGCTTGGAAACCTCCATACCTCGTTTCGGGAGGGACTCGCCAGGAACCTCTGCCCAGGGTGCCCTTGCCGTCTCGCCCGCTGGATGGCGCTGGGGGGAGACGAGGCTGGCGGACAGTCGTCCTCCTGTACCCCGCAAGGCCTGAGCGAATCTCCGCCGACGCGCGGGATTGGGACCTCGGTTTTGAGCGATCACAGTGGCAGTCCCGATGCACCAGGAGACCGGAGCTGTTCCTGGAGTCTGGAGCGGGAGAGGGTCACCCAGAGCCCCGCCAGATCAGGGAGCTGGACCAAGAGAGGCTGGGCAAGAACGGGGATGTGGGGAAAGATGGTTCTCAGGGCAAACTAGTGCCTCGTTTCTTAGGTGTCACCTGCACTAGCTCCTGTTTACTGGGAAAGGGGTGTGTGTGTGCGTGCGTGCGTGCGTGTGTGTGTGTGTGTGTGCGCGCGCGCGCGCTCGCATTTGGGGGGAGTGGTCTGGAAAGGAGGACAGCCAGATAGGTAATGGAGATGCAGAAAGGGTACACGGTTTGCAGAACCTCACCGTCCAATGTCCCTTTTTGCAAAGGCCAATCTAGTGGTCCCCCGGCCCAGGTATGCTCCGTCTAATCTGAGTGGCTGGCCTTACCAACCAGAATTGCATCTGGAATTGGGAATCTCAGGGCTGGGATGATCTCTGGCTCCTTGGGGACTTGGGGCACTGCACATTGCCAGAGTCCTCATTTGGGAGTGTCTCTCTGAAGGCACTTAAGACCTCAGGCTGGCCCTTGCACAGCCAAAGGAGGAGCTGTGGGCTACAATTTGGGGAAGAATAAATTCACGCCACACTTACTGAGTGCTTTCTGTGTGCCAGGCACTGTGTTAGACATTGCCATCTTGTCCAAAGTTTCTTATAGAGCTAGAAAGGAGAAAAAAATAATCAACCTTAACCAAAGAAGTTAATCGGCTACATGGCCTGGGTAGGAGAGTCTAGTATTAGTTCTCCACCTTGTAAGCTCCTGGAGGGATGGGACTCATCACATCTCCAGCTCTGATCCCACTGCTTGGCACTTAGTAGGTGCTCAGTAAATAATCTTTTGATATAGGAATGAAAGTCAGTGAAGAAAGGGAAAGAAGGCATCAAACAGGGGATTCTCTGTGCACATGAAAAAACAAGTGACCACTTCCAAAGAGTACTTTTTAAAAAACGGCATTAAATTTGTTAGCTGCTCCCCCAGACAGATTCTGACACGAGACAGTGCAAAGTTGGTAGTGGGAAGAGAAATTTGGTGTAGTGGATAGAAACATCCACTTGGTCATCCCACAAAATACTGACCGAGAGGCTTATTTGCCCCCGTCCTCTGCTGAACACCGGAGACACGTGGGTGAAGAGATGGGTCCTCGCCAGCTTGATGCTTACGGTCCTGAGCTTTGTTCACTGCAGTTTTAAAAAAAGAGAGAATTCCCATTTTAAAGATGAGGAAAGTCAAGGCCCAGGAAAGGTGGTGTGGGAGAGGGCTTAAGCTCCAGGTCTTAGGGCAGGAAGGCTGAACTAAAGTCAGCCCCCAGCTCTTCTGCGCTCTGGGGAGAGGGAAGGCTGGGTGAATTTTCGCTCCCGGGAAGAGGCAGAGTCTGGGAGCCCTGGAAATCCTGGTGGCGCTACTGACCTGGCCGGGCGTGGTCATCCTGGGCCGGCTGAGGGGGAGCAGAAGTTTATACCCACTGAGGTTGCAAAGGCCATCCCCAGATCTGCTCGTCCCAGCTCCGACCTTGCCTTGGGGCTGTGATGAGGGATCTAACCTCTAGACTCTCCGATCTGTTTTTTTTTTTCCTTTCAGCAGGTACACGTAGCCTAGGACTGAGCAGCATGGCTGATCTCTACAGACCAGAAATTGTGGGACAGAGAACTAGGGAGTCTCCTCCAAGGTCGCATTGCTAACAAGTGACCGCAAAGAAGATTCTACAACCCCCCCCCCACCAGGGTTTTATGTTTCTGTGAAGACTCCTCCCCTCAGTACCCCAGTGCCCGGCGCAGTCTGGCACGTGCGGTGTGTTCATCAAATGTTGTTTGATTGAATAAACTTAATTCTTGTTTGGTTTCTATGTTTTAAAAATAGAACAAACTAAAAAATGAATCAGTGATCGAATAAAGGGCAGTAGGGTGAGAAGCTCATTCCCCCGACTCGCTGCGAGGGCGTGGGACAGCCTTGAGTCACCCACGCGCCCTTGCACAGCGGCAAGCCCACTTCCCACCAGCTTTCCAAAGACGGCTGTGATTTCCTTCCGTCTATATTTTTGTCCTAGACTTCGTTGGGTTGATCGATAGAAGAGACAAGCTGACCCACGGCGAGGTCAATACAATCGATTCGACGATTTCGAGGACCGCTCGGAAATCGCCCTCGTTGCTGCGCGCTGGGTGCCGCGTTGCTGCACCCAAAAGGTTTCGGGATTTAGGGTTTCCCGCTCCCCCGCTTAAGTTACCGAACTGGAGCGAGGATGGGGGTAGGTGGACGGGAAGAAGCCTCAAGCCTCACACGAGGGAGCCTCTGGGAACACTAGGTCGGGAGAGTGCTCTCCACACCCAGCCAGCCCGCCAAGCGCTCTCGAAGCTCTGGTAAATTTCGTTCTGGAGTTTCTCGGCCTTGGAATCAGACGCCCGCATCTTTTTGCAGCCGGTCCGCTCTCCTTAGCCCTTTGTTCCTCATCTGCGAAATGGGTTTGTTTAAAAAAAATCTTATTTATTGGAGATAAGATTTGTGAAATACCCACGAGGAAGATAATGTTCTAAGAGCTTTCCCACACATCAGCCCACCAAATACAGCAATCCGAGGAGGCAGGCGCCTTCTCAATGATGTCCATTTCCCAGATGAGGAAACTGAGTCATGCAGAGACATACAGACTTGCCCGAGCTCCTACAGCTAGTTAGTCCCTCGTGGAGCTGAGATTCAACCTGGGGATGGTCTAACTTCTTGTCTGGCTTTTAACGACAAGGTCGTAGGTGCACCGCGCATACATACGGTAGGTACAGAGGGGTGATCTGTTTCCTGTACTTCTTTGCCCTTTTGGGAGGAGACATTCCATTTAAACCTTTCCCAGGCAGATCTGCAGCTGCTTTGATCCTTTGGTCCCTTCCTTCTGGAAGCAAATGCAATGGCGGGGGAGGGGGGGAGGGCGGTTTCCGAGTCTGACAAACCTTCTTAAACTGCGAAATCCAGAGCTTTCAAGACTTTTTTTTTTTTTTGTACGAAGGAAGGAGGGGGACGTGTGTGTATGTAGAATCAATATGGTCCAGACAGCCCTTCACAAAGGGGCTCCAGGCGGGCGCCTCGGCCGCAAGACCCCCGCCCCACCGCCCGCGGCGAATTAATTGGGCCCTGAAAGAAGGGGCGACGTAGCTTCCAGTTAATTAGTCAAGAAATGAATCAAGCCCCAGCGGCCTGGCAAAGACCCCTGGGGCGCGGGTTTTGTGCAAGCCAAATTGGTCGGTGGGGCGCTCCCCTTTGGGCCGGGTGGGGCGCGGCGGGGAACCCGGCTTGGGCGCCTCGGGCTGTCCTGCACCCGGCGCCCAGCACCCCGCGCCCCGGAGCGAGCTCGCGCGCTCCCGCGCTCCCTCGGGCTCTAGCTTTCTGCGTCTCTCTCCCTTTTTCTGTCTCCCTCCTTCCGCTTCTCTCTTCCCTTTTCGGTCTTTGCCGTCGCCCCCTCTCCTGAGCTTTGCTCGAGGTTTCCCACCCCTCTCCCAGCTTCGTCTCTCTCCAAGTTCTTCGTCTGGGACGTCTCCCTCCAAAGCCTCAGCCTCCGCCTAGCAGATCTGGGGCTGGGTGGTCTGGGAACGGCGCTGGGGATGCCAAGAAGCGCTGACTTGGGGAGACAGGGTGGAAATGAACACGGGCTTTGGAGCCCTTGGCCTGCTATGTGTTCCTGGGTACACGACTCTTCATCCTTGGGTCACCTAGGATCCGGGCTCCCGGCTGCGGTTAAAACACTGAGATAATGCACGGCTTTGAAAGGCTTCGGTAACCCGTGACCCGTGTCCCCATGCGATGAGGACTTAGGACTGAGGCAGGCCTGTGACACACAAGCAACTATTGAGCGCCTGCGGTGTGTCTGCCTTACTTTGTTCCTCCAGCACCTCCTCCGGTCACGCTGCGGTAACCCAGGCAGCGAAGATTCCGGTGTTTCCGTCCAAAGCAGCTCTGTTGGAGGGAAGGAAGGGGAGACACCAGTCGTAAACTCACTTATTTCAAGGTCTTTTTGTGCCACGTGCCAGTGCTCTTTTCTGAACTAGAGGGGTGGAACTGGGGGCTCAGAGAAGTGGAGTAATTTTCCTAGAGTCGCACAGCAAAGGGGATGCACGGCTAAGGGTTTCACCCTGAACCAGGCGTTCGGTGCCTGCCCCTTGATCCCGCCAAGAGCTCAGGGGGTCTTCAGAGGTCCTGCTGGCCTGGCACCGAATATTTATGTACAGGAAGAGGGTCGCCAGAATCGCGTTGCCTCCTCCAGCTTAGAGCTAAGGCCCGAATCTCTCTCGGACTCTACTTCTTTCCCTCTTTCTTGGTCTTTCGAGCTCAGTCTCCACTTTGGTCTCCCACCCACCAGTCTTTCTGTTTCTCTCCTCCTCCCCCTCGAATCCGGACTCGGAAGTTGAGGCCAGAGTCTCTCCCACATTCTTCCACTTGTCCAGGTAGCTGTTCACATCTCGAGGCTTGGAGCCGGGTTGACATCCAGCTGCCACCAACTGCCAGGATCCGAGCTACAGAAACAAACTCGATCCGATTCCATGCCCTCCCTGCTCCGTCGCCCGCCTGCCCAGCCCCTCCCCAAGCCGCATCCACGGGGTCCTAGGAGCAGACCCCAGTGGATGATTCGATGAATGCCTGCGTTCCAAACAGCAGTCCGGAACCGCGTTTTTTCTTTCTTCCTTTGCCCGCTTCACCGACTTTGGCTTCGCTCAAGGCCCCGAGGTGCCCGCGCTGCGCTTGGCATTCGCTTCCTGCCCCTCGCGGGAGGCCAGGGACTGTGGTTTCCGCTCGCCAAGTCCCTGCCAGGCGCGCACGCAAGAGCTTGGCGAGCTTGGCGCACGCGTTTGGCGCAAACTGCTTTGGGCCTCAGTTTCTCCGCCCCTTTCGGATCAGAGAAGCGACAGACGAAACAGTTGGGAGGGGAGGAATGGCCAACGGATTGGGGGTGGCGGGACCGCGGTTCCCGTGTGTGGAGGGGAGTCAAGACTGGAACCACGGCCGCCCGCCCTCTCCCTCTCCCCCTCTCCGAGGACTGTTATCCACTTCCACGACCCCAGTCTCCCCCAGGCGCGACCTACAGACTGGTGGGGCTCAGCTGGCCGCATGGGTGTGCCCGGCTACCTGGAGGCGAGGACAATCCAGGTCCTAGCCAGCAGGTGCGCGCTCCGGTGCGGGGAAGACTGGTTGCCTGTGGCGCTGCCCGCTCCGCTGTAATTGCTGCTGGCCTTGGTACATTTGCGGCTTCAGACAAGGTGCGTTCCAGCACAGTGTTGGCACACCTGCTACTGCGCTTTAAAAGGGGGCCTGTTAGAGCCCTGGAGCTTTGGAGGAGTCCCTTAACTCTTCTGGGTTTCAGTTGCCCCCTCTGAAAACTGGGGATGATAGGTCCTGCCATAGAGGACCAAGGCAAGGAGCAAATGAGATCACGTGTGTACAGCACTCAGTCTAACCCCTGGCACATAGTAAGTGCTCGTTAAGCGTTAGCTGTTTGGGCGCCCTAATCTCTCTGTCCGTCTCTCTAGATATCAGATAACAATCTATATATCTATCTCTCTCTCTCTCTATAACTATCTATATATAATAGATACAATCAGTATATACTTAGTACATATTATATATGTATTTACTAAAAGTATTGACTCAGTGTATATATACTTAGTACATCACATATATACTAAAAATATATACTATATATATTTAGAGTATCCTTAAGAACATATTCTTTTTCTTAGAAGACTACCTAGCATATATTAAGCCCTCTCTCTATAAGCATTGCTCTCTTACCCAGTTCCGTTTCCAGCTCAGCCTAAAGCTCCTTGGCCTCCTCCCAAGTTGATCCTACAGGGAGAGCCTTCCTCAAGCCTCCCAATCCAGGTTTAGTGCCGCTGTGGGCTCCTTTCCCAAATCTCAGGATCTCAAAACCGCAAGTGATCCCAGAGAGACAGTGCTCTCTTCCTTCCCTTGCATTGGAGTTCAGGTCCCAGTAGGGCTTGGAGACCAGGTGTCCTGACTTGGGGTCCAATGCCTTTTCCACCCCCACCCCCGCCCCCCGCATCTGCCCCAGGCCATTTCCATCTCCCGAACTGAGAAAAAAAGTTTGTCAGATCTATTGAGGGAATGGCACTTGTGGAAAATGAAGGAACGTGATTGGGTGCCTGGAGCGTCCTTGGGCAGAGCCCCCGGGGCAAGGAGCTCTGTAAATGGGGAGGGGGCTGCCTGTGACCGGGGCTGAAGGGATTTCAGGCTCCTGGGAGGGGTCCTGGATGCCTCGTGGCTCTCAGCGCAGCTGTGTATGGCTGATGACCCCAGACTCTGAGGCCCAGACTGCAGCTGCCCGATTTGTAGTCAGCAGCAGGAGTCCACCATCCCTGTCCTCAATCCTCGAGGACACTGGGACCACTGCTTCCAAGCCTGAGAGCGGCTGGGGGAGGGGAGTGATGAGAAAGGAAAGTTGGAGAGACGGAGAAGGATGACGAAAGGGAGCGTGGAGAGAGTGAAAGCAAGAGAGAAAGGGGACACTTGGGGAGAAGGGAGGAAGGAGAAAACAGAGGGAGACAGACAGACACCGAGAGATAGACAGAGACCCTTACCCACCCGCAGGGAGGCAGAGAGATAAACTCAGGAGACAAAGAGAAAAGCAACTAGAAGCACAGAGCACGAACGACAGAGGAAAATGTGGGACAGAAGGAAAGGGCATGGAAGAGGAATGCCCCAAAGTAGGGAGAAGAGAGACGGTGGGGAAATGATAGCCCAGGGAGGTCTGGGGCAGCCCAGCCACACGCCCTGGCCCCTCTCCCGACACATGCCTTAACTTGCTAGAAGATTATCTAGCACAGTATAAATGCCTCCATTCAATCATGACTGAGCTACTCCAACTGACCAATTCCCGAAGTAGCCTCCAGCCTTAAGGGGATATGGTTTTCACACCATACGAAGCGTCAGATACCAGCAATTTAGGAGATAAGTTATCATTCATTAGGGGTTTCCAGGGGCCCCCTACAAGGCCTTTGGGGTAGGGGTGGGGGAATGTGTGGCTGAGAGCTTCCGAGTCAGTGTGCAAAAAGACAATGCGTCTCTCTCTTTGCCATCGGCTAGGCATGGAAGCCTCTCTCCTCCCCCCAGCACATAGTCACTCAACCCCACAAGGAAGGTTTGGTTGGTAGGGTCCAGTTGGCCAAGAAGAGGAAACATTCCGCCAGAGTCCTCCAGATTCTCAAGAGTGCACTGGGCGAGATGGAGAGGGCTGTTCATGCAATTTCTCAGCTGCTCCCTCTGGAGGAGGATGGGGGGGGATGGGGAACGTCCCCAGCTACTCCTGGGAAAGCAGATCTTTGTTTAACCAGGGGAAGGTGGTGAGCGATGAGGAGGGGGTTAGACACTAGAGAGGAGCCTGGTTAAGGTGACGTTTCCCGCCTCCCCGAAGCATCACTCCAACTAGTTCAAATAAACCAGGACCCATCTTCCCTCCGGCCCTGCTTCTTCCCTTACTGGCCTCCCGGTCTGCTGAGAAAGGTATTTTAAAAGGACATTTTCATGGTAGCAAATAAAAGGATTTCTTGTCCTTTTTCTTCCTCCTCTTCCTGCTGCTGCTTCTTGGTCTTCTTGCAAGGCTTGTGTTTGCTCCGCTTTAACAAACAGCTGATAGAGTTTGCTTTAAAGGAGCACTAAAAAAAAAAAAAAAAAATTGTACACCCCAAGGCAGGCCAAGCATTAACCGTGGGCATGCGTGCTCATGTGGATGTGTGTGTGTGTGTGTGTGTGTTTAGGCCTCCTGAGTGGGCTTGTGGTTATAGAGGGGACCTGCTTCAGGTGCAGAGAGCTGGGAGGGGGGATGGGGAGGAATGCACGGACAGATTTACACCTGTGCTTACAGCTGCCACTGGCAACACTTACAGCCTCCAGAAATGACCCTCGGTGCCGACTTGTCTGGAAGCCATCAGGGTTAGTTTTGAAGCAGGAATCTTCAAGTGGACCAGAGGGCAAGCTCTGCCCACCCCCTCGCACCCCCCTTCCCCGTTGCTGTCCTCAAGTGCCGCTCCCTCCCCACCGCCTGACAACCCCCTCCCGCCTTGTCTGTTTCCTCTATCAGACAAACGTCATCATTTGAATGTCTGATCCCTTTGGTGCTACCGCCTAATGAGGGCTGGGCAGGGTGCAGGGTTTGCAGCCGGTCCATCACAGCCACCATCCTCCCTCCCGCCGGGAGCTGGGTCTGGCCCCAGGAATCTGTGTGGGATTCCTAACTCTACCCTCCAGCCAGGTTCTGCCCCCTGCCACCAGCCCCACCACAGCCTACTGGCCAGACAGTTGAGTGACTGATAATATCCAGATGCCTCTGGAATCTTGCTTCCAGTCCTCCCAGCGCTTGGCCAGGTCCGCAGAAGTGGGGGCAGTGGGCAGCAGGCATTCTGCCCCAACACTTGTTGCCACCTCTCAGAGGCCGATGAAAGGCCCACTCAGCTGGGTCCTTCAGGACGGGGGACCCTGGAGCCAGGGCACTCAGAAGGCATGTTTGACACCCTTGCTGGGAACTTTGAGTCTCCGACTTTCTCCCCTCAGCCCCACAGAGGTCTAGGAGTCTGGGAGGGAGCAGACTGCAGGCCACGGGCTGCCGGAGAAGCCACAGGGGAAAGCCAAGCACTTTGCCTGAGAATTAGCAGGCACTGGGCAAGTATCTGGCCTCCATTCCATTACTGGTAAAATTGGGAGTGGCTGGGGAGGCAGATCTTTTTATATACCTTGGTTTCACCTTCACAGTGATTTCCTTAACATATGTTTCAGTCATCTACTCACTTTTTTTTTTTTTTGGCCGCACTGTGTGGCATACGGGATCTTGGTTCCTTGATCAGGGATCGAACCTGTGCCCCCTGCGGTGGAAGCACGGAGTCTTAACTCCTGGACCGCCAGGGAAGTCCACATCTACTCACTTTTTCAAAACACCTAACTTGTTGAAAATTAAATCTTTAGCTGGATACCGTAAATCAAACTTGTGTCTCACTTCCCAGCAGTAGAAGGAACCCAGAAAATGGCGAGCAGTGGATAGAAAGCAACGTTACAAGGCTCTGAGCTGGAGGTTCGCTCTCGCTTTGCTGATGCTGCAGTGATTGTTAGAAGGGTGATCGAGACAGGTAGGTGGGCGCTCATCTGAGCCTGGACTTAGTCCGAAGGTCCGAAAAAGAATTGAAAGGGGAATGGTTCTCTTCCTCGGGGATTTAGTTCCATATAAAGCTGTGTTCAGCTGCCACCCTCGTACCCCCCCCTTTTTTTTTTTTTTTTTTTTTGCGGTACGCGGGCCTCTCACTGTTGCGGCCTCTCCCGTTGCGGAGCACAGGCTCCGGACGCACAGGCTCAGCGGCCATGGCTCACGGGCCCAGCCGCTCCGCGGCATGTGGGATCTTCCCGGACCGGGGCACGAACCCGCGTCCCCAGCATCGGCAGGTGGACTCTCAACCCCTGCGCCACCAGGGAAGCCCCTCGTACCCCCTTTGGATGCTTTGGGGAGCACTTCTCAGCATTCTTTCCTAGAGCTTTTTAATGCTACGGCAGCATCAAGCATCCTGTGCTCTGATTTAGGGTTTCCAGGCTCTGCTCTTCCCTGAGCCTCAGAATCATGGCTCAAACCCTCCCTTTGTTTTCTCCATCACCAAGAACGGCTTCACCACCTTTTTGGGCCACAGAGCCCTTGGGCAATCTCGTGAAGCCTGTGGATACCGCCTTGGAATTCTCTTTTTACAAGACATAGGATTACAATTTTAAATAAAAGCAATATTAAAAATATAATAGTAACATCATTACTAAATAAATATCTATAGTAACGTATATGCTCCTTAGGAACGCATTAAATCACACAATCCAGCCATGGCTCTAATGTACCTTTGAAGTCGGGATGAGCAAAACAACATTTGGGGATCTCAGTTACACCTGTAACGCGATTACGAATATACCTGTGATTCTTCCGGTGACCAAGTCATAGCCAGTGCGAGTGTTCCCGTGGGTGGTCACCTATATTCATAATGGAACAAAATACTGATTTCACTGCGAGTCATCCAAGTTCCTAGATGCCTGAATCCTATTCGGGGACACCCCTGTAAGAGTTCATTGGAGGACAGCAGGGTAAGAACCGCTGAAGTGCAGAGGGAATGAATTGGGCTCTTGGTCTCTTAGGAAGGTTCTCCTGGGAAAGAGCCATGGCTTTGAAAGCCTGCGCATTCTACAGATCCCACGAGCTCAGGCAGAAAGGAAAGACATTATCAACATCTCAGGGAATATTTCTCAATAGGCCCAGAGGGGAGCGAGGTCTGGCTTGGGACGGTTTGGCTCAGAGAAGGGAATTTTCTCCCCAGAGTGTTCAGCAATGCCTCCATCCTACACACCCACCTCTGGGGTGATGTTCTAGGCAGCTCTGCCCCCTCTAAAACCTCAGCTTTCCCACCTAGACAAAAGATCGCTGCCCCTTCCCCTCCACCAACACCATAACTCCTGCACAGCTCTTTTGCCCCGAAGGGTCTGTGGACAAGTCCGACCTTAGCATTCGGTAACCCCTTCGTAAGGGTGAAGACACTGAGCTGATGCATTTTTTGCCTTTAAACAAAGCACTTAGTCAAACCTCTGTGATCAGGGAAGTTGCAAATGGCCCCAGGACGGTAGCTGCCACTGTCCTCGGTGAAATACAGTGCAAAGAACTCTGAGCTACTGCGACAGGCACTTGGAGGCTTATTTAGGGGATAACCAGAAACACGAAAACTGGAAACTGTCAGAACACCCTCAGGTAAATGGAGTGTAGCTTAACGTTGACTAACGTAACCTCAGCAGATTCTGGGGTCCCAGTAAAAGGAGAACAAAAGTATTTGTGGACCAGCTACTCTGTGCAAGACCTGTGCCCTGTTCCTGACTCACAGTGGACCTTATCTAAAGGTCCCATTACAGGCTCTAATATCCATTCACTCAACTCATTCATTCCTTAGCAAATGTTTACCAAGGGCCCATATGCATCTCGGTCTAAGGATATAGCAGCGAGCCTAGCACATAAAAATAATTGTCCCCAAGGACCTTCTAATGTGGGAGAGAATAATGAGAAACAAAATAAAGAGGAAAAATAAATGTTTAGTGGTGATGAGTCATATGGAAAAAAATAAATCAGAAAAGGGAGTTGTGAATGGAAGGTTGGGGGGGGGCTTCATTTTTATTTTATTTTTTATTATTTTATTTTATTTTTATTTATTTTTTTGGCCACACTGCACACGCAGCATGCGGGATCTTAGTTCCCCAAACAGGGATCGAACCCGTGCCCCCTGCAGTGGAAGCTCGGAGTCCTAACCACTGCACCGCCAGGGAGTTCCTGGGGGCTTCATTTTTAAAGGAAGTGTGAGAGAGAAGACAGCTGCAGGAGACCCACATTTACTTGAACACAATCCTGGATTCTGAGCTGGGCACCCTTTGTCCACCGTCTCCATCATTCTAGGTAGTTCTTATTTTCATCCCTATTTTATTGTTGGGGAAGGTGAGGCTCAGAGAGGTTAAGTGACTTACCAAGGTCTGCATAAGGCAGAATTAGAATTTGAACCCAGGACTCAATTTCTCTTTCTTCCATACCAGGCTGCCTCTGACACATTTCTGGGAAGACAGAAGAAAGGAAGAAACAGGAAGGTCATGGAGGAGTGGCAGAAGAACACCAAAGAGTAAACTTTACCCTATGAATCATTAGCTCAGTCTTCTAAGACTGGGGAAACTGAGGCCCAGAGAGGAAACGTCATTGTCCAAGGTCACAAAGAAAAAAAAAATCCTAATGGCTAGATGTCCTAGCTCATCAGCGCCTAGTCTTGTCTTGGCATCGTATGGCAAGTCACTTTGGGTCTCTGGGCCTCAGTTTCCTCATCTATAAAATGGAGCCAAGCAGATCAGTTGCCCACAATGGATGAAAAGGAAAGACAAAATCACTCAGGAGAGAGAATTTATTCTAATGCTTGGCACAGAATTTGTACCCAATAAATATTAGATTTCTTCACTCTTCCTCAGCCAACCTTCTCCTTGGCACCATTTGGTCAGAGTAAGGGTCATATGTCTGTTGGTTTTCATGGTCTGGGCTAGCGGTCTCCAAATTTTTTCTTTTTCTTTTTAATTTGGCCATGCTGCTCAGCTTGTGGGCTCTTAGTTCCCCGACCAGGGTTAGAACCCACGCCCCCTGCAGTGGAAGAGCAGAGTCCTAAACACTGGACCACCAGGGAATTCCCTCCAAACTGTTTTTTACTGAAACATTTCCAACGTAAAAGAGTACAGCAATTGGTAGAAGGAATTCCCATATACCCACCACCACTTCAATAATTATCAACTCATGGCCCATCTTGTTTCATTTACGTACCCTCACTGGATTTTTTAATGCAAACGCAGACACCATATCATTTCATTTGTAAATACTTTGGTGTGTATCTCCAAAAAATAAGAATAAAAATTTTAAAAAACAACTACAAGACTGTTATCACACACGCACACCCCAAAAGCAATGACTGGGTAATCTTATGAAATACCCAGTTCGTACTCAGTAGTTCCCAGTCGTCTCCATTCTTCTTCTTTTATCACAGTTGGTTCGTTCCAGTTAGGCTACAGGCAATGTGTCTACATTGTTTTTGATTATATGTCTCTTACATCCACTTCCCATTTCTTTTCCCTGAAAAAATTGTCAATAGAAATAATGGAATCATTCTGGCTGTTGCCATTTGCATCCCTGTAGTGTCATTTATTGTGTTTCTCTGTCCCCTGTATTTCCTACAGACCAGTGGTTAGAAAGAGATGTTTGATGAGCTTCAGAGTCGATTCTTTTGGCAAATCGCCTTCATGGATGGTAGTATGCACTTTTTATTTTTTTCACTTTTATTATTTATTTATTTATTTATTTTTGGCCGCGCTGTGCGGCTTGTGGGATCTCCCTGACCAGGGATGGAACCCGTGCCCCCTGCAGTGGAAGCGTAGAGTCCTAACCACTGGGAAGCCAGGGAATTCCTGGTGGTGTGTACTTGCATCAAAAGACTTGCAATGTCACTTGTTTTTCTTTTTTTTTTTAAATTTTATTTATTTTATTTTTATTTTTGGCTGTGTTGGGTCTTTGTTGCTGCACACGGGCTTTCTTTAGTTGCAGCGAGCGGGGGCTACGCTTAGTTGTGGCGCACTGGCTTCTTATTCAGTGACTTCTCTTGTTGCAGAACACTGGCTCTAGGCGTGCAGGCTTCAGTAGTTGTGGCACATGGGCTCACTAGTTGTGACTCGTTGGCTCCAGAGCGCAGGCTCAGTAGTTGTGGCGCATGGGCTTAGGTGCTCCACAGCATGTGGGATCTTCCCGGACCAGGGCTTGAACCTATGTCCCCTGTGTTGGCAGGCGGATTCTTAACCACTGCGCCACCAGGGAAGTCCCACTTGTCTTTCTTCTTGGTTTATGAGTAGCTGCTGATGACTGTTTGTAGGATGGACCCATTATTTCATTAGGGGTTTGCACAACAGTGATATTTCATTTCTTTCATTTCGTCTTCATTTATTATGTGAAATACTCCCAGATTTCTCGAGAGGACACCACATCACTAAACGCTAAGGTTTGAGTAGACACCGTCCACTATCTAAATTTTCACGCTTCCAAATGATATATCTCTTCTGTTGAATTTGACATATGACATATAATTGAACTGCACTCAACTGGAAATTAAAAGCGATAACGTTTACAAACAAATGTGCCGGGAATTTCTTCCTGTACTCAGTGGTCAGCCCGTTTCTAATCCAGGGGTGTGCACAACATCATCAGGAATTTCTTCCTTCTCTTTCTTTTTAAAAAAATTTTATGGGAGTATAGTTGACTTACAATATTGTGTTAGCTTCAGGGGTAAGGAATTTATTTCTTAATTCAGTCAGGAAGTCCCTTGCGAACCAAATGAAAAAGGAGCCTGTGAAACTCTCTGAAAACGTTGATCCATCGGACCCCGTCTCTCTCCCCCCTACCCCCCCACCTCCCAACTGTTCACCGGTGCTGGGAGAAGGAAAGGAAGATTCTGCCACAGCTGTGTCCATTTGGGAGGGTCCTGTGCAGAGAGGTTTACAGACTGGAAGCTGCCTCAGGGAAAGGCGAATTGTTTTTGTTTTTGTTTTTTTCACTTTTCATTTTAAAGTACTCACTCCATCAGAGCCAACGGGAGATTTTGAACAAACCACATTGCCCTCAGGTCTGCTTCTCAAAAGAGGGGATTTACTCTTCACCCCTCCCCCCCATGAGTGTTCACAGCAGAATTAAGGCTAGGGAATCTGGCAGGGGCTCCCTTGCTGAGGGGAAGGTGTGCCTGTGCCTTTTTGCAAGGCTTTAATCACTTGTTTATAGAGGGGGAAGGAAAAAAAAGAAACCAGAAGGAAGACAGTGGAAGCTGTTCAGTCTTGGGTTCCCTCTCAGGCAAACCCTCTCACACCCACCCGCCCTCCATATGCTGGGGACCAGCTCAGCTTTCCTTTGTCCTGGGTTCCAGAGCAATGAGGGTTGGTCCCCTGCAGAGCTGAGCCTGACGGTGCGTCAGCGGTGACGGTGGGGCTGCCCCGGGTGTACCGATCCGCAGGCCCGAACTACCTTTAAGTATTTACACATCTCACCCTCACCTCCTCACACACATATACCCCTTTTCGTACCTATTCTCATCACCATATTTCCCAAGCTGACACGGGACCCATGTTCCAAATAAAACCTTCACTATTATTTTCACATAAATATTTATCTAGAGACACTGGTGTCCTATGGGGAGTTGAACTTGGAAACCAGAACTGGAGGTGAACCTACTTTCAACTATAAACTATTTGGAAGTGTGTCATTTATGGATGCATTTCCCATTCATAAAGAAGCGCATTAAAAAAAAAATGCTCATGGGATAAATCTGAAATCTAGAGAAAAGCTGAATAACAACTCTAATAATAATCACTTTCCTTTTGTTCCCGATATGTATAACGATATGTTATACATATCGTTAAAATAAATAAAAGTATTATTTCCTTTTGAGTAGGTTGTGTGTATATGTACAGGGTATCAAATGTAAGAGGTACAAAATGGTAGGGTGAAAAGTAATTCTCTCTCCTATAACTCTCTCCTACTTCCTCTCCTCATGAGTCACCATGGTAACGACGTGTATCCTAGTTATATTAATATACGTGTGTGTATACATACATATATATATATAAGTGTATGAGTGTATGTATAGTTTTGACTGATGCATCACTTTCTTTTGTTTTGTGAAATATATTCATGCCAGAATATATTTTTTCAGGATTCCTTTTTAAATAAATTAATATACATGGAATGTCTTTGAATAATTTATATTTCATTCAACATGTAAGGAACCAGCCTATCAAAAAAGAGAGACTAAGCTAGACAGAAATGGGCAATCCACAGGGAGACAGTAGCATGTGGTAGCTCGGGGTAAATGACAAATATCTGCTATGTAAACAGTAAATCTGTTGGGCCAGGCGTTACCCAGACACAAGCCATTTTCCCTTCACCTTTATCAATAATAAATGCAGCCCCCCATCAACTGGACCTCAAGACTTTTGCCTACACTGCAGACAGATCTTGCTAAATGGACAGAAATTGCCAGGCTGAGCAACTGTACTGAAAACATTGACATCTTGAAACCCTCAGCAATTTGGCTATGTGTTTAAGGGTGTTGGCCCCCAAAGGTTCCAGCCGAATCCTCCATGCTTTTCGCTGGCAAGGAGCGCTGCTTTACTGTGCCCGTGATGCTGGATAGGTCTTTAAACGAGCCTTCTACAGTCCCTCCGTGGTCAGGGCAGTCTACTGCTCTGCCGTCTCCAATCCATTTGCGATGGCTGTAAAAAGCCACCTTCCGATGCTAGCAGTAAATCTTGCCCTCCCATTCAAAAAGGCTGACAAGAGGGAAGCAGCTTGAGTCTTCACCCCAGCCTTGCAAACTTGCCGTCCTGCTGTGCACGCTTGTTTTCTGTGTTCGACACTGTGTGATCCTTTCTCCCCACCATGGTTCTTCCCTACGGTGGGCCGAGTGCAGACTTAAGCCATCGAGTCTGAAGTGTGGTTCCGTAGCGATGCAAGAAAGTCAGACTGGATTCCTTGCCACTCGGGCTGATGGCTGTTCAAATCACACAGTCCCTCTCTTTCTGTCTTTGTGAAAATGGTGAACTTTTGCTGGCAAACAGGTTTTTCTGGCTGATTACCCTTCAGATGGATGTTTCTCTTGACTGAGGGAAGCCAGGGCCTTTCAGGAATGTTTGTAGTTGTGTGGAGGAACCCCGGGACTTGGGTATAGACCCGTTTCTGAACCTACCTCTTAGGGTAGTCGCTGCCCCATCTGGTCAAACAGTCTTAGAAAAACAGCATTGGCTGGACTTACTGATCAGAATGTCAGGACCAGGTCAGACAGGGGAACTGGCTGAAAAGCTAGCTATGGGTTTTGAGTGCAAATAACCAGCTTCAGATTCATCTCTTCTTGATATGGTGAACAAGTCAGCCAGACGACCTCTCCGACCCTCAGCATCTATCAAACGGGGCTGAAGCTTCCTGTCCTATCTCCTGGAGCCCGTGGATAAAATCCTCTGCAAACGTAAAGTACAGAATGTTTGGAAACTGGTATTGTTATGATGGTGATCACAACAATAAGGGAGACACCTCTCGGGAGTGAAATAGATCGACACTTGTAAAACACGTGGGAATCTTCCGGCTCTCCGTGCCGTAAAAGTGTGAATCTCAGGGAGCTTGAGAGATGGAGCAGTAGGATTGCCGTACCAGTGAATGTACAGATAAGCTGCTCTTCAGATGCGTACAATGATAAATCCTAGGGCATCACCTCTCCGAGAAAGAACTGGGTGTGTAAATGTAACGGCATAAACACACGCTCACACACATTCAAACACACGCAGGATTGAAAGCTATCAGACATGTGGAATTTTTATCATTTCGTGTCCTTGTCCAATCTGCTTCCTTACAGCAGCCAGAGGATGACTTCAGAGTCCAAATCATTGTCACGCTACATATATTTCCAATAGCTTTCCATTGTTCTTACGAGAAAGACCAAAAATTCTCAATAGACCTGCGAGGTCTTCTCCACCTCAATTTGTCTCAAGTTCTCAGTCATTATTTTCTGCTCTTGCCTTGTGGTACATTGAATTATTGAACCCCAAACCTTCACACCCCTGTATCCATGCTCTTTGCCTTGTGTCTTGGTGGTTTCACTCATCTAAGATTAAGGTAACTTCCCTGACCTTGGTCCTTGGGCTTGGTCATGTGACCTGCCTCAACCAATCAAAAGCAGGTAGAAATGATAAAAAGGAATGAAATTGTGCCATTTGCAGAGACATGGATAGACCTAGAGACTGTCAAACAGAGTGAAGTAGGTCAGAAAAAGAAAAACGAATATTGTATAATATTGCTTATATGTGGAATCTAGAAAAATGGTACAGATGAACTTATTTGCAAAGCAGAAATAGAGACATAGATGTAGAGAACAAACATATGGATACCAAGGTGTGGGGGGAGGGTGCGATGAACTGGGAGATTGGGATTGACATACATACACTACTATGTATAAAACAGATAACTAATGAGAACCAACTGTATAGCACAGGGAACTCAATGCTCTGTGGTGACCTAAATGGGAAGGAAATCCAAAAGAGAGGGGATATATGTATATGTACAGCTGATTCGCTTCACTGTACAGTTGAAACTAACACAACATTGTAAAGCAACTATACTCCAAAAAAAATGAATAATAAAAAAAAAAGTGGGCAGAAATGACAGCGGGCAATTCTGACCCCAGGGCTTAAGAGGCATTGTATGTTTCCACTTGTCCTCTTGTATGTCAGTTACCGCTGATTGAAGACCTTTCCCTGAATAGCTGTTGCCCCTTCAGCCTGGCTCCCACCCAGAGTGAACACACACGAATGGAGCCAACTGGACCACAACCTATGTTTGGGAGCTAAGCCCTGTCAAACTGGCAGCTTGAAGCTGAGAAGCCTAGGTGAGTCCAACCAAGATCAGCCAATCTGAAAACACATGAGAAACCAATGCTTCTTGGTGATGCCACTGAGGTTTTTGTGGTTGCTTGTTTCACAGCAGTAGCTGACTGATACAAGATACTCTGACTTCCACCACTTCTTCTTGCCATACTTTCTCTTCCACAGGCTCTGGGTGTTCCCCTCATCACCTGAGTAACTCTTACTCATCCTTCAGATCTCAGCTCAAAGCTCACTTCTCTTGAGAAGCCTTTTCTGACCCTGCAGGTTAGGTATAAACCCTCTATTCTATACCCTTCATGGCACTTATCAGAGTTGTACCTTTATGGGATGATTCAGTCGTTATCTGTCTTCCTCCCTAAGGCTCTGTGAGCTCAGGAACCCTTTTGTTTGATTCACATTGTATCCCCAGTTCCTAGCACAGAACCTTTCCAGGCATGTAGTAGACACTCAGTACATTTTGTTCAATGAATCAATGAACGAAGGGGTTGAACACAATTTCTCCAGGTTAAAAATATTTTAAGTCTAAGACAAACAGCTTAATGGTCTAAAAGACCAGTATAGAAGGAAAGAATAAAGACATGAAACAAACAAAGAAAAATATGTACATAACAGCACATTAACAAAGGTGACTGAAAATAAGACTGAGTTGGTTGCATTCACCATTCATTCATTCAAGTACATGCCAGGCCCTTGGAGTCTGCTACACAGTGCCAGGGAAGACTTCTAGAGTGAGTGATCCTTGGGCTGAGTCTTGAAGATTCTAGTGTCAGAACATGAAAAGCTGTGGAGATTTGAAGGAGGGAATGATGAACTCTGGGGTCATTGAGGAATGCTTTGCTTGGAGGACACTTTTGAACTGGACCATATAGGTGAGCTGAATTCTCCAGGTCAGATTGGAGGCAAAGCAATATATTCAAGATGGAGGGAATAGCACACAGAAAGGTGGATAGGGGCATGAAAGTGTTTAGAGGACAGCAAATTGTTTGATGGTACGAACCAGGAAGGGTGAGGGCGTGAGTGCCTGGCTCTTTGGCAAATAATGAGGATTAATATTTATTGAGCCTTAAGGTAAGTCGAGGACTTACCCTGTGCTGTGTCAAACACTGGACGCATAGCACACCCACCTCCACCATCACCCACCTAGCCTCACCCACCTCCACCATCAAGGAAGTTGGTACTGTCATCCACCTGTTTTACAGATCGGGAAACTAAAGCACAGAGAGGTCGAGTAACTTACCCAAGGTCACAAGGGGAGGAAGTGACAGGTTAGTGCTATTAGACAATCCTGCAGCAGCCTGTGGAACTCTGGGCTTAGCAGTTAGGGCGGTGTTCTCCAGCGAAGGCAAATCATGGAAGGCTATGCATAACGGAGGTCAGTGGCCGGCCGTGGAACTGGTGGGAACTAGGTTAGGGACAGTAGCTCAGGGCATGCATTGGCTAAACTGAAACAAACAAAAAGAAGGGGTTCAGGGCAGCGGCTGATGACTCAGCCTAGTTAGAGGTCAATTTAACAAGTGGTCGTGGCTCTCCTGAGAAGTCCTCAGAAGTGGGAGAGGAGAGAGTGGCAGATTGTGGGAGAAAATGAGAGAAGCAGTGAGATGCTCGGGAAAAGGTAAGGAGGATCTAAGTAAATATTTGGATGCCGGGGTGGGGGGAAGGGTGTGGGTAAGGGGGGGAGCCCATTGATTTTTTTATGCCCAGACCTCAGTGCAGGAGTTAATGGGAAAATCCATAACCCAGGGTTATGGAGTATGGGTGGAGAGAAGTCAGATGGAAAAGATAGAGGTATCAGAAGGAAGGGCTAATGGAACCACACGGGAGACATTAAAAGGCAATAAATCTGGCAGCCTGGATGGTATTTACCCAGGAATTCTGCAGAGGATGGTTAACTCTTAGAACCCTGCTCACCTGGGGCTGGAGCTGGAGGGACCCACGTGGGCTTCCAACAAGGGGTTTGGATTCACCCTGAGAAGAATCAGATGGGAGAGGAGATGTGTTTCTAGGCTGAGGGCCGCCCAGGGTGTCTTCGGAGACAGAAGGGAGCCCCAAGTTGTGGGAGGTTGGGCTGGCAAAGGGGCTCATCACCTCAACCACTGGGGAACGTTCTCTGGAAGAGTTAATCAGCCCGTGGGAAGGGAGAACCACAGGATATAATTTATTTACCTACTCCATGACAGAATCCTTCCCAGAAGACCGTGGATGGTAATTCTCTGTAATTATATCTCATGCGAGGTTCCGTAGGCTCTTAGACACATTAACTCATTAGTGCTCACAGCACACCTGGGAGAAAGGTGTGGGGAGGTGAGGACCAACTTCACCAGCCAGATGGGGGAAAGCGAGGCTCCCTCCCCATGGGAGGAGCAGAGTTAGAACTGTGATTTCCTGATTCTCAAGTGCTTAAATGGAGGAGAGAAAGAGATTAGACACTGGAGCTGCCCTGGGTTCAATTTCTCTTTTTCTCTGTGTCATCTGAGGGAAGTCACTCAACCTCTCCGGGCTGTAGTTTCCTCATCTACAAATGGAGAGAGCTATGTGGTTTCTGACTCAAAACCCTGTTTGCCTGGAAGTTTAACCTCCCCCTGAGTTACGGAGAAGCACCGAGTTTGTCGTGTGATGATGAGGGTGGACTGAGATTAGCCTGTAGGCTGAACTGCTGTGTTGCCCATATGAGTCACAGTGATGAATTCCTCACGGCCTTCAGAGGTGCAAAAATTTGAGATGAGACTTTCCAGTGAACTGAAGCTACCAGTGAGGGACAGCAAAGCTGGGATCCCAGCCTTGTTGGAGGACCGGAAGATGGATTGGTGGATTTCAAGGACGTTCGCAAAAATTCCTCCCACAGTCCTTTGCACTGTTTTTGCCACTCCTCCCAATCCCCTTGGACCTGGGCTGATGCTGTGATTTGCTTTGACCAATAGGATGTGGTAAACATGATGCCACATGCATCTGAGGGTGGGCCTTCAAAGAGTTCTGTTCTCACCATGTCGTGGTCCAGGTGCCAGGGAAAGAAGTTACAACTGGACTCCTGACTTTTGAGAACACGTGTGAAGGAGACAGGTCTCAGTCTTTGGCTGTTGCCGTCGAGCTCCAGAGGTATGGAGGAGGTATGGTGAGGTTGCCTCTTGGGGAACCTCACCCTTCAGACTCTTCAGCCCCAGCCCACCCACCAGAAATAATATGCCGTGATCCTTTGAAGCCTTTGCATTTGGGGTGGTTTATTTCAGAGCAATGAGTAACTGATCAGAGTGGGTCACTGAGGTTTTTCTGGGTTCTAGAAATCCTAATTTTTCTGGCTTTTTGATCTAAATGCTGATGTCTTCGAGCATGTTCTTGAGCCAGTGGGCTGGAGACACTTGTAAGCTGCGTCCTTTCACCTCTTAAGAGTTTCACCTTGCCTGAAGGAATGAAACAGCAGCCCTGGAAGTTCTTCATGAGCCATGACGGCAGTCCTAAGGTGTTGATGTGATGATGGTTGTTTATTTTTTTCCTTGCCTCCTTACTGATTGGGTCAAGGAGAGGAATTTAGGTAAAGGAAGAGGGAAGTTAGAGAAAGGAGATGAGAAGGAGACCAGAAATTTACTGAGCACCTATGATGGTTCTAGGTACTATGTGATTTACTTTCCATCTGCTATCCTGTCCATTCAACAAACCTATGAGGTAGACATTATTCCCATTGTACAGATGAGCAAATTGAGGCTCAGGGAAGTTAAGTGGCATGTCCAAGGCCTCATAGCCAGGCTGTGATAGAGGCAAGATTTGATCTAAGGTCCTTCTGGATACAGCAACCAGATTTAGCCTGTTCTTTACACTGGCCTGAGCTTGTCTGAAGAAAGCTGGAGAGAAGCGGTGTCTGAGGCCATGAAAGATCTTTTGACTTCTTCTACTTTAACTTCACCTGCGATGGGTTTTGGAGAGACCATTAGAAACCAGGATTTCTCTTCTGATTCGTTCCACCCCTGACTTTAGATTAGGCAAGGTCCTCGTAGGAAACAGAATTCATTCCAGACAATTCAACCAGGAGGAGTTTGATACAAGGGCTATTTATGGCAGGGGGTGGTGGTGGTGGTGAGCAGGGTTAAGGAAACGAACAAAGGATGTTAAAGTTCTCTGGGGCCAGCAATAGTGGGAACCGTCACCCCGCTTAGGGTTGCAGGGACCAGGCTGAGGTGTATGGAACCAGCGAGGGCTGGAATGTGGAGCTGGGCTTTCCAGAGTGAGCCCCAGTCACAGCGGGTCACTTTCAGGGAGGGGTAGGGAATAGATACCCCGATAGGACCTCTTAATCCACTCTCCCTCCTAGCTGCTGCCAGGGCTGCCCAGAAGCTGAGTGTAACCAAAAGTGAGAGGGCAAGGAGCTGGTGATGTGTCTGCAGGGGTCACTCCCTGGGTACCGGGCAGAGCAGAGAAGATGGAGTGTGGATCTCTGCGTGTGGAGGGGCAGGGGGCAGAGAATAAGCAGCACAGACTTGACCCCACACCTATCCTCTTTGACCCTCCGATTGGGAAAAACACATCCAGTGACCTTGAGACTGTTTTCCTCAAAGAAAGGGGACTCTTGGGTGCCTTTTAGTAGATGCGCTGGGAATTTCCTGGAACCGCTGCGTGCTCCCCAAGCGCTGCACAAAACACTCTCTCCACCTGTCAGCGCCCAGATAGGCTCAAGTGTGTCGCTGTCGCACTTGGAGAGGAATTTGGAGCGTGTGTGTCTTCCAGCCACTCTCCAGTCCCCCTTTAATGGGAGTCTTATTTTAAAGGTAGTATTTATTTGCTTAATCTGTTGATTTTATTATTTCCCAGCTGTGTGACTTTGAGGATGTCCTGTGACCTCTCTGGGTCTCAGTCTTATCATCTGTAAAATGGGGGATTATAATGAGAATCGAATAGAATGTCCATGTATAGCACTTAGAACAATGCCAGACGCCTATTAGGCACACAGGGATTGGTCGTTTTCCTCTCCTGTATCTCCTACTCCTCCTCTTCTTCTTCCGTCACAGAAGACAGACAATGTATATCAGAGAAAACAACAGAGAGGCCCTAAAGTGGATACTCTTTCACCAAGTTGGAGAAGCACAAAATAAAAAATGATGGAATTCATATATCATTGGATACTTTCCATGTGCTGTGCACTGCGATGAGCTCTTGATATATTCGGTTTCTAACTTTCACAGAGCTTTGGGGGGTGGGTATTTCCATGCCTTCTGTGACGATCAAGAAACAGAGGCTTAGAGATTGAACTTGCCCGAGGCCACCCACCTAGGAAATGGCAGGACCGGGATGGAAGCTCAGGTCCTGCTGGGCTGGGGTAAACCCTTTACTGACTACCTACAATGGGCTGGGGGAAGGGAGGCAAATGGGAGGCTGGGCCAGCTTATCAGCAGAGCAGCGGCCGTCAGGTCCAAGCATCTTGCAAATACAAATAGCTTCTTCCTTAGGTCCGCCCTAAAAAGGGGGTGCAGCCATTACCCCCATTTTACAGATGGGGAGAATGAGGCATTGAGAGATTGCACAACCTCCCTCGAGTCACACATGCTAGCAAGTGGCAAAGCTGGGCTTTGGACCCATGTGGACTGTTCTAGATGCTGTGCTTTTCTCCACTCTTCTTCACTGCCTTTGGCAGGACAGATAAGTCCAGCTGGGGACATCAGAGTGAGAAGGTGATGAGCTCCATCTCAGACGGGTCACTGAGGCAGGATCTTCTTTTTCCAGTGTCCGCTCAAGGGGCAGAATTCCGTATCAAGACCAGGGTTTCCTCCAGTGCTTACAGTTTCTGTGGCCTCTTTGGTAGGGGACCGGAAGTGACAGCTGAGACCTGCTTTGTGATGTGACATCATGGGAATCTAAGAGCACAGAGGCTCTGAAGTCAATGCCGTGATAGTAATTACTGGCCTCAGAGTGTGACGGGGAGGATGGATGAGATAGCGCAGGGAGAGAGGTTGGCATGGTGCCGGGCACTCAGAAGGCACCCAGCGTGACTGAGCTTGTTGAGTGTTCTGTCATCTGTCAGTTCCTAGGACTAGAACTGGGGGTACCTGAGGGAATTTGTTTTTACAGGAGGGGCAGGGGGCAGGGATGAATTGAGATTTGCAGAACATGTATTGCAAGCAGGCACCCCTGGAAGCACCTGTCATATATCATCTCATAATCTTTGCTAGTAAGTCTAGGGACAATTACACCCATTTAACAGATGAGGAGACTAAGGTGTAGAGATAAACTTGCTCAAGGTGACTCACCTAGTAGGTGGTGGAATTGGCTTCCTTGTGGTTTCCTGGTTTCTCCTTGTGCTTCTCTCCTCTCAATTCTCAGAATACCAGCCACAGGGATCTTGAGAGTATAAATCTAGGTCATGTTATTCCCCTACAAAAAAATTCTCCCATAACTTCCCAGGGCAATTAAAGTACAATTTAAACCCCTCCGTGTGCCCAGCAAGGCTTTCCACAATTTGGTCTTTGCTAAGTCCTTGGTCCTTATCTCCTGCTTCTCTTTCTCACATACGTAAAGGTAAAGCCATCCTGGTCTCTTTTTTCCCCTCAGATATGGGCATTGTATCCGTTAGCTACTGCTGTGTAATAAATTACCCCAAACTTAAGTCTGGGTCAGTAATCTGGACATGGCTTAGCCGGGTAGATCTGGCTCAAGATCTCATGAAGTTGTAGTTATGATGTTGGCTGGAGCTGCAGTCATCAGAAGGCTTGACTGGGGCCATAGGGTGCAGTTGCAAGATGGCTCATTCACACAAATGATAAATTGGTACTGGCTGTTGGCTGGAGACCTCGGTTTCCCTCCGAGGACTCTCTGTGGGCTGCTTGTGTGCCTTTATGACAACAGGCCAGCTTCCTCCTGGGTGAGAGATTCAAGAGGGAGTGACGCAGAAGCTACAATGTCTTCTATGACTTACCCTTGGAAGGCACACTCCATCCTTTCTGCATATCCTGTTCGCTGTTCAGGTTGGCCCTATCTGATGTGGGAGGAGACTGTACATGGTCTGAATACCAGGAGGCAAGAATCACTGGGGCCGCCCTCTTCCTAGATCCCCTGTCCCTTTTCTTTATTTGTGTCTTACTCATCCTTTAAACCTCAGCTTTTGAGCTCATCTCCTTTAAGAGACCTTCTCCAACAGCCCAATTTATTCATCCCACAACTATTTATTGAACATCTACCAGGTGCCAGACGCTGTTCTAGATGCTGGGACATAGCAGGCAGAGGTCCTATTAGACCTACCTTCAAAAATACATTCTTAGCCCAATTACTTCTTCTTCTTCTTCTTCTCCTCCTCCTTCTCTGTTTTTGGCTGTGCAGCATGTGGGATCTTAGTTCCCCCACCAGGGATCGAACCCATACCCCCTGCAGTGGAAGCACGGAGTCTTAACCACTGGACTGCCAGGGAAGTCCCCAGCCCCTTCTTCTCACATCTGCCTTTGCCACTGAGGTTTAAGCCACTATCATCCTCACCCGGGTTGCCACAGTAGCCTCTTAGCTAGTCTGACTGCTATAGGTTGTTCTCAACAGTAGCTGGAGGGATCCTCCTAAAGCCTATGTCAGCTCAGGTCCCTCCTCTGCTCTAAATCCTCCCATGGCTCCCATCTCATCTACAGTAAACACCAAAGTCCTTACATTGGCCTGATGGGGCCCCTTCTTACCTCTCCGACCTCCTTGTCTACTACTCCCTTTCTCCTTGCTTCTGCTACACTGATGTCCTTGCTGGTCCTAGAACCTGCAGGCATGCTCCCACCTCTGCCCTTTGACCTGGCTATTTCCTTCCCCAGCAGTGCTCTTTCCCCAAACTGTTGTGAGACTCATTCCCTCCTATCTTGCAAGCCTTTGCTCCTATGCTCCCTTCTCACTGAGGCCTTTGTTGTCCACCCCATACAAAACTGCAGTCCTCTTCCTCCCCGTTCTTCTTATCTTCTACTTGTTTTTATCATAGCCCTTCTTGCCTTTTAAGAGCGTTTAATGCCCTTACTTATTGTTTATTTTTATTTATTTATTTATTTTTGGCTTCACCCTGCGGCATGCAGGATCTCAGTTCCCCGACCGCGGATCAAACCCCTGCCCACTGCAGTGGAAGCGCTGAGTCCTAACCGCTGGACAGCCAAGGAATTCCCCGTTTATTTTTTTTTTTGAATTATAGTTCTCTTCATATCAAAATCTAAGCTCCACGGGCATTTTGGTTTATCGTCTTCATTGTTGTATCCCCAGAACCTGGTCTTGCGCCCACTACCTAATAGGCTTTGAAAACAGTTGTGGAATAAGTGAACAAGTCAACTCCCTCCAGATTGGGCGCTCTTTCTATCACAGCTGAATGCTTTTCTGAGCGCCACGTCCTGTATCTGTTCAACAGGGATGGATTACATCACCTCAGTCAACCTCTCAAGCTTTCTCAGAGGGTCAAATGCAATCATGGATGTAAGAGCCTCGTGTAACAAAGCGTTATGCCAGTGACCATGAGGATGACAGCTGTTATTCCTTCCCCCAGTCCTGCAGAGGGTTACCTCCCTTGGCTTCCTTTCTGTGCTTTTCAGTGTGTCTCTCCGGCTGGCCTTCATCTCCTTTCCTCCTCCCCACTCAGGGATGCCACGTGGCTGCTTCATCATTTATAGTGGCGGCTGAATAATCGAATTGTTATTGGTTTGGAGAGGGTGGGGGGGGGAGAGATTTTTGCTAAATTGTTTCTCTTTGGAAAATGTTCATCTCCTGCCCAGTTGTGATTTATTTCTGCCGTTGGCAGTCTTGCTTTCTGGAAATTAATTCTTTGATTGGCATGGAAAGGGAAGTTGATGGTGGCAGGGTATGTATATCTTGCGGGCTTCTTTTTGGATGTGAGAGCTAGCTGAAGCTTTTTGCGGGCTTCTTTTTGGATGTGAGAGCTAGCTGAAGCACTGATTTGGTTTTTTCTGGGTATGGTGAAAGGGAGCAGGTAATCTGGGTGTCGAGAATCTCAGGGTGCCCCACCTATGCTCCCAGCCTCTGTCTGAGCTGGACAGGTCTAACCTCTTAAGTCCAATAGGCATACGTGCCTGCATCTACTATTTGTATGAGTGCATTCACTCCCAGGATCACCTTTGGAAGGTGTTCATATCCCCATTTTGCAGATGGGAAAACTGAGGCTCAGACTGGTGAAGGGCATTGTACATTTACATGGTTTTCTATTGCTCCATAACCAACCACCCCACATTTAGTGGCCTAAAGACCACTGCTTTATTATGCTCACAAGTTCTGTGGGTCAGGCATCTGGACACAAAGGGCACAGTAAGGATGGCCTGTTTCTGCTCCGTGATGTCTGAGGCCTCAGCTTGGAAAACCTGAGTGGCTGGGAGTCACTGGAACATCTAGGGGCCTGGAAACACCTAAGGCTGCTTCGCTTATGTGTCTGGCACTGGGGCTGGATGACTCAAAGCCTGGGCTGAGCTGGGACAGTCGATTGGAGCAGCTCCACGTGGCATCTTCCTGCAGTTTCCCACATCACGGCGACTGGGTCCCAAGTAAGACTATCTTGAGATTGAACACCTAGAACAAGAGAATCAAATGGGAATTGAATGGTCTTTTATGACCTAGCCTTAGAGTAGCCTGCATCATTTGCTGGAATAGAATCCAGGCCTAAAATCAAACCTGGGTACCCAGTGGGGAAATAGAGCTATAAGGCATTTCTGGAGGAAAGACATCCCCCACCCCCACCAACTCTGCCAGAGGATGTTTAGTGAAGACGCCACCCTAAGGATGACCCAACCAAGGTCACTCTGTGAGACAGAAACGGTGTATCCGTTATAAGTTTTATTTTTGGCAGCAAGAAATAAAACCCAATTCAGTGGGGATCAGGGACGATGGTGGTGTAATTCAGTCCATGTCCAGAGGTCTGAGAATCAGGGGGCCAATGATGTAAGCTCCAGTCCCAGTCCAAAGGCCCAAGAACCAGCAGCATCAATGCCCAAGGACAGTAGAAGATAGATGTCCCGGTTCAAACAAAGAGCAAATTTGCCCTTTCTCCACCTTTTTGTTCTATTCAGGCTCTCAGTGGATTCAAGGAAGCCCACTCACACTGCTAAGGGCCAACTGCTTTACCCCGTCTACCGATTCAAATGTTAAGCTCTTCCAGAAACACTCTCATACACACACCCAGAAGAAATGTTTTATCAGCTCTCTGGGCATCCGTTAGCCCGTTAAGTTGACTCATAAAATTAACCATCACACCACCTAATTCTGGATCATCACTCCACCTTTTTTTTTTTTTTTTTGGCTGTGCCGTGTGGCTTGCAGGATCTTAGTTTCCCAACCAGGGATTGAACCCAAGCCCTCGGCAGTGAAAGCACAGAGTCCTAACCACTGGACCGCCAAGGAATTCCCCATCATTCCAACTTTTTTTTTTTTTTTAAACACTGCCTGAAATAAACAGGGGGAAATATGTCTGCTGGGGGAGAGGGGTGCAAAATAAATGGAACTAGGCATCCAGAGGTGCTTCCTTGAGACTGACGACAGTGGTTTCGTTCCAGAGCAAATGAATCTGGTGATGAGACCTTAGGTGGCTGACCCAGAGAGGCGCAGAGCCAGGGGCCTCATGGATGGGACCTGAGGAGGTCCTAGAGAGGGATGCAGGTCTCAGGCAGGGCCAGCCTCTTCTGCAGCGTGTAGAGTTGGCCCCTGGGAGAGGGGGATGGAGGATGAGCCTGACTTCCCTCTTCCATTTCCCCACTGATTTCCCAAAGCAGAGAAACAGGCCAATGGGCGACTTCCTTCCCTGGGCTGACCCTCTGCTGGGGCATGTCTCCCTGGTCCTCGTTGGCGGAGGGGGCCACACACAGACACAGAGGTCTCTCTGAAATGGACAGTTAATTGTCTGCAGGCCAGGGAGACCTGCAGAATTAGAGCTTTCCGGACTGGAGCAGGGCACATGGGAGGCAGAAACCCTCCCCCCAGCCCCCCGCCCCCTAGCCACTCTCATTTCCTTGCCAGCTTTCTAGAAATCCAGGTCAGTTTCAAAGCCTGGGCTGCAGCCTGCCTGAGCACGGGGTCGCTTCCGAGGTCACTGGCTGGACAAGCAGGTCAATTTTAGCAGGAAACCTACATGTAAGTGATGCTGGTTAAGTTGGGATTCTGAACCAGGGGGCTCTGGCCTCTGCAGTAGCCTGGACTTTCCCCTTCATTTTATGCCCAGGGAGCCTGGGTCCTCCAGAAACTAACGTTTATTATGCATGGACACTCACATATAGGTTTAATAAATACATCCAAATGTCAGGCATAGGGGACGCCTTTCCAAATAAATCTCACTTGCAAGCCTCCCAACCCCGAGAAGGAGACTTGTATTTACCTTTTTTTTTTTACAAATTCCCATTTGAAAAGGTTTTTCACACATTTCCATTCGACAGATTCCCATTTAATAGATGAGAAGACTGAGTGTCAGAGTGGTTAAGGGGCGTGTGCAGGATCACTCAGCTGGGAGCTGTCAAGTGGGATGTGAACTCTTCTCCTCCAGCCCCCTAGTCCAGTCCTCTTATTGATTTTTTTAAAATAAATTTATTTATTTTATTTATGTATTTTTGGCTGCGTTGGGTCTTCGTTGCTGCGCGTGGGCTTTCTCTAGTTGCGGTGAGCGGGGGCTGCTCTTTGTTGCAGTGCGCGGGCTTCTCATTGCAGCGGTTTCTCTTGCTGCGGAGCACAGGCTCTAGGCGCGTGGACTTCAGCAGTTGTGGCACACGGGCTCAGTAGTTGTGGCGCACGGGCTTAGTTGCTCCGCAGCATGTGGGATCTTCCCGGACCAGGGCTCGAACCCGTGTTCCCTGCATTGGCAGGAGGATTCTTAACCACTGCGCCACCAGGGAAGCCCCCTCTTTTTGATTTAACCTTGAACCTTTGAACCCAAAGGGCTGCCTGACAGCAAGCAGGTCCTCTCTCTCACCTGGCTTCCCGGTCAGGAAAGGAGGAAGCATGGGCCCTCCCTCAGTCCCACCCAGACATCCACCCAAGGTGCCATTAAAGTTAATTGTTTTTACTGCCAGTTTAACATCATCTTGTAAATCTTTTTACGATGTGGCCTAGGAACACCGAGCTGTGTGTAGACCTCTGGGACAAAATAGTTTGAACACAGGAGCTTGGGCACCACAACTACCTGGAGGCTGTAAGATAGGGGTGCCCTCGGCTCCTCCCTGACCCTGTGTCAGCTGGGTGACAGTTTGCTTCCAGGTGAGGCTATGGCTGTGCTTAGAAGGCCTAGATTCTTCACCCGTCCTCCACTGGCTGGACAGGTATCTCTCCTGACCCTACACCGTGGAACCCACTGGAATCTGAGACCCCAAAGCTCTGATTCTGGAGCCTTCGGAAAGGCTGGCTGAGGGTGGGATGGGGGGACTCCAGTGCAGAAAGTATGGTGTTTCCGGCACTGGGTCTCTCCCAGCCTCAGGTACGTGGATGGATTGGCCAAAACACCACAGGCAGGTGTCAGGGGTGTGAGGGGCACACATTCTAGACTGAGACAGTTCTGGAGGCCCAGGTCTTCCCATGATGGTGATGCTGCCTAGTTTTTACCGTCACCTGCCAGGAGAGCCTGTCCTTCCCCGACCATCCCTTTAAGACGGTTTCCCGGGGCTCGCAGAGAGGAAGACAGACATTGCTGATTCTTGGGAGACCCTGGCTTCCACGAAGAAGACTTCGCCTGAGTCTCCTTTCTCTCCATCTCAGTGCCTGGCACCCCCATTCTGTGGCTCCGTTTTTGCATCAGTAAAACGGAGATCGTGTCTTACCTTCCCGCGTCGTTGCTCGTATTACATAAACTGCTACTCTTAAGGCGCCCAGAAAAGGAGAAGGCACTAAACCTCTGTAACCGGCATCTTCAGCGATCATGATTAAGCCCAAATATTTATGGGCACTTGTCTGCAGAGCCTTGTGGCAAGTGCTGGGAATATCCAGAGAAGATTGGCTTCCTTGCCTTTAAGGGGCTTTAGTCTGGGAGGACGCACAGTATTTAGATGTTATGAACAGAGGAATGCAGCATCGCTGCAGCGTATACTGCAGTCATTCTCAAAATGGATTCCGGGGCCAGCAGCACCCCAAAACCTGTCAGAAATGCTCGTTCTCCGGCCTTACCGCAGACCTCTGGAGCTCTGGGGGTGGACCCTGGCAATCTGGTTTTAACAAGCCCTCCAGGTGACTGTGATGCTCACTAAGGTTCCAGAACCACTGATAGAAAGAATACAGGCACAGGCTTTGGGGTGAAGAGGCAAATTTGAATTCCCTTGCTAGAGGTGAGGCTTTGGACAAGAAATTGTAGGAAGCTCAGTGGGGGGTGGGAGGGATAGGAGGGGGAGGAGAGGAGCGGGGAAACTGGCCAGCCCAGCCCCGGGAGGATGACGACCAGGGAAATACACCTGACCTCTCCCCGGCAGGGCATCGGCGGGTCAAAGGCCGAATCCCTCCGTGGGATGTACCTCCGCGGGATGTACCCCTGCGCTGACCCAGTTCAGGGAGGTCAGGAGGGCGTCTCAGAACGCGCCCAACCGGGATTTAAAACGTGTAAACCCTGGGTTCGGCCCGACTCCGTCTCGTCCAGGCAGCCTCTTTGGGGGGCACCCTAACCTCTCCGAGCCTCAATTTCTCCATGTTGGAGATCACTGAGGTTCCACCGAGGCTGGAAGCCGTAGAAGCACGTAGGGAGCTACAGGGTCCCGCATCAGGACCAATTTCCGGCTTTGTGCTCCAGTAAGTGGTTGTAGAAAGTTCCTCTCTCGTCAGCTCGGCACCCGCCGGCCAGGGGCTGCCGGGATTCGGGAGCTGCGGCGGTTGATCTTTTCCGAGAATCCTCCACTTGCCGCGCCATCGGGCAGTGCGAGCGGGGCGTGAGGTTAACTTCCAGGCTTTTCGTTAAAGCGTCCGGAATTAACCGGCGAATGACCCGGGTGTCTGTAGGAGCGAATGAATTGCACAGAAGGCTGAGCGTGGGGACCCTGACCGGGGGAGCCGGGGCGCGTCGGCGGGGACCCAGCCCAGGAGCGCAGAGCGCAGGGCAGGGCGCACCGCCTGGGCTTAGGAGTCGACCTTGGCCTTCTCCCGGGTGGAAGGAAAGGGCGAGGATGGGAGGATGGAGAGCGGGAGGAGGGGTTTGAAGGTGGGCTGTCTTGACTCTGGAGGGTTCAGTAGGCTTTCCAAGTGTTCTTTTTTTTTTTAAGTATAGTTGAATTACAATGTTGTGTCCCAAGTGTTCTTTGAGTAAAGTCCAAACAATGCCCCGAGCTCCGGTGACTATCCAGTGAGCGTGTGAGTGCTCTAGCCCCTGCCTGCCTTTCAGGACCGAGCTTCTGTTCTGTCCCCGTCCTCGACATCCAACTGAAGGGGCGGGGGTGCTTCTCCCCAAGACCCCAGGCCCTGCGTGGGTTCGCGCTCGGGCCGCTCTGCCCACGCCCTCTTGTTTCCAGCGGCCCAAGCTCGTCGAAGGAGGGGACCAGAGGAGCGCTGACCTCCTCGGTTGGAGGAGATGGGGGTTGGGCCCATTTCCCCCTCCTAGACCCCCGCTCGTAACAGCCCAGAGGGCAGCGACCTTGCCCGGCGGCCACGGCCCTCCCCCTCCCTCGCGCCCCCCACCCCTTCCCGGTCAGGCTTTGAAGAGCGCGTTTTACGAACTTCTACATTTTCCTTCTGGAGGCGTGTTTGTTCTTCTCAGTCACCTCGCTCTGTTTTATGAGCTTCAGAGCTGATCTGCATGTTCTCCCCGCCGTGTAATTTCAATGTGAACTCTCCCCGGAGCGGCCTTTCCCCTCTTGCAGCCGGCCAAGTCGTTTGAAGGCTGCACAAACATTCTTGCTCTCTCCCGTCCCCGCAAATCTGGTCTACACCCGCGAGGGCAGGCGGAGGCAGTTACCCCGAGAGTTCCGGTGGATTGGAGCCCTTCGGCAGACGCCTTCAGACCGTTTGGAAGGACGAATTGGGGGAAGGGAGGGGAAGCATTCGAATAGCTGCCCCCGTGGCCCCTCTTCTTAAGGATTACGATGAGGTGTGTGGGTGTAAACATTCCCTAATCCATAGTCCAAGTTTTGGGAACGAGGATAGTGGAGACGCACAGGGACTAGGGCAGAGGTGATGTAAACCTGCACCTTCTCTCCATTGATCGCCTGGTTCAATTTTCAACTGGTTTCCTGGCAAGGAGGTGTTATCCCCACTTTACAGATGAGGAGAACTGAGGCTGAGGTCAGTTTCCCAGCCACCCTTTTGGGATTCAACTCCTATTTTGAACGAACCCTCTTCAGAAGAATAAAGGTCAATACTTAGGGTTTAATATAACATTATTAACTACTTTTAACAAGTGCCCTTCCTTTGTTAAGCCACCCACTATGTTTCAGGCACCGTTCTAAGCCATCTGCTTATTTATTTCTCACAAGTGTTTCTCACAGTGACTCTATGAATTAGGTACTCAACACATGACAGTAAAGGCAAGGCACAGAGATGTTGTTGCAGCCCAAAGTCACACAGTGAGGAAGCGCTGGAGGCAGGATTTGAACTCAGGAGGAGGCACTCCTAACCACCAGTGTCATGCCTCTGGGGAGAGCCTTTCCCAGCTCCCTCCTGAGCCACGTGAAAGAAATCCCAGGCTTACTGACCCTGGACTGCATTTTCCTCCCCAAGGTCTGGGGAGGAACAGGAAGATGGGGATGGGACAAGGGGGTTACGTAAGATGGTGACTTCAAAGGCAGCCACCACTAGGGTATATAGCCTTGGCTCTGGGTGGCTGGCCAGGGGCACCAGTCTACACGCTGTGGGCTGTCCACCCTCGGTCTCTCACCCTACCTCTTTGTAGTCCAAGGACGGAGAGGGTGATGGAGAAGACTGAGGGCAGAAGTGGACCGGGAGGTCTTGACATTGAAGGTGGGGGAAACAGAGATTAGCAGTTGATAATCAGAGTAAAAATAATGAGAGTAGACATCCTTTATTGAGCACTTACTCTGCTCTCCATAAAAAATGGTTCTTTTCTTACGTGACTAGCCCTATGGGTAGGGACTTTCAACTACTCCCTTTAAAAGGCACAGAGAGGTTAAGCCGTTGGTTCAGAGTCACAGAGCCAGTAAAGTCGTGGCTTCAGAGCTCCAGGAGGGAGGAGGCTGTTGGGGGGGGCGGGGCTCACTTTGTGTAAATCTGGCGCATTGCGGTGGAAGCAGGTTCTGACTTTCTCTGATACAAACCTCAAAACAGAATGAGAGGATCTCAGGACCTTCGGTCCAGCCACCCTCCAGATGGGGAAACAGGCCCGGTGAGGGAGTGGAGCATGACCTTCAGTTCCGTATCAAGTCAGGAGGGCGAACAAAGGTGGAACCCCATGGTCTGGGGCTTACCGGCTCCCTCCCAGGCCAGGGTGCTGACAACAGCCCTGAGGGAGGAAGCAAGGGAGGGGTGTGAGAGCACCAGAGACAGACCTGGGTTTCCCTTTTGTCCTCAACTTACTGTGTGACTTTGTGCAAGTTGCTCAACCTCTCTGGGCCTCAGTTACTCCAACTGCAAAATCATGGTGGTACAGGGGTTAGATGGTTTAATTGCTAAATCATCGGTGATCGTAATGTTCTTAGATGCTCATCTGGCCACAACCAAAAAGCAGATTCAGAGCCCAGTAGAATGGGTTTCCAATCCCAGGGTTCTCTGAAATCAGGCTCCCCAGACTTTGGAGGGTGGGTGGCAGTGGGAAGCTCCCTGGATCGCTGAAGAAGCGCCCTTTCTTTCGCAGGCACCCCAGAGGCTTCTTGGTTCCAGCCCAACGATGGAGTCTCTGGGCTTCTACATGAGAAGTGGGTTATAACCCCATCTCTGATTTCTCTGAGGCCTCCTGTTCTTGGGGCCACTGAGCCCAAGGAGTGGGGGCTGGAGGGTGAAGGTCTTGGCTAGAGTAATTAGGCTTGGCCGGGGGGTCTCTAAGACCAAGAAGCTCTGTGTGCTATGCCTGTATTTATATCGAACCAGACTGACTTACATGAATACCGGTTTTAGGCTCGCATAGACACGGTATACCCCTGCTCAGCCCACCCTCCTCCTTTTCCTTCTTCTTCCTATTATTATGATTAGTGCTGTTATTTAAGGGCTACACTTTTTCTAGCAGCACTGTAAGCCAGCTGTGTTGCAATTTACAGTATAACATTGAGAGTCAGAGAGGTGGAGACACTTGCTCAAGGTGCTCAGCCAGTAAGTGGCCCAGAGACAGAGAAAGACAGATGAAAATAGAGGGCAGAGAGAAGAGGTTGAGGGAGCAGGCAACGTGACAGACAGAAGAAAACTCCCATCTCCCTGCCCTAAATCTGACACCGAGCTGGGCCATCCTTGATATGATCACAGACACCCAAAGACACCTGGGACACAGAACAGTCCCAGGAAGTGAATTGTTCCTGCAGCGAGGGGTATCCCTTAACGCTGGGACCAACAGCTCCACAGATGTGCTGATGGACGCTCTAGGGCTGATTTATAGAGCTGTCTCCATTCCTAGGGACTCCCTGAGGCAGTGGAGAAATTACAGAAATCTCAGGCTGTCCTATTCTGCTCCAGGAAATGGGAGGAAAAAGTGTGCAGAGGTGGGAGCCAGTGCCCAGGGCAGCAGAGGAAGGCAGCCTGAGGGCCCAGCTGGTTGGAGGTTCCTGGGACGCAGGTTCAGGCAATGTACCAAACACACGGGGCGGGGGGGACAAGGCACCCCACTGGGGGCTGGAGGCATGGGGCAGCCAGTGGTGGATAAAACTATTGTGCCTCCAGGAAGAGTCAGAGGGGGCCTTGGGCATTATTTTACGGACCCGGAGAGGGACACTACTTGGCCAAGGCCACTCGGAGTCAGGGATGGGGGTCCCGCCTCCGAGGGCCTGGAACCAGCCCTTCCCAGCCCCCCTGCGCCGCATGGGGTTGGGGGAGTAGTGGTGGGGTGTTTCCGTAATGGCCCCAGCCGAGGTGTCGTGGGGTGGTCCAGCTCAGACGTTCAGGCTCGGCCTCCCTGTGCCCTGGCACTCGAGGCGCGGCTGCGCACTTCTCCGCATCGTGGGCTGGAGAGATGGCCCAGCTTGTCGGGCCTGGGAAGGAGGAAGGGAAAGCAGGGCCTGGAGGACGAAGCGGGGGTGGGGGGAGCGTAGGGGGAGGGAGCTGCGAACAAAGGGGCCCGCGCTGGATCAGGCAGGGCCGCTGAGTGACGATCCCCAGGCCCAGCGGCGGGGCGGGGAGGCTGGGGGGGGCGGGGCGGGGGCGCAGGGAGATGCGGAGACACAAACCCACACAGAAGAGAGAGCCAGGCGGAAGGGCAGAGATGGACGGAGAGAGATCGCAAGAGAAACACACAGAAAAGAGAGAAGGAGGCCGGCTCGGAGGTGGAAGGATGGAGGAAGAAACACGAGACAGAAGGGTACTGAGGCGCACAGAGAAACACAGAGAGAGAGAAGGTAGACACAGGAGAGACTCAGGGGCGGACAGAGAGAAATAGACTCAGAGAGCCAGAGAAGGAAGCCTGAATCAAGAGGGGGGAGAGAGAAAATAAAGACCCGGAATTGATACAGAGACAGAAAGGCATTGTGAGTGGGAGAAACAGACCTGGAGGGAGACAGAAACAGAGAGGAAGTGAGCAGAGATGGATAAGACAGCAGAACCGGTCAGTGTGATTTGTAGCCGACAGTGGACAGAAAACCACATCGATGCAAATTCACTTTGGCAGCAAGGATCTGAGGTTCTCTCTGCTGTGGGTCCTCGGCTGTCCTGGCGCAACTGGTCCTGGGTCAGGGGACATTTACCCCTGAGGCTCCAGCGTAAGGGACTTTGGCTACAATTAGTAATGGGGTTAGTTTCCTTTCCAGATAAAGGGGCTTCTGTCAGTGGTTTTGAATGCCCTGCCAACCCCATCTTCAATTTTTAAGGGTCATCCTGCCACCTCTGGAGTGAGCATCTGAGGGTGTGCTGCCCCCAGGCTGTCCGACCCCAGGCAGGACCTCAGGGACACTCAGCAGGCCCTCAAGGGAATATCCGTCCAGCTGTAGGGACACACTTGCCTGCACACACGTGTGCAACCTCTCCCAGATACAAGCATCTTCATTGCATATGTGTGCACATACCCTCACGCAAGTCCACCAGACACACACACACTTCACTCACTGTGGCACACATGTGTGAACTCACCTATTCATTATTTGTTTAGAATCTCTCACATGCGAAGTGTTAGACTGGACATTAAAGATACAAAAACAGGGCTTCCCTGGTGGCGCAGTGGTTGAGAGTCCGCCTGCCGATGCAGGGGACACGGGTTTGTGCCCCGGTCCGGGAGGATCCCACATGCTGTGGAGCGGCTGGGCCCGTGAGCCATGGCCGCTGAGCCTGCGCGTCCGGAGCCTGTGCTCCACACGGGAGAGGCCGCAACAGTGAGAGGCCAGCGTACCGGGGAAAAAAAAAAAAAAAGATGCAAAAACAAAAGAGTGTAGGGAATCTCCCAGTCTCCCCCTGTAGGCGGGGGTACCAGGGAGGCGCCAGGCACTGGGCATGGGAACTGTCCCTCTGTCTTTGAGAATGTTCAGCGTCAAGGTCTGTGGCGTGGTAGAGAGGTCCAGGCCCCCCACCTCTGTAGTCAGGGCTAATAGCACCCCCCTTAGTGTAGGGGAGCTTGGAGCAAGCTTGGGGTCTCCCAGAATATAGATTCTTTCTTCATCCCCAAAGCCTCCCCCCTGATATGGGGATTCAGAGGACTGGGGGTCCTGTCCCTGCATCAGGTTCTCAGAACTGCCCCCCACATCTGTTTCTTTGGGGAGTCAGGCATAGGAGGAGATTGTCTCTTCCTCCAAAGTTGGGAACCCCACCCTGTGAGGAGCTGGAACCCTGCGAGGAGTGCGGGAAGAGGTTGGATTTCCTTTTGTATTTGCCTCAGCGTCCTGGGAGGGTGTGCACTTCCTTCCAGCTGGGCTGAGAGTAATGACCAAACCCAGTGGCCGCTTCCAGTTCTGGCCGGGTCTTTTCACTTCATACATCCTAATGATTGGAATAACAGCCAATGTTTATTGAGTGCCCACCGCACCTGAGTGTTTGCCAAGCACTTTACAGATACTGCCTGATCAGGAATTCCCTGGTGGTCCAGTGGTTAGGACTCCGAGCTTCCAATACAGGGGGAACGGGCTCGACCCCTGGTAGGGGAACTCCAAGATCCCCTATGCCGCGAGGCCAAAAACAAACGGGGACTTCCCTGGTGGCGCAGTGGTTAAGAATCCGCCTGCCAATGCAGGGGACACGGGTTCGAGCCCTGGTCTGGGAAGATCCCACATGCCGCGGAGCAGCTAAGCCCATGAGCCACAACTACTGAGCCCATGTGCCACAACTACTGAAGCCTGCACACCTAGAGCCTGTGCTCCACAACAAGAGAAACCACCACAGTGAGAAGCCCGCACACCGCACACCGAAGAGTAGCCCCCGCTCGCCACAGCCAGAGAAAGCCCGTGCACAGCAATGAAGACCCAACGACGAAGACCCAATGCAGCAGCCAAAAATAAATAAATTTAAACAAACAAACAAACAAAAAACAGCAATGCTGCAGATACTGCCCGATGGCAGGCTCAAAACAGCCCTATTACATGGGAGGAATGCTTGTGAATCCCATTGTACAGATGCAGAAACTGAGGCCCGGGGAGGTGAAAGCATTTGCCCCAAATAGTATGGCCAGAATTCATGCCCAGGCAGGCTGACCCCAGAAGTCAAGACTTTTAACTAACATCCACCCTTGGAGCAGATAGTTCTGACCTATCTCTGCTGCCTCCGGAAATGGGCAAGATGGGGGAGATTTGCACGTGATTGCGTGAGTGGGGGTGGTGGGTGGTGTAGTTTCCAGGGGTCAGCCAGGAGCTGCCCTGGGATTCAAACGGCAGAGGCCCAGGCTGGGGAGAACTTTCCAAAGAGCAGCCGTTTCCTCTGACTGCTTTAGGGGCCTTGCCCAAGCCCACCAGCTCAGTTAAGCTCTGCTTTGGTCCCGCTGGAGGACTGCAGAGCAGCCGGCTCCGCGCCCAGTTGGCCTGCCGTGTAACAAGATAGTTTATGTTATACCGCCGAGCAGAAATAAAACTACTGACTCAAGCACTGCAAACAGATGCCGCCGGCCAGAGCCCAGGGTCCGCGGCCAGATGCTCCTCTGAGAACCCCAGGAGGGTAGAAGCCGGGAGCCTGGTCCCTCCAGACCCTGCGGCTTGGGGCGGGGGCGGGGGCGGGGTGGGGTGCTGCTGCAGTGGGAGGTTTGGGGGCTGCTAAGGGGCTTTCGGAAATGGCCGGGGGGGAAATGAAGAAGGAAAGGCGGCCCATCTTTCCTTTCTCCAACTTACTCTTTCTCCACGAATTTGGCAAATTCTAAACTTGAGACCTGCCAGTTTCTGGATTTTAATGGCTTTTCCTCCCAGGAAGAGAGGTACAACCCGGGAAGCGAGGTGAAACCCAGGAAACCTCCCGGAAATCCCCATGAGTTCTCCTAAAATACCCCAAGTAAACATGCTCTGAGTCCCCTAAACCCCCCTCTAAGAAGATTCTGCCCCTAAGCTCTCAAGAGAGTTCTGGAACTTCATCTCCTAACTCATCTCCCCCCCCCCCACCCAGGTCTGCTGCTTCATCTTCTAGACTGCAGCCACCAGGACCTTCTTTAAACCATGCAAGTCATGCTCTTGCGCCCACACCTTCAATGGCTCCCTATTATCCACGGTAGAGCTTCTCAAAGAGTCGTCTGAGGAGTGTGTGCATAGAAGTCCCCTGGCGTGGTTGTTAAAATGCATATTCCAGGGCCACACCCTTGAGCTACAGAATCCACCTCTTTTGGGGGCCTAGGAATCTGCATTGTGAACAATCCGAACCCTTTCAGGAAGGAGGCAAGGTGTAATTTTTTTGTGAAATGAGCACATTGTAGAGTCAGTAGGGTGATGTCAAGTGGAAAGTGGGTGCAGCCCTTTTCATTCTGTTATTCAGCAGATGTTTAGAGCACCTACTGTGTGCTGAGCACTGTGTTAGGGGCTGGGTGCCTGGGGTACAGTCTGGACAAGGTAAATGAGGTTCTGGCTGTCTTGTACTTCCAGTGACTTCGCAGGAAGAAGAGCTGGATGATGGTTGGAAGGTTCCAGAAGACATCATGGGGAGGTACCTCAGGACGGAAAGGTGAATTATCCACAAGGATTCAGTGGCTGCGCTCCTGATCAAAGGCCAGTGTTGTGAAAGCCTTTGAGGTCAGAATTGTGAAACAGGATTAAAGGCGCTGACAGTTCTGCAGCAGCACAGACTTTGGGGAGAAGGTGAGAAAAATAAGGAAATGGGGGCATCCCTGCTCTCTCCTCTGCTTATCTTTCCTGCACACTCCAAAGGTAGGGACCTTATCTCCCCTTCTTCCCAGACCCCCCCAGAAGTGCCCGCAGTGCTCTGGAAATGTTTGTTGAATGAATGAAAGAAGGGAGGTGGAAGACGGAGGGGGAGATAGAAGACAAAGAAGGGAGGAAAGAACAAAAAGAATGAATAAGGAGACAGGAAAAGAAGGAAAGAGACAGCAGGCCTCCTGTATAGTTCATAAACCCCAGACGTTATTTGGAGTAGGGGTGAAAACAATGTGTGTGTGCACACGGATGTAGACCCTAGAGAATATTAGGGTCTATTCTTAGAAACCAAGGCATCTAGGAACGCATAAGTGGCCCCTGTCCTGTGGTCCATTCTCTCCTGGCGGGGGAAGAAGGCAAGGGAGGCTGATGTAGAAAGGCGGAGTACTGGGACTTCCCTGGCGGTCCAGTGGTTAAGACTCTGCACTTCCACTGCAGGGGGCACGGGTTGGATCCCTGGTCAGGGAACTAAGATCGTGCATGTCCTGCGGCGTGGCCAAAAAAAAAAAAAAAAGTGGGGGTGACATTGGGGGTGTGGAACTGACCTGGCTGAGGTTCATATCAATGAGGACAGTCACAGGGGCTGCCAGGGGAAAGGAGATGGGGTGTGTGTGTGTGTGTGTGTAACAGGCAGAGACTTTCAAAGCAATCAAAATAACTCTGATGAACACTCTCTTCCACCCCCTCCCTCTTGGACCCCATTTCCTCCCAGTCAAGGCCCAGGACAGACACGCCTGAAAGTAATTCTAAGAGGCAGGAGAAGTTGAGCAATTATTTTTACACTAAAAAAAAATTTTTTAAAGCCCTCAAAGATATGGGCATACTCAGGGGTCTAAGACTCTCAGAGGCCCTGGCCACCCCATCCCTGAGTGCGCCCTCCTTCCCAGCCCCCATATGGTCTGGCCTCTATCTTCTGCCCGCCTGTGACAGACAGGCCAGGCCAGGCCCCCCCAGAGACCTCTCCCTCCCCAGCTGGAGGCCTGTCCCCTCTGAAACTGATCCCGGGCCTTTGGATCTAATTTGTTTCTCTGTCTGCCGGGTTTGGGGGGGTCTTGCCTGGAGACATGGTGGTCACAGGTGACATCAATCATGTCTGCATCTTCCCAGGGATGGGGATAGGATATCAGAGAGGTGACCAAGCATTTGCCACATGATTCACATCATCTCAGCATTGATTAATTGGGTTCATCCTGAGTTTCTGAATCATAACAACTGTTTTTCTCCTTCACCGAACGTCAACAGACCCTTAAAGGGGAAGGATCCATTTACCCAAGGCATGTGGTGCATTAAATTGATCAGCTCCTATTAAATGTTAAATGCTGGATGCGTTTTAGACAAAGTCGATTTGCTCGAGGTACGTTTCAAAGGTTGTGTGATGATTAGACATCTCTCTCCCTGCCTCGCCCCTTCCTCTCTAGCTTTTCCCTGGACGTGTTTTGGCTTTGGCCTCTGACAGATGGGATGCGGGAACGTGTGGGCTGATGGAGAGGGTCCTTTGCTGGGGCGGGGGGAGACAGGGTGGCGGAGAGCCCCTACAGACTGTTTAGAAGAGATACAGTTTCTGAAAAGTTTAATAAGGCAGAAAACAGTCCCGGATGCCAAACTTGCCTTCCAAAAGTTAAATATCCGGAATGCCTCCTGCCCCGAAATGGAGGAGAAAGCAGCATTTCCCAAGCCAAAAAAAAAAAAAAAGGACAGTTTTCTAGAGAAGAGAAATTCTGTTTCTACACTGGTATGGGTTCTGGAAGCTAAATAACCCAATATGCTTGGCCTGGAAGCAAACTCCAGTTCTGATGTGATCAGTCAGTGAGAGGAGGGTCAGGAAAAATAAAATCAAAGCTCAGGCAAGTTTCCAGCTGTCTTTCCTACATATGAAAAGACATGCTCGGCCGGGCACCCATCCTACTGGCTGTGTGACCTTGGACAAGTCACTGTGTTTGTCTGAATCTCAGTTTTCTGAGAGCTCCGGTTTTTAAATAAGAGGACTAATGATATTCACCGGTCTGTTGAGAAGTCTAGACGAAAAGAAGGAAGGTTAGTGAAGTAACTCAGCAAATGCTGGGTTCTTGGTAGACACTTGATAGGTAAAAATGTATGTGTTTGAGGTGAGAGCGGGGCTGTCGCCGGGAGGTCCTGGTGCCTTGTGTGTGTGGATTCATTTGGTTCACAAAGTTTCAAAATGTAGGTGAGCTCCAAGATTTAGCCAAGGGGACATTTTTGGCTGTGATCACTGGTGGGGGACCTGGAAGTGGAGATCAATCTGTAAATGTGGGCTTGGCAGCCCCTAGTGATGTTGGAAGAGTGAATTGGGAATTGATGAGCGTGTCTGGAAGGTTCTCAGGGAGAGTGGAGGCTCTTCACCCTTATGCAGCAAACCTCCCAGGAATCCCCCCATCAGCAGGATTTTCTCTCCCAGCAACAGGTTCAGGCACTTGAAATGACCTGCATCCTCTGTGACCCCTGACTCGTTCTTAGTGATGGACAGAAGGTGATGGACAGGTTCACCCGTGCTCTGTGGCTCTGGGTTAGGGTGACTCTTCCCAACCTGAGCCATGTTTCTGTGGCTGCTGCTTTTGCCTCTGCTAAATCGTTTTGTGGAATGATTGGGCTGTCCTGGTGTCCTGGGAGACAGCAAAGGGGACAGACAGATCACATGGGGAGAAGCACAGGCAGAGGTGGGAACAGTCCAAAGAGAGACAGAAGGAGACGAGACACACACACACACACACACACACACACACACACACACACACACAGAAAGAAACGCAGGAGAGAAAAGGATAAAGAAGAGAGGAAAAAAAAAAAGCAGAGAGAGACAGAGACAATTACCCCTACCCAGAAATACAGAGGAAGGGGGCCAGGAGAGGGTCAGAAATACCAGGCGGTACCTGCAAAGAGAAACTGAAATCCTAAGACATAGTCATACAAGGAGAAAGACGACAGAGGTAGAAACAGAGCGAATGAGCGGGCAGAATGAACGTGGAATTCCCTATCAGCATCACCAGGCCTTCAAAGTCCCCTGCTAGCCTGGTGCCCTGGGAGGCACTGCTGGGGTACCACAAATTAGACATTGGGGCTGCAAGGCAGGATTACATCAGGGGAGGGATGGACGGTGGGAAGGATCAAAGGCAGCCAGGGCCCTGGACTCATTGGCAGGACTCCCAGTGGGGCCCACAGGCCTGAGTTCCTGGCGGGACCCCCGGGAAACATGCTGCTGGGCAGATAGAGACGTTCCAACCGCAGGCTGCCTTCACCTCTCCCTCCCTCCCTCCCTCTTTCTCTCGCATGTTCCTTGAAATCAGAATTGAGGGTTGGTGAATGCTTCATTGAACTCAGGATAGCAGGGTGTGCTCTTCGAAGGGACCCCAGTTCTTGAGTCTCAGTTCCCTTGTGTGTGAGACAGACATTCTAGTAACAGGTGGGGACTGCCTTCCCAAATTATCGAAGACCTGATGGAATTATGTTAAATGTTCAGGAGGAAAAAAAGTAAAAAGAAGAAGAAGGAAGGAAAAAAGGGGGGACTTCCCTGGTGGCCCAGTGGTTAGGACTCCGTGCTTCCAATGCAGGGGGCATGGGTTCAATCTCTGGTCAGGGAACGAAGATCCTGAATGCTGTGTGGTATGGCCACAGGGGGAAAAAAAAAAGAAAGAAAGAAAAAAATGAAAAAAGGGAATTCCTTGCCAGTCCAGTGGTTAGGGCTCAGTGCGTCTACTGCCGGGGCCCAGGTTCAATCCCTGGTTGGGGAACTAGGATCCCGCAAGCCAAAAAAAAAAAAGTGTTCAGGAGGGCAGAAGGATGCGCTGCTTTGGAGCGAGACACGCTTGCGATTAAATCCAGCTGTCTTTCCTGAGACTTAGTCTTCTCCTGTGTACAATGGGGATCACAGGAGATTGCCATGGGCTGTAAACCATCACCGGTGCTCAGCTGAGCCCAGCGCCTGGTGCCTAAGAAGCACGGGGCCCACGGCAGCTCTAGGAGACAGAAGCCAGATTGCTGCGGCCGAGAATTGAATTCACCCTCAGCTGGAGAATTAGAACATTGTGATTAGAAACAAGAGGAGAGAAGGGACAAAACAACCTGTCTTCAAGTGCATGATGACAGAGCACAGACTTTCCTGGCAGCCCGGGGGGCTGGGGAAGGACAGGGCAGATCATATTAATAACAATAAATTATATCTGCACTGTGATTTATGGCTCTGAGGCTCTTCCCATTATGTTATCGCACAGTGCCTTAGGAAGGGCGCACTCTTCTGATCATTGTCACAGCCCTTTTAATGTCCCTGCTGCTATTAGTGACAGTGGTGCGATCCGTGTTATTATTGATGTGATTCTTCTAGTTTCTGAATTGGGGAAACGGTGGTTCAGGGGGAGCAAATAACTTGCCCAGGGAAAGAGCTGGACCAGGACTTAAATCCAGGTTTTGTCCCCCTGGGTCTTTTCTGGCTGCTCCCTAGGAAAGAGACCGTCTCTTTTCCATGCTGCCTTTTTGTCTTCTCCATCCACTGGGGCGTCTTGGTTCCTTCTTTCCTGTGATAGACACTTGAGACTTCTCTTCTTATCCACCAAGGGTGAAGGGGCTCAAAGAGCCCTCCTGTTGGACCCCGAGGCCCTCCATCTGCCTAACCCACCAGCACCCATCTCTACCCCTTATTCCCACTGGTGGGAGCTCCCAGCAAGGAAAGAATTCCCTCCGGCAGCTGCCCATTGCGGGGCGGGTAGGGGTGACCCGGATGTGGACTTGAACTTCCAAGTTACCCCCGGCCCCATGGCTGCCCTCACGCCTCTCTTTGAACTCAGCAACAGCCTGGCCAGAGGGTTCACTGTCCTCTTTCCCTCTCACCTCCTGTCCTTTCCTTCAGGCAGCTTGCAGTCCGATTGGGACTGAGTTGATCTGGGGACCAGGTTCATTTAGCAGTTGCAGAGCGAGCTGTTTCAAGAATGTGCGGATTCAGTCCTGGAAATGGCTAGGAGGAGACCGCTGGGCTTCCGAGCAGGAGAACAAATGAGCTCCCCGCTGCCCGCCACCCTTCCTTGCATCCCATCCTGCGATTTCCTTTGTCTCAATCCCAAATCCCCCTTTACATGATCCCGGAGGCTTCCTAATAAAATAGAACTGTAACTTTATCTAAGACGAGTGCAGCACATGTAGAATGGATAAGGTGTAATTAATAACAGAAAATAATGTTTCCCCCCTCCTGACCTTTCACCCCCATATAAGTGTCTTAAGTTTTATGACAGCCAAGCCCAAAATGACTGTGTGCGTGCGTGTGCGTGTGTGAGTGTGTGGTGTCTGAGCCGAGCCTCGTATGGCCCCTCAGACATACTTGGGGCCAGTACGTCTGTCTGGTGAGCATTCACCTAGCCCTGGCTGGAATTGGTTTACGTTTCTGGGTGGACTGGCCTCTCGCTGAACCCAGGCACTGCCTGAAACTAATCTGATTTCTTGAAGTCAGGATTTGGTCTAGATCTCAAAATACCCTGTATCTATTTCCATGCAAAACTTGGGGCAATGCAGAAGTTGAAGGATGAAAAGAATAAAGGAGCAAGTGTGCGTGTGTATACACACACACACACAGTCTTTTGCTGATCTAGTACATTTCAGAATCCCGGTTGATTCTGGGGAGGGGGTATTGATAGTTATTGGCGTCCATAGCAGTAGGCAGAAAACGAAGATGAACATTGGCTTTGATGCTGTAAATCCTTGGCCATACAAGGATCTCATTATGGAAAATGCTCTCAAGCGATTGCATCTCCCCACCCCGCCACATAGCATCATCCTTGCTGTTTATCTGGGAAGGGACGAAAGAAGTGTGCTTGGCCCAGCGAGGTAGGGGCTGGAGGAAGCAGGGGAAGGGGTGAGGGGAGCCCCGTCTCCAAGTCTCCGCAGACTGTCGTCTGCCGTGGGAATTGAAGGGCACTTGCACCGATCCTGTTTGTCTTAATGGTTCCATAACTGTGTTCTTTTTGAGTAATATTATCTTGCTTTAAAGGTCACCGGGCTGGCCTGAGCTCTTGGTTTCTCGTGATTCAGTACGTTCGATGCTCAACTTTTCGAGAAGTCCTCAGCACCGACCTCTGGGTTATTGGAAGCCACACGGGCCACGCAGCCAGTGGCTTTGAATCTTCCCCAGGATGGGGAGGCCTGGGCAGGGGGAAGTGAGCTTCCTCCTTCTGAGCGGCAGCGCTGATGTGAACCAGAGGTCGTGCATGTTGTGGGCCGTGTGTCGGTTCTGCAAGACAGCGGCAACTGGACCCTCCAGATTCTTTCCCACCCCAAGCCTGGGGAGTTTTATTTTCCATGTTTGCCTTCTCTGGGCTGACTTTTCCGGGACCCCTAGGGCACCAGAGGGACTTTTGGGGGGAGATCCGGACCCCTAAATCGTTAGAGAAGGCCCCCTCTGTCTACCCCTCTGGTCTTCCTCCTTCCATCTTTGGCTATTTCAAGCACAGATAAACCAATTCCTGCCCCCCCCGGGGCACTCTCGCTCACCGATGTTAGGTGACAGACTGGATTTGGAGGGAGATCTCTTTCTCCTGGGGGAGGCATTGGGATGCTGAGGTCTTTTACGGTCATGCTTGAACTCTGGAGAGCCCCCAAACTGACGGCCACCTCTGCTAAGTTGATCGTATATTTTTCTGTCATTCTGTCATTCCGTCATCCTTCTCCAAATGCTTTGGCCTGCCATATTTTTATGACTCTTCTTGCAAGAAGGGAATCCATGGAGGGTGGGTCAGCATGATTTATCTTCAAGGAGAAGGGAAGGGGAATTTCTTATCTGTGGTATCAGGAGGTGGGATTTTCCTCTTATCACTCTGTCTTTTGCTTTGGGAGTTTAAATGCAATACAACGGGTTGGATTAAGCAGTTCAGGGAGTTCTTCAGGAAAGTTGACAATGACCAGAAACTGGGGACTCAACCGTCTCCTAATTTTACATCCTGCTAGTTATTTAAAATCACAGCACACCAGTCCTGGAGTTTGCTGCCAGGGCCAGAAGATCTTGATTGGATTAAAATATTTCCCAAGGGGAGGTTTTGAGGCTTTGGCAAACATAATGAGAGGAGTAGCTCTTCAAAAACAAAACTTGAAAAATTAAACAAGTAATATATACTCATTATTGAAAAAAAGTAGAAAAGGCCAATAAGGAAAAAAAATGACCTGTAATCCCACCCCATGGGGCTACGTATTCATATTTTACTGTATATCTTTCCAGTCTTCTGGGTATGGTACATGCGTTTTAGATGAAAATAAGTTATCGCGTATGCTGCTAATGACAGTTTTTATTGGCAAAAACTATATGTACCTATTGTAAAATATTCAAATAATATGGAAAATAACAAAACCACCACCACCAACAAAAACTCAGATTGCAACCACTATCTACCTTCAGGTGAATATCTTTCTAGATACCTTTTCTCATATTGTTTGATACCCTGCTTTAAAAAAATCTTAACATAGGGACTTCCCTGGTGGCACAGTGATTAAGAATCCGCCTGCCAATGCAGGGGACACGGGTTCGAGCCCTGGTCCGGGAAGATCCCACATGCCGCAGAGCAACTAAGCCCGTGCGCCACAACTACTGAAGCCCGCGTGCCTAGAGCCTGTGCTCTGCAACAAGAGAAGACACCGCAATGAGAAGCCCGCGCACTGCAATGAAGAGTAGGCCCCGCTTGCCGCAACTAGAGAAAAGCCCACGCACGTTATCGAAGACCCAACGCAGCCAAAAAAAAAAAAAAAAAAAACTTAACATAGAATGGGCTTCTCCCTGCCAATAAATTTGTCTCTACACCATTATTTCTTAGGGGTGGAGTTGTGTTCCATTATAAGGGTGCACCAAGGTTTAGCTAATACATCCCCTGCAGCTGGGCAGTTAGATCATTTCCAATTGTTCACAAAGACCTCGGGGATTAGCCGATGTGTTGCAAACACTTTATCAGGTGGGATGTGTGTCCCGCCCACAGCCCATCAAACAAAGGTGCACCACGCCCACCAATAACTGTATAGCAAGACAGAAATTTGAATCCCCTAAGGAGACCTTTAGTAGCAGAAAGCCCGACTAACAGTGATTTAAACAAGGAGAGAGTTTTTGGGTTTTTTTGTTTTTCTTTCTCACAGGATGAGGAGTCCAGAGGTGGGCTGCCGCTGACATTGATCCAGCTGCCTTATGAGGGCATCAGGATCTGGCTTTGTCTTTTATCACTCCACTGTCCTTAGCATTTGGCCTTTTTTTCTTGTGCCTGTCTTCCTCATTTTCAAATATGGCTGCCTCAGCTCCAGGCATCACGTCTGCATTAAGACAGGAAGGAGAAAGGGGTGGCACCAGAAGGCTTTCCTCTTGAGCATTTCTCCTTGATGAGAAATTGAAACTCTCCCCCAAATCCTCCCAACAGACCTCTGCTTACATTTTATTGGCCCAAACTGTGCCACATGGACTGCTTTAGCTACCAAGAGGCCAGGGAAGTGAATCTTTTCTTTTTTAGACCCTGTTATAGGAGGTAGGAAGGGAAAAAGCTGTTGGGAATGGCTGTTGGATTAGTTAACTAGTGGTTAGGGCAGCCAAGACATTTTCATCCATAGCTAGGCCTGTTCTGGGGCATTGCCTCTACTTACCCATTCCCGACCCTGTTTACTCTGACTTTCTGTATTTCACCTGACCCTTACATCTCCGATCCCCGCTCCCAACTCTTCTCCTTTCTGTCTGGCCTCTTGGTTTGGGAGACACACGTAGACTCCCCCATGCCGGACTTGGCTTTTCCCTTAACTTTGCCTATGTTAGCAAGATGCTCTCTAGTCTGTAAAGTGCTGGGTTATTCGCAGGACTTGCTCATGTGAAAATGGATTCAGTGCTGGGCTCCGCAGTGCTGCGGCCAGGAATTCCTTCTCTGAATTCCCAGCCTCCAGCAGAGAGCTTGGCATCATTCATGCTCATTAAACCCAAATAGAGGGAGGACAGTGGGGCATCTTTTTAACCCTAGTGATTCCACAGATCTGATAGAAGCAGAGCCGGCCAAGAATGCCCTGAGTGGGATTCTTCCGGGGGCGTTTCTTCAGTGACCTGTGGCTGACTCTTGATTTGGGACACGTTGCCCAAGAGGAGACACCCTGTGGCATCAAGATGCTGCATCTCTGAGAACTCTGCTTTGTGACTAGGTATCATGGGATACCTTTGAGTTGGACCACACTCCAGTTTCTCTTGGGAGGATGTTTTTCACTCTGCAACCCCAAAGATCCTGAGATAGGTGAAATCTAACGTCGTGTGGAGAGTCTATGATCAGGTTTGCTGTGAATCTGCAGCTTAAAGCCAGATCTGGATCTGTTATGATCATTTCACGATTTTGTTTACCATAGTGAGTCCATGGTCTAGACAGGATGGAAATAGCTAGAGGAACCTATTCTCCCAGGTTTATTTGTCAAATAAAACTGGGGGCAAGGGGTGGGGTGGGGGGTGGTGGATGTAAAGACAAAAGTATGAAAAGAAGAAGAGTTAACGTTCTTTGAGAGCCTATTCTGTGCCATGGCCCCGAGGGAAGGCATTTGACATATACGAGCGAACTTAACCCTTGCAACGATCACTCGATATAGTGCTCTGTTATTCTTGCTGTGTAACAAATCACCCTCACATTTAGCAGCGTAAAACCACTCACAGCTCCTGCTGTAAGAATTAAGCCAGGATTCAGTGGGAATAGCTTGTCTCTGCTCCATGAGGTCTATACAGAGAGCTCAGTTGGGAAGGCTCGATGACGTGGTGACTTAATGGCTGGGGACCAGAATTATCTGAAGGCTCCTTTACATCCTCTGAAGGATTGAGGCTGGTGTGACTTGAAGATTCTGATTGCCAGTCAGAGCACCTACACAGGCCTCTGCGTGTGGCCTGGGATTCCTCCCAACGTGGCCGCCTCAGGGTAGCCTTAACACCGTGGCTCAGGGCTCCAAGACCAAGTGTTCCGGCAGACAAGTCAGAAGCTGTATCGCCTTTTGTGACCCATCTTAAAAGTGTACAGCACTATTTCTGCCATGGTCTATTGGTTGAAACAGTCACAGACGACCCAGATTCAAGGGGAAGGGACACAGATACGTATTTGGATGAGATGAGTGTCAAAGAATTTGGGGATGGATTTTAAAAGTGCTGGAGGTAGATACAGTGAAACCCAATTTTACAGACAGAAAAGTGAGGTCAGAAAAGGTTGGTGATCTGTCCAAGATAACACACAAAGCACGATGCGGGGCCAGGATTGAGCCCAGGGTTATAGTAGAGAAAATGCTTATGAATGCATATGAAATTATGCATTTATTATATTAAGAAGAAGAAATAAGATCACTTCTGGCTCAGAGATCATTAACAGCTGGTTCAGCGCGACCTACGCTCTTTACCGAGGGAGACACTGACTCCTTGCTGGAAGGCTGTAGGCTATTGGACTAAACACACAAGCCGTCACAGTGAAGTCAACTGGGTAAATATTATTGGCAAAATGGGGTGATTCCTCTCAGAGTGGGGTCATCCTGGTTTTGAGAGGTCAACCAGTCCAGCCTTTTAGCAGAACCTCTCATAAACCTCAGTGGACTCAGGGGTCAATCCAGGTTTTGAAGATAACAACTAATACGCTCATAGCACTGATGTTTACTGAGGACCTTTATATGCAATGTCTCCCTGACTTGAAGCAGCTTTTAGATCTCTTCTGCCTGCCTGGGATATATCCTTCTCATCCTGCTGGATAATAGCTTACCTGGACCGAGTGCTTATGATGGTTTCAGCACGGCGTGGGGTCCTTTATTCCGGTTATAATCATCACAACACCTCTATGAGGGAAGGATTAATATACCCATATAACAGATGAGGATACTGAGGCTAAGTAACTCACCCAAGGTCACCTAACTTAAAAGGGCACAGTGAAGATTTGGACTTAAGCCAGCGGTGGTTACACCCTTATCCATGACAATGACTGTGTCCTCACTTTGAGATGCCTGTCATGGGTCCATTCCAGAGCGCTGGTCGGGGCTCCTCTGGTTGGCTGAGTGTGTCCCTAGGAACACCCTAAACACAGCCCCCGGCGGAAGCACAGGGGTTAGAACTCCAACCCTCTAGCCCGGAGCTATTGACATTGGGGCCTGACAGTTCTTTGTTGTGGGAGCTTGTAAGTTGGGAGGAATAATGGGACCTACCTACAGAGGGTTATTTTGAGGATGCTTTGAGTGAATATTTACAAAGTAAATGACAGATGAACTGTTACTCTATCTCTTGCTACTACAAGATGAGAAACATCTTTTATCTCTGCATCTTCAGTGCCTGGGACTTGGAGAATGTTCACTGAATGAATGTATAATCCTTAAGTACTGTCTTTTACATGCAAACAGTAGATACCTACACTTAAGTCTACCTGAAGTCCCACTTCCCAGCCTGTATGCAGACCCATGTGTCCCTGGAAAGTTCAGAGTGCAAAGGAAGCCTCAGATGGGCTCACCTTTGTGTGTGGAAAATTCCGCAGATGCACTTTCTGGTCCAGATCACCCCTCCCTACCCCCACCAACTGCAACTCCGCAGACAAGCCAGAGAAAAGAGAAGGGAAGAGTGAAGACAATTCTGAATGCAACAGCGAATTCAGCTGGTGTGTGGAGAAGCGCAATATTCCAAACACAATTAAAACCCAATCAGGGTCCGGAAAAGTGCATTAATGTCCCTCAGTCAAACAGAGCACATGTGGCTTAGGCGTCTCTCTGGGGGCCACTCCTTCAAGGGCTGTCATGATGTCAGTGAAGTCCCCTACCCCGGCAGAACCCCTTACTATCCTGCCCAGCCCTGAACCTCGGAGACCAGGATCTCTGGCCTAGAAGGGAGCCCAGTGCCATCTCTGTTTGTCTATTTTTTTTTTTTAATTAAAGAAAAAAAAAACATTTTTTTTTGGCTTCTCCATGTGGCTTGTGGGATCTTAGTTCCCCAACCAGGGATCGAACCCGGGCCCCCTGTAGTAGGAGGGCGGAGTCCTAATCCCTGGACCGTAAGGGAATTCCCTGTTTGCCTGTGTTTTTATCTCTAGGTATATATGTGATTGCCGAAGAGGAGAGGTCATCTGAGTTTCCACGGGCGTTCACTTATTTTCAGGAAAGAATGGGAATGGTTCACTCATTCAGTCAACAAACATTTCATCTAGGGGCTGCTTCTGTGAGTCCAGCACTGGGATACATCAGGGGTTCTCAGCTGGGGCCAATGTCCCCACAGGACATTGTGCAATATCTAGACACACCTTCAGTGGCCACAACATGGGGTGCCTCTAGTGTAGGGGCCAGAGATACCATGAACCATCTTGAAATGCTCAAGACAGCTTCTGCAACAAGGAATTATCCAGTTCAAAACAATAGTGCTGAGGCTGAGAAACCTAGCTAAGGCCCAAGTGATAGATAGATGAGGTCCCTGCCTTGGCTAGGTTTCCTTGAATGCAGTCATCTTAACTATTTTTTTTCTTTTTTTAAAAAAATTTTTGGGGCTTCCCTGGTGATGCAGTGGTTAAGAATCCGCCTGCCAATGCAGGGACGGCGGGTTCGAGCCCTGGTCCGGGAAGATCCCACATGCCGTGGAGCAACTAAGCCCGTGCACTACAACTACTGAGCCTGCGCTCTAGAGCCCACGAGCCACAACTACTGAGCCTGCGTGCCACAACTACTGAGCCCGTGCACCACAATTGCTGAGCCTGTGCTGGAGAGCCTGCAATCCACAACTACTGAGCCCACACGCCACAACTCCTGAAGCCCACGTGCCTAGAGCCGGTGCTCCACAACAAGAGAAGCCACCGCTGTGAGAAGCCCGCGCACCACAATGAAGAGTAGCCCCCACTCGCCGCAACTGAAAGAAAACTCGCGTGCAGCAACGAGGACCCAACACAGCCAAAAATAAATAAATAAATTTATTAAAAATTTTTTTTGTATTGGGGTAGAGTTGATTTACAATGTAGTGTTAGTTTCAGGGGTACAGCAAAGTGAATCAGTTATACATATACATATATCCACTCTTATTTAGATTCTTTTCCCATATAGGCCATTACAGTGTACTGAGTGGAGTTCCCTGTGCTATACAGTAGGTCCTTATTAGTTATCTATTTTATATATAGTAGTGTGTATGTGTCAATCCCAGTCTTCCATTTTATCCCCCTGCCCCTTACTACCCAACTATTTCTTTAAGCAGCTGGACTTGGAGAGGGGTCCCTTTAAAAACAACCTCAGTCTTTTTTTCTCTGAGCGTGGGCCTGCTGGTGAATTGTGTCTGTGCGTGCGTGCGTGCGTGCGTGTGTGTTCAGAGCCGTGGGGGGTATATGTTTGGACTTGTGCGGTTGTCTGTTTATGTCTGTGTGCAGCGGTGTGGCTCTGTTCGTCAGAACTTTTCTGTCATTTCCTTCCCCTGCTTTTGCCAAAGAAGCACGGGTGGCTGGTTAAGACCTTCTAAGGTTGAATTCTTCGCCGGGCAAGATTCAGACATCCTTGGGGACAAGCCTTCTGTGTTTCCCTGTCTCCACCCCAATCCCTCACTACCCTCCCTGCCCCGACCTTGGCCATAGAACTAGAGGTCGGTAAACTGGCCTCTGAGTCAAAGCTTTGAACTTGGAGTTTAGTTTAGGCTAACTCCGCTGTGCTTGGGTGAGGATCCAGGAAGCTTTAAAAATGGTGTTTCCGAGGAATCCAAGACTGGCCACGAGAGCGATTGCTCTAGGCTGGGGGTTTTGACCTCATCCCTGTTGGCCTTCTGGGCCAGATGATCCTCTGTTGTGGGAGGCTGTCCTGTGCCTTGCAGGGTGCGAGCGGCATCCCACTAGCAGCACCCCACTGCTGACAACCAAAAATGTCTCCAGACACAGCCCAGAGCCCCCTGCAGGCGTACAGTTGCCCGGTTGAAAACCATTGATCTACAGATGCAGAGAACAACAGGGGTGCATCTTAACACACTTCATTTTGAACTATAGAAGCCATATCCTGAAGTGTGATACTGTGAGATTCCATTTATACAAAGTACAAAACCAGGCAGAGCTAAACGGGATAGTGGTTGCCCTTTTTTTTTTTTTTAAAGATCTATTATTTATTTATTTAATTTATCTCTTTGGCTGCGTCGAGTCTTAGCTGTGGCACGCGGGATCTTCGTTGTGGTGCGTGGGCTTCTCTCTAGTCGTGGCGTGGGGGTTTTCTCTTTCTAGTTGTGGCGCGTGGGCTCCAGAGCACGTGGGCTCAGTAGCTATGGCGCGGGGGCTTAGCTGCTCCGCGGCACGTGGGATCTTAGTTCCCGGACCGGGGATCGAACCCGCGTCCTCTGCCTTGTAAGGCACATTCTTTACCACTGGACCACCAGGGAAGTCCCAGTGGTGGCTCTTTTGAGAGTGGGGGGCCAGACAGAGATTGGAAAGGGGCACCACGGGGACTTCTGGGGATGTCTGTTTCGTTTTTAAATCTACATGCTGGGTACACTTACGATGTATGTGCTTTTCTCTATGCATTTTACACCTGAATCAAAAAGCGTGTGTGTTGAGGGGGTAACATACTAAGTGAACACATTTGGAGAATGGGAGAAGACTGTGTCAGGAAAACAATCCAAATGGGACAGGTTTCGTCTCCTTCCCAAACCCAGTAGCGGACGGCTCGTGAGCCGCTATATTTAAACGATTCTTAATAGAATCCCTCCAGCTGTTTCTAAACCTGCAGAAACAGTAACTCTACAAGGCAATGATCTGATTGAGGAGAACACGTTGTCAGCCTCTGTACAAACACACACACACACACGCACACGCACACACGCACACGCACACACACACACACACACAGATGTCACCAGGCCTGGGTTGAATTGAATTTCCTGCCTTTGTGTTTTCCAAGCAGCCCTACGGAGGGGGAGCACGCTGCAAACTGATATGTGAAATGAACCAATAGGCCGGGTTGGGACTTCTAAAAACAAATGGGCCTTTTAATCGTCTGGAGGGAAAAAAATCATCTACATGGGCAACGATCAAGCTCCCCTCTTTTCACCCATTTCAAGGGAAGCCTTGGCCTTGAACCTCTTTCTTGAATCCTTGTCACCCACACCAGCCCCGTCTCAGTCCAGAGGACCTCAGATTATTATCCTTCTGGCATTTCAGGTCTTCACGAACAGCAACACAGCCACGGGGATGCCGCAAACAAAGACTATAGGCATTCTCTATTTTCTTGAACACTCCCCTTTCAGGGAACCCCAAGAAGTTTCTGGAAACAAGCAGGCCACAGGATATGTCTGAGAGACCCCCAGTCTTCCTCCCAGAGGCCTCCCTGGGCATCAGCATTTGGGAAAAGCCCTGTGGACGCTGGCTTCAGCCTCCCCAGCTGGTCAGCATTTATAAAGTGGGGCACATCTGTTCCTGACTGTTAGCATGGAGAAGGGGAGGGGCTTGGGGGAGAGGAGAAACCCCAAACACTAGGATTGATCCCACTTAGTAGTGCCAAGAGAAAATTGCTTCTAAGTTGGATTCAGGGAGAAGTGCTTCATCAAAATGCCCCCTTCGCCACCCCCGCCCCTCCTGCCTCCCTCCCGCCTCCCTCCCGCCTCCCTCCCACTTTCCTCTTTCTTTTTAAAAGTCTCCAGGTTCTAGCCAGCCTTGAGATTTATGATGTGTTTCGCTTTTCCAACACCCTAAGACCGTATTTGGGTGATAAAGAGCTGAGAGGTCTGCAGATAGCCTGTTGGTTGGAAAAGAGAGTATGATGAACGATGAACGCAGGATATTTGGAGGTTATAGAGGCTCCACGCGTGGGGCGACACGTAGGAGCCACTGAAAGATACACGGCGACAAGCTCAGAGATGCCCCCCCAAGCTCCCATCGCGTGCACAGAGAGGCGTCCCATGCTTACAACACATGCCTGAGACCCGCAGGCGTGCGGAAGCATGTTCATACGCAACATATAAAACCAGAGACAGACGCAGACCCACGTCCAACATCAGACCGGGATGGGGGTACGCGCCCCGGCTCCACAATACACGCACCTCCTTGTGGCCCCAGCGAAAAGCTTCAATGAATGGGTTGTCCTTGTTGTACAAGTGTCTCCTAAAGCGCAGCCCTGGGGTCCACAAAACACACCCCACCCTGCTTCCTTCATCAGACCTCCAGACCCGTAACAAAGCAGAAACCCTCAGAAACAGCATCTCACCAGGTTTGAAGCCCGGCCCTGGCCCGAGACTGTTTGGACGCCGCCATTTCTGCCTTCAGAGCTGCTGCAGTCAACTTTCCGAGGGGGTACTTGACATTGCAAGAGCGTTCCTGGAGACCCTAGGAGACAGCGAAGGCCAAGACAGACGACTCGAGGACCTCTGATGGATAAGGCCCTTGACAGCCAGGACAGAGAATTACATGGAGTTTCTTGGAGAGACAAAATAAAAACTGCCCCCCCCCACTCTTCCACCCTTTTCTCCAAGATCTAATTACAGATGTCTTGACATTCCTTCTGCAGAGAGTTTCCTTAAAAAATTTGCCAAGAAGAAACATTTGGAAACTGTGTTTTAGGTATAATCCCATCTGGGAGTCACTCTAGCTTGCTTTGTCGTTAGATGACAGAGTGCTTAATTATAATGAATAGGGATGTACACCGCATTCGGAAAACTAGATTATTGACCCACATAATATACCCCATGCTGACAATGGCCTTTTGGCAAAACATGCGTCTCTGATCTCACGTTAATTACTACACAAATATACTTATTGTGGGTACCGAGTTTATGCGACAGAGTCCTCCTGACACATGTTCACAATAAAAACACATTTTTTTCTTCCATTCCCCTGACCCTAAGGGGGAAAAAAAAAAAGATGAACATTTTTCAAGATGCTGTTTTAATGGCATGAAAACTGTCTGCTGAGTGTTCACTCTGCTTTTGTTCTTTTTCCTTTCTCCTTTTATTAAAAAGCCTTTTAAATCAAGCATTCCTGGCTTGTAATTCCTTTCTTTGCTTTCGCTTTTATGCCGAGGGAGAGACAGATTAGATTAGATTAAAGACCGAGAAACACCTCGTGAAATACATTCCATCTCGAGGCAATTTGGTTGATAGTTCGTGTCTGTGTATGTGCATGTGCGTGTGTGTGTGCGTGTGCGTGTGTGTGTGTGTGTGTGTGTGTGTGTGTGTTTCTTCTTGTGGCTAACTGATGGTCTTTTTACAAATACTGGGTTCTGGTTTCTAGGAATGCATTTGTTCCTTTAGCTTTTTCCCCTTCAGAGGTCTGCAGCCTTTGATTGTGGCCTGACTTTTAGGGGTCTGTGGCATTTTGGGGGGAGGTAGTAAATCTTCGTATTAACCTCTTCCCTTTAACTTTTCACAATTTCTCAAAACTTTTTTCCAAAAGCAGCGGCAGTTTCTTCACAAAGGGCAGATGAAAGAGACAAGTTTGTTTCAAAGACCCTCTCCCCGCCCCTGCATAGGGCCTCCAGGTTTGTCTGATGATGTCACAGTGGTAACCAAGGCAACACACTGTGACATCACAATCAAAAGGCTACTGACCTTGGCCTGGAATTCAAAGGAAAAGCAGCCCATAAACTTCTAAAGCAGAAAGGAGATAAATATCCTTAGTCATAAAAGAACAGAGGAGGTTTGAGGTGGGGGGGGGCTGGAAAAAAAGAACAGAACTTTTTTTTTTTAGAAATACAGTAAAATGCTGTGCCAAGTTTTCCCGGAAGTGCCAGTGGCCATTTTGATGACGTGTGCTAGGCTTTGAAACAGAAAGAGGAAAAATGAATGTGCTGAAGAAGGGTCGTTTACAATATTAGAAATAGTCAGGTGAAGCTTTCCCCCAAGCCATAATCCATAAAATGAATCAGAGCAGAGTCAAGGAATAAGCAAACGACTGTTTCTGAGTGCCAGGGGGAATGAGCTGCCAGGAGAAAGGGAGAAAGCCAGGGAAGGGATTTATCAAAAAGGGAAAGTGCTCAAAGCAACAGGGTCTCCTGGACTGGATCCTGGAACAGAAAAATGGGGGAAATCTGAATAAAATCAGGAGTTTAGTTCATTATACTGTCCCAATGTCAGTTTCTTCATTTGGGGGAACATCCCATGGTAAGGCAAGATGGTAACGTTAGGGGAAACGGGGTGAAGAGTAAACAGGGATGGGGCTTCCCTGGCGGTGCAGTGGTTAAGACTCTGCGCTTCCACTGCAGGGGGCATGGGTTCGATCCCTGGTCAGGGAATTAAGATCCTGCATGCCTCATGGTGAAGCCAACAACAACAACAAAAAAGAGTAAAGGGGGATTCTTGTACCGTCTTTGCAACTTGTCTGCCAATCTAAAATGATCACAAAATAAAAAATTTCCTTTTTGAAAAAGGAGAAAGTGGGGCATTGTGTTTCAGCACGTGTCTTGGGAAGTCTTCCATTTTTCGGTTTGGAAATTCTGCTCAACCCTAAAGGGTTTGCAGCCCACGTACCCAGGTATTGGACTTCCACGATGGTGAGGAACATGTGACATGCAGGTAGTTTGCTAGACTCACAGGAAAGAGAAAAAGGCTGGAGTTGCCTCTGAACAACTTTAAAAAAGGAAAGACAGTCCCCTGGGCCATCCTAAGTTATCCTTGTCTTCAGAGCCTTCCATGAGTCACCTGGTCTAATTTCACAAATATACTTCTTTCTCCAGACATCCTGAGGGTAGGTTGACTGCATGGCGTGAGGAGCTGGTCTCCAGAGGCCAGGAGGGGTAGGAGAACAGTACTGAACTGGGAGAGGAGAGACCCTGTCCCTGTTTTCACATGAACTTACATGTGTATTGGGAAACCAGTTCTCTCTCTAGCCTCATTCTCTTTTCCTGCTAAAACGGGATGTAGGACAGGAGATCACATGTATTTAGACTACATGTCAGGTGCTGGGTTGGATCGATTGGTGGAGACTGTCTGTGGCCCTGTGCTGAGCCTGGGATCAGTGAGAAGGAGTGTTGTGATCCATTAGTAATGTCTGCCATGGATACAGGAGAGGACAGTGGAGGCACATTTGCCATTCCAGGCTCCTGCATACTTGGGCCCTGGCTTTCTGGGGCCTGCTAGTCCAGATAGACTCTTGTGCCTCCACCAACATCTGTGTGGGATAATAGAACAAGTCCCTGGAGTCAGCCAGTAGTGGCTTCTAATCCTGGTTTCCTCTGTGCACTGAAGGTTGTATGGTCCATAACATTTAACAAATACGAACCACAAGTGTGCCAACCCCTGTGCATATCCCCTTGCATCTGGAGGCAACAGACAAGTTAACAGGAAATAAAAATGCACTGTGCTAAGTGGTATGATTACAGTTAGGAAGAATGTTCTCAAGGTACTGAGTAGGAAGACCTGACTCACACCTGAGGGGCAGGACGAGAAGGCTTCCCAGAGGAAGTGGCATCTAAGCTGAATTCTGAAGGTTGAATAGGTGTTATCCTGGGGAAGGGAGCAGGGAGAGATGAAGATGGAGTTTGGCTGGGCTCAGATCATGTGGGGAATTTCAAATTTATTCTCAGGGTAAATGGGGAGTGACTGAGGAATTTTATGCAAGGGAATTTCATTAGCAAAAAGAAAAAAACCAAGTCTTTCTGTTTATAGAGATAGATTTGGGGTGGGGGCAAGACTGGAGGCCATTTTTAGAATGGGGAGGGGCCTGGGAGCCTGGGGGTGACATCACAGGTGTTCTCAGTTACCTTGACCGTGACATGTTTTCCTGAGTGTGTGCCTCAGCGGTGCAATGTCCAGATGGAAGTCAGATCTTTGTTCCACATGATAACCTTGAGAGATGACTGGGCAGAGAAGAGGGCCGGCAGTGGAGGAGGGGAAATGGTCCATTAATCTACAGATGAGAGAGCCTGTCCTTGGCTCATGGTAAGACGAGGCAAAAAAGCAACAACAACAACAAGATGATAAGAATAATACCCACAGCAGCAAATACTGCCACCTGCTTCTTCCACCCCGGACAAAGCCACTTTCATCTGTCTCACCTGGATGACTCAGTGGCCTAAATCTCCTCCCTGGTCCCCGCCCTGGACATATTCTCCATCTGTTTTGCTCTTATTTTTCAAAATTCCATTTTATTGAGGCAAAATAAAACGCATCTCTCTCAAGTGTACAGTTCAATGAATTTTGATAAATGTAGGCAGCCGTGTAACCACCAGTCCGATCAAGATATGGAACATTCTTCTTCACCTCCAAAGTTCCCTCCAGTCCCTCCCCAGTCGCCTGCCCACCTCCACCCATACTTTCTGGCCCCAGGTGACCGTTGATCTGTTTTCTGTCACTGTAGAAGAACTTGATCATTTCTAGAGTTTTATGTTAATGGAACCATCCAGTGTGGACTCTTTTTTTTGTCTGGTTTCTTTTGCTCGGGATCACGTTTTTGAGGTCCATTTATGTTGTTGTATGGATCAAGTTTGGTTCCTTTTTATTGATGAGTAGCATTCCATCACATGGGTGTACTACTGTGTATCTATTCACCTGTGGATGGGTATTTGGGTTACTTCCAGTTTTTGACTATTATGAATAATGCTGATATGAACATCAAGTGTAAGTCTTTTTGTGGACGTAAGATTCTCTTTGCCTTGGGTAGACATCTAAGAGTTGAATTGCTGAGATGTATGGTAAGTGTATATTTAACTTTCTAACCTAAGGTAAACAATATAAGATAAAACAAAACCAAAGAGCTAAAATTATATAACTTCTAGAAGAAGAGAACACACTAGGAAATCTTTGTGACCTTGGGATAGGCACAGATTTCTTAGGACACAAAAAGCATAAACCGTAAAATTAAAAAAAATGATAAATTGGACTTTATCAAGATTTAAAACTTCTGCTCTTTGAAACACCCTGTTGAGAAAATGAAAAGGCACATCATAGTCTGGGAAAAAATATCTGTAAATCATTTATCTGACAAAGGACATGTATCCAGAATATTAAAAGAAGTCCTGTGACTCACTAATAAGAAGACAAATGACCCAATTTTAAAAGGGGCAAAAGAAGGAGGTATATGAACAATCAAAAGCACATAAGAAAGTACTCAACACCATTAGTCATCAGGAAAATGAAAATGAAAACAGTAACAATGTATCACTACACACCCAACACAATGGCTAAAATGAAAAAGACCACCCATGCCAAGGACTGACGAAGGTGTGGAGCAACTGGAATGCCCAGCGGGAACGCGAAATGGTACAGCCACTTCGGAAGAGTCTGACAGATCCTTAAGACGGTTTCTTTTGTAAAAGAGCGAAAAAAGTTCTTAAAACCCTCCAATGGCTCCCCATGGCTCTAAAATAAAATCCAAACTCTGTTTTATGATCTACAAAGCCTTCTGTCATCTGGCTCTTGACATCCTCCAATCCTGTCTTGCGTTCCTGTCCTTCAAGTTCACTCCCTTTCTGCCACATTGATCTTTATTTTGGCCTCGAAGCACAGCAAGCTCCTTTGCTGTTCCCTCTGCCTGCGTGCTCTTTCCCTGGTCCTTCATACGGTAGTCTTCCTGATCAAATGTTCCCTCCTTAGGAAGACATTTGCTGTGCATTAAATATGATCCCCCTGCCATTTCCTATCCTTCTACCTTCTTTTATTTACCTCTGAAAATCTCCTATGTACTTGCTCTCCTCTCCCTTTTCCAGCTAGAAAGCAAGCTCTGAGATGGCAGGGATCTTGTTTCTCTATGCAACACTGTGACCTGTAACAAAGTTCCTAACACACAGTAGGACCTTTATCCATGTTGAACCCCTAAGTGTCTTTCACAGGGACAAGGACAGTGCAGCTGGTTCCTGGCAGCACTGAGATGCGAATCCAGCTCTGTCTGGCCCTAAAGGCTTAGGTCTACCCCTTCTCAAAGCTCACAGTCAAGATGGGGCTAAATCCTGGAGGGCAAGGCTCAGATTCCAACCTCAGGATCTGGACTCTAGTCAATGAAGGAGAATTTCAGGCATGGAAAAGGCCAGGTGAAGCTCCCAGAATGGGAACAGCCTAAGGGAAAGCCCAGGGTGTGTTGCCCTGGGGCCCAAAGGAGCCCAGCTATGACTTCAGGCAACTTCTTTCCTCCTTGGAAGTCTGCAAGAGAAACACGGTGAGTTGTTGAAGCCCTCACGCATTTTCCGTATGAAGAGAGAAGGGTCCTAAGGAGGACTGAGAAGTGGGATGGGGTTGAGGACGCGGGGGATGCTGCTTCTGCATTGAGTTGATGTTGTCAGGATTTGAGCAATACCTTGGGGCTCTTTATTCCACAGGCGGGGACCCTGATGCCTGGAGGTGGAGGTGGAGAGGGACAGGCAAACCTGGGTGGGGCCTCAGGATTCGTAGGGCAGAATTTCACTAGATCTTGGTGCTGTCTTTTTGACCGTTGTCGAAGTGTGAAGGCAGAAAAGCAGGCAGTGTTGAGGTGGTTGAGAACTGGGGATCAGCCAGATGGAATTTCAGATTTGACTCTGCCACTTACCAGCTGTGCCCTTGGGTGAAGGCTTTCCCCGCTCTGAGCCTTACTTTGCTCATCTGTGAAATGGGGATGATGATGCAGCTGTTTATCAGGTGCTGAAATTCATACCGTGAGGAAATACATATTGCTTGGGTCCGTATCTAACGCTTAGAGAGTACTTAATAAATGGGGCCAATCATGACTATGGTGATTGTGGTTGTACCTTCTAGAACTCGAGTGAGGTTAGCAGAGGAGATGGGATTGCAAGAGGACTAAGAGGATGTAAGATGTCAGTGATCTGTTGGTAGCCTGGGAGTCTCTAGAAATCCAATTTCAACATTCAAAGCAAAGACCCCCCCCACCTGGAGGCTTCCATCCACCTGAGCATTCTTCGGGGGCCTCCTTGGGTCCCAGGTAATCTAATTTTTGGATGGAGGGGGGGCGTGGCTACATAACCGTCCAGACAGCATCGAAGACTAAAGACCTGTGTTGCGTTCAGAATCAGGAGTTCTCTTTTCCATTTCATAACTGAGACTCCGGGCAAGTAGCTGAATTTCTCACTTGATCAAATCTGTCAAAAGTGAGAAGGCGTATCCCTGTCCTCCAGAATGGTGGAGACCAGGAAATGAAGAGGGGTGGAGAAAAGCACCCAGCGTGGAGCTGGCGCCCAAGATGTCAGAGCAGAGGAAGCACGGAGGCTGCCCCAGCCTGTGCTTTCACTTTGCCTGAGCAGTTGGAGTTCTGAAGCTGCCCGCTTGGCTCCAGGAGAGAGAGATTCCCAGATGTTTTCAGCGCCCTGGACATGCCCGAACTTGCAGGTGCCATTTTGAATTCTAGAGGCCCTTGACTTAAGGGTGTGAGTTCAGGGAAAATGCTTTTGTGCAACTTGTAACCGTATCTAGACCAATGCAGATTTCCTCCCCAGCCCAGGGAGGGGAACAGGAATCCTCTAAAGACCTCACCCACCCTTTATCTCCTTGGCTTGTCCCAGTAGTTTGGGAGATAGGCCAGGGAGATAGTAATGTCCCCAAGATCCCGGGGAGAGATCAGATGTTGACTTCGAAGAGGCGCCTTCTGACTGGAGGGATGGAGGGTAAGTGATTACAACAACCTTGCAGGGAGGTCCCCTGGCCAGTGGGACTGACGGGTCTTGGGCCTTCATCCAAATAAGCCATCGATCAGAGATGGGGTTTTTTCATGCAAGTCTCCCAAGATGCTCAGTGAAAAAAGAAAAGTGCAGCATTGAAGTTAAGCTCCAACTATGTACCACGCGCCCTCTGAGGTAGGGCAAATGATACCCATTTGACAGATGAGGAAATGGAGGCTTACGGCAGTGAAATCTCTTGCCCAAAGGCCACCTGGCTGTTAAGATAAGCAAGCAGGGATTGGCCCCTTCTATTCTAACTGACATTTCCTCCTCCCACTCCTATTTTCACTGCCTTGTTACATACACCTGCTATGTGGTTATACTGGGGGGAGGGGCACTCAAGACCTCTCTGACCTGTTTACATCACCTTGCCCTTGTCCTCTGGATTCCAGCTACCCCACCTTCTTTCCCTTTTTTGAAAAAAAGTCCTGTTGTCTCCTCGCTGCCTTTGCTTAGGAGACCCCTTCCTACCCAGTTTGGGCTTATCTTTCAGATTTGCACATGAAAGGAAGTCCTCCCTGACCCCAAGAGAAATTCTGATTCCTACTCCCAGGCCCATTACACGCCTCGTCCTTCTCCATTGTGAACTTTATCACCTCTTGGAAACATGCTTGTGGGATTCTTTTGATTAAGGCCTGTAGACCATGCCAGAACACTTTAAGCCCCGTGAACCGAACGTAGAGAGCCCATATGTCTTGTCCATGGTTGTATCCAAACACAGTTGGAAGGGTTGGGAAGTAACCCAAGAAGACCCCAGCCAGGGGAAAGAATCAAGGACCACACAGGTGCGGAGGAAGATAGAAGGACCCAGAGAGGTCAGTTGCCTTCAAGATGCCCTAGAAGGAGCCCTTTTCATGCCTCCTGTCCCAGCTCCTCAGATTCCAGGCAAAGGTGAAGGGCCAGATGTCCTCCAGGGCTCCCAGTACCAAGCCAATATGTATTTTGAATGCCATGAGTTTATGTTTTCCCCTTTGAAGACTGCCTGGGAAAGGCTAGCAGTCATTTAAGTAACAAACACTTTGCTTTCTCTTCTCTTGCCAAAAGCCATCTTTAATCACCCCACCAAGTAATGGGCTCAGAATAGCATAATGGAAACAAAGTACTTAAAATACTTTCTTTGGTGGATAAACACAGGGAGGGGAAAAAAAAAATCTTACCGGCTCAGCACCGTCCTCTTCCCTGTATACACAGCTAGGGGACATGGAAGAAAGAGAAAAAGCCTTCCCAGACAAACAGGTAATTGTAGATAACCAGAACATGCGTATTTTTAATGGTAGGGTGGTCAGTCCTCCAGTCTGAGGAGGACGTCTTGGTATCTGCTGGATTTCCCCTCTCCTTTTTAAAAAACGCTGTCGCCAAGAGACAAAAAAGTAGGTCTGACATAACGAACCAGCGGGAGGGAGTTCACAAAGAGATTTCGAGCAGCATCTTTCTCAAATCTCTTTAGCTATGGGGATAACAAGGGAAGGAGATGGGTGGTGTCGGGTGGAGGTCTCTGTGAATCTGAATGTTTTACTTGTGTTCAGAGGAGGAAATTTGTCCTGATGTCCACTTGGGCTAAAGCCAAAACTGGAAGGAAAGTGGCAAAGCTCTGGGTTATGGAATCCAGGACACAGACTCCTCAGGAATGCCGAGTTTGGTATTAGAGGAAAACGGATCTTTATGCTGTGAAAATGGACTCTTGACATGGCTACATCCTCCAAGCAGCCGTCTGGATTTCCGCAGCTGGTTGGAATCCATCTCTCTCTACCATGAGGTGAACAAGACAAGAACCGGAGAGTTCTAAAGCTTAAAAACCGTATTATCTCGGCCAAGTTACTTATTCTCTCTGAACTTTAGTTTTCCCATCTGTAACATGGGGACAAAAATACCTCCTTTGTGAGTTATTCCTAGGCATAGAATTAAAGAATTAAATAGTCTGTGGGTCACTTCCTCACTTGGAGCACTTAACCTGGTCTGCCCAGACCTCAGAATTCCCCATGTATGTCTCAGGGTCTCCTTGAAGTGGGAGGGAGCAGGGGAGGGAGACGTGGGCACAGAACTAGCATGTTTTTCCTGGGCTATTGTCTTCTGGCCACTGTGTTAGACCCTGTAATGTACATTGTCTCCTGTGTTCCTCACAATAAAAGCATTTTTAAGGAGGGGAAATTATCTCCACTTTTCAGATGAGGCAACCGAGTAACTTGGCCAAGAGTGCTCGAGTAACTTGGCCAAGGTCACACAGGAAGTGACTGAGCTCTGCGGGGAACACACTCCATTCCCCACTTCCTCATCCCCTAGTGTGTGATACAATGCCTGGCACGTAGTAGGTGCTCAGTACACACATGTAGCAACAACTGACGTGCCCCTCCCTTCTCGAATGCCCATTCACTGACTGACTATCTGTGAATAATTGCAAATGTTCTTGACATTTTTTCCCCCATATGTTGAACCTGATCATCTGATATGGACTAGTTAACCTTGGAGAAAACTAACATTTTTCAGCACTTATTAAAAAAAAATGCTGTGTTAAGGTCAATAGATATAGCCTGTGTATAAGAGGAAACAGAAGAAAGATGTTTGACGTGGGAGTTAAGGTCATCTTTGCAACTGAGAGGCAGTTTATTAACACAGACCAGGGACTTTCCTGGCGGTCCAGTGGTTAGGACTCTGCTCTTTCACTGCTGGGGCCTGGGTTCAATCCCTGGTGCGAGAACTAAGATCCTGGAAGCCACGTGGCACAGCCAAAAACAAAAAACCAAAACCCAAAAAACAACCCAAAAAACCAAAAAAACACAGACCATGAGGTACCAGAGCCACTCAAGTTGGAAGCCCAGTAGTAATGCTGTTCAGCCCATTTGACCCTGGTAGACTGGGGGCCGGGGGCACCAGGTGTCATTGGAAGTTTGACAATGGAGAAGAGTGATGTCCTTGGATGTGTGGGCACCTGGGTCTTTTTTTTTAAAATTAATTAATTAATTTATTTTTGGCTGCGTTGGGTCTTTGTTGCTGCACGAGGGCTTTCTCTAGTTGCAGCAAGCGGGGGCTACTCTTCCTTGCGATGCACCGGCTTCTCGTTGCGGTGGCTTCTCTTGTTGCAGAGCACAGGCTCTAGGCGCGTGGGCTTGGGTCGTTGTGGCACATGGGCTCAGTAGCTGTAGCTCGCGGGCTCTATAGAGTGCCGGCTCAGTGGTTGTGGCGCACGGGCTACCGCACCACCAGGGAAGTCCAGCACCTGGGTCTTTCCGTCTGCAGTTAGGGTAGTCCTGGCGACCTGCTTACACCTTCTCTCCCATGTGACTCCCTCTTCTAGACCCTCCCTGCCCTGTGGCAAGGTGGAAAGATTCTGGGCTTTGGAACTGAAGAACTAGGTTGGATTTTTCCAGCCCTGACCCTTGTCTTTGGGTAAATCAATCTTTCAAACTCCGATTTTTCTCAGTTGTCAAAATAGCCATAGGCTATTTGACAGCATGGGAGTCAATGGTTTAGCTCCGGGCCAGCACTTACCAGGTACTCAGTTAAGATTACTATTGGTGGTGTCAGCATCACATGCATTCATTCACTTGTTTATTAAATGAGTATTGAAGGAACATCTTTCAGGTACCATTCTAGGTGCCAACATGCCACAAGGAACAAAGCAAAGTGGCTATATTGCCGGGGGCGGGGAGCGGGGATAGGCAATAAACAAATGAATATTGTACCAGCAGGTGATAAAAACCTAAAATAAGTAAAGGGATGGAGAGTGATGGGAGGAAGTGCTGTTTCATATTGAGTAGTCAGGAGGTGACACGGGGACAGAGACTGCAGGAGTCAGGGAATCGAGCTTGTGAAATGGGGGAACAGTGTTCCAGGCAGAAGGAACAGAAGAGCAAAGGCTCTGACACCAGAACAAGGTTGGTATGTGGGAGGATGCACAAGGAGGCTGCCATGGCTGTAAGTAAAGTGGTCGAGAGGCTTCAATCATCGTTGCAGATTGTTTAGATGGTGGCAGGAAATGAGGCCAGAGAGTTAGGAGTCAGAAGGAGCCCAGACCCTGTAGACCCTGCTAGGGCAAGTGCTGTGGCTTTGCATCTGACTAAAACAGGGAAGCTATTTTAAAAAGGAGTGACATATCTCCCTTTCTACTCCCCTTCCCCACTCCACCCCATTTTTAAAATTTATTTTTTATTAAAAAAATTTTTTTTAGCCACACTGCTACAGTTTGTGGGATCTTAGCTCCCCTACCAGGGATCGAAGCCCGGGCCCTCAGCAGCGAAAGCTTGGAGTTCTAACCACTGGACCACCAGGGAATTTCCCCCATTTTTTATTATGAAAAATTTCAAGCATATAGAGAAGTTGAAAAATTATGTAGAGAGGACCCATGTACCCACCGAGTGGATTCTACACTTCACATTTTCCTCTGTTGGCTTCATCACACGTCTACTCCTGTATTCATCCCTCTACCCATCTATCAGTTCCTCTTTTTGTTTTGTTGCATTTCAAAAATAACTTGCAGACATCCTGTGACCTCATCCCCAAACATTTAGGCATGCATATCACTAAGCAGAGTTTAATATTTGTTTTTAAAGAGAAAATTTACATACAGTGAAATGCACAAATCTTAAGCATGTCATTCTTTGAATTTTGACAATTTTTGACATACCTGTGCAGCCCTAACCGCTATCAAGCTAGAGAGTATTATCGCTGTACCTCTCCCTCCTGGCCTGCCCCCAGGTAACCACTGTTCTTATTTTTCTCACCATATGTGAGTTTTGCCTATTCCAGAACTTTATATAAATGGAATCATGCAGTATGTAGTCTTGTGTAAGGCTTCTTTCACACAGCAGAATGTATTTGAAATTCACCCATGCTCGAATTTGGACCAATACTTTTTTGTTGTTTATTGTGAGGTAGTATTTCTTTGCCTGGATATACCAGTTTATCCTTTCTCCTGTTGATGACGGACACCAGGGCAAGCTGCCTTACATTTTTAAAAGATCCCTCTGGGGAGCTTCCCTGGTGGCGCAGTGGTTGAGAGTCCGCCTGCCGATGCAGGGGACGCGGGTTCGTGCCCCGGTCCGGGAAGATCCCACATGCCTCGGAGCGGCTGGGCTCGTGAGCCATGGCCGCTGAGCCTGCGCGTCCGGAGCCTGTGCTCCGCAACGGGAGAGGCCACAACAGTGAGAGACCCGCGTACCGGAAAAAAAAAAAAAAAAAAAAAAAAAAAAAAAATCCCTTTGGGGAGTTCCCTAAGTCCAGTGCTTAGCATTTGGTGCTTTCACTGCCGTGGCCTGGCTTCAGTCCCTGGTCTGGGAGCCAGAGATCCTGCAAGCCATGTGGCACAGCGCCCCCCCCTCCCCCGCGCCCAAATAAATAAATAAATAAAGAGATCCCTCTGGCTGCAGGGTGGAGAACAGACTCTTGGGCCAAAAGGCAGAAGCAGTAGTCCAGGTAGGAGGCCACTGCCATTGTTCAGGGAGGAGATAATAATTTGACGGTGGCCTTGTTTGGATCATCGCGTTAAGCTTTTGATACACATTATGTCCATTAACAAACATCTTCGGGGCTTAGAAAACTCCCTTCCCCCTAGAGATAACCCATTCCTTCTTAGGGAAAGACACGATTGTTCTGCTTTCCTTTCATATTCAGTCATGTTAGTCACTTTAGTCAAAGGTTTTCTAGATCTTCTCAGTTACAAATTTGCAAAGAGGAACCTGGTAACTGGACTCTATCAGTTAAGGCCCGGGGAAGGGAGGATGAATTACAGAAGCTCCTCAAAGCCTAGGTCAAATGGGAAATGCCAAGAGAGAGATTAGAAGCTCTAAGTAGCGTTCCTTCAAGAGGACTGGGGTTGGGGTGGGGCTTGATGGAAAGTTCTAATAATAAAAAAACAGCTCATGGATTTGAATACTTACTACAAGCCGGGCACCGTGTTCAGCACTGTGTTGCCATACATTTGCTAACATCAGAGGCATGAGTTAGGCATGTTCCCATTTTATAGAGGAAAGCAAGTATTTAAGCCCATTGCATCTGATTTCAGAGCATGCACTCACCGCTGTAGCTGTACCAATTTCCTTTCCACCGGAAAAGATGGATGGAATAGATGCAAGGGAGCAAATTGAGTTTCTTTCCTTCCCAGTAACACGGACCCCACATTGGTCAATATGTTTTCTGAACTCACCATTGAAAAGGATACCATTCAAAATGGTGATGTGAGCTCCAAGTGGGGCTCAGGGGTCCGACTTTGCCTGGGACTTTCCCTATTTGAGCCCTGAAAGTCCCAGACCCACTGGGATGATCAGTTACCTTACTCACGAAGGATGGCCAATGTCCACGTAGAACATTTCCATTTGTGATCTGGATTGAGTAGTGAGCTCTTAATTTACTCTAGGGTGGTGAGCTTACCCACCCTGGTTACTCCTTTAGTTGTGCCCTGTTCAGCCTGAGGACAGCCTGTTTGGATAAGATCCACTGGATGGACAATATTAGCAACTTGGATGGTTGATTAGCTGGTATTTGACACAGGCTGGCAGATACGTGTGCTTTTCGCTAGAGGGCTGGGGACCATTCAGTGTTTCTTCAATATTAGCTCTAAGCTTTGAGTTCCTGAAAGTATTTTTTCTCTTCTTTACATAGAACAGTGTCTCTCCATCACAGCTTTGCCTTCCTGACTCCACTGCCAAGGGCTGCATTAAGATCACATCCTTTTGAATTTGGATAAGGACATTGGCTTGCTAAATGTTCTAGAGCCTTCGAAATCGCATCCCTTTAATTCTTCTCACCTACTACTACGACTCCTAATTCTTCTCACCTACTAATTCTTCTCACCTACTAAGATCATCAAAGAGAACTATTAAACGCATCCAATCTCTACATGCTTCTAATGAAGACTCTAAATAATACAACCGTACCCTGGCAGTCTGATTTCAGAGCCTGCTAGATCAAGCATTCTGCACAAGGACGATGACAGGAGACATGTAGGGATACCACAGGTCCATGAGCACAATTTAAAGGAAAAAAAAAAAAAAGATTTCTAACTTGTGTTAGATAAACTAAAGGTAGGGGAATAGCTTAGACTAACTCTTCTTAGGGTGGAAGTTTTTAGGTGCTCACCCCTTGCCTCTTGTGCCTAAAACTGTCTTTCTTTCTAATCCTATTTCTTGAACAGTTCTTGGAGCTGTTGACTTGTCTCCATTCTCTTCCCAATGTCTTCGATCTGCCCATCTCCCTCTCTTTTCTGGATTTCCTCAGGAGCCTTCTGTCAACTGTTCCCACTCTTCCCTCCCTCCATCCATTCTTTACCCCACAGCCTGCGTGATCTTCTGAAATGCAACTCTGATCATCACTGCCCTGCTCTCCGCCTTTCCATGGCTCCCATGTGTGCCTAGGGTGATGCTCGAATCCTTCCAGATCTGGCCCACGTCTCCCTCTCCAAGCTCATTCTCTTGCCACTGGCTTGGAAAATATTTTCAAGAGTTCCTCAGCTATCTCTTCCTTGCATCTAATTGATCCAAGTTCCTCTGACTCACTTTCAGGTTTTCCGCTCTTGAATGCCCCATCCATTCGAGGATGTGCGATTTCAGTGTGTTGATTACATCTCTGGACTTTGCCGTCCCTTGTCCCTCTGAGGCTGGTGCCCTAGTGTTACCCTGAAAGGCAGAAAGGAGTGCCACACCTTAAGGTATGTGGGTGAGATGACCTGAGCACCAGCATGGTGGAGTGCCATCAGGATATCCAGCCAATAGGACTTCCCTGGTGGTCCAGTGGTTAAGACTCCACGCTCCCAATGTAGGGGTAGCGGGTTCGATCCCTGGTCAGGGAACTCAGATCCCAAATGGCCAAAAAATAGAAAACAAACCTATATATAAAATATAGCTCATGGGGCTATAGATCCCACCAGATAGCTCTACAATTGATTAAGCTTCAAAAAGAAATAAACAAAACAGCAACAAAAAAGATATCCAGCCGAGATGCCCCCGATGCTGATCTTGCATTAGTGGGGCTCCACTGATGTCAGTGGAAATCCTAGGAACCTAGGAAATTAGCTCACCAATAAATTAGCTTCTTCAGACCCAAGGAAGTGCCCAGATTTATCCTTGAAACTGTGTCCTTCTCTCACCCATCGACCATAGATTTCATCAGTTTTTTGCCCACCACTAGCTAATATCAGTTCAACCACAGACCACGTGGGACACCAAATCACAGCCTTTCTCTGCCTAATTGATCTTGGCCTCCTGCATCGGCCACTAGAAAAAGGAGCAGATATGGGGTCTTTGCTGAAGTCGGCGTCCAGGTGGGACCCTCAGGGCCTGATCATTAGACCTTATACTGTATCCTGCGACCTATGTGGAGCCTCTGGAAGCTGTCCGGTGGATTTTCGTGGTCCATGCAGAATCAGGTCCTTTCCCACTTGCGTGGAAGAAAGGAGAACCAGAGAGAAAACAGGAGCAAATCTCACAAAGACGGTAACAAAACCAAAATGGCTTGGAGAGAAAAAAAGGCAAAAAAAAAACCAAACAAAAGTGGAACAAAACCGATAGCAATCTCAGCCTATGCTGTCACTGAGCAGAAACTCAATTTATTTAGTTTCTGGTTGGAGATGCAGCACAGTTTTTGACAGATGTGCTATGCATCCTGTCATTAGGGCTGAACGAAATGTCTCAATATGATTGGGAAAATTACAATTTTAATATCTTCTTTCCTCCTTTAAGCCTTTTGCATATTTTCCACTACACGAGAGTCTCTAGCTGCTCACAGCTGAATATAAATGAATTCCACAGATCTTCACTTCCTCCTCTATTTTATATGAGTGGGTTATTTGGGCTGGACTCGTGTTTGTGAGTGTGTATGTGGGGGGGTATGTGTGTGTGTATTTACTCTTTGCAAGGAAAAAAAAAAAAGGCAAAGCATCAAATAACTGAGGAAGAAAGAGGACAGAGAAAGAAAGACAAGAGAATCCCGTCTAGAAGCCAGGTACTAGGATATTTATGGACATTGAGAACGGAGATTTTTTCAAAGTAACTACTGTATTATTATTACTGGTTTTGTGACAGACTTCCTATTATTTTTGCATTTTTTCTCATCTTTATAAATCTGTGAGCTGAAACTTGTTTTCTGTCCACTTTACAGATGAGGAAACTGATGCTCAGTGGGATTACCTTTACCCAAGTTCTGGAAAGTGATGGAGGCAGCTTTCAGATGCAGGTATGTATGACCCAGATCTGTGCATTGAACTACGTACAGCTGTGCCACTGTGAACCAGCAGGACATATAGGGTGGGCATCGACAGTTTTTCCTGCTTTTCCTTTTGTGTACATCACCCTGATTTTTCCTTTGGAAGCTGCTCCTCCTCTGTTCTGTGTCCAGACAATTCAGGTGAAGCTGACCCACATCCCCAAGGTCCAGGGGTGGGCGCGTGACCAAGGCCTGACCGATCTGAACATTCTGACGCCTGGCCAGAGTGATTGGCTCATGGCTGACCACGTGACCGACCTAAGCCAGGAAGGACAATGGGATTCATTCTTGGGACTCTTAATAGGATGGGGAAGAAATTGGAACACCTTCTTGGCTGGAGTTGCCACTTTAGTAGGATGTTAGCTTGGAGTTTCTGAGGGTCTTCTCTGCTACCATGAGGTGAGAGCCTGTTTGGAAGAAAGTCAACTCAATGAGACTTGCAGCTGAGAGCTGGGAGGGGAAATTCACAAAGCCTTAGTCTGAATGTTTGGCTACATCTCTGCCTGAGACTAGAATCCACTCCTGGACTTTGGAGTCACAGAAGTCATTACATTCCCATTCTGAGATCTTGGAGACGAGGGCTACACACCACCAGTGAGACGAGGGCCGGATGAGTCCAGGTGGGGCGTCGGTGATTGTGATATTCTGATTTACGATAAGAAACATGTATCTGGTCTTCGTTCCTGTTTCTGGCACAGAGCTCCTAAAACCCTTGGAATTTCCTGAGTGATGAGAGCTGATAAATGTGTCTTTTGTTATGTGAATGAGGTGACTTTTGGAAGCACCTAAGGATGGGGGCTGATTGCCCGGATATCCAATCAAGGGATTAGAGGGTTGGAACTTTCAGCCCCACTCCCAACCTCCGGGGAGGTGGGGAGGGGCTAGAGAGTGATACCCATTGCCAATGGTCAATGATGTAATCAATCATGGTTGTGCAATGAAGCCTCCATAAAAACCACAAAAGGAGAAGGTTCCGAGAGCTTCTAGGTCGGCGAACCCATGGATGTTTGGGGAGAATGGTGCCCTCAGAGAGGGCATAGAAGCCTGGTGCCCTTTCCCACGTGCCCTGCCCCATGCATCTCTCCCATCTGGTTATTCTTGAGTTACATGCTTTTATAATGAACTGGTAATCTAGTGAGTAAATGGGTTTCCTGAGTTCTGTAAGCTGCTCTAGCAAATTAATTGAACCCGAGGCGGGGGGTGATGGGAACCTCTGATTTATAGCTAGTTGGTCTGAAGTATAGGTAACAATCTGTACTTCCAACAGGGATCCTGAGTTGGAGGGGGTCTTTGGAACCCCCAGTTTGTGACTGGTAGGTCAGAAGCAGGAGTAACAACTTGGGCTTTTGACTGGTGTGTGATGGGGTGGGGTGGGGCAGGAGGGACAGTCTCGTGGGACTGAGCCCTTAACCAGTGGAATCTGACCCTATCTCCACGTAGTGTCAGAATTGAAACTGAACACCAACTGGGTGTCCAGAGAATTCCTTGTTAATGTGGAAAAACCCTCCTGATGAACTGGAATTGGGATCTGGACACATTTCATATGATATTGTCAATCTATTTGCCCTTTTATATTTTTTATTATTTAATTTTTTTTTTTTTGCTGTACGCGGGCCTCTCACTGTTGTGGCCTCTCCCGTTGCGGAGCACGGGCTCCGGACACGCAGGCTCAGCGGCCATGGCTCACGGGCCCAGCCGCTCTGCGGCATGTGGGATCCTCCCGGACTGGGGCACGAACCCGTGTCCCCTGCATCGGCAGGCGGACTCTCAACCACTGCGCCACCAGGGAAGCCCTATTATTTAATCTTTTGGCCGCACTGCGCAGCAAGTGGGATCTTAGTTCCTCGACCAGGGATTGAACCGGTGTCCCCTGCAGTGGAAGCACGGGGTCTTAACCACTGGACCACCAGGGCAAGTCCCATATTTGCCCTTTTTTGGAACTGTAAAACTTGCAATTTCATAGTATTTGACCTAATATTCCAATTTTTTTTTTCCGTTATGGCAATTGAGGCTCAGAGCTGTTAAGTGATACAGAGGGTGAAAGAAAGAATTAAGCCGCTTACGTCTTTCCAGGCCCGAGAGGAAGTAACGAACTGGGATTCAGAAATGGGTTCCAGTCTCCTCACTGCCACTGCCTTGCTGGGTGATTTCGGTTGCATGCCTTCCTGTATCACCTAGAATTCTCTGATTGCAAGCAACAAAAGTGACTTTCATTAACGTATGCCAAGAAGGAATTTACTGGAAGAATAGGAGGGAGATTGTAGAATAGAGGAACAAAGCCACCGAAACAAACAGGCGCTTGGCTTCCCTGGTGGCGCAGTGGTTGAGAGTCTGCCTGCCAATGCAGGGGACATGGGCTCGTGCCCGGGTCCGGGAAGACCCCACATGCCGCGGAGCGGCTGGGCCTGTGAGCCATGGCCGCTGAGCCTGCACGTCTGGAGCCTGTGCTCCGCAACGGGAGAGGCCACAACAGTGAGAGGCCCGCGTACCGCAAAACAACAACAAACAACAAAACAAAACAACAACAACAACAAAAAAACAGGCGCTAAGGGAACTGGGTAACAGGGCTTCACGGACTCGGGTGAAGAATTTGGATGCAAATTCCTGGGAGGGAGCATCTGATTGGCTGAGCTTGGGTCCTAGGCCCTCCCTTTGGTGGTGAGCTCGTGATCGACAGCTCCACTATGATTATACCCAGTAAAAGAACGTTTGTTTTCCCAAAGCAACGTTGAGAAGCTGTTACCCTGATAAGGGTAGGTGAAAACTACACAGCCCCTCTATTCTTCCCCTTGCTTCAGTTTGCTTTTAATCTCAGCATCAGTGATTGGGTTGTAGGGGGTCTGTAGGAGCCCTTTCAGGTGTCATACTCAGATTGAACCAGACCCACAAGAAGCTAGGAAAAGCGCATTTCCAAAACCTGATTCTGTGAGAGAAGCAAAAGGATGCAATACAATTTCCCCCGATCAAGCATGCTGCTACGTGGCTGGCAGGAAGGGTGTGGGGGGGAGAGCCGGGCTCTGGCATGTATGGGCTGCGTTAGGTGGTTGTCACCAAACCCCTCTGAGCTTCATTTTCCTCATTGACAAAATGGGGATATCCATGGAAGAGTGTTGTGAAGGTGCTAAGAAAAAGAGCAACGTATTTGCAAAGTATTGAGTGTTTATTATGCGCCAGGCACTGTGCTGAGTGCGGGACCCACAGCCTCTTGGACATTTCCCAGAACAGATGGGAAAGGTACCCAGCACACAGCAGGGGCTCCATAAATGCTCCTTTCCTTCCCTTTGCCTCTAGGCAAGGGCGTGACTCCCTGAACCCATCCCGTCTCCCATTCCACCAGCCCAGCTATTCTTTTCTCTTTTCTTCTTTTTTTTTGGCTGCACCTCTCGGCATGTGAGCTCTTAGTTCCCCGACCCAGATGGAACCCGTATCCCCTGCAGTGGAAGTGCACTGGACCGCCAGGGAAGTCCCAGCCCAGCTAGTCTGAGGAAATTCTGAAGCCTGCAGGTGCTGATGGCAGAAAGTAGCAAATACATCAATGTCCCTCTCCCTCGCCCTTCCTTTTGGCCAGGCTGGACACCCGGTCAAGAGATCAGGTGTGAGTTTAAGGGTAGAGAGGAAAATTCAAACTTTTGGTGTGTGGAAGTTTCTGGAATCTCTCAGATAATGTATTGGGAATGTAGATTCCCTCCCCTCCCCCCTTCTTCCTTTTTATTTATATTTATTTATTTATTTATTTTTTGTGGTACGCGGGCCTCTCACTGTTGTGGCCTCTCCCGTTCCGAAGCACAGGCTCCGGACGCGCAGGCTCAGCGGCCATGGCTCACGGGCCCAGCCGCTCCGCGGCATGTGGGATCTTCCCGGACCGGGGCACGAACCCGTGTCCCCTGCATCGGCAGGCGGACTCTCAACCACTGCGCCACCAGGGAAGCCCCCTTCTTCCTTTTTAAAAGTGCCCAGGTAACTGGGCTCCAGTGGGTGTGTTTGAAACTGGCCAGCTGTGGGCTGCCCAGCTGACAGAGGCCACAGCTGGAGCAGGAACAGTGGCTGGGTTTCTTCCAGCTGCAAATGAAAGGGTCAACACCTTGAAGGGAAAAAAAATAAAAAGTCCAGGCATCGGCTGGTGGAAATGGTCCCAGAGTTCATAATAACTGAGAGCAAGGCCAGGAGTTTTTATTGTTTTGATTGGCAGCTGTCTTTGGATTCTGGTTTAAGAGGGTTTGGAGATTGGAAACCAGGCAGGTGTGAGTGTGTGTGTGTGTGTGTGTGTGTACGTATGTGTGCGAAAATGCACACGTGTATAAAGGAAGGTGGAAGAAATCTGGTTGTCTGCGAGTGTGAGGATGGACAGGGCCAGGAGGCAGAGAGGCAGCTGTGTGTGTGTTGGCAGGGAGGTGAGGGCAACAGCCATCTTCTGTGTGTGAAAGAGAGAAATGGAAAGCGGGAACTGCAGGGCTGAGAAAACCATCTTTGTTGTGTGTGAGCACACGGACAGATGAAAATGGAAAACTGTGGATGAAAGAGCAGGAAAGAACCAAAGCGCGAGACAGAGGAAACCAGGCGGGGTGCGTGAGATTGCAGGAGACCCGGAGCCAGCGTGCCATGAGCAAGGGCCCCATCAGCTCCCTCCTGGCCTTCCAGAAATAGTTTCCGGGAACCGTGGTGCTTTCCCCGCCCCGGCTCTCGGGCCAGCGGGGAGATAAAGCCGCCCGCGTCGCTTGTCTTGGCGGCCTCTCAGCTGACACTGCTGACAGGCTGCTTTGATCTCGGGTTATCAGGGCCTAACCCTGTGCCCCAGGCCTGCTCTGCCAGCTCCCACCCCCCGCTCACCTTTGCCAAGAGGGCAGCTTGTAAGGTCACGGTTAGGAGGGGCGGCCCAGCCCTCACGCCCCGCTGGCCTTGAAGCCTGGGCGCTTGATGCAATCAGGGCACCATCTTTGAGTCTCAGGGCAACGATGAAAAGGGGGGGAAATAACTTCTGAAGTGGAGCCACGCGAAATGACACCCTGAACACAGCCTGTCCCCAAGCTGCCTGGGCCTTTACCCCAAATGAGTGGCGACAGCAGAGAAAACAGGAACGGCAGCCGGGACACTTGCCTTCCTGTCTTAAGACGCTGCTTGGGCCACTGGGTGACCTCGAGCAAGTCCTACTTGTCTCTGGACCTCAGTTTCCATCTCCCGTCTCGTAAGATGAAAGTGCTTTTATAACTATGGAATAACTTTCAAATACAATCACATGCAGAAATCCCATGTGTAAAGCAGATTCCAGGAGACTGGGGCTGGACGCAGGGAATGTGACGAGCTGGCACCGCAACACTCAGCATTGTGTTGACCTCTGCTCTCGTTAGCGTGTTAGATTCCTAGGGCCACCGTAACAAGGCACCACAAACTCGGGGGCTTAAAACAACAGAACTTTATCGTCTCACCGTTCTGGAGGCCAGACGTCCACGACCAAGGTGTTGGCAGGGCCGTGGTCCCTCTGAGGCCTGCAGGGGAAGAATCCTTCCTCACCTCTTCCGGCTGCTGGTCGTTCCTTGGGCATCTTTGGCATTCCTTGGCTTCTGGCAGCAGCATTCCAATCATCCATCTTCACGTGGCCTTCTTGCTGTGTCTCTTCACGTTGTCTTTCTTCTGTGCATGTGTCTCGGTTTCCAAATTTCCCTTCTTTAAAAATTTAGGGACTTCCCTGGCGGTCCAGTGGTCAAGACTCCGCACTTACACTGCAGGGGGCGCGGGTTTGCTCCCTGGTCGGGGAACTAAGATCCTGTGGGTCCCGCGGCCCCCCCCCGCAAAAAAAATTGAGATATAGTTTATGTATAATATTATGTTAGTTTCAGGTGTACAGGAAGTCATTTGCATACTTTTGCATACCTTTGCATACATTATGAAACGATCACCGTGATAAGTCTAGTAATCTGTCCCCATACAAAGTTACTACAGTACTATTGACCATATTCCTTATGCTGTATATTACATCCCGTGGCTTATTTTATAACTGGAGTTTTGTACCTCTTCATCCTCTGTACCTATTTTGCACCCTCCTCCATGTCCTCCCCTCTGCCAAACACCCATTTGTTCTCTGTATCTATGAGTCTGGTTTTGTTTTGTTTATCTGTTTTGTATTTTAGATTCCACACATAAGTGAGATCATACAGTATTTTTCTTTCTCTGACTTATTTCACTCAGCATAATACCCTTTAGGTTTATCCATGTTGCTGCAAATGGCAAGGTTGAATTTTTCTTATGGCCGAGTAATATTCCACTGTATATAGGGATATATATATGCGCCACATCTTCTTTAACCATTCATCCATCAGTGGACGCTTAAGTTGCTTCCATATCTTGGCTATTGTAAATAATGCTGGAATGAACACTGGGGTGCCTGTATCTTTTCAAATTAGTGTTTTTGTTTTCTTTGTGTAAATACGCAGAAGTGAAATTGCTGGGTCATATGGTAGTTCGATTTGTAACTTTTGAGGACCCTCCATACTGTTTTCCACAATGGTTGCACCAATTTACAATCCCACCAACAGTGTACCAAATATCCTGTTTTTATAGGGACACCAGTCATCTTGGACTCGGTGTCCCTAAGGACCTTACGTTAACCTGATCACCTCTGTAAAGACCCTATTTCCAAATCAGGTCACATTCTGAGATACTGGGGGTTAAGACCTCAACATATGTTTTGTGGGGGACGCAGTTTGACTCATAATACCTGCTCTACCTTTTCTAAGTTTAGGACTCATAGAGTCTGTGAACATAATAAAATGGTGGTTGTTTGACATCACAGGTTTGGGGTGATTTGTTACACAGCCATGGTAACGGTAACAGGTGGTTAAACTGAAACACATAGACGCTGGCATCAGCCCTATCCAAGTTCAAGCTCCACTTAACATTTTAATCCATTCGATTTACTTCTCGGAGCCTAGTTTCCCTATCAGAAAAATGGCGTTTGATGGAAAGAACATCTGTCAAGTTCCTGGCATCACAGTAGGTTCTTGATAAAGGTTTTTTTTTTTCTCTCTATTCTCTCTTCCCAAATGACTGTGTACCACAATGCTCCTGAGATTTTGGGATAATTCTGAGTTTCTGAATTCTGTGGGAAACCCCTGGGTCCCAGGAACCAGATCCTTATTTCATGCCTACTTTGGATGAGGGAATGTGTTTCCTTGGCAAGCTCTACGTTTGGAGCCCCTTCTCCGCTCAGACTTTCAAGACAATTTAGTCTGAGCTAACCTTGGTTTCTTGTTACCGAAGAGAACGAAGGCTTAGGCAAAGGCCTTGCAGAATGCCTCCAGCATCAAACAGCAGCTACCCTACTGCGTTCTGAGACGCTGAGCATAAATAAATTAAAACCATACCGCTCCCTTTCCCTGTAAGCACACACACGTAATTTCATTACAGCCGGAATGAAGTGCTGCAGGCAAGACGTGTTTGGGGCTTGGCTGAAGCCACAGTGCTCTTGGAAGACATGGATCTTTTGGGCCAACTGAGGAGGGAACCTTCTTTCGCTCTTTTCCTTCACTCTGTCCATCTGGTGATCTGTAGGCGTGGGGCTGGCATGAAGGCATTTGGTATCAGAAGGTCAGAGGACCATGGACGTGTGTGTTCTTTTTTCCACTTTAAAAAATTGTGGTGAAATAGACATAACATAAATCTACCACTGTGATTATGTGTAAGTGTCCATTTTAGTGGCATTTAGTACATGCACAATCTTTTTTTTTTGGGGCTGCACCGTGCAGCTTGCGGGATCTTAGTTCCCCAACCAAGGATGGAACCCGGGCCCCCTGCGGTGGAAGCACGGAGTCCTAACCACCGGACCGCCAGGGAATTCCCAGTACCTTCACATTGTTATGCGACCATCACCGCCATCCGTCTCCGGAACTTTGTCATCATCTGTACCCATTAAACACTAATTCCCCATCCCCCCTTCCCCCAGCCCCTGACAGCCATCATTCTTCTACTTTGTTTCTATGAATTTGACAGCTCTAGGTTCCTCCTAGGAGTGGAACCGTACAATACTTGTCCTTTTGTGACCAGCTAATAATTTCACTTAGCGTAATGTCTTCAAGGTTCATCCATGTTGAGCAGGTGTCAGAATTTCCTTCCTTGGTATGTGTTCTGTTGTATATAAAAAGCACATTTTGTTTATCCATTCGTCTGTCCGTGGACATTTGGGTTGTTTTCACCTTTTAGCTATTGTGAGTAAAGCTTTTATGAACATCTGTGTACAAGTACCTGTTTGAGTCCCTACTTTCAGTCCTTTTGGGCACATAACCAGAAGTGGAATTGCTAGATCAGATACAGATGTATGTTTTGAGAGTCACTAGCAGCCTAGAAGCTCTTGCAGATCTTGGATGCCCTTTGAGAATTTGACAATAGCTCTGTGAGATCCTCTCCTCCTTCAATAACTCCATATGCACGTGCTCTCCAAGTTTAGTGCAATATTGGTGGCCCAAAGTCTCCCTGAGGCTCAGGTTAAGATCTTGCGAAAGAACCAGAATATTTTTTAAATGACATAAGAAATAATCATACAGTAATAATAATAATAATAATAGTAATAAAACTAATATGCATTGAGCACACTGTGTAAGGCACTGTCCAAAGTACTTTGCATTTATCATATAATTTTATCTTTACAACAGTCTTATGAGGTGGATACTGTTAATATCTCCATTTTACAGATGAGGAAACTGAGGCTCTTTGAGGCCACATAACTTATCCAAGGCCTAGAAGGTGGATTCAAACCCACATCTGTTTGATTCAAGGGGACCCTCTCTGAAACACTTTTGCAGCTTCCATTATGATGTCAAAGATGCTTTCATGACATCTATTAGGTGATCTGATACATTGAATGTTGAGCTACACCATGACTCTAGAAACTTCATTCAGTGACGTAAATTGGCGACTCCTCTGTGCTAGACACTTGGGATATAGTGATGAATGGGACTTTGTCCTTTTATTCAAGACACTTAAAGTCTACTGGGAAGACAAAGATGTACAAAATCACATTATTTCAGTTGCAAGCAGTCGATAGAAACACAGGTCCCACTAGCTTAAGTCCTGAAAAGGGATTAAACTGTTTACATCCCTTGAAAGGAGAGTAGGGTACCTTACGTAATGGAAAAAAGAAAGGTAGGAATCAGGGCCTAGGATTGAAATCAAGATTCATTTCCCCCTTTTCTTTTTCTCTCTTCCCCTCTTCCTCTCTCACTTCCATTTGCCTCTGCCTGGATTATTATCTCAGGCTCCACCACAGATATCACCCATGTGGTGGGAGAGATGGCCTTCAGCATCTTCAAACAGCTCCTTGATCCCCATGAGAGGAGGAAGAATCTTCTTCCCAGCATCAGTGTGTGAATCCCAGGGAAGGGCTCTGATTGGCCCCATTTTGGTCACGTGCCCTTCCTTGCCAGTCACTATAACAGTGTGGAGTTAGTTCTATGATAGACCAGGCCTAGAGGAGAGTGTGTGCAATATGTCGTCAAGGGACCAGAAGAAATGGGGTGGAAAATATTCCGGGCAGACATAAAGAAGAGCTACCACAGCCTACTCCAGAAATAATCATTCATGTCTTAATCAAAGTTTCTTATTTATAAGAAACAAACCCCCCTACAAACTGATGAGTTTGTAGCAAGATGAGAATATCATTGGAATGGGGAGCTAAGTATCAGGATTAGATGTTACTGTCTCTGTTTCCTGACGACCATATGACATCTCATCTGTGTTTCTCTCTGTAATCTGTTTTATTCTTTCTCTTTCTTTGAAGAGTAGTTTTCTCAGTTCAGCACCAAATGGATGGCAATGGCCACTTCAGCCCTAACTATACAAGACTGCTGTCAGTCTGGCATCTGACACAGATTGACCAGAGTCTCTGTGTTTCTGGTTTCTGGGAGAAAGAATGGATTGACCCAGCTGGGGTCAAAGGTTTATTCCCATTCTGAATAGTGGTGGGCTGAAGAAGTGGGCTTACATGATACTAACTAACTAACTAACTGGCTAGCTAACTAAGTAACTAACATAGACACATCTCTTCTACAGGTTGTAAGTGATGGGGGTGTGGATGGGTTGGGACTCCTAAAAGATGTACATACTTGTGATGAAAGTAGCAATCGAAGTATCTATAGATATAGAATATAGAAGGAGGGGAGAGTCACTTTTTCTGGAGGACTAAAAAAACCATTTTGCTGAGGGGACAACTTCTGCATTAGGTTTTGAAGGATGAAGAGGAGTTTTCAAAGGCATGTGTATTCCTCAGGACAGACTGGGTTCTGATGGATAACAAACCAGACCTCAAAATCTCAGCAGCTTGACACACGTAGGTTAGCTCCTTGCGGGCCCTGCGTGTCTAGCACAGGCGGGTGAGGTCTCTGTTCCATACAGTCACTCAGGGACTCAGCCTGATGGAAGTGCTGCCATTTTGTGAACTTGCCATACGGATGGGCCACTTGGCCTCCTTGGTCACAGTGACAGAAGAAGAGAGAGACTGGGGAATCTTGCATGGGCTCTTCATTGCTTCAGCCTGGAGCTGAAACACATAGCTTCTACCCCCAGGTCGTTAGCTAGAACTTGGCCCATGGCCTCAATCAACTGCAACGAACTGGGAAATGTAGGGGAGCAGATGGAATATTTGGGGAGCATGACTGTGTCTGCCAAAGTAGGTGATCAGTGAGATCATTTTCATTCAAGGCAGTGGTTCTCAACCAGGGGAGATTTTGCCTTCCTAAATAACATTTAGTAATGTCCAGAGACATTTTTGGTTGTCACACCTGGGGATGCTATTGACATCTAATGGGTAGAGGCCAGGGATGCTGTTAAACATCCTATAATAAGAGGACAGACTTCCCTGGTGGCACAGTCGTTAAGAATCTGCCTGCCAGTGCAGAGGACACGGGTTCGATCCCTGGTCCGGGAAGATCCCACATACCGCGGAGCAGCTAAGCCCGTGCGCCACAACTATTGAGCCCTCGTGCCACAACTACTGAAGCCCACGTGCCTAGAGCCCGTGCTCTGCAACAAGAGAAGCCACCGCGATGAGAAGCCAGCGCAACTCAACGAAGGGTAGCCCCCACTCGCCGCAACTAGAGAAAGCCCACGCGCAGCAACGAAGACCCAACGCAGCCAAAAGTAAATAAATAAATAAATAATAAATAAGCAGGACAGCTCCCACAACACAGACTTAACTGACCCAAAATGTCAATAGTGCTGAGATTGAGAAACCTTGGGTCAAAGGAACACAGTGAACAAAGGGACAATCATGAAAGAACACAGTGAATTGGAAGAAGTAATATAGCACAGTAGTTACAAATGTGGACCCTGGAATCTGACAATCCTGGGTTCTAACCCAGCCTTCTCCACTTGCTAGTCAAATGACCTCTGGAGAGTTGCACAACATCTCGGAGACGCAGTGATGGAGAGTAATCGTAGAACCCACTTAGCACATAGCCTGGCGTTTAGAACATCTCAGTGATGGCAGCTATGTGATGATCACTTACATTTGTCGTTTAGAGCGGCTGAAGCATGAAGCATGAGAGGAGCATTCGTGGTAGGTGCGACTGGAGAGGTTGGCAAAGGCCAGAACTTAGGCCACAGATGGAGACAGTTCTTGAACACTGTGTAGGTGAGCTAACTTTTTGAAACTGATAGGAAGTTCACGTAACACACAATCAACCGCTTGAAAGTGTACCATCCAGTGGCATTTCGTGCATTCACCCACCACCTCTTTCTGGTTTTTCATTATCCCAGAACACCCCATACCCATAAATAATCACTCCCCAGTCCTCCCTCCCTCCAGCCCTAGGCAACCACTTACCTGCTTTCTGTCCCTATGGATTTGCCAGTTCTGGCCATTTCATATACGTAGAATCATATAATATGTGACCTTTTGTGCCTGACTTCTTTCCCTTAGCGTCATGTTTTTGCGGTTCATCCATGTCGGAGCATGTATCGGTATTCCATTCCTTTTCAAGGATGAATAATATTCCATCGTTTGGATATAGACCACATTTTGTTTATCCATTCATCCTTTCACGGACAGTTGAGCTGTTCCCACCTTTTGGCTATTGTGAATAATGCTGTATGAACCATGATATAAATGCATAGACATATCTTTTCATTACTCTTGGGTATTTACCTAAGAGTGGAATTGCTGGGTTATATAATTCTGTGTTTAAGTTTTGGAGGCACCATCAAATTAGTGCCCACAGAGTTTGAACGCTTACCCTGTGTCAGGCACTGTGCCGAGTGCTTTACATGTATCAAGTCTCTCTGTCCTCACGATGCATGAGGTTGGTTACTATTATTATCCTGATATTCTAGTTAAAGAAACTGCAGCACAGAGAGGTTAAACAACTTTTCTGAGAACACTCAGCTAGTAAGAAGCAAAGCCATGAAAATGGGACCCACCGAAGAGTTTTGAGCAGAGAAACAAGATAGATTTAATCTCTTCCTTCTCACTCTCACTTTTTTCCCTGTAGCATTTTCAAGCAACAACTCTGGGGTGGGGGATGGTGGAATTAGGTTGGTAGGAACTGGAGGGCAGAAAAAAAATCATGTCACTGTTCTTGGAAGAGTTTCATTTCCCCTTACGTCCATGTGCCTCATGGACACATGGGAGGCACGCGGATGAACTTGATGAGAACAGCTTTCTTGCTAAATCACTGGGCCATTTGACAAGCCTGGGAAAGAACTGGGACTTGGACAGAGCAGCCTGGTCTGGGTGGGCTCACTCGAGGTGGAGTGATGTCACCAGCACCCCATTTTCCTCGGACTGTTTATAGTTTCCCTCTCAGGAGCCCCCTGGGGTGTTGGGACACACCTCAGCTGTGTGGATTTGCGTGCAGTGGAGAGGTGGCGCACGGAGGCCTGAGTTCCTTCTCTTTCTCCTGGGGCAGGCGGGTGCAGGAGGGTGGTGCTGAAAGGGTAGGTTTTTCTATTTAACATTTGAGTGTTGATCTCCATCAAGACAGAGCCATCAATCAGGGCCTCTGCCCTTGTGGACTCCCCAGTCCAATGAGGAAAACGGGTTGGACTGTGCTTGGTGACATCAACCATTACTTGTTGGCAAGCCCCTTACTGAGCACCTGCTGTATGTTTGCATGGTTCTGAGTACTGGGGAGTCATCAGTGAACAAATAAGGTCCCTGCCTTCTGAATTCTCTTCTTGGGAGGGAGATTAACAGCAAACAAAGAGCTACGGGATGTTATCTGTTGGTGGCATGTGCTCTGGGGGATAAAAGGAGTGAAGGACATGGGAGAGTGAAGGAGGATGCTGGTTTGGATCACACGTAGGAACCTTCTGGTAGGCAGAACGATGGCTCTTCAAAAACGTGCACATCCTAATCCCTGGAACCGGTGACTGTGTCACCTTACGTGGCAAAAGGAACTTTGCAAATGTGATTAAATTAAGGATTTTAAGATGGGGGGATTATCCTGGATTATCCGAGAGGGCCCAAGGTAATCCTAAGACCCTCATAAGAAGAGAGCAAGGGTATTAGAGTCAGAGGAGATGTGACAGTGGAAGCAGAGGTCCAAGTGATGCAGAGCCGTGAGCCAGGGAACGTGGGGTGGCCTCTAGAAGCCAGAAGAGGCAAGGAGACAAATCCACTCCAACAACCTCCAGAAGAAACACAGCCTGGCCCACTCATTTTAGACCTCTGACCTCCAGAACAGGAAGGTAATACATGTGTGTGGTTTTAAGCCACTAAGTTTGTGGTAATTTTTTACAGCAGCCATAGGAAACTAATACAGACTTGAATGAGGTGAAGCCCTAAGACTCACTGGGGAAGAGCATTCCATTCCAGGTGGAAAGAATGGCAGGTGCAAAGGCCCTGAGGTGCAAAGTAAGATAATGCAGCAGCGCTGTGATAGAGGTAACGCACATCGGGCCGTGGGAACACACAGGAGGGCCCATGTGTTTGCGAGTGGGTAACTGTGGAAGAACTCTTACAAGAGAGAATGCTCGCACCGAGCCCTCCAGGGCTGTAATAAGAACACTAGCTCTCGAATCCAACTGACCTGGATTCATATCCCAGCTCTGCCCCTCGTGATGTAGCTTTGGGCAAGCCACTTTCCCTCTCTGCACCTCTGCTTTCTGATCTGTTAGAAAGAGCCAACAAACATATGGACACCGAGAGACAGGGGTGGGATGGACTGGGGGATTGGGATTGACGTATGTACACTACCATGTATGAAGTAGATGGCTGGTGAGGGCCTACTGTATAGCACAGGTTGAGGGGGGAGAAGAAGGTACAATCTGTTTGCAGGACATAGATTAAATTAACCTTAAAAATACATTCCAATATATAATACATTAGGTGCAGATAAATACTGTTTGATTCCACTTATACGACACACCTAGAATAGACAAATTCATAGAGTCAGAGCGTACAGTGGTCGATGCCAGGGGCCGGGAGCTGAGGGTGGGGTGGGGAGGGGGAATGGGGAGTTAGTGTTTAATGGGGACAGAGTTTCAGTTTAGGAAGGTGAAAAATTCGGGAGATGCATGATGGTGAGAGCTGCACAGCCATGTGGACGTCCTTAGTGCCACTGAACTGTACAGTTGAATAGGGCTAGGACAGTATGTTTTATATTATGTGACTTTTACCGTAATAAAAGAACATTAAAAAAATCACGCCCCCCCCACCTCAAAAAAAAAAAAGAGAAAGGGCCAACGATAATTCCAGGTGTGTTGTTGTGAGCTAATCTGTGGACAGTCCTCAGCCCGTGTGTGGCCCATTTCAGGTGCCTGGTTCACGCTTGGTATGGTGATGATGTGGTTGGTGATTCTAGGGCAGGAGAAGAATTGGGCAGGCATCTTGGGTGCAGGGAGCAGTGCGGGAAAGGGCCGGGAGGTGTGCCAGGGCGCAGCCCACGGGATGCCTTCCTGATACCACGATGAAATAATTTTAGGATGCGTCCGCACACCTCCCTTCTCTGCCTTCTCATCTTGTGTTGTTCACAGGGTCTGAGGCTGCCCTTACCCATCTGTCCTGGGAGACAGGTTTCTGGCCAGTGGTGTGATGGTAAGACAAGCTGTTTATGGGTTGTCCAGCCTGCTGGGCCCTAGAGGATGGGCAAGAGTGTGGGGAAAATTCTCTGCAACCCGTCCCCACCTGTGAGCGGAGAGCTTTGGAAGGGAGGCAGGAGGAGGGATCAGTTGACTAGGCTGTGCCTTCGGGGTGGCCACCTGCCCCACGCCAACCTCTCCTGACCTCCAGGTGAGTTATAACTGTGGCTCTGCTCACCCGGAGGGCAGCTTGTGTCCTGGTGAAGGCCTGTCAACTGTATGCAAACAGATTTGCCTGCGCCTATCTCTCAGCCCTTTCACAGCCTTTGGGTTTCTCTAGGCCAATGTGGGCTTGATACCCTTATTCTTCACAGGCTATGTAAATACCCATTTTGAGATGCACCCACCTGGTGGGCGGGTGAGTCAGGACCAGTTTGTTGTCCTGGGCCCTTCTGATGAGGGTGGAGGGTCAAGGTGGATCTGTAGACGGGCATCGGAGAGAATGACTGCGTTTGGAGAAGGGGCAGTGCCAAGGGGGTTTACAGCCTTCCTCCTCAAAGGGTGGTCCTCAGCCACTCAGAATCTGCCTTTTAACAGGATCCCCGGGAGCTGGGGGCGCATATGAAAGTTCGAGAAGCACGGTTTGGACTGGTGGATCTCAAATCTCACTGCCCGTTAGAAATCCCCAAGGAGCTTTAAAAAATACCAATGCTCAGGTCCTGCCCCAGAGATTCTGACCTCATTGGTCTGAGATGGGACCCTAATATGAATATGTTTTCAAAAGCCCTCCAGATAGTTCTAATTGAAGATCGCTGATTTTGACTTAGAGCCGTGTTTCTTAAACATTTGCATGCTTCGGAAAAACTTGGAGAACGACTTCCCATACAGACTTCTGGTAAACGTTTAACAGCAGGCCCTCTGGGGTGGGCATGGGGTGGAGGAGAAGCCCTGATTGCAACCAGCTTCTGCGGTGTAAATATTCCATTGTGGCTCATGTGATGCAGTGCAAACGGGCTCCACTGGCCAACCCCCGGCCCCCCCACCCCAACCCCAGGTTTCTGACTCAGTAGGTCTGGGGTGGGACCTGAGAATTTGCATTTCTAGCAAGTTCCCTGTTCGGCGGCAGCCCATGTTACTGTTGTTCCAGGGACCCCACTTGGAGAACCACTATGTTAGATGAGAGGTTGGAAACAGGTGGCACCTTGAGAGAGAAATCGGGTCAGTTTGAAGTAGGTACTGGGAGGGCTGTGTTGAGTAGGATTCTGAGGCTGTGTGAGACTGAGTGAGAAAAAGTGCTCTACTCAGTTAATGGTGTCTACCACAGGCATCTGATGGAGGCAGCGGCTGTCCCTGGATATTCTGAGTGCTGCTTTCTGATGCCTTTAAGAAAATAGCAAGGAACGAGGGATTACATGGAGCCGCATTTCCTAAGGACGTTGGGGAAACAAGAAGTGAAGCTCAGGGACATCCCTGGTGGTCCAGTGGTTAAGACTCCGTGCTTCTGGGACTCCCCTGGTGGTGCAGTGGTTAAGAATCCGCCTGCCAATGCAGGGGACACGGGTTCGATCCCTGGTCCGGGAAGATCCCACATGCCGCAGAGCAACTAAGCCCGTGTGCCACAGCTACTGAGCCCGCGCTCTAGAGCCCGCGAGCCACAACTACTGTGCCCGCGTGCCACAACCGCTGAAGCCCGTGAGCCTAGAGCCCGTGCTCTGAAACAAGAGAAGCCACCGCAATGAGAAGCCCGCGCTCCACCGCAAAGAGTAGCCCCTGCTCGCCGCAACTAGAGAAAGCCCACTGCGGCAACGAAGACCCAGTGCAGCCAAAGAAAAAAGAAAAAAAAGTGAAGCTCAGTGTGTTACAGGCCATTTCAACGATTGAGAGCAGTATTCCTGACTATCTGAGAAGGTATACATAGACGATCACGGTTAGTACAACTCCCTCATTTTAGAGAAATGGTTTCAAAGAAGGGATGGTTTCCACCCAAAACGCAGAGCCCATTTGTTTAGATTCACCCAGGCTCTAACTCTCAGATCTTGAAAAACATCAGAGAAGACATTTCCAAAAAAAATTACTCGGCCTTCGAATGCCTCAGCCGAGGAAGGGAGAAGATGGGGCAGAAACTGTAAAGGAAGTTTTTCCAACCCCAGTGGCGGGGCCGTGCTTGAACTCCTGCAGCATTCCAGGAGCAGAGAGCTAGAAAAAAGAAAAGGCAGGGACCCCGAAGGCCGGGGTGATGGAAGATAAGAAATTCCGATTTCAATCTCCTTACTTCCTCAGACCCAGGCTGTCTATAAACTGTATGCAAACGTGTTTACTTTACATTTTATTTCACTCAGAGTCACTCAGCTGTCAGGAGCTGCATCAACATGTCAGTTGGTTGAAGAAACAGGCGTTTTGAGTGGAAATATTTCGGATAAACAGACACAATGTTATGACAGGTCAGAGCAGCCCAAACATGGGACGGGGGTTGGTGAAGAAGGAGAAGGGGGGCCGGGGTAAAGCCGCAGAAAGTAGATCTGTTTACCCTGGCACACGCACTGGAGGGTCAGCTGAAAACAAAATAGGTTTTTTATGACTTGTGTTGTGTGTGTGTGTGGAGGGGAGAACGACTTCCTTCTCTCTGGCGTTAATGCATTTTGTCAGCTGAAGAGTAGGGCCTGCTTGGTGGGTTACCAGGCACATTCCTCTGATGTCCCTGCTGATTCCACGGGAGGAAATCAGGCAAGAAAAAGAAAAGACAAACCCACCGGATTAACTTAATTAGCGATGGGGAGACCAGTTGCTCGGCTAAATCTAACAGCCTGTTCGAAAGTTGCCCTCCTTTTTGCTTCTTACTGGGGCTCTTTTGCAAACTGAATTCACAGGAGGGACAAAGAGATTCCCTTGTTTGTGGTCAGGGGTGGGAGGGATGTGTTTGGGGGAGAGGTGACCTGGCTATTAGGTCACGTGATGCATAGCTTTGAATTTCATCTTTGGAGTAAGTAATACTGTGGCGGGCCTAACTGCCACAGTACTTTTGTACTTTCACTGACCCAAAGTACAAAAAGAAAGTATTTGGAGAGATGGTCTCTTCTCTTAATCCATCCATTTTTTCCCCCATCTCTCAGCCCCCCAAGCACGCACATGTGCGCGCGCACACACACAGATTATATTTTGTTGGTCTGTGTCTATTTTTAGTTCCCAGGCCACAGAGTTTAATGGCCTCTGTCTAAAAAAGAATACATATTTTCCTTAAACTAACACCTACTGCTTATCGAGCACTTACTGTGTGCTGAGCGTAACCTTGCAAGGTTGGAATGATTCACCCCAGGCTGGAGGGGAGGGGTCCCGAGGCTCAGAGTGGTGAAGGGACGCACCCAGAGCCACACAGCCCCATGGCTGGTGAGTGAGCCCAAACTTCAATTCGGGTCTGGCTGGCTCCAAGGTCTGTGTTCTTCCAGCTTCATCAAGTGCTTTGTTGAACTTGTGGAGGGGAGAGGGTGGGTGGCAGGGTAACTTTTGGAGGACTCGGGAGCGGTCGGCCAACTCAGCCAGGCTAGACTTGTCCACCCCCGAGATGAATTTGTCCAGGAAAGGGACCGCGTGCTTGTCCAAATGTGGGACAAGCTGGCAGCTGCCTCGGGGGTGTGCTTGGAAGATGTTGGCAAGGCCTCCCCAGCTCAAAATTGTCTCCCCCGTCACATGGCCTCAGAATTCCACCATCAGAGAGGTATGCCCCCGGGCTTTAATGGAAGACTTTTTGGGGGCAGGCTTTAAGTGTAGACACTTCCCCCAGAAACGATACACCTACGCCCTTCCCTGAGTCTCCTCCTAGCAGGGCATCCAGCCCACTGCTTGGCATTGGAGGGTGGCTTCATGGTCCAGTTGGCCTCCTGGGAGGCAAGCAGGGAGGCCATCAGATGGGAGGCGGGCAGGTCAGGATGGGTCCCAAGGTCGCTGACCAACCATCGTACGGAGTCTGGGGCTGTTTGGAGACAAAGCTTTACATGTTTGCCCCAGAGAGGGGGCCTCTCAGGGCCCCACCTGTCTCCTTGCCAATCCCGACTGGTGTGTTTCAGGCTGGAACCCTAAATAGCCATGCCAGGAGCAGGGGAAGCCCAGAGCTTGTCATGGGGTCGCAGAATGTCACAGCTGCCATTCAGCCAGTCTTGAACTCCAATTAGTCACGTTCTTTCTTAGCCCCTTTTTTTCCATGATTACACCACCTGTAGGATTATTTTCTTAATATTTTCGTCTAAACTGACTCACTTGAAAAAAAAAACAAACATCTATTTTAAGGCTAGCAAGCGTAAGTTTCCTCACCAAGAAAGGGTACAGACAGATTCAAGCCGTCTGGCTTTTGTGTGGCGAATACGAGCATTTTTTTTTTTTTTTTTTTAGGAAAACAAGCATTAGTGAAAAGTTGAAAAAAAGGAAAATATTGATACACACATTCTTTAGTCTCTGTCACTGATGGTTGGATTTTCTCCTTGTATTTTTTTTCCCTAGTACATGTTAAAATAACGATTAGCATAAAAATGAATTACTGCTCATCCAGATACTACCATAAATCCTATGATAATAGGTATCATGTTTTGCCCATATCTCCAGTCTTATATATGGAGAAACTGAGGTTCAGAGAAAGAAAACATCTGTCAGGGACACAGCTGTCTGAGACCACATAAGGCCGAGAAGCGTCCTGGAAAGATGTAAAAAGAGCACCGGATGGGGAGTCGGGGGCTCCTGGCTCAAGATCTAAGAGCAGAAGCAACTTCTGTTTCCTCTCTGGGCTTTAATATCCCAACTATGAAAGAAAAAGAACGATGTTACTTTGGGTTCTTCATTTGGGGGTCTAGCAAGAAAGTGGGGGGGCACGGGATGAACTTGGAGTCCCTGGAATTTTTTTTTTAAATTGAGGTAAGATTCACATAACGTAAAATTAACCATTTTAGAGCAAACTGTTCGGTGGCATTTCGTCCATTCACAATGTTGTGCAGCCATCACCTCTATCTTGTTCCAGATATTTTTAGAGTGAATATTTTCAAGCAGTCATCCCTTTCCCCCCTACCCCCAGCCCCCGGCAAACACCGATCTGCTTTCTGTCTCTATGGATTTGCTGATTCTGGTCATTTCATACAAGTGGAATCATACAATATGTGGCCTTCTGTGGTTGGTTCCTTTCACTTAGCATCATTCGTGATATAGCACGTATCAGGACTTGACTTCTTTTTATGACTGAATAATATTCCATCGTATGGATATACTGCAGTTTGTTTATCCATTCATCACTTGATGGACGTTTGGGTTGTTTCCACCTTTTGGCTCTTATGAAGAATGCAGCTACATACATCCATGCACAAGTTTTTGTGTGGACATTTGTCTTCAATTCTCTTGGGTATATACTTAGGGAGTAGAATTGCTGGATCATATGGTAACTCTGTTTAACTTTGTGGGAATAGCCCCTGAACATTTTGTGTATGTGTTTGAGCATGTGCCTTTAAGGAGATGGCTTTTGACCAGATTCTCAAGAAAGGGTAAGCAGCATAGAAAGTGATGACCACCCCCCATACCCCCAGTCCCTCCAAGATCTATTCCGGCTTTAAGGTCTTTCTACTCTTGACTCTCAGCTCTGAGAAGACCTCATCTTCCTTCCCACCTGGTTTAGCTTCCTTTAACCAGCCTTCTCTGTGCCAGGCAGTGGGCTGGGCACGGGGGATCCAGTTGAAAGAGTTTCTATCCGCCAGGGTGGGGCGGTGTGCAGAGGTGGGAGAGCTGGGGTCAGGGAGGCTTCCTGGAAGAGGAGGCACTAGCTGAATCTTGAAGGTTGCCTGAGAATCAGGAGGGCCAAAAGGTGGGAAGGGCGCTTCTGAGTGAGGAGACAATACTTCCCAGTGCCCTTGGCAGGGACGCAGCTGGCTGGAGTGCCCTTTCCTTCCCCCGGCGGCTCAGAGATGGCTGGAAGCACACATGCTTGGAAATCCTGTCTCGTTGACTCACCAGCTCATCAGTGTGGGCAGCTGCGGGCCAATACTCTGATTGCCGCTGAAGGCGGTGGCGGTGGCCCAGGGCACGTCCGAGGATCACTCAGGGCCCCGGGAAAGCAGGGGGCCCCCGCAGAGGGTCTGCCCCCCATCCTAGAGGCAGGTGTTCTGCAAGTTTCCCACACAGGCCTGCCAAGATCGTCCTCCCGCTATGCGGCACGCACGCACGCAGGCGTACTCTTTCATCCCCGGGGCCTCTCTCTGGGAGCAGCTGGCAGGGCCGCTGGGGGCATCTGCGGGTGGCCAGTGGGATGGAGTCTGGAGGCCTTGGCTGACCCGCGGCCCTGGGGCCCGATGCTTCTCCTCCTGCTGGTGTGCCCTGTCGTAGATTTTCTGGGCACCTTCCTGGTGGAGGACGGGCAGGATCCGGTTTCACAGCAGATTTGGAGGGACAAAGCCACATAGTGCTTTGCTGGATGCCTGGCCCTGTGAAGAGTCGGTGGTTAACGTGTTATTTATGGTTCCCTCCTGTCTCCCCTCTCATGTTAAGCCTCTGGGTGGGGCACGATGCCTCTGCCTGTCAATCAACCAACCAGCCCGAGAAGCTGATGAACCAGAGTTAACCAGCTAGTTTTACGCAGGGCTCATGCATTGTTCTAGAAGCTTCAGGAAATGGGCTGTAGCCTGAGTGTGTGTTGCTTTATTAATGTACCTTTTCATGTGGTATATTGATTTGTAATTATAGATCTTTTATTTAAAACATTTTTATTTTATATTGGAGTATGGTTTATTCACAATGATGTGTTAGTTACAGGTGTACAGCAAAGTGACTCAGTTACACCCGTTATTATGGGTCTTTAAAAATTAGAAAAAAATAATGTAATGGTGGTAAAAAAACTATCATAAAATTTACGATCTTAACCATTTTCTTTTTTAACATCTTTATGGGAGTATAATTGCTTTACAATGGTGTGTTAGTTTCTGCTTTATGACAAAGTGAATCAGCTATACATATACATATATCCCCATATCTCCTTAACCATTTTTAAGTGTGTTAAGATTTACGATCTTAACCATTTTCAGCAAAGTACATTCATCTCGTTGTGTCACGGATCTCCAAAATTGTTTTCATCTTGCAAAATGGAAACTGTGTTCTCGTTCAACACCAACTCCCCGTTTCTCCCTTCCCCCAATCCTTGGCAAACACCCTTCTACTTTCTGTCTCTATGAATCTGACTACACTAGGAACCTCATATAAATGGAATCACACAGTGTTTGTCTTTTTGTGTCTGGCTTACTTCACTCAGCATAATGTCCTCAAGGTTCATCCATGTTGTAACCTGCGACAGGATTTCCTTCTTTTTAAGACTGAGTCATATTCCATTGTACGGATAGACCACATTTTGTTTATCCATCCGTGGACATTTGTTTGTCTATCCATGGACATTTGGGTCGCTTCCACCTCTTGGCTGTTATGAATAGTGTTGCTATGAACATGGGTCTAGAAATAGCGAACCCTTTTTCTTAAAAGTTTAGCTGCACAGTTAATAAAATTAATAACACTTCTTGTAAAAAATTAAACCTATACATATGACTAAAGTCCTTCTAGCTACTTCCTCCAGCCTCCCCACCCCAATGATAACCTCACTATTATCAGTTTATCAGTTTTTTTTTTTTTTGTGGTACGCGGGCCTCTCACTGTTGTGGCCTCTCCCGTTGCAGAGCACAGGCTCCGGACGCGCAGGCTCAGCGGCCATGGCTCACGGGCCCAGCCGCTCCGCGGCATGTGGGATCTTCCCGGACCGGGGCACGAACCCGCATCCCCTGCATCCGCAGGCGGACTCCCAGCCACTGCGCCACCAGGGAAGCCCAGTTTATCAGTTTTGACTTTATTTATGCACACACACACATGCATATATGTGTGCGTACATGTCTATATATGTTTCGAAAAAAACGTATGCACAGTCAATTCTGCTAGAGCGTGACATATACATTCCTAAAAGCATTGCACTATGCAAAATCGCACGATAAAAACCGCGGGGCTTATGAGAAAAATAAGGCTAAGGGGACAACGGTCAAAAACTTTATCAGTCACACATAAAAAAACGGGAAACTAATAAAAACTATAGCACCATTTGACACATGTTAAATGGTTAAGAAATATTTAACACCTAAATGCTGTAATAACCATGGAACTTGACTTCGGCAAAGTCCTGAACTTTTCTTGTGGACGTGGTACCAGAAGGGCTGCAGCTTGTGAATTCTTGTGAAAGGGTAGCAAGAGTTTGTCTGAAATCAGAAACTTGTAACCCAGGTGTGAATGGGTGTGGCTCGCAGTACCGGAGAAAGCTGGAAGAGGTTGCAGGGTATCTGTTTTGTGTGTTCCTGAGGGGTCAGTTCAGCTGGGTGCAATTTTCTGCATTGACCCAGTGTTTCTTGTGGATGAAATCGTGCATGAGCAAACAGAAAATCTGGTTATGCTCAAATTGCTCCCAGATATATCAATCACAATGGAACAAATTTATGTTTTCAAAACAAGCACAACTGGCTACACACACACACAGAAAATAAATGGTGCTTTTTGAGAGTGTGTGTTTGCATAAATTGATTCCTATTAGAAGGATGTAACCGTTTGTTTGTTGTTTTTTTTTTTTTTTTTTTTTGCTTAACGGTACCCCTAAGAGATTTTCCATATTAGCAATACAGACTTGTCATGTTTTTGCTGCTGGATAGAGTTCCATGGAATGCATACATCCCATTTAGTTCTTCCCCTAAGGATGGTCATGTAATTAATTATACTGTAGTCAAATGTACATAGCAAAATTTACCATTTAATTTACTTTGAAGTGTACAGTTCAGTGGCAATGAGTACATTCACATGGTTGTGTCACCATCCATCTCCAGAACTTTTTTTTATCACCCCACCCTGAAACTCTACCTATTAAACAATAGCTTCTTGGGTTCAAATCCTGGCCCACCACCTATGGCTGAGTGACTCTGGGCAAGTTCTTTGCTTCTCTGAGCCTCTGTTTTCTCATCTGTGAATCGAAAGCAAGAGTACATAGCTCCCAGATTTGGCCTGATGATCGCATGAGGTGTTGCAGGTAATGAGTCCAGCTCCTTGCTTGGCACACTGTAGGTTCTTAATAAACAGCTTTTATTGTCCTATGAAACTGACCAGATGCCCTGTATGCTTTGCTGTGTTTTATCTGACAGCCGGTTCCTGTGAACAGGGGGTGACATGACGTGGCTTGCTGGGATCCAGAGCTGAGGGAAGGTAGAGTCTAGAAAGCTTCCTAGTGGACGAGACCTTTCTCCATGCTACTCTTCCAGCTATTATTTTAGGTGGAAAGTTCCAGACCCCTCCCTGCCCACCCCGTGCCCCAATCCAGGGCCTAGGCCAGCCCTTGGGACTCTTGGGAGTGACCCATTTTCAGCCTCGGTCAGTGCCAGCCTGCCCGCTGGGGCTGCCAGTTGCAATGTGCACGGTAGCAAATGGATTGAGGTCACGGAGCAGATGGCAGTAACTTTCGGTTGAGATCTGCCGGCCTGCGTTGGAACCAGTGACCCGGGGGTAAATGCGTGTGCATCACCCTCTCTCCCCCTTTGGTCTATAACTCTGGGACCTCGCCCCTTTCCAAGCCCTGTTCAGGCTTCTCGCCAGGGGACCGGAGTGTCCTGTCAGATTTCTTGGGTTTCCGGGAGCCAGAGGGAAAGCCACATTCTTGCAGGCAGCAGACACGCCTCAGACCCCATAGCGCCTGGCTCCTCCTTTTTCAGGAAGCTCAAAGCTCCTTGGTCTCTTCATTTTATTAATCTGATGCTATCCTTGGGGGTTATCATTAATCCCATTTCATAGATGGGGAAATAGAGGCAGGAGGAGGATGACCCAGGAACCCATAGCTCCTGTGGGTCAGAAGGGATTTATTGCGGCTTTTTGGTTCACAGAAATCTTGTAGAATCTGGAGGAAGCTAGGGATCCTCTGGACACAGATACGTAGATATGTCTTACTCTCGACTTTATCTCTAGGACCTAAAGCAGCACTGAGCATACTGTGGGTGCTCCAAATCAAATATTTATTGAAAGAATGAGTGAATTGATAAGCCATGGCTAAATCCCTCTAGCTTGAGGCAATTAAAAAATTAAAAGAGAGAGGGGCTTCCCTGGTGGCGCAGTGGTTGAGAATCCGCCTGCCAATGCGGGGAACACTGGTTCGAGCCCTGGTCCGGGAAGATCCCACATACTGTGGAGCAACTAAGCCCATGCACCACAACTATTGAGCTTGCGCTCTAGAGCTCTCGAGCCACAACTGCTGAAGCCCGCGTGCCAAAACTACTGAAGCCCACGTGCCACAACTACTGAAGCCCACGAGCCTAGAGCCTGTGCTCCGAAACAAGGAGAAGCCGCCACGATGAGAAGCCCGCGCACTGCAACAAAGAGTAGCCCCTGCTTGCTACAACTAGAGAAAGCCCGTGCGCAGCAACAAAGACCCAACGCAGGCAAAAATAATATAAATAAATAAATTCAAAAAAGAAAAAGAGAAAGAGAAAGAAGCATTTTCCTTTCTCTTAATCTTAAGGAAGTTAGCTGTTCCCATTCTACAGATGGGAAAACTGAGTTATAGTTCTCAGGAAGTGGGAGGTCTTCGTAACAACTCCAGGTAGCACGACTCTTAATGTAGAATGTTCCCAATAGATGTGGCAACCTTGGGACAAGTGATAGATGAATTTGTAGTTGAGAACAATCAAAGCTGGAAGAAAATCGCCAATATTTCCTGAACCTATACCAAGACACCTTCTTTTCAGCCCTTGCATCTTCTAAAATGCTTTTTCTCTGAGGGTTGGTAAAATTCTATTACACTGTGTTTTTGAGAAAGATGTGTGATGTCTCTACAGACAATAGGAATTGGAAGGTCCTTGGAGAAGCAAAGGAGGTGAACCCATTAGAGAGAAGAGGGAAAAGCATAGGAGGACAAAATTCCTGGGTGGTGATTTTTCTGGTCTTTCTTGACCTCAGCTGCCACTCAAGAATCTTCACTGATCAGGATGGTGTGTGAGGAAAGGCCCAGAAGGTGTGGAACATGGTAGTAGAAACTTCAGACTTGACATCGGAATTCTGGCTTAGTCACCCCCCAGCTGGGCTTCAGTTTCTTTTTCTTTTCTTTTTTTTTAAAATTTAATTTATTTATTCATTTTTGGCCGTGTTGGGTCTTCATTGTGGTGTGCGGGCTTCTCATTGAGGTGGCTTCTCTTGTTGTGGAGCACGGGCTCTAGGCACGTGGGCTTTGGTAGTTGTGGTGTGTGGGCTCGGTAGTTGTGGCTCGTGGGCTCTAGAGCGCAGGCTCAGTAGTTGTGGCACACGGGCTTAGCTGCTCTGCGGTATGTGGGATCTTCCCGGACCAGGGCTCGAACCCACGGTCCCTGCATCGGCAGGTGGATTCGTAACCACTGCGCCACCAGGGAAGCTCCTGGGCTTCAGTTTCTTGACATACAGGTCAAGAACGGGGCAATAGCACTGAACCTTTGGGATGGTTACTATAACAGTATATTACATGTACAACATGATAAATACAATTAACACTACTGTGGATGACATATGAACATTGTTAAGAGAGAAAATCCTAAGAGTTCTTATCACAAGGAAAAAATTTTTTTCTATTTCTTTAATTTTGTATTTACATGAGCTGATAGATGTTCACTAAACTTACTGTGATCATCATTTCATGGTGTATGTAAGTCAAAACATTGTGCTGTACACCTTAAACTTGTATGGTGCTGTGTCAATTATATCTCAAGAAAACTGGAAGGAAAAATACCCCGGTTTATTACGTACCAAATGGGAGAAGTTCTTGGCACATAGTAGGTGTACAATTCTTGCCAGTCCAGAGGAATCAGGATGGTGGGCATGAATTGGGGCCGTTTGGGGTTATGGGATTTTCTTCAGGGTGCAGTGGAGGGTGTTCTTTTTTTGCAGTACGCGGGCCTCTCACTGTTGTGGCCTCTCCCGCCGTGGAGCACAGGCTCCGGACGCGCAGCCTCAGCGGCCATGGCTCACGGGCCCAGCCGGTCCGCGGCATGTGGGATCTTCCCGGACCGGGGCACGAACCCGCGTCCCCTGCATCCGCAGGCGGACTCTCAACCACTGCGCCACCAGGGAAGCCCGAGGGTGCTTTTAAGACCCATCCTCCTGGTGAAGGCCCAGCGAGCTGGTAATCGGAGGACTAATGACAGTACTGATTAATCACAGCTTACTTTTGCAGCGACACTTTCATGTAGAAGAATCCCCAGGCCTTCTCCAGCCACTGGCGAAAGCCAGGAGCTGACCCACCTCTGCCCTAATAGTACCAGTTTTTTATAGACTACCTTTCATCCCAGCATCAGGCAGAGCTTAATAATCATGATCTCTGGCCCCAGCTCTGCCCCAGCCTGTGCTTTAGGGACCGCGTTATTAACCTTGATATTTTCTGCCCCAGGGAAGGAACTGTGGCACCAGAGGGGCAAGGGACTTTTCCCCAGGCTCTGCCGCAGAGTCTAGCCCTCAAATCAGCTCCTTCTGTTGCCCAGCCAGCTAGTCTGTCTCGTAGGTGCCTTCCTGGGAGGAGTGATCTAGACAGGCTGCCAGTTGTGCTTTTTTTTGGTACATATATCAGCTACATATGACATGAGTGCTGAGGGATTTTTTTTTTTTTTTTTTCGGTACGCGGGCCTCTCACTCTTGTGGCCTCTCCTGTTGTGGAGCACAGGCTCCGGACGCGCAGGCTCAGTGGCCATGGCTCATGGGCCTAGCTGCTCCGCGGCATGTGGGATCTTCCCGGACCGGGGCCCGAACCTGCGGCCCCTGCATCGGCAGGCGGACTCTCAACCAATGCGCCACCAGGGAAGCCCTGTTTTTTGTTTTTTAAAGATTGCAGTAGTTCGTTTAATTGCTTACCTCTTGATTGGTCTTTGTCCCTCTAGTAGATTTCAAATCCCCTGAGATCAGGGACCTCATTTCTCTTGTTCACCTCAGTAGCTTCCACACCTGGAACAGTGACCAGCACACAACAGGTATTTAATGAGTCCCCGAATTCAAGAACAAATAAATGTAATATAGACCTTGGTCTGGGCCAACCCGCTGACAGTGGAGAGGCTTCAAGGAGGAGAAAGCATTGGAGATGGGCTGTGAAGGATGAGGAGTTCTCCAGCTGAAGGCAGAGGCACGCCGTGTGGGCAGATCGTAAAGCAGATCTAAAGGTGTGGAAGGAGCTCTGAAAGTGGGTGGAATTTAGGAGATGGTGAGAAGGTCCTAGCTTCGGGCAGGAGGGGATGAGTGATGGGAGATGTGGCTTGAAATCTCTGTGAGGCTCGCATTCTTCAGTGAGGAACTTGGCATTTGTTTTGGAGGTCACGTGGAATGACAGCATCAGATTTGACCTTTAGCGAGACCCCTTGGTCGGGGATGGTGTTGATGGCTTGGCGCCCATGGCAGTGGCCCAGGGGAAAGATGCTGAGGCTCTGTGCTAAAGGCAGTGGCCTTGGGAACGGAGTCGGTGGGCAGAGGGTAGAGATGGACCGATTAAAAAAACTACCTGGTTGGAACTTCCCTGGTGGCGCAGTGGTTAAGACTCCGCCTGCCAATGCAGGGGACACGGGTTCGAGCCCTGGTCCGGGAAGATCCCACATGCCGCGGAGCAACTGAGCCCGTGTGCCACAATTACCGAGCCTGCGCTCTAGAGCCCGCGAGCCACAACTACTGAAGCCTCCGTGCCTAGAGCCCGTGCTCTGCAACGAGAAGCCATCACAATGAGAAGCCCACGCACCGCAATGAAGACTAGCCCCCGCTCGCCGCAGTTAGAGAAAGCCTGAGCACAGCAATGAAGACCCAACACAGCCAAAAAAAATTAAAATAAATAAACAATCAAATTAATTAAAAAAAACAAACAAACAACTAGCTGGTTGTCTCCAACCTTCATAAAACTTTCATCGTTCTACCTAAGTGGAGACCCACACTTGCTCACACCATTTCTTCTCTCCCTTCCGTGCTGGATTTTAAACAGTAGTTGGCAACTTTTCCAAATTCCATTGTCTTTCAAAAATATATGTTTTCGTGCACTTTTTAGGCACTTTGTCCGTACGCACTTTATGAAAAATAAAAATACTTTCTTTACCTTTCGTTTCTTGGAGCCGAGCTCCGAGGCTGTTGAACAAAGGCCTCTTGACCATGCAGCGTGGTGGAAAGAGATGGGATTCCTGAATTCTGGCCTTATCTCTGCTTGATGTTTGACTTTAGGCAGGTTCATGTTTCCTCCCTGGGTCTCAGTTTCTCCATCTGTAAAATGAGGGAATTCAGTCATCATTGGTTTTCTAAAGTGTATTCTATGGAATGCTTATTCTGGTAGAGACTTCATTAAAAAAGGCGGGGGTTGTTGGTCTCACATATTGGGGGAAATAGTGCATCCTCTGTTCCCTTGCTGGAGACTGACAAAGATCGTTTGTGTCGTAGACGCTCTGAGAGATGCTATAGTCAAGGAACCATGTTGAATTTTAAGTCACTGTTTCTCCAGTGATGGGATAGATAGAATCAGTGATGACAGAATCCTGAAATTCTACAGGACTCTGGTTTCGAGATGCTCTGAATTTGCCTAGAATGTTCTTTCAGTTTGAACAAGCTGAGATTCCAGGAGCAGTTGCACGGAACTCCTGTCGGTTGAGTCTTTCGCCTACGTTTTCCACAGGGAATGGGTTGGCCTTGGGGATCTCAGTCTTTCCTCAAGCCCCCCAAACTCATCACCAACTGCAGTGATCATCTAAGAAGGAAGGGGAGGTTACCTCGCATAGCCCTATTCCAGAATCTCCTGGTCTCCCTCTTCACATCTCGAATATGAGTGTCCTTATCAACCCACGTCTTCTCAGGATATGGTTCTGCCTCCCCTTGTCCCTCTGTGACAGTGACAGATCATGTTCCAAAATGAAGTTTTCTCCACTAGAGCTCCACTGTTTCACCCCATCCATATTATTCCCGTACTCTCCCAGCATCTGATAAGAGCTTTCCTTTCACAAACCCCTAAGGCCCCCAGGCTGTTATATGAAAAATGGTTCCATAGTGACTCAGTTTGGAATGAAAGAAAATCCAACAGATTTAAAAAATTCTACAAGACTTTTCGGAGCCTTTCATGTGCTAATGCCTAATATGAATCTCTAAGGGGGTGTCAAGAATGCAGTATTGATCATGGAGCATTTTTCCCCCTCATAGAGTATCACAAGGTACTAGGTTCAAAGATGTCCATTTGTGGAAATTCTGCCTTCCCAAGTTTCTTTAAATCTCTAATGCCCCTTTCTTCTCTCTTTACTGTTTCTTCTCCACCAGTACGAAAGCTTGCTGAGGGTCAGAGAGCCTTATAATCCTGCTGTGTCTCCTTTGTAGCGCTATTTGTTCACAGAACCACTTACTAAGTGTATCTTTGGTGAGCCAAGTTCAGGACTAGTTATTCACTACGCTGTATATTGTTCTTTTTGCTACTTAATATCTAAATATCTTTCTTTTTTGGGAGAAATTCCAAAATAGGTGGGAGACAGGGACTGCTTCCCATTCTGCCAAGGGGAGCAGATTCCCTAGAAACTAGGATGTGTTAATAGATTAGTGCTGGGCCAATTAGATATCCTGCCCGGGATGGAAATCTTGGAGTGACATTGAAAGTATTTAGCATTTATCCCAGGGGCAGCAGGCAGTGATGAGATGGTGAGAGTGGGATTCTCGCTGTGCTACAGCATTGGGATTTCAGCCTCCTAGCCTCCCTTGTTTCTTGCCCACTATTCTTGCAGATTCTAGGGGTGATCCACTATCCTGGATATTTAGTTTCTGCCTCAATTGGAATGAGTTGTGTGGAACCAAAAATCCTGACCCCTCTTGTCAGACCCATGTATTCATGCATCCTTGTATCCATCTCTCCATCTGTCAATCCATCCATCCATCCACCCATCCATCCATCAGTTACCCATCTATTCCTCTAACATAACAGACACTGAGCTAGGCTCTAGGCATATGCAAAGGTGGATAAATCCACAGGAGCAGGAAATAGCAACAAACAGATGTCCTACTCAAATGATGGAATGTGGAGAGAGTGTCACAAAGGAACAATGAACAAAAGCATAGGCTGTGTTTAGGAAAAGGAGTGGTTCTGGACATACTACCACCCCCAGGCATGAACGGGTGAGAGGAGGGAAGCAGTTTTCAGAAACCAGAGACAGTGTGGGGAGAGGCCTCCTGGCAGCAGCTGTGGCCTTGAGTGAGGGACGCAGTCAACCTGTGATGACCTGGCAGGGAAGGGACCAGAGGATAAATACCATGTCCACACACTCCTCCCTCCCTCTGATCTCATGCCAGAGCCAGAGAAAACACTGAGTTGGCCCATACAGGTCAGCCTCCTGGGCATAGAGCAGAATGGAGAAAGGTAGAGAGTGGATCTGGAAGGCCGAACAGAAGACACTGGGCACAACGATGTCACTCTTCCTCTCAAATGTTTCTTGTAGATTCTTAGTTACCCAGTACCCCGAACATTTATTTTCTGCCTCAAATAGGGTCAGTTGTTTGCAGTCAAGAAACTGGCAAGCATATCCATCCAACCACCCATCCATCCATCCACCCATCCATCCATCCACCCATCCATCCATCCACCCATCCATCCATCCATCCATCCATCCATCCACCCACCCACCCATCCATCCATCCATCCATCCATCCATCCACCCATCCATCCATCCAATATATCTAACATCCATCCATCCATCCATCCATCCACCCATCCATCCATCCATCCACCCATCCATCCATCCATCCATCCAAACATCCAAACATCCATCCATCCATCCATCCATCCATCCATCCATCCATCCAAACATCCATCCATCCATCCATCCACCCATCCATCCATCCATCCATCCATCCAAACATCCATCCATCCAACCATCCGTCCATCCATCCACCCATCCATCCATCCATCCATCCATCCATTCATCTACCACCAGTGGGTTTATACTGCACTCAGATAAAAGCCAAAGTATTAATGACCTATCAGGCTTCCCATGACTTGCACAACTCCCCTCCCCCATTGCCCATCTGCCTCTGTCTCCCCCTACTCTTCTCTTAGTTTCCTCTACTCTAGCCACACAGTTCTCCATGCTCCACTCTAGATAAGCTCCCGCCTCAGCACCGTTATGCGTGATGTTCCCTCTTCCTGGAGCACCCTACCCTTACGTAGCCCCCCTTCCTCCCCGCTCCTTCCAGGTTTTTACTCAAATGTCATCTTCCCTGTCCACCTTTCATCAAATGGCAACTCCTCTCTACTACTGTCCCTTACTTTCCCTTTTAACACTTTTCACCATCTCATAGACTATATATTACTTGTTCTTCTTATTTATTGTGTGTCCCCCACTCCCACCCCACAATCTCCCAGTGGAATATAAATTCTAAAATGAAAGGATTTTTCCTTTTTTTTTTTTTTTTTTTTTGCGGTACGCGGGCCTCTCACTGTTGTGGCCTCTCTCGTTGCGGAGCACAGGCTCCGGACGCGCAGGCTCAGTGGCCACGGCTCACAGGCCCAGCCGCTCTGCGGCATGTGGGATCCTCCCGGACCGGGGCACGAACCCGTGTCCCCTGCATCGGCAGGCGGACTCTCAACCGCTGCGCCACCAGGGAAGTCCGAAAGGATTTTTGATGTTTTGTTTATTGCTATATTCCCTGTGCCCCAAAGAATCCCTACCACACAGAAGGTGTTCGATAAATATTTGTTGAATATATCAACAAGGACCTACTGTATAGCATAGGGAACTCTACCCAATACTCTGTAATAACCTATGTGGGAAAAGAATCTGAAAGAGAATAGATATATGAATATGTATAACTAAATCACTTTGCTATACACCTGAAACTAACACAACATTTTAAATCAACTATACTCCAATATAAAATGCGAAATCAAAAAATTGTTGAATAAATGATGAAGATATGGAAGCAGCTCTGTGAAAGTTTCCAACGTGCTACTGGAGGGGAATTCAGCCAAGCTGTGAGAGTTTCTGCAAACTTATTTCATCCCTCGCACTGCACAGGCTGAAACTCAAGTGAGAGTTAATATGCCGCTTGTGCCCTTAGGAAGTGTCCTGAACTTTCCATGGAAGCTGTGGGCTTGGCTCTTAGTGACTTCTTGTCCTGCTTAGGAAAACCTGAGAGCAAGGAAGGGAAAAAGTGAACACTTCACACATTGTATCTTCAAAGCACTTAATAAATGCTCAAGTAATTAATTCCCTTGGCTCTCTGGGAAGCGGATTTTATTGTCTCTCTTCTGGCAATAGGGAAATGAGTGTGCTGGGGAGTTCCGTCATTTTCCCAGGACCACGGAGCAAGCCGGGAGTGGTGCCAGGATGGCGTTGGCATCCTCTGAGTTTCTGGCCGGGAGGCCTCCTGTTTCCCTGTTGGTGGGCAGAGGAGTGGAATCGATGGGAAGTAGTACAGAGAGTCTTAGGACTTCGGGAGCTGGGTGCTTGGGCGGTTGTACAGAAATGGGAACCCACCTGCACCCATTTTTCTTCCAGTGTTCCAGGTCTAAGTTGAGGCTTAAGTGTAAACTTTACAAAGCCAGGGGACGTGAACTCTCCCAATGCAGAGCATGACAAAATGGGAAATAGACGAAGAACTGGCTTTTGCTATGCCTGGTTAATCACAGTTCCTCCGTAGTCCTAACTCCTATGCTCCAGACTTTCCCCTTATCTCTTCTCCAGCAAAATTTACCTATCTGATTTTCCATACCATCAACACTCTACCCTCTGGGAGAAAGGTTATCAAAGAGGTTAACTACTTACTCTACGGGACTTCCCTGGCGGTCCAGTGGTTAAGACTCCGCACTTCCACTTCAGGGGGCGCAGGTTTGATCCCTGGTTGGGGAACTAAGATCCCACATGCCATGTGGCACGGCCAAAAAACAAACAAACAAACAAAAGGTTAACTACTCTATAGTAATAATATTGGTGGGCGTTCCAGGGAATTCACATTCTTACAGGTATTATCTCCATGCCAATATTTTTCTATATGTTTGGGCTGAAAGTTGGGAGACCTGAGTTTTAGGTTCTGCCATTAACTTGCCATGTATCAAGGTGGGTCCTTCTTTCCCATCTATTGTATAAATAATAATAAAGACCTATATAAATACTTGCTATGTATTAGACAGTGCTCTACACGCTCTAAGTGTATTGTTCTATTTACCCCTCACAATTTCATGAGATAGGAACTATTTTTCTTCCAATTTTATTTTATTTTAAAAAATTTTATTTATTTATTTATTTATTTTTGGCTGTGTTGGGTCTTCGTTGCTGTACGCGGGCTTTCTCTAGTTGTGATGAGCGGGGGCTACTCTTCGTTGCGGTGCGCGGGCTTCTCATTGCGGTGGCTTCTCTTGTTGCGGAGCACGGGCTCTAAGGCGCGCGGGCTTCAGTAGTTGTGACACTCGGGCTCAGTAGCTGTGACTCGCGGGCTCTAGAGCACAGGCTCAGTAGTTGTGGTGCACAGGCTTAGTTGCTCTGTGGCATGTGGGATCTTCCCGGACCAGGGCTCGAACCCATGTCCCCTGCATTGGCAGGCGGATTCTTAACCACTGCACCACCAAGGAAGTCCTCTTCCAATTTTAAAGATGAGGAAACTGAGGCAGAGAGAGGTTAAGTGATAAATCTCAGACTCAGAGCTGGAAGGTTTCAGAAGTGGGATTTGAATCCAGGCAGCCTGGCTCCAGAGTCTGGGTTCATAACCACTACCGTATAGGGATTGATTTGAACCAGGCGTGGGATAAGACTTCAGTGAAAAAGTCAGTTCCAGTGGAGCTTGTATGAAAATAACCCTCCTCCAAAAACATTGAGAAAAGCTGGACATAAATACATGCAACAACTGTTTATAAGAATCGGAATGCACCAGCACATATAGAATTTGTGGGAATATGATGCTAGGGGGAGGGGAAGGGGATCTTTAAATTGATCCCAGCCTTTTCTCTAAAGACTTTGGTTAATTCGTGGTGCAGAGGAATAGAAGGTGAGCAGAAACTCACCGTCTTACTGGGCTGAGGATTCAGAGGTCGGACTTTGGGGCTTCCAAAGTGGTTAGAAGTTGAGAGGCATATTGTAGAAAGGAGGGAACCTCAGAGACGTGAACCCAAATCTGATGGCTTCTCTTCGTTTCACTCCTACTCTAAGCCAAGCCACCAGCGTTTTACAAAGATAATGACCACAGCCTCCTATGTGGTCTTCACGATTCCATCTTTCCTCCTTTTCAGTTTTTCTCAGCATAGCGGCCAGAGAAGTCTCTTTAAAAACATGAATCTTATTATATCCTTCTAATCACCTCCCAGTATTCTTAGCCTGAAATCCAGAGTCCTTACTGCGTGAACCACAAAGCACTGGATAATCTGACCACTGGCTCATTGGCTCCCATCACCCTTTGCTTGACCACTGGCTGCAGCCACTTTTGCCTCCTTGCTGTTTCTCAATATACCAACTCCTCTCTTCCTTCACGAAACCATGTGTTTGCCCTTCTTTTTCCTCCTAACACTGTTCCCTCAGATTTTCCACACAGCTTCTTGATGGTCTGTGTTCAAATGTCACCTAATCGGAGAGGCCCCCTCTGGACAATTCCACCCTCACTCTATCCTTTACCTTTCTTATTTTTTTCATAGCACTTATTCCTATCTATAATTATTCCACTAATTTTTTATGGCTATGTAAAACAAATCACCACGAACAGTGGCTTAAAACAGCACACATCGATTATCTCACAGTTTCTTTATGTCAGGAGTCTGAGTCTTCTGCTTAGGGCCTCAAAGGGCTGCTCTCCAAGTGTGAGTTGGGCTGCTTTCTCATCTGGGGGCTTGACTGGGTAAGGATCCACTTCCAAGCTCACCAAGGTTATTGGAATAATGAATTTCCTTGTAGTCATAGGAATGAGAGCCCTGGCTTCTCGGTCAGTGTCAGCGGGAGGCCGCTCAGCTCCTAGGGCTGCCTGCAGTTGACTGACACAGTGCCTTCTTCATCACGCCAGCCAGGAGGGTCTTCAGAGCGAGTCAGCTAGCAAGACCGTAAGGCCATAGAAATAACATTCCACCACTACTGCCATATTTTATTGGTTGGAAACAAGTCGCAAGTCCCATTCGTACTAAAGGGGAGGGAATGACACAAAACTGAGAATACTGGGAGGCAGGAATCATGGAAGGGGTAACTTAGAGTCTGTCCATCCCAATTATATTCTATATTTATTCATTTACTGGTTTATTTTATGTCTCCTTCACTAGATTGGAACCTCCAAGACTACAGGACTTAATGTATCTTGTTTGTGACTGTATCCCCAGCACGTGGAACCATTACTGGCACATAGTAGATGCTCGAAATATATTTCTTGAATGAATAAATGAAACAAATATATATATAAATATATAAATACACACACACACATATATAGAATCAACCAGCTTTCTTGAAAAATGCAGTTTTCTAAGAATCCTGGCTTTCAGTCAGGTAAGAGCTCTCATTAGAAGGGGTCAGAATCAGCAGACCTCATAAGCGTGTTCCATTTTCGAATGCATCCACTCCAAGACACCAGAGAAAAAGCGTCCGTGTTCAGCCTGGTTGGGTTTTGGAGACCTGATTAGTAGAGAAGAAGGTGTGTATATGAAGCTTTGGCCTCGGTTGGGATAAGTCAACCCCGAAGTCATCCGAAAGCTCAGCATGGGGGCTGGCTTTGGAGTCAGAATGGCCCTTTCTCACTGTGACCTTTGTGGTTAATACACCAGATTCATAAATACACACATGCGTTATCCACACATCCATTTTTATATCAATAGAAAATGCTTTCCAGATGTGTGTTGGAGGTGCTAGGCTTTGTGCTGCTGGCTTTTTATATTCTGTTAGGTCTCAGCCCAGCCCAGCACACAGCCTGTTGTTTTTATATCAAAAAGACGGGTCATACCTGCTTAATAAGCCAGAGGAATTCGCTGCAACCTGGGGGAACCATAGGAATGTGGTTTTCAGATCCGATTAGAGAGATGCGGCCAGGTCCCCAGGGTTCTCAGGTTCAGCTGCCTCGGCCTACAATGTCATGCATTGTCTTCCAGGCCTTGTGCTAAATGATTCAGGTTTCTGTAGCCCCTCTTCCGTAGCCTGTGTGCACAGCTCCAGAGCACACCCAAAGGGGAGTTAACCATTGAGCTTTCAGTTAGCTTTCTGGTCTTCTACTGGGGCGGCCTTTGCAGGGGTTTAGAGAAGAGAAGAGAAGTCCAAATCCTCCCCAAGTTTGAGGAGTCTTTGCTCTTTGACTTGCGGGTGGCAGGGAGCTCTGGAGCAGACTCTTTAGAGTCAGAATCCTGGCCTGGCCATTTACTAGCTGTGTGACCTCGGGCAAGCCCCTTGACCTCTCTGAGCCTCCAGTGGTTCATCTGTATCCTGTAGATCTTAACACTTCATATCTCTTGGCTTAAATTTTTTTTTTCTTTTAAAATTTGGCTACGTCGTGGAGCTTGTGGGATCTTAGTTTCCTGACCAGGGATTGAACTTGGGCGCCAGCAGTGAGAGTGCTGAGTCCTAACCACTGGACCACCAGGGAATTGCCTCTTGGCTTATTTTGAAGGTGAAATGAGATGATGCATGGAAAGCTCTTAGCACAGAGTCTGGTACATAGCAAACCCCTAATAAATAAGAGCTAATATTATTACTACTACTATTATTATAATTTAACTTAAACCTGGACCCACACTGATTTCCCTATGGGGGTTCATTGGTTTAGAAGTGAGTGTGAACAAAACGCATTCTGGAAGTGCTCCCTTAAAATTTCTCTGGAAACGTCCCTGTTCAGAGCCCTGGAAACAAATACAGTGTCCTAATATGCTGGAGCCGCATTAGTGACTTTGAACTCTAGGTAAGTTTATTTATTTTTTTCTTGTCTCTTTGATAGGGCCCTGCTGATTTAGGGCATCTCCAGATCAGAGGTGTAAACTGAAATTCTGGGCTCTGGAGCCAGAGCTGGCTGAAGTTTTCCCTTTGATGTGTGCCTTTCTCCTTGAGCTGGGTGGACCCCAGCTGGACACATACTAGGCACTCAATTAACATGTGTTGAGTGAGTGGCTGGAGGAGAGGGGGGCTTAGCCAATAGTCATCCTAGAGGATGTAATAGTATGATAAGAATAAGGACACTAAGACGGGTCATTTTCGGGGCGCTTAGGTATTCTCTGCCAGGCAACAGCCTGGGTGTTATGCATAGATTTTGCATTTACTCCTCAGGAATATTCTGTGAGGGAGATACTGTGATGCCCTCTTAAGAGATAAGAACATTGAGATTTAGCCTGAGATCCCGTTAAAGGACTGAGCCTGGATTTGAGCCCAGGAGATCTAATTAAAGAGCTCTTGGGGACTTCCCTGGTGGTCCAGTGGTTAAGGTTCCGAGCTTCTAGTGCAGAGGGCGTCGGTTCGATCCCTGGTCAGGGAATTAAGATTCTACATGCCACGCAGCGTGGCCAAAAAAAAAACCAAAAAAAAAAAACCCTCTTGCGTCTCTGTGCCAGGTCATAGGTCACCTGACTCAGCCGTCCAAACGTTAGGGCTTTGACTTGGCCTCATGTTGAAGTGCCCAGGTCGCTACTCTGCTCCCTTTCAGTCTGGAGTGATCCAGGTGGAAGCATGAAAGGGGAACAGCGATGTTTCAATCCCCTCTTTTTTATAGAAAGGGAATAGATCACATAGACCATGGCCTTAAGGAATTCCACAAAACCTTTAAAAAGGATGAGACAGATTTTCATTGTTGAATACGTTACATATCTAAGTTTCTATATGCAAAGAGAAAAAAATTCTGTAAGAGACATAAACACCTATTTAAGAGTTGGTTAAATTTTATGTGTATAATTTTAGCTTAAAAATTATACTTATTTTTTAAATTTAATTTATAGTTTTAAATTAAAAAATAAATCAGAATGTATAAAAGGATATACAGTGAAGACAGCTTCCTTCTCTTTGTCCAGAGATACCCAGGTCACCCAAGGAGCAAGAAAAGCTTTCAATTTTTTGTGTATCTTTTTTTTTTTTTTTCCCGCGGTACGTGGGCTCCGGACGCGCAGGCTCAGCGGCCATGGCTCACGGGCCCAGCCACTCTGCAGCGTGTGGGATCTTCCCGGACCGGGGCACGAACCCGCATCCCCTGCATCGGCAGGCTGACTCTCAACCACTGCGCCACCAGGGAAGCCCTCTTGTGTGTCTTTTTAGAAAGAGTTAATTATCAGAGCCTTCAAGTAAGAGGAAGAGAATTTTCCTTTTAATGCATATCTATTTTGTATCCATTGTTGGAGTTTTTGACAACAAGCTTGGTATAAAGAAAATTAAAGTTAATAAAATAATAATCATTCTGCCGAGGGGATTGGTTCAATGAACTAAGATTCCGCAAGCCCAAGACATGCTGCGCAGCCAAAAAGAAAAGAAAAGAAAAGAAAAAACCCAAACAAACAAACATAATCATTGAAGGACACAAATACTCTCCCTTCAACCATATGCTATGTCCCAGCTTCAGAAGCAGGTGCTAAGAAACTGTCCTCTAGCTGGGACAGCTAGCTCTGTTCTCTGGTTCTCCAGGAGCTACGACAGTTGATCCTTCAACTCCAACAGAGAAGATCGTGGGGAGGCCTTTGATCTCTGGTCCCATCACCTTGGTCTGTCTCCATGGCAACCACCCTGCCTCTGGTGGTGGAGAATGTGCCCTATTGTTCCACCATCCCCACCTTCATTCCACTTTAATTACCGGTGCTTGTTCCATCCCAGGTTTCATTTGCATTTGATGAGCCAGGAGGACATGCGTGTGGATAAAGTGACTCACTTTCCTCCTCGCTGTCCTCTGTTCCTTTTTTTACCTTCCCTCTCGTGCTACAAGATGCCTCCATTGCTCTCATGGACCTGGGTTCACACCTCTGTTATCTTTGTGAGTGGGTCCTGTGAACCCTGTATGGGAGTCACTTTGCACCGTAGAACCTCAGTTGGCTCACCTGTACAATGGGGATAAAAGTGAGACCCACTTCTTAGAGCTGAAAAGTAAATAGCTTCAAAGCCCAGTGGCTGGCACATAGAAAGTGATTAATAAAGGTGATGTGTCCTTATTAAGCAAGACACCTAGGGACCTGGTTGACTTGGTTATTGGAGATTTGGTTATTGGAGTGATTGAATTTTATTGTCAGTCTTTATCTATGTATGTATGTATATATGTACGTATGTATGTATCTAGTGATCTATCAATCTATCTTCTGTGTTCTGGCTGGATGACCTTTGTCTGTGACATGCAACCCAACGGCTGTCTGTCTCCACTGATCCCATCCTTTCTTGCTTTTTCTCACCCCCAAGCCTTTGCATGTGTTGTTCCCACTGCCTTGAGTGTCCATTCCTGTCCCCTCATCCCTGGTTAACTCTGCTGAGATGTTAACTTTCTCCAGGGTTCTTACTTCATCAAAAAGTCCACCCTAGCAGCTCCCGTATCTTAGTATTTATCACGTTGTATCGCAATTGTCCATTTCCTTACCTTTAATCCCCTCCCTCAGCCTGTGAGCACCTGGAGAGCTGGACCTTTGTTCTGTCCAGTGTTAATTCCCCAGTAGAGTATATTATCTAGAAAGTTCTCAGTAGATATATGGATACATTCATATGACACATATTTTTTGAGCAGCTACTGTGTGTCAGGCATTATAGTCATGAGCAAAACAAGAATCCTTACCCTCAGAGAGCTTATGTTCTTTTTTTGTTTTTCTTTTAAAAATTATTCATTTATTTATGTATTTATTTTTTACAGTAGGTCCTTATTCGTTAGCTATTTTAAATACAGCAGTGTGTACATGTCAATCCCAAACTCCCAATCTATCCCTCTCCCTAACACTTCCCCCCCTGGTAAACATAAGTTCATGGAGAGCTTATGTACTAATGTGGGGGGATGAATGGGCTCTAGAACACCTGCCCATCAGCAGCATGGAACTTCTTGTTGTGGCCCAGGCATACCTGGTGTTCGCATCTCTGTGCATCTGTACGTGCCGTTCCCATGGCTTCTAGCACCCATTCTCCTGTGTCAACTTAACCCCGACACCAAGGCTGGGGTATAGGTCACTGTGGTAGGTCCCTGTGTCTGTGATCCCCTTGAACTTTGAAAATTCCATCAAACTAGGGTCTTGGGTGTGTGGGCACCATCTGGAACGTGGGCCCCCAGGGAACCAGGGGACTATCTCTCACTTGCCCCCTGCACCTCCAGGACCCGCTTGGCAGTGAGAAGGTCTTTAGCAAACATATGCTAAAGAAAGAGAGAAATCATGTTCTCACTCTCTCTGCTTCTGGCCGAGGAAGGATTTTGTTTCCAAGGGCCCTTTTGCACAATTCTGATCTCATCCACTGCTTGACGATGTGATTATTTTAACTTTCAGAGACTTCTGGGTGAGGCCTGGCCAGGGGCTCTGGGATTATCCAGAAACATATTTCTATAGAAGTGCCAAGAGACCTGGTGGGACTTGCAGGGTCCAGCGATGCTAAATAACATGGACTTTGTTTATTAACAACATTGATTTTCTGTTAAAAGAGGCATTCCTCTCCCACATAGAGAGTTGAAGTTTTGTCAGAAAACAAACATGTATGCCATAGATGCACAACTGGAAATTTTAGGGGGGGCGGTAAGGGGGGTTGATCCAAGGCTTAAAGGGAGGTGGGGATGGGTATCGAACAGGGAAACAGAATAGAAAGAGAAAAATCTGGGCAGGCTGCCTTCCTCCCTGGGCAGGGCTTGGAAAGATCCCGTCTGTGGCCACTCTATTTTGCACGATTGCATCTGGTGAGGGCCCAGCTGGCTCTTCTGCAAAGCGACTGTGTTTCTGAAAGGGGGCCTTCTGCCTAGAATGCAGGGCTCCTAACTCCTATTCCAGTGCTCTTTACCCCCTATGGTCTGTCAACCCAAGGGCATGAGCAAAAACCCAAGGGCATGCTCTCAACCCAAGAGCAAAAAAGATATTTCTCTTTTTTTGCATCAAAGATGGTGGTGGAAAAAAAGAAGTAATTTTCTGAGAGCCACAGATAAGCTTACTGGACTCCTCTTGTGTGCTGTATAAAATGTAAGTCTAGTGCAGGGGCAGCAAACTCAAATATGTTCTAGGGCTGGGCAGGTAGCACAAATGAAGGATGCTGATCAAAGATGCATTAGATGGGAAACTCCCTGGCGGTCCAGTGGTTAGGACTCCACGCTTCCACTGCAGGGGGCCAGGGTTCGATCCCTGGTTGGGGAACTAAGATCCTGCACGCCGTATGGTGAGGCCAAAAAAAAAAAAAAAAAAAAAAGATGCATTAGATGGGATCCTGGCAGGAAACAGATGATACCCTTCCACCGGGCCATCTGATGGAAGGTTCCTCAAGGGACTGTTTACAGATGTTTGTGAAGGATGAAGGGAACTAAGGAGGTAGAAGAAAACCAAGAGGAATACTGAAGTATCCTGAGACTAGTAACACGTGGGAGCACTTACCTCCCCTAGGCTGAAAGAGAAGTTACTGAGGAGGGCGATTCTGTGGAGAGGCCCTGGACTGGACCCCTGACCTCAGGTAGAGGGACTCAGCCCACCTGCTATGACTCTTTGACCCCACAGGGAGGGAGCTGGGGAATATATACCCCAGGTTCACTCACACCCATAGTTTCCTCTCCATGTCGCTTGTTGGCCAAGTCCAACTTGAAGCCAAAGAAGGGACCCATACAGATCTGTAAGGATACATCTCCAGGGGCAGAGAGTAGGGTGGGGAAGGGTGGTGAGTGGCTCTGGAGGGACAAATGGAAGATCTTTAAGATGTACATAGGATGGTATATAGGACAGTTTCATTTCCACAAAGAAATAGATACCTCGTTCCCTGTAAAACTTGGCCTTCTTTGTTTACCGTAATTTCTCCCATTCCTTAAAATGGTAATAACAACAGCAATGTCAACAATAACAAGGTAGCAGAGAATTCCCTGGCAGTCCAGTGGCCTGGGTTCGATCCCTGGTGGGAGAACTAAGATCCCAGAAGTCATGTGGTGCGGCCAAAAAAAAAACCCAAACCAAAACCCAAAAAACAATAGCAAGATAACACCCACAGACCAACGCTTAGAGAGTTGCTGTGTGGATTAAATGAATTGATTCATATAATGAGCTTAGAATATTCCAAGTAAATGTTAAGTTTTTGTTTTGTTTTTGCACCATCATGATCCTTTATTTCTCTACTTTTGAAAGAGAAGTGGGTGTTAGACCTATCTTCCTGTCCCATTACTTCTTCTCTAAGTAAAACAACACTGAGAGGTCAGTGTTAAAGAGCAACAGACCTTGAGACACAGTGTGAGGAGACACTAGGGAGTGGTGTGGACTGTGGCAAAATGCAGCGTCCTGTCTCAAGGGACCACCCGCCACTCAGCTCTAGCCAAGGTAACCTTGTAGGAATATAGGCTGAGTGTTGCCAGAACTTTCAAGTTTTCAAGAAAAGCTGAAAAACTGCAATTTTTATGTGAAAGCTTCTGATTTTTCAATGTTGGCAGATGATTCAATATTTTGAAAATATATCGTCTGAGCCAACGCTCTGCGAGCCAAATAAAACAGGTCTGGGGTCTGGATCCAGCTCACATGTAGCCAGTTGTGATCTTTGGTTAAGCTTATGCCTGTGGACCAGAGGAGGCTGTTGGCTTTTCCAGGGAGAAAAAGAGCATATGACCTTGGCTCCTGGCAGAAGCTTCTTTAGCGAGGTCTGAGCTGAAAGACCAGAGATAAGATTAAACCATGCTTGACCTAAAACATAAGAACTGGAAGGATGCATAGGAAGGGGATGACATTTAGCGGGCAGTAAGGGCAGGGGGGCTTTCTCCTTAAAGGGACACATGGGCTGGATTTTACCGGAAGCCTGTACAGTTCCGATACCACATTCATGAGCCCAAGGTAGCCAGACTCCTGGTTTCATCTGGAAGACTCCATGAAGTGATTTTCATTCTGTTCAGTTTTTTTTTTTTTAATGTTATTTTTGGGAGCTAGGAGAGATAAAACCTGACTCCCTGACATTATATAAATCGAGGAATTAACATCAGCAGGCATGCCGTGATTCTTCTTAGGAGAAACCAGGCTGCAGGCAAGGCCACCCGATGCTTCAGGGCTGTCCAACTTCATACACCTCTGGAGTGGGTTCAAGCTCTCCTCCTGCTTCCTTCCCTTAAAAAAATAAAAATGCCGATTTGAATTCCCCATCTTTGGAGAGAGATGGGAGCACACAATCGTGTATAGAAACTCCCTGCACACACATCTGTTATACACATTCCCACAGTGTCCTCTGCTTGTTCAACAATGAACAAAATTATTTCCTCTCATTACTTCCCATGTTGCTTCAAAACCGCACTCGGAAAAATAAAACCACTGAAGGGGGCTTGGCCAATCAAACGTCCTTGCAGGCCCAACTTTCTGAATTTAGGGGCTGGGGTGTGGCGGGTAAGGGGAAGGCGCAGGGGTGCAGGAGGTGGGAGGTGCGGGGACGGAGGTTGGCTGCGGGCGAGGGAACAGAGCTGTAGTTGTGACGGATTGCTGTTACTTCGTGTGTGTCTTTGTGTGTGTGTGTGTCCATGCATATGTCTGTACAAATGTCTGTGTGACGGTCTGGGTGTCTGTCTGATTATCTGTTTGTATCAATTTATGTGCTGTGTGTCAATTTATTTTATTATTTTATTTAATTTAATTTTATTATTGTTTTCCAGCTTTATTGAGATATTATTGACATGTAACCCATGTTAGTTTAAGGTATATGACGTGATGATTTGATGAACGGCTATATTGTGAAATGATTACCACACTAAGGTTAGTTAGCACCTCCATCCCCTCACATAATTACCGTTTTTTTCAGTGTATGGTGATAACACTTAAGATCTACTTCCTTTTTTTTTTTTTTTTTTTGCGGTACGCGGGCCTCTCACTGTTGTAGCCTCTCCCGCCGCGGAGCACAGGCTCCGGACGCGCAGGCTCAGCGGCCATGGCTCACGGGCCCAGCCGCTCCACGGCATGTGGGATCCTCCCGGACCGGGGCACGAACCCGTGTCCCCTGCATCGGCAGGCGGACTCTCAGCCACTGCGCCACCAGGGAAACCCAAGATCTACTTTCTTAAACAACTTTCAAGTATATAATACAGTATTGTTAACTACAGTCACCGAGCTGTACGTTAGATCCTCAGGTTAGATCCACTCATTCCTTTACATGAGCTGTATCCCTCTGAGGAATAAGGTCATTTTGTGAATGAAGAAATGGAGGCCCCGAATGGCTAAGATGTTTGTCCAAGGTCACACAGCTAGTAAGCAGTAAACATGGGATGCAAACACAGATCCCTCTGGCTTCAAGGACAATGCTTGTCACCACTACAGTTTCGCTGTGGTAGGCACACAGGTACTAAGGAGATGTGGAGGGGGCTGGCTATGAGTAGGAGAGGTAGGTAGGTGAGGTAGGGTTGGCTGAAAATAAGGACTCTGGCCTTGGGAGAGGCCCTATTAGAACTCCTGAGTGTTCAGAGTGACAAAAAGATACTCAAGTGCCAGTGAAAGAAGACCAAGAGGAAGGGGTATAGAGGCTGCCTGGGTATTTCCTTAGTACATTGGAGATTTTTCTCTTTGCCTCCCAGAATACATCATGGCACACACCATCTTTTTTTTTTCTTTTGGCTGTGCCGTGTGGCCCCAACCAGGGATCAAACCCATGCCCCCCTGTAGTGGAAGCATGGAGTCTTAACCAGTGGACCACCAGGGAAGTCTCGGCACATGCCATCCTGTTGTATTTTTGTAGATTTGAGGATTATGGAGCTGGGAGTAGCATGTGGAGACTTGGGCTGGCAGGAAGCCTCAATAAACTCTAAACTCTGATATCATTTTGTCTGTCTCTCCAGGGAACAAACCAGAGTGTTCACTTAGGCAGACAGATCTGTATTTCTTGTGAAGCACCAGGAATTAGGCACCAACTTCTTGCTTAGGTCTGAAAGGTGAGGAAAGGGAAGCCTGCCCCTTAGGCAATGCTTGAAGGTACTTGAGGTAGTGAGCCTCCTGTCCCTGGAGGCAGGCAAGCAGAGGCTGCACTGTTCCATGGAAAGGTGTCTTCTGTTGGGTAAGACGTTGAATGAAATAATCTTTGAAGTTCTTTTTAATGCCAAATTCCAAGTTTCTGAGACATTAAGGAGTTGGTTATATTCAGGGCAAAGCAACTGAGATATGTGAGTATCTACCACTTCTTCTGAGGCTTAACCACCCGAGAATCGTTTGGCAAGGTTTTTTTTTAACCCTTGAATTTCAGTAATCCCATTTTTGGTCTTAACTCAGGCACAAAAGTCAGCATATTCAATCGATGAGGTATTTGATTTGCAGAGACAGTAAAATGGAGTGGTTCTGAGCTGGAGTTAAAATCCTGCTGTACCATTCACTAGCTAAGTGACCTTGAGCAAGTGACGAAACCTCTCTGAATCTCTGTTTTCCCATCTGTAAAATGGGGCCAGTAATAGAACCTACCCCATTGTGTTGACATGAGATACTTACTCCGTGTAAAGCCTTATCATAGTGCTTGATACAGGGTAAGCACTTCATACATATTAGCTATTATTATTATTTATTCAATAGATATTAATTGAGGACCAATTAGCTGTCAAACCTAGGGAATCATCAGCAATATGTAGAAAGAAAAAACCTTCTGAAAACCCTTATCTTCCTACTCTAAGGGGCATCAATATGGACAGGAAATTCAAGGCAACACACACATCCCTCCTCTTAATTTTCAAAAAGTCTTCCCACGAGGTCACATTTGGATTAAATCCAAGGCTTGGGTGATGCTTGGGCCTTGATTTTTTGTTTTAAACATCTTTATTGGAGTATAATTGCTTTACAATGCTGTGTGAGTTTCTGCCGTACAACAAAGGGAACCGGCCATATGCATACGTATATCTTGGGCCTTGATTTTTATCAGAATCGGCTTTTTGCAACTAGACTGCACTCATTATTGATGTGGAATACAGCGTTATTTATTGCTTGTTGAAGACTCACAGTCTGTTCAACCCTTTACAAGAGATAAAGAAGATAAGTCCTGGGCCCCGAGAGGGTTTGCAATTTAAGTTACTCACACTCAAAAGTGCACCAGCTGAGAAAGAGTTTGGATGCCTTCGGCACCTCAACTCTGAAGTCATTTATTCCTCCCATAAAGAAGATGATTAAGTGGGAGGGTGAGCTTGGATCTTTGCAGAGATTTTCTATATAGAAAAAACAATAACAGCAGATGCTATTAAAAATTAATTTAAAAAACCCCAACTCTTTCTAAACTCGAAACCGTGGAAGAGTAAATCATCACAAACCATGAAACAGAGGTGGTTTTGATTTCCTGTCCGCCTTTATAAGTCTCCAACTTTAAAACTTTACCATCTAGACTATTTACCATATGGGGGTGGGTAAGGAAGGACAATGGCTTTTTAAAGGTGTAGGAAGAAATACAAAAGGATGCCACTTTGCCTGGAAGTTTGACACGTTTATGAACATTCTCTCTGTTCTAGCAAAATATGCCAAGATCCCATTAAACCCTGGTTCTCTCACTGTGGTCCTTGCTCAGTGAAATCATGAAGTTACGTCCATAGAATAACATGAGTTCATCACTATTCTGTTTCAAAAAAGGAGGCAGATTCCCATGGACCTAATGAAAGAAGTATCTGGATGTTTGGTAGCGATGTAGTGAACTTGTTCTCACGTTGGTCAGTTCTTTCCAAAGTGGTAGGGAAATTGGACGGATATGAAAGAACGCAACTCCTAAAACCCTTGGAATCTCTGGAGTGGTGATGGTCTAACTTGTATCCAGTGAGATAAGTAGGAAGCTTCAGATTGGGGGCTGGTCAACAGAAAGACCGAGACATAATAAGAGGATTGGAACTTTCAGCTCTCCACCCACTGAACTTCTGGGGAGGGAAGAGGGGCTGGAGGTTGAGCTAGTCACCAGCGGCCAGTGATTGCATGCTTTTGTAACACGTCTCCGTAAAGACCCAGTGAGCAGGGTTTGGAGAACTTCTGGGCTGCCGAGCACATGGAGTGCTGGGAGGGTGGCACCCCAAGAGGGGGCATGGAAGCTTCTTGAACCCCTACCGCCACCCCAAACCCTGTCCACGCAACACTGCCATTTGGCTGTTCCTGAGTTGTGTCTTTACGACAAACCAGTAAGCGTAAGTAAACTGTTTCCCTCAGTTCCCTGAGCCATGCTAACAAACTGTTAAACCTGGGGGAGGGAGGTTGTAGGAGCTCCTGATTTCCAACCAAGTCGGACAGACCTGTGGGTACCTTGGGCACCCCAATACTCGTGACTGAAGTGAAGGCCGTCTTGGGGACTGAGCTCTTAAACCTGTGGAATATGACACTAACTCTGGGTAGTCAGTGTCAGAATTGAAATGAACTGTAGGACACCAGGCTGGTGTCTGGAGATTTGGAGAATTGGTTGGTGTGTGGAAAAAACTCACGCATTTGGTGCCAGAAGTGTTGTGAGTAAAAACAGTTCACCAGCGCTTGACGTTCTTAGGTTTTATTTCTCGTTTTATCTACTCTGGTGGATGTCTCACCTCTATCCTTAGCCCCTCTGATCTCATCACTCTGTCCGACAGCAAGAACGGACTTAAAATATGCAAGTCTAATCCTGTCACTTCTTACTGAAAGCCCCCAGTCACTCTATATTGCCCTTATAATAAAGTACAGACCCCCTGTGGAATCCCTGATTTCAACCTCCTACCAACTCATCTTTTATAACTCTCTTTCTTGCTTGTTTTCCTCCATCCTATTTGGATTCCTTTAAATACCATGAATATGCTTTGCTCTCTCCTGTAGCTCCATCTTTGAAATGATGGACTCTTCACCTGGAACACTCTATGTCAGCCCTGTTCCTTTCTTCATAATGAACTTCTGATCATCTTTTATGTCTCCTCTTAATAAAGCATCCCTTCAGCAGTATCTTAACTGACAGCTCACATTAGCTTAGATCCAGGGTCACCAAACTATGACCTGTGGGGCAATTTTGGCCCCCTGTCTGCTTTTGTAAATAAAGTTTCATTGGAACACAACTATGTCCATCCATTTACATGTTTCCTATGGCTGTTTTCATGCTATAATGGCAGAGTTCAGTAGTTGAGACAGAGACCATAGGGCACTCAAAGCTGAAAAAATTTACTCTCTGATGCTTCGAATTTTCTTTTTTTCTTTTTGATTTTTGGCCATGCTGTGTGGCAGGCAGGATCTTAGCTCCCACCCAGGGATCACACCCGGGCCCCCTGCACTGGAAGCATGGAGTCCTAACCACTGGACTGCCAGGGAAGTCCCACTCTGAACCTTTGAAGACAAAGTTTGTCAACCCCTGGATTAGATGACCCAGTTTATATGCTCCAATAGCAACCTGTATTTTAGAAACCTTCATTATCCATGATTCTGTTTAATGTCTATCTTCTCTCTTTAAGCTCCACAAGAACAGAGACTTGCATTGTTCTCTGCTATAACCTTGTCTGGCAAACCGAGCCTGGTAATTGTATAATAAATGTTTATGGATCAATGAATTCATAAGCTATTGTAATTGCTAAGGAAGATATGGCTAGTTGCTTTATTTATTTATTTATTTTTTTGGCCATGCTATGCAGCCTCCTGGATCTTAGTTCCCTGACCAGGGATTGAACGGGCCACAGCAATGAAAGCACCGAGTCTTATCCACTGGACTACCAGGGAACTACCATGCCTGGTTGCTTTTACAATATCCTTTCTCTTCTATTTCCGGAGAAATAGACCAGCAGTTTTATGTAAATAGCAATGCACCAATCAAAAGCTACGTTTCAGTGCTTCCCTTGCAGCTAAATATGTTCATATGCCTAACTTCTGACCCTTGATAGGCAAGCGGAAATGTTTGTGATGCCTCGGGAAGACTAGGAAAGTTAACTCGGCCGATAAGTGTGCCCATTTGTCCTCTCCTCTTCATTTCTGCACCTGCAGTCTGTAATGTTTATGTAATGGCTGGAGTTCCAGCAGCTCCTTTAAACTATGAGGTAACTTGGAGATGGAGGACAAAGATAGAAGAAACCTGCCTCTGCCTCCCTGAAAATTGGATGGAATCGCCATATTTCCCTGACTGCCCACTTTCAGGGATTATTTGATGAGAGAAAAAGTAAAATCTTAAATGTTTAAGCTGCCATAGTTGGGCATAAACACCTAGCTAATATAACTTGACATCTTATTGCCCTTGATTTCTCTCTCTTTCTCTGCCCCAAAATGGACCTCTCCTTTTGGTAAAAGCAATCTAAACATATCCTCCCTTTTGTGATGATTTTCCCAGACTTTCATCTTGATCTGACACTGCGTCTGAGCTCTGATGCTGCAATGCACCTCTGTCCAAGAAACTGCTGGTGATTTATTTTCATTTCCTTAATCTAATTTAAGTCTTCAGTTTTGACACCTGCCCTCTACCATTTTTCTGGAACACTTAGAGTTCGGACAAATGAGTGTTGATGATATTTTTAGGATGGGAACAAAATTTCCCTTTCCTTTGACCCTTATTTTTTCATTGATCTAAGAGAAACGATTAGCTTCTACTACGTGCCAGGCCTCGTGCCAAGCACGGCCCTCAAGGGGCTTACATTTTAATATCCTAAATGGACAGCAACCATTTCCTTTGCTTAAAAAAATTCTAATTGTTGACATATCACCTAGCAGTTATCAGTTTTCTACCTGTCTATCCATCTGTCTGCTAAGACACTGTATGTAGTAAAAGGGAGGTTTCAAAATAGAATTATATTTGTAACCAAAAACCATAAATGACATGATAATTTAGGCAGAGGTTGGCAAACCAGGTCGCATGAGCCAACTTCCACCCACCACCTGTTTTTTTTTTTTTTGGCTGCGTTGGGTCTTCACTGCTGCGTGCGGGCTTTCTCTAGTTGCAGTGAGCGGGGGTTACTCTTCATTGCGGTGCGCGGGCTTCTCATTGCAGTGGCTTCTCTTGTTGCGGAGCACGGGCTCTAGGCGTGCAGGCTTCAGTAGTTGCAGCACTTGCGCTCAGTAGTTGCGGTGCGTGGGCTCAGTAGTTGTGGTGCACAGTGCTCAGTGCTCAGTGGCACGTGGGATCTTCCCGGACCAGGGATCGAACCCATGGCCCCTGCATTGGCAGGCAGATTCTTAACCACTGCGCCACCAGGGAAGCCCCCCACCACTCAGTTTTGTAAGGCTCGAGAACTAAGAATGCTTTTTACCTTTTTCAATGGTTGAAAGTTTTTTAAAAAAGCAAAAGGAGATTAATATTTTGCGACACATGAAATTTACATGAAATTCAAATTTCAGTGTCATTAATAAAGTTTTATTGGAATACAGTCACACCCATTCATTTATGTATTGTCCACGGCTGCTTTTGCACTGCAAGGGCAGAGTTGAGTAGTTGTGACAGAGACCACAGGGCCCACAAAGCCTAAAATATTTACTGTCTGACCCTTTACAGGAAAATTTTGCTGACCCCTAATTTAGTGGAATTTCTTTCTGCCAAATTAAGTGGGAAAATAATCATAGGGTTTGGCCAAGATACTAAGATGCCTTATGGTCCATTGTTGGGACTTTCATAGTTACTAAGTTTTTCCCTCATCCTTTGATTTTTCCACTTCCAGCTTAAAACTTCCTAAGAAACAATTCAATGAGACCATCATTCCTAGAACCTTCACCTGGAAAAATTCAAGGGACCCTTAAGGTGAGATATAATTCTCTCCTTTGGGGAGGAGAAATGGCTGCAGGGAAAACTTGTAACTCAAGGGCATAACTGCTTTCCATCCTCCTTTCCGATAACTCGAGTAGCTCAAGCAAATCTTTGGTTTCACCAAGGTTGATGAGTTCAACAAGAAAGGGAATATCTAATCGCTCGATTCTAGGAGTGGGACACAGAGGAAAGCCAGCCCCTAGTCAGCCCAAATGCACACGCTCCTAGGGTGGCCTCAGAGGCTAAGTGTTGCAAGCAAACTGGGTATTTGCAAAGTCAAAGTCCCAGATCAGAGCCTCGTTCCAAAGGAACTCGGTGTTTTTTCACTGTAACTGAAGTTGATTCGTTTTATATTTACCCTCTAAGGTCAGAGAAACCTGGATCCAACATCAATCCATCTGCTTTTCCCCTAAGCATTTCTAATCCCCCATCCACGGTGTAAATGGTTCACGATTTCTTCGTCCTTTTCTCTTCCCAATTTTGTTCCTGTCATTGGGCCAACTCAGAGAAAACCTTCACTAAGCATATGAAACTCTTGATCATCGGATCTGCACCTAAGTGAAATCAGCCAATTTCTTTCCCTTTTAATTGTTGTCATTATTTTGGTAGCATGGGCACTAGTAGCATGTAGCCCCTAGCATTTTATTTTTTCTTTGAAGAATTTCGTTGCCTCAAATCTGCTAGAATAAAGGAATGGTCGGTACCCATCTCAACTAATCAATTTTCTTGGAACAATCAGTGTGTATGTCAAAGAAGGGAGAGAGCAGGGAAGGGGACACTTTAAGAGGATGATTGAGTGAGATGCATTTTCATTGTATTATTTATTAAAATGGGAGTTCTGATCCCAGGGTTAAAATAAATTACACAGTATATGAATTCATTCTCTGTATAAAAATGAAAATGAACAGAAAAATATTGAGTAAAATGCGCCACTTCTTTAACCCCACCCCTAGACCTCCCTTAAGATAACGATGTCAACAGGTGGGTGTATATCTTTAAGCTCCTGTTTCTCGGATGGATATTTTCTCTGTGGGTTGCTTCTTATTTGGGGCCATGATAAACAACACCGCTATGGACATATCTGTAAATATACAAGTAGTTTTGCAGGATAGATTCCTAAGGGTGAAAATGCTGGGTCAAACAACTGTATATTTCACATTTTGATAGAGAACTGACAGTTTTCTTTCCAGCAAGACATTCCTAATTTAAACACCCAACAGGAGTGCATGGAAGTAACCGCTTTCCTGTATCTACACCAATAATGGATGTTATGAATTAAAAAAAATTTTACCCCTTAGGCAAAGAGGGATAGCTCACTATTTTTTTTAAAGTTAAGTTTATTGAAATATAATTAATGTGCAATAAAATGTACCCTTTTTAGAATACATTTTGATGAATTTGACATGAATCCGTCACTGGAATCAAGAGATAGAACATTTCCATTGCCCCCAAATTTTCCCCAGTTTCCTTTCGTAATCAATTCCCTTCTCCCACCTCCAGCCCCTGGTAACCACTGATCTGTTTTCTGTCTGTTTAGATTTGATTTTTCCAGCAAGTCATATAAATGGCAATTATATTACATAATTTTTGGTGTCTGGCTTCTTCTGCTTAATAGAATGAATGCTTTTGAGATTCATCCACGTTTGGGAATGTGTCAGTGATCTGCTCCTTTTTATTGCTGTGTAGTATTCCATTGTATGGATATACCACAATTTGTTTAGTCATTCATCAGTTGATGGACATTTGGGTTGTTTCAGTAGTTTGGGCTATTGTAAATAATCATGTTATAAATATTCATTTTTAGGTCATATTTTTAGGTGTGAACATGTTTTAATTTCTCTTGGGTAAATACGTAGGAATGGAATTTCTGGGTTATATTATTATATTCATTTTTAGGTCATATTTTTAGGTGTGAACATGTTTTAATTTCTCTTGGGTAAATACATAGGAATGGAATTTCTGGGTTATATTATTAGTGTGTGGTTAAATTTATAATAAGAGGCAAACTGTTTTTTTAAAGTGGCTATGCCAGGGCTTCCCTGGTGGCGCAGTGGTTGAGAGTCCACCTGCCGATGCAGGGGACACGGGTTCGTGCCCCGGTCCGGGAAGATCCCACATGCCGTGGAGCAGCTGGGCCCGTGAGCCATGGCCGCTGAGCCTGCGCGTCCGGAGCCTGTGCTCCACAATGGGAGAGGCCACAAGAGTGAGAGGCCAGTGTACCGCCAAAAAAAAAAAAAAAAAATTAAAGCGGCTATGCCATTTTGCATCCTCATTGTATTAGTTCGTTAGGGCTGCCATAATGAAGTACCACAGACTGGGTGGCTTAAACAACAGAAATTGATTGTTTCACAATTCTGGAGGCTAGAGGTCCAAGATCAAGGTGTCGGCAGTGTTGGTTTCTGCTGAGGCCTCCTTTCTCCAAGGCTGGTAGGTGGCTGTTTTCTCCCTGTGACTTTATGTGATCTTCCCTTCATGCATGTTTGTGTCCTAATCTCTTCTTATAAGGACACCAGTCACATTGGATGAGCACCCATCCTAATGACCTCATTTCAAATCGGTCACCTTTTTAAAGAACCTATCTCCAAATACACTCACATTCTGAGTTGCTGAGAGTTAGAACTTGAATATATGAATTTGAGGGGACACAACTCAGCTCATAACACCCATCAAGAAGGTATGAGGCGGACTTCCCTGGTGGCGCAGTGGTTGAGAATCCACCTGCCAGTTCAGGGAACACGGGTTTGAGCCCTGGTCCGGGAAGATCCCACACGCCGCGGAGCTACTAAGCCCATGCGCCACAACTACTGAGCCTGCGCTCTAGAGCCCGCGAGCCACAACTACTGAGCCCATGTGCCACAACTACTGAAGCCTGTGCGCGTAGAGCCTGTGCTCTGCAACAAGAGAAGCTACTGTGATGAGAAGCCCGCGCATGGCAACGAAGACCCAAAGCAGCCAAAAATAAATAAATAATAAATACATAAATTTATTAAAAAAAGAAAAAGAAGGTATGAGGGCTTCAGTCATCGCACTGCCTCACCAACACTTGGGATCATCAGTCTTTTAAATTTTCGTCATTCTGGTAGTCTGTAGAATGCATTGTTGTTTTCATGTGCCAATTTTCTTTTCTTTTTAAGCAAAGAAGAGCCCTGGTCTCTGTGGGTTAGCTCAGTCCTGTTGCGAGTAGGTCAGGGTCATCGTGGTGACCAGCCAATGTGCCAGCCCTTCCAAAGGACTGTGTCATTGTTTAGAGTCCAAGAAAGCATGGATGGCTCTGTGCAAAACTCTGGCTGCTCCTTGCAAAATGACCTTTGATGTCGTGAGGTCTTCACACATTTTGGAAGTCAGGAGGAATTGTGAAAACACTTGAGGTCAGATGCAGCCAGCACTCGGCAAGTGCTGATGGCTTCAACTTTCTCAAGATAACCCTACAAAGGGAGATGTGGCCAATGGGACATTCTAGAAAAATAGAATTAAATAAAATGAGGGAAAGATTTATGACGTGAATGAGCTGCTTTTTTGGGGGGACAGGGCAAGGGAACTCATCAACTTATTAGATTGATTATGATCAAGGTTGATTAACCTGACACAAATGTCATTCAAGATAAAATTGGACATTTTCCTGGGACACTGGGCTTCAACCAAGCAGAATGAATTGACAAGTGACGTGCTTCTTAATGATTACCCTCCCGAGTGGTGAGGTATATAAGTACGGATATAGATACAATTCTATCTATCTATCTATCTATCTATCTATCTATCTATCTATCTATCATCTCTCTGTAAGTAGGTAGATATAAGTAGATATATTTATCTATAGATAGATAGATAGATGGATATCTTTTGTAATGCAATCTACTCTTTTCTGTTTGCGTAATGCTTCCATTTCAGATTCAGTGCACAATAATTTTCATCCACTTCTTCATCTTCCCATTTCCTTCTTTCGCATCTGCCCCTGCACCCAAGCCCACAAAAGTGGCTCTGATAGATGTAGAGTGATATTACGATTGATTGGCCCACCCCTGATGGTGCATCGTGTTTGGTCGTGAGTGGGGAGGCTGAAAGGGGGCTGGGGAATAGAATGACTCGGCCTATAAGACAGCTCTTCCTTGATGAATAATCAGACACAAATGTCAATAACAATTAGATTGTCTGTAAGCTCCAGTCACTTAGGGCTCCCAGAGCCTGTCCACAGGGCCTGGATTGAAACCCTCAGCCTTGTGAACTCCAAATCAGGTTTGGCATTGGGAATGAAAAGCCATCAGCAGTAATAGTATTATGAGGCTGTTGGATGAAGAAGTGCAAAGGGCTGGGAATCGTGCTCGGGCTCTTGCATGTTGCAGGGCAAAGAATATCGGCGTGGAAGCGAGGAGATGAGAGGGACGGCAAGATAGGGGTGGAGGCACTGAGGGGCACCTGGGAATGAATGGGCAAGCAGCCATCTTGCTTACAAGCACGGATTTCAGAGTTGGAGAGTCCTGGGTGTGAGTCCTGGCTCTGCCATTTGTAAGTTGGGTGACCTTGGACCAATGCTGTCCCTGCCTCAGTTTTGTCATCAAGAAATAGGGATGTCATAGGACCTAAAAAGAGGAGGCATTATCTTATAGGGTGGTTGTAATAAGTAATCATCATAATGAATTATTATTATTATTGGCAGAGCCGCAGGTGGTCAATGAAGTTAGCTTCTCAGTGTCTGGCATGGGACTATTTTACGTGTCATCCGTCATTTAATCTCTACCATGGTCCATTTTGAAGTGGAGCAGATACAATCATAGATGTCAAGCACTCAACTCAGTGCCTGGCATTTAATAAATCATGAGTATCTTTACAAAACATCTCCCTAGTGATGCAGGGGACACTAGGAAAGGTGAAAACCAGAAAGAAGTATTGCCCAGAATATGAAAGACTTTCATTTTCCCGTCCCTAACCTGTTGAAGGGCCCCATCCTTCAAGCAAGACGGAGAGAGAAACGAAGTGTAACCAGAAGAAAGATGTTTTGCTCTAGTATCTGCTTTCTCAGCATCTCATCCTTGTGAATCAGGCGCTGTGTGTTTCAGGGAGAAAACCTGGGAGTGGGGAAGGCAGGAGGAAGCAGGATTTCAAAGACAAGACCCGCATCCCTGTTGAAGGAAGAGATGGGAAGATGAAAAGGGCCCTCCCAGGCCTTCTGACCTGGGTGTCGAGTGCCGAGCAATGGATTCCCCTCTGGCATTTGCATAGCAGGGAGCGTCCCTAGCTGACCCAGGTAGGGGTTGACCTTGAGTGACTTTAATTCCAATGGCAAGTCTGCTTATTTTTTCTGGCTTGCCCTGCTCTTTCTCTAAGCTTATTTCTTGGCCTGTCTCTTTCACCACCCACCCCCCTACCCCATTTTTTCCCAACTCAAAACACTTTACACCCTCTAGATTGATCTGCTGGTGGTCACATCAACGAAGAATGTAGATTCTGAGGTTGGATAGGCTTTGGTTCAAATTCTGGCTGTGTTGCTTGTTGTCTGTATGTAGTGGGACAAGTGGCTTTGCCTCGTCAAGCCTGAGTTTTCTCATCTGTCAAGAGGGGTTTCCCTTTATCCGTTTCTTGTAGGGTTGTGGAGCCTCTATGGGCTCATGTTATGGTTATCTACTGCTGCGTAACAAACCACCCTGAATCTTAAAGGGTTAAAAGAGGGAGTTATATCCATTTTCTCATAAATCTGGAACTTGGGTAGGGCTCAATGGGGACAACCTCTGTGTTCCACTTGGTCACATCTGGACAGTCGCCCAGCTGGAAGGCTGGGTGCTCTAGTCACGTGGATGCTAGCCTGTTCTTGTGTCTGGTGAGACCTCTCTTGGGCCAGACAGCCAGAACACCTACACATGGCATCTCCGTGTGGCTACTTGGCTTCCTTGCAAGATGGTGGCTAGGTTCCAAGGATGAGCATCCCAAGAGAGAGAAGGCCATGTGGAAGAAATACTTATTGCCTTTTATGACCTTACTTGGCTGCCACAGAGGGTCACTGCTGCTGTTTTCTGCTCATCAGGGAAGTAAAGAAATTCTGCCCAGTGTCAAGGGGAGCAGAAAAACTCCACTTGGTTGATGGGGGAGTAGCAAAGTTCTGGAAAGGCATATGGGACTGACAATACGCTGCAGTGTTTTTGGGAAATCCCATGTGCCAAAGTTAATATACATACAACTCTTTAATAGGAGCTGGCACGCAGGAAGTTGATGTTATCTCAAGTTCAAACTCTTTCTGCAATCTGAAATTGTAGGATCCCGGAGGGCTGAGATCTTATAATTCTCTGTTATCCTGAACTGTGCAAGACCCGGAGGGGATATTTGGCAAGTGTTTGTTGAACGATTAATGCACGATTTTCAATAGTTCAGCTTAGTGTTTCTCAAAACTGGCCACTGATCAAAATCACTGAGGAGGTTGGTTAAAATTATCCCCCAACTCTACACTTGACCTACTTAATCAGAATCTCCAAGGCTGCAGTTTGGGGACAAGCGTTTTTTAATGACCTCTTCTGGTGGTTCAGATGTAGCCAGTGCGAGGACTAGCATTTTCAAACCATTGGTTTAACTCAGGAGAATCCAATATTCCTAGTAGGAAAGAGCAGGCCCATTTCATGGATGGACAAACTGAGGCTCAGGCGATGAAGGGACTTGCGCAAAGGCACACAGTGAATTAGGCTACCTTCTGAAAAGCAGCAGTGCAAGAACTCTGGAAACTGTGGCTAGTTGGTCAAGGTAATATTTTTGGATCAGAGCTTTGGTGGTACTGGCGAGAAAGCTTTGGGGGTTCTTTAAGTTGGCAGTTCTCAAATTTGATTTATTCACTTGCTTCCCTCCCTTTGATTCTTTTGTCACAATTGAGTAGCAATTGCGGTTAACTCACCTCCTATTTTTCTTTAAATAGACTCACTTTTTTTCCATAGATAAATTTAACCCCTCGTAAGTAATAATAGCCACAAAAGTAGGGGTGTGTTGACCTAGTTCCACATTTAACACATATAGAACTGTGTACATAACTACTTAAATTAAGAAAACTGTGTAGCACCTAAAATCGTCTCCTGTACAGCGGGTGCTATGTGTCTCAGGTAGGACTGGCTGCGTACTTTGTGCTCTCAGTGCAAAAGGAAAACGCGGGACCTCTCCTTCAAAAATTATTAAGAATTTCAAGACAGTGACAGCAGAGCATTAAACCAAGGTCAGGGCCCTTCTGAGTGCGGGGTAGTCACCTGCCCATGAAGCTGGCCTCGGCCCACACTTTAAGTGGGACCAATCAGCCAGCTCAGCTCAGGTTCCTGGAGCAAAGGACATTGGTGATCTTCTCCCCACCAACATTCAAGGGGCGTCCAGGACTCAAAAGGCTGGATGTGAAGTCTGGGGTCTTCATGGAGCCAGGAGAACCCGGGGCCTTGCTGAGCCTGTAGCCCAGGAATCCTGAACCCAGGAGAGCCAGAAGACATGTTCCAGAGACGGTTTGCTAAGAGGGACCGGTAGGAATATAAGAGAGGAACGTTGTCTAAAGTGGAATCGAGAATAATCGTTTCTCTGTTTGTTTGGTGATGAGTTCTGTGTGGTTAATACTCACGTGTGGGGATAAATATTTTCCTTCCATCGTCATGGAAGAGGGAGGGATACAGAGAACTAGAGGAACAGAAGGGGGTAGGGGAGACAGGATGGATCCAAAAAATAAAGAAAAAGCAAAAAATGGGAACGTGGACTTAAAGAACCCTCACAATATTTCCAACATCCTTGTTGGCCTGGCTTCTGCTGTGTTACCTTCAGGTGGTTGCCAATATCTGTGAAAAACTCGTGCTCTTGGCTTCAGGGATCAAAATACTGGGCGTATGTAGTGCAGAGAGCACGTGTCAGGGGACCCCGTACGTTCTTCGGGTTTTGTGTTAGAGGACATCGGCAACCATTTCAGAAGTGTTGCTATTTCAATCGGGTTGGTATTTCACACGCATTTTAAAATAGTCAGCCAAACCCAGAGCATCCAAATACCCCTTGCGGGGCCAGCTCTCCCTCCGAAAAGCCTTGAGGTCGGCAGCCATTGTGTCTGCTGCTTGGAATGAAACCAGTTCAAGCCGTTTTCAATTCACCATGGAGAGTCTGTAGGAAAATCACGTTTTGTTGTAACGGACACCAGCTCTTACAAAAACCCTTGTCTTCATTTTTTTTTTCTTGTGCTCCAAGGGTTGAACTGAAACAAGTAAATATATAAAACTGCTGTTGAACGAAGAGTCAAGCTATACTGCCCAATGGGGAGGGAGTGGGACATTTTTATAAATGGGACATTTACATAATTATAATTATAAGTGGGACATTATATAATTATATGTGGGACATTTTTATAATTTTTATAACTGCCACAGATGGGACAGTTATGGTGTCCCAACACCATCCCAGGTGTTTTGGAGAGGTTATTTAACTCCATTCTCCACAGTGGGAGGTAGGCATGTTGTTTCCCATTTACGGAGGCTGAAACTGAGGTTCTGATGGATGACGTGACGTCCCCCAGTTGAACAACTTGGAGGTGCTGGAAATGAGGTTTGAATCCATGCTGGTCTGACTCTTGAACCCTGCGATGAAGCAGAGACATTTTCATCTGCTCGGCCAACACGTATTGCTCTCATTCACGAACTTATTCCTACAACTTATATTTATTGAGCACCTACTATGTGCCAGGCACTATCTTAGGCGTCCTAGATGCAAAGGTGAGCAAACCCAAACACATTTGGGTCTTTCATTGCTCCGTAGACCCCCTCACTTTTCTTCTTCCCCTTCCCACAGACAGTGCTCTACAAAGTTCACTTGGAAACAAAGCCCCTTTTTGCTTTGCTCTGGGGTAGCTGTTGTGCACGGAGCTTTAGTTGTGTGTTGATTTAGTTGCCTCTCTTCATCAAATGAAGAGCCCCAAGAGAATGAAGGGCTGTACCCCAGCCTTTTGGAAACGGCTTTTCCCCAACTCCAAACAAGCATGGGGCTCTGGACCGAGCATCATTGTATTCTACCTTGGCCACAGTGATTGGTCCAAGCAGGAGCATGTGACTCAGGCTCGGCCAATCAAATTGCTTCCCTAAGATTTTTACAATGGAGCTGATAGGGAAGAATTTGTTGTTGTTTATTCAAGTGCAGCTACAATTCCAGCTTTCTGGTGGGAGCTGGCTTTGAAAGAAAGTGGAGACAGAGGATTGCCAGGTCCGAGTCCTTGATTCTGGGCGTGCCTAAAGCTAGTTTCCTGCCTGTCCTTTCTGTGGTTCAATAGGAGAATTACTATCCTTCCACTTCCCCGCTTTGATTAATGTCAGTTGGAGTTGACTTTCTGTCACTTACACCCAGGGTCCCGATGAGCACATCCTAAGTAACCGTCATGACAATATATGGAAAAGAAGTGGGATACAGTGCTAAAGCCGTTTATATCAGCAAGTGTGGGGTATCAGGCCAGACTCAGGTGGGTGGGTTTGTATGGGTGCCAGGAGTGGGCAGGGGCGGTGGCACTGCTAGAGGGATTGAATATCACAGTAGGTAAAAGTCTGGGCTTTTAGAGACTGAAAGTCTTGGGTTCAAATCCCAGCTTCTGTCCCAGACTAGCTGTATAACATTGGGCAAGTTACTTAACCTCTCTGAGCCCATTACTATGAATCCGGTGAGAAATGGAAAGAGTACTGCAAGACGGTATGTATCTGGGCCAAAATTCCTGGAGCTGGAAAGTGTCTAAAAGATCCCTCCATTATCCTTTGTGCTGGAAACTTGCCCCCATCACCTTTCACTTCATATCCATCAGCAACACTCAAAGTCCTCTCCGTGGGACTTCCCTGGCCGTCCAGTGGTTAGGACTCCATGCTTCCACTGCAGGGGGCACAGGTTTGATCCCTGATCGGGGAACTAAGATCCTGCAAGGCTCATGGCTTGGCCAAAGGAAAAAAAAATGTCCTCTTTGTTTGTAAGGCACTGGGGACAGAGCGTCAAATAAAATGGACAACATCCCCGCTCTTTCGGAGCTTACTCTCACGCTTTATGGGTGGACCCATAGATAACACTCCCCTGAGGCAGGAGACCTTCTGGGTCCTGTTGGTACATTTGTGAGGGACCCGAGAGTTCCAGAAAGGCAGCCAAGGGAAAGTGGGAGGTAAGTGGAGATGCGGACAATGTGTAGAAATAGGCCAGGTCAAAAGGGAATTGAGGGCTTCCCTGGTGGCACAGTGGTTGAGAGCCCGCCTGCCGATGCAGGGGACACGGGTTCGTGCCCCGGTCCGGGAAGATCCCACATGCCGCGGAGCGGCTGGGCCCGTGAGCCATGGCCGCTGAGCCTGCGCGTCCGGAGCCTGTGCTCCGCAACGGGAGAGGCCTCAACAGTGAAAGGACCGCGTACCGCAGAAAACAAAACAAAACAAAAAAGGGAATTGAGGTGAAGAGGGAGCTCCTGGTGGAGAACCCAGCACCGGCAAAGGCTTACAAGTGAGACTCAGCGGAACCCTTTCAGGAAAGTGACAGTGCGTTTAGCGTGGCTGCTAGAGTATGAAGCAGGTGGGATGGGAAATGGGGCTGGAGAAGTAAGTGGGGAAGATGATGCCGAGTCTCGGGTCTTATGTTAAGATATTAGGACTTTATCTTTAGGGCCATGGTGTCCCTTTGAAGAGCTTACACAAGACCCTTCCAGGAGTCCTCTGGAGGTCAGAGCAGAGGAGAAATCAAGACTAGAATCCTGGATCCGAGATGGAAAATCCTTGGAGAGCCCAACCTCCCATTTTCCAGATGGACAAACTGAGCTCCCGAGAGGAAGAGTGACTGGCCCGATGTCACAAAGCTGGCGAGCAAAGGGGCTGGAACCAGTGTCCAGGTCTCCGGATCTCAAACCAGTGTTTTTTTCTGCCCCTGGAGTTCTTCCCCTCCAAGCCCCCACCTGGGCCAAATCCGGCCCCTTGTAGCTCTTCTGAACTCGGCCAAAGCTTCGATTCCTCACGTACACACAGCCACGCCGTCTCAGGAAGCTCGCAATAAATTTTTGTTTTCAGGCAACGCCTTGCTCCCATCCCTGCAAAACAATGTATTTATTATTGCTAAGCCTTTTCCATCTTTGAGGAGAAAATGCTTACCACATGACTCCCCAAAGCCAAGCCGTCCCGGTTTACAAATACAGTACGTTAATAGCTTTGTAAACATTTATTCAGGATGACAGCTGAGGAAAACATGTGGCATTAATTAGAAGGCTCAGCAACTCGGCCTATTAAGAGGGAGGTTAAATCTGAATTAGTTGGCTTTGCCGAGACGAGAGGCTCCAGGGAGCAAAACTTCGCTCTAATATGTTCTGACTCTGTGGACGTGGGGTGTGTCGGGGGTACGCGGGGGTCTCTTAGGGAGGAAGCCTGTGTCTTGGCAAGATGGTCGCTGAGTCATGGGGCTGCAAAACTGTCCGGGTTGGCCTCCGCAAATGTCTGTCCCCCGTGTCCTGCAACTTGCCGTGGCTTCGGATGGTGGGAGCGTGAGGCCACAGGGTCTGGGAGCAGGCAGCCCATCAGGGAAGCAGAATCAGCTTCCCCAAGTCCGCTGCGCTTTGGGGGATGGCTTTCTGGGCTGGGAGTTGTCCCTTCCTCTGGTGTGCTGTTGCTTGTCCAGCATAGAGTTCCCCCAGCACAGCATCCTGGATTGCCCCTGCCTCGTGGTACCCATGAGTCTCCCCAGTAGACTGGGTGCTCAGGGAGCCCAGAATCCCGTCCTGTTCCCCGCTTCCTCTTTTTCCAGCGAGGCTTGGTTTAAAGTAGATGCCCGAGGGGTGATTTCATCTCAGCCTCACGTTCATAAAAGGTTGTGAATTTAGATGTTTGAGTTTATCCCCAAATAGTTGTGTATTGGCACACGGAAATGTCCCAACAGCATTGAAAGGAGGTGACATTTGTCACATGACTCTAAACCTGTGTTCTATACTTGGAGCACATCACTTGTTGATACGTGAACATCCTTTGTTTTTTTTTATTTATTTATTTTTTGGCCACGCTGCACGGCTAGTGGAATTTTAGTTCCCCAGCTAGGGATCAAACACGGGCTCTCGGCAGTGAAAGCGCGGAGTCCTAACCAATGGACCACCGGGGAATTCCCAACATCCTTTTATTTTTTATAAATCTTTTAATCACTTCATAAATAGCACAATGACATTGCTTTGTTGCTCCTGGGATGGTGTTCAATATGTTAATTTGTTACACGTAAACATTAAGTCACACCCTGGTTTGTGTGTGATCCTGTTCTGACTTTTCTTCATCTGTGAATGTTCCCTAGAGCTTCTAAATACAGAAGGGACCCAGGTCTCCTGTGACCTCTGAGAATCTGGATGGTGCCCTGTGAATATGTGTTGAGCGCATCTGTGGAAGAAGGAGTGACCTTGCGAGGTCATGTGTCTTCTCTGGGGCTCAGTTTTATCATCTGTAAAATGGGATGGCAGGCATGGAAGAAGGGCTGGCTAGTTGGGGGCTGAAGATGCAGTGAGTTGACTCACAGCACACTACACGGTTCTGGTTTCTGCTCTGTTGGCTCTGCCCGCGGGCCCCTCTGGCCCCTCTGTCCTGATGCCATCATCTTCCCTGCCGCTACCCCCGTTGAGCCAGGCTCCCATCTTCCCATGGCTCCAAACAAAGCTCACTTGGTGTTTGACTTGGATGGATGACCCAGAAACAGATTGGAGCCTCCTCCCTTTCGGCTCCATCTCCAAGCACCCACCTTCTCCCTCTCTTCTCCACTCACTGTGCAGACACTAGAAGCTCGAAGACTTAGTGGTTTTCAAACATCGTTGTTTTCCCCGGCAAACGAGATCAGTAGCACAGTTTCTAAAACAGACCCACCAGGAGAGGCCCTGGATGAAGTAGGGGTTGGAAGCCTCCCTCTCCCTCTCTCTCTCTCTGGATTCTAGGATACTGCAGAGCTGGTTGTAAAACCCTGACGTTATCGATATTCTCATTTAATGGGTGGAGAGTCTGTGGTCCAGGAGAGGCAGTGCCTTGTCTGGCTGGGAAGAGGTGGGGCTGGGGCTAGAACCCAACTCTTTCCACTGCATCTTGTCTAAGAGCACAAGAGTTTAGAAGAGCTTCAGCAGTAACTCTGGTAGGGCTCACTGGAGGCGGGTAGCACAAAGGTTAAGAAGGGGTGGCCAGGAGCTAGCCTTTCTGGGTCGCAATCCTGCTCTCACCACTTAGGAACCGTGTGCCTGGGCAAGTTCAGTAACCACACGTGGCTGATGGCTACCATATTGGGTCCCATGGCTCTAGAACACAAGCTCTAGCCCAGAAGTACGTGGTTTGCAATTCTGGCTCTGCTACTTGTTTGGTGTGACATTTGGGTAAGTTACTTAATTTCCCTAAACCTCAGTGTCTTCATCAAAGTCACGGCACCTGGCCAGATCATACTTCCTATAGCCATCGAGGTCCCTGAATTTGAGACACAGGATACAACAGACCTCTTAAGGAAGACAGTGAATACTTCCAAAGACTCTTCAGGCATTTTCTGACAACTTCACTGAACACTCACCCCCTCCTTGGGTCAAGGTAAAGAGAGGCTCAGCTGGATGAGGTTGGTTCTCTGTTATGTGGACCACAAGTGGGTTTTGCTTGATTCTTGGAGTGTGCAGTTTCCTGTCGGCTGGCTGGCTGCACAGAGGGTGAGGCAAGGAATGGGGGTTTGGGAAGGAAGAACTGGGTGAAAAGGCAGCCCGGCCTCTCCAGCACTAACAGTTTGTTTCATGTGCATCTGCTAACAAAGGCCAAGTTCTGGTCCGCTCCTGGCCTTTCAGGTATAGATAATAAACAACAGGTAAATACAAGGGCAGAGGGGCCAATGAACGGGGGACATGGCCAACCCACGGCGGGAAAATAGCTGAGACTAGTGGGCTGTAGGGTCTGAAGGGCTGCCTTTATAAACCCTCCCTTACTTTTCTTCCCTTTCCTTTTTTTCCCCTAACGCAGGAGGGAGGAGTTTGCTCTTCTTTATTTATTCTGAGTGTTTAGGCATGTCTGCGGGTCCTCGTTGGAAGCATTTCGCCACGGCACTGTGTCCCTTCCACCCCGACACCCCTCCAGCGTCCCACAGCTGCCTGTAGATAAGGCTTACGATTTAGAAGTCCCCATCCTTTCCCCCAAGAAAACAGGGTTTTCTTTCCCCGAACAGAGCTCTGCTTCCTTCCCGTGCCAGATCTCCCAGGTCTGCTAGACTCAGGATACAGCTGGCATCGCAGAGCAGTGCAGGAACATGGGGAACATGGGGATGCCTCTCGGAGCTGGGGTGGACCACACCCCACCCATCACACCTTCCTTCTGGGTCGTGGCAGATATGGGGAAGCAACCTTGAAAAAAAATTCAGAAAGCAAAGGAAGAGTGTTACGTCTAGACTAGTGCTACTTCTAGACGATTCTTGGGTTGGTGAAATGGCAGAATATAGTTTTGCTTCCATTTTCTCCATCTAGGTCTAGCTTTTCCAGCTCGTCCACAGCAAACTCCTGTGTTGGCTCTCTGCTTTCCCAACTCCTTGATGCTAAAGAGGAAGGGTCGGGACTTCCCCGGTGGTCCAGTGGTTAGGACTCCGCACTTTCACTGCCGAGGGCCTGGGTTTGATCCCTGGTCGGGGAACTAAGATCCCACAAGCTGTACAACACGACCAAAAAAAAAGAAGAAAAGGAATAAAGAGGAAGGGTCATGTTGAAGAGAACATTTGAAGCACACAGGAGAGTAGATGCTTTCATAGGACACGGACCAGACGACCAGAGGTACGGACTCTGGTTCAGAGTCTGCCGCTGACCATGGTGTGACCAGGGTCAAAGACATCATTCCATTCTGGGCCTCTGTTTCCTTATCTCTAAACTGGAAAAGGTAGTATTTCTCCTATATGGAAAGATTTTAAAGGAAATCTTTCTTGGAGAGATAATCAAGACTCCATCTTAATTAGTAATATCAACCCCCAGAGTATTTGTAGCTGGGGCAAGCCTCGCCTTCAGTTTGCTTTCCTCTACAATTTGGGAACTTTGAAGTTTTCCTTGCAGGAGGGTGGAGAGACCAAAGTAATGGCCATGGAAAGGTGTCTTGGTTAAAAGATGGTAGGGACGTGTGAAGTGTTGTGAACAATCGCAGCTCAGACGGGGTTCGTGGCCAGGTTCATAGCTGGGTTCATGGCCAGGTTCATAGCTGGGTTCATAGCCAAGCTAAGTTCGTGAGGTTCATGGCTGAGTTCATGGCCACATTATGCAGTTTGCCTCCAAGTCCTAGGCTTTAAAAGAAGAAATCATTATCGGAGCTGCCAAGCCAATATTAAAACCAGTGACTTATGAAAGGGCCTGGCAGTCAGCACTGGGAATCTTTTTGCACCTCTTAATTTTGCAGAGGAAAGGAAGCATCTGATCTGGGGCAGGTCTCTTAGTAACACCAAACCCAGAAATGGAAAAGAGTTTCCCCAGTCAACTGGCCTCATTTCTCAGAGTCTGAGATGGTTCACTTTGGAAATGTCCCAAGGAGGAGGGAGTATCAGAAGAGCAAGTTCCCCATCTTCTAGGTCGGAAAAGATGCCTGCATGATGGAGTGAAATAAGATGACCTTTCAGAAATCCAGTGACACTCAGTAAACTCATCCTGGATGCCTCTGCTTTTTTTTTTTTCTTTTGTAAGCGACATTTTATACAGTGAGGGAAAGCCAGCATCCTCAGACACTGCCAGTGGAAGGGCACACCGATAAATCTTTCTGGAGGGCACATTCTTTAAGAACAGATACACAGTTTGTCCCAGAAGTTCCACTTCTGAGAGATTATCCTGAGGATGTGGTTGGAGAAGTATCCTGAGGTGTGAGGACAGAGGTGACGATGTCTCAGCAGCATTGTTGATGGCAGTGAAGACGTGGATGTCAACAGTAGGAGACGGGTTATGAAATTAACCTACAATCATGCACTAGAAGATGAAGCAGCTGTTAAAAATTATTTCCTCCCCTTTCTCTCCTTCCCTTCCTCCTTCTTTCCTTCCTTCTCTCTTTCATTCTTTCCTTATACAAATATTTGTTGAGTGCCTACTATGTCCCAGACACCGCGTCCAAGTGAACTCGGTGTGATATCTAAGTGAACTGGCATGGAAAGATGTTTATGATGTATTAAGTAATAAACACACAATAAAAATAAATTGGAAAGCTAGTTTCATGGATGTATTATATGATTCTACTCTTGTAAATATATATATATAAAAATAAAAATTATTTTTTGGCCGTGCCGAGTGGCATGTGGGATCTTAGTTCCCCAACCAGGGATCGAACCCTTGTCCCCTGCAGTGGAAGCGCAGAGTCTTAACCACTGGACCTCCAGGGAAGTCCCCTATATATTTATAAGATAGGATATGAAATAAAATGTTTGAAAAGACATGCACCAGAATATCACTGGTCAGTTTTCTCTAGACGTTGTGATAATGGGTGACCATGATCTCTTTAAATCTTTTATGTTATCGGCATTGTTAAATTGCTTAGGGTGAGATTGTTTCTTATGTAATTCAAGTTCAGCGAGGCTCTGCACGGTTTGGCCTCAGACCTCCCCCTCATTGGTTTCATCTCCCATCTTTGTTGCCCTCACCCCCAGCCTGCCCCACCCTCGCCACATAGCATCTCCGTTTCTTAAATACGTCAGATTTGTTCCTACCTCTCAGGCTCTTTGCACGTGCTCTTCACTCTGACTGGAATACTCTCTCCTCAGGTCATTGCCAGCTCCTTTTATTTATTCCAGTATCAACTCAAATATCCCTTCCTCAGAAAGAACATCCCTGCTCACTTAATTAAAATTAGCATGCCCTGCACATTTTATTGCGTTTCTCCATGTTAGTGACTTCATAGTGCTTATAAATCTGAAATTCTCTTGGTTTTTCTCTAACTTGTTAGTTTCTGTCTTTTCCACTTGAACGTAAGCTTTCTGTGCACAGGGACCTTGTGTTCTTGGCTTCTGGAACAGAACTTGGCCCATAATAAAAAATCAATAAATATTTGTTGAATGAACAAATTCTGGGAAATATATATTCAAAAAAGAATTATTTTTAAAGAATTCTCCTTTTCTTGCTTACCAGAGACGTGTAGGAAACTGGTGACTTTCAGCTGGAAGATTTTCTCTATTCTGCCAGCATACTCTTTCTGACCTTGCAAGTGACCCAGTGTGAGCCTATACCACTGAGCATGAAGTGCCCAAGGTCATGCAGGAGTTGGTAGATACCCAGTTGGAGGGAGGCACCTGAACCCTCCTCCATGGATCATACCCCACTGCCTAGTGAGCAGCTTAGGAGCTTCAGACACCTGAGTTGTAATTCTTGCTTTGTGGGTGATTTGCTGTGTGATATCTGTCAAGTTTCTCAACCTCTCTGGGCTGTAGTTTTCCCATATGTGTAGTGACGGGGAGATCCTATCCATTTCCAGATCTACTGGGATGGTACACCATCAGTAAACTAATGCCACACCTTCAGTGCCCTTTCACATCTGTTTTATTCCCTTTGGGGCATCATTATCCCCATTTTATTTTATTTTGTTCAATTAATTAATTAATTAATTATTTTGACCATGCTGTGTGGCTTTTGGGATCCCGGTTCCCTGACCAGGGGTCGAACCCAGGCCTTCAGCAGTGAAAGTGTGGAATCCTAACCACTAGACCTCCAGGAAATTCCTTCATTATCTCCGCTTTAAACCTCTCAGACCAGGCTAGGATAGTGAAAAGGGAAAAGGAATATTATTATTTGAGCAACTCCAATATGAATGCTATGTTAACTTCATGACAACATCCTGAGGTATAATTATGCCCATTTTACAGATGAGGAAACTGAGGTAATGTCTTGCCCAGACGCTCAGAGTGAGTAAGGGGCAAAGAAAGATTTGAATCTGTATCTATTACTATAATAACATCGACGCAGGTCACCTCCAAGTTATAAGGACACACGATTCTTAATGGATGCTAATTTCCTGGTCAATCAAGACAGGTTGCTCAGCAACAGAGACTGACAAAGCTCTGAATGGCCAGCTCCCTCTATATCTGCTAGAATTAGTTTTCTAGAGGATAACAAAGGAAAAGATTTAAGGAAAAAAGTTTGCAAAAATCCATGTCTTGGCCAGCCGTATCATATTAAAACCCTTCTGAGAAGCAAGCCAGTTTGGTTACTTATCATTGGGGCCCATCCAGCTTAGTTCCAAGAGAGGAATTATAGTTCGAGGGAGGCCAACTCTAGGGAGACTAGAGTTACTGGCATTGAGCTGGAGGCCAAGATCTTTTAATGCAAGGTCTTGGCAGGTGGAGGGAAGGAACTTGGGCTCCAGCCTTTATTTTTATTTGTTTATTTATTTATATTGGGGTGAAATTCACATAACATAAAATTAACCATTAAGGGACTTCCCTGGTGGTGCAGTGGTTAACAATCCGCTTGTCAATGCAGGGGACACGGGTTTGAGCCCTGGTCCGGGAAGATCCCACATGCCACGGAGCAACTAAGCCCGTGTACCACAACTACTGAGCCTACACTCCAGAGCCCATGAGCCACAACTACTGAAGCCCGCGCACGTAGAGCCCGTGCTCTGCGACAAGAGAAGCCACCACAATAAGAAGCACTCGCAGCAACGAAGTGTAGCCCCCGCTCGCCGTAACTAGAGAAAGCCCATGCGCAGCAACGAAGACCCCACACAGCCAAAAAACAAAACAAAACAAAAAAACCCTTGATATCACACTTCAAGCATGATACATCTAGAGCTACAGGTATAAAGAAATTAAAGAGTAATAAAAATTGCTTACTATAAAAAATTAACCATTAAAAATTTTTCCTAGTTTTATTGAGATATAATTGACATACAGCACTATATAAGTTTAAGGTACAGAGCATATTGATTTGACTTAACCATTTTATTTTATTTTTTAATTTTTTGGCTGTACCACGCGGCATGTGGGATCTTAGTTCCCCTACCAGGGATGGAACCCACGCCCCTGCGGTGGAGCCCAAGTCTTAACCACTGGACCGCCGAGGAAGTCCCCTAAAATTAACCATTTTAAAGTGTACATATTCACACTGTTGTGCAGCCACCACCCCTATCTCGTTCCAAAACATTTTAGTCACCCCAAAGAGAAATCCCGTTCCCATTAAGCAGTTTTTCCTCCCTGACCCCCTCCCTGCCTCCCACTTCCAGCCCTTGGTAATTAATTTACCTCATGCTGGTGTCTGGAGGTGAGCTAAGATAGGCCTTCCTCCCAGACTTCTAAGGACTTTCTGGTGCCAAGACACTAGCCCTACACCCTCCATCAGAGGTGTTACCTTGGTAATTAAAAAACAAAACGAATTTGTTTGTTGTCTCTGTGGATTTGCCTATCGTGGACATTTCATATAAATGGAGTCGTACAATATGTAACCTTTTGTGTCTGGCTTGTGTTACTTAGTATAATGTTGTTGAGGTTCTCCCATGTTGTAGCATGTGTCAGTACTTCATTCCTCTTTATAGCTGGGTAAGAGTCCAGTGTATAGATAGACTGCTTTCTGTTTACCCACTTCTCTGTTGATGGACACTTGGGTTATTTCCACCTTTTGGCTACTGTGAATTTTGCTGTGATGAACACTGGTGTGCAAGTATTTGTTTGAGTATCTGTTTTCAATTCCTTTGGGTATATACCCAGGAGTGGAATTGTTGGGTCATACGGTGACTCTTTTTGAGGAACTGCCACACTGCTTTCCAGAGTAACTGCTCCACTTTACATTCCCACCAGGAATGTGCAAGTGTTCCAATTTCTCCACATCTTCGCCAACTCTTGTTATTTTTTATTTTCTTAATTACAACCATCCTAGTGGGTGTGAAGTGGTATCTTATTATGGTTTTGGTTTGCATTTCCCTATTGGCGAATAATGTTGAGCGTCTTTTCATGTGCTTGTTGGCCATTTGTATATCTTCTCTGGAAAAATGTCTATTCAAGTCCTTGCCCAATTTTTGTGTTGTTCGTCTTTTTGTCATCAGGCTCCGGGCTTTCTTGACCTCGTCAGCTGTTTTGCTGTGGGGCTCATCGGTGAAGCAGCGAGATGCAGAGACCTGCCTAGATAATCCCTGGACGAAACAGAGTCAGGAAATGAAGAGAGGCTGCCTGAGTGAGTCTAACTTTTTGAGTTTGGCCAAACATACAAAGAATTTCGAAGCCTTCCCTTTATAGTGTACTAGAAAGACTTCTGCAATTCTTGCTAAGAAACCCTCTAATTCTAGGACACGAGCAGTTCTTCTCGTTACAAGAACATTCTATACCCCTAAGTCCCTTTAATCACTTATAACACTCCCTCTTTATCTCTCATATGGAAACAATATATCCTATTTTCCATGTGCTGTAATTATCTCCTTTGATAAAACCATGTGCAGAAACGTACAACACGCCGAGTATTATCCACCTGGCCCATTTACATAGACTTTTTTTTTTCTACTTCAGATTTTGCTTTATGTATTTTTACAGCTGTATTACACAGCATCAGTCTGAGAGACAGTGAATGGAAAATGTAGTGTGATTCCAAATGTCTCTCCTTTCATCTTGCGCTTCTTCCCTGTAATTCCATTAACCCGTCACACCAAGAAAACAAAACTTTGGAGCCAGGGATATCTCTCAACACCTCTGATGGAGGGTGTAGGGCTAGTGTCTTGGCACCAGAAAGTCCTTAGAAGTCTGGGAGGAAGGCCCATCTTAGTTCATCTCTAGATACCACGGCATGAGGCTGGAGTGAGGGTCCCAGCACAGACCTTATTGGAAAATTAATTCCAGGTCTCTGGAGTTTGATTGGTTCTACTAGACTCTTTTTTGTTTTGTTTTTGGCTGCACCAGCGGCATGCAGGGTCTTAGTTCCCCGACCAGGGATCGAACCCGCACCCCCTGCAGTGGAAGCGTGGAGTCTTAACCACGGGGCCAACAGGGAAATCCCGGTTCTGCTAGACTTTTGATTCTTTTGGGAAAGTCGTGGAGTGGAGTGACGAGACCTCTGGTTTTGGAATCATAAGGCTCTACGTTTAAATCATGAGTCTACTACTGTAATGGACTTGGGGCCTGGGGTGAGTGAATCATTCTTGGACTCAGTTTCTTGGACTTTAAAATGGGAATAACATCAGTGCTCACTCTACAAGGTTTGTATATCATAATGCTGGCCAATCTTGACCAAATATTTATGTGCTAAGCGCTGGATGAGATGTTTATAATTTAAAAATTTAGGAATTCCCTGGTGGTCCAGTGGTTAAGGCATTGTGCTTTCACTGCCGTGGCCCGGGTTCAACTCCTGGTCAGGGAACTAAGATCCCACAAGCTGTGCAATGCGTCCAAAAAAAAAAAAGTAAAAATTTAACCCTTGCCACAATTCTACCTAAATGCCCCTTTTAGCTCCATTTTACAGATGGGGAAACTGAGGCCTAGGCACATTACTTTAACTTGGCCAGATAGACAAAGCTGGCCCTTGGTGGAGCTGGGATGAGCACCCTGTCTCTTTGGTGTCACCATCCTCTGTGCTCTCCTGTCTCTCGGGTGACATAAAGTATGTCCCCTTCCTGGAGGGCATCAGCGCAGGGTAGCTGTGAAGTGCAGAGTTCCGAGCACGGAGTACATGGGCTGTGTTTACTCCTTTCCTTCCCTTTCTCCCTCAGAATGAATCTTCCAGCGGGGGCCTTTCCTGGAGACCAGAATTCAGGAGGACAAAGCAGAGTTCTGTATGGGATGTGCTTAACATTGCCAATGGCTTTCAAAGGTTTCAGGGGTCTAAAAGCCCCTGAAGAATTTGGCTTGGAGAGTTTTCCCCTTCGTTCCTAAATCCACGGGCAGGTTAGGCAAAATGGAATCCGTATGTTTCTGATTCATTTACACTTAACTCATCAAAATGTTCCTTTTTATGAGCTATTTGATGTCCAGAAAGCCTTTTGAGTAGATTTTATAAACCTTTTAAAGACTTTTCTCTTCGAAACAGGCGGTTGCATTTTGCCAAGAATAAACAAACTTGAACCTCAAAAGTGCTGAGCTCGCCAAGGATCCTGATGCCAGAGGGCAAATTTGCGAAGTCACCCCTTTCTCACTCCTGACACCTTCTTCCATTTCTTCTCTCCTCTCCACCCCCACCACCCCGCACTAATCTTGGCCCCTCTGGTTTACTTGCAGAACTTTTTACCCCAAACATTGGCACCTCCTTGCAACATACTTCTTTCATAGCTGCTCACCTTAGCAGGGGCAGCCCCCAAGCATTTCTCCCCTACCTGCCTGGGTGCAACTAAGAACACATGAAAAGATGCACTTAACTCCCAGTAGCTTGGAAATCATTACTGATATGTGTATCAGTCACTTGGCCATTTGCAAAGAGCTCTCATTATTCCATGTGATTTTTATCACAGGGGCAGGCAGGCAGGAAAGCCTTTCTGATTTCCATTTTATAGTCAAGGAAACTGAGGCTCAGGGGGCATAAGGGATTGGCTAAGAACATCTAGCTCAAAGGTGGTGAATTTTTGTCTTAGTTCATTCAGGTTGCTATCACAGAATACCAAAGACTAGGTGATGCTTAAACAACAGAAATTTGTTTCTCATAGTTCTGGAGGCTGGGAATTCCGAGATCAAGGTGCTGGCAGATTTGGTGTCTGGTGAGGGCCTGCTTCCTAGTTCATAGATGGCCATCTTCTTGCTGAGTTGTCAAGTAGGGGGAGGGTCAGGCAGTTCTGTGGAGTTTCTTTTAGAAGGGCACTAATCCCATTCACGAGGGCTCCACCCTCATGACCTCATCACCTCCCCAAAGCCCCACCTCCTGATACCATCACATTGGGGGTTAAGTTTCAACATGAATCTTGGGGGGGACAACTCTAAAGACTTTTTATTTTGTTTTGTTTTGCTATGCCAGCTCCTAAACATGACTCAAAAGACCATCTACAAAGATTATTGGGGGAATTGCTTTTTTCTAGGATGTTAGATCTAAAGAAGAACCTTGGAAATCAAAGCGAGGTTAAATATGTTCTTAACTGCTCACAACAGCTTTGAGGGGCAGCGATGGTGTTTCCATTCTATAGATGAGAAAACTGAGCTTCAGAGTAGTTAAGTCATTTACATGAGGCCACACAGTTAAGCCAGTGAAACAGGGTATTAAGAACTAGACTGGCGCAGCTGATCCTGTGTTTCCCAAAAGGTGGCATGCGTGCCACTGACAGATATGGATGATTCAAGATGGTCCAAGAACATGAAAATAAGGGATTCTGAATCACATAGTGAGAGCTTTCCCCCTTTGCAAGCCTCCTTTGATTCTCACGGGCACAGAGAAATTTCCAGTTTGGTCCTTGTATGCCTTTAACATCTCCTCACCATTCTCCTGTCCTCCGCTTTCTAATATGGAGAGAATAGGCACCATGCTGTGAACCTCCCATTGACAGCAGTGTATAGCTGGAATATAATAGCTTTGTTTTGCTTTCCCTGTATTTCTTTTTTAAGGTTACCTTTTATTTATGGACGTGGTACTGGATTTATGTACGTCATAGTGATATGCAATTTCCTTGGGAGAGTAAATAAATAAAAAGAATTGATTTAAGAAAAAATATAGTAAGCAAAGGATTATACAGATGGTGAGGATGGCAGAACTTTTGAAGGTAGCATCCAAAGGATGGATGTTTGGGACACACACATCAAGTCCATTTTACAGGTGATGAAATTGAGTCCTAGAGGGAAACCACTGGCTCAAGAGATAGTGCCAGGGTCAAGGTAAGACCTCAAGTGTTCTGCTGAGCTTTGGTAGTTCAGATCATGTCCTGGATAGCATTTGTTTGGACATCTTTAATGTGCTTAGTGGTTTTATACCAGGCCATGCCTGCAAATTGCTGTTACACTCCGCCAATGTATGCTGAACGAGGGAGTGCATAGGCAAGTGAATGAATGAATGAATGAATGAAACATTTGATGGCCTCCTTCCTAACCCCTGATTGAAGAAAGAAGAGGTATCTTAGAAGGGACCAGGCCAGACTAGGCTAGATCCTAAGTTGATCTTAACTCCTCCAAAATATAGAGGTGCTTTTAGTCTCAGACCAATGGTTGTCAACTGGGGGGGGGGTGATTTGGGGCACCCTCTCCCCTGGGGACATTTGGCAATGTCTGGAGATGTTATTAGTTGTCGTCATGTGGTGGGGGTGGGGGGAGGTGATCGTCTCTGCTGCTGGGATCTGGTGGACAGAGGTCATGCATCTTCTACAGTGCACAGCAGGGAATCTCCCAGAATAAAGAATTATCTAGCCAGAATGTTAATAGTGCCCAGGCTGAGAAACTGTTTTAAGTACCTGATAGAATCATGGAGACTTGAAGATAGAGAGGGTCTGAAGGTATCTTGAAGAGTACAGTCTTTCTGAGTACTTAGAAATACTTTTTTTTTTTTCTTACTGGCTGGCGTGGTGTAGTAAGCTGTCCCACCTTTCAGTTTTGCTGATTGGTGCAGGTATGTATTTATTAAAAAAAGATAGTAATCACCAGGGGTAGTCATTTGTTGACATGATAATCTTTGTTCATTGCCATGATAGTTTAAAACTATGTTTGACTCACGTATCCACAGTTTATACATTAAATTGCCTGGTAGAAGCCCTATGGATTTCTACAAGTGTTTGTTTTGTTTTGTTTGTTTTAGAAGGGAGTATTTGTGATGAAATATTTCTGGATAACTCTGAACTTATTTTGCCTGTTAATGCTTCAGATGCTGGTCAGAAACTTAAAGAGAACAATTCGGTAACTACATCAAAGAACTAACTAATCACAAGCAATGGTGTTGGTCTATTTGCATAGTTGTCTCTCTCACTAGACTGTACGCATCTTTTCATTGCTGTTCCCTCAGCATCTAGTATCTTGTCAGCCATCTAAGAAGGGCTTAGTGAATATTATGTAAGTGAATGTATCATAGTTCTTAAGCTCATATTCTGTGTTGTTACTAAGCTGTGATATTTCTCTCTTATAAGAAAACTGATGTTCAGGTGGGTTAAATTATTTATTCAAGCTCACACAGCTAGACCTGTGGAAGAAGACACCAAGAGGTATTATTGATGAAAGTTAGCTGGCCTTTCCGTCCCATCTAAAAAGAATATGTGCCTGCTTAAAGGCTCTGTGAGACCGAGTTCTCTGCTACCAGTTAGAATAGTTATCCATCATGGGACTTTCCTGGTGGAGCAGTGTTTACGAATCCGCCTGCCAATGCAGGGGACACGGGTTCGAGCCCCGGTCCGGGAAGATCCCACATGCCGAGGAGCCACTAAGCCCGTGCACCACAACTACTGAGGCTGCGCTCTAGAGCCCGCGAGCCACAACTACTGAAGCCTTTATGCCTAGACCCTGTGCTCTGCGGTAAGAGAAACCACTGCAGTGGGAAGCCTGCACATCTCAATGAAAAGTAGCCCCCAGTCGCTGCAACTAGAGAAAGCCCGTGTGCGGCAATGAAGACCAAATGCAGCCCAAAAAATAAATAAATAAACTAAATAAATTTATTAAAAAAGAAAGAATATTTATCCATCATAAGCCATGAACACCTCAACAGTGAGAAAAAAACAAAAGGACAGAAAAGCACAAGAGTGTCGTCTGGAGCATTGACTTTGAGGGCTCTGAGTCCTGGATCATACTGCGTGTCTACGGGGAACTTGCTAAGCATTGCAGTCTCTTCATCCCTAAAATGGGCACAGAGTACCTGGGTCAGAAGCTTGTCCTGAAGGTCAGTTGAAGTGAAATGTGTAAAACCCAGGTCCTGGGTAGGTAGGAAGAACTCTGAAAAAATGTGAGCTATTATAATATGTACATGTGTGTAGCATTTCTTTTAAAAGGAAAAGAAGAGCATTTTGTCCTGTGAGGGCTACTAGGAAAACAGCAGTTGAGTGGTAGACAGACAGAAAGCCAGCTTCCCTTCCCCTCTAACACTGTGAAAAATTAGCTCTTTTGCTTAAAAGCACACAGACCCTTGAGGGAAGTAAGACATAAAACAAAAGCAGAGAGCAGACGCTGGGAAAATACCATCTTTTTATTGGCACTATTAGAGGGAAATATATGAACTGTATAATACCGTCATAAATACAGTTATTTGTAACGTCAGCGTAACAATGCCAGCCACAGTGTTTGTCTCTTTTATTCCCTCCTCTTGAAATGCTTCATAACCAAGCATAAAATCAAAGGAAAATGTGAATAATATTTTCATTCATTAAGGGTTCGTAATGATATATTAGTAAATGTTATCCTGCATCCTTTAGTATGAGGTTCTTTGCTTCTCTGCAAGAATATTTATTCCTCTTTTTGTCTAAGCAGCAAAGCTTTTTCATTTAAAAACATTCTTAGAAGAATGAGGTGCTGGAGTGCATATCTTGACAAACCATCAACTGGCTCTCACGACCTCCCCCTCTCCCCATTCCAGTTGGCATGGGAACCTACTGTTCTCACCAAGGAAGCAGGTTGGGAGGAAGCCATAACTTATTGGAATGGAGAGTTATCAAAGTTGCTTTGAAAAGGAAAAAAAAAATTGTTAGTGAACTTTGCCCTTTTATTTTTTTCTCTCTCTCTCTGCCTGTTACGTACACACACATATACACACACACCAAAAAACCAAAAAAACTACGATGTCAGACATCTGGTCAACTCTGCATCTCAGGGACAGAGACTAAGCATCTCAGAACATCTGGTGGACCCGGGAGAAAAAGATATACACTCATACACCACATCCCCCCACTATTGCCAAAAAACACATTAAGGGATATCTGGGTTCCTGAGAGATGCAGTGTGTTGACCAGGTGATAATTTCTACGAATAGGGACAGCCCTCCAAAATCTTGGGATGAAAGTGATTTGCTTACCTCCATTTAAAAAAGTTTAATATGTATTTGTCCTCTGCGACCGAATCTGTTTTGGATTTCGTTCTAAAATGGAGCTGACTGTAGTTTTTTGTTGTTGTTGTTTTTAATTTCAAGATTTCTTTTATCCCAAGACAGGAGCCTAGCAAATTATGTTAGCCTGTGGAGGGGAACTGGCTTTTCTTTAAGTTTTCAATACAATCGTTTAAGACCAGAATTGAAATATTGTTTTCATGGACAGGGAGGGAGGGTGGGAAACGGTGGCAATTGTACGTGTGTGGGCTGGGGAGTGAGTTTGTAATACCAGAACATTTACATCTGAAACAAAAAAAAGACAGGCGGCAAGTTTCTCTCTCTCTCTCTCTCTCCCTCTCCCTAATATGAAAGACATACATGCTGACTCTATAAAATTTGGAAAATAGGCAAAGTATGAAGAAAAAAGAATATCACCTATAATCACCATATAACAGTACAGAAATCACCACTGGTAAACATTTTGATTTATTTCCTTCAGATTGCAATAATGCTGCAGATACAATTTGAAGTCATTTTTCATGTGCTGTCATATCATAAGCATTCTCCTGTCATTAAATATTCATTAGAGTCATAATTTAAAATGTTTTTGAAATACTTGATTATACTACGATTTTACTTAAGCATTTTTAATTGATGGATATTTACCTTAAAATTTTTTTTATTATAAACATCACTGTGGTGACCATCTTTATACATAAATCATTGCCCCTATATTGAATTAAAAAAACAAAGAAGTTAAGAATGGCTGGTGTGTAGAATGTCAGGGGTGAGACCAGAGGTAAACTCGGATAGGTAGGTAAGAAATAGATCTTGCCAACCTCTGTATCCTATGCTAAGGGCTTATTATTCAAATAATAAGCATAGTAATAATGACGATGAAGATGATAACATAGGTAGGATTTGTTGAGTCTTTACTGTTCACTAGACACATTTCCAAGTAACTTTTATGAACTCATTTAGTCTTTTTTTTTTTTTTTTTGCCACACCATGCGGCTTGCAGGCTCTTAATTCTCCGACCAGAGATTGAACCTGGGTCACGGCAGTGCAAACGCTGAGACCTAACCACTGGACCGCCAGGGAACTCCCATGAACTCGTTTAATCTCGCCAACAACCCTGAGCCATAGGTGCAGATTGCAAAACCGAAGCACGGAGAAGGTAAGCCATCTATCTGACCAAGGCCACGAGGCTGGTAGGAACCCAGACGGTAGAGCTGACGTGGTTCCCCGCTTTGGCCCATTACTTTATAGCAATAGGGAGCCACTGAAGGATTTGGAAGGGAGGTGGAGGCATGATGAATGCATCTGCATATTTAAAAGCCTTGCTCTGTGGCAGTGAGGAGAAAGAATGGAGGAAGCAAGAGTGGAAGCACTAAGACCAAATCCAAGAGAGGGATGGAGCTGGTGAAAGCCAGTGCAGTGAGAATGGAGGGAAGTGAATGGATTTGAGGAATGTTTGGGAGGTTGGGTTGATAGGACTTAGATCTGAAGATAGAGGGACAGGTGCTTCAAGATTGCTTTGCAGATTTGGGAAGCTGGGTGGTGGGTGGGGCCGTGTGCTGAGATGGAGGCGCATCTGGGTGACCTGCCCAGGGTTACCCAGCTACTAAGCGGAGGAAGTAGGACTTTGAGACCGAAGCCGGGAACCTGTGGATCTGGAGACAGTCTGCGAGAAGCAAACTGTGCTGAATGAGAGCCCTTTCCATCGATGGAGGAGAGGAAAACAGAACTAGAATTTGAGGATGGAGTTCAAACAGCACACATGGGAGCACTGTCATGTCAAGCACGCCATTCCTTATCTAGAGAGACTGGACTCTAGAACCTGGATACAGCAAGAGGCACCTGGTATTCACAATGCCCTGCAGAACGCCTGGAAACCCTCTTTGTGGGAGGAAAGACCAGGAGACCGGAGGAGATGGAGAGTCGGGGGGGGGGTCACTTCATTCATTGCCCGACTCCGGGAAGCCACTCAGATGGAGGCGACTAACTCCATGTAGGGGCTTCTGTAAATGGTGTAACTGAGGCTTGGGGGGGTCTGTTTATTTTGAGGACATGGATACTAAAGACAGGTTAGGCCTTTAAACATAAATCCAGTTGAGTAGGTCTTCTTTTAGGGAGTACTTCGGGCAAATGAGGTGACAAAGTGGGGAAAAAAAATCTGGGTTTTGGCGAGTGGCCATTCTAAATTTAAATTCTGGTGTTTCCATTTTTTTGGTCTGGTGACAATGGGAATGCTGGTTTGCCTCCTTGAAGATTATTTATTCATAAAATGAGGATAATATCATCACCACAAATGAAATCATATATGTGTGTGTATATATATATATATATATATATATATGCCAACCACAGGGCTTACAATATAGCAGGTATAGCAACATGAAGCCCATTTTCTTTCTCCTACAATCTTGACCTGATTTTCTTCTCCCCTATGAAGCCCTTGTCCCTCCTCTCAATGTTCCTGGCCTTGGAATTTCGTAGTTCAGAATATGAGGGTTAGCTCCTGCCAGCCTGGTGGCTTATCTAATGCTCATGTAGCTCTTTATAATGGGCAAAGCACTTTCTCTATATATTCTTATTTAAGGCTCTCTATCATAGCTCTGTCACTTAGGTGTTAAGAATATTCACGTTTAACTGGTGAAGAAACGGAGTCTCAGAGAGGCAAAATGACTGGCCTAGGCTCCCGAAAATGTGTGATGGGGACTTAGACCGTGGTCTCTGAAGCTTGGCTTGCTCTCTAGACAATCCAACCTTCTCTTCTTCAGTCCTAGGAGGAAGGGAAGCCCTAGGCAAACTCTTCCCAGTTTGAAAAGTAGAGTACTATATTTTGCATTATGACGGTTCTCTCTGGCTTGGGAATGGACGGTACCAGCCAGGAGTTCCCCCTTGTTCCTTTTCCCACGCTGTCAATGACCCTTGGATCGCAGAGATGCCAGCTCTAACCTAGAGGGATTGAGCCTGCATCTCTTCCTCTCCATCAGCCCTTTCTTTCTGGCCTCAAAACTTCCATCCCTCCATAAAGGTACTTGAGCCTGCAGTGCTATTTGTGTTTACATCTAATGGGTGATGACCAAGCAGCAGGCAGCCATGACAGAGTAGCTGATACTGAAAATAAAAACAAAAAACCAGAAAACCAAAGTAAGTCAGTGCATCCTGACAGGACACAGGAGTGGCTTTTACAAAGGAAGGATATGTAGTTGGTACAATCACGGCTTTGTGTGTATGTGTGTGTTTCGTTTGTTTTTGTTTTTTTGGTTTGTTTGTCTTTTGAATCGTGGCTTTGGAGGCAGGCAGTTCTGGGGCCGAGTCTGAGCTTTGCTATTCACAGCTGTGTGGCTTTGTGCAACTGTCTTAACGTCTCTGAGACTCAGTTTCCCCATCCACTAGATCAGAACCTACAGGCTAGCAGAGATTTTCAACTGTTTTGTTCACTGCTGCATCCCCAGGTCCGAGAATAGTACCTGTAGAACTACGTAGTGGTTGTTCTGAAAATGTCAAACAAAGCTAATAATACTTCCCTCCCAGAGATGTTGGTAGGATGTAATGAGAAGAGGCATGTGCAGTGCTTAGCTCAGCATGTGGCCCACTGTAAGCTGCCATTCATGGGAGCTGCTGTTGTTGTGATGGTTGCTGTCGTCTTTGGAGGTGGAACAACTTGGTTCCATTATAGAAACCAGGTAGGAAATGTCCGTTCCCCCAGAACAAGAAGCTTTGTTTGGGACAAGGGAGGAAACCGTGTTGGCTGATGTGCAGAGAGCAGTGTTCCGTGAAACAAGGGAGAGGTCACGTCCTTTTGCCTCCAGCTCTTGTGGCTGGACGACCTCCCACGAAGGTTCTAGTGAGTTTAAGAAATACTTTTGAAGTGCACGAGGGAAGAGGCAGGACTTGAGATTTGGCTGGAAGCTCCATGTGGTTTGAGGGGAGGCTATTGCAGTGAGGGAAACCGGGGAGTGTGGCAATGAAAGACCCTATAGCACTTTGCAGAAGAGTCCTGGGGATTTGGACGTGGTGTTCAGCCCCTGGTCAGTTTGGGTGATTGGGCTGTGATGACCTTGAGGTCTTTGTCGGGATTTCAGGAGACATAGTTCTGTCTCATGTCTCCTGAAAGCCCTCAGCTTCTGTGCAGAGGGGCCACGTGGCAACCTTGGGAGGAGAGGTTGGGTTTTATTACTGGGACGGTTAGTTGCGTTGGTGAACAAAACCAGGGCTTGACGGTCTCACTACACGGCTTTCCCAACACGACGCCCCAGTCCACTGCTGCGTCAGAGTCCAACTCAACGACCCCCTGAAACAAACACAGCGTTGCCTACCAGTGTGTCTTCTGAAACCCTACCACAGCCAACGTGGCACCAGGGATCAAAGTAATATACGGCATCACAAGATTCCACGCCGTTATTCCACTCTGATATTACAACACGAACCAACCATGTCTTCAACCTAGCCCAGCCCAACACAGAGTCTCATTCAAACGCAGTGTAACTCATAAATCACTCTTCACCCCATCATGGCTCCCCAAGACAACTAGGGCTCAACAAACCCCAAGCAATCCAGTGCTGATTCAGCGGAGCATAATTGGCCCAGTGAAATGGAAAGAGAACACCAAATAGAACTATTTCTTTGGAAAACCCAGCCTCTCTCCTAACCAAACTTTGTGGCCATGTATGACAGGGGTTTTCCCAGCCTTGGGGAAGTGAAGAAACCCAAATCCACTCTTTCGAATCTTCCAGCGTGCAATATTTCCTCTGACTTGGACCGTCGTCTCCCCTTTATCTCGTTCCCTCGGCCACCATTAGGCTCGGCTAACCACGATGGGGATGTTGGTGTCAATTTGGGCCTTGGACACAGTTCTGAGAGAGAGAGAGAGAGAGAGAGAGAGAGAGAGAGGGGGAGGGAGAGAGAGAGAAGTGGAGAGGACGTGCCAGGCCCGGGAAGTGCTGTGGATGGCAATTCTCAGCCTCGCTGGAAAGGCGGCTGTCCACTGGCAGCTCTGTGTGGTCTGCTTCTCCATCCAAGACAAACCTTAAACCCAACACTTGATTTGGCAGACGGGGGGAGAAGAAGAGAACAAAGTTTGCTCCCTTTTTCAAGAAGTGGACCCAGGGATCCCAGGCTATGTTCCCCTCTTGGTCTTTTTCCTTTTTAAACAAACCGCCTGGCTTTTAAGATCTTCAAAATCCCATTAAAGGCTTTTACTCCTTCATACATTGGAGGCGTCTGATGAAAGGACGTAAAGGGAGGAAAGAGATAATGGGGCCTCAGAGAACAGAGACCAGAGGCCTTAATTTCGCCTGTCTCCCCTGCCGGTAATGGTGTTGGATGTAAACACTCCTCTGGTGAATGCTGGAGCATGATTGCAGGATGGCTGGGGAGAGAGGAAGTGTTTGCAAACCACAGGGAGGAATGTCGCCTTTGAAGGCGTTTGGCATTTATTTTTTACCCCCTCCTCTGTTGCCCCCGCCATCCTAACCCCAGGACTTTTCTCCACGGCTTTCTGCTCTGGGTTCCTTGTACTGTAAACACAGTGACAGAAATTAGATGTGGGCAAATCTGTTAAACATTTTAAGTCGAAGTGGGCTTGGCAGTTGTCTCCCTCCACGGGATATGGGATATGCGAGACGAAGCTAATAACTCCGTAATGGGTCTTTTGTTTTTGTCTGGGGACTGGTGGGACGGAAGTGGAGGGGCCAGGGCTGAGGAGGGAGCTGCGGGATGGAAAGGGAGGCCAGGCTGCCGTTATGGAACCCACCCAAGCTTCCGATGCTCTGGGGCCAAGCAGGCAGAGCAAGCTGTCACCCTCCGTGCGTTCCAGAAGGCCGGTCAGTGACCACCCCCCGGCAGCATGCGGTCTGCCCTTCGCGGTTGGGGCACACTCTCTGGCCCCCCCCGCGGTCGCAAAACATCTCTTCTTGACAGCTTCGTGCTGCAGACATCTACCGCTGCCTTGCCTCTTCATTTGTTCCATCCGTGAAATTCCCAGTTACGTCAATGGGGTTCCATGTGCAAAACACGTGTGATCCGTGGGACTGGGGAGCTGCACCAGGGAGCAAAAGCCTCGGCGTGGTGGGTTTTAGGCCTACGTGCTGTACTGTCTGGAAACCTCTGCTTGGGATCAAGCTCATGTTCTTAATTCTGGTCAGATGGTTGGAGTGGGAGCCTAGAAACCCATAGCTGGAAGCTCCATCCGGTGACCACTTAATTAATCCAGCGAGTGCGTTATGGGGAGCACGCTGTGTGGCAGTTCGGGCTAAATGTTGGGGATGCGATGGGCAATGAGACCAGCGTGGCCTTTGCCTTCACGGGGAGCTGGAGTCTAGTGTGTGATACGTGAAATAAAAAATTACACCAATGGTATGGAGCTACAAGGAAAGAGGAAGCCATATGGTATAAAACGGGGTGGCTAATCTAGTCTGGGGCATGGGGTAGGTTCAGTGGTCCATTCTTTATCTTCCATGGGATGGGATTTGTAACCTGGGGTCTAAGGACGTTTAGTTTTCAGGAGTTCCATGAATTCCAATGCATCTACCACTCTCTAAGCTATCCAGAATAGATGTTGCCCATCTTTTCCTGGAATCTGCCAAGCATGGAAAGAGCACACCATTTTACCAAAGCCCATTTTGGTGTGTTAACCCTCCTGGCTAGGTGGCACGCATCATTTTGGTGCTTTATTAATTATACCCACAATTCACAATAGTGGAAACATTTATTTGATGTCTACTTTACTTTTTATTTATTTATTTATTTGCGATACGCGGGCCTCTCACCGCTGTGGCCTCTCCCGTTGCGGAGCAACAGGCTCCGGACGCGCAGGCTCAGTGGCCACGGCTCAAGGGCGCAGCCGCTCCGCGGCACGTGGGATCTTCCCGGACCGGGGCACGAACCCGTGTCCCCTGCATCGGCAGGCGGACTCAACCACTGTGCCACTAGGGAAGCCCTACTTTTTATTTACTTTTAAAACATATTTATTTATTTGGTTGTGCCTGGTCTTAGTTGTGGCAGGCAGGCTCCTTTTATTTTCAGTTGTGACTCGCAGGCTCCTTAGTTGCAGCATGCGAGCTCTTAGTTGTGGTATGAATGTAGGATCTAGTTCCCTGACCAGCGATTGAACCTGGGTTCCCTACATTGGGAGCGCAGAGTCTTAACCACTGCGCCACCAAGGAAGTCCCTTGGTGTCTATTTTATTTATTTTTATTTTTTTACTTGTAGAGGATTTTATTATTCTCAAAGCATTTTCACACAAAATCATAGCATGTTAGAACTGTAAGGAACATTAAAAATCATGCAGTGTAACTCTCTCTCTCTAATATATTCATTCTTATTTTATTTATATAAACTTCTTTATTTTATATTTTTGTTTTTTGGAATTTTATTTTATTTTTATACAGCAGGTTCTTATTAGTTATCCATTTTATACATATTAGTGTATATATGTCAATACCAATCTCCCAATTCATCACAGCACCACCACCCCCAAATAAACTTTTAAAGTATAACACACACAATAAAGGTAAATCTTAATTGTACAGATTGATTAATTTTTATAAAGTGAGCACACATGTTACCACCGCCTAGATCAAGACTTAGAACATTAATCAGCATCCCAAACGTCTCTCTGACGTCCCTCCTGGTCTACCATTATTCTGATTTCTATCATCATTGATTAATTTTGCCTGCATATGAACTTGATATAAATGGACGTCTTTGGCATCTAGCTTCTTTTGTTTTTTTGATGTCATTTTTTTGTGTTGTTTTGTTTTTGTGTTAGTTTCTGCTTTATAACAAAGTGAATCAGCTATAAATATACATATATCCCCATATCTCCTCCCTCTTGTGTCTCCCTCCCACACTCCCTATCCCACCCCTCTAGGTGGACACAAAGCACGGAGCTGATCTCCCTGTGCTATGCGGCTGCTTCCCACTAGCTCTCTGTTTTACATTTGGTGCTGTATATATGTCCATGCCACTCTCTCACTTCATCCCAGCTTACCCTTGCCCCTCCCCGTGTCCTCAAGTCCATTCTCTATGCCTGCGTCTTTATTCCTGTCCTGCCCCTAGGTTTTCAGAACCATTTTTTTTTTGGAGTCCGTATATACGTGTTAACATACAGTATTTGTTTTTCTCTTTCTGACTTACTTCACTCTGTATGACAGTCTCTAGGTCCATCCACCTCACTACAAATAACTCAATTTTTGTTTCTTTTTATGGCTGAGTAATATTCCATTGTATATATGTGCCACATCTTCTTTATCCGTCCATCTGTTGATGGACGTTTAGGTTGCTTCCATGTCGTGCATATTGTAAATAGAGCTGCAATGAACATTGTGGTACATGACTCCTTTTGAATTATGGTTTTCCCAGGGTATATTCCCAGTAGTGGGATTGCTGGGTTGTATGGTAGTTCTATTTTTAATTTTTTGAGGAACCTCCATACTGTTCTCCATAGTGGCTGTATCAATTTACATTCCCACCAATAGTGCAAGAAATTCCCCCTTTTCTCCACACCCTCTCCAGCATTTATTGTTTATAGATTTTTTGATGATGGCCATTCTGACTAGTATGAGGTGATACCTCATCGTAGTTTTGATTTGCATTTCTCTAATGATTAGTGATGTTGAGCATCCTTTCATGTGTTGCTGGCAATCTGTATATTTTCTTTGGAGAAATGTCTGTTTAGGGCTTCTGCACATTTTTGGATTGGGTCATTTGTTTGTTTGATATTGAGCTTCATGAGCTGCTTGTATATTTTGGAGATTAATCCTTTGTCAGTTGCTTCATTTGCAAATATTTTCTCCCATTCTGAGGGTTGTCATTTCGTCTTGTTTATGGTTTCCTTTGCTGTGCAAAAGCTTTTAGTTTCATTAGGTCCCATTTGTTTATTTTTGTTTTTATTTCCATTTCTCTAGGAGGTGGGTCAAAAAGGATCTTGCTGTGGTTTATGTCATGGAGTGTTCTGCCTATGTTTTCCTCTAAGAGTTTGATAGTGTCTGGCCTTACATTTAGGTCCTTAATCCATTTTGAGTTTATTTTTTTGTATGGTGTTAGGGAGTGTTCTAATTTCATTCTTTTACATGTAGCTGTCCAGTTTTCCCAGCACCACTTATTGAAGAGGCTGTCTTTTCTCCATTGTATATTCTTGCCTCCTTTATCAAAGATAAGGTGATCATATGTGCGTGGGTTTATCTCTGGGCTTTCTGTCCTGTTCCATTGATCTATATTTCTGTTTTTGTGCCAGTACCATACTGTCTTGATGACTGTAGCTTTGTAGTATAGTCTGAAGTCAGGGAGCCTTATTCCTCCAGCTCTGCTTTTCTTTCTCAAGATTTTTTTGGCTATTCAGGGTCTTTTGTGTTTCCATACAAACTGTGAAATTTTTTGTTCTAGCTCTGTGAAAAATGCCATCGGTAGTTTGATAGGGATTGCATTGAATCTGTAGATTGCTTTGGGTAGTAGAGTTATTTTCACAATGTTGATCCTTCCAATCCAAGAACGTGGTATATCTTTCCATCTGTCTGTGTCATCTTTAATTTCTTTCATCAGTGTCTTATAGTTTTCTGCATACAGGTCTTTTGTCTCCTTAGGTAGGTTTATTCCTAGGTATTTTATTCTTTTTGTTGCAATGGTAAGTTTCCTTAATTTCTCTTTCAGATTTTTCATCATTAGTGTATAGGAATGCAAGAGATTTCTGTGCATTAATTTTGTATCCTGCAGCTTTACCAAATTCATTGATTAGCTCTAGTAGTTTTCTGGTAGCATCTTTAGGATTCTCTATGTATAGTATCATGTCATCTGCAAACAGTGACAGCTTTACTAGTTCTTTTCCAATTTAGATTCCTTTTATTTCTTTTTCTACTCTGACTGCTGTGGCTAAAACTTCCAAAACTATGTTGAATAATAGTGGTGAGAATGGGCAACCTTGTCTTGTTCCTGATCTTAGAGGAAATGGTTTCAGTTTTTCATCATTTAGAATGATGTTGGCTGTGGGTTTGTCATATGTGGCCTTTATTATGTTGAGGTAAGTTCCCTCTATGCCTACTTTCTGCAGGTTTTTTTATCATAAATAGGTGTTGAATTTTGTCGAAAGCTTTTTTCTGAATCTATTGAGATGATCATATGGTTTTTCTCCTTCAATTTGTTAATATGGTTTATCACATTGATTGATTTGCGTATATTGAAGAATCCTTGCATTCCTAGGATAAACCCCACTTGATCATGGTGTATGATCCTTTTAATGTGCTGTTGGATTCTTTTTGCTAGTATTTTGTTGAGGATTTTTGCATCCATGTTCATCAGTGATATTGACTTGTAGTTTTCTTTTTTTGTGGCATCTTTGTCTGGTTTTGGTGTCAGGGTGATGGTAGCCTCATAGAATGAGTTTGGGGGTGTTCCTCCCTTTGCTATATTTTGGAAGAGTTTGAGAAGGATAGGTGTTAGCTCTTCTCTAAATGTTTGATAGAATTTGCCTGTGAAGCCTTCTGGTCCTGGGCTTTTGTTTGTTGGAAGATTTCTTAATCACAGTTTCAGTTTCAGTGCTTGTGATTGGTCTGTTTATATTTTCTACTTTTTCCTGGTTCTGTCTCGGAAGGTTGTGCTTTTCTAAGCATTTGTCCATTTCTTCCAGGTTGTCCATTTTACTGGCGTAGTTGCTTGCAGTAATCTTTCTCTCATGATCCTTTGCATTTCTGCAGTGTCAGTTGTTACTTCTCCTTTTTCATTTCTAATTCTATTGATTTGAGTCCTCTCCCTTTTTTTCTTGATGAGTCTGGCTAATGGTTTATCAATTTTGTTTATCTTCTCAAAGAACCAACTTTTAGTTTTTTTGAACTTTGCTATTGTTTCCTTCATTTCTTTTTCATTTATTTCTGATATGATCTTTATGATTTCTTTCCTTCTGCTAACTTTGGGGTTTTCTTGTTCTTCTTTCTCTAACTGCTTTAGGTGTAAGGTTAGGTTGTTTGTTTTAGATGTTTCTTGTTTCTTGAGGTAGGAGTGTATTGCTATAAACTTCCCTCTTAGAACTGCTTTTGCTGCATCCCATAGGTTTTGGGTCATCCTGTTTTCATTGTCATTTGTTTCTAGGTATTTTTTGATTTCCTCTTTGATTTCTTCAGTGATCTCACAGTTATTTAGTAGTGTATTGTTTAGCCTCCATGTGTTTGTATTTTTTACGGATTTTATTTCCTGTAATTGATATCTAGTCTCATAGCGTTGTGGTCAGAAAAGATACTTGATACGATTTCAGTTTTTTTAAATTTACCAAGGCTTGATTTGTGACCCAAGATATGATCTATCCTGGAGAATGTTCCATGAGCACTTGGGAAGAAAGTGCAATCTGCTGTTTTTGGATGGAATGTCCCATAAATATCAATTAAGTCCGTCTTGTTTAATGTATCATTTAAAGCTTAAAGTTTCCTTATTTATTTTCATTTTAGTTGATTAGTCCAGCTTTGGTGAAAGTGAGGTGTTAAAGTCCCCTACTATTAATGTGTTACTATCTATTTCCCCTTTTATGGCTGGTAACATTTGCCTTATGTATTGAGGTGCTCCTATGTTGGGTGTATAAATATTTACAATTGTTATATCTTGTTCTTGGATTGATCCCTTGATCATTATGTAGTGTCCTTCTCTGTCTCTTGTAATAGTCTTTATGTTAAAGTCTATTTTGTCTGATACGAGAATTGCTACTCCAGCTTTCTTTTGATTTCCATTTTAATGGAATATTTTCTTCCATCCCCTTACTTTCAGTCTGTATGTGTCCCTAGGTCTGAAGTGGGTCTCTTGTAGACAGCATATCAACGGGTCTTGTGTTTGTATCCATTCAGCCAGTCTCTGTCTTTTGATTGGACCATTTAATCCATTTACATTTAAGGTAGTTATCGATATGTATGTTCCTATTACCATTTTCTTAATTGTTTTGGGTTTGTTATTGTAAGTCTTTTCCTTCTCTTGTGTTTCCTGCCTAGAGAAGTTCCTTTAGCGTTTGTTGTAGAGCTGGTTTGGTGATGCTGAATTCTCTTAGCTTTCACTTGTCTGTAAAGATTTTAATTTCTCTGTCGAATCTGAATGAGATCCTTGTTGGGTAGAGTAATCTTGGTTGTAGGTTTTTCCTTTTCATCACTTTAAATATGTCATGCCACTCCCTTCTGGTTTGCAGAGTTTCTGCTGAAAGATCACCTGTTTACCTCATGGGGATTCCCTTGTATGTTAATTGTTGCTTTTCCCTTGCTGTGTTTAATATTTTTTCTTTGTATTTAATTTTTTAAAAAATTTTATTTGTTTATTTTTGGCTGTGTTGGGTCTTTGTTGCTGTGCGTGGGCTTTCTCTAGTTGCGGTGAGTGGGGGCTACTCTTTGTTGTGGTGCGCGGCCTTCTCATCACAGTGGCTTCTCTTGTTGCAGAGCACAGGCTTTAGGCGCGCGAGCTGCAGTAGTTGTGGCACACAGGCTTAGTGATTGTGGCTCATGGGCTCCGTAGTTGTGGCTCCAGGGCTCCAGAGTGCAGGCTCAGTAGGCTCATGGGCTTAGTTGCCCTGTGGCATGTGGGATCTTCCTGGACCAGGGATCGAACCCGTGTCCCCTGCATTAGCAGGTGGATTCTTAACCACTGCACCACCAGGGAAGACCTGTATTTAATTTTTGATAGTTTGATTAATATGCATCTTGGTGTGTTTCTCCTTGGATTTATCCTGTATGGGGCTCTCTGTGCTTCCTGGACTTGATTGACTATTTCCTTACCCATATTAGGGAAGTTTTCATCTATAATCTCTTCAAATATTTTCTCAGTCCCTTTTTTTTCTCTTCTTCTTCTGAGACCCCTATAATTCAAAAGGTTAATGCATTTGATGTTGTCCCAGAGGTCTCTGAGATTGTCCTCAAGTCTTTTCATTCTTTTTTCTTTATTCTGCTCTGCAGTAGTTATTTCCACTATTTTATTCTCCAGGTCACTTATCCGTTCTTTTGCCTCAGTTATTCTGCTATTGATTCCTTCTAGAGAAGTTTTAATTTCATTTATTGTGTTGTTCATCATAGTTTGTTTGCTCTTTAGTTCTTATAGGTTCTTGTTAAATGTTTCTTGTATTTTCTCCATTCTATTTCCAAGATTTTGGAACTATCATTATTCTGAATTCTTTTTCAGGTAGACTGACTATTTCCTCTTCATTTGTTTGAGCTGGTGGGTTTTTGCATTGCTCCTTCATCTGCTGTGTGTTTCTCTGTCTTCTCATTTTGCTTAACTTACTGTGTTTGGGGTCTCCTTTCCGCAGGCTGCAGGTTCGTAGCTCCTGTTGTTTTTGGTCTGCCCCCAGTGGGTAAGATTGGTTTAGTGGGTTGTGTAGGCTTCCTGGTGGAGGGGACTAGTGCCTGTGTTCTGGTGGATGAGGCTGGATCTTGTCTTTCTGGTGGGCAGGTCCACATCTGGTGGTGTGTTTTGGGGTGTCTGTGGACTTATTATGATTTTAGGCAGCCTCTCTGCTAATGGGTGGGGTTGTGTTCCTCTCTTGCTAGTTGTTTGGCATAGGGTGTCCAGCAATGTAGCTTGCTGGTCGTTGAGTGGAGCTGGGTCTTAGCATTGAGATGGAGATCTCTGGGAGAGCTTTCGCCGTTTGATATTACGTGGGGCAGGGAGGTCTCTGGTGGACCAGTGTCCTGAACTCGGCTCTCCCACCTCAGAGGCTCAGGCCTGACACCCGGCCGGAGCACCAAGACCCTGTCAGCCACACGGCTGAGTAACTCCACTGCCAATTAGGACCAGACTCGGCCTTGTACTTTCATTTGAAGCCTCATTTCATGACAATTCATTTCAGTGCTTCTGCTGCTTTTCCAATACAATTTGTTCTTGAGCCCAAATGGTGCTCTCAGCCTGGTTGGAGATTGAAGGCCAGCTTCCCTCAATTCTGGCCTTGATTGAGGAAATAGGAGATGGATATTTGGAAAATTTATCTGCTAGTGTTGGAGGGTCTCCTGCAGAGGTGAGGGGCGGCTGTGGCTCACCACAGGGACAAGGACAGTGACAGCAGAAGTTCTGGGAAGTGCTCCTGGGCATGAGCCCTCCTGGAGTCTGCCCCACCCAAGAGCCCGTAGCCTCCAGTGCTCGATGTGTCCCTTAAGTAAGGTATTGTGCTAAGTAGGCATGTTGCCTTACATGATTTGATTTGATTTTCACTGAAGGCTTTAATGGAGAAACTGCAGTTCAGAGAGGCTAAGTCAGTTTTCCAAGGTCCATTACTCTTCCCCAGCAATACCCTACCTTCCATAGCCCTTTTAGTCTATGTACTGTCTTTTATGTGGGATTATAAATCCCCCAAACCAAGGAATATATTCTTTAACTTCTTTGTAATCAACATCCTCAAAAATAGATGTATAATTTACTATATGGATGGCTTGGTGCTATCACTGGGGATACTTAATACTTCCTTAAGTCCAATTATAAACTCTCCCCTATTTTCATTTATTACAGTTCCAACTATTGTGGGCGATACAGTCTTAAACTGTGTGTACCAAGCTTTTCTCTTCCTCAGATTTCACGCTCCCTTTCAATTCTTCTCAGGACTATCACCTCATTGACATTTCTCTGGATACTCTAGTGACTGCGCAAAACTGGACGAGGTGATTCTGAAGGAGCTGTTGTAGAACTTCCCAGAGGGATTAACCTCAAAAATAGTTATTTTCGGGCTTCCCTGGTGGCGCAGTGGTGGAGAGTCCGCCTGCCGATGCAGGGCACATGGGTTGGGGCCCCGGTCCGGGAGGATCCCGCATGCCGCGGAGCGGCTGGGCCCGTGAGCCATGGCCGCTGAGCCTGCGCGTCCAGAGCCTGTGCTCCGCAACGGGAGAGGCCACAACAGTGAGAGGCCCGCGTACAGCAAAAAAAAAAAAAAAAAAAAAAAGTTATTTTCTAGTATTAGCAGAGCTGGGATGAAAGCTGTTCACGGGCTACAAGGGCTCATGGGGTCTCTGGCTTTGTCAAGAGAATTGATACTTTTAAAACCATTCTCCATACTGTTTTTCCATAAGTTTTAATTGGGGTCAAAAGATTTTCTGCTAAAATAAATGCCCCTGATAATTGCACTTAGCATTTTTAAGTATTAAAATTTATTTAGTATTAAGATTTATTTATTTAAGTTCTGATATTTATTAAGTATTACGTATTTTCTACGGCTTTTGCAGCACTAGACATGGGATTTGAAGATAAATTGTTAATAATTACAGCTAGGCATTGTGCTAAATGCTTTGCTAAAATACATGATCTCATTTGATTTTCACAGCAATTATGTAAAGTAAGCAGTATTATTCTCCCCATTTTATAGATGAGGAAATCAAGGCTTAGAGAAATTGAGGAACTTGCTTGAGGCCCAATTCAATCGCGTGGGTGGTCTGACCACAGAGTCTGTACTCTTAACTGCATTGTGCTGGGGTGTTACCCTCTGATTTTTCAGTCTAGTTGGGGAGGCAGACTAATGAATGAATGCAAAATGATGACACAAATACTCTAAATTAGGGATGTTATAATGTGCTGGGCTGGGAGGGGATGGAGGAGAAAGCATTCTAATTTGCGTAGGGAAACAGGGGAAGGATTTTTTTTTGGAGGTGGTGACAACTCAGAGATTCCTTGAGTAATGAGACAGGGAAAAAGACATCATTCCAGGTGGAGGTGGAGGTGAGGTCGGGAGAGGGTACAGCAAGTAACAAGGTGAAGAAACTAGAAAGAAATGATACATAAGGGAAAATAGTAGCAGATTTGCATTACTGTGGAAATCACTGGGCAAAGATGCTGGAGAAAAAGGCAGGGCTGAGGGAGAAGGGAGTTTTTTGGTTTTGTTTTAATATTTATTATTTATCTATCTATCTGTCTATCTATCTATCTATTTGGCTGCCGCAGATCTTAGTTGCGGCATGCGAGATCTTTAGTTGTAGCATGCGGGATCTTTTTAGTTGTGGCATGTGGGATCATTTAGTTGCAGCATGTGAACTCTTAGCTGCAGCATGCCGGATCTAGTTCCTTGACCAGGGATCGAACTTGGGTCCCCTGCATTGGGAGCCAGAGTCTTAGCCACTGGACCACCAAGGGAAGTCCCGAGAAGGGAGTTTTATTCCAAGTGTTTTGGGCTCATCTCAGCCAATGATGATGCTTTCAAAGGGGTGGGCCCTGACTCAAAAATAAGGGGACATCAACCCGAGCCTGTCTCTTTTCCAAGCATTTTAGTTCTAGACCCTACCCACTGGTTAAAAGCAGCATCTGCAGAAAGCAGAAATGTCTGCAATTCATATGAGCCTGTCTCACGCCCCGAGAACACATCATTTATTTCCTATAAGTGCCTGTCTCCCTCTTCCTCAAATATGCTCAGGGTTACAACTTTCTCTGCTTCCTGGGGGAGTTGCCCACTCCACACAGTCATTACTCACTCCATAAAGGCTGTCTCCAAACCCCCCTTCTCAGCCCTTTTCTCCTGACCCTTTGCAACTGGCCAGTTAAAGGCTGAGCACGCTACCTCTCTACGTGTTCACAACGGCCACCATTTTGGATCCAATCTGGAAATGGATGACCCTGGGGGAAAGGGTCCTTTTCTGCTTCCTCCTCTTCTTAGCTTGAAGTCAGTGTAATTTATTTTGGGCCTTCCTACTTCTTTTCTACACATCCAACCAGGAAAATGGAGATTTATTTCCTTATAACTTAATTATAACATTGATCTCATGCCCAAGACTTGTGATGCTGAGACGGATCAGTGGTGCTGAATATAAGCTTCTAAGTATGACTACAACTTCATTTAACGTCTTTGGGTTTTATCCTTCTCCTCGGTGAAAGGGAGACATGATTTCCGCTCAGTTTATTTCTGTCATAGTCAGTGAGGTAGATAGGACAGATATGCAAAAACATCTCACACACTGTAAGGCAAGCTACAAATAGGAAGTATCAAGAGTCACGATATCAGCAGAAGCAAAATCAGTGATCATGAAGGTAGTTGGATAATGATTCTCTCTAAGAATCGCTCGATGAGATTGCATGGGCTTGAATTGCATCTTCTCTATTTGGTAGCTGTGTGGCCTTGGGCAAGTCGTTTAGCCTCTCTGTGCTTCCGTTTCCTCAACTGAAAAAAGATGATCATAACTTCCTCAAATTGTTGTCATAAGAAGAAATTAATACAGAAGTACTTAGGGTAGCTCCTGGCACATCATACGCAGGGTATAATTGTGTGTTGTTGTTATTATTATTATTGTTATTCTTTACAACTTGCTCCTACGTTTGTATGTGGAAACCTTGACTTCCTTTTTTATTTATTTTTTTTATTTTAAAACATTTATTTATTTAATTTATTTATTTGGTTGTGTCGGGTCTTAGTTGCGGCAGGCGGCCTCCTTAGTTGTGGCATGCGAGCTCTCAGTTGCGGCATGCATGCGGGATCTAGTTCCCTGGCCAGGGATCGAACCCGGGCCCCCTGCATTGGGAGCACGGAGTCTTAACCACTGTGCCACCAGGGAAGTCCCTTGACTTCCTCTTTTAATAAAAATGTCTTGCCAGTTTCAGAAGCTCATATTCTGTAATTTATTCTCATTCATAATAAAAACAAATAATATCAAGAACGCGGTAATGAATGGACCCTTCTATCCTCAGTGAAGACTGCTATTTACAGAAAGGGAGTTTTGCAGTCAGGGCCCTGTCACACCAGGCTCTTTGTAGATTCTTTCTTGCATGTCTTTAAGGACTGAAGCCAGTGGAAATTGAAGCAATGCGTTCTAATACAGTTCAGTTACGCGCTCTTAGTAGGTAGCCGATAGACCCTGTTCACACATTTATGGCAAGCCTCTCTTGTGGTTTTCCCGAGCGCGTACTTTTATTCATTAGACGCTCGTTAGCGACAGCTCTGATAAAATTTTCTGATCAGGTTCAGGCTTGGACTCATGATGAACCCAAACTAACACGTTGAGAGCTCTGGCTGTTGGGGGCCACGAAGTGCTTAACTATCACTGTGTTTAACCTCACCCCAGGGATGGTAAAACTTCAAAAAAAAAAAAAAGAAAAAGAGGAAAATGTATGAGAGAGATTAAGGCCCGGTATGAAAACTATTTTTATAGGCAGTTTAGCCTCCGCTTTGAAGTTCAATAGGGAGTGATGTATTGCTATCAGCTTGGATTTCACACCTATTCAATTCTGTAGCCAGGTAGAGATGAACAACCTCCTTCGGGTATAGAAGAATGAAACCAAATTAAGGCAAGCTGTGAAATGGCCTCCTTGCTGCAACTTCATCTCCGGGAGAGATTTGGATTTGCCAGAGTGTGTTTAAACTTTTTTTTTTTTTTCCTTTAAATTACAATGACGGTGAGACAATATTAAAAAAAAAATATTTTACCAAAAAAAAAAAAGTCACTCCGAACCCTTACACCCAAAGACAAAAATGTTTTCATTTCTACACATTACTCGTTAGTCTTGGTCTGTAGGCAGACTTAGGATTGCAGCGTTGATTATGGAATTTACTTTTAAATGATTTTTTTTCATTCTTAATTAGGCATCGTATCATCCTTTCCTCCTCACTTTCCCAAGTGAAAAAACAAACAAATGTGAAATCCCAGCACCATGATCTTGCTTGGAATGTGAGAGTTGCTGCATCCTGTTTGTGACATGTTCTGTCTCAAATGGTACCCAGCTCATGGGATATGGCTTTACGTTTTCATCATCCGAGGTTTTAAAACAGAGCGAGCATCATGTGCTTCTGCGACAGATAGTGTTAATTCAGATCCTTTGCCCGTGTGGGAAGCCATTGTGCCCCCAATTGGAAATGGAGTTATTCATTGGCCTTCGGGTCTTACAGCGATGCACCATCCACCCTCCCAGACCTGGCTCTCACGCCTCAGACCCAGTAGGGTAACCAGCCTGCCCGGAGGTTGCCATGGGAACAAGGTGTCTGCTCTCGGCCTCTGATTCAGGAGTTACTCAGGGCTCGCCTCCCCTCATCCTGCGTGTCCCTTGGACGTGGCAAGCTTGTTCTGGTCTCAGGACTTTTGCGTCTGCTCTTCCCACTGCATCCAGCCATCTTCCTAGCTCTCGCACAGCCAACTCTTTCTCATCACCTAGGTTTCTGCTCCAATAACACCTCTTCAGAGGCCCTTCCCAGCCACCCTGAGACGCCACCTGGTCGCCATTCTCTGCCCCCGTTGCCCTATTATTTTCTCCAAAGCACTTGCCACTCTTTGAAATTTCTCTGCTTGTTTATTGGTGCACGTGTGAGTGTCTGTCTGCCCCCTGCCCCCCACATTTGTTTCCTTCTGTACATCCACACCTGACACCATACCTGGCTCGGGTAGGCTTTCAGTTAATGAATGCTCCATGAATGAATGAGAGTGTAGCTCACTTACTCAGATCCTGTCTGTTCCATTCCAACCTCCCTCCTTTAAAAAAAAATTAATAAGCTTTATTTTGTTTTGAGCAGTTTTAGGTTTACAGCAAAAAAGTGGAAAGTACAAAGAGTTCCCCCAGATCCCTTGCTCCCCTGCCCTACATCGACACGTCACTATCACCCTGAGTCCAGAGTTTCCATTCGGACTCACTCTTGTGTCATACATTCTACGGGTTTTGACTAATGCATCATGACATGTATCTATCATTGTAGCATCACTTCACTGCCCTAAAAGTCCTGTGTGCTCTGCCCATTCATCCTCAACCCCCTTTTAATGTACCTTAAGCATTTACTTGGGCTGGGGTGGCAACAGGACATGAAGCTGCCACTCTGATATGAACAGGTATTAGCATTTACGTAGCACAACTAGTAGCGAGTGGGCCTTGGGCTAAAGACATTGCAGGCACTGTCTTGTTTCATTCTCACAACAACCCTGTATTATGGATCCGGAAACTGTCCCCTCTTGTACTTTCCTGTTTCTCATGCACCTTCTCCCGCACTCACGGTCCCAGCTGGCCCTACCGTTTTCCTTCTCCCCCTTAGCTGCTCCCTTCGGCTTTGACTTTGCCTTTCTGCTTTCAGTTCCCTAAGGACTTGGCTGCTCTGCAGGTCTGGCTGGAGGGATTTCCTGGACCAGTTCTTGAGGGTATAGGAACGAGGGATCTCTTTAGAAACTCAATATAATTCAATGATCATTTATTGAAGTCTACTCTGTGAAGGTGCCGGTGATCCTGGTCTCTTCTGAAGCTTGTACAGCATTTTCTTTCTCCCCTCCTGCCCTGCCTCCATGCTCCACAGAGTCCGGGAACTGATGATACATACGGTTCTCCAGAAACAGGGGTAAGGGAGGCAGCTGTTGTGACCACCCAGAGGAAGGCCGCTCACTGCACAACGAGATGGGAGAGAACAGGAGACTGTTTTTCAGGGTGTGTGCCTGAGTGGAAAGTTCACTCTGTAAAGTGGTCAAGAGGAGGGTGCCCCAGCCCACCATGCACCTCACTGACCGTTGGATGAAAAACATCTGGAACCAGCCCCATTTTGCGGTGCGCGGGCCTCTCACTGTTGTGGCCTCGCCCTCGCCTCGCAGGCTCCGGACGCACAGGCGCAGCGGCCATGGCTCACGGGCCCAGCTGCCCCGCGGCATGTGGGATCTTCCCGGACCGGGGCACGAACCCGCGTCCCCTGCATTGACAGGCAGACTCTCAACCACTGTGCCACCAGGGAAGCCCTCTTTCTCCTATTTTTGACTGCTTAGAACTAACTGGAGCACACATGGTTCCTTGCACTAGGAGTGTGTGTGCGTGTGTGTGTGTGTGAACTGGTACAAGATGAAAAGCCCCTCTTCCCCAGGAGCTGTCTCCTCCCAACAGCTGCCCTTTAAAATCTCGCGGCACCATCATTCCGAGTCCGCCTCTTTGCTGGTGGCTGAAGGCTTGATCAAACCTTAACTGATCTCCTGTAACTATTCCCCAAACTCTGTTCCTCAGATTTACCACTTGTGCCCCACACTACAGACCCTGTGCCAGGAGCACTGAGTTTCCCTGCCCCTCCGCTGCACCCTTGAGGCTCAAGCGCGGCTCCCAGGCATCAAATTCTAGCAGGAATCTCATTGCCCGATTGTCCCCAGTTGGCTGTACCTGTGCTATCCTCTGAATCCTCCCCCAATCCTCTGCAAGGTAATTTCTACTCTCCATTTCACATTTAGGGAAACCGGGGCACCCGAGGTTATGCATCTTCCCCATAGTCACACAACACGTGAACGGCCAAGTCACAGTCCCCAAACCCAAATCCATCTGAATCCAAAACCTCTTTGTTCCCTTGTGTCTTCTACAAGACTCTCCAGATTGCCTGGAAACTAGAAGCAGGACTATTGGTAACAGAGCGCCCAGCTGTCCCCCTCGTGGACTTCGTTTCCTTCCTCCCAGAGCCATTCTGTTGGGGATGGAGCCACTAACTCATTGCTCAACTGACTTGACTTGGTGTTTTTCTTCTGCATCTGTAAAATGGGCTTAATAATAGCAGGGGTGTTGTGGGCCAGATTAATTAACGTTTAGACATGTTCTTTTTTTTTTTTAACATCTTTATTGGGGTATAATTGCTTTACAATGGTGTGTTAGTTTCTGCTGTATAACAAAGTGAATCGGTTATACATATACATATGTTCGCATATCTCTTCCCTCTTGCGTCTCCCTCCCTCCCACGCTCCCTATCCCACCCCTCCAGGCGGTCACAAAGCACCGAGCCGATCTCCCTGTGCTATGCGGCTGCTTCCCACTAGCTCTCTACCTTGCGTTTGGTAGTGTACATATGGACATGTTCTTTGAGATTCCCTGGATGAAAGGTGCGAGGGGAGTGCCAAGGGTTATTAATGCAGAGGCACGTGGCCTGCCTAATTTAGGATTCTTCACTTGGCAGGCTCCATGGTGATCGCTGACTCAGGAAATATTTACCAGGGCAGGCGATACCCCAATATCATGTATGACTAGTGACTGCAGAGGGGATGGGTCACGATTCCCGCGTGGGGCGTGTGGCCTCATTCCTTGTTGCTGGTCTGTCCTTCCAGGTTGAGAGCTAGGATTCCACTGATGCACAGCCAGCCCTTGGCTGGGGCTTAAGGATGTAAGAGGAGGAGCCCCGAACAGCATGGGCTGAGGGTCCCCAGAATGGCTTTGTCCCAATAAAATTCTTGCCTCTGTTGGGAAGATGATGACGGTCAACAGCTTAGGTATCCCAAGATCCTGGAGAGTAAGCAAGTGTGAAATAGGAAAAATTCAGTAGCTACCTATAAATGGAATGGATGGGTGATGGATAGATCTTACACAGTCACGCCCACCCAATCTCAGAAAGACACAATCTGTGTGGGATTGTAACTAAAAGAGCCGAAAAGCAATTCCCCCTTATGGTTCTGCCTCACTTTCTGTTACACTGTGCAATGACACAGATGATTGTTTTTTATTTTTTATTAATTTTTACTGAAGTATATTTGCTTTACAGTGTCGTGTTAGTTTCTGCTGTACAGCAAAGTGAATCAGCTATATGTATACATATATCCCCTCTTTTTTAGATTCCCTTCCCGTTTAGGTCACCACAGAGCACTGAGTAGAGTTCCCTGTGCTATACAGTCGGTTCTCATTAGTTATCCATTTTATATAAGGTACTGTATATATGCAGATGATTGTTTTTTAAATCAACATTTAATTTTAGAATCGTTTCAGATTAATAGCAGAAAAATTATGCAGATAGCACCGAGAGTTTCCGTAGACCCCACACCCAGTTTCCCCCATAATTAACATCTTATGTGAATATGATAGCTTTGTTGCAATTAATGAACCAGTATTGATATGTTATGATTACTAAGGTCCATACTTTATTCAGATTCACTAAGTTTTCCCCTAATGTCCACCTTCTGTCCCAGGATCCCACCCAGGACACCACATTACATTTAGTTATCACGTGTCCTTGGACTCTTCTTGGCTTTGACAGTTTTCCAGACTCTCCTTGTTTCTGATGGTCTTGACAGTTCTGAGGAGTAGTGCTTGGCATTTTGTAGGATGTCCTTCAACATGGGTCTCTTTGATGTTTTTCTTATGATTGGACTAGGGTTATGGGTTTTGGGGATGAAGCCCACACAAGACATGAATTACCATATTCTCATCACAACCTATCACGGCTGCATGTTTATCACTGGGGATGTGACCTTTTATCATGTGACTTAAGTAGTGTTTGTAAGGAGCTGATCATTTTATTTTTTTTAAATAAATTTATTTATTGGGCTTCCCTGGTGGCACAGTGGTTAAGAATCCACCTGCCAGTGCAGGGGACATGGGTTCGAGCCCTGATCCGGGAAGATCCCACATGCCGCAGAGCAACTAAGCCCGTGCACCAAAACTACTGAGCCTGCGCTCTAGAGTCCGCGAACCACAACTACTGAGCCCACGTGCCACAACTACTGAAGCCTGTGCACCTAGAGCCCATGCTCCGCAACAAGAGAAGCCACCACAATGAGAAGCCCGCGCACCGCAACAAAGAGTAGCCCCTGCTCACTGCAACTAGAGAAAGCCCGCGTGCAACAGTGAAGGCCCAACGCAGCCAAAAATAAATAAATAAATAAATAAAATAAATTTATTTATTTATTTTTGGCTGTGTTGGGTCTCGTTGATGTGCACGGGCTTTCTCTCTAGTTGCAGTGAGTGGGGGTTACTCTTCGCTGAGGTGCGCAGGCCTCTCACTGTCGTGGCCTCTCTTGTTGCGGAGCACGGGCTCTAGGCGCCCAGGCTTCAGTAGTTGTGGCTTGTGGGCTCTAGAGCGCAGGCTCAGTAGTTGTGGTGCACGGGCTTAGTTGATCTGCGGCATGTGGGATCTTCCCAGGCCAGGGCTCAAACCCGTCTCCCCTGCATTGGCAGGCAGAATCTTAACCACTGCACCACCAGGGAAGCCCAGGAGATGATCATTTTTAAAATTTATTTTTATATCATGAAACATTTCAAGCCTATAGAAAATAATATAATTTAATGACTTCTTCGATATATGTTTTAAGCTTCCCTAGGATTATTCAGGATGATTCTCTCTAGCCCATAGCTCTGTGCTCACTAAATACCTAAATGAAAGCAGGAAGTGAGCCCTGGTTTAAAAAGATACTTGAAAGAAGATAGATTGTCCACACTGAACTTAGCAAAAGTGGTATCAGGACAAGAATGTGTCAGTGTTGGATGGACAAGTGAATGAATGAATGAATGAATGAATGAATAGTGTCTTCCAGAATGTCCAGAAGAAGGACAAACCGACTGGTTGGGGCATTCTGGTCCCTGTAGAATATTTCTCCCCATAGTGGAGGGAGTTGACAAGAGTCACTGAAGATTACCCAGGCTGCATGCCCTCGCTTTTATGCACCAAGTCCATTCATGGTTAATATCTTTCAAGGGAAGGGAATGGGTTGATTGGTTAGCATAAGCATACTAATCCTCTTAGATACTCTACTTCTTAAATCAATGAAGACATTGACATATAGATACCTTCCTCTCTAGCCAGAGAATTTGAACTTTGTCTGCATGACTCTACTTCCATTGATTAACTCATTCAACAAATATTGGTGGAGCGCCACTTATGTGAAAGGCACTGTATTGGATCCTAAGTTTGCTAAACTAGACACACATGGCTCCATCCCCAAGGGGCTCACAATCTAGCAGAGAAATTTGACATGACCATCTTTGGATGCATGGTTTGCTGGACAGTTATATCACCAAGGGATGCTCTTCCTGCTTTTAAGTGACACATAAGGCTGGAGTGACCAGGAAGCTCTTGTCTCATTTGCCATCTTGGTGTTCTCAAGCTGCAACAGAGGAAAATAGGTCCACCTATGAAAGGTGGTCGGTACCCGTTGAAGAAGGGACCATCATCACTGACCCGTATCAGAGCAGATACAAAACTAGAAACAAAATTAATTGCCAAATCAGCTGATGACAGTACGGCTGTCCTCCAGCCCTACTTAGATGGTTTAACTCATACATCTGAATGCCCTGGTCATTTTCATCAGACTTGCAGCTTTTCTGGTATAACTAAAGTTCTATTTTTATGCTCCCATGAAGTCCACTCCAGTATCTTCATCAATCTAGCTATTTCATTAACCAACTCAAAGGTTATTGGTAAGACGCCCTTTTTTTTTTTTGGCGGTACACGGGCCTCTCACTGTTGTGGCCTCTCCCGTTGCGGAGCACAGGCTCCGGACGCGCAGGCTCAGCGGCCATGGCTCACGGGACCAGCCGCTCCGCGGCATGTGGGATCTTCCCGGACCGGGGCACGAACCCGCGTCCCCTGCATCGACAGGCGGACTCTCAACCACTGCGCCACCAGGGAAGCCCAAGACGCCGTTTTTCTGGATAAGCAAAGCCCTTCACCTCATCAAGGCCCCATGGGGATTTTCCCAGGAACTAGGAAGACCAGCTCAACAAGGGTGCTGCCGAACATATCCATACAAGGGCTCCAGGAACAGTGGGTCCAGACGCTGCGAAGTGACCTGGCCTGCCTAAGCCTTAGTTTCTTCATCTGGGAAATTGAAATAAACATCACCAAGTGAAATAACACTTTTACAGATTCTATTTCACAGAATCTGTAAAAGAGAATATATTTGTAAGCTGCAAAATTTTACAGTCATGGAAAAACTATTATTTGGAAAATCACTAGATGGTAGCAGGGACTTTGCCTTGGTCCTGGTTTTAGTCCTCAGCACTTTGCACCATGCCTGGCGCATGGCAGGATGTCAGTCAATGCTTGCTAAATGAATGAATGAATGGAGATGAATGGATGAATGGATGAATAAATGGGAGGATGGCTGGATGAACAAATAAATGGATGAAAGGAAGGAATGATGGACAGATGGGTGAATGAATGAATGGATGGATGGATAGATGAAAGAATGATGAATAAATGAATGACTCGAAGCGGTAATCAGGCCCCCTCCGACGAATGCATCTTTCCTTTCCAGTTCCTTGTGATCAGAGGAAGGCAATCATCCCAAATTTGGCTTCATCCTTACAACTGTTTCGTGGCTCTGAGCCAGACAACTAACCTCTTAGTTGCCTTGTCCATAAAAGAACAATAATGACACCTTCTCTGGGGGCTGATGGTGTAGTGGGTGTTGAGAAAATTAATTGGGTGGCGGTAAATGGCTTTGAGATCTCCAGATGAAAAGTGCCTCAGAGGTAAGTTGTTATTATCCACGTTCCCTTGGGTTTCCTCTCGCTGCCTCTGCCTCCCTCGAGAATGGCTGCTCTCATGGTACCCCAGATGTGAGTTTTACTTGGAGAGGGAGGCTGCCTCTCATTGGACTGACTCTTCCCTGGGGTCATTTGGCAGAAGGCTCCCAGGTGAGAGGGATATAATCCTAGGAACTTGGCTGCCCTGCCTCATTTCCTTCCAGAAGGATTGATTTTCCCAGATGCCAAGCAGGCCCTGCAGTACACAGCAGCCTGGAAACAAACTCTCTTTTTCCTCTTCCTGGAATGATAAAAGAGGGGAATCCCTTCAGATCCTAGTTTTGAGGGTCCCACCTGTTGGCAAGACCTGAGCTTAGGACTAGAGACCAGGTGTGTAGCATCTGGTGTCCCAAAAGACCTGGGATTCCTTGACATCCACGTCTTTTGCAGCCTCCCTCCTTTCCATAGGCGGCATCCCAGGTTGAAGGCATGGGATGTATATATCTTTCGGTTTATGCTTTTCTGACAGAGGACAAAGGTCCCAGGCTTTGGAGTTGGGAAGATGGTTTAGATCCACAACTGTGTGCCTTTGGACAAGCTGTGTAACCTCCCTGGAAATTTCTGAATTCTGATGCATGTCTGGTGCTGGGGTTCGGGATTAGGGATTGTGGACCCGTATTTCTTTTTATGGTTACCTCTTATATCTGGCAAGCAATTAAAAGTGTATCAAGTGAGTTAATTTAAACAAACAAAAAACACCAAGTAAGTAATGATAAGAGGAGCGCTCAGATCTGGCTTAAATTGTAGAGTGGTACAGAAATGACGAAAGTTTAGGAAAAGCTGTCCTAAGGGGGATTTTCCATCCCTTTAATGACCCGTCAGCTCTTTTCTCCCGTCCTCTTCCTTATTCCACTCCATGATCACCAAGCCTCCAAACTCAGACCATCTCAGCGTGATGGTTAGTTAATGAACAATCCTATCTTACCCATAAAACAATCTGAGGCAGCAGGAGCTCATTTGACATTCCCAGCACTTCTAGAGACCAACTTCGAGGTCGCCGAGGACCCTCACAGGAAGGCGTTTCCCTGGAAATGCGGAGTCAGGGGAGGAATCATGAATCTCAGAGCTCGGGGTCCTGAGGCTGGTCTTGGGGTAAAGGCCCTGGCTTCCAGGCCGGACTCACCAGAGTGCTGTGTTCTGAGATGGGCTGCTTCAAGCCTTTCAGAGGGCAATCTCCCAGGCCTTAAGTAGTTCTTAAAACACCAGACAGCATTAGCTCCCACAAATGAGGGACGTTTAAACCTAAACCCGATTACAGCCAAGAGTGGCGAGGCGGCCAAGGTGCTATAAAGAAATGATGTTATTATGTCCAAGGGATGCCATTAAAACTCTGTTTACAAACCGAATGTGCCGGAGAATGGGTCAGGGAAAGAATTATTAGCAACGAAGCTATTTGATCTTTTTTATGATCCAGTGAGTCATATTATTTCATGCTCTAGAAGGTGAATAATGAAAACCTCAAGCCTGTTGATTTATAAACAGGCCCAGAATCCCTTGTTCTTTAACCTCAGATGCCCTCTTAAGTGTGACTTACCCTAAATCACAAGTGACATCAGATGCCACTGGGCCTCTCCCTCCTCCTGAGAGGTAATTGAAGAGGTGATTGGCGTAGAGGGTGCATAAAATTCCCGTTCATGATGATGGATAGCTGGGGGAGGGCTCAATGGCCAGGACTTAGAGTCACGGTTTTGTTTCTACATGTCCCTTATCTGCGGGGCTTGTGGCTCCAAAGCCGTCTTTGTTCAAGCTCCTGGATTCTCCATGGACCAAGGAAAGGGAGGCTTGACGTGGGCATAACCCTTTGTCCTAATGGCCACAGTCTTGCCTCTTTGTACCTCCTAGAAAGATGTTCTGAGGAGCAGACCAATGAGGGCTTCCATCTGAACTCTACCCATTACTGAATGCAAGCTTGGGAAATTTCCTCAGGGCCTCTGAGCCTCAGTTTCCACATCTGTACAATGACACAGCCATGGTTTAAGTGCTTCCTTACTATGCTTAGATGCTTTACACGTGCCGTGAGCCAGCGTATTCCGATCCTCATAATAATCAGACTAACTTTATCACGACTTGGCCACGTGGCAGATTCCGTTCTAAGAACTCTGCAATGTGTTCATGTATTTCATCCTCACAACAAGTCTATGATGTAGTGCTAATATCAGGATCCTACAGAAGACCTTGAGACAGTATTTGACTGTAAGTGGCTAATTTGGGAGATCTCAGGATGCTTCCTAAGGAAGTAAGAAAGACTGCAGAGGGAAGAAGCTGGTCAAGCCACTGCCCTTGCCGGATAACATCAACCTCCTTGCAGTGGGCAACTGGGGTGACGTTTCCATGGGGATCCTTAGGAGGATTGCATCAGATGCACCCAGAGTTGTCTCGCCCGAGAGGGAGGAAGTTGGGGTGGTTAGCTGTCAACTCCAGCCCATCCTGGTGGATGGAGGGGTTCTCTTGGAGTCTTAACTCCTGGCACTCCTCACCAGCCCCATGTGCAGGCCAAGTGGGTCCCAGGGGCCAAGGAAATCCCTCAGGCAAAGAATTACAGGTGCTTGCAGTTGGAAGCCATTGGGTTGGCCTGTGTGGGAATGGTGTGGAGACAGTGTGGGTGTATCCACCGCAGGTCCGAGCCAGGGATGAGAAGACTGAGACACAGAGAGTTGGGAGTCTTCCGAAAGCTTCCCCAGCTGGCAGGAGGGCGAGCCTCCATCTATGTCCCTTGGTGGTCTTTGTTTTTTTTTTAAATTTAATTTAATTTTTTCTTTTTTGCCTGTACCATGCGGCATGTGGGATCTTAGTTCCCCTACCAGGGATTAAACCTATGCCCTCTGCAGTGGAAGCACAGAGGCCTAACCACTGGATGCCCTCCCCTGGTGGTCTGATTTCAGGGTCCACAATGAATGTTTCTGGGCTACACGCCATAACCGTTCTGGGAAGGTATCACTGTCCCATCTACAAATGCAGAATCTGAAGTTTGAAGGGGTGAATTGACTTTGTCCCACAACAAATTAGCAATTGTTCTAGGATTGCAACTTGGCCCCCATTGACTTCAAAGTCAGGGGCACCCTCCGCACGCTGCATTCCTTTTGCCTGCCCAGGGGACCCCTGAGTTGTCCTGAATCAGAGCAGTGCTCAGGCTACAAGGATGGGCGGAAGGTTCACGCTGTCTCATTTCCTTAAGGTCAACATCATGGCTGGAGGGGAGGGGAGTCCCACGCGTCCACCCCCAGGCTCTCTCCAAGGGGCTCACTCGTAGCTCTAGTCCCATTCGATCTGGTTCCAGTCCCTAGATCCTGCTGGACTCAGCCCTGTCTTCATTCCATCTCCCGTTGTCACCCAGGTCATCCTCCTTCATGCTTTTGGGGCATGTCGAAAATTTTGCACCTTTGAATCAGAACTGGCATGAACGTCTGTAATTATATGTCCTAAAATGGAATCTTTGAGGCCTTTTAGCAGAAACTCTACCTCCTCCCCCCCCCCCTTCGAGGAATGATACAGAGGCTTTGAAAGTCCCACTGGGCTCACAAGCACCCTGGCAGCGCGCTGCACTAGGAAACTGCATGGCGCTTGTAGACATTCTCGATATGCTGTGGTTTTCTGGTCCATTTCGCTAGACGGTGCCCAGCATGGCGCTTGTAGATGTTCTCGATGCGCTTTGGTTTTCTGGTCCACTTCGCTAGATGGTGTCCAGTGCCCTTCCCGGAGTAGTTTGTCATCGTCCCTACAACACACAACACATCCCGAGTCAGCCCGTTAACCCTGCAGAGCCAACAGCCTGGCCGTTTTCATGCAAAGCCAGCAAAAACAGACCGCCTGGTGGGGTTAGAAAACACTCAGGCTCCCAAACCCCTTCTTTCTTGCAGAAATAATAAATGATAACAGCATTGAGACCAACTGGGGCCAGGTGATGACAAGGAAGAAAAAAAAAAACCAAACGAACCCAGTGTCTTCCAAACTCTGGACTGGGAGATTAGGCCTGGCTTGGGCACTCATTTCCTTCGTGACCTTGGATGTGTGACCTCCTCTCTCTGGGTCTCCTCTGTTTTTTCATCAGTAAAATGGAAATGTTGGGTGAGAAATCAGTCTGAAGCTCTCTTCCAAAATTTGGGTGTTGTGTTCATTTCCTGGGGCTGCCATGGCAAAGAACCACATACTGGGAGGCTGAAAACAGCTGAAATTTATTCTCTCCCAGTTTGGAGGCCGCAGTCTGGAATCGAGGTGTTGGCAGGGCCGTGCTCCCTCCCAAGGCTCCAGGGGACAATCCTTCCTTGCTTCTTCCAGCTTCTGGTCAGCCTCTTGGCTGGCAGTCCTTGTCACTCCTTGCTTTGCAGCTGCATCTCTCAATCTCTGTCTGCTTCCATTTGCATGTGGCCTTCTTCCCTGGGCATATCTGTGTTCAGATTTCCCTTTTCTTATAAGGACACCTGCTGTATTGCATTAGAGCCCATCCCACTTGAGTATGACCTCATCTCAACCTGATGACATCTGCCAAGACCCTATTTTACAGGTATCAGGGGTTAGGACTTCAACGTGTATTTTTAGGAGGACACAATTCAACTCATAACAGGTATCACTGAGTGCTTTCTTAGTGAATAGATTTAGGGAGGTTCTTTTTTTTTTTTTTTTTCTGCACCACATGGCCTGTGGGATCTTAGTTCCCCAACCAGGGATTGAACCCGTGCCCCCTTTAGCGGAAGCACAGAGTCTTAACCACTGGACCACCAGGGAAGCACCCAGGGAGGTTCAGTTTTGAATTTTGAGCTAAGAGATGCTCATAGCTTGGCCTTAGTGGGGGAGAAATTGAAGAAACAAGAGCAGGGACCAGGATTAACTGCAGCCAGGGCTGATATTAAGTTGAGATGCAGTGATGCTGCCTTACAGGTTGTTAAAATATCAGGGGAGCAACCCACTGCCCTGAGATGCCCCTGCCCATGCACTCCCCTGTCCTCTGGCTACCATGGTGGCAAGGTGATTTATTCAGAGTTTTTCCATTTCTGGAGTTTCTGATTGGTTTTGGCTACTATGCTGAGCAATACAGGGGATCCACTGTGATGTCAGGACACCCTCAGTGAAAACTTAGGCCAGGTTGGCTGAGTCTCCCCTTCCCCCCATATGCTGGCCATACCATAGATCATAAACTCCATGAGGGCAGGGATGTCTGTTTGTCTTATTCACTGATGTATTACCAGTGCTTGGCTCAGGGTATTAGGGGCCAGAACACATAATAGATGCTCAATAAATGTTTGTTGAATGAATACACAAAAGCTTTGACAAAGCTGATGACAAATATCAACAGAGGAAGCCTTAAGAAAGAATCTGCCTGCCCCCAAATCCTCTCTTGAAATGTTCAGAGCTTCTTAATTTTGTATCCATGCATTCCAGAAATAGCCGTCTTGTCACTTGGGGGTAATTTTACATCCTTGCAGCCACTGACATTGTCTCCATTTGCCAGCTGAGGCTAGTGGCACTAAAAGAGGTTGAATTCTTGCACATAGAAAATCGGTGACAGAAACTAAAACCCTGGGCATACCTGCCCAGCAGGGCTGGGCCTTTTTTCTATTCCACACTCTAAGAAAATCATGTAATTTGTTCAAGCTCCAAGTCCCATGCATAATCGCATAGTTCTTTGTGTGACTGTATAAGTAACGCCTGTCACCTCCACTAGACTGGGAACTCTGTATCGTTCAGACTCCTACAACTGTTGGTGGCACAGAGTAGATGCGAGTTGCTGGCATCTTCCAAGATGGCCCCCGTGATCCTTGCCTTCTGGTGTTCATGCGCTTGGGTAAGTCCCTCCCTTGCTGAATAGGGCTGACCTGTGTATCCAATAGGGTATTGTGAAAATAACTAGGGTTTGCAAGGTAAGCGACATTGCAACTTCCAACTTCTTCTCTCTTGGGTCCCTTCAGGTAGCACATAGCACTCAACAAAGATGTGTCGTTTCATAGACAATGCCTAGCAAAAGTGTCTGGCTCCCTCTGCACTATTTTTGGAGGTTCCATCCTATTTGGCAGGTCTTGTCCTTGTGTTGTGTGTCTTCACTGCCACACCTGCAATCCCCTGGTTTCCTTCTCCTGAGCAGATGAAGTGAACTTGAACTCCATGGGGATGTGCAGCGGCCAGGACACTGACCCTTCCTCCCCACCATTAGCACATGCCTCCCCCGCTTGGAAAGGTGAGAATGGCATTGGAGCTCATGTTCTTTCCACTCATAACTACCAAGTCTGTGTTCTCCAGGGTAATGAGAACTTTTGGAGAACCCATTTTTTTGCCCCTCACTCGGCAAAGAGATCTGCTCTCGCCCCAGTTTTGGAACTAAGAAATCAGTCCCAGGCCCAAGTAAAACCTAAGTCCACCATTCACCTGCCTTGGGACCTCGGACATGTCACTTAGCCTCCCCGGGCCTCAGTTTTCCCATTTGTAAAAAGGGAACCATTGCAGTTCTTACCTTCTAGTAAACACTTAAACCAGACAGTATCTCTGGTACCAGGCTTGACACCAGTAAACACTTTATAAATATCATGTGGGTTACTATTCTTACTGTTTTTATGATTCGAAGTGCTAAGCGATACCTCTTCTTTCTGAAAGATTCGGTTCTCGTGGAAAAGATGCTCTCCATGAGAGATGAATGTGTTTTCCTTCCCACGCATACCATACAGATTGATCCCTTGAACTTCAAAGAGAGCCCCCACCAGCACCCCCGGCACCCCCCCTCCCCCAAGGAAGCTCAACTTGTTATAAGTAAGTACAGCAGGAGAAATATGGGCGCTGCTGCCACGGCCTGTGAGCAGCTGTTTGATATCACACCAGGGTGGCCAAGACTTCAGGACGGGCCTGTTTACTCCTTACAGATAATATCTCGAATGAACTGCGGGGAAGGATGGGAAGGGACACGCAGGGTCAACCTTCACTTTTGTAGTTGTTTAAATATCGATTATAATGCATTTGAGGCTGATTTGGACAAGGGTGAGGATTAAGTGATGTGTTTGCAGATCCTCCATATACCCACTTGGAAACTTCCTTTAGAGGATCTTAGATCTCTTAACCAAGCGAGGGATTCTCAGCCGTCGTTCTGCGGGTTAAGAAAGGGTTAAGCAGCTCCTCGTTAAGAACTGATTGCTGAAAACTCTAAGATGCTGGAGGCCTTCTCCATCTTAATTAAATTTGCCAGGGAACATATAATACAAGATGGAACTTTCTCACTGATTTAGAATGGGAGCAGGCTGGTAATTGGATTTCAGGAAATAAGGATTCCATGGACAGAGATGTTTGGAAAACAAATTGTTAAAAAAAAATGAAATGGTTTTCTTAACTGCAGAACTTCCCAGAGTCTATCAGATGCTCGTGTGCATCTTGTGATAGTTTTTCCCCCTGAGAAGGATCCAGTAGGTTACATTTCTGCAAACTCTTTTGGACCACAGAATCTTCAATTTATGGAGTATATTGTGAGATCAGCATTCTGGGGCAGCACTTTGGTCAAGGCTACCACGTGAAATAAAATAGACAAAAGACTTAGAAAAGTGTATACGGCACATGGTATGCTTGGTAAATAGCAAATATTGTTATTATTATTATAGAGGGGGTTGAACTTCAAAGTCACCTCCAAGTCTAAAATCCATGATTCTAGTTATAGTGTTATCACAAAAAAATGATGTGGGCGGGCTTCCCTGGTGGCGTGATGGTTGAGAGTCCGCCTGCTGATGCAGGGGACACGGGTTTGTGCCCCGGTCCGGGAAGATCCCACATGCCACGGAGTGGCTGGGCCCGTGAGCCATGGCCGCTGAGCCTGCGCGTCCGGAGCCTGTGTTCCGCAATGGGAGAGGCCACAGTGGTGAGAGGCCCGCGTACCGCAAAAAAAAAAAAAAAAAAAAAAAATGATGTGGAATTGTTGGCTTGGGAGAAATGAAAAGAAAAAGAAATAATAATTAATAAGGCAAGTCAAATAATCCCCAAGGAAAACTCCAGGGTACCCATTTCAGCATTTGGAGTAAAGACATTGTCTTGGAAAGATGGCATACTTTGGTGGAACATGTGTTGGACCCATGTCCTACTTGGACCTGCATTAGCAACGACCATATGGAAACCACTTCACTGCTTGGGTCCTGGGCTTCCTAACTGTCAAACATAAACAAGAGATGAAAATATCACCTTGCCACTTGTAGTGTGGTCCACAGAGATCAATAGCACTGACATTGCCTGGGAGTTCTTCTCCTTCTTGGAGAGAGTTCCACCTACTTACCACCTACAGGCTTTGTTTGGAGACTACGTAGAGTGGCCCCTTGCTTGGCCAGATGTGTCGAAACAATTTGGAACTCCAGGTCAAGAGGCCAGTTCCTGTTTTAGGGAGAGGGCTCGTGCTGATTCTAATGTACATCTGTAGTTCTGGCTCTCTATGAAAAAACCTCATCAACCTGGCTTTCCCGTCACCTGTGATCCCTTGCTCTCTCTCTCTTTCTCTCCCCCTCTCTCTTCTTTACTAGAATAAAACAGCAATGTAATCAGACTGTGGAATGCCTTGGCAGAAGGAATAAACTCAGGCAGCTTGGTTTATTAGCTGTTACCATGGGAGAGAACTCTTGGGGCCAAATATATATTTACAAATATTGAAATATTGTGCTGATCTCCAGTAGTGTCACGGCTGTCTGGAGATAAATAGCTTCTCAGAGAAGTTGTGGTTTTTTTCTGCACGCTCTTCTCCTCCATCCCCCTCATGTATTCTGCTCTCAGCTGGATCATCCTATAATGAGAAGGTCTCCAGAAGAAATTCTTCACTGCCTTTGGAAGCTCAGGACCTGAGGGTATGGAATTTACTACTTTGGAAATGAGACTATCAATGGGGTTTTTGTTTTGTTTTTAATACATGTATTTATTTATATTTTGGCTGAGTTGGGTCTTCGTGGCTGCACACGGGCTTTCTCTAGTTGCGGTGAGCAGGGGCTACTCTTCGTTGCGGTGTGCAGGCTTCTCATTGTGGTGGCTTCTCTTGTTGCGGAGCACGGGCTCTAGGCGCGCGGGCTTTAGTAGTTGTGGCACACCGGCTCAGTAGTTCTGGCTCGCGGGCTCTAGAGTGCAGGCTCAGTAGTTGTGGCGCACGGGCTTTGTTACTCCATGGCATGTGGGATCTTCCCTGACCAGGGCTCGAACCCGTGTCCCCTGCACTGGCAGGCGGATTCTTAACCACTGCGCCACCTGAGAGGCCCTATCAATGGGGTTTTGAAAGATGAATGTTTTGGTAAATTCAGTGATTTAGCAAGCTGAGAGCGTTTGTGAATAGACGTGAGTACCCCATAAGAGGTGTTTTCAACCAAACAACTCCTTAGAGTGGTCCGAGGACCGAATTCAGTGATCATATTAGCATCTTCCTGCTCCAAGTATTGATTCATTCAACAAACGTACATTGAACCCCCTGCACATACGAGGCAGCATGTTCAGCACTGGATTTACCATGTTATATTTGTCAGGGTCTGGACTGAAAGCAGACGTCATTAAAGGTCCTTCAAACAGAGAGAATTTAATGTAGGGAATTGAATCCCTAGGTGGTGGAAGAGCCAAAGAGGCAAACAGGGAAAAATGAGGCAACTCAGAGATTACCAATAGCAGGAAGTCACTACTATCCCTAGGGAAAAGGGACAAAAAGAGAAGCTTGTGTTACCAGAGCCCAGGTGCCAGGACCTACATGTGGAGCCAAGGTCATTTAGCTACTGCCAAACAGGATGGGTGGATGGAATGAGAAATACCCTGGCTGCTTCTTTCTCCCTCCCTCCAGTCTCCCACCAGTGCCCCATTGGCTGAGCCTACCAGGAACCCAGAAGGCAAAGCAGCTTGGGAAATGTAGTTTCCTGTGATTTGGAGCCAGTGCATGGCTGGCACAGGTGGTAAATGGGACCTGTATAGTCCTTGCTGTCTCGGAAGGATGTGGGTGCAGACTATTGCCTGGCCCTACCCATACCCTCAACACCATCTCCCAAATCAAACTGAATCTAAAGGGTAAGAGTTTTTTTTTCATCTGAAAATTTGGGAATTTTCCAAGGAGAAAGCAAGTTCACATTTCAGAAGGAAATCCACTTAGCAGATGAGCAAAAACATGAATGAACGAGTCCACCATGGCATCACCTTAGCTTTAGATCCTCCAACTGAACTTAGCATCAGGGCTTCTTCCAGCCCTGAAAACACCTTTCCCTGTAATAATAAGAGCTAACATTTTTTGAATGCTCAGTGTGTCATGGTGTTAAATGTTTTCCACACATTATCTCATTATATCTTATATTATTAAACCTTACATCCATCCCATGAGGTAGCTACACTTATTGTATCCAGCCTATAGATTAGCAGTCCACAGCTTAGATAGGTTAAATCACTTTCACTTATCACATTGTCAGGAAGTGGTAGAGCTGGATTTGGAGAAAGTTAACCTGACTTGAGAACCCATATTCTGAGCCACGTCTCGACACTGCCTCCAGTGTCTTGTACATGGGAGATGCATAATGAAAGTGTACTTAATTGTGTGGCAGATGAAAGGAAAATGACACTATCTTAGGTAGGTTATACTTCAGCTGCTTGAGGAGCGATTCCAAATACCTGTAGCTTAAATGAGGTAGATACTTATCTTGCACATAAGAAACTGTGCTGGCTGGTATGGTAGCTCTGAACCTTGGAGTTTTCATGGTCTTAGGTTTCTTCTATCTTTTTTCTTTATCATCTTTAAGGTGTTTTCATGTCAACACTCTTCTAGGTATTTCAGCACCAAGTCTGTAGTCCAGCCTGTGGAAAGAGGATAATGAAGGTGGGAAAGAAATGCCCCTTCCCTCTAAGCGCATGGCTGGGAAATTGCACACATTTTTCTCCATCCCACTGTTACGTATTCCCACCTAGCTGCAAGGGAGCCTGGAAATGCGCAACCCACCTAAAATCCAATTGTTCTATCAATACAGTAAAAAAGAAAAACTGATATTGAAAGACAACTGTGGTTTTGCTTTCAGATACTTTCTTTTTACTTTACTTTCCTGATTGAAAAGCTTGACCAGGTTTCATCTCAGCTAATGTACAGGTCTTCAATTGGGGCTAATTTTGTCTGCAATTTACACGTGGGGCAACTGAGGACAGGAGAGGTGAAATGATTTGCTCCAGGTCACCAACTGTGTCAATTATGTGGGGAAACAGATTTTAATGGGAATTAATTTTATAAGTGGCCATCCACTTATGAATTCTTCTTTATATCATAAATGGCTTTTTGCTTCCAGATATAAACTCATTACTGTGTGAAGAGTTGGATACTAAATTCTTATGTAATGAAGACCCCATGCCTATTAAACACCCTTTTGTTTTGTGCTCAGTCCTATTCCACCATTGGGAATTATTACTGAGAATATTACCAAATTCAATTTTTGGACATTTACACAGTTCCAGCAAGTCTGAACTAAATAATTCATATGAAACAATAAAAAAATTAGTGTCAGAGCTGAAGCGTCTGGAGGATTTAGTTAAGAATATTTGTTTTTGTGGACAGAGATTCCTCTTGGCCTAGTCTAGCTCAAGCCAAGAGAGGATTAAGTGTAGCACACACCAGATGATATCCTGTGTACTCAAGAGTTAGAAACAAAGTTTAGAAGATCCCATTAATTGGGAATCCTTTGTCTGAGCTCATGTTGTACTGAGTTGTGTAGGGAAGAAAAATTATGAAATGAAAAATAACCAATAAGCTCATCACTTACACACATATTCCCCACCCCCCCCCCACAGTTTACACAAGCCTAATTGTCCCCCAGTGCACCCACATCATTATTGGGCACCCCTCAAATGTTACCAGATGCTATAGGTAGCCGACAGTATGATGCAAACGCTTGCAAAGCGGAATTGCAAGTCTTGCAAAAGATGCAGGGTTTCATAATATGGATGAAAATTTTGCCGGAGAGTGGCTCCCATTACAAGCAAAGCATTTGGTGGATGAGAATGTGGTAGCATCAGTCCAGCTGACATGACAAGTGCTTCAAACGAGAGTGATTTGTGTATCAAAGGATTAAGAGAGGACCTTCGGAAAACTGATGGAGTCCTCCAGTATTTCTGAAGCGAGAGAGTGGCATGGACATATATACACTACCAAATGTAAAATAGATAGCTAGTGGGAAGCAGCCGCATAGCACAGGGAGATCAGTTTGGTGCTTTGTGACCACCTAGAGGGGTGGGATAGGGAGGGAGACGCAAGAGGGAAGAGATATGGGAACATATGTATGTGTATAGCTGATTCACTTTGTTATACAGCAGAAACTAACACACCATTGTAAAGCAATTATACCCCAATAAAGATGTAAAAAAAAAAAAATTGCCCTCTTACGCTCCTGCTGCAAAAAGTCATATGTGAAGGGAAAGTGTCACATTATGGTGTCATATTATATCCATCTACCTATATATCTATACAGATAGTCTCAGAAAACTTTCCAAAACTTGATTCAAGCTTTGTTCATTCTAAGAATCAGAGCACAGTTGACATTTTATCTGGACTGTTGTTAGAGATGACAAAATAACTTGTTTTGATGATTTTCAGTTGGAAGAGTTTTCAACCCCTAGGGTCCCTTGCATGTTTTATTAGATTGTGGCGTTATTGACTATTCCTGCTTCCAAGGTGGGGATGGAGATCTTGGCTTGCCTGTCTGTCATATAGCTTTAGATGGCTGTAAGGGATGCAAGGGAGTATGTGATGGGGGAACACCAGTTCTTAGCAACCTGTCTGGGCACTGGAGTACTAAGGATGTTTCTGATGATGATCACAAAAACAATAATAACAAACATTAATTGGGCCTTTATTATGTTCTAGGCACGATGCCAAATACTTTGCCTGGGTTATGTCATTCAGTCCTCAGATAACCCTGTAAGGTAACTACTGCTTTGTCCCCATTTAACAGTTGAAGTGATAAGGGTTTCGCAAAGTTCAATGTTTTGCCACTGAAGTTCAACATTTAGTCCTTTGGGAGACTAAATTCTCTCCTTTTTAAATTGTAGTAAGAACATTGAACATGGCAGTGAACAAATGTTTACGTGTACGATATAGTAGTGTTAATTGTAAGCAGAATGGTGTACAGCAGATCCCTAGACCTCATTCATCTTGGCTAACTGAACATGTATTTTTTAATTTTTAAAAATATTTATTTATTTGGCCGTGCTGGGTCTTAGTTGTAGCACACAGGATCTTCATTGCAGCATGTGGGATCTTTTAGTTGTGGCATGCAGGATCTAGTTCCCTGACCAGGGATCCAACCCGGCCCCTCTGCATTGGTAGTGTGGAGTGTTAACCACTGGACCACCAGGGAAGTCCCAACTGAACATATATACCCATTAAACATCTCCCCAGTTCTCCCTCCCTCTAGCCCGTGGCACCCACCATTCTACTCTCTACTTCTGAGTGGCTATGTTAGATACCTCATATACGTGGAATCATACAGTATTCATCCTTCCGTGACTAGATTATTTCACTTAACATAATGTCCTTCAGGTTCATCTATGTTGTCACTTTTGGCAGGATTTTCTTCTTTCTTTTTTAAGGATGAATAATACTCCATTGTACGTATATACCACATTTGCTTTACGCTAAATTCCGTTTCGATTCCTGCAAATTGATTAGAAGTAATTGGGAGACATGGTGGTATGAATTTGAGCTCCAGCTCAAGCAGGATTCACATCATAGCTTGCTACTAACCTTGGGAAGGTGACTTAACCTACGTCATGTAATTACCATTACTGTTTTGTGTTGAGAACATTTGAGATCTACACTCTTAGCAACTTTCAAGTATATAGTACAGTCTTATTAACTGTAGTCACCATGCTGTACATTAGATCCCTAGAACTTATTCATTTTATAACTCGAAGTTTGTACTATCGGTCAGAATAATTTTGATGTTTTTCTTCTTACGGTCTCTTAACCAAATCTCCCCATCTCCACCACCTTTCCCAAGTTTTGCCCACAATAACTCAGATATGTACTGCACTTTGCAAAATTGAAACGATTTCACCTTTATTCTCTTATGTCAGACCCACAGTGGCTCTGTGATATAGAAATGAACGATTAAGCCCCCTTTCTCAGATATAGAAAATGAAGCTCAGAGAGGTTGAGTGACTGGCTTAAGGTCACACAGCTAGTAAACCTTCTTCCTCACAGCACTAATATTACTCCTGACCCCAGACTTCTACCTACCTGGCCTGGTCTCAGCCTCCCACAGTCATTGTAAGCCTGCCGATGCCTGTCTTACAGTCTTGTTGATAGAGGCAATTACTTATTTATTCGTGCATATATCCCTATCAATTTAAAAGCTAGCAATGTGAATGAAGTGACCGCTCAGTTGGTTTCCTCAGTAAGTACACGCTTACTTCACTTAGACACCAGGCTGTCAGGAAAGGCCCGCCACGTCTCGGCTAACTCAACAGTCATACTATTGATGGTTTCCTTATGTGTCACCCAAGCATGGCAAATGCAGTTACCCAATGACATCCATGCCCAAAGTTGAACTTATTTACAGTAACTACACCTGCTTCCCCAGTAAGGAGCTCCTGCGTAATTGAGTGTACCAGGCAGGAATTAGATCTGGGCCCGTGATCTACACAGCCTGCCCATTGCTTAATCTATGTCAGTTACTTCCACTGATCGCTGTTCTGTAGCAAAATTGAACCATGTGGCTTTTGGAAGGCCGACAGAAGGGCAGCAGCAGATACATTCAGAAGAGGGTCCTCAGGATGGCATGACTCGTTAGTTCTAAATTGCGAATAGCTTTGGGGTGGGCTTGGCTTTTTTCCCATAAACCTTGAATTCCCTCTTCCCTTTTCCTGGCACCCTGGGCATCTTCTTCTCCAGGAACCTTTCCCTTCCCCTCCTAACAGTGTCCATCCTGTATTGAGATATCTCTATCTTTCCATCTCTCTGACTAGAGTTTCCTGGACATCAGGATCATGTCTTGTCTATTTCTGTATCACTAGCATGTCATTCAGTGCTTGGCACATGGCAAACACAGAGGGATTGCTAAATCGTTGCACTGGAAGTAACGGGAAAAAAAAGGAGAGGAATATCTCCTTCCACCCTAATAGTCCATGGGCTCCCTCCCTTTTAGCCTGTCTCTTCCTTCTCACTAATGTCAGTGGAGGGTACAACGTAGTTTGTTGTAAATTATGCATTTGGCGTTCTGGAACTGAGATGGGATGTGAAAGGTAACCTGAAATGGCCTAGAAGTAAACTCTTTTTTAAAATTGAAGTATAGTTAACATACAATGTTGTGTTAGTTTAAGGTGTACAGCAGAGTGGTTCAGTTATACATACGTATATATCTATTCTTTTTCAGATTCTTTTCCATTATAGGTTATTACAAGGTATTGAATATAGTTCCCTGTGCTGTACAGTATGTCCTTGTTGGTTACCTATTTTATATATAGTCGTGTGTATCTGTTAATCGCAAACTCCTAATTTATCCCTTCCCCCCACAAACTCTTGATCAGTGTTCAAAGCCTTTCTTTCCTTCCTTCCTTCTTTCCTTCCTTCCTTCTTTGTTCCCTCCTCCCTCCCTCCCGCCTCCTTCCTTCCTTCTTTCCTTACTTTCTCTAGGACCCTGAATATTGTGTATATATATATATATATATATATATATATATTTTTTTTTTTTTTTTGCGGTACACGGGCCTCTCACTGTTGTGGCCTCTCCCGTTGCGGAGCACAGGCTCTGGATGTGCAGGCTCAGTGGCCATGGCTCACAGATCCAGCCGCTCCACGGCATGTGGGATCTTCCCGGACCGGGGCACGAACCCGCATCCCCTGCATCGGCAGGTGGACTCTCAACCACTGCGCCACCAGGGCAGTATAATATATTTTATTATATTTTTCTTTTGAAGGGTCCAATTGTATAATTAACACGCAGAAGGCTCTGAGAAGTCCTATCATAATAAAGAAACGAGAATCATTTTCTTCAACTCAATATTTTACTAATTATTTTGACCCAGGCTCCATTTATTTTCATGACCGCCCTTCCCCCTTTAACAAGTCCCGTTAGAAGTATTATCTCACACTCCTTGTTTGATGTTGGGGTGTAGCAGGGCTGATGAAGGGGGGTTGGTCTCTTTTGGAGACCTTCACTGTAATATTATCTTACAATAGTACAATATTGTAAGAATGTAGTTGACAATTCATCCCTATGTTCTTTCATTCAAGTCTTCTTAGACTCATCCTCTATTATCCATGACTGTTTTGGGCAGCAGAAAGTGGCAGAAACCCAATTAAAGAAGAAAAAAAAGAACCAAAATTAACTTGTTGGCTCATCTAACCGTGAAGTTTAGAGATGGACCTGGTTTTAGGACTATAAACTCTCTAAGAGTTGCTTTCTCTTTTTCTTTCTTTCCCTTTTTAGCTCTATTTCTCTTTCTATATTGGTATCATTTTCCTCTACAGCAAATGGGTTTCCTTTTTTGGTGAGGGAGTGGGGAAGGAGAGGTATGGTCAGAGGCAATTTCAAGCTGATATTATCCCAACTTAGTCACTCCAGAGTAAAAAAGCGGCTTTTTCTCTAGTGTCTTTGTAAAAATTCCAAGGCCCAAGACCATAGGAATATGATTGGTTCGTTTGTGTTAACCCCTCTTCCTTTTTATGCCACTCATTCGGGCCACTGGGATGAGATTCTCTAATACCTCGTTTGGGTGGCCAACCTACAGCAGTGGACAGGAGGCTGGGATAATTTGTGATGTTCAGCCCATCAAAACCTCATAGTAGAATGGGTTTCTCAAGGAAAGAGAGAATGTTTCTAGAAGACAGCTAGGCATGGAATGGTAGGCAGATAAGATTCCACTATACCTTCTTCTACTACCATCGTGTAACTTTTGACCTTTGTGTAGCAGCTCTTCAGGAATTTACATTGTAAATTGACATTTACAATTTACAGATGGCCAAAATAATCATTCGGTCCCTAGCTGGGCCATGCCAAGTTAGCGAGTCCCATAACATTTCTTTGGGGGCATGAAATGAATCAATATTCCTTGCATCCAAAGCTTAGCCATCTCGTAGAATGAGATGTGTGAGAACATAAATGTGTCACAGCCTAAAGGCATCATCATAACATGGGAGCTCATTGTACCAGGCCTCTCAGATCCTATCAAATGAGGTAGATCTTTTTTTTTTCCTTTATGGAAATGCTCTTCCGTTTACTTCAATAGTTTACAGCCGTGAGGATGCCAAATATGGATCTCTCAGCTACTTATTCCCACAATCCCCTTCTCTGAAGAGTGAATGATTTTCTTCTGGGGTGGTGCTTACATGGGCAGCTACTTTAATCAGGGCTCTTTAGGGTTTGAGGAATATATGATCACTCAAACAAGTTCAAGTTAAAAGGATTTTTATTCTAAGATTATTCTCAATAATAGGGAATATTATTATTATTACTGTTATTATTAATAATAGGATAAATATTTTCAGGCCCCCAACACAAGAAGGAGAAGGGTACTTTGAGAGAACTGGCAAGCAAAAGCCACCGTTTCTCCCTCCAGGGGTGGGGGAGGGCTGTGGCCTCTCTCATCTTTGCTCCCTTCTGGAATCTTCCCCCTTCTCCTTTTAAATAAGTAATTAATTAATTAAAAATTAAATGAAAATTAATTAAAAATTTCTATTCTCTTTCAAATTCTTTTCCCATTTAGGTTCTTACAGAATACTGAACAGAGTTCCCTTCCTGTACAGTAGGCCCTTGTTGGTTATCTATTTTAAGTACACACTGCTATATTTAAAATAGATAACCCATTCTCCTTCTGCACCTGATCTGTCACCACTCTGGGTGGCTGGGCCTGTGGCCTCCTCCCTCCCCATCATGACCTCTCTACTCCCGGTGACCCCTGTCAACTGGAAGGTTGGTTTACTGATTCTAAATTCTTAGAGAAGGATTTATGGCTGAATCATGCCTTGGTGGACAGAGCCTTATATGACACACGGGTGACTGGCCAGCACATGGATGGTCTCCTGTGGGTCAGGTTTCCTCCCCTGGACCAGCCTGGGGCTGGGAGCACAGGACTTGCAGCGTGCTTACTGGGGGCTGTGGACAGGGATTCGTCTACAACCTCTTTCTTACTCCAGACAATTAGAGTAAGACACGGGGTTAGTGTGACCCACATTTTAAATAAAATACAGAGGTTGTGACAACCAAAAATGGCTCTAGACATTGTCAGGTATCCCCTGGAGAGCAAAATTGTCTCCCCCAGTTGAGCACCCTTGTCCTAGAGTAATAATGTGACAGAATAGGTGCTGACTCAGTTTCGGCTAAGGCCCAAGACCATAGATTTCAAAGGACCTCCACACTTCAAAGCAAAATGCTAAATCCCCTGAGCGAGATTTTCAAAGGAAGTACCGAAAAACAAGGTGATTGTCCCAGTGGCCCTAACCCAAGAGGCAGCTCAAAGACGGTACCCACTGAGTGATGCTACAGGGCAAGGCGCCTTCACCCCCACTTACAGCCCAGGTCATGACTTCTTCCCTGATTTCTTCTTCCTACTTTTCCTTGGCCTGTTCAGGAAGGAGATGGCAGTGTCCATGGTCCACTCATTTATCATTGTAGTCATTTTGTTTTTTACTCCATAGGCTACCCTGTCCCTATCTAATCAGGGGGCTGCTTCCTGTTTTTGTTCGCTGCCATTCGTCCTGCTGGAGCGATTTTTATCATCAAACAATATGAAAATAGAATGCTAGGAATTGGCACCCCTCTCCTGTTGGGAGGCCATGGGGCTGGCCAGTTGGCTTGGGCAGAAGATACGGAAACAGCAGGAGACCCAGGCATGTATTGTGTGCAGGACAAATACCAAAGCCCGCCTCTAGTTCCCTTCACATGGACACCCCTCAAAAAATAAAAATAATGATGCAATTTGTTTAAACCTAAAGACATCTATTTACAAGCAGTTCATGGTCCTTCTTCCTGGGGAGCGGGGGCAGTTTTCAGAGTTTGATGAATGGGTTCCTTCTGCCATCTGGAATGTGCACAAAGGTGGGCATTCCCATTCAAGGTTGGCTCTTGGCTTCCTCCCTGGTCAAGATCTGCAGCCCGGAAGGAGCCATGGTTCTCAGAGAATGGCAGTGCATGGGTGAGGGCGTTGACCTCAGATATCGGGGCGAGCAGGAAAACTCAGTGACATGAAGGCCTCAGAAAAGTTCTCCTATAGGCTCATCGGTTTTGCCATCACATGAACTTAAGTTACTCACGATCTGCCTGGTGGGAGAAATTGTGAGGTGTTGGGTTTTTCCTTATGTGTCAAGACCTACTGGGTGCCTGGCATCGGGAGAGCTGATTTAAAGGAAGAGCAAGAGACAGAAGATCAAGAAGGAGAAAGCATATTCTCTATGTAGTCACCAGTCCCTTTTTTAAAAAAAAGAATCAGCCAAACTTCCATTTCTTTTACACGTTCATTGATAATCCCTGCTTCTCCTTCCTCATTAACAAAAAAAATGACCCCGAGTTCAACACCGCAACGATCCCATTAATTACACATCATTACGAATCTGACCTATGGCTATAAATATGTGGCTTGCATGCTTTTATTCTCCATCCCAGACCCATGGCAGACATTGCTAATCAATCATGACATTCTTTCTCCCATTTGTTGCTGTGGCTTTAAGATCCTTCTTAGAGCAGCATTCCAAAGTCAAAAATGTTACCTTCTTATCCCTCCTGGGGGATCCCATTCCTTCAGAAACTATTGTCAGCTAAGCAGGCAGCAAATTGCCAGATAAAATACAGGACACTCAGTGAAATTGGAATTTCAGATCAATAAGAATTTTTAGTATAAGTGTACCCCCAAGTATTGCATGGGACCTCCTTACACTAAAAAAAAATTACTCATTGTGCATCTGAAATTCAAATTTTACTGGGAATCCTGTATTTTTATTTGTGAAATCTGGCTCCACTACCTAACATCCACTCTTAGAAGCGGAGTTGGGATGCTCTAACCTGTATAAATCCATAAGGTTGTCATTTCAGGGCTGAACCGAGAGGAGGTGAGACTTTAGTAGATCTTGGGCGGGGAAATACTGATAATTTGCCATCAGCTGTGGTGGGAAACGAGAGCCTTTCTTTTTGTCTTGAAATTATACTCCGTCTTCCTACTCAGCCTATAAGACGAGTAGGGGGTACTGAGACACATCAGGCTTACAAAACCACTTTTGGTTAGATAGACCCTTCAGCATTGCTTTGGGGGTGGGAGCTGGCAAGACAACCTGAATCTAGCCAATCAGGTCTCCTTGGCAGCAGTGTATCTTTGAGGATGTGGAGTTTTTGCTCGAGGGCACAGTGGGAAGGATCAGGGAGGAGAAAGAGAGGTGGAGCCCTAAGGTCTCTGATCTCTGTGCACGATTTAAGACGCTGAAAGCCAGGATTAAAACACTCCACCGCAGTTGCATTGGCTGTGTCTACGTCACTTTCCCCAAAAGAGCTGGTCTTCCTTCACCAGGCATATGCAGGTATGGCCTTCCTGCTTCTTTCCAGCAGGCAGACGTGTTGACGGATGTCGCCACGCCCTGCAAGATGTGACATATTTTAGATACCGCTCCTGATTTTAAAGTATGCAAAAGGTGGCAGGTGGGCATGGATAGTTGAGAACAGGTTCTCCACCTCGCCAGTAGTTCCCAGACTTTTCTGCCCATTTGAGTTACGTGCAGAGGTTTTACAAATCCCGATGTCTCTGCTCAGACCAATCAAATCGGAAAGTCGGGGGTGGGGACCATTTGTTTTTGGAAGATCTCTAGATGACTCCAATGTGCTGCCACGTTTGGGAACCGCTGGTCTATGCTCGACATGTTTCTTCTGCTCCAGCAAACACGTTCTCAGCTAGACATGCAGAGATGTGACCGGCAGCGGGGGGCGTGTGTGTGTGTGTGTGTGTGTGTGTGTGTGTGTGTGTGTGTGTAAAGTCGCCCTTCCTTGTCCGGCCAGGGGGAGGAAGAGGGAGGAGGGAGGGGGTCCCCTTAGGATAGAGTGGCATTGTTTTGTATCAGTTTCTGGCTTTCTAGCTTGGCTGGGCTGGCGGAACAAAGAAGGCTTCATGCAGGACAAAAGCGCACTGTTTCACCTAATGAGGAACAGTTGAGAGGTCTGGTGACAGCGCCCCATCAGTGAGGGACAGAGGGCGGCAGAAGAGGGTTGTCGGGCCGCCTAATGAAGACCAGTTGAGAGGTGCCGGCCAGACACCAGACTCAGCTTTCTTTGTGAGGCTCCAACACCACCCCCACCTCCCCTGTCTCAAGAGGCTTGGTCCTGCTTCCAGAGAGAGAGAGAGAGAGAGACATGCTTAGATTCATCTGTCACAGTGACGGGTCCTGACCCCATGACCTCTTGAGCCATGCCCTCCGGCCTCTGGATTTGACCTTTCCAAAGAGCCGCCAGTCCTCGGCCAGAAGGGCCCTATTGACTACCTGCTAGTGGCCACCTGCTGAAGCAGCCCCTGAGAAATTAAAGCCGGCAAATGGTTCACCGGGGACTCTTTGAGGCTTTGCTGGATGGAGTGCTGTGTCCAGGGCCCATGAACCGATCTCTCTAATTGTGTTGCAAGATGCCTCTCCACTTCTTTCTAGGACTTGGAGCTTTGTTGAACTTGGGGGCTTGTAAAAAGCAGCATTTTGAGGCGAAGAAAGAGACAGAGAGTTATTGGGAGGAGCTCTGAAGCCCCCCTTTTTGTCCACAGGCCTAGCTGGAAAGAGGGGAGCGTGTGCAGGCAGGTGAGCTGGAAGGATTTTACTCTCCCAGGGTGCTGGCTTCCAGAAACACAGCCACGCTGGGCCTTTATGGGAACACAGTGTCCCTAGCTCCAGAAACAGGCCTGTATTTATCCAGACCCTTGAGTCCTTCCCTAGGTCATTGTAGAGGTTGTACCGCACGTCCCTGTCATTTTTTGTGGGTTAAAATGGTCAAACATTGGCAATTTCGTATAGTTTAAGCTAATGAGGGAATTTGGATAAATTGTATCTTCTCTAAAAAGAAGTGATGGTATAGCAGTTGTCTATTACCCCCAAACTTAGAGGCTTACAAGGGTACACATTTATCATCTAACAGTTTCTGTAAGTCAGGATTTTGGGCTGCTTAGCTGGGTGGGTCTGGCTCAAGGTCTCTCTTGAGGGTGTTTTCAAGATGGTGGCTGGGGCTATGGTTTCATCTGAAGGCTTAAGTGGGGTCAGGGGATCCACTTCCAAGATGGTGCACTCACATGGCTGTTGGCTGGAGGTCTCAGTTCTTGCCAAGTGGACCTCTCCACGGGCTGCTTGAGTGTCTTCATAACATGGCAGCTGGTTTCCCTCCAAATGAATGATCTGAGAGAGAGAGAGAGAGAGAGAGAGAGAGAGAGAGAGGAGGAAGTTGCATTGCCTTTTCTAGTCTTGGAAGTCACACTCTGATGTTTCCATAGTATCCTGTTGGTTATGAAAGTCAGCCCTATTCAACATAGGCGGGGAGAACACAAGTATGTGAATGTCAAAAGTCGAGGGTCTTGGGGGCCCATCTCAGAGGTTGGCTGCCGCAGAGGGACCTTGTTTCCTACCTTCTTCTGCAATATAATGATTTACTGCTCCCCTGGCGGTTTCCTCTCCACACTTCCTGATGCATCTTGATGTTATTTGAAAGCTGAATCTCTTTGTCAGCTCTCTCCCTGCCTCTACTATACTAAACAGGAGTCTGGTTAGCCAGGAGCTTTTAAAACCTGTAGCTGGAGAAGTAGCAGGAACAGTCTGTGTTGGCAAGCACAGACATCCTTTGCTGTTCAGCTTTCAGGATTTTGGTGGCCAGATCCTCGTTTGGGAGAATCTCAAGCCTGACAGAGAGGAGCATCCGTATGGCATTTATTGTGTGATTAATTTATCAGATATAGTTAAACCTCCGGAGAAACTCTAGCTTACACATTTTCCCACCAGCAATCATATATAAGCCCAGAACAAGGTAGTGAAGATGCTAATATTTATTGGGTGTTTAGTGGGTGCTGGACCCTTGATTGAAGGCTTTGCCTGCCTTATCTCATTTAATTCTCATAATAACCTCAGACTGTAGACACTATTATTACCTTAGTTTATAGAAAATGAGATTCAGAAAAGTTGGAGCTTGTCCACTGTCACGTGGCTGTTGAGAGTTCAGATTTGAAAACCAGTGTGTGACTTTGAAGTCTGAGCTTAGAACCATGATAATGAACCAGTTTGAATGAGGGGGAAGGAGGTTAGAATGATGACCCCTCACATCTATTCCACACTGTGACTCAGTGAGTGATTCCAGACTTTGATTCCTGCCATGTCATGGCGGGTTAGCATCTTCAGAAGCTGACTCTGAGATGGAGAGTAGCACACAGGAAGTTTATTAGGGAGACCTCTTGGGGCCAATTAACTGGAGAAGGGAGGGAACGAAACCAGGATTAGGTGGAGGAAGAAGCTGAGCTTCAATGCGATTCCAGGGAGGGCCTCAGCCAGACTCACGGGGCAGTTGAGCTTGATGGTTCTTCATAGATGTTCCAAGTTGGGGTGAGGAGTCTGGTCTCTTACACCCTGATGTTGATCAGTTACTGAGTGTGGACTCCATCCATCGTGACCCTCTTCCATCTTGGAAATTCCCAAAGAGGGCTGACTCTTGAGGACCCTCTTTCAGCAGCACCCCCAAGCAATGGTGACAATTAGTCCTTCATTTATGAAGGGGGATCTGGGAGGCACATCACAGCATTCGGTGTCAGCTTCTAATACAATTAAGGAAGTCACACCTATTCACAGACACATATTCACAGATGCACATATGGGTGCATACACTTTCACACCTGCATTCATAATGGGCAATTCTAGGCAGCAGTAAAGAATAAATGCAGCCGTGAGAACTCACTTGAGTATTCAGAAGGGACAAAATACACTTGAGAGCTTCACAGGAATTTCTTTCCTCTGAACTGCCCGTTATCGATGTTAAATCCATCCACACAGCCCTCAGCACAGTCACTAAACAGAATATCTATGCACACGCCTACCTACAGACACAATCTGTTCACACCCATACACTAACAAGTGCATACCACACCCACACATGTGTATGCAGGTATTCACAACACGTGTAAGCCCATTCAGACACAATACACAGCTACATACACCCAACATACAGATGGTGGGGTTGGTCTAAAGTCAGTGAGAAAATCTCTTAAAGATGAAATTATCTTTTGAAAAAAATTGAAGTCTAGTTGATTTACAGTGTTGTGTTAGTTTCAGGTGTACAGCAAAGTGATTCAGCTATACATATACATATAGTTATACATATATATCAATACAAATGTATATATGTATATATATTCTGTTTCAGATTCTTTTTCCTTATAGGTTATTACAAGGTATTGAGCGCAGTTCCCTGTGCTATACAGTAGGTCCTTGTTGGTTATCTATTTTATACACAGTAGTGTGCATATGTTAATCCCAAACTCCTAATTTATCTGAAATTGTCTTTGAAAATTCTATTAAATTACCACATTATGAGAGACACATGGGGCACCAGACTAGTTATGGGAACAGTGGAAGCACATCTTACATCTTAAGCCCTCTCTGGGGCATAAGCAGTTCATTGAACAGAATGGTGTGCAGAGTTCTGTTTATATTATTTACTTTATCCCTCTCTGTCTCTGTCTCTCTGTCTCTCCTTGTCTCTCTACCTTCCCCTATCTTTCTCATCCTCTCACTCAGCAGTTGAATTAGTGCCAGGTAGACACATGATGTCTCTGCACTACATCATGTTACCTAGACACAAACACACACGCGCACACACACACCAACAATGGAAGAGAATTCCAGCAAAGATGGAAAGTAAAGAATTCCTGCCTTTCCTCTCTGGCATCTCTTCCTCCGAGCCCGAAGCTAGCAAATCCGTGGAGAAGCGCCCACAGCCGTGGACCAAAGGTGGCAGATCCACCACTGTCCTCACCACCTCCCCATCAGGGGTGCTGTGTCTACGCTTGTCAATAAGACGGCAGCATGGAGGAGATGACCAGCCCTGGTGAAGGCCTCTATAGTGATTGCCATTCGGCCTCTTATCCCGGGAGCAAACACTTTGTAGGTCTGAAGGGGCCCGATCGGACCTCATAAGGCTGCCTCTCACCATCACCCATAGTCGGAACAGAGCTTTCTTTTCCCTTTCTGTTTTTCCCCTTTAGCGTTTAACTCCTTCTTTCCCTTTCCCGCTTCCCTGAAACCTGTCTCTCTGCCTGTTCACCTTTCATTGTTTTGAAAAGACCGTCCTGTCCCCACAACTCCAAGCTCACCCCTCTTCTCTCTCTGGAAGACCCATCCTGACGGGGGGCTGCTCTTCTGTAAGTCCATCCTTCATTTCTCATCCAGGGTTTCCTTCTATCCCCAAGTCCCATTTCAATATTCCCCTGCTGCTTTCCTACAGCCCATAACTCTCTGGCTAGGGGATTAACATGGTGATTTATCTGCAAAATTCCTTGAGTGAGGGATGAGGAGGGAGGAAAGCCCAGAGAGACGTTTGTCCCTGAACATTGAGTGGTGATTCTGTACAGTTAGCAAACGATAGAATAAGCTCTGGGGGTCTGGAATGGGGGGAGGTCACTGGATGGTTTGAGTTCAGTTAGGGGGTATTATCATTGTGCAAAGTTCCAAGATTTCCTCTCCATCTGCCCAACCCATACATATAGCCTGATCCGTTTTTGTTAGCAATTTAACTCTCAGTTGTACCTACCCCATGCTCCCCCAGCTCGTCTACCCTCTTTCAAGACCCCCTAACCCATATGGCAGTACCTGTTGGTTCCATCAGTAACCCCTTGACCATACTTTGAAACAGCCGTGGACGAAAGACCAAAGAAACTGTCTTCCTGTATCACCCATCAAGGAAAGGGTAAGGAAAAAAATAGGAAGAAAGAATGGAAACAGAAAACATGATCAAAGTCTCTTTCCAGCCTGACTTTGGCCATGAGAGTTACTATTTGAGATTAATAGCCCTAAATATTTCCATAAGGCTAACTCCATTCACTATCTATAGTTCCTTCTGTTGTAGGTGCCTTTTCTACTAGTTGGGAAGTGCTAATCCAACAGCACTCCCTCTCTCCTGGATGGCTTAGTATCCCATGCCATCTCTACATCAGCCAGCCTAGACCAAAGGCACAGTTTGTTGATGTAACATAAAAAAAAAAAAAGCGCCCAAGGAATGTTCCTTCTCACTTCTCGCTAGCCCTTCTCTCTCTCTCTCTCTTTTTCTTTTTTTTTTTAAAAAAAGCTCCGAGGGTTTTTATGTTTTTAAAAATTATTGATTGATTTATTTATCGGCTGTGCTGGGTCTTCATTGCTGCATGTGGGCTTTCTCTAGTTGCGGAGAGCGGGTGCTACTCTTCGTTGCGGTGCGTGGGCTTCTCAGAGCGCAGTCTCAATAGTTGTGGCTCATGGGCTTAGTTGCTCCGCGGCATGTGGAATCCTCCGGGACCAGGGCTCGAACCCGTGCCCCCTGCATTGGCAGGTGGGTTCTTAACCACTGCACCACCAGGAAGTCCCTCTCTCTTTTTTTAAAGTGGATAGTCTATTCTTACGTAGGCATAAGGTGAGTGATATTTATTTGTTTACTTATGTATTTTTAATACTAAAATACACATTTATTTAAAGAAGAAGATTCTAAACATCAAGGTTTCTCTGTTCTTGGCAGCAAAACACATGGCCAAACAGAGATGAAAAGTAGAATGAAAACTAAAGTACCTGAAATTAAAAATAAGCCAATTTACATTTCATTTAAGAGAAACAAACATATAGGTCAGATAATAATTTCAAAATCTAGTTTACAAAGAGAAAAACAAATCTGGAACCCAAACCCAAATGAGTTGGAAATAAAAAGGAAAGCAATAAAAAGAAGTAAACATGTACAGAAGCTACAACCACCTCCCTCAACCTATGAAATTCTGGAATGTTTCTTTCTCCCCAGCTTCATCTCACATCTGGGCGAGAGGCAGACTGGACACCTCAGGGATTGTCACTTCCCCAGATGACGCCAAATTCATAAGTCACAAACTCTAGGAGTAAAGACCAAAGTTCTCCCTGGGTCTCCAACATGGACTTTAAAACAAACCCAAAACGTTTGCTTGAGAATGTCTTCATATCCATTAGCTTGAACCATGTGAAACAGTCATTTTTACAGGTAAAAAGCGAGTGCATGTTTCTCTAGCCCTTCTCTTAATAATGGTATTTCAAGGGCTCCAGAACATCAGGGAAGAGGAAGGTGGCAGTGCCCCTTGGATATGATCAAGGTGCATAGGGAATGCCTGGAGGGAGATTGTGGCACCTGAATTGTGTGGTCCCTAATCACATTCGAGACACAAAATAGAGACCCTCTAAGAAAAGGTAAAGTGCATTTTCTTGGGAGGAGGGCTGAGGTCCTGCCCAAATAGCCTGTGGGAACTGGGTTATTGCATTACTGCTGTTGATCTATCCAGAGGCTGAGGAACTAGGGAAGCTGAGATAATGAAAGAGTAAAAATAAACATGTGAGAGTAGAGAAATTGGCAAGGTGGTGATGGAGACACCCACCCCTCCTCCCCCAGGCATCTTCCCTTCCTTCCTTCCAGCTGTGGGCTAAAAAAGACTTCAGGGTGACATTCTAAACTGAAGCTCAGAGTTCACCAAAGAGTCCTTGCCCCAGATTTTCTAATCCCCCGTGGTCTACCTCTCTCCACTTAAAGTACTCCTTCAATACCCTTTATTGTCTCAGTTTCAGAAGGGTGTCAACGAGCCATTGGAGATCAATACACATTAGTCCATCTGTTTTCACTTTGAGGTGCTACATTCAGCATATGTCTTGCAGTTCTTCTGATTACTTTGAACACCACCATTTTGCTTTTGAGTCAGAGTTTTCTTGCCTTGTCTGCAGGCGTAATTTCACTTGTAACTAACCACGTTTTTCATAACAACTGTGGTGTAACATTGCTTCTCCTCAGTTTTGGCCAAACCAGAGAAGCAGGTAGCATGTTCTCAGTCCTGAAGGCTCAAACCAGAAATATGTTCTCTGCTTCCCTGACTCGGTTCATCCTTTTGGGTGCCACTAGCTTCCCAAAGTCCGGCCCAATGCAAATTCGTTTATTTATCCAAGGGTCCACAGAGCTGTTCTACTTTCTCAAGCCAGATGCCGAAGCGAATAGTTGAATTTGGAAAACGAACTGGTGTCTAATGAAATCAGGAGGAGACTAATGCAGGTGTGACCCCCGCCCCCGCCAATGCATTGTTAGTTATCGATGAGCAAACTCTGGCGGGCGCCAGCAACTGTGTTCTGATAAACAATATTTTATATAGAAAATATAATGGCATTTTGTAATAGGGACTGTCTCTTAGTGCCCCAGCCATTGATTCCTGACCATAAGTCTGACGTGAGGTCAGATGGCTGGGATCTGGGATATTTCCATGGTTGAGTTTGTGGATGCAAAAGTACAAATTACTGAAGGCTGACCAAAGCCACATCATGAAACTCCTAATTACCCATGTCCCCCGATGAGGCGTTTTAGCACAGATAATACAACAATGAATACCCAAGGTGTCATTGATCTTTGGTTTTGGATTATGTGCTACGACTGTTTCTTTTGGCCTCAGATTTTCCATATTCAATATTCTTATTATCATTATTAATAATTTTACATAAAATCATAACTGCAGAATTGGAAGGGATTTGGGGATTTGATTGTTTCAGGATTTTCAGTGAAGGTCCGGAGTTCTGGAGAGGAGCCCTGGGAAGCAAGGGGAGGAGAAACAGGATGCAGGTCTCCCATTGTACAGATCACAGAACTGAGCCCCAGCGAAGGGTGAGAACCTTCTAGCTGGTTGATGCTGGAGCTGCCTAGACCTATGATCTTCTCTCATTGCAAGGAGAGAAATTCTTCTTTTATTCATCTTGCAGACTTGGCCTAGGAAACTAATTTTCACCAAGTTGTTCCTGCCAGTTGATAAGGAGAATTTGGATTTAGGGAAGGAACAGAGGAATAAAGAAGGAAATTAATATTTGCTTCCTTGTATCAGACCCTTTACATAATTGATTTCACTACATCTTTGAAATAATCCAATGATGTTGGGATTTATCACCTCCATGTTACAGACAGGAGCACTGGGACTTTAAGCAGTGGCAAAGTTTCTTGCCTAGCGTAGAACGATCAGAAAGTGTCAGAGAGTGGATGCCGTGCTGCCAGTGCCAACCCAAGAGTTCAACCTTCCCAGGAGGGAACACGAAGAAAAATAACAAACAAAAGAGATGGCTCAGTCCGATCCGGTAAAGATGGCAGCACATGAAATTTCCAGGATGGGTTTGCAGGGTGCGGCTCCATGAGCATCCTGGTGAAGGGGACGCACTAGCCCCCAGGGTGGCTCGCTTTGCTTTCCTTACCTTCCTTACAGACCAAGAGAGCACCCAGCTCTGAGACAAAGAGATAAAGCTCAATATGTACCCAGCCAAGGAACATCCCAAGACCAATAATTTCCTGTCTCCCAGTTTGGCTGGGAATATTTTTCTTGGAAAATCACCCCAATTGTTTTTCACTTCTTTTCTTTTTCTCACATGTAGCCCTTGGCATGCTTCCATGCCACCCAGATACTACAATAGAAGGGATATAAGATTTTCCCCTGAAGCCAAATTCCTTGGGTGTTAAAGTTGCATTGTTTTAAAAAGACTGATGGTGGCTTAGTCACAGAAGAATGAATATGACGTGATTTGCTCCTTGCTGGGGAGGCGCCTGTGGGGTGGTGTCACCTGTCACTGGGAGACAAAGAAAGTTGTGTTCCTCTCTCTTTGAATGACAGCTCCTTAGGAGTCACTGACCTTGTTTATTCAGATCCTGCCTCTTGTCTAGCAGGTTGCGTGGACTATTTTTTTTTTCAGAGTAATCATAGTCCTTTTATTTATTTATTTATTAACAGCTTTATTGGAGTATAATTGCTTTACAATGGTGTGTTAGTTTCTGCTTTGTAACAAAGTGAATCAGTTATACATATACATATGTTCCCATATCTCCTCCCTCTTGCGTCTCCCTCCCTCCCACCCTCCCTATCCCACCCCTCTAGGTGGTCACAAAGCACCGAGCTGATCTCCCTGTGCTATGCGGCTGCTTCCCACTAGCTATCTATTTCACGTTTGGTAGTGTATATATGTCCATGCCACTCTCTCACTTTGTCACAGCTTACCCTTCTGCCTCCCCATATCCTCAAGTACATGCTTTAGTAGGTCTGTGTCTTTATTCCCGTCTTACCACTAGGTACTTCATGACCTTTTTTTTTTTTTTTACAATAGCCAGGACATGGAAGCAACCTAAGTGTCCATCCACAGATGAATGGATAAAGAAGATGTGGCACATATATACAATGGAATATTACTCAGCCATAAAAAGAAACGAAATTGAGTTATTTGTAGTGAGGTGGATGGACCTAGACTCTGTCATACAGAGTGAAGTAAGTGAGAAAAAGAAAGACAAATGCAGTATGCTAACACATATATATGGAATCTAAGAAAAAAAAAAAGGCACGGGCTATTTTTTAAGGCTCTTTTCTAGATTTCTTTTATGAACACCACATTCCGAGATTTGGGGATAAAAGATACCTATTTCCAGTGGCTTTTGCATGATTTCATCTTTCTGCCTGTTGCTCCTGAGAAAATGGGCTTCGCACAGTAGGGCGATTTCTGACTCTGCCCATCAGCTTTCATAGAAAGAGGTAGCAGAATGTATGAGGAGACATCTTTTCCCTTTTCACCTGGACCAGAAATTTGGGACTGAGGAAACCATGACCAGCTTTATTGTTTATCTGCCTATCTTCTGTGTACCCTTAGATAAATGAGAACTAGTTTTATGAACGCCGAGCAAACAATGTTAATTATGAAGAATGTGATAAAGTTTAAAAAGAAAAACACTAATGCTTAACAAAAGACCAATATTAAAACTGTGGAGGAGAAAATTCTAGAATCCTCTTTGGTGATGCCCTTCAATTATGTGTCATTCTAATAAGTTTTTTTATTGTATACTACAAGTATTTATTGATTACCTACTACATATTAGGCAGTGTCATAGATGTACAAGCACAAACCAGACAGATATTGTTTCTTAGGGAGTTGATAAGCCATTGGGAAGGATAAACATCCAGACAGTATTTAATAAACAGTGTCCAATGAAGAAGGGTGTATAGTAAGAGGGAGCTTATAAGAGGGAATCTTAACTTTGGGGACCAGGGAAAATGCCTTGTATGAAGTGACTTTGGATCCCTCTGCACCATGTCCTCTTTCTCCATTCTGCTAGACCCAAGCTTAAATGGTGTCACCTGAAAGCTTAATTCTCTAACCCAGAAGATTCCATGACCATGACGGGAGTGATAAACCCCATTAGCTCTGGACCATCCATCATATCTTGACACCCAGAGGTGATATCAAATCTTTGATAACAAATCTTCTTTGAAGTTTGCTTTCCATCCTGACATGATAGTTGAATCTAGAGCGAATCTATTTTATTTATTTATTTTTTTGCATATACATATTTAATTTATTTTTTTATACAGCAGGTTCTTATTAGTCATCCATTTTATACACATCAGTGTATACATGTCAGTCCCAATCTCCCAGTTCATCCCACCACCACCGCCACCCTCCGCTTCCCCCCCTTGGTGTCCATATGTTTGTTCTCTACATCTATGTCTCTATTTCTGCCTTGCAAACTGGTTCATTGGTACCATTTTTCTAGATTCCACATATATGCGTTAATATACGATATTTGTTTTTCTCTTTCTGACTTACGTCACTCTGTATGACAGTCTCTAGGTCCATCCATGTCTCTACAAATGACCCAATTTCATTCCTTTTTATGGCTGAGTAATACTCCATTGTATATATGTACCACATCTTCTTTATCCATTCATCTGTCAATGGGCATTTAGGTTGCTTCCATGACCTGGCTATTGTAAATAGTGCTGCAGTGAACAATGGGGTGCATGCGTCTTTTTGAATGATGGTTTTATCTGAGTATATGCCCACTAGTAGGATTGCTGGGCCATATAGAACCTTCTATTTTATACGTGAGTATTCAGTGATGGAGGGAGGCATGTGTCCTCTTTTTTTCTCTGTATCTCAGATCTTCATTACTAAATGATAGCTGTAATGTAGCCTATTAACTACTCTGTCTTGTAGGGTTTAAGAGCTATTAGAAACTATCCAGTCTTCCCACAGTTTTAGAGACTTAGGAGGAGGAAGGATGGAGACTTTTATCATCATTGTTATCAAAAAGGAAAAATAAAAAGACTTATCGTGGCTCTTCATTCTCTAAAACACTTAAGAGTTTGAATACCCATAAATAGGAAACATTTTTATAAACCAAGAATTAGTTGATTATGACAAAGTGTATCCCCAGTGTCATATGAGCAAAGTTTTGCATCAAATATCCACATGCTTTCAGGAAAGTGCCTCTTCTCTTTATCCTTTAATTCTGTAATTTGTGAAACCAGGTGAACTAGATAATCTCAAAGTTCATTTCTACTCCTAAAATTTCAGGTTGATGTCTTAGACCTTAAACCATCTCATGATATTCAGATTTTCTAATTCCTAGCTCAGAGGGACTTCCAAAATGGTCTTTGAGGTATAACACCAGCTAAAGCAACTGGGTGAACTTTGAAATATGACCCTGAATAGAGCTGCAGCGAAAACCCTTAAACGGTTTCAGCTCCGAGGTACCATCTTGTTTTGGAGGACTAAGGGAGTCTCTGATAATCTGGAGTGTGAGAATATTCCGGGAGCCAGTTTGAGAGATAGGCAAGGCAATGTAGAGGAGGAGAGATGAGAAACTGCCACAGCACGTACCAATGAACGTGCAAATACTTGACTGATGGCACGGATGACTGGATGGATGGATGAGGAAGCCTGCATCTCTGACCGAGGGCGTGATTCAATCACCAAAGTGGACCTCAATAAGGAACTCCATCTCTACTAGAATGGAATGAGTGCTATAAGTGGTATTCAAAGGTCTAGGTTCAAATCCTGTCCCCTTCTGCCATATATACTTACTTGCTATATGGTCTTGATGGGTTTAAGTAACCTCTTTGACCTTCAGATTATTCAACTGGTAAAACATTTTGTGTGTGTGTGTGAGGATGCAATGAGATCCTACCTTTACGAGTTATTGGCTCATAGTATTTGCTCAATAAAAGTGATGACTTTGATTAAAACAATGTTTTTTTTCACCCAACCCCCTGAGAAGAAGTTGGTCCGTTTAATAGTAAAAGTAACCAAGAACGAGGGCAGCCAGTTTTTTTGTTTTTGTTTTTTTTTTAACATCTTTATTGGAGTATAATTGCTTTACAATGGCGTGTTAGTTTCTGCTGTATAACAAAGTGAATCAGTTATACATATACATATGTTCCCATATCTCCTCCCTCTTGCGTCTCCCTCCCTCCCACCCTCCCTATCCCACCCCTCCAGGTGGTCACAAAGCACCGAGCCGATCTCCCTGTGCCATGCGGCTGCTTCCCACTAGCTGTCTACCTTACGTTTGGTAGTGTGTATATGTCCATGCCTCTCTCTCGCTTTGTCACAGCTTCCCCTCCCCCGCCAGTGTTTTTACTGCAAACAGTCTGCATTTTTCTCTCGCCTCACGCCCGTGTTTTGCCCGTTCATTCCCTCCAATCTCTACTTTCTTTAGAGCTGATGTACCTGCTGCTCCCTCCACCTGATACACGCTTCCCTCACTTCTTTTACATGGTATGCTCCTTCTTTTTACTTTTTTTAAAAATTTTATTTTATGGCCGCGTGGCCTGCGGGATCTTAGTTCCCTGACCAGGGATTGAACCTGCACCCCCTGCAGTGGAAGTGTGGAGTCCTAACCACTGGACCGCCAGGGAAATCTTGGTATGTTCCCACTTTTATTCTCAGTCTAGGTACCTCTATCTTTCCCCAGGCTTCCTCTCCTGCCCTCCCCCTCCGAGCCTGGATTACCACCCTCATTGTGTCCTCCTGCACGCGCTACTCACCTACCTCACCCTTTAACTATCATGCCCCTCTTTCCCACCAAACCTCAAGGTCTGGAAAGACAGACCCTAGGTGTTCCTTGTTGTTGCACCCCCAGCCCAGTTTTGGAACAGACCAGACTCTCAACACACATTTGCTGGTTGAGTGAAGGGGGTGCAGATAAATAGAAGTTCCGGGCACCACAGGGAGAGTCTAGGGAAGTGATGACAAAATGGCGGCCGCAGATTGGTCAGAAGGGGGGCTGAGCTTCCTTGGCCTGCTAACATCTGTCCTGTCTCTGGTGGGCCTTCCAGCGAAGGTTCCATTTCAAATCGTGGCGCTGTCAGATAATAAAGGGTCTGACGGAGGCTTCCCTCGGAAGTGGAGAAAGCCCCCCACCCACCCACAGGAGGCCTGCTTCTCCTAACTCTCCTTGTCTGCGGCCTTCCTTCCATTTTCCGTTCTGGGGCTCGGCCTGCTTTGGGAGTCAGGAGGGGCTGTTTGCACCTTCTGTGGAGACAGCAAGGGAACATGATGTTTCTCTCTGGCCCCAACCCCAAGCGTCATTGTTGCTGGCTGGGGATCAAAGCCGCCATTCCATTTTTAACCTTCATCGGGCCCCACCTCACCGTGAGCATGTGTTCCGACATTTCATTGTGTGCCAGGGGGATAAACAAAACCCACCCCCCGAGTCTAGGGAAGGATGCCTTCGGGGGAGCTCTGAACCCGGCTGAGGCAGATAAGTGACTCTCCCCCCGACCCCCCGTCCCCCTTGAGTGCTCTGGTTTTTCCTGAGCTTACATGAGACCACGGTAAGGGAGATGGATGCCTTTATTTTTGTGCAGAACACATCTACAGGTGGTGACCCCTGGTGAAAAAAACAAAACCAAACCCAAAGCAAACCAAAACAAGCTAGTGTGCAGAGGCGGGGAGGGGTCAGGGGATTCTATCGTAGGCTTCCCTCTATCTGCCTTCACGTCTTCCGTCTGTCCTCTTCTCCTGAGTCTCCTCTAAACGTCCCCCATGTCCCCATCGGTGATTATCAGGGAATACTGACAAGAGATCATTTTATTGTCAGATTAATTTAGATACAAATTAATACATGTTTTTAGAATTTTCAAGCAATTAAAAATAGGTATGAGGAAGAAAGATGGTGTCTGGTACAAAGTAGGAACTCAAGAAGTATTTGCGGAAGGAAGGAAAACAAAAATCCCCCGTACTCCATCACTAGTAATATTCTGGTGAACATCCATCTATGTATTTATGTATAGTCAAACTACATACACAAGCAAAATCATACTATATTCATAATAATATTATATGTTCATACTTTCTATATACACATAATAAATACTATTCTATATGCTGCTATGAACATACATAATAGAGTCACAGTGTACATATATACTACATATATGTCATTTTATATATATATACACATACATTATATATAGCATGCACTATACCTTATATATATATATATATATATATATATATACACACACACACACTACATGCAAACAGGATCAAACGCTTTCACAATCTGATTTTTTTTCACCATGTCCTGGATGTCTTTCCATGTCTATGAATTTAGAACAAATTCATCACATTTCACAGCAGCCAACTAGCCATTTGTGTAGCTGTGTTATCACTTACTTAACCAGTTCAAGAGAGCTGGTTTTGAAATCCCAGTCTTAAAGTAAGCTCGTACTTTGTTTTTACTCTTCTGATCCTCTCCCTCTGCTGCCTTTACCGAGTGGAGGTCTTAGTTTTCTGCTTCCTCTATTGCAACCTTGTCAGCACTAAGATGGTGCATGCACGTTGGCAGAAATCCACTTGGATTTCTCTGTTATGCTGTAGCTTGGACAAAACAGCCCTTTTTCCTTCGCCTTCATCCACCTGATATGTTTCCACATCTGTTTCTTTGTGGTGGCAATTACTACATCAGACTTTCAAGGGATGGGGTCTGGAGATTCATAGTTTCTAAAAAGCTGTTTGTGTCTTTTTTTTTTTTTTTTTTTTTGTGGTACGCGGGCCTCTCACTGTTGTGGCCTCTCCTGTTGCGGAGCACAGGCTGCGGATGCGCAGGCTCAGCGGCCATGGCTCACGGGCCCAGCCGCTCCGCGGCACGTGGGATCTTCCCGGACCGGGGCACGAACCCGCGTCCCCTGCATCGGCAGGCGGACCCTCAACCACTGCACCACCAGGCAAGCCCAAGAGCACTTTTTTTTCAAAAAAAATTGAAGTATAGTTGATTTACAGTGTTGTATAAGTTATATATAACTGAGTCACTTTGCTGTACATCTGAAACTAACACAACATTGTAAGTATATACATATATTCTTTTTCAGATTCTTTTCCCTTATAGGTCATTACAAGATACTGAGTATAGTTCTGTGTGCTATACAGTAGGTCCTTGTTGGTTATCTGTTTTATATATAGCAGTGTGCATCTGTTAATTCCAAACTCCTAATTTATCCTTTCGTTTTTGTAAATAAGTTCATTTGTATCAGATTCCACATGAGTGATATCATATGATATTTGTCTTTGTCTGGTTTATTTCACTTAGTATGATAATCTCTCGGTCCATCCATGTTGCTGCAAATGGCATTATTTCATTCTTTTCTATGTCTGAGTAGTATTCCATTGTATAAATATACCACATTTTCTTTATCCATTCATCTGTTGGTGGACATTTAGGTTGTTTCCACGTCTTGACTGCTGTAAATAGTGCTGCAATGAACATCGGGGTGCATGTACCTTTTCGAATTATAGTTATCTCTGGATATATGCGCAGGAGTGGGCAATGAATCATATGGTAACTCTATTTTTAGTGTTTGAAGGAACCTACATGCTGTGAAGAGAGAGGCTAAATCTTGATGACATCATTTGAGTACCTGGATCCAATCATGCCTGACGGCAGACAGCTCTACTCCTAGGCTTTTTAATTATGTGGATCAATATATTATTTTTATTTCCTAAAACCCATTTGAGTTGGGTTTCTCTCCCTTGCAAACATAAAAGCCTTAACTAAAGCATTAATAATGTCTTTGGGGCGTAGTCCTTGCTATAGCCCAGGATCTCTCTTTCTAGGCATCTGAGATGTTGGGATCTTGAACCATCCAAATAATAAAAACTACAAAAACTTCAGCAACAATTTATTGAATGCTTCCATACAGCACATCACTAACTACATCCTGAGGCCCTGTTATTAAGCCCATTTTATAGATGCAGAAATCGAGGCTCAGAGAGGTTAAGCAACTTGCCCAAAGCCACACAGCTGGCGAGCGACTAGCAAGAAAACTCAGATCTGTCTGTCTCCTGACTCTGTGTAGTCAGCTTTCCACTGCTCCTGCCTTAGGAGTTGGAAGTTCCCTACTGAATAGACTGAGGTATGAGTTGAACTTTGCTAAACACTCACTGAGCATCTGTAGTGTCACTTCATTACCAAGGTGTTAGCGGAGGTCAACAAACAGACAAGAGAAAGGTCATGCTCTCACTCTGAGCTTTTAGCTCTTCTTTCCTCCCAGCCAATCTGCTAGCGTGCCAGCTTGGCTTGGAGAATGGCCTGTCACCAGATACTCTCCTCATCTCCGGGTTTCTGTATACAATCTTATTTCCTGCCATGATTGGAACCTCCATTAGGAGGGCCATAACAAAGTCTGCCCCATAAAGTATGTACACATAAACTCTGTCTCCTGAGCCCCAGAATCTAGACTATCAGGTGTACTTATCCATATGTCTCCTGAAGCTTTGATACATTAATCCCATTTGCTCCTAAATCCTGCATCACCTCATGCAAAGAGCAGGGAAAGAGCCCTGTCTTGTGGCTTTTGGAGATGAAAAATATTGATAGCACAGAGTGGTGTCCAGCCATTGAAGATCTATTAGCCATTTGACTAAGCTGCTGCACCAGTAGATGCAGATAAATACCAGGGCACATCCTCAATGTTACTGAAATCAGAGATATTAAAGCCATTTCGGTATTCCAAAAAAAAGAAAAAAGAGAAAGAAAAAATTCCCAGTCAATCCACTGTTAATGGTCTGCTAATAGGTTTAAGGGCTGCTTAGCACAGAGAACTCTGCTCAATACTCTGTAATAACCTAAAGGGGAAAAGAATTTGAAAAAGAATATATACATGTATATGTGTAACTGAATCACTTTGCTGTACACCTGAAACTATCACAACATTGTTAATCAGCTATACTCCAATATAAAATACAAATGAAAAAACAAGGCAAAACAGAAACAAGAGGCCCACCCTGCTTCTATTCCTCAGTTTGGTTTTAGCTGTTTTCTGAACTCTGCTTGAGCAAGGAGAAAGATGGAGTGTGGGAGAGGGTACCTCTGGGAAAAATGGGGAAGTGGTGATGGACTGAGGCCCAGCTGGTCTCTTGCAGGAGGCTGCAGGGTCTTCTGTGACCTAGAGATTGAAAAAGGGGCTGGGATTCCCCCTGTTTGTTCTAAGGACAAAGGCAACCAAAGAAAAAATACAGGGAGAGTCTAGAAGATTCAGAAGCATGGGTTAAAGTCACATCTATGCCACTGGTTGGACTTGGACAAGTCCTTTTCTTTCTCTGAGCCTCAGTTTCTCCATCTGTTGCAACTGAGCTGGATCAGGGACTCCAAAAGGACTTCCTAGAACCTCCATGCTAAAATCACCAGGGGCAAAAGACATTAAAATGCAGATCCCCAGGCACCAGCCTTATGGAGTCAGAGTCTCTTTCCCAAGGCCTATGAACCTATGTTTTTAGCAGGCTTCCTCAGGTGATTCTTACTCAAAGCTGGGTCTGGAAATCACCCAACTAGCTCAGCCCATGGTCCTACCAGCTTTGACATTCTCCTAGAATGGTTTGGGGACAGATGTCTGGGTTTTCTGATCTCTATTGAAAGAGAGACAGTGGTTCTTTGGGGGCCCTTAGTGAAACAACCAGAGCCAGAAAACAACCAGAAAATACACTGGAGAATCTATAGACTTTGGGTTTATAGTTCAAAGAAGAACTAAAGGAGAAACGCCGTTTCTAGCTACACGCAGCACCAGATGTTAACATTTACTGAGCACTTTTTCTGTACCACACACTTTATGTGGATTAGTCCTTTCAAACTCCCCATCCTAGAAGATAGATGCTATTATTACCATCCCCGTATTATATTTGAGGGGATTGATGTACCTGGAAGCTAAGTCATTTCCCCCAAATTCCCGAGCTAATAAGTGCGGCAGCTATAATTACAAACCCAAATAGTCTAGTTCCTGATGCCGAGCATCTCAAAACCATACCCTCCTGTCCCTGCTGCTGTCATGACCAGCTGTGATTTATTTAGCATCTACTATGTGCCTGACATCCTGCAAAATCTTTATACTTATTGACTCTTTATGAAAACCTTGTAGATATTGTTTTTTTTTCCTCATTTTTAGGATTACGAAATTGATCCTAAGAGTGCTTTTCTATATGTTATCCAGAGTTACACAGTAGCTGGCCTTAAACATATACACTTGATGAAGAAATTCCACCCATAACATAAACTTCTAGAGGGATGTATGTATGTGTGTGTGTGTGTGTGTGTGTGTGTGTGTGTGTGTAGCTGGATTACAAAACAGCCCTTTGTGTTAAAAAGGATGGACCATGCATTGTCCAGAAAAGTTTAGAGGGTGCGGACTCCAGTCTTTAATTCCCTTTTTGAGAGAAGTGTTGTCCAAATAAAATAAACGGAACTTGTAATGGCTCGTTGTATTGCTGGCCCGAGCCATCTCACACGTCTGGCTTTCTGTCATCCCATCTGGCAACTTCCCCTTCACTAAAAGGAGCCTGGGACATTAGCAATGAGTATGCTTTTTTAAATTATAGAAAGGGATTGTTTAGACTGATCGCGGGGCCATAACATAGAATAATAGAGTGATGGGTTGAGACCGATTTTGCCAGACCAAGAAAGGACTGATTTCACAATGGTTTTGGTGACTCTGCTTCCCCACCACGTTTGATGTTAATGCCGAGATTTATAGTGTAATGGGAACTAGTGGGATTTGATCACTCTTGGCTTCAGTTTACCATGACCAGAGCCCATGCCAGGTTTATTTAGCGTATCATTTTGGTGCAAAGTCTGAAAGTGAGGGCAGGAAAGTGTGCTGGGCTGAGAATCCAAGCTTTTGCTCTCTGTGCAAACGGAGGTAACTGCTTGCCACCGTGGGAATCTCAGTTTGTCCATCTGTACAATAGGATGATTGGGTCGGAAGATTCCCAAAGCCAGACTTCTTTTTTTGCTAGAAACCTGGGGATACAGTGAAGAACAGTGCCAGTCATCATACCTAGTTTGCAGGCAGATGCTGTAGAGCGCCTGGAGTACAGGACATGGATTAACAGACCTGCCTCTGCCACTATGCAGATGGATGACCTCGGGCAAGCCCCTTCGCCTCTCTGAGCTGTTTCTTCATGGCATGAGGCTTACAGAAAGAAGTTTCTCAAAGTGCGACCAGAGGACTTTTCGGATGAGCAAACCCTGGGGTGCTTGTTAACGACTCAGATCCCTGGATCCCAGCCCAGATCTGCTGAATCAGAATCTCTTGGGGGTGTGAGGTGGGGGGAAGGAAAGGGATATACATTTCAGCAAGGACCCCAAGGTGATTCTTAACCACACTGACATCAGATAATGCGTTAAAGTGCCTCACAATTTTTGAGTGAGGGCTCCAGGCATGCCTGATGACTTTTATGAACTCGTGCTCTGGAAAACCCTTGTTTTCAACTACCCTCGGCTCCATCGAGTGGTGTCTTATTGCACCCGTAGGTTTTTTCTTTATAAACATATGTGTGTGTGGGGGGGTGCGCACATGCACACACACACATACAAATACATATATATTAAACTCTGTTTATTGAAGACCTATCCTTTTTCTAAATTTAACTTAGACAGCCTTATGTATTCTCACAAGCACCCTGGGAGCTAAGGACTATTTAAAGTGAGGAAAGTGAGCTTCAGGGAGTTTAAAAAGCTTGTTCAGGCTCCTGCCCTAGGTAAGAGACGGAGCTGGATGTGAACCCAGGTTTATCTGACTCCAAAGCCTATTTAATGGACGACCTCCTGCTCTTTCTCAACCAGGGTTACTGTGATGAACACCTCCTGGGGGCCACCATCCATGTAGGAAATAGCACGAACAGTGCCCTCCCTCACCCCCTGGACTCCTGCTGTAAGGAGGTCCTGCAACCGTGCACAACACTCTGCTTCTCTTCTCTGCATCCTTCCCTCATCTTCACCGTCTTCCATTCTGAGCTCAAATCTCCTTACTTCTGCCTGAGAATAATCCAGTCCTGGGTGATAACGCCTTTATTTTCCACTACCCCATCCTCACGTAGAGCAACTGTTGTGCTTGTGGGGATGGACTGAGAGTTATCCCTGCCTCCCTCCCACCCTCTACATTTTTTTTGGTTGTAATTCTTTTGTTCCAGTTATCTATGGCTGCATAACAAATGGCTCAAAACTTAGCGGCTTAAAACGAAATCTGCTTTCTTTCTTTCTTTCTTTCTTTCTTTATTTATTTATTTTGCGGTACGCGGGCCTCTCACTGCTGTGGCCTCTCCCGTTGCGGAGCACAGGCTCCGGACGTGCAGGCTCAGCGGCCATGGCTCACGGGCCCAGCCGCTCCGCGGCATGTGGGATCTTCCCGGACCGGGACACGAACCCGTATCCCGTGCATCGGCAGGCGGACTCTCAACCACTGCGCCACCAGGGAAGCCCCATGCCCATTCTTTTATATACTGTCTATGATGGCCTTCATGCTGTAACAGCCGAGTTGATTAGTTACAACAGACACTGGGTGGCCTGTAGAGCCTTCAGTATCTGGAATTTTATAGAGAAGGTGTTCTGACCCCCGGGATGGGGTGTCCAGAAAGGTTTCATTCATTCCTCTGGAGGGTTCGGCTGGAAGGATGGCTCAGTTAGGACTGCTAACTGGACTGCCTATGAGTGACCTCTCTCTAGCAGGGAGACTTGAGCTGCTTCCAGGGCAGCTAAGGGCTCATAGAAAGAATGTTCCAAGGGGCCAAAGTGTAACTCAAAAGGCCTCTTATGACCTAGTCTCAGAAATTTGAGAGCATCCTTTGTGCCAGATTCTATTGGTCAGAAAGTTCAGTAGAATCAGTACAGATTCCAAGGAAGGGACTTAGTTTTCACCTCTCAGTAGGAGGAGTAGCAAATAATTTATGGCCACACCTCGTTTTTGACAAATTTTCTAAAATAGGTGCATCTCCTTTCTTGCCTTGGCCAATGATGGTCACAGCTGAAATCTTCCTTTGTTGCTTAAATATCTAGGGGACATGGGTGGGGCGGGGGTCAGCGTTTATTCAATAAACATTCGCTACACTCCTACTAAGTGCTGTGTACTCTGCTAGGTATTAAGGATGCAGCAGTGAACAGAAGAATGTGGCCTCTGTCTTCATGGTACTCACAATCTAGTGAATATAGGTGAAAAGGATGCAGAAGGTATTGGAAATTAAGTTGACTATGTTCTGACTCCTCTTTTGGCTAAATTTCTGAATCCACCTTCATTTATTTTTCTAATCCAAGGGTCTCTAACCCCCGGGCCGTGGACCTGTCTGCAGCCTGTTAGGAACCGGGCCACACAGCAGGAGGTGAGTGGCGGAAGAACCCATGGCTCCCATCGCTCGCGTTACTGCCTGAACCATCCTGCCCCTCCAGCCCCACTCCCCCATCCCGGTCTGCGGAAAAATTGTCTTCCATGAAACCGGTCCCTGGTGCCAAAAAGGTTGGGGACCGCTGTTCTAATCCATGTCTTTTCCTAAAAGTGAAATAGGAGAAAAGAATTCTGATTAACTGTAGGTTCCAACAAGTCAGAACTTCGGTTCCATGCTTTTTCATTTTTTATAGTGTTTATGTTGTGTCTTTCGTATACTTGACAATTTCATTGACAACCTTCATCTCATTGTGATTTCTAATTCTGCCACATGGGTTCCAAATTGTGGCCATTTGTGTTCTAAGTACGGTGGTGGTGATGACCAGAGTCCTGTTTCCCACAGCCCCCAGATTGGAATTTGGACATAGCAGTGGTTCAGTAAATGATGTTGCAGCTACACGGCTGAACATGCAAATGCCTTCTGGGAATCTGGAATAAGAAGGGATGGATTCTGAAGCTCGCTCCAAGGATCTAATCGATACTCTGCATTTGTTCACTGACGCAGTCTCTAACATGGAAGGTTCTCCATGTATCTGTTAGTTTGACCCACAGGAATTTCCTGACAGTCGTGACCTGTTGGCCCCCTGGGAGCTGATGTTCAACCCCTGTCACATCCTGGTGCCTCAGTGGTCAGGGTCATTGGAAGAATAGAGGCTTTATTACTCTTTTCCCACATCTATCACGTTTCCATCAAATCTCTTCCCCCCTCGGACCTTTCTTTGTTGGATATCAATGGCTTCATTGTAGTGGGAAGCTCTTATTATCTGAGAGTTCCTTTCTGCTCACCTTTCTTTTTTTCCCTTAGCTCTGGAGGTGGAAGTTTCTTTGTGTGTGTGTGTGTGTGTTTTAATGAATCTACCTCTATATCCATTGACCTATTTTAATTGAGTATGCCATGCCTAGCAGGTAGTACTTGTTTTTTTGGGGGGGTATGTAAATAGTTAGAATCTTTAAAAAAACAATTTTATTGAGGTATGATTGATATACAAAAAGCTGTGCATATATAATACATACCACTTGATATTGCAGATAAGTATATACCCATGAAACCATCTCTACATCTATACCGTAAACCTATCCATCATTACAAAAGTTCCTTCTTTCCTCCCTCCCTCTCTCTTTCCTTCTTTCTTTCTCTCTCTCTTTCCTTCCTCCTTCCTTCCTTCCTTCCTTCCCTTGACTATTCATAAGATAATAATAACATAAGATCTACTCTCCTAACTAATTTTTGAGTATACAATACAGCATTGCTAACTACAGGCGCTCTGCTGTATGTAGAGCTCTAGGATTTTTTCATCTTGCATAACTGAAACTTTGCACCCTTTGACTGACACCTCTCTGTTTCCCTCGAGCCCCTGGCAGCCACCATTCTACTGTCTGTTTCTATGAGATTCCTCATATAAGCGATCTATTGTATTTGTCTTTCTGTGTTTGGCTTGTTTCACTTTGCATAATGTCCTCCAGACTCATCCATGTTGTCACAAATGGTGGGATTCCCTTCTTTTTAAAGGCTGAATAATATTCACATGTATGTAAACACCACATTTTCTTTATGCATTCATGAACTGATGGACATTTAGGCTGCTTCCGTGTCTTTGCTATTGCGGATAATGCTGTAATGAACATGGGAACGCGGATATGGCTTAGAGGTCCTGATTCCAGTCCCTTTGGATAAATATCCAGAATGGAATTGCTGGGTCATGTGGTAGTTCTGCTTTTAATTATTTGAGGAGCCTCCATAGTGTTTTCCATGGCGGCTGCACCAATTTCCATTCCCACCAACAGTGTGCGAGGTTCCCTTTCACATTATTGATAACATTTGCTATTTTTTGTTCTTGTTTTTTTATAATTAGCCATTCTAACAGGCGTGAGGTGATATCTCCTTGTGGTTTTGATTTCCCTGATTTGTGATGCTGAGCACTTTTTCTGGGACCTTTTGGCCATTTGTATGTCTTTTTTGGGGAGAAATGTCCATTTGGTTCCTTTGCTTATTTTTAAATTGGGTTGTTTCTTTGCTGTTGAGTTGTAGGCGTTCCTTGTATATTTTGGATAGTAACCTTTTATCAGATATACAGTTTGCAAATATTTTCTCCCTCTCCATAGCTTGTTTCTTCACTCTGTTGATGATTTCCTTTGCTGTGCAGAAACTTTTGAGTTTGATATAGTTCCACTTGTTTATTTTTGCTTTTGTTGCCAATACTCTTGGTGAATAATTCTGTTAGGAGGTGACACTTTACTTGAATCTTCTCACTAAATTCTCACATCAACGCTTTGTGTTAAAACCACGTTAGGAGCTTACTCTCCGGAGCCAGATAGCATACTGATCCTTTCCTGGTTCTACCATTTATTCTGTGACTATGGGGAAGGTGTTCCAAGTCTTTGTCTTCTGTGAAATGGTGGTGATATCTCAGAGCTCAAAGATGTGTCGTGAGAATTAAGAGGACATAGTAAACGTTCCACAAATACAACCAGTAATTTTTATTTAGCACCCCTCTTCCCAATTTTCAGAAAAGGTCACGGAGGCTCAGAAAGGGGAAGTCACTAGCTCAAGGTCACACAGCTTACAAGAGCAGAGCTGAGATTTTCGCACAGCTCCGCCTGGCTTTAGTATGTGTTCTTTTCTTTCTCAAGGTTCTACCAGCTCCTATCAGCCAATAATGCACCCTTGTGTGCGGAGCACATTTTTTTCCTTCTCATTTTATTTCCCGTTGGGGGAACTTCTTTGCCCTCTAGATGACCTTCATTCTCTTTGGTGCTTCTTCTACATGGAGGAAAACACACACACGCAAACTAAACAGGGCCCATTTTTGCAATCAAGAAAACACTTCACAGATGTCTTCAACTTGGAAAGAGCGCAACCATCAAAACAGATAAACAATCCTTGGCTAAAATTGCCCAAGACTTGGAAAGCCCAAATACTTTCTGGAAAACCAGGGCGGGCTGGCCCAGCGTCATTCCTGTCGGCAAGAGTAGCCCCACGTGAGAGGTTTCAGCTGTGCCTGGAGACCCTCTTTGGAATTTCCACAGATGTTTGATTGTGAGTGGGAACAGGGAACATCTCCACTCGCAAAACTTGGCAGTGGTATTTTTTTGACACGTGCACGGTTTACAGAATTAATTGTGAATAACTGGGGGGCCACTAACCTCATCTGGAGAGGCCTGTAATGATAGGAATGGATTGCGTTAAACAGCCTTGGGTTCCATTTTGAAAATGTATTCCTTCCCCCTTTGAGTTCAAATGCAAATGGAGGGAACTAGCTCAGATGAAGAAACCCTACCATTTCATATCCCTTTAGCCGAGACTCAGGCACCTATTCCCATCTCTCTGAATCCTTCTTATCCATTGCCTCATTAATCCTCAGAACAAACTGTTGAAGTCAACACCCCATTTTGAGGATGAGAAAAGCAAGGTCCAAGAATACATTGCTTTAAAGCATGGCAGAAAAAATATTTTCCCAAATGCTTTGCCCATGGAGTAATACTAAACAATATAGTTGGCTAATGGAGGAAGAGGCTCATTACCTGGTTTTATAGTAGCTAAATATGAAGCATTCAGCACAACACAGCTTAACGCATTAAGTTCAGGACTCTCAGAGTCTAGCAGGCTTGTTTTTGACACCGGTCTCAGCTGTGTGACGTTGAGCAATTGCTTAACTTCTCTGATCCTCAGTTTCCTCCTGTGAAATGTCATTAATAACAACTCCTGCCTCTAGGATTGTTGGGAGGTTTGAGATGACATGTAAAGCGCTTAGCACCGCACTTATAGGAGGTTGCCGATGGAATATATCTATTCTTAGCATGAAGAAAATATAGCTGTCAGGGGTATTCAAAAATCATTGTAGGGACTTCCCTGGCGGTCCAGTGGTTAAGACTTTGCCTTCCAATGCAGGGGGTGCGGGTTTAATCCCTGTTCGGGGAGCTGAGATCCCACATGCCCCGTGGCCAAAAAAAACCAAAACATAAAACAGGAGCAATATTGTAACAAATGCAATAAGGACTTTAAAAATGGTCCACATCAAAAAAAAAAATTTTAAAAAATCATTGTGATAACCATAGTTAACAATAATAATTCCAATTTATTGATAACCTCAAGGCTCACTTCGCCCAGCAAGTGCAAGGGGACTGATGGACCTATTTCATTTCATCTGAAAGCCATACCTGCATAGGCAGCAAATCAAGGAGCCCAATTCCTGATGAAGTAACTCCAAGAATATAGAATCACTTAAGTTCTCTGTTGGACTATAATAACAAAACTTCACAGTGAGTCTCTGGAATGATGCCTTTATTTCTTTTATGAAGGATACCACAACCTAGCTGGGGGATTATAAGATACTTTGCTCTCTGTGAATAATCCCAGTCTACTTAGCTCAATGTACCAAGTGTTGGTAGAGTATTTAAGACAAAGGATGTCCAGAGCCATGCTTGGGTTTCTTTGAAGGACAGCAAGGAGTAATTTATTGACTTTATTCCCATTTTTGATGGTTTAAAAACACATAAGCAAATGTTCTCTTCCAAACATCAAATGACTGCTCCAAAAATACAGCCTGAAAAAAATCCCATCATCCAGTTTTTCAGCCACAACAAACAACAGTTTACGAGAAACACAATAGATTTGAGAGACACGGCAACATTCCTTAGCATGTAATGTCAATTAACAGTCAGCAGGAGAACCACAATAAACACGCAGCTGCAGGCATAGCAGAAAAATGACAAGCCCGCACCAGATGGTGAAGCCACCACTGCTGTTGACCAACAGATCACCTTTGGTCCCCTTGACCTCACGAGCTGATGACCAGGTCCAGCCATGTAGCTGTAAGGGGACCATCGGCCCTGATGCTACCTCACCATCCCTCCAGCATCCCAGAGCGTGAGAAAGCGCACACACTCTTTATAGATGGTCTTCCTGCTCCACTGGCATCTCAACTATTAACGATTCCATCCTCATCACCTGAACTATGTTGCCCAAACTTTGTTCTCATCCCAAGAGATGGTCCTTGACGAACTGGTTCCGAGGACAAGGAAGACGGGAAACATTACCTGTTGCTTCTCTCACTTAGAACCACTCGCTCATCAGGGACTCAGGTGCCTTCTGATTTCCTGCTCTGCCAAACTTAGTGCGTCACTTGCTTTCGGGACAGCAGGGGAGGAAGGCGGAAGAGAAACCCCCTCCCTCTAAGAAACTTCCTAGAAATAACACACAGGTCATTCATTTAAACTTTATTGACCTACACTAGGGCCCGTGGCTTCTCTTGGTTATAAGAAGGCTGAGAGAAGTGGGCTTTTAACTGGGACATAACTACACTATTAAAAATCAGGGCACTAAGACAGAGGAGGAGAAGAGATGTCAGGGTCAGGGGCTATCTGGCACCCTACTGTGCCGCCATAGTCCACTTCTCACTAAACACTGGACACGATAATGACTGACATTTAATGTTTTTTGCCTGTTTATTACGTACCAGGCACTGTGGTGAACACTCTGCATCTATAACCTCCTGAGTCCTCAAAACTAATGAAATTAGTACTCCCATTTTACAGATGAGGAAACCAAGGCTAAGAGAGGTTAAGTGATTTTTCCAAAGACACCCAGCTGGAAAGTAGTGCAGAAAAAGTTCAATTTCATCTTGATTTTGCAAAACAAATGAATGAAAAACCATGCTCTTAACAACACAGTAGATCGTTTTGTAATCCAGCACCTATGTACCAGGCTCTTCCTCTGTCTTTGCCTTATTGTTTGCCCAGTGGACTTCTATTCAACCATTAAGACCTATCATAAATGTCCCTTCTTTTGTCAAATTTTCTTTAAACCCTCCAGCCTCTGTAATGTGACAGTACGGTCATTCATTCATTCATTCATTATTTCAAAAATCATTTACAGAATCTTATGAATTAATCATTGCTCTAAGGGATATAAAAAAGGGCAAAACACATGGTTATCCTCAATGTTTGTAGGTTTCTTAGACCACCAAGAGTAATGCTGTCCCACAGAACTTTCTGCAGTGATGGAACTATTCTAGATCTATACTCGTCCAATATGGTAGCCAGTAGGTACTGGGACTTTTCAGCACTTGAAGAGTGGCTTATGCAACTTAAGAACGGAATTTTTCATTTTATTTAATGTTGATTAATTTAAATTCAAATTTTAAAACTGACATGATTCAGCTATTGGAAGGCTTTTAAGTGTGTTTGAAACAACTTTAGTATGTGAATCTGCACTTTTCAACTGTAAATATTATGACTCCTAAATATAGATCAGGAATTTTCGATGAAAATTTAACGTCCAAATAAGAAGGGCTGTTAGTATAAAATATACCTCTTTTTGGAGGCTTAGGATGAAAAAAGAATGTAAAATAGCTCATTGATCATTTTTATCTTGATCCCGTGATGAAATGGTCATATTTTGGCTGTATTAGGTTAAAAATATACATTTTAGTAGTACCTTTAATACATTAATACATTTAATAATATTACATTTATTTAACAAGTTACTTTTCACTTTTTCAAAATGTGACTACTCGAAAATTTAAAATGATAAATGTGGCTTCCCTTAGATTTCTGCTGGGCAGTGGTGGGCTAGAGTATAGACCATTTTACAGGTCTGTCCTTTCTGCTGAAGAAGAAGTACCATTTCTTTTCTTTTTTTTTTTTTTTTTTTTGCATCTTTATTGGAGTATAATTGCTCTACAGTGTTGTGTTCGTTTCTGCTGTACAACAAAGTGAATCAGCAGTTTCCTGCTAGCCATCCATTTTACATTTGGTAGTGTATATATGTCAATGCTACACTCTCGCTTAGTCCCAGCTTCCCCTTCCCCACCCCCAAAACCCCGTGTCCTCAAGTCCATTCTCTACGTCTGCGACTGTATTCCTGCCCTGCCACCAGGTTTTTTAGATTCCATATATATGTGTCAGCATCCAGTATTTGTTTTTCTCTTTCTGACTTACTTCGCTCTGTAGGACAGACTCTAGGTCCCTCCACCTCACTACAAATAACTCAATTTCGTTTCTTTTTATGGCTGAGTAATATTCCATTGCATATATGTGCCACATCTTTATCCATTCATCTGTCAAGGGACACTTATGTTGCTTCCATGTCCTGGCTATTGTAAATAGTGCTGCAATGAACATTGTGGTACATGTCTCTTCTTGAATTATGGTTTTCTTGGGGTATATGCTCAGTAGTGGGATCGCTGGGTCATACGGTAGTTCTGTTTTTAGTTTTTTAAGGACCCTCCATACTGTTCTCCATAGTGGCTGTATCAATTTACATTCCCACCAACAGTGCGAGAGGGTTCCCTTTTTTCCACACCCTCTCCAGCATTTAAATTTTCTAGATTTATTGATGATGGCCATTCTGACTGGTGTGAGGTGATATCTCATTGTAGTTTTGATTTGCCTTTCTCTAATGATTAGTGATGTTGAGCATCTTTTCATGTGTTCGTTGGCTATCTGTATGTAAGAAGAAATACTGTTTCTTAATCACCTCTGGTCTTAGCGTGAACCTAGCTCACACCAGGTCCTCATTTTAATGACCATCGGAAGAACAAAGAAACATCTCTGCAGAACTTCAATGACATATTTTTCCCTTTCTGGGCTTCACCACAGTTGCTGAAATCTTCCAACTCATGTGAGAGGCTTCCCTGGCTATTCCACATTTGGTCAGAGATTCCATAGTTTATGACCTGAACTATTTTCTTATATTGAGATAGTCTTAGATCTCAGAATTGACATCAATCTAGAAACAAGAAAGTAAAGGATACTCTCATTCATTTGTTCATTCAATCAGCAGATGATCATTGATCCTCTATTCTGTGCCCAGGACTGCTGCTCCAGGAGGCTGTGAGTACAATGGTGAAGCGCCCAGACACAGTCCCTACCCTAGAGGGGGAACAAAGAAATGATAAGAAACATGTAGATCCTTTCGTTAAGAAACTCACTTGCTGGATTTCTTTCTCCATGATCTTTCAGTTATTTCTCTCACTCACACTATTGTTCCCTGTTATTTTTTGCCCCTTTCTCTGCCAACCAAGGTTAGGGAGAGTCAAAGAAGAGACTGGTGATGAAGTCATCCTTGTCACACAGACAGGCTCCTGGGGGAACCTGGCAGAGGAAGCCAGGCCCCAGAATGAGACAATCCTCCCAACACTATCTCCAGTTCTTTGACAGAGTCGAGGTTAGTCAGCCGGACCGACTGTGGTTCTTTAAAGTAGCAATTAATTAAAATGCACGGTACTTAAGAGTTGTCTTTTATTTCAAGCTCTCTCAGCACATAATGAGTCCTAACTCCGTAATCTTGGCAGTTTTTCACTACGTTATTATTTTTGTTTTATTAAATTGTAAAGTGACCTTTCGAACAACATTTAGTAAAAAGCCTTTTATTTAAAAGATATTCACCTTCTCGGTGCTCTTCTCTGTCCCTCCCGTTACAATTTGCTCAAACTTTTATGAGCCTACTGTGTGCTACTTGAAGGCCAGGCTATGGCATGCTTATATAGTGCCCTATACGTGCTTTTTCTGTTTTGGTTTAAGAGGGAAGACCGTTCCATTCTTCTACCCATTCACTGCTCTAGCCATAATGTGTTGAGTTAGCCAAGGACTTTTTAGTCATCGGGAGCAAAAGTTTACTGTAAATTGTACCCCAAACATGGAAGGATTGGAGGACATTGGGGTATGTTGAAGAAAGCAAGGGCAAGGGTACATGGTAGACCGCACAAGGACCTAGAAGCCGGAGCCCCCAACTCAGGATCCAAGATGACTTTGTTCATCTGTCTTGGTTCACGTGGCTTCTCACCTCGGTTTTCTGTCTTTGTATGTCAACTCCTCTCTTTCTTGTCTGTTTTTCCCTGTTCACTTGCACATGGGCCAGACATGGCCACTCTTGTTCATGCGTACTAAAGAGAAGACCCCCTAAATCTCAGTGCCTAACTCAATAAAAGTTTATTTCTCTCTCACGTCAGAGTCCTATGTACTTGGACAGCCCTTCTCCATCTTTTTTACTCTTCCAAAAGAGCACATGACCCCTAAGGTCATCACAGCGGAGGAAGAAAAGGCTGGAGAGTCACATGGGAGAGTGTTTTTAAAGGTGGGGCCGTCTCTGCCCACGTTCCCATCAAACAGAACCCAGTCACGTGACCCCAACCTAATTTCAAGGGCAGCTGGGAAATATTGAGGAACACACGGAGAGCTGGTGACCATCACTGCCTCTGACATACTCCCCTATTAGAATGTAAGCTCCCGGAGGGAAGGGACTTGACTTAGCCTCGTCACCGCTCCCTCCCTAGCACCTATCACATGCTAAACACACGGAAGTCTTGAAGGCACAAATAAATGAAGACATGAATGAACGACATCTTACAGTCTGGAACGTTCATTTAGTTCGTAGCTATGAGCTGTGTTGTAACGATCATTGTGAGGGGGAGAACTCTGTCTTGCTAATACCATTTTCAACCTTATTAGGGTAAGGGCTAATCTTGACATTTTTTTGGACCCACCTTTTAATACCATCCCAAGTTCCTTGCATGTCCTTCTCTTCATCCCTTGAGGATAAGGACAGCTGCATTTACCATAGTTCCCAGAAGGAAAACTGATAAAAGACTCGAATTTTATTCTATATGGTTTCTCTTTTTCATTACATTAGTGATTTCCCGAACTCTCCTTTACTTAACATACTTATCAAGTGCCAGAATTAGAATCCTTGCCTCCCTCCCATGCTTTCTCTCTCCAGTCCATTTCCTTAATCTTCTGAAACCTTTAGGGCCTTGAGTCAATGACCTTGAAGATCCTAGCATCCAGATATAATGGCTTCCAGGTACATCTAAAAAAAATCCTGTAAGTTACCTTTTCTAAGATGGTTTGTGCGGAGTCTGTAACACATGGCTTCATATGCCAAAATATGGTTTCCTGGTCATGAACTCTATCTTCTAGGTTTGGCCTTGGTCCCAAGAGGATTTGGGGATAGAGTATGAATGTCTCCATAAGGGCTCAATACCCCTACTGGAGACAAAGTTCAGACCACAGATCGTAGGGCTTTGTTTTCCAAGCTGTGTTCAGTGGGAGTTCTGTAAGAGGTCAAAAAGTGTTTCAACAGAAAGAGTTTCCTGGTGAAAGAAATTTGGGAAAAAAATGCTTAGTCTATCCTCCTTTTGGAAATTCACAACATAAAGCGCATATTAAAGGCATTGAGAAGGTCTACAAATAATCAAATGCAAAAAGCAAGCAAACATACTTAATTTTGTTTAGCCTAGTTTATCCCCAGCTTATTCAACCATGGATCTCTTTTTCATGCAATATGTGTTAACATCTTGTGAACTTACAATCCTTCTGAGCATAGTTTTGGAAACTCTGCCTTCACCTATGTGATTTCCAGTTCTTATGTCCATCCTGCACACTTTTCCATATGTCAGAATTAAGGCTCAGAGAAGTGAAGTAGTTTATGCACAGTAACGGAAACCCATGAGTTGCAAAGCTGGAATTTGAGCCCATGCATGATGGATTGAAACTCTTTTTTTCTTGTTTTTTTTTTGCCTCTATCCTGTACTATTCCCAAGGTTGTGGTGAGTTGCCTGGAATTCATTTTAATTATTTGATAAAAATAATTTGTAATTAATCGTTGATTGCCTGTCAGTGAACGCCACTCTGAAGAACTTGAAGACAGTTTATTCTCAGCTCCAACGGTCTGCTTTGCATTATCAATTTCTTAAGAAACTTTTTTTTTTTTGGTAGAGCTGTGCAAAAAGCAACTTCCATCCAGACTGTCTGAATTATTCAAAAATTCTGACCCGATGGCATCCAAATGAATAAGACTTTACAGAACGGTATTTGGAGAGTTGATTGGATTTGTCAGTTTTCCTGTGGATATGAAGTCCTGGGTGGCTTGACCAAAAGTATGTTAGAACATAAATAATCACCAAGTTTGCAGGTGAATTCCACAGAGTCCATGGGAAAAGGAAAACTCTGGCTATGTGTTTGCGAATCTATACGCTATCAGAGAAAACCCAGCACAAAGTCCCAAAGTGGGAGCTCAGTGATGAGGATGTTTGGAAACAAAAACAAAAACAAAAACAGATTTTTTTGTTTTTTCCAAGGTCAAAGTACCTTCCAGCCACCAGTGTTAAGATTTGAATGCCAAGAAGGGTCAGGGTGATAAGCTTTCCAAGTGTTCACGGACACTAGGCACCCAGTGAACTCCCCAAACTCCAAAATGCCAGAGGGTCAGAAAGCAAGGAAAACATGTTTTTATAACTAGAAAGATGAGGTCTTGGATCGATTTATTTATTTATTTTGCACAAAGGTTTTTACAGTGTTCTGTCTCTTGGCTTCTTGATCTCTTCTTCGTCTACGTCAGGGGAGGGTGAGAGATGGGGCAAGGACCTTGCAAAAACTAGACTTGGACCCTTCTCATGTATATTTTCTGGAGGTTCCATGCTAGTGATGAAAAATCTGACCCAGGAATTTGAAGTTCATGGGTGGGGTGTGGGGTGGGGAGGGGGATCTGAGAGGCCTCCCCCTCCTCCCCAGCTTCCGTCTGCCCCTATTGGCTGTCCTCCAGCCACTCCAATTCTTGAAGGCTTGGGTCTGTGCTGCGGTTCACTGGTGGATCTATCTTCCCTTACAAGGAAATGGCTTTTGCTTCTTTCTGGGATTTGGGATGTGGGAGGTGTTTCTAGGTTATTCTCAGCAGAGGTTCAAGTGGGTGTCAGTATCCATTCATTCATTTATTCATTCATTATTCATTCATTTAACAAGTACTGACTGAGCATCGACTCTGTGCCCGGCCCTCTGGTAAGCGCTAAGGATGTCGGGAATAGACAACACCATCTCTATCCTCTTGGGAATTCCCATTAAAAAAAAATTGTGGCTGCAGCTTGCACTGTAGGTCACTTAGACTAAGACGGAGGGATCATGTTAGAAATCATCTCTTCCAGTCCTTGCATTTTACAGATGGGAAGACAAAGGTGCGGAAAGGAGGAAGGGGCTTGCTCAGGTCACATCATGGATTAGTTACAAAGCCTGGAGAAGGATCCAGTTTTCTTGCTTTCTAACCCAAAGCTTGTTCCTTGGTACCATGTTGCCTCTCGCAGCTTATTCAATTAGTCTCTGCTGAGCCCTCATGAAGTATCATGAACTGTGTTAAGTGTTGTTTGAAACTCAAAGAAATCACTCAAGAAACTGAAGACCTAAGCTTCAGTTTCTAAGACCTAAGCTTTAAGCCATGAACTGGGAAATGTAGAGGAGAGAGTGTGGACTTGGGAATCAGATTAGCTTGGTTTCAAATTTTGGTCTTCCATTTACTCATCATATTTTTAGGGCAAGTTATTTAGCCTTTCTGAACCCCAGTGTTCTCATCTTTAAAACAGGAGTGGTGATAGTATCTACCACTTATGAGTTGGGAAAAGAAGCAATAATACATGGAAAATATTTTTGCAAAGTGCCTGGTGGAAAATAGGGAAGCCTACATGGTTGTCATGAATAATAACTACTGTGACAGAGGGTAGACAGCAGAAGCAAGAAGAACTACAATCCTGCAGCCTGTGGAACAAAAGCCACATTCACAGAAAGATAGACAAGATGAAAAGTCAGAGGGCTATGTACCAGATGAAGGAACAAGGTAAAACCCCAGAAAAACAACTCAGTGAAGTGGAGATAGGCAACCTTCCAGAAAAAGAATTCAGAATAATGATAGTGAAGATGATCCAGGACCTTGGAAGAAGAATGGAGGCAAAGGTTGAGAAGATGCAAGAAATGTTTAACAAAGACCTAGAAGAATTAAAGAACAAACAAACAGAGATGAACAATACAATAACTGAAATGAAAATGACACTAGAAGAAATCAATAGCAGAACAACTGAGGCAGAAGAACGGATAAGTGACCTGGAAGACAGAATGGTGGAATTCACTGCTGCGGAACAGAATAAAGAAAAAAGAATGAAAAGAAGTGAAGACAGCCTAAGAGACCTCTGGGACAACATTAAACACAACAACATTCGCATTATAGGGGTCCCAGAAGGAGAAGAGAGAGAGAAAATATTAGAGGAGGTTATAGTTGAAAACTTCCCTAACATGGGAAAGGAAATAGCCACCCAAATCCAGGAAGTGCAGAGAGTCCCATACAGGAGGAACCCAAGGAGAAACATGCGGAGACACATAGTAATCAAATTGGCAAAAATTAAAGACAAAGAAAAATTATTGAAAGCAGCAAGGGAAAAACGACAAATAACATACAAGGGAACTCCCATAAGGTTAACAGCTGATTTCTCAGCAGAAACTCTACAAACCAGAAGGGAGTGGCATGATATACTTAAAGTGATAAAAGGGAAGGACCTACAACCAAGATTACTCTACCCGGCAAGGATCTCATTCAGATTAGATGGAGAAATCAAAAGCTTTACAGACAAGCAAAAGCTAAGAGAATTCAGCACCACCAAACCAGCTCTCCAATAAATGCTAAAGGAACTTCTCTAAGTGGGAAACACAAGAGAAGAAAAGGACCTACAAAAACAACCCCAAACAATTAAGAAAATGGTAATAGGAACATACATATCGATAATTATCCTAAACGTGAATGGATTAAATGCTCCAACCAAAAGACACAGACTTGCTGAATGGATACAAAAACAAGACCCATATATAGGCTGTCTACAAGACACCCACTTCATACCTAGGGACACATTCAGACTGAAAGTGAGGGGATGGAAAAAGATATTCCATGCAAATGGAAATCAAAAGAAAGCTGGAGTAGCAATACTCATATCAGATAAAATAGACTTTAAAATAAAGAGTGTTACAAGAGACAAGGAAGGACACTACATAATGATCAAGGGATCAATCCAAGAGGAAGATATAACAATTATAAATATATATGCACCCAACATAGAAGCACCTCAATACATAAGGCAACTGCTAACAGCTATAAAAGAGGAAATTGACAGTAACACAATAAACACAATAATAGTGGGGAACTTTAACACCTCACTTACACCAATGGACAGATCATCCAAACAGAAAAGTACTAAGGAAACACAAGCTTTAAATGACACAATAGAGCAGATAGATTTAGTTAATATTTATGGGACATTCCATCCCAAAACAGCAGATTACACTTTCTTCTCAAGTGCTCATGGAACATTCTCCAGGATAGATCACATCTTGGGTCACAAATCAAGCCTCAGTAAATTTAAGAAAATTGAAATCATATCAAGCATCTTTTCTGACCACAATGCTATGAGATTAGAAATCAATTACAGGGAAAAAAATGTAAAAAACACAAACACATGGAGGTGAAACAATACATTACTAAATAACCAAGAGATCACTGAAGAAATCGAAATGGAAATAAAAAATACCTAGAGACAAATGATAATGAAAACACGATGATCCAAAACCTATGGGATGCAGGAAAAGCAGTTCTAAGAGGGAAGTTTATAGCTATACAAGCCTACCTCAAGAAACAAGAAGCATCTCAAATAAACAATCTAACCTTACACCTAAAGGAACTAGAGAAAGAAGAACAAACAAAACCCAAAGTTAGCAAAAGGAAAGATCAGAGCAGAAATAAATGAAATAGAAACAAAGAAAACAATAACAAAGATCAATAAAACTAAAAGCTGGTTCTTTGAGAAGATAAACAAAATTGATAAACCATTAGCCATACTCATCAAGAGAAAGAGGGAGAGGACTCAAATCAATAAAATTAGAAGTGAAAAAGGAGAAGTTACAACAGACACCGCAGAAATACAAAGCATCTTAAGAGACTACTACAAGCAACTCTATGCCAATAAAATGGACAACCTGGAAGAAATGGACAAGTTCTTAGAAAGGTATAACCTTCCAAGACTGAACCAGGAAGAAATAGAAAATATGAACAGACCAATCACAAGTAATGAAATTGAAACTGTGATTAAAAATCTTCCAACAAAAAAAGTCCAGGACCAGATGGCTTCACTGGTGAACTCTCAAACATTTAGAGAAGAGCTAACACCCATCCTTCTCAAACTCTTCCAAAAAATTGCAGAGGAAGAAACACTCCCAAACTCATTCTATGAGGCCACCATCACCCTGATACCAAAACCAGACAAAGATGTCACAAAGAAAGAAAACTACAGGCCAATATCGCTGAGGAACATAGATGCAAAAGTCCTCAACAAAATACTAGCAAACAGAATCCAACAACACATTAAAAGGATCACACACCATGATCAAGTGGGATTTATCCCTGGGATGCAAGGATTCTTCAATATACACAAATCAATCAATGTGATACACCCTATTAACAAATTGAAGAATAAAAACCATATGATCATCTCAATAGATGCAGAAAAAGCTTTTGACAAAATTCAACACCCATTTATGATAAAAACTTTCCAAAAAGTGGGCATAGAGGGAACCTACCTCAACATAATAAAGGCCACATATGACAAAACCACAGCAAACATCATTCTCAATGGTGAAAAACTGAAAGCATTTCCTCTAAGATCAGGAAAAGACAAGTATGTCCACTGTCACCACTATTATTCAACATAGTTTTGGAAGTTTTAGCCACAGCAGTCAGAGAAGAAAAAGAAATAAGAGGAATACAAATTGGAAAAGAAGAAGTAAAACTGTCACTGTTTGCAGATGACATGATGCTATACATAGAGAATCCTAAAGATGCCACCAGAAAACTACTAGAGCTAATCAATGAATTTGGTAAAGTTGCAGGATACAAAATTAATGCACAGAAATCTCTCGCATTCCTATACACTAATGATGGAAAATCTGAAAGAGAAATTAAGGAAACACTCCCATTTACCATTGCAACAAAAAGAGTAAAATACCTAGGAATAAACCTACCTGAGGAGACAAAAGACCTACCTGTATGCAGAAAACTATAAGACACTGTTGAAAGAAATTAAAGATGTTACCAACAGATGGAGAGACATACCACGTTCTTGGATTGGAAGAATCAATATTGTGAAAATGACTATACTATCCAAAGTAATCTACAGATTCAATGCAATCCCTATTAAATTACCAATGGAATTCCTAGTTTTTAGGAAACTACAACAAAAAAATCTTAAAATTTGTATGGAGACACAAAAGACCCCGAAAAGCCAAAGCAGTCTTGAGGGAAAAAAACAGAGCTGGAGGAATCAGACTCCCTGACTTCAGACTATACTACAAAGCTACAGTAATCAAAACAATATGGTCCTGGCACAAAAACAGAAATATAGATCAATGGAACAGGATAGAAAGCCCAGAGATAAACCCACACACCTATGGTCAACTAATCTATGACAAAGGAGGCAAGGATATATAATGAAGAAAAGACCGTGTCTTCATTAAGTGGTGCTGGGAAAACTGGACAGCTACATGTAAAAGAATGAAATTAGAACACTTCCTAACACCATACACAAAAATAAACTCAAAATGGATTAGAAACCTAAATGTAAGACTGGACACTATAAAACTCTTAGAGGAAAACATAGGAAGAACACTCTTTGACATAAATCACAGGAAGATCTTTTTTGATCCACCTCCTAGAGTAATGGAAATAAAACCAAAAATAAAAAAATGGGACCTAATGAAACTTAAAAGCTTTTGCAAAGCTAAGGAAACTACAAACAAGACAAGACAACCCTCAGAATGGGAAAAAAATATTTGCAAATGAATCAACGGACAAAGGATTAATCTCCAAAATATATAAACACCTCATGCAACTCAATATTAAAAAAACAAACAACCCAATCAAAAAATGGGCAGAAGACCTAAATAGACATTTCTCCAAAGAGGACATACAGATGGCCAAGGGGCACATGAAAAGCTGCTCAACATCACGAACTATTAGAGAAATGCAAATCAAAACCACAATGAGGTATCACCTCACACCAGTTAGAATGGGCATCATCAGAAAATCTACAAACAACAAATGCTGGAGAGGGTGTGGAGAAAAGGGAACCCTCTTGCACTGTTGTTGGGAATGTAAATTGATACAACCACTATGGTGAACTGTATGGAGGTTCCTTAAAAAACGAAAAATAGAACTACCATACGACCCAGCAATCCCACTACTGGGCATATACCCTGATAAAACCATAGTTCAAAGAGAGTCATGTGCCAAAGTGTTCATTGCAGCACTATTTACAATAGCCAGGTCACGGAAGCAACCTAAATGCCCATCGACAGATGAATGGATAGAGAAGATGTGGTACATATATACAATGGAGTATTACTCAGCCATAAAAAGGAACAAAATTGGGTCATTTGTAGAGACGTGGCTGAATCTAAAAACTGTCGTACAGAGTGAAGCAAGTCAGAAAGAGATAAACAAATATTGCATATTACGCATATATGTGGAACCTAGAAAAATGGTACAGATGAACCAGTTTGCTGGGCAGAAATTGAGACACAGATGTAGAGAACAAACGTATGGCCAGCAAGGGGGAAAGCGGTAGGGGTTGGGGATGGTGGCAGGATGAATAGGGAGATTGGGATTGACATGTATACACTGATGTGTACAAAATGAATGACTAATAAGAACCTGCTGTATAAAAAAAAAAAAGCTACTGTGATAAATGCTACAGATAGTTATAGGTACAGTGCTCTGTAAATACATAGGAAGAAGCAGCTAATTGTGTCCGCAGGCAGGGATGAGAGAAGTCGGATCTCTCTTTTGATTGGATTTTTCTGCCGGTTTTGAGTGTGGGGAGAGTGTATATTTTATGGCTGAAATCTCTCTACAGGCATTTCCGGTCTAAGAAGTGCATTTCCTATAAGAATTGACTACAAAGACAGAACGCTACACTGGTGTAAATACAGAACAAGGCCCTCCAGTCACCGACCAGCCAGATAGGGGTGTCTCATAATGGATATGTCATCATACTCCAAGTACAAAGATGACCCATGTCCAGAGGATGACCCGAGACACAGGAGTTCTCAAAATGCCTTATGAATCGTCAGAGATCAAATTAGTTGAGTCATCTAGGATTATATACATTTTTTTAAATGTTGGAATGCTTTGAAAATTGGCAATGGTGTAGAGTTCATTTCCTGGTGATGCCCACAGCAGTTGGTCTTGACAAGCATTTCCCAAAGCCTGCTTTGTGGAACACTAGATCCGTGACATGCCCAGTAGCTTTGGGCAAAATGTGTATCCAGATATTCCCAGTGTACCTTCGAACTGATGCACTGCATGGCCCATGAGGGAAGAATCCCATTTATTCTCTTTAACCAGTAGACTTTTCTTTAATCCCTAGATTATGAGGTCCATGAGTACAGGACTTGTACCTGTTTTTTTTTCTCTACTGTATCCCAGAAAACAGCACAATTTCTGGGATGTAGTGTCCACTTAATACATATTTGTTAAAAATAATTACATATTTCCTAAACTTGGTCACAGAAGCTCCCTTTTGGTACATGGTATACCTACCAGCATTTGCAAAAATGAAGTTTCCTTCAAACTGAAATAGCACAGTTTGTCCCAGGTGGGGCTACAAAGGTGTCTTAGGGTAGGATTGGGGAGCGGGGAAATGGATGGGGTTCCAGACCCCCAAACTTTGTCTCAACCAGAGCACCCTTCCCTCCATGGTAACTGCTTTATTTATTAGGATTTCTTTTCACTTAAGAGTTACATGGTTCTACCATATTTGAAATACACTGTTCTAGAAGGAATTGCATCCCTGGGGATGTTGATATCAGTGAAGGGAACAATCAAAGTTGGGTTTGACAGATTAACTAGATGTGTTTTAGGGGGAAAAAATGTAGCTGCAAAACTCATTTGATTATGGAGTCATTTCTCTATATTTGGATTATGGAGTGAATTTCTCTATATGCCAGGCGCTCTTCTAGACCTTGAAGAGACAGGTAGTATGATAGAGAAGGTCTCTGATTTCAAGGAGCTTACAGTTCGGGAGAGAAGGATACTGGTTAGTAAACCAGAAAACAATCCCATAACAAGCATGATTCCGTATAGAAGCACACGCTGTGAAGATGCTAGAGCAGCAAGAGAGAAGTGGGAGTGTTAAGGGGAGGGGTGGTAAAGGAAGGTCTCTACTGAAAGGAGACATTTGAGTTGAGGTCCCAACGGCAACTGACAGCTAGAAGAGGGGGCATCCCAGGTGGAGGGGATAGCAAGTGCAAAGACCCTGAGGCAGGAACAACATCGGTGTGTTCCAAGAACATAAGGCAAGCCACTGTGGCCAGAGTAGAGCAAGCTAGGGAGTGAAACGAAATTGAATTGATCCAGGAGGCTGCATCCGGCTCATCTATCTTTTCGGTACCCAGCACCGTATCAGGCAAAGACCAGGTAGTCACGGATATTTGCTCAGTGTACAGATTAATACAGTGAATTAATTGCATCCCTTGGTTCCTGTCCTCCACAATCTTAGGTGCCACGGTTTATGCATATTTTATAAAGCTAATTACCACCACCCCCCCAGATATTGTTTTTGCTATTTTGGTAAGTATGACATGTATCCATGGGGTCAGTGTAAGAGACGATTTGATATTGACTATCCCCCTAAAACCTAAGACTTCGATTAACTGCCTGGAAGATGCAGAATTGCCACCTACCGCCGAAGGACTCCCTTTAAGAAAAGAGGTCCAAGAAGGACCAGTGATGTGGTTGAGGTCACACAGGGCACTTGTCGAATGTCAGGGGTGGAAACCCACTTTCTCACCCTGCGATTGAGCTTGTGGCTGAAAGGATTAGATGATCCATTTAACTCCATGTACTGTGACATGCTCACACTTGAAACTTTCCCTGTACAATGTGCTCAGTTCCCAAAATATGGGATTTTAAGTGAAACCCTGACATTTAGCTCTAGGGCTAAGCAGCAATACTTAAATCCCCCAATTAGAAGCAGAGATGGAGACGAAATGGTCCCAAGGAATCTGGAGACACAACAGTTTCAAAAGGCAGCAACGGGCTGGGACAGAGAGAGAGAAGTTTTAGATCTTGCACTGGGAATGCAAAGCTAAATGAGAACCATTTAAAGGCTCTGGGGGTTATAAAGTGGAATTCCCTCTTGTATAGAACACAAGAGTTATTAAGTGTGTATATGACACTCCTGTTTTACTTCATGTACACGATTATTTTATACAGGCGAGTTTGGAAAGAATTATAGGCTGAGAGCTGGCCAAGATGGGCAGTGGGGAATGGGGGTGGCTATTGCAATGTCATTGATGGGACCTTGGGCTACTTGGACAAAGTCAACCTGGGGTCCATTGTGGGCTGAGGGGTTGGGGAGAAGTAGAGTGGAATTGGATTCTGTGTAGGCTCATCTTCAGAAAGGCATCCCAGGACTGGTCTTCATAGGATGGGGTCAGGCTTGAGAACTAGGGGCAGAGCCTGAGACCAAGCTCAGCCAACTGGCTTTGGTCCACTAATGTCCAGAGACCAGGAGGGTAAAGAATTTAAATTTCACTTGCCAGGCTTTAAGACAAGAGAGAGACCTCGGGCCATTCGCAACACACCAGTGATTTCACAAGTGAAAAATATAGTCTCTTTCTGAAAGAAGTCCAGGAGGCAGGGAGTTGGGGATAAAGGGCTGCTTTAAGCAGAGATCCAATTACCAACAACCCTGGGCTGGTTGCATCTTTCCTGAAAGTGGTCAGAAGCAATGACATCGGTCTCCTTAGATCTTCCTGGGTTACATTCCTTTATAAGGGAGGCAGGGCTCTGGCATCAGAACAATTTGGATTCCCAGTTTTGTTTCTAACTCTGTGACCTTGAGAAAGTTAATTAACCTCTCTGAGCCTCAGTTTCACCAACTGTAAAATGGGGATTCAAACAGCTACTTATAAGAAAATATAATATGGTAGAGGATATGCAAAGCTGGGTCTCAGCAAGTGACAGCCATCGTATCAATAACGATGATTATATTAATAAGATTTTCATGAAGGACAATTGATTGGACTGGAGTGGGGAGCAGGCATTGTGTGTGATATCTCTTGTTTGATGACTTGGGGGGGGGTGTCTTTTATCATCTGTTCTTTGTGCCCTAGGCTCACTGTGGTGCAGTTTACAAAACTTCGTTGAATTGGCAAAGGTGGTTTTATAACTTGAGAGGCGTGGTCCTTACAGTGACCTGCTTCTCAATCCTGGATAATTCTGTAGACTCTAGACTGGCTAAATGACAACCATATAGATCCCAAAGCTCTCCTCTTGGGTATCCCCAAGATATACTTGAAGCCCTAATTCATTGAAGCTACAATGTACCTCCCTCCCTCCCTCCCCCTCCCTCCCTCCCCTCTCTTTTTTCTTTCACTGAACGACACATTTTCCCCCCTAATAAATCATTGTAACATATCTAACAGAACACAGCAAAGCCCCAGTGTTTGAAAAGAGCAGTCCCAGTACTTATCTACTATGTTTCCCCAGCACTTCTGCAAGGGTTCCTTGAACAATTCTGAGGTTCTGTGAAACACAATTTGTAAACCATCAATTTAGTTTACCCCCTTCTTGTCGTACAGAGGGGAAAGCTGAGGCTAACACCAGAAGGGATTTGCCCAAGCCTAGATAAGAAATGCAGATAATGTCCCACTGTCCAGTTCAGTAATAGATGCTCTGAGTCTCTGGGAGGGCTAGCATATACTTTCAACCAAGTCACCCAAACTCAAGACTAGGAGGTTCCAGTTAAGTTATTGTGAGTTAAGCTTCAGATATATAAAGGGAACACATTGATTATTTAAGACTTGTTTTTAGGCAAAAATGTTCTGATTTGGAATCAGAACATTTGTTGAAATCCATGCTAGAGAGGCAGACGTGTTTGTTTATTCTACAGGTTTTTAAAGTGCCAACTCCCCAGCAGTGAATAACTTAATGACCCAAATACAAACCCCCATGTCCAAACTGGCTCAGGAGAGGTGGCGATTACGGAAAATCCTGCTTCATCTAGCCCAAGGAACTGACCACCAGTGAGCTGGAAAACAGACCTCAAAGCAGGAAAGAAACAGACGTGTCCAAAGAAGAAATGGAAAACACCACCCAGAAACAAGCTGACCCTCAAGAAAGACCTCGGGTGAGTGGAGTCGGAGGTTGTCTTTCCTGATGGCTTCTCAAGGCTGCTGGGGTCCTGCTTTCTGGATGAGGATGTGATGTGAAGACAAGAATTGGAATTTGGATCCCAGAGCATTAGACGATGGTCTTAGATCTGGGGTTGCACAGTCCATGTTCACCCAGGCTGGGCAGGAAATGTAAGTGAACAAGTGAGCTGAGTGTAAGATGATAAAAGACAGCTGACACTCAGTCTCAGTACTGGGAGGCAATGGGGAGTTGAGGGGAGTCAGGGGACATACCTCAATAAAGTGAGCAGCTGCTGACCCCTAGCCACTGGTTGCCACGTGGACATGTGGGTCCACTGTTGACAGTTGTTCTGATGCATCAAAAGAATCCCAAAACCTTGATTTTCATGAGCGATCTGCTTTCAAAAAGATTGTCATCGAACGCACAGTTTTAAAAGTAGTGTGGGGGCTCTCTCCTCTCTCATTAATGGGGCCACTAATGACGGTCATGGACTGCCCGTTGTGGTCCCTCATTTAAGACCCTTGGAGTAGATAGAGGGCACTTAATTCTACCCATTCATTCTACTGATGTGAAAAATGGACCTTGGGGTTCATCTTAAGTCACATACAATGGTGTCAGGGGTAGAGCTGGGATTAGGACCAGTTCTGAGTTCTACCTTTCTTTCCTTCACAGTACAGATTCCAGAACAGTGTCAGTTTTCCAGAACTGAACAGCTGTGTATACTGAGTAGGGACACGCTAAGTTTCATGCTTTCCATGGAGAAAAGCGAATGCTACGCTGGCCCTTAAAAATGATGTTATCGTGGGTGACAACAATTGTAAATATCAGAAGGAATGCTTTGGGCAGCAAGTAACAGAAAATCCTGAGTCACATCGACTTAAACAATACATGAAATTCTTATCTTTCGCACCTGGAAGATCAGAGGAAGGACAGGCTGCAGATTCAGTGTGATCAGTAATATAATTGGGAATCTGGGTGCTTTCTGTCTTTCTGCTCTGCAAGATTCCTACCCCTCCTCTTCCTCCTATTTCTTCCTCATTCTCTCTCTCCTCTTAGTTACAACAAGGCTGCCAATAGCAAGCGAGTCCATGTGCACCGTTGTCCCATCTGGAAGGAGAGAATGAAAAACCTTGAAACTTTCCCCAAGGCATGGACTCTAGATCATTCTCGTTCATCTACCTGAGCCGGATGTTCACTGCTGGACCGATACCAGCACTTGAGGGAAACTGTGTGCTGATTGGCTGATCTGTGCAGTCTACTCCAGGAACGGAGGTGGGACCCTGTGGCGGAAGGGTTTACATGTGTTTGACCACCTTTCTGTTCACCCGGTTACCTTGGCTCTTCTTGGAAAGCGGTGATCCAACTTACAAATCTTCACAGCATCCTCAAGGTGGGCTGGACTTGGACTTTTCCACAAATACCCAGATGACTGGTGCCCTGTTTTCCTAGAAGATACAGTTTAAAGCAGAACTTCTCAACCTTTAATTGCACCAGAACCCCCGAGGAATCTGATAAAAATGGACTTTCCCAGTCCCCCATACCTAGAGGAGTATGATTCAGGAGGTCAGAGAATCTGCATGGATTACAAACTTCCCAGGTGATTTTGATTTGGCTGGTCAAGTATCATACTTTAAGGGATGCTGCTCTAGGCTATAAAACCTGGCTGTCCTACAGCTCAAGAATATTCAAGCGGCCACCGGCCATCAGGGAAATGCTGCGGTTCATGAAGGGGAGAGTTTTAATCTGTTATGGCACAATAGAACTCTCTTTTTCGTAATTACCTTTGAATTCTTGGAAGAGAAAATTTCATCTGGATTTCTAATTACACTTTTCTGGAGTGCATCCACGGAACTTTTGGAAAAGAGTGAGGAAGCGTTGAAAGAGATGAAGAAGGAACGTCATTTGTTCCCTCGGCTTCCACCCACATTCCCAAATTATCCTTGGCATGTGGGTCACAGAATATTGGATGGAACGTTGTCCCAATTGTGAGCAACCCTATTTGTGGGATTTTAGCTACTGTATGATTTAGGTTGTACTTACGTTAAAGTTGAATCCCAAGTGAGAAATGATTTCCTTTTAATGCTCATTGAATCATTCTGATAACACCAGGGAGTTTGGTGCTAGCGCTTAACTCCCCTCTATAACTTGCTATACCCCTTTTTTGCCAAAGAGAGAGGAGAGCTTGGGTTCAGAGGCTTGAAATCAAATATCACTATAATTATATTAACTTTAATACAATTAAAAGCATCTAACTCTCATTTAATTATATTGTTTTCTTTCATCATGTGTTGGATAGGATACATGCTAGATTATGCTGACCTAAAAAAAAAATCCCAGTGGCCTGACCATCACATGGTACATGATACTCACACGACTTGTTTGTCTATCACGGATCTCAGGGGGATTCTGCTCGTTGGAATCACTCAGAGACCCGGGCTGATGGAAAGCCACCATCTCCAACAAGGTCAATTTTCATGGCAGAGAGCAAGAGAATTTTGAATGTTCTTACATTGGCTGTTAAATATCGTGGTCTGGACATGACACATGGAACTTCTGCTCACAGGCCGTTGGCCAGAACTAGTCACATGGCCCCGCCTAACCACAGGGGCCCAGGAAGTGAGAATCTTCCCGTGACCGGGGGTGGGGAAATGTAGATATTTGGTAAAGAGCACGGATGCTTGCTACACACTGCGGTTATTTGCTGTCTCCCATTGTTCTTTTCTTCCAGATTCTGAGGGGAGGCACCTTCCCGAGGGATGTGTGAACACAGAGGGTACAGCGAATATTCATGCAAAACTGTAACAGGACAGCCTAGCCTTGCTCCTGGGTTCAGTCCCTTTCTCTCTGTGGGACATTGGGCGAATTGCTTCACTTCCTTGGTCCTCAGTTTCCTCATCCTTGAAGCGGGATAGTTATAATAGCATCAACTTCAGAGGGTCTTCAAGAGACTGAAAGAGTTAATATATGCAAAGAACATTGGCTATGATTTTTAGAGCCCTAGTGTCAATTCGTTACATAAGCAATTACAATTAAGTATAATGGATGTCCCTAAAGGGAAGCACAGGGTGTGGGAGTCCCTAGCAGTGGGAGAGAATCCAGTTTAGGGCTTTAGGAGACAAAGTTCTCCCTGAAGAAGAGGACACGTTATTAGCCAAGCAAAGGTGGAGCTATAGGTTCCAGGCAGAGGGAATGCACAGGTGTAGAACCATGGTGAGCTTTGGTGGACTTCCTTCTGAAATGCTGGGTTGAGAGCCGCTTTGCATAAATGTTCTGATGCTTTTCCTTTGGTGCCTCGTGAGCGATGTTGGATTCTTGTCTCTGCAGAACTCCTGATTCTCATGAAGGGGCTCAACCTTTCAGACCATCCTTTGCCTTGCCCCTTGGATGTTATAGCTCCCTATGGCCCAAGACCAGTTCACTGAGACCTCTCTCGGGGTGGCCTGAGAATGACTGCCGCGCCGTAGTGGCGAGGCGCTTTTCTTGGAGAATTTTTGGAAACATAGGGGCTAGAGAAATTAGGACTCGGATTACTTTAGCAAGTGAATGGTTTTTCAGAGCCTGGAGAGCCAGGGTGTGTGTGCTGTGGCAAAGGGATCAGGAGAGCTGGTGAGGAAGAGGCAGGAAGAAGTCCACAGGGCATTCTTAGAAAAGGCAGAAAATTGCAGTGCTCTGGTTCAGAAGAGCTAGATCAAGACCTTGTTAATTTCAGACCAGTTTCCCTTCCGCGGTCACTTTGGCTCGGTTTTACTCACCATGAACCCTCAGCCAGGTGTGCAGGTTTCAAAACAAGTGCTTTGAGTCCTAGTCTTAGCTTTAGCAGCCACCCAGCTGAGACTTTGATGAGGCTGGTGGGTGGCATCATTTGTCCGGCAGCCTGGCCAGAATGTCACTCTCTGGGCAAACCAGACTTTCTGGAAAGAACTTCCGCTCGACCAGCGGGCAAGAGCAAAGCACACAGTGGTGAGGCACAGTGGAAGCTTCCTAGCCTCCAGGAATCGTGAATCAGAGTAGCCTGAGGCTGAAGAATTAACGAAAACACCGATCATGGCAACAGTGTCTGCCACCATGACTCAACCTCCTACTATGTGCTGGGCACTGCCATCAGCCCTCTCCATGGACGATCTCACTTAATTCCCACAACAGCCTTGAAAGGGGTGCACGATTTCAAGAAGGATCCTCTACTTTATCTGATTTGACACAGCTCATTGGACGGAATAGCCATGGCCAAATGTGAAATCACGGTTCTTATTACTAAGAAACGTGTGTAATTGATACCCAGACTTCTATCCTATTCCTGTCTCTGTAACCCATCTCCTCACTCAGGAAAAAGCTTAAGGATTTAATGTTTTACTGCTTTACCCATGTCACCCGAAAGAATATGTCCCACATGCTGGTACTAAAATCCCTAATTTGAGTTGAGGAAACTGAGGCTCAAAGAAGTCAAGTTATACAGAATTCCAAAGTGGCAGAGAGGAGATTTTTTTCCCCCCTTCAACTTTTTACTTTGACGTAAGTTCAGACTTGCACAGAGGTTTTGAAGAATCCCTGTAGACTCTTTACCCAGTGCCCCCAATATTAATACCTTGTCACATTTACTTTACTCTCCCCCAACTTCTTTTAAACCATTTGAGATTCAGTTGCAGACCTAATGCCTTTTTACCTGTAAATACTTTAGTGTTTATTTCCTAAAAATAAGGATGATCTCTTACATAATCACAGTACAGCTATTAAAATCAGGGAATTGCTATAGATACAGATAAAATATTACTATCTAGTCTGTAGACTTAGTTTATCTTTTACCGATTGACAGATTGTCCCAATAATGTCCTTTATAGCAAAATGATAAGAGATAAGAAAGAGGAGGGAGGGAGGAAGAGAGGGAGGGAGAGAGAGAGAGAGAGCGAGCGAGAGGCAAAAACAAAGTAAACTAAGAAAAAAGAGAAGAAAAAGGAAAGAAAATAATTTTGAATTTTTAAAAAACTTGCAACGTTTGTCTTTATTTTGTTCTTTATATTTTGAAAGTGAAAAGAAATAGTATCGAGAGAGAGAGGGAGAGAGGGAGAGAGACGAAGAGAGAGAGAGGCAAAAAACAAAATAAAATACGAAAAAAAAGAGCAGGAAAAGGGAAAAAAATTTGAATCACTTAGGGCATTTACTTGCCTCTTGAGTCTCTGTGAATCTGGGAGAGTCCTCGGTCTCTCTTTGTGTCTCGTGCCACTGACAGTTTTAAAGAGTACAGGCCAGTTGTTTTGTAGAATGTTCAAACATTTGGATGTGTCACGTTAGACTTATGTGATGTCCTTTGGACAGGAACTCCATAGAAGTGATGTGTACCTCTCAGTGCGTCATAGCAGGAGGCATGTGACGTCAAGATTTGTTCCGTGACTGGTGAGGTTAGCTTTGATCACTCACTGAAGGTGGTATGTATTTTTCCCTTTGTAGTTCGTATCTTGTGGGGAAATACTTTGAAACTACATGAAGATCAGAGCCTGGACTTGTGACCTAGCCGTCTGACCCCAGAACTCACAGTCATCTGCTACACCTAACATTTCCCTGCATCGCTGGCATTCATTCAGGATTTGCCAGGCACTGTCCTAAGTAAGTAAATGTGCTATTTCTTTTAACTCTCACAATAGTTTCCAGAGCTGTGGGTGTCCCATCTATAACCCTCAGTCCCTCATCTACGTTATATTGATGCTATATATTCAGGACCCAGGTGAGTCCGTCATCTCTTGCTAAAAGAATTTTGAGAATGTTCATAGCAGCATTATTTACAATTGCCAAGACATAGAAACAACCTAAGTGTCCATCAGCAGATGAATGGGTAAAGAAAATGTGGTGTATGTATGCAATGGAATACCACTCAGCCATAAAAAACCAAAATTTTGCCATTTGCCGTGACATGGATGGACTTGGAGGGTGTGACGCTGAGTGAAATAAGTCAGACAGAGAAAGACAAATACTGTATGATCTCACTTATATGTAGAATCTAAAAAATACAAGAAACTAGTAAAAAGAACAAAAAGAAGCAGACTCACAGATACAGAGAACAAACTAGTGGTTAGCAGTGGGGAGGGGGGCAGCGGGAGGTACAAACTACTGGGTGTAAGATCGGTTCAAGGGTGTTATTGTACAACGTGGTGAATAGAGCCAATATTTTGTAATAATCTGTAAGTGAAAAGTAACCTTTAAAAATTATATAAAAATGAAAAATTTAAAAATTAGAAAAAAGAATTCTGACGAAGTTGAACTCCAGTTCCACGCAGTGGTCATAGGACCCAAACTGGAAGCTGAAAGGGCTCTCACAGACCCCCAAGGAGGAATGTCCCTAGAAGTATTATCCAAACAAAATCCCTGCCAGAGAAGTGAACTAATAGGGGAAAATCCATGTGCGTGCAACTCAGAAAGGGCCTGGGTTGACTGCAGGAATGGGTTTTTATGAGATTTAATATTCCCCTCACTGGAGACACATTACTATCGAAATAATAAACAGCAGAGTCTACGGTGTTGATTTTTAAAGTAAATCCTATTGCTATTAGCTTATCTACCCAACTATTAAAACTAATAAAATAGTAAACTTTATGACACAGACACTTAGCTCAATTCAATCCCCCCTTCTAACTGCAATTTTCTCCTTCTATGACAGTTGGTTTTTCAGCTATTTCCTGCTTATCACTAAACTATCTGGAACATTTTCATATGTTTGGTTGATCATTTTCAGTTGCCCTGGGATATTTTAATATTCCTTTCTCTCTCTCTCCCTCTAAATCTTCCTCTTTTTCTTTAAACCGAGCATTAGCATGTCTCTTTACTTCAGTCTGGGTTTAACTTTCGCATCCTGTCCTTTCAGCTGGGAAGAGTGCCTCTCATCAGGTTCCACATCACCTGCCTCTTGGGGTCCTTTGTGAGTTTGCTAAAGAAAAGGGAAAAAAGCACCCCAGATTATCTGGGGGTGGGGCAGGGGAGACCCAGTACTCATTCAGGGCTCATTTGGTCTGTGGGCTCCTGCAGGGCTGGCAAAGACAGGTTAAAAGTTTGGGGCAGATCAGAAAAAACGGCAACAACAAAACAACAACAACAGCATACAGAGGAGAGGCTTCTTCCATGGGGGTTAACTCCATGCAGGGTGAAGGCATAAGGCGACACGTGCATAGTCAAAGGACATCCTTGAGTGTCTGTCCCCTAGGATGTAATAGTCCCCGTATTAGAGACTGATGTTTCCTCTCTCCACAAGCCCATGAGATCCAGTTTTGTTTCCACCATTGAAGATCTCTTTCTGTACTGAGAAGCAGAAGAAGGAGCTGTGTAAGGGGCATGTTGTATAAAAAATGAATATATTTAAGGCCCAGAATGACGTTCAGCTATGGCGGATGCTTCAGCACCCGGAGAACATTGGAACGGGGACTGGCTGAATGACGACCAAATTCACTTTGGGGCATGTGCTCAGAGCCCTCACTATTTTAGCTCTCTCGCTCTTTCCCTTCCTAGTCCCACAGCATAGAGTTGGATTTTCCTATAATAACTATGGAAATTGGACCACCTCACTGTGTTTAATCTCCAGCACTCAGACCTCAGGCAGGCACAGACTGTACAGTTTCATTGGGTTGAGCTTCTTCTGGCTTTAGTCTGATGACCGTCTCTAGGGGGAAGGTAGACACTAGGCCGAGAGACTGTTCTCACGTCTCTGGGATCTTCTTTTTTTTTTTTTTTTTTTTAGCGGTACGCGGGCCTCTCCCTGTTGTGGCCTCTCCCGTTGCGGAGCACAGGCTCCGGACGCGCAGGCCCAGCGGCCATGGCTCACGGGCCCAGCCGCTCCGCGGCATGTGGGATCTTCCCGGACCAGGGCACGAACCCGTGTCCCCTGCATCGGCAGGCGGACTCCCAACCACTGCACCACCAGGGAAGCCCTGTCTCTGGGATATTATACTCCATCTCCAGCCATCGGTATGAGCGGTGTTCTGCCAGTGGTCAGAAAAGCATAGTATTGGGTAACAATCAACGGACTGAATGGTAATTTGACTCACTGCCGAAACCCCACAGGTCTTACAGCTTCCCCCTTCTTTTTAACTTAGTGGATTTGTGTATGTCTGTGTCGGAATGAGGTGAGAAATACGTTATTCAGGCGAGAAGAAAGGCATGCTTAGGAAGATTTTTAATTTAGCCTGAGTGCTTTCGTACTTTAAAAGTGACTTTTCTCCACACCCTGCCCCCACCCGAGTATAAAAGAAACATATATTCATTCCAGAAAATATGGAAAAACAATGTATCGGTCAGGGGACACGACTGTTAAGAAACGTAAGCCAACTCCGACTGGCTGAAGCAGAGCTTAATTTATTCAATGCATAGCCTGGATCTCTCAGAATTGGCAGGAGGTTTTGCAAACTAGGTTTAGAAAGTGGGAATGAGTCGTGGAGACTAAAAGAGGTGGGGGAGCGGGGACCACAGCTGCAGCGTCATGGTAGGAGGATTCAGGACAGCCCACTTCTGCCACGGTCAAGAACCTGGAACTGCTGTTTCCATTGCAACACTCACTGAGTGTTATGGGCTGAACTGTGTCCTCCAAAATTCATATGCTGAAGCCCCAACCCCCAGTACCTCAAAATATAATTGTATTTAGAGTTAAGGCTTTTAAAGAAGTAATTAAGTCAAGAGGAGGTCACTAGGGTGGGCTGTAATCCAATCTGACTGGTGTCCTTGTAAGAAGAGGAAATTTGGACGCACAGAGAGACACCAGAGATGCACCCACACACAGGGAAAAAGCCACATGAGGAACCAGTGAGACCTGCAAGCCAAGGAGAGAGGAATCAACTCTGTGGGCTCCCTGGTCTTGGACTTCCAGCCTCCAGAGATGTGAGAAATCAACGGCTGTCGTTTAAGCAACCCAGTCCGTGGAATTTTGTTATGGTGCCGCTAGCGAATGAATGCGCTAAGGACACAGGGTCTTGAGAGAGGACATCCAGCTGGCTGAGCTGAGGTCACATGACTGTGTCAAGGGCGTACCTCTTGACTTCTGTAGTGAAAGGTGGACACCTGGAAACTACCCAACCAGACGTGCACAACAAAGCAGAGATAAGCCCTCAAGGTAAAATTTGGTTGTGGAACAGACACCCCTGATGCCTGTGGCAGCCAGGCTCGTCCAGTGATCCATGACCCTCACCTCCTGGTGTTCACACCCTTGTGTAGCCCCCTCTCATATTGAATCAGACCTGGTCTGTGTGACCAGTAGATGATACCGCAGGAAACTGTTCCTGGCTTCTGAGTTAGTTCATGAAAGGCGCTATGCGTCTTCCTTGGTCTCCTGGCTTGCTTTTCTCTGGGGGAAGTAGCCGTCACGTCATGAGGACACTCAAGCAGCATGTGGAGGGGACCCTGTGGGGGAGAAACTGAGGTTTCCCGTCAAGGAAGCCTCAGTTGATGGTGTCCATCAGTATCATCTTGCCAGCCTTGCAAATGACCCACTTTGGAGGCAGATCCTCCGGCCTCGGTCTAGCCTCCAGATGAGACCACAGTCCCGGCCAATCAAAACTGCAACCTTAAGAGTGACTCTGAACCAGAATCACCCAGCCCAGCCGCTCCCAAATTCTTGACCCACAAAAGTCAGGCGGCAAAAACTATTTATTATTGCTTTAAGCAGCTGAGTTTTGAAATAAGTCGTTACACAATAATAGGTGACTGTAACAGTGCGTCACTCAGCTGGCTGTTGCAGGTGCTGTTATGGGACCTGGGAGTGATGTCTTTCCGGACCCTCCACCCCTAGTATAGCCTGCTGCTAATATTTGACTCTGTGGTGCAGTTTACACCCCAGAGCTCCCCACAGGATCAAACTGAAGCCACACTGCGTTTGAAAACACATCTTTGCTCTTTCTCCCCTTCCCTACCTTGCTCCCCTCACTCCCTGACAGGTCGAGAACACATCCTCCATAAACAATTTGCACAAGAATTCTCATCTCACTTCTGCTTCTAGGAATGCTGACCTCAGACAGGATGCATCTTGGAAGGAGGAATGGATACCAGGCCGTCAAGAATGTTGTATGACTAATACAGTCCATCTCTGCACTCACCCGACTTGAGTTTTTTTCCATATGCACACTTTTAAGTATGCTCTAACTAAACATCCACACATCCCTGTACAAACAGAGACAAATCTGCCTTCTTCCTGAAGGAAAATAACTCGTATCTTGTCAGTGAATGCAGGGAGCCAGAGTGTGTGTTTTCTGGATCATGTTTAGTTGTCCTCTGTGCTTTTGTGACTCTATTTTGATATCTTGCAACCTGTGCAATGGTACGTTTAGCCGCTACCATATACCATAGGGGGGTGGAAGGGGGAAGCAAGAGAAGCAATGTATACACTACTGTACTTAAAACAGATAAACAAAGACCGACTGTAGAGCACAGGGAACCCTGCTCAATATTCTCTAATAACCTAAAGGGGAAAAGAATAGATGCACGTATATGGATAACAGAGTCACTTTGCTGTACACCTGAAACTAACACAACATTGTTAATCAACTATACTCCAATATAAAATTAAAAATTTAAAAATATGTAAATATGTATCTGACACACACACAGAAAACCAAAATATAATCAGTTTCTGTCACGACTCATAAGGTTGTGGCTAATATCTATTACTCCTACATTACCCACTTCAGATTCCCTGGTTAGGTTGTTTGCCCCACGAGACGACCCAAACCTTTATTCTCAGGACCTTTGCTTCTCTTGGTGTCCTGGAATGTATAAAATTGCCATGGTTTTCTATTATTAACCTTGACCACTGGCCATAGCTACAAAGGGGCAGCAGATCCTTGGGACCTCGCCTGATTTCCATTCATACTCCTCTAGCTCCTTTTGTGAATCAGAATTTCTGTTTTCCTTTGATAGAGAAGGTCATGAATCCCAGCCTGCCGGCACTCTAAACCTCTCTGTTTTTATTGGGACATAAAGAGTCTCTAAAGCCAAAGGGCAGCCTCACCGCCCCACCCCAACCCAGTTCAGTGAAATCAAAATTGGACTCCCTCTTAGAAGCATCTCACATCGAGATTAGGATTCAGAGTTGTTAAAAACAGCACGTCCAAGGTCACCTGACGGTAGAGTTTAAACTCGACCCCACGTCTATCTGATCCCAAAGCCTGAGCACTGAGCCGATTTAGCTGTTTCAGTGGGTGCGAACACCCTTGCATTCTATGTGGTTCTTTGCAGAAGACAAATTTAGGGAGCATTAGCAGAGAAATGGTACCCAAGGCGGGGGATGGGGGGAGGGCAGTGTGGTGCAGTGGAACAATCCACAGCTTGAATCCCAGCTCAGTACTTCTATTTACTCATTTTTTTTTTTTTTTTTTTTTGCGGTACGCGGGCCTCTCACTGTTGTGGCCTCTCCCGTTGTGGAGCACAGGCTCCGGACGCGCAGGCTCAGCGGCCATGGCTCACAGGCACAGCTGCTCTGCGGCATGTGGGATCTTCCCGGGCCAGGGCACGAACCCGTGTCCCCTGCATCGGCAGGCAGACTCTCAACCACTGAGCCACCAAGGAAGCCCTACTCAATTTATTGAACATTATTTGTGAGTCCTTTCTACGTGGCAAGCACTGTCCTGGTTACTACAAATAGAGCCGCATTCGTAAGCAAAGTCTTGCTTCATAAGCAAAGTCTTCTGAACTCTGTGTCCTCGGGCAAGTTATTTCAGTTCTCTGAGCCTCACTTTCCTGACCTATAATATAGGCTATTAATACCTACCCAGTGAGAGAAATCAATTCGTTCTGTCACTAGGAAAATGGGGACAAAGGTACGTGATCGTGCTGGGAAAATTAAATCAGGCAAACGTATAGAGATCCTTTCATTCAACGAATAGTTATTGAACATCTATTCTGTGCCAGTGATGGAGCTGAGCTCTGAGAGCACACCAGTAAATGAGGCAAATACAGCTCCTGCCCACTTGGAACTTACACCGAGTGAAGTTAGATATTAAGCAAAGAATTGCGATGGTGATTAGGGTTTCTAATAATGATGACCCAACTCTGGCTATGGCTATAATTCTTCTTTTGTCATTGCCCTGCTGGCTCTCCGTGGCTTCCTCCTTAGAGGTCTCCAGTTCTTATAATACCTTTCTTGTTTGTTTACTGAGTCCTGAGAAGGAGAGAGAGTAACATGGTGGTGATGGAGCAGCAAAGTCAGGGGAAGAGTTAAAAGTGAAACGTTCCTCAAAGTAACAGCAACCAACACGTCTGCTGCCATGTTGGCCGAGTCTCATGGTCACTTTGCCATGACTTCAGGTTTATGGAAAAAAAACAAGCCCTACAGAGAGGAAGAGAGGAAGTCGTTTTTCCTATAGCACAGCTGAAAATCTCATCGCTTCACAGGTTTGTTTGTTTTTTTCCCCTTTCATGTGCACAGTTTTGGGATGGATTTTTGCTCCTCTGTTGGCTTCCTTGAGACATTTTATTGTCAGATGTATTTGTGGACTCTGAAACCAGATATACATGGCTGGATCCCATTTTGTGGTTCTTCAGTTGTAGCTGAGTGTGTCTAGCATGGTGGCTGGTGTAGCGTAGATGCTGGCAAATGTTGGCTAGGTAAGTTTCTGCCTGCAGACTTCAGGTCAATCATAACTTTTGGGAAGTTCTGTCCTGTTGACCTGTCTTGCTTACTGCTTGTATCAACCAGTCTGTTTTTGGTCTGTCAGGGTGGAAATACTTCAAGGTCCTTAGGTAATTAATGTTTGAGGGGCACCTGTTAGATATTAGTCATTGCATTGGTGTTTTACATGTCAGATCCTTGAGCTGTTTCAGAAACAAGAGCGTGAAGGCATTACATCCATTGCCCCCTCCCACGAGAAGAGGTTATGAATTTACACTATTTCCGCCCCTAATTCATTTCCACGGGGATCATGCTTACTAGTGGCTGCAAGACTCTTGTATCCGCTGAGAAGTGTCTGTCTTCTTGTTGGCTAATGGTTTTGTCATCAGTCTGATGAATAGACTTGATTTAAGATTCTTCAGCTCCAGAGTGGGAAGGACTTCTCACAGCCATGCCGCCGATCCTGTCATGTTAGAACATAGAAGCCTTCCAGTTGGGTTTTCAGGAAGAGACAAATTAAACAGGCCAAGTGTTTCTTTTTCTCTGGTCAAGTCATTTTGGATTGATGGAGTATAAAAGTTGTGTTCCAGTTTGAGGACGGCCCAAGAAATTAAATTTCCTTTTGAGTGCATGGTTAGAATTGCTTTGCTAGAGGAAAGTTAGAAGGTATTATTTATTTACCAGTGTGTCTTGCATATCCTAGTAACCCCAAGCACACGATAGGTATATTTCTTGAAGAAATAGTTATTGAAAAAATTGGGAAAAAAATAAGTGCAAAGAAAAGAACAAATGATGATAGACACATCGCGGATACTCTACAAATATTGATGAATACATAAAGGAATAAACAAATAAATGAATAAATGAATGAAAGTATAGTAATTCCCCCAGGATTAAGTATTGTGCAATGACTGAGTTTGAGTGTGTGAGAGAACTGTGAGGTGTCTTTTTGTGGCCGATGGTGCCCTGCATTGTCGTCCCACAATTTGAAGGGGTGGTTTCTCCATACATGCCTTTGTCCAATGGGACTCATCCCTTCTGACCACAATTGTCTGAACCAAGAATGGCATCTAGTGCCAGGGGACAAAACAAAATATCTTCCCCAGGCAGGGGAAGATACTGGAATATGGTCAAGTCTCCTACAGGGAGCCGTCTCTCTCTCCCCAAGGAGATAAGAAGGAAAAGATGGTCTTCCATGAAGGAGAATAGTAAGTACCCATAGAGAGAGAGAGAGAGAGAGACACCTAGAGAAGAGAAATGGACAAAAAGAAATCCCTGGATTCCTGAGATTCTTCTAGTTCCTGGACATGACCCTGAATCTTCATAATTCCCCCAACATTTTCCCTCAAGTTAGCGCAAATTGATGTATGTCATTACAGCCAAAATGGTCTTAACGCGCATGCCCAGAGATGAGACGCTTTAGACCTCACGGTCTTTGTCTGTGTAAGGACAGACTGGCTTTCTACGTTTCCAGTCTCTTTCTTACTTCTTCATGCCTTGGGATTAAAGATGAAAAAAATATATAGAAGAAGAAAGAAAACAATGGAGCACCTCTGTCCTCAGCACTTTAAGCGGCTTGGTGGGGACCTGTTTGACTTGGTTTCCATTCAGTACTGAGGTTTCTCTCCCCTGCGTTTAGCGTGGGTTTCAGTTGCTTTATCTTGGCTTCTGGTAGCTCAAGAGCGCTGAAGGGTGTTCGGGGCAGGGCTGTGGTATTTGTATTGGCTGTTTGAGCTGCTGAGGGAGCAGAAGGGCCTGACCTCGGCCTTCAGTGCATCAGGAGTTTCCTTTCTGGGGTTCTGGGTCCCGGGGATTAGGACAAAATGCGCCCACACTTGAATCTCAGTAAAACCTGATGGGAGTCTCCCGGAAGTGTTTTGTTTTGTAGTGCTACCCCTTGGGATCACGAGAAACAAATGCTTCTTCTCTCTTCTCCTCCTCTGCAAGGGAGGCTGGTGGTTTTGGCCGCCTTGGTGAAAAAACAAATACCCTTCCACAAATAAGTCCTTCTCACAGCCTTGAGTTAGTGTTGGCGAAAACACCTCTGAGTGGGGATTCCACAAAGGCGCAAGCCAGCCACACCTTTGAAGAGAGAAGACCTCAAAGAGGTGAGGTGGATGGATCGGGTGGAGCGTTTGGGGGCAAAGGGGGCTGTGAGTGTCCCTAACTGGAGACGTTGTCAAAACTAAGAGCTAGGGAGGACACAGAGGGACAAGGTACCCTGGCACCTTTCTCTGGATCAGGTCAGATGCTTTCATTTCAACCAGCTTCCTAGGTATTGGCAAGAGCATCCTGAATCCTAGCAGCCAATAAACCCACAGCTGCCGGGAAAAGTGCAATCATGACGAAAAAGAAGAAAAGGATTGGCTTTGCAAATGAACTTGCAGAGCCTGGAAACTGCACATACGGGAAAGTTTAAAGTGAGGGTGCTTTGGTGGAATCTCTCCCTTTAGCCTAAAACACACCTCTTTTTTTTTTTAGCGTGACTAAAAACTCGCCATTTCTCAGGATCACTTCCACTCTTGGCCATCTTGACCCCCTTGGCCGTGGTCTTTTCCTCCTCTTGCCCTCACCAATCGGCTGGGCCTGCCAGTCTGAAGACCAAGACATGACATATTTGCACCATGCGTAAACACCGCTCCCCATTAAGAGCCCCATCTAATGAGAAACAGAGCCACGGAGGGGAAGCTTCAAAGTGGTTAACGGAAGGAAGTGCCTGGAACGAAATCCGACTTGATGTCCCAATTAATACGTCCCCTAATTCTATTTCCTGCCCTTGCGGGCTTGCAGCCGCCTTCCTCTAATTTCTGTGGGAGACGGAGACTCGGCTGATGGAGAGGAAGGAACCTGGAAATGGGGCGGCTTCACGGATGACTTGATACGCAGGCAATGGGCATATTAGGACAAATTAGAGAATTAAGGAGGAGGAAAAAAAAGAGACAACGACAGTCAGAGGAAATGTCATCCCAAGTAATAGTATTAATGGAGACCGGGACTCTGCTGGAGAGGGTGGCTGGAGAAATTGAGAGCTGAACGCGCCAGCCAAATTCTTTTATTGCAGCCTGGGAGAGAGAAACTGTTGCCAGACACTTTCCTCTCTGTTCTAGGACTTTGGGGGTAAAACTAGCCCTGGATCTGTTCATGAGGATGAAGGGCAGGTCCAGATCTCAGCCAAAGGCCTGTTGAATTTGGATGAAGTGTTTGGGTGCAAATAAAGTTGAATAGGAAGACATCAGCCCGGGAAGAGTCAAGTTAAGATAAGCGGTGTGCCCTGAAGGTGTTACGAGCTCTTTGAAATAACTATATCATCGGCCCGAAAGTCCACTCTTCAATCACTCTTTTCAGTTAAGCATTGCCCCCTCCGTATCATCCTTTCCAAAAGCAGATGCCTGTGGAGGGTAAAGGGTACCATCCCCTATGCACTGGGATAATGAGTTTATCAGAGGCGCTGGACACCCCAAGAGAACTGGTGACCGGAAGACCCTCATCTACTCCACCCAGACAGTCTGTACAAGCTCTGGATTGGCTCCCCTGACTCCAGTCTCTTCAATACGCTAGTCTATCCTCAGCGCATATGCGCGTGCCTGCCTGATAATCTTTCTAAAATACAGAGCCCATGTCATCCCCCCTTGCCGCCTCATCCTTAAGTATCCGGTGGGGCTCCCTAGTGCCTGTGTGATCGAGTTTGAACACCTTCGCGTGACATTCAAGGCCTTCGCGTCTGAACAGGTTTTCTCTGGAGGCTTGCCGTCCTCCTGTCTCCTCCTAGGTCTCCACCCAACCCTGCTGTTGCCCCAGGCTACAAACTCCTAGCCTTGCGTATGCTGTACCTTCCTTCAGCTTTGCCCTTGTTCCTCTTCTTTTTTTTTTTTTTATTTTTTGCGGTACGCGGGCCTCTCACTGCTGTGGCCTCTCCCGTTGTGGAGCACAGGCTCTGGACGCGCAGGCTCAGCGGCCATGGCTCACGGGCCCAGCCGCTCCGCGGCGTGCGGGATCTTCCCGGACTGGGGCACGAACCCGCGTCCCCTGCATCGGCAGACGGACTCTCAACCACTGCACCACCAGGGAAGCCCATTGTTCCTCTTCTTTACTCCCTCTTTATCCATCAAGTCGAAGTTGAAATGGCTCCTTGCTGAAGTCTTTCCGGGCATCTGAGTCACCTCTCTGGGTTCCCTTGGGCCTCTCTTTCAATCTCCAAGTCCTCAAGTGTCTCACTGCATTGTAATAATTGGCTTCTGTGTCTGGCTTTCCTGAGAGAACATCTCCCAGAAGACACACAGAGGACAGGACCAATGGTATATGTTTCTCAATATTTGCAGTGTCTGATGTAATATAGGAGCTCAGTGAACGGGCAGAGAAAGAACAGAGGAGAAGAGAAGGGAAAGGAGAAAGCGGGAGATAGAAGACAGAGGGCACAGAAAGAACAGGAAACAGCTTGAGCTGCATCGTTCATGGCATAATTGTATCGGGATGGAATATAGACACCCAGTTGCACCTAAGGTCAAGCCGAGTTCACTTTAGAATGTGTTCAATTTAAGCAGATTGGCTGGGCTACACAATGTAGCTGGTTGTTAAGGGCCTGTGCTTTGGAGACCTGGGTTCAAATCCTTTTGCAATGACTCAGTCACTGGGGAAGACCTGTCCCCTCTCTGAGCCTCTGTTTCCTTATCAGTAAAATGAGGAGAAGGTAGTCATGAGGGTCAAACAAGGTAAAGTACTTCGCCCAGTGCCTGGTGTATAGTAAGTGATCAGTGAAACCTAATATACATGCGAGTTGAGCCTGGGAACTCTGCCATCCTTTCAGACCATCTGTGGTTCTCTCTCCCTCCTCTTTCTGGCCTCTTCTGCCCAGACCCTGCCCCATAGACTGAACTGTTCACTCTCCTTGCTGCCAGTATAGACAAGGCAGAGAGTGGCCGCAGTATTCATGCCAACAGCCACTGGCATCTTGGTTACTAGGGAGCAATACCATTGCTGTGGTGTGGTTCCTTGAAGGAGCCAGTGCCTACCACAAACATACCCAGACAAAAGCCTCCTGGTTACGTCATTTGCTTGGGAGGAGAAGTGACAGTAGAAATTTGTGGATCTGAGCTCTGATGTCTTAATTCTTCTACTGTGGTTTTCCAGCCACTGGGGAACCTGGAGGAACTGCTGAGACAACACTAGGGGTCTTTTCCATCAAGATAAACCTCTACACCATCCAGATTCCTTTCCTTATGTCCCCAGGAACTGGTGTTCCTGCCTGAAGTCACTCTTCCCTGGCCAGTGCCCGTTGATGTAAATGTTGTTGCAGTGACCAAAGAAATCCAGGTTGGAATTTCTCCTTAGGAAATCACTGAAGACAAGGAGAACGACCCTGAGGTCCAAGGAGGATGGCCTTAGGGTTGGCCAAGCCCTCCTCCAAGTCATTCTCCAAAGGGCTGAACTGGGAGCTGGTGGCACTGAGAACTCGCTGAACAAGTTCTCAACGCCTTTCCGTTTGAATAGTCTATGGAATGTGTTCGAGTCCCTCAAGTTTCATCATTGACAGACTTGGAGCAGGGACCAGAGAGTCTTCCTCCCCTTGATATCTTGTGGCATTTGCAGAGTTCTCCCTTCTTTTCCTCCTCTCTTCCTTTAACCTTTCAAAGCAATTTTATATCTGTTATTTATCTTAGGTGCTTTCTTGGAGTTTGAGAAAAGGGTGTCCTCATCTCCATTTGATTGATGAAGAAAAGGAGGCACGGAAAGGTTAAGGTCAAGTGTCATGGACGCATGATGTACTGCTCAGATCTCTTTCAGGGCTGAAAGTCTTATTCTCCACAGGGTCTAAGAGTGTGGTCCTCTAAATGCCTTTATCTCCCATCCCTCTCGGGGTTCTGCCCTCAGCTAGAGACCCACCTTACTCGAGATTACCACCCCTTCTAAGGACATTCCACATCCAAAGACTGGCAGTACAGGGGAATACAAGCTCAGCCCCTTGGCCCCTATAGCAGGGTGATCTCATCTTCAGGACTCCCGTGAGATCAGCTGAGGCCTTCCTTGAGACTGCGTCACAGCTCAGCTTCTCCTTCTATGCAACCCTGATTCTCTCCCTTCCATCCCCAGTGAATTGCCTGCCCTTTATCCCAGCCTCTGCTTCTCAGGAAACCTGTAACACCAAGGTCACCCCGGGTGAAAGGGGCCAAGGTGGGGCTGGAATTCAAGTGCTCAGTACATGCTTGGCCAGTTGCTGAGTACTTACTAGGTGCCAGGCACTGAGCCAGAACCTGAGGATGAGGCGATGAACAGGTTCACAGGGTCCCTGCCCTCATGGGGCCATGTCCGGAAGGACAACAGACGTTGAATTTACACTTCTTTACAAGGGTGATGAGTTTTTTTTTTAGATGTTGGGGGTAGGAGTTTATTAATTAATTTATTAATTTTTGCTGTGTTGGGTCGTCGTTTCTGTGCGAGGGTTTTCTCTAGTTCTGGCAAGCGGGGGCCACTCTTCATCGCGGTGCGCGGGCCTCTCACTGTCGTGGCCTCTCTTGTTGCAGAGCACAGGCTCAGTAGTTGTGGCTCACGGGCCTAGTTTCTCCGCGGCATGTGGGATCTTCCCAGACCAGGGCTCGAACCCGTGTCCTCTGCATTAGCAGGCAGATTCTCAACCACTGTGCCACCAGGGAAGCCCCAAGGGTGATGAGTTTTAAGAAGGAGAGATACTGGATGCTTGGGAAGCAAATAACAGGGCCTGACACCAGTCTAGGGGTTAACCGAGGCTTCCTGGAGATAGTGATGGTTGCATTAGGACCAAAGGATGATGAGGACACGTTAGCCAGGTAAAGAACAATGTGTTCAAAGAGGTAGCTATTGGAGGGGGCGTGGCATGGTAGGGAAATTGACGAGACTCTGGGAGAGATGGGGAGTGTGGCATAAAGGGGCCTGTAAGGCAAGAGGCAGTGGCTTGGACCACCTGCATGATCCGGAAAGCTTTGGACCCTCTCCGTGGTATGTAACTTCCAAAGGCAACCATTGAGGACGTCATCGCTGAACTCTGAATGTAGGCTGGGCTTGGGACTGGCCTTGGCCGATAGAAGGATGCTGTGTCAGTTCTAGACATAGGCTTTCACTGCGGAAACCCATCACCAGGCTGTAAGGAGGCTTACGCTACTCCTGAATGACAAGATGCCATACGGACAGAGTGGCCACATGGAGAAGCACTGACGATGCCTTTCTGGACCTTCTAGCTCAGGCTGGCCACCGGGGTAAGGCAGTTAGTCAACCCAGCCAGTAGCCTGTAGAACAGGAGAACTGCCCAGCTGTGCCCTACCTGGATTCTTGACACATACAATCATGAGAAATAGTAAACCATTGTCATTTTCAGCCTTGAAGTTTTGAATAGGTTTATTACACAGCGCTAGCTAAATGAAACATTGTCCCCTAGGAAAAAAAAAATCCCAGATACACATCCATCCCCAGCAGTTCACATTTACTGAGCACCGACAAAGTTCCAGGCTCTGTGGTATGGGGTTTTTATACCTTATTTTATTGAAACCTTATTTTATTTAAACCTCACCGAAAATCCAGTGAAGGAAGCTTTTATGCTCATTTCACAGGTGAGAATAAATGAGGCACAGAGAGAATGTGACTTGTCCAATTTGCATACCTAGCAAAGTGGTGGAACATGAACTTGAACCCAGAAAGCATGGCCCGCTCTTTCCATCACTAGATTGACTGTTCTTGCATGGGCATGGGGTCCTCAAGACCTGGGCTAAAAGTCTGAATCTGTAGGAAGATTCATCTGTTGAAGGCAGACAGCACTGAGCTAAGACTCACACTTTTTGGACAGTAATCCCCACGTCTCACACACTTCCATGGCTGCCCAAAGTCTCCCCAGACACTGGGAGCCTCAGTCAGTAGAATTTGTCACATGGTGGTGAGGATAGGTAGAGATGGACCCCAAACTTCAGCTGGGAGGCCTGGCTTTCAGCTCCAGTTCTGCCACATGACCCTGGCCCATGTCTTCTGGACCCTGTGTGCCTCTTTCTCCACCTGTAAAATGAGAACAGAATTTCCCAGACGTTTCCAGATTTGTCATATCGGCAAACGACCAAATGTATTGTACACTTGTTTTGTAGATCACCACACATTTGCAACTTAAATAAGTCTTGTCTAAAGCTACGAAATTTATTAAACTGAGGATTTAGTGTGCTGGTCATAGGTTTTTTTTGTACACCTGAATATATATATGTGTGTATATATATATATGTATATATATATATACACATATATATATTTTTTAAAAATCTATCTATTGCCACTGATATTCCTGCTATGTGCTACTGTGGTGTGGGTGCTTCTTTGGTGGCCTGGGGGTTGGTGGGCCAGGTGGTCTTAACGTTTTTGGCAAGGGCTAAGGCCTGGGCAAGGGAGTGGGTTCAGGCTTGGGTCCCACTAAACTGTCCCCCAGTTACCCCTTAAACAAAGCTGCTCTTTGGGCCCTATCTTCTTCTGTGGGTGGCTTGGAAGCTGAGGGCTTCTTATGGCATCACATCACCTCATGACAGAGTGGGAGGTTTCAGGTCACAGTGAGAGTCAGTATTGGGAAGAGGGCGGTAGGCAGGGAGGGGAAAAACAAACTGAGAAGAGAGTTCAGTTCCTCCAACTGGCTTGTAGGGAGTTTCTCTTCATCTTTCCTTCTAGGACAGTTTGGCAATTTAAGTGTCCTGGGTCTGAGACTTGGCTGCCTGGAGATGGAGAAGGTCTAGACTGAGATTGGTCTGCTGTTAATGGGGTAACTGTAGGTGGAGAACTAGGCTTCTGGGACAGTTGTGTTTCATTTCCTCAACCTCTGGCTGCGGCACTGGCACGTGACGTGATGCCTCAGAGCCAGCTGTGTGGAGTAAAAAGAGCCCTGGGTAGAGAGAAAATAATAATGCCTAATAATAATAATAATAGCCACCGTCAACATCATCATAGATAACATTCATTGAGTGTCTCTACTCTTTTTTTTTTATTAACATATACGTATCTCTATTCTTTTTCAAATTCTTTTCCCATTTAGATTATTACAGAACATTGAGCAGGCTTCCCTGTACTATACGGTAGGTCCTTGTTGGTTATCTGTTTTAAATGTAGCGCCAACCCCCAACCAAACTCCCAATCTATCCCTCCCCCATACGCTTCTCCTCTGGTAACCATAAGTTCATTTTCTAAGTCAGTGAGTCTGTTTTGCAAATAAGTTCATTTTTTTTTTTTTTAGATTCCACATGTAAGCGATATCATATATTTGTCTTTCTCTGTCTGACTCACTTCACTGAATATGACCATCTCCAGGTCCATCCATGCTGCTGCAAAAGGCATGATTTCTTTCTTTTTAATGGAGTGCCTCTACTCTTGACTTAACTCACCTGACTGATCCCCTCAACAACCCTGTATGAGACAGGTCCACTCTTCTCCCCATTCTACAGATGAGGAAACTAAGGTTTAAGGACATAAAGTCACTTCCTCAAGATTTCACACCTTGTGTCAGGGGTGAGATGTAGCTGCAAGACATGACCTGCCACAAGTCCCTTCCTCTCTCTGGACTTTGATGATCCATTCTGTAAAATGAGGGCTTTGGTCCAGATTGATGATGGTTTAGGGATTTTATTTTTTTAATGGTGGACTCTTTATTCCAATGAAGCCTGATATGTAAACAAGAGGTAAGTGGGATTGCTGTGTTGATGCAGGGTGAAGGGGAGTGATTCAAAGTCATGCTCACAGAGCCGATGTTTGCTTCCCTGAGACACGTCCCCAGAACTTCCAGGATTCTACGGAACTTGTTCACAAACCAGCAAGACAAGGGCTTCACTCAAGTTGCTTTCTAGCTCTGTTGTCGGATGTTTCTGAGAATCTAGTCCCTGGAAACCTCAGAGCTCTGTGAATTAAGCAGTAGATCTCGGTGATGCTACCTAAGTTAGCAAAGGTCCTCGACTGCAGAATTATTCCATCATTCATTCCTGCTACAGATCGGGCCCCTGTCTGCATACCTAGCCTGGTGTTGAGTAAAAGGGTTAGGAGACAAGAGATGCTCTTTCTGCCAATTCGGATTTTGTATCTTTTGGGAAAGGGGATCGGGAAGGTGAAAACAAGTTCACGGGCAATTACAATGCCGAGTGACAAGCATGTTAACAGGAATGAGTACAGAGCATTGAGAGAAGGGTCTTTTATTTCAGACTCAGATGTTAGGAAGCTTCCTGGCAGGAATAAAGGGGTGATAAAAAGAGCAAAGTGGGGTGGGGGACATGGGGCATGGAAGGGGTTTCAGGGGAAGGGAGACCCTTGTTCGGCACTACAGAAGAGAGGGGCATTGAGGCGGGAAGTTAGTAAGATGCACCTGGGAATGCAGACAAGAGAGAGGGTGTCGGCAGCCACAGCTAGTTCTCTCTCTCTCTCTCTCTCTCTCTCTCTCTCTCTCTTTTTTTGGCCTCTCTGCGCAGCTTGCAGTATCTTAGTTTCCCAACCAGGGATTGAACTTGTTCCCACTGCAGGAGAAGCTCGGAGTCCTAACCACTGGACCGCCAGGGAATTCCCAGCTCTCTCTCTTCTGACTTCCTCCAATGCTGTCCTGCATCTTGGGCACAGTGATAAGGACAGAGGTGGGAGGCTGACGTTTGGCAGTCCCTTGCCTCTTGATTGAATACATTGCGAGAACCCAAAGAATAGTGACCAAGACGCTCGGCCCTCGCTCTCTTAATGAAAACAAGAAATAGGAAATTGCTACCCACACTCATGGCAACCGGGACATTTTCAGATAGAGGAAGTAAGATGAGGTCGCTGGAGGAAGAGAAGTGGGAAACATGAAAGCACAGTATGTTTCGCTGCCGTGAAAAGCAGGCTTTTTGCACGGGGTTGCCGGGAGGTGGGGGATGAGGATAAGCTGGCCGGAACCCCTCCAACCTGTTCCCACCTGTTTCTCTTCCCGTATAGGATTTTTTCCGCTGCCTCTGTGACCCGCCGGTTCACAGGTGGTTTTCTTGTATTCCCCTCTCTGGTGACACATCATTACAGAGAAATCGGTCTCGAAGCTCAGGGTAGGAAACCAGAAAGGCGAAGCTACAAGAAAGCAGCTGCTCAAAGTGTGCCTTGTAAACACCCAGCCGTTGCGACTTCCCTGGCGGTCCAGTGGTTAAGACTCCACGCTTCCGATACAGCGGCCGTGGGTTCGATCCCTGGTTGGGGAACTAAGATCCCGCATGCCACGCGACATGGCCAAAAGCAAAGAAACAAACAAACAAAAAAACCCAGTTGTTAAGCTTAAGTCCAATGCCTGCCTACAAGGCTGCAGAGGGTCTGCCTGGGTGGCCATAGAGGCCTGGACACCAGAGTGACGGCCTGTGCTTGGGTGTTGGAGGGAGCTAGCCGGCTTGTCCCACACTCTATTCTGTCTGAAATTCATTTACCGTATCAGTTTTCTTTCGGTTTGCTTAGAATATCTTTTCCCGATTTTTAATTTTCAACTTTTCTATTAACTTATACATGCCTTGGAAAAAGCACACAGCTGATCTTTAAAAATATATAATCCATTCCCAAGGTCTCTGTCTTTTAACGGAAGAGTTTAATCCCATTATAATGAAGGGAATTACAGATTAGTTTGGACTTTATCTTCTAAGATTTCTACTTGTCATATTTTCATAATTTTCTTTTTGTCTTTGCTTCTTTCTTTCTCCTTTTTTTCATGTGTATTAGACAGGATTTTCTCTATCTCCTCCTCTCCATCAACCTTTCCCCCCTCCTTGTTTAGAAGTTCTATAGGTTCAATGTGTACATTAAATTCTTACTGATCATTTGATCAATCACTACCATCATTATAATAATTCATCTAGCCTTGTCCTGAACAAAATGAAGCCCCAGAACTCTTAACCTCCAACCTTTACTCTTTTTGGCATTTATACTATTTTTGTCCCAGCCAGATTAGAGTTCCAACCGTACCCCTTTCTTTCTGTGTTACCTGTAACTTCACCTCCCTGATTCTCAGATTCTTCCTACAATCTTCCCTACAGGGCTGCTGGATGACCAGCTACATAAGTGAAAATGTTCCATCTCTGTGTGTTGGTCCTCAAATCTCCCGGAAGGTGGAGAAGTCAGAGTTATCTCAGTGAACTTGAAAGACCTTAGGTCCTTTCATCCTCCTGTCTTGTCCCTTCTTTATTTGGCTGCCTTTGGATATGATCTTAAGTTTTTATTTTTAAAAATTTTTTGGCCACGCCATAAGGCATGCAGGATCTTAGTTCCCCGACCAGGGATGGAACCCGCACCCACTGCAGTGGAGGTGCAGAGTCTTAACCGCTGGACCGCCAGGGAAGTCCTGATATAATCTTTATTGTATCATCAGCTGGACCTTACTCTGTGTCAAGGTGATGGAGTCTGATGGACTCACTGAAACTTAACTCCCCAGGTGCACAGAGGTGCTGCCTTCTCTCTCTGCCTCTGTCCTTTTTCCTCTGCCTCTTTACACCCTTCTGGTTCTCTATCTCAAGCCCTGTGTCCGGGTGTGTCTCTCCCACTGCCTGGTTCCTTTCCCCCTTGTCCCCTCTTTCTAGCATCGGGATTTCTGCCTTTGCTCCATCTTTCTCTCTGTGTCTCTATGTCTTTGTTTTTCTCCGTCTCTCTGTCCCTTCTCTCCATCTCTCGTCTGTGTCCGGGTCTCTTCTCCATCCTCTCTCAGCCTCATCCCAGCTCCGTCCGCATCTCTGCCTCTGTCTCCTCATTTTGGCCTCTCTCTTCCATCCACCTCTGTGAACCTGAGACAGACTCTGTCCTGCCTCTTCCTCTGTTGGCCTCCCTCTGTTTTCCTTCCGCCTCTCTCTGTTTCTACCATTTGCTTTCTTTTTTTTTTAGTTAATTTTTATTGGAGGATAGTTGCTTTTGTTTCCACCATTTTCTTTCCCCCCAGCTTCCTCCCTCTGGCATCCTCCTCTTTCTTGCCCAGGCCTCTGCTCCCCGCGTAGCACTGGACCTCTGCTCTTCTGCCCCGTCTCTCTGCCCCTTGCCCCTTGCCCACCTCCCCACCTCCATCTCTGTTGCTCCCTGTCTCACCGAAGGCTCTTTGTACATCAGGCCCAACCCCAGCCGGGGGTCTCTGGGCTCCAGGAAGCCAGCCAGAGACTGTGCAGGCTGCACCATAACTCAGGAACTCTGCCAGTAATCATTTCATTAAGCAGGAATGGCGTTCCCATTAGATAGCGGGTCTGCTTCTTCCCTACCAGGGCCCCCTCCCCGCCGCAAAGCCCCCTCACAACTTCCTGCTTGCAGCAGCCTCACAAGGCCTCATTCTAATCCTGCGACTTGTCTGTTTAGTGTCTTTGGAGAGGGGAAAGGAGTAGAAAAGTAGCTTGTCTTTTATTTTTATTTGCCCTCTTTTTTTTTCCCCTTCCTCCAGATATCCCCCTGGGGCACCGGCCTAGAACAGAGCAACAAATATTTACTAATTCCATGAACAGAAGAGGGTTTTTTTTTTCCAAGCAAATATCCGAGGCCCCAAGTTCATGGTGAGTCTCCTCCCCCATGTGGCCCCCCTCCCCCTTCCTCCCTGCACGCCCAGGACTTATATATAGTTCACTCAGTGCCATTTCCCCAATTTTTTCTGAAGTTCAAGACAAGTTGAAGGGTCAAAAAGGCAAAGGGTGTTTTAGAAGTTTAGCAGACAGCTTTTGGTACAAGCGAAAGAAAGAAAAGAGGGGCAGGAGAGAGGCAGAGAGAACAGGAGGCAGGAATCTGGCTCACATTAAGCTGGAAAGTTCCAACCATTGATTTGCTCTGGAAGTATGCCTTTTTTAATCACAAAACATGGTTTATTCATGAGGTTTTTTTTTTTTTTTTTTTTAATAGCAACCAAAGTTGTACTTTGGTACCAAGATGGAGACCCAACTTTCCTTTTTCTTTGATCTTTCATGTAGGACTGGGAGAAAGGGGATGGGAAATGGAGATGAAGGATTCCCAAATCAGGGAGTCCTGAGAACACAGGATAATCTTCCAGCTAGGTCTATCCAATGTCTTTACCATCCCTCTTAGGAAAAACCAAGCACATGCTTAGGGAGAGGAGATTTCTTAGAGGAAAAAAGAGCCGATTCTGAAAAGGCACCTCATGGCCACCAGTAAAGGAGAAAGGAGAAAATACTTACTAGCTCATACTGGCAAATGTCATATAAGGAACGGGCTTAGTGATTGCATTAGCTTCCCAGGGCTGTCACAACCAACTACCACAAACTAGGTGGCTAAAAACAACAGATCTGTATCCTCATGCAGTTCTGGAGGTCAGAAGTCTGAAATCAAGGTGGCAGCAGGGCCGTGTCCCCTCCAAAGGCTCTAGAGGAGAATCCTGCCTGACCTCTTCCAGCTTCTGATGGTTGCAGGCGTCCCTTGGCTTGTGGCTGCATCACTCCAGTCTCTGCCTCTGTTTTCACATGGTCCCTGTGTTATCAAATCTCCTTCTTCCTTCTCTTATAAGGACTCTCGTCATTGGATTTAGGGCCCCCCTAAATCCAGGATGATCACATCCTGAGATTCTTATATCTGCAAAGATCCTGTTTCCAAATAAGATCACATTCACAAGTACAGGGGATTAGGACTTGAACATATCTTTTTTGGTAGGGTGGGGATCATTAAACCCATTACAGTGATCATAGAGTGTTTCTCAATGTCATGCGGGGAAGCAAACCTAAAATGACACAGCTAGGGACTTCCCTGGTGGTCCAGTGGTTAAGACTCCACGCTTTCAATGCAGGGGCACGCAGGTTCAATCCTTGGTCGGGAAACTAGGATCCCACATGCTGCGTGGCCAAAAAAAAAAGAAACACAGCTAGAGAGATGCTGAGCTGTGCTTTCCTTTTACTTCCCTTCCAGTCCTGACTGTTGCAAGGAGAAAGGCCCAGCTGGTGCTACTGTGTCTTTTTAAAAATCAATTAATTAATTAATTTGTTTGCGTGTCTTAGTTGCAGCTCACTGGCTCCTTAGTTGTGGCATGCGAATTCTTAGTTGTGGCATGCATGTGGGATCTAGCTCACTGAGCAGGGATCGAACCTGGGCCCCCTGCCTTGGGAGCATGGAGTGTTAATCGCTGCACCACCAGAGAAGTTCCACTACTGTGTCTTTAAACACCTTCTTGCCACTTGTTAATCCTCCTTTTTAAGGAAGGGAGAGGGCAGCCTTCAGGCTCAGAACCTACAGCAGGCAATTCATGGGTTATCACATGTCTGACCCATGTGACCGCCTATTTTTGAAAACAGATACTGGTCTTTCATTTATGGTCGTGAGGTATAGCTTCCTTTCGGATTGAACTAAAATGTAAGCCAACAGCAGGTGGCTGAGTTGAGAAAAATATTAGGTAAATAAATAATACAAGTGGTACACAGTCATGGTGAATGGGGTGAGGGTGCTGTATAGACAAAGGGAGATTGGGAATCACTGGTGTGGTGTGCTGGTTTTCTCACTGTTCCCAGGAGCCCAGCGCCTGTGCTATGTACCAGGAAGAGGGTAGTTAACAAAGTTTCTAGTCTGCTGGAGTGTGTTGTTTCTTCTTGAACCTGAGACTCTAACAGTTGTATGCATTGGGTTTTCCCATAAAATTTTTCTTCCCCCCCAAGGGTCAGAAAATTCTAATTTATTCTTCTTTATTTTTTTAACAGATCTTTATTGGGGTATAACTGCTTCACAATACTGTGTTAGTTTCTGTTGCACAACAAAGCAAATCAGCCATATGCATACACGTGTCCCCATATCCCCTCCCTCTTGAGCCTCCCTCCCACCCTCCCTATCCCACCCCTCTAGGTCATCGCAAAGCCCCAAGCCGATCTCCCTGTGCTATGCGGCTGCTTCCCACCAGCCAACTATTTTACATTCGGTAGTGTGTATATGTCAATGCTACCCTCACTTCACTCCAGCTTCCCCCTCCCACCCCATGTCCTCAAGTCCATTCTCTATGGCTACCTTTTTATTCCTGCCCTGCAACTAGGTTCATCAGTACCTTTTTTTTTTTTCTAGATTCCATATATATGCGTTAGCATACGGTATTTGTTTTTCTCTTTCTGACTTACTTCACTCTGTATGACAGACTCTAGGTCCATCCACCTCACTACTAATAACTCAACTTGTATCTTTTTATGGCTGAGTAATATTCCGTTGTATGTATGTGCCACATCTTCTTTATCCATTCATCTGTCGATGGACACTTAGGTTGTTTCCATCTCCGGGCTATTGTAAATAGAGCTGCAGTGAACATTTTGGTACATGACTCTTTTTGAATGATGGTTTTCTCAGGGTATATGCCCAGTAGTGGGAATTGCTGGGTCATATGGTTCTATTTTTAGTTTTTTAAGGAACCTCCATACTGTTCTCCACAGTGGCTGTATCAATTTACATTCCCACCAACAGTGCAGGAGGGTTCCCTTTTCTCCACACCCTCTCTGGTATTTATTATTTGTAGAATTTTTGACGACAGCCATTCTGACCGGTGTGAGGTGATACCTCATTGTAGTTTTGATTTGCATTTCTCTAATGATTAGTGATGTTGAGCATCTTTTCATGTGCTTCTTGGCCATCTGTGTGTCTTCCTTGGTGAAATATCTATATAGGTCTTCTGCCCATTTTTTAACTGGATTGTTTGTTTTTTGATATTGAGCTCCATGTGCTGTTTGTATATTTTGGAGATTAATCCTTTGTCTGTTGTTTCATTTGTAAATATTTTCTCCCGTTCTGAGGGTTGTCTATTTGTCTTGTTTATGGTTTCCTTTGCTGTGCAGAAGGTTTTAAGTTTAATTACGTCCCATTTGTTTATTTTTGTTTTTATTTCCGTTACTGGGGAAAAAAGAGCTTCATAACAAAAAGAAAGCTTAAAGAATCAACCTCCTCTGCCTGTCCACTTCTATTTTACAAATGAAGGAATCAAGACTTAGAAAGGAACAACAGCAAAAAAGACTTGTCCAAGGTCACCCAAGCATCCGGATGACCCATACACTGAGTTCCTACTATTAATGGAGAAGCTGTAATGCATGAATTCTTCGGTACATGAGGTATTGGATTGAGTCCCCACAGCAGCGCTGGGAAATTGCTGGAACTTGACAGGGGAGGAAACTGAGGCTCAGAGAGGTTAGGAGCTTGTGCAAATGACAGAGCTGATAAGAGGAGGAGCTGGGAGGATCACCCACAGCTGGCTGACTCTCCATCTGGCGTTTTTACTGTAGCATCCCGCTGCTTTCCCCCACTTGCAAATGTCTGCGCACCCTAGCCCACCACAACACACACACGCGCACACACACACACACCCCATGTTTATTTGGATGAGGACATTTTGAACCTTGGCTGTTTCTGCAGCCTCTACATTCATACACCTCCTCCAACTGACATTTCTCTGCTGGGTGCACTTGTAAATGCTTGCAGGTGACAACAGGTTTCTGGCTTCCTCCAGAGAGAATGAGTGCAAAGGAGACGTTCCTCCCCAGGGAAAGAAGAGGCTGTGTGCAGAGAGAGATTTTGAGCCTAAGGATGTCAGATTCGTTCTCTCTATTCTGGAAGTGCCTAGACATTGGAAGACAATGGAAAGAAGCTAATCATTGGGCTTTTTTTTTTTTTTAAACAACCAGATGTTGGACACCATCAAAGACCCTGACACCAGGACCACAGGTGTGGCCTGCCTCAGATTCATTTGCTCTTGACTGTTTTCATGGATGGCACTGTTGTATTCTAGATCCCTGGAGGGTCCCTTTCAAGAAACCGATGGGAACTATGAACCACTTACCCTGTGAACTAAATGACCACGTGCCACATTTTTCATACAATTTCTTGGAGTTTGCATACTCTCTGAAGTTCTTTTCCAAGCTTAAAGAGTTCTCCATGCACTAATCACAGTAGGAACATGCCTGGATATCCCCGTGGGCAATTGCCCCAACTCACAGGTGGGGAAACTGGGATCCAAGACCAAAGAGTGGAAGGACTCAAAAGTCATGGGGATGGTGAGGATAAGAGCTGGGGTTTGGATGCTATGCCTTCTCAGACTGAGCCTTTCCACTGTCTCTCCCACTTCCTGAAAGACTGAGGCACTTCTGAACACACTCAGGCCATCCTGAGAGAACAGCTCACTGGGAACCTAAGGGGTAGAGGCTAAGGCATACTGCACCACACTCCTAGGTTCGAATCTCAGCTCCACCACTTATGGGTTGGGAAGCCTTGGGTAAGTTATTGAACTTCTCTGTGCCTCAGTTTTCTCATCAGTAAAATGGGAAGGATATGAGCACCTACTTCATAGAGTTATAGTGAGGATTAAAACAGAATCCAGGTCAGGTTTTGAAACAATGCCTGACACACACGTTCAGTGAATAGTTATTATGTTAACATCAATATTATGATTACTATTAGGTGTAGAGGGAAAACCTCTTAGTGTGGGACAGATGCCATAAACAGGTGTCACCCTCACCCTCACTCTGAGCCAGAAGACATTCTACTCCAGACACAAATTGATTTTGGTGTTGGAGTGGGGAGAATGAGAGGTGATTGGAACATAATGGACCTGATCCTCTGATTTTTAGGCAGAGAAACTAACATGCACAGAAATTAAGGGATTTTTTTTTTTCTGAAAATCCCAGAACTACTTAGAGGCAGAGCCAGGTCTCTGTAAACTTCAGTCTATCCATTCTCCCAGGGCTCGGGGTGCATCTCCTTCATGATGTAATTCTGAAGAGCAGATGCTGGCTCCCATGATTCTGAAGGGATTAACACTGAACCCTACAGCTGGCTGCAGAGAGCTTCCTACACTGTGATTTTCATTCGCAAAACAAACAAACAAGTCGCTCTCTAATAACTCCCAGGCCTCCTTCCTTGTGGCTAAGACGTGGATTTTGCAAGAAGCAGGCCTTCCAAAGATCCCTAATTGCTATACTGTTGTTGAACAGCTAAAGACTGTTGCATGGCTGGCAAGAAGCCTTACATCCTCATTCACTCATTCATTCACTGATTCATTTGTTCATTCATTTACCAACTGATTACTAAAGACCTACTTCAAAACTTCAGCAGTGGATACGGATACCAAGACCCTCCCAGCCCTCAGGAAGTGGACAGTGTTCCCAGAGCTGCTCCAGCAGAGAGGTCAGCATGACTACTCTCAGAAAAAAAGGAATAGGAATGTGGGGGCATTCCGTAAACGAGCACCAGTCCCAGAGGAATACAGGACACTTTTGGTGCGATGGGAGTCCAGCCCTCCAGGTTGACTCTCTGACTTGTTGCCTGGCTCAGAACCATTTCAGCATCCCTTCTCTTTCTCTTTCTCTTTTCTCCTTCTCCCCCCGCCCCTTCTCTTCCTTCCCCTCTTCCTTTATTCTGGCTTCTTATGGTGGAGGCTTACGTGGAGGGTTGAGTTCTTTCGGGAGAGGGGAAAGGTTTGCTTCCTTTCTGTGCACATTTAGTTAAAAGGCATCTGTTGCAGAAATTCTGGGGCAATATCTCTGGTTTTACTTTTCTGAGCTGCTTCAGTCTTGAACCAGCATTTTTCTCAGCTGCCGGTAAGGTGGTCTGATGTCTACACATGGTCTCACTCAGAGGAGTAAGAGAGTGGGCTGCTTCTGGAAGGTCTGCTAGGAGATCAAAGAACTTTCATAGAACACCCAGCCCCTGCCCTCAGTAAACCTCTTCTTGCATCTCATTGTCCGGAATGGATCAAATGACCATTCCTGAAGCGATCACGCAGAGTAGAACCAAGTTACTCTTAGAGTTGAGCCTCGGAGCTGGGTTTGGTGTTGACATCCCTTGAGCAACACGACCTGTGTGGAGGAGGGTTGGACACATGGACCAACCTGAGATCCTATTAGGAAGAAGGATGGGGAAAACGGATGCTGGCTAGGCCACCAACAGTGACAGTTACAGAGTCTTCCTCCCTCTTTTCCCAGGAGTCTTCTCTTGCAATATCATTTTATAGATGTGAATAGATGCTGAGTGGCAGCCCGGTAACTGTGTCAACACCCCAAACCTAGCACAGATGGTTATTTTACGAGACATGTGACATGTAACTCTATCCACCAGCAGTATATACCCCAGATCTGGACAAAGCAAAGTCATTGGATTCTTCTCTCGACCAAAGCTTTATCTCCCCCAATAGATATTTATCCTATGTAATCAATTTGATGAGCACCCCGCTTGTGTCAGTGGGGTCTTATGGAAAGCAGATGCTGAGATGTGGGGAGAAATCCAAGAAATTTATTGGAGGGTAATACCTGTGAAAGATGAAGATGGAGAGAAGCAGGATTAGGTAGGAAGAGCTTCAGACCACAAGGAAGATCAGAGAAAGTCTCAGCTCACTGGATGGGGAGGTCCAGAGCAAATATCGTCCGTTAAAGTAGTCCTGTGCTGGGCAGAAATGGCCAGGCCCTGCTCAGTGTTTGGATGGGGGCCTCCCAGGAAGGATGTGGCTTTGACTTGAAAGGTTAGCTGGATCCCAAAGGCACTGCAGCTGGAAGCTGTCTGCTAACTGCACCCCTTGCAGCTGAGTAGAAAATTCTTTCTTGAAGGGAAGTCTGAGCATCACATCTTGGTGACTACCACATCCTTCTCTACCTGCTATGTACTAGGACTGTACTAGAACCTGAGGGGGGGAAGAAAGATAATACCCTTATGTCACCTACATGGCTTAATATTGTTGCTCCTTGACATGCAAACAAAATTGGGTCTAAAATGTCCTTTTGCAGATAAAAAGTCCTTAGAAGTAACCATTCATCCCTATTATAACTCATATAAAATCCACAGCATTCTTGTTAATGGAGAAGTAAGTTCAAACAATAAGCTGCTGACACATATATGGGTCATAATTATATGCCACAGATAACTATAAAATCAGTTATTATACTCACAGTTTATTTAAAAAAAATCCTGCAAGAACTTGCTGGCGGCTGCAACGCCAACGCGTACCATTTTATCTGTTGCTTGCGGGCTCTGCAAATGTGTGAGTAGGGTGAAGAAATATTTGATATTTGCTTGAAAGTACTTATTTCCAGATTTGATACAGTATGGGGTGCGACCACTTGGTATGCAAGAATGCACCAATTGCGCATCTCTACCAAATGGCGCCCAGAACAAAAAGCCATGATGATAATGACAATGATGGTTGGTATTCCCTGTAATAAACCACCCTGAACTTAGTGTCCCCCAGAAAGAGCCATGTTACTACGCCCATGGACTCCGTGGATCAGGAAGTGGATAGAGCACAGTAGGAGAGTTTGGGCACTGCTCTGTGATGACCAGGTTTCAGCTGGGAAGATTCTTAAAGGCTGAGGGCTAGAAGCATCTGGAGTCTCCTTCACTCATAAGACTGATGCCTGGGCTTGGCTGGGACTTTCCATCGGAACATTTACACATGGACTCCCCCCGTGGCTTGGGCTTCCTCACAGCATGGCAGCCTCAGAGTAGTCATACTCTTTTCATGCCCCAGAATTCCGGTGTTTTAGCAAACAAGGCAGAAGCTGCATGGACTTTTATGATCTAGCCTTGGAAATCAGACAGCAGCACTTCTGGCATACTCTTTCAGTCAGAGAATTCACAAATTCACCCAGATTTGAGGGAGGAGGGCACAGACCCAACCTCTTGATGGGAGCGGGGGTCAAAACGTGTGTGGCTATTTTAAAGAACTAGCACAATTGGTAATGATAGTTCCGCTAGCTAAGTGTCTAGCTTGGTGCTAGGCTACCATGCACTTATTTTCTTCGTAATGACCTTACCAATTAGGTACTCCAGTCTTCGTTTTGTAGAGGGATTAGGTGACCTGCCCAAAGTCACACAGCTAGAAAGACACATTTCTATGATGCATTCTCAGGTCTGTCACATCCTATAACCCTTCACTTTTAATTTCATGCCTGGATGTCACCGCATTCCCGACCCCTATCCCTGGACTGGTATGGGAAGAGTAGGCAATTGGGAGAAGAGGCTCAGAGATGAATTAAACGTATTTTCTTGCTTATGAGAGTAATCTTAGAGAGATAATTTTACTATTATTTCTCAGTCATATATGAATTCTTGAGTTGAAATACTGTATCAAAGTGGCCAAGTCATAATGTTCCATTGCTTCCCAATAGGCGATGCTGCCTCTCCTTCCATGCCCAGGTCTAGACGGATAAATGGTGCCTTTAAGGGGTATCTGGATACCCCTTTAAGGGGTATCTGGGCCAGGAGAGGGCTGGGTGCAAAAAGGGGCTTCATGGGAGATAACGTGAGGTTCAGCTCCCAGGTTGCTCTCCATGAGTTGTGCCTGCACGGGGCTGGTTCCAATGTGTTTCCTTAGGGCAGGCAGGGCTTGGTGGACACACAGGCCTTGGTGGGCAAGGGAGTACCATCCAGGGAAGATGATGGTGTCGGAGAGAAAGGAGCCAATGCCCTAGTTTTAACAGGTGGTCTGAGTCAGTCCAGGAGTCGGCGGGGACAGCTCCGAGACAGGGGATTATTGTTCAGTCTAATCAGCCCACCCCACTACTATCTGCATCCAGGCATACGCAGACATTTTACATGGAAATATATGATGTCCCATCATGCATCTCTGCCCCACTCCTGGAGTTTGAGGTGTTTTGGGGTAGCACAACTTTCCCATTGTGTTTTTCAAGGGTCATGGGGTCTCCTGAGACCCTAGCCAAGACTCTCCCATTCTTGTCATACGCTCGAATGATCAGGATCCTCCTACTATGTTCCTGGCGCACTGTAGGTGATCAGTTAGTGTTGAAAGAACTGCACTTTGCATTCCACTGATTTCAAATGGGACAACTGGTCTCCCTTGTGCATATTTCTGTTTCCACCTTTGTCCATATACTGTTTTCTTTGCCTTGAATTCTCTGCAACTCTTCGACCGCCCCTTCTTCCCATTCCTAGGGATGCTTCAAGACTGAATTCAGGTCTCTTTCTACTCCAAGAGGCTCTCCTATAGCTCATCTGGGTTAAAAGTTCCTCCCACCTAACCCCTCTGTTTACTCATACGGCGGCGTCTATCACATTGATCACCATGTATTGTAATGAACTCGTGTAGGAGGGCTCAGTTACACAAGCTGCAGTTCAGATGTGCCCAGATGAACTTAATAAATAAATTCAGCTTTCTTCATTTTCTAGAAGTAATTTCATTTTGCCCTTGAGTCCCCATTTCCGTTAATGGCAGGGAAAAAAAATAAATTTGCCAATTAGAGGTAGTGATTTCTTTAGTAAATATTCAGCCAATTCAGAATTCAAACTGCTGGTAAGGGCTGTGCCTTCCTTCTCGAGATGGCCCTGCTCCTCTGCCTCATTTCCAATACAGCTTCTGGGTGTAGTGACAGGATGACCAGCTTCCATTGGCCCTTCGCTCTGTTCTGCTGTAGGGTGGCTGGCCTGGCCTGTCCCACGGGTGCCATGCTGCCGTGCAGTCCTTGACCCTTGTCATTACCCACTTCTGATCTCAGGCTCTTTTTGGTTTTCCAGACTCTTATCACTTCCCACTGGAACACATGGGGAATTCCAGATTCCTTAGATGCTATGCTCAGACTCTGCGGAACCAAAGGCCACCAGCATGGGCAGGATTTGAGTGACTTTCCATCTGTATTGCAGTGAACTGGGGCCGCAATCCCAGATGTGGTTAGATTCCCCCAAACCCATCTGGATGTTTCTACCTCCCCTGATTCCTTCAGGGTGTGGAGCGCTGCTGAGGGTTGACCAAAGACTCTTGTACTCCTGACCACTCAGCACTGAACAAACCTTCTCTTTCCCTTATTGTCTAATGAGAGCTCCCTTTATGCCCTATTCTCCTTTACTCTTACTCTGTTGACTTCTCTATTCTAGGTGGTGGCCACCTGCCCGTCCTCTGGTGCAATTTCTCTATGACTTTGACTTAATGGCAGAAGGGATGTGGCAGAATTAATTAGAGAGAGAGAAGAAAAGTGTGTCAATAGACAGTCATACACACCCACACATAGATATTTTCTTTGTTACACTCGTCTCCCTCTTTCTCTTTCCTTAAGGACTGTCTCTGTGTCTGACTCATCTCTGCAGCCCCAGGGCCTTGAATGGGGCTCCACACAAAGGGACGCTTAAGGAATGTTTCTAGAATGCAACCTTGATTTCCCAGTTGCTGCCTTTGACTTCTCGAGACCTCAGTGCCCAGCATGAGACACTATATACTGGCAATTGGCTTCATGTCCCACTGGGGAAAAATGGAGCGAATATAATAATAAGGATAGGTGCTAGATTTTGAGCATCTCACACGTATCAGCTATAATACCAGCCCACTTTAATTAGATTTTCCGTAACTTCATGGAACCCTATGGATTAGGCTCAATGATTTTCCTTTTGCACGTGCAGACACTGATGTTCAGAGAAGTTACCTTTGTTATTTGAATATACATTGCCAGTTAGTGAAAGAATGAGAATTTGAACTCGTGGCTCCGAAGCCCAAGGCCTTTCACCAGGCCACGGTAGAAGTGTCCGGTCTGCATGTGAATCTTCAAAACAGGGGAAAGAACCCTAGTCTAAGATGGTCTTGGAACTCAGTGCTTACAAACGCACATCTCTAGGAGGGCGGGCCTTGGAACTGCAGGTTAGACTTTGGGCTTCATTCCTGTTATACGGGACACACCATATGGAGCCTAGAATTCATCACAGCCCTTGGCAGGCAGCCTGGCCTGCAAATAACCCCAGAAGGCTACATTTTGATCAGGAAGCCCGCAGCTGTTTTTCAAAGTCATTGTCGGAATTTTTAATTTAATTTTATTTTTAGTAAACCTTTGTGACCCTCATTTCTCAGCCAGTCTTCTAATGTCCTGGGTGTTCTGGACTATCACAGTGGGCACATGGCACATGTGCAGGGAGATATGGGGACATTTAACACACCTTGTTGGGCCCAACAAGGCATGGGGCCTCAGGAAAAAAAAAAAATCCCAAGTAAAGTTAAGTACATAACCAGCTGTGGCCTCATCTCCAGGTTGGGGCGGGGAAAGGGAAGGAGTAAAAAGGACCTCTGAGCGCTCCCCCAAATGGGCCATGCCTGTTTCCCTAAAGCGAGGCATCTGGAAGACCAGGCAGACACCCTCAGAACAAACGGGCCAGCCGCTTAGGCTAGTTTGCCATGCACAGTCCCCTTAGAACTTTCAATTTTCAGTTTTCCAAGTGATTCACCAGGTCCCCGTCATGCCGGGGCTGAATTCTTAAAAGCAAAGCCACATTTGAATTCTCCAAAGTAAAGCCACGTTTCAGGATTTGGCTGCAAGGGGCTTGGAATCCAGCCACCCTGGGACTTGAGAGAAGAGCGATTCCATTTTTGAGGTTTGAGGAATCCTAGAATTCAGAAGCTGGGCCCAGCCTGGGAGAGAAACTGATTTCAATCTGATTTAATCCCCCACCTCCTCCCGCTGTCCCCCCGACCCAGGCTGATACAACAGCCTGGCTCACGGCACATTCTCATTGGTATGAACTGTGTTGTGAACCATTAAGGTGTCGGGCTTTTGCTTACTGGGGGCAAACTGCAAGATCACACGAATGCCTGGATGGAACTGGTGTGTATGTGTTTCTCCTTTTTTCCCCCCGCCCAGAATGGCAATTCTTCTGCGGTTGTGTCTACACAGCTGGTTGAGAGAGGAAAGGGGGAGAGAAAAAACGAGCTGCATGGAAAATTCAGCGTTTTGTTATTTGCTTTTGCCTGCACAATACCACACAGATGGTGCGGTTGACTTATTTTTAACTGGGTGTTTGTGTAAATGAACCAAACCGGTCAGTTGCTTGGGCAATATTGAGATCAGAAGCGAGCTGATCAAAGGCACCAAAAGCAACCACTAATTTGACCAAAAAAAACAAAAATCGTCCCACGATAGCTAGACAAAGACATGTCAGTTTGGACTGTGTATAAATGTGGCCTGTCTTGAAGTTTGCCGAACAGCACAGAGAAATATCCAAATGAGCTGTACTTCTGACCATCCCAATAGCTGAGCCCTGACGATTCCATCTGTCACTTTAGCTTGTCTGATCCAGCTCCCAAGAAAGCTTGGAGAAAACGGCATGTGTGTGTCTGGGGGCTGGGGGAGGGTTGGGAAGAGGGGACTGTTGGTAGTACAGTTATGACCATCGACTTTAATGATCAGTCAAGTAGGGCAAGCAGGAATCCAATGACTTGTTAATCAATTGATTACAGAGTGGCCAGTCCAATCAGTTGTATGGTTTCCCCCGTTTCTTTTTTTTTATTTTTATAAATTTTTAAATTTTATATTGGCATGTAGTTGATTAACAATGTTGTGTTAGTTTCAGGTGTACAGCAAAGTGATTCCGTTATACATATACATGTATCTATTCTTTTGTAAACCCCTGATTCTTTGGAGCTGGGAAACTGACAGCATATCTCTGTTGAATTATGGGTTGAATATGGGCTAAATATGTTATGGGATGAATTGTATCCTCCCTTCCCCCAAATAAAGGATATGCTGAAGTCCTAACCCCCAATGTCATGGTATTTGGAGATGGGCCCTTTGGAGGGTAATAAGGTTTAGAGGAGGTCATAAGGGTGGGGTCTCCATGATGGGATTAGTGTCCTTATAAGCAGAGGAAACGTTTGGAGCCCTCTCTTTTTCTCTGTCTCTCTGCCATGGTAGGACATAGCGAGAAGGCAGCTGTGGACAAGCCAGAAAGAAAAGTCTCATCAGAACCCAAGCAAGCTGCTATCTTGGTCTCAGCCCTCCAGCCTCCAGACTGGTAAGAAATACATTTCTGTTGTTTAAGGCACCCATATCTGTGGTATTTTGTTATGGCAGCCCAAGCAGACTAAGGTAGTCATCTCTACAATCCTTTCCAGGATGAAGATTATATGACTATTGATCTTGCCTGTGTGTGGCTAAAAGATGTAATTTATCCTTGGATGGAAACCTCTATCTAAAGGGCCAAATTATTATTTTGGTCAATGATGTATTACACTTCCCTCGTCCATTTCTTGTCTTGGCCCTGTCAGCGAATTCAGTGCTGATGAGTTAATGTATATGAAAGTGCTTTGTAAATGGCAAGGCATTGCCCAAATACAAGGACTTATTTTTATGCTATTGCAGTTGAGAGCATTACAGCTGGGCTAAAGGCAGAGGCATCTGATATCATGTGTTGGCAATGAGGTTGTGGGTGACTATTTGTGAAAATGCATGATGAGTGTAGTACATGTGTGTTTCAGTTTCAGCTTAAGTGGAAATTTAAGAAACAACAGAGTGATATGTTTATAAGCACCTGATCTTGAGAAGACTGCTCAAAGCCACCACCAGACTCTAACACTTAATGTCTGTGGGGTCTTGGACAAGTAACTTCTCCTCTCCGTGACTTGATTTCTCCTTCTGAAAAATGGGTATAATATTAAAACTTACTTCCTGGGGTTGATGGAAAGATTAAATGCATGTGAAGGACAGAGCTATATATACCAGCTATGTACGTGCCTGTCTATTTTATGTGTATTTTATGCACGAAGCATGTGCAAATGCCATGTGCCGTCTTTCTTTCTACATTTTGCAAATTGCTTTGTTCCCTGTGGTTTGGCTTGCATTCCCCAAGTAAACCATCGAAGCAAAAAATAGAAGATGGTATCTTGGAAGCACAGCACTGGACAACCTGGGCTTTGGAAGACCCTGGAGGAATTAGCTTTCCCGACCTTCCAATGCCTACATTCTCCTACTCAACATCTTGTAATCAGACATTTGAGACAAACCCTTGGAGCTTCAAAGCATGACTCATAATGGCCTGGGTTGCACATTTCAGTCAATGACCCAAGAGTGTGGCCTCACTTTGAGGAGGATTAAACCTTCCATTGTGGTGGGGGAGCGGTGGGTGGTGGAAAGGAAGGATGTGAAGAAACAGTTGCATTTCAGTCCACTCTAACCTCTCTGTCTTGGGCTCTGTCCTTGGCACGCTATTGGGGAATTTGCTAGAGAAGGGGAACATTTGAGTCCATTACTTTAAAAGCAGCAGAAAATAGACTCTGGGAAAAAAAAAAATTGTGCCTTGGCTACAGGAACTTAATGGGCCATTTTGGTCTCTGCCTCCTGCCTGGCTGAGGGTGTCAGGAGCCATGCTCTCAGCTTGCAAAAAAATATGTCATCAAGAAGTGTTCCAGTAATGGAGAGTTAATGGAACTGGGAGCCAGAGTTATAACAAAAGGGCCTTAAAAGGGGGGTGGGGTATAATTTATTAACAGCAATATATGGAGCAGGGAGCCTGCAACATTTATGAGAAAAGAAAATGGGACCTTTCACAAGATCCAAGGTTTCTGCACTCTATAGGCTCGGGAAACGCTCATTGGCGAGACCCAGGCACCGCCCCTTTCTCTGTAGCACTCCAACCACTCTTCAGAAGGAAGAGAGTGGCATCTCTGCTAACTGAGGTCTGGGGATCAGGGGCGCCTGCTCTGATTCTCCCAGGGATGGAGAAGTTTCTGTTTATGAAAGGATGTTGACGTCCTTATCCGTGGAACATGGTACCAGCGACTTCAAGTGGTTGGGTTATTTTTCTCCTAACTTGGTATATTAGCCAGGGCTCTGTTGGGTGTGAGTTAAAGAGGCAGAGTTCACAATGGCCTAAGACTGAGAAAAAAATGGAGTGTGGGTCTTATTTCAGACTTGGTCCAGAGTATATTGGTCTTATTTGGAAGCAGATCTTGAGATGAAGAGATGTGTACAAATAGCTTATTTGGGAGATGATCCCAGGAAACTGTGGTTAGATAGTGGAAAAATGAGGGAAGAGAAGGAAGATGATGAAGAGTGTTCATTATCAAGCTAGTTGAAGTGCGGACAGATAGAGCTTAACTTATTGGATCCAAACTCTGGGTGATATTATAGAACATCTCTTCAAATTGAGAGGCAAGGGAGCCGGGAAAGTTACTCATTCAATCCCCACAGTCATTGGTTGAGGGCTGCCGCTGGGGTGTTTATTCTCTGGCATTCCTGGCTTCTCCTGTATGACGCCATGGGTACTCCTGTGGCCAGGGACCGGTGGAGGCACCCTTCAGGCAGAGGGCTGCAGCTGTTTTCTGTAAAGAACTGTCAGCATGTAAAGGTAGCCGAGGACCTGTGGATATACCATCCGTAGCACCGGCCAGGGCGGGGTAAGTACTAATCGACTTCACTGATTGAAAAGTTCAAGCTTGGACTAGCTTCAGGCATTGGTAGATCCAGGGGGTAACAGAGCATTATCAGGACTTGGTCTGTAGCATTTCATTATTGGTTTTTCTTTTCTCAACATCAGCTCCATTCTTAGGCGGGATTGCTCACATGATGGTACATTGCCTGCCAGTAGCTATATGCTTTTATCCAATTCAGAAGCCCCAGTGGAAGAAAAACCCCAATTTTCCCCCTCAAACAATTTCACCAGCAGTCCTAGAATGTATTCATGTTGGCTCAGCTTGGTTAGTTAATTGTAAAATGTTTAACAAGTAATTTAATCTACCTGGACCCCCGAGTCTTCACTTGCACAAGAACGCTGTAGCCCTGTCTTCAACTTCAAAAATCATTTGGTTGTAAGTGGCCCCCATTCTATTTCATCAAGGAATCCTCTTGATTTTCAAGGCACGTGATTTTCAAGGCACTTTATTTTCATGGCAAGCATGATTCCAAGTGTTATCCTTGGACTTAGTTCAGTCATTCTTTCTATATATGTTCTTCCTGAGTAATCCCTCCATTCCCTTGCTAAGCATCCACTTCTGAGTAGATGGCTTTCCAAATTGACCTTGTGAAGCTTCTACATCAGGACTGTTGGGATAACAAGTGACAGAAAAATCCAATTAAAATTGTGTTTGTATGCATATACCTACACATATACTTACATATATATATATCTACATAAATATATTCATATATTTATATATACATATACACACACACACACACACACACACACACACACACATATATATACACATTCATATGTTCACATAACTAAGACAGGAGCTAGCTGTGGTTTCTGTCTTGGCTTTATTCCAGGTCTCACAGAGAGTCATCCATCATTCACTTTCCGTTCCTTTGGTTTTCTCCATTCTCAGACATCATATCTCCTCATGAACACAAGATTCCCCCAGTAGCACCAGTCCCACATTCTCTCACTTTCATTCAAAGAGAACAGAGTTTGTTTTGCCAAAGGCTCAAACAGAAGTGCCAGAATTCCTTCTCACCCGCTCCGATTGAGCTGACTGGAGTCACATGACCATTCCTGGACAAATCACTGGTCTTGGAAGAACCTGATGGTCTGATTGGCCAGCCTTGGATTACATATTCCCTCTTGATTCAGACAGTGGGCTTAGTTTAACCAGAATCACACAGACTGAAAATAGGGGAGAGCTGTTTCTGGAAATAGGAAGACTCATGTCATCCTCACTTCTCCTTTGCAGCATTAATTTATTTTCACTGTTTTGTGCTACACACATTCGTCACTAAATCAGCGTCTAAATGCACAATCACATCACTAGACTCATTGTCTCTGGTCAACTGTCCTCTGATGTATTATCTAACATGTTACATCATAGGGTTTCCGCATCCTTCCCACCTATTGAGGACACATATGTTCTTATTCTTTTTGATATCCTTGGCATCTAGCACAGAGGCTGGCATTTATTGGGCAGGCAAGAAATCTTTGAGAGACAAAAAGAAGAGAGAAACACAGGAAGAAATAAAGGATTCTGAATTTTAAGCCCCAAACTCCCTTCCAAGCTAGCAATTTGTACTTGGATGTTGTCCTGGTGACATGCAATATGGTAACACTGCACTTTCAACTCATCAAGGTTACCGTCTTGTTTTCCAGACCATTACCCATTGCCCACTTTGCTCTCTTTGACCTCAGGACATCCTGCCAGAGGTTTGATCTGGTGGATATAGGCTTCGTGTTTCAGAAGCTCACAAACCCTTTGAAATCATGTAAAATGTTATGCATGTGTCTCTGTGAATTGACTTGAGGTGTTGGGTCCATAGATTGCATCACGCTAACCTAGGAGTCCAAAAGCCAAACCTGTTAAGAAAAAATTACTGACGCCCTAAAATGGAAGTCATTTCAGTTTTAGGTAGCCCAGTATTTGAGAAGACACAAAATAGGCATCTTGCCTTTTCCAAGCAGGTACCCAAAGGGACAGTCAAATCTCAGTGCATAATTTTCTTTTCCTATTGACCGTTTATCACAGGGTTTTGTCACATTTATCAGAGAAGGGAACTAATGATTATTCCTCCTCTACATACAGCTTCCTCAGATCTTACTTGACTACTTTTCAAGTTTGAGTGATAATTCATGGCAATTCATTGTATCTGCTTCATAATTTCCAGTTATTAGAGCCTTTTCTCATAAACTGTTCAACTTTATCTTCCCACAAAATTCCAGTGTTGGAGTAAAGATTGACCCAAGTAAGAATGGCCTTGGATTCCTTCTTTCTTTCTTTCTTTCTTTTGGCTGCGTTGGGTCTTTGTTGCTGCGTGCGGGCTTTCTCTGGTTGTGGCGAGTGGGGGCTACTCTTCATTGTGGTGTGTGGGCTTCTCATTGCAGTGGTTTCTCTAGTTGCGGAGCATGGGCTCTAGGTGTGAGGGCTTCAGTAGTTGTGGCGCACGGTCTTAGTTGCGCCGCAGCATGTGGGATCTTCCCAGACCAGGGCTCGAACCCGTGTCCCCTGCATTGGCAGGCGGATGGATTCTTAACCACTGCACCACCAGGGGGGTCCTGGCCTTGGCTTCTAAATGACCTTCTGGTTATTGACTCTCTGAGGTCTGATTTTCTACTATATCCATTAGGAAAGTGTTCAGCTGCAAGTAAAAGGGAACCTAATATATGGCTTAAACATATTTTCCTTACATCACAAGAAATGAGAGGGTAGGTGGTAGTTAATCTTGGCTCAACTACTTTGTAGGTAAGATTCTGTTTATCTTCCTTTGCTTTATGGGTTGATTTTTTAAAAATTGAAGTATAGTTGCTGTACAATATTATATAAATTACAGGTGTACAATATAGTGATTCACAATTTTTAAAGGTTATACTCCATTTATAGTTATTGTAAAATTTTAACATATTGGCTGTGTTCCCCATGTTGTACAATATATCCTTGTAGCTTATTTTATACCTAATAGTTTGTACCTCTTACTCCCCTACACCTATATTGCCCCTCCCCTCTTCCCTCCCCCCACTGGTAACCACTAGTTTATTCTTTATACCTGTGAATCTTCTTCTCATGTTATATTCTCTAGTTTTCTGTATTTTTTAGATTTCACATATAAGTGACATCATACAGTATTTGTCTTTCTCTGTCGGACTTATTTCACTTAGCATAATGCCCTCCAAATCCATTCCTGTTGCCGCAAATGGCAAAATTTCATCCTTTTTTAATGGCTGAGTAATATTCCATTGTGTATACACACACACACACACACACACACATATGTACACCACATCTTTATCCATTCATCTACTGATGGTCACTTAGGTTGCTTCCATATCTTGGCAATTCTAAATAATGCCGCTATGAACATTGGGGTGAATATATCTTTTCTAATTACTGTGTTTTTTTTTTTTCTCTCTGATATTTATCCAGGAGCAGAATTGCTAGGTCGTAGGGTAGTTCTATTTCTCATTTTTGAGGAACCTCCATACTGTTTTCCATAGTGGCTGCACCAGTTTACATTCCCACCACATGGGTTGATTTTTTTATCCCAAGGCTTGTTGCCTCATGTTTCGAAATGGTTGCTGAAGCACCAGACATATGCCCACGTTGAAGGAAAAGAAGAGGGGTGGAAGAAGGGCTGTGTTAGCTATGTCAATCCCTTATGATTAGAAAAGCAAATATTTTCCTAGACACTACCACCTCCTTCAGTAGACTTATACTTATACTGTATTGGTCTGCGCTTGGTCTTCTTTGAGCTTATGCTAGCTGCAAGGAAGATTGTGAAAGTGAAGGATAAGCTTGTCATGTTTGCCTTTAGCTTAATCATGGTCCACCTGGCTTGGAGTGTAGTCACACCATGCCACCCTCTGGAATATCATACTGTGTCACTCCATGTCACTTTGAGTGAAAGCTAAAGTCTTTGTGGTGGCCTGCAAGACCTACACATTATGGCTCCCATGTCATTTCTGACCTCATCCCTTTTTGCTCACCCCCTCTCGCAAATCATTCCAGCCACACTGGCCTCCTGGGTCCCTCTCCAGCCCCTTTGCATAGCCATTCCACATGGAATGTTCTTCCCAAGACCAGCATGGTCTCCTCACTTCCATCATGTCTTTGTTAAATGTTATCTTCTCTATCAGGCCAACTATTAACACCCCTTCTGTTCCTGATCTGTGTTACCAGTATATTAACTTCCTGTAGCTACTGTAACAAAGCACCCCAAACTGAATGGTTTAAAATACTGAAATTTATTGTCTCACGATTCTGGAAGCTGGAAGACCATAGTCAAGGTGTTGGCAGGCTGTGAGGAAGAACCTTTTCTTTTTATTTATTTCTTTTTTAAAATTTATTTTATTGAAGTCTAGTTGATTTACAATGTTGTGTTCATTTCTGCTGTACAGCAAAGTGATTCAGTTATACATACACATACATTCTTTTTCAGATTCTTTTCCATTATGGTTTATCACAGGATATTGACTATAGTTCTCTGTGTTACACAGCAGGACCACGTTGTTCATCCATTCCATACATGAGTTTGCATCTGCTAATCCCAAACTCCCAATCCATCCCTCCCCCACCCCCTCCCCCTGGCAACCACAAGTCTGAGGAAGAACCATTTCCATGCCTCACTCTTAGCTTCTGGTGGTTTCTGAAAATCTGTGGCGTTCCTTGCTTGTAGATGCGTACCTCCACCCTCTGCCTCCATCATCACGTGGACTTCTATATGCGTCTCTGTCCATATCTCCCTCTTCTTATAAAGACACCAGTCATTGGCTTAGGGCTCACCCTAAACCAGTATGATCTCATCTTAACATGATTACATCTGCAGAGACTATTTCCAAAAGTTCACTTTATGAGATTCTGGTGGGCGTGAATTTGGGGGGATACTACTCAAAGCAGTGCATCCAGCTTTACTTTTTATTTTCTTCTAAGACCACTGTATACCTTCTAGCTTTTTTTTTTTTTTTTTAGGCAGGCCAAGGGAATTGCTTATTCTCAAAGCTCTAAGCCCTAAACAAACCCACACCCTTTAAAGAGGCTCAGAGGTGGGAAGGAGGATGGGACCACAGATCCCAATTGCTGGAGTATCTTCTCCACGCGTCATGACAACCAGGTACCAGCTTTTATCCTGTGCCCGCATCCAGGGAGCCCTTGTCTTGTGCTCTCCACCCCCACAGAAAGCAGGGCCCAGGAATTCACATGTTTGTTGGTGCTTGTGTTACTGAATATCCATGAAGTGCAAAACGGGACCGTGACCTAATGAGGTGTTAACCCCGCCTCAGTACTACACATCGGCCGTGAAAGCAGTCTCTTCTTGGCCAGGACTATTCCAAGGAGATTCAGGAAGTATTTGAGACTCCAGAAGAATGGCTGGAAATCAGGGACTCTTCGGATGGACCTCTCTGAGAGCTCAGGGCAGGAGTCGTGGACCAGGAGCCCCCTGAATGCACCAGAGAATCTCCCCTGTGGCTGTTCCCCCCAACCCTGCTAAGACTTACCCAGCGCTGGAAGGAGCAAGGACTCGGGAGTCTACGAATCTGGGTTTACATCCCAGCTCTGTCGCCAGGACGCGTGAGACAAATCACTTGTCCCTCTGAGCTTCAGTCTCCACATCTATAAAATGGAAATAATTACTGTAAATATCTCCCAGTGTTGTGAAACAACAATAAGATAATATTCATATGTAAAGCCCTTGCTTCATAGCGGATACCTGCTAGCTCATAGACCTTGCTTCATAGCAGATACTTGCTAGCTCAGGACTACTCTTACCTTTATTGCTTTTCTTAGTGTGATTTGGTAATATTGGAAGACAACTTGGGTGGAGGAAACTAAGAACTGTCAGCCTGATCCATTGAACTCTGCTCCTCAGAGAGTGGAGAAACAGGATTGGATGTTCAAATAAGCACTGTTTATTGCCTGCCCTCTGTTAAGCACTTTATATGCCTTATCCCAATATTTCTAGCAACAACCCCCTGGGGTAGACCTTATTAGCCTCATGGAGGAAACGGAGGGTCAGAGAAGTTAAAAACCTGGCCAATGTTCAACAGCTGCCGGGAAGTGACACGTTCAGGATTTGAGCCTTGTTCACATGACGTCAGGTGCCAGGCTTGTCCCATGACACGAGGCCCGGACCCCATGTTCTCTACACACCTTAGTTTTTAATCGGTCCCGGGGGTGGAAGGTCAGGGGTCCTGGCACCCTAATCCAGTTCTTGCTCTGGTTTTCCCACGAGAGCTTTGATCACCTTGTGTGTCCACTGCATCCCGGCTCCAGTCGTTGGGAGGTCATCGTCCCCCACTACCTGGGGACTCCAGGGACCAGCAGCTGTGTGGGCTTTGCCTGTAAAGCAGTTTGATGATGTGTTAAGTGTCACTGCTTAATGAGCTGCAGGACCAAACACTCAGGGTAGAGGCGAGGGAGGCCGACGCGGCCCCCAGACACATGGTCCTGCCCAAATTCAGTTGTAAACGTCACAACCAAGGGTGGGCCTGGAGCCTCCTGCTTGGAGAACCCCGACTTCCGTTGCCCCATTGGCCTCTGACTAATCCACTCCCCACTCAACAGCTTGCCCCCACTTCCTCCCCAGTCCTCCAGTCCCCCCAGCCCATCCTCAGGCTTGTCGCCATGGGAGGTCTCTTCTTACAACAGGGCAAAGCAATTAAGGACAGACGGTGCAAATTAAACCAGGAAGAATGAGTTTCCTCCAGCGCCAGAGAAATATTTGGGGCCTTGCTTCAGAGGAGAAGCCAGGAGGAGAGATGGATGGTGGGTGAGTGGTGAAGATGGAGGCTGATGGGATAGGACCAGGCTGCAGGAAGGAGAGAAGAGATGTGTCTCTGGATGGAAGGTTAAAGTGGAAAGACTAAGTGAAGGGAGAATGCCAGAGCCATTCATTCATTCATTCGTTCGCCCATCCACCCATTCATTCATCACCTGTCCACCCATTCATCATTCATCCATCCACCCATTCATTCATTCATCAACTACCCATTCATTCACCCATCCTCCCATTCATCCATCCATCCATTCATTCACTCCTGCATCAATCCACCCATTTGTTCGTGTGTCAAACATTGACCTAGGTGTTTTAAATCCAAGGGCAAATTGGAGAGCATAATGAATTGATTAGGAACAAGGGCTTTGGAATGAATGGATATGGCTGGTTCCGTCATTCGTTACTGGGGTAAGCGTTGGCAAGAGACCCAAACTCTCATGCTTCAGTTTCTGTAAAATGGGGATAGAATGCATTTGTCTTGCCAGGGCTTTGGGGGAGAATTAAATGATATAATTGATGCAAAATGAACATTGCTTTGCTTTTAAGTAGATGCTCAAGAAATTTAATACATCATGTATAGGGTCCTCTGTGTGTGTCTGTTGAATGAATAATGATGTTTGTGCTTATGTTTCTAAGTGTTTTATATACATTAATTTATATAGTTCTCAGAAATACATGAGGAAGTCATTATTACCCTCTTTGTTTCTTTTGAAATAGAAACCCAGGCACCTAAAGGTTGTGTTATCTTCCAAGATCACACAGCTATTAAGTAGCAGAGGTAGCATTTGAACCTAGGGAGTTTAGCTTCAGAAACCGTGCATCTAAAGGCCAAAGTACCCTGTCTTCTGGTGATGCTGGAGAAAAAAGAATTCTATGATACCTTATGTGTTTAAGAACTAGGGATTGGGTCAGAGGGTCTTTAGAGATCTCTTAAAAGAATTCTATTCAATGACCCCCTACCTCCACCCCCCGCCCATGGCTGGGTATGGACACACACACACAAACACACGCTTGTGTGCGCATGCTTTGGCCTCTGCTGACCTCCAGCTGCTACCCTCTACATGCCCTGCAGCGGTGGCTGTTTACTGGGAAGGGGTGGACGGAGCTGCTGTGTGGATGCCTAAAGCAAAGGCTGCTGACCCCTGTAACCCCAATTCCATCCCACACTGCCCTCCTCCTCCCCGCTTCCCCCCTTCCTTCCCTCCCTCCAGGGCCCGGTGCAAACACGGCATCCAATTTGTTACCTACACAGGAAGGTCAGGGCCCTGCTGGCCCCTGCACTTTTCTCAGCGTAGGTCACTTGACTGTGGCTTGCTTGTTTTTCTCTCTGTTCTTTGAAAGCGTCAGTGGGAGCTGGAGAAGGATCTGGGACCAGACGGTGACCTCTGACTATAAGAAATTTACTGGAGAGGGTGTTTTCTAGAGTCCTGCCTAGGTGTCAAAGCTGTCTAGGCAAGGCTGTGATGGAAGGATTTTGATGGGGAATTTGGGGTCCACCATAGATTCCAGGACAGACAAATTGCACTTCCTAAACGAATCGAAGTTCACAGACAAAACATGTGTGATAGTGTGTCTATCTGTGTGTGCATGCTTGGTGTGTGTGCCTGCACAAGTTGTGTGCTCATCTGGGCATTTTTCTGGCCAGAGGCTTCATGGATGTCATCAGAATTTCAAATGGATTTGAGTCTCCATAGGGTCAAGGTCCACTGGCTTAATGTCAAGGGAAGCTGAAAGGAAAAATTCTGAAGTGATTTAGGAAAATGAAAGACCAGGGAAAAATCCCATGGACTCACAGAGTCCAAGCACCATATTATTTGGTCCAGGGACCCCACTTCAAATACCTACCGGGACGCAACATGAATGTAAACAAATGACTCCAGCCAAGTGTAAGAAGACTCTTAGTGTCCAGGAGACGATACGGCATCAGTGAGACTGTAGTAAACCAGATAGTAAAGAACAGTGCACGTCCCCAGTGAGGAGCCACAGCCATTGCATCCATTGTCGACATATTGGAGTGAGGCCCCAACTTTGCTGGATCTTCCAGATCTTTTGAGCAAAATCAGAAATCCAGGCTTCTATCTGAAATGTCCCAAATTAAAACATGTAAATGTATGTTAAATTAAAAATAGAATATTGTGAAAGCCAAACAATGGGTAGGCCTGATCCACCCTGTGAGCCTCTAGTTTTGAACATCCAACAATATGTCTCCATGATTTTCCAGGAAGAGAATTGCAAACCAGAAAAGGGAAGGGGTCTGTCCATCCAAGATCACATAAATGAATGCATGACAGAATCAAGACTCAAAAGGCCGCTCTCCCTTTTTTTTTTTTTTTGCTGCGTTGGGTCTTTGTTGCTGCGCGTGGGCTTTCTCTAGTTGCGGCGAGCAGGGGCCCCTCTTCATTGCTGCGCGCGGGCTTCTCATTGCGGTGGCTTCTCTTGTTGTGGAGTATGGGCTCTAGGTGCACGGGCTTCAGTAGTTGTGGTGCACAAGCTCAGTAGTTGTGGCTCGTGGACCCTGGAATGCAGGCTCAGTTGTGGCTCACAGGCTTAGTTGCTCCACGTCATGTGGCATCTTCCTGGACCAGGATTCAAACCCATGTCCCCTGCACTGGCAGGCGGATTCCTCACCACTGCACCACCGGGGAAGTCCAAAAGTCAGCTCTCTTAAGTCACAGCCCTTGTTTCTGCTACTCTAACATGGTGCTTAGGGAATAACTTCTCACTTCCTTCTCTGTTGTTTCAGCTTCTCCAAGGAAGGTCAGCAGTTATGTAGGCCTAGATAATAGACATAGTTGCTTCTTACTTACGCATCACAGGGATTTATGGGAGATCTATTGCATGGGTGCCCTCAATTCTCCCATTTAGAGCAAAGGCCTTTTGCCTCACACCTTGACTCTGGGCTTGGCCATGTGATTTGCTTTTGGCTAAAGGGGACTTAGCAGATGTGACACCAGCCAAGGCTTGAAAAGCACTAACGGATTTCAGTTTACTTTGCTTACTCTTGGACCCCTGCCATCACCTTGTGATCTAACATGGGGTAGCCTGTTGGAAGCACGTGAGAAACATATGGAGATGAACTGAGGCCATTCTACGTACACCAGCCAGTCCCCAACTAACCCCCCAACTGACTGTATTCACAAAAACAAGCCCAGCCCAAATCACCCAGACTCAGCTCAGAACAGTAAGACCATCCAGCGTTCTCATAGACTCATGAGAAATTAATACACAGTTGCCATTTTCAGCCACTAAGCTTTGGGGGTTTATGTTACACAGCAGTAGCTAACTGATTCAAGTAGGGGGTGTAAGGATTATTCACTTAATGACTCAGTGGTGGAGAGTGTTGAATCTACTCCTTCCCACCCTCAATATTTGATTTCAATCTCCTGTCTTTGCTTAGTGAAACTCGATAGTGAACACTCATTTGAATAAAGACATACCACCTTCTGTGTACCAGGCACTGTACTAGCTGTTCTCCCATCTGTTAAGTACATGCATTACCCTAAGAAATGTAATTAACATAGCCACTCAGGTAGTCAGGCTTCTTATAGAGATTCCTGGTATCATACAGACTTGGTTTGGAGTCCCACTGCTATCTTTTCTTTTCTTTTTTTGGCCACACTACGTGGCTTGCAGGATCTTAGTTCCCTGACCAGGGAACCTAGGCCCTGGCAGTGAAAACACTGAGTCCTAACCACTGGACCACTAGGGAATCCCCCCCACTGCTATTTAGAGTTGTGATTTTAAACAAGTAACCCACCTCAGTCTAATTACTTGAAAAATGGGGATGATAATCTCTATCTTATTATAAAGAGTGAATCAGGTAATGAATCAGATAGGGATTCATTCAGTTGCAAGTAACAGAAGTCATAAAGACATTTCATTATCATATACAAGGAATCTGGAGGTCAACATCTGCTGGGATTGGTTTAAGGAAGAAAGGATCAGGGTACCATCTTTGTGATTCTCTTGGCCTTTACCTCATGGTCATAAAGTGTTTGCTGCAGCTCCAGAAATTATATTCACATTCAAGGTACCAGATAGGGGAAATTCAGACTCTTCAGGAAAGTAAAGAGCTTATGTAAGGTAAAGAGCCTCTCCTTAGATTTCATTGGTCTGTGACTCCTGATGTGTTATATATGCAAGGGAGGCTGAGAAAGGAAGTATTTGGCCATTAGCATCCTTTAGAATTGGAGGCATGAACAGGAGATGAGATTGGGAGCAGACGGTGTGTTAGCCGAGCAATGGTGTTTTCCGTAGAGCATCCAAAGATCCCTGGCATAGAATGGGTTCGCAGGAACTGGTTACTTTTACTTTCCACAATAATGTACTTCTTTAACTTGGAATTTAATAGTGGCTTTAAAGGCAGAAATAGGATTTTTTTCTGCTTTGTGTTTTAAGGTACATTAGATTTCAGGGTATTTTCCCAGATCTGGAAGAACCAGGCTGGGACATTTTCTGGACTCACAATTTCTCCCCATGGTCATGTTGATAATTCTTGTATCTCTTCCTCTGGTCCCAATTTTGGGGGATCTGTGTCTCCCTCCCTCCACCCTGGTAAGCCTAGTGGGGCTGCCGAGGATACTACTTTTCCACCCCTGCCAGGCTCTTCAAAGTCACTTATTAGATCATGTGTTTCAAATTTGGTTATGAATTGTTTGGGAAACATGGTAAAATGCAGACTTCCTGGCCACACCCTCCAACCAGCCTGGCAAGTTGGGGAAGTGCTGGAAAATATGCATATTTCACTCATATCCAAGATGGTCTTTTTTTTTTAAATTGATTTTTGTTGGCGTATATTTGCTTTACAATGTTGTGTTAGTTTCTGCTGTACAGCAAAGTGAATCAGCTATACGTATACATGTATCCCCTCTTTTTCGGATTTCCTTCCCATTTACATCACCACAGAACACTGAGTAGAGTTCCCTGTGCTACACAGTAGGTTCTCATTAGTTATCTATTTTATACATAGTAGTGTATATATGTAAATCCCAATCTCCCAATTCGTCCCACCCCCCCTTCCCCTCTTGGTGACCATACATTTGTTCTCTATGTCTGTGTGCCTATTTCTGCATTGCAAGTAAGTTCATCTGTATCATTTTTCTGGATTCCACATGTAAGTGATATTATACGATATTTGTTTTTCTCTTTCTGACTTAACTTCACTCTGTATGACAGTCTCTAGGTCCATCCACGTCTCTGCAAATGGCACAATTTCATTCCTTTTTATGGCTGAGTAATATTCCATTGTAGATATGTACCACATCTTCTTTATCCATTCCTCTGTTGATGGACATCTAGGTTGCTTCCATGTCCTGACTATTGTAAATAGTGCTGCAATGAACACTGAGGTGCATGACTCTTTTTGAATTATGGTTTTCTCCGGGCATATGCCCAGGGGTGGGATTGCTGGGTCATATGGTAGTTCTAGTTTTAGTTTTTTAAGGAGCTTCCATACCATTCTCCATAGTGACTCAACCAATTCACATTCCCACCAACAGTGTAAGAAGGTTCCCTTTTCTCCACACTTTCCCCAGCATTTATTGTTTGTAGATTTTTTTTGACGATGGCCATTCTGACTGGTGTGAGGTGGTACCTCATTGTAATTTTGATTTGCATTTCTCTGATAATTAGTGATGTTGAGCATCTTTTCATGTGTATACTGGCCACAGGATGGTTTTTGGAACACACTTAGAGAAGCATTGCTCCAGGATCTGGAAGCTAAAAGTGCATGAGCCTAGAGCCTCTGTGGGCACTTTCTCATTTTGTGGAGAAATTCAGTCTGCAGGAAGAGAGAAGAAAGGGGCATGCAGGGAGAAGCAGACTGAAGCAGTAAACGGAAAGAGAGAGAGCGGTGTGTGAATCCCTGCACCCACTGGTCTCTGAGGCCAGCTCCATCCTTTCTCTTCTCAAGGCTTTAGTTATGTAAATCAGAGTATTCCTTATTTCCTGCTAAATCTTGAGCTTCTATAATCTGAGTTCCTGCTACTTATACACACTCCCTCTGCACCTTTTTCTGTAACTCATCATAAAATTCATATTTATAGGATACTGATTGATGACTTGATAAGGACAATGACTTGTCCAAGGTTATGTAAATCCACACTAAAGTCAGAACCCTCATTCTCTGACCCCCGGGCCACTTTTTTTGTCCCTTGAGTTATTGGGCTACCCTGAAGATATGGGGAAGACTAGTAAATGGGCAGGTATAACTGGGTTACGTGCAGTGGAAACCTTTCCGAAAAGATGATCTGTAATATTCTGTAAATATTTAATAATATCAAGTGTAAGAGGCAGCGTGGCGTAAGCTATGCTGCAATCGCTAAGCCCCAAATCTCAGTGGCTTAAGGGAACAAGAGTTTCTTTTTTTCTCTCACGCTTCATTTACGATGCATGTTCGCCTGGGGGTGGGGGCAGGGGTTCTGCTCCTTGAAATCTTTCCAAGACCCAGGATGATATAGGGTTTATCTTGACATGTTCTTGCATGGTCACTACAGCGGTGGGAAATGAACATGGAGAATTGCTTATCATGGCTCTTAAAGCCTCAAAGTGATACATGTCCCTTCTGCTCGTATTTCATTGGCCGAAGCAAGTCACATGGCCATGCCTGACTTCAGAAGGGGCAGAGGAGTGCAGTTCTTCCAAGTGCCTGGAAAGCAGAGCATTAGAAATATTTGATGAGTAGCATGGTTGGCTAGTGCACCAAGGGAATTCAGTAATTTAAGAGAATCTTTGAAGAAAAATTAAAATAGAATATGTTGATTGCCTACATTGGCCGAGCATTTTGTTTATATTATCTTACTTCATATGCACCCTGGAAGATACATACGATTATGCCCATTTCACAGAGTGGGAAACTGAAGATTGGAAAGATTATACAAATGCGCAAGGTCATCTGACCAATAAGTGATGGCTTTAACTTTGAACCTGGCTGTCCCTCTCTCTCCTGTGTCCATACTCTTCAGCACCAATAAAAAAAATGTAACACTTTCTTTCAGAAGCACCCTATATTTTTAAAACTCCAGCAAGGGCAAAGTAGTATTAAGAAAGACAGAAAGATTTTTCTTAGGGAATTCAGTGTCTAGCCATTAAAATGTTCATGATCTTTCACTGGATGAGAACTTCCATGTCAGGCTTTCCTTAAAGCAGGGGAATCAGCAACAAAACCAGTGAGCCAATATTAACACAACACATGATTTAACTTTCTTAGGGAGTAAGCGTGGTGCATAGAAGCTTATCAACTTTCTCTAGTGAGAACCTGGTATAATCTGGCTGTCAAAAAAGGCTTTTGTTTATCCCAACCTTCACTGGAGGATTTCTTCATAATCTTAAAAGCCATTTTTTTTTGTAGTTTATCTTATTGTGCAGCAAATATTCACTCCTCTCCCTCTCCCACTGTCCGCAGAGAATATTTCCCCCATGCTGCTGAGTTTGGGCTTGGTTACATGACATGTTTTGGTCACGGCGGCATTGGAGGGGGGATATGATGTAAGCAGAGTCCTTAAACATGTTTGCATGTATTGGCCTGACTCTTGAGCTCTCTTAATCCACCATGAGAAAAGCGTTGCTCAGGTAGTCATTGCCCTTTTATCCAGTGCTCTAGGATAAACACATGTGGAGCAGACATGGAGCCACGCGGCCAAGCCAAGCCTACGTCAGCTGAACCACAGTTGACTGCACACCCATGAATGTAAGAATAACTGCTCTTGCTCTAAGCCACTGGATTGTGGAGTTATTTGTTAGGCAGCATTACTATGGCAATAGCTGACCAATACACCATTTATCTTGCATGCTGGTGGGAGGTGAAGGTTGGCCACTGGAACATTACAGTGTCATTTATTTAGTCCTATTTAATCTGGAGAGGTGGGTTGGATCTATAGAGACATCAAGGAGCATGATGAACTCTTGCCACAGAAGGGCATAGTACTAGCAATTGGGGACACTTGAGTTCTAATCTCAGCTGTGACTCACACATGCTATTTGAAGATTGTTAAGTCATTTCTCTTCTCTAGGCTTTTGTTTTGTTTAATGTAAAGAGGCTGTTTTAAATCAGAATGGCAAATAGGTCTAAGGGGCCCACGGAGATTTATTAGAGCTGGTTGAGCACTTTTGCAAATTTGGAGGATGGATCCTGACCCGGAAAAATGATCTGTGATTGATTATTGATGTCTGCCACGGGCACAGGTGTGTGTGTGTGTGTGTGTGTGTGTGTGTGTCCTTCCTTGCCTACTGTATACATCTGGGACTCTAGGAGTCTAAGAAGCCAGTCTGTTGTCCTTGTACCCTGACAAAGAATGAGTCAGAGAGAAATCCGATCTCCTGTGAAAGAACAGGAAAGAACAGGAGGGACGTGAGTTCACAGACTATGTGAGGTTAGGGTGGCTATTTTGTAAAATTCCTTGCATTTCCTCAGCCGAGTGTCTGTGGAGCGTTGCAGCTGTGTTGGCAGGCCACTTGGAGCACACTCCCCTCTGCCCACCAAATGGTGGGGAATCTAAGCTGAGAAAGTCTGGGGCTTTAAGAATTAGAGCTGATCAAGAACATTCAAAAGAGGGTGAGGGGAGCTGGCAGCTTCGGTCCCTTTAAAAACAAGTGCCAGTCCTCATAATGGGGTGATGAGTACCATTTGGTCAAGGAGACAAAATTATGGGTCCTGTGACCAATCTGAATTGAGTAAGAATCAAAGCAGAGGCATCCAGCCCTCCATTTGCCCATGCATTGTTCATTGGGAAATTTAATTGGCTGTCCCCACGGGTTAGTTTTCAAAGTATTCCCGCCTTTCAAAAAATATGCTTCCACCTGGCATCAGAGCTCTTTCTACAGCTTTTGGATCAATCACCAAGCTTCGTATTTTTGAGCAGCTCAGAGAATACAGACTCAAAGATTAGTTTGCACACAGGGCGGCTGTTGAGAAAGCAAGGGCATCTTCCTGCCAGGGTGGAAAAAGAGATCGGCTGGAAGTTTGCTTAAGGTGGAAACACTGGTTGCTCCCACTTCTTCAGAGCTCAGTTCAACCACCTGCTTGTTTACTGTCCTTGATGGTCTGGCTACATTGATGTCTGCTGGGTCAGTGGCCTGTCACTGGGCAGACACCCTGTCTCCCTTGTTTTTTCTTGCAAGTCCAGATCTATCTCATGATTACGTAGGTCATGGGTGGACCCCAGGAATCAACTGGTATTTTCTTGTTTTCTTACTTCTTCCCTATCTGCTCCCTAACTTGAATGCCAGGTGCATTGGCTATCCTGCTCATTGCTATGTCTTCAGTACCCAGAACAGGATCTGGTTCATTGTAAATGCTCAGTAAGCAACTGGTGGACAAATTTACAGAGTAACAAATATGGATTAAAGCATTCTAGTGTTACGCTTTGCGTTGCTTGTACCCAAGACACTTTTTTCCCCCAGCTTTGTTGAGGTATAAATGACATATAACGTTGTATAAGTTTAAGGTGTACAACGTGTTAATTTAATACATTTATATATTGCAATATGATGACCACCATTAGCTAACACATCCATCCTGTCAAATTATTACCATTTCTTTTTTTGTGGTGAGAACTTTTTAAGACCTATTCTCTTAGCAACTTTGAAGCATATAAGGCAGTATTATTAGCTGTAATCAGCACGCTGTACATTAGATCCTCAGAACTTGTTAATCTTACAACTGGAAGTTTGTATCCGTTGTTCAATACCTCCCCACTTCCTCTGCCACCCAGTCCCTGGTAACCACCATTCTACTCTCTGTTTATCTGTGTTTGGCTTTTTAAGATTCCATATATAAGTGAGATCATACAGTATTTGTCTTTCTCTGTCTGACTTATTTCACTTAGCACAGTATCCTCAAAGTCCATCCAACTTGTTGCAAATGGCACACACAAACACACACACACACACTCACACACATACACACACACACACACACACACACACATACACCATGTACACTCATACAGACAAACATAAAATAGACCAAAATAATAGAGGTTATCACTGATGTGATTAGGGTTGATTTTAATTTTTCTCAGTTTATTCTTTCAAATGCCAAATTTTCTATAATAAACACTACCAGTTATGAACACATTAATTTTTGGTTGTCCAAAAACTATTTTCTATAAAGAAAGGTAAAGTCACCTTATGGACTTACGGTCTATGAAGAGAAAAAAATGACAGTGTGCGCTGGTATAAATTGGACACTGAAAATAATCAAGTATCTTGTGACACATACCAGTAATTCTGATTTATAATTTTATAAATAGACATACATAAATAAAGTTTGATTACATGACACAATTATAAATGCAGATTTGGGAAGGCTGAAATTGATCAGCATTACTGGGATTGACAAGAAGCCCATAATGTAGCATAATGGATTTTTAAAATGAGACATAAATCTGCTTAAAAAAATAGCTAGGCAGCCCAACATCAAGACCCATTAAAAAATGCCACCAGTTCCTGGGCTGTGATTTCCATGCCAGCGGGTTGCAGACTCAGCAACGGCAGGAAATTACGCAGTGGATGCCTTGCTGTGGTGCAGAAGGTGGGTTCATGGGATCTTCCTAAGGTACACCTCTATCCAAGTTGACTGTGTGAGATGATTTTCTCTTCTTTAAACAAGAAAGAAGGTGGAAGTGTTCAACCAGAATTTTTCTCCCAATAGTTAGAACCATTTCATGGAAAAGTACAAAAAACATGAGTTAAAGGAAGGAAGTTACTTTCTAAGCAAAGGCAGAGAGATGGAACTGCTGATGGACAGACAGACTTTGGATACAACAATTAGCCAGAGCTATTCATTCAAGCGATTTTAAAGCTTTGTCCCTATGGAAAGTGGGGCTGCTTTTTGAGGCTAAAGCAGATAAATTGAGTGGATTAGTCCCTGAATGGATGGCTCAAGAAATAAGGAAGTCAATGAAGGAGGGTTTGGGTGCGTTATTATTTAGCTCCCCAGCCCCCTACTCTTTTTAAAAGCCAGCTTGGAATTTTGCTGAGTTACTCACCACCACTGCCCTCCTGCTTCCAGCATCTGAAAATTGGTAAGAAACAAAAGTAGATATAGAAACTATAACGTAATTGAAAATCCTCCATTCATGTCTACACTGAATGTTTATGCCGCACACCTATTGTGTTTCAGGCCCAGATGGAGGAAACTCAATGTATGCTTAATGTGATATTCAGCTGTAAAATTCTCAAGATCTCACTGGAAGTGGGACCCACAAGAAAAACTCAAGAGATAAAAGCAGGAAAAAAAATGTTAGCAGAACCAAAGGTAGCTTAAAGACTCTGTACTGATGGATATTTAGCATATCCAAGTCAATTCAGTTCAGCCCAGTGTAAGTCAATTTATGGAAATCAAGTTGCAAGAGTCCTTAAAGTTAACAAGGTCTAATCTTTAATCTGGTAAATGTTTGTCAAGGAGTTCTACCATATAAATATTTGCCTCTGCTCTTTGGAGAATTTAGGAACAGGACTGTGTCTTTGGTAAATATTTTCCGACTTGAGTGAATGAATGAAGGAATAACTGAAGGAATAAAACTGTAGATAAAGCCAGATCTCCTAGTGAAGGGTCCAGACACATGATAACCCCTGATGTGGAAATAATCCTATAACAGCAAACAACAATGAACATTTAATGAGCGCTCAGTATGTGCTAAGTACAGCTCTAAGTGCTTTACATGAGCTAACTTACGTCATTCTCATCTAATAAACTTATGAATATAGAATATTATCACCACATCCCCATTTATTGTTGAAGAAAGAGACACACAAGAGGATGTGGTACATTTCTTAAAGTCACAAAGTTAAATGTGGCCTTTAGAGCTTAAAATCATGCAGACTGTGGCCACAGTTCCCAATCTTATCCACTATTCTCTGCTACCTCTCACTATGTTGGTTAATTATTACAATGATAACTACATGACAGAACAGAAAGCTAAGGGAGAAGTGATAATGGTGGGATTTGAATCCAGGACTAAATCAAGTCTTAACGTCTCTATTTAGTAAAGTTATCTTCATACCCAAAGTCATCATGCTTTATGGAATTCCTGGCAGCCAATCTAAAGTCGTCCCTTTAGAAGAACTTTGTGCAAGAGATCACTGTCATGCTTAGTGCCCTTTGTATTTCTCACAGTAGAAATCCACGACACACCTGAATTTGTCTAGAACCATGGACAGCACCCAGGTTTCAGGAGTAAGGTGGTGGAGAGTCATTCCATCATGAACCAAACCAACGATCCCATTACCAGGCTCTGTGGGTGAGAAGACAAGTTGGTCCATCTGGAGGTTTATGCTGAAGTAACTGCTTTACATCACCAACCGTGGAGTTCTTGACGTTGACTTGGTTTGTCAACCTCATGGCTAGACATCATCTAGCAAATCATCTGCTGTTTCTGGATCACTGGGTATTTTTAGTTTGTTAGAACCACACTGAAAGCAAACTGAGTATATAATTCTGGTCTCTCACACAATTGTTTCATCGATGCCCAAAGTCCTCTTTCAAAATACACAAAAGCCTGGGAGAAGTAATATAACTGACCAATCCCTTACACCTTAATGTTTCTTCATGAGAGGAGAGCTAGGTCAATATAAAGCCATACTCTTTGCATGGGTGAGGAGGAAACAGAGGGAATTCAGGGGGGAACCCACGTATTTTACTTTATAATTAGTTATGGGAACAGTCCTGAATAGGCTCTTTGGGTTTCTGCTTCCAGAAAATACTTCAGCATTTATTAATTTATTAATTTGATGGATTATTTACTGGGCTTCAATGAGATGTCTCTAAAACTCAGCCCTCTTCCTTTATTCTTACTATATTGTAAATTCCCTGAATATAATATAACTTATGACTTCTTATTGTTTTATGTTCTTCTTTCTTTTTTGAGTGGGAGCTCTTTGGTGACAGGGACTGTGTATGTTTTCTCATCCTTCGAGTGTGTATCACGGTTTCTAGCACATGCAAGGTAATGCATAAACATTTTAAGTTATCTTGGATCTATTGGATGTATCCAATTATTAGTGACTGTGCCTGCCATTTTTTCGTTTATTCAGACATTCATCTATGTGTCCTTCTATCTGCCTGCCCATCAAAGTGTCCATTTGTCTGTCTGTCCATCCATGCATCCTATTCATCCATCCATTTATCTACTCATTCTCCCCCTGATTTCACCCCATTAACAATTCAGAAAAAGCAGTCGGATGAGTTCACCAGAAGAGGTGACAGTTGATGAGGATTTTCCCACCCCTCCTTCTTTCAGCCTGTCCTAATTTTCCTTCATCTACCATCCCTCCCTCCCCTGTGTTCTCCCACAACTCTTCCTCCTCCCACTGGAGAGTTACAGGAATGAAAATGAGACGGCTCCTGGGGGCTGGAGACGGGAGTAAATTGCTTGGTGACAGCTTGGGTCCAGGGACAGATGAAAGCCGGAGCCTTAAGCAAAGTTCAGGGAAGCCCAAAGAGCAAGCTGATGGACAGTCTGACTTGTCGAGGGTGAAATCAATTAAAGTACATCAAATCCAGAATTCATGCTTTCTCAGAGTGACAAATCTACGCTGGAAACTGAGAAAGACGAAGAGAGAAAAATGTCTTTGACCTCTTGGAGACCGGCTGTTCCTTCTGTCAGGGGAACCAGGCCTGGAGTGAGATGCGTTCATGATGAATTATAATAGCCAGCCAGCCACCTTAAAAAAGAACAGGGTGAAAAGGTTACCAAAGAGACCCAAAATGTGAGGAATTCAAGCAAACATCAAGATAAATCAACTCAGGGCCTGGAGTATGGGTACCATGCCTGTGCAGAACTGCTACGGATCAGCTCTGTTTGTTAGCCCAAATCTCTTAGGCGTGATAGGCTCCACCCTTACAACCGGACACACATTTACCAAGACATGGGGAGGTAACCAGAAGAGACGAGCTACACAACTGTCCATCTAACTTCAGAATTCTGGAGGTATAACATTTCTGAACAATGGTAGAACTTTCTGCAATGATGGAAATGTTCGATAGCTGAGCTGTCCAGTATGGTAGACATTAGTCACGTGTGAATACCGGGCCCTCGAAATGTGACCAGTGCAAGTCAATTTTTTAATAATTTAATTGTTTTAAATTTAAGTAGCCAGATGTAGCTAGGAGCTACCATATTAGACAGTGAAGGTCCCGGACAAATGATGTCGTTTGCCTGCAGTGATACTATCAAAGAAGCAGGGATAGGTTTAATGTCAGAATGCAGTGCCTGCTGGCCAAGACGTTCTGAAGATTTAGTGCATAACAAGTCTTGTGGGCTGCCTAGAACAATAACAATATCTTACTGACTTTGTATGTCCGGGATCTGCCGTAGCACCTGACACGTAATAGGTGACTATATGTTTTGAGTTACTGATTAAACAAATGATAATAGCTTATTATGTGACAGATATGTACAGAAAGCTTTACATGAATTCTCTCCAAGAATCTGCCTAGTAAGACCATTGGGTAGGCAGTAGCAGAAGTACGTATAGTTAACTTTGCTTACTACATGCAGAGTGGGGTTTCAGGTCAGCGCGGCCTGGCTGGACTTTCGTGCTCCCTCACCTCTGCTGACCAATTGTCTCGGTTTCTTACGGTTTCCTAACTGAGGTGAACATTGCATGTAACTATGACTTGCGTTCTTTAGTAGTCAGATAAATATTATTAGTCTCTAATTTGAGCCATTTTGCCTAGAAGATCTTCTATAAGCTTTATTATTTCTTGTCTTTATACTTACCTAATAGTGCTGTATTGCATATTTGAAAGTGGTTTAAAACTTTTCGTTTGAGTAAACATTTTCAATTCGTTTGGATATATACCTATGGGTGGAATTTCTGGATTGTATAGTAATTTTTGACAAGCAACCAAACTTTTTCCTGCAATGATTGCACCATTTCACATCCCCACCAGCAATGTACAAGGGTTCCAGGTTCTCCACATCCTTTCCAACACTTGTTATTTTCTTTCTTCCTTCCTTCCTTCCCTCCTTCCCTCCGTCCTTCCTTCCTCCCTTTCCCTCTCCCTCTCCCTCTCTCCCTCTCTCTCTTTCTTTCTTTTCCTTTTTTCTTATTATAGCCATTCTATTGGGTGTAAAGTGGTATCTTTGGATTTTGATTTACATTTCCCTCATGACTAATGATGTTGAGAATCTTTTCACGTACTTACTGACCATTTGTGTATCTTCTTTAGAGAAATACATATTCGAGTTCTTTGCAATTTAAAAATTAGGTTGTTTGTCTTTTTGTTGTTGGCTTAAGAGTTCTTTATATATTCTGCATGCTAGACCATTATCATATATATGATTTGTGAATATCTCCTCCCCTTCTGTAGATGATTTTTCACTTTCTTGATAATACTCTTTGATACACAAAAGTTTAAAGTTTTGATGAAGTCCAATTTATCTGTTTTTTCCTTTGTTGCTTATGTTTTTGGTGTCATATCTAAGAAACCATTGCCAAATCAAAGGTCATGAAGTTTTATGCCTATGTTTTATTCTAAGAGTTTTACGGTTTTAGCTCCTACACTTTTCTTAAAAACTGGACTTTTTGAATAGTATAATGTGGTAACTCTGGAAAGCAAGTTCTTCCTCCTCCTTGGTGTTTCTTTGTGTTGCTTGCTTTGGGCTGTAGCTGTTTATTTGCTTAGTGACTTTTATAAATTGTTTTTGTAAATTCTGTCTTCTTTGTCATCTATGGTCTCTGAAGTCTCTGTTCCTTTAAGTTGTGTTCAGTTAGTGTTTTGATAGAAGTTTTCTTAAACACTTGGACTCCCCCCAAAAGAAAGAAGGGAGGAAAGAAAGAAAGAAAAAGAAAGAAAGGAAGAAAGAAAGAAAGAAAAAGAAAGGAGGGTAGGAGGGAAGAAAGGAAGGAAGGGAGGAAGGAAGGAAGGGAGGGAGGAAGGAAGGAAGGAAGGAAGGAAGGAAGGAAGGAAGGCATTTGTGTGGGTTGGCTAAGCGTTACTCTAGTGCAAAGGATATAATATGGCAAACAATAATTTGCATATATCTTTCATGGAAGTACAGAAGTTAAATAATTTCATTCTAATTTTCCTATTAGAGTTTAATTTTGTTTTCTTTGCCTGAAGGTCCTCTAGTCACCTATTTCCATCCTCACTCCAACATTATTGACTCTAGAACACTCTAGATAAATGAATTATGACTCTAGAAAATGTTTTCTTCAATGGAAGGAGGACAGTTTTGCCTGCCAGGGGACACTTGGCACTTTTGATCATCACCGCTTGGGGTGCGGGGAGGGTGCTGCTGGCATCTAACAAGTGGAAACCAAGGATGCCACCCAGTATCCTGCAGTGCATCAGGCAGCTCCCACTGCAAAGAATCATCTGCCCAAATGTCAACAGTGCAGGCCTTGAGAAACCAGCTTTAGGAGAATGAATTAAACCTATGATAGAAACAAAGTCAGCAAGACAGTTAAAACAGACTTTTAAAAATGTCTCTGGAAGTACTTTCCCTTATTTTATTTTTAGCTAGTTTAATACGAGGCAACTTCTCTACTCAAATAGGCTCTGGGCTGCGATAAAAAGTACATTTTTGGACTTTGGAAACTCAAGCCCCAGATACAGTGAAATGCAAACCACTCACCATTTCTACTTTCCTGTTTTGCCAGAACATCCTGGTGCAACAGAAGGGTAGGAGGCACACACCGTATGTTTTTCATTCATTTATGCTGAAATTGTCTAAATGTTCCTTCTTTTTATGAGCCATTTGATGTCCAAAAAGCCTTTTGAGTCGCATTTATAACCCTTTAAAAAACTCATTCCTCTTCGAAACAGGAAGCCACTTTGTGAACAGAGTAAACACAGCCAAACCTTGCAAGAGGGGACAAGAGCGGAGAGTCCCTTTAGTAGCCTCTGCCTGGGGGTGGGGAGAGCCTTCACCACCCCTGCGGGAAACTCTGTGTGACCGTGATGGCTAGAAGGGGTGACCGGACCAAATCGGAAAGCAGGGACCATAATGGGCTCTCTGGGTGGTCTTTGTTCAAGGCCTGTCGCTGACGGAGCTGCTGTAGATGGACCAGCACCTGTGATCCGTAATCCTTTTGGTGCCTCTGTCACAGTGTAGCAGAAAGGACGCTCGGCTGACTCTGGACACAGCTCTCTGTATTTCCTTAAGGGCTCACCCTCTCTGGGTCTCCTCCTCACATGCAAACGTCTGAGGTGGGCCAGGCGATCTCCAAAGGCCTTTTTTTGTTCTTTGGAGCTATGCTTCTCTAAAGATCTCAGATGCCTGCTTCAGATACAGCAGATTCATGGCACTGCCAAGGAATACCTGTGACAGACATCACCAGCGGATAACAATAGCTGATCCCAAGTATGAGTTCAGAATCCCTTTTCACAGAGCTCTCTGAGGCAGCCGCTTCCAATTGTTTAGCGTTGACACACAGACAAGGACATGGGCCAACAGGTCAACCCTGGCCCAGGTAATAATAGAAGGTGTGACATCAATTTCTCTAGAGCAGGGAATTTAACCAAGACCCAACTATAGAACCAGGCAGAGGCAAACTATAAGATAAAATATAAAGTTAAATCAAATGAAGTGAAGCTAAGCAAAAAAAAGCAAAACAAAACAAAAAGTAAATAAAGTAAAAAAACAAAAACAAACAAACAAAAAACCTTGAGAGTCACTTGCTGTGTGACCTAAGGCAGGTGAATGACTTCTCTGAGCCTTCGTTTCATGACCTATAAATGGCGTGAGAAGGTCTACCTTCCCATTTTGGTTACTTTCTTTGCCCTCCTTTTTTTTTTTTTTTAATAGGTGACAAAGTGCATGCCTGTTCATCATGATAATAGCCCTACCCTCTCTCCTTAATGCCAACGCACACTACTTTTCATATTCTATTGTTTCTGAAACCAAGATGTGCCTTATAGTCACTGTACACAGTTAAGGTGGCCAAGTCTCCTATTTTCCTGGACAAACAAAAGCGGTTTTCAAATCCATGAAGCCTTAGAATAAAACAAAGAGGGGGAATAGTTTCCATTTATTTAATACATAGTATATTCTCAAGTGCCCTAAGTTGTCACAGCAGCCCATAAAGCCAGTATTATTAACATTATACACATTAACATCTTAACATTCGCTTTACTGAGATGCAGAAATGGAGGCTGTGGAAGCTTCTGTTGCTCAAGGTCAGAAGGTAGGTCAAGGACAGAGCTGGGATTTAACTATGATCCTCTGATACCAAGCTTACGCTCTTAACCAACATTCTCATTTTAGCCTCCCATACCCCGGGAAGGAGACCTGGCAGGTGTTTCGCTGCTCCTTTGCAAAAAATGGAGCTCATGACCACGAAGTGACTTCGTTTGGGGGTCACGTTGAGAAAACATTATGGATCCTGAGACTTTAAGCGGAATAGGAAAAATAATCACAGTGTCTTGTAACTTATGGATGTTAATCTCCCATTGATTGTTGGCTGTGGGACAGAGACTAGACTTTGAGGGCTGCTGCGTCCTCCTGAAGTTTTAAGAGGCCCAAGGGAGCTGGGGAGGAAAGACGCTTCAACTCGTTAGAAAGTTGAAAAAGATGTATGTTCCCAGGGAGACTTCAGCAGATGGTCTGTGACATTTGTTCATTCATTCAATAGGCAGTTATTGAAAATCCTTTGTATGTCTGGTTGGGTCCAGACACTTGGGTGAGTCCTGGGTTGGTGAGTGGGGGGTGGCGGATGCATAGCACGTGGATTCACAAAGCAGGAGTCACTTGAGGGGTAATGAGGCAAACTGGAAGAGCACCAGGTTGGAAAGCAGCCTCGACTTGGGTTGAAGACTGGCTCTGCCACTCTCTTTCTGTGTGACCATGGGCTGGTGACTTCCCCTCTCTGAGACTCAGTTTCCTTATTTATAAAATAGGGATAGTAATAGAAAGCTACCCATGGGGTGGCTGTGAGGCTTACTTAAGAGCACATTTGTAAGATGCTTAGAATGTTGCCTGTAATAAGTGCTCCATAAATGAAAGATGAAATAATTTATTCATTCAGCGAATATTTACTAAACACTCATTGCATACCAGGCACAGTTCTAAGCTCTGGATATCAATATCAATTGTTATTATTGTCTCATGGTGACCCACAGACCACATCTCCTCGGACTTCACTGAGGTGTACTGTGACTTGAGTTGGTTCTCAGTCCAGGGGGTGCGTGTGATGAAGTTACTGAGCAGAGGTGTCTGGGACGCTTGAATTCTGGAGGTGGAGAAGGCAGCTCCACCACTGAGTAAATGGGTCTTGCAGATCCCTATAGAGGAGAGAGGAGATGAGGAACACAGCACCTCATTTCTACCGCTGCTCCTATCACTTGTTCCTCTTGGTTTTCCCGCCTCGGGTCATTTCTGACTGACGTGTTAAGAAGCGGCAGGGGATTTTGTGGGTCGTCTAATCCATCTCCGGCCCCGCTTTGGCCCCTTTCGTCTTCCATGTCTTCACCTGGTACCATCTTGATGAAGCATATTCTTAACTTGAACCTGAACTAACTCCCTCCTGACCAAGGATGGGGAGGAGGAGCATGACATTGTTGATGTTTAGAAGATGAGGCAATGATGGTGATGATCAATTACCATGGGCCGGGCGCTTATCAATGCATTTTCACATACACGTCTTCCAACCCTTGCAGTAACCCTGAGAATGAGACCTGATTTTTGCATGTGATAATGCAGGAATATGAGGCTGAGAAAGGAAGCGTGACTGTCCCAAGGCCACACAGCTAGGAAGAGACAGAGCTAGCTGCAACGGAAGATGCCAACTTCAAGCCACTAATTTTACCAGTAAAATTATAATATTGAGGGCACAGTGTTTGTCAGACACCCTTTTAAGAGCTTTGCACATATTATCTAATTTAACCCCCGCTGTGCTGTGAGGTAGATGTTAACTTCATTTCTATTTTACAGACTTAGATAAAGAGGCACAAGAATAACGTAGCCCAGCCGTGGTCAGATAGTTGATTGGTCGTGCATCTGTGACACGTACCTAAGCAATTCGACTCCATAGCTTGCACTGTTCTTACTTTTATTTTAAAAAAAAATTTTGTGTTTTCCTCTCCCATCTATTTTATATTTTTAATTTTTATTGGAGTAGAGTTGATTTACAACGTTGTGTTGGTTTCAGGTGTACAGCAAAGTGGTTCAGTTACACATATACATAGATCTACTCTTTTTTAGATTCTTTTCTCATAGAGGCCATCACAGAGTATTAAGTAGAGTTCCCTGTGCTATACAGTGGGTCCTTATTAGTTATCTAACCTAGAGTAGTGTGTATATGTCAATCCCAATCTCCCAACTTATCCCTCCCCCCCTTATCCCTGATAACCATATGTTCTTATTTTTATTTAAAAAATCTTATTAAGGAGGTTTTTATTTTTCATGGAGATAAAACGTATGGTACACAGCAATGTGCACACATGGTGACAAGTTGCAGCGAATTTTTACGCCTATGTGCTCACCACCACTAGACAAGCCAGAGCTATTAAGCCACTCACCCATGATGATCTAAGCCCCAGTTGGATGTTGTTGGAATGATCTGATGCTGCTTCACACTTCCCGATTTATCTTCCACACATACTCACTGTGTTAGTACTAATTGCAAACCATATGATATTTATTATGGTCCAGACACTGTTCTAAGCATCTCTCGTATACTAACTCATATTAGCCCTATGAAGTTGGTACCATTCCTGTGATCACTCCCGTTGTCCACATGTGACTGCTGAGACACAGAGAGGTTAAGTGTCCTAAGGTTACACAGCTGGTGAGTCACAGTGCTGTGAATTAAACCTGGATGACCTGGCTTTAAAGCCCATCACACGCTCCATTTCCTTAAATGCACTCACAGTCCCTACTAAGAAAGTGTAGGTACCAATCCCAGGTTACAGATAACGAAACTAAGACTCGGCCAGGTTCAAATAACTTGCTTAAATATCTCTACTGGTGAGGCACGAAAAGAGGACTCTACCGATTTCCACCACTGTCCTAAGAGAAGTCTAAAACATCTTTGCTTTGTTTTCGTTTTTGTTTTTAAGCTTGTTGATTTTTATTTTGTCAAGTACGGATGTTAAACATATACACATACAACCATTTATTAGCGCAGCAATTATACCACGTTTTAACAGACAAAAGTAATAAGGTCAAAAGTCACAGAATAACTGCTTTATTCAATTTGCAATGTGGCTTGCAGAATTTCACAAAGCATCACAAAGCAGAGGAAAGCAGGGTGGGTTTGAAGCTGAGTAACAATAACTTAATAAGCAGCTCCCTTGCCGGGCATGGGGGAGACGTGGGGACCCCTACTTCCTGTAGCAAAACATCTTTGCTTTGCATTGGAATTAGTGGTCTACCTGTTTATCGCCTTCCAGGAATCCCAGGTTTTGGGAAAGCAGGAGCTCTGTCTTCTTGGTCTTTTGTCATCTGTGGTCACTCCTCCCGTGCCCCACACTCTCCAGGAGCCACTGAGAGGGGAGAAGGCTCTAGAAGAAACATCCTTGCTATCAGGGATGGCAGATTCCCAGGCCCCACCTCGATGAGGCTGTGACCAAAGAAATGCTTGTCTCTCCAACTCACCTCCGTACCCACCCCCTACCCCCAAGCTCCTGGGTCCACGTCTTCCTAGCTTTTCCTAGGGGGATAGTAAATCTTGTGTTTCCCATTTTCCTCCAGCTCGAAAGGATATGAATTCCGTAAATCTTGGCCTGAGTGACCATCAGGAAGCGTGAAATACGACAGGAAAGAGGCCAGGGAGGCAGAGTTTACGCAGAATGCAGCATCCAGTGGCGGGGATGGGCCGACTGAAGGCCCTTGGGGACCCTCGGGCTGCAGAGGGAAGCTTCGGCAATCTCGGCTGTAATCGTAGACGGTCATGGTCACTGCCATGCCAAAGTCCTAACAGCCTTGCCACTGCGTGGGGCAGAAGTGACGCTGCAGAAAAACCCATGTGGTCCCTGTCCTGTTCCTGACTCCAAAGAGTCGGGGAGGGAAAGGAGACCCATCCATTAGGGCTGACAGGGCAGCAGGAAGGACTTAGCTGTGATGAGAGGAAGAACTTCCTGCAAGGAAAGGTTATTAAGCCCTGGAATGAGTTATTGAGAGAGGTGGTGGAAGTGACTTCCTGACTTGGAGACCAAGATGGATAGTTATTGGTCTGCGAGAGTTCAGTCCTGCCAGCTTGTCTGCGCGGATCCTTGACCCCTTTGGGGAGACGGTGCATCAGCTGCGTCTGCTTCCGAGGTCATTCCCAGATGCTCAGCGATGATAAAACTCCCCTTTGACAGCAGGTTTAATGTTTTTACTTTTTTTTTTTTTTGTATTATAGAATGACTATATGTTCACTGTAAATTTTTTTAAAAATCCGAACAATCGAGATGAAATGGAGTAGAAAGGAAAACGTCTGTCTTCTCTCTGCAAATCCCACTCCCCTTTCTGTAGATAACTATTGTGAATATTTGGGGTAAATTTTGACAGCCTTTTTTGAATGTGCATTCACACACATACATACACACGCTGCAGTCCTTATATGATTTTTATTTTTCAACATAGACAGGCACATACTACACTCATTGTTCTGATATTTGCATTTTTTTCCTGTTAACGTCACGGGCATCTTTCCATGTCCATACACATATTTCATTTTTATTTTTAGACAGCAACTTCATATCCCATAATATAGATGTACCATAATTTATTTAACCACTCCTCAACTGATGTACTTTCAGGTTCTTTTCCAAATTTTGTCAGTGCTGCAGTAAACCACTAGTGCTCCTATGTATGTATAAGGATGTTTCTTTAGAACAGATTTCTAGAATTGAAACTGCCAGAGCAAAGAAAACTTTAAATGTTGCCCGGTAGAAAGTAACTGCTCTCTGAAAAGATGTAAAGCACTTATTCTTAAATTTGGTGAAGGTGTAGAGAAAATGATTCAGCCCTCACCAGTGGCTATAAAGACTGAAATGTTTGTCAGTGGGCTACCTCTTATAAGAATGAGCATCTCTTCATATCTTTATTGACTATTCACATCTTTTATCCATTTATTTCTATCAGCTTTTTGTCTTTTTAAATTGATTTGTAAACGTTTTTTTTCTCTACAGATTATGGCTGTTGTCCTTTTGACTATCTTAACATGTTGCAAACATTTTCACCCACCCTATTCCTTTATTTGTCTTTGTGTTTCTTTTCTTAGCCATTTCTTCTGCTTTAAAAACTATATTGAAATATGTTAACAAAAGCAATTTGTATTCATTGGAGGAAAATGGAGAAAATAAAAATTAACAAAAGGGACAGAAGAGACAATGTGAATATACTTAATACTATTGAACTCTACATTTACAAATGGTTTAAATGGTAAATTTTATGTTACATGCATTTGGCCACAATTACAAAAAAAAAAAAAAAAGAACAAAAGAAAAAAATCATAATTGTGTCCTTCAGAGAAAACACCTTTTTCCCCTGGAGATGTTTTTCTCTGCATTAATACACTGAGTGTACTAATTTCTAACCTACTTTTCTACCTAATACATCATGACTAATTTTTAGCATAAAAAAGTCAACATGATTGTTGATGACTGTGTGATAGTATGTGATAATAATAAAATTAATAATAACAGCTTATTCTGGAGGGTTGATAGCCAGGCACTCAGCTAGGCTCTTTCATGTATAATCTCATTTAATCCTTATAACAACCCTACAGAGTGGTTGCTATTATTATGCCACTTTCTCGGAAGAGGAAACTGAGGCTTTAGAGGTGATGTCACTTATCCAAAGCCTCACAGTTGGTTCGAGATGGGAACTGAACTCGAATGCAGCACCCAGGTGCTTCATGATACTCGTCATACTGTCATTAGTGTCAAGAGCCACGGGGTACCTAACCCATCTCCCATTCTTGGATGTTTAATCTGCATCCAGCACTTTATCCAATCATCCTGTAATTCCATTCCTTCTTAATACCATCATCCATTTTGTATTTCTTGATCAACCCTCCTTCTCCTACCTTCCCCAACACCCAAGAGGGGCGTCATAGTTTGGATCAGGGTAGACTCTGGAACAAGATTCTCCAGGTCTCAGACCTGGGTTCACCCCTTTCTAGCTGTGTAGCTTGAAGCCAAATATCTAAACTCTCTTTCTCTTAATTTTTCACCTGCGTAGTGGAGTTAGTAATAATAGTCTCTATTATAGGGTGGTGTGCAAATACACACACACACATTCATACATACATATATAATGTATTTGTTTTCTATTGCCGTTGTAACAAATTATCATGAATTTAGTAGCTTAAAACAACAGAAATTTATTTTCTTACTGTTCTGGAGGCAGAAGTACAAAATGAATTATATGGGGTAAAATTAAGGTGTCAGCAGGGCTGGTTCCTTCTAGAGGCTCCAGGGAAGAATCGGTTCCTTGCCTCTGCCAACTTCCAGTGGCTGCCGGCATTCCTCGGCTTGTGGCTGCATCACTCCAGTCTCTGCTTCAGTTATAACATCGCTTTCTCCTCCTCTGTAGTCAAATCTCCCTCTGCCTCCTCCTTATAAAAACACTGTGATTACATTTAGGTCCTAAGCAAGATAATCCAGGATAATCTCTCCATCTCAATATCCTTAATCACATCAGCAAAGACCCTTTTCATATACGGTTACGTTCACAGGTTCCAAGGATTAGGACGTGTATATGTTTGAGGTCTTTATTCAGTCTAATATATACGTATCTTTTCAAAAGTAAGTAGTTACTCTTATTGGGGATTAGACACCATTTCTGATTCTTCTAACCAACCTCAGTATCTAGATAGGAAAGCTCTCAGTGCACTTCTATTTATACATTGTAGCTGAAAGAAAGTTATAGTTTTCGAAAATATAGACCACTTAATTCTGTAAAGTTATTTCAAAATAAGTTCTTAGAGGACTAAAAAAATAGGGTTACCCATTGGTAAAAATTGATGGTAGTTCTCTCTAAAAACTCAAGGGACTGTGTTTGCCCTCCCCTCTGCCCTGTTGAGCCTCAATTCCCCATCACCCTCCTCTGCTCCAAGGTCCCTCTCACCTCCTCTTGGGCTCTCAGAGGCCACCCTGTGGGATGCTTCAGGGAGAAAATGAAAGCCATGACTTCCTGGGTCAACTTCCTCCTTTCTTACTTTGATTCTACTTCCAACCGTAACTAAGATTCTAACATTTCTTCCTTTCCCTCTGCCAAAATAAAAGAGATGTCCCTTCTCTAGTACAAAGTGACTCCCTTTACTTGAGCACCTGTATCACCCTCTCTTAACTTTTTATAGGCATCTTGCAGCATCACTTACACCAAATTTTCCCAAATTGTGTTCTGCAAAATACTAGTGGCCTGAACATGTCAAAGGAGGCTCTGAGGGGGGAAACACTACCTACCTACCCATCTACCTATCTATCTACCTACCTATCAATCTATCCAGCTGCCTATCTATCTATCTATCCATCCATCCATCCACCTGCCCATCATCCATGTATTACATCCACTCATCCATCCATCCACCTAACTTTCTCTCATGTATCTTTCTATGATCTTCTGTGATTGAATATGTTGGGAGCTTACCTACTTCCCCATCCTAAACACACCCTAACATATCCCTCACCTTGGCTACGGAGTGTATTAGCATATTACAGGCTCTGCGGTGGAAACACAACTAACCAAAGCCTGTTTATTTTTGTCTTAACCAATATTTCCCAAACTGAGTTGAAGACAGACCCGCTTTTCCATGTATTTTTCCTTCACAGAATATCTCCTGAAACCAGTGTCCCCTGGATAAAATTTTGGGAAGTGCTGAGTTGTATACTTCCTGGATGGACTTCCTAACAAGGCCATCACCTGTTTCTTTCACTGCATTACTGAGCTCTCGGAGCTTCAAATACAACCACAAACCGAACACATATTAGGCACCAGTCACGTTATGTTCATGATTACCCTAGATGTAACAACTTTATACAATCTCCATCTTACAGATGAAAAAAGGGAGGCTTCGAGATTAAGTCATTTGTCTCCGGCTAAATCGACAGTGAGTGGCAGAGTTGGGATTCGAACCAAGGTCTTCATGAATCCAGAGTCTATGATCTAAACCACACCATTTCTCTCCAAGAAGCATAAAATCCAAAGGCTACACTTCTATCTTTCACTAAAAAGACCTCATGCCCTAGTCAGTTTCTTCAGCAAATGTCAGTTACCTAGTATCTTACTTGTCTTAGTTCATGAAGAGCTGAAAGTGTGCTTTAAATCCAGAGGGAAAGACCAATAGCCCCTCTTCTTTGGTGGCACGTTTATGAACAGATGCAAAGACAGGAAATAAGTACCCTTCACCCCTGCTCCAGGGTGTCTGCGGGCAGAACAAAGCAAGTTTCTGTGCCCGGCCAGCGCGCAGAGCCTATAACGTGATTGCTGCCTGATGGTGCGAAATGGATTCAAGGCCCAGGTCCATCTGGTTTGTGTATCGTCAACGAGCTGTTAAAGTGTCAGGACTTAACTTCTCTGGATTCGAGGAAGTCTCATGAGGTTTTATTGAGCAGTTAAGATGGGTGTAAACCTCACTGGTGAGACCCGCTTCTTCCCTACGAACTAAGAGACATGAATAGTTCACAAGTGGAGAAGCACAAGGTTAGAAATCAGAGGATGGACCCCCAAATGAAAGTGCTGGGAATTTGGCTTCATTGGTTATGCACAATCACGGCAATTCATTCTCTCCCTCTAAGCTTCAGTACCTCCTCTGGGACATGGGGACAATTACCTTGCCCAACTCACAGAGCTGTTTGGATATGACAGATAAGGACAGGTATCATGGTGTCTACAAATGGGAGAGGTGGCCACTCACTTCTTTTTGTTTCCTCTCTCAGAAGAATCCAGAAAGAATTAGAGACCTCGTCTCTCTTTTCTGTTCACCCTCTCTCCTGGTCAGAATTAGGCAGTATTTCTACGTGTTATACTAAAAGATTCTCAAGAATGACTTGCAGCTGCTCTGGGTTCTGAGATGCTGGTTGCTTCTGAAGGTCCATCAGCCTTGGAATGAATATAAGAACATGGACTTGGGCGAAGAAAGGAGAAGCAGGAGGGGTGTTCAAAAATTCCTTAACACATCTCTCACCAAAAGATGGAGTCTAACTTCCTTCTCCTTGGATATGGGCCAGGCCTGGTGATTTGCTTCTAATGAATAGAATATGGTAGAAGTGAGGCTCCATGACTTTTGAGGTGGGCAAGGAAGTCACTGCAGCTTTCGCCTGGCTCTCTTGCTTGGGACACTTGCCTTTGAACTTCTGAGACTTGTTGCATCTCTCTCTCTCTTCCTTCCATCACGTCTTGGTTCTCCTACCCTCTTGTATAAAGACCCCATTTTCTCCTCCTGAAAATGGGACTTCTGTGTGAGACTATAGATGGGGGAGAAAATGGTCAAATAAACAATCGCCCAAACAGTTAATTATAGATATGATAGCTGCTGACATAGACATCTGCTCTCTTTTGTTGTTCGATATCTCACTCCCCCTTCTTCTGCCCAAAGCTCCATGCTTTCTTTGGAGAGCTGCTGCTTCTCCGTACCATGTGGTTTCTGCTAGGACTGCTGGGAATATCTGGCATCCTTACATCCATGGTCCCGAGGGTGGACATGTGACCCACGCTGACCAATCATAGTTGTTCATCCCTCTGGATGCACTGATTGGTTAAGGGATGGGCACATCACCCAAACAGAGCCAACTGGAGTTCCTCCTTGGAAATGTCTATGGGCAAAAAGGAAATGGGAAGGAAGTAAATATGGATGGAACTGTCCGTCTGTCTGCACACATACCCTCTCAACTCCACATGCCACATGGAGAAGAACCAGTTTTTAGGAGAAAAAAAGTGGGTCAACATGTGAAAAAGCAGCAAAACCAAGATTTGGGCAGGGAGGGAGGGAGAGAGAGAGATTTCAAGTCCCAAGTCCCAGAGGCCTGTGGGTAGCCCTATCTCTAGGACTTAGCTGTCACACGAGCTAATACAGCATCTTTCTGGATTGAGCTGGTTTAACTTGGGTTTCTGTTACTCACAAAATAAAAGAGTTCTAACTCAAGCAGGAAATATGTATAGAGTTATGAGAGGGTATAAGAGGGAGAACTGATAATGTCCACAGTGGTCAAGCAAGCTCCCCTGAGAAAGTGGATCCTGGCTGAAATGAGTAAGATGAGTAGAATTCAACCAGACCGAGAGTAAGGTCATGGGTTGAGAAGAGTGCTTTCCAGGTAGAAGATGTGACACATGCTAGGGGCCTGAGTCAGGAGGGAGAGAGGTCCAGTTGAGGAAATAAAGAAGGTGAGTGTGGCTGGAAGGGATAGGACAGAAGCACTGGTGGCTTTCAGTGTAGTAGGACTTTACTGAGAGTCATAAGACCCTGAAACAGGAAACAACCTGAAACTCAGTAACCAACATACCTGCCCCAGGAAACTTCTTTCTAGCTCTGTCTCTCCATTTTCTCTTGCGTCATGTCCTCAGGGCCCCTTCTTTGCAACTCCTTCTTTCTTCTCATTATTTCAAGCCAAACTTGGTACCTCACCTCCTGTCTCTGGTCTGCTTGCAGAAAACAAAAACCCCTTCTTTTATTATGTAGATCGGGGGGCTATTTTAAACATGCACCGAATCAGAATCACCTGGAGAGCTTGTGCAGACACAGATCCCTGGGCATCCCCCCAGAGTTCTTGATTCCTCAGGTCTGGGGATTGGGCCCGAGGATGTGTATTTCTAACAAGTTCCCAGGCAGTGCTGATGCGGGCTGGTTCCAGGACCACACTTTGGGTACCACTGGTGCAGAACAATTTGTCTCTCTCCTGCCCTTCATCCCTCATATTATGGCCTCCTCTTCTTCAACCCAAAGGGTCATTCCACTCCATCACAAACACAGGACATATCCCTTTGCCTCAGTTTACTGATCTGTAAAATGTAGATAGTAAAGACACCTAACTGGTAGGATTATTTTATGTATTTAAATGGTTAGAACTGTGATTGGTCTTATTTAGGTGTTAGCTACGATTGCTCTGGCATTTTGTATTTCCCAAAGATGGCCACAACAATACCTCCAATCGCATATGTTTGTCTCATAATGTGACCTTGATACTCCTCCCACTGAGTGTGGGGACACCGTCTCTTTGAAGCTGGTGAACCTTTGTGACTGCTTTGACCAATAGCGTAGAAGAAGTGAAGCTCTGGAACCTCTGAGGCTAGTTCATAAAAGTGTCATGCACTTCCTCCTTATTCTCTTGAATGACTCACTCTTGGAGTGAGCCGCCATATTGTGAGGAAGCTCAAAAGCCCACATGGAGATGCCTCATGTTGATGTTCCGGCCAACAGCCCAGTTGTGGTCCCAGCCAACAGCCCAGGTGTGGTCCAGCCAACAGCCAGTATCAGCTGCCAGACATGTGAGTCAAAACACCCCCAGATGATCCCAGATCCCCAACTGGATCACCCCAGTTGTCAGACCTTCCAGCTGAGACCCCAGACATCACGGGCAGAGACAAGCTCTTCCCACCATGTCCCGTCTAAATTCCTGACCCACAGAATGAGTGAGCATAAATAAAATGGCTATTTTATGCCACTAAGTCTTGGTGTGGTTTGTTGTACCTTAGTAGCAAGCAGAACAATTATTATTAACTGCCATTAAGCATTATGTATCCCAAGAGACAAGTTGCCAAACAATACCACTCCCCAAGAAAACAGAAAGAGCTAGAGTTGATTTTTGCTTCAAAAGATCTTCCCCCCTTTTTCCCATTCTATTTTGTTCCTTGTGTTACTTTAGGCAAATCATACGACCTCTGTGTGCCCCAGAATCCTAATGTGTGCATGAAGGATGATACTCGATCTTAGGAAAGAAAGGACCACAGAGACGAGAGGTGGGAGGATGCTTTGAATGAAACTTGCTATCTTGACCCTTGGCACTGACAGCTTGTGAAGGAAAAGCCCCACCCTGCGTTGTACCCCAGAGTCTGGGTTGCAATAAGAGGGTAGGGTTAACTCCTATGTAGAAACTCAACAGCTGTCCCAGCTTATACAGAAACGTTCTGCGGTGGGGTGAGGGTGGGGATGCAGCTGCTAACCCAGCCCGCACCCTCAGCCAGCTTGTTTCAGGGGATGAGAGCTCATCTATTCCTTCTCCCTGGACTTGTCTGGACTGCTCTTTGCCTCCCTCACCAGACCTCTGTCCCCCAGGCCTGAGCTAGCACCCAAGTAAAGGTGGTCAGCCTTGCTTTTGCCCTAAAGACTCCCCCGACTTCGGCTCAGCTCCCAGGGACGGGGGGCAGAGGATTGGGTCAGGGGGCAAGAAGAGTTTGCATGACTCTACTTGAGGGTCTTGAGGTTTCTGTCTGCCGTGTCACCTGCGTGCAGTGACTCGACTGGCATGCCTGGTGCCCTCTCTCTGCCATGTCTTGTTCTCTTCCTTTCATCCGCTGCCCTGTGTCCAGCCAGCCTGGCCCCCTTCTCCCTGCCTGTCTCTGGTTCTGATCCTTCCCCAGATTCCTGTCCTGAATCTCTTTGGTGGGAGTGGCCGTGGATGGCGACCGCTTAGCGCAGGACCCTGAAACCCAAACCAACACTTCACTGACAGGCCAACGGGCTCTGCTGCTCTGAGCCCAGGACCAGCCAACTTAAAACCCTCCAAGGGCTCCCTGTTACTCTCATGACCCCTCCCAGAGCCCACGAAGTCTTGGGGGTCCCGCCTACCCCTCTGTCCTCATCTTGCGCCTCCATGCTGTCGGATTCCAGCCATCCTGACTGCCTTTCAGTTCCTTGAACACCACGTGCTCTCAGATGCCAGGCCTTTGCTCATATCGTTGCTTCTGCCTGGGCTGCTTTTCCCTCCCTGAGTTCACTGTTACACGTCTTTCGGATTTCAGTGCAAGTATCATTCCTGCAGGGAAGACCCTGGACACCCCCACTGCAGGTGCTCAGAGCACTGCATCCCTCCCCTCTTGTCAAGTTTACAATCACACGCTGAGCGTTGTATTGATGTCTGTTTGCACCATTAGGTTTTAAGCCCCTTGGGAGAAGGAAACTTGCTTGGTCTTCCCCTCATCTCCCCAGCGAATATAGTACAGCGCTGGGTGAATCAGAGGTACTCAGTACATACTTGTGGATAAATGAATGAACAGGCAGGCCTAACCCTTTCTGGTGTTTGATCTTCCCTTCAGATTTCTGTAAGTGTCAGAACCTTTCCAGCGAAGATGGAACAAAACGCATTTGTAAAGTGGGGTCAGGGCATGTGACTTTCTACCTGCTGTACTTTGCTCACCTTCATCTCAACAGGAACCTGCAGCCCTCGGGAGAAGTTCAGGGCAACACGGCCTGGGCTTTTGCATTTTGACTTTTCTCCGTACTGTCTGTGTGGTCTGGGACAAAGGACTTACCTCTCTGTTTCTCAGCTGTAAAATGAGATAATAATAGGGTCGTTATGAGACATATAAGTGTTAATACATGCACAGCACTGAGAACTGGGTTGGGCACATAGTAGGGACGCTGGGTTTAATATTATTGTTATTATTACTATTATTATTATTATTATTAGGAAAGACTGCACTTTGCTGGCCTGGCCTGTCTCCATCCTCCTGCCCTGTCCAGGTGCCAGCACTGGCCCCTGTGCCACTCAGTACAAATGACTGTCTAGTGTGCTCTCATCCTGGCTCCTCTGGATTTCAGGACTCCCTACACAGGAGCCCAGCCCTGCACTGTGACGGTGACCCGCGGACAATGCATCATGCCTGTCAGGGTCCTATTGCTTCAGCAGCTGGGGACGCAGTGTCCTGCTGGGAGAGATAACTTCCCATAAAGATGGATGGACTTCCACTCCTTGACAGCACTCCAGCTGAGAGATCAGAGACCCTGCTGCGGGAGGGAAGGGGGAACATATTAAGTGGCCGCTGGACCCAGTGTTGGCGAGGTGAGGAACACAGAGGCTTGGCTCGTTTTGTATCAGTAACACTCCGCCTTGCAGCCTGACAGGCCCTCTCTCCTTGCAGAGGTAACTGCTCAGTTGCTCAGGCGTTTCTTAGCGCACTGAGGAAGCCCAGGGTTTACAGGTATGCGTTCTGGGGTCAATTGCCTTGAGAATGAGTCCTTGCTTTGCCATTGATTGGTAAACTTGGACCCATTGTAGCAGAAAGCAGTCATAGAGAATATGTAAATGAATGGGTGTGTTCCAATAAAGCTCCAATAAAACTACTTCCAAAAGCAAGCCTCAGTGGGATTTGGCCCATGGGCCGTAGTGTTAACGATGTCATAGATTGTTGGGAGGATTATGTGAAATAATGTCTTAAAGTGCTTAAATGATAGAGATGATAATGGTGACCTTAGGGATAATTATGTCGATGGTGATGATGAAGATGCTAATAATGGTGATAATGATGATGATGATGGTGGTAGTGATGATGATGGTGATGGTGGTGATGATGGTGATGATGATGATGGTGATGGTGATGATGAAGATGCTAATAATGGTGATGATGGTGATGATGATGGTGGTGGTAGTGATGATGGTGATGTTGATGATGGTGGTAGTGATGATGGTGATGATGATGATGGTGATGTGATAACTTGGCAAAATTCATCCTCAGTCACCGTCATTGATTGCCGAAATACCAGGACCTATGCTGAAGCATCGTTTTCATCACAGCCATCCCTGGTAGGACATGAGAGGAACTTCACTGGGTGTCCCAACTCAGATAGAACTTGGTGACCACACACAAGGAGAACAGGCCTGGAAATTAAAGGACCTGGTTCTGTTTTTTGCACAACCAGCACCAATTCTTGCGTGTCCCTGGACAAGTCAACCCCTGACCCCTTGTCTGAGTCTGTACTTTCTTCTTCCTACACTGAAGAAGAACGGTTAGGTTAGACAAGGTGGAAGGGAAATCAGATTCGGTGAACACATATGTGTGTGTGTGTGTGTGTGTGTGTGTATAATGTTTGTGAGCTCTCCTCCTTTCCCCGAGGAGAGTGTGACTATATTGTTGCTTCTTCAAGTCACCCATTCAAGTACTTTCTATCTTTTACACCTTACCTTTTACATGTTGGTGCCTAGAAGGAAGCTATTAAGTGTGTATTTTCCAAAATAAATAGTAGTAGTAGTTAACAAGGCATTAGGACTTACTTTAAGGGCTTCTGTCATAGGTCAGAGTCCTCAGGAAGCAGACCCCGAGATGCAGACCAGTAAACAGGAAGCTTAAGAGGAGGCTTCAGAATCAATACCTGGGGAAGTGACAGGAAGGATGCAGGAATGGGCAGAGGAAGAAGTTGGGCTGACACAATCTGAACAAAGTCCTCTGTCAACCCCACAGGGAGCCTAAAGCCAGGATAACCCTTCAGAGCTTCTCCCATCGGGTGAGGGACGCAGCTGCCCTGGGAAGGTGGGGCATCCTTGGGTGAGGTAGCTCCTCTCAGAGCTGGGACAGCTGCCAAAGAGTCTGACAGCTGAGGTCTAGCAGCTGACAGCACTTCTAACAGCGAGGGAACAGGTCCTTCATTCCTGGAGGAGGACCTGGACAGCACACCTCAGAATCCCGCACAGATAGCGTCATTGCTATTAGAAGTGAGGAAACCGAGGCCCAGGGAGGTGCTAGAAATTGCTCAAGATCTCACAATTTGTAAAGAAAAGCACTAGGATTCAACTCTGAGTCTGTTGGACTCCCAATCTGCTTTGTTCTTGTTATACTCAGACCTTGCCAGAAGACATAAATCAGGGGGCATATTTGCCCACTTTATCGGGTAAAGGAGACAGTAGGGTAGGTAGCCCAGAGAACCATGGAGGGGAGAGGAAACAGATAAAGAAATACATCAACCAGAGGAGACGTTTTAGTGAATAACAGTTGTTTCTGCCATTAAAATAATTAGCTGGCTAGGAAGGGTTTTTCCCGTGGAGGAATGGTAATGCCATCATTTACTTCTTCCTCGGGAACAGCCATTCTTTGTTCCCTTCTAAGAGGAAATTCAGAGTGAGTAGTGGTTAAGAACATTGGCTCTGGAATCTAAAAGACCTAGCTAGGAAGTTCCGTGTCTCCCCTTTCCAGCTGTGTGACCATGGGCAGATTACTTACCCTCTCTGAGCTTCCATCTCTTCATCAGGCAAATGAGGGTAACAACAGCATCTACCTATGGCTGTTGTTGGGATTAAGTGAGATAAAACCTTTAAAGTGCCTGGCACATATTAAATGCTAAAGTTAATTAGTACTAGACTCTGTTACCTGAAAATTCTTTGCCTGGGCCTGTTCTTTTGTCTCTTCTGGGTACAGTTTCGTGAAGATTGTTCTAAAAACCAGACCTTTCTATGGGGAAAACAGAGCAGTTATTAAGCTTTAAGGGATTCATAAGTGTTTTGATTTCCACAATATTTATAGAGAAAAGTGGCATTGTTCTAGTGATCAAAAAGATCGAACAACAAACCTCTTACGATTCCGTGTACATTTTCAAGAAAATTGTTTCAATTTCTGTATTTAAAAGTCACTAAGTGAAAGCAATGCCTTAATTTGAAATCATAAAGATAAAAAACTTTCGTTTAACGCAACCATCTGCTTTCTTTTATGGCTTAAAGAGTTAGGAATCTCTCCGCATTAAACTCATCACTTTCCTGCTCGTGCACCGAACTGGTTCTTTCCTAATGCTTGATTGGTGCGTGGTACCCGACACTTAGCTCAGATCTCAAACCCAGGAAGTGTAGATGCCGGACAAAGAGGGGTTTCAAATGTTAACTGGCCCACCCTTATACCTACAGTCACTTCATTCTGTTTCCCTTGAGATATACCAGCACTCTTTGAAGACTTCCTGTGTGAGGAAAGGAAGACAGAGAAAGAGAAGGAGGGAAGTAGGGAGTGTAGGGATGAAGAAAGAATGGAGAGGAAATAGGACAGGAGAAGGGTGGGCATATGTTCCCTGAATGCACAAGGTTTCATCTTTTCCTGGCTGCGTGATCCTAAGTGTATGACTTAATTCTTCCAAACCTCAGTTCCTTCATGTACAAAACTAGAAGAAAATACCTACTTGAGAAAACTTCCAACAAGGCTTAAGCGAGATGCTGCATGGGACACCAAGTATGAGGGTCAACACATAGGCGCTCAACAGTGTTCCCACCTTCTTTATAATCAGGTTTTGAATATTAGCCGAGCTCCTTTAAATAGAGTATCTCCCCAGAGCAGTTTCTCTGTACAGAACTGGCTGCAGAATTTGCAGCGCCTGGTACAAAATGAAAATGGGGGGTGGGGGTCCCTTGCTCAAAAATATACTCAGCCCAATTACGCTAAGTGAAATAAGTCAGACAGAGAAAGACAAATACTGTATGACATCACTTATATGTGGAGTCTAAAAAAATTCAACAAACTAGTGACTATATAAAAAAAGAAGCAGACTCACAGGTACTGAGAACAAACTAGTGGTTACCAGTGGGGAGAGGGAAGGGGCAGGGGCACTACAGGGGTGGGAGAATAAGAGGTACAAACTATTAGGCATAAAATAAGCTACAAGGACATATTGTACAACATCAGAAATGTAGCAAGTATTTGATAATAACTATAAATATAGCCTTTAAAAATTGTGAGTCACTATATTGTATACCTGTAACTTACATAATATTATGTACCAACTATACTTCAATAAAAAAAAAAAAACACCACCCAGGTATTGCAGATGCTACATGCAAATGCAGAACCAAGAAATGGTGGGGAAATGTGAATATCATGCCATTTCTTCCACTCATTGTCACATCAGACTTCACACACACATAAAGTTATTCTAATTTTAAGGTGACAGTAGCACATCAGACTTCACATACACATAAAGTTATTCTAATTTTAAGGTGGTGACAGTAGCACGTGAAGCCAGCCCTGACTCTGTAACACGACTGAGGTACAAACCTCCAGAACAGACTGGCAGGGGGAAGGCTTCTCCTGCTTTATTGCTTCCCTGGAAACCAACCTCTGGCTTCAGAGAGGCAGGGGCTGATGCCATCTTTATTTCCAGTCCCTGGCAAACTTTGCATCCGGTGCCTACGTCATTTTAGCCCTCACAAGCTCCTTGTGAGTTATTATTACTGTTCCCAGTTTACAGACGGGGACAGTGAGGCAGAAAGAGGTGACAGGACTTGCCCCAAAGCAAGCAGTTCCTGAGAGTTCAAGGTAGGATTCGAACCCTTGTCTCTTTGGTTCTGACCTTTGGGCATCTCCCCTCGTTCACTTGAGCACAGACTTGCACACACATGTATGCGTCCAGAGCCCACGTCCCCACCAGCCCCTCTCTAACCCAGCTCTGAACTTTTCAAAGGCAATAAGCTTGAACAACAGTACATTCAGTCGGTTCCCAAAATAGAAAGGATGCCCGTGGATACATCTGTGATTGACACAACATATTGGCTGGTTTCACTGATAATTAATGCAGAGAGGAATCATTACATCAGATCAAATTCGTTTTAAAAAGGTTCAGCTCTGCTCTGCTCTCCTCTCCTTCCCATTGTGAGGGCTGTTTGGATGGTCAAGGGGAGGGGAAAGGGAACAGATACCGCGATTTAATTTTTCAAGTAACACTGTTCAAATAAAAATACATTTGTTCGAATGAGATTGCCCTGAAACAGCGTTTGCATTGATGGCTCTGGGAGTAATTCTATTAAGCCCGAGAAGATTTTTCATCGAGGGGCAGGAAAAGAGGGTGAGAGAGAGAGGGAGGGAAAGGACTGAAAGCTGAGTGTAACCATATGGAATTGCAAAAATCAAATATTTTAACCCATTTTTATCTCGGGCTTCTCCGCTGAAGTTGTTCACTGTTCTGTTGTCACCTGCTGTGTAAGTCAGAGGGTTCCACCTCTCCTTAGACGTGGCTGGGCTCTGGGGTTCAGCCAGGCAGGGGCTAAGGCTGGGCGGGCACACCAAGGACTGTCTGCTCTGGGCCAGGTAAGTTGGAAATCATAGTGGCCGTGAGAATTTTTCTCTTCAAGTCTCCTGCAGAGAAAGGCAGCTTGAGAAAGCACTGTGTGTGTGTGTGTGTGTGTGTGTGTGTATGCAAGCACACGTACATGGGCACACATACACATGCATGCAGACACATGTGCACACAGTCAGTATGCACACATATATACATACATATACACCTGCACCTATATAGTGTGCAGGTACATGAATACATAGATACATGAACATACAAATATGCATATATATATATATATCGCCTTTGGACGAGACTAGGTATACATGCACATGTATACATATACAACATACATAGACATTTACATATGCATGCGATACACATACACATATATATGTGTGTGTGTATGTGTGTGTGTGTGTGTGTGTGTGTGTGTGTGTATATATAAAATCTTTGGATTTGGGTGAGACTATGTGTATATATGCACCCCACACCCACACATACACATACGACATAACACACAGATACACACATATACATGAATATATATACATGTGTATACACACTCAGAGACACATATGTGATCATCTTTGGATGAGATTATGTACATATACATACACATTTATATATGCATGCAACACACATACACACGTATGTACATGTATATAAAATCTTTGGATGAGAATATGTGTATATATGCACCCCCATACCCATACATATACATACAACAGAATACACATATAACATAATACACATGTACATAGATATACACACATGACTATACACCCGTGTGTATACACACTTGCATAAACACATATATAATTATCTCTGGTTTTTTATCTTTGGATGAGATTATGTACATACACACACACATACATACATCTTTACATGTACATTGTCAGAGTCAAAACTAGGCAATGGGTCTGAACAATAAACTCAAGTGTCATCTGTGGAGTATTTGTCACACACCGGACACTGTGCCAAGTGCCGCACAAACCTGAGCTCACTAGAGCCTCATACTGACCTGTCAGATATGTACCTGTAAGGTATTATCTCCATTTTACAGATGAGCAAACTGAGACTCACGGGGGGAAGTGATTTTCCTAAAGCTACAACTGCTAAGTGATAGACCTAAGCTCGACTTCTTAATCTATTTTATGTTTCTGAACCAGTTGACAAATCCCCAGGAGGTCTTTGATGAAATCATGATGTGCCCATTTCCTCAGCTTTCCCATCTGTTCAATGGGAGGACGGATTCCTGCCCCATCTCTAAGTCAGGAAGCTGCGGGGGAATCAGGTAGGGACTGAGCAACGATCTCCTGATTTCTCTGCCAGCGAAGAGTAGTGCCCTTTCTCTTTGCTCCATATGAAATTTCTAGGGTTCCCATAACAAATGGCCACAAACTCTGTGGCTTAAAAAACCAAAAATTTATTTGTGCGCCTTTCTGCCAGGGAGAAGTCTGAAATTAAAGCATCGGCAGGGTCACACTCCCTCTAAAGGCTCCGGGAGAGAATCCTTCCTTGTCTCTTACAGTGTCTGGTGGCCCCAGATATTCCTTGACTTGTGGCTGCATCATTCCAACCTGTGTCCCCGTCTTTACATGTGCTTCTTCCCTCTGCATCCTCACCCCTTCTCTTCTCTTCTAAGGGTATTTGTTATTAGATTTAGGGTCCACCTGACTAACCCAGGATGATCTCATCTTGAGACCCTGAACTTAATTACATCTGCAGAGAACTTTGTGTCTAAATAAGGACACATTCACAGGTCCTGGGTAGACACATCTTTGGAGAGGCTGCCATCCAACTCACTAGACTCACAGAGAATCTTTTATTCTATTTCTTTTTGAATCTTCCTTTTCCCATTGCACTTATCACCTTCTAACACACTGTGTGTTTTACCTCTTTATTTTTCTTATTGACCGAATGTCTCTCTCTGCTGAAATATAAGCTCCTAGAGGACAAGGACGTTGGTCTCTTTTGCTCGCTGGTGCATCTCAAAAGCTTATAACAGTGGCGGCACCCAGTAGACTCTTAAAACGTATCAGTGGCCCTTTATTATTATTACCTCTTTATGCATCTGTCCCCTCAACTATACCACGAGGAGGGCGAAGCCAGGGCCTCTGTCTTCTTCCTCATTGTACCTCTCAGATCTACCTGTTGCTTGACATGCAGGAGGCATCCAATTGAAACGTGTTAAATGTGGGACTTCCCTGGTGGTCCAGTGCTTAAGACTCTGTGCTCCCAATGCAAGGGGCCTGGGTTCCATCCCTGGTCAGATCAATGTCATGTCCCCCGTACCTCCCTTAAGGCAAGTACAAGAGAGGCTTAGAAATGACAGATGCCAGAGAGACGAAGGGAAGATGATCAATCTTCACGAATCCCCTACTATGTGCCAGCCCTGCGGAGAGCTTACCAAGCATTTAATATCATTCACTCGGGTGGTTTTTAGCCCTGCCGGCACGTAAGAATCATCCAGGGAGATTTTTAAAAGCTACAGGAGGCCCAGGACTCGACCGCAGAGAATCTGGATCAACTGGCCTTGGCAGAGCCCTGACAAAGGTCTATTTCAGAAGCACCTCCGCTGATTCTATTATGAGACTGGCGTTAAGAATCAACTGGTTGACTCTTTGTAACAACCTTCCAAGGGCGACACTATTTGCACCTGCATTTTCGAGATGATGAATCTGAGGCTCAGAAAGGCTAAGAAACTAAGCCAGGGCTGCACAGCCAGCACGTGACGGAGCCGGGATCCATGCCCGGGAGCGTCTCACTCCAGCTGTGGTGCTCTTTCTACTGCCAAGGTGGCCAGGGTGAGCTGGCCCTCTGGACACCTTCAGTCTCGCCGCTGATGGCCCTCGGTCACGTAGACCTGGGAATGATCGATGCCATCAGAGTCCAAGTGGCCTCTCGCTAAACACTCCTCCCTAGAGGAACGAGCTTTGGGGATTCTCCCTTGCACAACTCAGGCTGGACTCTTAAACACTGAAGTGATGATGGAGGCGGACTGGAACAAGAGTGGGAGATGAATCCAGTATCTGGAATTTATCCTTGTCTCTTTTCTGATCCCAATAATATCCTTTTCCAATATCCTCCTCAACTGTACTTCTAGAGAAGGAGGAAGCACGCAGGTTCCTACAAGGGGTCTCAGCTTCCCAAGGGGGAAAGGGACCACTTAGTCTTCCTGTCTCTTTATTGCTTTAATTAGCTGTTTGGTGACCTGACAGTCTCTTTGATCCACATCCAGCGTTGGTCTGTGAAATATGGGGGATGTCAGCCTGTTGAACAAGGGTCAGCCAGACTGTCAATACTGCCGTCCATCAGGCTGGTCCAGGCTGGGTGCCGACCTGCAATGAGATGATTGAGCCATCTGTCCTCTCCCCCTGGCCAAAGTGTTGGTGGCGTGTGGAGCACAGCTGAGGTGACAGTGTCGAGGCCATTGGGCAGCTGACTTCAAACCAGAGGCCCAGAGCAGCAAACAACAGGGAGAAAACAGAGGAAGCACGGTCCAAGTTAAACTACAGGAGAGCCAGAGGAAGACGGAAAGTCAACAAGTCAGGACAAGCGGAGGATCTCTGGGACACCCAGTGGGTGGTGGGACCTAGGGTTAACCCTGTCTGCACTGTTGGCTTATGGGAGCACAGAAATTTCCCCTGTTTACCTAATTATAATGGTATGAAACACACAGAGAGAAACAAAAAACATAAGGTTTGAGACAACTAAAACATCACTGTACTCTAATAGTGTGACATGGCTAAAAAACGCGTCAAAATGACCTGTGGATGCATTAATAAAGGTATACTGAGTGCAGTAAAGGAGGCGATTCATTCATTTCCCAAGTATTAATCGAGCATCTATTATGTGCCATGGATTATTCAAGTTGCTGGAGATAGTATAGTAAACAAACAAACAAACAACCCCCCCCCACAAATCCTTGCTCTCATGGAGCTTTCAAGGTAATGGAAACAGATATTAAAAGAATAATTATTAAATTTTATTGCATTTTACGTCTCCCTCCCCACCCTCCCTATCCCACCCCTCTAGGTGGTCACAGAGCACCAAGCTGACCTCCCTGTGCTATGTGGCTGCTTCCCACTAGCTATCTATTTTACATTTGGTAGTGTATATAAGTCCATGACACTCTCTCACTTCGTCCCAGCTTACCCTTCCCCCTCCCCGTGTCCTCAGGTCCATTCTCTACATCTGCATCTTTATTCCTGTCCTGCCCCTAGGCTCTTCAGAACCTTTTTTTTTAGATTCCATATATATGTGTTAGAGGGAGGAGATATGGGGATATATGTATATGTATAGCTGATTCACTTCGTTATAAAGCAGAAACTAACACACCATTGTAAAGCAATTATACTCCAATAAAGATGTTAAAATTTTTTATTGTATTTTAAAATGTGCAATAAAGAAACATAACAGAAAAGAAGGTCTACGGAGTTGGGAAGGGATATGCAATTTTAAATGGGCTTATAAGAAAAGATGTCTATGAGAAGGTGACACTTGAGTAAAAGTCCTGAAAGAGTTGAAAGAACAACAAGAGAAAGAGTGCACAGGTATCTATGAGAAGGACCTTCCAGGCAAAGGGAACAGCCAGTGCAAAGGCCCTGAGGTGGGAGTGCATGTGGAATATTTGAGGAATTGCAAGGAGGCTATTGAAAGTAGAGTGGAGTGAAATGAGGGAGGGGCCAGTGAGACATGCAGCTGGAGAAATAATGCAGGCCAGGGTCTGTAGGGTCTTGTGGACCAGGGAGCAGACGTTAGCTTCCATTCTGAGTGAGGCAGAGAGTTGTGGGAGGGTTTTGGCCAGAGGAGTGACATGATCTGACGTAGGTTTCAAGAGGATCCTTCTGGCTGCTTTTTGGAGAAGAGAATGTAAGAGGTAGAGGTGGAAGCTGGGAGACCAGTTAGGAAGTTTCTAGGTGGGCTTCCCTAAAGTGAGATGGCTTGAAGAATATCTATATCTATATCTATCTCGTCTATCTCTATTTCTCTCTACATGCACTATATATATATATAACTATGTAAATACAATGGATAGATTAGATAGGTAGGTAGATGATAGACTTCACATATATAGAGAAGTATTTATATAGTGTTTATTTGGAGATCGATCTATTGATAGATTGATAGACGTATAGACAGAGTGATAGATCAATAGACAGATCAATCTATATATGCAAAAAAAAAGAGAGAGAGAGAGAGAGAACCAGAAATTCCAATGTGTGAGGAGATAAAATAAGAGGAAAAAAAAAAAAACGCAGAGGAAGGGAAGCAGGGATTGTGCCAGGAACACAGGTTAATGAGTTTGGTCTTGTTCTGTGAGCACAGAGGAGCCATGGAAGGTGTTAGAGCAAGGGAGTGTCATGATCAGACTGATTTCAGAATGAACCCTCTGGCTGCAAAGCAGAGGAGGCGTTTGTGGGGACCATTGGGAAGGCTTTGGCTGCTGTCCAGGGGAGGCCTCAATGGCCTGGTGGTGGTGAGGATGGAGAGGAGTGAGCAGATCTTACCTGGGTCCAAATATAAAATTGAGGGGAGTTGATAAGATGATGGTGGTCTGAAGTTATTCTGCCGGCAATCTGTGATGTAGTCACACTGTGCTCTTTGTGGTAGCAGAACCCACCAGACCCTTCCAACCCTCATCCCAACCCCCTCTCCACTCACATGCTTCTCTCCACCTGTCCCTGTCCTCTTTTATCTCCCTTTTGCCCTGATCCCCTTTCAAGACTAAGCTCTTATTCCTCCTCCATGAAGACTCACCTGACACCACTACACTGGTTTCCTCCCTAGCGTGGCTTGCCCTTCTCAGATCCCTTTTGCACACTGTACTGATTGCTCTCAGGGTTGCCACACAAGGTTGTGCAGGTTGCACACTGCAGAAATTGTCTGGCCAAAGTAGCAGATGAGGTCTGAGATCCGTTGATTTGTCCAATCTTGACTTCTCAGACAAGGCACTTTTTCTTTTTTTCATTCAACAAATGTTTATTGAGCATCTACTATGTGCAAAGGTGTTTTTTTTGTGGGGGACAAATTTTTCTAATTCAAAGAAAGCATGGCACTGACTGCTCTCCAATGTCTGCCACACTGAACTGTAGTTATCCATGCTCTGTCCAGCTGTCTCAGACTTAGTTCATTTCTCCATCCCTAGCACTTAACACACAGTATCTGAGGGTTTCTTGAATAAATAGATGAGTGGATGGATGTACAGATGGATGGATAGAAGAAAGGAAATTTTTCTTTCCAGCAGGATAAATCAATCAACATAGGAAAATAATAATTAACTTATAAAAAAATAATTAACTTATGTCAAAAGGCTCATTAACATCTCCCCCCCCCACACACACCCGCCACTCCTCCAAGGGCATCTTGTCAAGATACCATCATTCCTCCATACCAGAGACCAGGAGATGACAAACCTTTTTTCTTAAAGGGCCAGAGAGCACTCAGCTCTGCTGTTGTGTATGAAAGCAGCCGTAGACAATGCATAAGTGAATGGGCGTGACTGTGTGCCAATAAAACTTTATTTTCAAAAACACGCACCAGATAGTTTGCCTACCCCTGGGCTAGATCTCTGCCTCACCAAGAGCTTCTCCCTTGATTCGTTTCTTCCCAAGAGCTTCCTTCCTCTATGTCCAGTTTGTAATAATATATGATGATGATGATGATAGTGATATTAACGGTTATTGGGAACATTTATTGTATGTTTGCCCTGGATCACGCTCTGGCCTAAGCCCTTTCTACGTATTATTTCAATTAATTCCCTCAACCACCCTACCAGGTCCTAATTCTATCCCTCAGCCCAGTGAAGGAACTAGCACGAGGAGAGAAAGCAGCCCAATGTCACTTGAGTTTAATTGGCAAAGCAGACACTCTGACCACTGGGGCTGGGAAATTAACCTCTAGCCTCCACATATCAGTATAATGATGTTAGTAGTAGGAGTAGGAATAGCCGCATTTGCGGAAGGCGTACTCTGTTCCGAGCACCTGTTCAGTGCAGTACAATGATTTCTCTGAATTTTCTCAGCCGTACCGTAATGTTAGCATCCTGTTGCCATAGCTACTCAGGGTCACCCAGCAACACGGCTGGATTTATAGGTACTTTCTGCACCATGTCCTATGCAGATGCTCAGAACTTTCTAGAAAATGGACTGTTTGACTCGATGGCCTCACTCCCCTGATGTCACTCTGGGTCCCGAATCTCTTCCTCCCTGCACAGGCTGTGCCTTTGGACTGCATGGGTGCCTTTTATCTTATCGGGCCCTTTCCCCTCACTTTGCTAGCTGTCACGTTTGTTATTCTAGGATAAACTTTCGGCCGATGTAGCACATACTTTGGGGTCAGTGCCCTGTGTTAGCCCAAGGATAGTTCAAATATTTGTGGCCTTGTCAACCTCCGTCTCACTGGACGTGTGTCGTGGTGGGGCAGGAGGGGCATTTCGCTTCTGGAGACCAGGGTGAGCCAGTGCGCGGTGGGCGAGAGGCCCTTCGTGGCAGACCACGGAAGGCAGGTGGTAAATACACCAGTTCTTGGCTCCAGGTTGTAAGAGGGTGGCTGTCGAGAAGAAAGAGGGAAGGTAGTGTTGATTGAATATCTCCTCTATGCCTGGTGCTTTCACGTGCCTTGCAATATGTGATCTTCACTAATGCACTTTAAAAAAGGGATTTTCATGCATTGACCAGAAAACTGAGACTGAGAGAGTTGAATGGCTACAACAGGGGTTCTTAATATTGCATGAGTATGAGACTCTGGCAGTATGGTGAAGTCTAGGAGCTCCTTCTCAGAGCAGTGCTTTAAAATCCATAATGTAAAATACCTAGGGGGAATTCCCTGGGGGTCCAGTGGTTAGGACGCTGCGCTTCCCCTACAGGGGGCATGGGTTCGCTCCCTGGTTGGGGAACTAAGATCCCGCATGCCTCAGCATGGCCAAAAAATAAAAAAATAAAAAAAAAAATTTAAAAATTAACAAAAATACGTAGGATTACAGAGGAAACCCACTTCAAACGGAAAGAAAGATACAGTGATATTTGTGTTTCTTTATCAACTCTTGAAATAAGTCATAGCAGCAGTTCTAATAACAACCCGGACAGCAGAAGTGTCGTGAGACTAAGGGATGGTAAATTCTCTGTGACTCTTGTAAGGTGACGTGCCAGTGTCTGTGACTTCTATTGGTGACCAAGTGGCAGGGACTGCCGATCCTGGCACACATCTGTTACCTGCAATCATAATGGAAAGAAATGCTCAGTTTCGGTTCAAGGTTAGTGACAACAAAGGTGTGATATATTTTCCTGCTGGCCAAGTTCAAAGAAGCTCTGAATTCTAGCATGGACCCCTTGGGGGTCTGGGGTCCCAGTGTGAGGACCCTTGAGCTGGTGAGGAGTGGCTTGGGGGAAGGGCAGTCCGCTGTGCCAGGCTCCAGAGACACCCTTGACCACAGCGAGGTTCTCATCACGAAACCCTCAGCTCCCCACGTTGCATCCTTTGGCTTTGTCCCCATGTGACCAGTGGCTGGGAGGGCAGAATGGAGTGCCTGCCTTTGAAGCCTTGGGTTCCCTTTGATGTACAGATTCCACCAAGGTCCTTCCTGGAGTTGGGCAAGTCTCAGCCGCCCACTTTGCTCCCTCCCTTTGGGAACACTCCCTAAACGGTCCAAAGACCTCTCTCACCCTGTTTCTATTAGTTTTTCTGTTTTTGTTCCTTGGGAAGGGTAAACTGGTGGCCCAGTGGGCTGGACATGTACTTTTAGACAGAACTTGAGAATTTGAAGAAGGGATCATTTTTAGGTAGTCTTCATTTCAGACCAGGCCCTGGCTGCCCAGTGGTTAGGACTTCACCTTCCAATGCAGGGGGTGCAGGTTCGATCCCTAGTCGGGGAGCTAAGATCCCACATGCCTCACGGCCAAAAAATCAAAACATAAAACAGAAGCAATATTGTAACAAATTCAATAAAGACTTTAAAAATGGTCCACATCAAAAAAATATTTAAAAAAAAAGAACAGAAGAAACACTGTCATACTTAGTGAAGTAAGTCAGACAGAGAAAGAGGAATATTGCTTATATGCAGAATCTATAAAAAATGATACAAAAGAACTTATTTATAAAACAGAAACAGATTCACAGACTCAGAGAACGAACTTATGATGGTTATGGGGTGGGGAGAAGGGTGGGGGGAGGGATAGTTAGGGAGTTTGGGATTGACATATACACACTGCTATATTTAAAATGGATAACCAACAAGGACCTCCTATATAGCACACGGAGCTCTGCTCAGTATTCTGTAACAATCTAATTGGGAAAAGAATTTAAAAAAGAATAGATGCATGTATATGTATAACCGAATCATTTGTTGTACACCTGAAACTAACACAACATTGTAAATCGACTATACTCCAATGTAAAATAAAAAGTTAAAAACTAAAAATCATGGCACATAGGAAAAAAAAAGAAACAGAGGGGCCATGTTTAAGGAAAATCGAAATACGATAAAAAGGTAGCTGCACGATGGTTCAGCCGTCAGGGATCTTGGACGTATGCAGGTTTGAGCTGAAAGTCCTTACTGGGTAGGTGACTTTGGGGAAGTCACGAAAACTTTCTAAACGTCTCTTCATTGATGGGGAAACTGAGGCAGTCTCAGAGAAGCTAAGTAACTTGATCGAGGCCCCATAGCTATAAGATGATGCTGGGATTAGAACGCAGGTCTATCTGATTATAGAGACAATGAGGGACTGAGGAAAGAAGGGAGGCAGCCCCTTAGCCTCAGCAAGAGCAATAATAATAACCAAAACAACAGTCAAAGTCCCTTAGGAAGCGTGGACTTCATGCCGGGCACTGAGGATTCGCATGTGTTTTCTTGAATCTTCCCAATGGCACCGCAAGATAGGGATGATCCCCCACTTTCTACCAATAAGAAGCCTAAGGTCAGAGAGGTGATGTGACTTTTCCAAAGACACACAGCCCTGGATGGCAGAACCCAGGTCTGGCTGAGCCAGAGCCCTTTCTTCAACCAGTCTCCAGAAACCAAATCCCTGAGGTCTTTCTTGGAATCAGGGAACTGTTATTTCCAAGGCAGGACTCTATAAACGGTTCCACGCTGAATGGACTGACAGTAGCAATTGGTCCCCTGGGATCAAAGTCAACACTGGCTACGCTGAAGATATGGCGTGAGGGAAGGGACCCTGAATTTTGGAACAAGCTGAAGAAGGAGGAAGCCATGGAGGGCCTGCAGTTCCTTGGAAGAAGCAGCTGTTTGGTAACCTAGCAGGCTTTCCAGGGCTGGCCGGGGCTGTAGGGATGACACGAGACTGTGGCTTATGTCCAAGCTGACCTGAAAGCTGCGAGATGGGATGGCTGCTGCCCGAGATATTCTCTGACAGATAGCCACTAGCATCGTAGAAACATGGCAGTATCTCCAGCACCACCTTCCTGTTTCCAAAACTCTACAAACTTGAGCTCAGGACCCCAGCATGATGCTCCCATGGCATCAGGCTTAGGGGCTGACATTCCAGGCAAGGGGCTGAGTCTTGCCTCTTTCCCCTGGACTCCTTTGCAACCCAGAGCTCACATCTGCAGCCCATCTGGCTGGGCTGAGAAGCCCAGGCCACCGTCAGGGGAAAGGAAGTCTCTCTGTGGGTATTTCAGTCCTGACCCGGACAACCTCACGCTCTCCTCCCAGGCCAAGATCCGTGGAGAAACTCAATCCAATAGGCTGCTTGTCAGAGAAGCTTCTGGCCTTGACTTTCAGATTCCTGAGTCATCTCTCCTTGGGCCCATACTCCGCCTGACTTCCTTGCAGGGCCCTTTGATGAACAGATGAGATAATGGACACGCTTTGAAAGAGATAAAAGAGCAAACGAAAGGTTGTGCTGGCCACGGCAATGGGTGCGTCGGGTTGGTTAAACCTTGGACTTGGGCAAGGCTGTCCAAGAGCAAAGACTACTCCCAATCTCTGCATCTCTAGGACAGCCGGCTTGCACAGTGAGCCCTCCCCGCACCCCCTTAGAGAGTGATGCAACTCACCAGCCATTAGAACACGTTACATCCATCAACCAAGGGAATCATCACAACAGTCGTGAGCAAGGGGTATGAATTTACCCCACTTTACGGACGAAAAGACTGAGGCAAGGAGAATTCAAACATGCCCAAGATTATACAGCTGCTTGGGACCGACCCAGGATTTCAACCCAGACCTCATTCCAAACTCCAACAAAACACAAGGGGTTTAGTTAAGATGTCTTCAGCTAGAATGAAATATAACACATCAGTAGGAGCAAGAAACATGGGGTTTTGCAAAAACGTCCCTCCCAGCTCCTCCAAATCTGCAGAAAAGATGACTTTTTCCCTTCAGTGCAGCTGGGAGTCCCACTGGAGGGAGATGAGAGATCGTAGGATTGCACAGTTGGAAGGGAACTTAATGGCCATGTAGGGCCAGCATCCCCTCCACTATGGTGGTGCCAAGAGGCTATCAGCCAATGCTTAGACACTTGCAGAGACGAGGAACTTATTCCTGCCTAATCTATTCTCACACAGCTCACTGTTATCTAGTACTTCTTTGGGCAAATGGACAGAATCTGTTGAAATAGAAAATGTGTTCTTTCTAATCTCCAGAGACGCACGAGGAAGTAGGTACACATGTAGCCACAGCTCCACTGTGAGAGCAAAACATTTGAATCAACCTATATGTCCCCCAGTAGGGGAGTGGATGCATACAATGTAATATATTCCTTTGACGGAGCATTATATAGTCACGAAAAAAGAGTACACTAAGCACTAAGTCTAAGCATCTCTCTATGGATAAATCTCAGAAACACAACAATGAATGAAAAGAGCTGGCTGCTAAGTGTTTTACACCGTCTACATAGTACTATGCGTGTTTAAAAAAAATCAACACAAACAAGATGTACATTTTCTATGGTAAATATACGTGTGCAAAGATATAAGAAAGGGCTATGGAGTTAATTAACAAGCTGACAGCAGTGGTTGTCCCTGGCTGGGAGGGGAGAGAAAAAGACTCTAAATGTATTTGTAGCATTGAATGATGTGCTTAAGGACGGTATATTACTGTATAGTTTAGGTAGTTCACATTTATTTGAAAGTCTTTAAAGAGAAGTTCTTCTTATTACATTGTACTGGAATGTGCCCTATCTCAAGCTTCTTCAGTTGGCCCTATCTTTTTTTTCCCCCCTGAAAATATGTGACGGTGGGGTTTACATTTTTTCTGGATCAAACCCCACCATTCCTACAACCTTGATCCTTTGCCCATTTCCAAGCTCCTTATTTGCCATGTTTTCCCCCTGTTCATGTTCCTATTTCTCTTCCTTCCCTCCCTCTATCCTTCCCTTCCTCTCTCCCTCCCTCTTATGCGCTCTGAAATTAAAAAATTAAAAAACAAAACAAAACAGAAAGAAGGAAATAGGATCCACCCATATTCCTACCATCCAGAATTAGCTATTACGAACCCGTTGGTATATTTTCTAACTATCCCTTTTTTATATTCACACATTTTTAATTAATAATACATGAATTCCTAGTTCTTAAATAAATTGGAGCATCTCAGTACGGTTAAATTCCCCCTTGTGCCCCCAGCCCTGCCCCCACACACATACTATTATGAAATCGAATATATACTCCATTTAAATATGATTTTTACATACTTATGTATGAATCCTGAAAAATATAGAAGGTCTCTTCGGTCTCTTTTAATTTCTTAAATGGGGTACGAATCACTTCATGACTGGAATGTTCTCTCCCTGTCAAGTTTTTGGGAAATCTCCCTGTAGACGCTTAGAGCTCAGGTTCATCTACTTTGCTCTGTGTCTTACAACACATGTGAGCACGTTACCTGTATCCAGTCCCTTGCTGGTGGGCATCTAAGTTGATACCAATCTCTTCTATCACAAATAATTCCATAATAGACATACTTGTATATGTCTCCTTGTGCATGAGTGTGTTTCTCCAAGGGTGATCACCCCCTCCTTGAGAAGTGACATGCAGCCTTTCCCCTAATAAACAAGGGTGTCCAGCATTGAATCCAATCTTCTAAATGTGGTCCAATCAGAGCAGTCAGTGAAGATTTATTGGATAACTTATGTGCCACTGTTCTAGGCATAGAGAATACAAAACAAACATTATCCCCTGCCTACTTAGAGTTTATCCAGAGACCAACAGTAAGCAAATATTCCAGGCTGTTAAGTAAACATAAATGTGCAGTATTCTATGAAGAAGAATGGGGCAATGGGAGCCATGACAGGGGACCCAGCCCAGCCCAGGTCCAGGGAAGGCTTCCTGGAGGAGGTGACATTTAGTTGTGTTCCAAAGGACGGATGGGTGGAGAACGGGATGGTAGATAAACATTTCAGCAGAGGAGACCTAGAAGCAAATGTGAACAAGATGAGTCTGTTCCTACCTCAGGACCTTTGCACTTGCTATGCCCTCTGGTTGAAATACTTCTCACCCAGTTTCTTTGTAAGATCCTGGAAGCTTTGTGACTCCCCCACATTTGTGATCTGTGTGACCCTGGCTGTCTCCTTACATTGATTAGTCCTATAGCCTGACCGCCCAATGTCCCTTCTTTGATTCCTGCAAGGAAGAGAAAGGAGGAGAAGGCTGCTCTGGCTTGGCCACTAGGCCTGGTCAGGAGAACCTGTGTTAAAGCACACAAGGCTCACAGCTTCAAGCATGGACTTTGGAGCCAGACTGCTTGGATTCACAGCCCAGGCTTTTCAGTTTCCAGCTGTGTGACCTCCAGCGAGCGAACTTCCATCTCGAACAGGCTCTAAAATAGGGATAAAAATACTCTGCAAGACTCAGAATTCTAGTGAGGATGAAATGAGGACATGCATGTAAAGCGCTAAGCACAGGGCCCTGAAAATAGTGAACAACTCAATCAGTGGTAGCAAAAATAATAACAGTACCAGTAATAATGTGTGGCCACTGCTTGGGAGAGCAAGAGGAAGCAGACAGTCTCCCTGGGAATGGAAAGGGAGAATGTCCCAAGCCAGCGCTCCAGACTGTCCCCAGAGACAGAAGGGGGCAGTTACTGAGTGACTGATGGCTTCAAGCCTCCGCCACATTTCCTGGAAGCCTTTAGCCTTGAACCCAAGGGTGTCTCTCCAGCTGGACCGTGGGTGTGGAGCTAAGCAAATACACCATCACTGATCAGCCCCTGTGGTCCGGATGCTTCCCCAGAGGCTTGGTTGTGAGTGAGTGGGAGGTCCCCTCGGGATCTTGTCAGCTATGCCTGCAGAAGAGGCCAGAAAAGGAGGGTAGGGGTGGGACACATCTCAGCCTTGTTCTGTGGGGCCTCTGGCCTCTGTTGCCAGGCGTGGACCCTTTCTAACTCCTGACAGGTGTGGGCAGGCAGAGTCAGTATGGTGGGTCCTTGGGACCTGTAAATCAATAGTAAAAAGTTTACCGTTATTGCACTTGAGATAAATATCAATGCACTGTACTAATCATAGCTTTTCTTGCTAAAAATGACCTGCAACTCTGCAGCGTGAGTCCGATTTAACCCCCATTTTCTAGAGTGGGGAAACTGAGGTTCAGAGAGGTGAAGTCACTTACTCAAGGCCAGTTTTGTCAGCTGCAAACCCAGGCTCTTCTCAGTTAGGTGGTCAGCACGATCCTCATTCTTCCCCTGTCTGCCACTTAGCAGCTAAGATCTTGGACAAGGAACTTAACCCTTGTGTGCCTTGGTTTCCTGGGCTGTACTGTGACATGGAGAAAATGCCTCTGAGAGTTGTCAAGGGGACTGAAACAAGTTGGTGGATGTCCAGGGCTCATGGCAGTACCTGGCTTTTGCCATGACAGTGCAGCTACAGGTTATTCTAACGCTGAGGACAGTTTTTCTCCTTGGTGTTCGTTGCTCCTTTGTGTTTCTCCATTTTTTGCATGTCCTCTTCCAGAGGTGGACTTCCTTCCCTGGATTTGCATTTTGATAAAGAGTCTTCTGGAAACGGGAGAAACTGTGTGTTTCCCTAGAGAGACAAGGGGCATCCTGGTACTCCGCCCCAGGGTCCCCACCCCCAGGAACATGGGATGGGAGTTGCTCACAGGGGCTCGGTCAGCCAGTCTGGACTTTAACTCCCTGCAGCCATCAGGGGCAAGATGGAGCTGCAGGCCCTTCAGAGAAGGTCAGGCTGGTGGCCTCCGAGCTGGGAGACCAGCAGAAAGACTCCGGGTGGGGGGGGGCAGTGAACTGAGAGCTCCCACAAGAGTTAAATGAGGTCTTCTTTGGGACCACCCAGAAACACACCAGCCTCATCTCAAAGACCCAAGGCCTTGGAAGCGAAGATTCATCTCCCTTCTGCCACTGAAGAGACCTGAGGGGCCTCTTTCTGGGCCGACTTCCTGCCTGGGACCTCTCCAGACTTTGTCGCCTTCAACCCTGGCTGCCTAGCTCCCTCTTTCCAATATCCGCTCCCTCCATGCCCCTCTGCCCTCGGCCCCGCCCCGGATCCTGGCAACATCCTGTTCTTCCCCTGAACTGAACTCCCCCTCCAGCTTCCCAGTGTGATAGGAATCTTAAATAAACACTTCCTGTCTCTTGTCCACCTTATCTCCCATTCCTCCCGAATGGCTGAGGTTCAAGAACCACAGGCAGCCTTGTACTCCCTGCTAATTTTAAACCTGCCCTCAGAGGCTCTCTCCCCTTCCTTCTTAAGGTTCCGGGAAAGGCCAGGAGGTGTCAGAGGTCCCTGTCGATCCACTGAGTCAGCAGAGGCTGAAGGCATCCTTCTTAAGTTCCCAGGGAGGGAGTCTGGAGCTGGGGATCCTGGGCGAGGCCATTCTGCAGCGCCTGTCCCAGCGAGGAGTAGATGCTGTGTGCTGTGGAGAGAGTAGGTGCTTAGATACCGTGACACTAAGGAGATGCTTAGTAGATGCTGTGTGCTGCGGGGAGTAGGGGTTTCGATTTAAATCCAGGTCTGCCTAAGTCCAAACCCTTCCTTTTTGCAAAACATTGAGCTGTCTTTGGAAAAACATCAAGGAAGTCTTGTAGCCTAGATTACGGGAAGTGACCTTGGCCACTATAATTAACTACAAGGCTTCCGAAATCTTCGCGTACCATGCCCTTTTATAGACCCCCCATTATTGACAGCCCCTTCTTCCCCTTCTCAATCACACCATCATTCTGCGAAACTGACAAACCCCTTCTTTTTCTTCCTGCTCAGACTGTTCGCCCACTTCTCTTCCTCAGCTGTCCTCAGCATGAGTATGTCTCAGGGCTCACCCTCTGTTCACCCCTCAGCTGTTCACGTGCCTCTTCCCCAGTCCTCAGAGCCATCAACACCCGTACGTGTCTTCTCACATCTACACCTCAAGGTTGGAATGTCCAAAATGGAGCTTCTCACCTTCCCCCAAACCTGCCCTTGCCTCTCAGTTCTGCAGCTCAGCCACTCAATCAAACTAGAACAGTCGCAGGGTCCTGTTCAACTTCATCTCCTTCTGTGCTCTCCCCACCTCATCAGTCATTCAGTTCTGTGACTCCTGCTTCCCATGGAATCCCCCAGCTCATCCTGGCACTCCATCCCGAGGAGTGCAGCCCGTGCAAGCGAAGGAGCGGGTAAATGGCGGTGCGCCTACGGCTTTTGGAAACCAGCCCCGGGCTGGTACCTTGTGTGCCTCTCGTTGATCCCTGTGCACACACAACACACAAAGCCGTGGGTTCTTGTTTATGTAGCTGTCTTCTAGTGCTAGGGATATTTTAGAATCCAAATTGTTACAGCTTCATGGATTTTACAGTGTCGTAAGTGCAAACAAACTCTTCACCATACCATTATATACTTGTGTGTGTGTGTGTGTGTGTGTGTGTGTGTATGTATTTGTAACTTTCTCTTCCATCCTTATTCCCCTAACCACCCCATATACAGAATCTACAAGCTGTGGACAATTGCACAAGACGTTTCTGCCTCCCACACCCCAAACTTGCTTCCTTAACTAGGTCATGCTTAGTGTTATTTCCACAGCTCATCATTCGTTTGCTGGAAGACTAGTTAACTCATCTGAAAGTCGAACAAACGTAGATATTAACCGGAGAAGACCACTGGGAGGATTAAATAAGGATCCGTCTGCAGAGCACTTAGCTTGTCCCTGGCACATAGAAGCATCTAGTACATTCCAGTATGACTGTTATCATTATTACAAGGAAAAGAGATATTTTCTTGTTATCACGTTCTTTCTGGGTCATGTCCTTAAAATTTCACTTCTTGATAAATTATTACAGACAGCTAAGACAGAGCAGTTCCCTTTTAAGCCTGAGGACGAGCCGTGCCTCCCTAATTAGCAGCCACTGGGGACACCAGTGTCTGTCCTCTTGCTGTTTACATTAACAGCTTTCATTAATCACACGTAAGATAATAGACATCGCCATCCCACGACACCATGTGTTAAAAAAAATACTCCATTGTGTCTGAATAGACGTCTGTACCCTCAGAGAAAATGTTTAGAACTGAATGTATTTAAGCATCCCTTTCTTCATATTCTCTTTTAGTTGAACAGCGCCTCATTGAAAAAATTTAAGAGATGGGGAACTAACTTGAATTGTGTTTCCATGATGTGACAGTGACTTAACCAATGTTAACTAACTTGATTTATACAAACAGCAACAGTCCTCTTTTGAGTTGGTTCTACCAGTTGGGAAATTGAGGCTCAGGGAGACTAAGCCACCTGTCCAAGTTCACAGAGCTGGTCGCTCCCGGTACAAAGCAATAGGCACGGTGGTGAAGCGGTGGTATGCGGGGATTAAATAAAATAACCCAGGTAAGGTGCTTAAAACTGAATCGACCACGCAGGACACTCTATGGATGTGCTAGTGATTTGCTCAGCAAATTAAATCAATTTTGGACATTTTCACAAGTCTTTTTCTTAACAGTCACGTGGTATTCTAAGGCAGGGGTCAGCAAATTATGACTCGCTGGCTAAATGCAGCCCCCTGCCGGTTTTTGTAAATAAAGTTTTATTGGCACACAGCCACACCTGTTCATTTACACATTGTCTACGGCCTCTTTGACAATACAACGGCAGAGTCGAGGAGTTGCACCAAACGAGCTCTATGTCCCCAAAAGCCTAAAATATTTACTACCTGGCTCTTCACAAATATTTTGCTGACCTCCCTTCTAAAGGTTAATAGCACCTATTGATATACATTCAGGTTGAGTCTCATTTTTTAATTTTTTTAATTGAAGTATACTCAGTTTACAGTATAAGTTTCAGGTGTACAACATAGTGATTCACAATTTTTAAAGGTTGTACTCCATTTATAGTTATTATAAAATATTGGCTATATTTCCTGTGCTGTACAATATCTCCCTGTAGCTTATTTATTTTGCTATTATCTCTGTATCCGTGTATTTTTTTTTTTTTTTTTTTTTTGCGGTACGCGGGCCTCTCACTGTTGTGGCCTCTCCCGTTGCAGAGCACAGGCTCTGGACGCGCAGGCTCAGCGGCCATGGCTCACGGGCCCAGCCGCTCCACGGCATGTGGGATCTTCCCGGACCGGGGCACTAACCCGCGCCCCCTGCATCAGCAGGCGGACTCTCAACCGCTGCGCCACCAGGGAAGCCCCTGTATCCGTGTATTTTTGTACATTGATGCCGATATGTCTGTAGGTGCTGGATTGCTGAGGCAACTAAAGAGTAGGAAGCTTCTGAGAGCAAAGGGTATGGAAAGGCATCTCCATAGAACAGGCTGGTGACCTCCGCTGTTCGGAGAGGAGCGCTATAGCTCTGAGTCAGATTCAGAGCTTTCGAAGTTCTTCACTCAGAGCTGCAGTGATTCCAGCACAAAATCAGAGCAACTCAGAATCCCTTTGACTACAGTTTCATCAAAGTTGTGTGCAGTGATTCAGCAGCAGACATTTTTCATGGGCCTGTGTTGGGCCAGGTGCCATGCCAGGCAATAGGGATAAGAAACTCAGAGAATTTAAATTTTAGTGCAGTGAGTTTTAAAGGTGTTTAAGTCTTGAAGTTATTTGAAAACTCAGAAAAGCTATGGAGCACCTATCCCTCAAGTTGCACGTTTGTGTAAAATTTTGCAAAAGGTTTCCAGGGATTGGCAACTTCCCTTGAAGCCCTTCCATTGACTTTCTTAAGTTCTTGGGTTAAGAATCCCTCATCTATAGGGAGAGACTGACCCATAAGGAATCAAATAGTATAAAGTACCATAAATGGTATTTGAGGTATATACAAACTAGAATGTGTGTACATGGAGTGAGATAATCAGCACTGCGTTGTGGCAGAGCATGGAGTTGGGAACGTCAGGGAAGGGACCTCATAGGAATTGGGACTTGAAGGATGTGTAGGAGTTCTCTGGATTGTCTAGAAAGAGGAGAGGCAATTTCATTAAGGAAAAATCAATTACGGGAAGAGGAACTCTGAGAATATCCTAATGTTGATGCCCAGAAGTTTGGACAATTTCTGGTTTGTCAACTGACTCTGGAAAACGAGGGCAAATGTCTTAACCACAGTGTTTCCTCCCATCTCTCCAGCCCCCTATGGCTGCCTCAAATGAGGACCAGAACAGCACTCACTGACTTTTTAAAGTTGTCTGAAGTCCACAGACAAAAGCCTCCGTGTTAATAAAACATCATCACGAATGCCAAAAAGGGCCAATTCTGTGGTTTCACATTTCATGACTACAGTTGTTTTTTTTTCCCCACAGCCTGCTTGATCAGAGCTGTAGGAACAATTTGGATGTCTTTCTTTTTGTTCTGTTCTTGAGAGCTAGTAATTGAGTTAGGAAGAGGTTAAGAAGTCTTCTTGGTCATGCCACCTCTTTGAAGTGCATGTGTGTCTGCTTGTGTGTGTGCGTACACTCTTTCTGAAAACTCGAGTGCCCTGGGTCATTGAATTTGGGAACATGAAGACATTGAGCGCTGGTTCCAAAGGTGTGACTCATAGGTTACTGGTAAAGCGTTTGGACGCTCTGGTTCAAATCCTATCTCAACCACTGTAGTCGTTTCCTAGGACTTCTGTAACAGACTCCCACCAACCAGGCTGCTTAATACAACAGACAGTCTCTCCCTGTTCTAGAGTGCAGAAGGATGAAATCACCGCGTTGGCAAGGGTTGTTTCCTTCTGGAGGCTCTTCAGGAGCATCTCTTTCATGCCTCTCTCGTAGCTTCTGGTGGCTGCCAGCAATCCTTGGCCTATGGACACATCACTCCAGTCTCCGCTTCCATCTGTGCGCCCCTCTGTGTGTCTGCTTCTCAAACCTCCCTCCGCTTATCTCTTTGTAATTACACCAATCATTGGATTTAGACACCTCCCACCCCCTGCCCCCGTAAATCCAGAGTAATCCCATCTTGAGATCTTTAATTCCACTTGCAAAAAATCCTATTTCCAAATAAGGTCACATTCACAGGTTCTGGGTGGACATGTCTTTTGGGGGCCACTATTCACCCCACTACCACAACGTCCTCCCCGAGCATCCTTCGGTATGTTCCTTACCCAATGCTGAGTTTTAGCAGTGACATCATCTGGAATTCGTGGCCTGTCATAGAACCTCAATTCAGAGAATAAGAAAACGCACATAAAATCCTCTGCACCGGACTTCTCTGGTGGCGCAGTGGTTAAGAATCCGCCTGCCAATGCAGGGCACACGGGTTTGAGCCCTGGCCCGGGAAGATCCCACATGCTGCAGAGCAACTAAGCCCCTGCGCCACAACGACTGAGCCCGCGTGCCACAACTACTGAAGCCCACGCACCTAGAGCCCATGCTCCGCAACAAGAGAAGCCACCACAATAAGAAGCCCACGCACCGCAACGAAGAGTAGCCCCAGCTCGCCACAACTAGAGAAAGCCCGCGCGCAGCAACGAAGACCCAACGCAGCCAAAACAAAACAAAACAAAACCCTCTGCACTAAGCCTCGCACACCCAATGCACACACACAAAAGGGCAACGCTTTATTGGTAGTAGCAAGAATGATATCAGTGTCACTGTCTCTCAGCCAGGAACTGTGACATACGGAGGGCGGGGCAGTGCAACCTCAAACATCTGGATAACAAGACTGTGGTGCTTTCCAACTCAGGCTATCTGGCATCCCGTAGACCCCAGAAACAGATGACAGAATGTCAAGATGATTGACTGCCCTCTTCCCTTTCCCCCAGACATTGGCAGGTTGTCTGAGCCTAAACGTCATGGATGTTTGCCACTGAAGACACACACACTTGTTTTCCCAAAGTCAGTTGCCAGTGGTTCCCGTGGACCATAGGATTCGGTGGCTGTCCCAGGATGTGTCAGGTACATACACAGTGTAGAGGCCCATCAAGGTCTGTTACTCAAATGGAATGGCTGGGAAGTGTCACAAACTTTGGAGGTCACACATTACTATGGGTTTGAATCTCAGTAGAGCTCCCTGGGAGCTGAGTGACATCGAGCAAATCATTTTACCCCTTTGAGCCTCACCTTCCTCACCCTTCACCTGGAACAAATCCCAACGTTATTCTGATGATTAACTAAAATCACATATATAATTTATATATACTGCAAGAGCTCAATAAGGTTTGCCATTTTTATTGTTAATCATTATTCGTAATAAACCATAAAGTGTATTGGTTCGGATGACTCCCACGAAAGGACTGTGGATTCAGTATCCCTCCAGTAGTGTTTCGCTTGGCAAGTGAATTGACATTTCCAAATCACTTGTTGCTGGAAAACACAGGTTCAAATCCTAATTCCCTCTCTTCCCACCTCTGTAACTTCATGTCTTTGGAGCCTCAGTTACTGCCTGTATAGAAAGGGGATGCTCCTGCTATGAAACAAGGTTACTCTGGGGGCTCAAACAAAAGGCTATGTGCTTATGTGTTCAGTCAACAATGATTTACTGAGTCCCGATGATGTTTCAGGTTATGAAAGGTGTGGGAGAGAGATGACAGTGAACAAGACACAATTTGTTCTTGCTGTCAGAAAGCTTATAGTTTAGAAGGAGAGTGTATTGTAAGCAATCATGAAATGTACAAATGTAATAGTTTCTTATTCTCATTCATAATTATTATGCCTTTCCCTCTCACAGCTGATACATGTTGGTGGAATAAGTTTAACAAAGTGTACTTAAATTTGGCCTGATTTCGGGAAGCCAGTCCTCGTGTCCCACTGGACAGAGGGTGTAGTGGGCCAAGATTTTCTTTTCATCCTAGTCACCCTTGCCTGCCACCTCTCATCCAATGGCAGCATGTGTGATCCCAGGGCCATTTTATAGATGCTAGAAAATAGTTTTCAAACTCAGAGGTTTGCTTTGTAGGAATCTGGGCTTCTGGGTTTCAAAAACTGAATCCCTCTGAATTACACTGTTAAAAATGGTTAAAATGGTTAAATGTTGTAATATGTATCTGAATTTCATTCCTTTTCATGGCTGAATAATATTCCATTATGTGTATAGACCACATCTTCTTTATCCATTCATCTGTTGATGGACACTTAGGTTGTCACCATCTTTTGACTGCTCTAAATAAAGCTGCAATGGACATTGGTGCCCAGGTATCTCTTTCGGTCTCTGTTTTCAATTCTTCTGGGTGTGGAAGGGAGCAGAAGTGCTGGGTCATATGGTAATTCTATATTTAGCATTTTGAGGGACTGGCAAACTGTTTTCCACAGTTGCTGCACTATTTTGTATTCCCACCAGCAATGTGCAAGGGTTCCAGCGTCTCCACATCCTGTCTAACACTTGTTATTGCCCCCGTAGTTTTGTAAAATTATAGCCATTCTAGAAGATGTGAAGTGGTATCTCATTGCAGTTTTGATTTGCGTGTCTCGGATGACTAATGACATTGAGTATCGTTTCATGTGCTTACTGGTCATTTGTTATGTTCTTTGGAGAAATGGCTAGTCAAGTTCTTTGCCCATTTAAAAATCGGGTTATCTTTTTATTACATTTTAGGAGTTCTTTTAATAATCTGGATACTACCCCCTTAGCAGATGTGATTTGCAAATATTTTCTCCCTCCTCGTAGGTTGTCTTTTCACTTTCCTGATAACGTCTGTTGTTGCACAAAAGTTGTTTAATTTTGGTAAGGTCCAATTTATTTTTCTCCTGTTGCTCATGCTTTTGATATCATTTTTAAGAATCCGTTGTCAAATTCAAGGTCACGAAGATTTACTCCTCCGCTTTCTTCTAAGAGACGTATGGTTTTAGCTCATATAGTTAAGTCATTGCTCCATTTTCCTCGGTTCTTCACTCTTAAGCAGGTTCTCATAGATAATCAACAAGGACTTACTAAATAGCACAGGGAACTCTACTCAGTGCTCTGTAATAACCTATATGGGAAAAGAATCTGAAAAGAATAGGTACGTGTATATGTATAACTAAATCACTTCGCTGTATACCTGAAACTAACACAACACGGTAAATCAACGGTACTCAATATAAAATAAAAAATTAACAAAAAAGAAGGCTGTCAATCTTGGGGTCATGCAAATGAGAATAAGCATCTAAGAGTGAGTTTCTCCTTCAGTTTTTCACCCTAGGTGCCTCACAGACCTTCCTCAGGGGAGCCCAGGCAGGCGGCAAGTCCCTCACAGGGAGCTGAAGAGGGGAGAAGTCTCACTGGGTTGCCTTGACTAGTGGGCCCAAGATAATAGACTCATGAAGTTGGGCCTGGGATGTGCCAGAGCCCTCTTGTGGTCTCAAGGGTGGCGTGGAAGTAACTAAGGAAGAAGATAGCAGGGCTCAGATAAGCCCCGATAATGGGACTTTGCAGAAGTGATGTTTAGGGACTGGTCTAGAAGGCGTGACAGGCACTGAGAACACCTCACCATTTGCTGCGATGGATGAATGACAGTGGCTGAGGAGCCAGTGTGGCCCCCATGATTAGGTGTCGGCCTAGAGAGTCTGCAGATCTCAGCCATCACCCCAGAGAAGCGTGGCCTAAGAAAGCCCTGAATTGCCTGTAATTGGCCTCAATGAACAGACAAAGCTTTTGCGACCAGTGGGATCTACATAGGAATTAAGTTCCACTGTAGACGAAGAAAGAGCCATTGTGATGTGAGATCACACCGTTCCCAAAGATGATCTCCATATGTGAACAGAACACAGGAAGGTGATATGTTTTGCCTCAATTTCATCTCATATTTCACGTCACTCATCTCCCCAGGAAGAGAGAACTCTTTTCTAGCCTATATTTCCATTTACAGGGACACTCTGGGCAAGCAAAATGTTTACAAAGAGGCAGAAATCTCTAGAGGGTGGCTGTTACCTAGGGGTGATTTTTTATCATCTGGGGGGACATTTGACAATGCCTGGAGGTGTTTTTGCTTGTCAAAACTGGGGAGGAGGTACTTGTGGCATCTAGCGGTAGGGACCGGGGGTGCTGCTGAACATCCTGTAACGTATAGGGCAGCCCTCCACGACAAAACCCATTCCACAATGTCAGTAGTGGAGAGGTGGAGGAGCCCTGGTGTACCGTGATACATGTCGTGCTCTCTGTGCAGACAGGATGTAACACAACATCACACTTTTCCTGCAGCACATCATCATGTTGTAGAAAGAGCACCAGGTTGTGAGATGTCAGGCTCAGATGTCTCTGACTAGCTGCAAGCCTGGGAAGACCACTCCAACACCAAGAAAGATTCATTTCCACGTTGTAACGTGTGAGCCCTGCCCTGCCTTCCTCTCAGAGGCTGCAATGAAAGCTGTAAACTGTGAAATTCCACAGTGCATCTTACAATAGTTAGCAATGGTGAGAATGAGCTGGCTGTTGAAATAACAGAGGAAAATTCTCTGAAGTCTTCCAAACACTCCAGCAGGAGCCCAATATCCCAGCCCAGTGGCTGCTATAACAAACAGCACCAAATGTTAGTGGTTTAACACCATAATAATTTACATCTTGATATAAAGATGCAATAATCCAACCTGATTGGGTGACTCGTCTAGGTGATTCTTAATGAGTAGCAACTCAGAGGCTCCAGTGCCCATTTGCCTTCCTTCCTTCTTTCCTTCCTTTCTTCCCTCCTTTAGACCCTCCATCCTGAGATTCTTGAAGTACCTTGCTTCTACTTTCACAGATGGTGAGAGAGAGTATGGAGGTTCATGAGGGAAGTTTTCTTGGGGGACAGACTTAGAAGTGGTGGGTATCACCTCTTCTTGTTTTCCATTGGCCAGACCTCAAATCACATGACCCCACTTGACCACAGAGGAGACTGGGAAATGTAGTCAAACTGCGCTGAGGACAAAAGGAAAATGGATTTGGTGAGCACAGAGCAGCTTCTGCCCCAGCATCCTTTTATTTTTTCACCAACACAAATATATGTAGATTTGGTCTGGGTAGGGTTCCAAATCATGGAGATTTGGGAGTTTATCTTCCATAAGCAACATATACTCCTCTTGAGGATGTTACACCTCCTCCAAGTCTGAGTATAAGGGCATCAACCCCAGATCTTGTTTTGCCTGAGTGCAATTCTCTTCTTTCATTCAGCAAGGTCTTATGGGGTACCTGCTGCATGCCAGATGCTGTGAGTACAGCGGTGAAGAGGCAGAAAAGAAGATCCCTGTCCTTATGGCGCTTGCATTCTAGCTGGGGGAGATAGTGAATAAGCACATTATAAACAAACAAACAAGCAAACAAATTAGTAGGCTGTTCTTAAAGCATGCAGCAGATATTAGCCTGCCTCTGCTGTAAGAGGATTTGGACCAAGTATCCGTGTCTAAGTCAACTGAGCAGGGCCAATCAGATTTTTCTCTTTGGAATTTGAAGTGGAGACTTAGAGATGCTAGAACGTTCACAGTTCTGGAGGCCAGAAGTCCAATGTCAAGGTGTCAGCAGGTTTGGTTTCTTCTGAAGATTCTCTCCTTGGCGTGCACATGACCATCCTCTTGCTATGTGTTCAAATGGTCATCTCTTCACGCTCATGCATCTCCGGTGTCCTCTTCCCTTCTTATAAGGACACCAGTCCAATTGGATTAGGGTCTTACCTTAACAGCCTTACCTTAATTGCCTCCTTAAAGATCTTATTCCTAAATACTGTGACATTCTGAGGTACTGTGGGCTGGGACTTCAACATATGAATGTTTTAGTGGGAACGGTTTCAGTCCGTAATGCCCGACCAGCTCTTCTGTCCTCCTGTTCTGTGAGAATGCTGCTTTCCTTACACTCAGTCTTCATATTTTTAACTGAGTACATTTGGTTGCTCTCTGCTCCTCTCAATTGAAAAATCCCTGCCTATTTCTTCCTCCACCTGTGTTGTACTCATCACTCATTTATTCTGCCACAAACATGACTGGTCATATACTTTGGGACACTCCCAGGGACACAAAGATGAACAAGACTTGGTTGGTGTCTTCGAGTTGGTGTTGCAAGCTCTGTCAATTGCAGGCTGCAAATTTCCAGTAATAATTAATTTTGACAACTTAGGCATGTACAGTCTTAGACCACATCATCTGCTAACTTGGCAAGGGTCTCTCCAGAGAGAGTGTTTTCTCTTGACTTGGGAACAGATGACATGGCACTGGGTAGGTCTATGGTTTGGGCATTGAGTAAGAATCACATGCACATAGAGTTTGGAAAGGTGCCGTTTCACAAAGGGAGATTTCAATTTGCTATGTCCTACTGCTCATATTAAATTGATGACCCTTGTTCTGCCTAACCTTTACCCTAACCCTAATGCATTATTACTTCTATGTTAGGAGGACAGTCTAGCTATAGAATTACAGATCTCAAGTGGACAAATCAGAGGCACGATGAAATATTCAACTTCCCCAGCCACAAAATGAAAACAACGTGAGGACTTAACATGTTTCACCTAGCAAAGTAACGATTTTTGTTTTTAACGAATTAAAGTATCCAGTTTGGGGCCAGAGTTTGGGAAAATGGACCACCTGATCAGCTGTGATGGAAGGAGACTATTGCTCAATCTTTATTTACCAAAAGAATCAAGCATTTGAAACAGCTTCAAAGCAGCAAATTTACTGCAAGGAATTTTCTTAGGGATAGAACACGAAAGTTCAACTATGAATATGTTCATTGCCACTATATTTGCAATAGTAAAAGTGGGAAAAGCCAAATGTCTAATTCAATCCTAATTATTGAGTAAATTATGATATCTCCAGAAAATGGAATGTTCAACCATTACAGACTGATGCTGTAAAAGACTTTTTAATGACATGGAAGATGTTCAGATGCATTTTTTAAAAATTTATTTTTATTTATGTATTTATTTATTGGCTACGTTGCATCTTGGTTGCTGTGTGCGGGCTTTCTCTAGTTGCGGTGAACAGGGGCCACTCTTCGTTGCGGAGCACGGGCTTCTCATTGCGGTGGCTTCTCTTGTTGCGGAGCACGGGCTCTAGGTGCACAGGCTTCAGTAGTTGTGGCACGTGAGCTCAGTAGTTGTGGCTCACAAGCTCTAGAGCACAGGCTCAGTAGTTGTGGCGCACGGGCTTAGTTGCTCCGCGGCATGTGGGATCTTCCCGGACCAGGGCTCGAACCCGTGTCCCCTGCATTGGCAGGCGGATTCTTAACCACTGCACCACCAGGGAAGTCCCAGATGAATTTTTGAGTGAGGAAATGAGGCCATAATGCACGACGGAGAGTATAATCCCACTTTTGGAAAAAAAAAAATGCATAGCAAAAACACCCAAAAAATGAACACTAAAATAGAAGTAGTTACCTCCAGGTGGCGGGCATATAATTGCTTTTCATTTTGTTCCGTTTTACTTCAGTGAGAAAATGTACAATGCTTAGCACTGCCTCACATGGAAAAATCACTAAACAGTGATTTGATATTTTTGATATTTTGATATTATTATTGATATTATACTTTTGATATTATTATTCACACCATCAGTCGAGTGGAGTAAATATCAACTTTTCAGGTTTGTTGTTAGACGTAAGCAAGATCGTGAAGCACCTGGTACACAATTGACTTTCAATAGATAATTTTTTTTTTCCTGGGAGAGAGGGTTAAGTATCACAGGGGTTGAGAATGAGGATTCCTCAGGCAGATGGACTTAGATTCAAATCCCTCTCTTTGGCCCCTTGCAAGCTGCTCAAAAATGTAGGTGAATTAATTATGCCTTCTGAGCCTCAGATTCTCCATTTGAAGATGGAGACAGCAATATCTATAGCCTAAGATTATTGTGAGCATGAAAGATGATGTACATAAATCATGTAGCACATGGGGAGTTTAGTCTCTGTTTTCTACCATGTTGTGTGAAAATAATATGTATTCAATTTGTAAAACAAAAAAGTGCAATTTTAAACGTAAGAAATACATAGATCTTAAAGCATTCAACCTTCTCCCTACATCTCGCTGCTACTCAGTTCAGTGAAAATGCATTTGGTAAAGAGCTAGGATATCACCAGTTTTAGGAAAGGAAAAGCGTGTAGAATGAGCTTACGAAAGCCAGGAGTTGATCATGGGAGAGAAAAAGGAAAGAAGCTCTTGTGAACTGAAAGGAATCTAGCTCAAAACTTTTTTTTTGTTTTTCCAGCAAGGCTTCCTTCAACCTAGAGCAGGAAATGTGTTGGAAGCATGAGTCTCCCCAAGTTTACTAGGATCATCTGCTTTCGATATCGCACGGATCCCCTGTGATCTCAGTTAGCAAGCTGCCTCCATCTGACGGATAAAGAAGTTATTTGCAAGCAAAATGCACAAACAAATAAAGATATATTATTAAGACGGGCATGACCTATTACGGATACACATACATGCATATCTCCAAAGTATCATCATTCCTTTCGTTCCTACTTAATTGATTTCTTTATTTTTTCAGCTTTACAGAGATATAATTGGCATATAACATTGTGTAAGTTGAAAGGATACAGTGTGATGATTTGATATACATATCTATTGTGACGTGATTACCACAGTAAGATTAGTTAACACATCCATCATCTCACATAGTTAAAACGCTTTTTTTAATGAGACCTTTTAAGATCTACTCTCTTAGGGACTTTCAAGTGTACAAGACAGTATTTTTAAGTGTAATCACCACATTGTACATTAGATCCCCAGAACTTATTCATTTAGTAACCGGAAGTTTGTATCCTTCGACCGCCTTTAGCCATTCCCTGCCCTGCCCCCCTGTCCCTGGCAACCACCAATTCACTCTCTTTTTCTAAGAGTCAGGATTTTTTAGATTCCAGATATAAATGCTATCAAACAGTATCTGTCTTTCTCTGTCTGATTTATTTCACTTAGCATAATGTCCTCAAGTTTCATCCATGTTGTCACAAATGTCCTTCTTTTTATGGCTAATATGTCACTGTATATAATTATATTAATTTTATATAACTAATATTATATGTAATAAGTTATATATAATTAAGAACATGTGATATTCCAGCACATATGTACATAGAGAATATGCCTATATATACACGATATAATGTGACATATATACTAAATAAAGTAATTTTAATTTTTTCTTTTCCTTTCTTTATCCATTTATCTACTGGCAGACACTTAGGTTGCTTCTATGTCTTGACTGCTGTAAATAGTGCTATAGCTGCTACACTATCTCTAAGGCCTCAGGAAGTGGTAAAGGTAGAGACCCATGGCAGCTGAGTTTGACCCAGACAAGCCCAGGAGAGCTGCCAGAGGAGGACAGACTTCCCAAAATGAGGGCATTTATTATTTAAACATTGATTGTTCTGTTTAAGTCATACAGATGGAAAAGGCTTTCTATTTGTAAAAGTCAATTTTTAATGGCAGATCAAAGTCTGCCGACATTTTGCTGGACCATGAGTTCTTGTGGATGCCAAAGAGGGGTGTGTCCAGCCTGCCAGAACAGGATCGCTAAGAATGATGGTGAACCCCACTTTTCCATCTGGCAAATGGATATAACAAGCTTCATTAGCTCCTTGTTTCAGTCAGTGTCCTGCCAGAAAAATATAAACCATTCTAGATCTTTTACATGGAGAGAATTTAATATAGAGAATGAACTACCCAGGTGATAGAAGAGTGTAGAAGCCAAGCAGTCAATGGCAAGGCGACAGATCAGCAACAGAAGTGAGATGCTAGCATCCTTAGGCTGGAGGAACAACTAAAAGAGTCAGGGCTGGCTGGCAGGAATTCAATCCACGGCAAGGGCTGCTCTGCAAGAATTGGAACCAAGAAGAGACTCTTGGTCAAAACATGTCACAGGACAGCTCAGATTCAAGGGAAGGAGACATAGACGCCACCTCTTGACGTGTGGAATTGCATTCACATATAAGGAAAGAAGGAAATGTCGGTGAACATCTTTGGAGACTACCACAATACGCGTTTGGGATTATTATGTTGTCTTGATGAATTGATATTTTTGACCTTTCTATCATCATAATATGCTTCCATTTATCTCTAAGTACACTCCTTGTCTTGAATTCTACCTCATCTGATATTAATATAACCACCTAGCTTTTTTGTGGTACACACATGGTATATTTTTTCCATCTTTTTACTTTTAATCTATCTGTGTCTACATTTATGGTATATCTCTTGTAGCACAATATAGATGGTTCTTGCTTTTTTATCCAATCAAATGCTCTCTGTCTTATAATCAGAGTGTTTAATTCATTCATCTTCAATGTAAATATTCATATGGTTGGGTTTGTCTACCATCTTAGTTCTTTTTTTTATATTTATCCTAGCTCTTTCTCCCCCTTCCCTACATTCTTTCATACTAACTGAATATTTTTAGCATAGCATTTTAATTTCTTCTGTTGTATTTTTAGCACATGCATCGAGGATTACAATATGCGTCCCTAACTTATCATGGTATAATCTGAATTAATATTTTATTTATCACCATATCACCTGAATTCATTTTAATGTACTATTACTCATCTAAGACCCTTACTACAATACACTTGAATTTATCTCTCCTGTCCTTTATGCTATTGGTATTACTTATTTTACTTTTATAAACTTCATAAACCCCACAACACATTACTCTACGACATATTAGTATGTTTTGCTGTAATCAGTTGTCTCTTAAAGAAATTAAGAAATACATATTTTTGAAGTTATTCGTATTTGCCCATATATTTACTGTTTCTAGCATGCAAGTCCTTTTGTGTTGATCTAGTATTCTGTCTAAAGAACTCTCTTTAACACTTCTTGCAGACAAGATTGCTGGTGATGAAGTCTTTCAGTTTGTTTACCTTTGTCTTTACTTCGTCTTCATTTTTGAAGGATATTTTCAATGTATATAGCATTTTAAGTTAACCCTTTCTTCTACTCTAAAGATGTCATCCCATTGCCTCTGGTTTCCTTTTTTTTCTTTTTTTTTTTTTAATGAGAAGGAAGCAGTAATTCTTACATTGTTCTTAGCATGGCATGTGTCTTTCTCTTCTTGTTGCTTGTAAGATTGTTTTTCATTAGGTTTTGTGTCTAGCAGTCTGACTATTATGTAACTAGGTGTGTTTTTCTCTGTGTTCATCTTTCTTTGGTTTTGTTGAGATTCTTAGATCAGTGGGCTGGTATGATCAATTAAATTTGGAGGATTTTCTGTCTTTATTTCCTCAAATATTGTTTCTACTCCAATCTCTTTGTCCTCATTTTCTAGGATGCCAATCACATATATATGTTAGACTGATGATGTCCTTAGATCACCAAGGCTCTGTTAACTTTTTTCAGTTTTTCTTTTTTTGAAGTGCTTCAGTTTAGACAGTTTGTACTGAGCTGTCTTCAAGTTCAGTAATCTTTTCTTCTGGGGTGTCCAGTCTGATGTTAAAACCCATTCAATCAATTTTTCTTAAATTCATATACTGTATTTTTCAGTTCTTGCATTTCATTTTGCTTTAAAAAAATAGTTTCCATTCTTCTGTTAAGATTCCCTATCTCTTTGATCACTATTTTTATATTTTCTTTATTTTCTTAAACATATTTAAAATAGATACTTTAAGGTTCTTATGTACTAATTTTAACATTTATGTCACCTCTGTGTATGTTTCTGTTGTCTTTCTCCTTTTGGTTATGGGTTATGTTATCCTGTCCTGTACATATCTACTGACTTTTAAAAACTGCATTTGAAAACAGTGGAGACTATATTATTGAAGATATGAATTATTCTATCTTCTTTTAAAGAGAATTGAGTTTTGTTTTGGCAAGTAGCTAATTTAGTGGAGGCTTAGGCGAACCTTAGTGATCCGTTTAGACTTTGTCATGGTAGGTAAAGAGTGTCTTTTTCTCTAAGGCTAGAATAGTTCTATCCCTAAGGCATGAGCTTTCTGGGTGTATCAAATGAATGCTTGGGTTATTCAACAGACTCTCTTCTTTTCCTGGTCAGAACTCCAATGTCTCCTAGCCCTATGTAACCTCTGGAATCACTATTTAATTCACAACACCCACTCCTCACCGCTTCCAGTAGTTGTTCTCTGCTAAGTTTCAGAGTCTTGCCTTGGACATGTAAGTGTTTTGTCAAGACTTAGTGGGACCTCCATGCAGATTTCTGGTGTTTCTTGTCAATATAGTTTTTTGTTTCTACTGTCCTACCCCACAAACTCCAGCTGCATTGGTAAAACACCAAATTCCAATCTCTGTTTGCACTACCCAGCAAGATCACTGCTGTCTGTTTTGTCTCCATTTGTCTTTGCTGCTAGTGGAAAGGTGGGCTGAATGGGGAGCTAGTGTCAAGTGTTCCTTTCACTCAAAGATCTCAGGTCTTTACTGTTTGTTGTCCCACGTCTGAAAACAGTTGCTTCACATTTAGGAGGGAGGGTGAGTCTGGTGTCAGATAGTCTGCATGGCTGGAACCAAAAGCCTCACAGGGTTTTGAGAATGAAATGATATAATACTGATAAAGTCTCAGGGATACAGTGATTAATAAATAGTAGCTCATCTGATTTTAATATTTTATTACACACCTAACTGTCTCACTAGACTGTAGATTCTTCAGGTTAAAGACTGTGCCTTGGACTCCTCTGGTGGTCCAGAGGTTAAGACTCTGTGCTTCCATTGCAAGGGGCACGGGTTTGATCCTTGGTGGGGGAACTAAGATCCTGCATGCCACACAGCCACAAAAATAAATAAATAAAAAGTTTAAAAATTAAAAAAAAAGGCTGTGCCTTAATCCTTTTTACATCCCCAATGCCTAACACAAAGCCTGGCATACGGTGCCTGTCAACAAATATTTTTTGAACTCAGGTAGCCTGAACTGAGAAATGGGTTGATGAAACACTGCTGTAGATATAAAGACAGAGTTCAGGAAGCGTGATTACCAGTCAGTTCTGGTGCTCACTTTGAACCCATTGTGGTGTTAAATACAAACCAAATACTTTAGTATCCCAGAAATCTTTTCCTTGCTTATTTCCATATTTTAAGTGTATTTAGTACTATACAGTCTCCTCCTCAGTGTCAAGCCCTTTGCCAGGTGTGAAGTGGAGAGATGAAATACGATGTAAATTGTGATCCCAACAATCTCGATACCTGTATCAGAGATGATACAAATATGTACATAATACTCTAATGAAAAGCTAACTTTCATGAGTCTCTTGAGTGATCAAAAGACTTCAAGAATTCCACAAATGAGAAATAATGCATGTGGGGGAGGTGTAGGAGTTAAGTCTGGATAGGTTGGGATGGGATCAGATTAGGTTGGGTCTTGAATTTCACAGTAACCCCCAAACTCAAAAGTTTGAACTTTTGGGGGGATGTCAACTGCAGAAGCCTTAGAAAAATTTTTGTGCAGCAAAGCGATTGACTTTGATGTTCTCCTATGTATTTATTTATGTTTACCTGAAGGTACTGCCCCGAAAATATAAAAGGGAGAATGAGAAAGCTGGAAAAAGAGAACCTAGGAGAGAAAAGTTTAGGTGGCATAAATGTCTACTAAAGAATCCGTTTGCATCTGACACAGGCACCCAAATCCCTGATTCCCTATGGGGGGGATCCTGGCTTACGCTCACCTCTTTCCTGGGTACCTATCTCAAAACAGGGTTCTAAAATTCAATAGGGCAAATTTGACGTTTGGAGTCATCAGAAGCCATTGCCTGCTTTCTCACTGGTCCTGCATAGGCCCTTTTTATAGTCATATTTGTCCTCACAACGCACAAAATCAGGATGACGGTCCCCATGGTCTTAATCCTGAACATTTTTCCTTGAACACCAAGCCTTGATTAGCTGTTAAGCTCTAAAGCTCCTAACCTGCTACTTGCTTTCTTGTATTGATCTTCCTTGACCCTCTTCTTGGGTCAAGTCTTCCTCCCTCCCTCTTAATCTCCCTATGGAACTCTTCCTTTTGGTATAGCGTTGACCAATATGTTTTAATCACAGCATAAACCCTCAGGCAATAGGTTTCCACTTCTGTCTACCCCCTTTACACTTTGTCTCAGATCTTTATGTAGGATCCATCTCATTTCCTTAAGTGAGGCAAGAGAGTACTTTGGTTAAAATCATGGGTCTCAGAGTTAGTCCTGGATTCAAATCTTGGCTCTTAAATTTTTGTAGATGAGTGATCTTGTCCAATACACCTCACTTCTCTTAGGTGGGGAAATCAAGTCTTATGAGGATTAAATGAGATATTGAATATAAAACATCTCAGTCAGTATCAAGCCAATGTTGTCATTCTTTAAAAGCTCCTCCTTCCTTTTGTATCTTCAGGATGAAAGTCACAAGCTTAGCTAGGTTTGGGGGATTTGAAATCAAAGTTTAGAAAATCTAGACATGGTATCTATGTTGGTTCATGTATTGTCCAAACGAATGGCTTATTACTTAACTTCTCTCATTTAAGTTTCTTAAGACCTCACTCCCTCCCCTTAGGTCTCTGGTTCCAGTTGGTAGAAGTCAAAATGAACCACAAAAATAACAGAATCTGTTTCCAGGATTGCTCAATAAAATCCGATTATGCCCAAAACCCCAGGCAGTGTCACTGATGCACAGACATGAAACATTTTCTTCAAGGGGATGATGATTTACAGGAATTCTCTGGGATCTTTCTGTCTTCCTTCATGAAATGGTTCCCTTAATCCACTATCCTCTAGATAAACTGCCAACATCCCCAAAACAATCTCCTATAAATTATCTATGTGGTAGAGAGCTAGCATTCATTGGGGAACTATTTTGTGCCAGACATCGGACGAAGCCCCTTAGGTAGATTATCTCTTTTTGATTCTTCGGTCCTGTAAGGTTTTCCTTAGCCTTATTTTACAGATGAAAAAACTGAACTTCAGAAAATGTAGGTTATTTGCCCAAGGTCATGGGTTGAGCCAGATTCAAACTCAGTTCTGTTTATTTCAACCAGCCTCTGCTGCCTCTTTGCAGAGACCTCCAACTTCCAGTTTCCATTGTATCAGGAGCAAATCAACCACACTGTCATATTTTCATGTTTTAAAGCTGTTAGTTTTCCTAGCCTCTTCCCCCATCCTACCCCCTCCATTCATTCCATTATAGAACATTCAATACATGCAGCCTTTGAAAGGAGACAAACCTGAAAGCTCCAGTGAAATGAGAATGCTAAGGCTTCTTCAAACTTAAGTAGCGTTAGAAGCAATTACATTTGTGCAAATGTAGAAAAGATTGTTGCTATTTCTGATCACCCCACACCCCAAGGCAGTAAACTAGGAAGAAAGCTATTAACCGTTTCAGATCAAAGTTCTAGGCAGCAAAGACCCACCCTCTATTGACAGCGTAATAGGATGACACCTCTTTTTTTCAAAGTGAAACCGAAAAGAGTTTTCTTACTCAAATAAATTCACGTTTTTATCTCAAAATATGTTTTCCTGGGAACAGTTTTCCATGGCAATTCTGGTGCACATCTACATGATTCATCTATTGGAAAAAAGACACACTAATAACCTTAGATCTTCGCTTTTAGCCACAGCTTTTATTCCTTTTCCTTTCCTTCTTCTTTCATAGCGGCATCTGTCATGGCATCTAAACCCAGTATTGTTTTCACAAACACATACAAGGCTATGGCTAAAAGGAGACTCTGAGAGGATGATGGAAAATGAGGCGAAGCAAGACGTATTTAAAAATGTATGAAGGTGTAAATAATATCACTTGCAAAGTGCAAAGATGTAAAACTTGCAAAGACGTGGACTGTTAGGTCTGAAGGAGAGAGAGAAACATTCTGCCCAACTGACTCCTTAGGAATGGTTGTTCTCAGTTATCCATTGCTGTGTTACAAACCACTCCAAAACTTAGGGAGCTTTCAAAGGACAGTTTATTTTTTCTGACAGCTCTGCAACCTGGGCTGGGCTCAGCTGTGCAGTTCTTCTGCTCCATGTGGGATCTGCTGGAGCTGGAATGTCTAAGACAGATGTGAAAACTTGCATGACAGGTGCTTTGGCTGGAATGGCTGGAAAAGCTGGGGTCTACTTAGCCATCATGCTCCTCCCCACGTGGCCTTTCTCTTGGGTTCCTCAGGCTTTGTCACAGTGTGGTAGCTTGGGGTCATTGGACTTCTTAAATGGTGCTGGCTTCCAAAGGGCAGAAGCTGCCTGGACTCAAAAGTCCCAGGACTCCATTTGCTCCATCTTGTATCAGTCAAGTCAAGTCAAAAGGCCAACCCAGGTTTAAGGGGAAGAAAACACACTCCACCTTTGGAGGGGATGCCCAACCCATGGGAAGGACTCATGGTGACAATTGTTGGAGACTTTCTCACACATAGGAGCCAGCACGCTGCTTGAAAACAACTCTTTCAAATATAAGTTAAGATTTTTTTTAAGTCTGTATTGAATTTGTTACAATATTCCTTCTGTTTTGTATTCTTTTGGCCGCAAGGCATCTGGGATTTTAGCTCCCTGACCAGGGAACGAACTCGCACTCCCTGCATCGGCAGGCGAAGTCTTAACCACTGGACTGCCAGGGAAGTCCCTCAAATGTAAGTTAAGATGAATGGGATATTCTGCAACAATGAAAATGAATAAACTGCAGCCGCGTGCAAAAGCATCGACAAGTCTTCCGAACCTCACCACCGTACAAAACACACAAAATAACGCATAACGTGTGATTCATTTTATGAATTTTAGAAGCAAGCAGAGTAAAGGATACTGCTCACCGATGCATGTATAGGTGGCAAAATTATGAAGAAAAGCAAGAGGAAAATATCATAAAAGTCAGATTCGTGGTTAATTCTAGACAGGATCCAGGTGGTTGTAATCAGGAAGTAGTTGCTGGGGGCTTCTAGGTGCTGGCAGTGTTTTTTTTCCTTGTCCTGGGTGATGGTCCTATTCATATTTGATTTCATTGTTAAATTGATCATTTATGCATACAAGTGAGTGTATGTGTTATACTTCTAAATTTAGAAAAAGCAAAAAGTAAATTTTGGCTAAACATAAATTTGTTATATGTACACTCAACGTACGTAGCTGACTAGCATGAGCGTGATGAAACAGAAAAGTGATAGGGGACCTGCTTCTCTGCCTAAAACCTCAGGTTCCCTCATGGGAATGTTAGCTGGTGATTCCTGAATTGCTGATATGTCCCAGGCTCTCACTAGTCGCTTTAGTACATTATTGTACATAAGCCAGAGAAAACCCCAAGAAGTCGGTATTATGTCCATTTTCCAGAGAAAGATACAACGGCTGGTTAAGTGCAGCTCCGAGGTCACACAGCATTTGAACCCCGTCTGCCTGACTCTGAACTTCCTCCATAAAAAAGCCCTTGGCACAGGGGTCCTGAACATCAACAGATTTCACCCATCTCCTATGCTCTGGCCAGTCAAATCCAGAAGGGGCGGTACCCAGGTCACCACCAGCACAAAAGCGTAATTGTTCAGGCCTTGTTCTCACTGGGGAAGTGGCCCATCGCAACCACCGGGGGACTTGGCTAGGTGTCAGGCCCTGATGGAAGGTTCTCCTCTTGGCTGCCGGCTGTTGACAGTCTGAGTGGCTGCCTAGGCTGTGCCAGGTTGTAATAAAGCTGCCCGGCTCCCAAGATCTGTCGACAAAGGGAGTGCGAGGGCAGCGGAGTCCGCCTCCAAATTCCAGGAATCACGTGGTGTTTATGCTGAGGTCAACCTCCCATCACCCTATCCGCTGGATGCCACTGCTGTCTGGAAGGGCCGAGTCTGGAGAGAGTCCAGATTAAATAATAGTGTAAAAAGGAGCACATCTCTGTTTTGGGTTTTACAGATTATGCCGTTTCAAAGGGACAAGAGCAAAGTTTTAGGGCACTTATTGGGGTCTACTAAACCATCACCTACTTAAATGTATTAGAGAAAAATTTCTTGTTGAAAAAAAGGGGGGTATGTCTGCGGTGTTTCTTTTGAGAAATTATTTAGCCTTAGGTTGGTGCTTCTTTTTATGGGTACTAGAAAAACAGACTGAGTACTATGTTGTCATTAGTAACTTCGAGGGGGTGGGGAACAGAGGGGGATGTTCTCAGTAATGACAGTGCTTACATCGTCAAAACTCTTTCAAATCCATTACTGTCTTCCAACTGCTCTGCAAGGTGAGTGGGTTGGATAGCATTAGATTAAATTAAAAGATGAAACTAGGCATTAAAGGGGCTCTTTTCTAGAATCCATGTTTAGAGAGTAAATTATTTTCTCTTTGCTTCACATTCAAAATTGAGGAAGAAGTTTTGGGTGATGGTGATTATGGTAAAACGAATACATACACCACTGATACTAACATTAAGATGAAGAAGAAGGAGAATGGGAAAAGGAGAGGGAGAGAGGGAGGAGGAGGAAAATAAGGAGGAGGTGGAGAAGAAGAAGAAGGAGAAGGAGAGAAGAAGAGGAAGAGAAAGAAGCAGGAAGGGGGAGGGTAAATAATGGTGTGTCTTAAGCACCTACCATGCACAGTTTATTGTGTGAGGCTCTTTCTTACCTACTCTTCCCTTGGAGGACTTGCCCCTCCCCAGTGCCAGGAAGGAATGCCATAACTTCACTAGATGATCATATGTTGGACACCCAGCCCAAGTTGGGTCAATCCAACTTCTCTGTCCTGGGCATTTGGAATAGGGGGCTATGAGATACTGACTTGGCTCTGCTGAGGCTTGAAAGCTGAGACTAGGACGGCCACGTTGGGGGAGAGTGTTAACAGAGCAAAGAATACCCCTCTACAGAGAGAAAAGAAAGGAAGAGTTGTGATTGGAGATTTCATGAGCGCCCAGAGGAAAGGATGGTGGGAATCAGGCCCTTGTGAGGCCCAATTATATTACTAACTTTGAGCAATTCGAGGGCTTCCTGGATCCCTCCAGTAAGTTCCCTTTCACCTCAGTTAGTTTCAGTGGGTTTCTGCTTCTTGTGACCAAATGATCAAGGTATCATCTCTGAGCCTTTCACCACCTTACCCAAGCTTTACTCTTTGAAAGGAAAAGTAACTGAAGCATAGAGTGGGTAAACGACTTGCTCAGTCACATCATTAGTACTGCAAAGCTGAGATAAGAATCAAGGTCCTCTACAGCCTGAAATCTTTTCCCTACTAAAGGTGGTAGCTGAGGAAATCCATGGGAAATCATATAAGGATCCTATAAGGAAATCATATCCTTATTATTTCGCCACTCAATTCAGGACTCCTTTGGTTGCAAAAAAAAAAAAATCCTATTCAAGGTCACGTGAATTTTTTAAGGAATATTTTCTCATATAAACTAAGAAGTCTATTCATGGGGTAGAATTAGCTGTAGCCATGACTGCTATCATAGGCTTAAGCCATGTTGTCTGAATCTATCCTTCTCCCTCCCTCAGTTCTACTTCCTGTTAGTTGGCTTCATTCTGAAACAGACTTGCTCCAGTCTGTGACAAAGATGGCTACATATGGCTACATAAACTCTGGGTTTATATCTTTCCAGTTTATCAGTTCAGGTTGGACCAAGAAAGCCACTTTACTCATTATTCCAGCAACCCTCCCAGGAATGACTCTCATTGGTCTAATTTGAGTCACATGTCGACTCCTGAGCCAATCACTAGCCAGGAGGACTGAATGCTTAGATTGGCTGGAACTAGGTCATGTGCCTACTGTGGAATACAGTGGTGGATAGGCTTACCGTATCACCTGAAAATGGGAGAGGGGTGATAGCTCAGAGGAAGCACTGGATGTTGTTATGTAAAGAAAGGAGAGTGGATAGTGAGTGGAGAGGTCAAAGCAACAGACATCCAGTACTCACTTGTTCAATTAGTCCTGTCTGGGACATATCATTGTACAACATTTTCTAGAATTCTCCTTTGGGTCAGTGGGCTTGGTGGGGGATTTTAAGAATTAGGAAATTGTAGCTGTTTTGAAATAGATTAGCTCATATTCCTCATTTGACACTAAGAACTTAAGTGACTTGCGCTAGGCACACATCTGTTGGGAAAGAGGCAGGTCTGTTCCAGATACCCAGGCTGGGACACCAAGTTGGCTTTGCAGCCTGGCGTCTTCCTTTTCAGAGCTGCTTTGGCTAACCCAGCAAGCAAGCATCTGGCAGTTTCAAGACTTCTCACCATTTCCCAACAAGACTTCTGGCATTGTCTTGACCAAAGGGGATGGTCCAGACGCTATAATGAGATGACATCAGAAATCTAAATGTGAAACAGGCATTCCCACATTCCCATTAGCCAATGCGAGTGTATGTTACAAATCATTTTCTTCTCACATTTCATTGTTGCCAACTAGTTCTCTTAAAATATATATATATATATATATATATATAGAGAGAGAGAGAGAGAGAGAGAGAGAGAGGAACAGATGTAGTATTGATGAAATTGCTATTTTGGATATGAAATGAAGAGGGGTCACCCAAATGTGTTATCAAGTGAGATCTTGAACTTTTTTCTAAAGACCTTCAAAAAATTTAACTACTATTTGCTTTTGATGGTTGAATTTTAAATGAGTCAAAGATCTGGGGACACGAAACCATGCTGGTAGGAATTGGGCCGTGGGTCCTCCTTTTTTGACAAGAAATAGTTGATGTATTTTTCCACAGTTTCTACCTCTCTCTCTCTCTTTTTCACCATTAGGGCTAAGTCTTAGTAGTCATGAGTCATTGCACTGGTGCTCTCGAAGTCCAAAGAAATTATCAGCGGTCATATCCCTATATAAAGAGGTAAAATAAAACATCGTCTCAAATGGTTGCATGTTTTTGTGAAAAAACGAGAGAGAGCACATTTCACTATGAAACAGAGTGAAGGATGCTTTTCTGAATTGAATAGGCAGACCTATAGCCCTTTTTACTCACTATGTTTGAGGAAGTTGAGTTCATGTCCCAATGATGAAGTCTGATGTTCTGAGGCTTGAGGTGAGGAAACTGAAGCCCAGGGAGGAATTGAGACTTGTTCAGGGTCATACAACAAGCGAGTGTTGGACACCAATGAGGACCCGGGGTTATGAACCCGGGGTTCTGTGTGCTTCCTTTTGTGGTACTGTCAGCCCTCATCCAGGGGGTCCCCTATCAGGTCAAAGTTAACGGCACCTTTTGTAAGCAATGTTTTGTAATCTCCCTTTCCTATGCTGGAATGAAAATGATAGATTATAAAAACTACATATATCATTTAGAGATAACATAACCTACCTGCACACATAATTGGTAAACGCACATACGTAGCTGCAGTATAACTGAGAAACAGGACACAGAGGATGCATGACAGATAATCCCGTGTTGCACCTGTTTGCAGAATTGCTGTGAATGCAGAAACTACGGTCGCCAGCCGATGTGAATGTGTTGTGCTGCACTGTGCGGACAGCTCAGATCCTATTAGTGGCATTTCCACCTTGTCCTGAACGCAGACAAGTCCAATTTTTCCTTGGATATCATGGTAGCAGCGTGTTTGGAAAATCCAGGAAACATCGAAACTGAGAAAAAAGGATTTGCGATTCTATATAAAAAACAGGGTTAGGTTCTGGGCTTAGATAATTATTGACATGTTTTTCACCTACAGAAATGTCTAGTGGTGGATTTGAAAGTCCTGTGAGATACAGGGCAATCTTTTATAGGGTCCTGTTTACTACAGGACATCCCACATCCCTGACCCTTGCCCATTACATGCCAGTTATGCACCCCACAAACACTGAGACATGTGCCCACAAATTTTTGACACTCCCCTTAGTTGGTGATGTTACTGTCATTGAAAACCACTGTTCTAGACCTTTCTCGGCTTCATTCTTCATTCATTTGGTTGAATCTGTACTGCTGGAGAGATACCCCAAAGGCTGGTGGGCTATTTTGAATCACCGGAAGCTATGCCTAATGACGCCAATTCCTGGGGACTTGCCCATTCTGTTTAAATAAGGAACAGCCTGCAGTGATTACTTGGGAGTGGATTCAGAGGAAATTCTGTGACGACCTGGGAATAATAATCCAAATGCCAACACAGGTACTCTTGAGCAAAAGCAAACCTCCCCATGGAAACCAGTAAGAGTGGCGACTGGGGGCCAGCCCTCAAAGACTTTAGCGTGGTGAGAAACGATGACCCCAGAGGGATACTAGGGCCCAAGAAACAGGTAAAATAGAGCAGAGCAGGCCCTGTCCTGTGCAACAAGAAGAGAGTGAGAAAGCTGGGCCCGGGGCCGTTGTTATGCAAATGAACACACACACACAAATCTCCAAACTCTGAGCGCTCCCTTGTACAGTGGCTTGAGAGAGTCCTCAAAGATGTTTTTACCACATGTGCAAGAAATTAAAATTAGGCTTAAGCTCATCTGAAGAGCCACTTTGACATTGCCATATGGTGGGAGCAAAGCTGCTTTTTGGATTTAGCAAACATCTTAAACTATTTTTCAAATGATTTAGGTTCAGGAAGACCCCAAACATATTTTTTTTCTTCAAGTACCTTTTCCCCCTCATTTTAAACCCTAGGGTATTTTGAAGAAAATTCAAGCCACATGGTTCTGATTCATTTACACTTAACTCATCAACATATTGTTTTGCAAGAGTCATTTAAAGTCTTTAAAAAGACCTTTTAAAATATATTTTAAATGTACATACACACACACACACACACACACACACACACACACACACACACACCCCTAACAATTCTGCTAAGGAATAAGGAACTATATTTTGCTAAGAATTAACTATCTCTAAACACCAAAGAAACAAAATCAGATGAATCCCTTCAAGTTCTCAACCTAACAAAACAAAGTTCCCCCTTCTAGCTAAAGGCAGGCGCACCAAACGTTCGTGTGCCAGAATAGCTTAAGTCCCAGAGGGAGGAAGAGGGACGCCCATAACTGAAGGATCTGGACAAAGATGTAGGGAGACTCCTTGAGGATTGGAGGCCAGAAGCCCCAGAATGTGGATGCCAGCTTTGCAGAGAGGTGCTAACAAAGGATTTAGATCTGTGCTTTTATGGAAATCTATCTTGTTCATGCTGGTAGGTTGCTTTGAGATAGATAGATAGATAGATAGATAGATTGACAGCTAGAATAGGTAGAGAGAATAGACAGAGATAGATAAATACAGATATATTATACATACATGTATGTGCATATATATATATATGTTTATATGTGGTATGTGAGATGTATATATGTGTGTGTGTGTGTCTCTCTCTCTCTCTCTATATATATATTCACCATCATTATTGTCATCATCTAGCAGAAAAAAGAATCCTTCTTCAAGAAATAAATAAACATACAAAAAAACCTTACAGGGAACATCAATATAGAAAGTAGATGAAATCAACATTTTTCACAGATTAAATTTATGACATTCAAATGTTAATATGTACCAAACATAAAATCAGACACTGGAAAAGTGAGGCTGTTGTGATGAGCATAAAATGTGAAATCAGATATTAGCTGTGGCTTTGGAAATCTTGTACAAGTTCTTTCAACTTCTTACTGTATAGTTCTTAGTTGTCACAATGTCAAGACACTATGGATTAAGAGACATTTAGTAACTGCAAATGGGAACATTAAAAAAAATGATACTTTACAATCTCAGGGTATCCTTCAGTCAACCTGATCTAGAGGAGTGAAAGGACAATAAGAAATTCATGCTTTCAGATTGCATCCCTAAAATATTTAGTAAGTATGGCTTGTTGTACATGCAAGTTAGCTGAGAAGTAACTTAATTTACTTCCAGAGTAATAAACACCCATAATAAAATGTTACCCAACATAATATGGTCCACATTCAATTTTTATTGCAACCCAGTGCCTTAAGGCAAATCCTAGCCACAAACATATCTCTATCCTCAAGACAAAACAAACAAACAGAACACCAATGAATTAGTACTACCACTTATCCGTAAAGATGCATTTGATACAAGTAGCAGAAAAGTTGACCAGTAGTGGCATAAGCAATTAAGATATTTAATTATCTCACATGTTATTATCAAAGGCAAAAAGAAGAAAGATAACACGATTTTTGCCCTTAAAAAAGCACCGTATCTGCTTTCTACATTGTGAATGAGTTTACGTGTGTCTTGCACATGTGAAACGTTCCTCCAGAGTGTGGATGGATTTGATTTGACAAGAGGATGACCAGGTGTTAAGATAGAGAGGCGGAAAGGCAAGAAAACATTATCATAACCTCCAAGGTGCATGATCTGGTATTTCCAATTTAAATCTCCCTTCCCTTGTCTCTCTTCCCACCTGAATCAGAGATTCACTCTGTGGACCACCACCTACAGAGAGAATTTAACTGCACAAGCTCCAAGTCTTTGCCTGGGCTGTTCTGTCTGTTGACTATATTGCAGATACTGAAACCGACCCATCTTTCTATCTACTAAGAGCTAACTCAAATTCCTGATCGCCATGAAGCTTTCTCCAGCCCTCCACACCGGAATTATTCACTGTTTGAGTCTCTCCTTAGTAACTCTACTGTAACTACTAATACTTTTTATTTTTTTAAATTGGGGTATAGTTGCTTCACAATGTTGTGTTAGTTTCTGATGTACAGTGAAGGGAATCAGCTATACGTATACATAGACCCCCTCTTTTCGGATTTCCTTCCCACTTAGGTCACCACGAAGCGTTGAGTAGAGTTCCATGTGCTCTACAGCAGGTTCTCATTAGTTATCTATTTTATACATTGTAGTGTATATATGTCAATCCCCATCTCCCAGTTCATCCCACCCCCCTCTTTTCCCTCTTGGTGTCCATATGTTTGTTCTCTACGCCTTATTAATCATTGCTTTGGGTGATTTGATGACTTGTGTCAAATCCTGTGCTGAGAACTTTACAAACATTTATCTCATTTAATACCCATAACAATCCATTGAAATCATTTCCTCTTCCTCCCCTGCCCCCTCCTCTTTGTTCTTTTCCTTCTTCTCCTTCTTCTTTCGCTTCAACATCGGCATCATTTTCTCCCCCGTCTCCTCTCCCTTCTTTATCATTATTATTCTCACTTTATAAGCAAGGAAACTGAGGTTTGGAGAGGGTTAACAACTTATTTAAGCTCACACATCAGGCTAAGTGAATGAACCAGGCTTTGAACCCTAGTCTGACTTGAGCTCCCTCCGTCAACTTCTGTCAACCGTTCTGCTTTACAGCATCTCTACAGCATCTCCACCCTTTAGCCATACGTCACAGCTAATGGTATACCTGCCACCTCCTCTGCCAGCCTGTCAGATATTTATGGGCCGTGATTTTGTATTCTTCAACTCTAAATCTCAGTTTGGGGCACCGTGCCTGACACACTGCAGGCCTCTGTAAATATCGATATTAACACTTGTTTTAAAAACTATTTTTGAAGGGGAAAATCATTCTCATGGCTAAAAAAACCACAAGTTAAAAAGGAGAATAGAATGAAAAGTCTTTTATTCCTGACCCCCAGGCACCCGCTTCCCCGCTTCTCTGAGCCAGTTGGTTATACTGATTTCTTAGTTATCTTTCTAGACATATTTTATGCTCATACAAGAAAATACATACATACACCTCTTTCTTCCTTTTTAAATATAAATTGTAGTGCACTTGTAAATACTGTTCTGTGCTTTTATGGTAGCTATTTGTTATTGTTGTTTTTACTGTTAGCTATTATTCATCTTATTGATAAGGCTATCTAAAAAAAAAACCTGTTAACCTTTCCTTCTACACTCAGCGTAAATATTTATTGAGGTCTGACTCAAGTTGGAATGAAAAGAAGAGTCCCGTGCTTGCAGTATCTCTGTACGTTCATTGCTGTCCCTCCCAATTAGACAGGAGGCCCTCTGGGCAGCCCTGGGGTCTTGTTCCCAGCCCTTTCTATCCTCTACCCAGTCAGGAATCCCCAGGGTTTGTTAGTCTGGCCTAAACCCCAGAGGGAGGGACTGAAGGCCCAGGCTCCAACACTGAACGTGGCCAGAAGCACTAACTCATGATGTTTATACATTTCAGCAGGTAAGTCTGGGTAGGGCGCAGTGGATTTGGAAACTTGAAACTACACAGGAGCTCTTGGTCAATACTCAATGGCTTTCCAGCCTCCATATGGAATTCTAATATGCCCTTTCTTTAATCTTGTAAGTTCTCTCCGGTTTTATCTTTGATTGGCAGTCTCACTTCTGCTTTCTGTTCCAGTGTGTGAAAGCCAGAGGGTGTCTGAGCAAATCAGTAGCTTTCTCTCCCTTCCATCAGATGGTTCCGTCAACACCACTCGAGTTGAGGGAAGGGGCAAATAATGTGGCATCAGTTTTTGCTTCTGGTAGAACATCCCTTTGTCCTGTTCCCATGATGGCTTTTCCCAACCCTTAGAATTTAGCAAGGCTAAAAGAAAGGGAGGGGCGGGGGCAGCTGAAATCCACAGGTTTCCAACAGCAGTCTGCTGTTTCTACCAAGGAGAGTGGTTTCCTTGGGCTTCTCTCCCTTCTCCAAACCTCTTCTCTGCGTCTCCGATGTTTATACCTTATGCTCCTGTTCTACCTCCCAAGATGGCTGGCATAGTACCGGCAATCTCTGACTCAGAGTTTCTCTTTTACTCTCTCTCTGCCTCCTGAGTCTAGCCGTTTGCCCACGCTAAAAACTGATTGCACCAGCAGCCGCCTACTCGAGGTTACATTTTCCGGTGCAATTTCCTTGAAATAATCCCTCTCTCCCCCAAGCAATCTTCACGACTGGAGTTTACACCTCTTCTTTTCCCACCCCTGTCCCCTGGGTCCCTCTCCACGTAATTCCCCATTTCCCCTCCCCACGATGACCTTACTTTTCCAACGAAGACTTGCAATCTGTAATCATTTGGGAGAACTGATGTCTAAGCTAGCAGCTTCTGTTGAGTAGGTTTTAAGGGCCCAGACATTTTTATATGAATTCAGATTGCTGGAACACCCAACCGCTGAGGGTTTTATGTACTGTTGGCATAGACACCTCTGCCAACTAAACTTCAAGAAGTTTATAGGTTTGGTAGAGTTACACGGCAAGTCTTGGAAGGCTTTCATGCAGTTATGTAATCTTTGGAAGAAAAAAGGATGGTGTGGGGTGTGTGTGTTTCCTGCCACCTTGTTTTTCTTCTTTAAGAAAAAGAAATCTTAATACAAAGGAATGTGTGAAAGGCCCAAATGTTAAAGCTCCAGGGCCTTTGGATGACTGCTAAGGAGTGAAAGGCCAAGATGTGTTCAGCGCAATTGTCTCAATTCAAGCGCTAACAAGATGGAACAAGTCTTCGGGCTCCCTGGGGATTTTGGCTGCACAGTCTGCCGGATCATTCCCTGTCCTGAACTTCTTCATACCATGCATCCCAATCGGCATTAATGAATTAATTATGTAATTATTGGTTCACTAGCCGCCTTTCCTGGAAAAACAAAAGCTCCATGAGGCTAAGCTGCCTACCCTCATGTTTAATCGCTATGCAGGCAGAGATCCTGTAGGTTCAGCTCCAGAGTACCACAGCAAAGCGAGTCACAAGAACTTTTTGGTTTCCCAGTGCATATAAAACTTATATTTACACTAAACTCTAGTCTATCAAGTGTGCAATAGAATTATGTTTGAAAAAACAATGTCCCTACCTTAATTAAAAAACCCTTTACTGCTAAAAAATGCAAACCATCAATGGAGCCTTCAGCAAGTCGTAATCTTTTTGCAATAGTCACATCAAAACATCACAGATCACCATAAAAAATATAAGAATGAAAAAGCTTGAACTATTGTGAGACTTTTACCAAAATATGACACAGAGACACGAAGGAAGCAAGGGCTTTTGGAAAACGGTGCCAATAGACTTGCTTAACGCAGGGTGGCTACAAACCTTCCATTTGTTAAAAAAACGCAGTATCTGCAAAGTGCAATAAAACAAGGTATGCCTGTATACCAGTCCAGCAGAGCACCTGACATGCAGTAGGATCCCAGCAAATATCTGTTTGATGAGTGAACAGATCTGGGTCCGTAATTGCATTCCTGGCATCTAACATGCTTGGCACATAGGAGGAGCCAGTAGATATTTGCAAAACAAATGAATGGCTGAAGGCTTGTTTCAGGTCAAACTGCTTCGTCTTTTGAGGGATTTTGGACTGTGTCCTGGACGTGGAGATTGCCACATAATGGAAATGCTGAAGTCTGTTACCGTCCACTGAACTGTCTTAAAAATTATAAAGCTCACATTTGCACAGTGATTTATAGCTACAGAGATTTTTCACAATTTCAGAATTGCATTTTATTCAATTCTCACAATGACACTATAGAGTAGGTTTTATTGGCATCTCTTTTGTATGGGTCAGAGAACAGTTGTCCAGAAAGTTAAAGGGAACTATCAAAAGTCAAAAGGGTGCTTAGAGTGCTAAGCATTAGGCTGGACATCTGACCTTTAAGTGCTGAATTTTTCCTTGGTAGTAGTTTGGAGAGGCTAGGCTCTGTTGCTGTACCAGGTTAACCGAAAGGTCTCTGAGGCGTATCAGAATACCAGTTTATTTCTTGCCCATTTAACGTGTCCCAGGTTTCCCCAGAGCTGTGAGTTTTCAGAACTGAAAATCCTGACACTCAGAACTCCTTGAATCCCAGGCAAACCGGGGTGTTGATCATCCTGCTTATCCAATAATGATACAAATTGGGCAGTTTCCCACCATTTTGTAGGTATGCCTTCACATGGCTTCTGAGATCCTAACAGGAGAAGAAATGACTAGAGAGACACATGGGATATTTTTATGGTCTAGGTGTGCAAATAGCTTATAAGGCTTCTGCTCACTTTCCATTGGCTAAAACTCAGTCATGTGGCTCCAATACAGCTGCAAGGGAATCTGGGAAATGTAGTTTTCCTGTGTGCACAGGAAGTGTGTTTCCACCTCACCATACTCTGTTATGTCTCTCACTTGGTGTTTTCTTCAAGGCCCAATATGGTCCCTTGGAATCTGGTGAAGCACAAACTGTACTTTTCAAAATATAACCTTTATTGTACTTTGTGCTCTCTAATAATTAAGCAATTCATGTTATTATGGGAAACACAGAAAATATAGCTAAGGAAAGAGAACAAAAATAAAATCACCCCAAATGTCACCATTGCCACAATATAATATTAACATTTTTGTGTATCCTTTTTACATTTTTTCCTATTTATGGAACCATAATTTTTTCCACAAAAGTATCATAATATATTTACAATTTTACATCTTGTTTCCTCACCACTTGTAAGATTTTTGGATTATCTTTTCATAGCTATATATACACTTTTTAATGGCAGAATCATATTTTATTTTATAGATGTACCATAATTTATTAAGAGAATCTCATTTTGAGGGCTATTTTAGTTAAGTGGACAGGCTCTGGAGCCAAGGTCCCTGGATCTAAATGCTGGCTCTAATATCATTGTTACACTTGAGTAAAAGAAATCCAGGGCTTCCCTGGTGGCCCAGTAGTTGAGAGTCCACCTGCCGATGCAGGGGACACGGGTTCGTGCCCCGGTCCAGGAAGATCCCACATGCTGCAGAGTGGCTGGGCCCATGAGCCATGGCCGCGGAGCCTGTGCTCCGCAACAGGAGAGGCCACAACAGTGAGAGGCCCGCGTACTGCAAAAAAATAAATAAATAAAAATAAAAATAAATCCATACTTGGACAAATATCATATGATATAACTTACATGTGGAATATAAAAAATATAAAAAAATACAAATGAATCTATATACAAAACAGAAACAGACTCACAGATATAGAACACAAACTTTTGGTTATTTAATAACCAAATCCCATTAGGAGTATGGGATCAACAGATACAAACTATTAAATATAAAATAGAAAAGCAACAAGGATTTAATGTATAGCACAGGGAATTGTATTCAATATCTTGTAATAACCTGTAATGGAAAATAATCTGTTTTATGTGTGTGTGTGTGTGTGTGTGTGTGTGTGTGTGTGTATATATATATATATATAAAAAATAAAACTGAATCACTTTGCTATACACCTCAAACTAGCACAACACTGTAAATCAACTATACTTCAACTTAAAAAAAGAAAAGAAAAGAAATCTATACTCTGGACCCATACTCGAGAGGGTTCTGCTCTGGCCCTCCTCCTACCCCGTCTCTTCCCATGGAGTGACGAGTCTGTGGAGTGAGAAGATATACTTTTTCAGGACCCATGTTCCCTTCTGAACCACACCTCAGATACCTGAGACTCTGGAAATTCCTACTCTCACAGCCCCGAATCTGCTTCTAGGGCCTGTGTTGGCATCTTCCTGGGGAAGAACTGTGCTTCCAGTGTGTTTACCCCTAGACCTAAGAGGTGTCGGGGGGCCCTGTTTAGATGGAGGAGTCTCAATGGAGCTTGGATGTGATGGCTGGCATCATGGCCACACATATCTGTATGTGGCCCTTAATTTTGTGTGCTGGAGCTGGGGGTGGGAAGAGAAACTGAGTAACTGTTGGCTGTGGGATGGCTTACCTTCTGCCACCATATCCAGGTACAGAACTCCAGGGAGTGTGAGTGTGAGGGTTCAACATTGAGTTGACCTCCCAGGTCATCATGAAAGCATTATTTGTCCAGACCAGAGGATAGAAAGCATATAACAGTTTAACAGTTGATTAGCTTTTTAAATAACTTTTCAAATGGTCTGTAGGCCTCCATGTTTCCCCTTAGATAGTTCCATAGTCACACGCTGTGTGACTTTGGATGGTTGCTTAACCTTTCTGGGCCTCAGTTTCGTTAGCTCTAAAATGGGCCAAATAAAATAGTACCAACCTCATAGGTTTGTTGTGGGGGATGAAATGAGCTAACATAGACCAAACACTTAAAATGGTAACTGGGCACATGGGAACCATTTTTTAACATGATAATTGTTATTGTTATTATTACTGTTGTCATTATCATTATTTTTTTGTTAAATGTTCATTGCCCCCAGTCTTTTCTGTCCTAAACAATAATTCAGTGAGCACCTTTTTTAACTGAATACCTGTGCACATCCATAATTATTTCTTTAGGGCAAAAAAAAAAAAAAATCCCGCATTTGTTAGACAGGAAATTTTAGGGTCAAAGAGGGTGCACATTTTAAAGTCTTTTGATATGTTAATGAGCCGCTTCTAGAATTAAATTGGTTGAACATATTATTCATTAGTTATAATTCCCCGACCATTGAGGGTTTGGACACTAAATTATCTAGGTTGTTAGTGACATTTCGAACTTAAACTCTTAGCGAGAGAAAATAAGTCGATGAATGAAAAGCTGGATTAACCTGAACAACAACTAATTAATAGCAGTCTGCTGGCCCAGGAAATCAAAAAGCATATAATGAAGGCAAAGGCAAAGCCTAGAAGTTCTTTAGTTGACTGTTGACTGTGTTCGGTATAGAGAACATTCTTTAGATCATTTCCTGTTCTTGGAAAAAGCTGGGGCTGCAAGGTTTTTATCCCACCCTCCCTACCCCCTTTCCAGCTTACCTCATTTGCCTTCCCACACAAGAGTTTTCATCCTGTGTGTGGAGGAATTCTGCATTCACTTTGCTCGTCTTTCCCTTGAGAAGTCAATACGCTTCTGTGACTTACTGTCAGCCCCCGGCAGATGGAGGTTCAGAGAGGTAGCTGTGGCAGGCAGAGCTTTAGGGCAGGTGTTATTTCCTTTTGGAAATGAGCTCTGGGAAGGTGACAGAAGCCCATGGAGTTGAGTTTGGGGTTTAGTTACTCCAGAAACCCCAGGAGGACAGTATATCTCATGCTTTTTTTTTTTTTTTTTTTTTTCGGTACGCGGGCCTCTCACTGTTGTGGCCTCTCCCGTTGCGGAGCACAGGCTCCGGACGCGCAGGCTCAACGGCCATGACTCACGGGCCCAGCCGCTCCGCGGCACGTGGGATCTTCCCGGACTGGGGCACGAACCCGCGTCCCCTGCATCGGCAGGCGGACTCTCAACCACTGCACCACCAGGGAAGCCCTCTCATGCATTCTCATCAAACTTTTGGAAGGGCTCCTTTCCACCGAGTGTGGGAAATAGGGAACACATGAATAGAGCTGTGCTGTTGCCCGGGTCTGATCTGTTCTCTTCTCTGTGCCCAAGAAACTAACCGGCATGGGCTGCCTCAATGGACCCTTTGCCCTCTGGCTTCCATTTGGGTTTAGCCAATGGGAGGCACCAGCTGGAGAGGTGGAGGGAGGGAGGAGAGAGAGGAGGTGGAGGGAGGGAGGAGAGAGAGGAGGTGGAGGGAGGGAGGAGAGAGCGGTTGGTGTACTTCATTCTATGGCTCCCTCCTTTCCAGGTGGCAGGTTTTCAGTGGTTGCTTTTCTATGAGAAAAGCCACATTTCTTCTGATAGCTCTCCTGCAGCTTCACCAAGTTCTGATAACCTTGCAGGTATAAGTGGAGTAGATAGCATCTTCCTGATTTTCCAGAGGGCTCTGCACCATTGCTAGTTCATTTTTCTGAACATTGTCCACAAGGTTATGAAGAAACAGTCCCCTTTGGGTCCTGCCAGGGCTCTGTTTTGAGGCAGTATCTCTGTGGATTGGCCAAATTCCAGAAGTGGGCCATGTTGATGTTTTTCACAGCACGGCCAAGGAGCAATAGAATGTAATGATTAAGAGATTGGGCTCTGGAATCCAAGAGGTTGAAGTCCTGTTTCTACTACATTCTAGTTGTGTGACCTTGTACATGTGACTTCATCTTGCTAAGCCTCAGTTTCCTCATCCCTAAAATGGGGACAGTAATCATACATACCTCCTCGGGTTGCTTTGATGAATCATTGAAAAGGTACCTCTTAAGTACCTGGCATTTTAGTGCTGTTACTACCTGTTCCATTTATCTATTAGTGCGTAACCAACCACCCTAAAACTCAGGGGCATGTGAGGCTGCCTATGAGCCTGTTTGGGGGGCAGGATTTCGTGGGGATGACTCGTCTTTGTTTCACACATTGCTTGGGGTCTCCATTGGGATGACTGAGTTGTCTGGGGGCTGACTGGCCTTTGCTGTCTTCTTGTATAATCTCAAGGTTTCCCATGTGGTCTCTCCACATGGAAATCTCAGGGTAGCCTGACTTCTTACACAGCAGTGGACAGGGTGGAAGATCAAGGCTTCTTAAGGTCAAGTCTAAGAAGCACCAGCGCTTTTTACCACATTCTATCAGTCATACAAACCAGTAAGGCCAGCATAGGTTCCAGGGTAGAGGATTTAGACCCCACTTCTCAATAGACAAAGAGGAAAGGGTCTGTTGTCATCGACATTATTATTCACAGAAGGGCCCGGGGCGGGGGGTGGGGGCGAGGGGTTGTGGACTACAATTAAAAAGGAAAATTTGGGAATATCAAGCTGACTCTTCCTCTTTTAGAATGTAGCTACCATCAGTGACTATTCACTGTCTATAGGTCATGATAGCAGGCACTAGATTAATCAGGAATCCTGTTTGTAAGTGACAGAAGTCCAATTCAAATTATTCTTAGCAAAAAATAATAATAATAATAATAATAATAATGGTAGGAGTGTATTTATTGGCTCATGTAACTAGGAACTCCCCATTTATCAGGCACTGTCTCTCCAAATCTCAGACAGACTCTGTCCACGTGATGGAAACCCACATTTCACATTCTCCAGCTCCTAGAGAAAAGTCCTGGAAGAATGTGGATAATTTGGTTTCAGTTATGTGTCCACTAGTATAGTGATGGGTTGCCAATAGAGAAGAGGGATTCTGAGGCCATCAGAGGAAGGGGAATAAGGAAGCTCTCCTGCAGAGACAAGACCAGTGTGGTCAGTCTCTTACGGGCACTTCATACACTCTTGTACCGATGCAATTCTGATGCTAATCATGTAGAATTAGTGCAGACCCTGCAACATAAGGGTACAGTCCCCAACGAGACTGCCCTTGTTTCAGTTGCCACTCACAAGCTCAGGGGTCCCCAGGCCACCCGTACGTTTGGCCATCTGAGTTTTTAAACTCAGGGGTCCCATGATTTCCTCAGGTTGGATAATTCACTGGACTGATTCAAGGAACTCAGGAAAGTGCTATACTCATCATTACAGCTTTATTGTAAAGGATACAAACCAGGACCAACCAAATGAAAAGACACACAGAGTGAGATCCGGGAAGGTCCCGAATGCAGAATTTTCATGCCCTTTCCTCATGGAATCAGGATGTATCACTCTCCCAGCACACTGATGTGTTCGACAAACAGGAAATTCCACCAAGCTTTGGTGCCCAGAGTATTTACTGGGATTTCATTCCATAGGCATGGTTGATTCAGTCACTGGACATGTGTTTGAACTCATCCTCTAACTGCCCTCCTCTTCCCTCAGGTCAGGCTGGCTCCAAGCCCACCCCTCTAATGGTCTTTCTGGTTGACCAGTGCCTATCCTGAGTCATCTCAACTCTTAGCATAAACTCAGGTATGATTCAGGGGGCTCATGAATAACAAGGACACCCCTATAATTCAGGAAATTCCAAAGATTTAGAGTCTCCAACCCACGGACAAAGGTCCGTCAAATTCTTTATTATACAATACATGCATTATTTCTTTTAACATACAAAATTTCCATACGAAACATCATTGTGCCCACTTAAAAACCAAGGCATTATGGGTATCCTAAAATATAACGGATTTGAGCCCGAGTTTTGAGCCCATGTAGGAATGTTTTTCTTACTATCTCCCAATGTCTGCCTTTAATGAGAAACCTACTTTGCTCAGTGAAATGCCTCAATGTCCCCCATCTCCAATGGGGGAGTCCTAATTATTCCATGCTAAATGAATAATGAATAGTACAGTTTAATGAGAGAATTCAACTTACTCTTTTTTTTCTTGCAAAGGATTCTGGGAGTTAAAAGATCTGAATTCTTGTCCCAGTTCTGCCCATTAAGTACAGTTGGATGAATGGCTTTACCTCTCCAGGCTCCGGTGGAAAAATAAAGAGACTGGACTAGCTGTCTCAGGGGGTCTTACAAAGCTCTAAAATTTTCAGAACTCACTGTTACTAAACTCTGCAAGGTGGAGGTATCATTTACCGTTGGGATGACCTAAGAAAATTAATTATACCTTCCAACAGGGGAACTCTACGTCCAGACATTCCCTCTTTTGTTCACCCTTCCACAAATATATTTTTGAGTACTTGTATATACCAGGGAGTGCATTAGATGTTGGGGATACAGCAAAAGAAAGGCATACATGGAACTTACCCTCAAGGAATTGAAGAATGTAGAAGTCAAACATTAAACCAACCATTCAAAACAAGATAGAAGAAGCGGGGTATTTGGGGCATATGATAGGGGACCTAACTTCACATAGGATTGGGGATGTCTTCCAAGAAGGAGTGGCATTTAAACTGAAACCTAGAGGATTTGAAAATATTAGCAGGCTTAAAAAAAAAGGTCAGTCACTGTGTCCCAGGATATCCCAAGAATCCCCATGTAGGCCAAAGGTTGGCACATCAAAGCTTTCCCTTAATAGAGGGAATAACTGCCCAGCCTCTATTTCGCCCTCAAATTTTCTGATAGAATGAGTGACTGCATGAATATATAGTCATTCCTTAATTAAAATGTAAGCATCTTAGGGGCAAGGCCAATGGACGCTTCTAATCCTACAACCCAATGCTGGGAACACTTCAGGTTTTCAATACATTTCATTTAATAAGTAGTTATTGGTGTCTGTGAAAGTTGATGGAGGGAGGAAGCACAAATTAAAACTAATATTTATTGAACACTTCCTATGTGCCCAGCATTGTTCTAATTGCTAATATGACAGCTCACATAATTCTAATAACAAACATCGGTAAAATGCCCCCATGGCACAGATGAGGAAACTGGGACGCAGGGAAGCTACATAACTTCCCAGTGTTCACACAGTTATTAAATGGTAAAGCTAGGATTGAAATGCTGGCAAGCTGCTCTTGGCTATTACTATCAATACATCATGCCAACCATGTTGGAACGGGAAGATAAGTGAGAGCTCATTCCTCAACTCAAAAGAATATCACAGAATCAGATGTTTTGACTCTAAAGCCCAGCCTATTGAGATAGACGGTAAGGAAAATTATCAGCTAACATTTTAAAAATGTGCTTGTGTACCGAACATTATGGGAAGGAAACGGTTAGTTTGTATAATCTCACCTCATTCTCCAGTTAACTCTAGATATAGGGGCAGTTATTATAAATCCTGTTGGAACAGAGGTTCAGAGAGGGTAAGTAACTGGCCCAAGCTCACCCAGCAGAAGGGGCAAGGTCTAACTAGTCCACGCAAGTGCAAGACTCTATCCACTTAACCGTTCAACGCTAAAGCCAGGGGAGACACAACCCTAGATGGGATACCGTTGGAAACATGGCAGTGCGGCCCAGCATTTCATATATTTTTAAGGACCGATGCTCACTGGAGGTCTTTGACTGGGTCCAGACACAGCCTGGAGCCACGGAGGTGTCTGAATCTGCCGATAAGTCCCTCCCGGCTCTGTACAGACAGCCAAATGTCTCACACCCTCCCGTGGCTCCTGGAGAAATCACTTTCACACTCAAGGGAGGTGGAGACGTTCTTATCTTGACACTTCAAAGAAAGCCTTCTCCCTTGACATCTCCCTGCCCGAAGAGCGCTGATGTGGAAGCCGGGTGATGAAGGGTTTGCTTCGTCTCTTTGATCCTGGGGCGAGCTGGGCCACTCCAGCTCTTCCAGGCCTGAGGAATGCTGGGCCCCACTGACTTTGCTTCTTGCGTCCTATGATATTTACAGCTTCCAATGCCTCCTGTACTTGTTCAGTTTTGTCTAAAGAAAATGGCCAGGAGTTAAAGACCACGTTTCAAAAACGAAAAGAACCATGTATCTGGTGGCAGAGTATGAACTGGTTTCACCACCTGGCTGGTTCTGATGTCGTTCAATGCTTCTTAATACCCACTTTCCAATTCTGTTTCTGCGGTAGCCTGTGGTTCATAATTTGGGTATCATGCACCCCCTTGATCATCTATTGAGAGCTATGAACTCTTTCCAAAAAATTACGTGCAAACAGGGAAATTGGTGAATGCAATTTCAAAGGGCTCACAAGTCCCCTGAAGCAGTCGCTGGTTTCCCTGGGGGTCCATGGATTCAAGTTAAGACCTTTTAAAAAACAACCATTGCCACTCAGAACAGGGTAGTGGCTAAGCAGCCTACTCTAGAGTTAGGCAAATCTGAGTTGAAATCCATGCTGTGACCGTTTCTTCCCCCTTCAGTCAATTACCTAATCACTCCGACCCTCAGTTTCTCTGTTGGTAACTTCTAGCCCACATCTTATATTGTTGTGAGAGTTACAGGAGTTCGTGAATGTGGAATGTTCGACACATGTGTCATTGGTAGTTGTAGTGCCACTGGTGCTAACCACTATTGCCATGTGATTCCTGCCTCTTCTGATGCTGCCCCAGGAAGGAGACTCTCAGGAGAGGAAACGCTTTATAAACTCAGGCCTCAGTTTTCTCCTCTGACAAATGAAATAGCCCTGACACATAGCCCTATCCTACCAACACACCGCCCAGATTAGGAGGCGCAGCCGAGCTAAGAGAAAGGAGAGGGTTCTGTTAACTACAGACGCCACGAATGTGTGTCTCTGGTACGATTATCATTCTTTTACATGGAAAGTTTTGTTGATCTGTGGTTGGGGAGCTTCCAAATCTATAGGCATAGGGGGCTCCCTTGAAATTCCAAGAAGAGGGAGAGCAAGAAAACTAGCTTTTTGGTGAGTGACTAATCCCAAATATTTGTGTGATGCTAATTAATATTTCACAAAATTCATCACGTCAAAGCCATATTCAAGGCTTCTCTCCCTTGACTTCCTAGAAGGAGAAGATAACACAGATATAAAGGAATTCCTTTAAATTTCAAAGGAGAGAGGAGGGAGACGGGGACTTGAATATTCATTGAGCCAATACACGTCTCTGAGCCCAACTCAGCACACCTAAGCAGCTCAAGAGAAAGTTACAAGGCAAACACACTGTTGAAGAAAGAAAAAGTGGTCCATAGAAGGGAGAAACGCTGATCTCCAGAATGCACCCAGCATCCATCCATCCCCCAGTGGACTAATTGCATTTTGAATGACAGGCACTGTCATAGACCCTAGAGAAACCAGGATGGATAAGAGTCTGGCTTGGCCTAAGGAGCTGCCAGAATAATGAGAAGGATAATAACCATCAAAGCAGGTATCATGCCCCACTCTTTACCTGCATCAATTCACTCAACAGATATGTACAGAACACTTCTTATGTGTTGGGTGCTGTTGTCAAACCCCTTCCCTTTCCCTGTCTTCCTGGACGCTGATGGAATCCTTTTATCTTTGGCATGAATACGTGAGGGAAGATAAAGATGAAACCAGACAGAGAGGCACAGAAAAGCCAGCCAGGTGAGGAGGAGAGAGGGAGCTGTCAGGCAACAAGATTTACAGGACTCTTGTCCATCCAGTTCTATGAAGACACAGTTTCACCATCCACATCATTAGCAGACAGTTGCATGGGGTTGTGGGCTAATTTATGACTTAGAGATTGCTGCCTGTAGCATAATTCATAATTCACCAGGGAAGTAAGGCCTATGTCAATATATGTTTAAGTAAAAAGGTTCTGGAAAACCCCCAGGGGTCAACCTGGGAAAGAGGCCTCCAACTGCCAAGAAAGGAGAAGCAAGGGTGGAAACTGATGGCAAGGAGAAAGGAAGGGAGGTGAGAAGCATTGAAGCTCAGTAAATACAACTATTTTATGCCCAAATGCAGTTCTATAGCCACATGAGAACCAGAGAAGCTAAGGAAATGAACTCGGAGTTCATCTGCCTGCTTCCTTTTGTTTAATCTGTTTAATGCACTAATCTATTCAATGTGTTTCAACATATATGGATTTAATATACTTACTAAATTGATTGTGTATTTAAGAGGACAAATGCAATATCACGTATATATGCAAATCTATGTATACACATCCTTATCTATCTACAAATAGATACCTAGTACTTTGATATAAGAAATAGTATATTTCTGAATATACTATTATATTCTGAAATATACTGAAACAACAGAGTTTCAGTTTTTACTATTTTATTTGACAAATTCTTTAATGGTTAGTTCTCAAATGGATCTGAGAAAGTTACAATAGTTATTTACACATATACACTAGTTATGGCAATGAAATCAGTTAAGCATTGCATTAAGAGCTAGATATGTAATCTCTCATCTGATTGCTGAGAATAACCCTGCAAAAGGCATAGTGTTAGCCCCATTCTATAGATGAGAAAACTGAGGCTCAGTGAGATTATTCCACTTACACTCCGCCTCTCCATTTTCCCACGTGCAATATGGGTTTAATCCCATCTGCCCTCAAGTATGTTGCAGCTCCTCTCAGATTCTTAGCCTCATCTTCTCTAAAAAGATTGTTTGAAGGATGGTAAGAGATGGGCAAGTACAACCAGGCTCTAGACTTGCATGTGGAATAAGTGATTTCCCCAGAAACTTCTCAATGGGTGGATAACCTGGGTATAATGAAGTTAAACTTACCACGTGTCTACTGTTTTCCAGAACCAGAAAACAGTCATTTTAACTCCGAGCCTAGAGACTTATTTTTCAAAGGTTAAGTAGAGAAGTGGGGAGATATGGATGAAGTGTGCAGGTATTGTTACCCCACTTGACAGAACAATATATTGATGTAGAGAGGTTTCAGCATCCTTACTTTGCAAGCCAGCATGCCTTCCAGACCTAGCTACTAGCTACTTAGCTGCATCCCTTGGAATTTAAACATCTACAGATCTTCTCTCCATCTGTCTTATCTGTATGAATCTTAATGTCCTTATAATTTCAGGTAGTTCTGGCATCACTTTTTTTTTTTTTTTTTTTTTTGCGGTACGCGGGCCTCTCACCGTTCTGGCCTCTCCCGTTGCGGAGCACAGGCTCCGGACGCACAGGCTCAGCGGCCATGGCTCACGGGCCCAGCCGCTCCGCGGCACGTGGGATCTTCCCGGACCGGGGCACGAACCCGCGTCCCCTGCATCGGCAGGCGGACTCTCAACCACTGCGCCACCAGGGAAGCCCTGGCATCACATTTTTGATGCTCTGTATCTGGGTTCTCTTCCCAGGAGTTTCTGGAACTAGGCTCAAACATCATGCCTAGAAACCCAAATCATCATTTATGTTATAAATTCCCTTCCTTCTTTTATTCTAATCCATCGTCCTGGTAAATTTTGGGAAACTGAACTACAGGATGACTGAGCCGCTGTGAAGGGATGTTGCCACCCCCATTTTCGCTACACGAAAAAATTCAGAGCCACAAATGAAATCCTAACTGCCTTAAGTCTTCAGATGGAGCATGAAAGATGGGCCAAACGTTTTTCCAGATCCAAAATTGGAGATACAAATCTGGCTCAGTGCTAGGATTTAAAGATTTAACAAATAAAAATACAAGCTGCTAGGTGAAGTTAAATGCAGAGAACTGATGACTAAAATTTTAGTGTAAGTATAGCTCTTGTAATATTGGGGATACGTTTATACTAAATAAATTAATTTTTTAGTTACCTAAAATTCAAATTTAGCTGGAGATTCTGTAGTTTATCTGGCAATCCCAGTTGGATCCAAAGCTTGAACATTGGTGTGAATTTAGAAGAAATTATAAATGGATGGTAAATTATAGAAAATGGGTAGATCAAGCCCAGATATTTCAAGGTGGAACGTCTGAGCAAACTTCTCCTGTGGCTACCTTGAGTATGAAAATAGCCAACACTGACTAATTCCAGGCATGAGTCTCTAAGATAAGCACGTTACATGCAGGCGCTCAGCAGCTTACCACAACTCCGTGAGATGGGCACTAACAGTGTCCCCACTTTGCCGAATGGAAAACCGAGGTCTGGATATCTTACAACCAATAAGTGGATTTTACTAAAGCGAGAGCGTTTTAGGAATCAATAGGACCAGACCCCTTGGTATTTCTTATAGATCACAGACGTACAGAGACTGAAGGTCACTTGCCCCTGGTCCCACACGGGTCGTCAACAGAACCAGGGTTCTGACCCCGTCTGTGTGCTTTACCACTCCTTTCTAATTTCTTCCAAATCTACACCAGCTTTGATCCAACGCAAGTTCCACTGAGCCAGCTTTAGAGAAATTGAATTTCCTTAATAGGTTTTCCTAGACAATTGGCTTGAGAGCCAGGAAAATTCCAGGAGAGAATTAGGTAGATGTTAGGAGTCCTCCATTCTGTTTCTGGCTCTGCCACAAACAGTCTGTGCAGACCTGGGCAAATCGCTTGCCCTCTCAGAGCCTCAGTGTGGGGTCTGGCAAACAAAGGGGGACCTACACAGCGACCCCCAAAGTCCCTTCTGCAGTAGCACTCTGCAGTTCTAAGATGCCCAGTCTCCTGCAAGCTTCTGCATTGGAACCCAGCCCTCACACACCCAGCATTTTAGGCTGATACAATAGACAGCAGACAAATCCCATTACAGACCACTCTGTGAGTCTCCACTTTGTCACCGACTGTTATGTGACCTTAAATAGGCATTCTCCCCTAATCTCCATGGGCCTGGCCTCTCCTATTAGCAGCTGGAGACAAGGATATTTACCTGTAATAAAGCTCTTTGAGCTCCTCAGATAAAGAGCTTTGCATTAACAAAGCTCAAAGCGGATTTTTTTTTTTTTTTTAATGGACCAGCACACTGGCTTTGTTTTGTGTTTTTGTGTTTCTTTTCCCCCTTATACTCCAGAGAAGTGCAAAGTCCTGTTTGCCCTCCAAATTCTCGTTAATTCATTGTTCGCTTCTGGGTTTGAATAGGCCTTTTTTTTTTCTAGACTATATGCTCCCAAACTTTCTCAGTTCATGGTGAGTTTAGTATCTTAGTAATTTTTTCATTATGCCCTTAACAATTGTGTTTATGAAGTCATTAGCTTCAAAAAATTAGTATTTATGCCCTAACAAGTTAGTACCATTTGAAAAAATAACACATGTAAAATAAAAGAAAAAAGTATTATTTCATACTTAAGTGAGCCCAGTTACTTACTAATGGGATATGTGTGCCTGTTGGACCCTGCATGATTTCTCAAGCCTTGGAATCAGATTGATCACTGCCACTTTCATTTCATCTTCCACATTGATTTTTGTGAGATACTTGCTTTTTTTTTTTTTTTTTTTAAAGACAGTCAGTCTCAAAAACCCAGCTTCTCAAAGACATGGAATTGTTGAAATTAAAATAGTGAGACAAGATGGGTTAAGCTCATCCCACTCTTTTCCTCCTGTTAATTATAACTAAAATCCCTGGAAAATGTACATAAAGCAACTATTGAAGACTCTAAAAGGTAGAGGAAAAAAAGAGGACTGTCTAGAAACCTTAGCCTTCTATATATTCACTACTGGGCATTAGAATAGCTTACAACCCAGAAATACCAGTGTGTACAGACAAACATCACCCCCAAGAATAAAAATCCTGCTCTTCTGTGTTGACAGACTGGGGAGGAGACAGCCCTGCAGGACAGATCTCTTTTGACTATACCTGCTCTAGTCTAGGTAAACACTACGAACGAAGCCCCATCCTTGCTTTTCCCACCAGGTATTGCAGAGATGAAGGAGTAAAGCCCTGTTGACCATCCCCATCCTGCACTAATGTGGAAGCACTCCTTCCCTTACCCATCAAATGTTGTGGTGACTGTGAGGTAAAGCCCTGTTGGCTATCCCCAAATAAATCAAAGTTGTGGTACACCATCCTCTTCTAATTAAAGAGTAAAGACGAGTAAGGATTACAAAGAGAAGGGAGCTGAAGAAAGGGATTCTTTAAATCTGTATGTAGAATGCTGGGTATATCCTCAAGTAATCCATGCATGAAACTAGCCAGAATCAACACACACACACACACACACACAACCTTTAAGAACTAAACTATCGTGGAGGACACCGCTCAGATTTCAGAATGGCATCTAGGTAGCACATAGGTGTGGCATACCAGCATAGTGTTGCAAAGGCTTTGGCAACTAGATTTATATTCAAATCAGAGCCCTGCAAAAGTGGACTAGAATGTACATTCTGAACCTCAACTTTTTGACTGCTTGCTAAAATATAAGTAGGAACCAGAGTCGCATACTACTCAAAATGTCTAGGATACAGTACAAAATCACATATACCAAGAACCAAAAAAATCCCTTTCAAATCAGAAAAGACAATCAATAGATGACAGTACAAAGGTGAGACAGATGCTGAAATTACCTGATAAGAATTTCAAAGCAGTGAACATTAAAACATGCTACAACAAGCAATTACAAATAATCTTGAAACAAAAGGAAGAGTAGAAAGTCTCAGCAAAGAAAGAGAAAATATAAAGAAGAACCAAGTGGAAATTTTGGAACTGAAAAACACACTGGCCAAAACCAAAAACTCATGGGATGGGTTCAGTATCAGAATGAAGATGACAGAGGAAAGAATCAGTGAACTGGAAGATAAATCAATAGAAACTAGAAAGAAAAATAGACTGGAAAAAAAATTTAAAAAGGAATAGAGCTTCAGGGACCTGTGAGATAACAACAACAATAATAACAACAATACCAAATATAATATTTGTTTTATCAAACTTCCAGAGAAGAGGAGAGTGTGGGGCTGAAAAATATTTGACAAAAAAATTCCCCAATTTTGCAAAAGACATAAACCTACAAATTCAAGAAGCTAAGTGAATACCATACAGAATAAACCTAAAGAAATACATACTCAGATGAATCATAATCAATTTTCTGAAACCTAAAGACCTTTTTTTTTTTTTTTTGCAGTACGCGGGCCTCTCACCGTTGTGCCCTCTCCCGCTGCGGAGCACAGGCTCCGGACGTGCAGGCTCAGCGGCCATGGCTCACGGGCCTAGCCACTCCACGGCATGTGGGATCCTCCCGGACCGGGGCACGAACCCGCGTCCCCTGCATCGGCAGGCAGACTCTCAACCACTGTGCCACCAGGGAAGCCCCCTAAAGACATTTTTTAAAACATTAAAAGCAATCAGGGAGAAGTGATGCATTACACATAGGGGGAAAACATTTCAAATGACAGTGGATTTCTCATCAGAAATCATGGAGGCCAGAAAAAAGTGTCATATTTGTAAAGTGCTGAAAGAAAAGTCTATTGTAAATTCTATATCCAGAGAAAATATCCTTCAAGAATGAAGGTGAAATAAAACTTTCTCAGATGAAGGAAGACTAAGAAAATTTATCACCAGCACACCTACTTTAAAAAAAATTGCTAAAGGAAGTTCTTCACACAGAAAAGAAATGATAACAGAAAGAAAATTGGAGCATCAGCAGTGAAGAAACAGCAGTAGAAATGGCAAATATCTGGATACATATAATAGATTATTTTCCTCTGAGTTTTCAAAACTGTGTTCAATGATTGAAAGCAAAAATTACAGCATGGTCTACTGTCGTTCTCAAGTACATAGAGGTAATATTTACAAAAACTATATTAAAAAGGGAGAGAGTTAAAGGGACATAATTGGTAAGATTTCTATGTTCTGAGTTTACCGGAAGCCATAAGACTGTTTTTTATATATATATATATATAAAATATATGAATATCAAAAATATATAACAAAATATTATATTCATCTAATATATGAATATGATGTAGTAATATCATACTATGTCATATTAATATAGTAGACAAATATATTATCAATATTATTAATATAATATATTCAAGACTATACCATATTATATTATATTAATATTGAATATTATATGTATACATATAAATTCCTAGAGCAAACACTAAAGATTAACACAAAGAGCTATACAAAAAATACTACAGATAAATTAAAATAGAATACAAAAACATGTTCAAGTCCTGCAGGAAGATAAGAAAGGGAAACACAGGAGTCAAAAATGGGTCAAACACCTCCTAGAGAACGGACTTGAGGTTATGGGGAGAGGGAAGGGTGAGCTGTGACAGGGCGAGAGAGAGTCATGGACATATACACACTAACAAACGTAGTAAGGTAGATAACTAGTGGGAAGCAGCTGCATGGCACAGGGATATTGGCTTGGTGCTTTGTGACAGCCTGGAGGGGTGGGATAGGGAGGGTGGGAGGGAGGGAGACGCAAGAGGGAAGACATATGGGAACATATGTTTATGTATGACTGATTCACTTTGTTATAAAGCAGAAACTAACACACCATTGTAAAGCAATTATACCCCAATAAAGATGTTAAAAAAAAAAAATGGGTCAAACAAATGCAAATAATAAAATGGCAGGCTTAAATCTTAGTATGTAAATTATTACATTAAATGTAAATGACTAAACACATCAATTAAAAGATAAAGACTCACTTTAAATATAAAGGGACAGATTGGTTGAAAGTAAAAGAATGGAGCAAGGTGTATCATGACAACGCTGATCAAAAAAAAGAAGTGACTATATTAATATCATAGGAGGTAGACCTCAGAGCAAAATGAATGTAGTGCAGTGTAATATTAGAACCATGTACTTCTTTGATAGATGTAGTTCATATGGTGTCCAGTAAATGTTAAGTATCTCTATTTCCATTAAAAATTTAAAATATCTTGTGAATTCTATGCATCTTCCCAGAAAGCCTTGAAACACAGTTTGGGAATCACAATTCTAGACCCAAACAAGCTGCACAATTTTCAGTTATAAGTTGAGTCAGCTGGCCTCCATTCCTGGGGAAGCATGAGGAGAAGTTGAGGAGGTGGGGTGTTATAGTAAGTGGTCAACTATGGCCCGCTAGGAGGACAATGCTAGGACATTTTCCAGGGTATCTATGACTGCATCTCCCTTCCCCTCTCCTCTGATGATGACTCTGCTCCAGCCCCAAAGTCCTCCAAGTTGTTTTCAGATATGCCAGGCATGCTCCCATCTAGTGGCCTTTGCATTTGCTGTTCTCTCTGCCTAGAATTCTCTTCCCGTAAGTATCTACATGGCTAATTCTTCAACCTCCTTAAGGTTTTGACTTAAAGCTCATCTACTAGTGAGACTTTGCTTGATCACCCTGTTTAAAATTGCCACGCACCCCTCTCTCAAACACTTCATATGAACTTTCCATTCTTTATTTTTCTCCATAGCACTTATCACCATGCAACAATCAATATATCTGTTTGCTTATTTGGTTAGTATCTCTCTCCCTCAACTAATGTAATATCCACAAAGGCAGGGATTTTTAAAATTTATTTTGTTCACTGCTATGCCCCCAGCAGCTAGAATAGCGTCTGCTACATAATAGGGATCTAACACATATTTGTGGAATAAATGTTAAAAGTGTTGACTGAGCTTCGAAGAAGGTCTCTCTGACTCATGTTATAATTCCGCACTTGGATTGACGATTTAAGGGAAAGGAAAGTATCGGAGATTTATGGGTGAGGGAACATGAAGTGAAAATAATTGTTTTTGATGATTAATAGTAACAATAGTGACCACCCTTTATGGAGTACAGACTAAGTGTTCAGCGTTTTCCATACATGATAATCAGTTTACCTCCCTTATCACTTTTCCTGCAATATACTCACCGCCGAGAATTGCGCCTGACATAGACTGGGCACTCAAGGAATATTAGTTGAATGGATAAATGAACGAATGATCACAGGTTTTGTTTTATTGCTCTTAAATAAGGAAGGTGCTTTATATGCTATATTATTAACCATGTTCCTATAATACCTTCATATCTAAAAAGGTGTTTTACCATCACCTACATCTGTATATGGATAGGACTCCATCCTGGAATGTATTCATCGTTATCAACACATTTTATGGGCAAAGGAACTGAAACAAAAGAAGACATACAACGACTTAAGATTATGCAGCTTCTAAGTGATAGAGTCTGGAATTTATTCTAGCAAAACATTTCTTTTTAACAGAAAATACAACATATTTTAAATGTTTACACTTAACACATGAAAATATTTACACAAAAAAGCAACACAAAACAATCATGCTATATACAAAATAACAAATCCTTATGTATAGCAAATGTTTAGAAAAGGCACCCTTGTTTAAGGTTATATGAAATTATATGAAGTGTGTCTATGTGAGCCTATGTTGAACCTCATTTGAAGATAATGCAAAAGCCCAAATTTGAGATCTCTGTTTTTCTAATCGAAGTATAATTATATCCAATAAAATGCACAGATCTTAAATTTATAGTTTGATGAGTTCTGACAAATGTATACACCCGTGTAACTAACATCCCAATCAAAATGTAACCATTGCCGTTACCCTACAGAGTTTCTTCCTGTATTTTTTTCTGTCTATCCACTCATCCCTGTCTCCAAAAGGCAACTACTATTCTGATTTCTCTCCCTATAGACTAGTTTGCCTGATCTTGAACTTTCTACAAATAGATTCATATGGAAAGAAGTCTTTTGTGCTGACCTCTTGGTTCATTATATAATAGTGTGTAAATAGTACATAGTTGGATGGTTACACTCTGTTTTCATGTTTATGAATTTCTGGATATTTACCACATTATTATTCAGGACAAGTCAACATAGGCTTAATTTAAAATAATGTTAAGTAAATTAGAGTATAGATGGTGTACACACAATGGATTGCTGTTTGGGAAATGTTGAATTCTGGCACGGTAGTTTAGAGCACAGAGCCTGTGGTCACCATTCCTGGGTCCCTGGGTCTCTCCCATTCACTAGATTAGTGATTGGGTGGTAAACTAAAGCCTCAGTTTTCTCATTTGTAAAATGGATATGGTTTTACTCATGCTCAATGGATTGCTGAGAGAATAAAATATATTGAAAAGTTTTAACACAATACTTGGCACAGACCAACGGCTCAATACATGGCAGCTCTTATTAGACTCAGGATGGTTAAGGGGTTGGCGTTAGGGCTCAAACCACTAGTACAACAACTACAGGCTACTACTTTCTTGGCTACCTCTTCCTGCTCTCCTTTGGGATGAGCTCCTAGCACCCTCAACTGGAAAGTCAGAGGAGCGTTAGAGTGAGATGGTCGCTCCAATTATTCTCAGAGTTATAGAAATTCCCATTTCTTCAATTATAGGCATGAGTTTCACACTCAAGCTGTGAGTTAAGAAGATATTTGGGCATAATGTACTTTTCTATTGTTTTACTGCGTAGGTCAAATTTCTCACTCTGGCTGGAAGCTGGAAATGCGGTCTCTACTCTACACCAGAAATTTCTCTCTCAGCTTTTCACTTGTGCATAGCCTCACTTCTACTGCCTCAGACTTGCGCCTTGCCATCTGGAATAATGTAGAAGTCTCTCTGTCTCAATGTTAGTTTGCCCTCTGGTCTTCCTCACTACAACGGTTTGGACTTGGTCCACGCACAGAACTCATTGGTTCCTTCCTCTACTGAGACTTGTTTTAGGGCCCCAGAAAAAGCCATGCCCCCGTGTGGTACCCAAAACTTGTCAGGGGCTGTCTCTCTGGGCTCATCTCCCATCACTCTGCCCCTAGAACTTCAAATTCCATTCCACTCTCCATCAACACTGAGCTACTTGGAGCTCCTTTTACATCTTACTTCTTACCTTTATCTCCTTACAGATGCTGTTTCCTCTTCATTGGAGTCTTTCCTCCTTGTCTGTTTGGCAAACTCCACTTCATCTATCACAACCCTTCTTAGCTGTAACTTCTGTAAAGCTTCCCTCACTGTCTCTCTCTTCCATCCCTTACTTCTTCCCTAATATTTTTATTGGTTCAGTTATTGCAGCATTTGATGTGTCTGCATGTCTGCTTCTCCACTGATATTAATAGAAGCTAACATTGAGCAGTTACCGTGGATCAGGAACTACTCTGAGCACTTTTTAATTTTGCCTCATGTATTCCCCACAGTATCCCTTTGGGTTGAATTGCTATTATTAACACCTCCATTTCACAGATTAGAAAACTGAGTGAAGCCACTTCTCCGGGGCTCCATGACTTGACAGTGAGTTCCATGACTGGATAAATGTAATAAATATTGGACGCCCACCCTTGTGGATGGGATCAAGATGGTTGGAAGGTTGGAAAACCTTTAGGCTTCTGTTTTCTTTCCCTTCTGCTGCTTTTTTGGCATGATTGGAGGAAAGAGAGCTGCCGTGCCTGGACAACCCATGTATGGCTCCTTAATTCAAATTTCAAATTCGGTCTTCGTGGACTCTGCGGCCAAAGGCTGAAATCAGAATTCTTGGTCTCAGCTCTTCTACCTACAAGCTGGTAGGACTACCAGATTTAGCAAGTAAAAAAATAGGATGCCCACTTAAATTTGAATTTTAGATAAACAACAACTAACTTTTTAGTATAAATATGTCCCCAGTATTGCATGGGACATACTTACCCTAAACATTATTCATTGTTTGTCTGAAACACAAGTTTAACTGGATGTCTTGTAATTTATCTGGCACCCTACACTTGAGATAATGCTACCTTCCTGGCTGGGGCATTCAGTAGCCGCTAAAGAGAGGGAGCATACATTCATTCTGCCAAGTATTTGGCATTGAACTCGACATTCATTAATTTGATCCTCCTAATAACCTTGGGTGGGTGGGTGGCTATTAACTGCTCTATTTTATAGATTTTTTTCTAAGTAAAAGTTATCATTTATTGGCTTCTTATTTATCAATGAGACAGATTAAAGACAGCTGCAGATTCTTTGGCATTCCTTCCATTGAGAGGTGGGAGTGTATGTCTCCTCTCCTTGAATCGAGAGAGAGTAGTGGTATGATATTGCTTTGACCAACAGATTATGGTGCAAGTGATGCTTCTGCTTCTTGTCTCTTGGAACATTCATTTGGGGGCAAACCAACTACCCTGTAACGAGTCCAGTGACTCTACACCACCATGTTGTAAGGAAGCCCAAGCCAAATGAAGAGGCTCTGGAGGATTAGATGCCATATAAAGAAGGATAAGTGCATGGGAGTAAAAACAAGACATCTTGGGAGTGGATCCCCAGCTAACTCCATGTGGATCCTAGTTGAACTGCCCAGCTGAACCTTTCCCAAATTCTTGACTTACAAAATCATGTGCAAAATGAGATGGCTGTTTTAAACTAAATTCTGGAGTTCTTCATCACGCAGCATAAGGAATTGGATCCAATCCAAGACCATGGACTCAGTTCTGGCTACACCATTTATTAGCTCTGTGACCTGGGTCTCCATTTCCTCACCTGTAAGATGGGGATAATTTCCAGTTTGTACAAGACGCAACTGAGGCTCTGAAAGGCTTAGTAACGTACTGGAAGCCACACAGCTAGTGAGAAGATCTGGAAGAGCCCTCATGTGTCCAACTCCAAAGCATGGCTAATAATACGTCTCCATTTCTTCCCATTCACACTAGCTTTGAAATCTACACCTCAATTTCTCCATCTGTAAAACAGGGATGCTAATATTACCTTCTTTATAAAGTGTATTAAAAAACGTGTAAAGTGCTTAGTTTAGTGCCTGGCACACAGTAAACAGCTAGTAAACATTCACGGCGATTATTATTTTATTATCTTCCCTGCCGAGGCTGGCAGCGAACATCCATTCTGTGCCTGCTGGCTTTTTCCAGGTCTCTAACTTGTGGGAAACCTTGTCAGGAGGGCATGTTTAACTGAACAGAGCACTACCTTTTAATATTTAATGAATTCCTGACACTCTTGGAGAGCAGTGTGAGACATATCCTGTAAAAATCTCTTAGTGTTAATAAAATACCACCCAACGGGTTGGCCATTACCAGCAATTAAAGTTTTCAAGCAGGTCAAATAACTCCTTGCAATGATTTGTGTGTCTCTCTTTTCTGCCCACCTTTCTTCATTTTTAGGGAAACGTATGTTATTTCTCTGTTTAAGGCGTCGGATCTTGGGCTGTCTTCCCTCCCAATTCCAACCAGTGATTTCAAACACTAACGAGGTGTCTGTGTTCCCTGCTCATCCACCACAGATGTGTGAACTCCAAGCGCCAAATAATAGCTGAGAACTTCAAAGATGGCTGCCGTAAAAGAGACCTTTGCAAAAGGAGCTCTCTTACCTTTTCTGGGATTCAAGCGAGGCAGTAGGGGAGGGAGCAAAGTGCTCTTTCCTGATGGGAGGAGAGAAGGGAATTCATGTTTCCCTGGTGGTTAATACATGCCAGGACCTGTGGTAGGTGTCTTTCCATGCATCCCTTATAAAATCTTCATGATAAGACAGAATGGCTTTATGAGCTCTTTTGCCAAATGGAAAAATAGAGGTTCAGAGAGGTGAAGCTCCTTGCCTAAGGTCACACAGCTAGGCAAGGGTAATGTCAAGATTGGAACCTGGGTTTTTAAGATCCTGAATCCTCCAGTGGTCATTAACTAGAGGTGCTCTTCAGAATCACCTGGGGAGCATTTTTGATATTTGTGTGTCTGAGATTTCTCTACCTCCTCCCCTTCTTCTTCTCTATCTCCCTGATTTCTTTCCCTCCCCTTTCTTCTTTCCTTTCACATATCATTTATTCATCACATTGCATTAACTGAAGTCCTACTATGTGCCCATGTTAGTATACTGGCAAGGTCCTTTGGTCGAAAACTACATAAATCAATTTCGGCTAGCTTAGGAAAAATAAAAGAAAGACATTTATTAGGATGACACGGAGATATCTCAGGATGTCAACATATAGCTGGACAACGAAGATTCAAGAAAGGAAGGGAAAAGGGCAGCTCTGGGGTCTTCAGTGGGGGAGGTTTCATGGGCCTTCACCGCACCGTGCTGCCATTGACATGCCTTGTGTCTCACCTTACCGGTTACTAGTTTCCAAGAAAGACTCTGATTGATGACTGCCCCTGGACCAATCAGCTATGATCAGATGAGCAGGGCCATGTGATGCATCACTTAGAGTATATCTGGAAGTAAGGCAAGATGTTTCCCCCAAGGAGAGAATTACCGGGAGCCTGGCATTCACGTCAAAAGGTGCCCAGAGTCATACACTGGGCTGCTGGAATTGAAATGAAAGTCTGCCTTCAGGCTGATGAGTATCTGGCATAAAGGCAGCCACGAGGTTGGGTCTTAAGCAGCCCTGGTCACTCTTCATTCAGTCAAGCATAAGCATATGCAGTCCCCAGAATTCAAGCTCCTTGAAGTCCATGAATATGACTCTGGCTCAAGACCCTTACTGCTGGGCCTGGCTCAGAGCCTGCAGCATAGTTGGTACTTGTACTAGTCGAAGCGTTCTAGGTTCACTAATACACTTATCCCTTAACCTCTGTATCTTAAATTAACAAATATTCATTTCTCACACACATTTCCTGTCCAGTGCAGTCACTCAGGGATCCAAGTTGAAGGAGGTTCTCCATGTGGAGTTCATTGGTTTCTGCAGCAGGGCAGGATAAACTATGGAGTATTATCTAGGGAACTTTCCTTGCAGTGACATATATCACTTCTCTTCATATTTCTTTGGTCACAACTAATCCTATGACTCTTCCTGACTGCAAAGAGGCTGGGAAGTATAGACTCCTAAAGGAACACCAGCCACCAATGATAATAGTAATATCTGCCACAGTAGTCAACTAATATATGCTCAATAAAAGACTAAAAATACCTGATATTTTTGAGCCTTTACTATGCCCCACACATTGTGAAATGCATGACTTATCGACCCTCTCCTTTAATTCTCACAGCACCCTATGAGTTGGCATGGTTACGGTTCCTACGTTCTAGATGGGCAATTGGAGGCACAGAGAAACTAAGTCAATTGCCCAAGTTTACACAGATAGAAGTAGAGGGACGAGGATTCAAACCCAGGCTCTCAGACCCTGGAGCCTGCCGTCTCAATAGCAAGTTACCCATTCTAACTACTCGGTAGGCACGTTGGCTACTTACTGTAGCGCAAGACAGAATGTTGCAAGCATGAAAGGGGCCAGGGAAGCAAGGGCTAAGAAGAACGGAGTTGTTTTTTTTTTTTTCCCCAAGGAGGATGGTCATGGAATAAATTGGGGGGATAGTCAAGGTCTTTGAGCTGGATCTTGAGTTCTTACAGGAAGGACTCATCAAGCAGATAAATGAGGGAAGTACATCTAGTCTGAGAATGTCCACTCCACCAGGTCAAAGCTTTGCCATGTTCACTGCTGCATCCCCAGTGCCTAGACAGTGTCTGTCCGATACAGAGACAGAACTCTGGCAATACAGAGCCTGAACTTAGTACATGCTCATCAAACACTTGCCCTCAGTGAGCCATGAATGAAATGAGCCATGATACAGTGTAAGCTCTTCCCTGATCCAGGCTGCAACTGTCCTCAAGAGAAGGGGGAGCTCGAGCCACGACTAAGAAGGGGGCAAGAACGTGTCTTTCTGGAAGAGGTGCAGTTTGCAAGAATGGTGATCCCAGATTCCTGGGCTGATGTCTTTCTGAGAAAACTGTGAGCTGGAAGAAAGCAAGTCAGACAGTCCCCAGTGGCATCCTGCTCTGAAGGTACGGGGTTTGGGAAGCACCCAGGTGTTTCTGATCATGAGTGAGCTGCGGGTCTGCCCTTTCAGTGTTCTCCTGTTTGGGAGACAAGAACAGATGAATGGAATGCAGAGGATGGACGTGAGCAAATGTCACACTTGCAAAGCAATTGCTGGAGGGTCACTGAGATGGGAGCCTGGAACTTTATCTCAGTTAAATCCCACTGAGTTTTCCCAGATTAGAAAGGAGACTTTCTTTTCTTTAGAGGCTTGTTTTACTAATGTTTGCCTTCTCTGCTCGTGACATTCTACAATAATGGTAATAAAAAAGGGAGTAGTGGTGGCCATCTCCTGTCCTCTTTTTTAATAAGGGAATTTTACAACATCCTTTAAAAATATGATCTGGTAATTGGGTCACTGGTCTTTGAGATTCTTCCCAGGAAAATCCGTTGTTTTCATGTTGGTGTCTTTGCGCACAATCCTCGTTTGGCAGGTCTCTTACAGATGATGTAACAGATAACAAATGTGTTTAAGGCCCACGCACATCATCTTTCAGGCCTGATTTCTCAGACTCACAAACGTTTTGGACCTGTGGTCCTTAAGGATCTGCTTCCAGTTGGGTCACACCCAATAGCGCACGAACTGGACACTAAACTTTTGTTTAAACTCTTCTTTTTTTTTTGGTCCAAAAATTCCCTCTTTCTATCCCTACACATGTTGCCTGGCAAAATCATGACTTCCCTTGCCTGTGTGACTCAGCTGCCGTCTCCTCTGAGCAGGTGCTTAACTAAAGGCGAGGTGACAGAACCGAGAACCTTGAACCCAAGCTCTTTCCATCGCTCCACGTTGCAGAGGAGTAAGAGAGAGTGAGGCAGAAACTTGACTGTGGTTTTCTCATCTAACAGTACGGAGGCCTAAGTGCCAGGCACTGTTCTAAGTGCTTTGTGTGGTTGAGTCTAGTTGGTGTGGGTGACCGGACAGCCGGGTGACTCAGGATACTTATGCACAATGTACCAGAGCAATTATTTATAGTGTCACCTTTCCCTCTCAGAATTTTCCTGGTTTACAAGAGAAATTGCAGATTCCCCTGATTTATTGCTCACAATAGCTTCGTGAGGCAGATGCTGTTATTAGTCCCATGTTACAAGAGTGAAAACTAGGACTCAGAGGAGTGAAGTGACTAGCCCGAAGTCACACAGCTAGGAAGAGGTAAAACTCGAATTTGAATCCTGATAGATTGAATCCCTATCATGGAAGGGAGAATACTCTTTATCTCCAAGAATTAAAGAAGAGACAGTGATGTGTCATTATAAGCTGGGAAACATTTGGACACCCCGAATGGCTTTATAGAAGTCAGGGTGGGATTTGATCCTTTCATCCATTCATTTAACATGTATTTATTGAGTGTGAGTGTGTGCCAGTATGCAGGTGCAGGGTGCAGGGTCGTGAGTCCGCACAGACACACACACACACACACACACACACACACACACACACACACACACACCCTCTCTACCCTTAGAGAGTATGAAGTCTGGAGGGGAAAACAGATGAGAGACCACGCTGATTACCACCAACAGAGCTTTCTCCTATACTTCCATTTTACTCAAAAACAGAGGCCCAAACTGGCCTCTTTCTGGGCAAATCCAAGATATTTGGGAGCTTACAGAATAATTTTTTTAATAAAAAATTTTTGACAACAGTAAATGTCACAGAATTTCACACTTAAACAATCACCCACGTTTTTTATTTCTCTTGAAAAAAGTTAGGTGGGTGTGCTAATATCCGGCCCACCTTCTCCCATGGCAGGGATTGGTTGAAGGAAGTAGCAATCCCCCTCTTTAAATGAGAATTACACTCTAGAGCTTAGCAGAAGCCCCATCTGGGCCACAGGAATCATTCTGTCACCTTCCTGGTACCTAAAGGAATTTGAGTTTACAATTCCTGTTTACATGTAGCTTCTTCCTTAAGTTTTCTTATGGACTCTTTCTTTTTTTTTTTCTAGGTTTTAAATATATTTATTTACTGAGTTTTCTATTTATCCCTAACCTGTTGAATTCTAGGTATTTCTTTTTGTTTTAAATAGCTCTGCTTATGCTGCAACTGTCTTATATGATGCCCAAGGCAGACATTGCTAATCAATCATGACTCTTCTGCCCATTGAGCCTAAAGAGCCTCCATTGCTCATTGCTTTCCCCACACAGCTCCAGACAGCCACTACTAATCAATCAGGAATGACATATACAATGAAACCCATTTGTTTTACTCAGTATCTACTGAAACTCCTTAAAGGCTGAGATGTATATCTTGTTCTTCTTTACTTATCCCCTGTCCCTCGAGACAGGTCTAATGCTGAGACTTTCCCAGTGCAGTGGGGGAATAAACTGTTCCATGATAGGCCATGTCTGAGCCCATCTGTCTGCCCACAGGGGTCTACTTACTGGGCTTCTGGAAAAGGGGCCAAGTCTTCTGAAGGGAGGAGAAGAGAAAGAAGAAAACAACTCCAGTTAATTGTCCCTTTCCCCTTTTTTTTCTCTTTCCCTCTTGCAAAAAGGAGAAAAGAACAATACGAGCCAGCCAAAAGCTCATTAATGCACTTGACCTTCTGAAAGAAAATTAATTCCAACTTCACACCTCCCGGCTGTGTTGTTGCCGTCCTTAGGAGATGACACGGCTGGAGGGCACCAAGAGTCTGCCACCTCCCTACGCTGGGCTGAGTTAGTAGGAGCTGGCAGGAAGCACGCAGAGGCGCCGGCCCTGTCAGCTTTTCACTGTGAATTAAGCTCCCTTCTGCTGGCTCTGGAAATTGTTATCACTATCGAGCTGCCCTGATGATTCTTACCAGGCTCCCTGACTGTGAAGGCCCTCAGAGGAGTGGCCTTGAGGGTCTTATGTTGGAGGGATGGCAGAGTGTGTGTGTATGTGTGTGTGTGTGTGTGTGTGTGTGTGTGTGTGTGTGTGAGAGAGAGAGAGAGAGAGAGAGAGAGAGAGAATGTGGGCGTCGAGTGGGTGTGTGTATGTGTGGGTGTATGTACGTGCATATAGGTGTACAAATCCACTCAAGTGGGGACCGAAAAGGGTGTGCTTGGGTATCTGTGTCTGTACATTCGGGTGGATATAAATGTCATCCTTGCGTTTGTGGGTATGTGCGCTTTGCCAAGTGCATACATGCCTATACATAAGGGGACACAGGTGCATGCATGTGTAGAATGTGTGTGGTCACATATATGTATGTGAACAGTGCATGGAGAGCGTGTATGCAAGTCTAAGTGTGTAATTGTGAACATGTGTGCACATGTGCACGTGTAACACTGTGTATGTTTCTATGTGGACATGTCCACATTCACGCGTACGTGAGATTGTTTTCAGTGCTACATGATCCCACACAAGTCTCAAGGCATGTTTGAGCAAATCATAGACACCAAACTCCCTCCTCCTTTCTTAATAATGCTGATATTTGATATTGAAAAAAGTTAAGGTAATTATTGTGACAAAGGCCAGAACTTTTTCGACTTCTAGACTCTTAGTTATTTTGATTTTAAATGATTATATAGAAGTTTATGAGAGTTGGAAGGAACATGATCTTTTCATTGTTTGGAGCCTAATCTGGCCCCGCTGTACACGTGGGCCATGATACATTATGCACAGAAGTGTGTGTGTGTGTGTGTGTGTGTGGTGCACACCCATATTTGCATGGGTATTCGTATGAACAGTAATTGCCTGTGTAGGTAGTTCTCCATGCACATTGGTGAAGTTTCAGTTTAATTTGAAAATACGTGCAGAGTTCATCTGTATCAGGTAGCGTTTTAGGAGCTGGGGAGAGAGGGGAGAGAGAGAGAGAGGCAGGTAAAATCCCGTTTCTGTCCTCGAGAAGTTTCCTCTTATTGGCCAAATATTTACCAGTAGATCCTCATGGCTCTATGTGGAGCTGGATTCTGAGGACATGTCCAGGCTCATCAAGAAGCCATTATTGGGCTTCCCTGGTGGCACAGTGGTTACGAATCCGCCTGCCAATGCAGGGAACAAGGGTTCGAGCCCTGGTCCGGGAAGATACCACATGCCACAGAGCAGCTAAGCCTGAGCTCCACAACTACTGAGCCCGCGCTCTAGAGCCGCAAGCCACAACTACTGAAGCCCGCGTGCCTAGAGTCTGTGCTCTGCAACAAGAGACGCCACCACAATGAGAGGCCCATGCACCGCAACGAAGAGTAGCCCCCGCTCGCCACAACTAGAGAAAGCCCACGCACAGCAACAAAGACCCAACACAGCCAAAAATAAATAAATAAAATAAATAAATTTATTTTAAAAAAGAAGCCTTTATTGATTAGTGATGTCTGCCACGGACGTGGGATATGGGGTTTGTTACAAGTATGTCATTTATTTGCCAGAATCAGAATATCACACCCAAGATGGCTCGTTGTAATCCTGGGTTCAATGTCCTCATTTTATAGCTGGATAAACCGTGGCAGAAAAGGAAAGGGAGTTGCTTAAGCAGGGCTGAGTTTAGAGCGAATGAAGTGAGGAGCTTAGGTTGCAAAATTTAAGGAAACACTCACTGTCAGATCTGTGCAAATGCCCCCTCACTTGCCTGACCCTGAGAGTGAGTGCCTCCTTAAACTGTGTGCCCTAGATGTCTCATTTGTGTCACCTTAATCCCAGCCCTGGCTCAGTGTCACATTTAAAAGGACCACCACACACTCTGTTTGGAGACAAAGTTCAGTGACTCTATTTACTAGCATTTGTCTGATTGAAAGTAATAGAAATAAAATGATACTTAAGAAAAACGGGAATGGGGTGTCTCAAAGAACCCAAGGGCAGGGGTTTAAGTGGGGTGCAGAAAGGTCTAGAACTTCGACCCTGGAGAGAATTCTATCTCTGTTTCTCACACTTGCTTCCATTATTCTTTCTGGGCTGAATAGCTTTCCCTGCTCCACCAGTTACCAATTCTGTCCATCTGGGAAATTTTCTTGGTTTTCTCGTCTATACAATATTATTCGTCACTTCCTTACCTCCTTACCTTATAGGGTTTGTAAGGAGTAAGGTACATAAACCATTCAAGTGGTTGACAGAGTAAGTGATATCAATCGTCATCACCACCACCATCGCCATCACCAGTGTCATTATCATCATCACCACCATCACCACTGTCATCATCATCGTCGTTACCATCATCATCGTCATCATCATCGTCATCATCACCATCATCATCTAAGTTCCATGGAAAGGCACTCTGAGTTGCCCAGATTGGGCTAATTCTGATCCAGTTAATTACAGCCACATTAAGTGTCGACCTTCTGGGATCCAATCCCTGTCGTTTGGTGACGACTGGTGGTTAAGGGTGTGAGCGAGGCAGACACTCCCAAAGTTCTGGGGTATTCTCTGGTTTGGTTTTGTTGGAACCTCGTTGAGGGCAGTGGAGGGTTCTCTTCTGCTCCATTTGCATCTGTTGTTCAACCCACCCCCTCACCTGTTGAAGACCCCAACAGTGGTTCAATCTGCTCTATAACCATGCCTGCCTAGCCCCAGGTTTTGAGGTTTGAGCCCACTAACTGAGGGCTGCAATTAGTACAACTGGTTCTGATCTAGGGGATGCCACTGAGCCCATTGGATCCAGGATAGGTAGGATTTTGTGATGCAGGGGTGGTAGTGGTGAAGGGACAGCAGGATCAGGGAAGGTCTGAAGCTTTGCGTATTGCTGAATCATGATGGTTGTGGGGAGAGGAGAAACCCCAAACCCCGATTAGAATGAGGACCCAGGAGGGGAAGATGGCAACAGAACGTGGAAGGGAATCTTTTCTTTTTAATTAATTTTTATTGGAGTATGGTTGCCTTACAATGTTGCTAGCCTCCACTGCACAACAAAATGCATCAGTCATACACGTACAGATATCCCTTTCCTTTTGGACTTGCGTCCCGTTTAGGTTACCACGGTGCATTCGGTAGAGTTCCCCCGCTGTACAGTATGTTCCCATCAGTTGTCCGTTTTATACATAGTATCAATAATGTGTATGTGTCAATCCCAGTCTCCCAATTCCTCCCACCCCACCCCTTTTCCCCTTGGTATCTATACCTTTGTTCTCTACGTCTGTGTCAGTACAGTGGCTTTGCCTGATGGCGAAGAAGAAGGAGAAAAAGATGGCGGAAGAGGAGGGGAAGGGGGAGGGGGAGGAAAAGGAAGAAGAGAAAGAGGAGGACAGCAGTGAACAAAAGAAGCAGTAGCGGGCTTCCCTGGTGGCGCAGTGGTTGAGAGTCCGCCTGCCGATGCAGGGGACGCGGGTTCGTGCCCCGGTCCAGGAAGATCCCACATGCCGCGGAGCGGCTGGGCCCGTGAGCCATGGCCGCTGAGCCTGCGCGTCCGGAGCCTGTGCTCCGCAACGGGAGAGGCCACAACAGTGGGAGGCCCGCGGACAGAAAAAAAAAAAAAAAGAAGCAGTAGCAGTAGCTGATGAGAAAAATAGATGAAGCTGCTGCTGTTGATACATGGAAGAAACTGATGACGATGAAGATGTTCCTGAGCCCACCCAGCTTCAGGGAAGCCAAGTTCTAGTTAACACAGACTTCTGGAAATGGCCTCCTTCTCCCTCCTTATGCTCGAATCTATAACGCACACCTGCCCTCTGACCCATCCCCCAGCTCCCCCTCCCCTAAGAAGAAAAGAAAGGAGCCTGGGGCCCCCAACAATTCCAGAGTTCTGGTTCAAAGGAGGGTGCTCGGGCTTGGAGAGCTCTGCCCTGCGGTGGAAAGGGGGCTGTAAGGGTAGCTGGTAAAACATTTACCTGTGTGGCTGGATGGAGGAAATTGCTGATCCCGTATCACCAACCCCTGGAGGTGGGGATGAGGCCCCCATGACACAGGCTTGTCCAGGTGTGGAAAATATGGTAGTGCCTTTGCTTGCGATGCCCATATGAATAGATCTCACTTCTTCTTTTATCCAAGAAAGCCGTGGAGATGGTAACTAAACTAACTTCCATGTCTTGAGGGATCACAGTTTACTGGGGGCTGTGTTCAGCTTTGACATATTTTTCAATCCTCACACGGGCACTATGAGAAAGTTGTGATTAAATGGAAGCTTCTGAAATCACTGACATTCAAATATTGCTAAAGTAGGAAATTGGCATTTTCATACGATTCAACCTATTATTATTATTATTGTTTTTGTTGTTATTGGAATCGCAGAGAGGTGAAATAACTTACCCAAAATTACCCAGCTCCAGCGTTAGGATAAGCTCCTTGCCATGATCGGGAAGCTCACGTGTTCTGGATGCGATTATCTCCGGGGTCCCCATTCATAGCTGCTTCCCTCCCTCCCCTTCTCCAAGCCTCAGTTTCCACACGTGTAACTGAGGATATGACAAAGAAACGGCCATCTGTTAAGCATTAATATGTTCTGGCTCTGTACTGAGCACTCTACCCCCGTCACCTGATCTCCTGCTCCCAGCCCGGCTCTGATACAGGAATTACTCAGAGCTGATGCATGCATGGGTCTGAGCTCTGTGTCTGCACCTAGTAGAAGCCCAGCTAATGTTGTCCTTATTCTTGTGACCCCTCTTTCAGGAGCCACAGCATCAGAACAGGAGGGCAGAGTACGCTCTGCGACCAGGAATTAAACCACCTTCCTCCTGGCCCAGCGAACACGTGCAAGGCGAGCAGCGGTCCCTCCCGTGGCTCGTTCCTAGGAAATCAGAGGCAGACAGGAATACGAGTCTTCCAAACGTCTTATCAGGAAGCATCAGCACGTCTCCCTTGCAGATGTGGATGACCCTTCATGGTGGGTGAGTCTGATGAGATGTTATGCTGGATCCTTTTCCTACAGCACCTGTCGGGGGATGAAAGGAGGGGACGGAAGGAAGCGAACGCTTGTCATGTGCACATTTGCGTTATGCGGATCACTTTGTTCTATCGTTGGTTCTTTGGTCAAACCATTCATTTGCTAACCACGCATGAGCAGGGACTGTTCTAGGTGCATCTAGTAGCTTCTGATCTCACCGCTTGCACATTTGTGTGTCGTTGAACTCTTTGAAGCCTGCAGCCTGAGACAGTCCCCCTGGCAGCCACTCCACCGGCAGCTGGTCCAGCTCCCTGGGTGCTGTAGGTGCGTAGACACTGATGGCTGAATTAGATTGTGTCACGCTAAGGAGAATGGTATTGACCTCTGTGAGTTCATGTCCAGGCTCATCGAAGGCACATTGAAATACTCAGAACTATTTGTCAGGTGGAAGTGAATGGGAGCATAGACGTTCACATTTCTTCCCAAGTCTGGCCGGGGTTTGGGGAGAGGAGAGGTAGGGACTGTTTTTATTTGCTGTCGCTTTGGTTTGATTTTCACCGTATCGACTTCCCTGGAAAGGAAGGGGCCCCTCAGGTGAATGGCGAGGAACCCCAGATCAGGCCTGGCTTATATTCTCATAACTTTCTCATATTACCAGCTCTGGATACCACCCCACAGTGGTATCCAGAGTTCGCCGCCTCATGGTGTAAACGTCTCCCAAGAATCCTGGTGGACCCTGTGACCATCCTAAATCCCCCCAGAAAAAATCCCCCAAAAGCATAACAACCAGGCGTTCCCTAAAGTGAGTGACCCCCAAGCACACAAAAGGTGCGCAAAGGCAAAAAGTAATAGCTAGCCTTCATTCCGCCTGGGACCTGCGATGCAATGCCATAAAGCATTTGGTTTAAGATATTAAATGCCATCGGTGATGAGAACATCGGGTAAGATTTGCTTCGCGATGTCTTTCTTCTCAAACTGTCATCAAAAGTGATTTATAGGTGAGAACCGAGTCTAAGAAACAACACGATTAGAATTGAGGATTGGGGAGATCGGGTTTCCCGGGCAGTCCTGCCATGCCGTTCCGAGTCCCAGAGATGAAAAGCCTGTGTCAAAGTCAAGTGCGTGTATGCAGAAGGAACACGTGTTCCCTGCTGAGGTGAAAACAATGAAGCCTTGTGGGACATTGTAAACTGCCGGTTTCAAAAGGAGGATTCCAGAGGGCCAGGCTGGAGGACACGCCTTCTGCAGAAGCCCACGGCAGTGAGGTTTTACCCAAGGCCAGACTGGCCGCTTTCCAAACTGCTCTTGAAATGTTGCTGTCAGAATTTTACATAATAAGGGCATAAGGTCTCATCTATAGTTTATCTTTATTATGTGCCTGGCACTTGTCACAGCAACCCGAGGATTCACATATTATTGTTATCATTCCTATTGCACAGATGAAAAAACGGAGGCTCAGAGAAATGAAGTGTCTTACTTATAGTTGCACAGCCGGAGTGAAAGGATTTGAACCCAGGCAGCCATGCTCCAGAGCCCACAGGCTTAACTCACTATGTACACAGTAACTTCTCACTTAAAGTGAATCCAAATACCCCTTTTGCTTCACTTTGTCCGTATCTCTCTCTCCCCAAAAGTTGCCATTAACTAAGCCCCAGCTATGGGCCATTCTCCTGGGTGCATGCTATATGTTATGCCTGGTCCTCGTCATAACTCTGCCAAATTGGAGGTGTACTTTACTGTATTCAACAGAAAACTGAGACATAAAGTCACACAGCAACTACGTAGCTAAGCAGGGAATAAAATCAAGTCAGCCTAATTCCAAAGAAAACCTGCTTGCCATGAGGCCACGTTGTGTAAAACAGCTCACAAGCATTGTTTTGGGGTCTGAGAGTAAGCATGCTTCTTACAGATCAGAGTCTCCTGGAAATCACGGAAGGGTTTAGAAGTTAGGGTGGGTTGGGGGGTACTCTGGAGTCTGACTACTTTGGGGTCTGGATTGCTTCTGCCTGTTGGACCAAGAAGGTTGAGCTGCTCTGGAGAAGCTGGTTGTCAGAGGACAGCATCCACTATTTTATAATTATTGTTGTTATTGTTGTTGTTGCTATGGTATGTTAGAGCAGTTTTCCCTTATAGAAGTCTCCATAAGTGTTTGCTGGAGGAGCTGAATTAATAGAGATGAAGGAAATGTTTGAAACAAGGAAAGAGAAAAAGAATTCATCCAAAATTGCAAATCAAAGAAATGGCCAGAGACTTGTTTTGTGTCATCTGTATGCTGTTTGTATCAGTCACAATAAGTTTGGTTCTACTTCAGTAACAAACAGCCCCCACATTTTAGGAGCGTAAATAACAAACATTTATTTTTTGCTCTTCCAACATGTTCATTGTGTTTCTGCCGGTGGGATCAGTGAGGTTCCTTTGCTCGTTTGTTACTACAATAACTTAAGAACTGAGGCAGAGTGCTTATCTCTTCATGTGCTTCCATTGTAACTGAGGCAATGAGAAGAATCTGGGGGAATACTGCATTGGCTTTTATAGTTTCTACCTGGAAGTGATGTGTGTCACCTCTGCTGACACATTAGCCAAAATGAGTCACATGGCCACCCCCAGCTTCAAGGGGACAAGGCAAGTGCATGTCCATCTTGTTCCCGGGCAGCGGCAGCTCCAGAAATATTTGGTAAATAGCACCAGTGAAAACCACAACGTACGCATAGTTTTTAATTATTTGCAAATACCTTGGAACTAACTATTTTATATGAATTTAGAGATCTAAGTTCTCTGCACAGAATTGGAAGATCTGGCAGCACTGACCCACTGGAGGCAAGCAGCGGTGGCCCTTTAGAAGAGGCGCACACTTCCCACTTTGCTGCTGGCCCCATCTGGCCCCCTTCACTCATTTTGGTTAGGTGCCTGGCTCCTGGGAGCATTTGGTGTGCAGACGTCTGGTTGGGAAGGATGAAAGTAGCCGCTCCAAGCTCACTCTGGCATTTTGTTTCCATCACCAGATGCGTTTGTAATCTACTCCCATCCCAGAGATGAATAATGCTAATACCCTAGAAGTGCCTTGTGCAGCCCAGGGATCAGACCCGCTGGCTGTAGCGCTCAGGCTTGTTGGCAACAGTGGGATTGCATAAACCCATGAAGGGAGTATTTAAGGGATTCATGAAGTTGGGGGAGGGAGTGTGAGTCTGCAGGAGGAATTGCAGAGCCCATGCCCTGGTGAGGGGATGCCCAGGCTAGTGGGAGCTAAGGCAGGCAGCTGGTTCTCCTGGTAATGTCCTGTTTCATTTAAGCTGCCACTGCCCATACAACTCCTCTGGGTTCCCAGCATCCCCATAGGAAAGAGGAGTGGGAACCTTCCTGTGCAACCAGCAGCTTGGGTTGAGACAACGTTCTGTTCTCAGTTGTGACCTAAACCCAGTAGGGCGTAGAAGGACTACAGTGGGAAGGTGTAAGGTTGCACTCAACAAAAGACAGTGTATCAGTCTGGGGAGGTTAGATTATGTTGCAGTAACAAACAATCCCAGAATCTCAGTGACTGAAAACAACTAGAGATTGTTCTCATTCACTATTTTCACTCACTCGACACGTGGATCTCAAATCAACAGGACCCCAGCAATCTTGACTCTGCTTACAGTAGCCACTCACAGTCGGATAATGGCTTAGCCACCATCTTCACAATTGTCCGTCTCCATCCTAGAGTGAGAGAGCTCTGGAGGGTGCCACGTCAATGGTCAAATCTCCTGCCCAAAAGTGACATGTGTCTCCCACCCTCCATATGCCCCACTCAAGAATGGGGGGAGGGACAGGAAATGCACAGAAACAGACATACTTGGTGAGCAAACTTGTGAATGACCTCTGTGTTGGGAGAGGAGACTATTGCTTGTATAAACACTATCAATAAAAAGACGTTATTAGACAAGGGCATCATTATTAGCAACAATTCAATGCATCCGTCTTCAAGGCCACCTAGCCTCTGTACTTGCTGTTCCCTTTGCCTAGGACACCATTCCTTCTGCTCTTCAACGTGCTTCTTGTCATCATTCAGGTTAACTGCCGTCACCTTGTGGAGGGCTTCCCTGACTACTCTATCTAAATTGACCCCTCTTTGCCCCTTCCCCATTCTATTGTGCATCAAGTTTGAAAATTTTTCTTCCTAGCCCTCATCACTCTCTGGGCTGATGTTTCAAAAAAAAATGTATGTGTTTGTATTTATTTATTGTCTTCGTTCGTTCTCCCACACTAGAATGCAAACACCATCGGAGCAGGCACTGTTGACCTTCACAGCTATATCCCCAGCACCTTGGGCAATGACTAGCACATAGTAGGTGCTCGATAAAACTCTGTGAAATACATTTGAAATAAATACATGCCCCCTAAATATGCATGGATGAACCTATCAGTGACTACAACTAGTACAACGCGTACTTTGCTACTCTCCCCATCCACCTCGCCAGGCAGGCATTAGGATCAGTCCCATTCTACAGAGGAGAAGACTGAAACTCAAAGAAGTAAAATGACTTATGTGAAGCCAGAACTAGAACATGGCAGAGTCCATATTTAAACCGGGGCTTGCCAAAGCTTATGCCATTTCTACTGGGCTCTGCTGGGCCTCAAAACGCAGCTATTTATGAAGCCTCCTGGGTGCCAGGCATGGGGCCAAGTGCTATGGGGAGGAGATAAGTTCTAATTCATGGTCTTTGCCTTCTTTTCAACAGAATTCCACTTTACTAGTCTAGGGTTTCAGTGATTCTCTTTATTAATATTTGATTTACAGGTGGTAGTGGGTTGAATGGTGACCCTCCAAAAAGATACGTCCACATCCTAACCCTCAGAACCTGTGAGTGTGACTTTATTTGGGAAGAGGGTCTTTATGGATGTAATTAGGTTAAAGATCTAAAGGTGGAATCATCCTGGATCGCCCAGGTGGGCCCTAACCCCAAGGACAAGTGTCCTTATAAGAGACAGAAGAGAAGAAGACACAGACACAGAGGAAGATGAAGCAGAGATTAGAGTTACGTAGCCTTGAGCCAAGGAAGCCAGCAGCCACCAGGAGCTGGAGGACGCCAGCAAGCGTTCTCCTCTAGAGCCTCTGGAGGGAATGCAGCCCAGCTGACACCTTGATTTTGGACTTCTGGCCTCCAGGCGATGAGCGAATACATTTCTATTGTTTTAAGCCACGAATTTGTGGTAATTTGTTACAGCAGCTGCAGGAAACTAATACACATTCATATCTCGGACGTGACAAAGTTGTATATTTTGGACATTGGATTGTATTCATTAGAAATATCAGAACTCCGGTCCTTTGCGCACCTCCTTAGGTGCCCCTCACCCCATGGTCACTCATGTTCTGATGTCATGTGCCTCTACCCAGGGCCAGAACCCCATGGTCAAGCAACCTCATAATGGACTTGGTACGTACTATGACAAAGCCCCTTGTAACCTTCCCCGACAGTTTGCACACACTCCTTCCCAAGTGTCTGTCCTCTGTTGGAAGTGTAGCGCTGGACCCACAGTATAAGATGCAAGCAAAGTGCCAGGAACTTGGTAAATGATAACTGCTTCGAATCCCAGCTCTGCCACTCAGAGTCTTGGTTTCCTCGTCTGCAAAATGGGCTCAATCTTAACTTCACAGGGTTGAGATGAGTCTTAGATGGGCAAGTATATTTAAACCTCTAAGCAGAGTGCTGGCATTCAGTGCATGCTAGCAATTATTGCTATTACGGGACCAACTTGAGAAATATAATTATTGGAAAGCTACATTAACTCATCCAGCTCAGTTTAATAAACTCTGCTAAGATGCTGTGGGGATGCATAGCAAGGTAGGATACTGCATGTGCTGTGGAAGAAATGGCTGAGATGTTCATCATAAGATGTAATTATACTGGGTTAAACGGTTCTGCTTAAAAAAGGGCAAGAGCCTTGCCAAAGTACCCAGATGGCCTGTTTGGGGGTAAAATCTGGGTTAGAGTCCAGTTTAGTAAAAAGGAAAAGGCCACATCCTCGACTAAACCCCATAAGAAGCATATAGAGAGTAAAAGTACTTCCATATTTCTGTTCACCAAACCAGATGGCAAGAAATGTAAAATCAAACCTATTAGGAGAAGACAGAAGAAACACATTTAAATGACTGTTTTCATCTACGTGCAGCATGACATTGATAAAAATGCGAACTATAGTCATTAAAAGGAGGACTTTTCATCAAGAGATGTCTTTGGTTACACGGTTCAACATTCTTCTTTTGGTCCAATACTAGAAGAAAGTCCATGTGACATGTTAGTGTCTTGATCAGTCTTTGAAAATTAATGGCCGAATCAAAGGCTGTCAAAAGGCCCTCTTCTCCTCTTAGCCTTTTAAAGAAATATATTAATTTGCACATCACGTTGTTTCCCGGCATTCCAGCTGCCATCTACTATTCTCCCGCAGAAAATGAATTCTCCAGAATGCCCACAAGTGTGAGCGTCACTGTCATTTCTCGTTGGGTTTTGTTTGTTTCAGGCATTACATGTCCAGGCTGTGTAATATGGATTCAGTGCCTTCTCATTAATAAACCCAGCGTGTAGCATGTGGCAGCTTCAATTCTCGGCATCCTCGGCGCTATTCAAAGATGCTTTCCACTCTTCGGATTGGTTCACATCGACCCTCCAACCTCATTAACCTGAATCCTGTCTCTCTTCTCCCCAGGGGGAGGAGAAGCATGCCAGCCCTTCACCTTCCCCATTCCTCTTCCTCTCCACAGTCTGGGACAAACTCTCTCTGGAGAAATCCTCTTGTGTTGGGCATTGCAATCGCAATCACCGGTTTCCTCGAGCAGAATTCTGCCTGAGATGATGGGGGTGTGTTTTTGATTTGAAATGAGTCCACATCTGGGACTCACTTAACTTGATTTGGGAAGTCCTGTGTTTCTGATCCAAAAAAACAAAACAAAATTTTTTGTGAAAATAAGCCTGATTTTTTTTTCCCCCTTTCGGTGTGGATTGATTTGTCTTCCATTAGATTTAGCTTAGAAGGAAGAAAAGAAGAGAGGAAGAGACAGAGAGAACAATGAACGCTGCATCCACTTGGCTTCAGGACCGCCTTCCCTTGCTAGCTGATGAGGCCTTAACGTCTGCGAACTGATTGAATTATCCACTTCCATTGAAAGGGAGAAGGCAAGGATGGAGTCCTCTTCCTGATTGCTGTCCCTTTGGGTTTCCTGCCCAGAAAAAAATGGTGCAGGATGAAGGGAAGGCTATTAGAAACCACAAAGAAGCAAAATCAACTTGTGTATTGGCTGGCCTGAATTACCAGGGTATATACTCGGCACTTTATTCCATAGTAACTGCACAGCCCTGGAGGATATCTGGATATAGAGAATATGCAATGAGCGCCACCCCAACTCATCTATTTACTAGGATATATAGACGATTCACCCAGTATGAGAAAATCCAAGTGTAAGAATCAGATGTATATGGGGGATGTGGATGACATACAGAGATGATGATTTACGTTATAAAAAATGCATTTTCCCCACAGGAATACACTATAATTTTAAAAAATTAGTTAAACCCTCTACTTAAATTTTTATCTAATTTGCAAAGAATGAGTGCTACGTATTTTTTTCACTATAGTTTTTTAATAGCTAAACCCTCTACTTAAATTTTCATTTAAATTTCCAAAAATGAGTGATACATGTTCCTTTAATGTCGCTTTTAAGAGCTAAACCCTCTACTTAAAACTTTAATCTAACTTTCCAAAAACAATGCATAGTTTTAAAAGAAAGTTGCCTAAAGTGGAGATGTATCTGTGACCTCAGTAATTGAGTCTAACTTTTGATTTAAAAAATATAACATGGAAATATCACGTGTGAGAAAAAGAACACACGTGCGCGCATGTACGTACACACACACACTCTCTCACACACACACACACTTTTGGGTATAACCTGCCTGACCTGTGCTTGTCAAAATCCCCCACGCTCCAACAAATCATAAATAACTTTGAGTATGAAATTTATGTATTACTATAGCACACAATAATTATTTACATTTTTATTATGATTGTATAAGCAGGGTGGAGATGGGAAGTCTGGAAATATTACAGTACAAGCTCTGGTATTCAAATCACTGTTCTACCAGTGACTACCTCTGTGATCTTGAAAAAGTTAATCAATCTCATATGTGATAATAACATCCACTTTATGGGGCCTTTCCGAGGGTTAAATGAGCTAAGATACTTAACACAGCAACCGCTGCTTGATTCATTTTTAGAAATGATTATTTCAAAATCAGAATTATGATTAAATATGATGAAATAAAATAATGTATGTAAGCATTCAGTAGAATTCCTGGAACTCAATAAACATTAAAAAATTTTTAAGAATCTAGCCAAAGAAATAATCAACCCAGACATTGAATACATTAATGGAAAACAAGGGTTACATCAGCTGAAACAAGCCTGTAATTAGGACAGGAAATAGCAGAGTTTAAGCTCCTTCACCAAGAGAACTGAATTTGACTTTTGCGGCACAACCAAAATTTCAAACTGAGTTAGATCAGCTTTGGAAAGAAAATCAACCAGTCACCATGCCATGAGGACCCTTCAAATGCTCTGAACAGTGCTTTTAGCTAACATTTGTTAAATGCTTAATGTACATCAGGCTGTGGTTCTAAGCTCTTGACGTGTATTAACTCAGCTAAGGCTCACAAGGGCCCTTTGAGGCTGGTACTGTTATTAGCCCATTTTACGGATGAGGACGCCCAGAAGCACAAAGTTCAGCTACTTGTCTGAGACCACGCTTAGCAGCAGAGCTAGAACGGACAGGAGCCTGCGTTTAACCAGGACCTTTACTTCCTCTCCTGTATCTTCTCTATGATAGATTCCAGCCAAAGAAAGCCCTCTTTCTAAAGATAAAAGACGCAAATACCATAAGCTGGCATTCTAGGAAACTAAAGAGTGGAAAAGGAGAAGAGAACTTAGCCTGGGAAGCCATTGTGTAAAAGTTGGTTGGAAGCACCTTGATAAGCAGCAGACCTGTCAGTGTGGCCAATAGGAATGCTCCATACTGAACAGTGGCCTAAAAAATGTCCAATAGGAGTGCTGCATACTAAATGGACCAAATCAAACCAATCCAATGATCTCTTGTAGAACTTTATTTGGAAATCCTCAGTGCCTAAAAAGAGGGCTGCTTATTTGAGCTCAAATCTCTGTTGCTAACGGTGCTGAGTTACTGTTTTTTTACAGATAATAGTTCTCTAATGTATTGAACAAATATTTACGGGAGCACTGCTGTATGCCAGGCGTGGGCCAGGCACTGGGGAGAGAATAGTGAGCCGGACTGTTCTGGTTGCTACCCTCATGGAGTTTGTAGTCTAGTGGGAGAAACAGAATTTGAAAACTTTTTCAACTATGTAATTAAATTTTTGACAAGTGCATTTGAAAGAGAAGTCCAGGTTACTATAAAAGTGTAAATATGTAGATATGATATTGGAAATATTTATCAACCAATATAGCCTACCAACAATTATGACTGATGTAGGGCTTAAATAACTCATACGCCTGTTCAAGGTAGGTCCCTTTTGGTTAGGACTAATCTGGGCAGCAGGGGACGCAGAGAGGTCTCTTGAGGAAGTGAGTTGATTTTTTTAAATTAAACCTTATATTTTGAGATAACTGAGAGTCACATATGGTTGTAAGAAATAAGACAGGAAAAGCCTGTGTTCACTTCACCTGGTTTCCCCCAGTGGTCCCATCTTGCAAAGCTATAGTACAGATCACCACCAGGTAGTTTAAATATTTTTTAAAATAAATTTTAACCTGAGTTTTGAATAGGTTCTCCATGCTCATGAGACGGAAGTTAAAATTTACAAAAGGGGAGACGGGGAGTGGGGGAAAAGTGAGCCTTCTTTCTTCTGTGTCTTTCAGACACCCGCTTCTCTCTGGAGTCAGATATTGTTACAATGTCTTACATGTCCTTTCTCAAGTATTTGATAAATTAAAAACATTATAATCTTGCGTGTTATAATACACGTAACAAATACAAATACATACACATGTATGCACTTTTCCGCCGTACAGGTGACAGCATACTATATCCACAATTATGCGCCCTGCTTGTTTTGTTTAATATCGTGGAGAGCTCTTTCACTAAGAAGTGAACCTTCAAGGTGAGTGTGAGGAATCTGAAACGTGCTGTAAAGGCATTGCTGGCAAAGGGTACTCCCTGAGCCAAGGAAACAGGAAGGACACGGATGCTTTCAGAAAGAGGAAGGACACCACTGTGGGTGAAGGGAAGAGAAGGGGGAAGATGGTGGCCAGATGGAACTCTGGTTTTCAGACCTCTATCTGAAGGACTTTTTTTTCTTTGCGGTACGCGGACCTCTTAATGTTGTGGCCTCTCCCGTTGCGGAGCACAGGCTCCGGACGCGCAGGCTCAGCGGCCGTGGCTCACGGGCGCAGCCGCTCCGCGGCATGTGGGATCTTCCCGGACCGGGGCACGAACCCGTGTCCCCTGCATCGGCAGGCGGACTCTCAACCACTGCGCCACCAGGGAAGCCCTGTCTGAAGGACTTTGAAGTAACGTGTACATTCTCCATGTGGTCCGTATTCTGAGGCCCAAAGTCACCCTATGGCTGATGAAGACACTTCCCATCTCCTATGACAAACTTCCATCACTGTAGGTCATCTCCTCACTGCATGGACCTGCCTGACTTGCTGGTTTCCCTCAAATCCTACATTCTTTCTCCAGTCCCTCTTCGGAACTTTCCCCAGCCCCTGTAGGTCTTTTCAGACAGCCAAGGACAAGGCAAAAAAGGGAGTGGTAGCAGACAGCAAGTCTTGACTTTTTTTTGCTCCAATTTGCAAGAGACAGCAAGATGGAAAAACGTGCCTCTGATTATGACCCCTCTGTGCTTCCTAAAAGCTTCTTTCAGAACTTTTAAGCCTCCTCAAGTTTCAAGTCCTCTCTTTTTCTTTCCCCTGTTCTTTTTCCCTCTATTTAAACTAATCTAAAAAAGCCATAAAAAGCCTCTGACACTATAAACTCCCCTGTAAACCTTGGTTTTATAGGTTTAATTGCCCCATTTTACAATGCTGCGTGCCTGGGTCCTGAAACACTTCAGTTTTGCAGGACAAGTTCAAATTCATGGCAAGAGTCTGGGCCACCCCGTGATGGGGTTTTGAACTCTGGGAGCGCACGAGGCACCTGATTCTGGCCCTGGCTGAACAGTTTCTTTGCAGGCAGCTCCAAGTTGCCCAAGTTACCCAAAAGGAGGCTTGTTCCTAAGTGAGAAAGTTGCCACATCCTTAGAGAATGCCAAGTCCTCTGCAGTCCCCTGAAGCCCAGACTTGGTTCTCGTTGGAGAGAACGCTTATAAAAGCACCATCAATAAAGAGAATATTTACTATAGCCATGCAAACAATCACTGTTTATCGAGTGCTAGGAACTGTGCAAATGTCTTTTATGGGGGTAATCCTCACTACAGCGCTGTGAGTTGGGACCACTATTCCCACATGTATTACAAGAGAAGACACCTAGGCTCAGAGATGGCGGTTACTTGCCTGAGCACACACAGCAGGTCTGGAACTACAATGAGAAGAGGGAGGCACTTATCTTAGACACAAAATTTATGGGACACCAAAAACCCCAGTAATCAAATAAGAGTTTAATGTGATCTGTAACAAAATGAAGCTGACCAACTATGTCCTGTAGGCTGCCCACCTGATTTTGTAAAGTTTTAGTGGAACCAGGGCCAGGATTAGGGTGAGTCAAGTGAGGCTGAGTTGTACACAAGCAGGGTTGGATCCCGTCTTTATTTAAACTTTTGAAATTTTCTTCATCGTGGTTACTCGGCATTCAGTTTGATTTTTGAAATGCTGCATTAAAATATTATTTATCTTGATGATGGTGTTTTCCGGCACCCCCTTAAATTTCATTTCTAAGGTGAGTGCCTCGCTCGCCTTACCCTAGTCCCGGCCCTGTGACACAGTGAGGAACACTGACCCCATGGTGGCAGTCTGTTCGTCCAGCTGACTTCCAAGGTGATTAGGTGTCATGGCCAGGAGGCCACAGTTTCTCCCAGGTGTACTCACTGCTGCTTTGTGCAGTGACAGCAAGTTGGGGCAAGCCTTCCCTGCAGACTTCACCTGCTCAGGCCAGAGAGGGGCAGTCTCCGGTATCAGATTGCCTCAGGAACACCCAGTGGCCTCAAGCGCAATTACCTTGATGCTCCCTTGTGACACTGTGTGCTCAGCAATACCTTCAGTCTTGAAGGGGAAAGCGGGAAGGCCTTCAAGGCAAACTTTCTCATCTCATACACGGGCGAGGTCCACATTTCAGTTCTGTTTGCATTTTTCCCCTCTGTTATTAATTATGTTCCATGTAGGAGCCAGGAGCCCTGGATTTCAGTTCTAGAATGGCCGTTGATTTCTCCTGGCTTCATCTGTCAGCTTCCTTCCTCCAGCCATGTGGGTCCTTCTGTGGCTCCTCACACATCGTGCCCCTGGATCTTTGCACAAGCCATTCCCTTGACCCCAAATGCCTCCACCCTGCCCCCATCACCTGGCTCCCTCTCCTTCACATTTCTGTTCATGCCTCTCCCCCTTAGGAAGGCCTTCCTGAAAGGCCCCTCACTGGACCCCAGACGGGACCCCCCTAGCCCCTGCAGCCTCTCCTTTGCTGCCCTGTGCACTCTGATATAAATAGACTTCATTATTTATAATGGCTGGTTTAATTTCTGCATTTCCTACCAGGCAGCCACTTCCAAGTGGCAGGTCCAGGGTCAGACTTGTCCACCGCCTCATTACCAATGCCCGTCATGGACCTGGAGCCCAGCAGGAACTCAATATATGTTTGTTAACTGAACAAGTGACTCTATGGCCTATGATACTCTCTCAATCTCCCTGACCTACAGGATCCCACAAGTAGAGTGAGCGCCGTTTCATTTCAAAGGGCCTCTGACATTCTACTGTGAGTCTGTGATACCATCTGGGGCCTAGTTAGGGAGGACACAGTACCTTGGAGTTTGTCCAAGGCCTGGGGCTCCCATGGCTCCTGTGAGATGAGATGCATTCTTACTGACCACTGAGCCAGGGAAATGGAGACCGGTCTGGTCTTTTCATCTCAGCTAAGAGATCGGAATCTCCGACAATACCAGAGATTATCCACCCTCCTTGATTAGTCTGTCTGAGACTTGGGGGCCGAGGGAGCAGCTTGAATATTATGCAAATCCATGGAGGTTTCTCTAGGAGTCACTTTCCAACTCAGAGCCTCATTCTGCTTTGGGAGAGAGGATGATGTCATTATTAGGAATTAAAGGCGTCAAACGATAATCACTGACATCCATTAAGGGTTGGAAATAAACTAGGTTTACTTCACATTTAACAACATTTCAATATGGAGTCGCCCAGCCTGGGAAACTTCTGTGTAGGCTGAAGGCTCACAAAGATTATTAGCAGAGTGAGTTTGTGAGGAGTGGCGCGTGGTACTCTGACGACACCGGGTGAGAGGTTTTGATGATGGGCCTGGGTCCCCCACTGCTGTCTTCCTGCCCTGTCTGAATTTCAGCGGATAAGAACAAACATACACTTACTCCCAAACACTCTGGTTCTTGGTGTATGATGAGGAGGGCAGGTGACGACTGGGGGCCCAAGTCTCCCTCAGGTCTTCTTAGAGACTTTGGTTCGGACTTTGACCTTCTTCCGGCCTTCCACGTGGCGTCATTTGTGAAGTGCTTTGGAAGGTCGATGGGAGAAATTCTATAATAATTCTCTGTAAGTTCAACAAAGATGCTGATTCTTATTTCACCTTTAGAGATAAGGTATCATTCTAACCATACTACAGGACTTGTTCTCATGCCAGAACACTGACCTGGGGATGCCATTTTAATACCATTTGGGAGTCCCCCTTGCCTCCTCTACATGAGAAAGCCAACACGGCCCTCACGGCCCCCCGGTGGCTCAGTGGGTGCTGGAAGTAGGCAGCCTTGGGTTGAGTTCTGGTTGTGCTGCTTGCCGTGGGTTACTTCGGTGTCAGAGTCGGTTTCTTCAACTATCCACCGAGCGTGATGATGACAATTACACCTACAGCGCGATGTCTGCTGTGAGAGTTAGGGGAGATGCTCGATGTCAGGGCCTGGCCCCCAGTTCACACTGATTCACACATATCGGCCATTATAATTGCTATTTTCCCCCGTCTGGTTCTGGTTCTCATTCTCTGCTACTATGTCCTTCCCTTCCCTTCCTGCCCCAGACACCCATACCCCACCCCATGTGCCTTTCTCCCCCGTGACTCCATTCCAAGTCCAAGAGCTGAAGTCTCCTCGGACGGTGTCTCTCTCCATCCCGTAAACCATTTCCTACTTCTCAAAGCCCAGTTCTGAGATTGCTGTGAGGAATAAGCAACATGACACTTGTTCAAGCACCTGGCGTGTATTAGGAGCTTATTAAATGGTTTGCTCAAACCGTTGACTGTGAATTAAATGCCTTAAAAAAAATCTGTAGCTATGAAAGGTTGCATTTCCTATGTCTTCCCACAGCAAAATCTCTATTTTGGAAATTCTGCAATTAAAGATTTGTTTCTTTGGCAGAAGCAAATACGGGATTAAAAGCAAATGCTGGTTTATGCTGGGTTACTAATGTTGCAAAGTGCGTTAAGCTGTATTTCGTCATTTGCACCCTTGTGTGAGTTAGTTTCTCCATTCCTACTTACAAGGAGCCGAGGCTCAACTTTTAAACTGTGGGATGTGGGGTAGGGGGAGATAGAGCAAGAGAGAATTGAAAAGTTGGTGAGATAAGAGGGAGAGAAATCAGGAGGCCATAAAAATGTGCTGAAAGAGGATGTAGGAAAGCCCCAAGGACAAACTTTTCCCATTTCACAGAATGGCTAAAACTTAACTCATTCCCCATCTCATACAGGCCCCCAAGACCAAGGGAGAAAATATGACCTACTTACTGTGATGAGCTCAGCCTGTCACACAGTGACTGTCATGTATATAATTGACACTCAACTCAATATTTGTTGAATTCAACATTTGGCCTATTCTGCCACTAACTTATGTTGGAGTTTTCCACTTTAAACTTCAGGTCTTCTACTGTATGCTACCATTGTACCAGGCCTACCAAATCAGCTCTCCCTACCTATTGCATCTCAGGTCTAGAATCTCTTGGCTTGAAAGTGAACCATGCTTCTCAACATATGTTTTCTGCAATGTCTTCAAAAACTTCTGCTTGCTCTTGTAACTATCTTTCTGGTTCTACAAATAATTTCATGAGTCTGGGCTCCTTCGTTATTTGATATTTGATTCGACTTATTCCACGAGTTTATTGTTTACGGGGACTTTGCATCTCATTTTTCTCCTTTCAAGAGCAAGAATAGAGGGAGTGACGGGAGGCCCTGTTTAAACAATTTCTGTGAGAATTTTTTTTTCCACTGCTCAGATCTCAGGAGGGTCCATGTTCCCACTCACCAACCCCTTCCCTTTTTTGGGGGGTACTTTGTGTGAGTTCTTTTCCTGCAAAGCCCCGACCGGGCGAGGGATTGGCAGGATGAGGTAGAATTTGCGCCAGGCTGTGGGTGGAGAACCGAGTTGCTCCCACGTTGGGATTTGTTCATTCATTCAGTACACATTTATGAAGCATCCACTCCTGGCCGGGACCTGGACTGGGTTCTGGGTACAATGGGTGGGGGACTGGGCACCATCCCTGTCCTCCCAGAGCTCACTGTCTGTGGGGAAAGTCAGACAGTTAAACGAGCGACGACAGTACATCATGACGAATGGGCTGGCCCAGGATTGTAGAGATCACCTGATATACTGAGTGCCCACCGGGTGCCAGGAATCGTACGCAGTACTTTTGTATGTATGTCTGTACGCATTTTATGGGAGCGTAGTTGATTTACAGCACACAGTATGTTTTCCAGTCTCTCCGACTTAAGTGTTCTCATCTGTCAAATGGGGATACCCATAGGGCTTATTTCATAAAGCTCTTCTGAGGAGTGAAAGAGTTTTCACTGTAAAGCACTTAGAATAGTGCTCGGCACATTAACCCGCTAGCTCACCTAGTTTGTTCATGGCACGTCTCCATTTGACAGACGAAGAAACTGAGGCTCAGAGCACTGAAATGGTTGGCCTTGAGTCCTGAAAGCGTCTGAGAACACAGGAGCCATCTGGGAGATGGCCAAGACCCGCCTTTACATGATACAAGCCTGAGAGAATTCGTTGGGCTCACAAATTGGATCTTAGATCCTAAGATCTAATTTCCTCAGATCAGACTTGTGGAAAACTACTACAGAACACACTCTTCAGGAACTGTGGAAAAAGTCGAATCTAGTCCAAGGGGGAAAAAGTAACTATACACAAGCTAATTTCAACTCCAGCTATGGTTCCCCCCACGCCCTCCTCCCACCTTCTCCTTGAGCTCTCTTAACTCTGAAAAACCAGAAAAGCCATTTACTAAGAATAGATTTTCTTCTATGATTTCTGGATACAAGGTAGGTAGGAAATAGGGGAGAAATAAGTGATTCAGAGTCCCCAAACGCAATCATTTTTGGCCTGTGGTTTGGAGAGGATTTAACAGCTGTGAGTGAGACCTCAGACTCGGGCCAAACCTGAATCCTGCTTGCAGTTTGGCGAGACCACAAGTGCAATTTATCTGAAAACACGGGAAGAATCCTCTTCCTACTGCCAACTGGGACCCCAGCAATGGAAATGTTGAGAACTGGCCTGATCTTAGACTGCACTTCCAATCGTGCTTACCTTGCCACGAAAAGCGAACAAACAGGAAAATAAAAAGTCCGAGGCCTTCGATTCTCTGATGACCCTTTCAGCTCTCAAACCAAACAAAATAACGAAACGAAACAAACTCAATTCTCTTACAACATAAACGCTCTGATTCCAAATAATGAAATAGGGGGCGAAAATAAATAACCAGCTTCGGCGGGGGGCTGTTATTAGGCAAAATATTACATCCATATGGCAGAATATTGAGCTACCACTGAACTGATCTCAAAAAATGCTTCTGGTATAATGTTAAGTTTTAAATAAAAAATGACAGAAACTTGGGTGGGGTAAACCGCATAAAGAAAATAAATACAGATGGGGGAAAATGACCAGAAGGAATTATTCTAGAGCATTTGCCTCTGGGTGGGATGATTTCTTTATTTATCACCCATTTGATGAACTTTACTGCCCGGTTCTTCTCCTGGCAAAAATATTCTGGGAGTAAATCACTACAATCAGAGAATCATTCCAGTTCTTAGCAGTATATCAGTAATGACAGCTGACCTCTGGGAGTGGCCCAGGTAAGACAGAACTTCCCGTGATGGCTCCCCTTTTATCTTTACCGCAGAATGACATAACTCATGCAAATTAGCAAAATTGAGTTATGTTATCATAGTAGTAGTTCCCAAAGTACATTTTACAGCACATGAATTCTGGGAGATGTCCCCCCAGAAGAGCAATCCATTTGGGAATTTGTCAGTCCCTGGACTGCCTGCAGTTTCCCACTCTTGAAGGCTCACCAGGCACCGTGGTGATTAAAGGCTCTGAGAAATCCTACGTTAAAGCTTATTTACTTTGTTGAGACCAAATTTTCACAGATTCTTTGATCACACATTCTTTTATTGCCTATAGTTCCTATGATCCTTTCGTGAGACTGGAGTTCCAGGGAATGACAATAGGAAATAAACCGTGTTAGACTGCAAAAATGACCACGGTCTTTCCCCTTTCCCAGTATCCATGCTTTTTGCAGTGTGACTGTAGCATTTCCCATCAAGCACTGGGGAGTACTTCCCTATCTTTGAATCTAGGCTGGCCTGGTGATTTGCTCTGAACCGTAAAGTATAACAGGAAGGACAAGGCAGCAATTTGGGGCCTAGGCTTCAAGAGGTCCTGCATGCCTTCATTTTCTCTTAGAATGGTACCACCACCATGACAGTGAGCCTGAGCTATCCTGCTGGAGGATAAAAGACCACTCGAAGGACTGGCAAGAAAGTCCCAACAGAGGCTCCCCTGGGTCAGCCATCACCCAGCCAACCCAGCAGCTGACTACAAACACGTTTGTGAATCCTGCAGAGATCGGGAGAACTACCCAGCTGGACTCAGCTCAAAAGCTGACGGGAATAATCATGAAGTAAACGAACACTGGTTTTGGGAGCCGCTAAGTTTGGGAGTAGCTTGTCATGCCGCAGAAGCTGACCTATACATATTCTATAATAGGGATCACCTTGCGTCAAGAAAATTATATTTTTCAAAAGTGAAGAATCTGCAACTTTTAGGACTTCGTTATTTGTAACAGATACTGATTCTGATACTACGCATGTGTGTGTCAACCAGTCTGGGATGGAGAATCTACTCTTAAAGACACATCCGTGGGGTCTGGGCCATATCTATGCTTTTTCCAGGAGAAAAAAAGTCCTGCTTCCTATGTACGCCTGCCCACAGGGCTCCCTTCATAATCCGCATCTCATTCAACAGGCTTCTGTTTTACATGCAGCTTCGTGAGTTCCTGCAAGCCAGTCCTCTGTCTCCTCAGACAGCAAATTCACTTTGTTTCATCCACAACTTCATGGAATGGAGAAAAGGAGCAAAAGAAGATAAAAGTGAGGATTTGCCAAGGGGCTGGTGCTCGGGGTGGGAAAGGAGGCTGTCCTGAGCTGTGGGAAGCCAGAGGGAACAAGGCGGAGGCGGCCAGTTGCAGAGAGATCTGGGAGGAGAGTATGTGAACAGGCAAAGAAACTCCCGAATGAACTGGTTATTGATGGAGTCAGCCTCGCACGCAGCTCTGCCATCTTGTCAAAAGGCTTTTATTTGTCCTTTTTTGTGAGAGTCCTGGGAAGCGATCATTAAAGGAACAGACCCGAGGCAGTCCGTGCTGATCTGGGCAGCATGTGCGCCTGTGCCTGCCCCTGCCTGGCCTCCCTCTGGCCCCCGCCCCCCTTTTACAAGGGCCAACTGGGTTGCAAGGTTAAAGCCAGAGGGAACAAATTGGTGTTGCAGGGTTTTTTACAAAGTGCAAAGGATCAAAGTCATTAGCAAAGGGCGAGAGAGCAGGCCTGTTGGAGAGGGAATCCAGCTACCCAGCGCCTTCCACGAAGCATGGCTTGTCTTTCCCAGGTCTGCCGTGGAAGCCTCCACACGGCACAGAGGAATGACACATTGCAGCCCTGCGGGGTTTTGGAAGGGACTCCTTTGGAACCAGGCAGGAATTGAACCCAGTTCCAAGCCAGGAGAGTTTTGGGGGGATCTCCAGGTAGCCTGAAAGGAAGATGTGAGCCTTGAGTGAAAAGTTCATGAGGAGTCTGTCTGAGACATTTCATTGCTTCCTTCCTATTTCAGATGGAAACTCGCATGGCCAGAGCCAGATTGGCGATGTGAGCACTTCCAAAGCTTATCAACTGTGATGTGGCAGGGCGAGACTTATGGAGCAAGGGATTGTCCACAGAATTATTTTAAGTGGCCCATAGACAGGATTATAAATTACATAGACTCACTCGACAAACAGCTCCCTCCCTCCTTCCCTCTCTGATTCTACCAAGAAGAAAGTCTCTGTTTGGTGCCAGTGTGCTGTGATAAGCAGAATAATGGCCCCCAAAGATGTCCATGCCTGTGAATACGTTACCTTGCCTGGCAACAGGGACTTTGCAAGTATGATTAAGGTTAAATCCTTGAGATGGGGAGATTATTCTGGACGATCCAGGTGGGACCAATGTGATCCCATGAGTCCTTACAATGCAAGAACTTGCGTTGGCTGCAGAGAAGCAGAAAGACCGCAGCATGACAAGGATCCAGAGGTCCTGAGAAGTTGGAGGACGTGTGCAAGGACCAGACGGAGGCTGCCTGGAGGTAACAGTGGTCCCCAGCTGACAACCGGCAAAGAAATGTAGGCTTCAGTCTTGCAACCACGTGGAACTGAAGGAGCAAGGAAACGCTTCTCACCAGAGGCTCCGGAAAGGAACGCAGCCCTGCCCAACCTGAGGCTTCTGACTGCAGATCTGTAATATAAACACTGTTTTAATGAACATGTATTCCATTTTTTACAAATAAAGTGGAAAAGAGTGTGGGTGCGACTGTAAGTGCAAAAGACCCTCCTACTCAAAACTTCACGAAGGTTCTAACATCCAGCTAGGATTTGGTACCATTGTAGGGTGTTCATTGTTTTTACCTCTAGGCTTCATTTCTATTTGTGATAAGTGGTAATGGCTTTCTATTTACGGTACTGATTTCAATTTTCCTCCTTTGGGGTGAATTTATTTAAGAAAAACAAATTGAGTTTAAAAATATTAGTAAGTAATAATGTGGATTTTGTGAATTGACTAATATTGAAATATCTAAAATTTGGGAAATACCAGTCCAGAGTTTTCTGAATAGCCCTTTGCGGGTTCAGGAAACTGACAGGTAACTCTGCATGTGATTTGCATGTATTTGCATTCATTATATTGACCCACACAAGGGCCAGTGAGAGGCAGGGCAAGATGGCCTCAGTGTTCTTTCAATGGCTATGCTCAATTATTAAGCATTTCTCAGCTGGCCTTTGGTATTAGGACTGGAAGGAAAAAAGTGTTCAGAGCAGCCAGTTAGGTAAGGTTTTGTAGCGTGGATTAACAATCAGACTTTGGAACCAGTCAGTATTGGCTTTGAATCTTGGCTCTGCCCCTTAAAGCTGTGTGACTTGTGTCAAATACCGTAACCTCTCTGAGCCTCAGTCTCCTTGCCTGTAAGAAAGAACCAATGAGAAAACTCTCATTGAGATGAAGTGAGGATTTAACAAGGTACTATTTGTAAAGAGCCCAGTTGATAACACGTAGTAAACGGTGTCATCCGTTATTATTACTCTTAGCTGCCTGCCAGTGGCCTATTCGCTTATTGCTCGTGATCTCTGCCTCTGGCGTTGGAGGACTTCCCCGAGGGGTCTTCTGGGCATGGCTGGGACAGACAGGCTCCAGGCACGCTAGGCCTGGGCTGGTCTCTGTCACCCTGACATGCAGAGAAAAGCAGAAGGAAGGAATCCTGCAGAGCTGTATGAAGCTGGGTGGCCAAGCCTGCCTGCAGACATTCTTTCCCCTCCACACAGGGGCTCTGGCCCTTTTCAAGGATGGAAGTTGAAGAGAGAACATGCCCTGGCTGGGAACAGAGAGATGCAAGGCTTCTCAGCTCTGACCAGGGAGGTGGTTTGGAGGGGCAGTTTTGCCTGGGACTGACTGGCGGGGGGCAGGGAGAAGAGGGCACAGAAATAAAGGGCCTCTTTCTAGCTCTGCTACTCGGGTTGTGCTTTAAAAACAGTGTGGCTTTGGGGATCAAACAGGCTTGTTTGGAATCCTGCCTCTGCTAGCTGTGTGGCTTTGGGCAAGTTACTTCCCCTCTCTGATCATAACTTTAGTTAATGTTTATTAAACCCTGACTTTGCGGCAGGCTGTAATCTAAGCGCTTCACAAATATTGAATAATTTAATCTTCACAATAAGCTAGTGAGGTAGGTATGATTAGTATCTCCATTTTCCAGATGAAAAGGCACATGAAGTTTCTGCACCTGGACCCAAGTCACACACAGCTTATACATGGCAGAGCCAGGATTCAATCCAGGGCAGTCTGGATCTAGAGTCTGTACTTTGCTAGTCTTATGGTGATTTATTATTTTCAAGACTCTCTTATTTGTTATAGCCTGCTTAAATCTTTAAAGGCTATGTTTTCTGAACCTGATTTTTCAGATTCCAAATACAGTCATCAGACTCTGAGGTCACACAAGTGGGCTTACTATGTGATAGACTTTGGTATCCTGTCTTAACAGCCAGAGAGCTCTTCTTTCTTCCCTCATTTTTTCCTTTCTTTCTTCTCTCCCTGCCTTCCTCTCTTCTGTTCATCCAACCAGCACACACTTATTCTCTTCCTACTGCATACCAGATACCGTGCATATGTTATGTTCCCATGTTACTCCTTCTTGCCCTGTCCCATGCCCTGGTCGTTGACATGCTCTCAGTCACCCACTCGCCCCCATCCTTGTGCTCAGGAGGCCAAGCCCTTCCTAGATCAGAACTCCAAGCAGACAAAAGTGCTGGCAGAGTTTCCCCCGTCATTTGTGACCCTGTCAGCAAGCCATGGCCCCGCTGAGAGCTGCGTTCTCAGCCGAATTAGTGGCAGAAGCCGCCGCTGTTGAAAGGAGGCCTTGCTGAGACCCACACTGTTCCCGGACAGCCGCCAGACTCTTGGGGGTCTTTAGGTAAAAGGGCAGACCCCACCCAGGCAAGGCTCCTGGGCTTACATTCTGTCTCAGAAGAAATCCAGTAGACGTGGAGCCAAGGAGGAGGCTGCAGGATGGGGAGCTAAGTCTCAGACAGGGGCAGGGGGTGGTGGAGCCGTTCCCAGAGCAGGTTTTACCAATAAACCTCCAAGAGGGAGGAGGACCTGGTGTCTGGGGCCTGCTAAACAGAGGGCGGTGGCTGTAAGCCCAGGATGGCCTATAGATTGATCAGGGTCCTCAGGACACAATGGTGATGATGTCCAGGCTCTTCTTTTCAAAAGAAAAACCATCAATGAGTTTGAGGGCAATTTGGAGGGTGTGACGGTTGAAGTGCAGCTCAATCACTTAACTCAATGGGGGTCTTAGGGCTTGTTACTTCATTCCTCTGCGCCTCAGCTTTTGCATCTGTGAAATGGGCATGCTGACGGCCTTCTGTTCACTGCTGTCTTTGAAGAGGATTCTATGCTCCATTTTTTAGTGAATGTGCACTTAAATTTCTTTTATAAACAGAAATACATTAATGTTATTCCAACGAATTCATGAAATTTCAGCAGTAATGCTTACAACAATTATCTACAATTTATTTGCTGTCTACTCAGAACGTCTTCAACATTCATAACGGGGAATGCTGCTCTCAGTCCTTATCTTCCTGGGATCTGGTTTCCCCACACCACCTAATCCTCACATATGCTGGCATTTTTCAGGTCTTAATTTCTCGCTTTCTCACTTTTTTTTTCCTAAATCATTTTCTTCTCCCAGGATAACCCACATGCTACCTCTTGGTGCCTGTGCTCCTGATTTTAAGCTGCTCTGCTTCCCTGGTTCTTCTCCCTCCCACTGCCTTCCTGTCTTAGCAAAAGTTGTTCTTTCCACCCAGAATGCCTCCCTTTTCTAATAGCTGCCCACGTAAATTCACAATCTTGTTTGGCCTTCAAGGTCCTGATGAAATGATTCTTCTTTTGAGAAGCTTCCTTTGCTTCCGTCCCCTGTGTGGTTCTGTGATATCTCTGAGCACCTACTGGTAATAATCATGCCCCCAGGAAGAGCAATGGCATATGCCTGCTGCATAATGAGTGTCTTTAGGTGCTAATTATTATTATACGTATTGGCTGCACCAATTCCCTGTATCCATGCTCCTTGCCCTGTCACTTGTCCTTTTCTCTAACTCTGGACTCAACCATGTAGCTTGCTTTGGCCAACGGGATGGTAGCAAACTTGATGGAGTGGAGGACTGAAAAGTCACTCAGGCATTTCTTTGCATGCACTCTCTAGGACCCCTGTGACTGACACAGAAACATGCCTGGGTTAACCTGCTGGAGGATAAGACAGGTCTTTGTCTCCTCTCTAAGAAGAAGGTCTAGTTATTACAGCCAGGGCCATCCAAGATCAGCCAACAGCGAGCCAACTATAAGATATGTGGTTAAGCCCCAACCGAGACCAGAAGAACCATATAGCGTGCCCAGTCAAGACCAGCAGAAATACCCAGCTGACTCCAGGACTCATGAGTCATAATAAATGGTTAAATCTTGGGATGGTTTGTTACACAGCAATAGCTAACTGATAAAATCACCATCAATTTTGTTATTGCTGAATGCTTTGTATGTGTCAGAAAACCCCACTAAACCCTTTACAAACATCGTATGATTTGGTCCTCACCTAAACTGGGACATGATTTCCATTTTAAAGATCAGGAAACTAAGGCTCAGGGAGTTTGCCACTTTTCCAAACCATTGGGATTGGAAAGTGCCTCAGTACCTTTTCGAGGAATCTGGTCCTGGCTTCTCTACTTTTATCATCCCTGGTGATCTGACCTTTTACTTTTAAAAGTTTCTTTTACTTTTTGTGCTTCAGTTTCCTAATCCATAAAATAAAGATGGTAACGGTCACTATGGTTATAGAGTTCTTATATGGAGATGGATATAATGTTTGCAAATTGCTAAGACCAGTGCTTGGCTCATAGTAAGCACTTCATAAAATATTAGATATTCCATTTCTCTTTCTCTTGCTTTTTTTTTTTTGCTTTCGATAACCTGGTACAGGTAGACCTCAGAAAGTGTCCAGCCATTGCAACAAAGCCTTATTGCAATAAAGCAAGTCACATGAATTTTTCTGTTTTCCCAGGGCACATAAAATCATGTTTATACTATACAGTAGTCTATTAAGTGTTCAATAGCGTTCTATTTATAAAAAAAAGTACACACCTTAATTAAAAAATAGTTTCTTGCTAAAAAATGCTAACCATTATGTGAGCCTTCAATGAGTCATAATCTTTTTGCAATAATCACATCAAAGATCTCTGGTCCCAGATCACCATAACAAATGCAAAAGTAATGAAAAAGTTAGAAATTCTGTGAGAATTATCCAACTGTGACATAGAGACGTGAAGTGAGCATGTGTTGGAAAAGTGACACCGATAGACTTGCTCCGTGAAGGGTTGCCAAAAACCTTCAATGTGTAAAAAACACAATATCTGCAAAGCACGATAAAGTGACGCACCATAAAATGAGGTCTGCCTGTATTTCTATAGTTGTCATCTCCTATGTAGGCGAAGGCCCCTTGGAGGCTGGGTTCATGTCTAGCTATTCTAGGTGACCCACCACAGTGCCTTGCCCAGAGCAGTTGCTTAGCAAGTATATGTTGAAAGTCTATTTTGACTCATTTCACTAGGAAATGAGAATGCACTTAGTGTCCTCAGAAGAGGAGGAGACCAAGAGGACATGGAGAAGGAGGGTGGGCTACAGCGATAGTGTGAAGACTTTAAGTTAGACTCAGAAAAGAACTTCCGGGAAGGTAGAGAAACAGCTTTTTTTTTTTTTTTTTGCCAAAGGAAATGTCCTGCTTTTCCCTAGCAACTTTATACACTCTCAACTAGGCATAATTTTAAGTCTATTTGGAGACTAGGGGGTGGTACTGAGAATAGTGACCCCACGATGCCCTTGCCCACTCCAGGGATCCTTCTGAGGCTCGAGGCGAAGGCAGACAGCTCTCCTGCCTGTTCCTTTCCACTATTTTTCTTTGCAGCTGTCTCTGCATTTCAGATTCCATGGCTCTGCCAGGGACGCTATTTTGGGATTTGTGGGAACAGGCTGGTTTCAGCAAAGAGGAAGCTGTAGAAATCTCAGTAAGCTCATTCCCCCGGGCCTCCCAGCCTGCTCTGAGGGCAGCAGGGATTCAAAGAGGCTTCTCCGGGGTCCAGCGTCCCAGGCGTGTGCAGACTGGAGAACAGGATGCCTTTCTCCAGCGAACTCCGGCAGCTGGGGGCAACCCTCCTCTCTGCTGAAATCGGCTCGCTTCCAGGCTAGCTGCCCTGAGGGCCAACGTGCGCCTGCTGGGGTCACATTCCCCCCGCAAGCCTGCAGACACCGAGCTGGGCTTCCGTGAAACTGACACCGAATTCCCACCGCATCCCCGGTCTCTTTCCACAGGGAGAGAAGTAGCAGGTGGCAGCTTGAGGGAGACCGGCTCTGACCCTCAGAGGAGTATGGGGGCCAGCGGTCATGTGTCTGTCTGTCCACACGTAGCTGGGCGTGTGGGTTTGTGGGTCTGTGTGTCCATGTGAATATGTGAAAATCTGTGTACGCAGTGGTGCATGGCTGTGTGTTCATGTGGGTGTGCTGTGAAGGTGCATATGTGTGTTTTCATGGAGATGGGCATGAATCTATTGATTTGTATGTGTGTATGGATGGATGTGTCCATTTTCATCATGTTCTGGAGGCCGTTATCTTTAAACTTTTAATTCACTTGATTTACATGAGTAATATGTGTAGTATTGCATTGTATGGGCAAACCATGGATCATTTAACCTATCAGGCACTGGCCAATGTTTGGATCCTTTTTGTCCATTGCAAACAAAACTGTAATGTGGGGCTTCCCTGGTGGCGCAGTGGTTGAGAGTCTGCCTGCCGATGCAGGGGACGCGGGTTCGTGCCCCGGTCCGGGAGGATCCCACATGCCGCGGAGCAGCTGGGCCCGTGGACCATCGCCGCTGAGCCTGCGCATCCGGAGCCTGTGCTCCGCAACAGGAGAGGCCACAACAGTGAGAAGCCTGCGTACCGCAAAAAAAAACAAAAAAACAAAACTGTAATGTGCATCCTTTTAAGCAAAGTTGTATGCACCTTTCTTTGCGTGAAGGAAGTGAAGGAGTACATAGGTCAAAGGGTGTTCACATTTTGTTAACTTTTGCCCAATCTGTGTTGGCACACAGTAGGTGCTCAATAAATGATCGTTGAATGAACTAACTGGCGATTGAGCATCAGTCCAGCTCTGGAGCGACGGACACCCTCACACTCACAATCTACCACCTCCTTCTAGCTGTCAAAATCTCAAATGAAGCTGTGGGGCTTAAGAAAGAAAACAGAATGGAATACCCCCACCGAGGACCAGTTTCTACCGATATGGAGGAAACAGTCTCTGAGAGTGTGCTCCCTCCGCAGGCACCTGCCCCGCGGCTGGCTCCATCAGTGCAAGAAGAAGAGGAAGAGGGACTCCAGGTGTGACGTCCAGGTCCTGCTGCCACATCCATCAAAGGCTTCCTAATGTACTAATAGCCCTAATGTGTGAACATTGATTTCTGGGGTGACGCCAAAGCCGAGATGATTTACGTTCAAGTTCCCATTGGTGATGCACCATTGATCTCCATGGGTGCTGAAATATTTATTAGGAAATATTTATTAGGAAGAGCAGGATTGGAAGGGCCCTGGCCAGGGGAAGTGAGCAAGTGACCCATGGGTGAGAGATTCAGGAAACGAAGGAGAAATTCCCAGGAAGAAGATAAGGGTGGCCCGGGGACCTCCAGGAGCCAGGAAACCACACTGGGCTCCAGGCCAGAGGTGGGGGTGGGGCATCAGAGGGCACCTCCTTGGAGGTGCTTCCTGGACCCCCCCACCTGAAACAGCCCGTCACTCTGTGTCACATCACGCTGCTGGCTCCCTACTTTTTATTGAGTTTTGATTGCTATACAGTAAAATCTTCCACGTTTAAGTGCACCGCTGAGATGTGAGATGGCCCCTCACGTGCCCCTACATGACACACCTTTATGTGCTTTGGCACTCGGGTCCACATCCCCACACAACACAGCTTTGGGTACACATGCACACCCTCATAGCAGACGCATTACCTACCAAGCGCACACTCGTACACAAACCTACTTCCACAGGTAATGGAGCACGACAGAATAAACACAGTCTACCCGTATATTTATCCAAACAAACATTCCCACACATCTGTGCAATTGTCCACATTCTCAGGCATACAAACTCACACGCATATTTTCAACATAGACATACACAGATACACACATATCCGCATATATAAAAATATTCCCACGCATCCTCTCTTGTACAATATTTCTATGTAAACATCCGTATACCCCAGTTAGACACGCAGACATACACTAGGTACCCGTACCCATGCACATTCACACACATCTACACTCAGACACGCACGTACGTCGATTCCATGCAGACATGCATATATGTCGTACGCAGGGTAACGTATATGCATAGGCCCTGTGTACAGAGTCAAATATACAACACACGTTTCTGCCAACATGGACCCTGACACACAGAAACTCGCACACATGTGCACTCCATAAGACATATGTACACACACATCTAAACATGCCTTACACGTGTGCATCGCCAGGCATATCTAGACATGTGAAGCCATATGTCACGTGCGTATACCCATATGAAATGTACACATATTTGATCCAAACATGCACAGAAGTTATGTTATGCCCCCTTCCCTTATTTGACCCTGAATTCTAGAATTCTTCAGTTTGGTTTGCCCCACTCAGCACCTTTCTGGACCTCATCTTCTCCCAATACGTGGTCCCTGTGAAACTCTCATTTCCTGCTTGGAGTATCCTAGCAAAATGTCCCATCGTGACACACCTCATTTTTTGAAGACACTTGATACTCTTTGGAGACACACAGAGGGCCCTGGCGTGTTCGCTGGAGATCCTAAGGGGCCTGAACCAGGTGGAATCTGGACGTTGCTGACATCCATTCAGCAACCTCCAATGAGACAGATACATGTTTATTTATTTGCAAGCCAAATCACAACTCCCTTCGGGACTATTTGTCCCCTAGTCAGAAATTCTCTCGCCCCCTCTGCCCTCACACTGCACATTATTTATACCTGTGACTTTAAAGCCCAGCTCCTTTGCCCTATTTTAGAGTCTTCGGGAGACTTTGAGCTCCCAGAGGGCAGGAAAAATGTCTAAATTGCTTTGTGTTTCCCATGGCTGGGCTACCTAGTACCCAGTACTTGTAGGTATTCAGTAAAAGCAAATCGAAAGGACTACTGTTTTGATGCTGTAATGAATGAGCCTAGATTGGTGACAGCATGTCAGTCATCATATAAACAAGCAGGCTGATCCACCAGCATCTTCCAGGAGATTGCAAATTACCATAGTTCACGGACTCTAAGATACAATGGACCATAGATGTACCATTATTTCATATCCTGCTAAGGAAAGAGAAACAACGCTGTCACTCAACTTTGACACATGCTTCCTTAATCACGTAGCATTCTTATTTTATACTCATTGAAGGAGCCCTTTGAGACTGATTTCAACATGTATTTTCATCACATATCACTCTGGTGCATACTTAAAAAGGGAAATCTAAGCAAAATAAGTGGGTTAAGGATTTCCTAAAACTTCTCCAACTCCGAGTCTTTCAGATCACACTGAATCAGAATTGTTGACCTCCTGAGTTTTCATAGGATTATATCCTCGATGGGCACATTCAGGGCATGGATGTTGCAGCATGTCTTAAAGTTCTTCTCTATTATTTCTAGTATTTTCTTCCAAGGTTCTGACACCCATTCTGCAAGTTTGGATGCTCGTACTTTCTTAATCTTCCCAGAAGCTGCCAAAGGAACATTCTCAGACCACAACCGGGGCCCACACTGGGTCCGAATTGCCTGTTTCCCTGCAGGTTTCCATCTATAGACAGGATGGGGACTTTCTTATCCGCTGTCTTTGGCGTATCACAGCTACTCGAACTAGAAAATGTACCACGGACAAAATAAGGGCAGAGGTGGAGTGTTCTTGAACTCTCCCACATATTCTGAGAGGTTCCCCGAGCTGCTGGGCACCTTCTCTTACCCGCAAGACTGTGGAGGCCCCAGGAATGAAGCTGGCGTCATCTCAGACTCGTCTGGGCCAGTGCTTGGCTCAGAAGAGCAGGTGGAGAGGAAAACATAGATACTCTGGAGTAGCAGTCGGACACCCAGATGCTGCTTAGCTTCAGATCCTAGCTCCTCTGCTTTGCCAGCATGTGTCTGTGTGGGGACAGTTTACGCATCTCTATTTCTTTGTCTGTCGGAGGGATAGACACATGTTCACTTCACTGGCATGTCATGGAGGTCAGCCATGCTCTTTTTTTTTTTTTTTGGTACACAGGCCTCTCACTGTTGTGGCCTCTGCCGTTGCGGAGCACAGGCTCCGGACGCGCAGGCTCAGCGGCCATGGCTCACGGGCCCAGCCGCTCCGCGGCATGTGGGATCTTCCCGGACCGGGGCACGAACCCGTGTCCCCTGCATCGGTAGGCGGACTCTCAACCACTGCGCCACCAGGGAAGCCCCAGCCAAGCTTTTATTTCCTTTTTTCATTTGACAAATGTCACTCCATCACCTACGATAAGCCAGGTACAAGGGATACAGGGATGAACCAAAAGACGGAGTGTGTCCCAACATAGGATATAGCAACAAGGACGAGATCTCAGACCTTAGTGGGCGTCAGAGTCCCCTGGAGAGATTAGGTAAAATGATGATGCTGGGGCCCCACCCTTCAGAGAGTCTGAAGTAATTGGCAGGCAGTGAGACCCACTCAGGGGCATTTTTTAAAGGTCCGTGTGATCCTGCGATACATCAGGGTTTAGGACTCATGATGAGTAGCTAGTGCATGCAAAATGTTTTAAAAAATACACAGTGTCATTCTTATCTTTTACTTCACCAACATTCATCCTTTTATTCCCCCCAAATTCCTTCACCCATAACAAGTTAGTGAAAAACAGATTCAGCACAAGGCCATGTTAATTAGAAGATCTGGGATTTGAAACCAGGCTTGTCTGGCTTTCTCGTCTCTTTGCCTTCCTTTCCCCCTTTGCCCAATGAAATATTGCAAGCAAATAAAAAGATGGAGAAAAACATAAGGACACCATGGATCCAACATCCAGATTTTTCAAGTTCATCACTCATTCATTCAACAAATATTTCTTAAGCACCTTCTAGGTAGCTGGCTTGGTGCTAAGCATTGTGGATAGAGTAGTCGACCAAACAGACATTGCTGGCTTCACGGAACTTCCGTTTTACCATATATATATTTTTAAATTTATTTATTTTTGGCTGTGTTGGGTCTTTGTTTCTGTGCAAGGGCTTTCTCTAGTTGCGGTGAGCAGGGGCCACTCTTCATCGCGGTGCGCGGGCCTCTCACTGTCGTGGCCTCTCTTGTTGCGGAGCACAGGCTCCAGACGCGCAGGCTCAGTAGTTGTGGCTCACGGGCCCACTTGCTCCGCGGCATGTGGGATTTTCCCAGACCAGGGCTCGAACCCGTGTCCCCTGCATCGGCAGGCAGATTCTCAACCACTGTGCCACCAGGGAAGCCCCCGTTTTACCATATTTGCTTTACATTTTTTTCTTCCTAAGGACGATATCTTTACTCACAAAATACATATACGTTCCCTATGCAGCTCTTGCTTCTCGCATTTCTCTCCCTCCCAGTCAGGACATAGACACCACCCTGATTTTTGCCGTTACTCACCCACTTATTTACCTCACATTTATGCATCAACACTGTATAGCATTGCTTTGTATGTTTTAGAGCTTTTCATACATGGTGTCATTTATATATATATATGTATATATATCTTTCTATATATTTTATATTTATAAACCTTTCATCAACAACTTTTATATTATTTTGTTCTCCACGTGTCCATTTGATGCACATAGCCTTGTTGTTTCCCCTGTTGTGTGATATTTGACTATACGATGCCATGGTGATGCATTTAATCCTTCTCTTCATGATGGACACCCAGGTTGTTTATACGTTTTCCCTAATATAGACAACACTGCAATGGACATCTTCATCTGTGTCCACCAGTGCATGTTCGTGAGAGTCTTGTGTGTGTATACTTAGGAGTATGACTGCTAAGTCATCCAATATTCATACTGGAGCTCTGCACGGTAATTCTAAATTGCTCTCCAAATTGAGCTGAAACGAACTCACTCTCCCAGTAGCTAAGACTGAGGCTCTCTGTTATTCAACCACGTTTGTTTTTCAACCCCTGCCAAGCAGATGAGTATGGAAAAAAATCTCTCCTTTTGGTTGTAATTGACACCTACTTGACTATTAGTGAGGATGGACATCGTTACTTATATTTATTGGCTATTTGGATTTCCTTTTGCTGTGAAATGCCTGTTCTTCTCCTTGTTCCATGTTTAAAAATCCGTTTATTTATCATTATGTCTGAGCTCTTCACCACTACACCCAGCCAGCTTGTCCAACTGAGAAAAACAAATGCATCTGATAAAGGGAGTCAAAGACATCACCCTTCTTCCTCCAAGGGCTGAAGAAAGCAGCCCTTATTGACTGGCTTCTATCACTCATCTGATTAAAGGTACCACTTACTTCCAAATGCTTAGAGCCGGGGCTGGGAGCCATTCATAAAACTCATATTGAACGATCAGCTTTCACAAAGTTTGCCTTAATGTTTTTGCCTGGTATTGATCTGTGGGGGAACTATAAAAATTGACACCAGAATAAACTTTGAAAGACGGCTCTCGCTCAGCTGAACTGGGATCAATGCAAATCGACCAGGGCAACAAGGGAGGGGATGAAACAGCCCCTTCTCCATTAGCTGGTCCCTGCTTGACCAGCAAAACTCTTCTGGGTCTTTCTTGGCCGTGCTTAGGGACTCAAAGGCAGATGCAATGGTATTTAGGGTAAGTGCTGAGATAGAGGAGAAACTCTTCATCCTGGGATGCGGGACTCCTACATTCATAGTTATCAGCACCTGAGAAACTTGATTTTTTAATTGTTTTTATTTTATTTATTTTATTTTTTTTGTGGTACGCGGGCCCCTCACTGTTGTGGCCTCTCCCGTTGAGGAGCACAGGCTCCGGACGCGCAGGCTCAGCAGCCATGGCTCATGGGCCTAGCAGCTCCACGGCATGTGGGATCCTCCCGGACCGGGACACGAACCCGTGTCCCCTGCATCGGCAGGCGGACTCTCAACCACTGCGCCATCAGGGAAGCCCTTGATGTTTTTTAGAAGTCTCTCTCCCCCTGGGGTGTTAGTGATGAGCGGAGGAGTCCTGCAGCAGGAGTGGCGCGAGCACTTACTGAGCACTCACTACGCCCTGTGTCTGGACTGGGTACTTTGCAAACACTCGGAAGGCAGGGTTGGGTTGGCTCCACTTACAAGTGGCTGATGACAGGCAAGTGACTCAACCTTCCTGACCTTCCATTTCCTCCTGTAAAATGCAGAACATTGTAACACCTGCCTTACAGGACCATCTTCCAGTTTCAAACATGGTGCCTAAAGCAGAGTATGAACCTGTTGTGACATGTTCCCTACCACCTCCATCAGTCCTAACCACAGCCCCGGCCATCTGGACCTCGTCATCCCCATGTTGAAGAAGTAGACACTGAAGCTCAGAGAGGTTAAGTGATTCTCCCAAGATCACACAGCGAGTAAGTGACAGGATTTGAACTCGGGGCTCTCTGACTCCCAAGTCTATGCTCTTTCCCTGAGAGCACACTGTATAGTTATCAATCTGGGGGTGAGGCAGAGAGCGGGACAGCTGTCTGATCAAAGACAAGACAGCTCCCATGGCATGCATGAACTGTGGGTTGCTTGAGGCCTTCTCTGCTACAGTTACGCTCCTGCCTGCATTCTGTCACTCTAGGATGATCGTTGTTAGCCAACCCTGGGAGCATCTCTTCCAAGGGACTTCAGATAGAGGACGCTGCATTTGCAAATGCTCGGAAGTAGATTCAGAATAGCTGGGCGTTGCTGGGCTGCCACGTGGGAAGTAGGTGTGGAGAAATAAAGGGGTCCTAACCACTGATTTTTTCCAAGAGTACTTATTGGAGAGTTCCCTGGTGGTCCAGTGGTTAGGACTCTGCGCTTTCACTGCCATGGCCCCGGGTTCAATCCCTGGTCAGGGAACTAAGATCCTGCAAGTTGCGCGGCACGACTGAAAAATAAAAGTACTTATTGGGGCCCTACTATGTGTCAAGCACTGGGCTAGGGGCCAAGGAAATAACGCTGAACATCGCTGATATGAAGAGATGTACAAACTTTTGGTTATGACACGGAGTACATGATAAACTCTGATTGGGGACCATGCAGAGAGAATATGGACGCACAGGAGAGGGCTTCCCAGCCTGGACTTGGAACTCCAGGGATACTTTCCCAGAAAAAAAGACGTCTCCATTGAGATTAGAATGACTCAAAGAACATCTTCAAATGCAGACTCTCACACTCTTCATCTAAAGATTCTCGTTCTGTACGTGGAGGGTGGGGAGAATGAACCCGTCCCCACGTGAACAGAGAGCCAGGTTCCACGACCCCTAGGCCAGATGACTTCTCAACAAAGTCTTTCTCAACCATGGTTGCACGTTAGAATCACTGAAGCTTTGCAGAAATGCCAGTGGCTGGGCCCTTCTCCAGATGAAATGAACCAGACTCTGGGGACAGGGGGGCCTGGGCATCAACATTTTGTAAAGGTCCTCAGTTGATTCTGATTCAAAGAGAAGGTTGGGAACCATTGCTTTAGGAGGCAGAGGCAATGTTTGGACAGGTGAGTATGTGGGGAAATGTCAGGCTTCCCTGAATGTTCTGTGGGTAAGAAGGTTTTTGTCTTGTTTCGTTTTTAATTTCTATTGGAGTCCGGTTGATTTACAATGTTGTGTTAGTTTCTGCTGTACAACAAAGTGAATCAGTTACACATATACATATATCCACTCTTTTTCAGATTTTTTACCCATATAGGTCATTACAGAGTATTGAGTAGAGTTCCCTGTGCTGGACAGTAGGTCCTTGTTAGTTACCTATTTTATCTAAGTAGCGTGTATATGTCAGTCCCAATCTCCCAGTTTCCCCGTCCTCCCCTTTCCCGCCGGTAAGCATAAGTTTGTTTTCCACACCTGTGGCTCTATTTCTATTGTATTAGTCACTTAGTGCATACCAGCCCCTTCCCAACCCGCCAGCTAGTTCACTTAATCTTTACAACATCTGAGCATTGATATTCATTCCCGTTGCTTAGATGAGGCCATCAGAGACTCAGAGAAGTTGAATTACAGCTCCAAGTCACACAGCAGAGGCTCATCCCATCCAGCGCACTCCTCAACATGTCGCTAGACGTGTGTGGCCACAGAGGCTTTAAGAACATCACGGAGCAAAAATGTTTCTGGGCCACTGGCCAAGTATAACGTGAGTGTGTTGCTCTGGAAATATGGGGTGTCTTGGGGCCAGGAGGGAGCTTCCTGGGCGCTAATGGAGTCCACATGAGCTGAAAAAACCCACAGTAAGAGAGGCATTTATTATCTATCTCTCACACCAGTAAATTTATGACTGTTTCCAGTTCTAAGACTTCAAAGCATAGCACAAAACCAACAGTGACCACTTCCCCTCACCCCTTCTCCTTTTTAGCTATCTATCTATCACCTATCTATCACCTATCTATCTATCTATGTATCTATCTATGTATCTATCTATTATCTATCATCTATCTATCTATCACCTATCTATCACCTATCTATCACCTATCTATCTATCTATGTATCTATCTATTATCTATCATCTATCTATCTATCTATCACCTATCTATCACCTATCTATCATCTATCTATCTATCTATCTATCTATCCATCTATCCATCTATCTCCTTTTCTCTTATATCCATGAAGTTTGCTTTCTTCAAATACCTTTGTTTGGCAGAAGCAAGTTCATTGGCAGGAGAGAAAACTCCCCTCAGGCAGCGCCTGTCGCTTATTGGAGAGAGTCAGGAGCTGAAGGTTCCTCCTCCCTCATATCGTAAATAACCTTACCCTGCCTGACCCACAAATCATTTCAGATTTTTGGAATAAAGAGTAATTTCTGTGTTCTCCCCCATGGGCATAGCTGAGGGTGTATGTACGTGCATGTGTGCATTTCATTTAATTTTTGTTTGAGCCGTGTAAAAAGCACCTTCTGCTCCACCCTCTACTTCTTCTTTTTTTTTTTTTTTGCTGTACGCGGGCCTCTCACTGTTGTGGCCTCTCCTGTTGAGGAGCACAGGCTCTGGACGCGCAGGCTCAGCGGCCATGGCTCACGGGCCCAGCCGCTCCGCGGGCATGTGGGATATTCCTGGACCGGGGCACGAGCCCGCGTCCCCTGTATCGGCAGGCAGACTCTCAACCACTGCGCCACCAGGGAAGCCCTCCACCCTCTACTTCTAAGCTCTTTTTTAAAGGGATTACCGCTCACTGCCCCCGGACTCAGGGGCTCAGAAAGGCACTCACTCTAGGCCTGAGATTTGCTGTGGTTCCAGGGTGTTGAGAGACACCCAGCTCAGTGCAGGATCAGAGGAATGTTTTTCCATTGTTTTGTTTTGGGGACAGAAATTTTGACACCCTTAATATTCTTTGTTCTACCCATCACCACTCCCCCCGGCTCTGGTCTGGGTTATTTTTCCTCAAGTTGCTCCTAATAGCCTCCTAGCTCATTCCCCTTCTCTCACTCTAGTCCCTCCTCCCTCTCATCCATCTTCCATGCCAGCCACCCCTGGAATGACCTTTCTGAGCCTCTGATCTGATCATCATCGAATACTCATCATTATTTCTGGTTCCTGCCTTGGAACCTTCCAGCGTCTCCTTGTCTTTGGTTTCCTCCTCTAAGCAGGAGAGAGGGGTTTGGATACAGCTAGCTTATCTGAGAGATGCTCACAGGAAAACGAAGTGAAGGAGTAGAACAGTGGGCTGGAGAAGGGAGCAAAGGGAATAGAGTGTGTGTTAAAATGCCTGTTACTCCTGGTACCTGGGGCCCAGTTCCCTGGGGAGCTTAGGGGCTCTGCATAGAACATGGCTCGCGCTGCAGAATTTTCCCACTGGAGGAGACAACGACTAGAGCATTTATCTACCGGTAAATTGATCCCATCCTCTGTTTAGAGTTACCTCCAAGGGTGCTCACTTCTCTGCTTTCCTGGGCTGTATCCATGCATGGCAGGGCAAGCATTTTGCAGCTTTGGAAGATGCAAAGCAGAGACAAGGCGATGCCTGGTGGACATGGGGTGCTGACATCAGACCCTGGGGATGTGGGCTAGTGCGTGACTAGCATCCGTCCCACCTCTCGTCCCTCTCAGGATAAAGCCCAAACTCCTTAGTGTGACTCAGAACAACTCCTGGAGGGGACCCTGTCTACGTTTCAAGCCTCCGTTCTTTCTCTGTCCCTGTGTCCCATCTAGCACCTTCCACTCCAGCTGCATTGACCTCTTTTCGCACTCCCGGATGGATCCAGATATTTCAAGCCTCCACACTTCCGCCCGTGCTGCCCCCTCTGTCTGGAATGTCCTTCCGAATCATGTCCATCTTGAGGACAGCTCCCCTTGTGTCTGGACTTAGCTTGAACCTCATTTTCTCAGGGAAGCCCTTTCTGACCTGTGGGTAGAAGGGTCTGCCTCTCCTCCCAGGCTTCCTCTTCTAGACACCTTCTACGCTTGTATCATAGGAATTATTCATTTTAACTATACGTGTGTGTTTGTCTGTCTCCTCCACCAGAGTCAGATCCTTAGGGATGAGATTCATGCCATAGGCATCGTTACTCAGTTGGTGCTCAATAAATGTTGAATAAAAGGATGGATGGAAAGGGGCCATCTTGTATAAAAGGCTCCTTGGGTGGGGGCTTGTCTTTCCCAGCTTGGACACCAATCCTTTGCCCATAGTCTCAGCACACCGCTCACCTGGGTGAGAAATAACAACGGGGTATAGTGGCAGGTGCACAGAGTTTGGGGTCAGAAGACCTGGGTTCCAGAATTTTCTGGAATGAGAACTCACCACTTGTGACCTGGAAAATGTCCTTCCCTTGGCATCTCTCTGAGTGGGTAAGCCTAGACTTCACTTGATTATTATCCCTCCATGCCTTCGCTTCTGCTCGCACAGAAGAAACAGTGGCTGCGTGTTTGCTGGGTGTCTCCTTGGTCCCACGTGTGCTCTGTGCTCTGGGAAGCGGACCTGCATGGCCTGCACGGATGGGCTCTGTGCCCTGTGTGTTCTGGGTGGGCTCAGCCAATGGAGAGCACTGGCAAGAAGAAGGAGGGAGAGAACAAGGTCGGGGTGTTTGGTGCCTCAGCTCCCTCCCGGCAGAGTTGCTGTGGGTTGGCTGTGTCAGTTGTTTGAGGACCACAGCTCCTATCAACAGCCCCTTCCCAGATCCACACTGTCTCTGTGTTCTGATAGCCTCACCCTCCTCTCATTTCTTCTGGCCCAGGAGTGGTAACAGCTCCCCACTTTGCTAGCCTCACAGTACTGCACCATCCCTTGTGGCCTCCTATCCCGTTCCCACATCTCTGTAGATAGCTCTTTATTTACCTGTCCTTGAATTACCCAGTTTGGGGGTACCGTCTCTTTCCTACCAGGATCCCAAATGATGGTCCAGGTGGTGACTATCTGTTATGTAGAACTGACCCACAAGATGAAGATCGCTTGCTATCACAAGGACTACCCTGGCCCTTTCTAGCTGAAATATTCTAGGAAGCTAAGCTATATCATAGGGGCATGAAAAGGAATATGAAGGTGATACAGCAGAGAGGGGTACAGTATGTCGGTTAAGAGCATGGGTGCAGAGTCAGACAAATCCACATTCAAGCCCAGCTGCACTATGCAAAGCTGCAGTTTGCACACCTGTATCACGTGGATAAGCATCGTATCTCCCTCGCAATGTCGTGGAGAGGATGAAGCGTGTGTATGAAGCATTCGGCCCTGAGCTGACGCACGTCACTGCAGGATACGTGCAATGACTGCCCTGATCACAACGCCCGCTTGCCACCTTATGGCTGTTGATCTCTTTGTGTGGCTTTGCCCACCCTCCCCAGTTACGAACGCCATGAAAGTAGGGTTTCTGCCTTTTCTATTTCTGGATCCTTCCCAGTGCCTAGTTCAAGGCTGGGCAAACAGGAGACCCTCACGATAAGTGGAAGGAAACCAGTATGTATTGACCTCCTATCCTAGAATCAGGTATTCTCAGATTGAAGACAAATAAATGGAGACTTGAATGGTTAGTGACTTTGACTGAGGTCACACGGCTTTAACTTGGAACTGATTTGAGCTGAGCGACGCCAACACCTACACGTGCTTTTTTACACGGAACCGCTTGCTGATGGTTTGACCCAGAAGAGAAAATACTAACCAGATGTTAATGACAACGTGTTACCAGCTGCAAAGAGGATATGGAAAAAGGCAGGCGATAAAGGTGCAGGAGTTTCAGGGAGAAGAAAGAGACCCCTGTGGTCAGGACAAAGGCACCAATGATAAGTATCTTTATCAGGTTATTCGGATGTAAGCAACAGAAACCTATTCTGCTAACACACAGAAATGGTGTTATTGGAAGAGTATCAAGTAGCTAACAAAATAAAAGAGCCAGCTATCAGAAGGGACAGGGCACTTGTCAAGCGTGGGATCTGAGTACCAGGAGGTAATAGACAGTCCCTCCCCCTGCGTAGTGAATGAACACCAGTAATCTTTGGTGTGTGAGTCACCCTACTTACGATTCAGATTCCAGGGAGAAAATGTCTGATTAGCTCACCTTGGGTCACATGGTCTCTTGGCCAGGGGCAGGCAGGAATTGAGTGACTGTCCCATTGAGATGACATGTAATGCAGTGGGTGGGAATGATTCCCAAAAGGGGAAATCAGAATGCTGAGGCCAGAATGGAAAAGAAATAGATACCAAGTTGTCCAAAACAGGGGATGCCCACTGCAGGGATGGTATCAGATGCTTTTCACAATCGATGACATTTACTGGAACTTTCCATGTGTTAGGCAGGGCTGCTGTGTACAGTGGTGCAGCCTGGATCCTGTTCAAGAGTGCTAAGTCCTAGCCCACCCTCTGCTAGCCAAATAGCTGTATCTACCCAGAGGAAGGGATATCTTTCTTCATGTGCAGAAACACACTAGGCACTTTGTATAAATCATCAGATTTCATCCCCTTAACAACCTTGAAAGGTAGATGTGGTAGATGAAAGGTGCTTTGCTTCTTCTCCCATTGAGGAGATAGTCAAATCCTTGGGAAATGGTCCACATGCTATATGCATCATTGAGAGGTAAAGCCTGTGCCCCCTCCTCTTAATATTAATTTTTTTTTTGTTTTCGGTACGCGGGCCTCTCACTGCTGTGGCCTCTCCCGTTGCGGAGCATAGCCTTCGGACGCGCAGGCTCAGCGGCCATGGCTCACGGGCCCAGCCGCTCCGCGGCATGTGGGATCTTCCCGGACCGGGGCACGAACCCGTGTCCCCTGCATCAGCAGGCAGACTCTCAACCACTGTGCCACCAGGGAAGCCCTGTCCCCTCCTCTTTAATCTGGAATGGCCTCAGTGACTCGCCGGCCAATAAAATATGGTGGAAGTAACATCCTAGGACTTCCAAGGCTGGGTCGTAAGAATCCTCGTTACTTTTTTCCTGGATTTCTTGGAGCCCCAAGCCACCATATGCGAAGTCCAGCTACCGTATCCTATTGATCAGTTGCAGAGTTCGGGTTCAAGAGAAGGAATGGAGATGTGGCCTCTTAATGGGACAAGTGTCAAAGAGTTTACTGTCACCTTCAATCTACCAAAATGTTGGTTGAATACATTAAACAAATATTTATTTGTTGAGCATCAACTCTGTGCCAGACACTAATCTAGGCAGTGGGAATAAAGTGATGGACAAAACAGAAGAGATTTCTGCCTCCAAGGAGCCTGCATTCCAGTGAGAGTTCGCATCTAGCTTGAATACGTGGTTGATGACCTGGAAAAGAGAATTGGGAATGTCAGGCTTCTAACTTCCAACCTGATGCCTGCATCCCCTAAAATAATCTCACTGTGACACAAGGTTGGATTCATCCTTTCCGAGTCAATTCCCTAATCATTCATCATCTGCGTTCATCCTCAAGGCAACATTTGATGAATTCTGGAAGAATTAACAAAGAAACAGCAAGAGGCAGCTTTTGTGTCTCCTGCTTTCCATGAGACGCTGAGCACATTGTAGGGCTTAGAAACTAGACGCTGCCTGAAGATCTCACAGTTCACTCAGGCCCCTCATCCACTCTGGGTCCAGGAACTTGACGTGTAGGACAGACAAAGAAGGAGAGTGTCAGGGAGAACGAGGAAACTGAAGTTGCATCATCGTGACTCAGACCAGCCAGTGTCCACACTGGAAGTGAGCTGCAAGCTTCAGAGCGGGTGTGAGGAAGACTGGGCCCGAGGGCTGGGTCTGAGTAGCACAGAGGAATTTCACTCATGGTGGAGCCAACCTGGGTTCTGTTCTGGGATGGCACACGTAAGTGGCAGGGTAAACCCCTGAGTCATGGAGCCGAGCTGAGCTCCTTCAACCTGGGTACCTTGCAGATGAGCAAAATCCCGACTCCAGCACCATCAAAGAGGTTAGATGGCAAAGTCAACTGTTTCAACAGGGAGCAAATCACCCAGGCCATGCCTTCCTCTGGCCTGAGTCAGGCGTAAAGGATTAAGTGTTCTATTTTGGGGAGCTCCTAAGTGCTCCCTCGGAGCACTTCCAGCGGAGGTGTGTGGGTTCCCATCAACTCCCTTCCACACCTCTCCAACTAGAATCCATTTATTTTTCATTTCCATTATTGGGCAACCAACCAATGACGACTTCTTGAGCTCTGACTCGGAAGCATTTTATATGTCACCTGGATTTCTTTTTTTCTCAGAAGGTGCTCTGGAGAATACTAATTTTCAAGCGTGCTCCTTAGGCAGCCGGGGGTGGGGATTTCTTTGCAGATTTTCCATCGTCAAACACAAGATACACTTGGGAAAGACTTGGTTAAATTTTTCTCCTACTGTAGCGCATTTGGAGTCTTTAGTGTGCTGATGCTTTGCGAATCTCCAACAGTTATTTAGATTATTAACCTGTCCCAACTCATTCTGGCCCTAGGACTCCCTTTGGCAAAGTGAAGGAATTGTTTTTAGACAGAACGGCTTCGAGAAATGTTGTCCTTAAATTACCACTTTACAACAGTTCTTTCATAGCACGAGTGTAGGAATTAACCAGCGAGCTTGTTAAAAATGCAAATTCCCACTCCGGATGTTCAAATTGAATATGTCTTGGGTGAACTATTTATGTAATAAATATCTCAGGTGATTCTGAGGTGGATGATTCATGGTACCCACTTTGGGAAACACTGCTTTAAGAGCAGGTCCGAGTTGGAAAGCATGTCAGCTTAACCCCTTGTTTTATAGATGGGGAAACTGCAGCTCTGAGAAGCAACTTGTCACACAGTGAGTTTTGTCTAGAGTTAGCGATTGGCCTGAACATCCAGCTGAGAAAAAAAACACAAAACCTCCCCATCACCTGATGAAACTTGCAGTGCTTCCTATGCCTCAGAGATATCTATAAATAATAACAATATTAAGTGTTAAGGGGTGGTTATTCACGGATGGATAAGTAGTGAGTGGATAAATAAATTAATGAAAATATGTCCCGTATTCTAGTCCCTTATACTTCTTTTGATACAATCCAAGAACATCAGATTTATTTTGCTCAGTTCCTCTTATGATAAAGAAAGCTGATGTCCAGAGAACTTAAGTAATTTGCTCAAGGTCACACAACATGTTAATGGTAGAGTCATAGCTATAAGTCAGTTTTTTCTGATTCCAGATACCAATCCTGATTCCGGGATTGCCGTTCCACAGCCAAGCTCGGATTCTAGAGTCAGAGGTGGATTTGTTTCTCAGCTCTTCTACTGACTAACTGTTCAACATTGACCAAGTCACATGACCTCTCTGAGCCTCAGGTATAAAATGAAGATAGTAGTAACTTGCTTCCCCACTTTGCTGGAAGGATTTAATGAGATAAATTATGTATACTTTTGGCATGGTGCTCAGCATGTGGGAAGCACCTTATAAATATTAAGTACTACCAATAATAATATTCCTAACCATGAGCAGTATCTAAAAGAGAAAACCAGTGCATGTTGAGGAGGAAAATGAATTCCTTTTGTTGAATAACAAGGCAACAGTCATGAGCTCATAAGGTTTGTCTTTCCTTGTGTGTCGGGTGGAGCCTATATCTCAGAGTGCCAGAATCCCAGGGTTGGAATGGGCTTTGGAATGTACCTAATCCAATATCCAACCCTCAGTATAGACTCCCTGTGAGAAAGCCCAGTGGCCCTATCTACTCCCAGTTTATTACCTCCACAGACTGTGAACTCACCAGCTCCTGAGAAAGCCCAGTCCTTTCTAGAAAAATGGCAGCAGTCTTTACTGCCATGTCTCCCAAAGTGTTGTCCAAGTACCATTACTTCCAGAAGATGCTCCTCAAGAAAAGCATTTAAGCAATGTCACAAGCCCTAACCACCTCCTTCCTTAGAGGTTTTCTTCAAAAGCTCTGAGAAGCCCTGCAATTGGGAAAAAAAAGCACTTCCTCTTTGTTAAACCTAAGGCTTTCTCCAAACTCATTTGACCAAAACAAACAAATAACAACAACAGTCAAAACAAACAAACAAAAAGCCCTATTGACAATCTCATTGATCTTTTGTTTTTTCCTGTGGTATCACTTTGGGGACTTCTTCAATGGCATACATTTTTCTCTTCTAGTAGTTCATGAATTATTATTTTTTTGCAGTCATGCCAATATGACGTTCAAGATTCATTTGAGTTCAAATAGTACTGTTGTCGCTTTAGAAAAATATTTTCCAACACACAGTGCTGGTCCGTAAGCACAGGTACGTTTGTACTGTTTGTTTACAGCTGACATCTGTTCCAACTGGCCTGTGTCTGTACCATATACTGCTGGTTAAATATTTTGTATGTTGCTTCTGCTAACAACTCCTCATTCCTTAAGACGGCCCTCTCTCGAAACCCATCACGCTTCTTCTCTCAGTGCCATAAATCAGCTTCCCAAAGCTTCAGCCCATCTCTTCTCTAGGGATCTCTCTACTCAGCTCAGACCCTGTCCCAGCTCTCAGCTTGCTTCCCACACTAGTCAGTGACTTCAGTGCCTCTCCTCTGTCCCCAGAAAATGTGCCTGAAAAGAGGGGGTTGGTGATAGGTCACAAGCCACTGCACAGTGCCAGGTGTTCCAAAATTGCTATTTGACCTTGAGATTCAAGCATGTGGGAGCACACACACACACACACACACACCTCCCAGACTCCCTCAAAGCAGATATCCAAACATCACCCCTTCCTCATTTCAGTGGGGGTCTCCCATCTCTCCAGGAGACGAATCCACTGAGAAAACTTCCAGAGCCCTCTCTTGGGGAGGGGAGGAAGGTTAAAAGTGTACATGGAGCATTCTTTCTGGCTCCGCTCAGAAGCCGTCAGGGCAAAGGGAGAGGGGTTTCTGGTTTCAAAGGGAGCCTAAGCAAAGCTGCTTCTTTTAGTTGCAGCCCCTCTTAGGGAAATGAGAGTTGTTGTTTTTTTTCTCCTCTTGCAGGCAGAGCCATAAATCATGAACGTTCCTTCGGTTCTGGGAGTGGGGGTGGGATTAAGGTTGTTTGGGTGGATTTGTTTGAATGTGTGTCTTTTGGTCTTCATCACCCTCCCCCTTCATAAACATCAGCTTGTAAGTTCTCATCCTCTAGAGGATACACCGAAGGCACCGCGTTAAATATTTAGAACAGGAAACCACCTTACGCGTCTGGATGGGAAAAGTCATCTCAGGAGATGTGCTCGGGGGGGGCCTCCTATCTCTCTCCTGACCTCACAAATGAGAAGGCACCCTTCCTTTTGATACCCAGGTGTCACCTCAAACTCTTTCTGAGAAAAGAGAGAGGCTTGGCACGCCGGCCGGGGATGGCTTGGCTGGGAAAGTGTTTCTCTTTGGAGCAAGGTTTTGTAGGCCAAGCATAATCAATAAAATACATTTTTAATAGCCTTTTTCTTGTGAGTAAGGTGGTTATGTGGCTCAGTGAAGGGAGAAAAACATGGTCGGAGGAAGAAGTCAGCCAGACCATCTGCCAGAGGACAGGTATCCATTTGTGCTGAAATACAACCCCACTCATGTGCCCTCCTGTGTGAAACCTTCTATGGCTCCCTACTGCCCACGGAAGAAATGTCAAGTTGCTGCCTAGGGAATAGGAGACCTTTCAGAACTTGGCTCAAGTCTAATATTTTTCTCCTGCTTGTCCTTTCTTTCATCCACAGCTCTGATCTCATCAAAACCCTCATTTCTCCTTTTATTATCCATGTATTTTCACATCTCAGTCTTGCTGCTCTCTGTGCCCAGAATGATATTTGCTTTGTCTCTCCTTTATATCCTTGGAAGGGTCCAGCCTGACTTATTAGTTAAGAATATTTTAATAGTAAGTAGCGGTAACCAGTAAAGAAGACACGTTGGCTCATGTAACTGAGAGGTCAAGAAACACATGGACTTCAAGTAAGGCTTGATTCAGCAGCCTAAACAATGGCATGGAGGGCCCAGTTTCCCTCCACTCTGTGTGTCAGACACCACGTGACAACCCCTTGCTAATCTTAGATCGCCCTTAAAGGGAGTAGAATAGCTCTAGTAATTCTAGCCCTCATGTAGTCACCCTGTAGCATCCAGAAGAGACTCCCTTTAGGTAGCTCCTACACAAGTCCTGGGAGTCACTTTCAGTGGTCCAAATTAAATCCTGTGTCCATCCCTACACCAGTGGCTGGGACTGGGAGAATCAAATCTGTTTGCCTTTGTACGTGTCCATTTCCTCTGCATGGAATACTCCTTGCAAAACTCCTATTTAGCCCTCAAAACCTGGGCCAAATGGCCCATAACTCTGTTAGGCTTCCTACTCCATTTCGACCTCTCTTTAGTGAGTTAGCGAATTTTATGCCACATTTCCAATGCACTCTGTTTATTTTTCTTTTTGCACACAATATATTGCCTTATTGTCATATTTAGAAGGATGTGAGTTCTTCCAGGATACTGACCACGTTGGACGCATATCAATAGCCTGTATGTTGACTCATGTACCACTAGACGTGCAGAAGGTCTAGAAATATCCGTCAAACGAATGCATATGCAATGCGCGTGGACATCTGTCATCACACATGGGTTCTGAGTCATCAATCGAGACAGAGGTCCTTGAAATCCCAGAATCAGTTTTGTCCTGGAGCTTGATCACGTCTTAAGCAAAGAGATGCCATCGCTGAGCACCACCCCACTTTTGCAAAAAACCCCCCCAAATCAAAACACCCACGCACCTTTCAGGGATCATCTCCAGGGCATACCCGGTCCTGAGAGAGTTATTCCAGGCTGGTTCTAAAATTAGGCCAGACTCTTAGCAGGGAGCAGGTGGGCCATGTAAATTGGTAACTTAAGGAGATTTTAATTCAGGAGGCTTTCTAAAGGTGCAACTGAGTGTAGGGAAACCAACAAGGGGTAGTGAAGCACTCCAGTATTAGCAATACCAGGAAGTGATGCCAACCTCAAGGAAAGCCAGAGGGAGAGACCTGAATGGAGGCTGCCGTCTCACAGAAGCAGGGCCTTTGGAAAAGGGAGACGGATGAACCCCAGCATCCTGGCAGGGAGGAAACCGGGAATAAATACCTGACCTCATTCTCGTGCCCGTGCTCAAACTCAACCCGACACCAGAAAGCAAGGGAGCTGCTGATGTGGTCCATAGGGGTCAGCCTCCTGAAGCAAAGAACAGAGTGGAGAACGGAGGAGAAACACATGGAAGCTATCCATAGTGTGAGGTAAGGGAGGTCCTGGCAAATGGAGCAGTGAGTAGCAGGGGCCAGCTGGGTTTTCTACATTCTGCTAAAGTGGCCTCATTTCTTCTTTTTGGATCAGGGAAGATGGCAGACCGTCTACCTCGAATTTAACTACATAGGTGATGGGTTTTCACAGCGTGTTTTGGAGAAAGATGGATCAAGGTGGGCTACCTTTCTGAACCGATCCATGGACTTCCTTGTAGGTTGGAGGATGATAACCCAATGGCAATGGCTGAAGAACTGGAAACAGTCAGGAGGATGATTGTGAATCTGGACCACAGGGCTTCATCAGCGGCTTTGCCTGCTCACCACGTTATCAGTGAATTGGTTAAAACCAGAATACACCTGTTTATTGTATTTCCTGGTGACCAAGGTTGGAAGAACTAGCCAGCAGTTTGGAAGACAGACCAGGATGGCAAATAGTTGAAACGATGAACTGAATTAAGTGGCATAAGTTTTGTTCCTCACAATGTCAAGTGCAAAAGCCCAAGGTCAGGGGTGGTTTTAAGGGATGAGTACAAGTTGCCCAGGTAAAGGGGACAAAGGTCCAGTTGGAGGACAATGGAGGTGTGAAGTAAGCTACAAATAGGGCTTAGAGGAATCTACAAGCACGGTGGGGCTGCTAATGGGTGTATCAAGAGGCAGGATGTGGGAAGAGGCGATACAGAAGAGACATAAAGAACTCTGCCTGTTCAGGACTTGGAAAGGAGCATAAAATTCACCCTGTAGGTGACTGGGATTCACACAAGAGTTTTTGGTGAGCAAGTGAATAGACAAATTATTTATTTTTTCCTTCATGCGCGTATGTGTGTACTTATTTAGTTAGTTTTCGTGTGATCAGTCTAGTGGTTCAGTTTTTATTTATTTATTTTGGCCCTGCCGCTCGCCATCTGGGATCTTAGTTCCCTGACCAGGGATCGAACCCACACCCCTGCAGTGGAAGCGCAAGTCTTAACCGCTGGACCGCCAGGGAAGTCCTGCGTGGTTCAGTTTTATCTCCTCAAAATTTTATCGTGAGAATTTTCAAACATACAGAAAATTTGAAGTCATTATACAAAGGACATCTGTATACCCGCCACCTAGATGCTACCACGGACATTTTGCTACATTTGCTGCATCACGCCTCTGTCCATGCTTCCATACTTCCTGTCCTCCACCCGTTTCCACCTTATTTTTTGATGCACTTCGATATAAGGCATTGGTAGACTGTTCCTCTAAGCCCATCAGCTTGCGTAGCCGTAACTACAGCTCATATGTGTGTAATACAGATTGGATTTTCCATACGAAATCATGGCATATCACAGCTAGTTAGCAAATCCAAACGTGGGATCTGATCCCAGACCCAGTGCCCATAGCCACCGTCACATGGCGTATGGATGGAAGCACCCGAGTGTTTTAAGTAAAGGACTGAGCTCAAAGGTGATGGATGGATTATAAGGTGGAGACTAAATAAAAAATGAGGCAACCACACGGGCACCTGGGCAGGGCCAAGGTGGCAGGACACCCAGACCATGGAGAACTGATGCTCAAACATGAGCGATCCAGTTTTTCCATCAACCCACTGGCCCAAGGCTTGGACTTTCTGAATAATCTTTGAAGACAGTTGAGGTTTTGGATGGACCCTGTCCCTTCCAGTCTTCCTTAGGTCCTTGACTCAGTCCAGGGCACTCGATTTGGGAGAGAATGATATGGGCTGTGAGTCATAGGTCAGCGCCAACAAACTTCCTGAACATGCTGAAGAAAATGAGATAAACTCCCAGGAATGTTAATCCCAGAAATATTAGAAAACCGCAGTGGAAGATGTGAGGACAAGAGTTTAATCCTTGGGGTTGAAGTTCTTATGCTTTCGTGTTTGGCTGCATGACCAAACCTAACCAGTATCCCCAGGTTACTCATTTGTGTGTGTTTGGAAAACGCTCATTTCCTTTTATGTTGGCCCAGATTTCTCATGGCATGAGGGGCTTTCCTTGGGATTCCCAGGAGTTAGACAGGGCTTCTATCAAAGGTCTCCAAACAATGAATGAGCCCACTTCATCTGCTGTCATCTGCTACCAATACATGATTAAGTGGAAATTAGTAGGATTCTAGTCAATGAAGAAAGATCAGCTAACTGGGAAAAAAGCTATTAGCTAATTCTTGAATTAGTATTCTCTTTGCCTATCAATTATGAATGCTAAGTGTTTTGGGGGTGGTGGTGTTATATTTTCTCATTCAGGATTAAGCCATCTTACCCAGTGACCAACAGAGCTGTGTTTGAATTTCCACAGGCATTTTTGCATTATGTGCAGAGTATAACTCGATAAAGACCCAACAAAACATTAAGACACAAACCTTTGCAATCAACAGGTAAATTCTCACTAAGTGTGAGGGATCAAAAGGAAGAAGGTCAAGGATAAATTTCATTTGTTTTCTTCCTAGACTGGCCTTAATAGTAGAATATAATTTGGCTGATGGAGTTTGTGTTTTTTTCATTAAATTACACGGGCATTTAAAAAATCTCTAAAACAATAGAAGTATTCCAGGGAGTTAATTACACGTGGAGTTCTTCAACCATCCTCACTCTGTTATGCAGAACCCCATACATTCTCTCTGGTATGGAGAAAAAATATGAAGGTGGACATTTTAATCATTACAGGAGCTAGGAGTTGGGGCTTTGAAACTTTCCTGGAACACTATGTCTGGAAGGCTCCCAGGAGAACACGCTGCTTCACACTCTCATTTTGGAGATGTGTCTGGAACACAAACACATTGAAGTTGTTAGATTTTATTGTCACCAAGAAGCAGCCCATATGATCCAGGTAGAAAGAAAACATCGAAGAGGTATCAGTGGCCATCCATCGTTTGTTCATTCCTTTATTCTAGAGGCATATTTTGAGATCCCACTGAGTGCCATGGACCCTGCAAGTCAGAGCTTCTCCTGGAAGTGAGTGAGGGCTCCCCCATGCTTATGAAACCAGGGCCATCCGATACCAAAATAGTTTGGGGTCCTGAAGAAACACAGGCTGTGTACTGTGAAAACTTCACATGAGCTGTGAGGCATTCTCGAATTGAATCAGGCTATAACTGTTTCCGGCACCTGCCTGTTTTTAAGCATTTGGTTTGATCTACAAATCCAATTTGATGAGTCATTAATAGATGTTTAATAGATGTTCCCAAAACACAAATGCCCCACAGCCAAATCAGTCTGGGATCCCTGTACACTGTGTCTCCCTTCTGGACATGTTTAACGCACATTAGCTTGTGAGAGCCCCTAAGAGTTCTCAAATGTATGTGGACACACACACACACACACACACACACACCCCACACTGCAAACACACATCTTTTTATTATTTCCTGTTTTCCTTTCAGAGAACAGTTAGGTATGATGCTTAACTGAATATACCAGCAACCAGTGAACTTATCAAGCAAAAACAAACACAGCAATTCAGGAATTTCCAAACACAGATTCTGTTGCATCAGTTGACATTTCATGGGGTGTCTGCCTTCAGAACTTAGTGAAGACATGGCTGTCTAACATCACGGATGTGGGTTCCCAGTTAGGGGATGTTTGGCTTTTGTCTAGCTCATGTCTAATTCTTTTGGATTCCTCTGAAGAGGAGGTCAAAAATCTAGGACAATAACATTCAAGATAAGTAGGAGGAGGAGGTCCATCATCATGAGGGTGATGACAGCTAACATTTATTGAGTACTTACTATATACCAGGCACTAAAGGTTTCACATGTGTTGAACCACTTATTTTTTGAAAACAATCTGGTGAGTTGGATGGGTATTATTGTTAGCTCTGCTTTAGAGATGGGGAAACTGAGTCATGGGGAGACTAAAGCCACTCGCCCAGGTTCCCCAGTGAGTGAGCAGACAGGCTGGAGTTAAAACCAGACAGTCTGGCCCCAGAGTGTATGCTCTTTTTCTTTTAATTTAATTTATTTTATTTTATTTTATTTATTTTTGGCTGCGTTGGGTCTTCGTTGCTGCACATGAGTTTTCTCTAGTTGCAGCGAGTGGGGGCTACTCTTCATTGCAGTGCGCAGGCTTCTCATTGTGGTGGCTTCTCTTGTTGCAGAGCACGGGCTGTAGGCGCGCGGGCTTCAGTAGTTGTGGCTCACGGGCTCTAGAGCGCAGGCTCGGTAGTTGTGGTGCAGGGGCTTAGTTGCTCCGCAGCATGTGGCATCTTCCCGGACCAGGGCTCGAACCCGTGTCCCCTGCATTGGCAGGCAGATTCTTAACCACTTCACCACCGGGGAAGCCCAGAGTGTATGCTCTTAATTCCTTTGTATTCTGCCTCATTTTAATAGCAATCATTAATAGTGTTGAGGCCCTGAACTAAGCACTTTAGAAGCATTGTCTCATGTATACCCCTCGTGTGATAAGAATATCATTATCCCTATTTTACAAAAAGTGGCATTGAGTTTGGGCGAGGTTTCGCCACTTGTCCAAAGTTGTGTAGCTAAGTGAGTGGTGGAGCCAGTATTCAAACTCAAGTCCAGCGCACTCTGGAGTCCACATTCTTCACTGAACTGTGAAAAGAAAAGAAAAGAAAATGGTGGACGTCCTCAGGAAGGCAAGTCCTGAGTCATTACAGGAACACCTTTCAAATAGTCCAGGCTGTCCAACCACGGAAGGCCTGCATGCTGAGGAGAGAGCTGTCCGTGGCTTGGCACTGCTCAGGCAGAGGGGGGGGCGGTCGTCTGCCAGGGTTATTGCACTGGAGTCCCTATCCCAGGCAGGAGGACCACTTGGATTCCTTCAGCCTAAGATCCTACAACTACGGGAGCATCTTTGTTGGCAAGAAGGATGCGAGGGCTTCTGGTCACCAGAGACTGGGAGTATAGTAAGAGATGGCGCACACTTTTTGGATTTATGGGCACTATTTTGGAATCATAAATGGTTACCTAACTTATTTTCTTATTCATGCGTGTAATAACTAATATTTATTGAGTACCTACTGTGTGTCAAGCCTTGTGCTAGGCACTGGTGAAGATCTATAGCGTTTACAATCTGTGATGAAGTCTGAGTTTTATTTTATTTTATTTTGCCCACACCGCACAGCTTGCGGAATCTCAGTTCCCCGACCAGGGGTTGAACCTGGGCCACGGCAGTGAAAGCACTGAATCCTAACCACTGGACCACCAGGGAACTTCCAGGAGTCTGGATTTTAAAACAAAACAAATAAACAGCCATGGACAAATGACATGAAAGCTACAAAGGAAGAAACCAGAATCCAGTGATGGAGGATAGCAGGGTGTGGAGGAAGGTGACCTGCTCGAGACAGGGTGGTCACGGAAAGACTCTTCAAGGAAGTGGCATGTAAATCTCAATCTTGAATTATGAGGCGGGAACAGACATAAGAAGATCTGGAGGAAGAGCAACCCCAGAGGAGCGAAGAGCTTGTGCCAGAAGACTGGTGCAGGAAAAGCTTGCTCAAGCACTAACCAAAGACCAGTGAGGTTGGAATCATGAAAGGACATTTTTTTTTTTTTTCGGTACGCAGGCCTCTCACTGCCGTGGCCTCTCCCGTTGCGGAGCACAGGCTCCGGACGCGCAGGCTCAGCGGCCATGGCTCACGGGCCCAGCCGCTCCGCAGCATGTGGGATCTTCCCGGACCGGGGCACGAACCCGTGTCCCCTGCATCGGCAGGCGGACTCTCAACCACTGCGCCACCAGGGAAGCCTGAAAGGACATTCTTGTGTAAGACGGTAAAGAGGTAGTTTGTACACCAGACAAAATAGTTTATGCCAATTGCAATGGGGAGCCATCCAAGGGTTTTAGAGAATGAGGGTAATGTTATCTGATTTAGGGTTTTTTTTTTAAACTTTTTATTTTATATTGGAGTATAGTTGATTAACAATGTTGTGTTCGTTTCAGGTGTACAGCAACGTGATTCAGTTATACATATACATGTATCTATTCTTTTTCAAATTCTTTTCTCATCTAGGTTGTTACATAATATTGAGCAGAGTTCCCTGTGCTACACAGTAGGTCCTTGTTGATTTAGGTTTTTAGCATAGACCTGTGGCTGCTGAGTGGAGAATGGATTAGAAGGAGGCGATGAGACATGGTGGTGGTGACTTAGAGCAAAGGAATGGTGGCAGAAAGATAAAGACATGGGAATAGGTGACATATATATCTATTATATGTTGGAGGTAGAGCCAGGAGGCCTTGGTGATGGGTTGGGGTAATCTGGGATAGATTGTTGGGGAAGAAAAAAAGCAAGAGATAGAGGGCAACCTCCAGGCTTCTTGCTAGATGACAGTATTGCACACTAGGGTGTAAGAAAACTCTCTGGTGAATATATTGGCCTGTAATTGCCAGTCCTTTTGCCTCGATTGCCAAATTGTTGGCCCAGAGAGTACTGAGAGGAATAGTATTTATAGATTTGTAGTAGCTGAATCTGAAGGGACACAGGCCAACGACGGTACGCCAAGCACTCGGGAATAGCAAAAAGGCTCACAACCATCGGGGGTCCACAGTTATCCCCATAGACGAGGCAACTTAACACACACACATACTCCTAAAACGGCAGGGCTCTGTCAATTACCGATGGTAAACCACACGCTGGCTCTTGACCAATCCCAGGCTCCCACAAAAGCCAACAATTAAAAGGTGTATCCTCAGCGGATGACCAGCCACTCCGGAGACCCCGGTCTCCCCGGGGGTTGTCTAACAGCTTTCAAGGTTACAGCCCCAGCTCTAGCTCTCGAAAACCTGGCCCGGGCCCTAGGAAGTGCTTCAGTAATGGACGATCACGAGTGAACAGCCAGCGATTTGCTGGAAATCACGAGTGATAAATAATTGAGAGGGAGGGAGCCTGAGCAGCGGTACCCCAGCCTCCTGCTGATCCTCCTTAATGCATTTCCTTGATGCAACTCCCTGCAGTGTAGGGTGCAGACAGCAACGCGTCCTTCAGAAGATGCTGACTGGCAAGCTTGGAGAGTTATAAATATATGGGCCTCTCCACATTTCACTCGAGGTAACAACAGGTAGCAGCTCAGCAAGGACGTGGCGTGGCTGCCCGTGTTCAACCAACTTGGACCCCGCTTGCTGTGGTGTGATACACGGTCGTCCCCAGAAGGCAACCAGCGTCTGAGATTCTGAGATTGGCTGCAGGTTGAAAACCTCAGTGAGTTTAGGGAGAGACGAGAGGGATGGAGTCATCCATGAAAAGGAATTGAGGGAAGTTTTGAGATTAGTCCAGTTGCCCAGATCACGAAGAGCCCAAGCTATGGTTTTTTGTTTTTGTTTTTGTTTTTGATCAACCCTCAATCCTACCTCTTCCTCCTTGACCCCTGTGAGTCCATCATGCTGTTATCCACATGGTTCCCACCACTTCTTAAAGTCCCTGCTGCTCTGATCTGGAACAAGCCACAATCATCTCTCTGTGTTAGTGCAATAGCCTCAAACAGTGCTTTTCCCTCCAGTGTAGTTTCAATAGAACAGCCGGAGAGGTTCTGTTGATGGGTAAATCCCACCCTGTCTCTTGTCTGCACCAAGCCCTCCAATGGCTTCCATCAGAGTCAGAGTGGAAGTCAAAGTCCTTCCTGATCTGGGCACCCCTGTTAGCACTCTGGCATCAGTTCCTGGTACCCTCTGCATCAGCCCCTCCCTTCCCACCACACCAGGCTCCCCACAGTCCCTTGTCCACACCAGACACACTCCTCTGGGTCACTGTGCTTCTTCCTGAACGGCTCTTCCTCCAGATATCGACATGGCTTTCTACACCACTTTACTCAGGTTTTCATTTAAATATCACCTTCTCCAAGAGGACTTTTCTGGCTACTGTATTTAACACTGAATTCTTGTCTGCCCACAGACATGCAGTACCTAGGTAGCTAGCTCCCTTTCTGATTTTGTTTTTCCATCAGCACTTATCACCATCTGTATTAATTTTCTGTTGCTGCCATATGATAACTAATTACCGTAAGCTTAGCAGCTTAAACAACACAAATTTATTATCTTACAGTTCTGTAGTTCAGAAGTCTGGCATAGGTCTCCGTGGGGTGAAATCAAGGTGTTGGCAAGGCTGCATTCCTTCTGGAGGCTCTGGGCTCTAATCTGTTCTCTTGCCTTACCCAGGTTCTAGAGGCCGCCTATATTCCTTGGCTTGTGGCCCCTTCTCAGAGCAATCTTGCATCTCTCTGACCATTCTCTTGGAGTCGCATTTCCCTCCAAACTCTCTTTCCCTGCCTCCCTCTTCTACTTTTAAGGACCTTTGTGGATACGTTGGGCCCACCCAGAGAATGTAGCCAGAATCCTCTCCCTATTTTGAGATCAGCTGCTGAGCAAAAGTAATTCCATCTGCAACCTTAACTTGTCTTTACCGTGTAGCCTAAAATATTCACAGATTCCAGATATTAGGATGTGGACACCTTGGGGAGCTATTCTTTGGCCTACTACACCAAAGAACAGCTCTACTACTGCTCCTACTGTCAAATTTGATTATTTATTATGATGAGTGTCTGTCTCTGCCAGCTAGAATGTTAAGCTGCAGGAGGGCAGGGCATTTGTGTCAAATCGGTTCGCTGCTTTATCCCCACCAAGCATCTCAACAGTGCCCAACACATAGCAATCACTCAAAAAAAAATTTTTTTTGAATGAATGCATGAACACACGGTGCTCCCAGATCGTTCTCCACCCTTCTCCACCCACCTTTGGGTCCTGGGAGGCTGATCTGTACACAGTGTGTGCATGCTCTTCCCCATCTGGAATTTTCTCTTGCCTGTCCTGTAAGTTTTTCATCCTCAGTCATCCTTAACACGTGACACTTTGGCATCCCTTCTGTGAAGTTTTCCGATTCTCCTAGGAAAAATGAGGAAGACTCTCTCCACTGCCTTCTGATAGTACCTTTTGTATCCTTGAACTGTGTCTATCTCCTCCTCTAGAATACCCTACAAAGATTGCAACATCTTTTTTTTTTTTAATTGGGTATAGTTGTTTTACAATGTTGTGTTAGTTTCTACTGTACAGCGAAGTGGAGTTCCCTGTGCTATAGAGCAGGTTCTCATTAGTTATCTATTTTATACATATTGGTGTATATATGTCTATCCCAATCTCCCAGTTCATCCCCCGCCCCAACTTTCCCCCCTTGGTGTCCATACGTTTGTTCTCTACATCTGTGTCTCTATTTCTGCCTTGCAAACTGCTTCATCTGTACCATTTTTCTAGATTCCACATATAGGCGTTAATATACGATATTCGTTTTTCTCTTTCTGACTTACTTCACTGTGTATGACAGTCTCTAGGTCCATCCATGTCTTTTGTTTTTTCATCTTTGTATTCTTATATCTTGCATATGGTATTTGATACTTTTTTTAATCAGATACATTTATTTATTTTAGTGGAAAGGTCCAGGTTGAGTAGAAAGGGACTCTTGATTTTAGAATTCAATAGCGACTGGGGCAGGAGGCTTTGGAGGCAGAGTGTATATTACACTTTGGAAAGTAACAGTAATAAAATTGCTTTGAGTGCTCACTACTTGCCAGGAACTGTGTCGAGTATTTTACGTGCATTATCTTATTTGATTCTTACAACAAAGCTATTCTGATGTCAAAGTCCATACGCTTAACTGTGGTGCTAAAATTCCTAGGACAGCTGGGATCAGAAATAAGTCATGGTGTGGCAGCCAGAGGGAGAGGATGTGAGTTCTAATGTGTACATTTATACAGTAATTTCTAAATACAGAGGGAGGCGGAGGGAGAAGGGGACGGGGCAGGGGGGTGGGGGGCAAATTTAAATGCCAACGCGAAACAGAAGAAAGAAAAGACAGAGAAGTGAGAAACTTGAAAGTCAAGAAGTAATGGGTGTTCCCAGCTCAATGTGACAATTCAGACATTCCTTTGGTGGTAATTATGTCAAATACAGCCTAATCTGGGCATTGATTTCCAGGCCTAAACTTTATCGAGGCTAACAGAGTAAGATGAGACTGATTCTTGGGTATTATGAACTTGACTTTAAAGTCGGGGAGTGACGGGGGTACTTCAGACCCACTGCAGGTTCAGTGGAGGAAATCTTTTAAGGAGGGGCGGCTACTGTGAATCCTAAAATGACCTAGGAATATCTGGCTTATGTCCACGTAAACCCTTTCTGCAGGGCTTTTTAACCCCGAGGGGTGAGGGAGCTGCTAGGAGGTGGGGACCTTGTCCTGACCCCCCACTTGAAGCCGAGCAGACCACTCTTATATGTTCTCTGTGTTGATTGTTTATATTATCATCCTTTACAGAGGACAGATTCAGCTGCTATAGGATAAAGGGTTTGAAACCACGTCTTCATTTATAAGAGGTAGGGATTGAGGGTCAGAGAGGAGAGTGTGTGAGATGTCTTCGGTCTGCCCCTCCCGATCCACGGTCCGCCCTTCTGCACGCAGCTTTTTGCCCTGAGAAACGTCCCTGTGGAAACCACGTCAGTGACCCCCTGTGCCTTCTGGTTTCTGTCTTGATTAGGCCGGTGGAGGCACTAGCCAATCACAGAGAGTTGGATGGAGGAAGGAGCGACCAGGTGGTGTATTTGGTCCCCCTGCTCCCATTTTGCAGGCTCATTGCAGACCTTTGACCCCTCCACCGAGGGTCACAGATCCCGTGGGGTGACGCTCTCGGTACAACCATCTGACTCCAGGCTGTATGCCTGCTGCCTTATTGTAACCCTTCAGGTCTGAGCATGGTAATGGGCCCTCCTTGCTAGCCCCCTGCTGGGGTTCCGCCCAGCCCGTTGCTGTGTTCTCTACACCCTGTCCACACCTTCGCAAACAGGCTTTTTACGAAATGCTCCCTGAATTATCCTGGCTTGAGTGTGCTCTTTGCATTTTGCCGGGACCCTGACAGATGTCACGTGGCTTTTGCCCAAGATCACAGGAGGGAATCAGGCTAGAATTCCGGCCCTTTGCCTTCATAGGCAAGTGGCCCTTTGGTCAAGCGGGCCCTAGTGGACACTGCCTTTCTTTCCTGGGGAAGCACTTTGGGGGTCTCTGACATCAGCCAGGTTAGAGAGAGAGGTGAGAGAATCCCACAGATCATGCCAGGATGACACCGTGTCCACTTTGAGCCATCTCAGAAGAGAAGAATGAGAAATTCAAGGGCCTATAGGATCCTCTACCTGCCCCAGGGCCTGGAAAGACCTCAGTTCCCCAAAAGTCAACGGACAAAGTATCACCTAACATTTATAGAGTGACTGCTGTGCATTGTACAGACATGAACTGGTCAGACCTTCGTAAAACTCCTGCAAGGAGCTTAATCACTTCAAATAGACGGCAACATTGATTAAAACACATCCTGTACCAGAAACTTATAAATGAGCATTTCAACATCCAATAAAATAGGTATTATTTCTGTTTTGCTCATGAGGAACTGCTTCCTCCTCATTAATTTTATTATAGTTATCTGTATTATTACCGTCACCGGTATCATTTTTATATCTAGACCATGCATCACAGACTCAGAGAACCCCCCAGGAAGGACAGGTGTCTCCAGGATGCCAGCTCCGAGCAGGGGCAAGTCAAACCTGACTCATTAAGTAGCCTCCTGTCTGAGTGTGGCTTCTGGCCCACAGCCGATACTCAGTCATCAAGGCTCTGTTGGATAAATGAATGGAAGGAGGAGGGAAGGGAGAGAGGGAGGATGGAATGAATTTGTGTGATCATGGCTTTTGGGATGCCAAGGCAGCTCCAGCATTCGTAGTGTAGCTTTCCGAATTCAGGTTCCTCATCTGTAAAAGGGGGATGACATCATTAAAGTGCCTGACTCCATGCCCGGCACATAGTAGGTCCTGCATAAAAATAACAGTTCCCCGTTCTCCTCTAGTGTTGGTTAAGAAAGCAAGGGCTGTCTGACCAGGAGGAACAAGTTTACTGCCTCCAGATGCTTCCCCCAGTGTCACTGCCTGCGAACCCCATGAATGCAGCCCCAGGAGGTGAGGGGTGGGAAGGGGGGCACGGGGTGAAGTTTAAGGAGATTCATGACCTTGACTGTCCTCCGCAGCCTGATTTATGGGGCAGTGCCGTCTCCTGGATGAGATGTAGACGCTGTGAATGAAAGAGCTGTAGAAAATCTTAATCCCCCAATGGCAGAAAGAGATACTCTCAGGTCCAGGATGTATTTGATCAAATACATCAGGTGAGGCGTGATGTTTCCACAAGGAATCCACTCAGCTCTCAGGCCTCTGCTGGCCTTTCTGAAGTAGGAATGAAATATTTTCCCACTTATCCAACAAAATCTTTTGCTGATTTTGCTAAAAAAAAAAAAAAAAAAAAAAGAATCTGGACTCAGGATATTACAGTCCTGTCACTGAATCAACACCGGCATAGAAGGGTAAGAGGCAAGGGGAAAGGGATAGTGGAGGAAGAACCCCCCTCGGAAAAAAATTACCCAGTCTCTTTTGGGGTGGTGAAAAGGGACTTGGGTAAAGCCTTGATGTACACAGCTTGTGAGAGATCAGGATTCTGGGAGGTCAGGCTGCGAAAATGGAAGAGAAGTTGCTATTTGCTCCTTGTCTTATGTGAGGGTGGTGGTTGAGCCATCTGACGGTTCTTGGGAACCACGGAAGCAGCTCTGTTGGCAGAACTGACTCTGTCCCATGGCTGTCAGAGCTGTTCAACATCCAGGAAGTATAATGGGATTCCCATAAGCAAGAGGTGGTGGCTGGGATTCGAGGCTCAGTCTGATGGAGCAGTGGCTGGGGGACAAAGTCTGACTCCCTGATTCTCAGACCTGCCTCTGTTTACCTCACCTCTTGGTCCAGCTTCTCTGAAAGCTTTTGCCTCTGGAGAAAGAATTCCTTGAAGTCCTCCCCTTGGTCTTCTGTGGACACTTCTTTAACAGAAGGCAGGATGGCAGTGTAGAGTCTAGACGCAGGAAGGATGGCGACATCTTCTCAACATCCACATTGTGGGTTCTTTCGCTGCACCAGCGTTCTGAACTCCAGCGCGTAGCAGATCTAGCTGTGATGGTTTCCTACATGTCCCAAGCCTTCCAGGCTTGACTCATACGGCTGTAGGAGGCCCCACCATTTTCTTCTTGGTAAACATGAGCTCATCCTAAGAGCCAGTTGAAATGGCAGCTCCACTGTGAAGCCGAGTGCATCTCTATTTTCCCCCCATGGCGGTTTGCACACTCCTTTACGTTAGTTGTATGTAGGCCATTTTGTGTTGTCTCCATCCCCACTAAACCAGGGGTGTCATGGGCTGAATTTTGTCTCCCCCCTCCAGATTCCTGTGTTGAAATCCTAACCCCAGTCCTTCAGAATGTGATGGTGTTTGGAGACAGGCTCTTGAAAGAGGTAATTAAGGTGCAATGTGGTCATTAGGGTGGGCCTTATTCCAATCTGACTGGTGACCTCATAGGAGGAGGAAACTAGGACACAGACACACACAGAGGGAAGATCATGGGAAAACTCAGAAAGAAGACAGCCATCGACAAATCAAGGTTAGAGGCTTCAGAAGAAACCAATCCTGCCGACACATGGATCTCAACCTTCCAGCCTCCAGAACTGTGAAAAAGTAACCTCCTGTGCTTTGGGCTACCCGAGAGCGGACTCATTCAAAAGCTTCAGCAAACTTTTTTTTGTCAAGGTCCAGGTAGTAACTATTTCAGCTTTGCCAGCCACACGGTATCTGTTAAACTCCTCAACTCTGCCACTGTCGTGTGAAGGCAGCCAGAGACCAGCCATTCAGAGTGGGCGAATGAAACTTCCTTACAAAATAGGCAGCTGGTTGGCTCAGGTCCCCAGGCAGCAACTGACCCTTGTGTGAGATGGAAGCTACCAAGCCAGGGTTAATATCCACTTTATTTTCTTTCTATTCCTAAGGATGTAGCATAGGGCTGGGCACACACTAGGTGTTCAACTGATATTTTTTTCACTATTTTTTAAAATTTTTTATATCGAAAAATTGCAGAACTTGCAAATGCAGTACGAAGAGTTCTGTGTACCCTTTACTGTGTCAGCTTCACCCATGACATGTCATAGGTCAATTCAATGTATAGCAACTTATCTATAGCTATTAAAGCCAGGAAGCTTTGCTTCTGCCTCTTTCCAGCTGTGTATCCCTGGGCGTGTCATTTAACTCCTCTGATCTCAATTGCCTCAGCAGTAAGATTGTGCTAATCATAGAACCTATCCATTGGGCAGCAGGAATTTAAATAGATAATACACACCAAGAAGTTAGCGCCGCATTCGGGACAGCTTGGTCACAGCTCAATGAGTGCTCATGAGGATGAGAAGTATTATTGTTTCACTTGTATTATTTCCCTGATGTTTCAGGGAAACAACTGAACACTCCACTCTGAGTTGTAGATATCAGTCCTTCAGGTGACCTTTGGAGAGATCAGTTTGAGACTTTTCCTGGGAAACGTCTGGCTATGGGGGCATCTCCAGGACTCTCCGATGAGCAGGGGAAAACGAGATGTGTCCAAGGGGCTACTTCTTTTTTTTTTTTTTTTACATCTTTATTGGAGTATAATTGCTTTACAATGGTGTGTTAGTTTCTGCTTTATAACAGAGTGAATCAGCTATACATATACATATATTCCCATATCTCCTCCTTCTTACGTCTCCCTCCCTCCCACCCTCCCTATCCCACCCCTCCAGGCGGTCACAAAGCACAGAGCCGATCTCCCTGTGCTATGCGGCTGCTTCCCACTAGCTATCTATTTTACGTTTGGTAGTGTGTATATGTCCATGCCACTCTCTCACTTTGTCCCAGCTTACCCTTCCCCCTCCCCATATTCTCAAGTCCATTCTCTAGTAGGTCTGTGTCTTTATTCCCATCTTGCCCCTAGGTTCTTCATGAACTTTTTTTTTCTTAGATTCCATATATGTTAGCATATGGTATTTGTTTTCCTCTTTCTGACTTACTTCACTCTGTGTGACAGACTCTAGGTACATCAACCTCACTACAAATAACTCAATTTCGTTTCTTTTTATGGCTGAGTAATATTCCATTGTATATATGTGCCACATCTTCTTTATCCATTCATCCGATGATGGACACTTAGGTTGTTTACCAAGGAGCCACTTCTGAACAGACCTATTAAAAATAAACTGAGACTTCATGCATGCATTGAGGGCTAAGGGAAGGCCCAACCCAGTGGCATTTCTTTCCCGCATACAATCAACTATTTACCATTTCTCACTCCTAGACCTGGCCACCTCCACCCAGAAAGGCCTTGAGGAGGGAGGCCAGGGATAAAATTTACAAAAGGGAGAATGCCCCAAACCATGAGCTGGGAGAGAAAAGTGAGAAGTGGCTAATTGCACAAAGCTGGAGAAAGTTACAGCCGACCACCAGCAGAGCTCAAACGAGTAGCTTGAACCAGGCTTTTCAAAAGACAGTGATGACGATGACGATGAAGATTATAATAGCAGTAGCCATAAATAGCTCACATTTAAGAGGTACTTTTTCAAAAGTCAGATATTGTTCTGAGGGCTTTACATTTATATCAATTCACTTATAGGAATGAACTCTCTGTAGTTTGCCAAGGTAGATGTTATTCTTTATTAATTTTACAAATGAGGGAACATCAGCAAAGAGAGGTTAAGTGACTTGCCCAAAGTCACACAGCCAATACAAGGCAGGGCTAGGATTCGAACCCAGGTCACCTGGCTCTGTGGTCTGTGTTTAATCACCAAAGATATCCAGTGGCTCCTCCTCATAAAGTAACCCTGCCAGTGGATAGGGAAAGCGTTTCCACAATTGTTCCTCTAGCCCAGGAGTCAGCAAACTTTCTCTAAGGGGCCAGGTTTACTTTCTGTAAATCTGACTTTGTGGACAAAGGCCAAGTTGAGGGTATGATGTAGGTACGCAGAAAAAACAAATTCCCACAATGAATTTATTGACAAATTTTAATTAATAATACTGAGAGCATTTTTTGGAATATAGGCCTGCTAACAAGAAGAATGGGCTTCTTTTGGAGGTGGGGGAGACGGGGTTAAAATTTGGTATAAATAGGGTATGAGTGTTTCCCCCCGTCATGGTAGAACCGTGGTCTTATTCTACACAGCTTTCCCTGGCTTCTCTGAAACATGGATCTTCTCTCTTGGGAACTGACCAGACGCATGGCTAGTGGGGTCTTTCTTTGGCCCTTCTGTACCTCCCTCCTAGCGTGGGAGGACTTCTTATATGGGAGAGCAGTTAGCAGCCAGGCATTGAGCTAAGATGTCCTGGGTTTGAATTCCAGGTAAGCTAGCCATTAGCGGTGTGACTTTTTTGTGTGTGTGGTACGCGGGCCTCTCACTGTTGTGGCCTCTCCCGTTGTGGAGCACAGGTTCCGAACGCGCAGGCTCAGCGGCCATGGCTCACGGGCCCCCAGCCGCTCCGCGGCATGTGGGATCTTCCCGGACCGGGGCACGAACCCGTGTCCCCTGCATCGGCAGGCGGACTCCCAACCACTGCGCCACCAGGGAAGCCCTAGCGGTGTGATTTTTGACCACTTACTTAACCTATCTAGACCAGTTTGTTAACTAGCACTGATTTTGTCCTCCAGGGGAGGCCTGCTTAGAGACATCAGAGTTTGGAGCAGAGAAAGGTTTATTCTAGGGCCATGCAAGGAGACGGGGGCTCATGCCCTAAAAAGCCCTGAGCTCCCCAAAGGGTTTCAGCAAAGCATTTTTAAAGACCAGGTGAGGGAGCGGGGTCGCAGGGTGTGTGATCAGCCTGTGCACGGTTCTCTGATTGGCTGATGATGGGGGAACAGGGTGGTGTCACAGGGGTTAACTTTATCAGTCCTTAGGCTCCAGGAGGCCTGGGGCTATGTGCTCATGGTCATCAAGTAGTTAACATCTTCCATTTGGTGGGGAGTTTTCACATCTGCAAAACAGCTCAGGGACTGTGCATCAGATACTGTTATCCAGGTACTTCAGAGAGGAGATGGGGAGAGGCCTGCCCAGGAAGGCCCAGTAGAGTCCTGCCCGGTTACACTGCCGGCATCTAGCGGGTGGAGGCCAGGGATCCTGCTCAACGTGCCCCAGTGCACAGAACAGCCCCCCACACACAGCCAAGAATTACAGCCCAAAATGTCATCAGTGCCGGGTTTGGGAAACCCTGTTCTAGAAGCTTCGGGCTCCTCACCTATAAATTGAGTTCCACAGTAAGACTAAATGAGCTCTAATGTATGCAGAGATACACAACAGGGCATGCCAGATTGTCAAGCACATACGATAAATATTCTTATTATTCCGATTTCTATTCAAAGATTGAAAAACCAAAAACCGTTCTGAGGGGTGGGATTGGGCAGCCCCTGCTCTAGTGTGAGGTTGGAACGGGGGTTCTCAGAAGAAAAAGCGTCTTTTGTGATTGTCTGTCTTCCAGCTCATCCTCCCTGCCAGCCACCCCTCCCCTCCCCCTGCCCTCTTAGCCAAGCTCGGAGACTGGATGCAAAAGCCATCATTAAAAAATGAACATGAGTTGTTTTTTCCCCTTTTTGATCAAATAATCCAGTTTGCTGTCTCAGACAAAACATTATTCATGTGGAACCTGCCTGCAGCGCCCCTGGGGAGGAAGGCCAAATTGATTTAACATCTAATTCAGTTTGTCCCTTCTGCTAACCCCACTGGTATGCTAACTTCACCCTTGGAGGATGGAGAGGAAGGGGTTGGGAGGCAGCAGCGGGGCAGAGAGAGACACGAGGGAATTAGCCAAGGCGTAGATTTAAGACCAGCTCTCTGCAAAAGCAAGATGGAGACGCAGCATGTCCTTAGGGCACCCGCCTTCCTGTCCTGGGCTTTCTCATCCTCGGAGATAGTTTTCCTCCTTCCCTGAGCTTATTAGAATAATAGCAACGCCATCAAAATGACAGTATCCTAGTCTGTGCTGAGCGGAATCCCTGAGAACATCCTGGGCGAGAGACAGCCTGACGCCCATTTTCCAGCTGGGGAAGGGGAAGTTCAGAGAGGTTGAAGGACATGCCTAGAAAGTTCTAGAACCAGGACACAAAGTCATTTTGGTCTGCTCTCCAAAGCCACAACTACCACATCAGCAGACTCCCGGATGTAGGAAGGTGTTTAGAGGGGTTCTGTAGCTTTTTCCCATAAAGTTCACCTGAGTAATCGTCCTGACACATTTGTGTTGCCTATATGTGCTGGTTGAAGGGTCAGCTGACCCAGTTGATCACCCCAACTCTGAATGTTCTGCTCGTCACTATTAAGCCTGTCCATCCACTACCAAGCCTCTTTCTGGGCTTCCGGGTGGAGGTGAGGGATGTAAAAACAGCCTCCGGATGGGAAGGTGGTCTCCTGGGATCTCAGGCAGGGTTCTCTGGCCTCCTCTGGCCTCCGGGGGGATAACTGGGTTGACACGTTGCCGGCTGTGTCCCTCCTTTATGTAGTGGCACACCTAGGACGTTATCCTGAGCAGGTTAAGTGGCAGATTCAGGGTTCAACTCCAGGTCTCTCTGGCTCCAAGCTGGGGTGTTCTTTCTATTGGGTGGCATGGTACCCCTTCCCCAGCATTTTATGCTGTCTTCTGCCCACCCCACCCCAGCAAAAACCTCCTCTTAGGAAGTGGTGTTGTATCCTAGGGGAGCTTCAGAGAGAGAAGTGGGGAGGAGAGGGGCGTGCCGCAGGCAGGGGGGCGCCTGCATCCTAGATCAAGTATAAAGTGGAAGGGAGAGGGGAGAGAGAGGAAGTGGGGGTATTGAGACAGAGACAGAGAGACAGAAGGAAAGAGTGAGAAAGAGAGAGAGGGAGGGAGAGAGAGAAAGAAGGAGAGAGAGAGAGAGAGAGAGAGGAGGGGAGGGAAGGACAGGGGAGGGGAGGGGAGAGAAGAAGCTTTTGCATAAGGACTTTGAGATAAGGGCCAACTCAGCCCGGCTAGGAGTCCAGGCATCAGACTAAGTCCGGGAATGGTTTGCTCCTGGCTCTGCCCGGTCCAGCACAGCTCTGATGGTGCGGGTCCAAGGCTGATACAGCATCATTTGGCACTTCGGGGAGCTGGCAGCTTTGGGGAGACCAAGAAAGACTACTGGCATAGCACTGGCGTTTTTATGGTGGACTCCGACCTTCTGACAGTGTGAGACCCGCCCTCCAGGCCTTGCAGGCAGCCCTCACTGGCAGGTTGTCACAATGGAAAAACAGATTATTCTTCATGAGCGTGTGTGAGGTACTCTCTAGGGATTCTGGAATAGCTGAGAGATGCTAAACTTGGGGACGCCAAGCTGTGCAGGTAGGAACTCACAGATAATGGCCTTTGAGAATCAGTGTTCGTGGAAATAATTTCACTGGACAGTTGTTACATATCAAGCCCCCAACTGGGCACGTTGTATACTTGTGCACTTCATCCTCACCGGGTGGGTGGTATCGTCAGCCCTGTTTTATGGGAGGAGATATGGGAGTTCAGCGTATGTCATCACTTAGTGGCAGAGCTGGGATCTGAAGGCTTGCAGGCTAGCTGCCCTGGGATCAGGGGCTCTGATCCCAGCCCTCATCTTCCTGGTTGTGTGCATGGCCTTACGGGGCTGGAGGACCTGGGCAACACATCTGTCCTTCAGGCCCTAAAGCCCTGGAAGGAATTACATCAAGGTAGCATTGACATCCTGGAGGGTCCAAGTTCTCTGCATGAACGCACATTGTAGGGTGTGTGTGCGTTTCTGTACGTGTGGTCATGTGTGGTTCTGCATCTGTGTGTACGCATGTGCGTGTTTCTATAAGCTTTTGTGTTTGTGTTTCTATGTATGTTTTTATGTGTGTATGTGTGCGTTTTGTGTTTCTGCATTTGTATGTGTATTCGTGTGTTTGTTTGTGTTGGTGTGTATATGGGCGTTTGTGTGTATATGTTGTTTGCATGTGTATATGTCTATCTGTGTGTCCGTTTCTGTATGCTTCTATGTTTGTGTTTCTTTGAGTGTTTGTGTGTTTGTATTGGTGGATTGGTGTACGTTTATGTAGCTGTTTGTGTGTCTATGTGTTTTGTGTTTGCTTTTGTTTTCTTGGGTTTTGTTTTTAGTTTTTAACTTTTTATTCTGTATTGGAGTATAGTTGATTAACAATGTCGTGTTAGTTTCAGATGTACAACAAAGTGATTCAGTTATACATATACATGTATCTCTTCTGTTTGTGTTTCTGTGTGTATTTGTGTGTTTGTACATGTGTGTGTTTCTGGTTGTGCTTCTGCATGGGGTGTGTGTGTGTGTGTGTGTGTGTGTGTGTGTGTGTCTTCGGCACTTTGAGGCTGGAGGACAGAGGAGACGGTTAGCACTGGAAGAGACTGCTGGTGGAGCCGGGACAGCATCTCCAAAGGCAGAAGTGACTGACGGAGGGAGACCCTGCGCAGCATCTGTCCTCGCTGGGAGGGGCAGCTTGGCCCTGACTCCTGGCCCTCTGGGTGTGGGCGTGGACAGCCCCGGCTCCTTTCTCGCCCCCCCACCTCGCAGCAGCCCCTCCCTGTGGCCTCGTCCCCTCAGGGCCCGCGTCCATCGCGCTGGGGGACGCTGGCCGCCTACGCCTTCTCCTGGCCCTGCCTGCTGCGTCTCCTCCACCCAGAGTTGCCAGTCATCTCCGTGCAGGGCTGCACCCACCGCCCCAGGGAGAAGCACTCACCCCACAGTCTGTGCGGGTGGGGTCTCCAGGCCTGCCACACGCACGACAGTCACCCAGCAGCACATGTCACTCCCTCCAAGCCTCCCGCCCCTGCCCCAGTTCCAGGCCTTCATCTTCCTATGGGAATAATTCCGCCAGGAGAATCACACTGCAGGCCCAGAGGTCTAGCAACATGGGGGGCGAGGAGGGGGCTGGGATGCAGCATATGGAACGTGTCCCTTGGGCTCTGGGTGACAGAGCCCCCAACACCGGCCCGCGTCTTGTAGCGAAGATTGCCAACTCTGCCTGGGCCGTCACGAGTCGATGCAGGCAGCAGGTGGGCCCCCTGACCCCTGACACGGCCGGGAGCACAGGATCCGAGGAGGGGACAGAGCGGAGCTGACAGAGCTAACTCTCCGAGCTGGGGGCATTCTGCCAAGAAACGGGAACCGCTCGCAGCGAGCTATTTCTTCATCTGCCTCTGCATCCCAGGGAATGGAAGGTCCCCGGCTACGTCCAGACGAGAAATGAGGCTGCCCTCTTGGCGTGTGATGTGACCGGCCGCACAGCCGCTGGCCCAAGCTGGAGGGAGCGGCCTCTGGATGAAAATAGGCAGGAATATACCAGTGCCAGCTGCGTGCCGGCCGGGGCTGTAGCTAGAGTCAGTCACAGAGTATCTGCACTGCTTGGATGTGGGCTCGTCCCAAAGCAGACCCCGAGGCAAGGAGCTGGGGCCAAGTCGTTTATTTGGGAGGTGAGTCCAGGAGGCAGTGATGGGGGAGTGGGAAAAAGGCAGGGAAGGAGAAGACCGACAGAAGGTGCATCACGGGGCAGGTGACCTCAGGAGAGCCCTGGGAGACTGCAGAGTGCGGCCAGCCGGGGGCGAGGGGCTGCGGCACTTACCCACCAATTCCCACCCATCCTGGGCACTTCTGGGTGTGGGGGACTGAGCAGATGTCCATGAAATGCAGAGAGAGACAGACACTTGAGATAAGACACCACCGCACAAGGGGAATTGGCCCCTGAAGCTGCAGGTGGCCTTGTCGCGGACACCTGCTTACGGCGTCTGCTACATGGATAACGGTGCCACCGTTAGCCAGTCCTCCTCTATTTGTTGTCCTATTTTCTGGCCTCCGAAACACCCAATGTGTCCTCTTCTTCTCTCTTGCTCTTCCCTGTGAGTGCCGCGTGTGACCTGCAGCTTGGTGGGAATTTCCCATGCTTCCCCTCACCCCTGCAGGCTTCTCTAGAGTAGGATTTCTCAACCCTACTCCTGTTGGCATTTGGGGTTGGAAGATTCTCTGTGGCGAGGGCCGTCCTGGGCACTGTAGGATGTTGAGTGGCATCCCTGACCCCTACCCACTAGATGCCAGGAGAGTCCACCCTCCGCTGTGACAACCGTAAAGGTGCTCAGACATTTTCCAGTGTCCCCTGCAGAGCGAAATAGTTGACAACTATCACCTTGCTTGGTTTTCTTCAAAGCACGTATGACTGCCTGCACGTATCACGTGTATTCGTCCATCCACTTGTTTTCTGTCTGCAGCCCCTTCCACTCAGCAGGTCGCCCCATGAGAGCTGGTCCTTCTCTATCTCATTGCACAATGTCTCTTTTCTCCCCGAATGGCACTCTGTCCAGAGGAGGCCCTGGATAAAGAGCTGTTACATGAAGTCCCATCATCCTGATTGGTCAGGTGGCTCTTCGATCGATTTGATTTTGGGGTTATTAGGTTGAAGTGAAATTCCACTTTGCGTTGACCACTATGGAATCGAGTCAGCCAAGTCCAGTCCTCTGCCTTTGCGGGTAGAATCTTTCCAACCAAATAGGACTTTGATGATACCAGAGAAGGCTGCAGGGTCTCAGGACCACTTCTGGGAACATCGATCAGTTCTGACTGCAGGGGGCTGGGAGTAGGGGTGTAGATGATGCATGAGTTAGTTGAGCTTAGACTCTGAACGCTGTTGCTTTTTTTTTTTTTTTCAGTACGCGGGCCTCTCACTGTTGTGGCCTCTCCCACCGCGGAGCACAGGCTCCGGACGCGCAGGCTCAGCAGCCATGGCTCACGGGCCCATCCGCTCCGTGGCATGTGGGATCTTCCCGGACCGGGGCACGAACCCGTGTCCCCTGCATCGGCAGGCGGACTCTCAACCACTGTGCCACCAGGGAAGCCCTCGAATGTTCTTTAAAAGCGTGGGAGGATGGCCTTTTGCAGCCGTGCATGTAGGTGTTTGCAAAAATATGAGGGTGTATAAAATAGCTAATGCTGATTGAGCACTTACTATGCATCGGGCTTGGATTTCAGCGTCTTATCATATTGTTGGTAACAACCCTGCGATCCACATTTTACACGTGAGGAAGATAAGGCTCAGAGTTTAAATGACTTGCCCGAGGTCAGACAGTTCAAGTGTCAGAGCAAACATTCAAAACCCACTGTCTTTCTCTAATGTCCTGCATTTTCAGCATTGCTGGGGTTCAGTGCCTGCACTGAATATGCTCGATTTGAAGTCTGCAGTGCATGTATTTGGGCTCATGATCTTATACTGCACAGCCTTCTTCCAATAATAATTATATTGTCTTAATCTGTTCAGATTGCTATAATCAAGTTAGAAAGGCTGGGTTGCTTATAAACAGTAGACAGTTATTTCTCAGAGTTTGGAGGCTGGAAGTCTGAGATCAGGGTGCCAGCATGGTCCAGTTCTGGTGAGAACCCTCTTGCAGGTTTCAGATGGCTGTGTTTTCAATGTATCACATGACAGAAAGAGAGCAAGAGAGCTCTCTGGGGTCCCTTTTATAAGGGCAGTAATCTCATTCATGGGGGCTTCACGTTTATGACCTAAATACCTTCCAAATGCCCCACCTCGTAATACCATCACATTGTGGGGGGTGGTGGTGGTTAGGATTTCAACATATGGATTTTGGAGGGACAAAAACATTCAGTCCAGTGCATATAATTATAGCTAACACTTGCTTGGAAATATGCCATCAGCTTCAAATGTATTATTTCGTTGAATTCTCACGTGAACTTTACATGAGTGGTCAGGTTATTTCTCTCTAGTTACAGTTGAAGAACCAAAGTTTAGAGATCATAAGTAACTTCCCCACAGATTGAATGAACGAATGAATGAATTCAAGAGATGTCTCAGTGGCAGATATGATGATCTATTGATTCACTTACAACAGGGGTCAACAAACATTTTCTGCAAAGAGCAGATAACGAGAAAATATTTTAGGCTTTGTGGATCAAGGAGCAAAATTGAGACTGTTAGGCTGGGACTGATACAACCATCTCAAAAGTAATTGTTTAAAAATGTGAAAACCATTCTTCACTTCCTCGCTGTACAAAAACAGGCAGCAGATTGGATGTGGCCCATGGCCCCCTAGTCCGCCACCCTCTGACCTAACGTGGAGGTAGTTAAAGAAAGCCTTGTTGACTAGAAGGTACTCAGTTTGGGACTTAGATCGAGAGGTGGATTTTGGATAAAAGGTGGGAAGAACGAGGGCTCAGCACCCTTTCATATACTGGAGCCTGTTCTGCTCCTTCGGCACTGTCCATTACTAACCCTCCCTGCCGCCCAGAGCTCTAACATTCTGACTTAGAACTGAACAGGCAGCCAGGTAGGGACCATGCCCGAGGTGGCTTGAGTCCTAGTGTCTCACATGCCGTGTGTGTTGGGGGCAGTGCGAGGAAGCCTGGGAGGCATCGCCCCCCCATCAAGCCTTGAGAGGCAACGTGCTGGCAAACCCCGTTGCAAACTTAATCCGTTGGCAACTTTCTTTGCCTTTTGATGCTTTGTTTTTTTCCCCCTACATCCGTTCTTTGAAAACTGATGCTCTGGGATTAAAACAAGGCAGGAGGCATTTACAAAGAAAGGCAACGGCAGAAACCCAGACGGTGCGTGTTTTATTTGTTGTCTAAGGATGATGACCACATTCATGAAGAGGCCCTTTGGATACCAGAGGCTCCAGAGATATGGAGTGTGTCAAATCAGTGCTGTGCTGCTTATCTGAATTTATCTGAATCCTGTGGCAGCGCCAACGGCAGAGAGAGGCCAAATGCAGCTTCCCTGATTTGCCACCTTTGCAGACTCCAGAGCCAGCAACATATGGGAGGGCAGGTTTCCTGGTTTATTTTGACTGTAGATGGGGTCGCTGGGCAGACAGAACCATTTCATCATCAGCGGCCCCGTGGTGCGGTGGCCATTTAGAAGAACAGTACTCTTTCTGCTTTTTCTCAAGACATCCTGGGATAACAAAAAGTGGCTGCAAAGTGTCATAAGACCTGGTTCACAGGCATCAATCTGATCCCTAACTTCAGCGTGACTTTGGGGCAGTGGCCAGACCTCCCTACTTCTCACCCTCTTCATTTGTAAACTGGGAACAAACACCATTTCATATCAAGTGCTGGTTTTCAGTTGGCAAACTGCTGTTACACCTTTATTGGTTTTTATCGGCACAAACCCTCCACTGGGTTTTGGATGGAGATGAGATGAAACTCAAGGTCGGAGTGCTGTAAAGCTTACTGAAATGCATGCAACTAAGGGTTGGCAGAAATGGGGAGATAATTCTGGGTTTCCCGACACCAACTCCAACATCCTTTCCGCTGCAAGAAGAATAAGACCTATGGTCGGCTTGCCTGCCAAGGCTGTGTTGAGTTTCAACAGCATGTGCAAGCAGGTTGAGATGTGCAGAGTTAGACGACATGTCCAAGGTTGTGGCACCAGACAGACAGCATAGAGTTGTACACAGGTAGACGAGGGGCTGGGAAGGGACTTTGCAGCCTCCCTGCCTCGGTTCAAATTTAGGCTCCCCTGATGACTAGCTGAGTGAGCTTGGACAAGTGGATTAACCTCCCTGGGCGTGAGCTTCGGCACCTCTGAAAGGAGACGATGATAGCAACCTACCTTCCAGAGCCGTGGTCAGCATTAAATGAATCCATTCGTGTAAAGCCAGGCACAAGGCATTGTGTCAGGATCTTCATCACTGCCGCTGTGCTTAAATCAAGTGGAGACTTCTTCAGTGACTGAAGAAAGCATTCACCCTGCAGAAGCCGGGACTGCCTGTCACCGCTCTAGGAAAGAATGCAGAGAAGTATTTAGGTTGCAAATCTCCCAAATGCTCAGCTCCTCCCTTCCTAGGCCCTCTGCCTTCCCCATGAAGCCCCAAAGGCTTGACACCTTCTACAGACACAAAAATCGCACCCCCAGAATCCAACAAACAAAAATGTCTAACAGTCATACTGTTAGATACTGACAAGCAACTGACCTGGAGGGAAGGCCCAACTCACACCCAACAGACACTGAGCGTTTTCAGAGTCACTTATCATTGCAGGAAAAAGATCTTTTTTTTTTTTTTTCTTTTTAATAAGACTCCATTGCATCCTGTTTAAGGATGATTTTCTTCCAGTTGACTCATACTGCAAAAGCACTTGGCATCTTAGGCCCACCAGGTTTTCTACAAGGAACAAGAAGGTAGAAAAGAGAATGAGAAAACATGTTCCAGGCTTCCATCACTCAGCACACATAAGTTGAAAGTCTCGCCAGTGTCCAGTGGAAGAGGAGGAAGCAGAAGGGCCTGCCTTGTCTAACACTGGCAGCATCCCAACTCAACAACCCCACTGCCTGCACCTCTTACCCTGTACTACATCCTTACATCATTCTGTACCGTATGGACCTGGGTTTAGATAACTGCCTTGGGCTTTTGATTACTCCAAGTCATTTCCCATATTACGTTTTCACTTAATGATGTCTTGGGGAAATAAATGATTGAATAGCCCTAAAAAGGCTGAGAGAGGCTTGTGGGGGGAAGAATGGAAAGGAGTCTGGGTAAACTAATCCAGAAATTGTCATGCTAAGTACATAAGGGGAAAAGTAGAAGCAACCTAAATGTCCAACAACAGGGGATCAGTGTAAGGGATCACTTTAGTCACTGTGCTCCAGGGTGTGCTCTGAATGGTTTCACTGGAAGTATTGTGCAGTAAGATCATAAGCTGGTAAATAAAAAAGTCATAAAATTTTATGTTTAAATATGTATGGGAAATACCTAAGCATATGTCTTACTTTGGCTGCACATATCATTTAATATGCTAATGTGTCAGCCATTTGTTGGCCTGCTGGCTTTCAGGTCCATCCCCCATCCTTCTCTTCCTCTGTTCTATATTGCTGGGAGCTAGCTGATCCCTACAAACTACATTTCCCAGTCTCCCTTGCTACATTTCCCAGTTTCCCTTGGTTTCTAGCTAGTTTCAGCCAATGGGGGCCACTGGTAAAATATTGAAGGATGGGAAAAAGGGAGGAGCCAGGGTATTTCTCCCCTGTTCCACCATGTTTTAGGAGACATCTCTGGGAAGCAGTGGCTTTGTCTTCTCCATGATTCCACCTCCCACAGACAGTCTCTCCCTCCATGGTCCCAGTCCCCTCGAGGTAGCCCCTGCTCTGGTTCTGGATCCTGACTCTTGACAGCTAAGCCATGAGACTTGCTGCTGACAGGAAAAGGTGATGCAGAAGAAGAGAAAAAATTGACTCCATCAGTCCCAGGGGATTGTGACAGAGAAAAGGGAAGATGCAAAAGGAAGCACTGAGAATCGGAGTATTTGGAGGGGGGAAGGAAGACCGAGGGAAGATGAATGTCTGGCCCTGTTGCAAGTTGGGTTCCCTGGGACCAAGACGCTGAGATGGAGTTTAGCATAAGGATATTTGTAAAGGACCTCCTTTAGAATCCACACTTGTGCAAGGGAGGGATGGGAGCAGGAATGGGCAGAGAGAAAAGTTCAGCCGTGATACGGTCCCAGCATAGGTCTCAGCTGACCCCATGAGAAGCTCTGCAGCTGAGATGGCTCTTCAGAGCTGTCCCAAATTGGGGTGAGGATCCTGGGCCTTGGTACTCCAAGTTGATCAGTCGTTGGAAGTAGGTGACCCTGGAGGGAGCTATGACCTTGGGCAATTCGTTTTTTTCAATCCTTTGACTACTGGAGGAATGAATCCTGCATTCCTGAAGGGAATCTGGGCAGTGCCTCACTCTCCATCAAAGTCACTATTCCCATTGGGGATTCTAGGAAGATACGCCTCTGGAGCTACCCGGGACCAACTGGGGACAAAGCTATATCCAAGTAGACTGCATAGCCAGCAGAATTGGGCTAATGTAGACCTAGAGAGTGAGCTTAGCCAAGCTACTCCTGGTTCCAGTGTGGAGAGATTGGGACCAAAGTACTCAAGGGCGAAGATCATGGATGAATCGTGAGCCCGTAGAGTGGGAATGAACTGCCTGCTGGAGAGAGAGGGGTGGGGAAATGGGCAAACGTAGAGACTCAGGAAGTCTGCTGTGAGGCCATATCTAGGGACCAGAGCTGATCAAGCCCCAGATCATGCTAGGAGTGGCAGCAGGCTTCAGCTCTAAATGTAAGCGAGGCAAGCATCAATCAAGCAGTTCTAGGCCAGCCCAGGACTTTGACTTTCTTTTCCTCCAGGAAGTCATACAAAATTCACCCTTTTGCTCACTCAGCTAGCCGCCATCTTGGAATGGAAACAAGAAGGGGGAAGATGGAGTATTTCTCTTTCCGAGGAACTGAACGCTACCTAGAGGAATTAGTATGGGGAAAGGCATGCTAGTAATAGACAAAATAAAAATGCTGAATTTTAGTGTCAGCTAAATTTGTGGCTCTTCGAAAAGACAGCTTTGTTGAGTAGACCAAATTCGTGAATGAACCAGGATTAGGGATTGACTGCTAGCGAAAGAAAAACCCCACTTAACAGCGGCTTTAAAAAGAAAGAGTGGGGGGCTTCCCTGGTGGCGCAGTGGTTGAGAGTCTGCCTGCTGATGCAGGGGACACAGGTTCATGCCCTGGTCTGGGAGGATCCCTCGTGCCGTGGAGCGGCTAGGCCCATGAGCCATGGCTGCTGAGCCTGTGCGTCTGGAGCCTGTGCTCCACAACGGGAGAGGCCACAACAGTGAGAGGCCCACGTACTGCAAAAAAAAAAAAAAAAAAAGAGTGGGATCCAAAAGAACAGGTACGAGCACTCTGATGTCAGGATCTCATTCACAGTCTATCTCATGATTCAAGATGGCAGCATCTATGTTCCAGGTAGCATGATGGAGGGAAGGACAAAGAAAGGGCCCAGGCTGCGCGTCAGCTGTCTTTTAAGGATAGGTATTGGAAGCTGCTACAGGGCACTTTCCTTATAACATAATGGCCAAAACGTAATCATATGAGCACGTCTAGCTGCAGAGGAAGCTAGAAAATATGACATTTATCCTAGGAAGTTGTGTATTTAAGTACAGCTCATAATACAGTGCTATTCAAGAAGATGAAAATGGATATTAGGAAACAACTAGCAGTCCCTGCCACAGTATATAGAACGTATCACATGCACTATCTAACTTAATCCCCCCAATAGCCCTAAAACGTGGATTATTCCCATTATACAGATAAGCAAGGAGGACCCAGAACCACCGAAGCTGATACCGTTATTATTAATAGCACCAGTTTTTAGCCTCCTTTCTCAAAGTCTCTACTAGCTACGGGTAATGTATTTGGCTTGTTGGGGATTAATTTTTCCATTTCTTTGGAGTTTCAAAAGCAATAGGTAGACAAGAGAGCCAGCCCCTCCTGGCTGACCTTGCTGTCCCTCCAAAGCAGTCCTGGCTTTGTAAGAACTCTGAGCTCTGTTTGTTTTGCAATTACCATGGGTTAAGGGGCCCTCTGACATTTTCGCAGGGGGAGCGTGTGGGCACAAGTCCTCACCCCTTCCCCGGATTCTTTGATTGTCATTTCCTCTACCTTTAAAAGAAAATTGCATAATGGCCATCACTTAGGCACCTTCCCAAAGTACTTAAACTACATTAATGCAAAAGGGCCATGTGAGGAAATAGCCCCAGATGTCCCATGCCAAGTTACAAAGCATAAAAGAGGATTCAGAGATCCCTTTCCTGAGATCCCTTCGATGAACGGTGCCACATGGGCATACGAATTGTGGTTATTAGCCTTTCTCCAAAACCCGGGGCCAACTCAAACAGTATCAAAGTCATTAATGAGATTTGGCCCCATTAGGTTCGTGTAAACAGTTGTAACAAGTGCTCAAAGCCTCTGTTAAAAAAATACATGCGTGTGTGTGCAAACGTTATGTGTATTATTTCAGGAGAATTTGAGCCATTGAAAGTGACTAACCACACTCACTTTTACATCTGACCCCCCCTCCGCCCCCCATGGAGCTGCTCCGGGGCCAGGAATGGTCCGAAAGGAAAGGTTTTGGTCTAAACTAGAGGGGGAGGATGACAAAGTCATCCTTGTTGAGTGACAAGTCAACATCTGTCTGCTGCTTTTGTAGGACTAGCATTCACTCAGTTTTCTTCGGTAACGACCCCTCATTTTGCACTGGGGAACTACCCAGCCCTGTTCTCAATCTGTGTGGTTTGGGCAAGGTAGACTCCTTTCCCTTGAGTCTGACTAATTGACATTGCCCGTTTCCCTGGTTACGGTGCTCGATTCAAGGAAGGACATATGACCCAAGTCAGTTCAGTAAGATTTAGTCCCAGAACTTTCGCTACAGCTACAGGGAAAGAGGGTTCTGCTGGTGTCTCATGGTATCTTCCTTAGTACTGATTGTGGCCATGCTTGCGGACACCTCCTACTTCAAGGACTGGAGACCTTCCCCTGAGGGTTTTCTCTGATGCTGTCAGCCCTTGCATGGGATAAGCCGAGGTGCAGTGGAGGTAACGCCCCTGGGAGCAGCCCTCAGCCAATCATGAGTAGGGGTTGGAGAACCAGTACCCCAGCTCCCTTGACCCTGGAATGGGACACACGTTCTGTTCTATGCTCAGTGGAGTGTGGACTGAATCACCTCACAGAGGTCCCCGTGCTTTTGACCATCAATTGTCCATAGTGATAAACTGCTCATTATTGCACCTTCCTTTCCTTCCCTCTCCCTTCCCCATCCTCCTACCAGAGTTTTCTGGGGCCGCTTCCCAAACAAACCACTTACCCTTGAATCCTTGTCTCAGAGTCTGCTTCTGAGAGAACCCAGCCTAAGAGAGAGACCAACCCATGTTGCCGTGATAGGACAAGGACCTGCCTCAGAATTCAGTCAACACAGAAGACATAGTGCAGAGAAAGAGAGAGAATGAGAAACATATCAATGTCTCAAATATACATGAGACATACTTATGCTAAAAAAGTTCCACTATATACTAACTACTAAAATAATACACTAAGAAAACAATTGTTAGTATTAGTATGTCTATAGTATATTAGTATGTATATTAGTATTATATTTGAGACATAGGTATGCTATGTCTCATAATGGACATCTGGATCCAACCATGCCTGAAGGTTACATTACCCTCAGATTTGCCCTAAGACAAAGCACGTAAGAGCAGGGTTCCAAGGTCTTCTTTGTGACTCTTCTCATATTTCTCTTCTGTGCTTTCCTGTATGGCCCCAAATATCCATTCCCACTGTTCTTGCATCAGCTCATATGGTCCAATGGTAGGAATGCATTCCAAGGGCTGTTGGACCTTTGCCTTAAGCGAGAGAGGGTTACAGCCGCCAGGGTGGCAGCCAGTTCAAATCCTTCGCCGCAATTTCATGCAAATAACCTTCCTTTTCACTGCTGTGCTCTTGTCTGCCAGCCAGTCTCAGGCCTGGGTATCCCCCAGGAGATGTTAACTCAATCTCCCTCATCTGCTTGACTAACTGTCACCTTGACACATCACTGAGCTGGTGATGAAGACCTTAATTAGTACATGTCTCCAGGCCTCGCTTTTTGCCACCTCTTCTTCTAGTTGCCCTCTCTGCACCTCTCTCTTGTCCCTTCTCTTTACCATCTCCGAAGAGAAAACCCTACCTGCTACTTAAGGACGATGCTGTTTCTTTGACTCTCCATCCCTCAGTTTGTCGACTTCTTTCCAAGTCCCATGTTCAGAGCCATCTGTACTCACCATGGCAGAACATCTTTCAGTACTATCCCACTGCATTCCCCCATCCAGCCTCTGGCCACCAGGATGCCCCATTTGCAGACAAGGATACAGACTCAGAAAAGTTACACTTTTAGCCCCGGAGCAGGCCTGGTTCAAGTCCTCCTCTGTTGCTTGCTAGCTGCGTGAGTTACTTAACCTTTTTGTTTTGGAGGCTACTTATTTTCCACAATGGAAACAATAGTTTCCTTTAGCCAACCAATGCATCAAAATGTATTCATGGAACACTGTCAAGAATCTTAAGAGTCCTAGGACTCTTAGGGTCAAGTCAGATGAAGTCTCCTCCTATAAGTGATTCAAACATACCTGGAGAGAGAAATCTGAGGCTTTATGACAACTGAGAAAGGTCCCAAGCTAGGGCATGGCCAATGGCTTGATGGCGTGCTAACTGTTCAAGAGCGCTCCCAGCTCAAGAAAAAGGAGCTGCTCATAAAGACATTCCACTCTTCATTCCCCCTAAGAATCTTCCTATTGGAAACGACTGAGGAGCTTTTTCCATTTGGAAAACATTGGTGCATCTTCCAGGAGAAGTTGAAGCCTGAACGCCCACAGATGGCAGCCCCACCATTTCTTTGCACAGAGGAGATGAGGGTGGATTTGTCCCAAAAGCAATTGAACGGAGAGGATTTTTTTTTGTGGGCATAGGCTGGGGGCACACTGGGAATTGGTCATTAAACCCTCTTTGAGTTAAGGAGCCATCCTTATGCTGCATCCTTTCCTCAAGGGACTGAATGGTCAGGGGTTGCACCCAACAATCTACCTCCTGCCCTTCTCCTCCCACTCAGCCACCACCATCTTGGACTCCACTGCTTCCAGAAGTTAGAAGTCCTCCTCCGCGACGTTGGTTGAATGTAATAATTTCTCCAGTTTAACCATAAAACCAGATGCCAAATACATAACATGGACAAAATGAGGAAAGAACAAGGGACAGACCATTTGGCTGTTGTGTGACTCTGGGGAACTGGAAACCCATGCTTTGTTGCACTCAACTTCCATTAATTATCCTTCGTGGGTTGTGTATTCTTTTTAAAGCTACCCCCGACTGAGAATGGAAAACGAAGACCTTTTCTTGGTTTCCCACGTTGACACAATGGTATTATTAGCCCCATGTGGACTGTGTAACTCTGGGCAATCGAGATTTGTGACTCTCCATCCCTCAGTTTGTCATACCTATTTTAAAGGTCTATTGTAAAGATCATTGAGAAGATGTGTTAGAAGCTTAGCCCATGGCTGGCACACAGCAGGGCTCAGTAAGAGTTGGGCGCTATGTGTTTCATACACATTAACTGTCAGAGTAGCAAACGCGACATCAATAACCAGCGCAAGGCTGCCACACTTCGGGCCAAGGCACATGCAGCCCTGGAAATGAATGTGTACAGTTGCTCAAAGACCAGCCTTTCACGAGTAATGCGTTTTCAGGTGAAAGAACGAAGCCTCAGAAAGTTTGCTAAGCTAAAAGGGGTTAGATTACCTTTGCACGATGCTTTCTTTTCTTTTCTTTTCTTTTTTTTTTTTGCATGATGCTTTCTTAACTGGAGTCACACAGATCCAGGTTTGAACCACAGCTCAGCCGTTTAGGACCTGGGTAGCCTCCAATAAATTCTGTTCTCTGCATTCCAGGTTTTACATCGCTAAAATTGAGATAACGATACCTCCTATTTTGCCGTGCTATATCTTAATCCTAATCTTCATCCTTGATGCTTTATAGAACCAAGTGGAACAGTGGCTGACACAGTCATTATTAGTAATATAAAATCCATATCGTAACAACATAATTATTAGCATCAATAATGAGAGCAATGCCCATTTGGGTATTTAGGTAGGTGGAAGATTCAAGAGTAAGAGACGTGTGACTAAAAGATTACTACCAGCTCTATGCATGCGTCCATTCAAAAAATAATTATTTATTCTCCTACTGTGTGCCGGACACTGCTCTAGGAACTGGGGGACACAGCAGTAAATATGATAGAAAATGTCCCTGACCCCATGGAACTTCATGAGGGGCAGAACTGGGGAATGAGACAATAAATGGAAAAACCGTTAAGCATATAACTATTGAACATGTCACGTAAAGATCAGCTCTAAGAAGAAAAACTGTGGAGGTTAAGGAAAAAGGGTAATGGAGAGATAGATGGAGGTGTGACTTAAGTGGTCAGGAGAGGTCCTTCTGATGAGATGACGTTTGAGCAGAGACCTGTAGGAAGTAACAGAGTATCTGTGTGGATAACTGGGGGGAAGAGCATCCCTGGCAGAGGGAAGAGTGAGTGCAAAGGCCCTGAGGCTGGGGGTGGGGAGGCAGGACAGAAAGCTAGTGGAGCTGAGGATGTCCAGGGAAAGGCCCTCCCATAGCACAGTACATGTTGCAGAAACTGGTCCACAAATCATCCTTTTTCAGGCCTGGTCTCAGAACCCTGCTTGGTAGCACTAACCGTCTGAGACATTGTGCTGAGGGGACACAGTATTACACAACTCAGGGATTCCAGCTAGTGGGCCTTCCAGTTCCTCTGGAAGTCACGCCCTTGGCATTTGCTAGAAATGGTTCTGGCGAGACGGAAGGCGCCAGACCCCCAGCCGCAGCCCCTGCCACATGGCCTGGCTGCGAGGCATATTAGGCAGAGCTTTGGAATGGTTTCCTCCCCATGGTTTCCCTGGGACTAAATGCCAATGATTCCCAGGGCTCACTCCCTGCGTGGCATCATTTGTGACATCCGGGCCCAGAGTGTCCCAATTAGCAGCCCTCTGCTGCCCAGATGGTTGGGGGACACAGGAAGACAGAAGGGTCAGCAGCTCGGGTGGCTTTCCTGGAGTACGGCCCTTCCCTCTGCACAGCAGGCAAAGGCCACGGCTGGCCTCAGAGTAACTGCTTTCAGCGTGAGCGCTGCCAACTCACCACCTTCCAGAAGCCGAGAATTCCCTAAGAAGACCAAAGGTCTGAGATGTGCAGAAAAGGATAATTGGATGGAATGTGTCCCTGCCTCATGTTAATTCTCATCTGTTGGGCACTCCAAAGGGCTTGGGTCCCAGAGTCCTAGGAATGTGCTCAGTTGTATCCATTGTGCAGCTGGGCAGCTGCGTCCCTAAGTTATGTCCGGTTAGGGACCCTTGCGGATGCCTTCACACAGTGATGGAGCCAAAATGCTGACCCCCGTCCTGAGTTCTTGACATGCAGGGTTTCCTTGAAGGTTCACAAGAGACCTATGAACAGGGAGGGGGACTATTGTCATGATGCCTCCTTTCTGCAGAGAATGACACAGAAGCCCAGAGAGGTTAAGTAATAACCTGTAAGTCACATATCTCTTACAGACGGAGTCAGGACTCAAACTTAAGTGATCTGAATCCAGAGTCCATCACCCTTATAGACACCAACACTGCTCCCCAATCTCTCTTTGTCCCAGGGGTCAGTAAACTTCTTGTGTAAAGAGCCGAATAATAATTATTTTGGCTTTGCCAGACATGCAGTCTCTGTCACAGCTACTCAGCTCTGATCTTGTGGTGCGAAAGCAGCCGTAGACAATACGTAGCTGGATGTGTGTGGCTGCTTTCCAATACAGCTTTATTTACAAATGCAGGCTGAAGGCTGGGTTTGGCCCATGGGCCATAGTTGGCCCACTCCTGATGTAGGTGGTCATCCACTGGGCCTTGCGTGGAGCTCATCACGGCACCCTTCACTGGTTATAGGGCTGACTCAGTGTCTCAACCATATCATCTAGGACCCAGATTCATTTCACATTTTGCTCAACCATCCTTAGTCATATTGGCTTTCCATTAGCATACTTGTTGCCTCATGGTCACAAGATGGCTGCAGGAGCTTTATGTATAATATCCCCAAACTGCAGGGAGCAAGGTCAGGAGCTATACAACCGTTTCATGAGTTCCCCCCCACTCCAGCCCCCAACTGGAGAAGGAAGCCTCCTATCTGCACCAGGCTGCCCCTTTCATTTCATTGGTCAGCACTGAGTTCCAGGGTCGCCCCAAGACCCATCACTGGAAGGTAGGGAGCATGAACGCTGCATGCTCACCCTGAGTCAGGGAGGGTCCCACACTCCCTCCAAATCTAGGGACCACCAGCCATTACAGAATCACGTTGTGTATGGTTTGGGGGTAGGTGACAACATCTGCTACACTCACAGCGATCAGTTTTAGTAGCAATTCAGAGGGGAAGTCCAACCTGCAGAAGCTCTGTGAACACCTTAGAACTTGTGCTAAGCCTCTGAGGTATGAGGCGTGGTGAGAGCCAGGAGCTGAGGCCGCGGTTGGGAGCCTGTCACTAACTGTTAACACCCAGCTTCAGAGGGGCAGGTGTCAGCCCCAGAGTGGAGGCTGGAGGGGTTCCTGGGGAGGAGGCGGGGGGGGAGACAAGTGTGAAAGGGAAGGAGGATTTAGCAGACAGGTCCGGCCCCCTCTCAGGTTCAGGCAGTGAGATTCCTGTGGTTTCAAAGCAGTAGGATCTCTCACATTGAAAGCACAGAGAATGACTGAGGCTTCTCAGAGCTGGCCCCTGCAGTCACTCAAGGGCATGGTCTGCCAGGCTCTGAATTGCCTCAACCCCTAAATCCAAACTAGGTCTTCTGCTTCAAGAAATTGCACGTGGAGGGCTTCCCTGGTGGCGCAGTGGTTGAGAGTCCGCCTGCCGATGCAGGGGACACAGGTTCGTGCCCTGGTCCGGGAAGATCCCACATGCCGCGGAGCAGCTGGGCCCGTGAGCTGTGGCCACTGAGCCTGCGCGTCTGGAGCCTGTGCTCCGCAACGGAAGAGGCCACAACAGTGAGAGGCCCGCGTACCGCAAAAAAAAAAAAAAAAAAAGAAATTGCATGTGGAGAAATCAGAAGTTGTCGTGAGCTAAATTAAACTTATGGTGCTCACGCATTCCTTGGGATGGGACAGGAACACAAGACCCATTTCAAGGTATGGGAGGCCTGAAGTGAGACATTTGTTCTTCTTTGTTTAGATAAAGGTGTTTTGAGGTCTGGAGATGAAAAACTATATACGTAAGAAATGTGAGTTAGACACTTGCTGTTCATTCATTCATTCATTCATGCATTCATTCAAGAGATGTTGATTGAAAGCATACTATTTGCAGAGAACTGTTATAACTGATAGAGAGTCAGCAGAGAAAAAAACAGGTAAAAACCCCATTCGTCATGAAGCCTACTTTCTGGTGGAGGGGAGACAGGCAATTTAATAAATAAGAAAACTTCATAACTATTTCCTTGAGTTAGCGGTTTCACTTCTCTTAACCCATTTCCCAAATAGTTCCCTATACTCACTATGTGTTGTGGGTTCATTTTATGTGTCAAGTTCCCTGGGCCACAGTGCCCAGATATTGATTGGGTCAAACATTATTCTGGATGTTTCTGGAAAGCAGGTTGCTCTTTATAATGTAGGTGGGCCTCATCTAATCAGTTGATGGTCTTAATAGCACAAAGACTGACCTCTCCCAAGCAAGAAGGAATTCCGCCAGTAGATGACCTTTGGACTTGACTGTAACCTCAGCTCTTCCCGGGACTTCCCTGGTGGTCCAGTGGTTAAGAACCTGCCTTCCAACGCAGGGGACACGGGTTCAATCTCTGGTCAGGGAACTAAGATCCCACATGCCACAGGGCAACTAAGCCCGAGCACCACGACTACTGAGCCCGCGCGCCACAACTAGAGAGAAGCCTGTGCGCCACAACGAAAGATCCTGCATGCTGCAACAGAGATCCCGTGTGCCGCAAACTAAGACCCAATGCAGCCAAATAGGTTAATTAATTAATATTTTTTTGAAAAAATCAGCTCGTCCCTAGGCCTCCAGATTGCAGATTTTGGACTTGCCAGTGAGCTAATTCCTAAAAATAAATCTTTCTATATATACATACACACATCCTGTTGGTTCTGCTTCTCTTGAGAACCCCGGCTAGTACACAGTTATTGTGCAAAGGGCTTCACAGTGTTTATTCCCATTTGATTCTCACACAACCCTGTGAAGTAGGTCTTTTTATCTGCATCTTCATTTTACAGATGAGCGAAACAAGGCTTTTTAAGTTTGAGTCAAGAGCGAAGGCTAGATAGTGGGTAAGCCGCAAAGTCAGGATTTGGACCCTGGGCTGTGTGACGTCAAAGTCTACACCCCCAAGCCCAACAAACCCACTCAGTCCCAGCAGCCACATGGTACAACCACCCTACGTGGTTTCATGTGTGAGAGTGGAGCGTCTTCCACTTTCCCAGTGATAATATTCCTTGCCTTTTCTGGGCGACAGATGCGTCGTGTGGCTTGAATTACATTTATGACAAGATTACAAGGGGCTGCCTTGATAAAAAATCCCTTCACCTGACCCTCTGGGAACAATCTCTGACTCTAAGTGTCAGGCTGTGCAGAAATTCAATGAGTCAAAAACGGCTCTCATCTGCTTTGGAGAAAAAAAATCCCACGGTGAGCTTGTACTAAAGGTATGCACTGGGACATGCTTTATAGAATTTGGTGGTGAAAAGTGTAGCCCTAGCGATTATACTGCCTGGGTTCAAATCCTAGCTTCCCCACTTACTGGCTGTGTGATTCTGGGCAACTTCCTTAACCACTCTGAGCTTCAGTTTCCTAGCAGTAACTCTAAAAATAAATATCCACCTGTCTAGAGGCCTGATGAAGCTTAAATACAGCAGCACGTGTGAAGTTCTAAGTACAGTTCCTGGCAAAAATATAACTGTTTAATCAACATCAGCTTTTGTTTCCGGGGTAGCAGGGATGGGTCCAGGTTTTATAGTGTGTGAGCTTATACAATGTTTGTGTATATATATGTTCGGAGGAGGTGCTATTTGAAGAAAATAACCAAGGAAGCTTGGGGTGGGGGAAGGTCAGTGTAACTGAGGGGCCGGGGAGCCTAAAGTCTGTAGTCTAGCCACTTGCTGTAGCAGCAATGTTTTCTCTTCATCATCTCCAGGTCCCCAAAGAAATAATGTCTTATGATAGTGCTCCTTTAATTTCCAAATCCCACTTGGTTATTTTCCTGACTGTGGGAAATTTCAGGGGATCAGTCCATGTGTCTTGCAAAGATGTGACACTCAGAAAGCAAAATTGTTGCAAGCACCTCCTCTGAAATGGCCTCCTCGTTCTGGGCCCCCCAGAGTGAACAGCACCTGTGATCTCCTCTCTCCGCCCCCAGGGTTCTCCCCTCTCAGGAATTAGATGGGCTTACAAAATAATTCTTGAAGGGACAGGGTTGGGCTGGGGGCTGGTGGTTGTGGTTGGGATGGGATTATTTTTAAGAGCTGGTTTCAATTTTGTAATATCATTCTCTTGGGCAACCAAGGTGTGTCCTTCATTGAATTCTCGACAGGGAGTGAGGCAGAGAAAACAATAAAAGAAAATGGAACAATACTTTCAATCCCTTATGCAAATGATGGTTTATCGTTATATGTGATAATGTTCACTTTTTGGCCTTGTCCTTCCTACCTTCTTATTTGATCTTCACCACAGTTCTGTGACATTAGCTAGGTTAGGGTTAGTCCTGTGTTACAGGTGGGGAGACTGAGGTCCGCAAGGCTTGGAGGCTTCCTTAGGCACCAGGGAGTGAGAAGTGGAGCAGAATCCACATTTCTTAGTGCATCTTCTTATGCATTTTCATTAAATCACAGAGATCCTTGGGATGTCTGGGTATTTTTAGTTCCATTTTACAGATTAGAAAACTGAGCCCTGAAAGGGAAATGACCTGTGTAAGATCACTTCATTTATCCATACCTTACCATCATCACCATCATTATCATCATCATCATTCACTTGACTTATAATAACAATAGCAATGACAACAACAATAATAATAATACCCATGTGCTCTGTATTAGGCAATGTTCTACCTGCTTTATTTTATTTTTGTATTTATTGAGGTATAGTTGATTTAAAATATTTCAATTTTTAAATATTTCAATATTTAGAATATTTTAAAAGTTTCAGGTGTATGATATAGTGATTCACAATTTTTCAAGGTTATACTCCCTTTATAGTTATTGTAAAATATTGACTATATTCCCTGCACTGGGCTATCCTTGTAGCTTATGTATTGTATACACAGTAGTTTGTGTGTTCTATTTGCTTTAAATGCATGAATTAGTTTATTCTTCATAAGAGTTCTGTGAGATAGATATTAACATTATTCCCATTTCATAGATAAAGAAACTGGGGCATAGAGAAGTAAAGTTACTTGCTAGTGAGTGGCAGAGCCAAGATTAAAACCCAGGCAGCCTGATTCTGGAACACCCTCTTAGTCCCTCCATTAAGATGGTAGGTGTTGAGCTGATAAAGGAAGAGCCAGTGTCTCCAGATCTCCAGCCCATGATATTTTCCACCACTTCACAAGACTCACCTTCTCCTTCTCCCTCCTGGTACTAACTCTGGGGCCATCTGAACCCCCTTCCCTACCTGTCTGCCCATCTTGCCTCTTGCTAAGTGAGCACTCATTTTGCTAGGAAAAGGTGTTCCTGACCAGAGGCTTAATATCCAACTCTACGCTCCCTAGCTATTTGACCTTAGACAAGCTGTTACAGCTTTCTGGATCTTGATGCCTTTGTCTGTAAAATGAGGAGAGTGATGGTAACTGGCTCCTTGGGTGTTGTCAGAATCATGAGAGAGGAAGTGGGTGAGGCCAATACTTCAGCACGAGGCGCAGAGGAAATGTTCATTATGTACTCACCCCATCAAAGACTCAGGAGGTAGCGCTTTAAGAATGAGGATCTGTATCAGTTAGCTTAGGCTATGGCATGCTGTGTAACAAACAATCTCCAAATCTTAGAGGCTTGTAACAGTATTCCTCAAACACACCATGGCCACCATGGGTCAGCTTCAGCTCAGCTCTACTCCATTTTTATTCTGGACTCAGGCTGAAGGATCAGGCTCTGTCTGGGATATTCACAATCTTGTGACATAGGGAATAAATAGGCAGTGATGGACTACACAGGAGCTCTTAAAGCTTGTGCTCAGAAGTGGAATGCTTTTTTTCTACTCTTATTTCATTGGCCAAAGAAAGCCACATGGACGAGCATGGTATCTCTGGGGCAGGCAGTTATAATTCTCCCATGTGGAAGACCCCTTTAAGAAAGATTCCCTAAGGAGAGGAGCAAATATGTTTAATCATGTTAATTCTACCACAGTGGGAATTGAATAGGTGCAGTGAAGAACTGATGGGTATCACACAGAAGAGTAAAGAGCAAAGACAGAGTAGGTGAATGTAACACAGAATCAGGGAGCAGTGGGACCCGTCTAGCTGGAGGAGAAGGTCCGTGTAAGGCTATTTGACTGAGAGTTAGAGACTACTTATTACATTGGGCATATTATGCAATGATTGAAGGCTGGGACAGTGGGGCCATGTTTTAACTACAACACAGTTTGCTACATCTGGAACAGGTCAGCAGTCAAGTTCCCTTAGGTTGGATATTATGGGCCCGTTATGTTCAACTCATTCATGGCTCTCTGTACCTCTTGTGTGTTCCACAAGTTTAGTTATTCCATTATCACCTTCAAGAATTTTACCGCAGGCTCGTGTTGTTATGTATCACTTTCAGGAGTTTTGCCTTATCTTCGTCCTGCCAATAAGATTACTTAACATTAGTCATTTAAAGGTATTTGCTGGGCTTCCCTGGTGGCGCAGTGATTGAGAGTCCGTGTGCCGATGCAGGGGACGTGGGTTCGTGCCCCAGTCCGGGAAGATCCCACATGCCGCAGAGCGGCTGGGCCCGTGAGCCATGGCCGCTGAGCCTGCGCGTCCGGAGCCTGTGCTCCGCAACAGGAGAGGCCACATTGGTGAGAGGCCTGCGTATCGCAAAAAAAAAAAAAAAAAAAAAAGGTATTTGCTTTTATAACTTAAATAGATTTATGTTCTGTATTGGTCTGCTAGGGCCGCCATAACAAAGTACCTCAGCCTGGGTGGCTTAAACATAAAATTTATTTTATCATGGTTCTGGAGGCTGGAAGTCCAAGATCAAGTTATCAGCAGGGTTGGTTTCTTCTGAGCCTCTCTCCTTGGCTAGTAGATGGTTGTCTTCTCCTTGTGTCCTCACATGATCTTCCCTCAATATGTGTCTGTGTTCTAATCACCACTGCTTATAAGGACACCAATGATACTGGATTAGGGCTCACCCTAGTGACCTCATTTTTAACTTACTTACTTCTTTAAAGACACTATTTCCAAATACAGTTACCTTCTGAGGTACTGAGGGTTAGTACTTCAACATATGGATTTGGAGAGGATCCAGTTCAGCCCATAACATGTCCCAAAGAAATATCATACCATGATCATTTCATAATAACAATATCACCCCTCTCACTCGCCATAAATAGAAGCACCTAGAACAGTGCTTGGCACATAGCAGGTGTTCAGTATTTGTTGAATACAAGACAGAATGATAGTAAGATAAGTACAATTAAGACAAAATTATTTTATAACATTCTAAGTAGTTGCTTGAGTCTACTCTGAGTCTGAAGTTTCTCTCTTGTTTTCGATAGAGAGATAACAAGCTCTAGAGGGGCATTAAAGACATATTAGTGACTGAAATTTCTGCTCTACTCAATTAGAAGGACTGAGAGAGGGCTTTCCTGCCAATGCAGGGGACACGGGTTCGAGCCCTGGTCTGGGAAGATCCCACATGCCACAGAGCACCTAAGCCCATACGCTGCAACTCCTGAGCCTGCACTCTAGAGCCCATGAGCCACAACTACTGAAGCCCACGTGCCTAGAGCCCGAGCTCTGCAACAACAGAAGCCACCGCAATGAGAAGCCCGCGCACCGCAACGAAGAGTAGACCCCACTTGCCACAACTAGAGAAAGCTGTGTGCAGCAACAAAGACCCGATGCAGCTAAAAAAAATAATAAAAAAATAAATAAATTTATTTTAAAAAAAGGACTGAGAGAGAATGATAAAGAGAATAACTCTCTTTATGTGATTCAGTGTTATTTTATTACCTTCTAAAATCTTCTCCCATCCCATTTGTAGTTTGTATTCTGCACTTGAGGAAACATTGGCCTGCCCACAGGACAAAGCCACACCCTTCAGGAACACAGAGTCTTCCTGATCTCTCTCCCTGCCCATCCCCTGCCTGTTTTCCCACCACCTTATACTCTAGCTGGCTCAAGCATGATAAACCGTCCCATACTTCTCCATCTCTTCATACTTTCCTCTACCTCTGCTAGGAACACCTGCCTCTACCCTACCAGCCTGGGGAACTCCTCTTCATCCCTCAGGACCCATCCAAAGATGCCCCTGGAAGATGGGTAACTTGAAAAATTAGAACACAAGCTAGCATTTGCGGTACAATTCCACCTTAAAGGGAAAAAAATACAACTGTATTTCTGGAAACCACACATAAGAACATATTAAAAAGTGATGGGGATATAGTGATTTATTTTCTTTTTGTTGATCTGTGGTTTCTGACACTTTGACAGCCAACATGTATTTTTCTGTAATCATAATAAAAAGTTACTTTTGATGTTTTAAAGGAGCAAGTGTCTTCATGTTTTCTTTTGGGAACTCTTCTTGAATATCAACCTGCTCCACAAGATACACACACACGTGCACGCACACATGCATACACACATGCCCCAGATGGGCAAAGACAATCACATTATGCTAACTTTGCATTTTGCACATAATTCTGTTATTTCATTAATCACGTTGTTTCAAAATTATCTATTTACTTATCTCCTTCGGACCCCCGTCTGTGAGGCAGTATCATTTAGATGTTAAGACTGTGGATTCTGAAGCCACAACTCCTGGGATTGCGTTCAGGACCCACCACCTCATCCATTCGTTCAGTGACTATTAAACATTTACCCCCTGTCAGGCACTGTACTTGGAAATCCAGGTACACTTGTATTCACACCAGACAAGGGCCCATGCCTCATGGAGCTGCCCAACAGGGTCTTGCCCAGCAGGTAGTAACCACTGAATATAACACATTAGCAAACTCAATAGTATATTAGAAGGTGTAAGTGCTGTGCTGTGCGTAAATGAAAATGCAGGGCACAGGAAGAGGGACTGGGAGTGTGGAAGGGGGTGTGAGGGAGGAGGGATTAAAAGTTAAGGGGAGTTGTCAGTCTAGGCATCGTAGAGAAAGCAACATTTTTTTTTCTGGCTGTGCCACATGGTATGTGAGATCTTAGTTCCCCCGACCAGGGATCAAACCTGTGCCCCCTGTACTGGAAGCATAGAATCTTAACCAGTAGAACACCAGGGAAGTCCCAAGGAAGCAACTTTTGAGTAAGACCTTGCAAGAGGTGCAGATCAGTGGTGGAGGGGCATTCCAGGGGCAGGGAATAGTCAGTGCAAAACACAAAAGCAGGAGTACACCTGGTGCTATGGACCGAATGGTGACCCCCAAATCCATATGTTGAAGCCTTAACCCCCAGTGTGACTGTATTTGGAGACAGGGCCTTTAAGGAAGTAATTAAGGTCAAAAGAGGTCATAAGAGTGGACCCTGATTTCATAGGACTGATGTCCTTATAAGAAGAGGAAAAGACACCAACAGGATGTACACACAGAGAAAAGGCCCCGGGCAGGCACCAGAGAAGGGAGCCATCTACCAGCCAGGAAGAGAGGCTTCACCAGAAGCCAATCCTGATGATACATTGACCTTGGACTTCCAGCCACCAGAACTGTGAGAAAATACATTTCTGTTGTTTAAGCCTCCCAGGCTGTGTTATTTTGTTTTGTCAGTCCAAGCAGACTAATACATCTGGTATTTTGGAAAAGTGGGAAGGAAGCCAGTGTAACCTGGGGCAGATTGAGTGACGGGGCTGTGGTGGATGATGAGGAAAGACACTTCCTCAGAGGTCCTGATGAGGTGGGGGGGACAGGTCCTGTGGGGCCTGGGGGGGCCATTGTATGGATCTGGCTTTTGCTCGGAGGGAACTGGGGACCCATGATGGCGTTTTGAGCTGAAAAGTGACACACTCCAAATAACGCTCCAAAAACATCGATCGCTGAGAATAAATTGTAGTGAAAAGAGAAAAAAAGCAAAGCTTATCATATTTAAATATTTATTAAAAGTCTCCGTCTCGCTCCATGTCGGGTGACTGCCTGGAGTCTGGAGGCGGGAAGGGGCGACCCCGCCTGGGATCAGTAATGATCCTCTGTTCCTTGGAGGCGCGGCCTAGCCAAGGGAGGGAAGGATTTGAGCAACGGCCAAGCCGGGATCTGGAATTTCCGTGGGTCTCATTTCCTGGCTTTCTCAGAGGAGCCTTCGCTTCTGATAGTGGCCATGGGGCTGACAGGGTCTTGGTGCTCCGGCCGGGTGTCAGGCCTGTGCCTCTGAGGTGGGAGAGCCGAGTTCAGGACATTGCTGAGACCTCCCGGCTCCACATAATATCAAACAGCGAAAGCTCTCCCAGAGATCTCCATCTCAAAGCTAAGACCCAGCTCCACTCAACGACCAGCAAGCTACAGTGCTGGACACCCTATGCCAAACAAGTAGCAAGACAGGAACACAACCCCACCCATTAGGAGAGAGGCGGCCTAAAATCATAATAAGGTCACAGACACCCCAAAACACACCACCAGACGTGGTTCTGCCCACCAGAAAGACAAGATCCAGCCTCATCCACCAGAACACAGGCACCAGTCCCCTCCACCAGGAAGCCTACACAGCCCACTGAACCAACCTTAGCCACTGAACCAACCTTAGCCAAAAACAATGGGAACTACGAACATGAAGCCTGCGGAAAGGAGACCCCAAACACAGTAAGTTAACTAAAATGAGAAGACAGAGAAACACACAGCAGATGAAGGAGCAAGGTAAAAACCCACCAGACCAATCAAATGAAGAGGAAATAGTCAGTCTACCTGAAAAAGAATTCAGAGTAATAAAAGCCATACATGACAAACCCACAGCCAACTTCGTTCTCAACGGTGAAAAACTGAAACCACTTCCTCTAAGATCAGGAACAAGGCAAGGTTGTCCACTTTCACCGCTATTATTCAACATAGTCTTGGAAGTTTTAGCCACAGCAGTCAGAGAAGAAAAAGAAATAAAAGGAATCCAAATCGGAAAAGAAGAAGTAAAGTTGTCAGTCTTTGCAGATGATATGATACTATACATAGAGAATCCTAAAGATGCTACCAGAAAACTACTAGAGCCAATCAATGAATTTGGTAAAGTAGCAGGATACAAAATTAATGCACAGAAATCTCTTGCATTCCTATACACTAATGATGAAAAATCTGAAACAGAAATTAAAGAAACACTCCCATTTACCATTGCAACAAAAATAAGAAAATACTTAGGAATAAACCTACCTAAGGAGACAAAAGACCTGTATGCAGAAAACTATAAGACACTGTTGAAAGAAATTAAAGATGTTAAAAACAGATGGAGAGATATGCCATGTTCTTGGATTGGAAGAATCAACATTGTGAAAATGATTATACTACCCAAAGCAATCTACAGATTCAATGCAATCCCTATCAAACTGCCAAGGCATTTTTCACAGAACTAGAACAAAAAATTTCACAATTTGTATGGAAACACAAGAAACCCCGAATAGCCAAAGCAATCTTGAGAAAGAAAAATGGAGCTGGAGGAATCAGGCTCACAGACTTCAGACCATGCTACAAACCTACAGTAATCAAGACAGTATGGTACTGTCACAAAAACAGAAATATAGATCAATGGAAAAGGATAGAAAGCCCAGAGATAAAACCCACACACATATGGTCACCTTATTTTTGATAAAGGAGGCAAGAATATACAGTGGAGAAAAGACAGCCTCTTCAATAAGTGTTGCTGGGGAAACTGGACAGCTACATGTAAAAGAATGAAATTAGAACACTCCCTAACACCATACACAAAAATAAACTCAAAATGGATTAAAGACTTATAATATAGGTCTTTATATATAATATAATCAAAATGTAAGGCCAGACACTATAAAACTCTTAGGGGAAAACATAGGCAGAACACTCTATGACATAAACCACAGCAAGATCCTTTTTGACCCACCTTCTAGAGAAATGGAAATAAAAACAAAAATAAACAAATGGGACCTAATGAAACTTAAAAGCTTTTGCACAGCAAAGGAAACCATAAACAAGACAAAAAGGCAACCCTCAGAATGGGAGAAAATATTCATAAATGAAGCAACTGACAAAGGATTAATCTCCAAAATTTACAAGCAGCTCATGCAGCTCAATATCAAAAAAAAACAAACAACCCAATCCAAAAACGGGCAGAAGACCTAAATAGACATTTCTCCAAAGAAGATATACAGATTGCCAACAAACACATGAAAGAATGCTCAACATCACTAATCATTAGAGAAATGCAAATCAAAACTACAATGAGGTATCACCTTACACCAGTTAGAATGGCCATCATCAAAATACCTACAAACGACAAATGCTGGAGAGGGTGTGGAGAAAAGGGAAACTTCTTGCACTGTTGGTGGGAATGTAAATTGATACAGCCACTACAGAGAACAGTATGGACGTTCCTTAAAAAATCAAAAATGGAACTACCATATGACCCAGCAATCTCACTACTGGGCATATACCCTGAGAAAACCATAATTCAAAAAGAGTCATGTACCGCAAGGTTCATTGCAGCTCTATTTAAAATAGCCAAGACATGGAAGCAACCTAAGTATCCATCCACAGATGAATGGATAAAGAAGATGTGGCACATATATACAATGGAATATTACTGAGCCATAAAAAGAAAAGAAATTGAGTTGTTTGTAGTGAGGTGCATGGACCTAGAATCTGTCATACAGAGTGTAGTAAGTCAGAAAGAGAAAAACAAATACAGTATGCTAACACATATATATGGAATCTAGAGGAAAAAAACTGGTTCTGAAGAACCTAGGGGCAGGACAGGAATAAAGTCACAGACGTAGAGAATGGACTTGAGGACACGGGGAGGGGGAAGGGTAAGCTGGAACGAAGTGAGAAAGTGGCATGGACATATATACACTACCAAATGTAAAATAGACAGCTAGTGGGAAGCAGCCGCATAGCACAGGGAGATTAGCTCGGTGCTTTGTGACCACCTAGAGGGGTGAGATAGGGAGGGTGGGAGGGAAATGCAAGAGGGAGGAGATATGGGGATATATGTATAGCTCATTCACTTCGTTATAAAGCAGAAACTAACACACCATTGTAAAGCAATTATATTCTAATAAAGGTGTGAAAAAAAAAATCTCTGTCTCTGTAATGGTGTATTTCCCCCAAAATTTTTCTGATGCAATCAAAAGAGAAATGTTGGGCCAATGCCATTGTGACAAGAATTTTTCAGATTTTAACTATGAGAGGTGATGGATGCATTACCTAATCTTATCGCGGTAATTATTTCTCACAATATATATGTATCAGTTCATTAAGTTGTACATCTTAAACTTACGCAATGTTATCTGTCAATTATATCTCAATAAAGCTGGGAGAAGAAAAGAAAGAGTAGTGAAAAACTAGAGCAGTTGGAGGCCAATCATGTCACTTGAGGGGAGATGATGGTAGCTTGGGTCCGGGTGGAGGACAGAGTAGATGTGAGATTGACAAGTCATAAAGGATATAGTGTGTGGGTGTGAGAGAAAGAGGAGTCAGGGATGATTCCTAAGTTTACGAGATGAGCAGGCAGAGAGGGGCAGCCACTGACCACTGAGATGCGAACACTGAAGTTCATTGGTTCTCAACCAGGGATGATGTCGCGTCTGGAGACAGTGTGTGTTGTCAAGAATTGGGAAGTGCTACTGGCTTCCAGTGGGTAGAGGCCAGGAATACTGTTAAACGCACTTGCACAGGACAGCCCCCCGCCACAAAGAATGATTCAGCCCACACGTCTATAGTCCTGAGGTTGAGAAACCCTTACGTAATAGGTAGAGCGAGGTTGGGCTGGGAGTGAGACACATATCACAGGGAAAGTCAACAGTTAAGCTTTGGACATACTCACTTCCCTTCTTGACTGGTATGCTGGTTGTGTGATGTTGGGAAATCATTTTACCTCTCTGGACCTCAGTTTTCTCATCTGTACAATGGGAATAAAAGTTCTACATACCTCATAGGGGGTTCATGGAGTATAAAAGTAAAGCAATCAGAATGGTGCCTAACACAGAATAAGTGCTTAATATATTTTAGCCATGATTACTGGAGGGGAGACTGTGCCTTATTCTCTGTACATCCCCAGCACTGAGAACAAGGCTGGACACAGTCGGTTCTCAGTGGATGCTTACTGACTGAAGTGCTAAACTGGTCTCAGGGTTTCTGTCTGACTGTGCGTGGGTTTTTCCAGGGCCCACTCAAGCTAGAAATGAAAGGTGAATGTTGAAAGTCAGGTTGGTCATCTTATTTCCCAGCAGCCTGGGTGAGGAAAGGCCAAGCGAAGTTTCCGTTGAAACCTACTAGCAGGAAAGCGTGGAGAACGAGGGGCCAGGTTCAGACAGGCCTTCCAAGAACCTCCCGCCGGCTCTGCCTGAAGCCTGGGCTTTTGGGAAAAAATGAAATTTCATTTATTTATGGTTTTGTAGTTTATAATTCAAGGGGCTTTACATGTCAAATTTTGTTAACTTATTATTTAATAGACAAATGTTTCATTAGGTCAACCACGAAAGGGATTACGCATTCTTTCAATCACGTCGTATGCAAGGTTAAACTGTCTTTTGTAACCGGAGTTTTTCCAATTGTTTCTGTCTGGTGACCTGGGAGCATTTCTTTTGGTCTCTAATCCCTCCTGCTTGGCTCCTTCTGGAGCCTATTTTAAGTGGTTTCACAGCCCTCCTGTCCCTTCGCCTTGTAAATCATAGGGATGTTCTCACAAACACCAAACTTCAACTGGCCGAAGTGCAACTATGTGTCAGAGACCAGGGGCGGGATGGGGGGTGGGGAGGATGTTTCTATATTTCTTCATGAGCCAGGCAAACAAAACCCCTGTCTTCACGTTGCTTACAATCCAAAGCCCTATGTCTGTTAGGATGACTTCAGGTGCAGGCAACGAAGTCAACTAGGTGTCCAAGGTTAAAATGTTCATATATGTATGCATCTATAAGATACAAAATCTGGGGCTTCCCTGGTGGCACAGTGGTTGAGAGTCCGCCTGCCGATGCAGGGGATGTGGGTTTGTGCCCCGGTCCGGGAGGATCCCACGTGCCACGGAGCGGCTGGGCCCGTGAGCCATGGCCGCTGAGCCTGCGCGTCCGGAGCCTGTGCTCCGCAGCGGGAGAGGCCACAGCAGTGAGAGGCCTGCGTACAGCAAAAACAAAACAAAACAAAGAATGAGAAAAGAGGGTAGATTTGATTCCAGCTTAGTGCTCTCTTATACTTGCAAGATGGTGGCCACACTTCTTGGCATGCCATCCAGACAGTAATATATCCAGGTAAAAACAAAAATTATTTTTTCCTGTGTTTGGGATTTTTCTCATATTTTTATTTTAAAGTATTTCATATAAGCAAATATATACGTACATACATACATATACATATATGATTTTATTTAATTATATGTAATTTGTATATGATGTATCTATTAAGCTTAAAGAATAGCAAAGTTAATGTTCATTTAATTTACTAATCAGTGTAAGAAACACGACATAATTAAATTACTGAATCTTTGTGTGGGTCCATCTCCAATCATGTTTCTCTCCCTTCCCACTTGTTTCAATCATTAATCTGAATGTTGTATCATTACTTCATTATTATCCTTTCTGTGTTCCTTTATAAGAGCAAGACACCATTTCCACGAATACCCAAGACTTTCACTCCTATTTTATTGGTTAAAACAGGGTCGTAGGCTTGCCCATTAATCAATCACAGGCAAGAGAGTAGGGGTGACTGTGATCTGCTTCAGCTAGTCAGGATTTTTAGTTTCTTAATTTGAGAGAAAAATTATAAAATTCCAAAGCTTGTCACAAATATTAAATCAGACCATGTACGTTAATCTGTCATGGTGTTGAGTTACTCAGTTGAAATTAATAGCTCTTTCTTCTAATCTGTAGGCCAGCTGACACCTCCAACTGCCATCTTGTAATACACACACACACACACACACACAAACACACACACACAAACACACAACTCTAGAATTGGTTAGTCCTGACTATATGAGTATATGTCCCCACTGAGTAACAGGTGTGTTTCTTTACCTCACTTTGCCCTCATTCTGCTGACAATAATTTTTTTTTAATTTTTATTGGAGTATAGTTGCTTTGCAATGTTGTGTTAGTTTCTGCTGTACAGCAAAGTGAATCAGTTTTACGTATACATATATCCACTCTTTTTTAGATTTCCTTCCCATTTAGGGTTGACAATGATTTTTATACATCTGCTATATGCAGGACATGTAGGTGCCCAGAATATTATGATGAAAAAAACAAAAGTAGAAACCTTCCCAGGTGGGAGAACAAATATTATTCAAAGACATACAAAAAGATCACAAAATCATTATTCTAATAAACTCCATTAATGTGAGTCATGTGCTATGAATATGCACAATGGGGGCTCTATGGAGGGCTCCCCTGGAAAGTGATTGAAATGGGATCTGAAAGAAGAACACACATTAATTGGGCAGCGGCTGTGCTGTGCTGGAGCTGACCCACAGGCTACCTGAGAACTGAGAGTTCGACTTTTCAGGAATTTTGCAAGGTGTGTATTAAGCACAGTCATTATTAAGAATTCACTTATATATCCACTCCCGGGTATATATCTGAAAAAACCAAAAACACTAATTTGAGAAGATACATGCACCCCAATGTTCATAGTAACATTATTTACAAGAGCCAAGATATAGGAGAAAGCTCAGTGCCCATCAACAGATGAATGGATAAAGAAGATGTGGTGTATATATATGTATATATATATATATATATATATATATATACACACACACACACACACACACACACACAAACACACACACACACAAGGGAATACTACTCAGCCATGAAAAGGAATGAAATTTGCAGCAACATGGATGGACTTGGAGGGCATTATGCTAAGTGAAATAAGTCAGAGAAAGACTGCTATGGTATCACTTATATGTGGAATCTAAAAACTACAACAAACTAGTGAATATAACAAAAAAGCAGACTCACAAATATAGAGAACAAACTAGTGGTTACCAGAGGGGAGAGGGAAGGGGAGAGGGGCAATATAGGGATAGGGGGATAAGAGGTACAAACTGCTAGGTATAAAATAACCTACAAGGGTATATTGTACAACATGGGAATATAGGCAATATTTTATAATAATGCTAAATGGAACATAACCTTTAAAAATTGTGAGTCACTATATTGTACACCTGTAACTTATATACTATTGTACAGCAACTACACTTCAATAAAAAATTTTTAAAAGGAGAAAAGAATTAACTTATATAAACATAAAATTAAAGATATATTTAAAAAGTAATAAATTCTTAAAACTCATCACTTCCTAATTGTCATACTACACTTGACTCTTGTCTATGCTCTCAAGGTTACTTGTGACTATTGAAGCCATATGGTGGAAATATTCTATCACAATAGGCTACAATGCTTCTCTTTCCGACTCCGTGTTCAGTGACATCATGTTAATAGCTTGAAATTGGCCATGCCCACCATGCCCACAGAAATTGGCAAATGCTACAGATCAGGTTTTGGTTTTTATTGTTTGGTTTTCCCTCCAGAAAGCCAGTTGTTAAACACTTACCAGCACACAAGTGGGCAAAGGGAGGTTGAGGGAGAACATTCCAGGCAGTAGGGACAGCTTGTGAAAAGACCCCATTATGGGGTAACATGCTATACTTGAGACATTGAAATAAAGTCACTGAGAGTATGAAGAATCTCTACTTCAAAGGGTTTTGTGGACTAAATAGAAAAGCCTGTGTAAAAATCCATTTAACAAAGTTCTTACCACATAAGTTTTCAATGATGATAGTTAAATTTTTTTAAATGTTCATCAGTGCCCAGTCTCTTCAAATGATAGCTCTTTTTTTTTTTTTTTTTCCTGGCCATGCCACATGGCTTATGGGATCTTAGTACCCCAACCAGGGATCGAACCCAGGCCCCCGGCAGTGGAAGCACAGGATCCTAACCATTGGACCACCAGGAAGTCCCCAAATGGTAGCTCTTTATGTCTTAGGCGCAGTGGATTAAGCAGCAGGGTGACAGATACAACTGGCTGCTTACCCAGTATCCATCCCCACCCCTCCTTCCTCAGCTTAACAAAGCACAACAAGTGCTCAGTTAAAAACTCTTTGTGATCTCGTGGTCCATGGAGTGAGGGGCAGCCATGTACTCAGTGTTGACCAACGTGACATAAACTGAGGGCCCCTGGGGAAGCTTGCCATTGGCGCCCACTTCCTGGATTCTCCTTTATACCAGGAATATGGACATAGGTGCTTGAAGACATAACAGGCGTTTTGCAGTCATGGCGTTACAAGCATAAAAATGAATGGAGGAGAAGAAAAAAATAAAAGGAAGACCCTGGATCACTGATGCTAAGGATAACGGGAATTGCGTGCCTCTGGACACTTCACACATTACCTTTGAAATCCCCTGTCGATTTCAGCCACAGAGGCTAGATGCTCTATTACTTGCAGCTGAATGCGTTCCCCACTGATGCAAATGCATTTTGCAGCTGTACTGTATAATAAGCAACATGGCTATAAGAGGTCCATCAGAAGACACTGAAACTTGCTACTGAAAGTATGGTCATGGACCAACAGGATCCAGCACCACGTGGGGGTTTGTCACAAATAAAGTCAGGACTCACCCCCAATCTCCTAAGCAAATTTTTTGTTTAACGAGCTCTCCAGATAGTCTTCCCATGATCATTCAAACTTAAGAAGTATTTTATTAGGAGACTCTCATGAAACAGTTAGACTCTCTAAACTTTTGGTTGGAGGACTCCTGCCTGATAATGGCCTAAGGATGAAGAACCACAACTACCCATGTAAAAGTAGATTTTTTTTTTTGATGCTATGCTGGACCCTATCCTGGACCTCATAAGACAATCAGCGTTTGCTCCAAGCAGCCACCCAAAGTGATTGCAAGATTACGCAGCACCCAGAAATGAAGCCTAAACATCCATCCTTTGATAAACACGCTCAGGCCCTTAAAAGTTCAAACTCTGTGTTGGGTCCTGACCTCTGAAATATTTATACACAGTGATGCACCTTCCAGATAACATCTCCTGGAATCTGCTTAGCAGCCCGGCCGCAACCGGGAGGGAGTTAATAAATGCCCTGGTTGTCTACAATTCAGCCAGAAAGCTTTTGCTGAGCCCCCAGACACAGCTAAGAATAGCCAGGTTCCTTCTGGTCTTTGAGAGCTCCAAGATCAGAAATAACATCTCCCGCTCTCTTTCTTCCTTCTCTAGACTCTATGTTAGAGGCTCTCAGAGTTGGTACCATCCTGGATCATGCCCAAGAAATACCCTTGTTTGTTGGAATGGATTTAGCTCTTGGCTGGTTTCTTCCTTGTACTACTCCTTGCCAGACTAGTTCAATCTCGGGTCATCCCTGTTTGGGTTTCTTGATTAACTCCAAGGCTTCCAGGGAAAGGAAGAGACAAAATGCTTTGTTAGAGCAGCAAGGCCATGGGCCAGACCAGCCTCAGCTTATCTTCTCTCTCCAAGTAGACTCTTTTGAACAACCATCCTCTACGTTAAGAGTTCTACCCTTCTCCCTTAGCCATCCCCAGACTAAAGGAGAGTCTGGAGAGAAGGAGCTTCAGACCAAAATCAAATCCCAGCTTGACCTCTCCCCAGCTGTGTGACCGGGAGCAAGTGACTCAACCATGCTGAGCTTCCGTGTCCTTGTTTGTGACATGGGAATTATACCTCCTGTAGACGGCTCATGCCAAGAACTTCGTACAGACCCACTAGAAGTCCTGAGAGGGCAGAATTTTGCTTGTGTTGGCTACTCTTGTGTCTCCAGGACAACGCCTGGCGCCCTGAAGTTACTAAATAAATGTTTGGGGGGGATAATCTATCCTCACAACAATCCTATGAGGTAGGTTCTATAACTCTCCCCATTTTGCAGATGTGGAAACTGAGGTTCAGAATGGTTAAGTCAGTAGTCCAAGGTCATCTAGACCTGTATGAGACAAAGCCAAGATGAGAACACAGACCAATCTGGCTCCAGAGCCTGTGCCAGCCATCCTATAGAGCTGCAGATATTAGACACTTGGACGTACGGACAGACATACCTGTCTCATACACCGTGGGTGGTCAGTAGTCCTGGCTTCCTTTTCCTCTTGATCTCTTATATCATCTGCCCTCCCCACCCTGCTTTCTATCCTCCCACACTTCCCCAAATGCTACTTCCCATCGGAGAACAACATCAGGAAAGAAAAAAAAGCTGTCTTAGCTTGGCTTCCTCAGGTCCCACTGGCTGATAGAAAGCAGGCCTTAAACCCAAGGGAGGGTGGAAAGGGGACACATTCATCTCCAGGAATCCTGGTGACACTGGGCATTTCCACTCCAGAACTTAGCCTTCTCCTTGTTAAGCTCAACTTTTCCATCACAGATGACTTGTGGCCATATGTCAGCATCTTAGGATCATTCTCAAAGTGTGATCTATAGACTAGCTTCTTGTTAGAATTCAGATCCCTGGGTCCTGCCCCCAACTTACTGAATCCAAGTCTCTGGGGTGGGGCCCTAGAGTGTGCATTTTTAACAACCTCCCTGAGTGGTTCTCAGATACTCCAAAGTCTGGAAATCCCTGACATGGAACCTTGGGAAGTGGGGAGAGGGAAAGCCACTGGGGCATCCACCTTCTCTTGCTCTCGGACGTTGGTGTTTCTGGCGCTCAGGCTTTCAGACTCAGGACTCAAATCCGGACTTATACCATTGGCCCCTGATTCTCAGGCCTTTGGAGTTGGACTGAATTACACCCCCAGCTTTCTGGGATCTCCAGCTTGCAGAGAGTAGATGGTGGGACTCCCTAGCTTCCATACTTACGTGAACCAATTCCTATAATAAATCTCCTCCTATCTATCTATCTATCTATCTATCCATCATCTCCTATTGGTTCTCTTTCTCTGGAGAACCCTGACTAACACACACACACACGCACACACACACATTCACACACGTTTATATTGATATTCCATCCTAACTCTTCCCTTCACCTTTCTGAGTTCTTTTAAGGTCCATACTATCTCAGTTTTCCTTGGTGGCTCTGGGCATGTCCCTGAACCTCGCTGAGCCCCTGGAGCTATAAAATTGGGATAATAACCCTGCTTTATCTACCCCAGAAGGTGGTGAGATAATTGAGGGGCAGCCACTTTCTTTGAAAAGACTCAAGGGTTGTACAAATATCACAGGTTTTTATGATCATTATCGCAGCCAGACAGCGGATTCCGGGGCCCCTGAGACACCCCCTCCGAGGTGTTCCAAGCCCTTCTAATGCATATGCATGAGCCCATTCTACAGCTGGGCAAGCTGGCTCACTCTCACCTTTGGCAACATGACAGGGTGAGTGAAGGGCAGACCAGTTGAAGACATCAAACAAGATTCCTGGTGCCTGTTCGTGGACCCTGTTAAGTTTTACACATAAATCAACACGCCTTTGCGGAGGGAACAAAGGGAATTGGATTGGAAGACTTCAGGAACTTTGCTCCCAGAAGCTCTGAGTACTGCTTCTTCCTGAAAGGTACTTTGCTGCTTCCAGGCACTAATAGGATCAAATGACCTCATGCTAACTGGCCCAGGATTCCAGCTGTAAGATCCCACTGGATCTTGTATAACATTGGGTCGAGCTTCTCCACCAGTTCAGAGACAATGTCTGTTGCTTTAAATGTCATATCCCCAAAGAATTGCCCAAAGACCTGACACATAGTAGATGCTCAATTAATGTTTGTTGAATAAATGAATAAGTGATTAAACCAATGAATGAACAAAAGAATGAATAAATGTCTCCATGCCCCAGATAAGCAATAAGTACCTTATATATCCCCGGTCCACACCCACTGCCGACCTTGAAGGATTCCTATACTCTTTCCCTTATGAGTCCAGATGCAGCCCCAATCCTTGTGACAGCCACCTCCAATCATTCCTTCGTCAACTGTCAATCGAGGGCCTCAGATGTGCCAGGCACTGTTCTGGGTGCTGTGGAATACTGCACTGGATAAAAAGCAAAATCTCTTGTCTCTCGCTGCTTGCATTCTACTGGAGTTGGCAGAAGAAATGAAACCCATTTGCCCCCTGCGTCTTCCCGGAGTAGCCAGAGTCGGGGTCACGTCAGAGATACTTCATCCCCAGGGGTCAGGCATTGCTTTTCTTATCTCTACAATGGTCACTATGTTCTCTGTACACACTCCGGGTCTGAGCGTCTGATCAATTGCTAAGTCCTATCACGTTTACGTCCTCATATATTTTGAATCTGGTCATCTGTCCTCTTTGCCACTCCCTAATCCAGGACACCATCAGCACTCACTGGGCAGCTGCCTCAGCCCCTACTCCTGCCATCCTTCACCTCTTTATCTTCCCAATGGCTTGGGCAGAGCACCTGACACGTAAGACATTGGATAAGCGTGGCATCGTATTTTTGTTTTGACAGCCGAGGGCCAATACAAGGGAGCCCAATACTATAATTCTGTAATTTCTGCAGTTACAACTGAGATAGTAGAGTCAGAGGCTAAGCGTGCAGACTCTGGGGTCAGACTTCCAACAACAAATGTTGGCCTTTGCTACTCCTTTGTGCGTTCTTAACCTTAACCTTAACCTCTCTGCACCTCAGTTGCCTCATCTGCAAAACAGATACAAATTATACTTATAAGCTTATTGCAAAGTTTATGCCCATTAATAGATGTAAAAGGTCTGAAGCATGACGTCATAAGCACTATATAAGTGTTATCCATTATTGATGTTTTTTTTTATCGGGCAAAGTGTTGTGAGGCCAATTAAATAAGACAAAGTACATTACGTGCTTCTGAACAGATATTTTTGTTGTTTTCTCTGGTCAGGCCATTTAGCACTTTTGAATGAATTACTCACACACAGAACGTTTTGAGTACTCCTGGGCACGATGGGCAAATTCCATAGAGACACACCACAGCCCCCCCAAATGCATTCTCTTCCAATCTCTATTCCCAAACTAATACATATCCCTGGAGCTCCCTCCCTATTAATCACAGGAAGGATGTTGCTTCATGCTCACCCACCCCAAGCGCGCCCAAATATTCAAGCTCCCTCATTCTCTGTTCCTGAACATCAACTCTCCTTGCAGTGGGAGAAGACCCCTGCATGCTGATCTCCACGTGCAACTGCTGGTCAATAAATTCTGGTATCTCTCCCACCTCCGCCCACCACCATTTTTTTCCTCTTTGACTATTCCCAAGTCCTCTGTCAGTGTCTGTTAGATTTTCGTTGGTGAAAAAAAATTACTTCCTAAAATGTTCAAAAGTCTTTCCTCGGTTTGTTATTAAAGCAATTATCTAGCATAACACAGTGAAATCGCAAAAGGTATTCTAATGGGAAACAAATGCTCCAGACAAGCGACCGACTGGACTGAGAATCTTTATTGAAAAATGAGAGGAAAGCGATTAGTGGGGAAAGGCAAGGAAGGAAAGATTTTCCACCTGGCCTTGGACAGTACATCAAACGGCCGTCAAAAGGATGCTATTTATAATCATTATTGCTCTGTCTTTGGAGCCCTGTTAGTCCAGCCGTGCCTCCTGTCTATTCCTGTCTTCCTTACCCACTCCCCCTCCCCACCTCTGCCTGCAACCCGGTTCACGTGGCTGCCATCTTTTAGGGCTAGGTCACAAGGGGCCATGTCCTGGAGAAAGCTTGCATGGTTTGAGGCCCGCTTGCCAGCGAGACAGGTTCCCGTGTGTCTTCATGCAGACCCCAACATCTTTAAAAACTCATTTCAACTTTCCAATAGGTGAGTCCCAACGACAAAACACAACACCCAGAAGATATGCCAGACTGTATGAATGTCCAATGGAAATTCCAGTTTTCTGGGATTGGGGGCTGGAGTAGAACAAATGCCACAGGACAAAAAGCCAAGGGGAGGATACAGTAATTCCACAAACATTGATCAGGCACTTATGATGTGTGCATTGCTATACTTAGCACTGGGAAGATATTGGTGAAAATGAAAGTTCCACAGAGCTCTTTTAAGTGCTGACACTAGTGTAGAAGGTAGATTTAATCTTGGACCAACTCCTGTTCATTGGCCAGTGCTACCTGGAACCATGACTTGCAAAGATTCTGTGCTTGGAAGGAAATAACTCTGTGATTGATTATTGATGGCTGCCAAGGACACAACAGGAGCAATGGCAACACTCTGCATATATGACAAAGCTTGTCTAGCACTGCTCTTCTCACACTTCAGGGTACATGCAAATTAACTGAGATCCTGTCGAACTGCAGATTCTGGTTCAATAGATCTGGGGTGAAGCCCAAGATTCTGCATTTCTCCTGGGGGATGCTTATGCTTCTGGTCTATGGGTCTCACTTTGAGTAGTGAGCGTCTAGTGGAAACTACCAATGAAACCACCACTTTTCGCATGGTCACATAACTTTGTCTAAATCATTGTACTGGAGAACAAGAGATTCCAGGGTGTATTCTGAAAGAGCAATTCAGCATCTGGTCTCTGAGGTTCCCGAAATTGAAGGCAGTGGTCCAGCCAGCTCAGATCTTGAACAGGTGGCTTCCATTGATTGGCTGAGAGCAAATGAAGTTTCCCAGAGGGCTACACCCTTGGCTCAGAGCCCCAGCCAGAAGTTCAGATGTGTTTCCAAATCAACTCCAAGGCTTCCACATGTCTCTGGGGGCCTCCCAGGCACTCTGTCCAAAGCTCTAGAAGGTTACATTCCTGGGTGAGTCTTTGGGCAACACCACCTCCCCCTCAGCTGAACAGATGATCACTTCAAAGGTCTTCTTTCTTGTGGTATTTTAGTACCTCTGACCTTGGCCAGGAACCATGAGCCCAGAGGCATAGGAAAGTGAAAAAGAAAAGAGAAAACATTGTTCATCAACTTCCTCACTTCCACCATAACAAACTTTGCCAAAGCATTTTGCTTGGGCTAAGTTTGAGTTTGGATGAAGACCCAATGACAGCTTACAGAGTCAGTTAACACTTGATTTAGTTCTGCACCTGAATCCTACTATTCTTGGAAGAGCAGAAGGCACCCACCTGGTAGGTGGTGTGGTATTTAAAATATTTCAATTGCTCAAAGAAAATATCCTAGCCATGCAGTGAGAGGAGTGCCACAATGTACCAGAAGATCTGTTCTGGGTGGCCAGAGATATGTCTCTGCTGAGCAGGAGTGGGTAGAGAAGAAGTAAAGAGCAGAGGACTTGGAAATCAAACTTCTGGGGTTGAGATTCTGCTTCACTGCTTACCTGCTACATCTCATACTCTTTCCTGCTCATGTGCTGCCGTCTAGCTGGACTGCCCATCTTTCTGTTCCTCTAAAAATCTCATTCCTACCCCAGTCCCTGTGTTCCTGCTAGGCTTTCTGCTTGGAAGGATCTTCCACAATCTTACAGCTGCTTCCCTCTCATCATTTGACTTACACCTCGCCTATCACCTCTTCAGAGAGGTCTTAACTGGTCATAGTGGCTGAAGGAGCCCTCTGGCCATACGTTAGCACATTGCCCTAAATAGTTTGTTTCAAAGCACTTATCTCTATCTGAAATTGAATTGTAGTTTAAATTTTTTTTAATTTATTTGTTTATATGTTAACTATCTGTATTTTCCTCTAGAATATAAGCCCTGTGAGGGTAGAAATTTGTCTTCTGTTCACTGGTGTATTTCCACATACCTTGAAGAGTTCCTGACACATAGAAAGTACTCAATATATATTTATTATTGCTGTTGAATAAATGATCTCTCTGACCATAGTGATTTGTTCAGGGATGGTCATGTGATTAAGACAAGGCCAATATGAGTGTTTTCAAGACTGTTTCTCTGTGGTTAATGGAAAGGGAAGTCACTTTCCATGGACTAAATGAGAAGGATGTGGGTGCTGGGCTGTGAGCAGTCATCTGACCTGTTGGGTGGAGAAAGGCTGTCCAAGAGATGGATTCAGCACCGACCACAAAACGGGAGCCTTTCCTGAACCCAGGAAGATCTCCCTTTGGCCTTTTAAGTTACAGGGACGATGCACCACCTTCTACCTCCCTTCCCCATCCCCCCAACCCCTCATAAAAGCTTAAATTGAGCTGGGTTTCTGTCATTCAAAATTGACACAATCCTGAGCAAGACATGCAGGGTGATGTCAAGATCTGTGTTAAGTCCCCCTCTACCCCTTCTTGGCTAGGGGACCCTGCCGTAGGTCGAATGCTGGTCCCCCCTCCAAAATATGTCCACCAAGAATCTGTAAATGTGACCTTTGGTCAAAGGTTTTTGCAGATGTAATTAAATTAGGGATCTCGAGATGAGAGATCCTGTATTAAAATTACCCAGGTGGGCCCTAAATTCAATGACAAGTGCCCTAACAAGAAAACCGCAAAGGGAGATTTGAGAAACACAGAGGAGAAGGCCATGTGCAGACAGAGGCAGAGACCGGAGTGATGCAGCCACAAGCCAAGGGATGCCTGCAGCACTCAGAAGCTAGAAGAGGCCAGGAACAGATTCTCCCCTAGAGCCTGCAGAGGACACCCTGCCAACATCTCGATTTTGGTCCAGTAATACTGATTTTAGACTTCTGGCCTCCACACCTGTGAGAAAACAAAATTCTGTTGCTTTAAGTCACCAAATTGGTGGTAACTTGTTACAGTAGCCACAGGAAACTAATACAGACCTCCAAACCCTTCTCAGTTTTCATTTCCTTTTCAGGAAAATCAGGATAATAATCCCTGCCGTGTTTTCATCAAAGAAGGCATTACACGAAGTCAGATTAACCTGGACCCAAATCCCAGCTCCTAGCTGGGTGACCTCAGAGAGCCATTGTGTTCTCCAAGCCACAGTTTCTTTATCTGTGCAATGAATGCTTTTCCAACATTCTCTCCATAGGTGTGTCAGAGGATTAAATGAAGACGATGCAGCTAAAGTTCTGTGTCTGGTGCCTGGCACATAGTAAATGTTCAGTAAATGACTAGACGATTTTAGATGAAAGCGTGCTTGCATTTGCTTGCAGTGACGTTGCCCTCTTGAAGGAGTCACCGTCAAAGGAAAACCTTGAATTATAATTTCAGGAGAGCTCCTGAAGTACCAAGGAGCAGTGCATTGTCATCTTTGTTTGTTTGTCTGTTTTGTTTTTCTCTTTTCTCACTGTCACTTTTTAGATCGGTGACTTTTGAATGTCAGGGTTATCTGCCAAGGTGACGGATGAAGAATTATTCAGAGAGATGGTTAAACACACAGATCACTGGATTCCACCAAACATTCCTTAACTGAGAATTCAGGAAGTAAGATCAGGAACCTGGATTTCAAAGAAGCAGAGCTACATGTGGGACCTACTCTTTTAGATCATTATTCCTATTATTATTACTTAGAAAACAGCTGCTGAAAATGTGCCAGATACCACCTACCACCACCACCCCCCTCCCCAGAGGCTGTGCTTGGATCTCCTCTGCCAGGAATCAGCCAGAGACAGCCTCTCCCCATGGCTGCGTCCCATCGGGACCGTTTTCAGGGAATCAGTGAGAGTTTTCTTCAGCTCACACCGACCCTGTGATGTGGTGTTCCCTGTCGGGCAGAGTGGAGGGAACACATGCAAGAAATAAACCACATAAAGAGCAATGGAATCCGTAAATCTCCAGCATATGTTGTCTGGTTCCTTAATCTCAGTTGCAGGACAACAGCCAGGATCTGGAATCACAGCTGCCCCGTCACAGATCCACAAGCCGCCCCAGTGCCTCCCGAAGGCCCTTTGCTAGAAGGAGAGACTCGACATCAGGAAAAGCTTGGTATCCATCCATGACGTAGCATCTTCTTCCTTTTGTTTTTTAAATGGAAGAGGCAGAAACTTGAAGAAGTGAAAAGACAGTGTTTAACGTCTTTGCTCATAGCCGAGGATGCACAGCTGTCTGGGATGCCGGGCTTGGCGGTAGAAACCACGTGGGGTTTCCAAAGGCAAACTGTTTTGAAGGGAAGCTGCTCCCTGAATTCAAATTCTGCCTCTGCGTTGTAGACATTTATTTGTGTTCCGGCTTACCCTGAGCTGAATTAGGAAGAGCATAAAATATTGCTGGTACCCATGTCTCGAACTAATAAGGAACAACTAAAGAAACACTCAACAGGCCTCCTATCTCAGGAACAATAGAAAGGGTTCATACTCAGCCTATGTCACTCATTTGCATGCCAGATCTCCAGAAAGTTTTGAGTTTGTAAAACCTGTTTTGACTGTGCTCCAGGCACTGGGGCCTGAAGGGTGCCAGGTAGTGTTGGATCCACTGAAACCCCAGCCTCAGGACTGGATTAACTGAATGGGCTCTGGTGCCGACTGACAGACTGTGAATCCTAGCTCCAGCATTTCCTGTATAACTGCACCTCAGCTTCCCCAATCGGTAGAATGGGCACAGCAATATGACCTCCGACTTTGGATTGTTGTGAAAATTAAATAAGCCCGCCCAGAAAAGCATCTTGAAAAAGGTCCACTTCTGGGACTTTCCTGGTGGCGCAGTGGATAAGAATCCGCCCGCCAATGCAGGGGACATGGGTTCAAGCCCTGGTCCGGGAAGATCCCACATGCCGTGGAGCAGCTAAGACCGTGAGCCACAACTACTGAGTCTGTGCTCTAGAGCCCACGAGCCACAACTACTGAAGCCCACACTCCTAGAGCCCGTGCTCCGCAACAAGAGAAGCCACCGCAATGAGAAGCCCACGCACTGCAACAAAGAGTAGCCCCCACTCGCCGCAACAAGAGAAAGACGGTGCACAGCAATGGAGACACAACGCAGCCAAAAATAAATACATAAAGATCTTGGTGAAAATGAAAAATGTTTCTTTAAAAAAAAAAGGAAAAAGGAAAGGGCCAGCTTCGTATGCAGTAAATTCTCAATGTACATTAACTAGTCATATTATCTTGGGACGTTTTCCTAATTTCTCTGAGGCTAAAATGGGGCTGATTCTTCCTGATTCACAGGAGTGTGGCCAGGTGTAGATGAGGCAGCACGTGTTCCGTGTATAACATGGTGCTTGGGACACATCACAGGTGGTCCGTCAAAGTCAGAGGCACGTTTTCCAGTGCATGGGTAGATGTTTCGTTTGCAAATACTTTTAGCAAGGAGCAGTGGGTGTCACTGAGTTGCCAGCAAATAGAAAATAAAAGAATCTCCGTTCCTGGGCAGAAAAACACTGCACACAATCAATGATTCAGGGTAACCGTATGGCCATGATATGGTCGGAGGCGTACATGACAGAATGAAATCTGTATCAAACCCAGCAATCCAGAGCCTCAGGCTACATTTTCCATGGCAGTCACTGTCCTGTCTGGCTGCAGGGACACGATAAGATGCTGCGCCTGTGGTGCCAAATCTGAACTGTTGCTGGAGGGAGGGGCAGTTAGCATCGTGTGCTTGTTCTCTCCGAAAGGCTGTTCTCACCTGCTCGAGTGATGACTTAATGCTTCAAACCTCTGAGATGGGGGGTCACACATGACAGGGGAATAAGACACAGAGCTAGACACCAGCGATGTGTTTAGGGCATGGGAACATTTGTTCTGCTCATTGCAAGAGTTTCCTTGGTCTCTTTAGAGCTGTGCCAACAGCTGGCTGAGAAATGGAAGCTTCAGAGCGTTTCCAGAGTGGAAAGGTGTTTCTCTGATGCAAATGATTTTTTCTGCTTATCACATGCCTATTACTGATCACTGGGAATACAGCTGTCAATAAAACAAGCATCCCTCTCGCTTGAAGGTGACACTCCAGCGGGATGTAGAGCTTCGGCAAAAGAATGATGAGAGATGAGATGGCATTCGTTTCCCATTCCCTGTCCTAGTTTTCCTCTAATTAGAGGCCCTGAGTGGAGAGCCAGCTGATGGTTGTGTAAGTTGTGCGTTGCACAACCGCAAGGCATACAAGTCCCACTGTAGGCTGTCAATGACCTTCCCTAGAGTCATTCAGTGCCTAACCTGTTCGACCAAGAGCACAGCTCTGGGGAGCGGGAAGGGTGATCATGTTGGGTTATACTTAGATGAAGACCAAATGCAGCAAGTGGTACAAAAAATTACGTCCAGCAAAAGATGTTACTTGTGGGCCCTACTCCTCTCCTGCTTGGGTTGGTCTGAGCATCTCACAACAACTTCAAGGCCAATATCCATCATCTACCGGAAAGTGACAATGTATCAGACTTTGTGTTGGGTTTTTAAAATAAATTACAGTCAGCCCTCCGTATCTTGGGGTTCCATATTCACAGATCCAACAAACCTCAGACTGAAAATACTTGAAAAAAAATTTTTTTCCAGAAAGTTCCCAAAAGCAAAACTTGAATTTGCCATGCTGGTAACTATTTACATAGCATTTACATTGTATTAGGTAGCATAAGTAATCTAGAGGTGTTTTAAAGTATGAGGGAGGATTGCATGGCTTACATGCAAATATGACACAATCTTATAGCAGGGACTTGAACATCCCCAGATTTTGGTATACCCAGGAATCCTGGAACCATTTCCTCATGGATACTGAGGGGCGACTATATCTCATTTAAGGCCAATACATCAATTACGAAAGTGCTAGATGCTATAACAAGTAAATCCCAGCATCTTAGTGACTCCACACAATACAAATGTGTTTTTCACTCACGTAGGAATTCAATCAGGCATTCCTAGCAGTTTTTATCCACTCAGACTCCATCTATATTGTAATTCTGCCATGCCTTGGGGCCTCATCACACTCTGAATCCATCCAACAGAGAGGGAAAGGGAGCACAAGGAGACACAGATGCTTAGAAGAGCCTTGTTCTGGAAATGATGCCCATCGATTCTGCTCACCTTCCGTTGGCTAGAACTCAGTCACGTGGCCTCTTCTTACAGAAAAAGAGGCAGGGAAATGTTTGGCCATGCACCCAGCAAGAAGAGGAGCACACACATAGCAGTCTCTTCCTTGGCTGGTTTCATTATTCCCATTTTACAGATTGGCAACAGAGGCTCAGAGACATTAAGTGAGTTGGCCAAGGTCACGCAGATAACAGGAGCTGGAAATCAAATCCACGTGATTAAGCAGACAAGGAGATTCTTTTACTAAATGAGGACAATATTAAAAGGAAATATTGAAATTGAGGAAAGTGGTTTTGCACTTATGTCCTTGAGTCTTACTATGAGCTCTCCAAGGAATACCACTTCCTAAAGTACTTTTCTGAAATTACCCCCATACTCTTACATCCATATCAAATGCTATTTCCTCTATGGACCAGAAAGCCTCATCCGATACATGAAGCAAATCCTTCTGCACTTGCCTTGTTCTCCATATTTTTTAAAAGGAGGGTGTGTATTTCACTCATCCTTGGATTTTTGTAACATCCAGCACAGTACGTGACACCAGTGGAGGCTCAAAGACTCTTGGTTTGCAATCATAACAGGCAGAAATCTTTTATGAAGCTATCTTACCTATCGATGTCGTTTTCAAAAAACCCATGACTTTGAATTATGATTCTGAATTCTAATATTTAAAAAATGGTTCCTAGTCTTGTGTACGATTTCAAGTTAAGTTTAGTTGTCACAGAGTTCAAACCGACAGCAGTTTGAACAAAGTAGAAACGTATTTCTCTTTCACATATAAATCAGATGGTAAGGAGTCCAGAGCTAATCTGAGGCCTCTTCATCACAATGTCCCCAGAGGCCCGGGCTCCTTACAAATGTTTGCTGTGGCTTCCCCAAGATGTGGCCCGTGTTTTCATTCTCCAAGTTGGCTGCCAGGATGGCAGCTATTGTATTCAGGAGAAAGAGACAAAAAAGGGAAAAAAACAAATGAACAAGCGAACGAGGTCTGGTCCAGCTGTCTTTTTGGAAAAGTGCTTATAACCTATTAGCCAAAACTTAGATATATGGCCACGCCCAGTAGCCAGAGAAACCGTAGTCTTTATTCTCAGTGACTGTATGTCGACTGAAATGGTGTATGTGTGTGCTTGGGGAGGAAGGGGCTGTTGGGGGGTGATGATGAGAGTAGATGGAAATGTGGATGGAAATTGGAGGGAAGGTGCAGCCTTTTGCCACCTGTTGAGCTGGCCTTAATAAGAGATGCCACACGTTCATTCTAGGTATCTTTCTTGACTCTTCTCAGGGCAGGGTATCTCACCTCTCTCTCCATGTCTCTTACTCTCATTAACTCTGCCATTGCACTGGCTTGAACTACATGCATGAATTTCTAATCTAAATAGTCGAATCCCCAGACCTTTCAGTTGGTTGACGTTTTCCTGGTACACGGTGCCACTCTACCCGAATGAGTTCCTTCTTGTACTTCCTGACTCCATATGAGAAGAAGGCTAAGACAGGGTCAGCCTCTATGGGGTGGCCTGAGATAGGCCTCTTCCTTTTTTTTTTTTTTTTTTCTCTTATGATTCCTCCTTATGTAAAATGAGGAGCCAGGTCTGGCTGGGAACTTGTCATCAGGGTATAGGAGCAGGAAGTTTGATGATGTCCCAAGTCCAAGTAGAACTCTACCAGGGAACTCAGTGTTCGGTGTCATTGAGTCCGGGCTGGGTTATCAATTACCATCAGGTATTAATGGTAATTCCCTACTTCTTGGTGTTCCCTACTTCTTGTTCATTCACCATTTACGTGGAATTCTTGGCACACTATTAAGGGAGGGACAATATTTAATAAGTGAATGACTAAATGAAAAGGAATCTAACTAATGCCTTCCCTGAGCCTCAGTTTCCCCAGTTGTGAAATGGAAGAAGAGAAGAGTAACCTCACAAAGTGGCTGTAAAGACTAAAGAAAAGATGGGGAGTGGTACTTGGCACATAAGAGGCACTGGGTGAATGGCGGCCACTCTGGGCGGTCGTGGTGCTGGCAACCATAGCTTTAGCATCTCCAATGATAGGCATTCAATGTCTGCCTCAGGTACTGTCCCTATTCTGTGGTTTGACTCAAACCCCCAGTGGGGCGAGACTGTGGCAAAGGAGTAATCTGAAATTAGATTTGCCACTACGATTCCCAAATCAGAATCCACTTTCATTTAATACGTCTCCATGCCGTGAGGGGTGCAGCTGTGCCGGGGATTAAACAAGGAGGACGGATCTGTCTTCCGAAGAAGGGAGAATTTCCTGTACTGGTCTGTCGAGATATTTGCCTTCCCACCATTTGTCTGGGTTGGATCCCAGATGCCCCCTCACACTGGCTTTCTCCCTCGCAATAACCAGAGATCGTTTTAAGCATCAACTCATGGAACTGAGAAGAGAGATGGACACACACTAATGTCAAGGTCTCCTGGGTGCGTCGAAAATAAATATTATTCCTCTCTTCCCAGTCGTCACACCATCCTCCAGGGATGCCCAGTATTTATTTGTCAGCTGTGCCAGCAGGTCTGGGAGAGGATCCCATAGGAGAAAACGGATCAAGGTCGTGTAACATATCACTTCAATAAATTGAAGGCAAATTATTCAATACTTCAAAGCAACGTTGAGGTTCTTGAGAAGGGGCTCGCCTCAAACCCTCAAACAATTCTACCACTAGCGTAACTTCCCAGTTTCCTGATAGAAAACAACTTGGGCAGCATGATAAAATTTGCTGGAGGAGGTAAGGGCCCATCACTCAGCAACTAAGTCAACAATCCCTGTCTCTTGGATATTCCCTGTGAAAGCCCCATTGCCGTTTCACAATAATCTTAATCCAACTGTGTCAATTCAAAAAAGTCCCCAGGGCTTGTGGAAGACTGGTACAAAGTGGCCCATTAAAATAATTCAGGCATGGAGTCTATTTGCCAACTTTAAGAATGGGGGCGGCTTTAGAATAAACCACGTGTGTCAGTCACCAATATGTCAGGTGTTGGTGGAGACCATATAAACGAACTCGTCTTGTTCAATACAATGTTTTTCTTTCATCACCTTGCATTTTGTCTCTCATGGTTGATGAGAGCTGAATCTTATGATGTGGTGGAAAAGGCGCTGGACTGGACTTAACTAGAAGCATGTTATATAATTTGGGGCAAGTAATTTTTATTTGGGGCTCCAGTGACCCAGCTGGAAAAGGGGGTAATTGGACCATAGGTAGGAGATTTTATATTTGGCATACAGGTCATATAACTCTCGACTGTCCTACCCATCACAGACATCACTAATTGATCCTTTTATTCTTTCCTGCGTATCCCAGATACAGTCTCAGAATCCATTTCAACTCAAAGTTTCAGGGGGCCACCACCAATCGATCCAAGATAGACTTTGAGGAGAACCTTCTCTATCATTCCTACAGCAGATGATCTCAAAGGTCTTCATATTGTGCAAGTACTATATTTATGGAGGGTAATTGTCCATGTCACCATTGCTTTAAGTGTGTAGAGGAACTTTCTACTTTCAGACCTCCAGCCTAGCCCTGTAAGCTTCCTTCAAAAGAACATCAATGGGGGTTAAGGTTTCCAAATAATAAACCACTCACGAGTTTTAAAAAAGCTGGTTGAGTCTCTCATCCCATAAAAGCTTCAGAAGGACATGGGAGAGCTTAATGGAGATGACCTCAAAGTGATCCAGGGGACCGTCTGGATGATTGGCAAGATCTGCCTAGAACCAGAAGACAAGGAAGCTTCGCTGGACTCGTGAGTGAGGTTTCTTCGCAGACCCAAGCTCAGTCCTACCCGCAGGAAGGGATTTGCTTTTCCTTCAGATTATAGCTGATGAAGGCATCTGTCTGCCTCTCAGAAGTCCTTGGAAGGAACATGGGAAATTGTGGCTGGGTCTGAGGTTTTTACACAACATCATAGCAGCGATAAGTCCATCCTGGACCTGGCACATCTGTTGAGGCTGACATATGGCAGAGTAATGCTTCCCTAAAGCAATGCCACTTTGGTCAAAGAGCAATTCTGGTGCAGCTGAGAAAAGAATATGGGTCTGAAGCCCGTTCGTGTGTGATGCTATTGGGCATAGCTGTTCCTGGCCTCACGACGCATCTGTGAGCTTTTCCTCCACCAACCCTAGTGTTAAAGGTGATAAAACTATGATCCCATAGAAGGATGGTGTCTGGCACTACTCCTTTGGGACACAGGCCATGAAACTCACAGTGGCCTATCACCCAAGTTTCCGTGGTGCAGAATCTTCTCTGATTTGGGCAAATGCCCCACAAGGTAGGGATATCAGAATAAGGCTCAAAGTAGCGACAGAAGCAGGAGAAAATGTTTTGAATTCTGCTGGCTTTCACTTTTGTCTGATGTACACATAAGTCTCAGAGTGATGTTACCTGAGATATTGCACATCAAGCACTTAGCACAGGGTCTGGCAGGTAGAAAGAGCTCAGTAATGGGAGATATTGAGTGGATAATTATAATAGCATCATAAGTAAGCTTCCAGCCTCGAACTTTATCTTCTCTGGTCCTCTCTCCACTCCAAGCAACAGTGATGGTGACGATGATGTTGATGTTGATGGAGATAAGTGTAGTAATGGTTTTCCCATTTTCAAGCGCTCACTGCACGCCAAGTAAGATTGCCTACATTACCTCATGCAATTCTTTTAGTGTTTATAAATATTATTGTGCCAATTTAACAGTTATGGACAGTAAGGCTCGAGGAGGTTAACTTGCAAAACTCTTAACAGCTAGTGACTGTAGGAGCCAGGATCTGAACCCCACCCCCTTCTCTTAATCACTGTCTTTCATTCACTTGCCCAATTAGGATTCATCAGGGACCTACTAATCTAGTCTATGCACCATTTCTGATTCTGGGGACACAGCAGGGAACAAGACAGAGAAGATCCCTGCTTGCATGAAACTTCAATTTTAGTCGAGGCAGACAGACAAGGAAGAAGGGAAATGCGAACTAGATGATTTCAGATAGCAGTAAGGACTCCAGAGTAAAGACCTCAGTGAGACACCATAGGGAGTAACAGAGGGAGGAAAAGCAATTAAATCGAGTGCTAAGGAAGGGCCCTCTAAGGAGGACACGTTGAGATCTGAACATAGGAAATTGTTCGCACTTAAGGATCTCAGGGCAGAGGCTTCCCTGGTGGAGAAGTGGTTAAGAATCCGCCTGCCAATGCAGAGGACAAGGGTTTGAGCCCTGGTCCGGGAAGATCCCACATGCCGTGGAGCAGCTAAGCCCGTGAGCCACAACTACTGAGCCCACGTGCCACAGCTACTGAAACCCAAGTGCCTAGAGCCCGTGCTCCACAACAAGAGAAGCCACAGCAATGAGAAGCCCGTGCACCCCAACGAAGAGTAGCCCCTGCTCTCTGCAACTAGAGAAAGACCGCGCACAGCCACGAAGACCCAGCGCAGCCAAAAATAAATAAAATAAAATAAATAAATTTTTTAAAAAAAGGACCTCAGGGCAAATCATATCAGACATGCGGAAAGACCCTGAGGCAGGAGTGACCTTGCCATGTTTAGGGAAAATCAAGGCAGCTAGAGTGGCTAGAGATGATAGAAGTGATTGTTCCAGCAAGAGATGAGCTTGAAGAAGTAAACAAAGGCCAGTTCACTAAATTATCCCTGACATTTGATGCAGAACTTGGCACATCTTCAATGATCAATGAATGATACTGAATGGATAACTTCTTTGCCTTAAGCTGGTTCCTCACCAGACTTCCTTTCTCTTTACCATGAGGAATGCTTTTCCATATTTTCTGATATTCAAAAAGCTGTTAGGACTGGGAAAATTCAAGAAAGAGTTCATGTTTAAGCAGAAAGGACTGAAAAGAACTTCCCAAGCTGGGCTCAACTGACCTCATACATGCTACAAACATTTCTTGAATGCCTACTCAGTTCCTGCCCTAGGATACTCCAGCTCCTTGTTTCCATTTGGAAGGTAAAACTAGTCCTGTTTGGGCTTCCCTGGTGGTGCAGTGGTTGAGAACCTGCCTGCTAAGGCAGGGGACACGGGTTCGAGCCCTGATCTGGGAGGATCCCACATGCCACGGAGCAACTAGGCCCATGAGCCACAACTACTGAGCCTGCGCGTCTGGAGCCTGTGCTCCGCAACAAGAGAGGCCGCGATAGTGAGAGGCCCGCGCACCGCGATGAAGAGTGGCCCCTGCTTGCCACAACTAGAGAAAGCCCTCGCACAGAAATGAAGACCCAACACAGCAAAAATAAATTAATTAATTAATAAACTCCTACCCCCAACATCTTAAAAAAAAAGAAAAAACCTAGTCCTGTTATTCCCCAGAGGTAAGGAAACTGAGTCTTATCCATGAGTCACCCTGGGCTCAGGCAAGAAGTTCAAAGCTCTAAATGGACTGTAAACACACAAGAGTCCCAAGTCCTAAGAGTCACTAGATCAGCAGTTGAGAAGGTCAGCCTGAGAGTCCTTGGACTTGGATTTAAATTGTGGGTCTGCCACTTTCTAGCTAAGTTGTCCTGGGCCAGCTACGTCACCTCTCTGAGCCTCAATTTCCTCATCTGTATTATGGGGATAATAATAATATCTTACTCATGTGAGGATACATTCTTAGTATACGTATAGTCCCTCCTCTCTATACCTTGACATAAAGTGTTGATAAGATAGCAAATGCTTATTTTATTATTATTAATAATATTATTATTTAGATAATTTTGCCTCATAAAAGAACCTGAGGAAAACTACTTGTCCTGAAAAGTGCAGCCAGAGTGTGGTATCAGAGGAAGAATGTTGCATTAGAAGCCATGAATCCCAGCTTCTGGTTCTAGCTCTGATCCCTACTTGCCGTGTTATCGTAGGCAGCTCATTTTCCCAATCTGGGCTCTGAATACCGCGGTTTGCCTCTCAGCTCAGAAATTCCAGGTTCCTTTACCTCTAGAGCAGAGCATCGAGGCAAGCAAAGGCTATGCTTCCCCACACCTGCAGTGCCTTTCCCGGTGGAACCAAAATCCATCCAGCTGCCTCAACCCTTTGGTCCTGTGTATACTGGCACATACACAGCTTCCACGTGGGCATGACTATGTCAAAACAAGCTTTCCTCTGCCCCAAGGGGTCAACCTCACTTCTGAAAATCAAGCAGCTGACTGAGTCCAGGTCCAAGCATCGTGGGAGCTGGAGCACAGAGCAAAGCATGTGCATTCACATTCCACGATGATTATGTCCAGTGATGCAGGAACCAGCTTCTTGACAGGGAGGAAGTTCCTACAGGTTGGCGTGACCTTCCTAGCCATGTGTTTATTTGACAGCCCAAGGCAACGAACTCACAGACGGGAAGGGAAGAGAGAAGGAAGGGAAGGGATAGAAAGGTTATTTAAGCACAAGAGCATCCTCTCGGGTCAGCCAAATACATTTAAAACTGTAACAACAGGAGATCATATAAGCAGGTTGAGAAAAAAGAAGATAATCAGAGACTCAAAGGACCTAGGGAGATGCTGAAACCGGGAAACAGGTACTTTGTCTACTTAGTACTTAGGTGCATTAATTGTTACTGAATCCACTTGGCACGTCATAAATACTCAAGAATTATTTGTGAAATGAATGAATGACGGGAAAACATTATTGTTGGCTAGAGCTACCAGTGAAGGTGTTTCAGGTTAAATGGGTTGTGGGAGATGGGCAGGATTTGGATTGCCAGAGGGGGGAAGTAATTAAGGAAGAACACCAGCTTTAACACAGATCCTCAGGAGAGAATCAGGTTGGCCTGGTGTGTTCAGAGACGTATTAGTCAGACGAAGCGAGGCTACGCTGAGGTCAATTTCCCTGGAATCTCGGTGACTCAATATAATAAAGGTTGATTTCTTACTCAAGTTGTATGCCCAGTGCAGGCTGTCAAGGAGCTCTGCCCCACGTACTCACTCCAGGACCCAGGCTGATGGCAGCACTGATATCTGTCAGTTAGCTGCATCATTTGCAACATGAGTTTTTATGGTCACCACAGTAGGGAAAGAGATCTCGTGGAGAACTTGAATAAGCTTGGATTCAGTGGATTGACAATAAAGCAAAAAAGACAGAGGTTAGACTTAAGGGGAAATTTTCTGGCCCTCAGAGTTGCAGAGGTTCCTAAAATGGGGGAAAGCAGTGAGTCTCCCTCCTTAGAGCTATCAAAGCACCATAGAGATATTTCCCTGTATCCCCAAAATTTCTCCAAAATATGCAGGGAGGATATTTCTCCAAAATAAGTGGGCATAGCTAACAGGACATCAGAACTGTATTCCCACTGCTGGTCTAACCGATCTCCATGCCAGTTGGGCAGATTCCCCACTTCTAGAAAGATACCTGTTATTCTTAAAATATCCATCAATCGTCCCAGAGATCTATGATAGCAACCAAGTTCCAGACCCTTAATCTCAGAGAAACAGTGATTCTAAAATTATGAGAAAGGCACTGAGCGTGGTAATCATATTTAGGATATAGGAATAAGTAAAATATACTTACCTCACTGAACAGAGATGATCATTGAGGGTAATCGTAGATCTCCCAGACATCCCAACATGTGGTAGATATTATGGCAGACTGTATTTTTGAAAACTAGCTGCAATACCATCTCCAGTCTCATCATTTATTCTTAAAATATGACTTTGACCTTTCTCATTGAAAGGAGGCCGTGTGATCCCTCTGTTTGAATCTGGGTAGGCTTATGACGGTAGTGAAAGTAGCATCATGACTTCCAAGAATAGGTCACAAAAGGCAACGCAGCTTCTGCCTGCTTTTCTTGGGACACTCACCTTTGGATCCCAGCTGCCATGCTGTGAGGAAGCCCAATCAGCTTCGTGGCAAAGTCACATGTTGGTTTCCCAGCTGAGAATCCAGCCTCCTAGAACTCAATTGCTATGCTATGAGGAAGCCTGTACTCTCTTCCCACAAAGGAAGACTGCATAGAGAAGCCATGTGCGTGTGTTCTGGTCAACAGTCCAGCAGAGATCCCAGAGCACCAACCACCAGACATGTGAACGAACGTGCTGTTAGAGTCTTCCAGTGCCCAGCTGTCAAGTCACCCTTAGCTTTTGAGTCTTTCCTGCTGAAACTCAGGCATCCTGAAATAGACACAACTAATTCTCATATTGCCCTTTCTGAAACCCTAACCTCTAGAATAATAAAATGGCTATTTTATACCACATGGATTTGGGTAGTTTGTTATACAGCAATAGAAACCAGAATGGCTACTGAGTATAGCTGGATCATCTAAGGCTTTAGTCTAATGATAACATTCTGGTTACCAGAGCATTCTAGTTAGTTCACTGGCTGTCTACTAAGTCACCATAGTGCCAGGATTTCAGAGTTGAGTTGAAAGTTTACTGGTCCTTAGTAGCAAAGCGTTTTTGTTCTTGCTACATCCAAAAACAGCATTCCCCAAAAGATCACCCCATAAGGTTATGTGTGACCTGAGTTTTCCCAGGACTCTGCAGTGGGGGATAGGATTGAGGTCATATTCAGAGAAGTAAGTTTAATTTCATTAGCTTATGTCCCCAGACATTAAATCTTCTGTTAACTGCTCTTATTATTTCTGAGACTCTCTAGGGATGTCTTGCCTTTATTTACAGAGTCTTCTTGTGTTCTTCCAAATCTAAGCTCCCTTACTGATTTTGGTATTGAATTATTTTTCATACTGTTTGCTATCCTTCATTTAAGATCTCACTCTATGGGAGAATTATGCGTTCCTGTTCCAGTGATGTCAGAGTCAGTCAAGTGACTTACTTTGGCCAGTGGCATATAGACAGAAGTGGCATATACCACTTCCAAGCACCAGCTCTAAGATCTTTTAAGAGCCATTGAGTGGTTTTACCATATTCTTTTTTCTTCCCCCTCTACTGTAAGGTCATCAAGGCCCAAGATATTGTTTATTCCATGGACATATAACATGAGCAAGAAATAAATCTTCATTGTTGTCAAGCACTGGGATTGGGGGTATTTCTCACTGCAGCACAACTTAACCTAAACTGATTGATACACTACTAATGCCTCACTATTGAGACAGCACTGATGCTAACGCCAAGAGCTAACCTAACCTCCCGGAGCTTCCACAGCTGATACCTCGGTAGTGTTAACATGGGTACCTTTGCCCTCTATTATCTCCCTCAAGTCAGATCCATGTTGAGTTCCAGAAAAAAATAAGGGGAATACTCTTCACCTCTACATGGTGTCACCTAGGACCTAAATCAGAACTCTTTGTGCCTAGCAGACCACAAAACCTAGTGACAGCAGTTCCTGCAGCTTTTGCCTCTACTCCCTCTGCCCCAAGGATACAGAAATAGATTCCAAGATTCTCTATTCTGGGAAATAGGTTTTCTGTCATTTTTGCCATTCTTTCCCTTTTCTTCCTCTCTGAGATGTTTCACTTCCTCCTCACATTTCCCTTTCTCTCATGCAGATTAAGACATGCAAAATCACTCCTGTGGGCTTGGGTCCTATCACTTTATCAGACACTCCCAGACATATCTGAGTCCCAGATCAATAAGACAAGATACCACCTCTCTCTCCTTCAAGGACAGTCTATAATTCTTCTTCCAGATACCCCCATGGGTAGCACCCTGGCTTTCTTTGGTAAGATTCCTTCATCAAGGAGATGGAGCCTCCCTCTAGCATCCTTTATAAGTAGCAACTCCGTGCCCACTTTAGCCCATCCTACTTCTTTTTTTGTTTGTTTATATATTTATTTTTTAAAATTTGTTCAATAGTTAAAGGTTACTTTCCATTTACCGTTATTACAAAATATTGGCTATATGCCCCGCCTTGTATATACAGTACATCCTTGAGCCTATCTTACACCCAATAGTTTGTACCTTCCACTCCCCCATCCCTATATTGCTCCTCCCTCCTCCCCACTGGTAACCACTAATTTGTTCTCTGTAATTTGTTCTCAGACTCTGTGAGTCTGCTTCTTTTACGTTATATTCACTAGCTTGTAGATTTGGTTTTATTTTGTTTTTTGGTTTTTTGGCTGTGCTGGGTCTTAGTTGCGGCATGTAGACTTCTTACTTGTGGCATGTGGCCTCTTAGTTGTAGCATGCAGGCTTCTTAGTTGCAGCATGTGGGCTTCTTAGTTGCAGTATGTGGGCTTCTTAGTTGTGGCATGCGGGCTTCTTAGTTGCAGCATGCGAACTCTTAGTTGCGGCACGCATGCGGGATCTACTTCCCCAACGAGGGATCAAACCCGGGTCCCCTGCATTAGGAGTTCAGAATCTTACCCACTGGACCACCAGGGAAGTCACATCTTGTAGATTTTTAGATTCCATATATAAGTGATATCATACAGTATTTGTCTTTCTCTGTCTGACTTATTTCACTTAGCATAATGCCCTCCAAGTCCATCCATGATGCTGCCAATGGCAAAATTTTGTTCTTTTTTATGGCTGAGCAGTATTCCAGTATGTGTGTGTGTGTGTGTGTGTGTGTGTGTGTGTGTGTGTGTGTGTATAATACATGTTCTTTATCCATTCATCCGTCGATGGGCACTTAGGTTGCTTCCATATCTTGGCAATTGTAAATAATGCTGTTACGAACACTGGGGTGCACATATCTTTTTGAATTAGCGTTTTATTTTCCGTTATATACCCAGGAGTGGAACTTCTGGGTCATACGGGAAAAGAATTTGAAAAAGAATAGAAAAAATACATTTTTTAAAAACCACAGTGAGATATCACCTTACACTTGTCAGAATGGCTAACATCAAAAAGAACACAGATAACAAGCATTGGTGAGGATGCGGAGAAAAGGGAGACCCTTGGACACGGTTGGTGGAAATGAAACTTGGTGCAGCCACTGGGGAAGACAGTGTGGCAGTTTCTCAAAAACCTGAAAATAGATCTACTCCTTTATTTTTATTTTTCTTGTTAGCATTTACCATCGTCTGATATGTTATCCAATTGTTTACACTCTGCATCCTCCTCTAGAATGTGTGCGTGTTTATTGCCCTAGTACTAGCATCTAGAACAGTGTTTGGTATATAGTATGTGTTCAATAGATATTTTTTGAATAAAAATAATGAAAACTCTTTCGATTTAAAATAATAGTATTGAATGGAGCCTTGGACTTTCAAAATGAATCCCATGGAGATCCACTCCATGTGGAGAGAGTATTAGTTCTTCTACTCACAGGTCAGTTGGACCACTCTGATTTTATTTGCTGTATCCAGGAGGGGCTAGAGGTTAAGATTTTATTTGCAAAGGAGGGTCAACTTAAAAAGAATTTGGGAATCACTGATACAGGCCAAATCACACATTGAGTGGATGGATAAACTGAGGTCTAGCAAGGGGAGGATGTTTACCAGATCGCTCAGCTGGTTAATGACAGTGTCAGGCCCAGGACACAGCTCATTCATTGATTTACTTTGCATCATTGGGATGTAAAGATCTGATTAAGGTGACTTAATCGGACATTGCTTCTTCCATGAACTGTGGAGTCAGGACACTGAAATGAAACTGAGTTCAAGGACAGCAGCACCTCCTTGTTAATAATCCTCCCCTGTGACACCAAGGTGGAAAATTCCAAGATCTGACTCTTTCTGACTGGCAAAGTCCATTTCCCTGTCTGATTTCGTGCGCACGTGTGTGTATTTATATTCCGTCAAGTACTGTAGGTGGCAGATTTCATTCAGTTGTGACCAACTCTTTTTAGATAGTCAGGCACTTGTGGTTTGGGTCCTTGTCTCAATGGAGGGTCCCTCTGCTACAAATGAGAAGCGCCCAATGGCTATTCTTTATCTCACAGAGGAGGAACTGGGGAAGGGGAACTCCAGGGCCGGGGGGTTCAGTAGTTCAATGACATTATCAAACTCCCAGGTGTCATTTCTCAGCACGTTTGTCTTGTTCACACTTCCTTATGGCCCCGTGAGAGCTCCTGACTCATGAAGATGTCATGAGTGGAGACCGAAAAGGGGACATCTCCTCCCTGTGTCCCCTGTTATGAGAAAGGAACAATTAGCTAGAGGTCTGCCTTTGGCATTCTCCCCACATGCCCGTGCTGGAACCAGTTTGCGTGACTCACACGACCTGAAGGGCGGGGCTCCTGCAGGAAGGGAAAACAAAATCAGAATTCTGTTGGTGTGATGATTAGTTTTACGTGTCAACCTGGCTAAGCTCTAGAACCCAGTTATTCACCTAAGTTTATGTGTTGCTATGAAGGTGTTTTGTAGATGTGGCTAATATCTATAATCAGTTGCCTTAAGGAAAGAGGATTATCCTTGATAATCTGGGTGGGTCTCATCCAATCAGTTGAAAGGCCTTAAGAACAGAAGTGAGATTTCTCTGAGGAAGGAGGGATTCTGCCTCAAGACGCATCGGCTCTGGCCCTTGAGTTTCCAGCCTACCAGTCTGCCCTGCAGATTTGGGACCTGAGACGCATGCCCAGTACTCAAATGTGCATGTGTGTGTGACCTGAGATACATACTCAGTACTCAAGTGTGCATGTATGTGTGTGCGTATGTGTGTGTATAATATATACATTTATTGATTCTTTTTTCCCTCTGGTAGAACCCTCACTGGTACTCTTAACTAGAAAGAAATTGGGGAACAGCTATTAGGTAGAGAGTCAAGATTCTTTTTTTTTTTTAACCGAACGATGGGGTTTTCAAGAATACACCATTTATTCATTTATTCAACAAATACTTTGAGCACTCGCTTTTACATTTATTCATAAATATTCTGTGTATTTTCTGGATACTTGAGAGAACAAAATGGACCAAAAGTCCTACCCTATTTTAAATCAATACCCTCTGATATATGCATTCATGTCATCCTAAAATTTACCTTGATAGCACTTATCACAGTGCATTTATACAGTTATTTTGTGATTTAAAAAAAAAATACATGTGTGGCTCCACCATTGGACCTTCAGTTTTGTTTGGGAAAAAAAGCAAATATTAAGAGGCATAAGGAGATTTAAGCAGTGGAGCAGACGTGGCAGATTTCTGGTGCTCGCACATACCTGGCTCTCCTCTCCTTCCTGAGCAGACAGAGGACGATACTTTCCATCCCCTGGAAGTAAGGTGGGGCCTGTGACTAGTTCCATCCAATGGCCTATAAATGGAAATGATGGGTGTCACTTCTAGACTGAGACTTATAGAAGCTAGCGTGGGTTGTGCTTGCCTGTCTCTCTGATATATCCACCCAAAGAGCCGTGTATCAAATATCATCACCTTTGGGAGTTAGTATTTTGACATACGAATTCTGGGAGGGACCCAAACATTCAGATCGTTGCAATGGCTCTTTCTGACTGCATGAGTGATTCCCAGAGAGGGCTGATGGCTGAGACATCCACTGATGACCAGCCGTGACACAGCGCCTCAGGCCAGATAGGGCTCCCATCACTCACTCGACACCTTTTCATTGAGTTCCTACTATGTGCAAGGTATCTGCTGGGTAATGAGTTCACAGATGTGAACACTGACCTCAAAGTTTGGGAAAGTAGATGCATAAACAGGCAACTGCAATATACAAGAGGCTTTTGGGGGTTTTGTTTTAATTGAAGTGTAGTTGATTTACAATGTCGTGCCAATCTCTGCTGTACGGCAAAGTGACTCAGTTATTCACACAGAGACATTCTTTTTTTTATATTCTTTCCCATGATGGTTGATCACAGGATATTGAATATAGTTCCCTGGGCTGTACAGTAGGACCTTGCTGTTCATACAACTCAACAACAAAAGAACAAACAACCCAACTGAAAAAAAAAGGACCTAAATAGACATTTCTCCAAAGAAGACATACAGATGGCCAGTAGGCACATGACAAGATGCTCAATGTCACTAATTATTAGAGAAATGCAAATCAAAACTACAAGAGGTTTTAAAGAAGTATCCGTGCTACTAACAACAGTAACAGCAATTATAATAAATGGTACAAAGTAATGAGCACTTATTCTACACTAAGCCCTCTTTTTAGGTTTTACCGTGTATGACTTTACTCAATCCTTACCACAAAGAGGCAAGTGCTAGTATGATTCCCATTTTGCAGATCAGGAAAATGAGGCTCAGAGAATGAAATGATTGGCCTCATTTAAAAAGCTAGAAGACTCAGGTCATAACTCATGTTCCATATTTAAAGCTTTTGCTGGAAATGGCTACATAGCACTGCTTCCTACTACGTGCCTAGTACCGGCCCTAGACCATGATGGGTGCCCTCAGTAAATAACGGCTGACTGAATTAGCAACCGCTACAATAGAGTCAGTACAGGAGCCCGGGAGGCCAGCAGAGGGGCGTTACTGAAACAGTCTAAGCCAGTGGTTCTCAAAGTATGGTCCCTGGACCAGCAACAAAGGGAAATTGGTAGGCATGCAAATTCTCAGGCCTCCAATCCAGACCCACTGAAGCAGGAATTCTGAGGATGGAGCCCAGGAATCTGCATTTGAAAGGTCTTCTGGGCATTTCTGATACACAACACAAGCTCAAGGACCTTGCTTCTCAAAGTGTCGTCGATGGACCGTCTGCATTGTCGTCACCCTCCTGCGAGCAAATGAGAAACGCAGAAGCTCAGATCCCACCCCGGACCTACCGTTCAGAATCTCCATGTTAACTACATCCCCCCAAAGATTCTCCTGTAAATTCGAGTTTGAGGAGCCCTGATCCAGACTGTTAGTTTTCAAACTTACCTACTCCTGGGAATCACCTGGGGAGTTTTCAAAATGACTGATGCGTGGGTCCTCCCTCTAGAGATTCTAGTTCAGCTGGTCTGGGGTGTGGCCTGGACATCAGACTCTAAAACTCCCCAGATGGTTGTAACGTGCAGGGGAAGTTGAGACTCGTGGGGAATCCAGGACTCTAAGAAGGCTTCCCAGGGAGGCAGCATCTAAGCTCAGTCCTGCCCCCAAGGTGGGTGTGGCCCGGAGAGGGACAGAAAAAGCCAGAGCGTTTTGGGTGCAGCTGCCACCACTATTTCTCCCAAATCAAGGGCTGTCAATCCACCCCCTGTTCACAGCCTCAGATTCACGAAAACGCTTCAGGCAAGGGTTCAGAGGCAGGGCAGAACGAGGGAGAGGTTTTGTTACATAAAGCCTGCATTCTCCGAGCTGTGCCTTCATTAATTTCAAAGTAGCCTGAGTGATAGGGGGAGGTTGGGGGCAACAATACAGGTAATAAAAAGACTTTCAAAAAGTCCCTCGTTTCTTCTTGGCTTGCCTCCCGGCCGACCCACCCAATCACAGTCAGAGAAAAAGGCCAGCCTGTAAGTGTCCAGCCTTTGCAGAGGCTGCCAGAAAAGAAGAAGCAGGGCCAGTGAGAGCATAGAACTCAAGCGGAGAAGGAATCGGTAGGGCCAGAGAGAGAGGGGCCTCCGGGAGTTTGGAGCAGGTGGTGGAGAGGGCAGGGGTGAGGAGGACGTGGAGGAAAGAGTGACTTGAGCAAAGAAGGGTCTAGATTCTTCGGAATTGGCCTTCTGGGCTCCAGCACGGGAGCCGTTTCCATTGCACCCACTTCCCCACCTCCACCTCCTCTCATCTCCTGTGACTAATGATTTTGACCCTTCCCCAACCCGATCTGCAATATCTCAGGCCTCTGTCATAGTCGGCTTCCGGCCATCCGCAGGTCAGATGGCTCTGAGCACAAGTGCGCCAACCTTGCAGCAGTCAGAAGGCAACAGGACGTAGCCAAAGGCAGGTTCCCCAAATACCCCCAGGGCCCAAGGTTTGCTCTCCTTCCTTCCTTTCCCCCTCCCCTATCTTGTTACCATGAATTACCCTTTTTTTTTTATTGTAGTTGATTTTCAATGTCTTGCCAATCTCTGCTGTACAGCAAAGTGACTCAGTTATACACATTCTTTTTTTTATATTCTTTTCCGTGATGGTTCATCACAGTATATTGAATACAGTTCCCGGGGCTATGCAGTAGGACCTTGCTGTTTATCCATTCTAAATGTTGTCGATTCTTCTCTCACTTTTGGGGCCCCTCTCTTCCAGGCCCTAGCTGAGGAAGAAATGTAAGGCAATGGTAAAGTGACAGTGCACCAGAATGAGTTCATCACAGGAAACGCTTTTCTAGAGAGACCCCTTCCAGAGGGTATTTTCGCAGAACAAATTCGGAGCCGTCACCCCACATGCTCTTGGAATTCCTCTTGGGGAATGGCCTTTGGAAATGCCTAAATGGACATTTCAAAGCAAAGCACAAAACGCATTACAATTATGCTGTGCGTTCATTTTTTTAAAAATTCATGTTTGCACCCTAGTTCTTTGACCCCGAATGAATGTACCTAAGTGAATCACCCATTTTATTCTTTTTTTCCCCTTTAATGTCTTTAATGGAGTATAATTGCTTTACATTGTTGTGTTAGTTTCTGCTGTATAACAAAGTGAATCAGCTATACATATACATATATCCCCGTATCTCCTCCCGCTTCCATCTCCCTCCCACCCTCCCTATCCCACCCCTCTAGGTGGTCACAAAGCACCGAGCTGATCTCCCTGTGCTATGCGGCTGCTTCCCACTAGCTAGCTATTTTACATTTGGTAGTGTATATATGTCCATACAACTCTCTCACTTCGTCCCGGCTTACCCTTCCCCCTCCCCATGTCCTCAAGTCCATTCTCTACATCTGCGTCTTTATTCCTGTCCTGCTCCTAGGTTCTTAAGAACCTTTTTTTTTTTTTTTTTTTAGATTCCATATATATGTGTTAGCATATGGTATTTGTTTTTCTCTTTCTGACTTACTTCCCTCTGTAGGACAATCAACACTATGTACAATAACCAGGACGTGGAAGCAACCCATGTGTCCATCGACAGATGAATGGATAAAGAAGATGTGGCACATATATACAATGGAATATTACTCAGCCATAAAAAGAAACGAAATTGAGATACTTGTAGTGAGGTGGATGGACCTAGAGTCTGTCACACCCATTTTATTCTTAATGCTTCTCCCTGAGTGATACTCGACTCTTTCCCCAGGTTAAAGCTACCCTCAAAGTTTGCAGATCTAGCCACCAAGAAAGAAACGGTCCCAAAAAAACCAAACAAGAATCTGAAGAATATGCTCCTCTTTCCCACCCCCCACTCCCAAAAAATCAACTTCTAAAAATACTCTGAATTATGACAGAATCTTCAGGAGAAATGTCCAGCCTCTGAAAGACAACTTTGGCAGAGCAATACTTACTTGAAGGGATGCTCTCTAAAATCGTTAAGGGTTTTCTTAGTCACGATTAATGAACTCAGTCCCGCTTCCTCTTTTATGTGCACAATAGTATCTGGGACAATCCCAGCTTTCAGCAACTCAGATTTTCCAGGCATCTTTCCTCCTCAGGATAAGCAACAAAGGGAACAAGCACATACTTAACTAAGTATTATAGGATGTGGTTTTCTGTTTTATTTTTCCTCTTTGATTCCTCTCCTCTCCTACCTTGAAAGGAAAGATTATTTTCACACCAAGTTAAATCCATTCAACAAGTATTTTCTGCATGCAAAGCCCTGTTTCACATGGTGTGTGGGAATCCCAGCCACCTAAGTTGTGTTTTCTCATTTATTTTCCTCTAGGGTGCCAACAGAGAGAAATGGGTTCAGGTTGCCCAGGACACTGTGTTGAGAAGGATTCTGAGGTCCAGATTCAGTGGGAAAGTACACATATGGCTTCTTTCTCCTTACATTTAATAGACATTCAAATATTTTGAATGAATAAGTGGGGGACAAAAAAGAGAACTGCATCCATAAGTGGTGAGACCTACCAGTTGGGCAAGAGGAAGTGAATCACATCATGTCCACGGATTCAAGTGAACTTTTAGAGTAATACTCATTCCAGACGGTTGCCAGAACAGACTCCCTTCCTATTTCCAGTGTTAAAAGTCACAGTATAGGTGGGTTCCCCACTGAAATAGTTTACCTTGAAGTATACTTTGCCCCATTCTGCTGAACTAGAATGGCCACACATGAAAGTATAGAAAAGACTAAAGAATTGCTCTAGAATTAAGCAGAATGAAAGAGACGTGAAAACTAAATGTAACCAGCAATTCTGCACTGGACTTTCGCTACAGACAACTCACTGAGTGGAACCTGAATGGGATCTGAGAACTACATGGTAACAGTATATCAATGTTAACTTCCTGATATTTATTCATGGTTATAATTTGGTTATACGGGAAATGCCTTTGATTTTAGGAAATAAACATCAAGTAGTCAGGGCTAAAAGAATTTACCTTGTTCACAGATATAAATGACATCTTACCCTGTTGCGCCCAATACGAAGATGAAATTTACCTCCAGCAAATATACCCAGAGTTTCCTAATAAACACTCTGGCCAACGGAAAAGAAAAAAAAACAGTCAACAGAAATATGTTGGAGAGCTGAATTAATATATTTAGGTCTAGCTTGGCGCTCTTTGTAGCTTGTGCTGAGGAGAAACTTTCCAACTCTCATGAAATATGCTTTAAAAGGAGAATATATTTTGAGATGGCCATCAAACTTTGCAGCAAAAGAACGGACTCGGAACGTTATGAGGTCTTAGGTCTTATAATATTATGAGTTGTCACAGCCTGGGGCAGTCATAGAGATTTCATGGCTTTTACTCTAGAAGACGAAGAATTCCAGGCACGTTTCTAAACTAGTATCTTACCGTGAAATACACCTGTCAACGTTCCTGATTCTTTGAAAGATGTGCTTTTAAAAAATATATGCCCCAAATGGAAGAAACGTTCCCAAATCACAGTTCTCAGGGTCGGGTTTGTGTAAGAAAGTTTTGGTGAACAAATAACTGAACAGATGCCGGAAAACCTAAGGCTTTCATTTGAGTAGAGGAGAGGGATTTATTAGACCACTAGATTAAAATTCCTGTATTTAAGACATATTTCACAAACACTTAATGGGGTTTTCCCACCCGTTAAGAGCAAACCAAGGGCACAGTGTTCCATTTTAATAGGAGCAGTAACTTCACTTCATTTATAGACTAAACTGACAGAAAAAAAAAAAAAATACCAGGGTAGCTCTGGCCAGAGAAAACATGACTTAATACAAGCGCTCAGGCAACATATTAGAAATAAAGATCTGTCTGTAGCCTTGGTAATTTCTTTTCCTTTTTCTATTTTTGAGAGGGGGTGGTGATTTGGAAGAAAAAAAATCCTGTGGTTGGTATCTAATGAAGTTAACACTTCTGGGGCAAGACGTCTATTACCTGAAAACGTCATGAATTATAATTACAGAACAACCTATTTACTCATGGAGGAACACAGGGTCAAACAGAAAACGCTGCCAAGAATCTCAGCTTTTGCCTGGGAAATACTGGCAACTGGCATAAAGCAAATGGTCTCGGGATGGGGCAAAGGCAGGAGGGACAAAGAGATCTGGTTTGAAATCCATACGCTGTTTAGCAAACACACGTAAAGAGATTTATCGTGGAGAACCATGGAGATCTATCCTTTTGATAAACTGGCCTCAAAAGACGAAGAGACAGCCCCACATCTATCTCACAGAATTACAGACTCTTAAACTGCTGGTACAGGTAGAAAGCAGGTGTAACACTTTTTCAGGGAAATTTGGAAACATCTGTAATAAAACCTTAAATAAGATGAGTACCCATCTCTAGCAGTACATCCGAAGGAAATAATTAAGCAATCTTCCAAAAAGATATACACTTACATGCAAGGATGTTTATCGTAGAGCTGTCTACAGGTGTAAAGTATTGGAAAGGAGCTAACTATTCATTGATAGGCAATTGGTTAAGTCAGAGTAATCCACAAATGAGCTACCATGTGGCCTTTATGAAGCATGACATCTATTTGTATGTGTTGCTTAGGAAGATGTCTCGATACATTAAGTTTAAATGGCAGGAGCTTAAGAAATCCAAAGTATGATTTCATTTTTTCGTTAAAAAATGAATGTATATATGTGTGTATAGTTTTTGAAAAAAGATCAAACTAACATCTACAGGACTACCAAAAACAGTTACTCTTTGTAGGTAGAATAACGAGAAAATGTTCAGTTGCTGTGTATGTCACATTTCCATATTGCTTGGATTTGTAGACAAATGTAGATCACATTATAGTTAGAAAAGTCTCTAAAGATATTGCCGGGAAAGGAAAAGAAAGTCTCTTTCAGAGAGTTGATCTCCTTTTCCTCTAGATGCTGAATTCGGACACGCCTACTTTCTAACTTTTGCCAGCTGTTGACACTGGGGGAGTCCATCCTCCACTCTGTAATGTAAGGACATTCCTTTCCTCCTAGGCTGGTGACGAGGATTAGGTGAGGTAATGTTTGCACAAGGCCTGGCCTGGTGCCTGGCACACATGAGGAGCTCAGCTAAAGAAAAGAGTGAGCGCCTTTTCCATCGAACAGGTGCAACGCACGTGATCTGCACCACGAATGGCTGTAACCAAGGGGATGCAGGAGGATGCCTGCTCGGTGTCTTGCCTTCTGCTTGGCACTTTCTGGATGATAAACAACCTAGTTGATGTGGTATCTCCACTTAAAGCTGGGAGATGGGTAACCATGATTAGTAACATGTCTAAAGCACCTACTAAGTGCCAGGCACTGTTCGGGCTCTTTAATGTGATAAGTCATTTAATCATTCAAATCACTATTGTAGATCAACATTATTATTATTATGCCCGGGTTAAGAAACCAAGGTACAAATAAGTTATGTGACTTGGATAAGGTCTCCAGGCTGCTTAGGGGTGGAGCTGAAACTAGAACCCGGAACTCTGGTTTCGGAACCTGAGCTCTGACCCAGCCAAGCACACCCCTGTCAAATAACTAGGGGTGAGATCAAGGCTAAAGAGGGGAATTCAGAGAAAGGGGCTGGGGAGGGGGGTGTCTGTGGCAGAGGGTCAGCCACTGAAACCTTAGAAAAGACAAGATGCTCAAATTTGAACGAGCATCAGGTGTCCCAGGGGGGTTATTATAACAGGATAGATGGATTCCACCCCCTAGAGCTTCTGATTCAGTAAGTCCAGGGTGGGGCCTGAGGACGTGCGTTTCTAACAAGCTCCCAGGTGGGATGGGGATGGGTCCAGAATCACTTGGCCCTTAGGGCTGCGTAGCAATCAGACTGACAGGGAGCAACGGCAAGGCAGGGCAATGCCAGCAGCACCTAAATATGCAGCCGCAGCCCTATTTCTGATTCCACAAAGTGTCAAATCATAGACGTTTATAAGCAAGTGTTCATCGCGTATAAATACAACCCTATCACCCTTTGACGTCCACATCTGAGTGATGCAGCGCTCAAGAAGTGTCTTTCAACAGCCAATCAAGGCGATGAAAAGCAACTTCATCTTTTCTCCACATCTTCCCAAAGACATCGCTGAGGACCCAGTTCATCACTTGCCCGACGTCACTTCTCTCCCACCTCATGTGCTCAGGGACTTCTCTCCTCCAAACTCTCCCCAAAAGGCCTCTCTTCAGCCCTGGGGGAAACATGCATCTAGTTGCCTTTCTCCTATCCTCCCAAATTCTTGCCTTTCTCCTATCCTCCCAAATACGCCCAAAGGACCAGGGTGGCAAGAAAAACACCAAGGAAGTCCCAATCAACTATGTTATTTTGACTGTTATTGCTACTAAAAATACTAGTAGTCAAGAAATCAGGTGGTACATTTTTTTTTTCTATTTTAGCCAGTTAATTTTCTCAGATAATTCTACCTTAGTAATTTATTTCTGCAAGACATACACCTAGTCTATTTTTTGGTTACTGTAGTCTTTTGGGAATGGAACAAGGGAGGCATAAACTCTACCAAATTCCACAATAAAAGAATTAGGAAATCTCCATCGAAGTTTTTTTTCTTTTAAATAGATTTTATTTATTTATTTATCTATTTATTTATTTATTTTGGCTGCGTTGGTCTTCGTTGCTGTGCGCAGGCTTTCTCTAGTTGTGGCCAGCGAGGGTTACTCTTCCTTGCGGTGTGCGGGCTTCTCATTGTGGTGGCTTCTCTTGTTGTGGAGCACGGGCTCTAGGCGCGTGGGCTTCAGTAGTTGTGGTGCACAGACTTCGTTGCTCCGCGGCATGTGGGATCTTCCCAGACCGGGGCTTGAACCCGTGTCCCCTGCACTGGCAGGCGGATTCTTAACCACTGCACCAGCAGGGAAGCCCCTGAAAATCTCTATAGAAATTTAAATGATGCAAATTAAGGGGAATTCAAAAATTAACGAGAATTTTTACATGCAATTTCTGGGAACCTTGATTTATAAAAATAAATGTAGTCTGAGATTTGATATCATGTTGAAAAATTTGAAAGCTGTAGCCATGTTTTGACTAATCAAATCTTCTTGAATGAGAATATTTTGGAAGGGAGAAAGGAGTGCTAATTTTCTCATTGACTTATTTTGGGGAGTCCAGAAAGTAGGTTATAAGTTTCCCAATCTGTTCCAAAGAAATGTCTTTATTGCCTCCAAATATCAATGGGAAAATGGCCCACTTAATTTAAGCTTCAGATCTCCCATCTACTCTTCAGCCAGAGGGCTTTCTTTAATGTTACATTTTGGAGTTTGACCATAGACTTCCCCTGAGAAAATATTTCTACAGCTAAAAGCAGACTGAAGACCACTGACAGAGGTCATTTCCATTGTAAAAACACGCATCTCCTGTCCTGGGACTCAACAAAACTATTTTCGATTTTAATGAAAAAAAAAAGGGCATAAACATTTTTATTTTTCCAGACATCTCTCGTGAAGGGAAAAAGAGGATTACTCATCATCGAATTAAACCATGGTTTTGTATCTTTCAGGTTTATGGGAAAATAAGAACCTCTCTCTCTTGCTTTTACCTCCAAGTCATCACCCCCAACCCCAACAAATCCACAGTCCGTTTGCCCCTGTTCACGGCCCTAAGGACGGCGTTATAGAAAGGAGCCGGCTGTCTTCCCTTAGGTCTATTTCAAAGATTATACACAAAGCGCTGGTTTCCATATTTCTCTGAATATACCATTACATAAACACCATGCACGAATTCATGTAAACCAGTGACTTTCAATCCTCACTGTGCACCCAAAGCTCCCGGGAGCTTGTAAAAAAATCTAGATTCCCAGCACTCATGCCAGATCTACTAACTAGAAGCTCCAGGGATACGTTCTGGGCGTATTTAAGAAACAGTAGCACACTCACAGTTTTCTCACTCTTTCTCCTGAAATGGGATCAGAGTCAATACCATGGGGGGAAACTGGCTGCACAAAGTCTGAAGACAAAAAGTTGCGCATCACCCATTCAGACGCCAACAGGGAGGCATGTCGGGGCGCCTAGGAGCTACTGAGCATGCTCTTACCCTTGGCACCTAGGTCCTCTCAAGGTCAACATAGTCTGTGGAATGCCATCTTGGCTGTTTCATTCCATGTCATATGCTGCCAATTCATTCAGATAAGGCTCCTGGGGAGAAAAGTCCCGGTCTCCTTAAGCAGTATTTCCCAAGTGTGGGTTTCCTGTGCGATACCCAGTAGAAAATGGATGTCTGTGGTCAAGTTCAGGACATGCTGTTAACGCTCATCCCCACTTTAAGAGCCACCGTGTACTAAGGCTCTGAAAAGTCCTGCAATAAAGAAATCTGCTTACGCAGCATTCCCCACCCATATTTGATCAAGGAATGCTTCTCCTATCCATATCCCTATCAGTAGCAGAGGGATGTGCTCTGGCAAATGCCAATCCAGACTGTGAACTGCTGAACGTAGGGTCCAATATCCCCCTGGTCTTTGTCTTCCTTAAAGCAACCAGAGACAGGAAGGAATCGGGGCAGCACGCAGGGACAGGAAAGACGTGGGTTGGCCGAAGGGATTTAGAATCATGATAGTAATCAGAGAACTTGAGTGAAATTGCCTACGGTGCTCCTGAAAGCATCTCAGCCAGGCTGGTGGTCCAACATCGTAATTAGCTAATGGGCAGAGAAGGGTTTTCCATGTTTAGAAATGAAGGCTTATCGGCTCAGCACTCAAAGATACTTTTTTTTTTTTCAATTGCCATTTTCCTCTAAGAACATGATGCTCAAACTTTAGCGTGCATCGAACCCCCGGAGGGTTTCTTAAAACGCACACTGCTGGGCCTCTCGCCCTCAGAGCATCTGATGTTGTAGGTCTGGAGTGGGATCTGAGAATTTGCATTTCTGATGAGTTTCCAGGTGATGCTGCTGCTGCTGGTCTGGGGACCACACGTTGGGAGTGAATGTTCTAGAACAACAGAAGAAAGCAAGAGGATAGGAAGTGATGGAGAACGAAGAAAGAACCGAAAGAAGAGAGAGGATAGAAGGGAGAAGGAGGGACGATGGGGAGAATGAAAGGTGAATGTGGGAAAGGGGAAAAAGACAGACAGAGAGGGGAGCGAGGAAGAGGGATGACACTAAAAGAAGGGAGATGAGGTGAGAGAGGGAGAGAGAGAGACGGAGAGAGAGAGACGGAGAGAGAGCTGCTTGAAAAAAGTGCATTCCAGTTGTCGAGGTGTCAGCGCTAGAATCTGGTCACAGGACCAGTGGGAGCTGAGCCTTGAGCGTTTGCCGGGCCACCTACTGTACGTACAGCTAGAAGTTTCCCATCCATACTTGTTGGTGGATATTCCTGGGTTTGGAGTTTCCCAGTCTCAGCTTAGTGACACCAGCTGATCTGGAAGCAAATCTGGCTCCAGCTAAGGGAGAAAGCCATGAAAAAGGAGGACAGAGTTCTCCAATGGCCTCCTTTTCTCATCTTACCGGCCCCCCTCCTGGGTCTTGTTAGATCCTGGATCTCCTTACCAACTGTCCCTCTGACCAGGGAAAACTGACAACTCATTCTGGAACCAACTCTCTGACTCCAGGCATTTCTGCTCCCTGCTGCTGGCCTGGACGCATCCCCCAGCCAACCCATGCCCAAGAGTTCCCAGAGTTCCCCTTTGAGGCCATTCTGGTCCTCATGTCCCGGGTCAGACAAACAAATTGCAGTCTTGAGGGTCAGAGGAGACCCCACCAGGGGCTGCTGATGAAATGCACATATTCCTGGGGCTGCCTTCCCAGCAAGGAAATTTGTAGCATCAGAACCTGGGGCCACCTCCACGTGAGGAAATCCAAGTGGGTGGAGAGAAGCCGGGGCTCAGCTATGTCACCTGGTTCAAAAGAGACACGCACTGGTCCCTGGAGATGCGCTGTGTTGTAGCGATGGTGGGATAAACAGGCTGAGGAATTGTAGGCTCAGCCTGGGAAGCCAGCAGGGATGGCAGTGCCTCTCTCCCCTGGAGGTGCAAGAAATCCTCCCTATAAATGAAGGAAATTAAATAGAGTGCAGGGTTTAGAGGCATTGCTCAAACTCCTAATCCAGACCCCAGGGTTGCTGAAAGGACCGCCACGCCCAGCCAGAAGAAAACTCTTTCACGGGCTTTGCTCTCCCAGGAGCCCAGCGAGGAGGCTGGACCCAGTGACAATTCAACTGGTGGAGCTTCTTTGCAATCCCAGGGCAGAGGAACGCTGGAAAGGGATTCAGAGACCCTTTCCTCTTCCTGCAGAGAAACTGAGGCCAGATACAGAGGAGAAACTTGTACAGAGGCATTCGGGATTACACAGGGATTAGTTACCACCTGAATCCGCAGGCGCACACACTTGCACCTGCAGGTGGCAAGTGGAAACTGTGTCGGGGAACAAGGCGTTTGCTTGTAGAACCGTGAGCCTGTGCAGGGTAACGCAGGGCAACAGAGGAAAACGCCTACGTGAGGCAGGATGCATCTTTAAAATGAACAAGCGATTGACGAGCACACTTCTTTTCCTATTGTGAAGTTAGGCAAGCACATGTATCACTTTTTTGGAAAATGTAAAATGTTTCAAATAAGCAGGCAAGGGAAAGCAAACCCTACCAGGAGGAATGGCTTCAGATTTTTGAGCGTTTCTGATGCATCGGACAGGAGACCAAGCCCTGTCCTTCAGTCACGTCACTTGATCCCCACAAGTGCCAAAAGGAAGTGCTTTGGTTGCAGCCATTTTTCAGATAAGGAGAGTAAAGCACAGAGAGGTGGAGGTGGTTGCTCAGATCAAAATCTAGCCCCTCTGTGCTTTTCACTTGATTCTCTCAAATGAGCGTTTTTCAGTGACAGAAATGATTCTTCTACGACATCACTTTTAATGGCTACCTACAATTCGGTGGTAGAACAGACACAGTATCTTTGATGGCAGGACTGCAAACTTTTTCTTTAAAAGCCAGAGAGTCAATACCCTCTCCTCTGCAGACCCCTGGTCTTGTCCCAAGTCCTTGACTCTGTTTTTGTAGCAGGTGAAAGCAGCAATAGGCAATACATAAACCGTGGGCATTTTGCAAATGAATAAAACTTCATTCACAGAATCAGGAGGTGAGCTGGATTTGGCCTGCGGTCTGTAGTATGCCTAGTTTGCCATCCCGTGCCCTACAGCACTGTCACTACCTTGTTATCAATGCGTAATAATAACAGTCATTATGGCTATTGTTATTGTTGTTGTTACGCAGTATAACAAAATAGCTGTGACAAGATAGGGTCTTGTATCTGCAGACCAACTCATCGAGCACAGACAGCAAATCCTGGAGAGCAGCGATGCTCAAGCTGTGCTGTGTTTGAGAATCTATGGAGCTTGTTAAAAATGCAGGGGGGGCCCCACCCCAGAGAATCTCATACAGACAGGCTGCATTAGGGCCCGAGAATCTGAATTTTTTTTTTTTTTTTTTTTGCGGTACGCGGGCCTCTCACTGTTGTGGCCTCTCCCGTTGCGGAGCACAGGCTCGGGACGTGCAGGCTCAGCGGCCATGGCTCACGGGCCCAGCCGCTCCGCGGCATGTGGGATCTTCCCGGACCGGGGCACGAACCCGCGTCCCCTGCATCGGCAGGCGGACTCTCAACCACTGCGCCACCAGGGAAGCCCAGAATTTGAAATTTTAATGAGCACTCTTAAGGTGGCCCTGATGAGGAAGCTGGGGGACCACATTTAGAAAAACACTTCTAGATGGGTCATGGGCTGGAAGGCGACAAGAGATGTCTTGGGGGAGACAGGCCAGCATCTGGAGTAGGGAGGAACAAGGTGGCACCCCTAGCAGGATAGCTCTTGGGGTCTTGTGACGATCTCCCTGGGAGCGACAGTGACAGGGTTGAGTGGTAAAAGGAACAGATCACTAGAAAAGCATCTACTACGTGCCAGGTGATTCCCATGGGTTAGCTCAACAACTCAAGTCCCTTTCCCCCAGATTAGAATGGTGACAGGAGGAGCAGAGCTTGCCTTAGAGGCTCAGCTTGTCGGCCTCAGTCTGTAATCTTGCCCCTTAATCACAGAACCTGAACAAGGACCCGAGTTTGAGAGATTGGAAGATTGGGACACAGAGGACGAACCAAGCTCAGGATGGAGGAGGGACTCACAGTGTTGGAGGCTCAAATAGGTCCGTACAGGGAAAAGCTGGGCTGCCCAAAGAGCTCTGGATTCTGTGGATGGGCTGATCTCCCAAGGGCCTCTAAGGTAAGTTCTAGAATTTCCAATTCCAGGCCAGGGAGGAATGATTCTCAGAATCAAGGTCACATGACCCACTCTACCCACAGTGCACCTGCATCAGGACTCAGGCTCCTGATGCCTGACTTACCGGCTGTGGTTTGGCGAAAAGATCCCAGCAACTTTATCCTTTCACTCGGTGGCTACGCATCTGCATACAGTTGGCACTTAATAAATGCTTGCTGATTTCCTCTGGTACCCAAATCATGTTCCTTTCTCTCTTACAGTGTTTTAGCACTGAGAGTCATGCAGGCAAAGATTTACTGTAGGTTTGTCACGGGTGGACACCTTCTGTACTACATGTGCTACATTCACGGAAAAGAATTCAATCTTCAGGCATCCTGGTGTTAACCATGAGATAATTCGTGTGTATTTTGCAGAAGTTCTGTATCTGCAAAACTTTATACTCATTCCAGAGAGGTCTGAGCCAAGTCTCAGGAGGGTTAAGTGATTTTTTTCCCAAAAAATTGTAGAGTTAAGAGGTAGAGGAGGTAGTATTTGAATAATTTGTTTAAGCTATTTAACCGCCATGTCACAAGCCTCTCTAGTTTCCAAACATTCTCTCACGTATGCTCTCCTTCGCTCCTTATAGCAGCCTGTGGCTCGTTAGGGCAAGGCGGTGGTTCTTCAAAGTGTGACTTCTAGACCAGGAGCGCCCACAGCACCTGAACTTGTTAAAGGTGCAAACTCTCAGGCTCTTTCTCAGATCCAGTGACTCAGAAACTTGTGAGGAGGAATAACCAGCAGCTTGTCCAAGGATACACAGGAGGTGGTGGTAGGGCTGCCTCTTAACACCATTGTTCAGGGTTTCTCATCAGAATCACCTGGGAGACACTGCTTTTCCCTAGACCTTGTAACTCAGGATCTCCAGAGCTGGAGCCCCAGAATCTGCATTTTCACAAACTCCCAGGAGACTCCAGAGTTTGCAAATGACCTCCAGAACTTCCACTGGACTCGAATCGCACAGCACATTCCTCTTCCCACCGCCAAATTCCCTTCTTTCCTTTGTGCCCAGACTCCCTAGGCAGGGTACAAACTACTCACATACAACTAACCAGGTGTAGAGAGAGGCCTAGTTTGGTGCAGGGAAATCAGAAGAACCCAGGTACCCTGCCTTACACCTCTGAGTTCTTAAGCTGTTTCAGTAAAAAAAATTACAAGTCATCCACAGGTGTTTATTGTAAGAATTTCAAACACAATCGAACTTCATAGATTTTTTAAAAGTGAAAGCTGTTTTTCTCCCGACCCTCACCCCCATATCCAGACCACACTCAATTACTGTTAACAGTCTGGTGTGTAGCTTTCCAGACATTTAAAATTCGTATTTAAATCTATATATGCACATGCACACTCAGCTGATAATTCAAAACAGAAATGGGACTGTGTTATTCTTATCATACTGTGGCATGACCCTCTTAACAGGATGTTGTGGACATACTTCTCTGCGTATGGTGTGTTTTTCGGGGCATACATATATAGCCTCTTCTTGCTAAAGGTTATAGGGTATTCCGCTTCCAGAAGTATCTTAATTGAATTAATTAGTCTCCAACTGATGGAGATTTTTGTAGCCTTTATCTTTCACTATTACAACATGTGGGACCCGAAACATCATCAATCACCTTGAAAAGGAGATCCTGGGATCCTGCCTCCTGTCCACTTGACGATCCTATTCTATCCTTTTCCAGTCAGACTTTTCTACGCCTAAGAGAAAAACTGACACAGAATGACAGCTACTTGTCATTTCTGTTGTTTTTTTTTCCTACCCGCTTCTTGAGGATTAGGGAAGGTAGAAAACTGAAATGAAAATTTTTTCTTTTTTTTTTTTTTCCGAGGTGGGATGATTGGCATGAATGCCAATTTGAGCGTCAAGATGGACACTCTGGGATAATACTGTCCATACGACTTTTCGAGGGAGGGGAGCTGTTTTTCCTGTTGAAAGATGTGGCTGTTGGCAGAGACAGGGTAAGTGGGTGACTTTTCCCAGGTTGAGCAGGAATCATGACAGAGATTGCGTTCGTTGCTCTCCATTGCTTGCTGTCCTTTTTCTTTCCTTCTTCCTTCCTTCCTTTCTTTCTTTTTCTTTTTTCTTTCCTTCTTTCTTTCCAGATGAACAATAATTATAATTTCATTTTTATTTCCCAATTTAACTTCTAGTATGAAGCCCCACTTGCCAGAAATTAATCTCATTCTTTTTTTTAAATTTAATTTAGTTTTTTGGCCACACTGCGCAGCATGCAGAATCCTAGCTCCCCGACCAGGGATCGAACCTGCGCCCCCTGCATTGGAAGCGTGGCGCCTTAACCACTGGACTGCCAGGGAAGTCCCAATTTCACTCTTTTTTGATGTTCTGCAGCCTCTTCCTTGAAGCTGATTCTGAAAGCTGGAGTCTTTATATAATGGCAAGGTACGGGATGGAGATGGAATTGAATTTACCAATTGAATGTATTACATTTATTCGCTGTAATCTGTTGATGGGGGCGTCCACCAAGAGTGAGATCTTCCTGTATGGCTTGCTGTTATTTTCTGAGGTTCCCCCCAATCCCATGTGATTTCAGTATAAAAGCTGCACTGCCACCCCCTCCCCCTCCCCCAGCTCCCTATGACTCAGTCCCCTACTCATCCCTGAGTCATTCGAGAATGGAAATCATGAGCAAAGCCTGGCTTTCACCCAGGCGGTGACAGAGCACATCCAGAAAATCAGGGATTCCCCATTCTGCCAGAGAGGCGTGAGTGGAGACAGCTGATTCTCCATGGTCAGGAGGGAGATGTTTCAAAGTTCCAGGCCACTGGGGTTGGCAGGAGAGCCTGTTGTTTTGGGAAACTGTGCATTGTAACACTTGTGAGAGACCAGAACTGTCTTCAAGGCGAGAGAAATAACAGCTGAAATAGACAATGCAACAGTGGTGAGCTATGACCTCACGTCCCATTGGGGTCATCCTCTTAATTACCCATATGTTAAAAACCCATTTCTCTTCTTTATCAATAATCATAGCTCATCTTGTTGTTATTGTTGTAAAAACAGCTACTCTGTTTGGGGCACTTAGAAGGCTTTATTCCCTCAAATCCTTAGGACAACACTTTCGATGGGCATTGTTGTGATCTTTATTGTAAATTAAGGAAACTGAGGCACACAAAGGTTAATAAGCACCTTGTTACACAGTTAGGAGAATATGGCCCCCAGGGCTGGTGAATGTGGTAAGCACAGAATTAATAGTCCCAATGCACGTGAACAATCATTACTAAAAAGGGACAAATGCTGCTGGCCTCAAAGCTTGTATTAGTTAACTACTGCTGTGTGACAAATGACCCCAAATATCAGTGGCTGAAAACTACAGACATCTATTATCCCACAGTTTCTGTAGGTCAACCATCTGGGAGTAGCTGAGCTGGGCAGTTCTGGCTCAGGGTCTCCAGTGAAGTTGCAGTCAAGTTGCCAGCTGGGCTGCAGTCTCATCTGAGAGCTTGTCTTGGGGAAAATCCATTTCCAAGATCGCTCATGTGGCTGTTGGCAGGAGGCTTAGCCCTCATCAAGTGCATCCCTCTATAGGGCTGCCCCCAAAATGGCTTCTCCCAGAGTAACTCATGAGAGAGAGAGAGAAAGAAACAGGGAGACAGGAACTGCAATCCCTTTTCTTACCTCATCTCAGGAGTGATACACCATCACTCTTGCTGTATGCCACTGGTCACACAGATCCACCCTGGTACAATGTGTGAGGGGACCATAGAAGGGTAGGATGCTGGTGGATGTCCCAGAGGCTGGCTGCCACATAAGGATGCATCTCATTACTAGAGAATCTTCGAGGTCTTCATGTAATACAACACGTCTGAGGGCTCAGTATCCTTTGCTTCTCTTTCCTCTCCATCCACCACTTGGACCAAATTCAGTGGTATTACAAAAAAAGAAAGGGACGCTTCTCATCAAAGTGTGGGGAGATTCGATCTTGATTCTTCACAAGAATATCACCCAACAGACTTCCTTCCTGTCAACTCAGTCTGTTCAGCAAATGAGCAGTTTACATGATCCTTTCCCTTACCCTCTTGAATCCAGGATGCTGGTTATTCCAGCTCTGCCTCCATCACTCTGCACCCCATCGCAAAACCAACTCTCCACCCTGCTTGACCTCTCTGTCCCAGAGGCTGAACCATGCAGACTCTAAGACCTGCATTCCCTTGACACTGGATTTCAATTGATTTTGCCCAAGAAAAGCACCAGCAGAAGATCGGAGGATGGAGAGAGAGGGGTTGCGGTGTCAGTGCCCCTATCCCCCCTCTGCTTCTGCATCATCATTCTGAGAATGGTTGTGGCCCTCCATGTCTACACCTCTTATTGGGCAGCCCCCCCGCCCCCGGCTCCAACTCTCGCTGGACCCTGAGACCTTCATTTTCCTCCACTGCCCCTTCCGTTCCAGGGTTGTTAACAACTTCCTGCTGTTGGAAATCCCTGAGCCCTTTACCATCCCCTTCAGGTTCTTTTTATCAGGATCACAGCTCTGTAAATAACCCCTTTAGAAATGTCTCTGAGTGTAACCATCTGAATGGAATTCTTTTTTCTGCTGGGAACCAGGCTCAGAGAGAATGAAATGGCCTCTGACTTCCACACCTTTATTTCCTCACATTTCGAGACAATCCTTTAACTATGTGCCATTGTAGAGAAGGGCATAGGGCTTATTTTAGGAGACACAGGACTTGAGAATCCTTGAGCCATATTAGGGCGTATAAATACGTCGGATTTATATGGCCATGACCATGACTACTGCATCACTCCACTAGTGTCATCAAGAATTTTATGGACGTTTAATGTAGAATGCATGCGTGTGGGCTTTCAGAGGATTCCCAGCAGATGATTACTTAAGGCACTGAGATTTGAGGAGACTGAGGCAGTTCTTCCTCACCCCCAAAATACTACCATCCTACCAAAATTGATCACAGTTTGCTATCTGGGTCAAAGAGCACTGTGTATGGCCTCCTCTTTTTTTTTTTTTTTTTTTTGCAGTACGCGGGCCTCTCACTGTTGTGGCCTCTCCCGTTGCGCGGAGCACAGGCTCCGGACGCGCAGGCTCAGTGGCCATGGCTCACGGGCTCAGCCGCTCCGCGGCATGTGGCATCTTCCCGGACCGGGGCACAAACCCGTGTCCCCTGCATCGGCAGGCGGACTCTCAACCACTGAGCCACCAGGGAAGCCCTGGCCTCCTCTTTATTATACTTTTTAAAATAAGAGTCTTTATTAGTTTTTCTTTCTGGGGAAGGATCGTTAAATAAATCCAGATTTTAAAACTCCTTTCCCCACTTTAATGAATCCTCGCTCTGGAGCCCAACTTCATCTGCACCAAGAAACATCACAGCTGAAGACCCCTATAGGACGGTTCCCACTCCTGGTGGGTCCCTGGTATACAATCTTGTTGGCCCAGGATGGGGGCTGAGGGCTGGCTTGTCCCTGATTCTGTGACTGCCTTCACAACTGCCACGTCCAGAACACTCTGCATCCTTACAGATAACTGACTTCCCAAGTCCTGGCCGATTCTTAGGATCCCTATTTCCTTGCTGAGTGACTCCATTCATTTATGTATTTGTTCATTTATGTATGTATTCAACAACTACTTTTGGACTCTGGTTGTTCTAAGCACTGGAGAAGTAACAGTAGACAAAACGGACATTATAGAGACACTAAGTATAAGTTACTCATGGAGCATGTTTGAAAGGGATGAATAAAGCAGGGTGGAATGGAGTGGGAGGTATGGATGAGGTTGGGATTTTAAACGGGATGGTCAGAATAGGCTTCCGTGAGGTGACATTCGAGCAATCAGTTGGGAGTGAGGGGACGTCCCAGCCTGCTATCCTGGGGAAGAGTGATCCAGGCAGAAGGACAGCTTGTGCAAAGGCCCTGAGGTGGCAACCATAGGTTAGAGGAACAGCAAAGAGGACTGTGTGTCTGGAGGGGAGGGAGGGGCGGGAGGGAAGGAGAGGTGTAGGAGATGAAATCAGAGAACAACAGGTGGAGGGTGAGGAATGATGGAGCCTTTCGGTCGTAGTAAAAAAACTGATTTTTATACTCTTTAGTCTAATGAAAAAGAAGATTCAGTGAGACACTTCCAGAAACCCTCTCTGTACATTTATGGAAGTGCTGAACACAGAAAGGGGCTAAAGCATCTTTCCACTTTGGGGAGAAGAGCTGAAATCATTATGCAGATAAAGCAAATAGGAAGTCTCAGCTGGTGCCTGTACGAATGCACACATGTGAGCGTGCGTGCACGCACATGCGCGCGCACACACACACACACACACACACACAGCACACTCTCCTAGAAACAAGAGTGTTATAAATAGAGAAATGGCGACGGTGGCAGCTCGGAGCCTTGGGCTGACGTCGGGGGAAGCCGCAGCACTAACGCTAATGAATTCTGATGATTCGGAGCAGTCATTAAACTAATAAACCCATCTGCAAATTAACACAGCGGCTGCAGCCAGCCAACATTTAATCAAGCCGCCTTCATTATTTTAGACACGGCACACTTGGCCGAAGTGACTGTAGGAGACATGATCGGGGACCTTCATCTGATGATTTTATCACTTGCCTGCCAGAGCGTGAAGGAGCCGGCGTGATGAAGTTACTCTGTTGGTTTTTTCCCTGCCAGAAGGGAATGACTGGGAAGGCCAAGGCTTCTTTTCCTCTCTAATTACACGATGCCCTTCTTTTCACAAATACCTTGAGATGCATTCGTTATTTACTATTTTGAGCTTACTTCTTAAGTTTTGTTATTTGACCCCCATCTTCTAAAGGAGTGTTTTTGCTTCGGTTCCTCCGATTTTCTCCCCATCTCTCTCTTCTCCCCAAACTTGATTCCGGCCCCCAACCTCCCCCGCCTTTTCTCAGTAACTCAGTCCTTGAAAACCTCAGGGCAGGCAATTCCCAGCATGAGCAGGGAGGATGGTGGGGTCCCAAGAGGGTCCTGATTCCTCTCTTGAAATGTCCAGCCGAATCCCTGTTCGTCACCTGTCCCCTCGTCCCCCGAAATGCCACCCTTGCTGACCAGTTCGCATTATTATCTGTGATCTGATTAGATTAGGGTGACCAATTTGTCCAGGATTTCCTGGGACTTTCCTAGTTTGAGCAAGGGAAGTCCCACATCCAGAGAAAGCCCTTAGTCCCTGGCAAACTTGGACAGTTGGTCATCACGTCAGAGAGTCACCACCATTTCTGTCTTATATTGGGCTTGTGCTTCCCAGGTGTAATTTGGCTTCATGTATAATTTTTATTATTGATAAAGGATGAAATGTTAACAGTTCCTAATAAGTCTCTTTCTCTCCCTCTCTCCCTCCCGCTCTCTCTGTCTCTGTCTCTCTCCTCCTCTCTCAATCTGTGTGTGTGTGTGTCTCTCTCTTTCTCTTTCTCTGTCTCTATCTCTGTCTCTCTCTCTCCCACACACACACTAGCCTGTAACCCACTGTATGTTAAAGTAGGTGGACTTTGGCTAGAGATTATGGTTAGATTTATTCAGTTTTTTTAACTGAAGTATAGTTGATTTACAATATGGTGTTAGTTTCAGGTGTACAGCAAAATGATTCAGTTATATACATATTTCTAAAGATTATTTTCCATTATAGGTTATTACAAGATACTGAATATAGTTCCCTGTGCTATACAGTAAATCCTTGTTGTTCATCTATTTTATATATAGTGGTGTGTATCTGTTAAGCCCACACTCCTAACTTATCCCTCCCCCTGCTTCCTCTTTGGTAACCACGAGTTTGTTTTCTATGTCTGTGAGTCTGTTTCTGTTTTGTATATAGATTTATTTGTATTATTTTTTAGATTCCACATATAAATGAGATCAAGATTTACTCAGTTTTGCAAACTTATGGTTACCAAAGGGGAAAGGAGGGGTAGGGATAAATTAGAAGGTTGGGATTAATGTATACACACTACTCTATATAAAGTAGATAACCAACAAGGACCTACCGTACAGCACTGGGAACTATACTCAATATTTTGTAATAACCTATAAGGGAAAAGAATCTGGAAAAGAATAGCTATACATGCATATACATATAACTGAATCACTGTGTTGTACACCTGAAACTAACACAACATTGTGAATCAACTATACTGCAATATAAAATAAAAATTTACAAAAGGACAAAGTGAAAAAAAAGAATCAGAAAAAGAATAGCTATATATACATATACGTATAACTGAATCACTGTGTTGTACACCTGAAACTAACACAACATTGTGAATCAATTATACTTCAATAAAAGAAATGGAAAGAAAAAAATTTATTCAGTTTTGAATCTTCTGAAACTTTGTGTGAGGGGTGTGTGTGTGTGTGTGTGTGTGTGTGTGTGAGAGAGAGAGAGAGGGAGAGGGAGAGAGAGAGAGAGAGAGGGAGAGAGAGAGGGAGAGAGGGGGAGACACGGAGAGAGAGAGAGGGAGAGAGGGATGGGGGGAAGGGAAGGGGAAAGATATGCCATTTTTTTTTCTAAGAAGAGGTTCAAACATTCATCAGGTTCTCAGAGGGGTTTGTAAGCCAGAAAGGTTAAGAACCGTGGCTCTGGGACATCCGGAAGCAAGGATGGGGGTGAAAGAAAACACAGTCAGAAAGAGAATCTCAGCCCCCCATCTTCTGTCTTTCTTTCGCTTCCCTCTGCTCTCTTTTCTTTCTCTCTCCTTCTCACTTTTGTCCTCTTTTCCTCTTCTCTCTCTCTCATCTCCTCCCTTGCCCTGTCTTCCTCTCCCTGCTTCTCTCTGTATCTGTTTCTCTCATCAAGAGGATTAAATGCGAGAATGTGCAACTCCTGGCTTCTGATGATATTCAATCAAATGTTTCGTCATGTTTGTTACCACGCCCGGTGAATTCCATAAACACGGTTGCGTACAACACTCTGATTTTAAAAAGATTCAAATTGCCTTTCCTGAGTGCACGGGTGGAAGGAAGGATGGGTTCCCAGCTGGGAGGTGCTGACGTGCCCTTGTTCAGATACAGACAGGGCACGTAGGGAGCTTGAACATCACGTTCAGGGTGCCCCGGGGGTCGTCTTCGGTGGTCCCTGGCCTCATTCCCAGGCCTGCCCAACACCAAATGCTTCCTTCTTAGGCCCTAGCTTAGATGGCTTGAGGGGAACTGCTGAACTTCGGTTTTTCCTTATTACAAAAAGATGGATAATCCCTGTGTTTTCTTCCTATTGGGAGGATTTGGGATGGAATGAACAAACATACTGGGGAGCATTCTCTAGAGGCAAAGAACATGGTGAAGAGTCTGGTCGTCGCTGTACTTACCCTCAGGTATTTTCTTTCCTCTGCCTTGAATAGAAATGGAAAGTTGTGTGTGTGTGTGTGTGTGTGTGTGTGTGTGTGTGTGTGTGTGTGTTTCCTTCTGCTGAACCATCTCCCCATACTTCTCAGAGGCAGTGGTCCTATGGAGGCATAAGAGGGATAGTGGAAGAGGGAACATTCATCCTACAAAAAAAGAATTCAAAGCTAATCGCTGTTCTTACCTTTGCAAACACTTCTGTCAGGTTGGAGGCTCAGGGAATCGGGGCACGAAGCTGCAGAGACTTGAGCAGAAGAGGAATTAAGTAAATAAACACACCATTTGAAGATGATGAAGTGGTTGACAGGAACCTTGCTGTGGGTGGGTTAATTGATCAATATTTGCTGAATTCTTGTATTAGATGCCGTCCCGAGTCTTTAGGAGATGTCGTTCTTGCTGCAGAGATAATGGAAAAGGTCTTTAGAAAGCCAAGCCTCCTGTCCAGACGTGTGGCATTTTATTCCTTTTCTGAAACGATAATGCCAGTTACTATTGATTGAGAGTTCGATGGGTGCCAGGCATGCCATGTGCATTACTTCATTGAATTCCCATGTTGGTGTCCACAAGGAAACTGAGACTCAGAGAGGCTGTGTGACTTACGTGCTGGAGCTCAGCTTTCTGTGCCTTTCTTCACCTGAGTATCAGTCAGGATGGGCTAATACTCAGTATCAGCACACTGCGATCTCTAATGTGCACACAGATCCCCTGAGGTATCTTGTCAAAATGCAGTTCTGGGGCTTCCCTGGTGGCGCAGTGGTTGAGTCCGCCTGCCGATGCAGGGGACGCGGGTTGGTGCCCCAGTCCGGGAAGATCCCACATGCCGCGGAGCGGCTGGGCCCGTGAGCCATGGCCGCTGAGCCTGCGCGTCCGGAGCCTGTGCTCCGCAACGGGAGAGGCCACAACAGTGAGAGGCCCGCGTACCGCCAAAAAAAGCAAAAACAAAAAAATGCAGTTCTGCATCTGTAGCTCTATTTCTGTTTTGTAGATAAGTTCATTTGTACCCTTCTTTTTAGATTCCACATATGAGCGATATCATATGATATTTGTCTTTGTCTGACTTACTTCACTCAGTATGAAAATAAATTTATGGTTACCAGAGGGTAAAGGGCAGGGGAGGGATAAATTGGAAGATTGGGATGGACATATACACACTACTATCTATAAAATAGATAAATAATAAAGACCTACTGTCTAGCACAGGGAACTCTACTCAATACTCTGTCACGGCCTCTATGGGGAAAAAATCTAAACAAGAGTGGATGTATGTATACGTACAACTGTTTCACTTTGCTGTACAGCAGAAACTAACACACATCATAAATCAACTACACTCAAAGAAACAGATGAAAGAAACATTGATTAGAATAGCCAAAAAAATGCAGATTCTGGTTTAGTAGACCCAACAATCTGCATCTCTAACAAGCTCCCAGGTGAGGCCGATGCAGGCGATCTGCAGGTCGCCCTTTGAGTAAGAGGGACTAGGTTATGCTGCAGTAACAAACATCCCGCAAATCCCAGCGGGTGATAGTAACAAGGACTCCTTTCTTGTTCATCACAAGTTGAGTGAAGGGCTCCACCCCATGTCATCCTCACTTTAAGAACAAGGATAATGGAAGAGCTATCATTTGGAATAGTGACACTCACAACAGCAGGAGAAAAAGATCTCTGGGGAGGTCTCCTATCAGCAATTAAACGGTCCAGTGAGGAAGTGATGCATGTCACTTCTGTTCGAAGTTCATTGGTTAAAATTAGTCACACCATCCCACCTAATCACGAGGAGGACACGGATTGCCTGCAAATTTAGGAAAGATGGGAGGCAGGAATGTTCGGTAAGTGTCAGTAAAACTATCACGACTGCCTACAGACCCATCTATCAAGGGCTTAACCAGCACTTCTTAAGCAACTAACACCAAGTGAGGTACTATGGGTGGTATTTAACAATCCTTTGCTCCCTTTCACGTGAACTCTGGTTACTGCAACCATAAAAAAGGAAAACATGCAAACAACAGTTCATGCACGGACACACACAAAAAGCACATCAAAAGTTTTGCAACCTTAAAATATGCAGTAATTACAAAAGAGCTTTTGGACTTATGCAAAATTTGAATTGCACAAGACTTTCCAAAATAAAACTATTGCATAAGCAGGGAGTGTCCTTGTGTTATAGATGGAGATCATTCTGTATGCAGAGTTTTGCATACTGCTCTTATTTTCTTATCATTTTGTGCGCACAGTTCTCTGTATCTTGGATTTTACAGACTATATCATTTTCTCAGGCTATAATATTCTATTGGTACAATGTATTTAACCAATCATTTCTGTTGAATATTTAGTTTGGTTTCAACTTTTAGTTTTTGCTATTATTTTCAACAGTACAGTGACTAAGCAGGTAGGAAATATTTCTGCACATTCATACTTATTTCTTTGTAACAGATGCCTAGAAGTGGAATTACTCAGCCGCAGAATATCAACACTGTTAAGGGTTTTGACGTACAGTGTCAAAATACTATCATAAAGCAATGCCAGTTCAGAATCCCATCAGCTTTATTTGAATGTCCATTTCATCAGAGCTTCACAAGAATGGGAAATAGGTTTTAATTGTAAATTTGAGAGTAAAAAATATGGTTGCAATTATAGCTTTTGCGTTTCTTTGGTAACTAGTGTGTGGGAATTTTTTTTTTTAACATTCATTAGTGAATTTTTCCTTCCCTATCATTTATTAGTCCATGTCCCTGTTCCATTTTATTTTCCTTTTGAGCTTTAGAGCTTTGCTTATTCTATGATGACTTTATGTAAAAGAGCGCCTAATCCTTTGTTTAACATGTATGTAGCTAGAGTTCTTTTCAATGTGTCTCTTGTCTTGTAGCTGTCATTTTAAAAAGACATTGTGGGATTGTGGGAGATCTGAATTGGTGGGAACTTTATGGGAGCAATTTGACAAAATGTAGCTAACAATTTGAAAATTTAATACTCCTTCATGGAACAATTCCACTTCTAGGAATTTTTCTTAAGGAAATCCACATGAATGTGGACAAATACTTAGGTATTAGGTTATTCCTTGCAGTGTTGCAAATGATAGCAAAAAGAGGTCTTTATTTTATTTAATGAGACTTACCCAATCTGTGCTCCTCTATGTTTCTTTTTTATTGTTTTGGTAAATATTAAGTCTCAGCTGCTGCACTAAGAGAGACAAAGATGTCATTTTAATATTCTTCGAGGGTTTTTTTTCCCCTAACTACAAATTGTGTGTGGGTGGTTGAGTAAATAGATAGACAGACAGGTGAACAGATAGATGACAGAGGATGGACAGAAAGACAGACAGATGATGAGGATAATAGATAGATGATGGGTAGATAGTTGGATATGGTTGGGAAGACAATAGGTAGGTGACAGATAATAGGTCGTAGATGATGATGATAGATGATGGGTAGATTATAGATAGATAATAGATAAATAGATGATAGATTATGGATAGATAGATGATAGATGATAGACAAATAGATAGATAATAGATAGATAGACAGATAGATACAGAAGAGATCCGTCTCTTTGACCAACCAGTTCTGTGCATTAAATGCGCATCGGTATCGCACAAAAAGCTCTAGTCACTTAATCACATCTGGGCTCCTCCCCCAGAGGGGATGATTAAGTTGAGCTGGGTGGGGCCCCGCAGTGGAGGAAAGAGCAGAGCAGTGCTCTTGGGAACAGAAGCCAAGAATCAGAGAGAACGAACAAGGGGCACCTGAGTCCCCACCGAGGTGGAACGCTAGAGAGTAAACGTGCAAGTTCCCGCCTAACTTAGAATAGAGCGCACACGCCCCAGCCCGGCCCCGGGCTCTTTCCGCACGCTGCCCTGGAGCACGGCTCCGAGCTCGCCTGGTCCCGAGCTGCCCAGCCGCGGTCCTCCCAGCTCTGCTTCTGAGCCCCCGACACGCCAGGCCTTTGTCCTCACTGTTCCCTCTGCCAGGATGCTCTTACCTAAGACACGGCTGTCTCTCCCCATTGAACACTCAGGTCAAAAGTCACGTCCTCAGAGCCACCCTCCCTGTCTCCTCTATTCCAAAGAGCCCCCCCGGCCCCCTATAACCAGATGGCCGTAACTCTGGGTTCTCTCCTCCATCTTCCCGCCATGGCTCAGTCTTCTCCATCCTCTTCCTCACCTCACCAGGGTTACCCCCAACCTGCTCAGCCGCGCTGTGGGTTGTCAGTAATTCAGGTCCTTCTAGTTCATCTCGGGTTGGGACCATGGAGGTGGCAACATCACCTTCCGAGCATGGTCTCCCGTTCCTCTTAACCTGTCTCCTATGTGTCATGACATCTCGCTCTGCCTTGAGTTGTGCTAGCAAACGTCCCTTATGGACCCCCAACCCTAGTGTATGACAAGCTAGAGTGGAGACAGGGAACACACTGGCCCTACACACGAATTGTTACCCTGGTGCATTGAAAACCCAGAGAGAGCTTTTGTTCCTTGCCATAACAAGAAGGCAGCATATGTGATAGATGTTAACTACACTTACGCTGGTGATCACTTCACAATATACATGAATATTGTATATTGAATCATTAGGCTGTACACCTGAAGCTAATAGAATGTTAGTTCTCAATTATATCTCAATTTAAAAAAATAGAAAGTAGGTGTTAAACCTTAAATAAAGGTACACTTTACTTAAAGAAAAAAAAAGATAGTAGCATAAATTTAATGAGGACCTACCATGTTCCAGGTATTGAGATGGGCGTGAAGGTTGAGACCCTCTCCTTCTGGGCAAGGATCCCTCCAGCTCCAGGTCACCGCAGTCCCCACCACTCCCTAGTGTAACCCTTAGCTTGCCTCACTCATTTCTTACTCCCATGATCCCTGTGAGCCGTTGAGATTCCAATCTCTCTTGTTGAAATTGTTAAGGAGTTTGGAGTAGGTTTGAAGCTGCAGAGTGGCAGGATCTGTTTTGTTATTTATGGGGGAGACAGATCTATCCATGCAATCCCAGGGGAGTTACGTAAGAGGTATTTCTTCACTTGCGAACTATTAGGTGAGCATCTTGGATGTGCCTGAATGGGCGCTGTTCTGGGCACTCTGACGAGGGTGAGGCAGTTTGCCCTGGGAAGGTACCAGAGCCTCCCTTTACTCACTCTGAGGCTTCAGATGGGCTTCCTGACGGAAGGTGGTGACTGAGTAGGAGCTAAACAATCTATCAGGGGTAAAAGGTTCCAGGCAGAAGAAATAGGAATAGAAAGTTCAGGCCTTGATGGCCGCGGTAAGGAGTTTGGCCTTTATCTTAAAGGCCGTGAGAATCTGTTGAAGCATTTGAAAGAAGAAAACATTGGATTTTTTCCGATTTGAAAAAGAACTCTCTAGTGCACACATATGTTCATGAAAAGATAATGACATGAATTGTTCAGAGCAGTGATATTTATAAGAGCTCCAAACTGAAAACCCCCCAAATGCCATTAGCAGGAGACTGGAGAAATATTTGTGGCATATTCACACAATGAATCCCATGCAGCATTTAAAAAGAATGATCTACTGATGTACAAGTACCCATAATAACATGAAGATGCTCACAAAAAATAATACCGAGTGCAAGACGCAGACATAGAAGCATGCATACCTTAAAATTCCTTTCACGTAAAATAAATAGCTAGTGGGAAGCAGCCGCATAGCACATGGAGGTCAGCTGGGTGCTTTGTGACCACCTAGAGGGGTGGGATAGGGAGGGTGGGAGGGAGGGAGATGCAAGAGGGAAGAGATATGGGGACATATGTATATGTATAACTGATTCACTTTGTTATAAAGCAGAAACTAACACACCACTGTAAAGCAATTATACTCCAATAAAGATGTTAAAAAAAAAAAAAAGAAAGAAAAGCAATCTGGGCCCAATATCTAAAGCAGCAGATTGGAAGAATGGTGTTGTCCTTTCCTCTTACAAGGAAGGAAGGGAGGGAGGGAAGGAAAGAAAGAGAGAAAGAAAATTATCCCTGTTCTCTGTCATTGTAAACTTTACTCAAACTAAAAATGCTCTCTGGATAATACAATTTTAAAAGAAAAAAAAATTCCTTTCAGATAAAGAATAGAAATAACCAAAACAAATTTATGGTCTTGAAGTCCAGATACCAGTTGCCCTGGAAGACAGCGGGGCCCAAAGGGTTGAGGACGTGATTTCTGTTATTTCTCATTGGCACTGGGTTACGTGACGCGTCCAGTTTGTGACAATTCATCCAGCTGAACATTTAGAACCTGCGTCCTATTCTGCTTGTATACGACACTAATAAAATCCTCCACATTCAGCACCATACTAGAGATGATGGTGGCTGGCCTGGGGCAAATGTTATCAAGCTTAAAATGAATGGAGTTAGGAGATGCTCAGTAAGAGATAAAACCTATAAGGTGAGCTTCCCTGGTGGCGCAGTGGTTGAGAGTCCGCCTGCCGATGCAGGGGACACGGGTTCGTGCCCCGGTCTGGGAAGATCCCACATGCCGCGGAGCGGCTGCGCCCGCGAGTCATGGCCGCCGAGCCTGCGCGTCTGGAGCCTGTGCTCCGCAACGGGAGAGGCCAAAACAGTGAGAGGTCCGCGTACCGCAAAAAAAAAAAAAAAAAAAAAAAACCAGAAAAACAAAACAAAACAAACAAACAAAAAAACCTATAAGGCTTGGATCTTCAGAGGCAAAAGAGGGAAAGCTTTGAGGGCAGAAGAAACATCGCTAGACCAAACCCAAGAGCAGGCAGGTTCCAGGCACCGTTCAGAGGAAGAAGGAGAGAATCTTTCATCTCAACCCTGTTGGAGTGGAGTGGAAATGGCAGCAAAGCCCACACGGAGTTAGGGTTTCAAAGGAACTAAAAGAACAAGGGAAGGCGAGATTTGCTGATGAAACATTTATTCACCTAAAAAAGTAACCCATAATTAAAAGACATGTGTAATAGGAATGCATCTGGGCCATGGAAAGCCGTCCCCCATACATTTCCTCGAAAGAGCTCTAATGCATCCCTCCCTTCCTCCGGGTACCATCTGCTTTGAAATGCCCCCTGCTTCCTCTTCTCCCTTCCAACCCCGCCGATATCTTTATCAAATTCTTGTTGAAACCTGGAAAGGGAAAAATATTTCCAGCAGTGAAAGCTTTAACTTGTCGCCTCGTGTTCTTCTCGGATTTCTAAAGCACGGAGGCCCGGAGAGTATGTTTCCAATATCCTCTCTCTGCGTGCCTTGTGCTCGCTTCTACACCAAGGAGGCTCTGACCCTGGTGTCTCCAGGGGGAGAGGGGTTTGGAGCTGGGGTCAGGCTTGTCAGAAAGGAAGAGGCCATCCCGCCTTGAGCCGCCCACCTCCCCCCCTCGTTTAATACATTTAACCTGGAAGAGGCACTGCTCCAGCCGAGATTAGATTACGAGGTTGGTGAAGGTGGCCTAATAAATGGCAAATGGCGGCATGTGGGGCTGAGCTAATCTCTGTTGACACGCATCTAATGCGAGGCCCATGTTGAAGGCAGCGGGTCCCGTCTGCAGCCCGACTTTGCCTTGATGACCGAAGGGGGAGGTGAGGCCCAGGGAAAGCCACTGGGATGCCTGTCTCTTTCAATCGTCTAGTGCCGGGAGTGTGCACGTCATTATTTAAAGGTCTCCTGGTACCAGCTAAATGTCTCTGCCTCCTGTGGGCCATGAGGTCGATTTCATCTTCTCAGAGCAAGCTTTGGAGGATTGCATGTCTCTCAAATGTTTTCATGTTCTCCTCGCTGGAAGTGTGAGAATGCTATCACGCATTCATTCAACAAACCTGGTTGGATTCCGTCTCCATGCAGGACCCTTGCATGAATGCATCAGGACCCAATTTTTAATTTTCCGTGATGATCACATAGATAAGGGTGCACATCCAGTTCTGCCACCTTCTCACTGGACAGATCAAAACTCCCTGAGCCTCAGTTCCCTCATCTGGTGCTTGTCTGGTCCCTTACTCCAGGGCCCAGCACATAATAGTTATTTAACAACTATTTATAGAATGAGAGCATCTGTAGAATAAAGATTGCTAACTAGACATACACACAACAGAATTGCATGAAACGAGCCATTTATCCGAATGCCATGCTATACTCTATATTTCGTGGCAAAAATTGTATAATCCCTGCTCTCCCCTTGTTCCCATCCCACTAGCTTAAATGTAAGATTCACAAGGGCAGGGACTGTTGCCTTTGTTCACCTGATATAATCTCAAACACCTGGATTAGTGCCTGAATCAATGTTAGGAGCATAATAAAGATTAGATAAATTTTTATCAAATACTGAATTGAATGAATGAGTGAATGAGTAAATGGTGAATGGCTTGTGGATCAACCTTCCTGAAAAATGTGGAAGGCAGACCATTGAACTATTTAATAGTTCTGCTTATCATTTCATTTTCCCCTTTCCTTTTCAATAAGATCAAATTCTACTACTTTAAAAATATTCATTGATCCATTGCACATCAAGTATTATGTACTCAGGCTCTGTAGACAGGGAATCTGAGCTTGGATTCCAGCTCCATCAGTTGCTGGTTCAGTAACCTTGTGCAGGACATTTAATTTCTTGGGGTCTCCATTTGCTCATTTGTAAAATGAAGAAAATAACAGCACCTAACTAATAAGGTTATTATGAGGTTCAAATGAATTCATATATATCAAGAAATGAAAGCAGTACCTAGCAAAATCATAGCTCATTATTCATGAGTATTGAATAATGTTGATATTTTAAAAATAAACCTAGTTGAGAGAATAGGAAACAATAATAATATTAGAAAAGAGAAAGGGAGAAAGGGAGAAATGAGGGCTTTTAAAAAAAAATCACTTTATTGATGGGACCTCCCTGGAGGTCCAGTGGTTAGGACTCCACACTTCCACTGCAGGGGGCATGGGTTCGATACCTGGCTGGGGAACTAGGATCCTGCTTGCCGCCTGGCATGGCCAAAAAATAGATAAATTAAATTAAATTAAATTAAATTAAAATCACTTTATTGAGGTATGATTAATATTCAAAAAGCTGTAAATACATATTGTGTACAACTTAATGGCTTTGGAGATAAGTACATACCCATGAAACCATCACAACAGTCTATGCCATAAACATATCCCTCATCTCCAAAACTTTCCTTCCTCTCTATTTATTATTTTTTGTGTGTGTGATAAGAACACAATATAAGATCTACCCTCTTAGCAAATTTTTAAGCATACAATACAGTATTTTTAAGTATAGGCACTGTATGTATAGAATTTATTCAACTTGCAAAACTGAAACTTTGTATCCTTTGACCAACATCTCCCCTTTATCCCCTCCCCCCAGCCCCTAGCAAGCACCATTCCACTCTTTCTGCTTCTATGAGTTTGACTATTTTTGATTCCTGATGTAAGTGGTACCATGTCGTACTTTTTCCGTCTGTGTCTGACTTAGTTCCCTTAGCTTAATGCCCTTGAGATTCATCCATGTTGTCCAGATGGCAGTATTTCCTTCTTTTTTAAGATTGAATAATATCTATAATATTTGTAAATACTGCATGTTCTTCATCCATTCATCCACCAATGGACATTTGTGTTGCTTCCATGTCTTAGCTATTGTGAATAACGCTATAATAAGCATGGCAATGCAGATATGTCTTCAAGGTCCTGATTTCAATTTCTTTGGTTATACACCCAGAAGTGAGATTGCTGGATTCTATGGTAGTTCTACTTCTAATTTTTTGAGGAACCTCCATACTGTTTTCCATAATGGCTGTGTCAATTTACATTCCCACCAACAGTGCACAAGGGTTTCCTTTTCTCCACATCCTTACCCGCAATTGTTACCTTTTTAAAAAAATAATGGTCATCTTAACAGGTGTGAGATGATATCGAGTTTTCGATTTGCATTTCTCTGATGATTAGTGATGTTGAATACCATTTCCTGTACCTATTGGCCATTTATATGTTTTTGCTTTGGAGAAATGTCTATTCAGTCCCTCTGCCCATTTTAAAATCTGGTTGTGTTTTTGCTATTGAGTTGTAAGAGCTGCTTATATATTTTGGACATACATTCTATCAGATATATGGTTTACGTGAGGACTATTTTAAAACTAAAGACTATACTAGATAAACATACACACATATACATATAAAGATATATGTAATGTATATATAATTTATATCTCAACAAAATGGTTAATATTCTGGGGAGTATAATATTGACTGAATTAACTGAAGACTAGAATAAAACAAGGGACATGGAGAACAATATTCAAAAATGTTGAATATTGATGTTAAAGATTCAGGAGCCAAGTTTAATAATCAACTTTTTAAGGCTCCGGACGCACAGGCTCAACGGCCATGGCTCACGGGCCCAGCCTCTCCGCGGCATGTGGGATCTTCCCAGACCGGGGCACGAACCCATGTCCCCTGCATCCGCAGGCGGACCCTCAACCACTGCGCCACCAGGGAAGCCCTAATAATCAACTTTTAACAAGGAAGAAAATGATCAGTCCCATGCCATGTAATTTGTTCCTGAACATAGGCAAAAGTGAATCACTTCTTACTTCATTCTTTGAAGCCATCATAACCCTGGTAACAGCAATGCATGACAAAAATGGCACAAAAAACAAAGCTACAGACTAACCTCATCTAGAATCATTAATGCCAAAATCCTCACTAATTAATTTAAATAGTATAATAAAAGAATCAACTGTCATGTCCAAGGAGGGCTTATGCTAGGATTAAATATAAAACAGCTTATCTAACAGTCAAGGTAGGAATATATAACAATCTCAATAGAGTCATGAAAGGCATTTGAAAAAATAATTAGCATTCATTCACCAAAAAATCTTTCAGAAAACTTGAAACAGAAGGATAGCTGGTTTTTTTTTTTTTTTAACATTCTAATGATTACCTATCTCAATACCACATCCAGAGTGAAGTTTAATAGCGACTTACTACAAGTATTTCTGTTGGAATCAAAATAAGACAATGATGTTTACTATCACCATTGACATTTAACATTTTTCCTGAAAGGTCTAGGCAATGTTAAGAACTCATAAAACAGAAATAAATAAGTAGATAAATAGACTCAGAAAGGAGAAATATGGCATTTGCAGATGATATAGTATTCTACATTGAAAACACAAAGGAAACCAGTGAAAAACGTCAAAACCCAATGAAGAGTTCAGTTATGTTGCCAGATACCAGCTAAAACATTCACAAATCAATAGCTTCTTAAACAGCAACAAATAGCGGTTAGAAAAATAAAAGGGATTCAGCCCAAATAGCAACAATTTTCGTAAAATGCCTAGGGAAAAAAACTTATATAAAATGTATAACACCCACATGCAGAAAACTACTAAACGTTCCTAAAGGGCATTTAAAACGATTTGATTAAATGAAGAGATTCAGCACTGTAAAGATGTCATTTCCTCCCGATTGTTTAAGCTGCAACGCAATTCGAAAACAAAATACCAGTGATTATTTTTGTGAGGTGCAAGTTAGGGAAGGGAGTGTGCCAAAGCAGTTTATTTCCAAGTTCATTTGGGTGACTAAGTGCACGGCATTTGCTAGGAATTTCTTTGCGAAGGTGAACGTATTTTGCCTTACCAGATCATAATATCACGTAGCTACGATAATCAGATTGTGTGCCTTGGCGGAAAGAGTCAACAGAATGTGCTTGAAGGGATAGGGGAGTTAAGCACAAAAATAAACTTTATTCAATGATTCATTTTATGATAAAGGTGGGAGCACAGATCAGGGGAAAGAAACAGGGGCTGGGACAATGGGGTATCGTTTGTATCCTCATCAGCACTGAAGACCACCTTCGAGCTTAATTATATCCCCATGGACCCCTTCCCTATCTTTTCCAAAATCTCTCCAAACTGCCTTCTTCTAGGTTTTTCAGAGGTACCAGAAGGAAGATGAGAAAGAGAGCAAGGAGGAGGGAGAGGGGAATCCTATGAGGGTAAAACCGGACCGCATTTTCTTTGCCAGGCCCAATTCCAGGTCACTTGAGATAGCAGATGCTCGGGGTGCTAAAAATCCTTCCAACCACACCAGAAATGTTTTCTCGGGATCAGCTTGCTTTAATGGGAAGAAACATAAAGAACGAATAACATGTCTGGCCCGCCCACTGCGTGTCTGCAGATGCCAGGCTAGCCTAGGAGGCAAGATGGTTCCGCGTTAAGAGGGTCCTGAATTCAAACCCCACCTGTCACTTTACAGCTGTGTGACTTTGAGCAAATGACCCAGCCTCCATTTCCCTATGTGTAAAAACAGGAGTTCTGCTACCTGTCTCACAAGGGATCATAATCATGATTGAATGAGATATGGACCATATCTCCTTTTTAGCCTCTTTGTGCCTCAGTTTCCCCATCTATAAAATGGAGACATTACTTGTACCTGGCTCATGGGATTGCTGTGAGAATTAACTGACTTAATGCACATGAAAGTCTTAGAAGAGTTAAGTGTTCACTGGATGCTATCAGTTATTGTATTATGGACAAATCCAGATAGGTGTTAAGTATTCTATTGACAGTGGTTATCATTATTATTAATATTGTTATTACCATTAATGATATACTTTTATTATATTTTCATTTAATATTTTAACATTTATTATTTCTACCTGATTTTTTTTTTTTTTTTTTTTCACCTAACAAACAGATTTTCTTGCTGAGCTGATTTCTCTCTTGTCCTGTAGACAACACTTCAGATGCCTGGTAGCAGCCAGTACAGACAAAAGCTTCATGGAGTTGCCTCTCTCTCTCCAGTTGTCTTCCGAGTTCCAAAAAACTAGATTCCCAAATGCCATGTAAAGAAGTTTTCAAGTACTTATCAGCCTGGTTCTTCCAGAGGGTTCAGTCAAGAATGAGCCCAGGGGACTTCCCTGGTGGTCCAGTGGGTAAGACTTCTCAATGCAGGGGGCCCGGGTTTGATCCCTGGTCAGGGAACTAGATCCCGCATGCATGTTGCAACTAAGGAGCCTGCATGCCACAACTAAGAAGTCTGCGTGCTGCTACTAAAGATCCCGCATGCCGCAACAAAGATCCAGTGTGCTGCAACTAAGACCCAGCACAGCCAAAATCAATAAATATATAAACAAAAATAAATATTGAAAAAATATGGCTAGGAACGAATATACCTTCAATAAATTATGACTATGTTAAACTGAGAATTTAAACACTATATTAAGGTATATGAATACACTAAATTTACAAATGTACTAAAAAGAAAAGAATGAGCCCATATACTGGAGCAAAGACACCCTTTGATGACATGACAGCATTTGAGACTGGAGACCCCCTTTGATGAGCTGTGCTCCATTTGGAAATAAGGAGTGAGACAAAGATGACTCACGGGGAGTCAGGCGTCACTTTCCCCTCCATCCTCTCCTACCCTCATCCCAGCTCAAGCCATGAGCTGCTTTTCTTTTTCTTTTTTAAAATTTTTATTGGAGTATAGTTGACTTACAATGTTGTGTCACTTTCTGCTGTACAGCAAAGTGAATCTGTTATACATATACATATATCCACTCTTTTTTAGATTCTTCTCCCATATAGGTCATTACAGAGCACTGAGTAGAGTTCCCTGTGCTACACAGTAGGTCCTTATTAGTGGTCTATTTTATATGCAGTAGCATGTATATGTAAATCCCAATCTCCCAATTTATCCCTCTCGCCTTTTCCCCCCTGGTAACTATAAGATTGTTTTCTACATCTGTAATTTTATTTCTGTTTTGTAAATAAGTTCATTTGTACCATTTTTTTAGATTCCACATATAAGCGCTATCATATGATAATTGCCCTTCTCTGTTTGACTTACTTCACTCAGTATGACAATCTTGAGGTCCATCCATGTTGTTGCAAATGGCATTCTTTCATTCTTTTTTATGGCTGAGTGATATTCCATTGTATATATGTACCACATCTTCTTTATCCATTCCTCTGTCGATGGATATCTAGGTTGCTTCCATGTCCTGGCTATTGTAAACAGTGCTGCAATGAACATCGGGATACATGTATCTTTTCAAATTATGGTTTTCTCCGGGTATATGCCCTGGAGTGGGATTGCTGGGTCATATGGTAGCTCTATTTTTATTCAAGATGCCAGAGAGATGCTTTTCAAATTAATTTGATGCCAGTGTTTTCCACATCACTAGCGCTGGGAGAAGAAAGAAGGTGATGTCTCCTCACCCTAGCTCTTGGTTACTTGTATTTTCTCCTGACCCAAGGAGTCAATATCTTTTAGTCATGAATGGAGGAAATAAAAGATAGCCTAGCTGAACTTGTGGCATTGCTTTATGCAAGGGACTCTCCCAAAAAAATCCTTTAGAAGGAAAACTTTGTGTCCCTAATGCTATGAAGGGAGCTTCCATATGGTCTGCTGAAGCCATTCACAGAGCTGAATACCTTAGAACAGGGAACAATGTTTTGGCCACCGATTAGTCTATATACCTTTTTTTTTTTTTTTTTTTTGCCTCAGAAAAACAGAGAGAGAGAGAGACCCATCCAGGGATACCAAAGAATTTCTGGAAAGAAGAAAGGAAAAACCACTCCAGTGAAGGATTTCATGGTTTTCTTGCCTTCCAAAAAAATGCCTCTCCGAGCTGGACATTTCCATTCAATCACTTTATTAGTGCTTCTCTCCTTTAAGAAATGCTCCAGAGGACTGGATTTCAGGCAGCGAAAAACCCAAGTTCCCAAAATTAGCTTGAGGTCTTAGTGCGGAGGGGTGGGAAAAAATAGATCAAGTGAAGTAACAAAAAGCTCTCCAGGATGCAGAGGCCATTTCTGACTCACTGCCCAGGCCAAAGTAAACGTGAAACCCAATGCTCAGAGAACCCTAAACGCCTGGTCACTTCTCAGAGAGAAAAATGCAACTGATCTGGGAAAAGATAGCAGTCATATTCCAGGGGGAACTTACACATTCAAGGATCATTTACTGAGCGCCTGTTACGTGTTAGATGTTGTCTGTCTTGACTCTTCACAATCACCCAGGGAGGCACCATCTATTCTCCTCATTTGACAGATGCAACCCAGAAGTCAGATTGCCCCATACGGTTTCTCTGTTTTAACTGATGCCAATAGAGCTTCAGAACATAGCCACTCACAACAGAAGCATTAGTGAGCTGCATACATTTTACTGAAGATTCTGCAGGCCAAAAGGAGGAGGGTGTTTACATCATGCACTCATGAAAAACTACCTAAGACTTCCCATCAGCCAAGTCCACTCTCTGACATTGGCCCCTCCCTGCCCTGCCATCCATGGAAGGTCTTCTTCATTTTCATCACCCGTGGGATTCCTAGATTCTTTTTCTTTAACCTCCAGATCAGCCTTCCTCCCCCTGTAGTCCTGTTATGATCCCAGAAAATAAAGGTTGTGATAGGAAGATCCAAAAGCATTGATTCATCAAGAACACAGGATGGAAAAGGAGAGTCAGAAGCCAACACTTGTACACTGTCTAGAATTCCCTTATAATATCCAAGAACATTGGTTTTTGTGCCCTGTCTCGGATACTTTCAGTAAGGGAGAACTTAGTGTCTTCTGAGACAACCCAGCCCATGGTTGGCCTGCTCTGGGAATTTTTTTTTTCCTTTACTTTGAGCCAGACCTCACCTTCCTGTAACTTTCACCCACAGTTGCTAATTCTTCCTTCTGGATCTATCTGAAATAAGTCAGATACCTCTTTGGCATTACGTCTTTCTGCTATTTGGTGGCGGCCAAGTCATGCATGATCTCATTCAGAAACTTCTTGACATCCATGTGAGGCAGAGGTATTTTTCACCCCCATTTTATAAATGGGGAAATAGTCTGACTAAGGTGAAGAATATGAGTGACGGTATAGAGCTAGTGAGGGTCAGAGGCTGGGCTTGAACACAGGATATTGAACTTGGGGTCTCACAGCCAAAGGCAGGTTCAGTGGATTCTCCATCCATTATTGTAATTGAGCTTTGTCTACTTGATTCACTTTTTCCAATGTCAGAAACAACAGTCCATAAAGGGATACTAAATGTATAGGAGGAGTGTTCCAATGAGAAAAGAAATAAAAGAAGACCAAAGGAAGGAGAAAGAAAGGAGAGGGGCAGAGAAAGAGAGACAAACTAGGTGGTAGTAAATGAGGGGGAAGAGAAGAGAAGAAGGGAGAGGGGGAAGAGAAGGTTATGGCTGGATACGATGCCAATGATCTAAAGACAGCTACCAACTCGGATGCTGTTGGAAGCCTGCCTGTCCGGTCACGGGCAGGCCATTGACTGCTGGAGATACCCATGGCAGACATCTGGAGGATGCAGGAAGTGGTGCTTCTGCGTCATGACCAACAGAAGAGATAATGCTTTCAGCTTGTGATCCCTGAATAGCATCCATTTACAAGTAGATTTCCAATCTTCTGCTGAAGGCAAGCAGAAGGTACTTAAGTTTGAAACTGCTGAATATTTTAAGTTACCTGGGTATTATTTTCCTCTAGAATAGGGGCTCTTAATATTGGATCCCTGGACTGAACTTCAAGGTGAAACGGGTCTTTGAACATCTTGAAATCAAACGTAAAATATTGCGTGAATGTTCAATTATCTTCTTTTTTTTCATATTTCCACCTTCTTATTTGTAATATGACTTTCGAATACTGTCATGATGGAGGTACGGCTGATAGTACAAAGCAACCCCAGGGTCTGGAAGAAGAGCCCTTGATCTCAGATTTTGATCACTCACTCGCCGAAGGACATTTGTAAGCCACTTCCTCTGTGTGGGAGCAGGATAGGAGCTAGGACCAGTTAAAATGTATTCGATTCTGTTTGGAGGGCCAGGGAAGGCCCTGAGAACGGCCACCAGCCCTGCACCATCTGCTCCCCACCTCCAATAAGGTCACTTTACAGTATACGTGTTGTCACTGTATGCGAAACCCCACAGCCACGCTGTGGCTGACTAGGGTAGGGTACTTCAGATGCTCTCTCTTTGGGACTTGGAACGGAACACAGAGCTGGTCGGTTAAACCAAGCAGATGGAGACCCGAGAGCTCTGCGTTCACCACGTTAGCCATGGGACCACAGACGCAAAGGCGTGGGCTCTTAGGAGTCGAAGGGAGGACGAAAGGAGATGTGAGGAGATGATCAGAGAGAGCATGTGGGGCGGGTGGAGGGGATCGGTGGGGGAGGCAGAGAAAGAGAATGTGTATATATGCGTGTGCGTGCCTAGAAGCAATGTCTGGAAAGATAACACAACAAAATAACAAAAATCGCTCTGGCTGGGGAAAGTGCGTGCTTTCTAGTCTTCAGATTTCTCTGTCTTGCCTGCCTTTTTACAGCCGGCACATATTAATTTTACAATCAGCAAAAAAATGATGAATCTATTTCCATTTGGGGAAAATTTTCTTTAAAAGGAATGCGTCTGGGGACACCAGCGTTTTCCCCCATGCGAAGCCCAAGGGAGGGACGGAGCCAGTGCTCAGGCCTTTGTAGTAAATATCTCCAGACCACACTAAATCCAATCTTCTTATTTGGGGTTATTTGCTTTCCGGATGGCAGGGCTGTGATGGATCCCAGATCCAGCACTCGTGGCATCTCAATCAGCTGTGTTTAGATGCTGCTGTGACACAAGATTATGACGTTTTGATGGGATTAGGAGATAACTTTGCTTTAATCTATAAAGCCCTGTATGCTTTGGGATCTGATTACCCTGGCAATTCCCTTCCTCAGCCCTAGCAATTAAGCTCAGCCAGAATGCTCCTCTTAATGACCCCCATATTGAAAGCTCAGGAAATCAGAAATGGGTGGTTTTGTTTTGTGTTGTTTTTTTCTGATTTTGTTTCCTGTTTCCCTTTTCTGCTGAAGGCTCTAGGTTCTCTCTAAGGCTCTTGTCTTCAGATCCCAGCAGGCTGCCTGTTTCATTCCTCTCTGCTCCCTGGAGAAGCCATCTTTGGGATGCCTTATTCTCATTTAAGCCGAGAAGGTTTGCTTCTGTCTAATCAGTTTTACTTGCGCTTGGTACCATCAGTCCCAGCAATGACGCATGTGGATTTTTTTTTTTTTTTGCAGTACGTGGGCCTCTCACTGTTGTGGTCTCTCCTGTTGTGGCCTCTCCCGTTGCAGAGCACAGGCTCCGGACACGCAGGCTCAGCGGCCTTGGCTCACGGGCCCAGCCGCTCCGCGGCATGTGGGATCTTCCCGGACCGGGGCACGAACCCGCGTCCCCTGCATCGGCAGGCGGACTCTCAACCACTGCGCCACCAGGGAAGCCCATGCATGTGGATTTTTAAATCCATCCAAGAAGTGATAGAGCTTAGATTTACAAAGATTGTAATGAAACTCCTTCTGCCTAGGAAGTTTGTTCTTCGGTCCACCATAACCACATTGGCCCCAGGTCATATTTTCCAGAGAGGTCTGCTCCCAGAATCCTTCAACTGCGAGAATTTATGATTTAAGGTCGCAACATTGTTAACTTTACTCATCCTTTTGTTTCCACTAAAATACAGTTGCAATGTACAGGATGCAGTACAAAACAACAGCAGCAAAGGTTATTGGAAAGTGCAAGTTTAATCCACTGTCATTTAAACGCGGTGCATGCGAGAGGCAGTAGATCATTCTGATGGCTGTCCTGGTTTGCCCTTCCAGCCCACCTCTCCACACTGACTTCTTCCCTGGAAGGGTGACCTGTACGTTAGCATCAACAGGCCCCCTGGCCTGAGGATTCCAGTTCAGTCTGACCAATAAATTCACAAGAGATGTGAAAGAGGGAAAAGAGAGGGGCCAGAGTATTTATTCCCCCTCGGTTCTCTCTTGCTGGGTTCGGGCTTGGATAACTGAGTTCTTCTACCAAATCCACATCTCCTGCCTGGAGGTCCTTTTCTGCAGCTATAGCTCTCTCCGTGTTTTAGCAACTTCTCCCTCTCCACGCTTACCTCTTTGGGCCTAGATTAGGTAATAGTTCAGGCTCTTGCCAACCCCAGGGTATTTCACTAGCCTTAGCAGTCTCCTAAAACCCTGCCCACACTTTTGCCAATGGTCCCTTAATTACATTGACTTCCGTTTCTCCTGTTGAGTGAGCCTTCTCTCCTGTAGGGACCCTGACCGATCCCACCATCATGCTTGATAGCTGGATTTCTGGAATCAGAAAACCTCCAAACTCAGAGGCTCCATCCCTCCCTTGGTACATGAACTTAGCACGTGATTTCATGTCCTTGAAACTGAATCATCTCATCTATAAGTAAGCACGCAAACAATACCCAGCTCATAGGGCCCTTAGGATGGTTAAGTCCACCTAGAATGTGATAGTCTGTTGGTACATAGCAATCACCCAGTGAATATCTGCTTCCTCCCATTGACTCCCATACCCAATACCGACTTCTCATTAGGCCTGGTGCCCATTAATGGCAAGGATTTTCTTCTCTGAACAAGTTCTTTCTTCGGTGAATGACATGATTATGACCCATTGACATTATCGAGTACCATGCGTTGGGAAAGGAGGTGAAAAAGAAAGACTCAGTAGAAAGAAGGGCCCCCCAAGGGCCCATCAGGTGGCCTGTCACCTTTGCTAATTTTATCAGAATAAACCCAGGACCCGGCAAAGTAATAATATCTATGCATATTTTATTGAATATTCATTGAGTATTTATTGAACACTGTCCTTCCAAAACTGGGTTAGGCATTCTTTCTCTGTGCTCCCACAGCCCTCAGTAAATCACCTTACTTATTACAATGGTTGTGATGTCTAGTTTTTGTTTCATCTGTTTTCCTCACTACACTTGAAGGTAACATGGCCTAGAATTTGTCCTCTTCTGAATAGTTTACATACTTCCTGAGACTCGTGAAAGTACTCATAAAGCACATTAAGTCAATGAGTGAATGAATGAATGAGGGCAAGTGAGTGAATGAACACTGTGTGTCTCTTGAAGGAGGAATCATATAGGAAGGCTTCACCAAAAAGACGGGACTTAATCTGGACCTTAAAGATGAATATAGTTTGCAATAGGAAGAAAATAGTTGAGAATATTCCAGGCAGAGGACATCCAAGCAGGGATGGGGGAAAGAAGTATATAAACTCTTTTGACCAGAGGGGAGATTTTGTATATTATAGTGGAGAGAAATGTGACTGGGTACCGTATTAGTTAGGACGATGCTAGTTGCTATAACAAATAAGCCCTCAAATCTCGGGGGCTTAAAGCAATGAAGTATATTTACATAAAGTCCAAAACAGGTATTACTAATCGGCAGGACGCTCAGCTTCAAGAAGTGATTCTGGAACCGTGTTCCTTCCATCCTGTGGCTTTCCCATCCTCTATGGTCACCCAGAAGTGAAAAGACTGCATGTGACTGCACAGCAGCACACTGCATGCGGACATTTATGGACCACGTGGTAAACATCACCTCCACTTATATATATCCCATTGGTCAGAATTCAGTCACTTGATCCCACCTAGCTGCAGGCAGGCTGGGAAATGTAGTCTCGGTGGGTGACCGGGAGGGAGAGTAAATGGATTTGCCAGGCACACATTGCTAAGATTGGAAGATCCCGGAGAGCCCTGAGTATCAGACTTACTTCTGTGTATTACGTGGCCAGAAACAATTCTCCTTTCAGAAAATAGAAGGTGATCTATGGAAACATGATCACAGTTGAAAGACTGCCGGGGAAGGGCTCGAGAAGGTTCTGGGGTGACCCTAAGCCCAAGGAGGAATAAGTCGTCTCTTGTGCAGAACCTCAGCACCAGAAAGTAGCTTTCTCCAAACCCAGGCATTATCAGGTTTCAGTAATTCTTGAGCCCCAGCCAAAAAAAAAAAAAAAAAAAAAAAAAAAAAACCCTTCTCCTGCAGTAGGCGTTACAGGAAAGGAAAAAGAAGAAAGGAGGAAATACAGTTCTTAAAAGACACTCACGATTGCTAGTATCAGGGTCGCTCTCATTGCTTCCTCCCCTGATTACAGGCCATCCTGGGTTTTCCAGGCCTGAGGGGGTTTTATGGGACTCGGGGCTTATAGCACTAAAACTGGGAATGTCCCAGGCAAACTGGGACAAGTTTTCACGGGAGCTCTGGCATCCAAGAAACGTGGGTTCGAATCCTAGCTCTGATGCTTAGCGAATTTGTAACTTTGGGCAAGTCACTTAATCTCTGTGAGCTGAGGTTTCATCACCTTTGGTATGGAGACAATGAAACAGCCACCTCCTTGGGTTGGCGTGAGGATTGACTGAGATAGTGCACGGAAAACACTGAGCAATGTGCCTGATGCGTAGAGTACGCTCAGGCAATGTTGATGGGGGCTCTCTTCCTTTCATTGAGGCTTGTTTAAAACAGAGGCCCTGACCAGGTTGAGGTTCCCCGTGGAGGAAAGTGAGACAGGAGCACATGCCGAGGCCACGGCACTCACTCTCCACTCAGGTCCTGCTGGGAATGCGGGCCAGGTGGTGCTCAGATGCACCAGGCAGGCGGGGCTGCACGTGGCTCTCAGCTGCCTGTCGTCAGGGACACCAGGGCGAATGGGGCTCAGATGATGCGTGAGGAAGGCAGCCCGCCCAGGAGGTTCTGATCGCCAACTCTCGCCACCAAGGGAGGAAAGGCAGGGGGTGAGGGTGACGTGATAAAAAGGCCCCGAGGAGCGTTTTATTCCCGAGCTTTCAAAGTTCACCCCTTCCTCTTACAGGAACCTAACTTTAATAACCAGAGCCAGGGAGTGAAAGAGAAAGAAACCAGACGAGCAGGCCAACCCCCTTGAAACAGGTCACGTTGTGCTCAGAAGGCAGCTTTGAAATTGTGCATGTGTAACCACAGCAGAGAAGGGTAGGGTCTCCTCTGCTCTCTCCTGGGCGTGAGCTGGAAGAAAGAGAAGAAATGAAAGGGAAGAAGAAAGGGGAGAAATGAAAGGAAAAGGAAGGGACTAGGAGAGATGATCAGGAGAGAGACAAGAGAGGAAAGAAAACCATTTTCCTGCACATACACACTAGACAGAAGGGAGCCAGCCATGGACCACCCATCTTTAAGGTTCATCATCTTCTTGAGGTTGTAGGCGATTGTGAAGAAACACAGATTTTTTTTTTTTGAGCAGTACTCTGTGCCATTATTCCTGTGCAGTATCATATTTAATCCTCATAACCAACCTCTGATTTTAGAGATGAGGATACTGATGCTCAGAATGGTTAAGTAACTCGTCCAAGGACACACAGCCTGTCAGCGGCAAAGCCAGGATCTGGACCCAGTCTGTAATTTCTACTAATGTTGGAAATGTGAAAACCAACTTTGCTACCTAGCATGCTATAAAGGCAAAAGGGTATGGGAGTACCAAGTATAGTACAGGGATACCAAGGAGGGAAAAGTACAGAAGGTACGGCCTAAAGCAAGGTTTCACAACCCCAGCACTACTGAGCCTTCGGCTGGATAATTTTTTGTTGCAGGGGCTGCCCTGTGCATTGCAGGGTGTTGATCAGCACACTTGGCCTCTCCCAACTCAATGCCAGTAACACCTGCCTTCCCCAGTCCTGGCAACCAACCGAAAAGGCCTCCAGACATTGCCAGATTATCTCCTGGGAGCAAAGTCGCCTTCCGCTGAGAACCAGTGATGTAGAAGCAGGTATAAAAAATAAATTACTATGAATTGAGAGTCTAAACGCACCATGGAAGACATTTCATCCCCTTTAACCTCATTTAATATCTCATTTAATCCCCACCAGATCCCAGTGTAGAGGCATTATTTCTTCTGTTTTGTGGAGGAAGCACTGAGGTCTTTGAGGGTTTAAGTAACATGCCCAAGTTCATACAGCTGGTAAGAGACAGAGCTGGGATTTGAACTCAGGTGTGCATATTCCTCTCCCCAACACTGTTCAGAGAGGCAAACAGAAGACAGGACGAATCAAGGAGAGAGACAGAGCGTCACAATGCCAGGTAGTAATAACGATGCCAAAAATGCAGGGACAGGTCCAGCACGTGGCCTGGTTGTGTCATGCCATCTCCCGGACAAAATCGCTTTAAACTGCCACATCGCAGGCAGCTCCCAAGCTCTCACCTCCTTTTCCTAATGCATCCCTTCCTGTGAGCGTGCCCTGCACGTGAGTCCACCCTGACTCTCTCCATCTCTCTCTCTCTCTCTTTCTCTCTCTCATATCTCATAAGCAGAGACAATATATTCCCAAATGGCCAATGATTTATGGGGCAAAGCCACTTCCCCGACCAATCGTCTCTCTTCACAGGGACACATATGTTGGGGAGCATTGATCCCAGAAACGGCCCACATGCATTTTTTGCCAGCAGCCAATGCCTTGGGGAATTCAAGAAATGCCCCTAAATTACAAAGGAGTGGGGGTGGGGAAGCTTCCTCTAGAAACTTTCTCCCCAGCTTAAGCCTAGTTGTAAATCACCCTGCAAGCATCACACCCCACTGTAAACCACAGATGTGTGGGGAACGGCAAGGTGAACTTCTGCTGGCGAGAGAGAGAGCAAGATTGACCAAGACCTTGGACGGGGTGGCCGTTTGAGGAACTCACCCTGACCTCCCCCACTTCCAGCAGCCTGTAGCTTGGCATTTCAGGGCTGATACCTCTTGAGCAGGAAGCAAGTTTCTCCCAAGGGATTTTTTTTTTTTTTGCCCTCGCCTCCCCCCTCCACCTTTCCATCCCCTGCAAAATTGCATAGCATTTGTTCTTAATCTTTTCGGGGGTGAAGGTTCCCTTTGAAAATCTGATGAAAGCGATGGACTCCTCCCTTCATTACATAAATGATTGTTTACTTGTGCTAAAACCTCTGAAAATGGTTAAGACTGGTTTATGGTGGGTTTTCTAGGAAAATAAAGGACTTTTTCCGCTGTCACATTTTAACAAAACAAAAAAAACCCCACCTTTTTTTGAATGTATTGATTTTTTTTTGAACTTTTACTGACATATACATACAGAAGAGTGCACAACTCGTTAAGTGTTCGGCTTAAGGTATTTTCACAAACTGAACAAACCAGTGTAACCTGTGCCCCAGTCTCGAAAGAGAGCATTAGTGCATCTGGAAGCTTCCTGACGCTTCCCGCCAGTAACTACCCTCCACCAAGATGAGCCACTAGCCTGACTTCAAAGAGATGCGTTTTGCCTGGTTCTGTTCTTTGCATCGGTGGGTTCATATAGCGTGGCTCTGTGTTTAGCTTCTTTCACTTAATATTACATTTGTGAGGTTTATTTACAGCATTTTGTGTAGTTGCAGTTTGCTGATTCTCATCAGCACACACGGTTTTCCATCGTGCGAACGCACCATAATTCATCTCTATCCTAGTGTCAAGAGGCATTTGGGATGTATTCTCTGTCACAGAATTTTACTGAAATTCTGTCCTTTAGAGTTGTCATTTTAACTTGCCCTATCTTTGAGCACGTTTCACTAGCTAATTTATGTTAGAAATGCATAATAAATTCTTCTTGTTAAAAATCCAACATTTCAGGGAAAGAAAGCAGGGAACATTCCTCTTGCTTTCCTTGCTTCTCCCTCCCATTTTAACGTAGCTCCATTGTTCCTGGTTTGCCGAGCTCCGTTGCAGATATTTCTCTATGCATCTATACACAGATGTGTGCAGTGCGTGCATATGGGCTTTTGAATTTCGTTTTCACATGGATGCAGTTGCTGTGCCACTTTTTTCACTTATCAGAGTGTCTTGGGGATCGTCCCATAGCTCAACCTCACCCTTTAAACCGCTGGACATTCTTCTCTTGCATGGACTTGACACGATTGATTTAACCAGTCCCCTGCCGATGTGCGTTTAGGCTGTCTCCAGTTTTCTGTCTTTGCAAAGAGGGCGGCAACGACCATCTTTTGATGTGCTTCTTTATGAGCATTTGCAAGTGTTTCTCTAGCAGATAAATAGGTGGAATTGCTGGGTGTACGCATTTGCCTCTAAGTGGTTTTTATGAGGTCAGAAGGATTGTTCAAACCACCATGATTTCTGGGTAGCACTCGCAACGTATGCGAAGGCATTTGGCAGAAAGATCCAAACCCACTTGGATTTTCCATTTCACTTCGATCCCACTTAGAGACAGTTTCCCAGCACCTTGGTCCCTGGGGACGTGACACTTTCCAGAGATTTCATGAAGGAAAGAATCTATTGTCTGCCCATGGGATGGCTGGTTGGAAATGGGATATCTGAAACTCCAGGGACAGTCGTTCAAGGACAACTGGAGTAATCATCATAACAGCACTGCAAACATTTGTTGAGTACTTACTCTGTGTCAAGCGCTGTGCGTGGAGTGCCTCGTTTAATTCTTAGCGCAGTCCTATGGGGGAAAGTACTGGGTTTGAGTCTCATTTTCCAGCTGGACAAACTGAGGCTCAGATGAAGTCACTTGCCCAGAGTCACGCTTATGTGAATTACTGGGAGCTTATATCATGCAGCGAGCTTGACGTGGCTTTTGCCTACAGAAACCTCACTGTCTACTGGTGGAAGCAGAATACGTCACCAGGCATTACAATACAGTTAGAACGAGCCCGTGCTGGAATCCAGGTGGTGCGCCTCACAGACTACTTCCAGAGGCTGCAAAGGAAAGGCAACTTGGAGAAAAGGGGGACCTACAATCCGTCCCAGGAAGATAAAATCTGTCTGTCTCTCTGGTCCTTCCAGGCTGCGGTATCCAATGCTGGCACCCTAGCCAGGAAAAGGTGACTCACTAACTAGTTCATACTAAGAGCACGAGTAGGAATCGACGGCCAGCAAATGGCTCCCCCACATCAATCCTCAAAACAGATCAAGGGGGAAACTGAGGCTCAGAGAGAAGTGACGTTTTCAGGAGTCAAAGTGAATATGGGCCAGAGCCAGGAGTTGAATGGGGTCTCTTTGTGCAGCCTGGAGCCTCCGAGTATGCAGCGCACGGCCCACCCCCCGGCCCTACCCCTACCCCACCCCGGCCTTCCTGCCCTTCAGACAATCACAGTCTAACATTCCCTAATCAAAAATATTCCAGGGCCAAATTGGGCCGGATGTGCTTTAGTGGTGGAAAGGGCTGAGAGCTGTTTAGATTCCAGCCCCAGCTTCCAGACTCCTCACTTAACAATTAAAAATATCAACTCACATACGTCGCGTAATATCGCTTCTATGTGGAATCTAGAAAAATGGTACAGATGAACCTATTGGCAAAGCAGAAATAGAGGCACAGATGTAGAGAACAAACTTACGGTTACCAAGGGAGTGGGGGAGATTGGGATTGACACATATACACTACTGTTTATAAAATAGATAACAAATGAGAACCTGCTGTCTCGCACAGGGAACTCTACTCGATGCTCTGTGGTGACCTAAATGGGAAGGAAATCCAAAAATGAGGGGATATATGTATACATATAACTGACTCACTTTGCTGTACAGCAGAAACTAACACAACATTGTAAAGCAACTCTACTCCAATAAAAAATAATAATAATAATAAACGGAAAGAAAAAAATAAAATTAAAAAATATACATCAACTCACAGCCCATTGTCCCCATGTCAGATTGATGGATGCCAACTTTCTCCATTTGCACTGATGCCTCCTGACTTTTTGAGGCGGGACCAGTTGATGATGACCCTTTTTAATTTTTCTTCTGTTTTTATTTTCAAGTCTGCTAACCAGGCCATCACTGACACTGTCCATACATTCTGGGCCTGATTCTGCAGAGGTCTGACAAACCCGCCCAGGGGCAGGAGATTAAGCTCTTCCAAATTGCTCAGATCAAGGCGAGCCCAGATTGGGTGCTCTGAGACTGAAGTGGCGGTTGCGGGGGACATCCTTTCATTCCTGCCCTTTGGAGACCTCCAAGACTAAACAGTTTAGGCCACATCTTGAAGAAAATTGCTTTATCCTTTCACCTTTAAGTGGATTCAGGCGCAATCAGTTGACTCGGGAGCACGTGGAGGTCAGCACACACACGCCAGGATGGGGGGTTGCCTGCAGAATCACCGGAGGAGGGGAGGCGAATACAATAAAGGAAGATGGAAAAGCTAGGGGGTCGGTTTGCAACCTCGAACATCTGGTGACAAATAAGAGCGTGCCGGGCAAAGCACTTGGGCTTGGAATGGGGGAGCGAAATGGAGACGAGGGTGCAGTGGAGGAGGCTTTCAAAGATGGTGACTGGGACAAACAAGGCCGCCTGTCCCTCTCAGATATCATGGGAGGAAGGGGGGGGCGGGGTGGGAAGAGGAAGGGAGAGGTCAGGTCTCCAGTCCCCAGAGCGAGGGGACACTCAAATGCTTGCAGATGGGATGCAGAGGATGGTGGAGTGCAAATTGCATCTGGCTGTCGGGGAGCACAGCACAGAGACTACTGGATTTATTAATACTGGGAGAACCTTTTGCACAAGTAGGAACAGCAAAGTCCCCTTGACCGAGAGCATCCCAGCACTAGCGGGCTGGTGATAAGGAGCCCTGAAAGCAGAAGATCTCCCACTACCTAAGTTCCTAGCCTGAGCTCCAATGACCCTGGCTGGCCACGATTTCATGAGCCCTTCCTCCTTGGTGGCAGTAAGCCTGGCTCCCTAAAATTAGGTCTTGGGAGAAGATACCCAGGGAGCGATGTTTAGCTGTAGGAACAACTTGGATCTGTTCCTCCCTGAGATAACAGGAAAGAGGCTCCGACCTGCTCTGACCTGTAAGAGAGCCAGACATCCACTCAGATGGCCAACATCTAAACTGCTTTTATGTGGAGGATTTGCATGTGTTCAGAGACCTTCCATGCATCCATTCCAGCAAGTGCGTCCGTCCCCTCTCACTCTGTTTTCCCAGTACAGGGGAATAAAGTTGCAACCCCACCGTCAACTTGGTTGACAAATCTCTCTTTTCTTCTTTCATCTTTCTCAGGAAGTTTTCAAAGGGACCTCTCAGATACTTAAGAGCCCCAAAACTAAACTTACTTTGACATCCGTTAGGATTCCTTCAGCTGCAAGCAACAGAAAAGCCAGCTCACAGTGGATTAAACCTTCAAGATATTTAACGTAGATCTATTTGAACATCTGTAGACAGGCAGTTGTTTTCCATGTTTGGGGAATCCACTCAGCCGCGCGTCAAGGCAAGCTCTGCCCATCCAGCCAGTCTACTGGGCTCAACATATTGACTTTTCTTCATGCCTCTCAACTCATGCTCACAAGATGGTTGGCCACAGCTCCAGGTCACGACCTGTGCCCAAGGCAGAAAGTGTAGGCGAGAGGGGAGGCCTTTTTCTGGCATCGCTTTCTCTTTCGAGCAATAAAGAAGCCACGTTTCCAGAGTCGTCATAGCCTCCATCCTACTCTCACTGGTTAGAATTGGGTCCCATGCCCACTTGCAGACCACAGGCCAAAAGGTGAACAAAAGCAGTTTGCAGGGAATAAGGGGGATGCCTGGTGGGCTGGTAACCATAGTGTCTGTCTCACCATCTCCCCCAGATCTCTTCCTTTGGTACCCGAATCTGATGAATGGCTCTACCATCTACCTGGTCACCCAAGGCAGATACGTCGACCTACATCATCTAGTAATCAAGCCACCCCCAGGTCCTCGCCCTCCCTCCCTCACTCCTTCCCCTGTTCCTGTCCTGTACACCCTTCTCTGAGCTTCTGAAACCCCTCACGCGATGCTGAGCATACAGCAGGTACTCAGTAAATGCCCGGATTCACTCTGTTGTCTCTGCTCTACAATCCCGCAGCTCTAGGAACAACTCAGTGAACTAGGAAATTCCCACTGAGAAACTCAACTCTCTGAGCCCCAGTCGTTACTTAAGAAGAGATTAGTGGTTAAATGACCAAGTATTGGCGTCATAGAGCCTGGATTCAAATTCCCACTCCACTAGCTATCGTGGCCCTGGGCAACCTGCTAACACACTCTTAGCCTCAGTTTTCTCATCTGTGATATGGACATGATAGTACCTCATAGAATTCTTGTGAACGTTAAACGTGGTAATACATTTAAGGGCTTAGCACAGTGTCTGGTACCTAAGAACTGAAGATATGCCTGCCGTAATTGCTGTCATTTCCCAAATGTCCGAGTTAGTTGCTGTGTAACTTTATCTCCCAGCCAACACCAGGTGCCCCACAAGCTCTGAATCATCTCTGGAACTTTTCTCCTATCCTGATTTATTTTTTTAATTGTATCTATTTAAGGTGTACCACGTGATATTATGATATACATACACATATGCTGTATTAACAGATCCATATGTATTATGATGTCCATACACACATGTATGTATTAACATATCCATCTCTTTATATCATTACTTTTCTTCTTGCTGAAGTGGCGAAAGCTCCTGGAATCTACTCTCTTAGCAAATTTCTAGTTTTCAGTACAGCACTACTAACTGTAGTCATCGTGCTGTTCATAAGATCCTTATTCATTCTGCATCACTCCAACTTTGTATCCCTTGACTAGCATCTCCCCAGTTCCCCCACTTCCCCACCCCTGATAACTACTGTCCTACTCTCTGCTTCCATGTGTTCAACTTTTTTTAGATTCCACATGTTCATGAGGTCATACGGTATTTTCCTTTCTGTGTCTGGATTATCTCACTTAGCATTATATCCTCCAGGGTCATCCATGTGTTGCAAATGGCGGGATCTCCTTTTGTTTCAGGCTGAATAATAATAATAGGTAATAATATATCATATTAACTATAATTTATATCTCATATATATGACCATTTCTTTATCCATTCATCCCTGGACAGACACTTAGTTATCTTAGCTACTGTGAGTAACGCGGCAACGGGCAGTAGACGTTTTCTCCCCAGCCCACCCTCGGGATGCAGAGTACCAGCAAAGTGCTTGAGAGCCACTGGATTCCCATTGCAACGTGGAGACCACATTCCCATCCTCACCAGTCCTGGGGGCAGCATAGGGGCTCGGTGATTGAGGCCTATTTCCATTGCTTTAGATGGAAATCGGGCAAGAGAGCTCTCGACAGCTCCCCTTATATTTATTTCTGGCCAGATCAAAGGTCCTGTCGGCAACCCGTCCTGACGTCTTGATTCCTGTTTTCCTTACTGAATTTTTTTTTCCGGATGGTGTTCGCTCCAAATAAGCTACTAAAAGTTCCCCTGGGAATAAAAGAGAGAGGGAGGGAATGAGAGCCTGGATGGGCAGAGTTTAGTTATGTCTTGCTATAAATAAGTATATGGAATTGTACAGATCTCAAAGGCCTGAGATCAGCCACTGTTCTCCACGGTGGGAAAAAGACAGGCTCGTGGTTATTTCTGGATTCCGAGTGAGATTCACAGGCACCCAGTAAAGACTGGAAAAATAAAATACTGATCATTTATCATTTATTGGGAGGAAGCAGTACCCAGTGGTCAAGGGCACCAGATCTGGAGTCAGGCATCCTTTGAAAGTTCCTTTTACAACTTAATTTGTAACCTTGGGAAAGTGATCTCATCTGTCTGTTTCCACATCTGTAAAATGGAGACAAAAATAGTTCATAGCTCACAGAGTTGTTGGGAAGATTAAATAAGTTGATGAACGTAAAGTGCTAAGGATAGTACCTAGATACTCAGCCATAAAAAAGAATGAAATCCTGTCAATTGTAACAACATGGATGAACCTGGAGGGCATTATGTTGAGGGAAATAAGTCAGACAGAGAAAGACAGATACTGTATGATCTCACTAATATGTGGAATCTAAAAAATGCAACAAACTAGTGAATACAACAGAAACAAAGCAGACTCACAGATACAGAGAATAAACTAGTGGTTACCAGTGGGGAGAGAGAGGGAGAAGGGGCAGGATAGGGGTAGGGGAGTGAGAGTTACAAACCACGATGTATAAAAAAGCTACAAGGATATATCATACAACACAGGGAATATAGCCAATATTTTATAATAACTGTAAATGGAGTATGACCTTTAAAAATTATGAATCACCGAATTGTACATTTATAACTTATATACTACTGTGCATCAACTATACTCAATTTTTTATAATTAATTAATTAATTAATTAATTAATTTCTGGCTGTGTTGGGTCTTTGTTGCTGCACGCGGGCTTTCTCTAGTTGCAATGAGCGGGAGCTCCTCTTCGTTGCGGTGCGCGGGCTTCTCATTGCGGTGGCTTCTCTTGTTGCGGAGCACGGGCTCTAGGTGCACGGGCTTCAGTAGTCTGGCACATGGGCTCAGTAGTTGTGGCTCACGGGCTCTAGAGCTCAGGCTCAGGAATTGTGCCGCACGGGCTTAGTTGCTCTGCGGCATGTGGGATCTTCCCAGGCCAGGGCTCGAACCCATGTCCCCTGCATTGGCAGGCGGATTCTTAACCACTGCGCCACCAGGGAAGTCCTCAACTATACTCAATTTAAAAAATAAAACAACAGAAAAGAATAGTACCTAGCGTATGTTCGGCAAGTATTAGTGTATTAATATTTGTTGAACAAGCATTAGACATATAGTATTTTTTTTAACCTTTTTTTTTTTCTCTTTGGCTGTGTTGGATCTTCGTTGCTGCCAGTGGGCTTTCTCTAGTTGTGGCGAGAGGGGGCTACTCTTCATTGTGGAGCGCGGGCTTCTCTTGCCGTGGAGCACGGGCTCTAGGCACACGGGCTTCAGTAGTTGTGGCACGCGGGCTCAGTAGTTGTGGCGCACGGGCTTAGTTGCCCCGCGGCATGTGGGATCTTCCCGGACCAGGGCTCAAACCCATGTCCCCTGCATTGGCAGGTGGATTCTTAACCACTGCGCCACCAGGGAAGTCCCAGACATATAGTATCGCATTCAATCCTTGCAACAGTCTTTGACATAGACGCTGCTACTCATAGATGTTATCTCCATGTATAACTCATTTTGCAAGAGAGGAAACAGAGAAGCATAACGACGGGAACAATCTGGCTACCGTTAGTGAGCAGCATTACCAGGGTTCAGAACCCGGTTTACCTGATTGCTGTTTGCGAGCCCCGTGCCCTCTGCCCTCTGCCCCTCCTAGTTAAGCGGGACCAGCTGTGCCGATGAGCCGGCCTGGCAGGATGCCATATATTTAGCAAGGCACCTAGAGCAGGGCCCACCTTGATTGCGTAACTTCTAAGGGAGTTACCCCAACCACGCAAATTAGCTGCTCTAAGTGCACCATGGAAAAGGGAGACAAAAAACTCTGTTCACCTCTGGCTGCCTGATGGTACCTGCAAGGTAAGCTCTGGACCTGTGTAAACATGACATAGTCCAGGCCACAAGCCAAGCCTGCAGATAGCACCAGGAGTGACTGGCTGCACAGTTAGAGTTTGGGATAACTTGTCAGCTCAGAAAAACTTTGCCTACAAACTGGTTATGTCACCTTGGTTAGGACATTAACAAAGGCCCACTACCTACCCCACCCATGAATGTTCTCGAGTTGCCCTCGAGGAGGGTGTCAGCTCCTGCAGACTTAGGAAGAGGGAGCCCTGGTTCCTTGAGATGTTCCTTGATTAAAAATCCAGCCTGAAAAACACATTCACCCCTTGCATTTCAAAATCCTTCCGAACATATCCATCGTGTTCCTGCTTCGGTCAAACCAGACACTTTGAAGATTTCTTTGAGAAGTGAAAATCTTAAAAGAGGGCTTCCCTGGTGGCGCAGTGGTGAAGAATCTGCCTGCCAAGACATGGGACACAGGTTCGATCCCCGGTCCAGGAGGATCCCACATGCCGCAGAGCAACTAAGCCCGTGTGCCACAACTACTGAGCCTGTGCTCTAGAGCCTGCGAGCCACAACTACTGAGCCCATGTGCCACAACTACTGAAGCCCAGGCCCGCATGCCACAGCTACTGAAGTCCGTGCTCCTAGAGCCCATGCTCCACAACAAGAGAAGCCACCACAATGAGAAGCCCACACACCACAACGAAGAGCAGCCCCCGCTTGCCCAACTAGAGAAAGCCTGAGTGCAGCAACGAAGACCCAACGCAGCCAAAAAACAAACAAACAAACAAAAATCTTAAAAGAGCCTCAAGATCCTGAACAGGAACATCAAAGACATTTGTGAACACCGGACAGGGCAACAGTACAGCAGCTTGGGCTGCCTTTCTATAGACGCAGAAAAGGGCTTGGCTTTGCTTTGCTTCGCTTTTTCTTTCCCTAATTTCTAATACATGCATGTGCCCTCTGATTCACTTTTTCCTGTTGAAAGCTTCCTCTGGTTCCCTGTGTTCCCTTGGAAATAATAGCAACTGCTGTTTATTGAGCAATTCTTGTGAGCCCAGAACTGGACTAAGCCTTTACACACATCCTCAGCAAGCCTGTGAGTTGGTACTAATGGGTCATTGTCCCCATTTTACAGATCCAAGAACCAAGGCCCTGGGAACCAAGTGTCAACCCAGTGCATAAGCAGAGGCGCTGGGTTTGGAACCAATATCTATCTCTAAAGCTCGTGATGCTAGCCTCTATGCTTTTCAGTCTCTCATCACTTCCTTCAGTTCTGTTTCTAAAAGCACCTAACCACATATATTATCAATTTTTTCCTATTACATATCTGTTTCATTCATTAACATGAAGTTAATCCTAACAACCACTTATTAAATAAGCCCTTATATGTGTCAGGTGCTGTGCTGGTAGATCTATACGCCTTTTCTCTAATCCTGCTGACAGCTCTGACAGCTAGGTGTCAGGCACTCCATTACACAGAGGAGCAAACAAGTTCAGAGAGGCTGAGTGAATGGCCCCAGGCCGAGGAACTGGTGCGTGGTGGAGCCAGTTTCGGGAATCAGGTTTGATGGGTCCAAAGCCCATGCTCTTTGTTCTGTGTCTTAACCGCTCCTACTAGTTGCCAGCTTCTCAAGGGCTGGGCTGACATCTGATGTTCTTAGTGTCCCTGAGTGGCAGGCCGTGAACTGAAGGAACTGAAAAAAAAAAAGGAAGACTCAAGGGGCCAAGCCAGTCAGCTGGGTGTTCTGCTCAGAAGAGACTTTAGATTTGCAAACTGGTACCAAAACGATGGAAACGAGTTATGCGTATTTCTTTTTGTTTAATGGAGCAACTGAAGAAAACTGGAAATAAAATTGAGTGTCAATCTCTCATAGCCAGGATGACTAAGTCCCAGGTATATATTTGAGCCCAGCAGATACCTGTTGAGTGAATAGATGCATGGATTCAACTGTGTCCTTGATATCACCACTCAGATATTGAATAGGCATCTCAGACTTCTTAGGTCCACAGCTAAACTTTTGGTTGTCGCCACCTCAGAACTGCTTGCCAGCCATCTCCCCATGTTCATAAACGGAGATCTATCTTTCTAGACTCTCCAGCCTTTGTGTCCTGCTTGACGCCTCTCCTTCTCTCACACCCCTGCATTAATCCAGCAGAAAATCCTATCTGCTCTACTTTCAAAATATCTCCTGAAATCTGACTTTTCAGCTCTCCTGCTGCTGCTGCTTTGGTCCAAGCCACCATCACCTCTCACCTGGGATATGCCAGTAGCCTCCCCACTGCTCTCTCTGGGAGCCCCCCTTCCTCTCCCCTCTGGTTTATTCTCCACTTGGCAGCCAGAGGAGATCCCTCTAAAACCCAAGCCAGATCGTGTTACTCATCTTCTCAAAACTGAGTGGCACGCGTCCACCTCAGGACATTTGCCCAGCAGTTCCCCCTCCTTGTAATTCTCTGCCTCCAGAAACCTGCAAAGCTTGCTCCCTCATCCCCCTTTTTTTTTTTTTTTTTTTTTTGGTACACAGGCCTCTCACTGCTGTGGCCTCTCCCGTTGCGGAGTACAGGCTCCGGACGCGCTGGCTCACCAGCCATGGCTCACGGGCCCAGCCGCTCCGCGGCATGTGGGATCTTCCCGGACCGGAGCACGAACCCGTGTCCCTTGGCATCGGCAGGCGGACTCTCAACCACTGCGCCATTAGGGAAGCCCCCTCATTCCCTTTTTGATGAGCCTTCTCTATCTTTTATAGAGCAGAACCCTCTCCACTTCCTAGCACCCAGAATTCTTCCTTAACTTGCTTTATTTTCCACCATAGCCATACTCTATTTGTATCTCTAGAATGTCTGTTATCATATACTAGCATTTAAGCCTCACAAGAAAAGGAACTGTCTGTCTCAGCTGAATTCTCAGCATCTAGAACAACGTCTGGCAGGCGGTAAATATTTGTTCAATGAATGAATGAATGAAAGGCTGTCAGACTATGGTTTCCTTTCACTCTTTGGAACGTGTAGGGAAGAGTCCAGAAAGGTACTATTTCCCAGACCAAAGTTGTCCAATTGAACTTTCTGTGATCATGGAAACAGTCTACATCTGTGCTTTCCGATACAGCGGCCACCAGCCACGTGTAGTTATGGAGCACTTGAAACGCGGCTACTGCAACTGGGAAACTGTATTTGCTTTTAATTCATAGACTTGCATTTTTAGAGTGGTTTTAGGTTAACAGAAAAACCAACCAGAACCTACCAAGAAGGGACTGCATGTTCAATTTTATTTTGTTCTGGTTCATTTAAATAGCCATACGTGGTTCGTGGCTACTGTCATGAGCAGGGCAGACTTAGACGGAGCCGGGGAAGTAAAGCCCTGTCCTGCCCTCACCGCCCCATGCATAGTCAGTCCCACAAGGGGATCTGGTGGGCAGCCCCGGGAAGGCCTGCAAAGGGTTTTCTCTGGAAGGATTCGCCAAAGCCCCAAAGGCTGCTTCAGGCCTCCGAGCAACAAAGTTTGCAGATCAGTCTTGAGGAAAGAGGGAAGTAGACAGCACAGCGAATCAAAACGTTCGCTGAAGACGTGAGGATGGCAAACAAAAAAGCTGCCCCCCCCCCCCCCCCCCCGCTGGCCGTCTGGTGTTCCTGTGAGCTTCTGTTGAATCAGCTCCTGGGGTCTTGGGTCTGAGTCACCTCCCGTCCACCACCTCGTCCCCCTCCCACTTCTCTGTGCTTCTCTCTTTATCTCTCTCGTTATTCTCAGGGCCCCAGTCTGCCCCTTCTCTTTCACATCCATCCTTCACAGCCGTCTCCAGCTGGGCCAAGGGCTACGCTGGGTCCTTCTGCCCATTCTTCCCTTCCCAAACTTGCTCTGTCACCTGGCTCTTCATCTCCGTAACAACCGGGAAAGCAAGTATCCTCCAGAGGTGACAAAAAAAAATTTTTTTTCTGATGGGTGAAATGGAAAAAGAGGACTGGGAACAGAGTTCAAAAGCGAAAAAAAAAGTAGATAACCCTTGCCAACAAATAAACAGAGACCTTTCTAGGGAAGAGCAAAGGGACTTGGAGCTGCCTGTAATTAGCGGCTACCACAGCCCAAAACAAAATCAGATTTTCAGTCCTTGCAGGATTGTTGCCATAGAGATGGGATCCAAGATCCGCCAGGCTGTCCTCCTAAAACGATTCCTTCCCTGACCATGCCCACATCAGAAGAAGCCCTTCCATGCTCCTTGGCGGGATGGACAGTACCCAGGACCCCACCGCGAATCCAAAGAGTGCAGGCAAGGGAGGGAAACAGACCCAGTAGGAAAAATTCCAAACGGTCTCATGCCAGACGTGTCAGCTTCTCACGAGACACAGCAGGGGAAGGATTCAGCCAAGTAGGACTTAGGGACTTTCTATTATAGGGATGCATGTGCTGGTCATCAGACGCTGCCACTGATGACTTTGATTCTTTTCATTCATTTTCATTCTTTTTTCTCTACACACTAAAAAAATAAAATACTCAGAGATACAGAGAAGTTGGTGGTACCAGAGGCGGAGGGTGGGGAAAATGGGTGAAGGTGATTAAAAGGCGCAAACTTCCAGTTATAAAATAAACAAATGGATAGCATAGTGATGTTGATAATGCTGTCTATTGGGAGAGGCACAAAATAGGTGAAGGGGATTAAGAGGCACAAACTACTAGGTATAAAATAAGTAAGTTACAAGGTAGTAATGTACAACACAGGGAATCAATCGTTTATAATAACTTTGTATGGAGTGTAATCTGTAAAAATATCGAATTACCATGTTGTACACCTGAAATTAATATAGTATTGTATGAAGTCAATTATACTTCAATTAAAAGATTAAAATTTAAAAAATAATACTGTATATTGTATATCGGAAAGTTGCTAAGAGAGTAGATATTAAAAGTTCTCATCACAAGAAAAAAAAGTGTAACCATGTGTGGTGATGGTTAACTAGACTTACTGCCTACTTGTTGAAATTGTAGACTTAACTAGCCTACATTTTGATATATACGTACATTGAATCATTATGCTGTACACCTGAAGCTAATATAAGGTTATATTTCAATTATATACAGTATTTTTTTAAATTTTTAATGAAAAAGATGACTTAAAAAAGATAGGTAGCTAAGAAAAAAATAATAAGGTCCCAATCATATTGTTCTGATAGTTTTGCTTTCTGGTTTTTTTTACCCATTTCATATTAGAAAGTAAACATGGCCACATGTTATTTATCCTTTGCATAGCTGTGTCTGTCAGTCATGATCCAGGCTGGAGACAGAAAGCCCATTACTTATTCTAATAGAAAGAATTTAATAGAAGGAGTTGTTAACTAGGTAGTAGGAAGAGGTTATGTATCGTGTTACTTGTGCTATCTCTAGAAGGTAATTAGCTTATTGTCTGTTACCCCAAAGTTTCTTCACTTACCATCCGCAGGATGGAGGCAGGGCGTCCTCTCCAATCTGAATCATCCTGTAGAATTTCGCACTCCCTGAGAGCTGATGAATTGTCTACACTAGACTACAAGCTCCTTTGGGGGCAGAACCTATATCCATTTTGGTCACCATGGTATCCCCAACTCCTAGCATGAGGTGGGGCACATAGTTGCTGTGCAACAAATATTTTTTTGAAGACAAAAATGAATGAGCTAGTGAATAAAGCAGAAACTAACACACCATTGTAAGGCAATTATACTCCAATAAAGATGTTAAAAAAAATGAATGAGTTAGTGAGTGAATGAGTGATTGGATGGATGAATAGATGGGTGGATGGGTGGATTAATGGATGGATACAGGGATGCATGGATGCACGGATGGACAGATGATGAGTATTCCATTTAGAGAAGCAGTAAATTAAAGTCTAGCCTGGTCACCCTTTCAATTCTCAGGGTAACTTTTCATTTTCCCTGAGTTGAGGCAAAGAGCATTTAAATCAAGGAACAACTAAGATATTCCCCAACCACCTCCCAAAATAGAATATCCTTTCCAAGGAAGAACTGGCCTGTGGGTCCCACAGCACTGTTTTCTACTGCTGAGGTTTAACTAGTTCTCTCCAGGAAAGATAATCCTCTGATTTCATACTATAAAAAGAAGCAGATATGATCATACTTATGCTGGGAAAGCCAAAAGAAAAGCAGATACCCAGTAGTAACAGATGCTTTCTGTTTTCTCTCTTCTTCCCAAACCCAAAAGGAAGAAAATAGAGGAGGAGGCTGAAAGAGAGAGAGAGAGAGGAACATAGCAAGGGAGGAAGAGTGAAGAAGAAAAGAGAGAAGACAGCTGCCACTTTCTGAGGGCTTTCTAGATGTCATGTGCTGTATGCATGTTGCGTCATTTATTCATTCAGCAAACACTTATTGAGCCAGGCAGTCTCCTAAGGCGCTGGGGACATAGCAGTGAAAACTATAAACATAATCTTAACTTCACAGGGCTTACATTCTAGTGGGAAAAGCCGACTGAACTCCACCAAGATTTGAGCCCAGACAGCTACATTTTAAGTGTGGAATGCCACGCTTCAAACAGGAGAAAACCAAAGCTCAGAAAAGTTAAGCAACTTTCGGGGGCAATTATCAAAACGTTTACAGATGAATTATACATAAGAAGAAAAAAATAGCGTGGATGCATAAATGAAGGGAGAATGAATGGATGTCCCCTCTCTCATTAAATAGAACAAGATCGCTTTATGGCTCCCAGACACTTCTTGCAATAATCCATCCCTGTTAAACCTACACTGGGACGGTAGGGGACTTCATACATTCAAAATAAATCCGTACCATTGTGAGCTGTGGCTTGGCTCCCCAGAGATCAACACATATCCTCTGATCAATGTAGAGTCAATCATATTTTTGAGTGTTTTCCTATGAAATAATTAGCATCAACAAAATGACATGGAGAATTATTCTTCAGCCAGGCCTTCTCCACATGCTAATGAAATCTTTACACAGTGTGTTAACTGTGCTCATTAGCTAGGCAAATCCTAAACTGTCCTGCCTGAGGGAGGTCAAAATGACCCAGACAGAAGCTGGGATCAAAAGACTGATTTCCACCTCAGCCTTTAAGCTTCCCAGGCTGAACCAGAATGTTCTAACTCTCTCAAAACCCTCAAACCAAAAACCTCTTTTTCCATTTCAACAGATGGCTCTACTTCTCTCTCACCCTGTATTCACTTTGTCATCAAATCCTGCCCATCCTTCCTCCAAAATATTTCTTGAAAGCGTCCACTTCTCTGTAAGTCAACCATCAACTCCTGGTCTGAGCCACCATGGCTCCTTACCTAGCCACCCAAGGGGACTCCCTACTGTGTGTTTTGAAAAGCAAATTTCATCAAGCTTACCGTTTCCAATTTTTCACTGATGTCCCAGAGGCCCCAGTATAAGTGCCAGAAACTGTTCCATGGCCCCTGTGGGCCTGTAGAACATGGCCTAGGCTAACCTTTGCCTCACTTCTCAGAGGCTTATTGCTCTCATGTTCAATCCAGCCACTGGCCTGCTTGTCCTCCCTCCAGTGTTCAGACTCTCTTTATTTCATCCCCTTTACACACATGACTCTCTGTACCTGGAATAAATTCTTGACCCTCTTTGTATCAGTTAGCTATGCTGCATAACAAATTATCAAAACTTAGTGGCTTAAAACAAAAATACATTTAATATCTCATGATCACTGTGGATCAAGTATCTGGACCTGGCTTAGCTGAGTCCTCTGCTTTGGGTCTCTCATCAGGTTACAATCCAGTTGTCACCTGGGGCTGAATTCTCATCCGAAAGCTCGACTAGGGAAGGATCCACTTCCAAACCCACTGGGGTGTTGTTGGGACTCAGTTCCTTGCTGGCTGTTGGGAGGAGGTGCTCCCAATTCCCTGTCATGTGGACCTCTTCAACATGGTCATTTCATCTACATCAAGCCAAGAAGGCAAAAGAGACAATCTGCTTGCAAGACAGAAGTTGCAGTCCTCTGTTAAGTAATCATGGAAGTGACATTGCATCTCCATTGCCTTATTCTATTAGTCGTAGCAAGTCACAGGTCCTGCCCACACTCAAGGGGAGAGGATCACTCAGGGCGTGAACATTAGGAGGCAAGGATCATGGGGGACACTCCAGGCATCTGTCTGCACATCCCTCATTTAGCAGGATAAATAGTTATTTTCCCTCCAAGCTTTGCTTATATGTCACTTCCTTAGCTTCCAACAAAAACTGCTTCCCTCCATACATGCCCATGCAGTGGTCTGCATTAATTAACTTACACCCATGCAGTGGTCTGCATTTTAATTAAATTACACCCATGCACTCTTAATGGCTTGCTTCGTGATCATCTTCACCATTAACCTGTTCAGTTCCATAAGGGCAGGGCAAATATCTGCTCATAGCTGCATACCCAGAGTCTACCTGGTTTGTTGTGATGCTCAGTAAATGCGGTACGCGGTACGCGGTACCTTTTTTGCGGTACGCGGGCCTCTCACTGTTGTGGCCTCTCCCATTGCGGAGCACAGGCTCCGGACGCGCAGGCTCAGCAGCCATGGCTCACGGGCCCAGCCGCTCCGCGGCATGTGGGATCTTCCCGGACCGCGGGGCACGAACCCGCATCCCCTGCATCGGCAGGCGGACTCTCAACCACTGCGCCACCAGGGAAGCCCAGTAAATGTATTTTTGAATGAATGAATGACCAAAGAGAAGTATTGTGAGTGCACCCTTGTCCCAAACTGGGCAACTTACAAAACTACCCAGACCCTCACATGTCGACCTGCCTCCTCAATATCTCTGCCTGATCTTATTCTCCCTGCTCCCTTATCAATCCTGGGGTGAAAGGAGATCCTGAAAAACTTTAGGGACTTTCCAAAGTAACACTGCTTACCCTGGGTAACCACCCATGCTCCGTCCTAAGATGCCTATTCTTTCCTACCCAGTGATGTTTACTCATCCCATAAATCCAAAGGAAGACTGAACCCATGGTGAACTTACCATATTAGTTCAGGAAGAAGAGAGCAGGCTGGAGAGGGAGCTAGTGTGCCAAGGACCATATTGTGTCAATACTTGTGAAATCTTTCAAGGTCAGGATTTATATCCCCGTTTTTCAGATAGGGAAACAGGCTCACAAAGAGGAAGTGAATTTCCCAGCGATGTGCTGGCAAACTGGTGTGAGGGAGCTGGATTCTAGTGTGTGCTGATTTTCTTTTCTTTTCTTTTTTTTTAATAAATTTATTTATTTATTTATTTTCGGCTGTGTTGGGTCTTCATTGTTGCGCGCGGGCTGTCTCTAGTTGCTGTGAGCGGGGGCTACTCTTTGCTGTGGTGCGCGGTCTTCTCATTGCAGTGGCTTCTCTTTGTTGCAGAGCACGGGCTCTAGGTACACGGGCTTCAGTAGTTGCGGCACGTGGGCTCAGTAGTTGTGGCGCATGGGCTTAGTTGCTCCACAGTATGTGGGATCTTCCCAGACCAGGGCTCGAACCTGTGTCCCCTGCATTGGCAGGTGGATTCTTAACCACTGTGCCACCAGGGAAGTCCCAATGTGCTGATTTTCTTGATGAGCGTATTCTCACCTGGACAATCTCAAGCCACCCACAGTTTAACAACTAGCTCACAAAATTCCTGAATGCTTGTCAATTGGCCTTTGCAAGCCCATGAGTGCTGGCTCCAGGTCACCACTGCACCTCCTCAGGAACAGGCCAGGGGTTCCGTTTTCTTTCTGTCATCTCTCACCTTCCACCAGATAAAAACGCCACTGAAATATTGGGTTGGCCACAAAGTTTGTTTGGGGTTTTCTGTAGCATTTTAAGGAAAAAAAAACGAATAAACTTTTTGGCCAACCCAACATTAAGCTCCTGGAAGTTGAGGCTTTGTCCAGCCCAGAGCCTTGCTGGAGGGAAATGATCAGTAAATAGCGGTTGTGTCACTGTGATTGGAATTTTCAAGGGCAGCCCAAGAGGAGCCAGATCACCCCCCAGACAGAGGATAAATGAGGATGCTGCAGAGGAAATACAGGAGGGACTGGAGAGCTCCCCTGGTGATAGCCTAGGAGGCAGGAGCCCGTGGAAATGGCCCTCCTCTGACTAAAGCAGCTGAGCAGGAAAGTAAGCAAACCAGGGTGACGCCAGCTGGGTGGGGGGCTGGGGGGCTTACCTCTTGCCTTTCTGCCCTCCCGGCTCCTGCTGCTTCGGAGCTGTTGCTCAGCAGATGGATTTGTGACTTGGGATCTTGGGAGTACCAGAGAGAAAGCTGGTGTCTGACAGGTGCTGGAAGCACACCTGGAATCTTCTCACCCGCCCCAAAGCTCCAGAGAGAAAGAGCTACCTGACACCAGCACTGAGCAGGATTTTGGAGAGCGCCCGTGTCTTTGCTCGTTCATTCAATAATCACCTGTTAAAGGTTTTGCTGTAGGCAGAGTGAAATAGTGATAAGCTAGACAAAATTAGTTCTTGACCTCATGGAGTTTACTGTCTGGTGGGAGAGAAAGAGAGAAATAAAGCATAACATCAAGATACTTCTGATTCCTGCTAACCAAGGGGGGAGAAAGGGAGGAGACATCTAATCCAATCTCTATATATAGCTTCCTGGAGGAAGTGACATTCAAGGTAAAGCCAGTCTTTCTGAGGCCAAAAGAGGGGAAGGGACATGCCTACTGTGTCTGATTCTGTGTACCTAACCCCATGTTATCAGCCTTGCCTTTCTTTATCAGATAATGAAAAGTCTATTTTCTTAGCCGTTGCTGTACACCAAACTACCCACTACTTAGAAGCATCAAGCAACAACACTCTTGTTAGGTCTCATGATTTCACAGGTCAAGAATTTGAGTGGGGCTCAGCTAGGTGGTTTTTTGGCCCTGTGTGGTATTGATGGACGGCACTCTGTTAAGCAGCAGGAGAATGGGCCGGTCTGGAGAGTCCAAGTCTTTTATCTGTGACTGGTGATTTAGCAGGGATGAATGGAAGGCCAAGTTCATCTGGGATGGTTGATTGAAGGCCTGGACATGGCCTCTCCACACGGCAGTCTCAGGGGTGTCGGATGTCATGTATAGTGGCTCAGAGCTCCCAGAGAGAGTCTAACGAGATCCAGGGAGTGAGGCTTCCAAATTCTTGAGACTTGAGCCTGACATCTGGCACAGCATCTCCCCCACTGTATTCTATCCGTAAACAGTTACAGAGCCTTCCCAGAATCCATGGGGGGAAACAGAGATTCTATCTCTCCACGGGAGAAACATTAAAGAATTTGAAGACAATGTTTTAAAACAATAAGACTCAAAAGAAGTTGCAAAATAGTACAGAGAGTTCCTTGTACTCTTCACCCAGCTTCCCCCAGTGATAATATCTTACATGACCAGAGTATATTGTCAAGACCAGGAAATTGACTGCAGTGCTGATTAATTCAGGTACAGACCTTATTCAGATTTCACCAGTTTTCACATGTGCTCCTGTGTGTGGGTGTCTATGTGTGTGTGTGTGTGTGTGTGTGTGTGCGTGTGTATTGTGTGCAGAATCCCATGAATTACCATCACATGTATGACGTTGAGTAACGATCATCTTAGTCAAAACATGGAACTGTTCCATCTCTACAAAGAGCTTCCCTCATTTGGACAACTTTAATCCACTGCAAGGTCTAACGTTGACATCAGTTTGATACTTCTTAGTATGAAGCCCAACTCTCCTATTTAAAAGTGACTCATCACTGATCCTCAATTTCTTTATCTGTAAAATGAGTCAACAATACTAAACCTAGGGTTTGCAGTGGGAATTCAATGAGAGAATTCAATAGAAATCAGGAAGCCCAACTCACAGATTTGACTTCAAATCCCAATTTCCTGCTTCCCCACCTTTGCAAACATGGGGGAATGACCTTCCGTTCAGTTCAGCTCAGTTCGTCAGTAAAATTGGAATAAAACAGCACCACACATTGTAAGAATGTGTTGATGATTATGGGGGACGATGTGGGTAAGACCCTCAGCCCATCGCCTGCCAGAGAGAACCTCTAAGATTCTCTGCCTGCTGTTCATCTGTGTCTTTCGACTTATTTATAATTCTGGCATCTTGAAGAGTTTGTGTATTTACACACCAGGCTTTGTGGTAAATTGGTTTGGGTTGGTTGTGTAATAGGTTAGGTAAAACCTTATACTGACTCTTAGCAGGATATTGTCTAAAAGAATCCTTTTCGTTTTTTCAGGTTTTTTTTTTTTTAGCCTTTTAAAAAATTTTTATTGGAGTATAGTTGCTTTACAATGTTGTGTTAGTTTCTCCTGTACAGCAGAGTGAATCAGCTATACGTATACACATATCCCCTCTTTTTTAGATTTCCTTCCCATTTAGGTCACCACAGAGCACTGAGTAGAGTTCCCTGTGCTCTACAGCAGGTTCTCATTAGTTATCTATTTTATACAAAGTGGTGTATATATGTCAATCCCAATCTCCCAATTCATCCCACCTCCCCCTAAAGAATCCATTGTTAAAATAATTCAAACCATCCTTCTCTCATTACTCTGAATAATTAGAGACCACGAAAAGTAACAGTCCCCCAAAGGGTTATAACCTGACTAGAGAAAACCCAACGTGAAAAATCCAACCATCCAATTTTCACACATCTTTAGTGAAGACGCTCTATATGGACCTGGGTTCTCAGTAGCCCAATCTCTTACTTCCCTGCAATGTGACCTCAGGAAATATGAAGACGGAAAACAAAAGCAATTTCCCTCCTAAGACAAAAGAATTATGATTCTTTGTCTTGATGTTGGCATCTCCTCGTGCTCTAGAATTCCTTTTCAGCTCCCTGACATTTCCCTTCTCTTCTCGGACAGTTTTCAGCCTGAATGCATTTCTGAAACGGAGAATCACTGGATCTGCAATCAAAGCAGAATCTCACTGAGATCACAATGTGTCTCGGTCTGCAAAGTCTCGAGGTCTCAGGGCTGCCTCCTTTTTCTCGCCCACGGTCTGCTGCCTCTTTCTCTTACACGACCACGTCCCTGCTACAGTCCATGTGTGTGTTCCTGGCAGTGTGCAGACTTAGAAACATGGCACTTGTATGGCTTTACTTAGGGAGGATATAAACTGAAACAGCCCCATTGCATGACTTTAAAAAAGCTTCTGAGAGTCTGCAATGTACCCAGGCGACATTGGACAGAAATTAAATTATGACCATTTTGAAGGAAACATGAGCATTCTTTTGTTCATCTACCCTTTGAGCGAGCCTTGCCCCTCAGCTGGGTGAAACCTCTGGCCCCTTTCCGAGAACATCACAAACTTTCCTTTGTACATATTTCCTGGAGAAAACACACAGGTGTCTGTTTTCCCTCAGCCTGGAAACAGCATCCAGTGACAGTGAGAAACCCCATGTGCATCCTGAATCCACCCCCCAGCCTCAGTAGCTGGGGACACTCGTCCTACTTTTGCACATTGGTTCACATTCAGGGCCACCTCTACTTTATAGTTAAAAAGGAAACAACCATTCTGACGCTCTCTCTGAGGACTTCTGGAGAGATGGGTCAGTGCAGTAAGATCTCTAAAATAGCGCATCTCAAAATTTCATGCACACGTAGACCTTCTGGGGATCTTGTTTAAATGCAGATTCTAACTCTGTAGGTCTGTAGGCAGGCTCTGCGATTCTGCATTTTATGGGCCGGCTTATCAATATGACACTGCAGCTCTTGGTCTGGGGACCACACTGAGTACAAGATTCTAGGGCAGTTTAATGATGAAACATTGGGAGAAAACTTTGAGGTCCCTCACAGGCATTTTCTCATTAGAAACCTTATCTCCTGAATGTCAAGAGTGTTTGGGGTAAAGCTTTAGAATCCATTGTAGCCAAGTTTTAGGCTCCGACTGCCTCAGAGTGAGCAACTCGGTCACACTCAGTCTATAGTCTTCTGAGTTCTGAAGGCACCACTGCTGGAGAAAGGCAAAGCCAGACAGAAAACCAAAGACAATTCTTTTATGTATTTGTTCTCCTATGGCTGCCATAACCAACTATCACAAACTTATTAGCTTAAAACAACACAATGTCGTTGTCTTATAGTTCTGGAAGTCACAAGTCTGAAAATAGGTTTCACTGGGCTAAAAGTCAAGACATCAGAAGAGCTACGTTCCTTCTGACCTAGGGGGGAATCCATTGTTTTGCCTTTTCCAGCTTCTCGTGGCCACCAGCATTCCTTAGCTTATGGCCCCTTCCTCCGTCTTCAAAGCCAGCTGCATAGTAGTTAAAGAGAGAGATCAAGTCTGCTGTTGTCATCCCTTCTCCTTCTCCGACTCTGACACTCTTGTTTCCCTCTTATCTCTCCAACTCAAAATAATCACATCTATGGAGGCCCTTTTGCCATGTAAGGTAATGTGGTCACATGTTTCTGGGCTTAGGATGTGGACCTATTTGCGGAGCCATTATTCTACCTACTACATCTTATATCCATTCATGAATCTAGGTGGAATAATCTCACCCTGAATAGGACTGAGGTGCAGACAGGTTCTCCAGGAGGTAGTCTTAAGATGTTGATTTCAGGGATGCTGAGAAACCTCTTTCTCCAAAGCTAGAAACTCCTTCATAGACCATGTTCTTTGGTGCAAGTCGTGTGGTAGATTATAGTTTCCAAAGATGGCCATGACAACATCTCCCATCCCATGTGCTCTTATACAGTGTGACCTTGCCAGCCTCCCATCCAGAATTGGGGGTCTGTGCTTCCCCCCTCCCTGAATCTTGGTGGGCTATGACTGTCTTTGACAAATAGCGTCCAGTAAAGTATGGCAGAAGTGAAACTGTGTGACTTCAGAGGTTAGGTCCTAAGAAGCAATACAGCTTCCATCTTGTCCATTGGGGCACTCATGCTAGAACCTTGAGACGTCATTCAAGAACGCTGAGGCCGCCATACTGTGAGGAAACCCGGGCCACATGGAGTGTCCACATATAGGTACTGCGTGAAGGCACGTCGAAATGTGCCCAGGCCCCAGCTACAGGGTCACTGCCAGCCCTTAAACTCTTCCAGCTAAGGTCTCAGACATGGAGCAGAGACAAGCTGTCTGCACTGTCCCCTGTCCAAATCCTGACCCACAGAATCTGTTACATAGTAAAATGGTTGATTTATGTCCCAATTTTCACGGCAGCACTGTTTACAATAGCCAAGACATGGAAGAAACCTAAATGTCCATCAACAGATGAGTGGATGAAGATGTCGTACATATATACAATGGACTATTATTCAGCCATTAAAAAGAATGAAACAATGCCATTTGCAGCAACATGGATGGACCTAGAGATTGTTATACTGAGTGAAGTAAGTCAGACAGAGAAAGACAAATATGGTATGATATTGCTTATATGCAGAATCTAAAAAAAATGATACTAATGAACTTATTTATAAAACAGAAATAGACCCACAGACATGGAGAATGAACTTACGGTTACCAGAGGGGAAAGGGGTGGGGGAAAGATAAATTAGGAGGTTGGGATTAACATATATACACTACTATATATAAAATAGATAGCCAACAAGGGTCTACTGTATAACACAGGGAACTATACTCAATATTTTGTAATAACTTATAAGGGAAAATAATCTGGAGAAGAATTTCCAGACTCATATATATATATATATATATATATATATATATATATATATAGACACTGAATCACTGTGCTGTATACCTGAAACTAACACAACATTGTAAATCAATTATACTTCAATCAATCAATCTATCTATCTATCTATCTATATATATATATAGAGAGAGAGAGAGAGAGAGAGAGAGAGAGTCCTTTCCTGCCTCAAAGTCTGTGAACATGCTGTTCCCTCGGCCTAGAATATTCTTTTCCCGATTCTTCCCCTGGTGAACTCCTACTCGGGTTTTCGGCAGAAGGAACTCTCCAGACTCTTTCATGTAAACCAGGCTCCCCTGTTATTCAGTGAAGAGTCTTTTTTTTTTTTCTTTTTTTATCATCAAGTAAATATTTTTTAAACAATGTAATTTATGGAGAACATGAAGACCTAAATAAGAGATTGCACACTCGAAAACACAGTAAACAATACAGTATTTTTAACTACAGGTACTGTAGTATGTAGATCTCTAGGACTTATTCAACTTGCAAAACTGAAACTCCGTACCCTTTGACCAACACTTCCCTGTGTTCCCCTCCACCCAGCCATTTGGTAACCACATTTCTAACTCTCTGCTTCCATACATTTGACTATTTTAGATTGCTGATGTAAGTAATGTAGTACTTGTTCTTCTGTGTCTGGCTTATTTCATTTAGCATAATATCCTCAAGGTTCATCCATGCTGTCACAAATGATAGTATTTCCTTCTTTTTAAAGGCTGAATAATATTCCATTGTGTGTAAATACCGCAATTCCTTTATCTATTCATCCATCAATGGACATTTAAGTTGCTTCCCCATCTTGGCTATTGTGAATGATGCTGTAAGGAACACTGAAATGCAGATAGCCCTGGGAGATCCCGATTTCAGTTTCTTTGGTTATATTCCCAGAAGTGAGATTGCTGGATCATATTGTAGCTCTATGATTAATTGTTTGAGGAACCTCCATACTGTTTTCCACAGTGGCTGCACCAGTTTACATTCCCGCTAACGATGTACAAGGGTTCCCTTTTCTCCACATCCTCACTAACACTTGATATTTTCTTCTTCTTTTTTTGATAATAGCCATCCTGACAGGTGTGAGATTATATCTCTGTGATTTTCCCTGATGATTAGTGATGTTGAGCACATTTTCACATACCTGTTGGCCATTTACACGTCTTCTTTGGAGAAATATCTTTTCAGTTCCTTGGCCCACTTCAAAAATTATTTGTTCTATTGCTGTTGAGTCGTAGGAGTTTATATATTGTGTCTATTAACCCTTTATCAGATATATGGTTTGCAAATATTTTCTTCCATTATGTAGGCTGCGTTTAATTTTTTTTGACAGTTTCCTTTGCTGTGTGAGAAGCTTTTTATTTAATCTAATCCCACGTGTCTATTTTTCCTTTTGTTGGCCTGTGCTTTTGGCATGATATCCAAGAAAGCATTGCCAAGACCAATATTAAGAAGCTTCTCGCCTATGTTTTCTCCTAGGAATTTTATAGTTTCTAGCAATTCCAGTCTTAGGTATGTAGCTAACAGAAATGAATGCATCAAGAGACAGGGAGAAGAATATTCATGGTGACACTAGTCACAATAACTCCAAACCCAAATGCCCATCCACAGTAGAATCAATCAATAAATCATGATATAATCCTACAGTGGAACAATACTCAACAATAAACAAACAGCTTCACAGACAGCAGAGATGAAGCTCACCCACAGTTTCAAGTAAAAGAAACCAGATACAAGAGAGTAGTTTCATTTATATAAAGTCCAGAAACAGTCAAACTCATCTTTGGTGTTAAAAGTCAAGATAGGGATCACCTTGGGAGAAGGGATAAAGTATGGTGACTGGAAAGGCACCGAAGGGAGAGGGTTTGGGGGCCTGGCAATGCTCTATTTCTTGGCCTGGGTGTGGTCGGATGGGTGTTTACCCTGTGATTTCATTGAGCTGTTTGTTTAAGTTTTGTGGATTTTTTTTTTTCTATAGATACCCTATAATTCAGAAAAAGGTTTTAAAAAATCAGAAGGCCCCCATCTTTGCTGCCATCTGACTTAACGGGCAACGCCCTCCTTGCAGCCGCAGCTGGGGGCACTGTTTGCCTTCGCATGGGGAGGGTAAGTGCTCTGAAGCCCCACCATCAGACCTCCCTCTTTGGGCCCAGCCACTCTGATACCTCCGGTTGGCCTCAGGCCAGCTTCCTCTCCTCCCGGGGTCCTTTGTGCTTCTCAGGTGGAAGTGTTTTCCCAGCACGCTCCCCATCCCTCAGCCAGAGGCCTGGGGGGTCTGGGTTTTGTTTCCTCAGCGACACCCTTCCCTGTGGGCTGCTTCAAATGAATCCTGTGGAAGACAGAGAAATGAGAGAGTATTTAAAATGTCAGCGGCAGATCCTGAGATACACAGCTGGGTAAATAGAGCCAGTGGAGATGTTTTTATTAGTGGCTTTACGGTTATAGTCACTTAAGTTATGGATTTCACGTGGGAGGTGGGACAGGCAAAGAGGACTAAGGGTCTTCCATCCATTTCCGGACCTTCTGGGACCAAAGCATCTGATGTCCTCAGATCTGAGGGGAGCTCCATCAGTTTTGGGGGGCTCTCGTCATTTTAGAAAATGTAAGCCTTTGCATTATCCCTTTACAAAGAAGTTTCCCTCCCAGAGATGGAAGCTTAAAGCTCCCTTTCTCTTGAATTTCTCTAAGAAGCTTCACTCCTCCGGAAGAGTTGATATCAGATTGTTTCTCTGGCAAAACATGGTTAGTTTTCAAATGGGAAATAGGAAAGGCCAGTATAGCCACTCTGATCAAGTGTCATGGTCAATGTCCTCCCAGGAACCAGAAATGAGTGCCGTCTCTGTAATTAACATGTCCAGAGTGATTATTTCATGATCACTCATTATGTGAGTCAGAAAGACCAGAGTTCATATTCAAGTTTAACGACTTGTTAGCTACATGACCTTGGGGAAATTATTTAAGCTTCTGTCTCTTCCTCTCTAAAAGATAAATAAAATAATACCTACTTCACAGCACAAGTTAACTGTTAGATACTATCAGTGTTAGAATATGTTTTCCCAACAAAACCATTATCTTAAATAGCAACATTCCCATGTTCATTGCAGCATTATTCGTAATATCTAAGGTATGGAAACAACCTAAGTGACCATCGCCAGATGAGCAGATCAAGAAAATGTGATATATATATAATGTAATATTAAATATAATGTAATATATATATAATACATATATATGTAATGTAATATTATTCAGCCTTAAAAAAAGAAGGAAGTCTTGTCATTTGTAACAACATGGATGAAACTGGAGGGCATTATGCTAAGTGAAATAAGCAAGAAAGAGAAAGACAAATACTGCATGGCATCACTTATATATGGAATCTTAAAAAAAAAAAAAGTCAAACTAGAAACAGAGAGTAGAAAAGTGGTTGCCAGGGACTGGGGGCTGGGGGAAATAGGGAGATGCTGGTAAAAAGGTACAAACTTTCAGTTATAAGATGAATAAGGTCTGAGGATCTAATGTATGAAATGGTGACTAGAGTTGATAACACTATATCAAATAATTGAATTTGCCAAGAGAGCAGAAATTAAATGTTCTCACAAACACACACAAAACAGGAAAGATAAATATGTGAGGTGATAGATGTGTTAATTAACCCAATGGGGGAAATCCTTTCACAACGTATACGTATATCAAATCATCACATTCTATCGTTCAAATATCTTACAATTTTATTAGTCAGTTATACTTCAACAAAGCTTAAAAAATAATGTCTTCTTAGAAGACATAATATTTGAGTGTTGCCTTGAAGGAGTATAATAATACAAATAGTTCAGGGCATTCTAGTTATTTTTACTGCTTAACAATCTACCTCAAACATAATGGCACAAAACAATAATCACCTTATTCTGCTCATATATTCTGTGAGTCAAGAATCTGGACAGGGCACAGAGCAGGTGGATGGTCTCTGCTTCACTGTCTAGAGTCAGCTGGGAAGACTTGAACAGCTGGGACTAGAAAACTGCTTGTAAGTGTCTAGTGCCTTGGCAAGGATGGCTGGAAGGCTGGGTTAAGACACAACTGTTACAGGAAGTGCCCACCGGCGCCTGACCCAATATGGTGGCCTCAGTGCAGTTAGACTTCTTCCACAGTGGCTAGTGTTCCAGTGAAGAAAGCACAAGTTGCCTTGCCTTTTATGATGTAGCCCCAGAAGTCACATGCTGTCACTTCTGCCATACTCTATTGGTCAAAGCAGTCACAAGCCCACCCAGATTCAATTGGAAGGGTCTTAGACTTCATTTCCCTATGGGAAGAGTGTCAAAATATTTGTGGCTCCCCCTCCCTTTTCTTGGGAAACTACCACAGAGTTTACTCTGTGCCAGGTCTCTAGCTAAGTTCTCACCACCCATGGTGTCATTTGATCTTCACAATAAGCCAATGATGTTAGCATTATCATCTTTATTTTTGTAATATATGTAGATAAGGAAACTGAGGTGACAAGAAGTGGTTTCTGGTCCAAGGGCAAACAGCTAGTCATTTGAACCCACATCTGTCTGAACCACGTTATTTGATTTTAGAATCACTGTTCTCATTAATCTCATAAATATTGAATCTCCCCCATAAATAACAGATAGATAAGATGATAGATAGATAGATAGATAGGGATAGATGCGAACCCTAAGTTGAACAGAGTTGAAGCTCAGATTCCTAAGGGACTACAGGACTCTTGCGAGACTGACTCTACATTAGCTCTCTGAGAGAAAGAGAATTCTTAGGAACCTAAAAGAATACAAATACCCCTCTGATAGCCACCTAAGAACACCGACAAAAGCCTCCTACGTGGAATCTACAAGATGTGGAACATCTGGCTACTTCCAAATATTTGGATGATGGACTACCATATTTTGGCCAACTCTTCTTCCATTTGTTTGGTAAACACAGCTGGCTTGGAAGTTAGTAGTGGAATCTAAATGCCAAGGAGAGCCCCTTAGAGATTTTCTCATCCAAATCCCCCCTTTATACAAATGAAGGGACATATATACCCATAGAAAGCAAGGGGCTTGGACAAAGTTGACAACCAAGTGGCTTTGGCATCTTCATTTCAACATGACTTGAATAAAATCTATCCTGATTTAAGTAAGATATATCTTAGGATCCAAGAATCTACCTCCAGGAAGTATCTTACACATACCTTTATAGTGTACGTTGCAGTGGAGAGGAATTGGAAATAACCTAGGTGCCCAGCTCTAGGGGAATGATAGAGAAAATGTGGGGAGTGCACACTATGCATTAATTAGAAACAAATAAAAATATAAAACGTATGTATACATTTTAATATATTCATATAGCAACAAGGAAAGTTTTTAAAACATAATGTTGAGTAAACAAATTAAGTAACAAAATGAAATTGGTACCTTACCGATTTTATGTAAAATAAGTAGATGCAAAAACTCACTATATGTTTTTAAAGGAAAAATATTTAAGGATGTATTTTAGACATATGAAAGTGAATGCCTTTAGATGCCTTTAGTGGGAGAGGGAGACAAAAAAATGGGGATTGGAATGAAGACGGAAAATACAGTGCACACAATACAATACCATGAAGTGAGGGGATGTTCTGCATATACTAAGTTGATAATATGCTATCAAAAAAGGAGCATAGGGCTTCCCTGGTGGCGCAGTGGTTGAGAGTCCGCCTGCCGATGCAGGGGACGCTGGTTCGTGCCCTGGTCCGGGAAGATCCCTCATGCGCGGAGCGGCTGGGCCCGTGAGCCATGGCCGCTGAGCCTGCACGTCCGGAGCCTGTGCTCCGGAACGGGAGAGGCCACAACAGTGAGAGGCCCGCGTACCGCAAAAAAAAAAAAAAGGAGCATAATCACCTCTATTCTTCAGATGAGGTAAAAAGAAAGCCCTCCTATGTTTCAGCCCAGTAACATCATGGGAAATACCAGGAATTCTTTGGCTGCTGACAACACTCCAGCTCTTGGCTAAAGGTCCACTGAACAAGGTTGAAGGGCGAAAGAAGCCTGTCCTTTAAAAATCCTGTTTTCATCAGCAATAATGGGTTTAAGCCACACGTGAAATATGGCCCCAGTTTCACCTTTCAGGACTTCAGGAACCTGGTTTCCCTTCACATGTCTGGGGGATATACATCTCAATGGGCGATTGAGATGTAATGTGGTCAGCTAGGGAGATCACCTTTCGGAAATGATGGATGAATTTCCATCTTCCCAAAGTGGAGGACTTTCTTCAGCCATCCCACATGCTTTCTGGATGGTCCCATTCACCACCAATATCACAGAGGGAAAAAAAGTCCCTTCCATTTCTAGAACTGTTTATACTTCGTAAAGTGCTCTCAAAATCATCACATAAGATATAGATGGATCAGGTGTTATTATCCCTGTAGCAAGAAAGTTAAAAGGCCTAGGTGGGGGGGGGTGCAACATTCAATCATGTACATCTGTGTGACTTTTGAATCCAATCCTACATTTTTTTTTTTTTTTTTTTTGCGGTATGTGGGCCCCTCACTGTTGTGGCCTCTCCCGTTGTGGAGCACAGGCTCCGGACGCGCAGGCTCAGCGGCCATGGCTCACGGGCCCAGCCGCTCCGCGGCATGTGGGATCTTCCCGGACCGGGGCACGAACCCGTGTCCCCTGCATCGGTAGGCGGACTCTCAACCACTGCGCCACCAGGGAAGCCCCTCCATCTTTTTAATATATTCTTTCTCATGTAATATTTGCACTCCTACAATTGCTAAGAATAATAACTTCATTGATCAATTTATGACTATGTGCCAAGTACTTCACATAGAGGAGGTCATTGCATCCTTCTGCGTGTGACATACTAGTTTATCCATCTTGCAAACGAGGAAACCAAGGAACAGAGAGGCCGCGTAACTCAGGTGAGGTACCACAGCTCTACGTGGCAGAGCTGATGTCTGAATCTTGCTGATCAGTTCCAAAATATTCACCTGTAAACACTGTACTTTGCTACGTAAGGTCCATAGACCCAGTTTGTCTTGTACTATGTTCTTGCGATACAAGCATCTCATTAATTGAGTCATGCATTCACTAAGAAGGTATTGCGCACCTATTATTATGTCTCAGACATTGTGCTAGGTCTTTTAGTGGGGACATATAAGCATGAGTGGCCAGGGGAATAATCAAGAGTTTCAAATTCTAGATTCAACACTATTTAAGCCTGAGTTCCCCAGAAAACAGGCTGAGACAAACATGTATGCATTGGTACTTTGATGGCCCAGTGTGCCCCCAGGGAGCAAGTAAAGGATGGAGGAATGAAACGGGGAAGGAAAGAGAGCCAATACAAGAATGTGTCGCCATTCAGTGGACCACCGTGAGGCCGCAGGACTTTCTGAGAAGCCGCGTGATACGGGCCTCGGGCTGGTCTGTCTCCTGGGAGGAAGAAGGAGGCGTTCTCTCAAGCTTGCATCCTCCAATGATCAAGGACTGCCCAAACAGGCCTTCAACTTCTGCCACTTCCAGGAAGATGAGTTAGTTCTTTGCTGTGTCCTGTATTTTGACACCTGAAGAACAGACCTGGGGCCAGAAATGAGAGGTACACAGAGCAGGCCTGAGGTGAAGCCCTGTGCATTGCACCTGCATGAAATATGGTCAGACCTTGTATAGAACGGGACACCAGGTCATGGCTGAAACCAAAGACAGGTGAGGCAAGGGGATTGGAAGTGTGCATCGGCAGTCTCCACATCAACTATTTATCAAGTGAGTTCACAAGCCAAGTATTAAATGATGATAATAATTAGAGAAATAACCGCGTTATTACGAATATGGCACCTGTCACAAAGGACAGATATACTGCCGGCCCTCTATACTGTGCACATCAGACAGGGTTTTCATGCATGCAGACAACGCCCCAATTTTCATCATGATCATATGAACCAAGAGTGGAGAGGGTGTGTTTTCATTTACAAATGAGGAACTGAAATTGAGTGTTGATGTTGGTTGCTATGGTTACCAAGACAGAGAGTGCGGGCTGGGATTCAAACTCAGATCTCCAACCCCAGGGCTATTTCCCTGTTATCTGTGAAAAGCTTGAATTCTTGCCCTATCCTATTTCAGGAAAAGACAGCTGAGTGGGGGGAAGAACAGCTGCCATCAGCCTCATAAAAGATGAGTTTCTTGCCCCCCACTGCTACAGAAGGAAGGCAATGAATATTTGGTTCTAACTGGAAATAAAGAAAATTTAGCTAAACCATTGTGGGACAGGAATATTTTCCCAGTTTCATTCAGAAATAGATTTAACCCGTTCAGCTGTTCATTACCAGTTCCTGTATGCTTGACTCTGGGTGAGTTACTTTTCTTCATGCCTCAGTTTTCTTATCTGTAAAACAGCAACAATAATAGCACCTAGATGATTGCTCAGAGGATAATCAAAATAATCGCATCGAACACAGTAAGACACCTCCAAAATTAGCAATTATTATTACCATGTCTAGACTGCTTTTACCACCTGTCACTGGTCTGTCATGTTCCCTCTATCCAGGTTATATGAACAACTCACATCACGCCATGTTCCTTCTCAGAAGTCTCCAGTGATTGCGTTCAAGTGCGTCCAGAATAGGATCTTTTCTCCCTCTTCACTCATTTTCACAACCTACATGCCGTTCCCAGCACACACACTGCAATTTCCCGATTCCGGGATTCTTCTGTCTATGCTGTCCTTTGCGTTCACTCATCCATTCGTTCAATGATACTCAAAGCCATCCCTGCGGCAGGCCCACGGCCCAGCCATGGAGATATAACACTAAACAAGACAGGTGCCTGTCCTAAGGTACTTGCCTTCTCATTTGGGGCAGGCAAAGAGGGTGTATCTTGAGAACCAATTCCAGTTGGTTGTAGCTGGTTGGGTTGCTAGTACTCCTGTATTGAAGTGGGTTCTAGGGACCTAGGGCCACCTTCAGGCTCAGCTAAAATCTTCTGTGGTAGCTTATGGATGTCCACCATTGGCAGACGAGATGGATTTGGAACATCCTATTTGCTATTCGTTCCCAAGGGGAAATTTGACACACACATAGTGTCCTTCTCAAAGTCTACTTCCTCTTATCTAAATGGACCACTTTCATCGATCCCCATCCCCAATCGGATGTGTGTTGTCTCTCCCTTTGGACACTACTAGCACTTTGCCCCATCGGGCATCTGTTTTGGCTTTATGCACTTGGGACCACCATGGATGTTCAGGTGCAGACCTGAATTAGGGTCCTCTTTTCACCTCCAGGGTCCACGTTCCTCCGAAGACTTGTAGGAAACGAGACTGGGGATGTTGGAAGCAAACTTACTTGCCTCTAAGCCCTGGCAGGAGACCCTTGATGACAGTGGTCACTTATTGCCTCTCCACGTTTCTCTACCCAGTGCCTTGTGTCTGATTTGGATTTATCTTCAGAGACAGAAAAGCGAGGTTTTCTGCTTTTCTTTGCTGTGAACTTTGTTGGTATTGTTTTGTAATGGGGGTGATGGTGATGTTGAGTGTGTTGGCCAAAGTGCTGATGGCACTGGTGGTGGTGATGGTGGTGGTAGTGATGGTGCAGTTGTGGTGGTCCTGCTAATGGTGATGTTAGTGATGGTGGTGATGGTTTAGTGATGGTGGTGTGGCCACTGCTGCTGGTGTCCATGGTGTTGCTTTTCTTGGTGGTGGTGGTGGTGGTGGTAGTGTTTTGATAGTGGCGGCTTTTCTCCTCCAATTTCCAACAAATTGATTGGGATGTATTGTCACGTTGCATTCAAAGAACTGGCCACATGACTCTCAAATGATTCCCTCCAACCCTTGAATCCATGCAGCGAGAGCATCCCAATACCTCTCACAGGTAGCCCAATTTTCAAGCAATTCACACAACTCAAAAGAAAGAGGTGTAGAAGGTAGCCATGACAAACCCAGGTGCACCGTTATACTTGAAGGTAATTTTTTACAAAGTACATTAGATCGTGAGTAACTGATTGTCCTGTTTTGCTACCAAGGGAAACATGTTGTGTATTGAGTACTTATTATGGGAATGAACTGCACTAAGCACGTTAGGCATCGTTTCTCCTCTAACATTTACAATCACCCTGAGACTTAGATCCTATTTGACACATTTTACAAATGAGTAGGCTGTAGATCAGATTGACTAAGAGACGGGCAGGGCTTAAAGGCAAGTATGATTCTAACATTCCCAGTCTAGTTGCCTACAAGGCTTTGGAGGAACTTGGACCCTGGAGGTGAAAAGAGGACCCTAATTCAGGTCTCCACCTGAACAGCCATGGTGGTCCCAATGCTCATGGACCACCAACCCCATTCTCATTCTGATGCAGCCTAAGACCCACCATGATTATCTCAGGCCATGCACTTGGAACACTGCACCCCGGACCCCACCTTCACTCCACAACATCGTCTGTGCCCTGCTTCCAGCCCTGATGAAGCCTCTCTGAGAAGCACATCTATCCTGCCAAGACGTTAACCATATCATACCCTTGTCCTGTTTAAACCCTCAACCAACCTGCCGTCGTATTACAATGAAACTCATACCATGACTGGCCAGTCTCTGCATGATCTGTCTTCAGCCGCCCCTTGACCTCATCAGCTCCCACCTGCATCTCCCTCTCTCTGCCCCCACTGTGCCACCAACTTGCTGTTCCTCAAATACTCCAGACGGTTTTCTCCTCTGGGACCTTTCTCTCCAGTCTGTCTAGAGCGTTCTTGCCCCAGTTAACTGCATGTTTCTCTCCTTCACTTCATCCAGGTCTCTCTTCCAATGTCCACAGAAAAGGCCTTCCCTGACCACCTTGTCAGAAAGAGCCCCCTCACTCCCCCTGTCCCTACCCAACTCTACTGCCCATCTTAGTCTTGACAGCTACTTGACACACCTGTTTGTTTCACGTCTCCACAACTTTAAAGGAAGCATCATGAGAGCAAGGTCTTTCCTTGACGTATTTACTACCCTAGTCCTCAGCACGCAGAACAGTGCTTGGCCCATGGGAGGAACTCAGTAAATGGCTGTAAAGAGGGAAAAGGAAGGAAGGATGGGGAGGGAGAAAGGGAAAAAGGAGAACATAAACGAATCAATACCTAAGTGAATGAGTAAAGGATTGAAACGCATTTGGTGACACCTAAGAGGTCAAGGGCAGGTCCCAAATCAGTCCCCTCCAAGGTCCCCTATTCAGTCCACTCAACCTGGTTCGCCTGCAGTCTTGGAAGGAGCTCCCCACACCCACCCCGTCAGTGTCCTTCATTCTCCGCATTTCTCCCTTTATTGCCCTCCCCCCTCCCCCCTCCCCCCTCCCCCCTCTGCCCCGGCCTCCCACCTCCCCTCCCCGCTCTGCCCTGGCCTCCCACCTCCCATGTTAGAGATTAAAAACAACAGCCAAGCTGGCATTTACTGACTGTCAAACACCTCTTTGAGTTTCTTCAGAACAAACAGACTCGGCCGACTTTTTTGTTTGTTTTCTCCCTTTTTCTAAGCTGCTGAGCTGTCCCTGGCATTGTGCAAGAGGTCACATGGAGGGACTGTCAACAGCTCCCTATGTCAGCTCCTACCCCAGAAAGGGTGTCCAGGGTTTATGGGCCTCAGCGCCTGGGCCACACACACACACACACACACACACACACACACACACACACGGCTGATTGTTTTCTCCCATAGGTCTGGCTTTTCCCTCATGGGCGAGTGGAGGTTTGAAACGCAGAAGGCTCCCTTCCCTAATTGGACATGAAAAACAGTTTGGATAAACGGAGACTTGTCACACCAACTGTCTGATCCCTTCCCGGAGACCAGGAAGGCTGACCACGTTGAGGGATTTTTTTTTTTTTTTTACTTTGCTTTTACATTTTAAAAGTTTCGCAGTAAAACATTCATGTATTTTATGTAATAAAAGAAAAGACAAAAATGCCGAACAAAACCTTTAGTTCCACCCCCCAAAGTCAATAGTGACCGTTGGTTGTTTTATTATGCGTCTATGTACTCATTCAATAAATATTTATTGAATGTCTACTATGTTTCAGACACTCTTCTAGGTTTGGGGGATGAAGTGACGCGGAAAAACAGATTCTCGTTCTTCTAGAAAGTTTCTCTTTGCAGCCCAAAACGAAAGAAGGATCTGTGGTAAATAGGAGAGAGAGGTGGTCACATCTGTGTGATCTCACATCCCTCTCACAGAGTGATTCTTCTAGACACACTGTTCTGCAGTTTAATTTTCTATATTTAAAAATACATCCTGAACTCTTTTTCCTATCAGCCCATAAACTTCTACCTTTTGCATTTCAAACACTGCACACTGCCTTATTGTTCAGATGTACCAAAATGTATTTAAACAGTTCCCTGTAGCTGGGTGTTTGGGTTGTTTCCAAGCCGATTTCTAGAAGTGAGATTGCTAGAAAAGGAAACTAGTTGAAAACTTGACAGATATTGCAAAAGGGGCTAAAGATTTTGAAAAGTGAACTTGGCCTTTTCCCTCAGTTAACACATACTCCGTCCATCTCGCCTTAAAAGTAAAGGAACTTGTCCTAGGACACTCAAGGAGTTGGGACTTCACTGATATTTATTTGGCATAAAGCTACGCCCAACTTTAAGAAACCTAATTTCCACTTGTCTTCCTGGGTGGTAATTATCTAGTATATGCTGGGTTTTGCCAGGAGACCATGTGCTTCTGAGAAGCCAAGGTCCTATCTTTCCAGTGCCTAGAATAGGACTAGAGACAGAGTGAGTACTCAGTAAAAGTCCATGGAGGAATAATTAGTTAAAGAACAGAGGAAAAGATGAGCGAATGGCTGAATAGATGTTGGGTGGTTGGAGACACAGATGGGTAGGTGAGGGGATGGATGGATGGGTGGATGAATGGATGGATGGATGGATGGATGGATAAATGCATAGCTGGCCGGATGCATGGATAGAGAGGTAGATGGATAGATGGGTAGGTGGATAGATACACAAAAACTTGGAGGAATGGATGAATGGATGGATGAATGGGAAAGTAAATGAATAAATCAATGGACGATAGGTAAATAAAGAGTGCATGCATTAGTAAGTAAGTAAGTGAAAGGGTGGATGGATGGATGACTGACAACAGCCGAATTTACATGATTAACAAATTATAAAGATGACTACTTAGCAAAATACTCAATAGGTTATTAAAGAATTGCCCCCATAAGACTCCTTTTAATAAGCTCCTTGGGAAGGAAGAGGTTACATACCTATCAGGGCCAAATGTGTCACGTGAAGTCCAACTACCAACATCTGCAGAAGAGGGATGCCATTCCAGGAACCCTTTGGGCCTGGAACATCACCGCCTAAAACCACCACCTTCATGAATATAGTTCCTCCTGTCCAGAGTGGTTCAATGCCCAAGCCATCATCAAGGAATTAAAAGGTTCCCCCGGTCTCCGTAAGTGGCGCATGGAGACATCTCTCCGAAAGCAACAGGGATTAACCAGTACTCCACTTTGGATCAATGCAGCACCAGGCTTCTGTCCCTGCTTGTCTAGCAAGCCCCTTTGACCTGACCAGGAGCCTCTGGGTCTCCCGATCCCTTGCCCCAGCCCTCAAAGGCCACCAGGTAAACAGACCACCTTGGGAGCCATCAGCGCATCTTCCAAGGCAAACAAGCCTTGGCCCCAGTGACGTCAGCAACCAGGAGGGTGAGACGATTAAGCCACTGTCTTTGTCTGAGGTTTGTCTCTCACTGCTGCTCTTGACAGACAGCGATGTGGCAAGAATCTAATCTGCATCTGAGAAGAGAGGAGCAAGCAGCATTCACCTGGCCCATTACTGTGGGCCGGGTATTATGCTGGGCTCTGTACAACATCCCATTTTATCCTAAGGAATAGGGAGCAGTTTTCAAAAGAGAAAGCTGAGAGGCTCAGAGAGATGAAGTGGCTTGCCCAAGGTCACACAGCTAGCAAGTGACACAATGAAGGTTTGAGGTCAAGTATGCCTTTTTCCAAAGCCATTTTTTAAAATATATTTCAATTTGTGGCTGAAAGGGTAAGTAATGGAACCTGTCCCCCAGTTTGGTGTCCTCATACTGGGAAATCATAAGTATCAGAACTTGTGAATGCATTTTGTTTTTGGTCAAAATTTAAAAGGTGTCATAAAAGGAGGTCTTCTATAGCCCAGGGGGAACAGAAAAGAGGAAACTGACCATTCTTGAGTGTCCCTATGGGCCAGGTGGACACCATGGGGAACCCGAGCTCACCCAGATCCTGCTTCGCAGGGAGCTTTCAGTTGATAAGGAGAGCAAACAAAGACTTACACAAATAAATCTGAAATTGTGACTGGTGAAGGGCCAGCCCATAGGGTACTGCTGGTACAAAACAGGAGGTCCTGAATGTATCAGGGTTTCAAGGAGGGCTTCCCGGAGAAAGAGTCATTTGAATTGAGATTGATAGCACAAGTTAGATGTTGGTCAGATAAAAACAGGTCAAAAGAGCATTTCAGGTAGAGAACGTGTGAAGGCCCGAGGCACAAAACAGTATGTGGCACTCGGAGCAAAGAGAAGAGGTCAGTGTGGCTAGCGCACAGAGACTGAAAGAGCAGTTAAGTGAGAAAAGACCGGAGTTGTCTTTAGCCCGTAACATGCCGGGCCTTGCAGACCACTGAAGGGGACACAGGCACACTCTCTATATCCCTCTAAGGAAAAACATGTTGCCCCAGCTGCCAAGAGTACTGTTAGGATTTGAGTTGACCTTCAGCCATCAGCCCCTTCAAGGATCCCCCCAGGAGCAGAGAGCAGCCTAGCCCAAGGTCACATGCCTTCTCAGGGGAACCCACGCTACTGGCCGTCCATGTGAATATAAAGAACGTGAAGATCTAGCCGTGCCAGCGCAGTGTGAGACGACACCGAAGGGCCACTCTAGCTCCAGACTTCTCCAGGGGTTTGGCCAAGTCTGTTGTCAGGCCTGCCTCCTGGCCCAACTTCCCCTTCTGCCTGCTTCTGCTTCCTTCCCCTCCTCTCTGCAGGTGTTGATCCCAAGAGCACACCTGAAAAATCATCCTGTGCCCTAGACTCCGTCTCAGAGGCTGCTTCTAGGGGAAACCAACATGCAATGGCCGTGGGAAGGGCTCATCTCAGATCGTGAGAGCCGTGAGACACCAAAAGAGGCTTTCAAGGAGAGGGTGATGTGACACCATTTGCATTTTCCAATGTGGAAATGGATGGGAGAGGTAGTAGCAGTGAATCCTTTCCTTATTCTTTACCAGGTCGCCCACGATCAGACACCCTAGACCCTGGAATCTTCCTTAACTGGGAATATGAAGGAGAGAGATAGCAGAGAGGTGTGTGTCCTTTGGTCCTGACTAAGTCTTCAGGCTGCCTATGTCCACAAGCCCAGCTAAGCCAGTTCCTGGACTTGTGGAGACCAGGTAAGTCCCTCACCCACTGTGTGGGACATGGGGCTAGGAGATCATAAGCAAGGCCCAAACCCAGCTCCCCATGCTTCCCTCAATGTGCCCCAACCTTTCATATCTGGGCCAAAGGCACCATCACTCACCCAGGCACACAAAATCATTTTAATTCCTCCCAAACAATCTTCATGTCCTGCTATCAGAGCCACAAGAATACCAGCTCTCACAGAGCACTTATATACACCAGGCACGACTTAAGAGTAGTTTTATATGAATTATAGATTATAAATATTCTAAACTTATACAACTTATAATTTATAAAGCATTACACAGAGTGTTTTACATGAATTATCTCATTGAGCCCTCAAACAACTCTGTGATGCAAGTACCATCAGTGAACCTATTTTAGAGATGAGGAAACTGAGGCTGGGGGAGACGATGTTACTTGGCTAAAGGCACACAGCTAGTAAGTGCATGAACCTTCAGAGACATGCAAGCAGTCTCATTCCAGGGCTTACACCTACAGCCAGCATGTCTGGCTGCTTCTCTGAGTGCCAGTGCTCTTTTCCTGGCTATTCCAGCAGCCTCTTGCCTTTTTTTTTTTCCACTCTCATCTGCTTCTCTATCCCCATCACCCTGTGCTCCCTACTGCTCCAGAATTAGCATTCTAAAGTTTAAAATTTTCTAATCTGATTATATCCTGCCCTGCTTAAACATCTTTGATAAAGAACCAAATTATTTGGAAATATTAAAACCATACAAATAACATTAATGACATGGGAAAATGTTCCAAGATATATGTTTAAGGGCACCTTTTTTTAATAGCAGGGTCTTAACTGGTCTTAACTATGTGGATAACATGAATAGGAGTAGACAAATATCCTAGAACATTATGAGCAGTGTGGTGTCATTGGGGTTCATGGAGCAGATATGCCAAGGTCTGCAAACCATTCCCAGGGTAGATGTCCAAAGAAACAACTTACCCAAAGACTGTGCAGAATTTGGAAGTGTTGAATTGATATTCAATGCACATTAGATGAATGGACCTTCCTGGGACACTCTCTGAACCCCACTCTTTGGAGGAATTTGCCCATGGATGAGTTCAACGGGCAAGTTCATGTAGATCTTATTAAGCAGAAAATACCCCCTGTGCCTCGGGTAAGAGAAGGGCTATCAGGGCTCATTGATAGGAGGCCCTGAAGAATGTCTAGGGTCCCCAGCCTCTCCTGACCTGTGGCTGCCAGACAACATGTTCCCATGGCAACAGGGGAGATGGGGAAAGGATGCCAAGAGCATCCTTCCTTTCAGTCTTGGGATTCTGTCCTGGGCTAATGAGACGGTGATGTGGGTGAAGATCTTGGCTGTTAGCGGGCAACCCAACTCGCTAGTCCAGTACCAGTCTGATATAGTCATTGTCTCTAGAAACTTCTTCTCTACCTTCTTTTCCAGAAAACGTTCATGTGCCTAGTTCAGTGCTAGGTACTTGGGAATAATACTTAAGATATGGCCTTTACCCCCAAGCACCTCCACTGAAGATAAGTAATTATTTCTGAAAAGGTCATTTAAATACACTATAGTATGTGGGATTAATTTTAATTTAATTTTTATCTCACAAATTATCTCTAAACACATGAAAAGAGTAGAATCGCCACTCTATTTAGCTGAAAATACAGTATGTACAATTGATTTTTCATATCTATCTCATAAATGATCTCCAAACATACATGAAAAGGGCAAAGCCATCGCTTTAATTAAGTTGAGATGCAAAAATGCTTGGCATAAGATAGATGTTCAATAAATATTGAATGAATAAATATTGAAATATTGAATGAGTAAATGAATATTGAATGAATACTGAAGAAATAAATTGAATGAACTAACCATCACGGGCAGAGACTGACTAGCTGCCCTCCCAAACCCCACCTTTTCCTCTCCGGAAGATGGCTAGACTGTCTTTCCCAGAATCCTTTGCTGTTAGTGTAGTCACGTGACAGAGTTGTGGCCAGTGGGATGTGACAGAAGTGTTAAGTGCACATCCTGACGTGGCCCATAAAAACTGCCCATGATGATCATTTGCCAGCTAAATGGAGAGGCTAAGGCTCTGGAAGGAACTTGGGTCCCTAAATGAGCATCGTTTGGTGGTCATTGGTGGAAGACATCTCACCAATGAGGAGCACCTGACTGGCCTTCCACTGGGTGAAGCCACTGAAGTTTGGGGGTATTTGTGACAGCAGCAAGTTTATCCTCCCTTACACCACTCAGCCATTCCCTCTCCGTCGCCAACTTTCAGACCTACAGCTAACACCTACGACACCTTGCTGTGATCCAAAAAAGGCACCCTTTCCCTGTGCTCACCCTGTCTGCTCTCTCTCCGTTTCTCATCTAGACTGATATCTCCCCCAACATCAGTCATCCTGTATTATCATCATGAATTTTGCAACCTCCATATACTGCCTGTACTATTATACTCAATGACGTTTTTCATGCCAACTCGTTTTGCTGTCTAATACATTTATTTCAAAAAGCAACTTTATATTACTCCAGTCATTGGCATCCCAGGGTCCTTTACTCCAAATAGAAAGTCACCTTGAAAATAAACATACGGAGCACAAACTATTGATGCTAAATTCCAGTCAGATAACTCTGGAAGGGCTCTGGGCCTGAGGGGAGCTGTCCTTCTGTTTAAGAGAGGTTAGCAAGTGTTGGAAGAGGTAAAGCAGTCAAAGCACCCATGAGGATTTGCTACCTGAAGAGATCCAAAGGATTGCGAAGGAATACACAACGGAGCATCACTCAGCCATAAAAAGAAACGAAATTGAGTTATTTGTGGTGAGGTGCATGGACCTAGAGTCTGTCATACAGAGCGAAGTAAGTCAGAAAGAGAAAAACAAATACCGTATGCTAACACATATATATGGAATCTAAGGAAAAAAATGTCATGAAGAACCCAGGGGTAAGACAGGAATAAAGACACAGACCTCCTAGAGCATGGACTTGAGGATATGGGGAGGGGGAAGGGTAAGCTGGGACAAAGTGAGAGAGTGGCATGGACATATATACATTACCAAGCGTAAAGTGGATAGCTAGTGGGAAGCAGCCGCATAGCACAGGGAGATCAGCTAGGTGGTTTGTGACCACCTAGAGGGGTGGGATGGGGGGGTGGGATAGGGAGGGTGGGAGGGAGGGAGACGCAAGAGGGAAGAGATATGGGAACATTATGTATAACTGATTCACTTTGTTATAAAGCAGAAACTAACACACCATTGTAAAGCAATTATACTCCAGTAAAGATGTTAGAAAAAAAAAAAAAAAAGAATAGAGAAAACGTTTTCCACTGAGTGGTTTAATGTTATATAATGTCCTGGTCCTGTATCTTCTGAAAGTCCCTCCCAAACTGAGAAACTTTGTTCTGAAGGGTCACATAAGATGAAATGTGATCAGTTTCTGGGTCCTAAATATGTGGTTAGGATCAATGACATCTGGAGGGTCTTTGGCATTTTATCTTTTACTTTCAGCCTATCCTGCCCCGTCTCTACCAGCCCTGTCATGTAAGCTTTCAGAGCCTGCGGACCTGCCCCATCTTGGCTGCAAAACCGAGATGCAGTTCCCTCCAGTTTTTCCCAGGCAGAATCATCCCAGCTCCTGTCTCTGTGCTGCCTCCCCGCCCCCCAACCATTAATCAGCTCCAATTTCTCTTTCTCAACAATGTCCCCCTCCTGGGTCCAAGCCACACCTTTATTCCCAGGAAATCGAACTCAGGTGGTGGCAAAGATGACGTCCTCCAGGACACACACGGATCCCTCATGACCACTTCGTCCTTGAGCGCTGTCTAAGGGGAAAAAGAAACAAATACACACTCCTCACACATCAAAACCCAAAGCACTACCCAAGGAAGATTGGTGTGTGTGTTGTGTTGTGTGTGTGTTGTGTTGTGTGTGTGTGTATATGTGTGTGTTTCAGTGGGGTGGTGTTCTTAAATGCTCCACCAGGCTGCTTAACAAGTTATTATTTTAATGACTTTGCAATTTCTTTTTAATAAATTTATTTATTTATTTATTTTTGGCTGCATTGGGTCTTCACTGCTGCACGTGGGCTTTCTCTAGTTGCGGCGAGCAGGGGCTACTCTTTGTTGCGGTGCGCGGGCTTCTCATTGTGGTTGCTTCTCTTGCTGCGGAGCACGGGCTCTAGGCACACGGGCTTCAGTAGCTGTGGCACGTGGACTCAGCAGTTGTGGCGCAAGGGTTGCTCCGCGGCATGTGTGATCTTCCTGGACTAGGGCTTGAACCCGTGTTCCCTGCATTGGCAGGCGGATTCTTAACCACTGCGCCACCAGGGAAGCCCTGACTTTGCAATTTGATTTGCACAAAATAGAGTGTGCATTTACAAAAGATCCCCAAGGCTTACTGCAATTCTTAAAATAATAATAATAATTTAAAATATTTTAATTATGTGAAATAACAGTAATTATAATTATTATTATTCTACAACTCTGCCAGGAAGTCTGTAGCTAACCAGCCTTATGATCGTTGGTGAGTCACTTTGCCTCTCTGGCTCTTATTTCTTCAACTATAATATTTCACCTAGATGCTCCTTACAGCCCATCCAGCCCCAAATATTTATGACTTTATAATTCTATAAAGTATTTACAAAGTCACTGCCACTGGGAAGACGGCATACAGCTCTGTCATCTACTAGCTGTGTGTCTTTGGGCAAGTGACTTGACCTCTCTGTTCCCAGTATCTTCATCTCTGTAAATAGGCATAAGGATAGTGATTACCTGGTTAGGTCATAAAGAATATTAATCGAGTTAATCCAGGTAAAACACTAGGTATGGCACCTGGTATAATGCAGTAATTAAACACAGAGCTGGAATCCAAGCTAGGTGGACTTTTCCGCGCTTCAGTTTCTCTACCCATCATATGGGGCTGCATACGGCATACCCCTCACAGAGCTGTTGTGAGGACTGAGTGAGAGCAGTGAGTGGCACATGGTCAGCCCTTTGGATGCAGTTGTTATTATTACTGATGCTGCTGTGGTGGCTGTTGTTATTTCCATGCCTCTGGCCCTGAGACCAGAAGAGGTGATTCCCCTCAGGTGAGAGGGTTCCTCCTACAGAGGTTTAGATCCTTCCAAGACTGGAAATTTCAGAAACCCAGAGATAAATACAAAACCATTGCAACAGGGCCCTGCTCAACCTCCTGGCTTTCCTGGGCAGCTCCCGAGGCAAGGTGGGAGCCGGGTGGGAGGGAGGGAGGATAGAGCCCTAGAGCAGGAAGGGCTGGGAGTTCATTACTGCCACGCTGAAGATTCCAGGAAGACTAACAGGGCCCCCACGGCCCCAGAGATGAACAAACACAATCTTTGTGGTGTGCCTTTGTTAAGTAACTAGGGCAAACTCCGTGTGTGTGTCTGTCTTCCTTCCTTTTATTCTACTAATGAAAGAGAAAGAGAAGAAAGATTTCCCTTTAGAAAATCAGGAGACAGGGGGAAAGCCTTAAATGCTGAAACCCCAGAGGGCATCTTTGGAATCTACCCACACAAGGCAAATTCCTTGACTCTCTAAATCCTTCCAACGGCTCCACGGGCCAGGTGTTGGCGGCTAAGTTAACGACTGTCACACAGGAGATGAACAAGTTCAAGTTGGCTCTCGGGACCGTGACTGTCAGAGTCAAAGAGAGAGAAGGTCTTCATTTGGGGATGTTCCAAGAGGTTGCCTGGGAGAGGCATCTGGGGACAGGGAGGTTTGACAAAACAAGAAAGCCAGGTAGCACTTTATAGCAGAAGCTCTGGTCTTGAACCCTGAGTTCTTGTTTCAGGTCTGATGCTCATCTGCTGTGTGACCTCGGGCAGGTCCCTTCCCTTCTCTGGGCTTTGATTTCCTTGTCTGAAGAATCAAAGAGTCAAAACACATGGCATCTGGGATCCCCTCTAGTCTTATCTTTTTGTGCTGAGGAAGTTGGACCAAGCTTTGAATCAGTCTCTGGGATATCATATTGAGAAGGCATTTAGAGACAATTATAGTGAACACTTCTCAGTGATGTTAATCCACGTCCATTTACTAGGGTGCCATGTTTCACCAGGCGTCCTTTTATGGGACCCGTAATAGATTATTCTAGTGTATGCTTTTCCCATGCGTGGGTTCAGAGAAGGGATCAGAACCCTCGGTGATAAAGACTTAGCATGAAAATATTGCTGAGCACCAGAATGCAATTGTTTAAATGATCACCCATTTACCCATTCATCCATAAAACCACTCAATCATCCATCCATCTGTATATGCATGAATGCTTCCATCATCCATTCATTAATGAATCCATTCATCAGTTTATTCCTGTATCCACGCATCCACACGTTCCCCCATTCATACATATACATACACGTGTTCATCTATCTATTCATTTATTCAATCATCCAAACTTCCATTCATCCATTGATCAAGTCACACACACATACATACATATATACACCCATCCATACACGCGTCCACCCTCTCATTTATGCCTCCATAAATCCATCCAAATATCCATTCATCTATTCATACACATACCCTTCCAACCATCTAGCCATCCATCCATCCATCTATCCATCCATCCATGTACTTATCCATTCACTCATGAACCCATATATGCATATATAGCTACATACCTACCTACCTACATACATACCACACAGCCTCCTATCCATCACTTATCCATCTATGCACCCATTCATTCATTTATCCATTCAGTGATGAACCATCATCAATTCATCCAACCATCCATCCATCTATCTGCTCTTTGCGATGCCTTCAGATAGAGAAGACCTTCGTCCATTCCTTTAAGGAGCTCACTATTTAGTGATAGATAGACAAGAGTACAGATATTTTCAAGAGACTGTGCAAACTCCTATGATAGGAAGTAAAGAGACAGAGGTGAGAATGGGGGAAAATATGTTGATAACAATAGCTACCAACTATAAACCCATTTCTTTATGCCTAGGTCATTGCTCATTGTTTCAGGAGCTGCATATTGTAATCTTCATTTTGATGATGAGGAAATTAAGACTTAAAGAGGTTAATTAATTCTCCCACAGTCACATAGCAGGTAAGTAATACAGCTGAGACTCAGACAGCCCTGTCTGAGCGCCAAGACCCCTTTTCCCATATTTGCTCATTCTACAGGAAGAATAAGCAAAGAAAGTCAGAAACTTAAAGAACACATGAGAAGCCTCAAGCCAGAAGGGACCTCAAAAACCTCCTGTCTTGGCAGGTGTACTATAACACAGGGGACAGGTGAAGGACCATTTCCTTTTTAAAGGAATGGAGATTCTAACACCCTGTAGGAGGTAGAATAATGACCCCCCTCCAAAGATGTCCATGTCCTAATGCCCAGAACCTGTAAACATGTTACTTGACATGTGGCAAAAGGGGCTTTGCAGATGTGATTACGTTAAGGATTTGAGGGGGAAGAAGATTAGCCTGGATTATCCCGGGGGGCTGACTGTAATCACCAGGGCCTTATAAGAGGCTGAAGAGAGGGTCAGAGTCAGGGAAGGAGATTTGAAGATGGAAGTAGAGGTCAGAGATTTGAGTGCGACGAACCAAGGAATGCAGGTGGAACACAGAAGCTGGAAAAACAGCAAGTAAATGGACTTTTCCCTGCAGCCTGCAAAATAAAAAGAAGCCTGCTGATACCTTGATTTTGGCCCAGTGAAACTGATTTCAGACCTCTGACCTGAAGAACTATTAAATAATAATAAGTTTGTATGGCACTGAGCCCCTAAGTTTGTGGTAATTTGTTACAGCAGCAATAAGAAACTAATACACACCATTTTGGTGTATACTACCATTATCAGCATCTTCTTCCCCAAGCGTCAAGAAAGACATTTTTGTATTTGACAGCAGTATCCCTTCTGATTTTGTTTCTTAGAGAATAAACATTGAATAACTATTTTTATAACAGCATTATTGAGATACAGTTCACATACCGCAAAATGTATCTATTTCAAGTATACAATTCCATGGTTTTTAATAGTATATTCACAGAAATGTGCAACCGTCACCACAATCAATTTTAGAACATTGTTGTCACCTCAAAAAGAAACTCTGTACTCTTTAGCTATCACTTCTCCAACCCCCATCTCTCCCCCAGCCCTAAACAACCACTAAGCTACTTTCTGTCTGTATAGATTTCCCTGATCTGGACATTATATATGAATGGAATCATATAATATGTGGTCTTTTTTGACTGGCTTCTTTCACTGAGCATAATATTCACAGGGTTCATCCATGTTGTAGCACGTGCCAGTACTTTGTTCCTTTTTATAGCTGAACAACATTCCATTATATGGATAGACCACATTTAACTTATCCATTCATCTACTGAAGAACATTTGGGCTGTTTGACCCTTTGGGCTATTATAAATAATACCACTACAAACATTTGGACAAGTTTTTGTGTGAACATATGTCTTCATTTCTCTTTTCATTTCTCTTGGGTTGTCTCATTTCATCCCATTCTCCTCTAATACCTAGAGATGGAGTTGCTGGATCATATGGTAACTCTGTGTTTAATCATTTGAGGACCAACCGAACTGTCAGAGTACTGTGGCATTTCACATTCCCACCAGCAGTGTAGGACGGTTCCAGTTTCTCTACAACTTCCCCAGCACGTGTTATCTGTCTTTTTTGATTCTAGTCCTTCCAGGAGCTGTGAAATGGTATCTCACTTTGATTTGGATTCCCTCATGACTAATGATGTCAAGCATCTTCTCATGTGTCTTTTTGCCATTTACGTATCACCTCCTTGGAGAAATGTCTATTTAGATTCCTTGCCTGCTTTTTAATTGGGTTATTTGTCTTTTATTGAGTTATAAGAGTTCTTTATATACTCTGGATACCAGTCTCTTCTCAGACATGTGATTTGTAAATATTTTCCTATTTATCAAGTATTAATTACATATTGATATTTCTTACGTATTAATTAAATATTTTCTCCTGTTCTATGACTTGTCCTGCAAAGTGAAAATGTTTAATTTTGTTGCCTGTGCTTTTATCTATTTTTTTTGTTGCTTGTGCTTTTGATGTCTATTAGATAATTATCTAAATAGGAGAATGATATATGTGAAATATTTAGCACAGGCACGGTCTAGCATATTGTAAGTGACTGATCAATATTGAGCTGCTATTATTAATAATGGAAGGAGGTGCTAATCCAGTATTTGATACAGGTACCTGCATAGACATTCTCCCACTGATTGCTTCTAACCACCCTCGAAAGGTAGAGATTATTATCCCCCATTTACTAACAAGATACCCATGACCTGAGAAGTTAAATGATGGTTTAGGTGGTTAAGCCAGGATTCTCACCCAGCTCCTTGCCAGACCCCAAGCCTGGCACTCTTCCCAGTATTGAACAGTGGCCTCAGCACTCTTCTAAGCCCTCTGGGCCAACAAAAGACAAAGTCTACACATTAGTGCCTGATTCAGGAGAGGACCATTTCTCAAGAACTAGGGGTCACTCATAGCAGTGCAGGATGGTACCTGATTGAGGAGGGAATGATGACACTCTGGAAGCAGGGCATATTCATAGAAGCACAGGGTTCTGATATCGGCTGTCTGATATAGGCTGGAGTGACTTGGAGAGGGAAGAGAAGTCCGTGAGACCTGGAGGAACCAGGGAAGGCTTCATGGAGGTGGTGGCTCTTAAACAATAGTAGGATTTAGGTGTTCGAAGCAGGAAGTAGTAAAGATGGTTAGGTAGAAATGACAGAGACAGAAATGACTTTTCTGCATTAGACAAAAGGAGAAACAACTTCTAATAAGAAATAATGATAATGACAGTAACTATAACAATAATAATTGTTCACATGCCAGGTATTGTTCTAAAGTTTATATGAGCTTACTTAAGTCTTTATAATGATCCTTTGAAGCAGGTAGTATTATCATCCCCATTTTATAGATGAGAAAACTGAGGCACACAGAGATTAAATAATTTGACCCAGATCACAAGTTAGAACTGGGTGAAAACCAAAATCAGCCAGTGGTGTTGTAACAAGCAGTAGAAGGCAGGAGAACATAAAACTGCTGAATAGTGTAAGAGCAAAGGTTATATACACTTAGACATTCCTAAGTTGAATCTAGACATTTTGGGGTTCAATGCATGATTCTATCCATTTTCTGGCTATGAAATCCTAGCAAAGTCCCTTAACTTTGCTGAGCCTGGAGTCTATGCCTGAAAAATAGGGAAATGGTTAAAGTTCCTAGAACGTTGATGTGAGGATTTCCAGAAATCAGTCATCCAAGTAGGGGCTCAATAAATATTTAAGTTAGTGGAGTGTGCTGACATTATTGTCTTTTAGGGTGAGGGCCTTAGAAACACAAGATGAAGGTCCAAGGAGGCCCGAGGATGAGAGCAGGTGTATCCCGGAGGTTTAGAATGCCACCTTGGGACCCACTCTCTGGATTCAAATATCAGCTTGGCAACCTCCTGGCTTTGTGCCTAGAGATAAGTCACTTTGTGTCTTTGACCCACACTTTTCCACATGTTAAAAAGGGATGGAAATAGGGTCTGTTTCCAAGGGTTGCAATGAAGATTAAATGACTTCATGTACTGTACTAAGTGCCTAGAACAAGGCTGGGGAAAGGGAGGCACATTGTGAGGGTTTATTCTCATTAATGCGAGGGGCCAGGCCAAGGGCACCCCAAAACCTCAGAACAAGCCACGCAAGTGTTTTCTGAGGACGACCAGGCACGCTGCATCCAGCTCCCACAGCGGGAAAGCTGAGTGTATCAGCTATTACGCTGCCGCCAATAGCTGCTGGTGTCGTGGCCTTGGAGCCTCCTGCCTTATACATCAGAATCCATTTCACTCCCATGAGCATATGAGCATTCAAGGAAGAAGGGGGCGGGCCTCATTCTGTGGCTGAAAAGACTCCAGCAACTGCCCCAGCCCCAATACACACACACACAGACACACACACACACACACACACTCCACCAGGAACCAGCCATTGTGTGATGCAGCTGAACCTTCTACTGTTCCTGTTTGAGCAGCATGACAAGCGATTGCTTCCCAGGCCCTATTTATGGCTGTTTTGTTTTGCAGTAGTTGGCGAGGGCGCGGGTAGCAGACGGATACTGCCGTTTTCCAGAAAGTCTATTTAAAAAACAGAACGCCATAACGGGTTGGCTTTGAAACAATGAGGATAAACATATGCTGTCGGTGATATTTTTCTCTTCATTCGTTTGGACTTTTGTTGAAACCCAAATCTGAAACAACCATGAACGTAGATATCCCATTGTAGAGACAGGTTCCCCCCACAACACCTTTATTTATTAAAAAGATTCAAAAAAGAGAGACCTTCAATATTTGAATCAGCTCTCTGATGAAACCTCTATGAACATCCACACTTGCCCTCAGAAGGTCTTGCAAAATCACAATTAGTTCACTTGACGTATAATTGTGTAGGGCCGTCTAGCTCATGGGGTAGGTAGAACAGGAATCAAATTTCAGCTCTGTCTTTTACTAACTATGACAAACAATTTAACCCTTCTGAGCCTCAGTTTCTGTAAAACAAAAGATAATAAGATTTGTTTTCATTTATTCATCCATTCACCTATTCAAATATTTTTTTGAGCACTAATTTGGGGCCGGGTAGCATTCTAGGCACTGGATATAGAGCAGTGAACAAAACAGACACAGATTCCACCCTCATTCTTGCGCAGGAGGAGAGATCATGAACAAAACAAATAAAGAAAACTGCATAGGAGGTTAAATGAAGAAAAACCAGAGCAGGGAAGGGGGATTGGGTAAGTAAGACTCTGTGTGTGTGTGTGTCTGTGTGTGTGTGTGTGTGTGTGTCTGTGTGTGTCTGTGTGTGTCTGTGTGTCTGTGTGTTGGAGTGGGTTGAAGGGGGGGAGTGGTTAGATACAGTGATCCAGAAAGGCTTCACTGAGAAGGTAACATTTGAGACAAGATCTAAAGGAGGTAAGAGAGCAAACCATGCAGACACCTGGGCAAGAATGTTTCATGCAGAGGGAACAGCATGTGCAAAGGCCCTGAGGTAGGAGTGTGCCTGGTGTATTGAAGGAGCAGCAGGGAAGCCAGGGGTGGGGACTGTGGGGGGGTGAAAGGCTGAGGAGGAGAAGAAAAGGTCAGAGAGCTAACATTATGAAGTGTCCTTGAGGATTAAATCATTGCGTGAGTCACATATGTAACAGATATACAATGACCAGATTGTAGATGGTGAACCCATGAAAATGAATGAGTGAGTGGAGACTGAATGGACATCTCATTTATCCATCCAGACACTAGGACTCAGAGAGGTCTATTGACTTCCCTAAGTCCACTCAGCCGGCACATGAAGAACGTGTGGCTAGACTTGAGGACCCTTCCTCACTACCCAACATTTACTCTTCCCTAAATTATCGACACAGATAAAAATCTTGATCATTGCCCTCCCCAATGCCAACAGTTGACATTGTGAAAAGAAGGCATCCTGGGTGCACAGGACAGCACCCCATCACAAAGAATGATCCAGTCCCAGATATCCACAGTACTGAAGTTGAGAAATGTCGGCTTAGGGGAAGAGCCCCAAATCTACTGTTTTCTCCCTCTTCGAACTCCCATTGTTTCAAACTCCATTTGGTGATTCTCAAGGGTGTGTGGGGAGCTGATAGTACAAGATTGAATGGGGGGTGGGACCCACTAGTCCCCCCACCCACTCCGGGGTTGGGCTGGGGGGTGACTCCTGGCTGGGATGAACTCAATGTATTTCCCCTTCGGGGGGATCTTTGTTGAAAGCATTAGCGTGGACTGGGGGGAAAGGGTGGAGATAGGAGCGAGCACAATTTTCCAAAATAAAGTCATAGATAAGAGATTACGATCCCTGAGACTGTTGCTGTACTGTTCATAGTACAAAGCCTTTATCCAGGGCTTTCCTAAGCATAGAGGGATAACAGATACTATCAGGGTAACACATGAAAATAATGGTATCTTAGTTCCAAAGGGTGGGTCTTCTCTTTGTAAAGAGTTCAGCACACTTCCGTCCAAGCTCGCCTTTCACAAGGACCAGCCTACGGGGAGACCCCGTATTAAGCCAACTTGGAAGGAGGGACTGGAATTGAGAGCAGGTTTAAGAGCTTGCCCAGTGGGAGCATTATGGGGGCAGTAAAGAAGATAACTTAGTTTTCTTGAGTCTCAGCCTATAGATTCATTCATTTATTCAACGAATATTTACCGGGTGCCTGCAATGTGTCAGGCTCTATGCTAGATCTTAGAGACACAACTGTGGACAAGACACGGTCCCTGACCTACAGAGACTCACAAGCTAGAGAGAAAGGAAGGCAAAGCTGTAGGTACAATAATATGGACTCTTCCCCTGGAGTCCAAGGACCACACAGAGTTGATGGAGGCTGTGACAGATAAGATCAGAAGTGCGTGGGAGCCAAGGGACGTATCTCCTCCATCCAGGGATTCAGGGAAGGCTTCCTGGAGGAGGTGAGATCTATACCAGTTTCTCAACCTTGATGCTATTGACATTTTGGACTGGCTGACTTGGTGTCATGTGAACCGTCCTGTGCATTTCAGAATGTTTAACAGCATCCCTGGCCTCCACTCACTAGACGCCAATCAGTAAGTAGCACCCTCCCCCCAAAGCCGTGACAACTGGACATTGCCAAATTGTGCCCTGAACGACAGAATCCTCCTCCTCCCCTCCCTCTCCTCTGCCCCCGCACCCCCAGTAAGAATCACTGGTCTAGAGAGAGGTGCAGAGAATATGGGGAAGGCAGGGTAGTAGGAGACTCCGGACCACTGTACTCTGTGGCCTTGTGCTGTGTGAGCCAATGTTATTCCAGAATCCACTGAAGCTGCTGGTAAGTGTCACGATCTGGTCTTGGTTTTCAAAACTCCCTCAGTGACTGAATGGAGGGGGGGTGGGGGCACTGTGAAGGTGGCATGCGTAACCAGAAGGAAGGTCTTCCCCAATGAATCAGTCTGGGGCCTGCAAGTGACCCCAGTGGACCTTGCTTGGCGCCAAGACTGGAGAGGGGAGCCCCTCCCGGGCCAGGCTTGGCCCCTGGGCTGACACATCCTCTCGGGCAGCAGTCCAGGCGCTGAGCCAGGGAGGAGTTCCTCTTCCAGGTCCGCTGGTTCCAGGAGACAATACCAACATCCCGGCCACCCCGTGACTCAGAGCAAAGGGCTTTTCCCTTTCTGGAAAGATTGCTCAGTTTTCAACGAGGATAACGTGTCAACCGGAGAACATCGAGCCTTTACATCGGAGCCAAGGCACTGTGGGAGTTCTCCTGGCTGAATCCACAGCACCAAAGGGAAGGAAGGGACCACAGGCCTGAAATCTACGATGTGCCAGGCCCAATGCTCAGCCTGTGGGACCCTGTGTTAAAACGTACAGCATACTTTCTTGTCACCTCATCTATCATACATGAACGACCATTTTTCAAGGAATTAGAATAAAGCGCACTTCGCACTAAAACAATTTTAAACTTAATTTCAATTAGGTTCCTTATTAATAACAGTGATCACTATTCTGAAGGAAGTATTGCCATCTCACAGATGAGGAAACAGGCCCTGAGGAGGGGAGTAAATTGCCCAAAGTCACACAGTTCAGGAAACTGGGGATTCAGGGATTCAAATTCAATCTATCTAAGAATAAAATCTGAGTTTCTGTCACTTCTCACTCTTTCAAAGCTCTGGACACTTCACACATAAACATTTAAGACTCTAGATATTAACACTTCTTCAAATTCTGGGTGTTGGAATTATGAGGAGCTCTAATTCTCTTTCTACTTGATTTTTCCAATTTCTCAAAAAAAAAAAAAAAACAGCCAGCCATCTTGCAGCTAATAAAGATAATAGCAATGCATACCATTTATAGACTGTGATGTGCTTACACAGTATATACCATACCTCTCTCAAAGTTCAGACCTGTGCTACAAAGTCCGTACTGTTATTATTCCCATCTTATTTTTTTTAAATTTTTTTTAACGTCTTCTTTGAATTCGTTACAATATGGCTTCTGTTTTATGTTTTGGTTTTTTTTGTCGGTGAGCCACGTGGGATCTTACCTCCCAGACCAGGGACTGAATCCTCACCCACTACATTGGAAGGTGAAGTCTTAACCACTGGACTGCCAGGGAAGTCCCTATTCCCATTTTACAGATGAGAAAATCAAGACTCAGAGAGGCCTTCTACTTAGGAAATGGCAGAAGTACAGTTCAGAGTGGAGTATGTCTGGCTCCAAGGCACTCAGAGAACACAGCATGATTTTAGTCCCTGCCCACACTGTGGGCTGCTTTCTCCTTGGGCTGAGGTGGCCTTGACAGCCGCAACCAGCAGGAAGGTCATGGGCAAGACAGCAGCACCTGAACCCACTGCTTTTCTTCCCTGGAAAACAGCAGGGTTTTTATGCAGCACCAGGCAAGTATCCGGGGCTCTTGATGTGGCCTTGGGAACCCTCAATAGGAACCGGCTTTTCTCTCACTCCCCTACATTTTCAAACCTGCAAACTCTTCTGAAAACTCAGGCATCAAGGAAGGTCACTGGGACAAAGGCACCCACTGTGTGTTTTCAAGAAGGATGTGCCAGGATTCTCCCTGCGTCAGCCAAAGCCATCACCTTAGACCGCTACAAGATCAAATCATTCCCCAGCTAAAAAGACTCCACTTTTTTTTTTTTTTTTTTTTTTTGGTATCAGATGCAAATTCCTTATGTAGCCCCTCTGACTTGGCCTGGCCAAAACTTCTACGCTTCTTCCCCTTTCTGGCCACAAACACCCACACCCATGAATATCCATGGTCCTCTGCACTTCCTGTTCTCTCTGCCTGAGACACTGTTCTCTCCATTCATCACTGGTTCCATCTCCTCCCCAGCTTTGATCGGGCTGGTAGCAGGGAGCCGTACAAGGTTCTAGAGCAGAGGAGTAGAAAGAGAAAGAAACTCGCCTTACTGACCACCTACAACGGGGCTGGCGGTGTGTGGCATTTAATCGAATTCTTCCACCATCCTCTTAGGCCGTGTTATAGATGAGAAAATGGTGGTTTGAAGAGGGATTGTCCTGCCCAGAGCCAGCCAGTTTCCAAGGGCAGAGGTGAAATTTAAACCCACTCTGCAGTCTGCCTAATTCCCTTCCCCTCTTTACATCCATGGTCAGAGCCCTTTGAGTCACGAGCTTGGGAAACTCTGGGAAGCTCAGCTCTGGGGCAATTCGTTGTCCCAGTGGGAGCTGGCAGCCTTCACAAAGCGTCATGAACCTCCCAGGAGGCAGAAGGCACCACGGATTGGGACTTCTTACTCAGCCAGCCCATTGACTGGAGAATAAAAGAGCAAAGGCACCTGGGAGCATAAATCCATCCAGTATATCTGGGGATTAAGAGCCTCTTAGCATCCCTGCTACCTGTAATTAGAGCCCCCAACAACCGGGAATGCTGGTGATGGGGGAGAAGAAAGAATAGACCAGTAAGTGACATGGGAGTCTTTTCAGCATGGTTTATGGCCCTACCTCAGCCCTCCCCAAACAACTTTCTGTCTGATCTCTATCACCCCTGGCTCCAGGGGCAGCTGTCCTTCCATGTTATCTGCAGATCAGCTGAAGAACCAAACAAGGCTTAAATTCCCACCCAGGGCTTGTTGGTGGTAAGACTCCCAGACATCACATGGGGGCCTAGAGCGGAGAAGGTGTGTGACCTTCGATGGAGCTGTCAGATGACCCCGACAAGTCCAGAAAACACCACTCGGCAGGCCAGATGCTCGCCAAAGCGCAGAGGCAGGGAGCGGTCCCTCCTCTTCCGGAACTCCAGCGCTCCAGCATAAGCTGATGTCTTACTCTCTCATCCAATCGTACGGACTGCTTAGGACACCTGCATGCCTGGGCCGCACGAAGCTCTCCACAGCAGGGTTGGCAAACATTTTCTGGAAAGGGCCAGAGAGTAAAGATTTCCTACTTTGTTGCAACTCCTTGACTTTGCTGCGGTGGCACAAATCAGCCGTAGGCAATATGTAAATGAATGAATGAATGAATGATGAGCGGGGCTGTGTGCCAGTAACATAGGCAGTGATCCCCATTTAGCCCATGGGCCACAGTTTGTCAAGCCCTGCTTTACAAAGCATGTGAGATCCTCACATAAATGTATCAGCGTTTCATGAAATCATCTTTTGTCCAAGGTAGAAAGAAAGTCCTTCTTCGGGGGAAGATTTTCCTGAAAAGGTGGATGAACATGAATTGGCATCCTTCCGATGACCTACTTCTCCTGGGCCAGGTTGAAACCACGTGGACACCTTGCCTCGCTAGAATCCGGAATTGCAGGTCTCTTCTCGGCTGCATCCCGATGTGTAGGAAACGCCGGGCACGTAGGAGGTGCTCGATGAAATAATTGTTGAATGGATGAGTCTGCTGAGCTTCTGGCTATAACTCAAAACATTCTGGGCAGGCTTTTTTCCACCCACTCAGTGGTAACCTTGCTGGTCCAGCCTGGTGTGTCCCAGGAGCTTTGAAAAGGGTTCCAACTGGAGTTCTCATGAGTGGCCGCCGCCCTGGATGAGGCCACCTAGGCAAGCTAGAAATGGTCTTCCCTCTTTCCTCCGTTGGCTAAGGCGGTTGTTAATCACTACCCAGAGATATAAATTGATAAGTAGACAACACCCCAGTGAACATTTCCACATGAATCATTCTGTGAATGTTCCATCTTTAATTACGTATTAAAAGCAGACCAGATTTTCCTAATTGGTTACAGTGAACATGTGTTACATTTGTAATTAAAAAAAAAAAAAGCCAACCTTTTCATGTGCAAACAAGGATAGAAAAGCAGGAAGAATTTTCCTCTGGAACATTTGGTCAGGTTTCTCAAACTTCAGAGTGCCTCGGCACCACCTGCGTACTTGTTAAAAAATACCAATCCCCAGGTCCACCCCGTAGCAGCTCCTCTGTGATGGTCCTGGGAATCTGCATTTAGAAGACGTGTTCCCTTTAATCAGCTCCTACCAGTTGCTGCAGCTTTTAAAAGGACAGTGCAAGGCATCAGAGCCCACCCTGCCCCCAGAAAGAGTCCATATTTTGAAAAGGAGAAAATGGACGTCCTGTGGCTGTTACGGAGGAATCCAGTCTGTGAATTAGAATTACCTGTGAAGGCCTTTGACCCTCCCAGTTTTCTCTTATCTGCTAGGTCGCCTATTTGCTCTATTTCCAAAGTGAACAGAGCTGCCTCCAAGTCAAAGTATCTTAGGCTGCTTAATTACTGTAATTGCCACCCCAGGCAGTAGATTTCATGTTAATGCTCCACCAGGTGATTCATGTGGTAACTTACACACTGAAGATTTCACCAAGATTTACCTTTTAATCCTAAACTCACTCAAGACACTAATGCCCACACCCCCAGCCCTGGAGCAGCTGGAAGTGAATTACAGGGAGGCCTAGGGACCTCACACAATGCCTCCTCCAATTCCTGTCCGCACCTTGATTTCCTCCTTGTCATCTGTCCTTGGGCAATCCGAACTCTCCCTTCCCTGTGACAGGCAGAGCCCTACTTGCAGAAAAATGCCCTGGCCAAGTCAACTCCCAGGGAATAGAGACAAAGGACTCAATCTTCACATCTCAACAGCTGTCCCCACATCCATGGAGGAGCCTCCTGGCAGAAGCCTCCAGATTCATCTCCCAAATCACTACTTTGATCACACGTGTCACAGCTCAAACACCTTCGTGGCTCCCACTGGCCACAGCTTTAAATCCACACCTTTTAAGCTGACTTTCACAGCCCAGCCCTGCTCTGTTATCTATCTCTGCATAACAAATCTACTATCATGTATTATTCCTGTGTCTCTGGGAAGCAACTGAGCTCAGCAGGGCAATGTGTACATAGAGTCTCTCATGGCCTTGGAGGATCAGTGGCTGGCGCCGGGGCCACAGTGAAGTCTTCTCCACCTGCACATGTGGTACCTGGGCTGGGAAGACTTAAACAGCGGGGGCTGGAGCAGCTCAGCTCCTTGGACAGCTCTCTCTGCTCTTTGTGATCCCTCCACGTGTTCCCTCCAGCATGGCAGCTTCAGGATACCCAGATATTGTATAAGATGGCTCAGAGTGCCAAAGGTGAATGGCCCAAGAGGGAGGGCCAGGCAGAAGCTGCATCTCCCTTTATGACCTAGCCTCCGAAGTCACGCAACATCATTTCCATCGCAAGACGCAAGGATCGCCTATATTCGAGGCAAGGAAATGAATATCCACCTTTTGATAGGAAGAGTGTCAAAGAATTTGTGAGTGTGTTTTAAAACCACTGCAAGCCCCAAACTCCTTTTCAGCTGTATGGGGCAGGATTTCACTTTTCAGGAGGGCTATCTGCCTCCAGTCAAACTGCCCTACTCGTTATTTTAAAACCACACTCAAAACTTGCCCTCTCGAGTCCTCCATTCACCCTATTATCTCTGCAAGGAAGGCTCCCATTTTGCCCCCTTGATCCCGCAAAGCCCATCTCACCCATAGGTCTCCCCCTTATAAGTTCAGTCTCTTGGGACTTCCCTGACCATCCAGTGGTTAAGACTCCGTGCTTCCACTGCAGGGGGCATGGGTTCGAAGGCCGGTCAGGGAACGAAGATCCCGCATGCCGCACAGTATAGCTCAGTCTCTTTCTTTTTTCTTTTTTTTTTTTTTTTGTGGTATGCGGGCCTCTCACCGTTGTGGCCTCTCCCGTTGCGGAGCGCAGGCTCCGGACGCGCAGGCTCAGCGGCCATGGCTCACGGGCCCAGCCGCTCCGCGGCATGTGGAATCTTCCCGGACTAGGGCACGAACCCATGTCCCCTGCATCGGCAGGCGGACTCTCAACCACTGCGCCACCAGGGAAGCCCTCAGTCTCTTTCTTATGCCAATTATTCATTGTAAAATTTTGTTGGCAATCAGTCGTTCTGTGCTTTGTGACATCTATTCCCATCTTGATGTTTGGTTTAAATCTTTTAGGATTTAATTTCTGATGTGGATACTTCACGTCCTTAGCTGGCTGGCCAAGTCTTCATCATAATCACCATCTACAGGGCACTTGCTATCGGTCTGGCATAGTATCGATAATTGGTCCACTGCCAACAGTCGCTAAACTTTTCTGGACAACAGGCTGGAAACACAGGGATTAGTAACTTGTTTTACTGATGAGAAACTAAGGCACTGACAGGTTACCTCACATGGCCAAGTTCACATAGGCTCGGAAGCCGCAAAGCTAGAACTCAAGCCCATTTCTCCGTATTCCAAAGCCTAAACTCTTATCCCCTTGGTTGACCCATCTCTTACTTTTTATCTGTATGTCTTCTGTCATCTCACTCCGGCCACTCAAAAAGCATTGTCAATTTGATTTTAAGGTGTCTACCTTGATTTGATTTTAGTTTCTTTACCTGGGGCTTGGGAACAGTGTCAGAGGAGTTTCTTAGGAATTTCTTAGGAATAAATTTAAGGAGTTTAAAGGAGTTAAATATAAAGGAGTTTCTTAGGAATAAATTAAAGTGTACGCAGTTAATAGTGTGGGTTTGACACAGAAAGATGACTTGAGTTCCAAAAAGTACTGTTGCAAAGACTTTGGAATTAATTCTTGGGTCTTCTCCTGGGTCCTGAGTTGCCTATATTGCCTGGTCCAAACCCTTCCCAGCTACGTTTCCCCACTTCTCAAAGACGAACACCACTTTCTTACACATTCTTCAAGCTTCAGCTTTTCAGAGAAGTCTTACAAACCCCCCCGATCCACCACCACCCTTCCCTTCGAGCCTAGATCAGTTCCCCCATTACGCCCTGCTACAAGGTGAATTATGTCTCCTATAAAGGTATGTTGAAGCCCTAACCCCAGGAACCTGTGAATTTGACTTTATTTGGAAACAGGGTCTTTGCTGATGTAATCAAGTTAAGATGCGGTCATAAGGTGGGCCCTAATCCTGTATGACTGATGTCCTTGTAAGAAGATGAGAAGTGGCATACGGGGAAAATGCCATGTGACAACAGAGGCAGAGCTTAAAGTGACACAGCCAAGGATTATCTGTCGCCACCGGAAGCTGCAAGAGGCAAGGAAGGATTCTACTGTCCAGGCTTCAGAGAAAGGAGGGCCCTACTGACACCTTGGATATGGACTTCTGGCCTCCAGAACTGTGAGAAATTAAATCTTTGTGTTTTAAGCCACCCAGTCTGCGGTTCCTTGTTACCACAGCTAGGAAATGAATACACACCCTATCCTACAGTATTTCTTGGATGACCATCTTCCAGGTAAGTGTCAACCCTATGAGAGCACAGTCCTGCCTTGCCTGCTGTCATACCCTCGGAAAGCACATAGTAGGACCTCAATAAATAGTCCTTACCTGCATGTACGGGTGGACGTTCCTCCGCTCCACGTTGGTTGAACATTATCCAGACCCGTTCCTGTTTATGTCACCCCAGAACCACATAGCCATGGATGGTGCCCATTTGGCTGGATCCTTCTCTCACTGGGACACACCGTGAATTCAGAAGGGCCTGGAGACTTGTGTCTGCCCCATCTAACCGTCTTAATCCCCCTGCTCAAGGATACCCTGAGGATCATCTCGGCCCCGCCCAATAAGCGCCTCACCCTCTGAGTAATTAACTAATGGGTGGTTAGAAGTCATTAGATGCCTACCAGAGTTGAACAGCCAAGACCTCTTTGGAAGTCTTAAAACAGAGATTATTTACGACGCACAGGCCTCAAAGCCAGGGAAACAAACCTAAAAACTCCATGGGCTGAATCAAACTCCTTGCCTCAAATGGAAGAAGGCATAGGCTCCCAGCATTCTCATAGCCTGAGCTGTATCCAGCCGCTAACCTCTCTCCTAAATTGCGCATCCAATATAGACCATTATTATAATGAAATACCTCAGCCAGGAATGTTCTGGGTTTCAGCTGAAAGGTTTTCTTTCTGACTGCTGTGCTCACAGGCACCGCCTTAATTTGGGGGAACTTCCCCTTGGCCGTCTTGGAAAGACTTCGACAGGTCTCTTTCTATTCTATTTAACTTGCTTCATTTTGGCGTGTGGGTCACCATGCCCCATCCTAACGATGATGAAAACTGGAAAAGATGCGGCAGCCCCAAGAAAGGATTAAGGAAAGAGAGCCATCATTTTAGTGAGGGAGACATGGGAGCGAAGCCTCAGGTTCTAGAAGGTCCCGTGTCTTCCTGCCCTCTGGGAAACAGAGCTGAAGGGAAGAGGTTAGACCTGGATGTTTGCAGCCTCTGGACCCTCCGGGCCTCCTGGTTAGAACTGTGAGTTATAATGGTCATTGCACAGGGCTGTCCCAGGAGGCTCTGACTTGAAGTGTTAAAGTTCAGTGCTAAATTCTGAAATGCTGAGAGCTCAAACTTAAGGGAGGCCAAGTGACTGGAGGCCTGGTCAAGACTTGAGGAATAAAGGGCTTGCAGGCTAGCTGGCCATTTGAGGTCCTGTTTACATGATGTCTGCACGTCTCTTCCAGCCTCCATCCCGGGTCTCAAATTGGCGGTCCCTGGACCAGCTCTGGCCCTCACACATGTTTGGTTTAATCCGCCCAGTGCGTGTTGGTTTTATATTTTTTAATGCAATTTTACGAACTGGTCAAGATTTTTAAAATGAGAAATTCCACACTAAAATTTCCAGTTCCTCTTGAAAAATCAGAAAATCTAGTGCGATAAGCCGGTATCTCCTGTCCCCAGTTAGGTGGAGAATACCCACCCTTACCCACCTCACTCACTCCTCTCACAGGCCTGGCTCTGGTGAACAGATAGTTTGGGACACCCCACCCCCAAACATTTAACCCCTAGGCAACACTGCCCTCTCATATATTCTACAGTAACAAAGCAAATGTCACCCTTTCCACAAAGACTCTCCATCCCACCAGACAGAAAGATTCCCTCCTAGTCCTGTTATAGGTTTGTGTTTCATTTGCCTAACTCATTTGGGTATAGATCCTCCCCTCCATCCGAGTTATCTGAAATAACTCCATTCATCCCTCATGCTGATTCACAGGTGTCACCTCCTCCATGAAGCCTTCCCGGATTGTTCCTTCCTGCCCCTCCAAGATAAGTTAGACACCCTTCCTTTGTGCAGCCATTAGCAGTCTGTTTCCCCCCATCCAGGCTCTTAGCACCCTGCATCAAAATGTCTGTTTCTTCTCTGTCTCCCCTGCTGAGCAATGGGGGCTGCGTAGGAATTCTATAAACTCAGCATGAAGCTCGGAACCTGGCACCTGGGAGGGTCTCTGAAAGTGTTTGAAGAGTGAGAAAGTGGGACAGAGAGGAAGAAAGGGGTCTTTGCTCAGGACAGTCAGAATGCTGACAGCAAAAATGCATAATAATAATAATAGTAGTAGTAGTAGTAATGATAATGATAGCGCCTAACACCTACGGGGGCGGGGGCTTTCCATGTGAGTCTTTCACAAATTAACTCATTGTGTTAGCTTAGGTCTTCTGGGAAGCAGATGCCTAGGTGGGATCACAGTCAAGGGATTTGCCGGGATGTCTGTGAAGGATGGAGGGTCAGGGCACAGAAGGAGGTAGGGGCAGCATGCAGACTACAGTGGGGTCTGACCCCTGGGACGGGAGAGGGGGAGGAAGTAGAGGGACTGGGCAGGAATTGCCTAAGACTGCAGCTCTGAGAAAGTCTCAGCCAGGGTGACAGGGAGTGCCCAACAGGGACCCCTGGCAGAGGAGTCCCGAGCTGGGCAGGAGGGGCCTGGCTGTAGCAGCTCAGGCAGGCACAGTCATTGGCTGGGGGCAGCCCCGTGGACAGCGTGCCTTCGGCGTGAACACTGCGGTGGAACTGAAGACGGGTCAGCTGAGGGCTGTCAGCCAGCCCCTCCCTAACAGCTGGGAGGTCCAGCCCCACTGCTGCAGCACCTGCTTCGTCCTCCTGAGAACACCTGAGGAGCCATTGTTCTTATGGCCCTTTACCAGAGGATGAAACCTGGCCTTGGCAAGGTGGGTGATGTGCCCTAAGGCCACACACACACACACACACACACACACACGCACACACGCACACACAGCTCTCAAAGATGGAAGCAGATATCAATACCAGACCAGCCGGCTCCCACTTGCGTGTGTCTGTAGCCACTCTGCCCTGGGGCTCAGGGATCTCAGCAACCCTTGGAGAAAGACAGTGATGGTTTAGGGTGCGGGCTGACGGCTCGAGGTACATTTTACCGACGGAGATGGAGTATGAGACTGTGGGCCGGGAGCTGACTCGTCCATCCCGGAGTGAGGCCAGCAGGCAGGCCCAGGACTCCTGGCTTCTCTCTGTAGCCCAGAGGAAGGAGACTCAGAGGCATCAATGCTGGGGCTTAACAGAAGGTGGATTTCCACCAGCTCCTTGTCAACCCCTCTCTCCCCACACCCCAATAACGATAACACCAGCCAACGCCTAAATAACAACTTTTACGTGCCGGGACTGTTGAAGCATTACATCTTTGCACTCCGTTAACCCTCCTGGCAGCCCTATGGTGAAGGCACTTTTCTATTCTCCCATTTCACAGAGAAAATTGAGGCACAGAGAGGGGAAGATGCTTACCCAAGGCCACAGCTTTGTAAATGGCGAAGCTGAGATGCAAGCCCATTAGGCCCTACTCTTAAGGGCTCCGCTACCTTCAGCAAAGCAAGTACAAAGAATGTATTTGACATACGTGTGGTGTGAACAACAGCATCTTTGGAAAATGGTGGGTTTTATTGAGCTGTGAAATACAGATGTTGTTCAAATGCAGAAGCTTCCTAAAGACGCCGTCTTCAGCACAGCCTCCCGGCCCCCCTCCATCCACACCCCCACACCCCCACCCCCAACTGCAAGCCCCGGGGGGCGGCAGGGGCTGGTGCCACCCGGCCTCCGCTCAGGTCAGGTGGCTGGGGCAGGATCGGGGCGGGGTCGGGCGGGCGCCGGGCTGGTGGGGCGCGGGTCCAGGACGCTCGGCCGAGCGGCGGTCACCGGCCTGCGTGCGAAGCCGAGGCCGCGCCCGCACGCCCCTGCTCGCGCCGTGCCTGCCGCCGCCACCACCCGCCCGGCCGCCCGGCCGGCCACAGAGTGGCCGCCGCAGACTCGGCGGCGCCAGCGCACCTGCAATAAGGCCCCGCCGCCGCCGTCTTGCGCCCAAGGCCGCCGGGCCGCGCGCCGCTGATAAGACGCGGGGAGGGGGGCGCGGGGCGCAGGGGGAGTTCCCGGCCTTTTTCCGGATCGCGCTCTTCGTTGGCCGTGTCTCTCCCCAAAGGCTCTGCCTTGCCGATCTCTTTCTCCTGTCTGTGCCCCTCGGCTCCGTGTCACTTTCCTCTGCCCCTCCCCACCATGTGCCTGCGTGTGCCATTTTCTCACCTATATACCTGTCTGTGGTCACTCCCAGCCCTTTCTGTCTCACACTACCCTCTCTGTTTGTCTCTGTCTCTTACTGTCTGATTCTCTCCATCTCTCTTTATTCCCTCCTCTCTCTCTTTTTTGGTCTCTCTTTCTTTTTCTTTCTGTTTTTTGGGGTTTTTTTGCTTTTATTTATTTTTCTTATTTTATACATATACATTTATCTATTCCTTTTCAAATTCTTTTCCCATTTAGGTTACATAATATTGAACAGAGTTCCCTGTGCTCTACGGTAGGTCCTTCTTGGTTATCCATTTTAAATACAGTAGCGTGTACAGGTCAATCCCAAACTCCTTAACTATCCCTCCCCCCCTTCCCCCCATATCCATAAGTTTGTTTTCTAAGTCTCGAGTCTTTCTTAGCATTGAATCACTCCACCCCTGTTTTCTCTCTTGTTCCCCTCTTTCCCTCTCTCCCTGTTGCCTGTTCCCTTTCTCTCTCTTCCTTCTCTTGCTCTCCAAATCGGTCCCCTCCGCTCCCCCCTCTCTGTCTTCTCTCAGTGTCTCTCACTGTGACTCCCCCCTCCCTCTCTCCCCCTTCTCTCTCCCTCTCTTTCCTTTTCCTCTTTCTGAGTCATTCCTTGCCCTCCCTCTCTCTCTCCCGCCCCCTCACCCCATCTCCCTTTCTATTCCTTGACCTGCATCTCCCTCCTTTCTCCCTCTGCCCTCTCCCGCCCATACTCTGGCCTCTCCCCCACCCCACTCTCAGAGTCCTGGGCTCTGTCTCTCCGTTGCACCACCACCTGCCTGCCCGCAGGAGCTAGGCCTTCAGGGCCAGCTGGGGCAGGAACAGCTGGACCCCAGGCCGGTGGGGCTCGGCAGGTGTCCTGACATCAGTGGGCAGGGCTGTGCTCACCTGGGCGCCTTTCATCTGAGGCTCTCCACACACTTCACAAACAGTCATTAAGGCCCGCCTGGGGGCGGGTCAGGGAATATCACAGCCTGGACTGTTTGGTTATCTTCATTATTAATAAACACCCCCTCTCCCTTAAATGAGTTTAGTGCTGGGGACAGAATCTCGGCTGACGCCCAAGAGATTAAGGTCTCTCTGGGTTGCACAGGACAAAGATGACAAACTGATAGAGCAGGGACGTGAGATGCTGTTGCTTCCTTCCCGCTGGGAGCTTAGGGGCTACCCGTTCTGAGAGCACTCCCCAGGTCAAGAGAGGAGGCTGGATTTCTCAGAAGAATGGGTCCTAGCCCTGTGGTCTACCAGGCAGGTAGCCCTGCCTCCAAGGAAGAGGCTAGCAGGGATCCCAGTGAAACCGCAGCCTCTTTGCTCTTGGCTAAATCAGGAGGAGTGGCAGGGAGACCAACATCCAGGCTTTATTTCAGTATTCCTTTCCCTTGACCAGGCGGTACATCCAGATATCACCCGTAGATAAACAGCTAGAGGCCTCAGAAGCCGTAAGCATGGGCAACTCAGGAACTGGATCCAGGGCAAAGCCTCTGGGCAGAGAAGGCCATGCCAAAAGCACACTAAGGGGTAGCAAAAGCTCTGCCATTTGAAGGCAATTTAAGTCCACATTCAAGCCAATTTTCCCAACCAACATCTTTTCCCCCCAGACTCCCCAAAAGGGAGATTTCTGGCACCTACGCTGGTGGTGGCAGTCACAACTATTGTTTATTGTTTAAGCACATAGCTCCCTGTAAATAAAGTGTTCATTGAAGCCTCCAGGATGGTCAAAATGGGGGGAAGGTGATACTGACAAAATGCTATGGGCTTTCGAGTACTTTCCACCAGCTCTGCCCCCAGTATCAGAAGTTACTGGTATAATTCTGTCACTGAAAGGCCCTCACTGTGTGACCTCAGGCAAGACACTTGGCCTTTCTGGGCCTCCTCCATAAAATAGGATGTAAAGATTTCTTTGGCTCCTTCAAGTCTCTGGCCAGGCCTTTTCTATCTCCTCACCTCACACACATTCCCCATAGGAAAGACCTAAAGCACCTATTCCAGGGTTGCCAAACTCCCTGTTCTAAATCCCTGTTTTGTTTTATTTTTTAGCTGTGGGAGGGGATTTTTGTTTTTTTTAAATAGACAAATCTAGTAGAATATCATGACAGTTTTTTTTAAAGACTCATGCTAGGATATATTCTCAATGTGAAAACGAACATTCTTGAAATCTGCTGTAATTTCCCTTTGGTAGCAAATACTCTAGTCTATTGGTAAAGACCTGAAAGTTGTAAAGAATTTTTTTAAAGACTTTTTCTTATCATTTGCAGATATTTTAAAAGATTTTTAATAGCATCACTTATTTTGACTGTCATTGAAAAGAATTTCGCCTTCACTGCTTTAGCAGTAGTTCAGCTAATAAAGTAAAATTAACAAAACATTAACTGTAGAATCCAGCCACTGGGTACACAGGTATTTGACTGTAAAATTCTTTCACTTTTCTGTCTGCTTAAGCATTTTTATAATAAATTCTAGGAACAAAAGCATAGAATGTCAACCAGCACCTCTCTTGTTCTTCTAAGAGAATATTTAGGTTTTTTTTTTCTCACTTAGAAGTTTTTATTGACTCCCAAGAATTCAATAAAAAAGCTTGAAGAAAACTCAAGTTTAAAGACAATGGAATTAGGTCTACATAAGAGCAAATTATCAGCAACTGTAAGTAGTTGGAAGCTTAGTATCTGAGATCGTGAAGGCAATCTGGCACTAGCAATGTATCAATTCAGAAAAACTGTTAAAATTTGTTTTTAAATGTCCATGAATTCTTTAGACCACAGCCAAATGAAAAGTCAAATGCAAAGTATGGAGGGCTATTAATAAAAGTATAGAAATATAGGAAACTAAATGTTTTCCATGAGTCTTACTCATAACTAAATGAGTCCTTAACTGACCAAAGACCAGAAAAGGGAAAAACTGTATTTTAGATTTGGGCAGTAGTCTTTAAAAAAAAATTTTTTTTTCATTATATGTACATTCATGTTACATTAGGTAGCTACTTGAAGTTACCAGAGAAATTAGTAATACCTTAAATACCAGAATGGAAGTGTTCTTCTTAAAACTCAATTCGAATTTTGAAAATTAACTTTCAATTTTCACACTTTTATTCCATTCTGGAAAGTGCCCTTGATTTTGATTTACAACAAAAGCAGATTTTTACTGCAGAGTCCAGCATTTAATTAGAAACCATTTTGATCTCTTCTTGTTACATAAGTCTTTTTTTTTTTAACATCTTTATTGGAGTATAATCGCCTTACAATGTTGTGTTAGCCTCTGCTGTACAACAGAGTGAACCAGCTATATGTATACATATATCCCCATATCCCCTCCCTCTTGCGTTTCCCTCCCACCCTCCCTATCCCACCCCTCTAGGTGGTCACAAAGCACCGAGCTGATCTCCCTGTGCTATGCGGCTGCTTCCCACTAGCTATCTATTTTACATTTGGTAGTGTATATATGTCCGTGCCACTCTCTCATTTCGTCCCAGCTTACCCTTCCCCCTTCCCATGTCCTCAAGTCCATTCTCTACGTCTGCATCTTTATTCCTGTCCTGCCCCTAGGTTCTTTAGAACCTTTTTTTTTTTAGATTCCATATTTATGTGTTAGCATACGGTATTTGTTTTTCTCTTTCTGACTTACTTCACTCTGTATGACAGACTTTAGGTCCATCCACCTCACTACAAATAACTCAATTTCGTTTCTTTTTACGGCTGAGTAATATTCCATTGTATATATGTGCCACATCTTCTTTATCCATTCATCTGTCGATGGACACTTAGGTTGCTTCCATGTCCTGGCTATTGTAAATAGAGCTGCAGTGAACATTTTGGCACATGACTCTTTTTGAATGATGGTTTTCTCAGGGTATATGCCCAGTAGTGGGATTGCTGGGTCATATGGTTCTATTTTTAGTTTTTTAAGGAACCTCCATACTGTTCTCCATAGTGGCTGTATCAATTTACATTCCCACCAACAGTGCAGGAGGGTTCCCTTTTCTCCTTTTCTCCACACCCTCTCCAGCATTTATTGTTTGTAGATTTTTTGATGATGGCCATTCTGACCTGCGTGAGGTGGTACCTCATTGTAGTTTTGATTTGCATTTCTCTAATGATTAGTGATGTTGAGCATTCTCTCATGTGCTTGTTGGCAGTCTGTATGTCTTCTCTGGAGAAATGTCTGTGTGGGTCTTCCGCCCATTTTGGGATTGCGTTGTTTGTTTTATTGATATTGAGCTGCATGAGCTGCTTGTATATTTTTGAGGTTCATCCTTTGTCAGTTGCTTCGTTTGCAAATAGAGCATATTTAGTTTGAAAATCAAACTTCCTGTCTTTAAAGGTCAGAGTCTAGCTAATAACTGAATTACTTGAGTAAGCTGGATGTTTAATGGCTCTTTTTGAGGAAAAAGAAATGCTGCCTGTTTGGCAGCCCAAAGCTAGCCTGGAGGATCCACAGAAAAGACCTGAAGGTAGAGAAATCTGGAATCTGTTTACACATGGGCCACTGAGTCACACTCTGACGTTGGGTAAGCAGGTTACCTGTTTTTCCATCTGTGAGATGGGGGTGATAATGCAGGACTGTTGGGACAAGCCAGCAGATAACTTTCAGAAAGCCCTTTGAGCTTCTTGGAAATAGCACTCAAGATATGATTAGGCGCCAGCATGCTGCAAAGAAGCGTGCCTGGTGGCAATGGGAATGATCCGAGTTCACTCTGGGCAGACGTGGTCATCGAGCTATAAACAGAGCTTTTCAATTCCTCCACCTGGTGTCTTTCCTCTCCTTCCCCACCCTTCTTCCCTGCAACCCACCACCACCACCAGTCCCACCACCAACACCAACCCTTCACCAATACCAAAAACACCACCAACACCACTCCCAACAGTATCTATCACCATACTCTCTCTGGAAGCTCCTCTCATCATTCCAACCTTGCTTACATCATCCCCCACAGCCTGAAATGCCTTCTTCTCCTAAAACTACTGCTCTCTCAGCCCAGTCACTTCTTACAGTAAAAATGCCCGTAAGAACCAGTAATTACTATTACAGCTATCTCCATGTTATTTGGTTGGCCCTGTGCTAAGTGCTTGAAAATCATCGTTTCATTTCATCTTCACTCTTACTATCTCCCTTTTACGCGTGTTCCTAAGACTAATAGCTACCAACTCCAAAAAAACTTTTCCTAACTTATTCCATTAAGATACAACTCCTGCTGGGTGATTTTCATAAACGGTGTCCTGGAGTCCTCACCATGACCAGGCAGGATAGGACATCCTGTCCTCACTCCACAGACGGTCTCCCTTTCAGTCTTCTTAGTGCTGCTACCCTCCCCATATTTCAGTACATTTTCTTTGACTTTGTCAAGAAGCTGTTTTGTCAGTTTCCCTGGTATTTCAAGGGTGTGTAGGTGCCTGTGAGGCGTGTATTAGGTTAGATTAGATGCTGTAACGAACAACAATCTCAACAAAAGTTTGATTCTCTATAATACTAAGTACAACAAAAGTCAGCAGAGGGCTCTGTTCCATACAGTCATTCAGAGATCCAGGCTCCTTCCATTTGGTAGCTCTGCCCTTCTCTACGTCCTTGGGGTCTTCTTCATTTGGCAAGTGGATGGGAAAAGAGAGCCTAGAGGATGGCCTAGACAATGGGAATATCACTAATGCCCACCATCTACTGGACATAACAACCACAAGGTCTTACCCAACCCCTGGAGACACTGGGAAAAGTAGTGTAGCTTGTGCCCAAGAGGGAAAAAAAAGAAAGAGTTTGGTGAATTCTCTGTCACAAACTATCAGCAATACATATATGAAGCAAAGAAACGTTCTTCTTCTGGAACAATTCCAAGGTTGAGCATTTTCAGAGCTGTGCACCTCACCTCGGCCCTAAGTAGCCTCTCTACAATACGCCAGCTGGGATTCCCAGCCCCTTGAAGAAAAATAAGAATATCTGACCTAGAAGTCTTGACTCTCTGCTAACAGAATTTCCTCAGGGCAACAGTAGGAAGTCTGACCACTTCCAAGTTTAAAATCTATCAATGACTCCCTAGGAAAAAAAAAAATCTCCTCTTCTTGGCATGTTATACCCACCCTTTGGGACATGGCCCTCCTCACCTTCTTAACCTCATATTCCATCACTGCCATGGAGCTATTGCACTTTCCTGAACTCACCAGGCTCTTCTCATCCCCAGGCATTTGCACATGCAGTTCCCTCTGCCTGGAATGCCCTTCACTGTCCCTGCCGATAGCTCAGAGCAAACCCCTCCTCGTCCTTCTCAGTTCAAAAGCCACTATTTGGGGCTTCCCTGGTGGCGCAGTGGTTGAGAGTCCGCCTGCCGATGCAGGGGACACGGGTTCGTGCCCCGATCCGGGAAGATCCCACATGCTGCGGAGCGGCTGGGCCTGTGAGCCATGGCCGCTGAGCCTGCGCGTCCGGAGCCTGTGCTCCGCAGTGGGAGGGGCCACGGCAGTGAGAGGCCCACGTACCGAAAAAAAAAAAAAAAGCCACTATTTGTTGAAAGCTTTCTCAAATGCCATCGTAGGATCCTAGAAGACGTATGACATTGCTTGTAGCTATGGGTTTGCATTTTCTTCCAACAGTGACCCCCCTACTCCCACCTCTGACTGACAGACATAACCTCTTAGAAGTCACAGTCTTTGAAAGAAGGAGGCTGGGGTCATGAAAATAGCGATCTGTGATCCTTCAAACTGGCTGGCCTCTCTCCACCTACGAGTTACAGTGGTCGCTATTCTTTGCTGACCCCAAAACATCCACTTTCCACGTCTTCCTTTCTGAAAGAGTCCAGTTTTCTCTTTCCTTGTCTAGTGGACCCCTGTGTTGACTGAGAAAAATCCTGATTCGTCAAAGCTAATCATGTGACCCCCCCCTTCCCTTGCTAGTGATTGGTTGAAGAGAGAACATGGGACCCATGAGGGCTATGTGCTAGGAGCCGCTTGCAAAGCTGCTTTGTTCTTATAAAGAGATACAAGGAAGAAATGGACCTTTGTCTGCCTTTAGCCATTGGTGTGTGAGAAAGTTGCCTGAAACAGCAGGGCCAACGGGGCAGAACCAACCTAGAAAGGCTGGCCAAGGAAAAGACAGAAGGAACCTCAGTCTTCAGTGTTGTTGAGCCTATGAATTACTCAAACCTGGTGCTATCCTAACTGCACTGCTTGATCTGTGAGATTATAAAGTCCCTAATGTCTAAACCTCCTGAATCTTGGCTTCTTGCTACTTGAAGTCAATAGCAATTCTAATAGGTGACAATGTAATTTATCATTCAAACACTTCTGAGGTGTGCAAGGAACCACTATTCATAATTACACCAAGACAACGAACGTGAACTGGGACTAAAACAAGCAAAGGGGCATGTTCATCTTAAAGCTAAATTAGATACATCCAACTTAATTCAAGTTTATATACCTGTTGGACATAAACTTTCATTTCCTCGTCTGCCAAACGGGGATGATGTTATCTAATTTGAATCATTGGTGTGAGAATTAAATAAGAAGGGATGTGAAGTACTTCCAACGGCCTTTAAAACATAGCAGGTAGCTCTCGTTCTTCCTACATACTAAGGAGAATTCTGGTCTACATAATCAGTTTATTTCCCTAACTCACCTTCAACTGTTGCCATGCTGAATCTTCAGGTTCCATTATACAGAGTCACAAGAACAGAGAATAGGAATAAGGAAAAAGCGTCCATAGGTTTTGTGCCCATTTCCCAGTGTCCAAGAGATACAAATAAAGAACTTGAGGTATTAGGAAATTACTTTCTGGTTGTCTGTGTTTTATTAACAGTGATGGGGGGCCTAAGCCTGAATCACACAGCTCACAGATGCCTTACAGTAATAAGTGAGTGAATGAATGAATAAATGAATGAATGAAGGCCTTACTTGGACCAACAACCAGGCAAGAATCTATCTACCAAGAATAAGGCTCCTCGGGCTTCCCTGGTGGCACAGTGGTTGAGAGTCCGCCTGCCGATGCAGGGGACACGGGTTCGTGCCCCAGTCCGGGAGGATCCCACATGCCGTGGAGCAGCTGGGCCCGTGGGCCATGGCCGCTGAGCCTGCGCGTCCGGAGCCTGTGCTCCGCAGCGGGAGAGGCCACAACGGTAAAAAGAATACGGCTCCTCTAAGGGTGGATCGGAAAAGAAATATGTTTTGAGAAATGCGCTATTCCACTTCATTCCTACATTTCAGTAGCTGCGCTTCTATGCTGGCCATTCTGTGTCCTCTTGTTCTCCATGTCCCAGTTAGATAGTAACCTCAGGAATAAAATCAGCCCCACCTATATGACAAATCTTGCAGAAATCCCTGTGTCGATATGGTTGAGGAAAAAAATCTGATGTAACTAACAAAGTCATCTTACAGTGCCTCGTCTTCAATTTAAGTCAATCAACATTTATTGAGCACCTACAAGGGCTCAGGCACTGTTACCCAATCCAGAGGTACCTGAACTTAAAGAGGAAAGGGAAGGGCAAGACTTAGTCTAAACTGATCGATTTCAAATGCGCCGCCAAGCCCCTAAGGGAATGTTTCCCCACAAAGGGAAATATTTGTGATTTGGGAACCTCTCTGAGTCCTCATCATCCCACTGAATGAATGTTCTGTTTATCCCTGACCTACAAGTTTGATAAGTCATGAAAGAAAGTAGGTTAAAAATAAACTCAAAGGACAGTCAGCTTCTTGATCAGCCATATTGAAATTTTTAAAACAAATATTTAATATGATTTTTTCTTATGATTAAAGAAATAACACAGAAGAATTTGGGTAATATAGAAATGCACAAAGAAGAAAATACAAGTCACCAGTCAGAGAATTACTGGCACTGTATCCACCCTTACACAATTTTTCTTGATGTGTGGATACAGATATGTTTTGGTTTTTGGCTGAAGTGGTATCACATACTGCAGATTCTTTTAATATTTTTTTATTTTATCTATCATTAATATTTCTTCCTATTCTTTAAGACCATGGTTTGACTCACTATATATAGTTGTCCTTTGTATATATTTTCTGTAAGAATCTACTGCTGCGTAGCTAATTTCCCTTTTCCCTATCATGTCTTTATGACCATCTTTGTATACATATCTTGGTGACATCTCTGCCTATCTGTATATCATCTGGCTGTCCCCACCACCTCAATAATCGTCACTATTTTTTCCCCCATTTGATAGGCAAAACACAGTATCTTCTTGTTTTAATTTGCATTGATTTTATTGTAATGCTATTGAATAGCTTTTTATAGCCTTAATTCACCATTTATATTTCTTCTTTGGAAATTGATCACCCATAACCCCACCCTTTTTTCTATTTATACATTTATCTTCTTACTAATTTATAATAACTCTTCTTTACATAATAAAACCAGTAATCATTTTACTCCCATAATGTATATATTTTCTCCTAGTCACCTTCCTTTTGATATTTATGGTGTTTTTTGGTTTTCATTTTTTATTTGGTTTAATATATAACTTATAGTTTTGCCTTCCTTTTAATGACTAAAATAAAAGGCTCCTCCACCCAGTGTTCAAATAAAGGTTTATCTATATTTCTAATTCTTTTATGGTCTTACTGTTTACAGGTGACTCAATCTACTTATATTAATTAATTTTGCTACATGACATAGGTAAGTGTTTGCCTTTATTTTGTCAAATAGTTTATCATACATCACAGCATCATTTTTCACTTAATGGTCATTTCTCCATTGATTCGAACTTCTCCCTTTATCATGGATTTGATTCTTATCTATGATTGGGAGTATTTATGGGATTTTATATTTAATTCCATGTATCTAGGTGTCTATTTTGCATTAGGCCCATACTGTTTGAGTTATTGTAGCTTTATTATGTTTTAAATTTGGTAGTGTAAGACCTCTTTTATTTTTCACATAAAAATTTATGGCTACTCTCACCTAATTTTAACTTTAAGATTGTTTTCACTTAATTTTGATGAGTTCTTTTTAAAAATCTTTTTTTTTGGAATTTTATTAGGTTAATTTTTTAAACTAGAGAAAGTTTTGGTTCTTTTTTTTAAGGCTGTGATTACTTCTTAAAATTTTCCATTGATTCAATCAGGTCATCTGCAAATAATTACATGTTTATCTCTCTCTTTCTAGTTTATCTTCATCTTATCTGTTTTTTCTGCTTTACTGCATTGGCTAAAACTTCTTAAAAATTATTAAATTAAGGGTGATCACAGGACTCCTTGTTCCTGACTTTAATGGGAAGGCCTCCATTATGAATGATGTTGCTAGTGATTTGAAAAAAGATAATCAACATTAGGTTAGGGGAGCCTACTTCTAGTTTAATGAAGGTTGGTTGTCATTTTTTTGTTTGAAATCACATAGATTTTGTATATCAAATACCTTTTGATCTACATCAAAATAACTCTGTGGGACCATCTTATATTTCTGGTTTAGACCCTGCTTCATCATGATGATTATTCTTCTAATGTCGGATTTCCAGCTGTCTTTGGAGAGCACTAGGGTTCTGTGGAGCCCCTCAGGGAATATGTGGGAGTGGGTTTAGGAATGAGTAGGGAAGAAAGGAGAAGTTGGGGTTTAGGGAGAAACAGACCCAGACAGGGCTGTCCACACCACCCTTGCTGCAACAAATTCAGACCTCACAAAGTATTTTATTGGAACAAAACTTCTTAAGCAAACAAGCAAATAAATTACTACTTTTACATACCACGCGATTTACTATCTATGTTTCTTTGTCTACTATGTTCTCATTTATATTCATAAGTGGATATGGCCTGTGGTTTCCCGTCTTTAGTGCTGAATTGGCGTACTCTCTCCCATTATCTATGGGAAAGGTTTAGGATGACCAATCTGTCCGGGTTTCCCCAAGGCTTTCTAGGTTTTATCAGTAGAAGTCCTGCATCCCAGGAAACCACTCAGTCTGAGGCAAACCTAGACAGTTGGTCACCTTGGCAGTTTATGGAGAATGAAAATTTATTGTGTCTTGAGCATGGAGTACAACTCACTGATAAATGCCTTTTGACCCAGAATTTTGTTTTTTAAAGGTGACATGTTGACAACTTTGCAAAGGTTTTTCCTGGTTTTTATACATCTATAGAGACACATACATGGCGTATGTATACATCAGATTTTTAGTAAAATCATTAATATTTCCCTAGAATATTTTCCATGTCACTAACATTTTCCAAAGTGATTACGTAGAAAAGGGGTTCTCAACCAGGGGTGATTTTGCCCTCTCTAGATATTTGGCAACATCTAGAGACATTTGGGGGTGTTATAACTTGGAGACAGGGGGTGCTACTGGCATCTAGTGGGTAGAAGCCAGGGCTGCTGCTAAACATCCTGCAATACCCAGGACAGCCCCTCACAGCAAAGAATCATCCAGGCCAATAGGGAGGAAGTTGAGAAATCTTCACACAGAGCTGCAGGTAGCACCCTCTTCTGATTTAAATATCCCTATTATAACTTCATATCTTGTTTCTCATTGTTAACTTGGGATATTTAGGTTTCCTCATTCCCTTTTCTTCTTTGATGTTTGGTCCTCTTAAAAATGTGTTTTTTAAGTTTCTAAAAACTTGTTTTGAAAAAACAAGTTGTGTTTTTTAAAGTTTTTAAAAACAAGTTTTTAAAAACTCGTCCTCTTAAAACTGTGTTTGTTTCTCAGAAAACAGTCTCTTAAATGTACTAATCAAATGTTGGTCATTTTTCAATCCTCACTTTCTGGTTTTATATTAACCACTTCTTTTCTTCTGCATTTGCTTGGTTTGTTTTGATCCTCTTTCGCTAACTCCTTTCATCGAAAGCTATTAGGTGTGAATCAACAAGACCCATTCCCAGCTGACATTCAGTGACACACACTGTGGCTTGACATCATTTTAACCATCAAAGTCGCCCCAAAGGCAGGGGGCAAGTGGTCGAAGCATACATCACAATCTGTTTTCCAGCAGAAATCCTGGCTCCAACAGCTGGATCGATTCAACTCACTGTGTTTTAACTAAGCCTACTAATGTCCACAATTATAAAATGGGATTTTCTTTCAAAAATACAAAGAACTTGAGATTAAAAAAAAAAAAGATTCATAAGGAGACCCAAGTTATATAGGATATAAAGCAAGGGGATGAAAGAAACAACTTTAAAAGTTGGAACAGCTGGAAGGAGGGATAGGGTCCAAAACAAGCACCAAAAATGAATGGAAATAATGGTGGTGGCGAAAAGGCGGTGAGAGGGAAGACAGACTGCAACAAAAATAAGTATCAGGATTGGACGAGAAGGCGATGCATAGTCATGACTATCCTCTCTGCATCCCCCCAGGATAGAGATCATCATTCCTCTTCTATAGATAAGGATGTGGGGAGGTTTAGAAAGAGCAGATAACTTGCCAAAGTCACGGGGCTCCAAGAGGCAAACCCACGTGTTTTTCTGATTCCAGAACCAACATTTTTCCCCTACGCCAGGAATTTCCTCACAGTTACCCCTCTCAGGTAAGAACTAGTCTAAGAATCTCACCACAAAGCAGTTTCTCCAACGTCCTCTGTTTCACACGCTTCCGCCTGAAGGAAAAAAAAAACACCCACAACCGAGAATTCAGCTAAGCTGGGAAAAGTCCACATAAGGAACATAAATCTCTGGTTTACAAGAGCAAGGAAAATCCCCCTTGGGAAGGCGCTGGAGATGGCTGAAAAAGACAAAGTCTGGGAACTTAGAAAGAAAAGCTACAATGGGTTTGACAGTGATCCTCGTGAGCTGTCACATCCCAGGGGCACGCACATCCACGGAGAATGATGGCAAGGAGGATTATTATTTGATCACGTGACGGTTGCCAAACGCCCAGCGGGGCAGTGAGGGTGGGGAAAGGGATAAACGTTCCTTCTACGTGGTGTCTGCACACAGGAGTGTGTAGCTTTGGCCCTGCTTAGATTTGCCTGTGAAACCTCTTTCATTCAACTCCACAAAGGGCACTGACCCAGATGTTGGCGATCTGGGGATTACAAAGAATCAGCGTGCGGGCAGAGAACTCACAATCAGTTGGAGGAGACAGGTTCATGAACAAATAACCACCACAATGTCCTCCCCAAGTAAGACGCTGTTGGGATTCGGTGGAGGAAGAGAAGTTCCAAGGTCAGATTCAAAATACTCATCTCTCTATATTGGAATATTATTCAACCATGAGAAAGGAGGAAACTCTGCCACTTGGGACAATATGGATGGAGCTTGAAGACATTATGCTAAGTGAGATAAGCCAGACAGAGAAAGACAAATACAGCATGGTATCACTTATACGTGGAATCTAAAAAGAAAGTCAAACTCGTAGAAAAAGAGTAGAAAAGGTATTGCCAGGGGCTGGGGCGGGGTTGGGGGGGGGAGGGAAATAGGGTGAGCTTGGTTAAAGGGTACAAACTCTCAGTTATAATATGAATAGGGTCAGAGAATCGAATGGAAAAACATGACGACTATAGTTATTAACACTGTATTGTATAATAGAGATTTTCTAAGAGAGTAGATCTTAAACGTTCTCACCACACACACACAAAAAGATAAATATGAGAGGTGATGGATGTTTTAATTAGCTAGGTGAGGGGAACGGTTTCACAATGTACACATGTATTGTCAAATACCATGAAGAAAACTTTAATACCTTACAATTTTATTTGTCAGCTATAACTCAAAAATGTTGAAATGTTTAAAAAATTTAAAAGAAGTTTAATGTAAAGGCCCCTACCTCCTCGTTGTAAAAACAAGTAAATATCCATTAGGTGTCTGACTTACAGTGAATGCTCAGTTGTGGTAGCTATTAGTAGTGATCATTAATATTTATTAAAATATTTAATAGTTTAATTAATATTGATATTATTTTACAATATAATTATTACTCTTATATCATTATCATAATTATTGTTATAAATGTGATATATAAATTAATATAATTGACTATCCTATTGTTGCTATAAATGTTTAATATACAATTTTTATTCTTTAATATTTTGGCAGATCCTTATTCTTGGGGAATGCCAGCCCCCTTGCACAATATATACTAGATAGTAGTTTTTATGGAAACGACCCCCTGAGCAACTCTTCATTCTTTGCTCTGCAGGCTGTGCAAATGCCTTACGAGGGTCAAGACCATGGATTCAAGCCAGACTTAAAAGATCTGCAACCTTGTCCAAGTTATATAACCTTTTGTACCTTCATATTCTCATCTGTAAGTGATGCAGGGGTATCAGCCTCACAGTGGTTGTGAAGTATAATTAGGTTAATTATATATAACGCGTGTCAGGCACAAAGGAAAGTGCTATGTGCTTGTGTATTATTATTATTATTTGATGGTTTCTTCATCTACAGATATTCCCTATGACCCAAACCTGAATCCCCACGAGCTGCCATTTTCCGGTAGGTCCAACTGAAGAGGCTACCAGTGATTCTGGCGTAAAGAAAACGTGCAGAGTGTGTTCACATTTTTGTCTGCTGTGAAACAAGAACCCACAGATAATAATCTCATAGTTGAGGCAGTCCCACCCTTGGTACCAAAATTACTGGACTCAGATAAGACCCATTTGTTATTTTAAAAGCGGCTGGAGAATTTTCCTTCGGAGCAACAAAGCTCTCTCTATCCACTGTTTTCTTGTTGGGCAGCCTATACTTATTCGTTCTTTCATTCACCAAGTATTTATTGAGCCTCTACTCTGTGCCAGGCACCCTGCTAGTAGCTAGGATCTTGCCACAAATAACGCAGTATGGGCTTGTCCTTATAGTTTTATATATAACGATAATACATGCACATATTATATATAATGTATAAATAAGAGAGCTTATAATCCTCTGTTGAATATATTTTTAACATATTACTCATATATATTATATTACATATATATATATGAGCTTATAATCCAGTAGGGAGACAGACATTATTAAAACAGCTTTTATTCTAGTGGAGAAATAAAGGAAACAGCCCATTTGAAACAGACCAGGCCTTCTGCAAAACATTTTTTGCTCTGTGTAGAGAATCAGATTTTTTTCACTTCAATCAAGTTTAGCAAACATTGATTGAGCATCTATTATGTTTAAGGCCCTGTGCTAGGTACTCTGAGGATACACTGACAAAAGGGAAGCTGCCCTCAGGAAGCTTGCACTCTGGCATGATTAAGACCCCAAAACGTTCATTCTCAAAGTGCTCATCTCTATTACAGGGAGTGGGATGGCTGAGGGAGTGGGGCCTGGGACCTGATCTCAGGTCCCCTGAGTCCTAGCTGCCTGCAGCGGGCACTGCCTACCTATGACCTTGGACAAGTGACCTTGCCTGAGTCTCAGTTGTGCATCAAAGCAGCTCCTACCTCATGAGTTTGCTGTGCAAATTCAATGGAGTGCTACGTCAAGGGCCAGCAAGGAGCATGGTAAACACTCAAAAGATGGCTATTAGTATTGCGATCATTTTAGTGCATCGTGGTGGAGTAGAAGGATATCACTTTAAAAGCCCTTTTTTGAATTAAGAAAGTGCTGGATTTAATAAAGAAGACTGTTGGATTTTTTTCCTGCTGTTTTCAAAAGTCAGAACAGACCTTGTTACCTTCGACTGCAATTTTCTGTTACGCGGGTTGTTTTTGAGGGCCTCTTGCCTTTAGATAAGGCTTACCTGTCAATCTCTATTTAGGGTGACCAGCTGCCCTGGGTTGCCAGAGCCTGGAGGATTTCCCAGACTGTGGGACTCTCGGTGCTAAAACCAGGACAGCCTCCCACAAACCGGAATAGCTGGTCTGTGTGCTGGGCCTTCACGTACAGTAGATCACACGCTTGCACGTGTAAAGACGCTGTGTGTGCTGCCGTGCGAGCCTCAGAAAACGAAAGCGACACCTGGACAACACCCAGCTGGGTCTGGCACACAGAGGACAAGGTCTGTGTGACACAGCAGGGTCATGAGACCTGCTGCCATCCACCTTGGCGGTTCTTAAACCACATGCAGCCTTTCAGTGACTCATGAGGCTTCCAAGCAGGAAGCTGGGAAGATTTCTAAGTGATCTGGGCCTCAGCTTCCAATTACTCAGGGCAGCCCTGGCCCCTGACAGTAGGTGTGACCCCTTCTGAGTCACTCTGGAAGCCTTCGGGATGTCGATAGAAATAAGGGTTAGAGGGTCCACGCGGGGTGGCAGAGTGATTGCCTTTGCTTTTTTCTGAGGGTTGATCCTGGATTCAAATGTTGGCCCTGCTACCTTCTAGTGATGACTTTGGGCAAACTACACACCCCCTATGAGCATCAGTCTCCTCTCTGGAGGACTCGATGAAATAATATATACTTCTCACTTAGTGTAGGAAGGGCACATAGACAGGACTTCATAAACAGTAGCCATGACAGATTATCCTTACTGTTGGATCAACATTATTATGAATAGTATTGGTATTATCAGATATCGTGAACATAGCTATTTCCTATTCTTCATCCTTCAAGTAAGCCACTTAAAATAGCTGCAGAATCTCAGATGAACACTTCCAGGAACAATAGCGATAATTTAGAAGTGGTGGTGAGCCTACTTACAAGTTTTAAAAAATGATATTCAGGTAGGATACATTTAAAACACGGATTTTAAAAAGATTTAAATCTTTTCTTTTTTTTCCAGCCTTGGAGAAGACAATTTTTTCAAATTCTCTTGGTCTAAATCAGTCTCTCCCAGGGAAAGTATGTGTTATTTTATGAAATCACACCAAAAGAGGAGGGATTCAAGTGTTAAACAGGTTTGGACAGATGAATGGATAAAGAAGATGTGGCACATGTATACAATGGAATATTACTCAGCCGTAGAAAAGAAGGGAATGATGTCATGTGCAGCAACATGGAGGGACCTAGAGATTATCATACTCAGTGAAGTAAGTCAGATAAAGACAAATGCCATATGTTATCACTTATATGTGAAATCTAAACTATGACACAAATGAACTTATCTACAAAACAGAAACAGACTCACAGACATTGAAAACATACTTATGGTTACCAAAGGGGAAAGGGGGTGTGGGAGGGGTAAATTAGGACTTAGGGATTAGCAAATACAAACTACTATACATAAAATAGATAAACGACAAGGTCCTACTGTACAGCACGAGGAACTATATTCAATATCCTGTAATAAACCATAATGGAAAAGAATATGAAAAAGTTTATATAATTATATACATGTATAACTGAATCACTTTGCTGTACACCAGAAACTATGCAACGTTGTAAATCAACTATACTTCAGTTAAAAAAAAATAAAAATAAAGTGCTGGGGACTTCTCTGGTGCAGCAGCAGTTAAGAAGCCACCTGCCAGTACAGGGGACACAGGTTCGAGCCCTGGTCCGGGAAGATCCCACATGCTGTGGAGTAACAAAGCCCGTGCGCCACAACTACTGAGCCTGCACTCTAGAGCCCGTGAGCCACAACTACTGAAGCCCACGCGCCTAGAGCCCGTGCTCCGCAACAAGAGAAGCCACCGCAATGAGAAGCCCGCGCACCGCAACGAAGAGTAGCCCCCGCTTGCCGCAACTAGAGAAAGCCCGCGTGCAGCAACACAGACCCAATGCAGCCAAAAATAAATAAATAAAACAAATTTATAAAAAATAAAAATAAATAAAGTGTTAAATAGGTTTGGAAAGTATTGAGTTAAACCAAATTCAATCCATTTCTTTACTGAAGGACTTCTACAAACTTTGTGTCTCTCCAAGAGGGAGGCAGAGTGTGCTGCAGTCTCTCCTCTTACTTGGCCACGGTACCCTTTGTTGATGGAGTGTGAATCAGTGGACTGTTGTTGTGTAGAACAGAACGGAAAACTCCTGATCTAGATATTTCTGTGCAGGTCCTAGTTCCCACTGCATCTCAGCCCACACCACAAGGCCTGGCTTCCTTGGAAATCGCTGCTTGATTCCTGGTCTCTGAGTTCTTCCATTTGGCCACACAAGAGCTCTCATTCCTGCACTTGGCCTTTACCCTGGGGTGAGTCTGGGTCCTCCCCACTGACCTCCCAGGGAGTGTGGCAGCAGAGTCTGAACAACCATAGAACTCTCTCTGTATGTCTCACGGCTCCTTTCTGGGACACTGAGTTCCTTTCTGATCCACCAAGATGTTTCATTTCTCCTAGGAGAGGCTCGCCATTTGATGAGAATGATGAACACACTGCTGACCGTCGTGATGATAAAATAATTAATAGCGTATCTTTACAGAGCACTTACCACGTACAGTGCCGTGCCTCACCCCTGGGAAGTGAATACTCTTAGTATCCCATTTTCCAGATGAGGAAACTGAAGTTCAAGGAGGTTCTATGACTTTCCCACCATCACCCAGCAAGTAAGGCTGAGGATCCGTATTTGTATGGACCACCATGAAATCGACTTAATCCAGAACCCATGTTCCTAAAGTACGTGATGTGGATTCACTCAAAAATACAAGGAACTGGAGATCTTAAGTGAACTCACACTGGCCGAACTACATCCAAGTGATCACACACAGGGGCCCTGAAAAACCCTCAGCTCCAAAAACCAACCTAAAATGCCTCAAAACATAACACAAGCAACCCAAGCCCCACAAAATATGGCGGCCAATGACCCGAGCCTTGGATAACGACCTCATCTTCAACTTCACTGTGGCACGCAGCCCCATGGAACATGCTAATGCGATTCACAGATTCTTTGGCTTTACTCCATCTCTGCATTGGCCGTTTTTTTCTTTTTTCTCATCTAAACAGTGGGGTAACTCAACACTAAGGGAAATTGCCCCTCCTCGCCCCATGACTAAAAGATACTTCCCTCACCTGGGTTTCTCCCGGAGTTGATCCTTCCATGAATTAATAACAGGCCGAGAATCACCTCCGCCCACTCCCACACCCCAGCCAGAGGAGATAAGGCATCACCTTACTTCCTGCATCAGACTGTCTCCCCGTCACGGCGCCACTGAGGTGACTGGCGCCTGCCGCTGCCTCCTACCCCATTGGGTAGCAGCTTATCACCTGGGGGTGAAGGGAAGTGCTGCGTGTGTCCTCACAGGGGCCGACTGTAGAGAGGCTTGTAAAAGGTGCTGTATAAATCAATTATTAATACTAATCAGAGCATAATAGCACCCTGAGCCGGAGACGGGAGGCCTGGAGACAGTACCCCCTTTGACACCGTACCAGGGGCCAGGTATCTCACGAATTATGAAGAGCTCTGGGGAGAGATGACCCGAGAGCAGTAAGAATTAACCCCTTCTCCGCAAATCCCGCCTGGTCTTTCAAAAGCCTCTGCCTGACAGCACTGCCTGAGGTAGAGAAGGTTCCAGAACTTTGGAACTGTAGCTCCTTGAGAGCAACGTTTTAGGGCCACCACTCACTTCTAAGCTCTTCGTCGAATTCCGTCAGGACGGCCGTTTGCCCCGCTGGACTCTGGAGAAAACGGTGCCCACCAAGACGTACTCCTCACAAGCCAGCTTGCCACTGCTGGGCGTGGGGAGAGCGCCATCCACAGGACCAGTGAGCTGGGTTTATTTTCTCAAGCCACTTCCTGTTCCCTCCTGGGATCCACCTTGTGGGCTGGGGACAAAAGGAACCATTTGTTCAGGTAATGGACGAGATGAATTGATTCCGTATTTATTCTCTGACGTTCTAAGACCTTGGTCTAGTTTGGTGACCCTCCTGAGAGTATTCAGATGTCTCTGTGGGTGGTGTAGGAGTCACACAAACTAAATTTCCCTGAGAAAAATTCATATGGGTTCTTTCAGAAATAAATATTATGTATCCATCCCACGGCACTTTTAGAATCTACTGGTGACAAGATGGCACGTCAAAAATGGACAGTGGTTAATACTAACATCCTAAAGGATGGCTATCCCTGCCCCGAGAAAAAAATGTGACAATAAAAATGAATATCTGTGCAGCGTGAACTGCCTGAGAATCTAGGGTACCGAAAAAAGGTGGTATAGGAAGGATGATGGAATCTTGGAGGAAATGAAATGGAGGAGACTCAGAGAGGGAGGCCTGAGGATGGCTGAGTGATGGTGGATCCAGACGGCAGGCAACAGCTCCAAGAACACCTCAGATCATCCTTTTATTTTTCAGCCAGTAAAGGTGGCATGGTAGGCAGAACAATGGTCCCCTGCAAAGATGTCCACATCCTAATCCCCAGAACCTACGAATATGTCACCGTGCATGGCAAAAGGGACTTTGCAGATGTGGTTAACTTTAGGATCCTGAGATGGGGAGATTATCTTGGATTATCTGGGTGGGACCAATGGAATCACAAGACCCTTATAAGAGGGAGGCAGGAGGGTCAGAGTCAGAGAAGGAGATATGATGACAAGCAGCGTCAGAGTGATGCAATTGCTGGCTTTGAAGAATGGAAGGGAGCCACGAGCCAAGATGTGAGCAGCTTCTAGAAGGTGGAAAAGGCAAGATTCTCAGTAGAGCCTGCAGAAGGAATGCAGCCCTAGGGATACCTCGATTTTCGAAGCTCTGATCCTCAAAACTGTAAGATCGTAGACTTGCATTGTTTGAAGCCACTGTATCTGTGGTCATTTGTTACAGCAGCAATCGCAGACTCACACTCTCAGTAAGGTTGGGCCATTCTCCAGTCTCAGCCCCATAAGGAATGCGTGCTCACTTCACAGAAACATGTTAAAGAAAGGTGGTCAATGTGGAGTATCATACATGATTAATTTCTAATAATCATTCAGTTGCTGAAGTTTGGGGACCATTTACTTAAAAAATTAAAAGAGCCTTGTACATTTATTCATTCATCCAACAAATATTTACTGAACAGCCTCTGTGTGCCAGGCTCTCTTCTCAATCTTGGGGATGCAGATAGGAATGGTCCAGACGTGGAAATGACAGCCTCGTGGAGAGACACATAGTGACGAGGTAAACAACTAAATGACTTCCATCATTGCAGACAGCGATGAGGGCCATGAAAACAATGAAGAGTAGGTCCGTGAAGGCTTCTGAGGAGGTGACATTCGAACTAAGATGAGCCCGTGAAGCCCTGGGGGTGACCCCATGGAAAGCCCTGAGGTAGGAACTGGCTTGGTAGGTCTGAGGAATAGCAAGGCAACCAGTAAGACTAAAATTGAGAGAGCCCAGAGAGCCTGGTGGAAAATGAGGTCAATGAGGGACTAGAGACATACCATAAAAGGTCTTACTGACCACAGTGAAGAATAGGATTTTAGTGTAAGTGAATGGGAAGCCATTGGAGGGCTTTCTACAGAGCTGAGTGATCCGTTATATAATGTTCTAAAAAGACCTTTGGTTATCATCTCATCACTCATATCACGTCACCCTCAATTGCACTGCAGGATGCTTCCTTGAGGGTAAGAGAAACAAAGCAGAATTAGACCAGGAACTGATCCTGACCCTACCGACGCCCACAACAGAGTGTGTTCTGCAGGTCAGCATCTCCGGTCAGGCACGCCAAAGAAAGAAACAGGGCCCTGGCTGAGTGATTCTCAAACTGTGTAATCCATGGACCCTTGGCATCAGAATCCATGGGTGGTTATTCAATATGCAGAGTCCTAAGGCTTCCCCAGACCAGTGAAATGAACATCTGTGAGTTGGGTCCTGAATCTTCCTACTTGAGAAGCATTTCGTGAGATTCTAGGCCAAGGAGGGTTTGATCCCCACTGCCCACCTTAGGGAAGACATTGCCGGTAGAGGCAGAATCCTGAGGGGTCAAAGAAACGAGGGGCCAAAACTGTGTCAGGGTTACTTCCTATAGGTGTTTCACAGCTTCCTCCCAAGCCAGTCACCTCAAGGTTATACAAGGACCAAACTGGGTTAGGTTTACATGGGCTCTACCTAGTTGTTATTTTAATTATGCCATTGAAAGGATAATTTGCACATACAGACAAACATTTCTCAAATCCCAGTGGGCACACAGATCCCCTGGGACTTTGTCATAATGAGACTGATTCAGCAGGTCTGGGGCAGGGCCTGAGAATCTGAATTTCTAAGCAGTTCCCAGGCGCTGTCAGTGCTGTTGGTCCGCGGACCACCTGCTTTGGACTAGCGAAGGCAGAGACATCCAAACCTGCCAACAGCCCTCAAATGGGTAAATCTCCAAGGGTGGATGGGTGATAATTACCCTCTTGTACACCTGAGTGGTTTCCCACACAAGAGCTCGAGTGTAAATTTCCATTCTGACACGAGTTGTGGCTTTGGGGATAAGTTACTTAATGACCACGCCCCCAGTTTCTCCATCAAAAAATGGGATAATAATGGCATCTATCTCAGAGAGCTGTTATGAGGATTCAATGAGCAAAGAAAAGAAAAGCATGGCATGTCGTAAGTGTGAACACAGTATGTGAGAGCTATCGGTCTTAACATTTCCCTCCCTCTTTGGACATAGCCTCACAAAGCATCTAATATTTGTCTTCCACACCCTTTTGCCAAGCCTGGATTCTGGCATCTAGTAAGTACTCAACATGTCTGAGGGATGAATGAATGAATGAATGAATGAATATAAGCACACCAAATCTATTTACCTTCCGAGACACAGTCAAAGGAAAGAATAAGGAAAAGGGGAATTCACATTTGGTGGACACCAACTCTGTGTTGGGCAGGGTGCCAGTTGCTTTTCATACATTATTATGGTTCATTCTCCCAAGAGAACCTAAGATGTAGGACATGGAAAATCGGCAGGTTGAGGCTTAAAGAGGTAAAGACACCCGCCCAAGATCCCGTGGCCATTAAGTGACAGAGGCAGGGGTCGAAGCCGTTTCTAGCCAGGGCGGCTTTCCCTCACCAGCCCCATGACCCCAAACCTTCTCTGACCCGCAGAATTTCCCATTGAGAGAATTAGTCACAACTGGCTTTGATGAGCTGGGCGGCCAATGCAGTCCTAGTTCAGGGCGTTTCTCTGGGGCCCTTATCTTTATTAACTGTGAATTTATCTCCCTGCAGAGATAGGGCTCTGGGTGAAGGGTCCCCCTGTCCACACCTGGGTGAGTCTTACCTGCTTCAAACAGGTCAGCAGGCAACTGGGAGCCTTGTAATTGCCTTCTTCCTCACCTCGCCCCCTCCCTCAAGTTCAAACCAGCACTGTAAACACGGCCTCCAAGACCAAAGGTATGGGAGGTGAGGCATCAGGGTATTAACATGTAATCCCTTGATAAGACCAGCACATTTCACAGCACCATAAATTAATTCCTGTCCTCCAGAGCCCGCAAGGAGTGCAGAGGGTGAAGAGCAAATGGAGAAATAGAGAGAGGCCAGCAACTGCACAGGTAGAGCAGAGCAATGCTATCAGAGTAGCAGGAAGTCCCGCCGACTGTCCCCTCCTAGCAGGTGAAGGGTTTGGTCTGGACCATCCCGCATGGTCTGTGACATTCTGTGAATTCACGGCAGGCTTCACGGAGAAGAAAAAAGAAAATACTCTGAGAAGGGGCACGAGAGGGCTTGACCCACCTGTTCTCTATGTCATCCCACTGTTCATCTTACGGCCAATGAGAAAGAAGTATGTGGCTTTCAGTTTTTCAACAAGGCGGAGATTCCCCCCAAATCAGGCCGAAATCCCCCCTCTCCGAGTGAGCCTAGAAGAGTGGATGGTGACCTAAAAGCATGCTTGAACTCATGCCAGCCTCATCGGTCAAAAGGTTGTCATCCTGATCTCAGGAGCCACCTCAGTGAGAGCCCTTAAGATTCTAAAAGGTCCACCCATATGAAGCTTGAAAAATGGTTCAAAAACCTTCCAGTCTACAATGGTCCCTAATGAACACAGTCATTTCCCAAGTACTTATTTGCAAAATTGTCTATAGCTACTTTTCTCACTTGTTTGCTTCCTTTTAACAAATTTTCGGAATGCCCACCAAATGCCAATTATTGTAAGGCCCTGGGGATACGACAGTATCCCAGATGTAAATCCATGGCTTCCTGAAATTCCTGATCTAGTGGAGGATAAAGACAAGTCTACAGGAAACTATAATATACTGTGACAAATTATGTTATGGGAGCCAAGTCCTGGTGGGGTTTTGAACAAACCCCCATATGGGCTTGTTTTTGCTACCCAGCAAATCTCTCTCTGATCCTTCATCCATTTGGAGTCAGCATACACGTGGAAAACGCAAAATCATTTCATTATTAGCTAAAACCAATTTACAAGGTAAAATTGCTGTTCTAATAACACATTCCACAGCCAATCATCAAATATATTTAGACTTTCTGCTTCTTAGGATGGTCTGCTCATCAGCTCTCTTCCAATATAGATGGTATGAGATTGCCCACACTCCAAAGGCTTTAAAAGTATCATTTGAGTTGTAGAAAATAAAATGAAAATCTATTTAGCCATAGAAAAGAAGACGAGCCTTTAAGAGTCCAGCTTTGAGGAATTGTTTCAGGATCGAGATATGGTTAAATTCAAAGACTCATCTGGACCTGGAAACTATGTTTACCTCCCTAAGACAAGAAAAAAAGAAAGAGTGAGAGAGAGAAAGAAAGAGGGAGAGAGAAAGAAAGAAGAAAGGAACGGAAGAAAGGAAAAGAAGGAAGGGAAGGGAGGGAGAGAGGAAGAAAGAAAGAAAGGGACTCAAAACCACAACCTGATTTTCAAAATCAGTTCACATAAACATGCGCAGACTTCAAATGAGTTGAAATCATTTTTGAATCAGAAGTCAATAGGAGCCAATGTCTCAGACAGGTCTCCCCAGATTGGTAGAAGAAAAACATGGTAATGCAGCCATCTATCCTAGGATCTATTTCCAGGAAGCTGGGTCTCGACTGCTGAAGCTGATGGGGACCACAGATGTGACCTGAGCGAGGTGGAGGGTAGAAAGTGGGTAGGAAGAACAGGATCCTTTAATGCCTTCGCTTCAGAAAAAAGACTGAAATGGGTTATCAAGACAACAACAATAACAATACATATTAGTAATGAGCCAAAGGAAACAGCTAGAAATAAATCTTTTCAAAATCATCTATTTAAAGAAAAATATGTAACAGATGTTAAATAGGAATGTTGGCTTAAATACATTGATGAGGGTGGAAAGAGAGAGAGAGAATTTGATCATGTGGTTTTAACTCCTATAGAAAACCTAGTCAAGGGAATCTGGGACCAAATTGCACACAGGTGCCTGGAAGAACAATGAAAACCTCTGAGAACCCAGTCAAGGAAATGATGGCAATGGTCACAGGCTCTAATGTGCTGAATATTCTGGAATTGACTCTTTTACTTCAAAACTGTAACTTATCCATTCTTCTGTTTATCCATACATTCATTCACTGCTCAGATGTCCATTATCTACACCCCAAGTACAGCAATGACACAAACACCAGTAGCAGCAGATAACATCTTATTTATCCCTCACCATGCTGCAAATATGGTTTTAAGTCCTTTACTTGTCATTAACCTATTTCATTCTCATAGCAACCCTACAGGGGGTACTAATATCCTCACTGTGCACCAGAGGAAACTGAGGTACAGGGAATTAAGTGACTTGTCCAGGATCACACAGCTGGGAAGAGGGGGAATGTCGGCTCTAGACCCCTATCCCTTAAACACTGTGGTTCTCTGTCTTTAGGTCCCTGGCATATATTTGGCATCAGTAATATTCTACCCCGACTCCATCCCTCCCACACTTACCCTAAGTAGATATTGCTAGTTGAGTGCTACACTCTTTCCACAGTTCTTGCATGAATCCTCTGAATCTTTCTTAACACGCCACTCCATATAGTCACCACCAATCAATTGGCATTGGTATGGGTGATAAAGCCAGTTTGACTGAACCATTTAGGACTATTTGATTGCAAGCAACAGAAGCCGACTCTGGGTATCATAAGCTTAAAAGGATATGGGGGAACTCAAGATGATTGATGGGTGTGTTCAGGAACCAGGAACTTCCTGGAGGCTTGAGAACAGGTATGCATATGACAGGTCTGTCTGGACACCTCCACTAAAATTAACGTGTTATAAGCATATCTTTTTCCCTGTCCTTGAGTCCTTCTGATCAAGATATCAATTCCCAGAATGTCTACTGGTTTATTGGCGTAGCTCAATAAACTGTCTCCATGAACTGTAACTGTCCACTGAAACAACAAGAGCAAAGATGAGTGAAGTGCTCACAAAGGTAACGAAGGGGCTATATTAAGGGGGGAAAATTCTGGAAAGCCCAAAACCACATCGCCAGCACCACCACCAGCTATCCACTGCAACAGATTTGATCTACCCAATTAACCTGGCCCAAGAATTCCAACAGGGCCATGCACTGCTGAATGGGTTCTTTGGTTGGACTGCAAGTCGTCACTAAAACAGTTCTGCTGACGATTATAAATCGAGCCTGGGTGACTTCAGGTGGGGAACGAACTCATCAACCAGGGAAAGAATTGGCAACATCCAGGATGGGCCTTTGAAAGCCTCTGATGAAATCAGCCCGTTGATTAATGCAATTAGCATCGTTAGGAAAGGAAGTTGTTAACCTAAATCAGTTATCCACAGACATCTATCACACTAAGCATTCCTCTTTGTCTTGAGCGTATTGTATTGTTGGTGTTTCAGTGGTGATGGCCACTAAAAATAAATGATTATTGTTGATTTTCTATTGATATAGCTGTTAATGTATTGGTGCCTGTGTTTATAGGCCGCTTACATGTAGTGTACGGAAAATAGATGTACTAACAATAGGAAGTGAGTATTGACTCCCATTTGTCAATTCAGGAGGTAAATATTGACCAACAAAAGCGCTACTAGCTTTCGACGAGCTAAAAGGCAAAACGTTCATATCAGCTCAATTTTTCTTGAATTCTTTGTATCATTTATCTTCTGCAGTGCAAAGGTTCAGATGCATGGATGTAATTCTTCATCTCTGCCTCAGTATCTAATTCAGGCTCCTTAATCATGATTCTAATGCTCTTTGTGCCAGTGGGTTTCCATCTATATGAAAACTCCTCTGAACATTTCCACCACTTTACACTAGCAAATTTAAGTCTTCTGTACCAATCTTCCATACTAACCATGATATCATTTTCTTAAATCCAGCCTCAAATGCACAGAACAATTGTCTATGACAATGACAGTTCACATTTATTGAACTTTGGCCACCCAGCCCTTTGCACAGATCTCTGGTGATTATATCCATCTTATAGAATAATAATAAGATAATAATAGTTATTGTTTATGTGCCAGGTATGAATTAATTCAAGTATGAATTAATTCAAACTCTCAACTAGCTCTGAAGGTAACATTATTATGGCCAATTTACTGATGAGGAAACACAGGTATATAGGAAAGGTAAGTCCTAATATATACCTGGTAAATAAACCCAGTTATTCTGAATATAATCCCCCCACCCCCACTCCCACTTGTCCATGCTTCTCTGTATGTACTTACTGAAAGTTTTGTAGCAGGTGTCAAGTTTCAGGAATATATTTTTGCTCTCATAGAAGCCTGTCCTGGTGTGTAGCATGCCCACGTTTGTGTGTGTATGTGTGTGTGTGTTTGCCCCGATTTCACCCCCAGATAAAAGGAACTGGAATTTATCAGTTCAGGAAATTTGCTAAGGTTATACACCCAACAAGTGAAGCAAGAGATTCAAACCAACCTCTGCCCCCAAACTTTCCTCTTTAGGGCAAGATAGAGTCTGGAAAAGTGTGATCTTTTAAGAGAAACATAGTTTTTAAGCTTTTTGTTTTTGGAATGAACCACTGAATTTCTGCATCACAGCAGTGCCTAGAATTAGCACTACAGGAATAGAGACGACGTATAATGCCTATAATGCTTTATGTTCTGATTGGGGCCTGGAATATGATTGCAACATCTAGAAATATCTGCTTGATCCATTGGAGTGACTAGATTCAACAGATCAAGTAAGCCTAGGCTGGGGAGGGAAGGAAGGTTGCTGAGGGCAACCAGGGAGCATTAATATGAAGAAAATCACATGAGGGAGAAGGGCCAATTGTTCCAAGCACCCTGGCTGACGGTGCCCGAGAAGGTCAGACTTTCACAGAGTCATCAAAAGGAGGTTTAAACACAGCAAAGCAGAAAGGCAAGCTGGGCTTTCCCTTGGGAGTTGAATTGCCAAGAACTTATTTCAAAATATCTTAGACTTTCTGCCAAGACAACACGTCTTCAGCTGGTTAATTAAAACTGGGTGTCAGCAGTGCTTCAAAATCACGAGGAGAGGTGTCAGTTTCAGGGCATGCTTGGGAAACCTCACAGGTTTTGATCTCAGGAAGGAGTTGCTTAAGGGCTCTGGGTACCTCTTGGTAAAACAAGCTGGGGAAGAGGGGTGGGAGGGAGGGAGGAGAATGGAAAGGGAGGAGGCCACTGAGACAGGGACTCAGGATCGATTTATTCCTTCAAGTCACTTAGAATCACACCCCAATTTCTCTGGAAAGATTGAGCTTCCAAAGCGAAAGGGCCGTCTCACTTTTGGTTATTGTTCCTATTAAAAGTTCTTTAAAGACAATTACTACCTGAAAATCCCAGATCACCATGTATTGCTTTGCCCTCAGAAATAACTTAATTAGCTAGGTGGTTGGTTGGATGGTGAGGGAAGTAGAATTATCCCCCTCCCCCGAGAGATCTACTTCCTAATCCCCGGAATCCCAGGGACCTGTGAATATGTTAGTTTATGTGGTAGAAGATTTTGCAAGAGTGATAAATTAGAGATTTTGAGATGAGATTATGCTTGATTATCCAGATGAGCCCTAAATGTAATCATAAAGGTCCTTCTAAAAAGGAGGCAGGAGAGTCAGAGAGAGGAGATATGATGATGGAAGCAGAGGTCGGAGTGACATGGGGCTACACGCTGGGGTATTAAGGCATCCCCTGGGAGCTGAAAAAGGCAAGAAACAGATTCTCCCTTGAGCCTCCAGAACATGTACAACTCTGCTGACACCTTGATTTGAACCTCGTAGGACCCAGTTTGGACTTCTGACTTCCAGAAGTGTAAGATAGTAGATTTGTACTATTTTGAGCTACTAAGTTTGTAGTGATTTGTTACAGCAGCAGAAAGAAACTAACACAGACGTTGACCTCATTTTTTTCCTTTAGGAATGACTTGAGCTCACTTCCGGTGACACATAAAATGCAACAAAAATAACCAAAGGTATAGTTGGTTTAGGAGATTTTTTCCTCAAAAACAGACAAGACCATCGAGTTTGAGGGACAAAACATCAGAGAGAGAAGTATCTCCGCGGTGACCCATCCATCTGCTAGGTACTTGTCCGGCTCTCAGTTTCCTGGCAGCCAACATGAAAACGACGAATCAGAACGTTGTGTGATTCTCAAGCCTGCTCAAAACCAAGCCAATTGCTCAGAAGAACAGCTATTCTTCATATTAAGACCAGGAAACCACCTTTTCTTGGGGTCCCCATGAACATCTTCATTGTGTGATGAAATGGAACAGAAGTTACCTGACCACACATTCCCTCCCCACCGACGCCTGGGACGTCGCTATGGTCTGGAAGATGAGACACGGAGATGAAAGGTAGTCCCGGGGACAAAGTGCCTAGAGCCTGAGGGGAAAAGCGAAATAATAAATATGATGCAGTTAAATGGGGATGATCGAATTGGGGAGGATGAGAGAAGCTCAGAAGAGACACCTACCCCAGCCTGGGTACAGTGAGGAGAAATTGCTTCCAGTGGTATCCAGGTTGAGTCTTGAAGGCTGGAGAGGGGTAACCAAGGTAACCAAGCAGAGAATGGGTGTATGTGTGTGTGGAGGGGAGGAGGTATGGGGGAGGTTGAAGACATTGTAGGAAAAAAATGGAATAAATAAAGATACATGGGAACGAGGGGTGCCCAGCAACTGTGCTGAATTATGTAGATGACCCCCACCAAGATTCCAGGGAAGGGGCAGAGGGTGGAGGGCGCAGGCCTGGGAGGTAGGGAAGGGTCAGATGCTGTCTAAAGAGCTCCTACTTCTTTTTTTTTTTTGCGGTACGCGGGCCTCTCACTGCTGTGGCCTCTCCCATTGCGGAGCACAGGCTCCGGACGTGCAGGCTCAGCGGCCATGGCTCACGGGCCCAGCCGCTCCGCGGCATGTGGGATCTTCCCGGACCGGGGCACGAACCCGCGTCCCCTGCATCGGCAGGCGGACTCTCAACCACTGCGCCACCAGGGAAGCCCAAGAGCTCCTACTTCTAATACGCTTCCCTACAGAAGAGAATCACAGCATTAGTGAGCCACAGGTGCTGCTTAAAACACTCCCTCATAGCATCTTCCACTAGAACATTCTAGGGAAGAACTTGAGTATAAAAACTGACTATTGCTTATTGAGCAGAAACTATGTGGCCTTCATTCAGTAGATACCATCATTTCTCTCATTTGACACAGAAAGGAGTCCAAATGGACTTTCTCAGCATCACACAGCAACAAAGGGGCCCAGGAGAAGTTGAACTGGGTCTGTCCCCTTCCTAAGTAGGAAGACCCATCAGATATCAGGAGATTAGGGTTTAAAGAAAAGTCAAGGTAGAGTTCCTCCTCACCCCCTAACCTTGAAATGACCACCATGGATAAGAGAGAATTTCTACAATGAACATTCATTCATTCATCCATTCATTTATTCAGTAAATATTTATTCAGGGCTTACTACGTACCGGGCACTCTAGATAAAATAAAGAACCAGGGCTTCCCTGGTGGCGCAGTGGTTGAGAGTCCGCCTGCCGATGCAGAGGACACGGGTTCGTGCCCCGGTCCGGGAGGATCCCACATGCCGCAGAGCGGCTGGGCCCGTGAGCCGTGGCCGGTGAGCCTGCGCGTCCGGAGCCTGTGCTCCGCAACGGGAGAGGCCACAACAGTGAGAGGCCCGCGTACCACAAAAAAGAAAGAAAGCAAGAAAGAAAGAACCAAACAGGCAACATCCTTGAGCTTTTTGGAGCTTAGATTTTGGGGGGAAAAGATAGCAAATGCACAAACAAATAGAAGTATAATAGGTCGGGCAGTGATAAATGCTACACGATACATAAATCTGGGCAAAGGGTTAAAGTCCACCGTAGTGATTACGCTGTGGTAGAATGGGGGTCAGGGAGGAATATGGGATTGGGGCAGAGAGCAGAGGCAGCTCCACGAGAAGTAGCTGTGTTTTAGCTCTTCAGTGGTGGGCTCACGGGGGTTTATTTTATAATCAGGCTTTCATAATTATATAAATGCTACGTATATCGTTTTGGGCGTGTCAAATATTAACTGACAAACATTTTAGAGGTTTAGGGGACGCTATTTTACATTGGTGGTCAGGAGAGCCTCCAGGTTGAGTTGGCATCTGAGCAGAGATGTAAAGGAAATGAGAACTTGTGCCGTATCTGTGGGAATAGCATCCAGGTAGTGGAAACAGCAGGTGGGAAGACCCTGTGTTTTTGCAATTTTGCACAATCAATGGTAGGAAGAAACCTTGGAAGCACAGAGCTTCCCAGGATACCCTCCTGATAAATAAAGCTGTTCTCTGTATTTTATACTCTTCCTCATTATTCCAAGGTCTTCAAAGGAGATTAAAAAAAGCCATTAATCCGTGCATTCATTTATTCACTAGACATTCATTAAACACCTGCTGCGTGATTATCACTGGTGATAAAAACAATGAAAACATGGACCATGCCTTTAAAGCGTTTATAGGAATCGAGGGGAGGAAATTGGGGAAGATGGAGGCGAGACTAGATGTTCATCTTGCCCCTTCCTAGGACCCTCACACATGAACTTGATTCGAGTTCTTCTAACCTCAGCTAATACGACAGGGTACCAAGCTTTGGCTGAGAAAGCTCTCCCAGGTCATGACTCAACCATCAGAGACTTTCACGTTCCCGGCAGGTGGCCTTCGCACCTTGTGAGGAGCCATGCACGATAACGTTTCCAGCCAGCGATGGCCCAGAAAGTGCCAGGGGGCACATAAGTTATCTGCACCCAAGATTTGCTCAAGCACCTGCTTGTATAGTGACAGAGAGCATCATGTTTAGGACATTCCACCAGAACTACAGATTCCCAGGAGAATTAGCACAAACTTCCCAGCTCTCTACCCGCTATCAACTGCTAGAGAAATCGCAGGAGAACGAGGTAAAGAAAGTGGTTTGTACAAAATGGAAAATTCTGTAAATCTAGTGTCAAGCTTTTCCTAGGACCTATGGCGTCAAAGAAGGTTGCATTAACAATAATAACCCCAACTTTTGGGGCTACTCTCCCCACTTGCTCAAGTGAGAGCTTAGCTGTGTGTATACTGAGCTATCCTTGCCCCCAGGTTTCTTGAAGAGTCCACAGGAGTAACTCACCCATGGATAAAAACAGGTCAACTGATTGCTCCAAAAGTTAAACATAGATTTATCATAGGACCGGCATTTCCACCTGTAAGGATATACACCCCCTCAAAGAAACTGAAAACAGATACTCAGATAAATGCTTGTACATGAATGTTCATAGCAGCATTATTCACAATCGCCAAAAGGTGAAGGAAACTCACACGTCCATTAATCGATGAGTGGATAAACAAAATGTGGTATTTTCATACAATGGGATATTATTCATAAAAATGAATGAAATTCTGATACATGGTACAACATGGATGAATCTGGAAAATAGGATGGTAAGTGATACACGTCAGATACAAAAGGTCACATATAGTATAATTCCATTTATATGAAATTTCCAGAATAGATAAATCCTTAGAGACAGGAAGTGGAAATGGGGAGTGACTGCTTGACGGATACAGGCTTTTCTTTTGGGATGATGACATACCTTTGAACTAGACAGAGGTTGTGGTAGCACAACATTGTGAATGTACCAAATGTTTCTGATTGTATACTTTTAAATGATTAATTCTGTGGTATGTGAATTTCACCTCAATTGAAAACAAATGGTCAGCTTACTGGCTGCTACGATGTTCTCACGGTGCTGGGGACACCCATTGGCCACCGCCAGGTAACCATTGGGTTTCACCACGTTTGTTAGCTACAACTTGCTTTTGCCAGCGTCAGGCGGGTGCCACTATCTCCTGTCGGCTAACCTGCACAGCTGAAGACCTGGAGTTCTAGAAAGACCGAAGTGTCCAATCCCTTCATTCTACACACTTCACTTGGATTTGATTTTGAGCAAAATGCAGGCAGGAGTCACTTAGAAACAGAAGGATATGCAAAGCAAATGGTAGATGTTTGGGTCTCACACCAAACCTACATCCGAGTCCTTTCAACTTAGAACCTGCTAAAAGGATTAGCCCTTTGCCATCTGCAAGGCTGCACGAAAGCCAGTCTGTCTGTTGAAAGACTTGTAGGCACACCCCAGCTCAAGCATCGAGCCCTCCCTGTCCTTTGATAAAGCCAGATCTGCTTATACGGATGTGCGGCAGGGGAATAACGGACACCTGCTAAGAGAATAAGGGAACTTTGCTGGGGGGAGGGGGAGCGACGCTAGATACAAGCACTTTGCACTGTACATCATCGGTACGGATGGTAGAGAATGAATTATTTCTTCCCAGTTCGGCGCCATCATCCATCACAGTCAATTTGCAGCCCATCTGGAAGGTTTCAAAAACCCAAGAATGGGATCAGAGTCACAAAACAGTCACAGCAACAAGCCATTCTAAATGGGTTATAATAAATACAAACATAAAAAGAGTTCCCTGTTTAGAGGAATTTACCCTGTGCTGTGCCTTACACTCGAGTTCCCTCATTGAATCCTCTCAACAAACTTATGAGGGGGGAACTATAATCATTCCCATTTTGCAGATGAGAAAACCAGGGCTCAGAGATCAATGGAATTCCTGTGGTCACACAGGTAGAAAGTGGCGGAGGTAGATGGCATTGACTTAAGATACTGCATCTCGGTCGTGATGCAAGTGTTATGAGCTCAATAAGTCCTACACTCCTCTGTCTACACTCTTTCCACTCAAAGTCCACCTTGCTTCTTTGTAGTGAAGTAAAACTGCATCAGAAAAAGAAACCCCTCCCTTTAGACCCTTCTGTCTTTTCTCATCTTTCTTGGATATTTTCTCATAGCCAAACATAGAGGTGACTTACAAGACCCATGACATAGATTTGGAGACAAAGGAAAATGTGTTTTGTGTGTATTGAATTTGGCTTTCCCCAGTGGGGTTGGTTCATCCTGATAGCCCCAGTATTTGCAGGCAAAAGGAACCCACCAGAGAGAGAAAATATGAGTGTGGGAGGCTGACTCTTTCCCTGCATTAACGGACTGGGACCTGCTGCAGGGACTCAGAGAAGAAATACTTGCTCATTCTATAGTCATCAGTGCCTCCTCTAGCCTAGCCATCTGCCACATGCTAGGGAGTAGCAACAAATAGGAAAGACACAGTCCCTGCTTTCATGGAGTTGCATCCTTTTGGAAGCATAGGTTAAATAATAACAATTGTAAAATAAATAATGCAATCAGACTGTGATGAGTGTTATGAAAGGGACATAGAGGATGTCATAAGAACATATAAAAGAGTCTGAATCAGAGCACATAAAGGAGAAAGAAGGCTGCAATTGACAGAAAAACCAACATGAAGTGGCTTAAACAAGGTAGAAGTTTGTACCTCTAGCATCTAACACAAGTTGAGAGAGAGCAGTTCAAGGCTGATATGGCAGGGAGGTGGTGACATCAACTTTTTGTACTACTTTCTAGTATGTGATCGAGTCTCATAATTGCTTCATGGTTCAAAATGGCTGCTGAAGCTCCAGCCATCACAGTCAAGTTGTAGCCACAAAGAAGGAGGAAAGAAGGCAGAGAGCTAAATAGGCTTCTCCCACTTGGGTCACCTCCCTTTAAGCAGTCTTCCTATAAGTCCCACACATCAGTTCTGTTTTTATTTCATTGGCCAGAGCATTTTAGATCACTGGTTGCAAGTGATGCTGGACAATGTACAATAGTTGTTTATGATAGGCAGCCACGTGCTCAGTTAAAAAGTGGGCTTCCTGGGCTTCCCTGGTGGCGCAGTGGTTGAGAGTCCGCCTGCCGATGCAGGGGACACAGGTTCATGCCCCGGTCCGGGAAGATCCCACATGCCACGGAGCGGCTGGGCCCGTGAGCCATGGCCGCTGAGCCTGCGCGTCCAGAGCCTGTGCTCCGCAACGGGAGAGGCCACAGCAGTAAGAGGACCGTGTACCGCAAAAAAAAAAAAAAAAAAAAAGTGGGGTTCCTGCCACATGAAGTCCAGACTATTAGAAAGTGTTTGTATTAAGATGAAGAAGTATTCTTCTGTTCAAGCCTCATTTTCGTCACTTACCTGCCGCGTGAGCTAGGACAATTCACTTAACCTCTCCGAGCTGCAGTTTGCACTAACAGCACTTATTTCACAGTGGTGCTAGAGTCTTAACTGAAGAATGTAACTTGAATGTAATTGCTTTGCAGAATCAAAAGCTGAGTATGCCTGAAAAGAACCATTATACTTCATAAAACCTTTTCCCTTCCTCCTTTTTATTCCTCAAGATCTGGCAAAGCTGGAATACTTCCTTGGGGCAACTGTTTCCAAATTTCTCTTCCGAAGACCTTGACAATGACCTTCCTGCTTAAGGGGCTGATCTCAGAGATGGAATACAGGAATTTTCAACACAGGTTCTGAATCATGACGGGGCACAGGGGTCATGCAAAGACACCTTACAGGAACAAGGAACAAGGCACGCTAATGAGGGCTTTCAGAGGCTGTAATCAACACCCCAAATTGCTGTCAGAAGGAAACCTCTTTAAAGTAAGAGGGGGCTGGCGGGTCTGCTTTGCAGGCTAGGAAAATGTTCATGGTGCTTGGTTGCTAGATGGAAGTTCGGGGAGATGGTTGCCCCTGGAGCTGTAAGAAATCAAAATAAGCCTGGGTAGCTGGGGAAGTGGTACTTTTGACTATAGCAAGAGCAGTGACAGCTAACTGTGAGCCTACAGTGTACCAGGCACTGTGCTCTGCCCTTAACACGTAATGTTTTACTGCCTCCTGGATATAGCCCTCTAAGTATTTCATCTTATGATCCCTTTTTTACAGATGTAAAGTTTGATACAAGAGGCAAAGTACCTTGCTCAAGCTTGTGCCACTAGCAAGAACAGGTAGGACAAAGTTACAACAGATGGAGCAGAAGTGGGAAAGGCACTCCATGCACCAGGGACCTGATGAGCAAAGGCTGGGGGGCTGGAAGGGCATGGCATGGTGGGGCTGTGAGGAAACAAGACTGGATGGAGCAGGTGGTTCACAGATGGACAGAGGATAGGACAAAGTAGGTCCAAACCACATCATGGAGAGCCTTGAATTCTGGGTAAGATACTTAGACTTTACTCCCAAGGTAGCAAGGAGCCATTGAAGGTTATTGAGCAGAATAGTGACACAATGGAGGAAGGTTTAGGGAAAGCTTTGTCTGATCAAAATAGAGCCTCCAAGTTATTACTGGTCCCTGAACTCAGGCCATATGGTTGCCCTGCTACACGGTGGGCAATGGTATTTCCAAGGTAAACAGTCACGAGTTAAGTGGAAATTTCATTAAATCCTTGGTGTGGGAAACTCTGCAGGTTACAATGTCAGGCTGAAGGACCATCAAGAGGAAGCCATGGTCCCAGGAGCAGTTTTGCAGGTTAAGTTCTGAGAGCAGCTTTCCCCAGCCGGCCTGCATTGGCCCCAAGAAGTACCCCTCAGTGACCCCTGAACTTCCATACCTCTCATCCCTGCGGAATGAGGGGAGCAGAGAGATAACCCCAACTGCCACCCTGGAAAAGTGGGGCTATGGAAACCCAGAGGCCAGTATTTCTAACAGATAATTGCTCTAGCATTTAAACAATAGTTACTGAAGTAGCTCATTGAAGTGACAAAGGCAGTAATTATCCAGATTTTTATCTGAGGAATCTAAGAGAAATAGCAGGGGTTACATTTCTGCGTAACCTAAGAGCCTGAGAATCACAGCAAAGCAGAATCACGAGGACCCAGACCAGTTTGGCAGAAATCTTTGCTCCCCTCTTAGGGGTTCACTGTACTCGGGAATGATCACAGATGTGGCCAAAGTTCCTGTGCATTTCATGCTCACCAGGAATTATGCTCAGTGTACGCTTGTTGTGTCTTTGAGGTTGCACAACAGCCCTAGGGTGAAGGCACAATTAAAAGCCCCATTTTACAGATGAGGAAACTGAGGTTCAGAAAGGGGATGTCACTTGTCCAAAGTCGTTAGGCTTGTAGGTAGTGGTGCTGGGACTTAAGTACAGGTGGTTTGCCCCATTCTGCTCACAACTCAAGGTCTTCAGGTATCGAGATCTCTGCCTCAAAGCCCAGCCAAGGGGACCCTTAACAAACCCTCAGAGATCGGTGATCTCAGCCTGCAGGGATCCAGGGCTAGTCTCCTGACCCCCTGGGAATGCCCAGAGGTCTTTGTGCTAGCCCAGTCGCCCCTGACAAATGACTTTCTCAAGCCACGTGGAGGCCATAGGAGGGAGGCCAGTTTGACCTGTATAGACTGAGGGTCTGGACACTATGACCCATGGCCCAAGTCTAGCCCACCACCTGCTTTTGTATGGCCCATGAGCTAAGAATGGTTTTCACCTTTTTAAATGGTTGGAAACAATGCAAAGAAGACTATTCTCTCACATCTGAAAATTACATGAAATTCATATTTTAGCATCCACAAATTCAGTTTCACTAGAGCACAATGATACTCATTCGTTTATGTATTACGTGAGGTTGCTGAAACTTTACAAAGGCAGAGGTGAGGAGTTGTGACAGCGACCACACAGCTTGCAAAGCCTAAAATACTTACTGTCTGACACTTTCAGGAAAAGTTTGCCAACCTCTGACCTAGATCATAAAGGTTTCACCTGTGGGCATCATCTTGACTGGTTCAAGAATGTGCGATGGTAGAAAAACCCTAGTTTCTTGGGAGAGGAGTGCAGGGAGAAATACACACACCACTGGGGGTTTACACACAAAGGATCACATCTTTTAGGGTCATGGAGGAGAACCCAGACAACCAGGTATAAATCCACAGAGAAATGCAAACATCCAAGGGAACAGGCAGAAACACAGAGACACAGGGAAATATCCAAGTGTACACACGCAGAATCTTCAAACCATCCAGGTGTACACAGACACTAAAGCACATAGGGAAACACACACAGGAAAGCCATACATCCACACGTACAGACACACACAGACTCCCAGGGACCCAAAGAGAACACGCCAGCTACCAGGTGTACAAATATATATCATGCTACATAAACAAGAAGATGTATCCAGCGCCAGGCAGGCAGATACACACACAAAGGGAACCCCTTACTGTCCGGGTATCATACACTCTCAGGTAAAGAAAAACTGTCTTATTGTACACAGTTACACAAACATTCAGAGAGAGAGAGAAGGAAGGGCGGAGAGAAGGGTAATGAGAGACAGAGACAGGGAGAGATATTGAGAAAGAGGGAGGGGGAGGGAGAAGGAAGAGGGGGTGGGGAGAAGAGAAGAGAGGAAAGGGGAGCAGGAGACCCCAGGTTCCGTCCCTCCCACCACGTGCTCAGGCCCTCCGGGAAGGTCACTAATCTAGGAGGATAGAGATTTCTTCCCTCATTAGCAGTTGACACAGGAGGAGGAAAGCTGTGTGCCCATGGCCAGAACAGCCCCTTCCCTTTACTTGTCGGTGCCGGGGACCCCGCTGGCAGTCTGGTGATGCCTCGGACCCCACTCCCAGAATAACATTTCTAAATTATGAAAGGAGACGAGGATTCCACTGAAAGAGAGGACTCAATCCCTAGAACCCGGGCACAAGGACAATCACGTCCGAAGATGCTAACCTGTCCCTTCCTTCTAAGGGCAACTTACACCTCGTGACTCCATCCTTCTTCTTGCCACTCTTAAGAATTCCTTTCTGGGGCTTCCCTGGTGGCACAGTGGATAAGAATCCGCCTGCCAATGCAGGGGACACGGGTTTGAGCCCTGGTCTGGGAAGATCCCACATGCTGCAGAGAAACTAAGCCCGTGCACCACAACTACTGAGCCTGCACTCTAGAGCCCATGAGCCACAACTACTGAGCCCATGTGCTGCATCTACTGAAGCCCACACGCTCTAGAGCCCGTGCTCTGCAACAAGAGAAGCCACCTCAACGAGAAGCCCATGCACTGCAATGAAGAGTAGCCCCTGCTCGCCGCAGCTAGAAAAAGCCCGCATGCAACAACGAAGACCAAACACAGCCAAAAATAATAAATAAATAAATATATATATATATATATTTTTAAATAATTCCTTTCTGGAGGCATTTATGGAGCACCTACTGGGGTCCAGGTGCTGAGGAGACAGAGGTGAATGGAACGGGGTCCCTGCTCACAAGGAGCTCGCACTTGAGCGGGGATGAAGGATGGGTACCCAACGGTGATGCGAATCATAATCTTTTTGCAATCGTCACGTCAACGATCAATGATCACAGATCCATCGCAAATATAATAGTAACGAAAAAGTTTAAAATATTGCAAGAATTACCCAAATGTGACACAGAGACAGGAAGTGAGCAAATGCTGCTAGAAACATGGCGCTGATAGATTTTGCTTGACTCAGGGTTGCCGTCAACCTTCAATTTATAAAACACAAAATATCTGCGAAGCACAGTAAGTGCAACGAAAGGAGGGATGCCTGTATTTGGTTTGAGACTTCTAGAGTCAGAAGGGAGGTTTTGTTTGTCTTTGTTGGTTTGTTTCTCTTTTACAGAAATTCTCTCCCTGGGGAGAAGGAGAGAAAGCCAACAGGATGGTATTCCTAAGAGTCAGCACTCAACCGCCCCCGTCCACAAGCAACAGAGGAGACCCCTCTGCCTGCCCGCTTCCCCTGTCCCTGGGGATCTCTGGGAATCTGGCTGAATGACAGTGCCAGCTGAGATGTCCTGGGGGTTCGAGGTAGCAGTTGCTTCCTGCCCAGTGGGAGCCCAAAACACAGAGGAATGTTGGAAGGAAACCTCCCAGGCGGGTGGGCGGCCCCTCAAGGAGCCAGGGAGGGCTGAGAAGGGAAGCTATTCCTCCGTCTGTAGCAATATAAGTACCCCTGGCCTCAGACATCTCGGCCTCTCATCTCTGCTTCATCAATGCCCAGGATCTCTGACTTGGCTTCATTTCCTTGGTGAGCTGGGCTGCACACTGGGGATGCAGAACGGGGGGGGGGGGGCGGGGGTTGGGGGTCAAGGTGGTTCAAAGCTTCCCATCAGAAGGCATCTGGCCTCAGACCCTTCCGAGGCAGGACAGGTGGCACGTGGGCTGACCAGGCGTCCCAGGGCTTGTTTGTCTACCTGCTCAGACCATGCCCCCAGAGCCAGGAGGCCTGTCAGATCTGGAAGTGACAGAAGAGTGAGCTAGAAGTAGAGATGGGTCCGGGTCCTCCCTGAACCGCCAGGCAGCATGGAGGGGAAGGAAGCCGGCGTGCAAGGCCCAGGCACTGAGCACCTGTTGCCACAGAGATGGGTCCTTGCTACCTCCCATCGTACAAAAGCAAACTGAGGCCTGGAGAGGTTCAAGCATCTGACTGAGGGCACACCGGGAATAAGAAACAGAGTTGGGCTCCCGTTTGATCTAGTGAGGACTGAACGAACAAGTAGATGGATAGATGAATGCATGACTTCAGACCTAGAAACCGCGCAAGGCTAGCTCTCAAAACTGCATGATCAGTGCACCCATGTTCACAGCAGCATTATTCGCAATAGCTAAAACATGGAAGCAAGTGAACGGATAAGCCAGCTGTGGGTTATCCATACAATGGAATACAATTCAGCCTTAAAAAGGAAGGGAATTCGGACACAGGCTACAACACGCATAAACCTTAAGGACATTATACTAAGTGAAAGAAGCCAGTCACCAAAAGACAAATACTATATGAGGTACTTAGAGAAGTTAAAATTATAAAGACAAAAAGTAGAATGATGGTTGCCAGGGGCTTGGGGGAGGGGAGGATGGCGAGTTATTATTTAACAGGTAAGAGTTTCAGATTGACAAGATGGAAGGCACAATGAGTCTGGAGGGTGGTGACAGGTGCACAACAATGTGAATTTATTTAATACCGTTGAACGATGCACTTAAACGCGGTTAAGATAGTAAATTTTGTTTTGTGTATTTTTTTTTTTTTTTTTTTGCGATACGCGGGCCTCTCACTGTTGTGGCCTCTCCCGTTGCGGAGCACAGGCTCCGGACGCGCAGGCTCAGCGGCCGTGGCTCACGGGCCCAGCCGCTCCGCGGCATGTGGGATCTTCCCGGACCGGGGCACGAACCCGGGTCCCCTGCATCGGCAGGCGGACTCTCAACCACTGCGTCACCAGGGAAGCCCTGTTTTGTGTATTTTAACACAACCAAAAAAATAAAATAAAATAAATGAATGACCAACAGCAGTAGCCTTGTATTGGTTAGCTGTTGCTGTGCACCAGATTGTCACAAGGTCTGTGGACCAGGAATCCAGTCCCGGTTTCGCTGAGTCATCTGTTTCAGGCTGCAATCAAAATGCCAGGCAGAGCTGAGGTCTCATCTGAAACTCACCTGGGGAAAGACAGACTCCTGGCTGATGCGGTCGCTGCAAGAATTCAGTTTCTTGCGTCCTGTTGGAGAAAGAGCTTCGGTTTTCTGCTGGGTGTCAATCAAACGCAGCTTTCCCAGCATGGCTTCTGGCTTCCTCAAAGCAAACAAGGGAGAGCGTCTAGTCACTGAATGAAGTTAACAATCCAATCGCCGGCAATGTCATCATGGAAGTGACATCCTATCCTGCTGCTTTATTCTACTTGTTTAGAAGGAAGTCACAGGTTCTGCTTATCCTCATGAAGAGAGGTTTATACGAGGGTGTGAACAATGAGAGATGGGGACCATGAGGGCCACCTTGGAGTCTGTCCTCCATAATTATCATAACCAGATTTTCATCTTTGTTTCAGACACTGGGACATTATAAAATCTCACTCCCTTATTCTAAGGAATGAGCTTAGAGAGGTGGGCAGAGGTCACCTGGATCTTGCAGGCCTTGGCAAGATAAAGATAAAAATAAAGATTTGGGCTTCCCTGGTGGCGCAGTGGTTGAGAGTCCGCCTGCCGATGCAGGGGACGCGGGTTCGTGCCCCGGTCCGGGAAGATCCCACATGCCGCAGAGCGGCTGGGCCCGTGAGCCATGGCCGCTGAGCCTGCGCGTCCAGAGCCTGTGCTCCGCAACAGGAGAGGCCACAACAGTGAGAGGCCCGCGTACCGCAAATATAACTAAATAAATAAATAATAAAGACTTTTACGCCAATCTTAAAGCAGTGGGCGTCATAGATGAATTTTAAGCAGCCAGTTGACGTAGTCAGATCTGTGAGTGGCGTTTTAAATTATTATTTGTAACTGCAATAAAATACATGTAACAAAATCTACCATCTTAATCACTTTTAAGTATACAGTTCAGCGGCATTAGGTATATTCTCATTGTTGTGCAACCATCACCACTGTCCATCTCTAGAACTTTTCACCTTGCAAAACGGAAACTCCATATTCCATTAAAACAACACCTCCTCGTTGCCTCCCCTCCCCAGCCCCTGGCAACCACCATTCTTCCGTCTCTGTGAATTTGACTCCTCTAGCTTCCCCGTGTAAGTAGAATCATACAGTATTTATCTTTTTGTGACAGGCTTCTTTCATGGAGTATAATGTCCTCCAGGTTCATCCATGTTGTAGCATGTGTCGGAATTCCCTTCCTTTGAAGGCTGAATACTATTCCACTGTGTGGATAGACCACATTTTGTTTGTCCGTTCATCTGTCCATGGATACTTGGGTTGTTTCCACCTTTTGGCTACTCTGAACACGGGGGTGTAAATATCAGCTCGACATCCTGCTTTGAATTCTTTGGGGTTGATATCCGGAAGTGGAATTGCTGGATCATATGGTTATTCTATTTTTAATTTTCTGAGGCACTCCCCAGATCTGTGTTTTTGCAAAGGACACTCTGGTGGCTCTGTGCAGAATGGACCAATAGGAGGCAATAAGAGACCCACCAAGAAGCTACTATGGGGCTTCCCTGGTGGCGCAGCGGTTGAGAGTCCGCCTGCCGATGCAGGGGACGTGGGTTTGTGCCCCGGTCCGGGAAGATCCCACATGCCGCGGAGCAGCTGGGCCCGTGAGCCATGGCCGCTGAGCCTGCGCGTCCGAAGCCTGTGCTCCGCAACGGGAGAGGCCACAGCGGTGAGAGGCCCGCGTACCGCAAACAAACAAACAAAAAAAGAAGCTACGATGGTTGTCCATTAGGGGAGAAAAAGATGGGGGTTCCGTCTAGATGGGGGCTGCTGACAGAGAAGGTGAACATGCCTGGAATGCAAATCACGGCTTTCCTAGGAGGTGTGGGACTCCTACTCACAGAAAAGCTTTTTAGAGAAGGGCAAGGAGATTGCTGAGATGAACCAGAAGTTTTCTACCTTCAGAGAGTGGCCTTTCACAGTGGTGAATCACACGGGCTTTGAGGCCAAACAACCTGGGTTGAAATCCTAACTCTTGCCTCTTCTCCCTGAGCCTCAGTTTCCTCATTTGTGGAAAGGATATAATAATACCCATTTCTTGGAGATTGTGAGAATTAAATTTGATCATTCGAGGGGGTAGTGCCTGATTAAAGTAAATGCTCGGTAAGATCTAGATGAATATGAAACCCCTACCAAATCTAGAATGATGTCGGATACCCAGCCTGTCTTCGCACAGCCCTCAGCCAGGAAGGTTGGGGTGGCAGTGCCGCGTGTCCCAAGCTCCCTGTGGCATCAGCACTGTTACTCGGGTGGTCCAGGGAGTCAGGACTACAGGGCGCCCTTTTTGTATGTTTTCAGACACCTTCTGCATCGCCCCCATCCATCACCAGACCTCTTGCCTTGGTCCCCTCCAGTGACTGACAGGCCCCTGAATTATAAAAAAGGGTGAGAGATAATTATGTCTCCCCTTGAGCCTCACACTCACCCACCCGAGGAGTGGGAAGGTCTTTCCGTGCAGGGGAAATCTATAAAGTCCTAGAAAGAGCGATTTATCTGCCGTTCTCAGCATCCTCCGTTAGCTCTGTTCCCCCTCAGAGGACAGCTGCCTCACGCTGTCTGTCCAGGTGGAGGGGGGCGGGAAGGGAAGGGGGAGGGGGGAGAGAGTGGAGGAGGGGAGGTGCCACCTGCCGGTCTCCATCAACTCTGCACCCTCCTCTCGCTGCCTCCTCAGAGCAAGCACTTTCCTCCTTTCATTTGTGTGTCAAAGAAGAGCCAACCCTTCAGATGTCCGTCATCTGCCTCTCCGTCTCCTCCTTCAATACCCTGAATCATCCTCTTCTAGTCAACTCAAAGCAAGCACACACTACTTGGACCTGGTTCTGAGCACTCAGGTTCACCGATGCCTTCAGTGTCATGGTTCTGTGTGTGAGCTATGAAATACGACTGTCCGGGGTTCAAATCCTGGCTCTACCACTTACTAGCTGTGTTCATTTTGGACAAAATACCTTATGACAAGGTGCCTATTTCCTCTTGTTATGAGTTGAATGATGTCCCCCCCACCCCAAATTTCATAGGTTGAAGTCCTGACCCCTCAGTACCTCAGCCTGTGACCTTATTTGGAAATAGGGGCATTGCTGATATAATCAGTTAAGATGAGGTCATGCTGGAGTAGTAGCTGGGCCTCTAATCCAACATGACTGGCATCCTTATCAGAAGAAGTCTGGACACAGGCATGCACGTAGGGACGACACGATGTGAAGATCAGAGTTGTGCTGCCACAAGCTAAGAAACTACTAGATGCTAAGAGAGAGGCCAGAAACACATCCTTCCCTAGTGCTTTCAGAAGGAGCACAGCCCTGCAGATGCCTTGATCTTCAGCTTCTAACCCCCTGAACTGTGAGAGAATACATTTCTGTTGTTCAAGCAAACCAGTTGGTAACATCATTATACCCATTTTACAGATGGAGAAACTGAGGCAAGGAGGAAGCTGAGCAGATGTTACCTGTCCCAAATCATACAGCTGGAAAGTGGCAGAGCTGGGATTTTTTTTTAAAAATAAATTTATTTATTTATTTTTGGCTGCGTTGGGTCTTCGTTGCGGTGTATGGGCTTCTCGTTGTGGTGGCTTCTCTTGTTGCGGAGCATGGGCTCTAGGCGCGTGGCCTTCAGTAGTTGTGGCACGCAGGCTCAGTAGTTGTGGCTCGTGGGCTCTAGAGCGCAGGCTCAGTAGTTGTGGCACCTGGGTTTAGTTGCTCCACGGCATGTGGGATCTTCCTGGCCCGGGGCTCAAACCCATGTCCCCTGCATTGGCAGGCGGATTCTTAACCACTGTACCTCCAGGGAAGCCCCAGAGCTGGGATTTTGAGCCCACCCAGTAAGGCTCCCACCTACCATGATAAGAGGTCTGGCTCACTGGGGTATCCACAGGTCAGGGGGAAAAATCTTTCAACTCAACCACGCAAAGACACTCTCTGAATCCGGTCCCTCCTACGCACATCTAGTGGTTTCCACTGAAAGCATTTCCCTGAGGCCTTCAGAGCAGCTCCTTGGCTCTCCAAAAGTCCCCAGCTGGGGCCTTCCTTCCTGTTTTAAGAAGTGAAAGCACAGGGACACCAGGCCGGGCCCAATATAGTTCCAGATCTAAATTTAACAACAATAACAGGGCTCCAGCCTGACCCTGCAGAGAAGAAAGGGGAGAAGGGAAGGAGAAAAAAAATAGTAACAACTAATTCTTCACAAATTAGGACAATAATAAAAGTTCCTTTCAAGTGTCAGGGCATATTCTTAGCCATAACGTAACACCTAAATCAAGTCCAGGTTGCAAAAACGGCATAATAGCAGGAAGCCAGGCTACAGGCCTAACTTCCTCCGGGGAGACAGGGGATCTAGGGGGTGTCGTAGGCTGGGCGGGCAGGGATGGAGCCAGGCAGGGCCTGACTCACTGGGAGGTGCACACCTCTGTCTGGCCTCCCACCAAGTTCCATCTGGGTCGCCCGCTCAGCCCCTCCTGCTTGGGCCTTTGGAGCCAGAGCTCTCAGCGGTCATCAGCGTGTCTCTCGCCCACCTTCCCAGCCGGTCTTCTTGGCATAGCCCAAGTGCAAGTCGAAAATGCAAGTTGGAGAGGGTAACATGAGAATGCATCTCTAGACCAACAACTGCGGGAGCACGGTGAACTGAGGGCCCCGGCTGCTGGGCTCTGAAAGCCACCCTGCATTTGCTGGGAGGCCACAGTTCCCACGGGCCGTGGCTCCTGGGGGCCGCATTTAAGCCAATGTCTAAAATTGACAAGGATGCTAAGGCAGGTCCGTTCCAGGGAGACATGGAGTTCCTCTGACAGCTCTAGGTCTCCCTACGGCTTTCCTGAATCTTCCTCAGTCTGCGTGGCAGCCAGGGGTGCTGTCACCCGGCCTCTTCTCCCTGTCTCCTCACTCAGAATCAGACCTGCACTGAAGTTCAGCAGCTCTCCCTGCCTGTTCTGGCTATCTCTACTTGCTCTCAAACAGGCACTTCCCCTAGTTAAATCCCTGCACGTTTAATCCCATCTCGGTACGTGCTTCTTGCAAAGGTCCAGACGAATACATACAATCATATCCCTTCCCAGCATAACGTGCTTCCAGGAGCTTATTGTCTCACTGGAAGGAAATCCAAATTCCTTACTCTGGCCTCCATGGCCCCTGCCACCTCTCTGACCTTGACTTCTAATCTCACCCCCTGTCTCAATAGTCTTCTTGGTGTTCCTCAAACATCCAAAGTTGTTTTTGCTTCAGGGCCTTTGCACCTGCTAGTCCTGCTGCCTGGACCTCTATTCCTCAGGCCCAGAGGCTTCCCACTCATCCTCCAGGTCTCAGCTCAAGGTCACCTCCTCAGAGAGGCCTTCCTTGACCCACTTGATTGAAACAGGCTTCCTGTCTCTGCTCCCTAATCAATATCTACTTCTTAGACTGAGAAAACACATCACTCTGTTCTTAGATGATTTGTCTGACAGCCCTTCTTGAAAGTAAGCATCTAGAAATATCCTAAGAGCCAGCACTTACTGAGGACTGACCAGTGGCCAGACATTCTTCTAAGAGCTTCCCATGTTTAACTCATTCAATCCTTCCCAAGCCCCTGTGAGATGTAGGTACTGCTCATGTTACAGACGAGGAAACTGAGGCACAAGGCATTTAAATGAATTCCCTGGGATCATACAACTAGTAGACAGGAGAGCAGGATTTGGATCAAAGCCGTCTGGCTCCAGAATCCACACCCTCTTGCAGGACACAGCTTTGCTTCCCATGAAGAGAGAATACTTTTGAGTGCTAACAAGGACCACCATGCCTCATCCTGCAACAAAACTGAATGGATTCGTTGCATGCCTCCTACAGAACAGGTGTTGACACGAGTCACCTTATTGCCTTTTCATGAGGACCTTGGAAGGTGGGACTTGCTTACCCTCCATTTGTCCTCTCCCCCTATCCTTCACCCTTCTCTGTCCTGCTCTGTGCCCCAGAACCTGACCTCTATCCCTATGGACTACATTTCCCAGTATCCCATGTGCTCTGGTTTCCGGTTGGGATCATCCAATGGGAGGCAGTGCCCAAAGGTCAAGGGGTAAAAGGAAAGAGGCTGGGGTATCTCTTCCCTGTTTTCTCTCTAATTCGGGATCACATCACTGGCAGGGGTTATGCCCCTCCCCACTGCAGCTCCTACCAGCTGGCTCACCCACCGCCACCCCAGCCCTCTCTGGGCTCCTGAAACCTCATTTCCTTACGCCTTGCTCCTTCAACCTACAGAGGGTGACAGCGCCCCACTGTTGCCAGATTCTGGGAGTCTTAGCGTCCCTCGTTTGTTCACTTCTGCCCACCCCTCTCTAAGTCACCCCTTGATGAAACTCTCACAGTTTGAACGATCCAGGGTAGATTCTATTTCTTGCAGAGACTCTGACCGGTATGCAAGCATTAGGACTCCCCATTTTACAGGTGAGGAAGGAGGCTCAGCAATTAGAGGCCACCAGCCCAAGGTTGCAGGGATGGCTAAAAGCAGAACCCAAGTGTGCCTGCTCTCCATGTCCCTGCTCCGTTCTTTCTTACAAAGGCCCACTTGAACCTAGTGGTTAAGCGCACGGGCTCTGGAGTCACTTAGACCTCGGTTCCAGGCCCAGCTCAGTGACCTTGGGCAAGTTACTTACTCCCCAGATTCTCCTTTGTCCTCCTCTAAAAATATGCATAATAATAATTGCTTTACCTTACAGGGTTGTTGTTAGAATTAAATGCTACCGTATATGCAATACTTAGAGTGCCTGGAACACAGTAAGTGAACGATAAACACAGCGAGCATCCTCACCACCACCATCACTGTTACTATTGTTGTTGTCACTGAAATTCCCTGTCCACCAATATCATTTCCAGACTCGCCACTCCCCAGAAGATAACACGAGAACAATTCACACAAGGCTTGATGAGCTAATCACCCCAAAGCTATTCAGAGAGTTTATTCCCACCAACACAGGATGACAGCGGACCCCAGAGTGACTTAACTGGGTCAAAGTTACACCTGACCCCTCCTTTCCTGCTCTCCCCTCCCCAGCTCTGGCACAGGAATTATCACAGCGTTCATCGCCTCTGAAGGCCATCCCTGCTGCGAGGCTTTGATAGGGAAAGTGTGAAGAACAAAGGCCATTGTTCACAGAGGCGGCTGGTGCCTCTCAGGCCCCAGGCCAGCTTCCCAGGGGTGAGGTCTGGCTCCGAAGACACAAAGACGAAAGTCATTAGGACTAGGGACAAACAATGATGGAATCACTTCTATTTACCTGAGCCGGAGGGGGCTGCCAAGTGGGGAACAAAGAACTTAGGACATTCTCCCTCTGCTCTCCCCTTACTGCGTTTCTCTCAAAATAATGGGAGAGTGAGTGGTCTAGCAGTCTCAGACCGGCTTCAGATTCTATTTCTGAAGAGATGGCAAAGGACAGCGCTTAAAAGAACAGGCTGTGACATCCAACTGCCTGGATGCAAACCTCGACTCCATCATAATTAGCTATGTAACTTGGGTAAAGTGACTTCATTCTGTAAGCCTCAGTTTCCTCACCTGTAAAATGGGGATAAGAATCGCTCCACCCTCTCCTAAAATGTATGTAATTGTGACCTACAGGAGGGCTCCCTACAGGATTTCAATTATCATCACAGTCCTCCTCCTCTCTGTAGACTTGGTCAAGTTCCCTGCCCCTTGATGAACTTTAGTTTCCGCATCTGTCCAACGAGAATAAACAACCAGTTCAAAAATATCAGGCGAGGACCAAAGGAGAAGAGGAAAGCCTTTTGGAATCTGCAACGCGGTGCCAATTTGGAAGCAAGATCTCATTAAGACTAGTCCCAGCTCACCTCCACAGAGCAGCCCATGTGAAATTGGCCATGCCCTTCCTTCCCAGGCTAGTTTCTGCATGTATATATAAAATGGGGATAGCCATAGCATCTTTTTCATAGAGTAAGTGCCCTGAGAATTCAGGGAAGTATTTGATGTTGGCAAAGCGCTTACCACGTTTCCTAATGTATACCGAGTGCCTAACACCTTAGCTATCTTCTTACTGTTAGGAGACTGAAGGTCAGGAGCAGATACAGACAAGTAATTAGTAGAAATTAACATGCTGCTCAACCAGGATGGCTGCACTGCACAGGCATACCCATTTTGTGGAAAGAAAAACTGAGGTCTGGAGGACAATGTGGGTGTGGGGTAGGAGATACACCTTCTAATGTTTAGTGGTATCTGGTGAGTTCAGGTCATTTTTACCAGTGTCCTAACCAGGCAGTGTCAAAAAACCTAGGGCTTCCCTGGTGGCGCAGTGGTTGAGAGTCCGCCTACCGATGCAGGGGACACGGGTTCGTGCCTCGGTCTGGGAAGATCCCACATGCCGCGGAGCGGCTGGGCCCGTGAGCCGTGGCTGCTGGGCCTGCACGTCCGGTGCCTGTGCTCCGCAACGGGAGAGGCCACACAGTGAGAGGCCCGTGTACCACAAAAAAAAAAAAAAAAAAAAAAACCTAGAACGAACCCTTGTCACTCGCTTTCCCAGCATCCTCACTCTCCTGTCCTCACCCCGTCAGGTGCTGATGGGGGTGTGGGAACAGACAGATACTGCCTAGTCCAGACAGAAACCAACTCAGATTGGCTTAAATCAGTCCCTCTCCACCTCTCAGGTCTGCGTGTATTGGCTTCATTTGTAGGCAGGCCCATCTCTCATGGTGGCAAGGTGCCCACCAGAAGCTCCCAACAGATGTCTTACCAGTTCAGCAACTCCAATGAAAAAGAGAGCTCTTCTTTCCCAGTACTCACACCAGAATCCAAGGAGTGTTGGTTCCCATTGGACTGTCTTGAGTCACATAACCACCCCTGAACCTATCACTGGGGTCCAGGGAATGGAATGTGCTGACTGGCCAAATCTGGAACAGGAAGTAGGTCCATTCTTCTTGGAGGATGAAAGTGTGGGGAGGGATAGTATCTGGAGGGAAAATCGGGGTGCTATTACCAGAAGAAGGCAGCGTGGGTGCTGGGCGTGCATGAAGAACAGATGTCACCCCACCACCACACACCGTTGCACCGGCTGCTACCCGGGACAGGCTCCTCCCTGGCCACTGCTCAGGGTACCCCTCTGATGTCTTCCTATATGTGTTCAGTAAGGTTCAGAAGAAGGAAGGAGATCACATACTGACAGGCTGAGTTAAGTGACCTGACTGACTCCCTGAAATTCCTGGACCTCCATTCCTTCCTCTGCCATGTGAGGCAAAAATGTCTGCCCTCAGGACATCAGTGAGCAAAATGACACAAAAGCCCTTTGCAACGACTTTTTAAGGGCAAGGTCTCACTGGATTGGACTGATATCTTTTTCTTTGGAGGCAAGAATCTCAACTTCAGTTTTTTGTGGGTTTTTTTGTTGTTGTTGTTGTTTTTTGCGGTACGCGGGCCTCTCACTGTTGTGGCCTCTCCCGTTGCGGAGCACAGGCTCCGGACGCGCAGGCTCAGTGGCCATGGCTCACGGGCGCAGCCGCTCCGCGGCATGTGGGATCTTCCCGGACCAGGGCACGAACCCGCGTCCCCTGCATCGGCAGGCGGACTCTCAACCACTGCGCCACCAGGGAAGCCCCTCAACTTCAGTTTTATTTCTAACTCACCTGATCACTCAGCTCTCACTCACATGGTACCCAATTAAAACAGCTTTCCCTGATTAATCCGCACACAGTGAGGCATGGGCTTAGTTATCCCCTCAACCCACACACAAAAACGATAAGCAACAGACACCATTCTAATGCCAACTTTACAAATGAGGAACCTAAGTAAGGAGACGTTTAATCACTTACCCAAGACAAAAAAGGTGTGAAATAGCGGAGCTGAGATACAAGAGCTGCTCTGCCGGATCGGGCCACACGCACGTGTGTGGCGGTCTGTGAGGTAACTGCATCCCACTTTCTGGAGACTGTGCCCAGACCATGCACAGACATGCTTTTTTGGTTTATATTCAGCTAACAATTATTGAGTACCTATGGCATGCCAGATACAGAGATGAATCTAACCTCGTTCAAGCCCTCAAGGAGCCCCACTCTCTCAGTCAGTACCTCTCACCTGGGGGTGATTTTGCCCCCCTCCCCAGGGACATTTGGCAATATCTGGAGACAGTTTTGTCACTACTGCGGGTGGGGGTGTGACAGGCACCTAGTGATAAGAGGCCAGGAATGCTGCTGAACACCTCCAGTCCCCACCACAAAGAATTACCAAGTGCCAAATATGGAGAGGGATGAGGTGAAGAAACCCTGACTCAGGTGAAGGAAAAATACAAAATCCATTCAGTGATCAAACTTCTTGGGTTCATCCAGGTATTTCTAAATACAATCTAGATTGTAATAGACAAAATATTCAAACGGGAATTGAAACAAACACCAGGTGAGGAGACACAGAAACTGTTAGAATGGCACGCTTAGCCCTCCAGTTGATGATGGCTTTTGAGGTGACCCCTAAGAAAGTCAGCCACACCCCAAGCCTCAGTTTCCCCATCTGTAAAGTGGACATGCCCTCCCCTGTACAAGTGGAGCAGGAAGAAGCCAGATCTGTTCCCCAGACGTGTGTTGCTTGCCAACATAATGTTATTCTTCGTTTAAACTTTTAAACGAAAGGAAACATGCAAACAGTAAAGTGAATGCATTTAAGCATTGAAACAGCTCAGTTTTGACAAAAATCAACATACTCCTGTCACCACCATCAAGATGGAAGCATAGAACACTGCAAGTGTCCCCACAGCCTCACTCAGTCCCACCCTCCTGGTCATTATCCCTTCCCAAAGGTGGCCCCTATTCTGACTACTTCCCCATAGTTTTAACTTGTACGTTTGAACTTTAAATAAACGGAATCATAGAGCTTTATTCTTCTGTGTCTGGATAGTTTTTCTCTATATTATGTGTGTGTGATTTATCCAAGTTGACGGAGCTGCATTTCATTTTCACTGCTATCTAATATTCCCCTGGGACGTGATACCACTATTAATCTATCCATTGTGCTGTTGGTGGGTATTTAAGTTGTTTCAAGTCATTTGCAGCTAAAAGCATCCTAGGGTGTGTCCTTTGGTACACGTATGACCCCATTTCTGTTGGGCTGGGTTGTGAGCTCGTCATGGACTTACAGTTCCTTTTTAAAATTCCATATCCTTTCTACTACATTGTGGTAAATTCTGAATCAAAACTGTAGCATTAAGTCCTGACTAAAAGTTTCCAGCCTGTAAGTCTGGGCTTGCTAGTGCCCACAACTGTGTGAGCCACTGCCTTAAAATAAATCTTTCAATACACACACATACACACACACACACACACACACACACACACAAACATATACACCCCCTATTGGTTTATTTCACTAGAGAAACTTGGCTGATACAGACTGAAAAGGCGCCAACTGAATTCAACACCTCACTCTAACAGAACATGCCCCAGCATGGTTGACAACTTGAGTGAGATTTGACAAGGAAAAAAATGATGGTGACATAAGCAAACTGAGAAGGGCAATGAAGAGAAACTCAAAGAAAAGCCAAAGTCTTGTTTCCCAAGACTGCACATATCTAACCCTTGCAGGAAATACCAAATGAGCCCTTACTTTGTGCCACTTTTATGCCCATTATACAGATGAGGGAAATTGAGGCTCAGAAAGAGGAAGAGGGTTCCCCCAAAGTTGTACAACTATTAATAAACAAGGGTTGGATCTATTTGTCATCAAGACTTATGCTCTTCACCAATAAGCTTTGCTTCCACCTCCTTTGGAAGCTGCAGTTTGTAAGACCTTCCTCAAGGTTACTTTCACCTTTGAAGTTGGTCTCTCCTCCGTGTGCCTCTAGGCGGAAATGCCCAGGCTCACACGCACATGTGCGCGCAAAACCATATCACTCACCAGAGAGACTGAGTAGCAGATTTATTCTCAACCCCCCTCTAATCCCAGATGACCAGCAAACCACCCAGCAGTGACTCTGACCACCTGACTCGTGGTTGCATATTTTTACGTGCAATGGCAAGAACTGAAACTCAGTTAACCCAAGCCTCAGCCATACAGCCTTTCCCCGGAGTTGTCTGGGATGCTGTCTCCAGACTCATCTCTCTAGTCTAACCCTTCCAGGCTGTCCTCTACTCGGGGGCTAGAGCGCAATTTGCCAAAACCCATATCTGATCACATCACTTCCCTGCTCACAATCCTTCAATGGCTCCCTATTACCTTCAGAACAAACTTCACAATTTGGTCTAAAAGGCCCTTCTTGATCTGACCCTGTTTGTTGTACTGGACTCCTCTCCCATCGTTTCCTGAACTTCCTTCCCCAGCAGTCCTGAGTTATTGGTAGTTGCCACAAACGGCACTCTCTCAAGCCCCCATGCCTTTGCATTGCTGTTCCCTCTTCCTGGAATGCCCTTCTCTCATCCTGTCTACCTAGGATGGCAGCTCCTCTTCACCCTTCAAAACCCAGCTTAAGCACCATTCCCTCCTCTGTCTTTGAAACCTGACTTCCTCTCTGGGGTCAATCCTGACTTCTGCCTACTTTATTATTGCCCAACTTTCACTGCCCCCGCGCCCCCCCATGCTTCTACTGTGAGCACCCATGTCCTCTGTGCTTTCCCCATCATAGCCCTTAACACACATCATCACGTGGCTCATTTAATGTTCTGTCTTCCCAGGTAAGCCTCAGCCTCCGCGAAGGCAGAACCAGCCTGCCATGTTCACCATCACAGCCCGTTGCCCAGAGCCTGGCACGTCAATAAATACTGTTGTAGAAAAGGAAGAAAGGAAAGAAAGAATAAAGGAATCAAGTGTCCTGACTATCCCATTAGATGGTGAACTTTCTCATTGATCTCTATATTGACAGACCCAGATCCAGGCCCAGAAACACACTAGGCCATCCATCGAGGCTAAATTAAACAGCAGCTATGTTGACACCACTGCAATATCTAGCATGAGTCCCCTACTTTGGTCCAGTAGCCCTATATCTTCATTCCCCATTAGTCACAGCTCAAGAGCACCCCTAAGTCTTCCTCCCCAAGGCCTTCCAACTCAAAGAGCCTTTGTTTTCCAACTCCAGGCGCCTTCAGTGGTTTTGTTTCTCATGGAAAAGCAGGGTGAGTTCATTACATTGTGTTCCTGGCTTGGAGATCATTGTCATTCATCTGACTTCAAAGTCCGAACCGTGATCAGCTCGCTTAAGGCTCGTCCCACCCATATTTTCTTACAACCAGGAAATGGGGAATTTCCTTCATTTTTTTAAACCATTCCAGCGAGTCTCTGTCACATGGCTCCCTTCACAAACTTTTCTTGAAACACAAAGATGGAATGAGGCCTCCCCCCCACCCCCGACTGCAGTGGCCATTAGGGGTCCCGGCCTTCCTCTGATCTCTATCAAACACTCATCCAGCACATTGGAATGACAGTATTTTTTGTTTATACAACACCTTTCATTGGGGGCCAGGGTTGGGCTGAAGTTGGGTGGGAGCCAGATTGAAGCCTTATGTAGATGTTGCTTCGTTTATCCTGCAGGGTTGCAAAGAATAGTCTTTAATGGAAAAAGATACAAAGCTTAGAGAGTGGGGTGGTTTGCCTCCAGAACGAAGGAGTGTGTCAAGGCTGGGACCAGCTACCTGACCTTTCGATGGCTTTGTTCCCCGTTGATTGGTACTCATTTGTCCTGATTCTTAAATCTCTACATTTAACATTCACCTAATAGCCATCAACCCAAGCCCATTTCTGTTACCCACCTTCCTGCTGGGCTCCCAATCTTTCTCCCATCAGCATCCACGGCATCACTCTCTCCTGGATGTCCTCTGACCTCCTGCCGTCAGCCTCCTTTGGAGACTCTCTCCTCCTCCTTTGGTCATATCCTCAAATTGCCTAATCCTGAGCATTCAGGGCCCTTTCTCATCTCACTATCTTGGTGACCTCAGGTGCTCTCACAGCTTTGATTGATGATAACTCGTTAAGTCTGTAACTCTAGCCCAGACCTATCTGAACTCCAGGTGTGAATGGTGTTATCAGGGTAGGTGAAGCTGTTGTAACAAATAACCCCCAGATCTCTGTGGCTTAACGCAGAGAAGCTTTATTTCTCATTCACGTCACAGTCCAGTGAGGATCAGCAGGGTGAGCTCTGCCCCACACAGTCATTCAGGGACCCCGGCAGCTTGTGCCTTATCTTCCAGGACAGTGGTTCTCACACAGGGACATCTGGCAGCATCTAGATATGGTTCTGGTTGCTGAAACTGGAGGCAGGGAAATCTGGCATCTCATTGGTAGAAGCCAGGGATGCTCGTACGTACCCTACAGTATATGGGACAGTCCTCCGCATCAAAGTATTATCTGGTCCTCGATATCATCGCTCAGAAAACAAGTTCTCGGGCATCAGAGTCCTCTGCTGGGCCTTGAGCACCTGGCTCCTAGGTGCTCAAGGGAAGCAAAGGTGAGCAAAGGGAAGGCATGGAAGATTATGTGGGAGGTTTTAGAGGCCTGGCCTGGAAGGGACCCAGGTCATTCTTGCCCGTATCCCACTGGACAAAACTCGTCACCCGATCCCACTTAACTACAAGGGAGATTGGGGAATGTAGTCTAGCTGTACGTCCAGGAGAAAAACACACTAGGGCTAGATGAACACATAGTGTGTCTCTGGGATAGGTGGCATAAACTAGGTATGTCCGACCCTGAGTGTATCACCTTCCCTGTCTCGTAAACCTCCCCATACCTCTCTACATATTCACCTCAGTTCCCATTACTTCCAGTCTGTCCCCCATTCAGTCCCATGTTCTTCCACACACAGTAACTTTGTCTCAAAGGAACTTCTTCCTGGAATACCCTCCCAGGCCCCAGATCACCCTAGACCAGCTATGGACTCTCTAACTAGCCCTCAGCACTCACTATCACATTGCCTTTTTCTTTTCCTTCATAGCGCTTAGCACCACTATATATATATATAGATAGATAGATAGATAGATAAATAATATTATTTATTATATAATAATACATTATTACATATAATATATATAACATCATATAATAATAATATAATAAATATTATATGTATTTATTTATAGAAATAAATATATTATATATAATTAGATTGTATATAATATTGTCTCCTGCACTAGATTGAACTCCAGAAGGATAGGGTGCTTGCTTGTCTTGTTCACGGCTGTTCCTAATACCTAGCAAGAATGCCTGACATATGGTAGCACTCAATGTATACTTTTTGAATAAATAAATGAAGCTTTTCTATACTAAAAAGCCATATTGGTCTTTGTAAATACAGATCTGGATATAGCCCTTCCCTATTCTAATCTCCTAATATAATTAGATCCAAACTCTTTAGCTCACTGTTTAAGGCCATTCACCATCTGGCCCTATCACACCCTCTCTCCCTCTTCTCATACACTCCCAACCATGTACCCTACACTTTGAGCACCCTACACTTCAGCTCACAAGTCCCTGACTATAACACGTTTACCATGTCTTATTTACTTATTTATTTTATTCTCAGCTTTATACTTTTGCATGTGCTATTTCCATTGCTTGGAATATTTTATCTTCTTCCAGCTGGCAAACCCCTACTCATCCCTCAGTACCCTGTTCCATGTCACTTCCTCTGAGAAACCTTTTCTGATGACTTAGGTAGTCATTCACTCCCTCCTCTTCATTCCTTATGTGCTTTGAGAAATAAATTGTAATTATTTTCTCTGTGGCTGCTTCCTCCCCCATCAGACTATGTGTTCTTCCAAAAAAGGAAGAATGTTTTACTTGATTATGTGGCTGCCTCCCACGCCAGTGCCAGGCAGAGTTCTGGGCCCTGAACAGGTGTTCAGGACACGTGTAAGGAAATAGAAGATGGATAGATGGGTCAATCTCCCCAGATTCTCCAGGCATTTTCTTAAAAGAGCCCAAAATCAACCTGATGATGATATCCCTCTTGGAGTCACAGCCACTTTATCTGTAGAGCCAACAGGTGCTCAGAAATGTTTGCGGTTGGATCCAAATCTCCCAGATTGAGTGCAAATGGCGATCAATCGCTGGAAGCCAAGTGAGCACCAGTGCCAGGAAACAGGGAGGGCAGGGGGCGGCCCAACCCTGCCCTGCCAACTGATGCTACTAATGGTAATCAGCAAAGGGGCTGGCCCCTGCCTCCCGGCTTGGGAATACCAGAAACTTCCCAGATGCCTAACTCCTGTTTACCCTCCAGATCTCAGCCTTTCCAGACCTCCAAGACTGTATTAGAATCCCCAGGGCTCTGTAATGCCCCTTCTTGGAGGAGTCGCCCTGTGAGTCTGTCTGCCCCATCAGAGTGTGGGTCCTCGTGGGGCAGACCCATATCTGCATCATTCTTTGCTGCATCCCCTGTCTTTCTATAGGCCCCGGCTCAGAGTCCAGGTATCAGTCAGGGCCCAATTGTGGGAAAAGAAGGTACTCTGGGTGTTTGAAATCAAGAGATTTTAACGCAGAGAATCGGTTACCCAAAGAATGGAAAATCTAAGAAACCAAAGGGGATGGTGAGGAAAGCACAGATTACTAACAGCAGGGGGTTACCGACACCCCTAGGCTAGAGGACAGCAAGAAGAGGTGATACGACTGCAACTCAGGCTTGGGGTCTCCTGGTGGAAGGTGGAAGCATGGCGAGCCTCGTAGAGGGAGTTAACGACAAAGAGAAGATGTAGTTTCTGCTGGGGTTGCTGCCTGACTGAAAAATGAAGGGAAAGAAATATCTTGGCCTCTCCCTTTCTCCCACCCTCTGATATGTCATGAGTCCCACCAGTGGAAACGAAAATGATAGGAAAACTGCAAAGTACAGCTTGCAGGGCCAAGCCCCTGAGACACAGAGCAGAGCAAGGGAAGAGGAAGGAATGGCTCTGACAGCAGATGGGTCCTGGTCCAGCCTTGAAGGAGACCTGAATCACCTTCTGTCTTGGACTCTGTATTAGTCAGGGTGAGCTAGGTTACGCCACAGCAACAAAAATGCCTCTCATCTCAGCGGCCTAAAACAACAAAGAGCTGAGCACCAGTAATTAAATGCTTCCACTTGGAAGTCACATCTGTCACTGTCTCACATTTCACTGGAGGGGGAGGGAAGGGAGTCAAGGGACGGACATCTTGTCATTTTTTTCTTTGAATAAATGTCACTTTTTGAGGCAAAAAAAAAAAAAAGAAGCAAGTCATAGGCTCATAATTAATTTCAGGTGGGTGGCAAAGTGTAACCCCCTCGTATACGCTAAAGAAGAGACCTGGAAGTATAGGTGGGCAGCGATAATGTCTACCACTGCTATCTCACCTGGCCCCCACTCAATTCTGGAGTGTCTGCCAGTTCAGGTAACAACCAAAATCACCCTCCACACACTCACACACAGACACACATTTCCAACTGCCCCCCTAGGGACCTACTAATAAGATGCTATAAAATAATATTTGTTTACAGTCAAAGATGACCATAATACACCCATTCAGAAAACAGCAAGTCAGAGATACCTTAGCCGCTTCACACAGTGACAGTTTATTATCTCACAGTTTCTGGGAGTCAGGAATCAGAGTGGCTCAGCTGGTCTGGTTCAGAATGCGTCATGAAGTCACAGTCAGATATTTTGGGGATTGCAGTGGCACCGGAAGCCTTCACTGGGACTGGAGCACCTGCTCCAAGGTGACTCAGTCACATGGCTGATAAGTTGGTATATAGACTACAATGCCATTTTTTGGTAAAAAGAAAAAAGGTATGGATATTCTATGATGTTATATATTTTTATAATGGTAGCCAACCACCAACATGGCCCCTAATATCCTTGCCTCATCACCCTTGAGTAGTTTTCTCTTACGTTGCATCAGGGTTGGTCTGTATGACCCATAGAACATGGCGGAAGTGATAAAGTATGACTTTGGGACTACGTCAAAAATGTCATTCCCCCTCCTGCTTGGCTCCTCCTTGGATCACTCACTTTGGGGAGAAGCCAGCTGCCATATTGTGAGGACATTCAAGCAGCCTATGAAAACAAATTTCACCTGGTCTCCCGCCAACAGCTGGCATCAGGTTGCCACCCACGTGAGTGCGCCATCTTGGTAGCAGATCATCCAGCCCCAGTCAAGCCTTCAGATGAGACTTGCAGCTCCAGCCAACAACTGGCTGCAACTTCACGAGAGATCCTGACCCACAACTTCCCACACAAGCTGTTCTCAAATTCTTGACCCACAGAAACTGTGAGATAATAGATTTGTGTTGCTTAAGCTGCAAGGATTTTGGATAATTTTGGGGATTCTTATTTAGTCATATATGGGAACACATGTGTATATCTATTTAAAGAAAATTTTTAGAAGGATAAGATTATAGGATGGGGTATTTATTTTCTCCTGCGTGCTTATCCAGTTTCTCATTTTTCTACGGTGAACACATCACTTGGAATAGAAGAGAAGACAAGAAGGAAGAAGAAGGGGAGAAGGAGAAACAGCTGCAGCTGTTGGGTGATGGGGGGACCGTTATAGCTGCTTCAAACGCTGCAATAAGTCTAGACTGTGCCAGAGAGTTGGCATAGCAGCTGCCAGTGTAGATAACTCGTTAAGGAAGATGGCTGAGCCAAAGGAAGAACCGCCAGTGTCCATCCTGGGCTTTTCCATGCAGTTAGCTCTGCTCTGAGCTGCTCAGAGGATGTGTTTGGAAGGAACATGGCTGGAGACTGGCCGCCGGGAAGGGGCGGGGGTGTTGCATTTGGAAAACCTCAAGGTTTCTGAGCTGGCAAGATATGTCAGCAAAAAGCCCTCGCCTGTCTAGACAAAAGTTTGATTTTGAATCAAAAAAGGGAACGTTTGCAAGTCGGAAAGCAGTTTAAGCATTTTTTTCTCCTTTGAAAATAACCATGAATTTTTAACCATCCACCCTAAAGAGAGACAGTGAGACTCCAACTGTGACACCAGGGATTTTGGTATTGCCCCCTCCCCTGGATAGATTGTGAGATGCGGCCATTTCTGAGACTGGACATTGACTCCTGCAGCTGAAGAGAGAGGTTTAACAAGGCCCCAGGGCATCGAGGAGAAGAGACAGGTTTCCACTGCGAACACCTGAGGCTCGGGAATCAGCGTTTCTCAGGCAGCCTGAGAAAATGATCAATTTGGCTGCTGACAAGAGGGAAATCAGTGTGCTAGGTTTTGCTGACCTTGGGGGAAGAAATCCACGTTGGTTCACCTGGCCCCAGTAGTAAGGGCTCCTGTGGGCTGCCGTCTGAAACCACAGCTCAAGCTGAGTCTGAGGGTTACAGAGAAGGCCTGCTCGGAAGGGATTCCTCCTGAACATTCCTTTGCCCCGTAGACCTGACTCAGCTTTGGGCAGAGAAGTTGGGCATTTGACGCCAAGCCAGGGGGTTGTGACAGAAATCGGATGGAGGTTTTTTTTAGACAGCGTATATTATAAAGGACTAAGGAAGTCTTAAGGAACCTTAAGATTGGAATGCAGCTGAACTTGTAGAAGGGGTAGAACAGGAAAAGAGGCCCTCAGGGACCCAGGGGTCCCTTTTCTTTACTCCTTGTCTCCCTCTCTCTCTACAGGCTGGCTTCATGCCTCTCCCTTTAACTGGAAACAGACTCCGGATGCTTCTACTGCATCTTGGGCCACACCACAGCACTCAGGGGAGCATGTCACTGGTTCAACTACTAGAAGAGAATAAGGCAATATGCATGTGAGTGTGTGTGTGCGTGTGCGTGTGCGTGTGCGTGTGTGCGTGTGCGTGTGCGTGTGTGCGACGCGCCTTTTACTTCCTCTCTCTCAACTCCAAATTATCAGGGAAGGAGCTCTGATTGGCACATCTTGGGTCAGGTAACCACCTTGGTCTAAACAGGATGATCAATGAGTACAGACTTACCATAAATACCCTACAGGCATAAAAAAACCCACCAGGGCCCTTAGCTAGGAGTGTGGGAATCATGGGAAGCTGGGAACACATTCCACAAGGATTCAGCTACTCTATAAAAGGGACTCATGCCCCCGTATGGAGGGCTCTGAATGATCATTCTCACTCCAAATATTTGAGAATCTGAACCTACGTGCCTTTCTTTGATGCCTCTCCCTAGTATTTCTCACGGCACAAGCTCCAGCACTAAGATTTATTTTTATTTTCTGTAAATCTTTTATTCCTAAGCCTTATTCTGAGCAATAATAGCAATGAAATCACAAGTTTAATGTGATAAGAGGCAAAATTAGGCAGCGGTCTAGAGTCAGACAGACTGGGTTTGAATCCCTGCTCTGCCACATTCTAGCTGTGTGACTTTGGGCAAGTTGTTTAACCTCTCTGTACCTATGTTTCTTTAATTGTCTAATAGTTTAACTGGTGTAATAGTAGTAGTTGTGTTATAGAGATGCTTCAAGAATTAAACTCAGATATACTTACTACAGTGCCTGGCACAAGATAACTCTTAGCTACTAAGAGCTAGCGTTGTAATCATTATCATTGTGTGTTTACTATATACTTTATCATATAAAAAAGTAAATGTAAGCACTCAGAAAATTTACAAATGACCATCTACGTGGTACACCTGGTTAGAAAATGATTCCTAACATAAATTCTCCCTAGTAGTGTTCTCCACTGCTTAACAATAAAACTTTGTATAAGGCAAAGGATCAAGGTCTATAAATGAGGACATGATGGAACAAAAGGATAAGAACTAGATGGCGTAACAGAAGGGCATTGCAGGGTCAGATGGGAAGGCAGTAAGAGTCATATCAAGGGCACAGGCTTAGGAATAAGGCCAACTTAAAATCAACAAATGTTGGCGAGGGTGTGGAGAAAAGGCCACCCTTGTGCACCGCTGGTGGGAATGTAAATTGGTGCAGCCACTGTGGAGAACAGTACGGAGGTTCCTTAAAAAACTAAAAATAGAACTACCATATGACCCAGCAATTCCACTCCTGAGTATATATCCGAAAAAAACAAAAACACTAATTCAAAAAGATACATGCACCCCAATGTTCATAGTAGCATTATTTACAATTGCCAAGATATAGAAGCAAACTAAGTGTCCATTAACAGATGAATGGATAAAAAAGATGTGGTATATATGTTACCATCCAGGGTTTTTGTCCTCCTTAATCAATAGAAATTGATCAGAGGCCAGACAAGAAATTCAGGCAAGGCTTTATTGGGGCCCCTGCTGTAGCAGTGGGGAGCGAGAACAAATGACATGTTCCCTTGCTTCCCCTCTCCCTGAGGCGGGGTGAGCTTGTTTCTTTTTTTTTTTTCTTTCTTTCTTTTTTAATAAATTTATTTATTTTATTTATTTATTTTTGGCTGCATTGGGCCTTCATTGCAGCTTTGCGGTGCGCAGGCTTCTCATTGCAGTGGCTTCACTTGTTGTGGAGTACGGGTTCTAGGCGCATGGGCTTCAGTAGTTGTAGCTCTCAGTTTCCAGAGCGCAGGCTCAGTAGCTGTGGCGCACGGGCTTAGTTGCTCCACGGCATGCGGGATCTTCCCGGACCAGGGCTCGAACTCGTGTCCCCTGAATTGGCAGGTGGATTCTTAACCACTGCGCCACCAGGGAAGTCCCGAGCTTGTTCCTTATATGGGGTGAGGGTAGAGGTGTGTCCAGGGGTCGGGACGGAGGGCTGGCTTAGGTGTTTTGCCCACCCCTTAGGTGGTGCTGTGTGCAGGGGGCATGCTCAGCACCCTGCTTTTGCTCCCGACCCCCTGCTTTTGCTCCAGGCTCTTCAAAAGTGGCAGTTGGGTTTTGTGGTCTCTGTGCATCTTTTGTCCAGAATTTGCCCCAACTGCACATGCATGCAGTTATTTTTGGTCCTGTACGGTTTCTTTGTATTTTGTTGCTCAAGGAGAGGCATGTCCAGATGCAAGAACTGCAGCAGAGGGGCCCAGGTCCCAGCCTGTCTCATATATACATACAGTGGAATAGTACTCGGCCGTAAGAAAATAACAAAATGGTACCATTGGCAGCAACATGGATGGACTTGGAGGGCATTATGCTAAGGGAAATAAGTCAGACAGAGAAGGAAAAGTGCTGTATGGTATCACTTACATGTGGAATCTGAAAAATACTACAAACTAGTGAATATAACAAAAAAGAGGCAGACGCACAGATATAGAGAACAACTCGTGGTTCCAGTGGGGAGGGAGGGGAGAGAGAATGTAGATGGGGGAGTAGGAGGTATGAACTATTGGGTGTAAGGTAGGCTGCAAGGATGTATTTTACAATACCAGGAATATAGCCAATATTTTGTAATAACTGTGAATGAACTGTAACCTTTAAAAATTGTATAAATTTTTTAAAGAAATAAATACAATGAAGGCAAAAATTAGTTAATTAATAAAATCAAATAAAGCAAAAGCACACGTCCGTAAAATCATTTTGAACAAGTAATTCAGCCCTTCTATATCGTAGTTTTCTCAGCTGTAAAGTGGGGATTTTTATAATACTTCTCTGTCGTTTGTCAATACCCACTCACCCTTCTGAAAGGCAGTACTCTGAATTTTGTTGGGAAACATCCCTTTCCCATTCTCACCCATGTGGTTTGGGTGGGGTGGGCCTTCTCCACACCTTGGCTACAAGAATAGGCCCCGATTAGACTAACCTGATTGTCACAGTGATCGAGTTGGTGATGACACATCACCTCCTCTCTGAAAGACAATGAGATATAATGAGACTTTTGCTGATGCTTCTGGGAAAGACTCTTGCTTTGCCTCTCTGGGGTTCAAAGCTGGGAGGAAGTAAAGATTGGAGTGGTTACAGCCATCTTGTGACCTTGAAAGAGACCCTGTATGAGAAAAGTGCCAACACGGGGGAGGTGGAATCAGCGAGGCCCGACAAGTGGGTCCTGGACCCAGTCATTCCTGAAGCTGGTTACCCCAGGACTATTCAATTCCAGAAGCCAATAATAATTATCATTTGCGACCATGCCTTTTTGGCACAAGGCAACCACAGTTGGGTTCTCCAGCCTTGCGAGCAGAACTGTCCTAACTGCTCCTCTGATCTGCAGGATTAAATGAGATGGTAAGGCTCAGAAAATACTTAACACAGAGTAAGGCCCCTACACACAGAGTTATTATATTTTCAATGTGACTAGGGGGAAACCTTTCATGGAGTACCATACAAAATGGTGCGCCAGCCAGATCGTACAGCCTCCCCTCCCTCCCAAAACCAGCATTTCTCAGCCTGCCTAAGAGTCACACAGACATCAGCACACCAGCCGGGTGACCTGCTAAGCTAATTAGCCCAGTGATACAGGCGTTACGTGGACTTGCTGGAGATGATGTTTTGCAAATTTGGGGTGAAATATTTAATTCATCAAAGCTGCTCAGCCGGTTGTCACACCGAGTCAGTGTGCGCTTGGGCGAGGGCGTGGCCTCCGTGGAAGGATGCCAGGGTGGACTTCTCAGCCTTCCATGGCCTTCACCGTGGAAACCAGTTGAACTGCATCAGCCGCGCTGGTGAATTTAGAGCACGTGCTCCTGGCACCTGACATTTCACAGCTCCAGGGTGTCTGTCTAGGGAGTCCAGTGGCAGGTCGCCATGTGTCCCCGGCGTTTCTACGGCACCGTGCCAGAGCAGTTGAGATTACATGGTTTGAGGAGTAGACATTCCCACTGGGGGACCAGGTCAGGGGAGAGGAGACCAGTGTTTTATGTATGTGAGTGTGCATGCGTGCGTGTGTGTGTGTTTGGTAGTTTACCCATAAAATATTTCAGGAGAGACACTCATTGCCTCCAAGGAGAAAACTAGGGGCAGAGAATCCCGAAATACTTTTTTTCTATTTCCAACATATTAAGTGACAAAGCCAGTTACAAAAATGCATGTCAAATACTTTGATTAAAATGTATATCGAAGATAACAATATAATATTTTACATAAAATTACACACATGCCATACATATTTTTAACCATAATAAGGTATATTTTTAAATGTAGTTTATTTTTGATATTACTCATTTTTAAGCAGGTAAGATACTTGCATGTTCCAACATTTTCAAAAATAATGAAAATTACAACTACAGCTATACAACTTAATGTGTATAATTACAACTACAGCTATCCAACTTAATGTGTTTTTACACACATATGCATTTTTTCGGTCCTCACAACGACCCTATAAGCTACATACTATTATCCCATCCATTTTACTGATGAAGGAACAGAGACACAGAGAGGTTAAGTTATGTGCCCACAGTCACACAGCCAGTGAGCAGCAAACTAGGACTCAAACTGGAGCAATATGCCTTGGAATCTGAGCACTTAAGCTCTAGGCAGGGCTGCGTCTCACTGTCTCTGTGTCCTGTTTCAGTTTTCAGATTATAAAAGTAATATGCTCACTGGGGAAAAAACTCAGAAAATACAAAAGAAAGGAAAAGGGATCACCTGAAATTGTACCACCTTAAGGTATTTTGTTATATATTTCTCCAGCCCCATTCTGTATGTATTTATGATTTTACATAAAAAATGGGATAGTATTTGACATACATTTTTGTAACCTGCTTTGTTACTTACCGGAAATATACTAGAAATATAAAAAAGTATTCAGGTATATACATACTGAATACTACCTAACTAACACACACAAACACACACACGCACTCTATATGTATTTTTTTCCGGATTTACAATCTATGCCTTGTTTTTTCTTTTTTTCTTTTCTTTTCTTTTCTTCCTTCCTTCCTTCCTCCTTCCTTTCTTTCTTTCTTTTTTTCTTCCTTTCTTCCTTTCTGCCTTTCTTTCCTCTCTCTCTCTTTGTTTTACTTATTTTTTCTGCAGCTCACTCCTTATTCATATGGGCAGAGCTTCTCATTCTTTTATAAAACAGGATTGTGTTCCATTGTTTGCTTGTACTCTAATTTATTTTACTAGTCCATACTGGTAACTATTAAGGTTAAATCAAATCTTCACAGAGGAGGTGACATTTGAACTGAGACCTAAAATAAGGCAGAGAGGTGAAGGTCAGGAGAGGAGGGAAAGAAAACAGAGTCAAGATGTAGGAAATAGCACATGCAAAGGTCCTGGGGCCCATGAAGTAGAGAGAAGTTGTGCATGGCAGTGGCCCAGAACAAAGTAGGGACACCAGACAGTGTCTGAGGTGGGTAGCAGAGAACAGACCCTGTTGGGCATTGCTAGTTCTGGTGAAAAGTCCCATCTCCATCCTAAGAGCAATGGACATCACTGACAGGCATGCATTTCTGGGAGTTAAATAGAAAAGTCCCACTTCCCCTCCTCTAAGAAGCCCCACCCAGGCCTGAGCTCCCCCACTCCCAATGGTGTGGATTGAATCAGGCAGGAGTCTTGACCCCACGCTCTGTCCCAGGTGGCCTGTCCACTTTCTTCCAGGTAGCCAGAGTCAGAACTCAAGGAACTTCCTCCATCCTGCCCAGGCCCCCTCATTCCACCCCAGGGCAAGTGTTCTCTGCAGTGCATTGGGAATTTTTGTCATCTCCCACCCAGGAGTGAGTATATAGAGATACAGGAGAGGTGCTAAGCCTTCGGTAATTATCACCTCTGGGGTGGGAGGAGGGAGTCCAGATGGGGTCAAGTGGAGAGTGAGTTTATTTCCCTCCAAATCCCCCTGAATTCCATGTTCTCTTTAAGTCCCAAGGCCTAGGCTCAGGGGTGTGTGTATATATCCCTCCATCAGAAGCAAGGGGAATCGGTGCCACTGCTGCCTGATTTCTCAAACAGAGGGGTCCCTGTGGAACCCACAGAAGCAAGTCCGCTTGGGCTAGAATTAGGCTGGGTGTGACGGCAATCTCCTCACAGTCTAACGACAATTTTCATTTGATTGGACCAGAAAGCCTCCCACTACCACCACTTTTCTGTAAATCAAGAATGCGTTCTCCCAAGCCTCACTTCCAGAATGAGGCATGTTCGTGTGTTGATTACGATGTTCCCATTTTATGAGCCTCAGAGTCCCCCTGAAATGCCAAAAAAGGGCTGAGAGAGAGACAGAAGTGGATCCCAGATTTCAGAAGTATTCTAAGACCTCATGAATCCTATGGGGTCAGAAGGAATTGATATTCTGAACCCAAGCCACATCTCTGAAAAATCTTCTCTTCTAGTCCTTGATTCTCTTTTGCTAAGATGCCAGCAACCAACGTTTCACTGGTCTACCCACCATCCTCCTGGCATTTCCAACTGATTCCATACCTTTGCCAGGGTGATGGGTTTTTTTCGTATAGTTATAATTATCATTGTTGCTGTATGTTTTAGGTTCTTTAAGTGTATCAATTTATTCAATTCTCTCAATAGTTCTATGAAGTAAACCCTATTGTTATTTCCATCTTACAGAGGAGAAAACAGACTGATGGAAGAAATTGGGCAGGTTAAACAGCTGATGAGTGGTAGTGCTGGAATTTGAACCTAGGTGGTCTCACCCTACAGCTGCTCTGTCTTATACGGCAGCCACGAGCCACGTGTGGCTACTACACGTTTGAAATACAGCAAGTCCTCGTGGAGGTGTGTCATGAGGAAACTACACACTGGATTTTGAAGGTTCAGTATGAAAAAGAGAATGTAAAGTGTCTCATTCATTTTTTTACGTTGCTTGCATGTTAACATGAGAATACTTTGGACATACTGGGTTCCATAAAAATATATCATCAACATTAATTCATCCTGTTTCTTTTTTTTTTTTTAATGTGGCTATTAGAAATTTTAAAATCACATGCACGACTCATACTTTATTTCTACTAGACTCTACTAGAGTCTAGTCTACTAGACTCTAGCGCTGGGCTAGAGTCTTAACCATCAAGCTATATTGTCTCTCAATGCAAAACAGGGCTCGACTGTTTCTTTCCCCCTAAAACCAGATGATGACTTGGCCTTCACACCATCTCATTCTCTAGTTCCTGCCTCTCTCCATCTACACCTCCCACTGCTCTTCTCACTGGAGAGGTGTCCCCACCATAGACTCACCAACCTTGCACTCACTGCCCTGAGCCACCGACCAGGGAGGCCAATGTGCCTCGTTCTCTCTGTCTGCTCTTCTTGTCCATGCTGTTCCTTGACCCAGAACACTGTTCCTCGCCTTCCTTGATTAACTCCCACTTACTCCATTTCTTCAGGGATGCTTCCTCTGACCCCCAAGTTTCCCCATAAATGCTCTCATGGCATCCTGAGCCTTTCCTTCATAGCACAACCACCGTTTATGATTACATATATGTGGGATTTTATGATTACTTGCTTTATCTGTTAGAATTCAATCAGGAGTCAAAAATCACACCAGTTATTTTAACAGAGAGAATTTAATATAAAGAATTGCCAACCGGGTAACTGGAAAGATGGACACTAACTTATCTCGGGGGTACCAACTGCAAGGAGATGCTACCACCTCCAGGATTGGCAAATAAAGGGAAAATGTTGGAATTATTAAAATTTAGAAGCTTAGAAGAGACACCCCATGGAACTGACACTTGGCTGGTGACTCTAAGCTCAGAGAAGGGTCCCTGTGGGGCTGGATCCCTGACCTCTGAGGAAGCGCACTGTCGGCTGGTGTTTTTAAGAGGGATGTGATGAAGCTGGGTCTGCATCCACTGGAAAAAGTGCAAACGGGATTCAGCTGTTGTTACAAGAAGGCATCATCCCTGCGGGGGAGGCGCAGTACTGGGCGATGTGCACCGGAGCTGCCAGTGGACAGGAGGGAGCAAGTCCCCTCGCCTCCTCCAGATTCCCTCTGTTGCTCCCCACTGGCAGAGCCCAGGAGAGGGCCAGGCGAGGCAGAAATGAGGTTTGCAGCGTCCCAGCCTCGGCATCCCAGCACAGGGTATAGAAGGGGGGTGTGGAGCTGGGAGGTAGGAATAACTGGAAGGATGGCTGACTTCCCACCAGCTTGTAACCTCCATGAGAGCAGGGACTGGGCTGAACCATTCTTCTCCCTGCATCTAGAACACAGCGAGTGGAACGTGGGAATCAGGAACGAAGACCTTCGCCTTGGAACTGGGGGCATACGGGAAGTCACTTCCTAGTCCCAAGGCCCATCAAGGGCTTGCTTTGGGGATAGTTTAAGGATGGCTGAAGAAGAACAAGGAGTTATAGATTTTGTCATTGGCTTAAACATCATAGCCCACAGCTTTCTTATCTATGGTGATGTACACGCCCAGCTACATTGACTTGTGTTCCCTAAACCTCGGCTAGGGTCATTGGTCCGACTGAGAAGAGGACAGACTACTTTAAATCAAGACTTGATCAGGAATGTGGAGAAGCGTGGGTGCCAGGGCTCATGGTCAATCTTGCCCTATGACATGCACATCCTAGGTGGCCAGTAAATATTTGTTGAATAATAAATAGATGGAGGAATGGGTGAATCTATGTGCAGGAATGGATTCATCTAGAGACACTCCAGCCTACTCACAAAACAACAGAACTCCACGTGTAGAGAAAATCTTGGACTGGGTTGAAAGAAATAATGGAGCTCAGCTTCAAGGACTCGTGGTAACAGTTTACAGATCGGGAAACTGATCCTCAAATTCCTGGGATTTGTGGGGAAATTCAGCAAGTGGGAGCTCTCATCTGTAGTATCAATATTATTATTTTTCAAATAAACTCTTCATGCCTATTAAGACTATAAAAGTGAGACTTTTAATAATGTAAATATTTAATTCACTGTTGCCCAGTTCAATAAATAATGTAAGAATCATTTATTTTTAACTTCAAATGTTAAAAATTATGCTCATTGATTTTTAACTCGCTCTTCGCTTGTTTTTTAAAATAAATTATGTGTCAGAGATGTTAATATAGATATAAGTGCACATATATATACTTTTGCCATCAGCTGCTCACGATAAGTGACAGTTAAGAAATTACGAATAATCAAGGCTGGGCCTGGAGCTGCTATTATTAGTCCCAGGAATTTGGGGGTTAGTTTTACTTCTCTTCTCACTGGCTCGCTCATGTGGGTGAACCACAGTTAGGTTTATCCTGGCAACTCAGAATGTTTGTTAAGTGTCCCTAGCAAGGTGGTGACCTTGGACAAACCATGTAACCTCTCAAAGCCTCAGTTTCCCAATCTGTAAACTATTAGCCACCTCCAATGTTTCTTCCAGCCACAAACAACCATTTGAATAATCAGAATCCTCAGCCCCTGATTTATATCAATGAATGGAATCTCACTGTTTCCATAGGTCTTTCTTACTCCTAATGGTGGGAACAACGTGATTTCAGAGACTCAGAAGTAAGATGTGGGCAGAATACGTGCGCTAATAACAATAGAATTGGACTCACACACAAAGGAAATGAGATTCCCAAGAAATGCCCCCATTTATGAAAGGGCAGAAAGAAAAAAGGGAGAAACTTTTCATACTGCTGAGGTTTAAACACTTGAGAACATTACCCAGGCGTCGGATATCTCGGGAACCAAGGGAGCTGGCGTCCCACTAGGTTAAAACACATATGGAAAATGTTAAACGGGGAGGCGAGGGAAGTAAGAGTCTACATGAGTTCAGGAGACACCTCGATTTGTTTCTGGGAAAGGAGGAAATTGTCGTACACGGCAAACAAGTCGAAAGGTTGAATTAAGCTAAATCCCAAAAGAGGAAATCGGCACAGAGTGGGGATGGGTCAGAGTATAATTTTTTCTTTCTTTCTTTCCGTGTGTGTGTGTGTGTGTGTGTGTGTGTGTGTGTGTGTGTGTGTTGTTGGGGGAGGGGAGTATTGTTCTCATTCCTTTTCCTCATATTCTTCTATTAGTAAAACTTCTCTGCTCAAGATTCTTAACCAACACACCGTAGAAATTAAAGTGTTCTGAGTTCTAATCCTAATGTCACCACCAGCTTGTTGAGTGACTTGCAGCAAATTTCTTAACCCAATATGGACCTCAATTGCTCCTAATGGCATCTGGTGGTGAATTTGCTTATATAGACCTCCTTGGGTGGAGAGCAGGTAGATGGGATTCAAGACCCAAGGTCTTGAGGAGGAGGAGGTCTTGGAGGAGACCTGAGTTATCCATATTTCCATCTGCACATCCCAAAGTTCACTCAATCCCTTGAAGAGAAAGATGCAGCTGGAGCAGCCCTCCCTCCGCTGTGCACGGGTAAGGATGGCTCTGGATTTCGGATAAAGACAAAGTTGTAGGAGTCTTTCGGATGTGTACCTGAATCTTTTCTTTTCATTTAGAAGGTACAGAATAAATTTCATCACAGCATTGTCCATAATAGCCAAAGAAATGGAAACAACCTCCACTGCAAATCAAAAAGAATCATGAACATGTATATACGAGAACACTGAACAGCCAGTAAAATTCAGGTTTTCGTAGATCTGGTCGTATGGAAAAGTTCTTTCATACACAAGCATAATGAGCAGGACTCAGAACTGTACATAAACTTAGAGTCTAAATTTATAATATATATGCCCACGTATGCAACAATTAGGCACAGATTTCGGGGTTGGTAAACTACCCTGGAGGTAATATCCAGTCTCCCTATTTTTCGCCTGTGAGCTAAGAATGCTTTTTAAAAAAAAAAAAAAATTTTTTTTTAATGATTAAGGGGAAGAAAATCAAAAGAAGAAGAATGTTTCAGAGCACATGAAAGTTGTGTGAAATTCAAATTTCAGTGTTCAAAAATCCTTTGACTGGAATGTGGCCACACTCATTCTTTTATGTGTTATCAATGGCTTTCACACTACAGTGGCACAGCTGAGCAATGCAACGGAGAACGGATGGTGGTAAAGCAGAAAATACTGCTATCTGGCTCTTTACAGAAAAAGTTTGCTGACCCATGCACTGAAGGACAGCTAGGAAGAGTACATACCCAAGAGTTCATTGTGGGATGGCTGGATTGTATAGGCTTTTTGTTTTATTCTTAAAAGTTTCTGGCAATTTCTACTTTTTCCAAACAATGTCTGTTTGACGTCTTTGATACTAAACAAAACACACCCATTTATTAAAACTCTGGCAAACAGTGAAGACCTAAATAGACGTTTCTCCAAAGAAGACATACAGAAAAGATGCTCAACATCGCTAATTACTAGAGAAATGCAAATCAAAACTACAATGAGGTATCACCTCACACTGGTCAGAATGACCATCATCAAAACAATCTACAAATAACAAATGTTGGAGAGGATGTGGAGAAAAGGGAACCAACCCTCTTACACTGTTGCTGGGAATGTAAATTGGTGCAGCCACTATGGAGAACAGTATGGAGGTTCCTCAAAAAACTAACAATAGAGCTACCATATGATCCTGCAATCCCACTCCTGGGCATATATCTGGACAAAACTATAATTCAAAAAGATACATGCACCCCATGTTCATAGCAACACTATTCACAATGGCCAAGACATGGAAGCAACCTAAAAGTCCATCGACAGATGAAGTGGATAAAGAAGATGTGAGATATCTATATCTATAGATATACAGATCTATCTATCTATATAATGGAATATCACTCGGCCGTAACAAAGAATGAAATGTCATTTGCAGCAACATGGATGGTGGAAGTAGAACACGGAGCCTGCATATTTGACTCAGACCCTTCTTCCCCCAGATGGCAAGATGGACAGCACTTTGCAGAAGTGGAGGACAAGTTAAGGATCCCTCCTGGTACCCTTGCCAGGGTGTCCAAGAAGGTCATGCCTCCGTTTATCACAGCTGTGTGTGCTGTCCTGCCATTTGCCTTTTAAAACTCTATTTAACCATCAGATCACCTTTCCATGTAAGAAGGGGAAAACCCCAGCCACGAACTGCAAGCCATGAGCTGCTGACCAGATGCGCCAGTCTTAGAGTACATGAGCTGCCGGCTTATAATAGTTAACATGGGCTCCCCTAGAAAAGCCTGTAGTTAATAATATCCCCTTCTCTGCTCCCCAGGGACCCCCTGCTTCCTCCACTCCTGTCTCCAACACCCCCTAGGCATGCTAAGCACAGAGAACCCAGAAAACAAAATGGGCAAAGGCCCACAAGGATGCATGCTCGTTTGGCATCAACACTGAGGTCAAAGGTAGTCGACGTGGCTGGAGCAGCAGCAGGAGGGTTTTGGGGCAGATGAGACAGAGGATTGCCAAAAGGGGGCTCAAGGCTGTAATGAGAGTTGGAGACAAAGGAGCAACATTCTTTAGGGAGGCGGCATCCGGTGGAGTTGACGTGCTCTGGACCAAGTATCAGACACACCTGGAGCTATTCCCAGCCCTGCTGTTTACAAGTCCTGGGACCACGGGTAAGTCCCTTAATCTCTCAAAACCTCAGTTTCCTCATTTAAAATAATAATATGGATTGCCACTTCCTTGGGCTGTTATAAGAATTAAATCAGAGAATGCAAGGAAAGAGCTTAGCATGGACTTTGGAACATACTAAGCTCTCAACAAATAAGAGCCATGTTATTATCATTCATATTTTTGTCATTATTATTATTATCATCGTGGCATTAGGCTTATTGGTTTGGAGGTGGTTTCCGTGTTTAAGGTTCCTTGTGATTCAAGCGACCAGATGAAAGAGAGAAACTCTGGAAGCTTCTGCAATCCTAGGAGGACGTACGGGTGGTGGATTAACTGTGGGCTTTCATATCATAAACGCTGGTGATCAGAATCCCAGCTCTACCCTGAGCTAGTCCGTCTCACCTTTCTGAATCTGAGTTTCATCACCTGCAAGATGGCGATCATGGAATTTTCCTCATTGTAGAGATCGCAAAACAAAGAATAAAATTAAAACATCTCTACAAATCAGTTACTTTCTTGTGACTCTGCACGATGTGATTTGTTAAAAAGGTGAATGAGTGAGCTGCATTGCCTGTCGCCCCACCAGTCCCCAGACCTCACTACTTCTCTCCTCCGATTCCCACCCTCACCATCACCACATGCCCACCGCTGTCAAGGTCTTTATGATCGGAAATCATCTTTCACATTCTATCCTGTCTCATCTCTGAAAGGGCTCCATTGTGCTGGAAGGGGCTTACTCTGAGTAGATTTCCTTGCAAAAGTTGCCTGGCCCTGTGAGTGCCTGCTGGCAGCAAGGGAAGGTGTCGAGGTGCAAATGGGAACCAGATTTCTCTCCTTTAGAAGCTTCCCAAGGTTGCAAACTACTGGGATGGTCTGCCTTTATGTTCTGAATTATTGGGCCAAGCTTTGGCCAACAAAACAATATTCTTCAAGATTAGAGTGAGAACACGGAGAGAAAGGAACTTGACTCGTTGTTGGGATTAGACAGTATGTTCTCCCCTGGAAGAGAGCATCACTGAGCATTCTTTGGGATGCAAGGAAAAGAATATTAAGGTGGCTTAAATGGGAGATTACTTTTCTCGTGTAGCAAGAAACCTGACCGAGGCAGTTCCAGGATTGTTACAGTAGCTGATGATGGCAGGGATGGGGGCAAGATACATGATTCTCTTGGCCATCCCCTCATGGTCATGAAATGGCTGCAGCCACTGTTGACATCAAGCCCTCACGCGATAAAACCCAAAGTGGATAGAAAGGGGGCTGGTGAGAAAGGATTCTCTCCTGGCAAATCTCTTTTTTTAGGCAAGAAAATCTTTTCTGGAGGCCTTTGTCAGAGCACCCCCTTACATCTTGTTGGCCAGATTTGAGTCACTTGTCCGCTCTAGACAATCATGGACCCAGGGAAAGGGGTTGGCTGATATTGACACAGCTCAATTGTGATCATTCCCTGGGGCGTGGCTTGCTGTCATCTTGAAGGAAACTGGGGTTTTGTTAGCAAAGAAAAAGGAAAAAAATGGCGAGGAGGTCGACTATCTCAGAGAGATGCTCCTTGGGGACCACGTGTGATCACCCTCTTTGTCTGTCCTGCCTCATCTGGCACAAAGTCAGGGCTCCATAAATCTCTGTTAAAAGAATGAATGAATGTATCCAACCTGGCACTTACCATAACACCTAGTACTTAGTATGTGCTCAGCAAACATTTGTTGAACAAATGAATATGTCTGTCCCAGTGCCTTGAAGAGCACTGAGGACGCTTGGTAATAAATTGCTGAATCAACTATAATACCCAATTCTCAGATTCCTTATTTCTTAAAGAAATTGAAGGACAGCAAGGGCGGGGAAGATGCTATTTATCGAAACACGATTCAGAGAACCAGATAAATTGGTTTAGACCATCTACTGGCAAACTTTTCCTATAAAGGGCCAGAGAGTGACTATTCTAGGCTTTGCGGGCCAGATGGTCTCTATGGAGACCATTCTACTCTGCCATTGTAGCACGGAAACAGCCATAGACAATACATCCATGAAAGGTCTTGGCTGTGTGTGAATAAAATGTTATTTGCAAAAAGAAGCAGCAAGCCAGGTCTGACCTGAGGGCGATAATTGGCCACCTCCTGCCCTTGACCACAAAAGTAGGATCCCAACCTGGCACATAGCCATCAAGCTCTGGGGTGGCAGCAGAAGCCAAGGATGCTTTGGCTGCTGTGTTAGGAACCTCTGAAAAGTAGACCCCCAAATAGGATTTGATGTGCAAATGATTTATGGAGGGGAAATACCTGTGAAGGATTAAGGGGAAGAGACAGGAGAGGGTGGGGAGAGCCTTGATACCCGGATGCAGGTCTGACACCTTAGAAGGAGAGGGGGAAGGAAGGCAGCCTGAGCAGGAAAAGCCTTTGATCACAGTGCAGGTCTGAGGCGGATGGGGAGGCCTTAGGTCAATGTCACCTGTTAGAAGAATCCTGCAGCCTGCAAGGGTGGGCCTGAGGGACTGAGCCCATCCGGTCCAGTCATTGGCAGGAAGCAGCCTAAGAGAAACATGGTCTCATTATCAACGCAGTGAAAGATCCAGAAATGTGGTCACTGAGGTTTTTCAGTCAACTATGCTCCCCAGAGCAGAGATCTCATTTCCACCACAACCTCTCCAAGGGCCACTGCTCAGAGAACTCATCAGGAATTACATCCATAGACAGCAGGACACAGGGCAAATCATGGCTGGTGTCATCCTTTTCTGCTTGGGACCAGGCGATCCAATGCATAAAGTCCTAGGCATAGTTCTTGGCACTTAGAAAGTGCCCCATATGTGGTTGCTGTTACTATTATTGTTGTTTTAAGAACCTTAACATAGCTTTGGGGTGTCACAGTATGGATGAAATCCATCTTCATTCTACAAGACCCTAGAAGAGCGAGAGGCGGATGCTTTCCCTGGGGAGGCCTGATCTCCTTGACATCTAGATGAAGCCTTGTTTCCCAAACTGTTCTGTGGAACCCTGGTCCACAGGAGGGTAAGGCAGTAGATATAATGCTAGGCCAAAGGGTTCCGTGCTCAACTAAGTTTGAGAAATGTTTCTTTAAATTCAAACAAGTTCCCTTCCTGCAAACCTTCTCAGAGATTTTGGTCCAAGATTCTGAGACCTGCCCAAGCCTAACTTACGATGGGGCTCTTTATCATTCAGCACTTCATGGATCTAACAGAATGGGCAATCCAGCACAAAAATTACAGGCCCACTGTGAGCCCATGTGTATAATCCTGGTTGTCTCACTTTGATGAGTTTTCCACACTCTAAATGAATATTCAGATAATAAGCATGGTTGTGGATGCTTGAGAATCTTCTAGAAAAGCAGTATTACATCATGGTTTAGAGCATGGGCTGGGAACCAGGCCTACCTGCCTTGGTTTCCTCATCTGTAGAATGGGGATAACAATCATTCCTACCTCCTGAGGTGACTGTAAGCAGAAAAGGGACTGTTATTGCATAAAAACATCTGAAACAGGCACTTAGAAAGTTGCATTGAAGTGTTACCTACAGCTCCATGGTAGGCATTTTATAAATGTCACCTGTATTCCCCCAAGAGCTCTTAGAAATTGGCTCAAAATGCTAAACAAAACCAAATTTAACGTGTGTGACTTTGAAAGGGTTTCAGTGAAATCTGGTACCTGAGTTGCGGCAAGATGATTTCCTGGAGGAAAGATTACATGTCACAAAACCACCAAAGTACGTGTTTGCGGCAGGGCTTGACAAATCTCTCCTCAGCCCAGATGCATCGGAAACTGCAGGGAAACGTGGAGAGGGCAGAACCCAAGCCACACTCGGTGACATTCCCCAGAATCTTTTCAAAGTGTCAAAGGATATTGGAACCATGCTAGGGAGCACCGTGTAGTTTTAAACATCGTGAAAATTGGCCACTTTGGAAACAATTTAGTTCTACTCTGCGTATTAAATCATTTCCCCATTTTATGAGTTTTATAGAAAAATAATAATAAATTATTTCTCCCCAAGGTCCTAGGAGAAATTGTGTTGCAGTATTAGGTTATGATCTCTTGTACGATTTAATAGATATTCAAGGCTGTTTTGTTTTAATACACAAATATAGAGATTTAGTGAAAGGTGTGATGGGACATACATGTTCCTGGATCATTGAGGATTAAACATTGGGGTCCCTTCCAACTAACTCCACAAGCAAAATTATATTTCACTTATAGGAGTCCTTGGGGGACCACTGTACCAGGTGAGTAAATTACTCTGTGGGCACAAGTTGAATATTTAGGGAAGTTCACTGATTGTGGCAGGGGGTATTTTAGTGAATTACAGTCCCAGGAACCTGACGATTGGGGGAGTATCTTTTTCATAATCAACTCTTGCTTCACTCTTTTAATCGAAGAAGCAACAGCAATGGGAATCCCACAGAACGCTGCGTGACCCCAAAGTTGATTCTGACGGAATCAGGGAAGTATGTTTCATAAAAAGATACTGGTTTCTACACTGAATTTGCCCTGTAAAATGGAATGGGAAAATGAGACAAGACAGAGCAATGGAATGGAAGCAATGCTGGGAGTGCCTACAAGGTGCCAGGTGCCAAGGATTCAAAACACAGTAGTAGACAAAACCTAATGTCTGCCTTCATAGAAGCTGGCAGGCGAGATGTGGGCGTGACCTTCAACACAACTGACAACCCGTGGCTGGTAGACTTCTAGGACAGCCCCACGCTGAGCGCCACCTCCCCGGCATTCACGACCTTGTGCAGTCCCCTCCCTTTAAGTAAAATGTTTCTAACTAACGGACTAGAGCATCATCGGATACTAAAATAGTGTGAACTTCTGACTATTTATACACATTTGGGATTCGGAGAGAAGGATGGTGATTCTGAGCTGTAGATAAACTCGTAGATAAATAATTGCAGATGAAACAGCTCTCACGAAAAAGCCACCCTTCTCCGAGGTTCTCACTTCTTAAACTCACTTCCTTTACTCACATAACACACAGGATCTTGGCCTCCGGGACCCAGCAAGAGAAGGAAGTTCATAACGGTTTACCTCTCTCGGATCCTGTCTTTATAGCCCGATCAGAAAGTTACTGACCATGAGTATGTCACGTTTTAGTGAGTACAAACTCAACCATGCTTTGGCCATTGAAAAACCTTTTCCTCTCCTCAAAGGCTGCACCTCCTTCAGTCGCAAGGCAGAGAGAGGCCGGTCTGGACACTGGCTGCCTCAAACCACCTAGGAATGCGTGAGCTGATTTCAGACACCGATACCGAGAACCTGGTACCCAGGGAGTCTGGGAGTCACCAGCCGTCCCAGCACAATGACCTCCAAAAGGTCATCTGGTGGGAAAAGAAGGGTACAGTTAGAAGGAAAAAGAGGAAGGATCTGACTGGGAGAGGGGGAGGGCAGAACCAGAATCTGGACTAAGAGAGAAAGCAGAGCTAGATGGCAAGAAACTTTCCTCATTGGCCTCAAAACGTCATCACCGGTGTGGCTCTGGAGTGTGGATAACTAGAAGAATACTGAACACACCATTCTGGAGACTTCCCAGGAGCACAGGAGATGTTGAGACGGCAGAGTTAAGTGGTTGTGAGCATGAGGTCTGAGCTGGAAAGACTGGGATAAAATTCTGGACCACTACCTACTGGCTGTGGAATCTTGGATGCGTTCTCTGAACTTTGCAAAGCTTAAGTTTCTTTATTTGTAAAATGAGGCTTATGAGAAAACCCACCCCAGAGAGGTTGTGTGGATCGACGGAGATGGTGTGTTTAAACAGCGCAAAGCAGGTGTGGAGTTAGCATTGTTAGTGATTGCCATGGGCGCGGGTGGGGGCTGGTTAATACGAAAGTGAAAAGGATCAAACAGATCCATCAGTCTCTCCCCACCAACTCTGGATTGCTTTGGAAAGTATGGTATCCATCGGTAGGGCCTCTTTGGAAGTCCTGAGATGCTCTGGGCTCGACTGAAGATGTCTGAGGCACTTTTTTACCACATTTGGAAAGGCAGCATGGTGTAGGCAACACGGAGAGCTGTGGAAGAGGAAGTGTTTCACTCCTTATGGCCTCTCCTGGGCTGGAGTTCAGAGACACACAGCTGGCCTCCTTGCCAACAACAGAAGGCTGTGGGATGACCGTAAGCCAAAAACTGTGCAGAAAAATCCAGGTCAAAATAGGGAAGATCCAATTGGTGTTGGAACCCAGGTACAAAGTCAGGGATTGAAACCGAGAGTCGGCCGAGGTAAGAGGAGACTGAAGAAGAAGGGGAGTGGGTCGATCACATCATCAGGGACCCAGGTTCTTTCTGTCTTTCTGCTCTGCCTTTCTCCCAGGGTGGGTTTGTCCTCTTAGGCTGCCCAGCCTGGCTCTGAAAGGTCGCTCAGATCCAGGCATCACGGAAAACAACTTCCAGATGTAGAAAACGGTACATCCGTTTCTTGTATCTCTTTTCAAGAGTGAGATAAAGACATCTCAGGAACTGCTCAGCAGATTTCCCCCTGAATTTTTATTGGTCACACGCACATCATATGACCTCACCTAAACCAACTGAGACAGGCTGGGACCTGGGACCTGGGCCCCTCTGCTGCAGTGCTTGCACCTGGACAAACGCCTCCTCCAGCAACGAAATACAAAGAAACTATAAGCGGCAAAAATAACTGCGTGCGTGCACATTTGGGGCAAATTCTGGACAAGATACAAACAGACCAAAAACCCAACTGTCACTTCTGAAGAAGCAGGAACAAAAGCAGGGGGTCGGGAGCAAAATCAGGGTATTGCACATGCCCCCTGCACACAAACCCCCAAAGGGGTGGGCAAAACACCCAAGCCACGCCTCCAGCCCTACCCCTACCCCAGATAAGGAATCAGCTCGCCCCCACTCGGGGAGCAAGCAAAACTGTTACCTGTTTTCGCTCCCCCTGCAGCTGCAGGAGCCCCAGGAAAGCGTTGCCTGAATTTCTTGTCTGGCCTCTAATCAATTTCTACTGATTGGGGAAGGCCAAGAACAATGGCTGGTAACATAATCACTGGAAAGCAGAAAGGAGCAACCATGACTGGCAGAGACCAGACATGATTCAGGGGACCAGCTTCTCGTGGGATAGAAGCTGGGGAGCTTTACATCTTCTCGCGATGCGCGTGGCTGACCAAGTGACTCACGAAAAACATTAGAGCTCTGTTTCCAAGGCAGAATAGACAGTGGCTGTTAAGGAGACAACCAAGAGCATCTTATACTCCACCCTTATGGTCCCTTCCCTCCTTGCACTTTGTTCTCTAACATTTATTGAAAGCTTGGGTACCAGGCACCAATGCTAAGCATTCCAAGACATTACCTTGCTTAATCTTCACGTCAATTTTAAGAGGTAGGTACCATTTTTAGTCTCATTTACTGATGAGGAGACGGTGGTTCAAAATGGTGAAGCAACCTTCCTGAGGTCACGCAGTAATAAAGCAGTAGACTCAGGACTCTTGAAATTGACGTACAGCCGCAGCAGTCACTAGCCACACGTGACTTCAATTTTGAAGCACTCCGGATTAAAAATCCAAAAGAATGTCCGTATGTGTCTAACGGAGTCACTCTGCTGTACAGCAGAGATTGGCACAGCATTGGAAATCAACTGTACTTCAATTTAAAAAATTAAAATAAATGAAAAATCCAGTCCCTCAGTTGCACTAGCCACATTTCAGGTGCTCGTTCAGTAGTGACATGCCGGCTAGTGGCTGCCATAATATGGTAGCTATAGAACCTTGTCATCATCACAGAAACTTCTGTTGGACAGTGTTGTTCCAGAACCCAAGATCTTAACCACTTCACCAAAACGGTTCCATGAGACTCCCATCGTGGACTGGGAGTCTTTGTGGAGGTTTCCAAAACAACGACATCCAAGACAGGAAGATTCCCATCTCTTTCCACACACACCCCCTTCAAGAAAAATTCTCTACCGCAATGTAAGACTCTTAATTCTTTTCTGAGAAATTTCTAAACGACCAACCTAATAGTGGAAGGGAGGGAAACATGGAAAGGCATTTCTCATACCCTGGGAGGGACTTGGAGGAGGAAGAACTAGAAAAACAACAATTCAGTAGTGCTCTTTGAACTTGGAGGCACTCAACATCGCACTGTGGTTACCCTGTCCCTCCACACCCACATCCAGCAAAACCCCTGCCAGGTCCACATTCCCGAGCTCGTCCCAGCTCTCACCCAAACTGCCAATCCACAGCAAATGTGTTTCCCAATTCGTGACAAGGAAACCCTGTGTCAATACGGGGTGACAATGTGGTATGAGGCCCAACACCTGATGGAAACCCCAAACACTCACTTTGTTCCACCCTCGCAAAAATTCCTCAAGGGCCAGAGTTCATGAGTCAGTTTGTGGTGGTTCATCTGATTTTGAAACACTGGCGAGTTAGAGGACTGGGCACGGTTCTTCCCCAAAGGTGGTGTAACAGCCGTGGAGATATTTATGAAAGCACACGAGCCTCTACCTTTGTCACCTCCCTGCGTGCTCAGCTGGGTGCCAACTTGGGGTTGCCAGGACTAAACTGACCTCAAGAAGATGGATAGTGTCCAGGAAGGGATATGTATTCAGGAAACCCAGACGTGGGCTGGATCTCTCCTCTGTCATTCACCTACCCTCCAAAAAAGAAAGGTCACTCATCTTTTAGATCCCATCTCTACAAAAAGGGGCCCATCGTTTAGCGTTATTGTGAGGGTCAGAGGAGGGGACGGTTATAAAGTATCCGGCACGTAGTAAGACTTCTAATAAATGTTGCTTCCCTCTTCCCTCCAATTACTGGATATTTGCATTAAGAATTTGGATAGAGTTGGGGGTAAATGTAAACAGTACTCTGGACAGGAAACCAGAAATATTACAAATCCTGACAGTTGCCCTTTTCTAAAGGGGTTTCATCAAAGAACAACGCCAGACAAATGGAAAGCAAAACAGCATTGTGTTATTAACTGGGGCCTTTGTGCCAAATCCCCAGGCATGAGAGTCACCTGGGCTGGGTCACACCACATGAAAGGCTTCTTTTCTAAGGCTGCTGCAGTCTCAATAGCCTCTGGCCAAAGTCAACCTCGGCACTAGCTCTCCTTCACCCCATACTGCCTCCCCTGCAAACTGACACCGCACGTTTAGGGGCGGAGAGCAGTCTTTAAGAGAAAAGGCTGTAGGTCTGTGTTAACCAATCAGAAAGCCAGAAAAGAGAGGAGAGAAAAAGACAGACAGACACAGAGCCACTATGTCCTGCCCTGGAAACTCCAGCCCTAGAAAATGGAACCTAATCAATATCCCCAAATACCACTGATCAGATCCCAAATTACTCCTGGTGATGTGGGTAGCGTTTCTGGCCACTGATTTCGATCAGGAGCATGGAGGTAAGGAGAAGCCCTGACCTGTACTTAGAAGACTCTAACTGGATAATCCTCCTGGCAGGGAGATACCTGAAGATTCACCTTGTAATGATTCCAGGCTGGCTTTACAAAGTCTCCGGGGAGGGAGGCGGCGAAAGTACAGATTCCTGGGTCCAGGCCTGGAGACTGTGGTCTAGATTTTGCAGGTTGATGTATCATCGGGTGGGAAGGACTCTTGTGACTGTTGGTTTTTTCATCTAGTGTCGGATCGATCTCCTGGTGACTGGTCTATTTCTCAGGCTGTTTCCATTTTCATCTCCCTCTTTCCTTAGTGAATTCTGCTTCTTCCTTGGATCCAAAGCCCCAACCTCCTCTGAAGAAATCTTTCCCCTCCAACCCACTTGACCTTCAAAGCCACCATTGTGGTCAAAGTGGATTCTAGTTAGGAATGTGTTTTTCCGAGCGACTTTTATTCCTGCCTACATGTCTTTGAGAAGGCCCTGCAAAAGTCTGGTAAGAATTTATCATGGAAAAATCTGCATCTTCAGAGCTCAAAAGTAAGTTGAAGGATCAAAGAATCACAGGTCAAATATGCAGATTCACACACACACACACAGACAAAAATACAACCAAATGTGGAATATTCTGGGCACATATACAAGACCCATAGGGACCATGGAAAAGTCAATACATACACTGACCTACATTCCTCCGGACAAGCTGCCCACCCTCCCCTCCGCCCAATGCATCTAGTTCCCTTCCTCGGGGACAGGATAAAACAACAGGCAATCGACACGCAAAGGCCACCCACATAATTTGTCTTAATCCGCATACCTTCCTCTCACCCAGCCGTGATCCATCAGCCAATCCTGGCCTTTCATTCTAAATTCCATCTTTAACTACTCTGTCCCTGACCACTTCCTCATTCTACTCCCCACCTCCGCAGCCACCTTGATCCTCGTCCAGAGGTGGAGGCTGATTATTAAGTGAATCTCAGGGATGGCATGAGAACATCTACACATCATTCAACTGAAGTCATCTTCAAGGATAGATCTAGGTATAGAAACAGATCATAGGAAACACACACACACACCACGGGAACTTCAACCCGCAGTGGGGAACACCATTGGTTCCAGCCACCAACAGAGACTCACTAAAGTCTCTTTGTCATGTGAGAAGGAATCTGATTGGCCCACCTTTTTTCCTCAGCTTATGCCTGATCCAATCAGCTGCAGCCAGGGAGGGTCATGTGACACCAACATGGCTGCCAAGGATCATCCAGTGGGTGAGAGGGGTTTCCCCAGAAACAAAGATTTATGGGATGGGCGGTCACTCCTCAAGATAGCTGTTACTGCACTTGGGCTATTTTCATTTTTAAAACTCTTTTATAGCACTTTTTAGGTGCCAGGCGCTGTTCTAAGTGTTTCCTTCACTCATATCAACCCTTTGAGACAGACTCTATTATCAGCCCATTCTAATGATAAGGAAACTGGGGGACAAAAATGTTAAGCAATTTTTCCAAGGTCATACAGCTGAGAAATGGCAAAGGTGGGATTGGAAGCCGCAACTGGACTCCAGGATTCATGCTTTTAACCCCTATGTCTACTATCTCTCAAGTTTAAGTAGAAGGAAACAATGGTCTCCAGCCCTCAACTCCTTAAACCCTTCAGCGATCAAAGTGAAGGAGTTCTCCACAGCCTTAAAAAGTTGTGTGTTGAGCCCAGAGTAAACCACAGGCCTTAAATGGCAAAGGAACCTGTCCCCCCAAGCCCATCCCATCTCTTCCCATTCCCCTGTCTTCTAGCAACAGGTTTGGAGAACAGAAATGGAAGTGAGAGACCAAGAAAAATAGAATTCTCAGGCTTCATCTGCAAATTATCAGTAATGGTATCACTCAGAAAGCAAAGCACCACCACAACTACAAATGTAAGAAAATGCCCGAGAGCCATGGAGTTTAATGCTTGACTTCTAACAAGAAGCCAGTCTATAGAGCAACTTGGCATCATGTCCCACTTGCATCTTATTCCAGGGCCCCGAGCCTACACAGGGTACCTCAGGCCTGTCCTCTTCGAGGCAAACCAGCCTTCTCCTTGGGAGACCTCATCCAGTCCTGTGGGTTCCATTATTTACCAGATGTTGGTGACTCTCCAATCTATCCAGCCCAGATCTCTCTCCTGCCCTGAAGACCAATGAGCCAACTGCCCACTGGCCATCTCCACTTGGACATGACACAGGCCCTTCAAGTACAGCATGGCCCCAAACCAACTCTGACTTCTCCTTGCCCAGATCCACCCCTTCTCAATTGGTCCCCACCTCAGGGGGACTGGTACCACCATGTATCCAACAACACAAGTCGGAATCCTAGGAATCATCCTTGACCCCTTCTTCTCCCTCATTTATTCTTCTCACATCCATTCATCAAGTCCTGCTTATTTGGCTTCCTAAATATCCCTGGTATCCTTCTACTTCTCTCTATTCTCTTCACTGCTTCCCCACTTCAGGCCACCATCGTGCTTGCTTGGATGACCGCTGTGGTCTTCTAGCAACAACAAATGCCTCCCTCCAATCTATATCCCAAGCTGCATTCTTCTAAAATTAAAATCAGATCGTATTTCATCTTTCCTGAAATCTCTTCAAATTTTCCCCATTACTCTTGGAAAAGAAATCTCAAATCCTTAACATGGCCATTAAGCCTATACGGTGCCCACCTTCCTCTCCAGACTTATCTTACACTACCCTTCCTTCCACAAGCTACACTCCATGTGGACTGAATTCTCAATTCTTGAATATGCTCCTGGTAGGCAGCCTCTAAAATGACCCCAATGACCCTTCCTCCAGTGTTCAAGCACATGTATAATCCCTCTCTCGAGTATAAGCTGGACCCAGTGACTCACTTCTAATGAAAAGAATATGACAAAAGTGATAGGACATCACTTCCAAGATTAGGTTACAAAAAGATTCTGACATCCATTATATCCTTTCTCTCTCTCTCACTCTCTCTCTCTCTCTCTCTCCCCATCTCTCTCTTTCTCCCTCTCTCTCTCTCTCTCTCTCCATCTCTCTCTCTTTCTCTCTCTCTCTCTCTCTCTCTCTCTCTCTCTCTCCAAGCTATTGTAAGTAGCTCTATGGAAAGCCTCAAGTGGCAAGAAATTGATACCTCCGCTCAACAGTCAGTGGGAACCTCAGGCAAAGCCATACCAGATTCCTAAGCCAGAGATACTGACATAATAAATGCTTGTTGTTTTGAGCCATTATATTTTGGAGTAATCTGTTATTCAGCAATGGGTGACTAATAAACCTCTAGAGACTCTCTTATTTCTGAACAACCGCACATGCTGTTCCCAACTGCTGGCTTGCTCCTCCCGGTGCAGACCCACTTCACCTAAATCCAATTCATTCTCAGGTGTCAGGTGAGATGACACTTCCTCCAGGAAGGCTTCTCTGACTTCCCTCATTATAGCATTGATCACACCAGACAGAAAGCTCGAGGAGGACAGGCACCATGGCTGTCACATGATTCACTTTGGATCCCCTGTATCCAAAAAAGGACTGGCCATAGAAGATGGGTTGTAAATATCTCCTGAATGAATGAAGGGCCTAGAAAGTCCTCCCCTCTCCATGCTGACCTGAGTCTTCTCCTTGTGCCCAGCATATGACTCTATATCACATAGACATTGACTACGCCCTGGGTTTCTAGAAGCCATGCTTTTAATTTACACAGTTATAATATTGAACTCAAATCTGATATTTCCACTGAGTTTTAACATTTCCTCTTCTCATTCATTCTCTTCTCTCACCTTCACAATAACCATGAGGGACATCACTATCCTCATTTTACACATAGGAAAAATGAGACAGAAGGACCTGAGTAAGTTTCCTGGACAACCAAGTGCAAAACTTAAGCCTCGAGGGGCTTCCCTGGTGGCGCAGTGGTTGAGAGTCCGCCTGCCGATACAGGGGACACGGGTTCGTGCCCCAGTCCAGGAGGATCCCACATGCCGCGGAGCAGCTGGGCCCGTGAGCCATGGCCGCTGAGCCTGCGCATCCGGAGCCTGTGCTCTGCAACAGGAGAGGCCACAGCAGTGAGAGGCCCGTGTACCGCCAAAAAAATAATAATAATAACAAAAAAACCCTACAATATGGAATGCTCGGTCTCGAAGGGCAAAAGACTGCAGAATCAACGAAATAAAGCAAAATCTAATGAAATCAGATCTGGAAAAAAGGAAGTTATGAAAAAAAATTCGTAACAAGCAGAACATTTGGAAAGAAATCCGTTTCGATGCCTTCACACGCATATTGGTAAGCTTATCAATTGTCAGGAAAAAAAAATAAAGTAGGCATAAGCAAAGTAGGCTAATGCAAAAAGGGAACCATTCACAGCGGGCTACGTTACAGACCAACACAGCAAATACGAGACTCCAGGCTGGGCTTCATGTCTCTAAGTAGTCACGAGGCACTCATTTTCTGTTTTGGGTGGTTTGTTTTTTTTTTTAACTCCATAAGGATCCTATTTACCATGTGTGAGTAACATTTCTAAAACTACAAAGTTCTGCATTAAAAACAATTCAATGGAAAAAATCATAATAAAAGCAGATGCAGTCTGTACAGTGGAGAAAATGCTTTAGAATCTATGACTTTTTCTTCCTCAGTAATTAAACGCCTATGGGTAGCTCAGACACACCCAGCATATGCTGAACTCCACTTTACTGTAGAGAAGATTCTAGGAAAGTCTGCAAAGAGTGAGCTATGACTGTACGTGTGCCTGGTTGGCCCTCACCATAGCTTTTAATTAGTTATTAATTTTTAATGATTAGAGAGTTGACATAAATTACAGATATCCAGCATCCGGCCTCACATCCTCACATGGCAAATATCGGCCGGAACTCGGTAAGGGTTTGCCTCTTATCCAGGGCATGTGGTCTTCGTATCTTTAGTCTTCATCACCCCCTGTTTCTTCTATGACCAGCCCATTTCTGGCATTTACAGTATTTTCCTGGCCCCTAGAAGCATGGTGTTGAGATCCTTATGCTTAAAAAAAAATGATGGCTGGAATTTCTTAAAATTCCACTGGTTAAAACAGAGATTTAGGCAAGGGACCTCTAGGAAAAGGGAGTTTTTTTGAAGGAAAAAATAAGCATTACCAGGAACCCATCAGGCAGCTCTTCTTCTTTCCCTCTCTTCCTAGCCTCTCAATCACAGCACCTCTGCTTCTCTCTGCGTCTCTGCCATTTTTCTCCTGTACTGAGGTCACTTTCTTCGGAACATCAGTTGTAAATGATCTAAAAGAGCCAGCCTGGTCTGGCATCTATTTCGTGCTCTTTCAACTCAGCTTTCCCAGCTCCCCTGGCCCAGTGTCTCATTTTCTCAAATCCAATTTGCCCAAACAGGAATCAAATTGGTGCAGTTATCTGTTCAAGTCAGACCAATCAATTACTGGTCACAGTTGTCAGTCACTCTATGAATCAGGGTGCCCGGGACCCTGCCCTGACAGCAAGCACTAAATATGGCTTCCCAGAGCATCAAGGATTCTAGGCCAGACACCCTTCCTTCAAGGGCAGGCAGGCTGTGACCCCCACCATCGCTACAGCCACCACTTCCCCAAACACAGTCCGAAGTCTGAAGCAATTTGCCTCTCCGTTCCCATGAGCTGTGGCCCGGCCAGGGCCTGGCTTCCAGAGGGCACAGTTATGCACAAAGGGATAACGCGCTTCCCTTGACGGCCGAGCCCTCAGCCACATGCACAAGTGGAAGCAGTTAGTTGCTGTAATGAATTTGTAACGCTCCTCCGCTTGTTTCCTCTCGGTGCCGGTTGGCCCTTCGCAGCGGTGTGAATCCACCGGAGGACAGTAATTGGGCTGCTTCTAGCCAATGTGGGTGGTCATGCTCGCTGCATGCCCCACCCAGACAAACCACTGCACCTCCTCTGAAGCGGCCGTAACAAATTCGCCCGTAGCGGCCCGACATTGGGAACTCCACGATACTTGCCTCTGAGACAGAACAAAGAGTCTCTGTTTTCTCTGGCTCCTCCCCGCCCCGAGATAGCCAAGAACAGAGTATGATTCTCAGGCTTCAGTTCAGTCTGCAGAAACAAGGAAATCCTAGCAGCCTGAGAGGCAGAAGGGCAGGGTGGCTAAGTACACAGGACCTGGCTCTCATCCCAGCTCTGCCAGGAAAGTGCTATGTGATCTCCCGCAAGTTGCTTCACCTCTCTGAACCTCATGTTCTCCATTTGTTACAGATAATAACACCTCCCTGGTTTGTGGAGAAGACAAAGTGAAAACTGTAAGCAAGCCCCAGGGCTTGGGTCAATAGACAGTAAATAGCATTTCACTTCCTCTCCTCTCAAATCCCCTCTTCTAGTATTTGAAAGTGGCCATCAGGAGTTGGGCGTCTTCTGCAAACGCGTGCCATGCCAGGAGAGATTCAATCCCGCCCCTCCCGCTGGCCCATTAGGCTGTGTCCAGTTTCTGCTCTAACACACAATGCTTCACGCACGTCTCACTCTTCCTCCACGTGTATTTTTGTTGGATAAATTTCTAGGAGTGCCATCGCTGGGTCCAAGGATTTTCGCTCCTACCTGCCAGACGTCACCGGGCTCATTTTAACCCTTTTGGCAGGTGGAGGACTCCCCTTGGCTCCAGCAGTCATCCTCAGAGGGGGGCAGAGGGAAGCCCTGGCTGGCTTCAGGCAGCTGTCACACTTCCTGTCTTTCTGCAGCTGGCAGAAAGCACTCGATGCTTCCACCAGAGACTGGGCCCAAGTGGAGTTCCCGTTTTCAGAAGAGAAGAAGACGTAAAGTTGGACAACCTCCGTTCAAATCCTTTTTGTGCCTCTTGCTGGCTGTGTGACCCTGGGTGAGTTGCTCAACATCTCTGAGTCTTTGTTTCCCCGTTATATAAACAGAGCATCAAAATGTGTACATGCAGACTTGTTGAAAGGCTTGGAAATAATGAGTATAGAGCCCTGAATGCAGTGCCCGACACCCAGGCTATTATCATTTTACGTCTGGTGCCCAGTACTTACTTGAGAATGCTATATTTCTCCCCACAGGCTTCTCTACTGCTTTCTTTGACATTTGACCAAGAATGCTGAAACAGAGCACTGAGACATGCAAGGCCTGGTCCTGCCTTCCAGCTGCAAGCCTCAGGGTCCATTCAAAACCCTTTCAAATAAGACCTTCCACTTGAGATTCAATAGCTGAGAAGGTTGACTCACTGAGAATCAGAGACAAAGGGGACATTTGTTTGGTTGGCCTCAGCACAGCTGTCAGGGAGTTTGAGGGTTCTTTTTCTAAAAGCAGGCCTATTATTGTTATTGTTGTTGTTGTTGTTTTGGTAGTTGTGATGGCATGGGGGAACCATCCTCACTCACACAGATAAGGGCACAGGGGACCCAGTCTCAACTCAGAAGACCAGTGTCCCCTCTGAGACACTACCATCAGATTGGAACCTGCAGTAGGAATCTGCATCTGACAGTTAGTCCACACTGTCAGCAGCTATTTAGTGAGCATCTACTATGGGCCAGGTCTTATACAAGGTTCTAAGCATGCAGTGAGCAAAACAGGCAAGACCCTCCCCTGGTGGAGCTTAGAGTCTAGTGTGGGAGCCAGATACTACATCAGGGGTGGGTTTGGTTTTGATTTTAAGCACATAATGGCAAATGGTGATTCCTACTATGAAGAGAACAGACTGTAGTGCTTGAGACCAATAAGAGATGGAGATAGAAAGATTTGGGGGTACCCAAGGGACTGAAGGAGGTCTTAGAAAGCTGTGTGGCACTGGGCTAAGCCCTCACCTCTCTGAGCCTGTTCCCAGCGATTTAAACAAGGGGGTACACTACCTGTTCCTGAGTTGCTGGGGCATGAAATGTGATCACAGGTCCCGCCCCACAGCAGCCTCTAAGTGGGGCTAGTTCCTCTGCATTGGTTGATCCCAGGCATAAGCCTCCAGACTATTTAGCCCTTGGAACATTCCAGTCCATGCTGGACACCTGGGAATAGCAAAAAGAGCTCCAGTTGCCGGCAAGCCCAGGAAGAGGCCTTAGGAATTTAGGAACTTCCCAAGTAGCCTTTCCAGGGCATACCCTGATTTTGGGAAGAGATGCTATCTGCCTCTTCTTCCTAAAATGTTACATCCTAGTGACACGAACATAGCAGCCCTGTCTTCATTATTGTATTGTCATTGTCGAGTTTATTGTTGCTATTACTACTACTAATGATAATAACGATGGTAGTGTTTATATTGCAGCCTGTCTGCCCAGTCAGTCTGTTAAAGGCTTCCATGATTTTCTCTACACGCCCAATATCCACCCAATTATCTCTCAGAGAGAAAGGGGTTATCTAAAATCTAATGCAAGAGTCAGCAAGCACTTTATGGAAAGGGCCAGAGTGTAAATGTTTTTAGGGTTTGTGGATCTCTGTCGTGACTGTGTGAAAGCAGCCATTAGAAAATATGTAAACAAGTAGATAGGGCTGTGTTCCAATAAAACTTTATTTATAAAAATCGGCAGTGGGGGCTGGAGTGAGTTGATGTGCAGGCCATCGTTTGTACCCTCCAGGCCTTAAAAAGTTTCTCATATTACATGCAGGATGTGTAGAGGGTGACGCACTCACAATTACCTTATTTTGAACAACATGTTAGTCTGAAATGACTTAAATCAGTGTTGTTGCGGAAACTTTCATGTCGCTTGTTGGACTCATTTAACAATCTTTGTAGTTGGTGGGTTTCATTCTTTGTTACTATGTATTTTCCAAGTTACCTTAAGATGTTTATAGATTTAACTTCTTAACTAAAGATATGTCTGTCTTTCTGAAGGGGTGGTTGTAGAACCGTAGCAAACCATACGGGGACTATGGTGCAACCCATAATGAAAATGAATATTTATTCAATACTAAACCTACATAGATTTAGTAGATATTCACAAAAATATGATCTCCCAATTACAAGTGTTAGAAATTCTTAATAAACCTTTGTAGATCAGACAGAGTAAAGGTAAATCTATAGGACAAATGGAAGTCGATTGTCGTGGGAAGTCAATGAGTGGGTGGGTACATATGGCTTAGAATAAAATTTCCAGTGATGACGTAAGGTCAGCATTTGGAAAAAGGCTGTGTCTCAAACAACATAGATGAAAATGAAGGTGATCTGCTCTGAGCCTCCCTTGTGATGCCTGAAAAAGTATCTCAAGTGAATGGAAAGACACAGGTGGGATGCATGGGAAGGGTTTGAAGAAAACAGTTTTTTACATGGGAAGGTTGGGGAGGAAAAGCATCAATTTCTAAATTAATGTATTATTTTAACCTAGGAAGTGATTTAAAATGTTGTTTCTATAACTAAATTAATACAGCAAATGGTAGGAGACATTTGATTATTTCATCTCCATGTCCTTAAAAGCCAGTACATCTGAGCTGTTTAAAAAATGGTAATTTCTCCTTGGGAACACAGGAGTATACATTATGGGCAGGCAGAACTGGTACCATCTGCTTTGTTTCCAGAGCCCCTCTGCAGGGCTGGGCTTGGCACACAGTGAGTAGTAATGAATAAAATGAATAAATGAGAGAGTGAGTGAATGAATGAATGAACAAATCATTTGAGCACTTCCTGTTAAGCACACCACCTCAGAAAGACTCAAACTCCAGCCATTGAGGAGGTCCACAGCCGTTCGGCCAGCTATGGGAAATTCACTTAATCCCCACCTATGATTGTTCCCCTCTCCCAGAATTTAGCATCTTCATCTCTTTCTCTGGCCAGGAGAAAGCCAGAGGGTTCCCTCAGCCTTAGAGCTCCTGGATCTCAACTCCCCCAAAGCAGGACAAACCAAGCCAGACACAACCCTGCCTCAAAACAGGGGGCCAGGGCACGGGCTAGGCAGGAGCAAAAATGGTAGAGGGGGGATTCTGGAAACACTTTCTCCCTGGGAGAAAGAAATCAATGCAACTCAAGGCTTGGACTGTCCTTTCTGCTGCCCGTGGTAACTCTGCAGGGAGGCCTGAGAATCTTGTAGGAAAAGAATGATGGGGCAAAGCGAGAGATGGGAGGGGAGGACAAAGGGAGATCTTTGATGGGAAGGCAGCTGGTCCTGGTCAAAGCTACCACTATTGATTGAAGGCCCGCCTGTGCCAGGCATAGTGCCTGGGCTTTACCTGCCTCACCTCACCTGCATCATTAGCCCCATCTGATGGCAGAGGCAAGCTACTGGGCGACACTGCTCAAGACCACAGGGCCAGCCCCTCAGGGAGGAGCAGTAGTGCAACTTCTCTGTCCATCTGCAAAGACTGAGCTTTTAACCACAGAGGCCAAACTGCCTCTACATTCTTGAACTGGTAACCATGACAACAACGAGAAAATCAATAAAAATAACTAACACGTAGACTCCCTATAAGCCAGGTTTTATGCACAGTACGAGTCACCATCATTATGCCCATTTTATAGATGAGGAGACTGAGGTCCAGAGAGGTTAAGTAACTTGCCTAAGTTAGCTAGGGAGTGGCAGAGTCAAGAGCTGGGTGACCAGCTGTCCTGGTTTGCTCGGGACTTATTCCCATTTTAGTATTGAAAGCTGTGTGTCCTAGAAAATCCCTCTGACCAGGGCAAACCAGGTCAGTTGGTCACCCTAACCAGGGACAGGCAGCAAAGGACATGTGCTTAACCAGCTCCTGACCCTGCTCTGGGGAGCAGCATCGTATAACTGTTACAGGCGTGAGCTCAGAAGTCAGGACTAAGATCCAGATTCAAGTCCAGCCTTTGCTTAGTATAAGCCACAGGGTCTGTACAGCTCAGTTTTCCTTATCTGTGAAATGGGAATCATAGAATCTGCTTCATTTTCTGGTTTTGAAGCCCGGGGCTGCACACAGGATGAATGCCCAGCCGTGGTTAGATTGTATGGTCACCCCCATCGCTGTAAGACAGTAATAGGTTAGTCCAGAGGGAGCGAGGTGGGAACTGCTCAGGCAGGAAGGTGTGTTAAGAAAGGATTAAACCAAGCACCTGCTGAGGCCGGGTGAGGGGAGCCCGCATCACCCTCGGGTCACACCAGCTGCTGTCGTCTCCCGTCCCAGGCGCCCAGATATCCTGGTGGTGTGAGGAGGCATCTGTGCTGCCCACTCAATCCTGTCTCAGCTTCAGAGTCCAGGGAGAGCTCCTCTGGCTTCCTCCCTCCTCCCTTGGCTATCTGTGGCCTTTGTTCCTTGACAGGGGACGGGGAGGTGATGCTGGTCTCTTCCGTCCCACGTTCTATTCCAGAACAGTGGGAATCAGGATGTTCAGCCCATCAAGCCCCCTAATTGTCTCACCACCCTCCCCGAATCGCAGACTGAAAGCCCTGCCTGGCCTCGGCGCTGCATGAATAACTAGGCCAGGGCTGAACGACGAACGATGTGTTTCTCCGCCTCCCATGCTAATTTGGATTCCAGACCCAATGAAGGTCATCATTCAGTCATTCAACAAACACTGAGGGAAGCCCAGTACCCCAGTGAGCCTGTGCTCTGGAGCCACACTGCTCAAGGTTTGACTGCAGCTCACCAGCTGCCTGACCTGGTTGTCAAGTTCGTTAGCCTCTCTGTAACCCAGGGTCTACATCTGGAAATGGGTTCATAATAATCCTCACCACATAGTGTTTTGTCAAACCCTTAGAACAACGTCTGGCAAATGGTAGGCGGTCAATAAATGTTACTTACCATTATTCACGGTATTATTAATATTGTCTTACACTTTCATTATATCCTTATTTCTGGGCCATTTTGAAAGTACAGTTGACCCTTGAACAACATAGGGGTTAGGGGCACCAAACCCCGGGGCAGTCAAAAATTCAAGTATAACTTTGATGCCCCCCGAACTTAACTACGAATAGCCGACTACTGAACAGAAGTCTTACTGATAACATAAACAATGGACTAACGTATTTTGTATGTTATACGTATTATATACTGTATTCTTACAATAAAGTAAGCTAGAGAAAAGAAAGTGTTATTAAGAAACTCGTAAGGAAGAGAAAATATATTTACAGTACTGTACTGTATTAATACTCTAAGTTTACATCATCTATTTACAAGATGACTCATCTGTCCATACCTACCTACATCAATATTGTCTTATAGGATACAAAACACTGCAGGTACCGTATGTATTACTAACACTAGACATCAAAAAATGAAAAGATAATGTGAAAAATAAATTTATATTTACTTACAGGTACAACGATTCACGCATTGGTAACAAAGCAGCATCTGTATGATTGCTTCACGGTCACCTAGCGTAAGTCTGTGTTTGTGTGCCTAAGTTTTGATAAATTTTAACTTCATAATAGATTTGTATTTTATGGTAGTAAATGATATTCAAATAGACTGGTATCTGCATATATTTTATGCATTCATGACATACCTAATGTTTTCTGAATTTTTCGTTATTTCTAGGCTATGCGGTTCACCTGCGAGTCTTTTCAAATTGTCACAAATCTCCAAAATTTTTTCCGATATATTTATGGAAAAAAATTTATGTATAAGTGGACGCGCACTGCTCAAACCTGTGTTGTTCGAGGGTCAACTGTACAGAGCAGAACCTGAAGAGAAAAGTCTTACAAGGGCCTGAACACTAAGAAACACAACTTTTTCTTGTTAATGTCATGCACCGAGGGCCAGCTTCATGGGTGTGTGGGCAGTGCAGCCACACAAGGTCCCACACTGAGAAGGACCCCATGCTTGAGTTTCACTGTCCTGTGGTCTGTGTTGAACTGAGTGGTGTACGTGAACTTCAAGAGACAGTGGCGCATGTGCTGAGTTGAATCCTGGGCTCCTGGGCCCCCCACCTGCCGCCATCTCCTGCTACAAATTATGCAGCTCGTACTGCGTGCCCACCTCCGACTGAGTCACTTTGATGTGCAATTTGGCTAACAGAACCTCTGTCTCTTTTCTCTATCTTCACAAATACTCCCTTCCATGTAGGGGCAAAGTGGGGAGAGAAAAGAAAAATAAGAGAAAGCAATGAGGAAGGAAGGAAGGAAATCTCACCCTGCCACCCACCTCATCCCACAGCAGCCAAGGCTGGGAAACTGACTCCAACATGGGGGCACCTCACTTTGCTTCTCTGAGGCTCAGTTTCCTCATCTGTAAAGTGGGTATAATGAGAACGTCTCCCTTCTGGGCTCCTCAAAGGATTAAGTGAGACAGTGCTGGACTTGATTCTGTGCCTGGCATTGAGGGAGTACTCAATAAATGGTGTTTCTATAGTAGTAGTAGTAGCAGTAGTAGTGGTAGTAGTTAGTAGTAGTAATGAGGAAGAGGAGGAGAATGGTAGTTAGGTGGTAACTAGACTTATCCTGGTGAGATCATTTTGGAATGTACAGACATACAGAATCACTGTGCTGTGCACCAGAAACTAACCTAATGTTGTATGTCGATTACACTGCAAAAACAAACAAACAAAAGAACTCATAGAAAACGAGATGGGATCAGTGGCTACCAGAGGCAGGGGTAGCGGGGGCAGGAATTGGATGAAGGCAGTCAAAACGTACGAACTTCCTAGTGTAAGATAGATAAGTACTAGGGATGTCATGGACAACGTGATTACTGTAAGTGACACTTCTGTATGGTACATGTGAAAGCTGTTAAAGGGAGTCAGTCCTAAGAGTTTTCATCACAATGAAAAAACATTTTTTTAAATTTCTTTTCTTTTGTATCTATATGAGATGATGGAGGTTTACTAAACTTTTTGCGATCATCACTTCGTGGTACGTGTAAGTCAAATCATTATGCTGTATACCTTAAACTTACACAGTGCTGTATGTCAGTTATATCTCAATAAAACCAGACAGAAAGAAGAAGGCGGGGGGAGAAAGCAGAAGAGGGGGGAAAGGAGAAGAGCCAGCCGCAGCAAATCTGGTCTCACCAACTGCAGAGACAAGTCCTACGACCGGATCAAAATTGTCCTCTCTCCAGGCTCCACTTGCGAATTGGTTCTTCTGCCCACGAAGACAAAAGACAACCTTTTTTTGTTGTGATTCTCTAGGTCACTTCCTCTCCTGGGCAGCAGGTCCTGACCCAGAACTTCCTGCCCCAGTTAGTCTGGGCACTTCCATCCCAAGCTATGCCAGTCAAATCCTGGCTTGTTATAACACAGACATTCACCAAACCTACATTTGCATCAAATGCCCAGACTGGCTGGTGGCTGTGTTTCACAGTATTGTTTTAATTACTATAAGCAAAAAAGGTATATGAAAATATAGGTATAAGCAAAAAAGTATATGAAAATTTTGCTTATATTACTATAAGCAAAAAATGTATATGAAAATATACCTGAACATATGAATTAAGGAAGGAGATACCCACCCAAGTCAGGCACTGATCTTTTGTTTACGTAAGAGATTCACTCAGCAAATCCTTTTTATGGCTGTAGTAAAAGAGGGAAGCTGTACCTCAGCTTCAGTGACAGTAAATTCTCAACTAGGAATAAATTTTCACGATCAGTTGACATTTGTCTGGTCAGAGGACCAGAGATCTTTCTCCCCTCTCCGATTCTTCTTCTTCCCTCCACAACTCAGAATGAGCTACACTCATATAACCAGTTAAAAAATATATATATCACTTCCCACTGGAGTGTAAATTGGTTCAACTTTTGGGGAGAGGAATTTGGTAGAGTCATTCCTGTGAGCGCCAACAATGTCTAAACTCCTCGATCCAATAAATCTGCCTGCAAAGACCTCACCTAAACAAATAATCTGAAATGGGGGCAAAAGTGACTAATTTCACAACGTTTATTGTAGTTTTGAGTGTAAAAGGAAACAATGGGATCACTACCAACAAGATCTTGTTCAGTCAATGTTCTGATTATCTCTTGTTATGTAACCCAAAGCTTGGTGACAACCACAGTTCTTTATTTTGCTGATGAATCTGCCACGTGGGCAGGGCTGGATGGGGACGCCTCCCTTCTGTTCTATTTGCCTGTTCTAAGCGGGGTTGACTCAAAAGTGAAGGGCTGGACGGTGTCTCTTGACAAGGAATTTCCAATATGGTAAACTCATCTCAAATGATGGCTCAGGACTCCAAGGGACGGAAGGTGGAAACTGCCAGTTTCTTAAGGTTTGGGCCAGGAACTAGGCACAGCACGACTTCTGTTCTCTTCTATGGACCGAAGTCACAGAGCACCATGCCTCTATTCAGGGCATGGGCCACAGACCCACCTCTTCATGGGAGGTGCGTCTAAGAATTTGCAGCCATCTTTCAGCTCCCCAAATCAGTTATGTTATAGTCACGCATGCTGCAATGGTATTGGAGTCACTAAAAATGATGTTGAGGAAGAAATTTAAATGTTTGTGCTAGATTAAGGTTTAAAAAAAAACCTGGACAAAAAACTTTATAGACAACTTGATCCAAACACCAGAATGCTATATCTGGTGGCTAGAAAGCTGAGTTGTTTTCTTCTTTACATTTTTTCTGTTTTCTAAGATTTTCACAGGCCGGGCCCAGCCCATAGAGCTGCTCTGTCTGGCTCTCACAGTGATTGTAAGCTTAAGAAAATTCATGTTCAAATCTGCATTCTTCAGCTCCAATGAGGAATTCTAGCCATCTGCAGCCCCAGCTGGCTGGTGGGTTCCTGATGACCCCTTAGGCGGGGTGTAGATTTCCCGGTTTACCACGGCCCCTCGCTGGCCTGCTTCCTGATCTTATGATTTCTGCCTGCCTTCTCTGGGCATTTGAGTCTGCAATCCCCCAAACCATGTTTCTAGCTGAAAATCAACAATAACAGCTTCATGAGACAAATCTAAGGCAAAGCACGTTGAGATGATTTGTCTGGAGAGAGGAGAATGGTGCCTGGGATGCAAAACACCCATGATTTCCCTACAGCTTGTACAAACTGGTCCTTATTCCAGTCCTCCTGGACAGGAGCTTCCCTCACGGCTCCCACGTCACGCTTGCTCCCCAAGGGCACATCGTAGGTAAGGCGTGGTGGTCCACCGGCCACTGAGTGTCTTCAGCAATGAGGCGAAGCCTCAAGAAAGGAGTGAGTAGGAGAGTCTGGGCAGCTGAGGGGAGGGCTAGAAACGTGAGATCAAGAGCAGTATAGACACCCGCATCGGCATTGGAGTAGGTGCGTTGGGTTTGGGAAGAAAGAGACAAAGAACGAAGTCGGTGGTAAAAGGAAAGAGCGTGAAATGGCCATTTCATGCTTCCCAGCAAACAAGATAGAGGGCAGCAAACCCTGGCCGCCCCGACTGCTCCCACAATCGCTAGCAAATTGTCCCTCGGACAGCTGGAAGGAAACTACCCCTCTTTACAAATTACAATCACGTGAGTGTCAACTTCATGACTTTTGCTATATGTGTAAATCACCTGGGCCATTATTCATTTAATATTTTTCTTTAAATTGACCTAAATGGAATCTTCTTTTCAAAACAAAGAAAACTCAGTTTTATCTTATGCAATTCCCTCTGAGATATCATGGGAATCACGGGTGATGCACCACACACACACAGTGGTGTGCTACAGCTGGCCCGGAAGGTTCACGGAAGCCAGTGTTCAATTTTCAGGGGTTTTGCGAGCCAGCCATGAAACACAGCCATGGTGAAAAATTAAATTATATAAGCTTGCAGTTCAATTCTTTTCAAGATAAGGGTAACAAGTACTCAGAACTCATCCCTTCCTAATTTTTTTTTTACTACATTTTACTGTGATCTCCGTTCTTGGGGTTATTTTCACCTGTTGCATCTGTGTGATGGAAATACCGTATTCATTGTATATTCTTGTACATCTTGTTTCCACCTCTGTTCAGTGACACAGTGGCAGCTTGACGGTAGGAGCATTTACACCGTGGAAACTAGCAAATACTCCAGATCAGGGCTCTCTTCCCCTGCAGAGCTGATGGCTAATGATTCATCGACACACCGCACCTTTGTGTAATTATTCAAGACATATTACGTGTCTATGGGATGTAAATAATGTAATATGTAATATGGGATGTAAATATTTCCCCTAATGCACACTGAATCAAACTCAGCTGTAAATTGAGAAGCATATAGATTCCTATACTTCCTCAAAGGTCTTGGTGTCCCTCAGTGAGGACGTGAAGTATTTTGACACTCACTAGCCCAACCCACCTGTCATCCATTAGGTAAACTGAGGCCGTCATTGAGTTTGCTGAGACTACACCGTGAGTTCAAGGCCAACTCCAGCTTCTGCACCCCCCCACCAGGGCCCAGTCTCTCTGTTCCATGCGGCCTCCCTCCATGGATAGCACCAAGTCACATCCCCAGAGTACACTGTTCAGAAGCGGCTAGAACAAGAGAGGGCAGCCCGAATGAAGGTGGAAGGGAGGGAGCTGGGGGGCTAAAAGGGTCATTAGAAACTCACACAATTAATTAGACAATGCTGGGGACGCAGCCATCTCTAACCCATTGATAAGGACAGCAGGGGGCCTATTCCCCACGGGCCCCTTGCGGCTTACCGCAAGCAAAGCTCAATGGTCCCCCTCCCCCTCCATCCACCCCCTCCCCAAATCCGCTTAAATATTTGATGCAAAATTAAAGCCCGTTCCAACTTTTATGAGCAGCGTAGCAGTGTCTGCTGCCGCTGGGTGCTCACCGCTCCCACCATTTCCCAAGGAGCCCCCCTACCCCCCATCCTGGGCGGGCTCGTCCTCCATCAAGCCAAGTGCATTAGGACAATTAGCACCAGCCCACTGGCGCCAATTAGCAACCAATAGTGTCTATATTATGGAAAGGGAGCAGCAGGGGCGCCTGTGTCTCCAGCCGGCCTTCACACTCAATTACATTAAGTGGAGGCTCCAAGCTGCGGTCTGTGGGATGGACAGTTGCTGGAGTAATTGTGTCTCCTCTGTGCTGCAGGTGATCTTCCCCCAGCTCCCTGATCCGGAACTGACTCCTCTTCCTGTCCACTTACATCAATAGCCACTCCTTCAAAAGGCAGGAGTAGGGCAGGCACGCAGTAGAGGCTGCAGTGTCCAGAGACGCAGGTCATGGAGCTAAATCATAATACGGCACATTCATTCATTCATTCCACAAATATTCACGGAGGGTCTGCTGTGCACCTGGCGTGCTTCTACAGCTAGGACCAGCGACAGCATTGACATTGCTCAATGCAAAACGAGAACATGAGATTCACCGTTCAAAAACTATTAGGAACTTTACAGTGATGGCACCGAGCATTAAACCAACTGCGGGGTCCTTCCAAGCAGGAGACCTTCTGAGCGCAGGGGCTGTATGCAATGGCACAGTTGTGCATCGTGGAGCCAGCCCGATCTGGGTTTGGGGTTATGGTAGTGAACACACCTGAACAAAAGATACCTGCCTGCAGAGGACCTCACATTTTGATGGAGGGAGACAGTCCTTAAATGGTAAACAAAATGGATTAGTAAATTGGCTAGTTCGTAAGAAGGGAATGAGTGTAGTAGGAAAAAGGAAAGAAAAAAAGTAGAGCAGCGTAACAGCGGTCACGAGGGCTAAGAGGAGTGGGCAGGGTGCGGGATTAAATGAACACTGGAAGAGGTCTCGCGATGGTGAGATTCAAGCGGAGTCGAAGGAGGTGAGAGAGTGAGCCCTCCGGGTGAGGAAACAGCCAGTATAAAGGCCCTGTGGCAGAGGTGTATTTGTCATTTTCAAACAGAGGCAAAGAGGTCAGGGTGGCTAGAGTGAAGCCAAGGGGGAGAGGAGGAGATGAAAGCCCAAGAATTAAGAGGGAAGAAGGGTCGTTCGTTGGGTGAATCAGGTAGGGCCTTGCTGGCCATCATGAAGACCATGGATTTTACTCAGTGTCTCAGGCAGCCACACTAAAAGGCTATGAGCAGAGGAGAGAATGCATTAAAAGGATCACTCAGAAAGCTGTGTTGGGACCAGACAGTAGGGAGGAAAACATGGATGCAGGGAGGCCCGTGAAGAGTCTACCCCTAGGCTCTGTGGGCTCTGTGGTCTCTGTCACATCTACCCAACTCTGCTGCTACAGCACAGAATCAGCCTTATTTGATGCAGAAACAAATGAGCCTGGCTGTGTTCCAATAAAACTTTATGGACACTGAAACTTGAGTCTCTTATAATCCTTACATGTCATGAAATATTTTTCTTTTGCTTTCTTCCACAACCATTGCAAAATGTAAAAACCAACCTTAGTTTACAGCGTACCAAAAAAAAAAAAAAATGCAGCAGGCCAGATTTGGCCCAGGGACTGTAGTTTATCAACCTCAGATTTCTGAAGTAATCCAGGGGGGACCAGAGTGGGAAGGCAACATGAGGGCACTGGGGAGATTCTGGATATATTTCACGGTACAGCCAATAGGAATTCCTAGAGGTCAACTGCAGGGTGTAAGAAAGAGAGGAAAACCAAAGATGACTCCAAGGTTTGGGGCCTGAGCAACAAGAAGGATAAGATTCAAGATACACCTAAATGGAGAAGACCCTGGAAGGTGATGGTTTGAGAGGGGGGCGGGGGAGGATGGTAATCCTCATAATGCTATTTATTAGTTATTTAATCGGGTGTGTAACATGTGCTCAGCTCTTTCAGAACACTACTTCTCTCCATCCTTCCATTATTCAGTGAATTCGACTCCAGTTATCTCAACCCATTTCACAGATGTGGAAACTGAGTCTCGGAGGAGTGAAAAGTCTTTCTCTAAGATCACCAGCAGGTAAGTTGCAGACACAGGTCTTTCCCACTCAGGAGCCTGCATTCAGAATTATAACGTGACTCTGCCCATCCTGCTTCTGAAATCTTATCTGAAGCAAGAAACTTTAAAACAGAAAGGGTGATGATAGAGCTTCCCAGGTTGTGGGAAGCTTCCCAACTTCCCAAGCCCACGTGTTGGTTTAAGCTTTAACTTGTTATTGGTTTAGAGGTGGATGTTTCAACAAGCATCTCCCCATCTGTGGGCCTCAATCTCCTCTATCTTTTCATGAAGCTCCAGCACCAGAGACGTTCCCAGGTTCCTTTCTAATATTTGCTGACACCCTGATTACTCAGCTTCCGAGCAAAGCAACCTGGGCAGGGATGGTCCAACAGCCTAAGGAAAGAATTAATTCCCTGTGAAATTACTGGGTATTATTTACGTCTTTACATGGTGTTTTATATCTGTAAGTGTTTTCTGATCACTTAGAAGTTAATCCCAGGTGGAGGCTAGAGGGCTACGGGAAAGCCTTTGTCAAGTTGAAGCTGGAATCCAAAGGAGCTGGCAGATCTGGGGCAGGGGATGACGTCTGCTGCCAGTCCTCCCCCTGGCCCGCCTCCAGCGGGCTCCCTCTCCCAAGAACTGCCACTGGGTCACCCCACCCCCACCCCCCGCCGGTGTGCACCTGATCAGGTGGAAAGATGGGTGAATATGAGCAAAACAGCCCCTGCCCTTGGGAAACGTTCAGTCTGACTAGGACACGTGATTTACATGCAAGGCCCGAACCAGCCTCTGGGAGCTTATCGATGGCCCAATGCAAAAGGCTGTCACTGAGTCATTTGGTGTGTGACACCCACTCTGTGCCAGGCACTGCAGAGCCCGTGGCGGCCAGACCCAAGGTTCCTGCTGGCATGAAACGTTCCACCTAGTAAACTTTCCACCTAGTGCAGTGGGCCAGGGGAGGACACCGGCCTTCTACCCTGGCCTCCAGCCTGGAAGACTTTGTCCTGGACATATTTTTTTTGGACTGTATCCCGTTTTCTGACAGTGAATTTTCTGTGCAATTATTAAAGACTCGAGTGGTGAAGATCTGGGCCTCTGGTCTCCTCCTGCCTGAGTTGCTACATGAGCTGTGTCACTTCATCTCTCTGTGCCTCAGTTTCTTCATCTGTCAAATGAGGATGATAATAGCATCTGCCTCGTAGGGCTACGGTGAGGGTTAAATGCGATCATGGGAAGTGCAGAGAACAAATGCCTTGTAATATACGATATAAATAACCAGGAGCTCTGAGCTTTTAAAAATGGTCGCTGTTCTACACTAAGAGATGGGACTCCTGGAAGATCACAGAGACTAAGCGAATGCCGCGAAGTCAAAAAGGCAGTGAGGGAGGAAACCTGGAGAGGAATTTCAGGCTGGAGCCCATGCACACTTGTGCTTCTGAGAGTGTGGCTCCAGCTGGGTCCTGGGGGCATGCGTGCTACCCTGCTGACGCCCACTGTACTCTCTCCTGCCCGGGTCCTCTACATTCTCCAACTATGGGATCCGATCTCAGAGCCCTGGACCAACCAGGGACAGGGCAAGCTGAACAGGCACATCTTCTTCCTTGGAAAACAACCCCAGATGCCTCTGCCTTTGGCCCAACCCAGGGTGGGAACTTCTCAGCACCTGCCCCAGCCAGAGCCCCAGAGGCTCCAGGCTCATCCCGGCTCCCACCTTCCTATTAATTCTTGGTCTAATTTATCTCCTCTGCACTATATTTTAATTATTCCAAGTCCAGGCTTTTTGTCTGCCTTTCTCTCCTTCCCTTAATGCTCAGCCTGACCTCTCTCCTCCAGTCCTCTCCTCCCTCAGCTGAGCTTCCTGTCCAAATGCAGACCTTTCACTCTGTCTTCAAGTTGAACTCCCGCATTCATTCAGCACACAACAAGCACACACATACATCCCATGTGTGTATCTTCTCTGCACCCATGGGTTTTGCTTGGTCACATGTCTAACTCCCCACAACCCTGGGAAGCTCTATCATCACCCATTTTACACAAGAGAAAACTGTCACTATAGATTAAGCAACTGAACATATATTCAAACCCAGGTCTTTCCAACTAATTGTGTTGTAATAATTATGAGAAGAAGGAGGAAGAGAATCCCTGTTTTTATTTATGTTTATTAGGTTCCAGGCACTGTTGTACATAGATGCTTTAATATCATGTCTCAGTTGAATTTCAGAGCAAGCCAATGTGGAGGAGAAAACTGAGGCTCAGAGAAGTTAAGTAACTTGGCCAAGGTCACATTTCCACTTCTGGACAAGTGGTCAGGCACTATCCCCAAGGGCCTCCCACAAAAGGCTATTGGGCCAAGTTGCCCCAATTGGACAAGGTCTTGGCTAAATACCCATCCCCAAGGGCCCAGGAGAAGGAGCTGAGGGGCAGAGGTGTCCCAATTCAATCCAGTTGAACTTCTGTCCTGCCTTCGCAAGGACTCAAGGCTCTAGGGCAAAACGCTGGCCAACTCCTAAAGCCCGGCAAGGACAAAAGAGAACTAATTAAGAATGAAAGCAGGACAGGGTCCCCGAGCGCTGCCCAATAGCGCTACACTCCACTTGTTTCTTTGCAGACATCCCCGGTGGCATCTTCAAGAGACCTGGATGCACCAAAGTAAGACCTTCTTGTCTGCACTGAAGAGGGACCCACCCCGAGGAGGAGCTTATTCAATAGGAATGAACAAATGCACATATTAAAATCAAACATCACCCGCCGCTCATCTTCTCAGTTGCTAATGCCCAGTGATCTTAGTTGCTCTGGGATTATTTTCGTGGGCATCAGGAAGACACATTATTGTGGCAAACTGCTGAGCTGAGAAGATGGACTGTGGGCTCGTTCAGTCACCAAATGGCTCATTCATTCATCCTCAAGATAACTGCCAATTCCTTCCTTCTTTCATCCATTCTCAAGACCTATCTTCAAGCCCCCATTCCATTGGGATGTCCGTACAAGTCTAATTTTGTTTTTTTTTAAAAAAAGAAGACATTTTATTTCCCAGTCTTCCCTGTTCTGACCAATGAGTGGGTGTGGCTAGTTGAGGCTTTTTTGTCCCTTCATTCTCCAGTCAGCTTAGAAAGGAGATGTAATGTCTGGAGGCACAGTAGCTATTTTGTGATCATGAGGTATTAAGCATGAAGAGAATCAAGCTAAGAATATCACAGATATTGGAGCTACTAAACTAATTCCAGTATCCATCTCTCTCTGGACTTCTTGTTATGCAAGGAAAATAAGCGATTGTTTGTTTAAGTCACAGAAGAGTTGAGTTTTCTCATAATTGTAGCCAAATATATTGCTGATATAAGTGCCAACTATGAGCAAGATGGGCACACCCCTCAGGGAGCTCCTAATCTAGTAAGATGGGATAAGAAAGAAAATAAGAAAGTAATGGTTAAAGAAGGTGCCGCATACCTACAGTTCTGCTGTCATCATCCAGAGAAACAGAGGCAAGGACATTTCCTACCCAAACGCTGCTCCTAAGATTCTTCTCATTTCCTTATGCAAAAGCCCCTGCCTCTAATGGAGCTCCCTGCAGCTCAAGCCACACACTGTCCCTGGTCTCATGTACACAGGCACGCCTCTCCTATAGGTACAAACCCCAGAGTTTGGACCACATGCCAGGAAAGAATTTCTAGATTATCACCCATCTCAGGTGGGCTCACACTTTCGATCCATAAGTGCACTTCTCCCGTCACCAGTCCCAATCTAGCCATTTTTTTCCTCCTCTAATGTAATGCCAGAGCAATTTCTCCCATCTATACTGGCCAGCAAGGAGAAGACTTCTTTCCGTCTGAACCCCAGGTCTATCCCTCAGTTCCAAGGTGCAGTGACCCTCCTTAAAGTCACAGAAAGGAAAAATAATCCCTGTTGCTGATTCGGTGCCCAATAATGAGAAGGAAAATGGTGGGGACTGTTTCTGTTCCTAAAAATAGTAACTACAAACATTCATTGATCATTGATCACGTGACTCAGTCCAGAAGAGCCCTCACACTCCTGATCTCCTCACATTCAGGGAGCCTGGAAGCTCCTGACACAGAGAGACGATGCTTTTTCCCTCCATACTGTGGACCCAGTGGCTGGCACATACTAAGTACTCAGTAAATATTTATCGAGGGAGTTAAATCCTCACCACAACCTAATGAGGTAACTATGATGTCAATCCCATGTGACGGTGAGGAAACTGAGGCTCAGAGAGGGAAAGGGACTTGCCTAAGGTTCCACAGCTGACAGTGGCAGAGCTAAGATTTAAACTGAGATGGCCTGTGCTCTAAATACCACCTCCAGGACTCAGGGCTGTGTTCTGGTCTATTTAGAGGCACTTGGACACGTCCAGTGAAATTTAGGTAGGAAAAAGTACAAGGACAGTGACATTAGTTAAGGGCTTTTCTTTTCACTCTGTTGAAACAAAAAAGGCTCATTGCTGATTCTCTGCTGCTTTTCTTAAGACAACATCCCAAGCTGCATAGGAGGGAGCGTGCCACAAAGAAACAGTGATGCTGAAAAAATCGCTTTTTCAGAGCATGAATTGAAAGCAATTATTCAGATTATCAAACCACCCTTCACAATGGATTCTAAGCAGGCTTCCTTTAAACAGCAGCCCCCCATCCCTTTGACGTGTAAATGCATTCACTGATTCATTCATTCAACAAACACTTATCAAGTCTCTATGTATGCCAGGAACTCTTATATAGACACTGAAGCCATAACTTTGAACAAAACAGACAAAATTCCTGCCTTCATGGGGCTTGTATCCTTCAAGGGGGGAGAATGATAATGTGATAACCTGGGAAATAAGCCCCCGCCAAAGAGATCCACCTCTTAATCCCTGGAAACTGCAACCTTACCTGATATGGAAACGGGGGAGGGGTTTTACAGATATAATTAAGACTCTCGAGATGGGGAGAGTTTCCTGGACTATCTAGGTGGGCTCTGAACACATCAGTTACAGGAGGGAGGCACAGGGATACTTTACACACAGAGATGAGAAAGTGATGTGAAGACAGAGAAGAGAGCTTTGAAAGTGCTGGTCTTGAAGGTTGAGAGCGATGCGGACATAAGCCAAGGAACATCAGAACCTCAAGAGGCAAGGAACAAAATCTTCCCTCGATCCTCCAGAGGATGCCCTGCTGACACCTGGATTTTGACCGAGTGATATTGATTTCACATTTCTGACCTCCAGAACCGTGAAAGAATAAATACCTGCTGTTTTAAGCCCCCAGGTTAATGGTAATTTGTTCCAGCAGTTGTAGGAAACTAATACAGATAATTTTTAAAACTCTGATAGATTAACAGTACAGGGGCAGTTACTGTTCAAAGAGGATTCCAAGCACACACACATCTTTCCAGAAGAATCCGCCACATACAGCGTAGCCTCCTGTGATGGAAAGTCCAGGGGCAGCTTCTCAGCCCTAAGGAAAGCCTGGACTTCCTGACTCCACTTTCCATTGCTCCCCGTCAGCATAATCCCAAGGCCACGGCAGAGCCCGCATGGGGCCTTCTGCCTGCATCCTGTTTAAGCCGCGCGACTTCCCTCGCCAATTAGAGGTTTCCCCTTCAGCTGGCCGTGCTTTCCCCACACCTGCCGAGGGAAGCACGTGTCGGCCATCAGACGCCATTTCTGCCACTGTCTCATGTCACCTCATTGTTCCCGAGTTGGCAGCCACTCTCCAGAAATCACCCTTTTTGGGAATGTTTGGGAGACACTGAGCAAAAGATCTACACAGCCCTCTTCTGGGGAAAACAAATAGCGGTGATCGTAGCTACCGTTTATCAGGTGCCCATTTCCTACCCTCGCTGCTCCGGGCACGGTCCAGGTATCCACAGCGTCCACACCCTCTGTCCCCGCTCAGACCTGCCCATCCAAGACCTGTATTTTAACAAGATTCCCAGGTGATTCATCTGCTGGGCGGAGTGAGAGCTTACCCAAACCTCTGCCGGAAATAAGGCCAGAGACGGGGGACGCGCCGCCCTGGTTTCATTGCTCTAGGCGATCGGTCGTTCCCATTTGTCTGGCTGTGGGGAACCAAGGCCGAGGATGTCTGCGTGTAGCTCGTGCTCAATGTCCTAGATCGCTGGGGGTCTCTGAGGACCCTCCAGGATCCACTTTCCACTTTTTCCAGTAACGGCCCCTTATTTGAGTATCAACGCAGGTCTGCCTGTAACACTTGGGGTCTCAGGGTGAAAAGACCATAAGAATGTGTCTTGCATAGAAAACAATCTTATGGTTACCAAAGGGGGAAGGGGGGGATAAATTAGGAGTTTGGGATTAACATACACACACTACTATATATAAAATAGCTAAATAACAAGGATCTACTGTACAGCACAGGGAACTATATTCAATATATTGTGATAACCTGTAATGGAAAAGAATCTGAAAAAGAGTACATATATCTGAATCACTTTGCCGTACACCTGAAACATTGTAAATCAACTATACTTCAATTAAAACAGATTTTTTTAATTAAAAAAAAAAAGAATGCGTCTTGAAGGCCTCTCATCACAAGGAATGGGGTCCCAGCGCTGCGCTCTGACGCCATCTCTGCGTTTGCTTGGAGGTCACATTTCCCAGGGGCTGCTCCCCACCAATGACTGGAAGTGGGTGGGACACTAAGGCAGGTTCATTCTGGAAGCCATGGGACTCCACTGATGGCTCTCTGGCTTTGGCTGAGGACTTTCCCGTGGCCTTGTCAAACATCCTTAGACCGCGCAGTGGTCCAGGACTCCTCCAACCAGCCTTCCTTCCCCACACACACACACCCCACGGCCTCAAGTGCACACACGTAGACTTCCTAGTCTATACATCATACTCCATGCCTACCCTCCCCACCCCCTGAACAGCTGCCCCTTGGGTCTATACCAGAAGCGTCAGCATCCTCTGGGAAAACGGACGCAGGAGGAAATCTACACAGACCCTGGAAGACCTGGAACGATTACAGCATGAAATTTAGTTTCTGGAACAAAGGCTTCCCCTTGGCCCCATGGACCTTCTCCCCTATGGGAAGGGGCACAACCCCAAGAGGGACAGAGCAGAGTCTCTAAAGCATGACGGGGCCCCCATGCCCATTGACATGGGTGTCTCCCACCTTCAGTGCACGAGGCCAGCGTGGGCCTCCATCTCCAGCCCTAGGGGTGGGCGTGGAACCTAGGTATTAGCCAATCAGTCTCCATGTCCACCCCCTGGCCACAGTGATTGGCTCTTAGTGACCAAATACCTAATCAGCTACAGAAACTCCTGGCTGGGAAAGCTGGGAGAGAAGTCAGTGTTCCTTCCCGCAGGGCTTGGGCTTCCTGGGGCAATGACACCATCTTTCTTCAATGAGAAGAGGTCTTGGAGCTGCCAGGGGGGCCTCGTGGAGAATGAAACCAACACAGAGATGGAAAGAAACGGAAGCAACAGAAGACAGTGCCAACCTGGACCCTTCAGTTACGCAGCTTCATCAGTCTCTCAAAGCAGAGTGATTCCAAACGCACATAAATGGACGTGGAGGACACAGAAGTAGGTGGCTGTTTTCACTCCTTAAAGAAAAAAAAACAAAAGCTCCCCAGAGAAGAGAGACGTTTGCCAAAGAAGCACATGAAAAGATGCTCATCATTACTATTCCTGGGGAAAGTCAAGTTAAAACCCCAGCGAAATGCCATTGCACACCTACCAGAAAGACCAAATTAGAAAAAAAAGGGAGAAGCGGATAATATCCAGCCACGGTGAGGATGTGGGACAGCTGGAATTCTCCTACACCGGTGATCAGAATGCAAAATGACACAGCCACTTGGGAAAACAACTGGGCAGTACCTTAGGCAGTTACACATACTTTTATCATGCAACCTAGTAATGTAACTCTTAGGTACTAACTGAGGAGAAATAAAACAGACGTCCACACAAAGACCACAAACGCGTGTACGTGAACGTTCATAGCAGCATCCTTCCTAATCACCCCAAACCGGAAGCAGCCCAAGTGTCCCCCAACTGATGAATGAATACACAAAAAGTGGAATTTCTATATAATGGAATATTACTCAACCATAAACAGGAAAAAATGACTGATACACACAACAACATGGGTAAACCTCAAAAGCCTTATGGAAAGTGAAAGAAACAGGGAACAAAAGGCTACATGCTGAATAATTTCCTTTCTATGGCATTCTGGAAGAGGTGAAACTATAGAGACAGAAATCAGATCCGTGATCGTCAGGGGCTTGGAGCCTGACGTGGAGGTAGAAGCACAAAGGAACTTTGGGGGTGATGGATGTTCTCTATATCTTGACTGCGGTGGTTACATGATCATAAATATTTGTTAGGACGCATCAAACTTATCAGTGAACTTATGCATGAAAAGGTGTATTTTACTGGATGTAAATTAAACCTCAATAAGCCTGACTTTTTAAAAAAAAGATAGGGCTTCGCTGGTGGCGCAGTGGTTGAGGGTCCGCCTGCCGATGCAGGGGACACGGGTTCGTGCCCCGGTCCGGGAGGATCCCACATGCCGTGGAGCGGCTGGGCCCGTGAGCCATGGCCGCTGAGCCTGCGCATCCGGAGCCTGTGCTCCACAACGGGAGAGGCCACAACAGTGAGAGGCCCGCGTACCACAAAAAAAAAAGAATCTGCCTGTCAATGCAGGGGACACGGGTTCGATCCCTGGTCTGGGAAGATCCCACATGCATCATGTGTTCTAAGCCCTTTTCCAGGACTAACTCTTTGAACCCTCATAAGAACCTTATAAGGCATGTAACTAGTATTATCACCATTTTACAGATGAAGAAAATGAGACACAGAGAGGTTGAGTAACCTGGCCAAAGTCCCCCAGTGAGTAACTGGCAGGCCTGGAACTCAATCCCAAGAAGTACAGACCCAAGCTCATGCTCTTAACCACTGTGCCATCTTTGTAAATGGGGGACATGGACGCCAAATCATTTGCTACATGCACAGGGAAGGCTGGGGGGTGGGGGGGAAATGAGCATAAAATGGGATAAGACCTTGTTCCAGCCCCAAAGATGATTTCCCCACAGTTGCTGCTCCAATTCTTCTGGCTCATTCCTCAAGGCCAACCAACTCCCTCTGGGCCCCTAACTAGAAAGCCAGCACGATTCTGTGAGAGAAAATGACTCCTTCCTAAAAGCACTCGGTGGATTTCCCCCGACACATCTTGTCGGCACTCAGAACGCCCGTGACAGCTTCTCCTAAAATACTTCCCAGGTGAACTCGCTGGCTGCCCCAGCCAGCCGGGCCACTGATGACCCCCCTTCCCACACAGTGGAAATACCTGTTGACAAGGCTTTCACTCTTCCAAGGCTCAGAAGCAAGCTCTCCCCACCTCGTGAGATCAAATGCAGAAGGTGCTTACGGAAGGTCATTGGATGGTGTTAAAAGCCCATTTCTCCTCCTCTTACCAATGTGAGTTGCAAGGTGGCGACTGGAGGGGAAACATGAAGAGCGATGTTCTCCCAGGTGCTGTCTCCCTTTGGTGGGCCAGAAGCAGAGGGCGTTCCAAACAGCAAGGAAAAGTCACGGGGTGCTGCCCACCCAGGCTCTGGGCAGGGAATATATGTTGTCCGGGTCTGGCTTCCAGCTCCGGAGCCTTTTGAAGGGTTGCAAATGTCTGCGCTGAAATGTTCCTCCCAGCTCAGCTGGAAAGACATGCCACACTCCACACAAAGTCTCCCCCAGGAAGCAGCTGGGACCCAGCTTCCAGGGGCCCTAGAATGACAAGAGTGAGAACACCTGCTGAAACAGGGAAAATGCTGGACAACTTGGCAAGGAGATTTGTTGACTCTGCCCTGGGTTTTGTCTATTGTAAGGCTGTTAAAGCAGGATTTGAGCCCAGGGGTACGGAGGATTTGGGACTCATAGTCTTAATGCCATTTTGGACTTTGTTCACAAACTTTGTTTTTATCCTTCCTTTGTTTTCACTCTTTTCTTACTATCATAGCAAACGGGTTTCATGTTGAGGGCCACATCTAAGTGGTTGGTTGTGACTGCTTCATGTTAAGAAAGATTCTGGGCTAGTCATGGACTCAGTGAAGAAAAACAGTATTGTGATCCATTAGTGATGTCTACCATGGGTGAGGCAAGGGGGAATACTGCAGGCACGCCACGTATCTTCCATCCCTGTTATATACAAGAAGGACACAGCAATAGGAGGGAGACTCCAGGGGTAAAAATGTCAAAGATAAATGCAATTTGGTTCACTGGAAACCACCAGTTATCTTTTAGAAACTGCACATGAGAAGCAGAGCTGCAGCTACTGTCTTTAGCTCAAGCCCAGAGAGTTCAGGAAACACTTAACATCTGCAAAGCACACAGTTTTCTTCTGAGATGGACACAGTTTCTTCTGCAGAAAGATATCATTATTGTGCTCCGTGGTCCTGCTACCCTGGCCACCACTGATTCATCGAAGGCGCCAGGTTTTGTAAATAAAATTTTATCGAAACACAATGGGACTCATTTGTTGATGTGGTGTCTCTGAATGCTTTTGCACTCCAACAATGGAGCGCAATAGCTGTGACAGAGACTGCGTGTCCCACAAAGCTTAAAATATTTACTATCTTGTCCTTTACAGAAAGTCTGCTGGCCCCTGGATTAAAGAATTGTCATTCGAGCCAAAAGCCATTGAGAAAAGTCTGTTCCTAATAGGAGTCTGCCGTTTATACGTTATCTTTGAGACAGATTCTGCCCTATAACAGTGCGCCATATTGGTTGGTGACAGTGATCCCAATTGGATTCTCTCTGTATCTGTCTCTCTCTTCCCCTTTCTGTCTCTCTCTCTCTCTCTCTCTCTCTCTCTCTCTCTCTCTCACACACACACACACACACACATGCATACATACAGTATGAATGGGAGGTGCAGAGGAAATAGAGGTTACTGGGACTACTGCTAGATCCAGAATGGAAATGAATCATTGGTTGAGTTCTCCAGGAGGCCTACTCCCTATCCTGGTCTTAGAAGTACTGAGCTACCAGTGTGTTCATGGCTACTCAATTCTCTGTGTTTTCACACTTATCTGCATTTCTCTAAAATAAACCCTCATCACCTAAGGGGAGGAAGGTCATGAGATTTCACCTTGTACCACCTCTGGTAGCATCTGACTAATTCATTGTCTTAAGAAACTGGACTCTGAAGGAAAGAGTAGCATGATAGATTAGTGATGTCTGCCACGGCAATGGAAGGAGAGAGAACAACGTGCGTTATGTACTTGACAACTAGGGCTTCAGTTTCTTCATATCAAAGAAGGATATGTTTCTTCTTTGCCACCAGTCGACCCACCTTCTCACCACCTTCTCTCATCTTCTTTGGAAGTTACAGTTTGTAACATGTCGTTCCTTTTTTTTTTTTAAACATCTTTATTGGAGTATAATTGCTTTACAATGGTGTGTTACTTTCTGCTTTATAACAAAGTGAATCAACTATACGTATACATATATCCCCATATCTCCTCCCTCTTGTGTCTCGCTCCCACCCTCCCTATCCCACCCCTCTAGGTGGTCACAAACCACCGAGCTGATCTCCCTGTGCTATGTGTAACACATCATTCTGTTCTTGATTATACACTCTTGTGCAATTCTCTCCCAGTCATTTCAGGTGCCGTTTTTATTTCCTCCACCAAATGACACACAGCTCAAAAACATGCTATTCCTCTTATTTTAAAAAGACCCTTTGCAGCAGGCACCCTACTAGGCATGTAGAATTCACTTCATGGCTCCACGGAGCCTAGAATTTGAGCACTGGGGTCCCGCCCTTCCACTTAGAAGTCTAATTCTCCACATACTCATATCGACTTAGAGGAAGACTTTCCTTCTAGCTGGTCTAACTGTTTCCTTTAACTCCTCAAGCCCCTTTTCTCGCTCAGCCCACCGTGGAGATGCAATGGAGGATCTCTGCCCCATGAGTCCAGCTGGCTTGGCTGGGGGCCACGTGACTGCAGAGTCCCTGTTTTTACAGGGCCCAGTGACCATCCACGAGAAGCTGAAATTACACTTTGTTTCCAAGTTCTAATCCAGATGTGTGTCTGCTTCCTTCCTGGCCTCTCCTCACCTCTGAGCTTACCTCACTAGCCAGCCCTTCCCCCACCCAGTCAGTGACCCTTCCCTCTGCAACGCAACTTGCAGGGGACCCCGTAGAACAAAGGAGGGCCATACCGGCTGGTGGAAAGAACTCCAAGGCCCCTCATACCTCTTGCTCTCCAGATCCTAATATGGTTGCGTTAACTTAAACACCCACATGTTTCTGGCTCACAGCCCCTACCTGTGAGATTGCTGACCCTCAGAATCGGCCCCCAAGCCACGGTCTTCTCCAGTTACTGCTCCGAGACCCCAGGAGGAGGCCTCATCCGCCAAGTTGATTCACCATCTTCTCTGTCCCTGCCCTTTGTCGCCTGGGCCCCAGAGCAGAAAGCCTGAGTCCCCAGCGTCACCGAAATCTTCTCCGCCTTTAGATTTTGTTTCCAAACTCCCTCTCCGCAGAGCACAGGCATTAACTTCTCTGAGGAAGGAATGTTTAAGGGAAGGATTTTGAGCCACCCAGAGCTGGATTTCAATCCAGACTGTACTCTCCACCAGCTGCTTAGACATGTGAATGAAACTCTCTGAACTTCAGTTTTCACGTGTTCAAAGTGGGGTATTAATATGGGAATAACCAATAGAGTGTGTAGAGGTACTAGTTTCCTAGGGCTATTGCAACAACTTGCCGCAAAGGGAGTGGCTTCAAGCGACAGGAATTTATCCTCTCAGAGTTCTGGAGGCCAGACGTCAAGGTGTCGGCAGGGGTGGTTCCTTCTGAGGGCTGTGAGGGATGGATGAGTCTCTCCTCCATTCTGGTGGCTGCCAGCAATCCTTGGCGTTCCTTGGTCTGTATGCACGTCACTCCAATCTTTACCTCCACCACCTTCTCTCCTGTGTGTGTCTCTCCTCTCTGTGTCCCTTATAAGGGCACCTGTCATTCATCGGATTTGGGACCCATCCACATAAAACAATACGGTCTCATCTCCAGATCCTTAGTCTAATTGTATCTGCAAAGACCCTTTTCCAATTAAGATCACAGTTACCGATTCCAGAGGTTAGAAAGGGGACATATCTTTTGGGGGGGCACAATTTTACCCACTATGGTAGGATTAAAAGAGATGATGCATGTATTTTGCTTAGCACACATGGAAAATGGTTTTATTATCATCATTCTTCAAGGGATCAGAGCTCGACCCTAGATCAGGAGACCAATAATCCTGGTCCTTCATTTCCCATGTCTCTCTGTCTTAATTTGGAACCCTCCAGAAGCTGAGCCTGAGACAAGGACATGGAAACAGGCAGTTTTATTGGCAGTGGGGGTGGGATGGGAACTAAGCGGTGGTGGAGAAGGCCAAGGTGACCCCAGGACTCAGGTGCAAGGGAGTGGGAAGAATAAGACAAGGAAGAAGAAAGAGTCAAGACAAAGTGTATCACTGAGGTCACTGCAGTAGGCAAGGGGATTTCAGAGGCAGTGGAACCTCTGAGAAGTGTATACACTGCATCCCGGAGATGTCCCTCCAGAGATCAAGGTAGGACATCTATCCCTAGCCCCCACTGAACCCTCCCGTTGGTTGAGGGCCACCCTCAGGGTCATTCACTCTCCTTTGCTTTTGGGCTCCTCCCGGCCTAAGCAGCACCTGCAGTTTCACAGAGGGTGCTCGGGAGGGATGATGGCCATTTGAGCCTGAGCTTGCGGGGAACTGTCCCTGGCAGCTCTGGCTAAATTCAGAGGTAGGCCACCGGCTTCACTCTTTAAGCAGGAGCCAATACCTACGCCCCTTCCATGATGGACTTATTCCTCCCATGCTTTTATGGGTTGAATTGTGTCCTCCCCAAAAACATAGTCCTAAGCCCCGTGAATATGGCCTGATTTAGAAACAAGGTCTTTGCAGATGTTATCAACTTAAGATGAGGTCATTAGGGTGGGCCCCTAAAATCTAATATGACTGGTGTCCCGTCAAGAAGAGGAGAAAAAACACAGAGACAGACTCGCATGGAGGGAAGATAACTGAAGATACACAGGGAGAAGGCCACGTGATAAAAGAGGCAGAGACTGGAGCAAAGCTTCTACAAGGCAAGGGACGCCAAGGATTGGTGGCAACCAGCAAACACTAAGGGAAAGGCTTGGAACGGAGTTTCCCCTAAGGCTCTGCAGAGAGGCCATGGCCCTGCTGACACCCTGATTTGGGACTTTGACCCTCCAGAACTGTAAGAGAATAAACTTCTGTTGTTTTAAGCCACCCAGTTTGTGGTACTTTGCTACCGCAGCCCTAGGACTGATATACGTGCTCATTAATCCACCTCTACGACGCCTGAGTGTTTCACGGGATGGAAACTGTTCCCAAGTTCTTTACGTAAACCAGTCTCTGGGTCCCACTTTGGTTCAAATAGAACCGCACTGCCGTTAGGAGTGGTAAAGGTGGGGCCGGGTTGGAGACACTGGTATGCAGCTCACCCAAGCCTTCCACCGGTATTCTCCTCTCCCCGTCCCTGTTCCTGAGACAGTTCTGCTCCCAGCATCAGTCTCAGAGAGAGACACCTGGACCAACTCAGGCAAGAACGATCCACCTTATGGAAGAGTGAGGACTTCACCAACCAGGTGCCATGCACACCCATTTCCACTTCTTCAACTCACATGCTAATCAGCTTCCCCTCCCGTCCTCTCAGTGGACTGGACACCGAACCCTCCCATTCGATGTCCATCCCGTTGTAATGACGGATTGTTAAGCACATGGACCCTTGGCATTACCGAAGCCCATCCTTCCCACCTTCCTCTTGGAGAAAGGGCAGTATTACCGCATCACCTACCACCCCAGACCTACTCTTCTTCCTCCCATTCTACCTCCTGCTCATCTCTCCATTCTGACCTCGGTCACATTCTCTTTTTCTGGAGGCTGAGCCCCTGGGGTCTTCATACCATCCCTTCAGCTTGCGGCTGGATTCTAGACTTAAAGGTTTTATCCAACGTAAGCAAGAGGTTCCACCAATGCCGACGGCTAATGGAAGCCATCGTACTTGTGAGAAGCAGAGGATCAACACCTCGAGCTGGGGATTATAAGCCTGCTTCAGTTCTTTCCCACAGTTCCTCCTACTGTGCTGGGTGTCCCAAAGACAGCTGATGCCTTACCCCAAACTCCGCGGAGAAACGCATGGAAGCATGAGAACATGAAATTGGAGATAAGGACAGAGCGAATGGGGGGAGGATATGGGAGAAGAGGAGGAAACAAATCTTTAAGAACTACACTACTATGTATAAAATAGATAACTTATGAGACCCTACTGTATAGCACAGGGATCTCTACTCAATGCTCTGTGGTGACCTAAATGGGAAGGAAATGTAAAAAAATGAGTGGCTATATGTACACATATGATTGATTCACTTTGCTGTACAGCAAGAAACTAACACAAAATTGTAAAGCGACTCCAATAATACTTAATAATAAAAAGTATTTATACTCCAATAAAAATTAATAACAAAAAGAAAAGAACGCAGAGAAAACTCCACGTATCTGCCCGTTCAATTCTAGGCTTTGAAATGTAAAGAATTGCCTGTTTCTATAGTTTTTTACAGACCCATCGTCTACAAGGTTCCAGACAAGCACAGCAGACACCTAATTTCACTGTTACATCCTGATTTGGTTATTGATGCTGGTGACATTAACGGATACCCTCAACAGTGACATCCACAGATAACCCCCAAAGCCTCCAATTGCTTTGGCTTGGTCCTTCCTCTAAAATGTACGATCGCTCTGCGACACAACCAGAAACTGTCATTTCACCTCCTTTTAATGATTCTTCCCACTTTTCTCAAATAGTGAAGTGTTCCCAAAGCCAGAAGGGATAAATCTTAGATTATATCCCATCCCCACCCACCCCCAAAGGAATCCTTGCCCGCATGGTGCATGCCTGGGCCATTTTTACAGGTGGTAGGTTGAGGGATACCCGGTATTTGAAGTGTTAACAGTACCGTCTTTCCCTTCCTACTAAAGTTAGGAAAGTCACAGGGTGGATGGAGAATGGACCAGATTATGAATCAGCAGGACTGGGTTCCAGTTCCCCTCGCTCTTCCAGCTGTTTCCTGTGTAACCTGGACCAAGTCTCATCCCCTCTCTATGCCTCAGTTTCCCTATCTGTAAAATGGGGGAAATAATGCCTACCTCATAGGGTTGCTGTGAGAATTCAATGCCATGTCCATAAAGTGCTTAATCACAGTGACTGGTTCCCGACAAGCACTTAGATGCCGGCTAGACATCATCGACCTCATCGTTATTATTACTGATCAATATTGTCAACTTCATGAACCCTTCTCTCTATGGAACCCCTGTTCCCCAAACGCTCCAGCCATTAGAGAAGAACCCAGAGCTGGCTCCAGGAAGGACTCCCCCCCACCCCCCTGCTGTTTGTGGGGAGTTTGTTGAGCCTCTCTGGCGTGCAAGACAAGCCGCAAGGCCCAGAGAGGAACAGCAGCCTTTAGCGGTACTGGAGACAGGCGGCCGGCGGAGGCTGCATGTTTCTCGCCCACAAACAAAAGTTGCCTTTCATCCGATCCACTGCTCCCAAAGAGGACTCACTTCCTCCTGCCTGGGCGTTGATGAAAGCTGACAGCAGAGGCGAGAAAACAGCCAACGCTCTCCGCGCGTGATAAAACCATTACAATCAATTTAGGCAGCTCGCAGGCGCGCAGACAGACTCTGTGTCGACTGGATTCTGTTACGAGGAGCGGGGTGAGGGAGTCTGGGGCTGGGGCTGGGGCAGGTGGGGGGGCGCGAGGGGGGCCCTTCTGGGAGGCTGGCGCATTTGGCCTTGCTCGGATGGGCCCCATTACGGCTGCAGGCTGGCGCCGCTGCTGCGGGAGCTCGCTACCAAATGAAACTGTCATCCCACTGCTCTCGGGGAAGAAGGGAAGATGGGGAGGGGGCGACCGGTGTTAGCTTAACTCCTGTGGTCTCACAGACTAATTGCTCACTGTGGAAACACGCCTCAAAGTGCTTTGGGCTCGTCAGTAATAGGGTATTAGATGCCACCCATTCCGCAGCGCATCGATCTGTTTCCTCCCCAGGCCTGCTCGTGGCTCCGCTCCCTGACATCCTGATGACTCTTATTCTTTTTTTTTTTTTTTAAGTGTTTTCTAAGCGTGTGTTTAGCAGGAGTGGTGCCTAAGTGCTAATTGTTACACCACAGATTGATTGGCGACAAGATGGCTTGCCAAGTTCCTCCATCTCCTGCGGGAGGGGGGCAGGGGAGGAGGGAGGAAGGGCACGGAGGGTCCAGGGGGCGGGGAGCGGTTGTTGGGGGAGGAGGGAGAGGAGAGGGGAATCCTTGATGCTTCTGAGTTGGAAAGCGTGCCCGCAGCTGCGGAGGCAGCAGGGCAATCTCTATTGATATTTTAGCATCATGTTCTGCCTTGGAAGAGTGGCAAAGATTTAGCCACAAGTGCTGACCCTGGACCAGGATCCAGCTGATGGAGAGCAGCAAGGGGGGTAAGTGGGAGGAACAAACATCGCATAGCCCTGGGCGGGGAGAGCATTGCTTATCCATGAGACCCTCTCAGCAGCCCCACCCTGGGTCTAGGTTAGGGATCCCCAGTCCGTGCTCTAGAGCAGGGGTCCCCAACCCCCGGGGGCCGCAGACCGGTACCGGGCCGCGGCCTGTTAGGAACCGGCCACACAGCAAGAGGTGAGTGGCGGGCAGGCGAGCGAAGCTTCATCTGCTGCCCCCCCCCATCGCTCGCATTACCGCCTGGACACCCCCCATGACCCCCCCATCCGTGGAAGAATTGTCTTCCACGGAGCCGGTCCCTGGTGCCAAAGGTTGGGGACCGCTGGTCTAGAGGACCTTGTACTTACTCCACTGCCTTTTATCACAGTTATTTCTTTAATTACCTGGCTCTTTTCACGGGCCAGTTTGCCCCTTGATGGTCAGAACCATCACTGGGCCAACCATGGCTGGATCAACAGAACTTAACACAAAACCTGACACATTCCTCCAAAAGCACTTGGGTTTGATGTGTCTGGAAGACCTGGTTAGCTGAGAACTTCAAGATTCCCAAAAGACACACACAACGGGTGCCCACTTGGGGCCCCAAAATTCCTTTAAAAGATAACACTGAGCGCTTCCTTACAAGAAGTAGAATCTTAGTATTGGCAACTAATTCCCCCAAACATTCCCACCTGACAGGTGAGCCTGACGATTCTGAGTGAGCATCTGCTCAAAGTGAGGCACTACGGAGACTATTACTGCAATTGTGGAATCCAACCAGTTTAAGAGAGCAGCTTCGGACCCACTTCCAAACTCCATCTTCCAGGTGAAGGGGAGGGGGGGATAGGAGACGTATGTGGTGAGGGGCATTTTGAAGTTACACAGCCCGGGTCCCACCTCTCATTAGCTCACTGCCACTGGCAAGACACTTGCCTTCCCGATGCCTCAGCTTCCCCATGTGTAAAACAGGGATGATGACAACACCGGCGCCTGTGTGAGCCTGTTTCCTCATCATGAAATGTGGGGTAATGATATCTATTTCGTGGAGCACGGTGAGGAGAAAGAGATGTAATGCATGTGAAAGAAGTTGGCTGGGCCACAGCAACCCCTTACAAAATGCTGCCTTTTCTAATTTTATCCTCTCTCCAGCTTCTGTGATTGAGCCGTACTTGGAAGTATTTGCCTCATTTTACAGGCGAGGAAATGATGCTCAGAGAAGTTGGAGAGTTTGTCCAAGTCTCCTCTCTCTCTCATACACACACTCTTCTCAATCAGGGAAGCAAGGATAAAAACCCCACCGTTTCTGCTTCCAGATCATCCCTGCAAGGAACAGCACCAAGTCTCCAACCCAGTTCCAAACTTCAGCTCTGAAATTTTGTGCATCTATCTATAGCGACGTCGGTCAGCACTAGGGGGACTCTCATAAGGCATTTTAAGACCTATAAACAGGGCTTCCCTGGTGGCGCAGTGGTTGGGAGTCCGCCTGCCGATGCAGGGGACAGGGGTTCGTGCCCCAGTCCGGGAAGATCCCACGTGCCGCGGAGCAGCTGGGCCCGTGAGCCATGGCCGCTGAGCCTGCGCGTCCGGAGCCTGTGCTCCGCAACGGGAGAGGCCACAATACTGAGAGGCCCGCGTAGGAAAAAAAAAAAAAAGACCTATAAACAAATTGTGGAAAAATAATCTTTGTCTGGGACTGTTGATCACCTTCTTTCTGCAACCCAAGCTAAGGATTCTTACACAGTTTTTCTTAGGTCTTTGTTTTACAAACTATCCCTTCAGCCTCAGTGCTATTTGTCATGTAGACTCTCATATGAGCCACAGATAAGGATGATGATGATGGTGGTGATGGTGATGTTGATGATGATGACGGTAGCTAATTTTTTGTGTGTGTGTGGTGTATGCGGGCCTCTCACTGTTGTGGCCTCCCCCGTTGCGGAGCACAGGCTCCGGACGCGCAGGCTCAGCAGCCATGGCTCACGGGCCCAGCTGCTCCACGGCATGTGGGATCTTCCCGGACCGGGGCACGAACCCGTGTCCCCTGCATCGGCAGGCGGACTCTCAACCACTGCGCCACCAGGGAAGCCCGGTAGCTAATATTTTTTAGTGGTCCCTATATGCTGGTAACTCTACCTAACATTCTAGATGCACTTTCCTCTTTAACTCTCAGAATAACCTCATGACTTAGGTATTTCCCTCTTACAGATGAGGAAGCAGAGTCTCCAAGAAGGGAAGTCGCTTCCACAGGGCCATGCAATCAGTGTCTGGTCAGGCCTGGATGTGAAGCCAGATCTGTTAAACCTCCAAGTTGAAATGGTGACCTCTGATCATGTCCAGTGGAAGCCTCAGGAAAATCTCAGGGAATCCTTGGGCTCTGGGGGACTCCATTTGAAAAGCACTGGCCTCCGTTTCTTCTAAATCCAAGAATCTGTAATTTTAGGTTGTTGGATGTTTGAGCTCCATAATCCCCTCTGCTGCTCACTGTAAAAATCTCAAGGAGGAAATAAAGAACCGACCGAGGGAGAGACCAGAACACAAGCCTGGTTGGTATTTCTTTGGCCACCACTTGCCAGGTAAGTAGCCTCCTACTGCAGGCAGGGTGCATTTTGGTGATAATTCCTGGGTTCAGATCTGAGCTCCGCTGCTCCAATTGCTGTGTGACCTTGGGCAAGTACCTTGATGTCTCTGAGCCTCAGCTTATGTACTTATTATGAAGATAATAATAATACTAACCCCATAGAGTTGTTACTGGATTAAATGAAATCCTCCATTTAATTGTTAGCACACTGCCTGGCTTACGATACGAACTGCACAGAATCTGTGTGTGTAGCTATACAAGGGCTTTAAAAAACTGTGCTTAGCAGCCGAACACTGTTTTTTCTTAAACACTTTAAATTCAATCTTAAACAGAGACCAACATAAAAGGCAGATAAGATGGGGAGCTGCTCTATTTGAAGCGGCAGCACCTCCATCAGAAACCCCATTGGCACAAGCACAGAATCTTTGGAAGCCAGTTTCAGAACCACTGAGCTACCCAGCTACATGTGTTCTGTCCTCGAGGTCAAAGTCCCTTTCCTCCTCCCCACCTGCTCCATGAGAGACTACAAGGAAGAACCTTGGCTCCAAAATCATGTTGTTGCTGTTGTTTTTATTTCTTCCTTCTACTTCTCGGGCTATCAAATAGAATTTTATGATAAGGCATGATTTAGGCCATTATTACTTACTATGCAACCATTCTGAATAAATGAACGAATGGATGGGTGGATGGATGGATGATTGAAGGTTGGATAGATGGATAGGTGGGTGGATGGACGGATGCATGGATACATGAGTGGAAGGGTGGATGATGACGGATGAGTATATGGATGGATGGATGCATGGATGAAAAATGGCTCAGGAGAGAGATTGGTACTAACAAGTAACCTGTCCACGTGATCAGTGATGATCAATGATGAAACTCTCTGGCTAGAGAGGGAGTAAGTGGCAGGAGAGAGACCAAGTAACAGCCACCAGGCTCTATGGCAGGCGATTATCTCTCATCATCTTGTTTAATCCTCACTACTGCCCTTGGAAGAAGAACTCTTATCCCCATTCTGCAGAGGAGGAAAGGGAAGATTAGAGAACTTCAGTTGCCCAAAAGGTAACACAGCTATTAAGTGGCAGGCCCAGGTCCTTGTCATCATGTCACCATGCTTTCTGCACAGAGGTTTTCCACCTACAGTGAATCTTCCAGAAATGTAATAGAAAGGTAGTAAAAGAAACTCAGCTAAGAGAAGAAAAGGAACAAAAGAGAGGAAAAGAAAAAGGCTTAAGGATGTGGTAAAACTAACATTTATTGGGCACCCACTGTATACCAGACCCTGGATTTTACACGTATTTTCAGGTTAACTCTCAACAATAAGCTGTAAAGCTTCGATTATTAACTTTTTTTTGGTAATGAAGAAACGGAGGCTCAGAGAGGTTAAAGAATTCTCCCAGAATCACGGTCTTACTTGTCCAGGTCAAGAGCTCCTATCGGAAGCTGATCGGAAGTCTAATTCCATGAGACAGAATTTTCAAAAATAAAGGAAGAATATATGCAGACACCCAAATAAGGGAGAGAAGAAGGAAAAGCCAGATGAGAACTGGAAGGAGGAAGGCTGAGGAAGCACACTTGAGACAAAAAGAAAAGAAAGGGAAGATAAAGAAGGGAAGACAAAGGGCCCTATTCTGGATCTGTTCCTGTCCAGAGAAACCACAGCACAAATTGCAATGGACGGTTTCCCCTCCCACAAAGGGCCTTTTAGCTTGCACGCCTCCCTTGGAGGGCCGGGCTAGAGACGGCTGGCGACGGCTACAACGCATCTGAGGGCGCTGGCAGGAAACTCCCAAGGAAAGCTCAGTGTCCGGGGTCATCTGGTTAAAGGAATCAGTGAGGCTGCAAATGGAGGGGACGGGGGGAGGGGAGAGGAGGGAGCGGCCAGGGGCGCGGCTGACCCCCATGACCTCCTGCCTGCTCTAACCTGATATCACAAATAGTCCTGGAAAACAAAATAGTATTAACCCTTCCAGCCAGGTCAACCTCTTCTGCGTTTGCCTGGGACTGTGGGACTCTGCCTGTCAGAGGGTTTACCTCTTTCTTGGGACCCTCCGATCCCCACTTTTCAGCCCTCTTCTCAAATGCCTCTGGATTCAACAGATTAGTTGCCCGTGGGAGGGGCAGAGACTGTGGCATATAGTCAGGCAGACAGAAAGTACCTCCTGCCCATCAAAAACTGAACAAGGGCTTCTAGAGTGAAAAATGACCTCTAGATTCTTTATCAAGTCTGAGACTGTATTCTGTATAGTCATATTTGCTATTTCCCCTCCCTAACTTGGTACATGAAGCATGGTGGTCCAGGGGTGGCAATCTCAGCATCACCTGGAGACTTGATAGAAACGCAGAATCTTAGGTCCCACCCCAGACCTGCTGCATCTGAATCTGCATTTTAACAAGACCCCTCTAGATAAGTGGTGTGCACATAAGACTTGCAGAAGCCATCACCCAGCTTAAGAAATCATTTTCCACAAGAAAAAAAAATGTGTAACTATATATGGTGATGACCGATGTTACCTAGATAGTGTAGTGATTATTTTGCAATATATACAAATATCAGATCATTCTACGGTATCCCTGAAACTCATATAATGCTATATGTCAATTATATCTCAGTAAAAAAGAAAGAAAAGAAAGAATTTTGCCATTTAGGACACCTGTCTTAAGCAGAAATGGAACGTATACACACTTCAAACACAACAACGACATTTTAACCCAATCAAATCATCAGGGCTTTTGATATTTCAGAGATGGTCAAAGTAATCATGTTCCTTGGCCAAGTATTATTACTAGAGTGAGTGTTAAGCATGGTGGTTTCAGGAAGACTAGAGAGTTTTTTCATCAGTTTAGCTTCAGTCCAGCATGGCTTCTCCGCTTACTGGGGCAAAAATGCCCCATTTCTTGGGGGCTACTCCTGTCTACTCAGTCCAAGTGGTTCTGATGGCACTGCCACCCTGGCCAGGGATTGGAAGGTGATGCAAGTCAGGCCAGTGAGGCGCCTTCCCTGGCATTCTGCATGCCCTTTGGCCAGGTAGCCTGGGACTGCCTGCAGCCATTCTCCACTCTTCTTGGCTACATCTTCTGATGGAGAGACTAGGGCAAACACAGAAAAAGCCAAGCCCGGAGACAGGGAGAGAGTGAGAACGCATGTCATCATTTAAACTTCTGAGGTCAGCCCCACCTCTGGACTCTCAGATACTTGTGTCAATAGATCCCCACTGGCACCCTGGCCAATTTGAGGGGATGCATGTCTTTTGCATCGAAAGTAGTCCAGGCACTCACGGAGCCATTAGCTCACTCTGTGACCTTGAATTTCTTGGGAACTACAGCACATCACCCACATACTTTCATATGTGCCGTGATGCTCTCTTGCCCTGAATCATAAAGCACTTCCCTGGAGGAAGTGGAGCTTGGTACATAGACTTTCCTCCAAATGCCAGAGCCTGGATCTTCCACATCTCCTCTCCTAGAAGACTTTCCCTGACCACCAACCTTCAGATCCCCTGATGGCCACTCCCATAACGTCACCATTTACGACACTCATAAGAACTCCTGTGGGTTATCTCTTGAACCGGCAAAGCAACCTTATGAAATAGTGCCACGTATCCATTCCCCAACAGCTATTTATTAGATGTCCACCATGTGACAGACATTGGGCTAAGAGCTAATAATATGCTGGTGAATGAGTTATCTACGGGTGCATAACAGATAACCCCGAGTGGTTTAGAAACAGCAATAGTCATTTATTTTCGTACAGTTTCTGTGGACCAGGAACCCAGGAGTGAATTAGCTGGAGAGTTCTGGCTTAGGATCTTTCATGACGTTGCAGTTAAGATGTCAGCTGGGGCTACAATCATCAGAGGATTTGACTGGAGCTGAAGGATTGGCTTGTAACCCATGCCCCTGGTTGGCAACTCGGTCCTGGCTGACGGCATGAGGCCTCGGCACCTCACAAGTGGACATCTCCACAGGCCTGCTTGAGTGTCCTCACAATGTGGCAGCCAACTCCCCCACCCCCCCGATATTGGAGCAAATGATCCAAGAGAGGGCAAGGTAGGATCCACAGTGTCTTTCATGACCCAGCCTCAGCCACCAACATCATTTCCACACTATCCCTTTGTTGATCCAGGTCAGCCCTATTCTGTACGGGAGGGAACCACACAAGGACACAGATGCCAAAGATGGGGTCCATGAAGAACATCTTGGAGGTTGGCCACCATAGTTGGTGAATACAAAGGCATGACAACTATATGTACAATGCTTACTCTCTATTAGAGCCTTATGCCATTTTAAAGTCAGGGAAAATGAAGGCCACAGAGAGCAAGGAATCGATTCAAGGTCCACGTTTAGGAGTGCAAGAGTGGAGAAGTGAGACTGCCGCCACCTCACACCCCAGCGGGCTTCTTCCATCTTTCCTACCGCTGGGCAGCCAGGATTCCAGGGTGGATCAAGCCACTATGATTTCAGCTTGGCAAGAACCGGCACCCCAGCCTTGGCCAAGCTCCAGCAACCTCACCCCTCCTGCCCTCTCCATGGATCATTTCTTCCAAGAGCCCAGCTATAAATATCCACTTCTGAAATGCCTTCCTCCTCAGGCACCCTCTCCCCCCGCCCTCCGGCTGCCTGCACTTGGCTCAGGCAATGCCAGCTCGCAGTCGGTCTACCATCTGAGTCCACTCTGCACGCCCAGCACCAACGGGCTGCCTAAGCTAGGCTGCGGGACTGCACTGGCAAGTTCCCAAGATTGCCGTTGGAAGTTAACGGCACAGCAATTGTTGTTAAAAACACTGATGAACGTTAAATAGGCGATGTTATCCCCATAATGGACAGGTTTCCCCAATTCTTTCTTCTTCCTTTTCCTTCTTCCCTATTTTGTAATGCTTGAGAGCTTCCCCCGATGTCCAGAGTCACCTGGCCACAGGCAACACCTTAGGGCCAGAGGACAAGCACACACAAACGGTCACTGGCTCCCGTCGGCAACCCAGGGAGAGAACGGTCTGGCGAGACTGAGGCTGGACCCTGCTTTCTCCTTTTGTGCCTCCTTAAGAAAGACTTTCCAACTTGAAGAATCAGGAGATTCTGAGAGGCTCAGGGATGCAAAAGATGGGAGTTCTCTCCTCTCGACGCAGTTTGGGATATTTGCTTTCGACACGCAAGGCATCATTGGAAAGAAACCCTGGTACTTCTTTAGCACTGAGTGCAGTTTAGAGTCATTGTTTCCTTTTCATGCTCCCTCTGGTCAATGGCTAATAATAATAAAATTCATTGCTGGCTAAGAATCATAAAAGTACTCATGTATAATTATTGAACATAAACGACGGAGACCAGACCCTGAGCTAAGCCCTTACGTGCATTATCCCAGGGAATCTTCACTACCCACTGCAACAAGGAAACTCAGGATCAGAGAGGGGATGTTAGTTGCCCAAGGACACACAGAACCAAAGGAGTCTAGAGCAGAGATTTGCATGCAGGCAGATTTGCAATGGCCTTGGACTGAGAGGCAGCCAGCTCTGACTGTTGAAGCCAAGACCTGCTCCTCAAGGAAGATGGGTCCTCTTCTCTCCAGGCCTGTCTTTTTTTTTTGGTCCCAGGTTCATGGGTGCGGGTGTGTGGCATCCATTGTGCCACTGCCAGAAGCTAGGCTGGTTTATGGAGGTGGCAGGCTTTAAGGGACATTAAAACAAACCCAGGTGGAGTTTGGGAGGAAAAACCCAGATATCTGTTTCCCTGCACTCAGCCCACAGAGCACTTATTCGTTCCAGGCTTGAACAAAACTCACAAAGGGCAGAATTAATATGAGAGCAGAGGGTCAGAATCCTCAAAAAAGCACCAACGGTGCCCACACCCTGGCATTATGTGCTTACTCTCTGCCAGGCAGCCTCTCCAAGGCTTCCCCAAAAATCCTGCATGGGAGTCTATATCTTACCCATTTATAGGTGAGAAAGTTGAACCTCAGAAATTCTTTCCTCTCTAGATCTGTGGTTTCAAATTGCCACTGAAGGCTAGGAGTGGGCATGGAAGTGGGGAAGGGGGCAGTCTCAGGCCACCAGGTCCCCTATCTGCCCTTCAGCCTGAGCAACTCTACTGACCTTTATGGCTGAAATTTAAAAATTAGAACGCTCACTTAATCTGACCTTAACCAGCACCTACACCCCAGAGCAGAAAGCACGTGCCTCAATCAACTTGAGTTGCTAACGCTCACCAAATAATAAATATTCATTGAGTGACGAGCCGCTTACAGATGCCAGACGCTTCGTATGTATTGTTTCATCTGCCGGTGATCCGGTTAGCAGAGGAAGATGAACCTCAGAGAAATGAAGTCCTTGGTCAAGGTCATAGTTGGCAGTAACAGAGTCAGGTACCTAGAAGTTTTGTCCATAGGCAGAACCATGGCACCCCCCAAATATCTGCATCTTCATCCCTGCAACCTGCCAATATGTTAGGCTATATGGCAAGAAGGACTTTACAGACACTATTAAATTAAGGACCTTGAGATGGGAAGATTATCCTGGAGTATCCTGATATCATCACAAGGGTCCTTAAGAGTCAGAGAAGCAGGTGTGAGTATGGAAGCAGAGTCAGAGAGAGATTCTAGATGCTATGCTGCCAGCCTTGAGGGTGGAGCAAGGTGCCACCAGCCAAGGAATGCAGGCAGCTTCTCGAAGCAGGACAAATCCAGGAAGGGATTCTCCTCCAGAGTCTCCAAAAGGAACACAGCCCAGCCGACACCTTGATGTTAGTCCAGTGAAATCCTTTTTGGACTCCTATTTCTCCAGAACTAGAATAAATATGAGCTTTTTTAAGCCACCAAGTTTGGAGGCATTGTAACAGCCGCAACAGGAAATTATTACACCAAGTCACACCCTTAACCACCAGACTCTGATGCCTCTGCCTGCTCTTTATTGTTGCTGAATCATTTTTAAGTCTTGGGGTACCGAAAAAGTCTTTCTCTTCTTGCTAGAGTGAGGCTCTGGAAGGCATTCTCAATACCAGCCATCTCTGTTAAAGAGAAGTGGGCTTAAGTGGCCTGAGCAGCTCTGGATGTAGGAACAGCTGGGTAAGACGGGCAAGAAATCCCCATTGCAGCCTGGCCAGTAGAACTGTCTCCACCCACAGTTTCGTCATCCAAGGAGCGGACGGAAGGGAGAATTCCACAGTGTCACAGTCAGCTCTAGGGGTCAGTCTGCGGGTATCTGGGGTCTTCACCCACCCTTTAGAGACCCCAGGATGACAGGCGCCTCACCAGCCCGTCGTCTGGGTCCCCTGGCGGAGGGAGCTTGGCGTCAGGCTTTAATGGGGTGATGAGTCGTAGGCGTCAGAAACACTGAGTTCAGCCGTTAGGAGGACGACTGGGCCGGCACCGCGAGGACAGAGGGGGCCACAGCTGGAGACGGGGAAATGGGTCCTCGGGGGCCTGGTGGAGCCTCTGCAGGCCCCAAAGGGGCTGGGTGACCAGGCTGCCACTGGCCCCTGTGCCTCTTAAAGCCCATTACTTGCTGCCTTTGCCTCGGGAGCTGGGAACACAGCGTTTCATCCGTGCAGACTGGGCCCAGCGGATCAATGGCTCGGCTGTGGCCACTTCCTCCCCCGCCCCTCCGCCTGCCCCCCTTCCTTAACTAGATGTGGGCGCCAGACCCACAACAGGTCCTCAGCAGCTGTCAGTTGAGGGCCATGAAATATTCATCTCGTTTAATCTTCTTCGGGGACCAGCCCAGAGCCCTGGTGGGGGCAGGACAGTCTTCATCAACTTGTAAAGGCTGGATGGAGGGGAGGGGAGGGCAGGGGGCCAAGGGCAATACTGCAGGAGACAGCAGAAAAGCAACCAGAGACCCTTGGCTGGCACATTCTCCAAAGACATCCATCCACTGGCATTTAGCACCCACTGTGCACCCAAAGCTGCTGGACACGTTTGCATCCGCTTTCTGGGGGCTTCCCAAACCTCAGCTGGCTGTGGACCCATCTTCCCATCTTCACAATATTTAGGTACCACCCGGATTATTAGTCATATCATTTTTTTTCTTAATCTCACTTTAAGCAATGGTTTCTGGGAAATCACAATGCTAGTTTTACTTTTATGTTTTTTCCAAAAAATACACTAGCATAAATACATATATATATATATCAGTATAAATATATTTTATAAATTTTTATTACTGTATATATAGTAATAAAACTAAACACACACACACACACACACACACACACACACACACATATGCTTTTAAATCGCCTAATGTTCCATTCTTTGGAGATTCCTGGGACATACATCTTAATTACTTCTCACTCCACTTCTGGGAAGAAGGCATTATTGCCTCCAATTACAGATGAGGAAACTGAGGCTCAGAGAGGTGATGTGAGTTGTCTAAGGTCACACAGCAAGTAGGGGACAAATCCTGCTTTCAATCCCAGGCATGTGAATTACAAATATAATACAAAAAACAGCTTCTTTTAATCACTAGTTTTCAGGATATTTTGGGAAAACTCGTTGACTAGGACTTTCACCTGCTTTGCCCTCTTTAGTAAACTGAGACTCTTTCTTAATTTCTATGTAAAACTATATAACATTTGAAAAGAAACATCCTTTCTATCTCATCATCCCAAAGAGTCCCAGAAATAGTAGGAGTCAGTGGTTGTTTCTTGGATGAAAACACAAGCAGCTGAGAAACCCAGGCTACCCGAATTCCTTGTTTTTCCTCGCCTTCCCCACGTTGGATCTATGATCAGATCCTGCACAGTGTAATTCCTACACAGCACTCACTCTGCTTGTTTTGCTTCATCTCACCTCACTTTCCCCAGCCGAAAGCAATGTCCTATCTCACCTGGATGCCTACAGCAGCCTCCTGACACTGACTTGCTTCCTTAACTAGACATGGGTACCAGACCCATAACAGACCCTGCATTCTCTCTCTGCACGCTCCCCACGATGGCCAGAGTGACTCTGCCTCCACCTGCTCACCTGTAAAATGGGGAGAGGAGGGATGTCCGAGTCTTGAATGAGATTACCACGAGCACTTAGCATCATTCCCGGCATCCGTGTGCCACTGATAAACATGCTCCATCAGGAGGGATGGAGAACCGTGAGGACCAGCCCCAGGTGTCCAGGCAGACTGCAGATGCCCGGTTACCTTCCCCACCCAAATAACAGGCAGCTACAGGGACCCTGAATCCTCTCCTCCAACTGCACAGACTGGAGTTCCTAGCAAGTAGAGATTTCCCAACTGCTAGAGCAATTCCTTCCCCAGAACTCCAAGAAAACAAGGTCTGGCCTGGCCCACACGTGGCATGTCTGCCCCTGAGGGTGGGCCGAGAGGTCATACTGACCCCCATGTGATTGCTCCCTGACACTTCCTCCCTGTTGCCCGGCCCCCCACCCACTAACCCTTTGCAGATCCCTGGAATAAGTGGGGCTCTGTTAGGCCAGGACCTTCAGGTGTCACCACCCCAGCTGCTGAGCCCGCCAGCCCTCCAGGCAGGTGGGCCTGAGTGCCGGAAAGCTCCAGCACTTCCTCCAGCCCTGATGGGGTCAAGGATGGCAGCTAATTGGAGGATGCTGGGCTGATGCCTGTCTCCGGCTTCCTGCCGCCTTGCTTGGGGAGGTCACTGTGGGGAGCGATAGCCTTCCTCCACCCAACCCCAGCCTCTGCAACGCCAACAGAATTCATTCCCAATTGCAGGTGTTTTACTCACCAATTGCAAATGCAGCAATGTCCCCAGTACATCGTTCCATCATTGCCTAGTCCCTCAACGCTCCCCCAAAACTCCTAGGCTAAACCCTTGAGAAAGGATGGAAGAGCTATGATAACAGGATCCAATTTTTTAGTGCCAGGTCTACGCCAATTACTATAAAAACAATATTAATCAGGGCAGGCCAGCTGCCGTAACAAGCAATCCCCAAAACTCGGTGGTTTAACTGTGGGTCAGCAGGGCTGTGCTCCGCTCCATCAGGGCCCCAGGCTTTTTCTCACTTGTGTCTTTGCCATCTTCTAGGGCAGAGGTCCTCAAATGTGAGTGTGCACCAGAATTCCCTGGAGGGCTTTTAAAAACACAGATCACTGTGTTCAGCTCCAAAGTATTTGATTCAATAGGTCTGGAGTGGGACCCCAAAATATGCATTTCCAGGAGATGTTGATGCTGCTGGTCCAGGGTTCCAGGTCATCAGAATCCCTTGATTTTTGCATCTAGCTGACAGTTGAGGGAAGAAAGGGTGTGGAGGACTATGTCGGTTTTTTAAGAGGCTAAGCCCAAATTCCATTGGCCAGAACTCTATCACATGACCCCCTTCTAACTGCAAGGGAGGCTGGGAAATGTAGTCCAGATGTGTGTCCTATCATTGTGAGCACTAAAGCATTCTCTGTCTCAGACACTATCTGTCTGCGATAATCCTCATGACACCTAATAAGAGAAGTGGCATTTTACCCACATTTGAAAGAGGAGAAAACAAGTTCAGAAAGATTATATTGCTTGCCCAAAACCACAGAGCTAGTAGAAAACACAGGTGGGGTTCAAATCTAGGTCTGTTTGACGGTGCCTGCATCTGGGTACGAGTCTCTGCTCTGAGCCAGGGGTGGTGCTTGCTCCATGCTTTTGCATCTGTTTCCAGCTTTTACACAAACCCCCTGAGCAAAGCACTGTTATGCACACTTTGCAGATGGGCAAACAGAGCTCTGGACATGGTCACACAGGCAGCCAGTATGTGGCGGAGCCAGGATCCACATCCCTAATTAGAGAGATGCTCAGTCGGTAGGGCCTGTCCATGGGGAGAGTGGAACTGCATGGTGGAGGAATTGGGGGACTCTGGGACTTGACATTCAGGAGGTGATGGGTGATAGCATAGTTACCAGGGAATATGGGAGTCTTTCCCCACCTGGGGCCTGTGAGCCAGAGGCAGATGGGCCTTAGGTAGGACGCAGAGTAAGGCTGTCCATGACCCTGAGGGGCCAGGACTGGGGCTCATGAGGAAGGGAAAAGTCAGTCTTAGGAGACAGAGGACCAGAATGCGGCTTTGAGGAAGGTGGCTGGTTTTAGCAGATTGAGTCAAAGTGGACATTTGTGAATTAGGTGTGATGATCATTTTTTGGATGGGGAATCTGAGGGTTAGCAAAGCAAGTACGTGGCCAAGGTCACAGAGCTGGGAGCCGCAGCATTTGACTGTGGCCCCAGCTCTCAGCTGCTTCAACCCAGCTGGATGGGCTTCCGCTTTCCACCGCTTCCAGCAGGCAGGCCGGGATGACAGTGTGGGATGAATAGTGTAGTTCAGCCAAGGAGACAGGCAACTGTCAGACAGACCCGAGTCCACATCCTGCTCTGCCACCTCCTCACGCTGCAGATTTGGACACAAGACTCTACTGTATCTGAGCCTCAGTTTCCTCAACTGTAAAATGGGAGTTAATAACAGTGCCCACCTCCGTCCGTCCTACACTGTTAGTGGGAAGGTAAACTGGTGCAGCCACTGCGGAAAACAGTATGGAGGTTTTTAAAAAACTAAAAATAGAGATACCATATGATCCAGCAAGCCCATTCCTGGGCATATACCCAGAAAAGTTGAAAACTCTAATTCAAAAAGATACATACACCCCAATGTTCATAGTGGCACTAGTTACAATAGTCAGGACATGGAAGCAGTCTAAATGTCCATCGACAGATGAATGGATAAAGAAGATGTGGTACATATATACAATGGAATATTACTCAGCCATAAAAAAGAATGAAATATTGACATTTGCAGCAACATGGATGGACACTGAATTGAGCACAGGTGAGCCACAACCTTCTGACACAAAGGGGAGGGACCACGGATGGTAGATGGTGGCAACCAGAAGGAATGCAAAAGAGCCCTGTGCTGTAGGCTTCAGAGGGATGAGATGTCAGGAGGAGGCAGGGACAATGGGCACCCAGTCCGCTCCAGGCTCAGTAATAAGCAGGGAGGGGAGAGAGAAAGCCCGCATCATTTGAAAGCCCTAGGAGTGGGGGCAGCAAGGCTCAAAGGAGAGAAACAGACTTCAGCTAAAGCAAGAGAGCAAAGGAGAATTTACTGATGACAGATCAGGTGTCGGGGTGAGGGGGGTGGGTATTAGGAATTGGGAAGGTGTGATATTGGATCCTACCAGAGGAAGGACAGAGCCATGAGTGGCCGGGCCATTAAAGACAGGCCTCGGATTCCCACACTTCTCATGAATGGAGATGTAGCACGATGCCTGGAATGTAGTAGTTGCTTGATAAAGGGCATCTAACTGCCATGTGCCCCGTTTCCCAAGCAGGCAGTATAGCAAGGGTATTAGTGCAGGCCTTGGGTCTGCCTTAAAGCTTCCTCCTGCCACTTAACCAGCTGGGGGCGAGTCTCCCCACCTCTCTGACCTTCAGTCCTTTAGCCTGTAATGTGCAGCCAGTCCATCATCCTATGCACTCCCAGAACTGCTGGGAGATTCACGCAGCCCCTGGCTCCTAGTAGGTCCTTCACTGGCTGGTCTTCTCTTATCTCTGCCTATCAGGGACCCCTGACCTCTGAGAAGTCACAGCAAGTACTTTGTGCCACCTGCCTTGCTGTGTGACCTCAGACAAGCTATTTGAGCTCTCTGGGCCTCAGTTTCTCCTTTCTGTGAAATGGGAAGATGGCCAAGCCTTACACGACAATAGACGGAAACCACGTTATCTGAAGCAGAGAGGTGCTGTATGGGGGCCACTAGCTCACGTGGCTATTAAGTGCTTGGAATGTGCTATCCAGATTGAGATGTGCTGGAATTGTAAAATACACACCAATCTTGGCAAAAAAAACCAAAAGGAAAATACCTCATTAATCCTTCTATATTGATTACATATTAAAATGAGTATTTTGTATATGCTAGGTGAAATAAAATATACTATAAAGATAATTTCATCCGGTTTTTTTTTTTTTTGCTTTGTTTTAAATGTGGATGCTAGAAAATTTTCAATTACCCAGGTGGCTGACATTATATATCTAAGCAATAGTGCTGTCCCAGAACTGTTGGCAAACTGTGGCCCTCGGGCCAAACCTGGTACATGGCCTATTTTTATATGAGCTGTGAGTTAAGAATGATTTTGATGTTTTAAATGGTCGAGAAGCAAATTAAAAAAGAAAAATATTTCATGACGTGAAAATGATACAAAATTTACAATTCAGCATCCATAAATAGTTTTACTGAAGTACAGCCTGGCCCATCCAATTGCATATGGTCTGTGGCTGCTTTCTCATTGGAACAGCAGAGTGAGAAGTTGGGAGCTGGTGACCAGCGAAGCTGAAAATATTGACTCTCTGGACTTTTAGAGAAAACGTGTGCTGACTTCTCTTCAAGAGCATTCTTTTTCCACCTTTATTGTGCACCCAGTCCAGCCATAGAACCTATACATGCAGATTCCTTGGCTCTAGTCACAATTCTGTAGATATGGAACTGAGCCCAGGAATCTGCATGTTAACCATCAGCTGTTAGCATTGGTGAGGCTCTTACTCTGCCAGGCGAGAAGCTAAACCCTTTATGTGCATCATTTCATTTCATGCTGGCGGGTCAGATACTGGAAACATCCCCATTGTATGGAGGAGGAAACTGAGGCTCAGAGAGGTGAGAGGCTTGACCTGCATGCAACACAGGAGGTACTCGTGATCCCCTTTGTTGTTGAGCAGAGGAATGTGCCCACCCGTCCAGCCGCTGACGCCCAGGCCTTTGTGCTGGCCCGGAATGCCTTCCTGTCTTTCTCTGCTTGTGTTTTCCCCGGATGCGGTGGGCTGAGCTGAGTTGCATCCCAGGGGGCCACCTCACACTGGGCTGTGTGTGATGTCCGGGGGGAGGAGGGGGGCAGAGCTGGCTCCAGGCAGAGCTGTGATTTAATAACCAGACACTTAGGGCCCTGATGCAGGGCCCAGCCCAAGCGGGACAGCCCTCTCCGCTAATTGTCCATTGGCTGCCGCCTGCCGTCCTGCCGGCGTCTCCGGGCTGATTAGGAAAGGGAAAGGGGGAGGGTCTGGGAAGAGCCTCCTGCAGCCTCAGAGGCTTCCAAGATTTTTATCACACTGGACAGCACAATTACAGTCACTCTTCTGAAGGAGGATCAAAACAAGGCCAGCTCTGTCCTGGGCGTGGCCCTCCAGGCTTGGCTTAGAAAAGACAAAGGATCTGGGTTCAAATCCAGACTCTGGCTGTGAGATCACGAGCAAGAAATTCAAACTCTCTGGGTTTCAGCTTCCCCATCTGCAAAATGGCAATGACGCAATGTCTCCCCTTCAGAAGCAGTATAAGGTTGTGGGAGAAAGCATGGTCTCTGGAGCTGGGTAGGCTGGGTTCAAATCCCAGCTCCACCACTGAGGAGCTGTGTGACTTGAGCAAGTGACCGCACCTCTCTGTGCCTCGGTCTTCTCATCTCTATAACGCAGGTAATAATACTACCCCCTAACAGAGGCACTGTGAGGTCTAAGTAAGTTACTAGAATGACCTTAACCAGCACCATATGCATTTATTTGCTCCTGTTACTGTCTCCAAATGTTCTAAAACTAAAATAAGGCAGAACGTGGAAAAGCGCTTCGATAAAAGTTGTTTTTGGTTATTGCCATTTCTTTTGGGAGGTGGTTAAAAGATGCAGCTGAGAGTGGCTGGCTGATCTCCTCCCGGGATCCCCACTAGAGCACATTTCCCAGCCTCCTTTGCGGTTAGGTTGGACCACGTGATTGAATTCTGGCCCAAGAACCGGAGCAGCTGTGTGGCACGCCACTTCTACACCTGGCTGCCCTCATCCAAACCTCTCTGTCATGACCCTCACACTCTTCCCCCATGTCCCCTTTGCCTTCTGGGTGGACAGGAAGCTAAGGCATAGAAGGAGGTGGGGTCCAAGATGGAAGGCCCCTGGGGCCCTGAACGATGGCCTGGAGCGGGGTCCTCCCCACCCACCGCTGCCTCCAGTGAGCAAGAAACAAATTTGTTTTGAGTCAAGCCATGTTGGGGTGCTGGTTGTTGCTTTAGCAACTAGTCTACCATGACTAATACAGAGGACAAAAATGTCCCGGGCTGGGAGGAAAGACAAACGGTTAGTTTCTCTGGACAGCTGTTGTCATATTCTAAGAAGAGCATCAGGCCACATAGCACAAATGGCATATGCTTTAGAGTCAGTTAACTTATCTCCTGTGTGACCTTGACCAAGTGGCATAAGCTCTCTGAGCTGCTATTTCTTCCCGTGGAAAGGGAAGAGAGTAGTTACAAGGATTACCCAGGGTGTGCATCTGTGACACTGCCTAGAACACCTGAGACACAGTTAGTGCTGTGGACTAGCTAGTCCATCCTTACCCATAGATGGAGCAGCTCTTCACTCCTCCACGGCAGCTTCCACCCTCAGAGTGCCTCATGGTCCAACCACAAACTGTCTTCTCCATCAAAGATTTCACCCTCGACTGTGGGATATGTCCCCTTGGCCCCAATGCCAGGTCGGGTGATGAGGTGTAGGAAGGACCATCTCAGGTCAGCCTCAGAGACTCCTCTGAGCTTTCAGCTTCTCCTAGGGATCCTCTGCAACCTGTTGGGCCAGATGGGAGGCTGCAGAGTCTGGATTTAAGGAAACATGTGGTTCGTTCTTCCTAGAACGCTTTTCCTGCCACTCTTCAACTATCGGTTCCTTGTTGTCCTGCAGGCATCAGAGTAATTGTCACTACCTCCAGGAAGCCCTCCTGGACCTCCTAGCTACAGTAGATCTGCTGGTTAGTTAGCCTCTCTTACAGACTTGGTCCTTTCCTTTCACAATAGCACTTGTTGCAATTTGTAATGTTATATTTATTTCTTTGATGACTTATTTATTACTTCTCCCTCCAGACTGTAAGTGGTTGAAGAGCAGAAATAATATTTATATAAAGTATTTTATCTGCTGCAGTGTTTCACTATTGTATCTATAATACCCAGAACTGTGACTGACTGTTGGTTGAATATTTGAATAGTTTGACATTTGCTAGCTGAATGTCTTGAGTAATAAGTTATTTATCTTTGTGAGTTTGCTTTATAAAACAAAGATAAAAATATCTTATTATTGTGAAAAATAAAGGTTTTTTTTTTTTTTAAATGGTTTATTCAGTGCCCGGCACATAGTAAGGACTCAATAAGTAGTAGTTTCTGTTGTTACTATTGCTGTTGGTGGTTGGTGCTGTTAGCTGTCTTGGGTTAGGCTTCCCCAGAGAAAACCCTGAGATAACGTTAGTTTATCTGGGAGGTGATTCCAGGAAGCACCAGTAGAGAAGTGTAGAAGTGACAGCAAAGGGAAAGAAATCAATTTAAGGAGCATGTAATGAAACCTAATCCTCTTCCCCTTGAGACTGGGCAGGATGTAGTGACTTGCTTTTAACGAAGAGAATTAAGTGAAAGTGATTGTGGGTCACTTCTGAGATGAGTTCATCAAAGGCTCCTCAGCTTCCATCTTGGTCTCTGTCCCTCTTGGATCACTCACTCTAGGGGACTCCAGCAACCACATCAGGAGACACTCAAGCTGTCCTATGGGAAGGCCCAAGTGGTGAGCAACTGAGGCCCCCTGCCCATAGCCATGGCAGTAAGCTTGGAAGCAGACCCACCAGCTCCAGTCAAGCTAGAGATGACTGCAGCCCTGGCCCACATCTTGATTGCATCCTCCTAAGAGAACCTAATCCAGATCCACCCAACTAAGCACCTCTGACATCTTGCCCCACAGAAACAATGAAAGAATAGACATTTGTTTCTTTAAGCCACTAAGATTGGGGATAACTTGTTATGCAGCAATGGATAACTGATACACTGCATTATGGAGAGATCCTTATGGGGGGCCAACTGGGAACTAAATCCTATGAGGAGGTCTGGGAGACTGTACAGAGAGTGCTTCAGAGTTATGCCCCCTGAGAGGTGCAGCTGGGGTATTTCTTCAACACCCACCTGTCATTGGTAGAAGCCTGCTCCTGGGGCATTAATTCCCCAAGATTTCTAACCTGATCCTCACTGGGTGCTTGAAGTTGGCACTATAGGAATGTTCTAGAATAGTGAATGTTGAGGGTATATTAGTGGGGTACTGATAGGGTCTGTTATGGTGGTATATGTCCTAGATTTTTCATAGGTTCTCAAATCCCCAGATTTCTTCTCTTTCCATGAAATGCAGCCATTGAAAGTGTTTAAAGCGGCTTCATTTGTATACCTTTGAAGATGCTTCATAAAAACAAATCTGCAAATCAGAAGAATTTGTGGCTGGGGAAACTGGAAGGTATTTTTGTCTGTGTGTTTGCTTCTCTAATAACCTTACTGATTACTGGCATAACGGCCAAATACAACATAGCGCCTTGTTCTGACATTGAATGTAATACAGCACAATTAGGCAATGGGGGTCTTAGAAAATGGCATTTTTATATTGCCTCATAAAATATCTAATACCGGACTTTGTAAATTACTCAATGCCTTTGAACAAACATCGAGTTCTTTTTAATAAATAAAATGTTCAAAACGATTTCCTGGAAGTGTATTTTAGACATTAATAGCTGGCTTCAAATGAAATTCCGTTTCATAGCGATAAGCAAATGTAATTGCTGCGAACTGAAACAGTCTGCAGAGTTTACCTGCTCCAGAAAGGAGAGGAAATATTGAGCTAATGTAGCCATCAAGATATATAACCTGCTACTTCTTGAATAAACCAAATTCCATCCCTAAACACTGAGAGCTCAGAAACTCAGACCCAAGGACATAAATATAACGTATTTCCCGGAATTAGTTTCATATGTTTTATACATTGCAGTTATCAATTGATCTGACACAACATCTTAGCCAGTTTTAAAATTACATGTCGTGCATCAGAGAAATAGATAATTCCACGGCATCTGGTACTCTGCATTATCAAAAGCATCGTTATTTAAGTAAAAAAAAAAAAAAATCAAGATTTCCACATCATTAAAAATAATAGTAATTCCAAAAGTATAAATCTGCATTTTATTCCTGGGTCGACGGACTCAGCCCAGTCCTCCACTGACTTTCATATAGCCCACTAGCTGAGAATGGTTTTCTATTTTAAATGGTCGAAAAAACATCAGAAGAACACTGTGACACATGAAAACTATATGAAATTCAAATTTCAGTGTTCGTAGATAAAATCAGATTGGAACTCATTCACACCCATCATGACATGCTGTCTATGGCTGCTTTCATGCTATAACAAAGCCAAATAGTTATGACAGAGACCTTATGACCTGCAAAATCGAAAATATTTACCGTCTGGCTCTTTACAGAAAGTGTTTTCTGATCCCCGCTCTTCACCATCCTCCTGTCCACTCTAAGGAGTTAAAAAGGAGTTATTGTAGGACTCGGAATACTTGAAAGGCTTTATCCACCTACTATTCCAGAGTATCCTTGCATCCTAAACCTGCCCAGTGAACACAGGAGTGGCCGTGAGGTGAACGAGATCCGTGGAAACCTCCAACCTGAGTCATTTATGGTCAGGTGCGTTTTTTTTCTTCCCCACCAAGAGTGGATTTGTCTGAGTGAGTGAACTACATAAACTGTCTTCGCTCTCCACTTCATTTTAACTTCTGGGGACACATATACGAGCAAGCAGGAAGAACAAACATTGGGTTAGTAGGAGGATGGGAAGCTAGTAAAATGCAAATCCTTTGGCCTTCAGTGTCTATTATGATCACTTTTCTAAGCTTGGTAGATCTAGTTTGGCCCTCGTCCATGGGAGGTCACTTTGAAAAAGGATTCTTTGGTTTGAACTTTCTTTTTTGAAAACTTTATTTTGAAAATTACAAAACCTATATGAGTTTCTTATAGAAAAAGTATAAAACAATGCAAATAGATTAAAATTATACACTTTCTAAATTGGTGCAGCCACTATGAGAACAGTATGGAGGTTCCTTGAAAAACTAAAAAATAGAGCTACTATAGGATCCAGGATCCCACTCCTAGGAGTACATCCAGAAAAGACCAAAACTCTAATTTTAAAAGATACATGCACCCCAATGTTCGTAGCAGCACTATTTACAATAACCAACACATGGAAGCAACCTAAAAGTCCATTGGCAGATGAATGGATAAAGAAGATGTGCGGTGTGTCTGTGTGTGTGTGTGTATGTATATGTAAAATGGAATATTACTCGGCCATAAAAAAAGAATGAAATAATGCCATTTACAGCAGCATGGATGGACCTAGAGATTATCATACTAAGTGAAGTAAGTCAGAAAGAGAAAGACAAATACCGTATGATATCACTTATATGTGGAATCTAACAAAAGATACAAATGAACTTATTTATAAGACAGAAACAGACCCACAGACATAGAAAACAAACTTATGATTACCAAAGGGACAGCGGTGGCAGAGTGATAAATTAGGAGTTTGGCATTAGCAGATACAAACCATTATATATAAAATAGATAAACGACAAGGCCCTACTGTGTAGCACAGGGAACTATATTCACTATCCTGTAATAAACCATAATGGAAAAGAGTATGAAAAAGAATATATATATATATATATATAACTAAATCACTTTGCTGTACACCAGAAACTAACACAACACTGTAAATCAACTATATTTCAATCTTAAAAAATTACACACATTCCCCAAGACAGGTTACTGTTGATATTCGATTACCTTGTCTTCTAGGTATCTTTCTATGCATTTGTGTACTTTTTAATGCGCCCAGGACATTCTTTGTCAATCAGCAGACTTCTACAGCATTGCATTAATGGCTACATATAGAATCCTTTACTGTATTCAACCATTCTCCAATTGCTGGACATTTCAGTTGTTTTCCAATTCTTTTTTTGTCTATTTTTTTTTTACCATTGTAAACAATGCATGAACATCTTTAGAGCTAAATTGTTAAACACTCTATGAAAATTTTCTTTGAATATATTTGAAAAACTAGTATTGTGTCCCCACGTGGATACACATTGTAAAAACTTTTTATACATATTATAAAACTGCACTTGGGAAAGGCCGTTTCCTCCAGTATTGTGTAATAGTGACTGTTACACACACATGCACACACACACACACACACACACACAGACACGTCCAATTCAACATTTTTTGAGGACCATCTATATGCCAAACACTTTTGAGGTGCTGGAACTGTAAGCAAAGGAATGTGGCAAAGAACAAAAAGCATGGGGCTTCCCTGGTGGCGCAGTGGTTGAGTCCGCCTGCCGATGCAGGGGACACGGGTTCCTGCCCCAGTCCGGGAGGATCCCACATGCCGCGGAGCGGCTGGGCCTGTGAGCCATGGCCGCTGAGCCTGCGCGTCCGGAGCCTGTGCTCCGCAACGGGAGAGGCCACAACAGTGAGAGGCCTGCGTGCAGCAAAAAAAAAAAAAAGAACAAAAATCCCATTTATATACCTTTGAAGATGTTCACCCATTGATCCATCCTCCATCCATCTATCTATCCATCCATCTATCATCCATCCATTCACCCAGTAACTCCTGCCCTCACAGAGTTTATATTCTAGTTGAGGAGAGAGACAGTAAACAAAATATGTAGTATGTTAAATGGTAATAAGTGTTAATGAGAAAATAAAGAGGATAAGGAAGGGACATGAAATACTGGGGTCAGAAAGGGGTGACAATATTAAATAGGGCGATCAGAGAAGCTCTTCCTGAGAAGGGGACTTCTGAGCAAAGACCTGAAGGGAGTGAGGAATCTCTAAGGACATCTGACAGGAGAGCATTCCAGACAAAGGAAGAGCGAGCGCGAAGTCCTCGAGGCATGAGTGTGCCTGGAAGGTTCGAGGAGCAACAAGGAGGCCAGTGTGGCTGGAACAGAGAGAGAATGAGATGAGGTCTGAGGTATAAGGCATTGGGTCCTAATAAAAGCTTGACATTTACTGTGGGTGAGATGGGAACCACTGGAAGGTCTGGGGCAGAAACTGACATGATTTTATGTTTTAACAGAACAAATCTAGCCTCCATAGTGAGAACAGAACTGAAGGGGAACACAGATGCAAGCACAAAGGTCTTTGTAGAGGCCGCTGAAATAATCCAGGGGGAAAATGGTGGTGACTTGATGCAGGTGATAGCAGTGAAAGGGATCAGTTGTATATTTTGGACATATATCAGCTAGATAGATATGCAGATGCATAGAGAGGTGGATGGGTGGCTGGATAGATGGATGGACGATGGTTGGATGATTGATGGATGGATGGATGGATTGATGGATGAGAGATGGATGATGGATGAATGGAGAATGGATGGATGGATGGATAGAGTAAATAGGATAAGATAGGATAATATATCCATAATATATATTAACATATGAAAACCTGGGGGAGGACCAATGAGATTCTTAGCTTAACCTAGAGAAGGTAGACCGAGCACATTCCCTTTTCTCATCAAATTCAGCATTCTAGAGTGACCAGTTCTCTCACCTCAGCAATCCTGGAGGTAGATATTATTATCCCCAACTTATAGAGGAGGAAACTGAGATTCAGAGAAGTTGCTGCTGGCATGAAGTCAAACAGCTAGTGAGTGGCAGTGCTAGTATTCCAAAGTTCTATCGTATTCCAAATCTTTAGCACAAATACTGTAACCTGAGAATAGGGAAGAATATTCGCCAATCCCAAAGAAAGTATAGGAAAGAGGAAGTAAATATTAACTGTAAAGGAGGGCTGAAAAAGAAAGAGAAAGAGGGAGCGAGAGAGGGAAAGGAAGAAAGAAAGAGAGAGAGAGAGAGAAAGAAAGAAAGAAAGAAAGAAAGAAAGAAGAAAGGGAGAGAGGAAGGAAGAAAGAAAGAAAGAAAGAAAGAAAGAAAGAAAGAAAGAAAGAAAGAAAGAAAGAAAGAAAGAAAGAAAGAAAGAAAGAAAGAAAGAAAGAAAAGAAAGAAAAAAGAAAGGGAGAGAGGAAGGAAGGAAGGAAGGAAGGGAGGAAGGAAGGAAGGGGGGAGGGAGGGAGGGAGGGAGGAAGAAAGAAAGAAAGAAAAAAGAAAGGGAGGGAGGAAGGAAGGAAGAAAAAAAAACTAGCCAGTTTCTTTGTAAGTAAAAGAAATGGACATAGGGGAAAGGAGTTAATAAGTCACTTGAAAGGAGACAAATAAAGGTCTTTCCACGTAAGATGACTCGAAATGCCGCAGTGGAGCCTGTGCGTCCACAGGCGTCCTGCCCTTTCTCCAAGGCTGCCGTTATTTACCAGCCTGAGCTCTTGTTTGTTCCCTTGCTTTAAAGTGAAGTACGCAAACACTCTCACTTCAAAGGGAAAAATTCTCATAAATGTCATTTTACTGCCGGCCCAGATGATTAGTATCAACAGACCCTGAAAGTAGGGTGGGGTGTAGGGACCCCAGGCATGTCTGGTGACTAAGAGGGAAAACTGTCACTGGCTGCTTCTTATAGAAAGGAGGCCAACCTCGAATGAACCCAGCTGAGCACACGCTTGGAGCAGCTAAGAGCGTGGCATTGCCTACATTCAAATCCCAAATATGTCTCTTTTTATTTAGACAAAGTTCAACAACTCCAAGGCTTGGTTTCTTCATCTGTACAATGGAAGTGACTTAATAGTAACCACTGCAAGGGGTCATTGTAAGGATTTTTTAAATGAACAAATCGAAGGTACCTAGCACTGTGCCTGGTACATGAGTCCTTAGCAGACATGAGGGTATCTCTTGTACAGATGGAGCTGGGGCTTACTGTCATGCCACTGCCTGTGATCAAAAGTGGGAAGGTGTCTTCTCACATATGTGGACATTCCAGATGTAAGTTATCAGATGAGATGCAGGGCCCCAGATAAGAAATGGGGATATGCAAGGTGGGCTGTAGAAAGTGAGCTGACACTGTCGATTGGAGACCCAAGAGTTACTGCCACTCCCTCGCTCCCTCCCACTATAGAGGCTGAAAAGCTATACATACACACTGTCAGCCTCCCTTGCAGCTACGGGACTAGTCCTGTTCAGAAACACAAATAAAAAGTCTGCTGGGGCAGAATTTTGGAAACTGTATAGTTTAGTAAGAAGAGATGGCTGTACCTAGTGAAGCCTTTCCCCAAGCACCCTTTCTTCTTACCCTTCTGGGAATGCCAGAAGTGACAATGAGACCCACTGCAGCTCCCAAAAGAACTGGCTTATTGAATCAATGCCAACAACAACCTACTAACAGACTTCTTATGATTCAGTGGGGGTGATTCAAGCCGCTGTTGTCAGCGTTTTATGATTTGCAGTCATTTACGTTCCTACAAATACCAACTCATAGGAACACGAATGCAAGAGAGAGAAGTCCCTCCTCTCCTTGGGTCCAGCTCCCTGGAACCTCAACTTCAAACAGCCTGGAGGGATTTGAGAGGACGTCCAGCTTGTGGGAAAATGCTAGTCTCTGCTAGCAACAGCCAGAAAATAGGCAGAAAGTCACCCTAAAAATGCTTAAACCAAGATGAACAGAACAGAGATGGGGCGACTCACCTATCTGCCCCCTGCACCCTCTCAGTTTATCTCACTCCTGTCATCCCAGAGACATTAGTGAAGTGTTTTTTTGTTTTTTTGTGGTACGCGGGCCTCTCACTGCTGTGGCCTCTCCTGTTGCGGAGCACAGGCTCTGGATGTGCAGGCTCAGCGGCCATGGCTCACGGGCCCAGCCGCTCCGTGGCATGTGGGATCCTCCCAGACCGGGGCACGAACCCGTGTCCCTTGCATCGGCAGGCGGACTCTTGACCACTGCGCCACCAGGGAAGCCCAGTGAAGTGGTTTTTAATGGCCTGGTCTGGTCCCAGACTTGCTACAGGTGAATAGAAGAAGAGCCGTGAATCTGCTTAGACAAGATCATTGAATGGATAGTGTGGACTGGCCAAGGGAAACTGGCATCTTGGGGAAAGGAAATCATGGCTTCAAGACCTTCTCCATTCCCTGACACCATGGTGAAGTAGAGATTGATTTTATTCAAGGGCCTGGCAAGACCCCAACAGCATCAGCAAACTTTTCTAAACTATTTCCTTCCTCAGCTGGCTCGGCTGTAACAGAATGTCCATAGATCTCTGGGTACCTCAACCTCAGTTACGTTGCTTGTTAAACCCTGTCCAATTTTCTCGAAAGCTAAAGGGCACGTCTGTTTCAGATGAGTTTCTTTATACACATCCTATAGAGAAAAACGCATTCTGCCATTACTGTTTTTAATTGTTCACTCATGCACGCATGGGTTGATTGATTGGTTAACTGAGTCCATTCACATTTATTGAGCATCTACTATAAGCCAGATTCTGCATGGAATGGAATTTCAAGAATGACAAGTGACATGTTCCTGCCTCAGTAAGGACCCAGTATTCTGGACTCCATCCATTTTCTACACAAAACCTTCCTCAAAACTCACCTGGGGAAACTTCCTCCCAAACTTCTCATTCCACAATTTATCACTTGGTGGAGATTTTTATTGCTTTTTCTCCAAGAGAGCCTGGTTGCAGTTGCTCAGTTTTGCTAAGTCACTCTGCAAATGCATTTTAAAAAATATCTTGGCAAGTATACAAAATTCACTGGAGAATTTTACATGACTTCATTATGTTTTTTCGGAGAGCAGGAGTGTATGGAATGGGATATATCACAAAACCTTTATAGTAGCTTTGGAAGATGGGGGACAAATTGCCTTGCTTAGGACATATGACCACACTACCACCTGGTGGTAATGTTGCACCTGAAGCCATGGAAAAAAGATGGCTGAGTTACCCCAAATCTAATTTTTTGGTGAAACCTATGAATTAGAATAAGATCCTTCATGGATGAATCTTAAAGTGCCGAAGAGTCCATGTAGACCATATCTCAGGGAGCCAATAAAGATTCAGATTAATCTGTACTCTCCAGTGATGATCTCTGACTGCCATATTTATGGTGAATAATAACTCTTCACACTTGTGAAGTGCTTTTCATATGCCTGACTTGGGATAGGCATTACTATTGCCTCCATTTTGCAGCTGAGAAAACTGAGGTTCAAAGAGGGTATGGAATGGCCCAGGTATAGAATTAGCCATGTAGGGAAACCAGGATTCAAATTCATATTTTCTAAAGCTTACACACATACTTTCTACCTTTAGGAAGGTCATCATTCTAGTTGTGGGTGCCACATAAAGTCAGAAATCAGTGGCCTGCCTCAACGTTGTATCAGAGCACACTGGTCTCAAGGCAAGTAAATAGAATAAAGAAATAAGTAAGTGGCATGTCACCATCATTGTGAACACAGAGACTCCGTGCTAGTTGAAGGTAGGTAGGACAAGGTGGCCTCACCTTAGGTCAGCTCAGATTCCCCAGAAGCAGAGCCTGAGACAAGGATTCAGGAGCAAGTGATTTATCAAGCGTGCTCTCCAGAGAAATCTGTTACCAGTGTTGGAGAAGCAAGACAGGGAAGTGGAGAAAGCCAAGCAAGGATATGGTTTCAGATGAAGTCTAGCTTCAGCCTGCTCCCACAGGAGGCGCTTAAGTGTTAACTGAATTGCAGAGTTGTTCCACCTTGAGACCAGGAGGCTTGGTTTTCACACCTCAGGACAAACCAGTCACTGGCTATGGGAACATATAACTCTGGAAGGGAACACAAACTCTTAGGCACCTTCAGACAAGATGGTTTCAGTTGCCCAAAAGTAATTCTCTGAAGGATTGGAAGTATGAACCATTAACAGGAGTGTACACAGCAGCTGGCGGATGGACATACTGAACTGGCAGAAGGGACCCCAGGGGATCTGGTAGGGTCCAACAGCATCCCTGTGTTCACCCTCCTCCTGCCACGACAGCTTCCACAAGGTTCTCCAAATACACCCACACATATCCACCCCAGGGCCTTTGCACATGTGGTTCCCTCTGTCTGGATGTTCTTTTGCTCACTTCCTTCAGTTCTTGGCCCAGATGTCATTTTATCAGTAAGTCTTTCCCCAACCCTCCTATTTAAAACTGAAACAAAACACACACACACACACACACACACACACACACACACACACTCCTCTTTCCAGCTTTTTTTTTCCTCTGTAGTGTTTCCTACCATCTCACACGTATACATTGCATGTATCTGTTTAGTGTAATTTCCCAGAACTAGAAGGTAAGATCTGAGAGGGTCCTCGTTGTCCAGTGTTATGTCCCCAGCACCTGGGACAATTATCGACACCCAGTACATGCTCCAAAAATACCTGTTCATTGAATGAATGAAAACATAAAGATTTAATGGAAGCACTGCACTCTTTTAATGGGAAAACATGCTTGTTATAAAAAGCAGAATACATAAATCTAAACTCAGTATGGGTCCAATTACACAAAATAAGTATATATCTGAGTATAAGAAAGAGACTGGCAGGAAATCCAGCAACATGCAAGCAGTGGCCAAGCTGAGTGGCAGTAGTATTCATGATTATTAGACTCAGAACTTTTCTGCAGGGTCCAGTTTTCCACTGGGACCATGTATAGTCTATTTTAGCACAGGAGAAATGTTTCCTTTTACCTTATTTTTAAAAAATGAGTTGAAACATGAAAGACCTTCGGTGGATTGATCAGTTCAATGATCACTGATTGCTATAGCAGTGAAGACAGACAAAGTACTAAATGCCTACTACGTATGTCAAACTGTGGGGTGACACCAAGAAAGACGCAGTCTTATGTTATACTGTGTTCAGGCATGATGCCTGGCTGTACCGGGTGCTCATTAAGAGTTTGAGTACAGAAAGAGGAAAGGAAGGGAGAGAGAAAGAGATAGAAGGAGAAAGAGAAGGACGGAGGGAAGAAGTCTATCAATCAAAATCCTACCATCCATGTCCTCCATGATAGGGTCTGGGTTTCTGCCCCAGTACCTGAATGAGGTGGGGCTGCCGAGGGAGGCCAGGTCTTGGTCTGGGACAATAGCCACACTCATCCGTTCAACAGTGACTGTATGTCAAGTCCCCAGACGAAGCAGCCTGGATCCTGACCACACACAAGTGACTTCAGCTCTGGGGTCACTGGGCTCCTCTGCACAAAGGGATATTTCACATCAGCATCACACTTAACATCTCTTAATCCACACAATAAACTGACGAGACAGACATCTTTCACCCCAATTTAAACATGAAGACACTGAGGCAATAAGAGGATAAATCACCTGTCCAAAGTCACACACTTGGGGCAAAAGATGAATTTCACCCGATTCTCCGTCTTTATTTTCACCTACTCTAGCCGCTCCCTCTGAAAGGGCATTTGGGTGTAAAAGCGAGCCTTGGAAGGAGGGGACATGCTAAGGCTGACACACAGGCACCCTGGACCTGGGGCTACTCCGGATCTGGTTCTCTGTGCTCTGACGGTGAGCAGACATCTTTGTATCTCCGGGCCCCCGGGAGTGAAATCTTCCATGTTCAAGAGACTGTAGTTCACCCAAGGTCAGAGTAATTGTGCATGATTAATGGTTGACCTCTTTGTGAAAACCCTACACAAAAGCTCCAGACCGACTTGTAATTTCATACTCCTCCCAGCCTGTTCAGAAGAGCAGGGTTTTATTTCCTCTCTGCACAGCTAAGAAATCAGAATCTTCAGCTCTGGGAACGAGCTTCTAAACCCAGGACTTACGGACTGTGGTTTCCCAAGGCTAGTACCAGACATCACGGATGTGTCTGGCCCCTTTGGGTGAAAATGAAAAGAGAGGTTATAATAGAAAGAGGGAGTGTTTGCTGAGCACTCATCAGGCCAAGCATCAATCTGTGGCCATTGCAGGAATGAACTCCCTCAGTCCTCAAATCCAATACGTGATGATTAGCTCCATTTTACAGACAAAGAGACTGAGGCACAGAGAGGGTACGTAGTTTAGGACACAGGGCTCATAAGCAGGGCAGCCAGGATTTGAACCCTGGCAGTCAGGTTCCAGAGCCTGATCTTCAGGAAGTACCCCCATCCAGCTTCCTGTTTCAGAACAAGCTCCAAATCTTCCCTGCTCATTGGTCACAGCAACCTGCTCTTAACCCGGTTAATAACTGAGTGCAAAATGGTTCCTTTGCAAGCAATGACACGCCCCCATGCCACCACCATGGTGGTCACCCCTCTGATGGCTCACGTCACACCACCCAGCAACCCCCAACCTTATGACATGCGCACACTGCTCCCTAGGTGTTGGTCTGCCCGCTTACTTCCCACTTTCCCAAGCGCATCATAATTTCCCACCACTCCCTGCCTTTGCATGGATTGCGCCGTCTGCCTGGCACCTGTTTTGCTCTGCCTTTGACCGCTTCCCAAGCCCTGCTTGCCCTTCGTGACCCAGGCTGAGTATGGCCCCCAACAAACGCCCCAAGCTCACTCATTGACATCCCAAGGTCCAGAGGCAGCCCTCGAAGGGGTCCCTTTAAATCTGGGAATTAGTTGCCTAGATTTTTAAAAGTAGGAGATTTCACTTGTTTTAAATGTGGCATTCTGGTAACTCTTGAAAAGACAGAATACCTGAAAAACAGTGACCTGAAATCCTGCACGGCAACAGTTAGAGCAGCTGGGCAGTGGCTGTCCCCTATGAAGGGGACACGGGCTCACCAGATCACCAGAGTCCCCTCCGTCCTCTGTCTCTACCCACCTTGCTCATGGATCACACCTGGCTGGCCCCTATAGATTGAGAGTTTCAAGCCCTGCACGAAAAGATATTCTGCAACATGGGGGTTTGGGAGCAGAGAAGGTGCAGCTTTTGGGGTGTGTTCTGAATTGTCCTTTTCTTTCTGATGCCTGCCTGCCTTGCCTACCACAGGATACATTATATCACCAACCGGACCATCCGTTTCAGAAATGCATTGCTATGGAAAGTCATCTTCCATTCATTCATCTCTTTCACAAGTATCTGTGGAGCCCCAACGAGGGACAAGGAATTTTGTCTAATCGGCATGCATTTCAGGGAAGCTGCCGGGAGGCAGTCACTTCTAATCCTTTAACTCTTTATCTCTTCTCCTGAAGCCTTTGCACTGTGACTTCTCCACACTGCATCCAAGCTCCTACTGCTGAGGAATTTCATCTCCTGTAAATGGCCAGTAAAGATTCCTCTGTGTGGCTCCATGGCCGTTCCTTGTGGCTCCTTGACCCCGCCGTTCAGATGCTCTGGGTCTCAGCTAACACATCCCTCGCTTTCCTGTGTATAGTTACAGCTAGGAGTCCAGCCAGACTAGGGTCTGTGCTTCCAAGTGAGGCCTCATTACAGCGTCCTCAGACTGTGCAGAAGGCGTGGGTCTCATGCCCCAAACCCAGCCTGGCACATCTGATGGGGGCTAGGCTTTAACTGAGGATTTTAAAGAGCTGGGGGTTTTATGTGAGACAGCTGGAATGCCAATTCCCGTAGGTAGCTGCAGCCGAAGTCTCCAGAAGGAAACCATTGGGTTCCTCAGACAGACCTGCTCAGGCTCCCAGCACCCAGGAGATGGAGGGAAGGAGAGGCTGCCACCCAGCTGGCCCCTGGTCTTTGAACCCAGGCCTCTTAGCTTCACAAGGGAGCAATAGAGAATTCATCAAGCCAAGATGACCCTGTCCACACCAACACAAATACCCACCCAGCCAAATCCCCAGAGCCCTGTGATGACCCTTTGCCCTTGCCTGCCTGTTCTCACAGGTGGATTAAGGCTGTTTGTAATCATAGAACAGTAGGAATCTCTTCTCACAGGGAATAGGGCATTTCCTCCAATAGGGTCAAAATACATCTTGATTCTTTTCTGGCTGCTGACTCTAGTAATTTAGACCATAGCTCTAGTGATCCAGACGAGGACCAGACCATTGTTTTTGTCTTGTGTGTGTGTGTGTGTGTGTGTTTAAAATAAGATATTACCTTTATTTTTTTCTGTTGAAGTATAGTTGATTTACAATATTATACTAGTTTCAGGTGTACCACATGTGATTCAATATTTTTATAGATTATGCTCCATTTAAAGTTATTATAAGATCTTGGCTCTATTCCCTGTGCTGTACAATATATCCATGTAGCTTATTTATTTTATACCTAGTAGTTTGTGCCTCTTAATCCCTTTCCCTATCTTGCTCTCCCCACCACCCCTCTCCCCACTGGGAACCACTTGTTTGTTCTCTACATCTGTGTCTGTTTCTGTTTTGTTATATTCATTCGTTTGTTTGTTTCTTAGACTCCACATATAAGGGACAACATACAGTATTTGTCTTTCTCTGTCTGACTTATTTCACTAAGCATAATACCCTCCAGGTCCATCCATGTTGTTGCAAATGGCAAAATTTCACTCTTTTTTATGGCTGAGTAGTATTCCAGTGTGTTTGTTTTTTAACCGTGATCTATATCCAAAAGAATGTGGGTATATATGGGGAAGCAGCGGGGCCAGTGGAGGAAACCAGTTCAAGTCCTCATTCTTGCCTTTTATCTCAGGCTCAGACCACAGCCTCCGTGAGAGGACGGGGGCATAATTCATGGAGGGGATGTGGCGGCAAGGGAATCGGAGGGCCTTTGGGAGTTTCTGAGACTCCCCCCATTTCCTCTTCCATTGTGACGTTATGAACACCGTAATAAGTTAAACATATGAGAGCTTCAAATTCTTACCTGACTTCTCCCTTCCCTCCTGCCTCTTCCAGGGTTGTGGAAAGACAGAAAGATGGTCAGGCTGGAGACCTGGGTCCCTGGCTCTGCTCCTCCATGACTGTGTTGCCCGAGAAATACAATTTCTATCTCTGGGCCTCTGTTTAATCCATCTGTAAAGTGAAGTGAGTAGGTCAGAAAAAAATGACAACTCGATTTTCTCTCAGTTGCCACTGCTGGGCAACTGGTAGACTGCCTGATGCGTTCTGTTGAGAATTAAATGAGCAAATCCCCAACCCACCTGGACCGCCCCCAGGCAGCACAAAGCCTGGCGTGCCGTCACAATTCTACTTAGCCATCTTTTATAACACATATCCACAAGGTCTTCTCTGCAGGGTCCGGTTTTGGTTTCTTTGAGGTGTGGAGTGATAAATTAAAGTCACTGCAAAGCAGTCCAAGGGAATACTCCTTCTAGATTATCATGATTAACATTTCCTCAATCTTGCTTTTTTCATCTATGCTTAATTCAACGGCAATTGTTTTTAGCAACTCAAATCCAATCAGACTTTTCCAAAACATACAGTTTCGTTTCTATGGATGCGTTGTTCCTCAACACACTCATGTTTCACTGGTTTCTGTGAAATGTTATTAAGTTGTATAATTAAAAGAACAAGGAGGGGGCTTCCCTGGTGGTGCAGTGGTTGACAGTCCGCCTGCCGATGCAGGGGACACGGGTTCGTGCCCCGGTCTGGGAAGATCCCACGTGCCGCGGAGCGGCTGGGCCCGTGAGCCATGGCTGCTGAGCCTGCGCGTCCGGAGCCTGTGCTCCGCAACGGGAGAGGCCGCAACGGTGAGAGGCCCGCGTACCGCAAAAAAAAAAAACGAAACAAGGAGGGATAGATCCTGGTTTTGCGGAGTCTGAAGCTTATACAATTTGGCAGCCCTCTTTGAAGGAAAAGAAAACTAAATTACAAATATAGAATTAGACACAAATATCGATACCTATTTAGAATGAGAAGAGAAATCACAGGTTTCCACTCTTTGAAAAAGTGGAAAGACTATAAATGTCACAAAATTTCGAGAAAGAGATAATAATATTTTTATTAATTAATTACCTCTCACGTGGCTAAAATATTTTTATCCTATAACTTCTGACCACAAACTCTTAATCACTTCTTTATATGACAATCACTTTGTAATAATGTCTTCTCTGGAAAGGCTAGAATCCAGTATTTTCTTTAGCAGGGTTAATCATTCTGTTTATACTCAGAACACATAAAATTGAAATTTCTCACCATTTGTAGTACTGATACAGGTTGTGCCCTGGAACCACAGAAATTGATCAATTCTATTTTACATGATTTCCATCAAATAAAGGAGAGGATATAGAGTGAGTATACCTGTTAAAGCTATACTTTCAAGCATATTCCCGATAGGAAAGAACTTCTGATTTGACTACTTGTCATTTTAACTGAGTCCTCTGCTCACAGTTTTACTCAGCTGATAATTGAATTTTCTATAGACTAATTCCTGGCTCTGTATATTTCAAACCTTGTTTCTCCTCCACATACCTCTGGTGCCAGGCACTATAGAATGTATTCATATTGAAATATGCTCTCTGATCCTGCTTGTAGGTCACAACATCAGTGAGTAGGTATAATGAGGTGGAAGGGGCATTTCTGGAAGCCACTTCCACATTGGAATGGCTAGATAAATCTTCACACAGAAATGACTTTGAACCACACAAATATAGTCCATTTAATCCAGTCTAAATATATCCCTACCTCAACTTCCCATTATCAATGGGAATAACAACTTCCCATTATCAATGACCCCTGACATTTGGGGAAGTGGAAAGAGACAGTAGTTTTAACCAACTACAATTAAAATATTTTACTTCGAAATAGATGGCTAGTGGGAAGCAGCCGCATAGCACAGGGAGATCAGCTCTGTGCTTTGTGACGACCTAGAGGGGTGGGATAGGGAGAGTGGGAGGGAGACGCAAGAGGGAGGAGATATGAGGATATATGTACATGTATAGCTGATTCACTTTGTTATAAAGCAGAAACTAACACACCACTGTAAAGCAATTATACTCCAATAAAGCTGTGAAAAAAATATTTTACTTTGAAAAATATTTTAAAACATGAAACCAATCTGATAAAGGACTGTTGTCTAAAATATACGAAGAATCTTCAAACTCAACAGCAAGAAAATGAACGACTCAGTTAAAAAATGGGCTGAATAATGCTATTTGCAGCAACATGGATGGACCTAGACACTATCATACTAAGTGAAGTAAATCAGAAAGAGAAAGACAAATACCATATGATGTTAGTTATATGTGGAATCTAAAATACAACACAAATGAACCTATCTACGAAACAAAAACAGACTCAGACATAGAGAACAGACTTGTGGTTGTCATGGGGGGGCGGGGCACAGAGGTGGAGGGAAGGATTGGGGGTTAGGGATTAGCAGATGCAAACTATTATATACAGGATGGATAAACCACAAGGTCCTACTGTAGAGCAGAGGGAACTATATTCAATATCCTATAATAAACCATAATGGAAGACTATGAAAAAGAATATATATACATGTGTGTGTGTGTATATATATATATATATATATATATATATGAGTCACTTTGCTGTTCAGCTGAAATTAAACACAACATTGTAAATCAACTATACTTCAATAATTTTTTTATTTTTTGTTTGTTTTGTTTTGTTTTGTTTTGTTTTTGTAGTACGCGGGCCTCTCACTATGTGGCCTCTCCCATTGCGGACCACAGGCTCCGGACGCGCAGGCTCAGCGGCCATGGCTCACGGGCCCAGCCGCTCCACGGCATGTGGGATCCTCCCAGACCGGGGCACGAACCCGTGTCCCCTGCATCGGCAGGCGGACTCTCAACCACCGTGCCACCAGGGAAGTCCCAATAATTTTTTTTAATGGGCCAAAGAGCTTAACAGACACTTCATCAAAGAAGATATGCAGATGGCAAATAAGTATATGAAAAGATGTTCAACATCACATGTCCTTAGGGAATTGCAAATTAAAGCAGCAGTGAGATACCACTACACACCTACGAGAATGACTAAAATCCAAAACACTAACAACATCAGATGTTGGTGGGGATGTGTAGCAATAGGAATTCTCGTTCATTGCTGGTGGGAGCATGAAAGGGTACAGCCACTTTGGAAGAGCACTAGAGGTTCCTTACAAAACTAATCACACCCTTACCATACAGTCCTGCAGTCGTGCTTCTTGATATTTACCCAACTGAGTTGAAACTGTGTGTCCATACAAAAACCTGCACATGGAAGTTTATAGCAGCTTTACTGATAATTGCCAAAACTTGGAGGCAACCAAGATGTCCTTCAGTAAGTGAATGGATAAATAAACTGTGGTACATCCAGATAACAGAATATTACTCAGAAGTAAAAAGAAATCAGCTACTGAGCCATGAAGAGACATAGAAGAAACTTAAATGCACGTCACTAGGTGAAAGAAGCCAATCTGAAAAGATTTCATGCCTTATGATTCCAACTATATAACATCCTGGAAAAGGCAAAGCTACGGAGACAGTAAAAAGATCAAGGGCTTATCAGAGGTATGGGGGAGGGAAGGAGGAATAGGCAGAGCACACAGGATTTTTAGGGCAATAAAACTGTTCTGTATGATAATACAGTGATAGATACATGTCATTACACATGTTTGCATAGGGAATGGAGAAGGCCGGCTCTTTGTTGAATCAATGAACCAGAGGATGGTAAAGAGAGTTTCTACGGTCATTGCTAACATTTGTTGAACTTCTACTGCATATCAGACAGTGCTACATTCTTTACATAACAACATCTTTTAAACCTTCACAGCAGCCCTATTATTATTATCAATTTAGAGAGGAAGAAACTGAGGCTCTGAGAAGTGACATGAGTTACCAGAAGCCCTACGTACAGATAGTCAGTGAAGCTGGGATTCAAACAATGGTGCACAAGGCTCCCCTGACTCATGCTGCCTTAATCCAGGACTTTGGGTGACATATTTTCCCCTCTATCTTTTTTATCATTTGCATAATTGTGCAGTAGTACCTGCCTTGAAGTCTTCCCTGAGGTTGTGCACACAGAAGTCAAAATGAGGTCATGGAACAGAGAAGAACACTTTTAATTGGTGAGATGCTGTATGTATTTGTCAGGATCCAGCCAGAAACAGAAACCACTAAAGGTCTTTCAGACAGAAGGAGTTTAATAAAGGGAACTGACTACCCCAATGATGGAAGAGCTGAGAAGCCCACAGGAAGTGAGAAAGCAACCCAGAGGCTGGCAAGAGCAAGAAGCAGTTACTTCCCTTGGGCTGGAGGGATAACAAGAGAAGGTAGCTTTGCCAGGGCCAGAAGCTGGGGCATCCTGCAGTCCCTAGGGCCCAGTGGAGCTGAGATAAGAGAGGAAGGAGCTGTCCTATCAGAGATGGAGCCGAGGAGAAGAGGCAGCAGCTGCAGGAGATGCTTCTGGAAGCAGAGAATGACCTAGAAATACCCTGGCTTCTCTCCTTCTGTCACTCTCCAGTTTTCCAGCACTTTTCCCATCGGCCAACCCTTTCCAACAGGCTGGGAACCAGAGCTTCCTATGATACAGAGAAAAGCACAGAAGGGAAAGAATAAGAAGTGGATTTGAGGGCAAGCCTGCTGTTAACCACGCCACCCATATGCAAGATACTATTATTAGAGGAGAGAACTGCAGGGTCCCAATTAACAAGAGGAGGAGGGATAGACACAGGATTCCAAGCTATCACTCAATTTTTCTTCTCCCAGAACAAACGTGTGAGAATACAGTGAAAAGATTCGACCAGGAGATCCCACATTTCCGGATAAAATCTTGACTGTACAAAACCGAAGAGGTGGTGGGGCAGATAAGGAAAGTGCAGGTGGATGGTTTATACATTCTATTCTGCCTGAAACCAAGCTGTGAACGGATAGCACTCAAAAATTCGGGTTTATTTTCATCTTAAAATAGAGAGAAGCCTCAGGACTGATGGAAGTGACCTGTCCTCCTCTGAAGGGGCCTCTGGTGAGGAGGTGTGGAGAGCTCAGGCCCGGAGACCAGGAATGACACTGTCCTGCCTCCTTTGATCCATCAGAAACTGACAGCCTTCCTGTCCAGCCCCGGCAGAGGCGGCTCTGGACCCTCCTGCTTAAGGGTGTATATGGGAGAGAGCAAGCGGCTCTAGCCCCAAGCCACTATTCCCACTTCTCCCTTCATCGATGCTCTGCCCTGGATTCTATCTTAAGAGGCAAATGCGAAGCATTCTGAACACTGTTGCTCCACCAGGCCTGGCGTTGGCAAACACTTCCTGAGTCCAGGACTGTCTGTCCCCATTTGCCTTGGGAGCTGCCAACACCTTATGCTGTAGCCTCGTGAACCACATTCATTTCCTTGGGGTACGTGCCCTCTCTTCCCTGGGGCTGGAATACACTACGACTTCTTATCAAGTCAGCACTGACTCAGATCTCAGTGAATGTCACTTCCCCATGTAAGTCCTCGCTGACCACCCTCCAAAAGTGGTCTGTGTTTCATAGCACCTGTGCTTGTCTTTGTTATTACACTCTATTTTTACTACTCATGGAAGGACCTAGACCCAGGGTCTGCAACTACAACCAGTGGGCCAATGCAATCCATTGCCGGTTTGTGTGAATAAAGTTTTATTGGAACACAGCCGTGTTCATTCACTTACATATTGTCTATGGCAGCTTTCACACTACAAGGGCTGATTTGAGCCGTTGCAACAGAGACCTACAGCCAGGGATCTTTCTGAATGTACATCTAAAATTAAAATCTTAAATCCTCTTTGTGTCTCCCTATTGGCTTCAGAATAGCATCCAAACTCAAAGAACAACAACAGAAAAGTGTTATTGGCCTGAAATCTAGGACGGATAGACAAGCAGATGATTTATAGGGGACACGCCAGGATCAGTATAAGCATGGAGCACATAGCACAGGACTCAGCATGACGCAGTCATGTGACAATGTCAGTTTCCTTCATTCCAACCTCCCGTACCTTCAGGATCTGCAGCTTTACAAAGTGAGCAGACAGCAGATGTGGCAGAGTTCATTATGCAATGCTGAGGAGTTCTGCGTTACCACAGGCCTGACTAGATTTGTGCACTTTACATAAAAACAAATCAAGACCATACTTAAGTTAAAGACTGTGCAATGCACAATTGGGTTATTCTGTTTACTCATCCACCCACTTGTTCATTTATTCAACAAACATTTATGTAGCATCTATGCTAAGCCTGGCAGTGGGCAAGGCGCACAATATAAGAATTGCATAAGAATGGGGAGAAAAGATTAAACTGCTCCCAAGCTTACTCCTGAGGTTATTTTATTTTATTTGTTTATTTATTTTTAAATCTTATTTATTTATTTATTTTTGGCTGCGCTGGGTCTTTGTTTCTGTGCGAGGGCTTTCTCTAGTTGCGGCAAGAGGGGGCCACTCTTCATCGCGGTTAGCGGGCCTCTCACTATCGTGGCCTCTCTTGTTGCGGAGCACAGGCTCCAGACGCGCAGGCTCAGTAGTTGTGGCTCACGGGGCTAGTTGCTCCGCGGCATGTGGTATCTTCCCAGACCAGGGCTCGAACCCCTGTCCCCTGAATTAGCAGGCACATTCTCAACCACTGCGCCACCAGGGAAGCACCCTGAGGTTATTTTCAATGAAACAAGGGGTATCATTCAATCACAAGACGGAGCGGAGACAAAGTAAAGTAACAATAGAAACCGGCATCCCCACCAAACGACGCTTACGGCACCAAGTTCCCCAACGGAATGTGAAGTTGCAAACTCTTCAGGAGTCCCCATGCTGGACTGTGCAGAGCTCTTCTCACCGAGTGAATTCAGAGTCGTCAGCTCGGCCCCCTCCCCCAGCCACGTCCAAGAACAGAATCCAGCCAGGGGCCTCAAACAGGCAGAAATATTTATGCCACACCCAGAAGACCAAACCTATGAGACGGAGCTGATGCCACTTGAAAGGAATCGGGGTGGAATCTTCGGAGATTAAGAAAGTGACAGTGACCAAGATGCAAAGGGGGAGAGGGGTGAGAAAAAGGAGAGATTAAAGCAGCTGGGCCATCCGTTATTTTGATGTGTGCCTCTTTCTATTTCAAAGGGAATTAAGGGAGATGAATTAAGACTTCATTAGATCCCAGCAACTTCAGGAATATTAATCCGTCTTCCATTTGCAATAAGACTCACCAGTCTCTGCAGGGTCGGGGTGAAGGAAAGAGAAAGCTATTGATATGTTGCTGGGACCGCCCTGTGCCCCCTGCCTCTCGCCTCTGGTCACTTTCCCTTTCATGCCTTTGTTTGACATATAGGAAAGAATCATGAGGTGTTGAGTATCATTAACTTCCAAACACCTATGAAATCAGTAGGAAAGTGCAAACACTGCGGACCCCAACCGTCTCTGCCAACGATCCGTCCTAAAGTCCTCCCCTTTGGAGATGAAAAGAAAGAGCTTGGCAGGCGGACAGTCTCAGGGAGAGAGGAATGAACGAACAGGAGGGGGGACACGCAGGATAAATGAAAATATGATTGACTTCTTACCTCGGTCCGGCTCACACATGGTTCTGAGCATTTAATAAACGGGTTGACACTCCGAGTTCCCCTCATTAGGAGAACGTGGAGACCTGGATTATCGTAAATCAGAAGGCCAGGTTATCAAAGCTTCTGATCTTTAACTGTGTCAGGGCGCCCTCCTGTCTGCTTATGGAGACAGTAACCCGAAAGCTGCAAAGAATTAGCCGCTGCGCCATGATTTAAGGCACACACACCCCTGAAGGAGGTGGGAGGCCAGGCCAGGCAGGGGAAGGTTTTGCCCAGGTACCCAGCCCAAGGAGAGCTGTCTCTGGGATGCATGGCACCTGGGGGGTAGGCGTGAGGGATGACCCTATAATGGACCAAGTAACAGACCAATGTGTTTGGTGAGACTGGGAGCTAGCACTTTGAAAACTTTGAATCCTAGGTTTCCCAGTCTACCTTCACATCAAAATCTGATGCAAAACTGTTTGGTAATTTCTAATAAAGACACATCTATCCCCAGACTCAAAAACTGCATCCAAGAGAAACGAATGCATAGATCCACAAAAAGATTTGCAAACAAATGTTCACAGCTGCTTTATTCATAATTACCCCCAAACGGGAACCAACCCAGATATCCTTCAACAGAAGGGATTAACCTACACTGGTACATCCATACAATGGAATAATATTCAGCAATAAAAAGAAACAAACTCCTGATACATTCAACAACGTGAAAGAATTGCACAGATCTAGTGTTGAGTGAAAGAAGCCAGACACGGGAAAGTACACACTGCATGAGTCCATTTATGTGAAGTTCAAAGGCAGGCAAAACTAGTCTATGGCGGGACTTCCCTGGTGGTCCAGTGGTTAAGACTTTGCCTTCCTATGCAGGGGGTGCGGGTTCAGTCCCTGATTGGGGAGCTAAGATCCCATATGCCTCTCGGCCAAAAAACCAAAACATAAAACAGAAGCAATATTGTAACAAATTCAATAAAGACTTAAAAAAAATAATAAATAAATAAAATTTTAAAAAACCCTAATCTATAGCAATAAAAGTGAGAAGAGTTGCAGGTGAGAAGGACATGATTGGGAGCATTAAGGGAACTTTCTGGGAGATGGAAACGTTCTGAGTCTTAATCTGGTTGATGGTTACAGGGGCAGATACATTTATAGAAACTCACCAATCCATACTGTTAATAGTTGCATATTTTAGTATGTCTAAATTACATCCCAATAACATACCTCAAAAAAAAAACAAATAAATGAATAAATGTAGATTTTAGGGCCTTTGCACATGCTTTGCCTGGAGTTCTTTTTGCCTGGGGTATCCCCCCCGCCTTCCCAATATTTTCAAGGCTGGCCCCATCGTATCATTCAAGTCTTAGCTTAACCATCACCTGTTCAACAGAGCTCAGCCGTTCTCTGTTGCATGGTCCTGCTTTTTTTTTGTTGGTTGGCTGGTTTTCATTTTGCTAATTATGCTCTGAAATTATCTTGTGTTATGTATTTGTTTATTCTCTGCCTCTTCCTCCAGCCCCACATAGACTGTAAGCTCGTGAAGGAGAAGGGTCTTATCCAGCCTCAGAGCTGACTTCTTGGAGGACATCAGTGCACGTTCTCACCTCTGGTATCTGGTTGAGTTTTGGCCAATGGGAAATCCTAGCAGGAGGCTGAATGAAAAAGGGAGTGGGAGATTAAGGTGTCTTCTAACTTGTGAAGTCGCGACAAGCTAGCTGCGTCTCTAGATCAGTGGTTGTCAACTGGGGATAATGTTGCCTCCCAGGGGACATTTGGGATGTCTGGAGGGCACTGCTGGCATCCAGTGGGTAGAGGCCAGGGATGCCACTAAACATCCTGCAATGCACAGGACAGAGCCCCCAACAAAGAACTGCCCAGCTCCAAATATCAACAGTGTCAATTTAAGAAAACCCATTCTAGATGAACGTCACAGTTCACCTAAGGAGGACCTCTCTCCATAGTTCTCTCCCTCCAGATACAGGTAACAATCCCCACTTCCTTCAGGTCTAGGGCTTGTAAAAGCCCCAATGTTGCCAGCACCCAGGTACTACACTATACTTTATGCTTCTGCTATATCCCAGCCCCGTCCCTGTATTAGCCCCTTTATGAAACTCCTCAAATTATGCAATTCTATAGCCTATGGGCTATTCTATCTCCCATTGGAACCCTGACAGATACGCCATTTCATCTCCAACAGCTAAGCGTCCAGTAAATATCAATAAGTATCTGCTAAATTAACTAAGTAATGAATAAGTGAGGCTCTCCCCAGGAAATTTGGATTTAGAAGTCAAAGATAAATCTTGGAACTTACCACTTCTAAAAGATTCCCCGGGTGATTCCAGAACAATACGCTCATGTATTAATGGGGAAACTGAGGCCCAGGGGAGGGGAAACTACTTTTTCAGGGTCACACCGTTTTGAGGTCTGAGGTCCAGAAAGGACGCGGTCTCGACGTTGATGGTTAATACCGTTACCTTTTGTTATTTTCCTTGAACTGTTTTTCTCATAACATTGCCAATTTCTTTGGGCATAATGCAGATCCCGACCTCCTGGATGTCCAAGTGGAACATTTCAGCTGTGAGATCCTAATTCATTTACACATGACTCTGCATGTCCAAGGCTGGAGGGGCAGATCTGCAGAGGGGCAAAAACCCTGAGGACAGATATTTCTGGCTCAGTCCCAAATTCTGCCACATCCAAGCTCCTTGACCTACTAAGATTCAGTGCCCTTGTCTGGAAATTGGAGATGATCGAGTTTACCATTCAGGTTTGTTCTGAGGCCTCCATGAGATTACATCTATAAAGTGTGTGGCCAAGGGCCAGGCACAGAGTAGATTACAGAGGGCAGTGGTGGCAGCTGAGGGCCCTCCAGCCCAGTTCTCTGCGTTTGGTGTTCCAGGATCGAATACTCAGAGTTCCCAATATCACTGGGCAAAAATAACTTGAATCTAAAAAAAAAAAATAAGAGATTCAACCTCTATAGTCTTGGCTAACATAGGGGCTGTAGAAAAGCCAGTCCCTAGCCACTGAGGTCCAGACAGGAGGTTTAAATCGCTTACAATAGGTTTCAACTTGCCAGTGGCAAAAGTCAGCATTCCTTTGTGAATTTGAGAGGACAGGCTTCCTCTAGGTGTTCTCAAAAGAGTGGAATTGGCATCTCACAGTTTACTTCTCTCTTCACACCCAGATGAGTCTTTAACACTGGGGAACTTTCAGGTTTTCCACTCAGAAGAGAGAACTGGCTGGGAAAAAAGAAGACTACCTCTGTTCCTCCATAACTTGGGGGCACTTTGGAGATGTGAGCATTGATTAGTCAGAGAGAAAACCAAAGAGGTGGGCTTTTGGTATAATTTAGACCTAAGGAAGGTCCAAAGGAATGGTGAGCATAAGAGAATACTCGCTCTCTTTTTTTTTTTTTACTCTCTTTAATGGAGACTTAAATGCAACAGCTCCAGTACTGTCTCTTTTTTCAATATTTATTTATTTTGGCTGTGCCAGGTCTTAGTTGCGGCATGCGGGCTTCTTAGTTGCAGCATATGAACTCTTAGTTGCAGCATGTATGTGGGATCTAGTTCCCTGACCAGGGATTGAACCCCTGGCCCCCAGCATTGGGAGCATGGAGTCTTACCCACTGGACCACCAGGGAAGTCCCTCCAGTACTTTCTAATTCTGAGACTCAGGCTCTTCTTCTGGAAACTGGGGAGATATCAGTACCTGCCCCATGTGGTCAAGGTAAGGACTGACTTACCTTGAATCTACACACAGTTGCAGTAATTATTTACTACCTACAATTTTGTACGCTACCTTTTTCAGTGAATACTCTCTGTCATTGTGCATTGTCCCCAAGGAAAATCGCTTTAATTCTTTCTTCAAATTAGATAGTACTGTTTACTGTAGAAAATCTGAACAATATATATAGAAGACTAATGAAGAAAGCAAAAGCCCCTGAATCCCCAGCATCCTAAGACAGCTACCATTAACATGTGGGGATGCTCTTTTATGCATCTCTTTTTTTTTGGCTGGAGACACTTCACTCAGACCCCTGCCTCCACCCTTTCATGGCCTTCACCTCTATGTCTGTCTTCTCTTCTTGTGCAGCACACTTGTCACTAGATTTAAGGCCCTACCCAGATACTCCAAGGTGACCTGACCTCAAGATCCCAAATTTCGGACTTCCCTGGCGCTCCAGTGATTAAGAGTTTGCCTTCCAATGCAGGGGGTGTGGGTTCAATTCCTGGCTGGGGAGCTAAGATCCCAAGTGCCTCAGTGGCCGAAAAACCAAAGCATAAAACAGAAGCAATATTGTAACAAACTCAATAAAGACTTTAAAAATGGTCCACATCAAAAAAAAATCCCTAATGTAAGTACATCTGCCAAGGTCCTTTTTCCAAAGAAACTCACATTTGCAGTTTCCAGGTGAACATATCTTTGCGGGGGGCGGGGGGTCCGGGTTGGGGGCCACCGATCAACCCACTACGAATGGGCATAATAACAGTTGCCTCCTAGAGTTACTGTGATGAACAACTTAGATGGGATAACGTATACACAGCTCCTGGAACATGATAAATGGTCAATAAATGCTGTGTATTAATAATCTTATCTGAAGGGCATTGTTTCTTGAAATCCTTTCTGGATGAACAAAGTACGATGTAAATAAACAAACCTAAATGAATAATTTTGAAGTTCAGATGCATGCCAAAAATGTGGTTTTCTTGAATTCTCTGCGAGCTCTCTCTAGTGTCTTAAAGAGGAGACTTCTGATGTATTTATGCTCTGATTTTTTCCCCCTCTCTCCTTGCTGTAGTTTCTCTCTTCTCTCTGGTTTTCCTTCTTCCTGTCATAGCTCAGCCGTTTGGCCATTTTACTTGGGAAAAAAGAAGGTTTCAGAAGGCATGGATTCATTCAAATCAATTAGGTGAATTACAGTTTATTTAGAATGACAAAACGACCATGCATTTCAACGTGTTGCTTTTCATGATTTTGTGACATTGAGGTTAAATAGAAATTCTTTTCAGCTTCATTATTTTGAGGTACAGAGTTGCTCTGATATTTTTTAAAATCTGATAAATGAAAATCAAGATTTATAAAAGCTGAAAGAGGAAGCAACTGTTCGCCGCACAAAAAGATCTGTCCTTGACCAGAAGATGCTCCTGGCGCATTTCTGGCAACTTGATTTACAAGAGGTGGGTAATAATAGAGCAAGAAAAACAATGGAGTCAGAGTCCAGAGAAGTGTTTTATTCTGGGCTATGCTACCCTCTAGCTGTGTGGCATCTGCTGGTAAAGTAACCTCTCGTGATTTTCCTGCTGTAAAATGAGAGAGGCTTGGAAGCCATGACAGCTAACGTGACTCCCAGGTCTGACCTTCTAGAGCCCATCAGCCAAGTGCAAACATTTCTCATTCATCCTTCAAAAGAGTTAATTTCAATCCTTTCACCAGTGACCAGGGAAGAATTCGAGTTGAATTCAGCAAATTTCCTGCAGTTGAACCTCCTAATGGCATTTGTTGACTTGGAACCTTCCAGGGCTTTTGATCTAAGAACAGGACGTTCTGAAATGAATGAGCAAGACAGGAAAGAAGCCAACCCACACAGGAAGATGAATAACAGTCTCAAGACAATACATTCAGACTGGTCCCAAGGCTGTGTGTCCACTTGTCCAGTAGCAGGATCCGAGGTGAAGCCCAGGAATGAAAAAGCGAGGAGGACCTTTGCGAATAGGAGATTTGGCTTTTCTCATGGAGAAGTAGCTTAGACGTGGACCACGTTTTCTAATTCCTGGTCCATCACATCACATTTTATACAGAATTGGTGTTTGGCAAGAACTCACTGACTCATTGATTGTCAGCTACTCAGAAAGAATAGGGGACAGGTTATCTCCTAGAGGACATGGACCATGGGGAGGAACTTCCATGAGCTCAGTAATGGGAGGAAATATCAATGGAGATGAATACGTTACGGATCTGGCTGAGCACTTGCTCTAGCTCTCCATGCCCTGTTAATCCACAATTCTCCACTTACCTCCTGGGCCTTAGTTTCATCATGGTCATCATTATCATCCTTATAATCAGCACCACCACTTCTTCTTCTTCTCCTTCTTCTTCCCCTTCTTCTTCTCCTTCTTCTTCCCCTTCTTCTTCTGCTTCTCCTTCCCCTTCTTCTTCTTCTTCTTCTTCCCCTTCTTCGTCTCCTTCTTCTTCCCCTTCCTCTTCTGCTTCTCCTTCCCCTTCTTCTTCTTCTCCTTCTTCTTCCCCTTCTTCTTCTCCTTCTTCTTCCCCTTCTTCTTCTGCTTCTCCTTCCCCTTCTTCTTCTTCTCCTTCTTCTTCCCCTTCCTCTTCTCATTCTCCTTCCCCTTCTCCTCTCCCTCATCCTCCTCCTTCCTCCTTATGTTTCTCCTCATCATACTCTTCATTGCCATCATGAAGAGTATGTTTACTATATATCGGACAATATGCTAAGTACTTTCCATTCACTTCCTCACAACCATCACAATAATCTTACAGAGTCCTGGTTTCCTCCCCCAAATCGATAATGAACGTAGGATTAGGGCGCAAATAGTTTACTGGGGAGGCGAGCCCAGGAAATACAAGGAGAGAGGGAGAGACAGGGATTAAAGCAGAAATTAAAGGTGCATTCATGAGAGGTTAGTGCTGGGGTTAACTGGGGCACAATCCAGCTTGCGGACCTCCTAAGAACACTGAGCACACCTCAGAATTCTCCCTGTGAGGGAGCGCTATCTTTACTCACCGCATCTCATTTCTCCTGCGTTGAGGTTACTGCTGGGGGTGTCAGTCTGTGGAGTTTCTGATCTGCCCCATCCTGGGCAGTCAGAGAAAGCCCTTGGGCAGAGGGACTGAACACTAGCACATTGGGAACTGCCCACCTAAGCTATAGGTGGCTTGGGAGGTAGGAGGGGGCAAGGAGATAGAGATGGGCACTGACAGCATCCATGATACTATTATTATTCCAGTCTTAGAGATGGGGAAACTTGAAGTTCAGAGAGGTGAGGTAACTGGCCTGGATCACAGCGCTCCTAAGTGATGGGTTTGGGATTTGAACCTGGGTCTGTAGATGCCAGGGCTTGAGCTCCCCAGCCCCAACCACTAAAGGCAGGGGTAGTACTAAACTGTCCTCACCCACAATTCACCATCTCTGGTTCTAGTTGACAAGATGCAGAGTTGGGAGAGAGGGGTTTTTACATTCTCCTTTCCCACCCATCTCTAACGTCCCTATGATGAGTCCCAGGACGAGGAAGGGAACAGTTTTGAACATGAAGCTGGGACCCCTGGCAGTCATGAAGCTTCCACCTTCCACGTCAGTTGGGTGAACATCCCTCTTACACACCTGTCAATGAGGTCTGAGGCTCTGAAACTTTGGAGAAGTCACATAAACACTCTGAGTCTCAGTTTCCTCATCTGGACTGTGGGAGAGACAATGACATGAGTACCAACTTCATAGGGTTGTGGCCAAAATTCAATGAGATAATGCATAATATGAATATAGCATGGCATCTGGCAAATCATAAGTGCCCAGTAACTGTGAGCTTATATTTCTATCATACATTATGAATTATTATAATGACCTGGGTCTCTGGTCTCTCACCTAGAATATGATGTTTCCAAAGGGAAAATCAGGACATTACCTGGGGCAGAGCCTAACAAGATAAGGTGACAGGGAAAATTAGGCAAATTCAAACTCCTGTTTCCCTTGATGGTCTACTATATCAGGCAGCTACAACTGGCCACCATGTATGTGTCCTTAATAGAAGGAGATGATGTCTGTAGAAACCTTTAGATGCCTAGCCAGGTCCAAACTGGGACACATCCCTGTGAAGTTGCCTGGAGTCCAAGTCTGACTTGCCATGGCCCTACTTCTTTCCTTGCATCCCTACCGTCTGTTCTCAACCCAGCAGCAGCCAGAGTGGTCCTATTTAAAAATTTTTTTAAAAAAGATCATATCATGCCTCTGTTCAAAATCAGACAGTGGGGGCTTCCCTGGTGGCGCAGTGCTTGAGAGTCCGCCTGCCGATGCAGGGGACGCGGGTTCGTGCCCCGGTCCGGGAAGATCCCACACGCCGCGGAGCGGCTGGGCCCATGAGCCATGGCCGCTGAGCCTGCGCGTCAGGAGCCTGTGCTCTGCAACGGGAGAGGCCACAACAGTGAGAGGCCCGCGTACCGCAAAAAAAAAAAAGAATCAGACAGTGATTTCCTTTCCTCTCGGAGAAAAGCAAAGCCTTGACCGTGGCCGTAAAGGCCCCAGGCTGCACGGCCTGAACACGCTCTCCTTTTATCTCTCTGCCTCCTCTCAGAGCACCTTCTCTTGGCTTCCTCCTCGTCAGCCATACCGACCCCCTTGATGACTCTGAGACCACTGGGTATGCTCAGGCCACTTGCACTGGCTGTTCCCTCCTTCTGGAATGTTCTTCCTCCATGGCACTGGCTCACTTCTTTGCTTCCTTCAAGTCTTTGTCAAATGTCCCCTTCTCAATAAGGACATGCCCAACTACATCATCTAAATTACAGGAGTCCCTCATCCCCACCTAACTGCCAAGACTCAACCCTCCTTAGCCTACTCCATGTCTCTATTGACCTTTAACAGACTCTGTAACTTTCTATTAACCTATTAGTTCATAGTTTATGGTCTGTCTCCCTCCCAACAGAAGAGTGGTTCTCAACCAAGAGTGATTTTTGCCTCCAAGATGTTTAGCAAAGTCTAGAGGTATTTTTGGTTGTCACAACTGGGGAGGGGAGCTGCTGACATCATCAGGTGGACAGAGGTCGGGGGTGCTGTTAAGTATCCTACAATGCACAGGTCAGCCCGCGTCCACCCCTGCCACCACGACAATGAATTCTCCAGGAGCACTGAAGGTGAGGAAGCATGCTATAGAATGAAGGTTCACAAGGATAGGGCTTGTTGCCTGATTTCGTTGTTGTTGTTGTCTATTGCTATATCCCAACATCTAGAACAGTGTCTGGCACACAGCCATCACTCAGTAAATACTTGGGGTGAATAATCCCTAGAAGTGGTTCCCAGAGTGTAGACTTTCCAACTCATTGATATTTTAAGGAATGCAAAATTCTTCTTCAAATCAGCAGCAGAACAAATAAACAGGCCAGAGAGTGAGAAAGATCCAGATCCTTGTTTGGAAAGGAATCATTTTCACCGGAAAGGAAGAAAGATGTCCCTCCAACAGCCCCACCCGGAACTCACACAATGTGTTCTATGCTTAACACATCTTGTGCTCTCTCTGCTGAAACCCTTGGCTCCAGCCCATAATATCCCTGAATCCAGGAAACCATTATGACTGATCAGGGTCAAAGGTTGCTTCTATTGTAACCCACTTCCTCCATCAGAGTTTTAAATTTGGAAAAACGTTCTTATTGTTATTGTGTGGAATGTCAGCTCTCAGATAACCTCAGAATTAGTTTTATTTGTCTACCATGACCCCCCCACACCACCAAAAAAAAAAGGACAAAAAAAATGCAGAGCGTAATATTTAGTAGAGTGCTACTAAACATTACGTTTCCTCAGAACGTCATCTTCATAGACAAGAAGTCAGATAAAAGCCACAGCTGATATTCTCAGTCTTTAATTGAATAAAAGGAAGGAGAGGTTGTCAGATTCCCAGAGGGCCCCCCCAAATGAAATTCCATTCTTTTTTTAAGATGGCTAGGCTAGGAAAAAGATTAGAACCCTAAAGGAATAGCAATTTTAGGTGATGGTAAGCACTGAAAACTTTAAGGAGGTTGTTCTAGTTGCCTTGGAAATTTCTGGAATATTGTGCCCACCTCTTAGACCAAGAAGAGTCATGGTACCCAGAGGTATATCAGATATATCTCTGGATTTGACCAGGAAGAGAAGAGGAGGCAAAGGGCAGGTGATGAACGCCGAATCTTGGAATTATGTACAGTAATTAAATGGCAAGAAGAAGGCTGTTTGGGCCAACAGTGTAAAACAGTTGGCACATTGCCATCTTTGGGAAGAATGCATGCTAGGGGAAGGATTCAGTGGAAGGCCTTTGCTGCACTTACAAGGTCAAAAAAGTTTCTCTAGCCAATTCTGCAAATATTCATGGAGCCCCTATTCTGCATAAGGCCTGCTGCAGGCTGCTAGCGGTACAAAGACGAAGGCACTAGAGAGTGATGCCAAACGCGTGGGCTTCGGCATGGGTTTAGATCCTTGCGCCGCCGCTTACTTCCTAGATGAGACTGAGCGTCTCACTTAATCCCACTAAGACTTAGTTTCCCATCTGTAAAATGGCATTGAAAGTAGTAGTTACCTACCTCCTGGGGTTGCTGTGAGGATGCTATTTGGCAAAGTACTCAGCACATGGAAAGTATTCAACCATAAATGATAGTATTATTAGAAGTAAGATGAGATCCCTCCCCTTACATTGCTCATAATCTAGTGGGGCATATATCTTCATAATTAAAAGAGCAGCCAACATTTACTGTGCATTCACTCTGTGCCAACGTCTATACCATATGCTTTACAAATATTATCTCATCGAATCCCACAACCACCCGTGATAAACGTAAGTGCTGTTCAATCATATGCCTGGTTCGCTTTCTGCCCTTAGGACAATGGTGCTTCCCTAGTCTCTTATATTTGGGTTGGGCCAAGTTACTAATTCTGGCCAATTGAGTAAGGGAGACGATTATGCCTGTCACTGCCTGGCTGGAGCATCTAATTGCCAGTGTATGACCCTGAAGCATATGACCTTCCCCCTGCCGCCATGAAAAGCGCCACTCCAGTTGGCCATGGTCGCCGTATGGATTGAGTTGCTAGTTGCCCAGAGTGCCATACTTGCCTACTAACACACCCTGTACTGGCTCCTTTCCATTCCTTTCTGGTTTTCTCACTTCCCTATCAATGCTTCCCGGAATCACTTCCCAAAAAATTCTTCTTGCATTCAAATCCTAGTTGCTTTGGGGTTTACCCACTCCGAAATAGCCATCTTAACCCATCGAGGTTAAATCTTGCAAATCCCATTTAGAATTATCTAGAGATGAGCTAAACTCACTATCAGGTCAACAAAGTGGGTGTTGAGCTAACCCATTCATCTAGCTTATCTTGAAATATCTTCTGTTTTTGTAAATGTTCTTTCGTTACTCTTAGTCTGAAGGTGGGGATGATAGAAAAGAGGTCCCTGCTGGTACGCAAAGAACATACAGCATGAGTAAGAAATCAGTCTGTGTTGGTTTAAGCCGTTGCGATTTAGAGGTTGGTAATTACTGTAGCAAGACTTTGCCTCTCCTGACTCTTATACAACACTCTAGGATAAATAGCATTCTCATCCCCACTCTGTAGGCAGAGAACTTGAGCTCAAAGGTCAAGTGAACTGCCTGGCTTCTAGATCTCACATTTAGCAAGTGTAGGAGGCAGAATTCACCCCCATTTCCAAGTCCAAAGTTGGTGCTCGAAACCACTCTACCATATGGATAACAAAATGTAAGTAAGGATCAGTAGAGAAATATAAGTAAGTAAAGAATTATAAGAGGACTTTAAACAACATGAAGAATTTGTTGACAGTGTAGGATGTCACTACTCAAGGTAAACCATGCCTTCTCCTGAGAATTGCAAACAGGACGTAAAAACACTCAGTTGCCTAAAATAGGCTGACACCTCTGCTGTCGATAAAATGACCAAGTGTAGCACCCAGAACTGAGAAGACACTCAATACCCATTAATATGTGAACAGCAGGATGAGCAAAACGAGGGAGTGCAGGAGAGATCTCTTTTCCTATCGCCTTCCGCCATGTTGCCATCACACAGGGCAGATAAAGAGAATCTCTGGGCATGAGATTGGGCACGCCTTGCTTCTTCATCTCCTTCATCATCAGTTCAGATTGATCTCATCTGTGGCATCTCTGCCAAGGAAAAAAGGGCACCTCCAAAGTGCTACCAGTCCCACTTCCTGGACTAGACAATCGTTACATGATTATCATAGAAGAGATGTGATACACTAGGTAACACTGGGCTGCAGAAAACTAACACGAGTTAAGAACAAATAAAGTAAATAGTAGAGAGACCTGGGAATCCGGTGAGAAGGACTGAAGTATCTTCCTCTTCATACGTAAAACAGGCAGGTCTTTATAAATTTGGGGAATGCTGAGCCAAAAGGAAAACTCTCAGAGGAGCAGAATTTCCTACCTGGCATCCTTTACCCTGTGATCTTTGTCTGTAAGCTCATGGAAGACTATAGCAGATGCTGTTGATGCCTGGCCTCTATCCCCTCACCACCGAAGGTTTCATGCTTGCCAAAGACGTCTTCCTGCAAGCCAGGGCCAGGCCAGAGTGAGGAGAATAAGGCTGACCCTGCACTCCCGTGACCTGAGAGTTAGCACCTCCCTACATTCGGAGGCTAAGCACCTCAGTCCCCTTACCCAAGTCCCACAGGTACAAGCACCTGTGTCCTCCTGCCTGGGGCTTTCTCAACCTGAAGGAGCAGGTTCAGCCTTGAGCAGGGCGGCCAGAATTGCCAGGGAGTTGATGAGCCCGGAAGTAGCTCTCAACCGATGACAAATGTAAGATAGAGGATGAAAGTTCCTGCTTCCCTGCTTCTCAGGTGGAGCAGCTCTGAAGCATGCTGGACACCACCTTTCAGAAGTCCTAAGTATCAGGCTGTCAGATTTAGCAAATAATAATACAGCAAGCTCAGTTAACTTTGAATTTCAGATAAACAATGAAAAACAGCATAGGCAGGTCCCATGTAATATGTGGGACATACATGTAAACATTCCTTGTTGTTCAGAATTCCCTGGCGGTCCAGTGGTTAGGACTCCACGCTTCCACTGCAGGGGGCACGGGTTCGATCCCTGGTGGGGGAATCCCGCATGCCACGTGGTTAAAAAAAAAAAAAAACATTATTTGCTGTTCACCTGAAATTCAAATTTAACTGGGTGTCTTTTATTTTATCTGGCAGCCCTACATCATGGTTGTAACTTGCTTATTAATACACCCTCTTCATTTCCTGATTTCTCTACATGTGCTTCCTGGAATCACTTCTCAATTAAACTATCTGTCTTCAAATCCTAGTTAATTCTGGAAAAATCCAACCAAAGATAGAGACTTTCAGCCACTAAGGGTAGAGGTATGGTAGTTTCTCCATTAAATGCCCTCTACAGTTTATCTGGGCAAGAGCTAAACTCATCACAGATCACCAAAGCGGGTGTGCTCTAACTCATCCTTTCAACCAAAGGTGAAATTCTTCTGCTCTCTGGAAAGTGAGAAAAAAAGACTCATGTCAGTTTCACCAGCGGACCTCAGAAAATGCACTCTAAATGGAGGCCAAGTTGTGTAATAAAGGGAAACACTAGAATTCCATCCCAGTCCCTGCATGGCGTTTCATGATAACCAAGAACACAGGCTCTGGGCAATGAGATTGAACATGAGGCTTCATGTGCCTCTTCCGGCGTGTGGTCACATATGTTACCTGAACAGGGGGGCTTCACCTGGCTGAGATTCCATTTCCCCATCTGTCAAACAAGGATAATAATACCTGCCACACAGGACAGTCGGGGGCATTCAGTGACATGATATTAACAAGATCATTGTGATTATCATGCCACCCTCTTGTTGAATTTGTTCAACACAACCCTAGGTTGTCACAGCCTAAAAGTTCTGCTTTCAAGGCAGAAATTGGAGCAATGCCCATAACACATCCAAGGGTTTTAAATCACTTCTCCTGGCATGAGGCTGGGGCTCTGAACGATTTGCACAGAATGAGTCCCAAAGCCAGGAGAAAGGATGGACACCTTCTGGCAAGTCATCCCATGGTATTTACTGTGGCTGTGGATAAGCAGTGGGTATCTTTTTAGAAGGAACATGAGTTCTTGACCAGTGAGTGCCTAACCAGACTGATTCACTCATTCTTACACCTGTCTATCCCCTGTGGGCATTTGAGTTTGTGACTTCTGATCTAATACTGCTGTGCTCTTTCCAACATCTTTTAAAATGTGTGCTTCCCTCCCAAATCCTTGAATAATGTACGTGGGTGATGTTTCAGGGTTTTACGTGGCCCTGGTATCCTAGGTATACCCAGTGGGGTCCATGGACTGCAGTGTGAAGGCACAGGCAATTTCTGTGTGACTATTTGGTCCTGATAAGGGATAGCACTCTTCCTGCTGGCAAATAAAAGGGAATCCTAATTTTTGAACACCAGAAAAGAATTCAAGGATCTGTCTTTCCCCAGTTCTCTGTAAGGAAGTTTTAAAACTATAAAGGTGATCCTCACGTGAATAATCTCCAACCGGGTGTTTTTTTTTTTTTTTTAAACCAACCCTAAAAATGTATCAACTCTTTAGTATCAAGCCACTCTTGAATGATGACAAAGTAAGACTTTCAACTCCTAATGGCTTTTTGTTTTCAATTTTTTTGGTTTTTTACCCAAATCACATCTTACGTGACAAAGACTTTTTTATTTTTTATTTTCTTGATTCATAGGTCCTTAATGAAAGCAAACTTCAGCCTTCCACTAGCCTTGTATGAATTAGGGACCGTGTAAACAGTACTTAACAGTTCTAATTGAAGGTCAGTAAATCCCCAAGAGATTAAATGAATCCTGCAGGGAGTCGTGTAAATCTCTTTCCCTTTTATGGCAGACCAGCCAAGCCCCCAGCCTGCTTTGTGCAAGGCTTAATAAACATGGTATGCATCTAATCAAAACCATTTTGCACCCGAAGAGGTTAGGGGCGTAAATCACAATTATTCTTGGCACTAAACCCTTGGCCCAAAGAGGCCCAATGTTGCCAAAAACCATCAGGAGCTGACTTCTAGAACTTAGCTGTCTGGCATGGGTTTCCAGGTCTGAGTGTCCAGCCTGCTTCTCAGCCGGAGAATCTAGATGGGGGTATAAAATCTGAAAAGAAGAGCGATTGCAAATGACCCCCTTGCGCTCTCAGCTTTTTATACTCCTTGACAGCCACTGCCTGATACAAAACAAACAAACAAACAAACACTGTACTCATCTTGATATTCAGATGCAGCGCAAAAGCACCCTGTAATTTCAGTGTCATTAATTTCACTCTTTGCTTTGGGTTACTTTCAGTGTCAACACCTAGATCTGTCCTTGAAGCGCCACGAATTCATTCACTGCGTCCAAATATGTTCCATCTTAAAAGAAGATGGTATAAAGTCCCAAGAACTTGGCTGAAGGCCACCCAACCCAGGAATCTCCAGAGGGTGCCTTTGGACCTACGTCTGAATGTCAAGATGAGGACAGTGTTATTCCCCCAGCACCTCTGTAAGTTGCAGTTGTGAAGGAACAGACGAACAAATAAAATCAGAAGAACAAAAGGTGGTCTGTGATCTTGGGGACTGGAGTAAACAGAGTGAAAAACTTTCAAGATTTCAAAATGCAAAGTGAGCAGCAGCCTGGATCTGTTGTGTCTATTAAATCTGGTCCTCAGATCTTTCATCCCAAACAGACACTATGCTCTTTATGTCACACATGAGGAACCTGAAGCAGTATCTTTGAGTCGCCTAGTTGGTTGAGTGAGAAACCCGGGGTTCAAATCCCAAATTCAGAGACCATTCTCTGTCCTTTTGACATACCACTTCTTAGAGGAACAGGACAAGGAAGATACTCAGACCATCTCCAGAAAGATTCAACACGAAAGGGAAGTGACATCCAAACTGCTAAGGGATAGCTCTTCAAAGGCAGAGAGTAAAACTACGAAAGGAAGTCCTGAAATAGGACTGAGTAGCCCAGGGGTCTCCACTAGTTGCGATTCTGAATGCTTCTCAAGGATTGTTCCAAGGGCCACTACAAATCACAGTGGCCCTTGGAATGACACCTATACGCCATCCTAGATGTAGCCATCAACTAGGGCATCAACTCGATGCTCTTTTCCAATATGGTAACTGGTTGCCCCATTCACAGCCTCTCTGTCCCTGCCGAATAGGAGTTCTCTACTCCCCCTCTTGGTGTCTAACCTGCAAGCTGCCTAAGATGTTCCTGGATGACCCTGGTTTTCCTCTGAAGTGGCTTCTGATGAGTCAGAGCCATATCTTCTCTCCATCACACAAATTGTCCTGAATGACCTTGGAAGTCACTGGCAATAGCTTCTTCTCTCAACATTCTGAAGACTCACTAGCATGTATGGTCTTTATTCTTTTTTTTCTTTTTCTTTTCTTTACTTTTTTTTTGGCTGTACCTTGCGGCATGCGGGATCTTAGTTCCCCGACTAGATATCGAACCTGAGCTCCCTACAGTGGAAGCATGGAGTCTTAACCACTGGACCGCCAGGGTAGTCCCTTCATTCTTTTTTTTCTTCCTCCTTCAGCCCCTTTGGAGTATCTTGCCTTGAGTCTTTTATTGGTACATTAATTAAGCACTCTGGGTTTCAGGGATAAGGCATTCTCAGGCCACCTTAAGAAAAAGGGAGTTAAGGTAAGTAGAATCTTTAGGCTTGCCAACGGAAACCTAGGAGAACTCTGATTTTATCCAGGTGTCCACTCCATCCCCATCTCTACATGTAGAAGCAGCTGAGTCTAAATCAATAAGCATCTTTTATTAGCCCAGGGGAGGAGGTGCATATTATCTAAACTGGTCCAATCTAACCGATTGGAAGGACTTTTTTTGCATGTGAGTGTAGAACAGTTTCTTCTCTCTCAATCTCTACTGGCAGGTATGACCAAGGAAACCTGTTGCCTCATAGCTGTTGGTCACCATATTGTGATAATGGGTGGAACCAGCCAGCCCGAGGATGAAGCCACAAATGAAGATGTTAGAGTGAATGACCTGAGTCACTGAATCACTGGCGACATCACTGAGCTCCTCAGTCCCTGCCTGAGTCCACGCTACCTCTGGACTTCCACAACATGAGGATACAACTCTAATTGTTGTCTAAGTTTGAGTCCAGGTTTTCTGTTACTCCCAGCCCAAAGCATCCTGACACGTAACCATACTTATATTCAGAACTAAGAACTGAAAGTGATTTCACAGCTTGAGGGCTGATCACTCTGTATGCCTGTTCCTCCCTCAGGACCTGCCTACCCCGTTCTCCTCCCTTTCTCAGCTACCCAAATCCTCCCCCACCCACAGTCCCCATCCATATTTAGTCTGTAATGGGCCACAACTGCTTCAGGTCCACTTCATCAGCCCCAGTCAGCCTATGTTTGGATCACCGTCACATGACCATCTGTGACACAGACTGTCAGTTATCCCTCAATAGCCAGCCTTCCACCCTTTCTTTAGTAATAGAATCCATAAAGTTTAACTGGACACATGGCTGACTTAGGTTAAGACAGTATTTTTCGGGACTCCCCTGGTGGTCCAGTGGCTGAGGCTCTGTGCTCCCAACGCAGGGGGCCCGGGTTCGATCCCAGGTCAAGGGAACTAGATCCCGCACGCCGCAACTAAAAGACCCCGCATGCCGCAACTAAGACCTGGCACAGCCAAATAAATAAATCTTTTTTTAAAAAAAAGACTATTTTCAACTCCCTTTCAAGCTCAGTCATAGCCATGTGACTAAGTTCTGGCCAGTAGAAAGTCAACCGAGGTGACGGGTCATAGCCTTCAAAGGAAGATTGTGACTTCTACGCCCCCTTCCTCCCATCCCACTGAACAGAATGCAGACTTTATGGCAGGAACCGGAGCAGTCACCTTAGACCCCAAGTGTTAACACAGAGAAATGAGACAGAGGGAACTAGGGACTGGGACTCCATCACTGCGGGATAATCAAGCCAAAGGCACTGCTAATGCTTGGACCATTGCAAGAGAACTAAACACTCACAGTTTTCTCCGCTTATTATTATCTTGCCCTTTGTTAGAGCTGCTGGATCTTAACCTAATTAACACACATCCTTGAGCTAATTAGAGCCAACTTCTGTGCAAAGACCAGCCTCTGTATACTCACCCCACAGGGAGCTGCAGACAGAGCAGTTTTAATGATGGAAAAGTATTGGGTGTGTTGGCAATTTGGCTGACACGTCCAATACTGTGAGGAATATGTCTTTCTCACTCTAATTTCATCCTTTTTCTCCTTAATTCTGTTTGACTCTTCTCCAAGTCCTAGGGATGTATCTTCTTTTCTCCTATACCTCCTGTTAATTCATAGTTATCTTCTCTTCCTTCATTTTCATCTACTCCCTTCCCATTCAGTCATACTCGTAACCCAGATAAACTCAGCCTCCCACGCAGCCCAGTCTCTAAAGTCAGAAAACAAAGTAAAACTATTCCAAATATCCCTCTCTCAAGCAAATCCCAAGGAAGGAGGGGATGGTGCATTGTGGATGCACATAAACATCTTTAAGATTTTATTCTCACTCCTGCCTCTCCCGGTACCCTCCATTCGGATGTTAGTTACACCTGGAAATACCTTCTCTCTCTCCCCTTTTAAAATATCCATCTCTGAAACTCCAGCTTCACAGATTTTCCAGCTCTACCTAAACTCTGGGGATATTTATGACGCAGTTACAAAATCCTCTGTGATTTCTTTAATTTTTGCTCCATTTCACCCATTACCCAGATTCTCCACAACAACAGGGAACTCAGGGTTTAATTCAGCAACAATCCTTTCCTCGTAGAACTTGGAAGGAGTAAATAGCCATACACTAGAGATTTTTGTCACTGTAAGGTATTTGTTGGAGATGGGGTCTTCTGAGGCAGAGATCTGCACGCAGGGATTTTACTGGGGATTGCTAGCAGGAACAACCCCTGCAAGGAAGCAAAGGAAGCAGGATTGGGCAGAGGGAGAATGTGGGCTGTGATGCAGTTGTCTCAGTCAATCCTACAGGGAGCTCAGAAGCCGAGATGGTCCATCAGAGCTGGTTTAAGTCAATGCAAGGGGGCTTCATCTTTCTGCAAATCCATCAGTCACTGGGTGTAGGCTTTCCCTGGAGAGTGGGCAAGTGTCTCCCTTCAGCCAAGGGCAGGTCCTGCAGACAGACTCAGCTGGGAGCCTGAAACATCTTACATCTCTGGAGCTAGAGGAATGAGTCCATTGGTTCTGAGGGCAGGGAGATCTGGGTGTTACACCACAGCGTCCAATACGATCTTCATTTATCCCTTCAACACATACTTATTGCAGACCTACTCTGTGCGAGAAAATGGGCATCTTTTCCTAACTCGCCCTCCCCTCTTCAACCCTCTCCCTGCTGCCATTCCTCCCTTGCTCCTTCCTTCTCCATCTCCCTCTCCAACGCCCACAGTTCGCCTGGAGCCAGAGCTTCAAGAATTGGCTGGCGCCTTAATTGCTTCTCTCTCCTCTGTGACATCAATTGGAGGTGACATTTCCCGGGCACAGAGCTGCATCCCTGTGGCTGCATATTCCCCCTGTCACAGGAGATCATCCAAGCTGTCACCAGTGGAAAGCTAGAAGCCATCGGGGGAGCAGGGGGGGCACAGAGATCCCGGGTAGCATTCAAAGGGTTGGTGAGACACACTTCCCAGAGCGGGTTCCAGAGGCACTTTCCGCCCCGCTGATCTCTGCCCTCAGAGAGTTGACATGATCTGACATTTCAGGGGTTACCCGACTGAGCTACACCAACCTGGTCTCTCACCCAAAGCAAGGGGAAAAGGGCTGGATCCTGGGTGGCAAGCCAGTCCCTGAGGAAGGAATGGAGCAATGCAAACAAGGAGAGAAGGGAAATCATGAGCAGAGAGGATTCCAAATGGCCTCTAGAGGCAAACAGGCTTGGTTTAAGTTCTGGTTCTGACCTTTAGGGATGCCTCAGTTTCTCCAGTCATAGAATGGGGATAATAATACCCACCTCAAAGGGTAGTTATGGGGATCAAACATGAAAATCCATTGGACCAAGCAAGGCAAAGACATAGGGATGTTTCTGATTCCTCTCTTTTGATTCCTCCGTGTTCTCTCTTTACCTGTAGCCAATCCATTAGCAGATTGTGTCAGCTTCGTTTCCAAAAGATGCCCTGAAAATGGCCCCTTGCTCCATCTCCACTGCTGCCAGTCCACCATCATCTCCTGCCCAGACGACTTCAACAGGCTCCTACCTGGTCCCTCTGCTTCCACTCTTGCTGCCCTAAACAGCGGTCAAGTTTGTCTTCGCAAAATATAAATCAGATCACGTCATTCCCCTGCTTAACATCTCTCAGGAGGTTCTCACTGTGCTTAGAAAGAAAAGACCCTCTGGTGCTCTGGCCCTGACGCCCGTCCCGCTTCTCCCTTGCTCACCAAGTTTCAGCCCTTCACTGCCCTGCTTCCGTGAACACGCCAAGTTTGTTCCCACCACAGTGCCTTTGCACTTGCTGTTCCCTGTGCCTAGAATGCCCTTCCCCTGATCTCACCCGACTGATGTCCGGGCGACTTCAGATCTCTGCTCAGAAGTCAGCTTCTCCACGTGGTCACCTGTGACTGCATAACCTCAAGTATAACCCTTAATTTGCACGCTCTCTCTCTCTCTGTGTGGCTGTCTGTCTGTCTGTCCCTCTCTCCCTCTCTCATGCATACACACGCACTTAGTTTCATCATCTTACTCTTTGCCAGCATTTTCTAGCTCATTGTGTTACTCGTGTGAGCTCTGTGTCAGCCTGGAATCTTCCTGCTTTATTCGCCATTGTCTCCCCACTGTCTAGCACGGTGCCTGGGACTTGATAAATACGTGTCGTGCGAATGAAGGGTGCATATGCTGAGCACATGGTAAACAGACTAAAACCATTCACGACTATCACTACTAACAAGGGGAAGCCTTCTCTCCCGGTGCCCAACCTTAAGGCACATTTAATGGATGGTGTCAGTGCCACGCACAATAACAGAGATGAAGCTGCAGCTGGAAATGTCTCGTCCCACCCTCAACAGCTTCCAGAGCTGCTCTTTCCATGATGATTCGGGCCAACAAAGGCCAAATACGTATGGCAGAATGTCCCAATCCATCTCAATTTCAGTTTGTCACCCAAGATGCATGTGCTAGCAAGAGCTCAAAGGACCCGAGAGACCGTCCAGAACAGCCCTCTCATTTTTCAGGTGGGAATACTGACGCCCCGAGAAGTTTAATCATGTCGCTGGTTCTTTGACACAGGAGCTCCCATCCTGGATCCACTGTCCTTGGCTGGGCTCTAGCTCTTGCGTACAGGCTCTTTGCCCGACTGGCTTCTGCACGTCCTTCTGCTGAGAGCTTAAGTGACATTCCCACTGGGAATAATGCTTTGACCCCTCTCACAGATCTCCCACAAACCCTGTTCTATTAGCCTCTTTTTCACACTTTGAGGAATTGCTCATCTAATTATCCACACTCCCCTCCCCGAGACTCAAGTCCATGGTGGCAGGAGGGCATCTGTCTGAGGCACTCCTGTATCCTCCTGTATCCCCACAGCGCTGGGCACATAGTAACTGCTGCATAAACAAAGGATGGGTGAAAACGAACAGGAACCTGCATTCCAACGGAAAATTTTGAATTCTCAAACCATTTGCTCACGGGTGCAAGACCATTCTTCATCCACTTTCCAGCCTTTCTTTCTCCCATGCCACATTTCCTTAGCACTTCCAGTATCAGCTGGATTTTATTATTAATAATAAAAACAGCCTATGATTTATGGAGCACCGTGGGGCCCAGGCTGACTAGGGGGCTTAAGCTTCACACATAAAAATCAAGCCTGCTACCTGAAACCTAGCAGCTCAGCAAGGAGGGAAAAATGAATCATCGGGCATTTGTGGACCAAACCACTTGGGTTTCTTATGCCTGTTGGTCCTGCCCAGTTCCAAAATGGATGAGCCCAAGTTCTCCCCACCACCTGGTCTACTCTCCTGGGCTTGTCAAGGTCAAGGCTCTGGAACCCATGGGTATTCCCGTTAAGTCAGAGAATCAGAGCATCAGGGGCTGGAAAGAGACCTCGAAGATCAACTAGATTATAGGTCACTTTTGGCTCGCAGGATTGCTTTGTTTGGCCCGTGTTGTGCCTGTAAGAAATGTGAATTAACTGCAAACACTGAAATATCAGATTTTACATAAAAAGCTTGATATCTCTCTTCTCTTGAAAAATTAAAGCTCTGGCGACATCAGGCCGGCATTCCTGTCCAGCAGCGACTTGCAGGAGCTGAGCGATGGCTGGGCCCTTCAGAGCGTTAAGGGCCCCTGAGTTGACCCAGTCACCCGTCCTCCCTAGTATGCTGTCACCCAGGCCCACTTCACTTACTTTCATAAACTGTCTGTCTAAGAAGAGCTTACCACCCAGGAATCAGCCTACTCCCCATTTCACAGATGGAGACACTGAGGCCCAGAAAGGAAAACTGAGTCATCCAAGATCACCCAGAAATGAAAGACAGACCCAAGCCTAGAAACCAGTCTCCTGGCCTTCAACTCAAGCTCCTTTTCCCAGTTTGCACTTACAGTGCTATTCCTGGTCAGGCTGCTGCATTAATTTTCTGGGGCTGATGCACCAAGTTGCCACAAACTAGGTGGCTTAAAACAACGGGGATTTATTCTCTTAGTTCTGGAGGCCAGAAGTCCAAAATCAAGGTGGTGGCAGGGGCACGCTCCCTCCCAAGGCTCTGGGGGAGAATCTTTGCTTGCCTCTTCCGGCTTCCGGAGCTCCCAGCATTCCTTGGCTTTTGACAGCATCACTCAGGTCTCTGCTTCTGTCTTCACATGGCCCTCTCATCTGTGTCTCTGTGTGTCCTCCACTTTCGTCTGTCTAATCTCCCTCTGCCTCACTTTTATAAGGACACCTGTCATTGAATTTAGGGCCCACCCAGGTAATCCAGAATGATCTCATGTAGAGATACCTTTTTGGAGGCCACCATTCAACCCACTACAGCCGCTAAGCCAGAAAAGTCCCTATAATACCCCAGCCCCATGGAAAAGTTGTCAGCCTAGGATGAGTTTTAAATGGCTGACAGTTCCAGCACAGGCTGGTCTGAGACCCTGGGATGCACAGGAAGCTGCAGGACAGATGCAGAGTTTCCAGAATAGCCCTCACAGGTGACCTCCACAAGGAGAGATCCCTAAGAAAACATAATAACAGTCAACTGCAATCATTTATAGTACCAGTAATAATTATGGTCATCATGATAATAGTATCAACAACAGTAAGAATAGCCAAACATAGACATTATTTCACGTAAGCCTCCCAAAAACATAGTGAGAAAAGTGATACTATTATACTTAGTATAATGATGAGAAAATTGGAGCCCCAGAGGGGTTAAGCCGCTTGATCAAAGTCACACAGCGAGTAAGTGGTAGAACCAGGGTCTGACCCAGGTCTATCTGACTCTAAACCCATGGTTTTCACCAGCACCTGACCTAAGGATGGACATTTGCAGGGAGTAGAGGAAGGTGTCCAGCTGTGTGCACATGGACTCAATTTCTCCCATCCTGGAGCATCCCCTAGAATTTTCCCCCTAACAGTCTCCTCTCATTCAAAATCAATTTCTGCCGAGGGAAAGGTATGTCAGACTGGTGCATTTACATCTTTCCAGACGCAGAGTCACATTCAACGGGAGGGTTTAAACACATCAAAAACCAATTCATAAAAGAAAAACTACAAAAGCTAATAAGCATATGAAAAAATGTTCACCTACTCTAGTGAATAAAGAAATGCAAGGAAAATAGAGATAGGATTTTTTTTTCTTCTCAAGATTGGCAAAGGTTTAAAGACGTGATAATGGCTAACAGTGGAGAGGGCCAGGGACAGGGCATTCTCAGGCCCTACTTGCAGGAGTATGAGTTGGTGTAACCTCACAGAGGCAATTTGCAAATTTATCTAAAATATTTATACCAATCAAGTATTGAATTCCTCTCCTGGAACTTTAACCCAAGGAAATAATCAGAGACACACAGAGGTTTACGCCTAAAACGATCTTAAACATCCAACAACAGAGAAACAATTAAATCAAGTTAGGGGTAGTCTCACAATGGAATATTTTTCAACTGTGAAGATCATGTTTTTGAAAACATATTTCAGGATCAGAGAAATTACATGAGAACATGTTGCTAAATAAAAACTCAGTATGCACAGTATAATCATAATTCCATAATTGTGTGTGTGTCCAAAGAAAGAGAAACTAAGAGGGTGTAAGGCAAAATGTTAACAATGTACCAATGGTTGTCCTCTAAGAGTTGGAATGAAGTGTTGTCTTAGTCTGTTCTGGCTGCTATAACAAAATACCATGGGCTGGGTGGTTTAAACAGCAGACATTTACTTCTTACAATTCTGCAGGCTGGGAAGTCTAAGATCAGGTGCCAGTAGATTCCGTGTCTGGGGAGAGCCCACTTCCTGATTCAGAGGTGACCTTCACTGTGTCCTCAAATGGCAGAAGGGGTCAAAGGCGCTCTCCCAGGTCCCTTTTATAAAGGCACTAGTCTCACAGACCTACTAGAGAATGGACTTGAGGGTATGGGGAGGGGGAAGGGTAAGTTGTGACAAAGCAAGAGAGAGGCAGGGACATATATACACTACCAAATGTAAAATAGCTAGCTAGTGGGAAGCAGCCGCATAGCACAGGGAGATCAGCTCGGTGCTTTGTGACCACCTAGAGGGGTGGGATAGGGAGGGTGGGAGGGAGGGAGACGCAAGAGGGAAGAGATATGGGAACATATGTATAACTGATTCACTTTGTTATAAAGCAGAAACTAACACACCATTGTAAAGCAATTATACTCCAATAAAGACGTTAAAAAAAAAAAAAAGGCACTAGTCTCATTCATGAGGGCTCCACCCTCATAACCTGTTTCCAACGGCTCCACCTCCTAATACCATTACCTTTGGGGTTGGGTTTTAACATATGAATGGGGGACCACAGATATTCAGTCTACAGCAGGCATTTAATCTTCTCTATGGTTTTCTGCATTTTCTAAATTTTCTTCAATGAACATGTAAGTTGTCACTTCTGCTGTCACTACGCGTCTAGCTCTCCAGCTCTTGGCATACAGCAAGATTTTACTTTCTGTCCTCTTCTACTTGAGAAGGACTGTGTGACTAGTCCTGGCCGATGAGTTTGTGAGCACAGTGATATCACTATGCTCCCACAGTGATATGTGAGCATAGCTACTTCTGAGCTGTAGAATTGAAGGGTCAGTGTGAGACCAGTTATTTTGAGATGGTGCCTGCTCTGTCCAGCCAGGGTCACTGAATGACCACGACCAGCAGAGCCCCTCTTGCTGATACAAGATAGATACGGAGCATAAAAGAGAAACAAACATATTTTTCTCTGTTTGCCTTTGAGCCCACTGAGATTTGGGGATTGTTTGTTACCAAGCTTACCCTAATTGAAGAAAAAAGTGTTGCTTTCACATGCCAAAAAAAAAAAAAAAGAAAGAAAGAAAAAAGAAAATTCCAAGTAGGAAAAAATAGTCATGAGCTGATCTTAAAGATACTTTAGAACCTTGAAAAATGTGAATGCTGTCATTAAAGGAAAAATGTCCCTTATCACAGACCAACTCTTCATAAATACTCATCTGTATTAAGCCTAGTAATCCCTCCAGTGAGGCTGGTGTAGAGAGGTGGAATAGTGTAGGGTTCAGCAGCCCCCAGCACCAGAGTGAGACCAGTCCTGGGTTCAAATCTTGACAGAGCCATTTACAAATTGTGCAACCTTGAGCCAACAACTTCTCTCTGGGTCTCAGCTCTTCATAGGCATATCTGGGGATAATAACTGTACCTATCTGTGAGAACTGGTAAGAAGATCAAACGAGATGTAGGATGGGTGACTACATACCTTATTGTCTAAACTAGGGCATGTTGAAGAATGAATGCTATTATTGATCTGGGACAATAGATGTAAACGGTGAATGTCTTGGGCAAACCTGGACATAAAGTCATCCTAGACCAGAGGTTCTCTAGCTCAGCTGTACTTTAGAATCACCTGGGGAGCTCTAGCAATGCTGATGCCGCCCCCAGAGAGCCTGATGTAATTGACCCAGGGTATGCACGGGCATTGTGAATTTTAAAACGCTCTGGATAATTCTGACCTGCAGCCATGGTTGACAACCACGTGTCCCTGATCTATCTGATGGACCATCAGTGCTAATTATCATTACTATTATTATTACATCATTATTGTTATTACTATTACTGCCCTCCAGAAGCTATCTGGCAAAGTCCAGAGACATTTCTGTTTGCCACGACCCAGGGGCAGCCGGGGAGGACAGGATGCTACTGACATCAAAAGGGTACAGACCAGGGATGCTGTTCAACATTCTACAGTGCACAGCACAGACCCCACAACAAAGAATTATCTGCTCCAAAGCAACAGTTGTGTCAAGGATATCAAATGCACTTAGAAGTTGGGATGGGGAAGGACTCTTGAAGTAGAAAGTCATGTCAGGAACTCAGGAACAGCCTTTGCAGTCCTTCCCTTGCACTGCCTCTGCGCCTGCCAGCTGTGGGAGGAGAGGAGAGTCCCTGGGGCTGGCCCTGGGTTGCACTGTCAGCGACTCACTTAACCCTCTCCCTGGATTCAGATCACCGCACACCAGGTATGCACTCAAGATTGCCTTTCGACTTGGGGGAGCCGTTCAAAAGTCTTGGCATCTGCCGGTGCTGGAAGTGTTTATAAGAGACTTCCTCGGGAAAGAAAGGTCATTCACGGAAAACCAGAAACAGATTTCTTTTCTTTCTCTGGCTCACTTCCGCCAGGCACCTCCAAGAAGCTCACTAACGTCTAAATCGTGGAAGCGAAACTTTTAGAAGAAGAGACAGGGAGAAGCTGTTGACGGCATTGCAATTACGCCTGCACCGAGGGTCAGTCCAGGCTGTGGCCTGGAGGAGGGGGGGTAGAATTAAAGAGGGAAGGAAGGAAGGGAGAGAGGATGGAAGGAAAGGAGGGAAGATGGGGAAGGAGAGACAAAAGAACAGAGGGAGGGATGGGTGGATAGACAGATGGGTGAAAGGATAGATCAGTGGGAGGGTAGATGGACAAATGTAAAGGTGGATTATATATACAGGGGAAAGGGGACATACGGATGGGTTTGTAGATAAGCAGATGAATGAATGGATGACTTCAAGAATGGATAGATGAATGGGTGGGTGGATGGATGGATGGATAGATGAATGGGTGGGTGGATGGATGGATGGATAGATGAATGGGTGGGTGGATGGATGGATGGATAGATGAATGGCTGGGCGGATGGATGGATAGATGAATGGGTGGGTGGGTGGATGGATGGATAGATGAATGGGTGGGTGGGTGGAAAGAAGGAAGGAAGGATAGAAGAATGGGAGAATGGATGTCTGGAGGGTGAATGGTGGGGGACTGTGTGGGCAGCTAGATAGTAGGTGGGTGAGACTGGATAGATAGACTGATTTGTCTCAATCAAAGATGTTGTATCTTTATGGAAGGTTGCAAACTGGTGGCTCCCTAGCTGAAGATGGCAACTCGCACGTCTTACTTGGCTCACTCGGTGCTCTTAAACAGTGGCTCTCAATCTTAGCTGTACGTTAGCATCAACTGGGGAACTGATAAAAATGTTGCTCCTCAGGTACTATCCCCCATGACAATTATGTCCAAGTCTCTGGGGATGATACCTGACGTCACTATTTTTTTAAATCCTCACATGATTCAAATGGCAGCCAAACTTGAGAACAAATATAAATTCAAAAGACAATGTAACGAGGCTAGTGTTATGCCTGGTCAAAATACATGCAGTTCCTTATCTCTTGTCTTATGCCAGGTCCCCTTCACCCACTGGAGTCACTTGCCTGGCCTTGGTAAGTATCTGAATTTGTAGCCAGACTTGGGTGCCAAACTCTAGTGCATATCTGCCCCTGTATCAGGACTTCAGTCAAGTGGCTTAAGTGCTCTGTGCCTCTGTCTCTCCATCTGCAAATTGGAGTCCAGGAAAGCAAAGGTAAACACCCTACAGAGTTTTGCAAGGAGCAAAGAACATAATGTCTTGCAAACTGTAAGCACTTGGTCAATGACGTAGACTATGTTGCTATTATGAATATAATATGAATACAATACCTCCCGATTCAGAGATACGGATAATCATCATGGGCAACATGTATCAGTCATGTTCTTTATGCCAGGCATTGTCCTAAGAGCTTTACATTTGACATGTATTAACTAACTGAATCCTTGTAAAGTCTCAGTGAGTTGGATACTTACGACTATTCCCATTTTCCAGATGGGGAAACTGAAGCACAGAAAGGTTGAGTCACTTGCATATTAGACACACAGCTAGTCCTGGTGAAGCTGTGATCTGAGCCCAGGAAGTCTGGCTAGTGTTCCTAACTATTGTGTTCCACCCTTCAGGGCACCACCCTGCCTCACCACTTAGAACTCACACGGTCCACCCCTCATTTCTCTAAATGGGACAGAGGTTCAGAGGAGAGAAATGACTTCCCGAAGTCTCACAGCTATTGAGGAAGGTGGCCATTTGAATAGTCCCAAATCCGCAGCTCTTTCCTGCCATGCTCTGTCAGTGTCCTCAGTGTACCCAGGCCCCTTAAGTCATTAAGGACTTCTTTTGAGTCTCAGAGCTTTCATTAAAATTCAAATGCTTCTAAGAGGTGATCCTGGTGGAGGTCACTTATTTGCTCATTTGTTGATGCGATGAATATTTATTAAGCACCTGCTCTTGTGCCAGGAACGGTGTTGGGTGCTGAGAATGCACTGGGAATGGAACCGATACATCTCTGGCCTAAAAGGAGATTGCTGGTGGTTTAGCGTTTCTCGGCAGACATCGATAGGCTGAGGTCTAGGCTGTGGGGTGGGAGGGGGGAGGGAGAAGCCCAGGAGCAAAGCAGCAGTCCTTTTAAACACCTGTCCTTCTATCCTGACCAGCCTCCCCACATGACCATTTCACCAGTCCCCACCTTGGCCTCATGTCCCACACACTCAAACAGAGAGAAGGAAAGCGTTCTCTGGCATCTCCATTTTTCTTTTGTGAAATGTAAAAAATTTCCTTGATGAAACTGTCAAAACAGCATAAAAGAAAATAGTGAGGGAAACAGTCCCCTTCATTGCACAACCAAACGTAACTGCATTTGGGGTTACTCCCTGCCAACTTTTGCAGCAGGGTTGCAATCACGCAGCTGGGGCAGAGTCAGACTTACCAGGTCTCCGATTTTGACTTGGGCTGTATTTTCTGTATTGATTTAGCAACGTTACTTTCCTCTGGTTTCTCATTTGCAGGACGGGGCCAGTATTCCCTTCCTACCTTGCAGGACTGTTTGCTAGAGGGTGTGAAATCAATACGTATATGTCCAATACCTGGGGCATAGCAGGCACACTACACGTTATTCCAATTACTCCTACTTTTAGAGGTTTAGAGCACAGCAGGGCCAGCCCTGGCTCCTGGTCCTAAGTCCCCTACTTCCTAACTGTGAGACATTAGGCTAGACGCTTAACTTCCCTGAGCCCCAGATTCCTGGGCATGAGAATGCTTGTCTCAAGATCACTGCAAGAATGAAATGAAAACCTGGTAAGCAGTAGGCACGCTAAAAGTAATAGTAGCTATTATTGTTGTCGTTATTATTATTATTTCATGCAATATTTACATCTTGACATTTACTCCCAGCCAAAGAACTAAATCAAATCACCACAAACGGGGGCAGATCCAGGTCCGGGGTGGGGGGAGAGCCTGCTCACTAAACTGGGGGATCTCTAAGTGAAAGCATGCAAAATATCTGGCTTTTGCCAATTTTATAAGAATCCTTGACCCCGGGAACAATCTGCTAGGTCCCCACCCAAGGTCAGAAAAGAGCCTCTCACAGAAGGTAGGGTCCCGGTGCAGAAGCTCCGGGAGTTTCATTGAAGTCTGAGTCTGACAACCTCACCACTTGGGTTGTCACTGGTATCAGGCAAGTGGTACCCGCCCTGCATCCTCTTCCTTCTCGCCTCCCTGCCTCCCCCCTCTTCCATTCCCAGAGACTTGGCTGGCTCCGAAGCTTCCAGACAGAGAGGGCTAAACATGTTAGCCGACAGACTCGCAAGACACAAAAGGCGGCAGGAATCAAATAAAAGGAAAACGCAGCAGTCACAGGTCAGTCCTGTATAAATATTTATGCTGGAGGAAAAGTTGCTGCCTGAGTAATGACCTTGTGGCTGGTATTAATAGAGATAATGTGTGTCTCTAGAACAGGCCGCGAGAAAGAGAAAGGGGGCGAGGATGGGGGAGGGGGCGGGGAGGTTATAAATCTTCGTGCCAAGCCGAAGCCCCAGCTGACCTTTATACCTTTCTCTCCCGTCCCCTACAGCGACACCCCCCTCCCCCCCGTCTGCATCTTCAAATCTATTTTCTCTCCTCTTGGCCATCCTGTCTCCACGCAGGCACTCACTCGTGCGTTAGCCATCTCGGGGCTGAAGTCTGTCATCCCAGCCGGTGGCTTGGCACCGTGCTGGGTACCCGTTGGTGTTTAATAAAGGTTCAGGGCAGTGAGTTGATTGAGCCATGCATGGAGCCCAGCCTCTGCTGCTGATTACAGGCCCCCAATATGGGACTAATTTTAACTTTTGATGGTTTCCCTGTCTTCATCTCCCTTCTCCAATACAGCCAGCCCTCACTCTGTTGCAGCTCAGGGGAAGTTTCCAGATGCAAATCTGACTGTATCTCTCTTCTGCCAAAATTTCCTCAGTAGCTCCCACGTCTTAAGGTCAAATCCAAACTCCTTCACCAGCTCCTACTTACCTTTCCACCTTCCTTTCTTCAATTCCCCGTCCCTCGATGGCTCCCCTCCCCCACAACACCAAACTGCTTATACAGGCATCCCTCATTTCACTGTGCTTCGCTTTATTGCGTTTCTCAGATATTGTTTTTTTTTTTTTTTTTTTTTTTTTACTAATTGAAGTTTTGTGAAAACCCTACATGGAGCAAATCTATCGGCACCATTTTTCCAACCTCATTTACTCACTTTGTGTCTCCGTGACACCTTTTAGTAATTCTCGCAATACTTCAAACCCTTCACCAGCAAAAAGATTACTAGCCACCAAAGGCTCAGAGGATGGTTAGCATTTTTTAACAATAAGTATTTTTAATTAAGTACGTACATTGTTTTCTTAGACATAATGCTGTTGCACACTTCATAGACTACAGTATGGCGTAAACATAACTTTTATGTGCACTGGGAAACAAAAAGAATTCGCGTGACTTTTTTATCGTGATATTCGCTTTATGGCGGTGGTCTGGAACCCAACCCACAATATCTCCAAGGTTGCCTATAATTCCCAAGAAGCCATGATCCTTTTCACATCCAGGTCTTTGCATGTTCTGTTCCTTCCACCTGGCATGACTTCCCTGTACTTCTTAACTTGGCTACTTCATCCACATTCTGTACACTTCTCTCAGATCACACCCCCGCCTCCAGGAAGCCTTCCCTGCATTTGATGCCCCTTTTATCTGGTCCCATAGCACCCTGTGCCTCTAGTCACACCACTTATCCCGTCATTTAACTTGTCTCTCTCATTCCTTCAAGACCCTGAGTGCCCTGAGGGCAACAAACTGACATCGCTGCGTGCACACTCACAACAACATAAAGCCTGGCATGTAGTAGGTGCTCAGGAAGTGTTTGTCGAGTGAACCACAGGGACAGGACCACACCCTCTTCTCTGCTTGACAAACGAAATGGGCTCAGATTCCCCTATCTGGGACACAAGAAAAGTAGAGGCCTTAACATCTGGAAAAGCCCCCCACTTAATTGAGGGCCTGGGAACCCTCCTTATCTCCCTTATTCGCCCTTCTCCCTCCTTATCTGCCAGGGGTAACTCCTATTCAGAGTCCAGTTTCCCAGTGTTGGGTAGAAGAGACCCCCCGCTTCTGTGCACCAAATAAAGGAGGGGGGGCGGAGAGCGAAACAGAGAAAGATCAGCTCTTCTCAAAAGGCTTCAAAGGCAGCCTTCCAACTCAACGGGGCCGATGCCAAGATCTGAATATCAAGATGGAGAAGAAGGTTATTCAAGCCACAGATTCTTGGAAGCCAACAAGCTCTCCCAGGGCAGGGAGCCACAGAGCGAGCCACTCCTGGGGGAAACTGGAAGCCTGAAGCCACCACACCCTCTGCCCTGCTTGAAGCAAACCCCAATTTCAGACTTTAATACTCCTCTGCTGAAACATAACAAGGGAACCAGCCATTTGAACTCTTGGTCTTCATGGTCCTGGGCTGTTTAAGGTCTGCGCTGCACAAGGAAAGAAGGAGCTAAGAAGAACCCTCCAATGCCTCTGTGTACCTGCCCCTTAACAATGCCAATCCTCCAATGCCTCTGTGTACCTGCCCCTTATCAATGCCAATCCTCCAATGCCTCTGTGTACCTGCCCCTTATCAATGCCAATCCTCCAATGCCTCTGTGTACCTGCCCCTTATCAATGCCAATCCTCCAATGCCTCTGTGTACCTGCCCCTTATCTTTAATCTCTAACACAGCCCTGCAGCATAGGAAGCGTCGTCCCCATCTTCCAGATGAGGCGACTGAGGCTGGAAAGGGCCTCCATTTGACCCCAGCTTGTGTGATGGCAAGCCTAAGTTCTTTCTTCGACAGCCTCCTTCCCTGACGCTTAGAATCCACGTGTCCTGTTGGGGACCACCTCTGACTGTCACCTAGAAGGGACATTAGAAGGGACCATGTCTTTTCCTTATTCTGTCTCCTCTGTCCCACCCACCCTAGAACCAGGTACCAAGTTGATGGGCAACACTTGCTGTACCCCTAGATATGGCTGATATGACCGAGCCAACTTTGTCATGGGCTAAAAGGACAAAGCCAGAGTGAATCCCAGAGAGAGGATGCTTGCCCATTGTGGGAGCCTTGAAATGCTTCTCTCGAGAAGACAACAAAGGCAGGAAGAGATTCTTATACACAAATGTTCACAGCAGCATTCTTTACAATAGCCAAGAAGTGGAAATAACCCAAATGTCCATAAACAGATGGGTGGATAAACAAATAATGGTGTACTCACACAATGGAATATTATTCAACCTTCAAAAGGAATGAGATCCTGATACACGATACAGTATAGATGAACCTTGAAAACATTATGACCTGAATAGAAAAAAAAGTGGAGCAGAAGAGAATTCGCTCTCTCTCTTCCTGACTGTTTAAGCTAGGACGTTCTTCTTCTCTTGCCCTCAGACCAGAACATACATCATCGGCTTTCCTGGGTTTCCAGTTGGCCAAATGCAGTTTGTAAAACTTCTCAGCCTTCATAATTGCATGAACCAGTTCCTTATAGTAAATCTTACATATATATAATATTAACATATACTGATATATATATAATACTAATATATAATATCTTATATATGTTTTTATATAGATAATGTTTTTTATATATATATATTCTATTGGTTCTGTATCTCTGGAGAATCCTGACTATAGAAACCAGTCACTGGCATGGACATATATACACTACCAAATGTAAGGTAGATAGCTAGTGGGAAGCAGCCGCATAGCACAGGGAGATCAGCTCGGTGCTTTGTGACCACCTAGAGGGGTGGGATAGGGAGGGTGGGAGGGAGGGAGACGCAAGAGGGAAGAGATATGGGAACATATGTAAATGTATAGCTGATTCACTTTGTTATAAAGCAGAAACTAACACACCATTGTAAAGCAATTATACTCCAATAAAGATGTAAAAAAAAAAAAAAAGAAACCAGTCACTAAAAGACAAATATTGCACGATTCCATTTATAGGCGGTACCTAGAGAAGTCAAATCCATACAAACAGAAAGTAGAATAGTGGTTGCCAGGGGCTGGGGGAAGGGGAGGATGGGGAGTTAGCGTTTACTGGGTACCGAGTTCCAGTTTGGGTGATGACAAAGTTCTAGGGATGAATGGTAGCGACGGTTGCACAGTGAAGTGAATGCACTCAAGGCCACTGAAGCGTCACTTAAAAATGGTTTAAATGATCAACGTTTTGTTGTTTTATCATTTTTTTTTAAAAAAAAAGCAAAGAGAGAAGGAGGGAAAGAAATAAAGCAGACTAGAAGAAGAGGAAAAGAGAGGAAGGTGGGAAATGGAGTTAGGAAGACGGCAGGCCAGTCGGGGGAGGATTCGGGGAGGCAGGAAGGCAGGGTCACCTTGAGTTATTAAATCTCTTTCTCGTCTCTAGACACGTACAGAACACGGGAAAACCCTCCCTTGCCTCACACACCTGAAGGGAGAATTACTGGCCTCACCACAGCATTCAAGAACACCTGCTCAATTACTTCTTCAAATGCCTTTGCTCATCAAGGGCTCAAAAAAGGAAAGATAAAAGGGGTGGTTTGGTGGTTTCAAATGTGCTTTTTCTCAAAAAGAGCCTTAAAAAGAAAAACCACAGCAAATTTTTGCAAAATGAAACTTAGCAACCACTCGTGCTTCGTGTAGGTTTCTTTTCAGTGTTAATAAAATTCAAAGCGTGCAAGAAGGCATCCTTGATGTGTCACAGTTTCAAGTCTTGGGATGTAAGGTTTTTGTCCCCCACAGAGTTTGCGGTGGAAATCTCGAATCGTGGCCCGATCATCAGGTGCGTGGAGCAGCATGAAGCTGCCCCTCTCCAATTACAGATTCACAGGGTCCACCCAAGAATCACATCTCACCTGACATCACTCGTCGTACCACCATCCCAGCTAGGGCTTTGCTTCCTCGTGTAGATTTCTGGCACCTGGCCTGGGGAAGTGTCTGATACCGGGCATACGGTAGGTAACATACCAGCAGTGACTTTCAGCTCCCATGATACATCCTCTGCACTGATGTAACGGGCAGGGGCCTTTGTAGACTCTTATCTTACAAGGACACCTGGTACCACTTGAGCGGGGGTGGAGAGCATTCACCGCGCCACCATCCATCCAGCTCCCCTTTGATACTAGACTGCTCCTCCGAGATAGTGGCGAAAGGCATGAGGTCACGGTCAACATCCATCGGGACCAGGAAGTCTGCCTTAGGCGCTCTCTGTCCCCTTCACACCGCCAGCCAACTGATTCAGAGGACAGTAGTCTCTCAGGTTTTTTTTTTTTTTTTCAAAGAAATGTCCCTTTTGCCCCCATGGCATGCCAAGGATACGCAATGCAGAGCTCACGACGCCCAGTATTCTGACCTTGAAAATCACTGTCTCGAATCCCCTCATACTTGTCCCTCTTCCACCTTGACTAATGTGTGCAGCACTCACGTTCAGGGTGCTAACTGGATCCTACCAGGAATTAAATACCTTACAAAGTGGCTCCCCTCTGGAGGGGAGAGCACCTAAGCTTTAATTCTGGAATTTAAAAGACAAATTTTCCAAAAGGAAGAAAAGAGAAAGAATATTTTTCAAGGATCAAGTCCATGGCAGGTCCCTATGATATGGTGCCTCACTTACTCTTCCCAGCTTTATACGAGTTGTTGTCGTTCCTTATTTTATGAGATCACACAGTTAATAAGTGGATACACTAAGGTTCCATCCCCAGGCAGTCTGATTTCATCCCTCTGATTTCCCTTCCTACCAGTAGGCTTAAGCGTATGCATCTTCATTGCTTCCCTCCCCCACAGGACTTTGCTTCTCCCCCTCCCTCCTCTCAGCCCTTCCTGGGACCATCAATACTTAATGCCTTGTGCTGTCACATTCGTAGCTGTGAAGGATCCAATCGTGCGGTTGATCTACAATGTAAGGTTAATGCCTAATTATCTCGTTTAACATTTCTTTCCTGGATAATTCATGATAGGTCATTAACAAAAGCCAGGGCAAACGGAGGGGCATGTTCATGGCCATAAATCAGAGGCCTAAAAACATCATAGAAACAGGAAAATGCATGTATTATTCAGGTCAAACAAAGAGCCAGATCTACGTAAGTCTCCTCAATGCTCTTCTGACCCTGAGGTCAAGGGACCAAGTGCAAGGCTGGAGGGATATTTGCTAAGAGCAGAAACGGGCTGCCCAGGGTCTAGCGGGGATGCACCTCTCCTGGTTTTATGGCAATACATCTCATTGTTAAACTATGACTCCCCAGACAGAAAAGGCCCCTCTGACTACCAAATAATGCGTACCCACCCATCAGTAAATAACCACCACTTATAGAGCATCTGTGATGTGCTAGGCTATGTGTGTGTGTGTGTGTGTGTGTGTGTACTCTATGTATCAGTCAGCTATTGCTGTATAACAAACTACCCCAAAACGCAGTGGCATTTCATGAGTCTGTGTCTCAGCTGGTTGGTGCTGCTGATCTAGGCCAAGCTCATCTGATCTCATGCATCTATGTTCAGCTGGTCGATCGGCAGGGGGCTGTTAGTGTCGTATGAGCTCACTTACATGTCTGGCTACTAACTGGCTGTTAGTTAGGGTGACAGGGGTGTCTAGGCTATGTGTCTCTCATAGTGAAGTCAGGGTTTCAAGAGATAGATTAGAAGCATGCAAGACCTCTTGAGGCCCAGACTTGGAGCTGGTCATGTCTGCAGCACTTTATTGGTCCTAAGTCGCAAGCCCAGCTTAGATTGACTAGTGTGGTGATCGACTCCACCTTTTGTTGGAAGGAGCTGCAAAATCACTGCAAAAGGTACAGAAGGGGTGGAGGATTGCGGTTGTTTTGCAATTATTCTACCACAACCCCTTTCTTCGTTATCACAAACCCTTTATCCATTCTCCCAACAAATATTTATTGACCACCTACTATGTGCCAGACTCTGTTCTAGGTGCTGAGGACACAAGTAGTGAACAAAAGAAAGTCCTCTTCACATGAAATGTAATTTCATGGAAGATAAGATACAAATAGTATGGACTTATAAGTACTACCAAATGTAAAATAGACAGCTAGTGGGAAGCAGCCACATAGCACAGGGAGATCAGCTCGGTGCTTTGTGACCGAGGGGTGGGATAGGGAGGGTGGGAGGGAGACGCGGGAGGGAGATGCAGGGGGGAGGAGATATGGGGATATATGTATATGTATAGCTGATTCACTTTGTTATAAAGCAGAAACTAACACACCATTGTAAAGCAATTACACTCCAATAAAGATGTTTAAAAAAAGATACAAATAGTAAACAAGTGAATAAATACATATATAAGATACTTGTAGATGGTGTAAAATGCTATAAGGTAAATATAACAGAGTGACTGCCTGTTAGGTGTCCAGAGGCAATTTTTGATAAAGTAGTTAAGGAAGGCCTCTCTTGAGGAGATGACATTTGACCCAGGACTTGAATGACGAGATGGAACCATCCGTGCAGGATTGGGAGCAGAATGTTCTAGCAAGAGGAAGAGCAGTGCAAAGTTCCCAAGGCGGGACTAGAGGATTAGAAAGAAGGCCAATGTGACTGAAGTATAATAAGTAAGAGGAAGAAAGATGCCAGATGAAGTCCAGGAGGTAAGACGATCCTTGGAGAGAGGTACGATTACTTTTAAGGAATATAAAACTCAACAAAGTCATGAAAATAGCTAGCGCGTGGTAGAACGAGGATTTGGACCTGCAATCATCTGAATTCAAAGCCCACACTCTCTCCACTGTCCCTTTCTGCCTCCTGAGCTAAGTGCCAAGCGGGGACTTTTTCATGTAGGTGAAGAAGACCTTATACATCAGGAAGTCTAATGAAAGAGGCGATGGCTGGACGCTCCAGCTCTGTCTGAACTAACCTTGCCTCAGCTGCGTCTGCCCCATGCTATTCCTCCTGTAGCTCACACACCCCAGATCCTCATGACAAGTTCCCCTGCGGCAGCACGCCCAGCTCTCCGCCTAAGGATGACCACTTCTCACTGGCTCCTTTTTTCTAGAAGGCTCCATCCTTCCCCCCATCTTGGGTCTTTCTTGGGGAGTGCATCCCTGCCTTCTCACTCTACTCCACCAGGAATCTCTAAGACCTTTGTTGTAGAAGCATTGCCCATAGCTGGGAAAAAAAAGATAAGATGCACAGACATCTGCTGATAAGCCCTGTACAAGATCAGAAAGTCCCACTTCAAGAATTTGATTGTCTTACTTGTTGGCCAAATCTAGGCAAGAGCCTGCATCGTTTAAAATAGGACATTCGTTTATGCCAAATATTTTAATGGAGCCCCTCCTATGTGTCAGGGACTGGTCCGGGAACTGGGGATAGAGCGGCAGGCTTGGCCCGCATGCTTTGCAGGGATAAGCGATGATGAACTAATAAAAGTCACGACATGTGGTGATAAAGGCTATGCAGAAAATGAAGCCAGGCAAAGGGAAATGGATAATGGGGAGGGGTGAACAGGTGATGGGGGACAACCCCTCAGATAATATGCTATTTGAGTAGGAACTTGCCAATGATGAAGAGAGACCTGCAGCTATTTGAGTGAATTACAGGAGTGTGGTTGGAATCTTCTAGAACCCTAGGGAGACCAGTATGGCTGAAACAGAGTGAGAGAGTGGGGAGTGGCCAGAAATGAGGCTGGAGAGGTCATGGGGGCCAGATCTTGTAGAGCCTAGTGGCTCACTGAAAAAACTTTGGCTCTCACTCGGGATCAGATGGGAGCTCCTGGAAGGTTCTGAGCAGAGGAGGGACATAATAGGACTCATGTCGTCAAAGCGTCCCTTTGATAAAAATAGATAACTAATAAGAACCTACTGTATAGCACAGGGAACTCTACTCAATACTCTGTAATGGCCTGTATAGGAAAAGAATCTAAAAAAAGAGTGGATATATGCATATGTATAACTGATTCACTTTGCTGTACACCTGAAACTAACACAACTTTGTAAATCAATTATATGCCAATAAAAATTAACTTCTTAAAAAAAGTGTCCCTCTGGCTGCTGCGCTAAGCAGAGACTACAGGGGCAGAGACGGGAGAAGCAGACAGACCTTCAAGGCACCTGCTGCCTTTGCTCAGGTGAGAGGCGATGGTGGCTACAACTTGGGGGTACAGGTGAGAAGTGACATTCGAGTGAGCAAGATAAATAATCAATACATAATTGCAGGACTTCCCTGGTGGCACAGTGGTTAAGAATCCACCTGCCAGTGCAGGGGACACGGGGTCGATCCCTGGTCCAGGAAGATCCCACATGCCGTGGAGCAACTAAGCCCATGCGCCACAACTACTGAGCCTGCGCTCTATAGCCCGTGTGCCACAACTACTGAGCTCGCGTGCCACAACTACGGAAGCCCGCACACATAGAGCCCGTGCTCCACAAGAAGAGAAGACACCACAATGAGAAGCCTGTGTACCGCAACAAAGAGTAGCCCCCGCACGCCTCAACTAGAAAGCCCGCGCGCAGCAGAGAAGACCCAACGCAGCCAAAAGTAAACAAATAATTTTTAAAAAATACATAATTGCACAATGAACAATTTAATTGAAATACAAAAGAGGTACAGGATGCTATAAGAATGTATAACAAGGAGATTGGTAGTTTGTTTCTTTGCGGGGAGGAGAGCAGATATCAGGCAGAGAAGGCTTCTCTGAAGAAGTGGCAGAGAAGGCTTCAACCTGAAGGATGGGCTCGAGTTAGTTCAATGAGGATGAGAAAGGGGGCTCAAGCAGAAGGAAGAGCATGAGCAAAGGTCCTGGGGCAGGAACGAGGTGGGCAAGTGTGGCATTTGGATGCTCATAAGAACACATTCTCCTTCTGCGATGTCTGCCCTATTTACTCGTCTCTGAAATAATTAATGGTTCAGATGCTTCACAGCAAGAGGTCCACACTGGCTCCACATGGCTGTTACCACAGTTTTTTTTCACTTCTCTGGAGGAAGTTAAGGAAGACTCAGACCTTCCCACCTAGGAAATGAGTAATGAGAGTGGATCAAACTGGCTAAGTTGGAGCAAGATTAATAATGATGGTGTGACTTCCCCTGTCCAGAGTTGAGTGCCCTTCATTGGGAAGGACCTGAGAAACCCTTCTTTGTCCCAAATCCTGCCCCTGGTGACAACTGTGCTGTTTTCCTGAACTAAGCAGGTGTGGGGGAGATGGCAGGATGGCCCGTCAAAGAGGGACTCAAGATTAAGCACATAAGCTGGCCTTTTAAAAGCTTAGCGAGCCTTTCCAATTGGATCTCAAATGGACCACACTTGAGAAATTAAATAAACAGCATTTGTCAAGGGCTTTTGTGGGCTCCCAGCTGTATTTATTTATAGGTTGGCCTGTTATTTATCGGCGCTCGTGCCCCGTATAAAAGCTTTGTGGGAGAGAAGTGGGTGGGGGGGAGGCAGAGTGCTTTAATGCTACTGGGTCACTTAAGTATTCACTCCCTGGAGCTCAAACAATGAGCATTTGCTGCTTTTGTCCATGGAAGCTGGCTGTTAGAACACAGCAGGACAGCATTCCTGGAAACTCTGGACCTTCAGGCACCCCCCCCCAAAGAGTCAGGGGGCCCCTCGGAGATCTTGGAGGGCCCAGTTCCCAGGAAAAAGTTGAAAATCTGAGATTGGCCACATCTTTGATTCATTGTGACTTCTGACTCATAACTGGGAAGGCTCAATAGTTATGCCTTGAGAAACATAACAAACTCATTGAACAGTCTATTGAGTGAGTACTCGATGGATGTTGTCGAATGAATAATGAATGACTATATGCTGTCCCCATAGTTAGGAAACTGAAAAATTAGAGAGACCTCAACATGTCACATGGACTATCTTGGCCAAAAAAAAAAAAGGGCAATTCAAATCTAGAAACTTGAACTGTCCATATCTTGGGTTCCATTTTCTTCCAAGGATTCATCCAAAGGAGAATTCCCAGCATCAAGAAGGGGAGGGGAGGGGAGGAGAGAGGGGGAGGAGGAAGGGGGAGGGGAAGGGAAAAAGGAAAGAAAAACTCCATGCAGAAAAATGATGTTCATTGCCATGTTCTTTGTAATAGTGAAGAATTTCACCATTTATATTGATATCGATACAGAAACACCGACTAGCAACACCACTACAGGAGCGATTAACTTCGGTGCAGCCCTACTTTGATGGGTTACTAAAACCTCGTCCATAGAAACTTTTACAGTAATACAGAAATGTCTATGGCAAAATATGAAAGCTACAATATTACCATTACAGTATTATTAAAATCCGGTGATTCTTTAACTATTAGAGAAAAAGCCTAAAATGAAAACACTAACGTTTAAGCATGGTTATGTTTGGATAGGAAAACTATGAGCCATTTTTAAATTTTCTTCTAAATTTCCAAATTTAAAGAAAACATTATGAATCAGTTTGAGGAATAAAAATAATAGTCAGTGCATCATTGAATATACAGGTATTATTCTCTCACTGCAAGGAAACTTTTAAAGGCATCCAAGGAAAAATAATCCACTGGGTATTTTTTTCTGAGTATTATTATAAAAAGTATTAAAATACTGCATGCATTTATAAATGTTTTATCATCATAGAAGCAAAAGAAATGTCCACAAAAAATTAAAATATCAGGATCACTAATTCACCATTTTGGCTTCTTTTTAGCACAATAAATAAAAATATTTGCTCTTTTTCTGTGTGTTTCTTTCCTCCTTGCTCTTGTATACATCACCCTTCTGGCCACACAAAGTCTTCACACCCAGACCCACTATTTCTCTCCTTCCAGAAATTATAGTCTCTCTTTGAGCATTTGCCCCTTTTCTTGTGACTGAGTCCCTATAGCCTTTCTTTGCGACCTTCACTTGTCCACAGCCTTAGTGCCTTCTGTGTGAACTCAGATAGGATGACAGGGAGAAGCAGGGACCATTGACTCGAGAATAACATGAACCTGGGTTCAAATCCTGCCTCTGCCACTTCCCAGCTGTGCAAACTTGGGCAAGTCCCATAATTCCTCTGTGCTGCAGTTTCCAAGCCTGATAATAGACAAAATATTTATTTGGGAACATGATAAATAATAATAACAAAGTAAGAGTAGTCAAAGTAATGATTAACATATACTGAGCTCCTAGAGTGTGCCAGGCATTGTACTAAGTGCATTACACCCACAAAGTCAGTTAAACCTCAAGACAACCCACTACAGGAGGCGCTATTTTCCCCAAATCTAATGGATTTCGCAGATGAGAAGGCAGACCTGTAAGTCATCGTGACAAGGGTGGGATGCTTACTTTGTAGCTAGACCGTGGTCTCCTTCCATCCAACTCCCCCAGCTGGTCCATTATTATACCCATTTTCTAGGTAAGAACACTGAGGCTCAGAAGAGTAAAGGGTCGGACCAAGGTCACCCAGCTCACAGGTAGAGGCAAGATTCTCCCTTAGCCCTCTCTCCCCACCTGCAAAACTCAGAGTTATACAGGCACTTAGTAGACCCCTGATAAATGGTACCATCCCTCCCTTACAGGGAGCACCTTCTGATATGTAACCTGGATGCTTCCTGCTGTCACACAGGTATTCTCGCCTGCTCTGGCCCAAGGAAGAGAAAATCCCGTCAAGTGCACAGAGGGTGACTTCCAAGAGAAGCAGGCAAAGTGTCTGCTGCCCACATCATGATGACCCAGCCCTTCCCAGACCTAGGTCTGGTTATAGGGGAAGGCTTTGAAGCAGAACAAGCTCAAGGGACTGGGACATTGCTTTTTTTTCTGCCAGATCTCTGAAATAATGGCTACTGTCTGACCTGATGCAATCAATACAATTCTGTCCTTCCCATCCCATGGACGGGATGTCATAAAATGAAATCTCCAAGGCGGCAGATAAAAGTTGGTACCCCAAATCGTACCTGGGATGAAAAGAGGTGCTTTTATCCAGAACAAACAAAACATCATTCTTGTCTTTTGAGGCATCAATGAAGAAGAAAGTGTGAGGTGTGGGAGATGTGATGTTTAATCCTTGAAAACAGATTCACCTGGGAGTTTGCGTGCCTCATCCAGACTCTGTAACTAGTAAAGGAGAGTAGATGTTCTTATAGTCAGGGCAGAACCCTAGCAGCCCGGGCTCTGCGGGGAGAAGAGGAAAGTGGGGATCCGGAGACACATCTGTGAGTCATTTGAGCTGAAATGAACACATTCTGCTGGGCATGGAGTGGGGAGGAGGGGCTGGGCAGTTGGTTCCCATTAAGCTTTGGTAGCTTGAGAATTCCCTGCATGCGGATATACGCCAGCCCCAGCTCCATCCAGGAGGCCAGAGTTCCAGAGGCCCTGATGCAGCCCGAGAGCTTCCCTCCTCCTCTGGCCACTGACGCAGGGGACCCCAGTGTCTCCTCTGGGCCTCCAGAGAGAGAGAAGCCAGGAGGCCTCAGGACGCCCGGCCCTCCCACCCTCCCCATTCTCCAAGGCCCCTAATTAGGTATTTACATGACAAACCAATTATGGTCCTGAAAGAGTGGTTACAGGCCATTGGGTAATTAGTGACATTTTTAAAATACATTTTCAACCGCACAAAACCATGTTTACACAATGTTAAGGAACTGGCTGTAGACCATAGAAGTGGAAAGAACTTTGCAACGGCAGAAAAAGTGCCCCGCTAGAGTACAAAGGACAGTTGTGTGCTCTCTGATACTCAGGTCTCTCGAGTGTGGATGGATGGTCAGTTTTCCTGACTCTTGGCATCTGAGCACCTACTGCGTCCCAGCCACTGCCCCGGGAGCTGGAGATACGAGATGGAGCACAAATCAGTCTCCTGACTTAGGAGCTCACCATTTTCCATCCCACAGTGGCAGTTTTCGCATGGCTATCTTCATTCATTCAGATGTTTAGTTATTCATTCAACAAACATGGACGGGGCCCCTCCTATGTGCCCAACAAGGGAAAATAAAGAAAAGCAAAGGCGTGGACTCCTTATGAGAAGCTTGAAGTTCTCGGTTACCTGGGGGCTCTTTCCGTCGTTAGCATCTCCCTGTAGCCACGTACATTCAGTGAATGTGCTGAGTGTTACCAGAGGATGAGGGGAGATCCAGATCTTGATTTTTCCCAAGTTCACGTCTTTGGGTGGCCTTGGGGGTATTATGATCTTCAAGGCATCCATGAATTCATTCATTTCCTTATTCAGAAACATGCTGAGCCCTGAGTAGGGCTCAGTCTCCAGGAGCGATTAGTAGGTGGCCAAGTGAAGGGTTATCGAGGCCCTGGGCCAAGAATGAGAAAAGGCGTAGAGGCAAGAAAGGGTGAGGTGCATGGAGGGACCTGGTGAGGGTGGGAAATGAGCTGGATTTACTTCTACATCTGTGACACACTTTCTGTTTTGTAAGTAAGTTCATTTGTACCATTTTTTTAGATTCCACATATAAGCGATATCATGATATTTGTCTTTCTCTGTCTGACTTAAACTGGGAGACAGGGATTGACAAATACACACTACTGTATATAAAATAGATCACTAATAAGGACCTGCTGTATAGCACAGGGAACTCTACTCAATATATCCACAGAATACCCGTGGATATATGTATATGTATAACTGAAACACTTCGCTGTACAGCAGAAACTAACACAACATTGTAAATCAACTACGCTCTAATAAAATTTTTTTGAAAGGAAGGAAGGAAGGAAGAAAGGGAGAAAGAAAGAAAAAAAAGAAAGAAATGGGGCTTCCCTGGTGGCGCAGTGGTTGAGAGTCCACCTGCCGATGCAGGGGACACGGGTTCGTGCCACGGTCCGGGAAGATCCCACATGCTGCGGAGCGGCTGGGCCCGTGAGCCATGGCCGCTGAGCCTGCGCGTCCGGAGCCTGTGCTCCACAACGGGAGAGGCCACAACCGTGAGAGGCCCGCGTACCGCAAAAAAAAAAAGAAAGAAATGAGCTAGAAAGGTGAGCAGAGGCCATGCCACTGGGGGTGATCACGCAACATCTGTATCCTCTAAGGGACGGGAAGGGCTTGGGTGCTGGGTCATGAAGTGTCACAAAATGAAAGCAAAGTCAACCCCAAACCCTCTGAATGGAACGGGGATGCCATGGGGCATCACCAAGAGAGATCAAACAGTCACTGGTTGCCTCTCAACCAGGACAGCGTCTGGGCAAGACGGAGCAGTCAATTGTTGACTGGAGATAGCTGTGCAGTGATTTTAAACAGAACCCCGTGAGGGGCAAGATCTGCAGCTGGGGGTTCAAATCCCTGCTCTGTCATTTAATAAACCCCAGGGCCTTGAGGTAGCCACTCATTGCTTTAGCCCTAGATTTTCCCATCTGTAAGACAGAGGGGGGTGGGGTGTCTCACACCCTACTCCCTAGACCTGTAATTATGGTCGTGGTAGTGATACTACCCTATTCATGTAGGTACTATTGTTAATATTAACTACGATTGCTAACACTTTTCAGCCCTATTTGTCCAGGTACCATTCTGAGTTTTTTATGTGGATTACTCATTTACTCTTTATATAACCTCTATGAGGTTATATACTCCTTAGCGCCATGTTATAGATGAGAAAAGTGAGGCCCAGAGAGGGTAAGTAACTTGCCTAATGATACAGATTTTCTTTTACTACTTCATTTAATCATTTTTATTGAAGCACAGTTGATTTACAATGTTGTGTGAGTTTCAGGTGTACAGAAAAATGATTCTGTTTTTATATTTATTTTACATTTTATTTATATATTTATATGTATATCCTTTTTCAGATGATTTTCCCTTATAGTTTATTACGAGGTATTGAGTAGAATTCCTGTGCTATACAGTCGGTCCTTGCTGGTTATCTATTTTATACCTAGTAGCGTGTATTTGTTAATCCCAAATTCCAAATTTATCCCTCACCCCTTTTGCCTTTGGGAACCGTAAGTCTGTTTTCTAAGTCTGTGAGTCTATTTCTGTTTTGTAAATAAGTTCATTTGTGTCATTTTTTTAGATTCCTCATGTAAGCGATATCCTAGGATATTTGTCTTCCTCTGTCTGGCCTACGTCACTTGGGATCATCATCTCTAGTTTCAAGGACACAGATGTAAACCTCAGTTCCATCCACCTCTGGACCTCGCTTGCTCTTAAACACCTCATTATTCACCCTTCAAATCCTCTAGTGAAACTCAAGTTCCAAAACCTTGTCCAACATATACATGCAGTGCCACGTGCCACCTGCTTCACTGACTCCGTCTTCTTGCGCAAAGAGCTGTACCCCCATCCAGAGCAAACCTCAGCCTTTCACCGAGTCCCCACATAATCCCTGGCCAGAAATACCCTGCCCTCTCCTTCCCACCCACCCAAAGCTTTTGCATTCTTGAAGGTCTAGTTCAAATGTATCAATAGGTCCAGTTTTCCTGTAGGAAAGCTCCCAGAGCCCCCAGGTCCCCCCCTCAGAACTGTCATAGCACCTCTGTCTGTTAAGCACACCTCAAACATTCCAAACCACCACCTCCACCTGCTTTCTGGTGGTTATTTTAGGTGCCCATACTTTATTTCCCTGCTTTGATTATATCTTCCCAGATCTTACAGGGAGTAAACCCTCCTCACCTATTTCATTCAGTTAACAAGTAGTTCCTGTGTGTCTAGTATTGTTTGGGTCATGATAAATCAGCTTTGTGAACAAGATATGCAAAGTCCCTGCTCTCAGTAGAGGGACCACATCATGAACAAGTAAACAAATAAGAAAATTTCACACAGTGAGCGGTACTAGAAAAGAGATGAATTGATTAACACAATATAGTGGACAGTGAATGCGGTGAGGGGAAGCTTCCTTAAATAAGGTGCTCAAGGAAGCCTCTCTGAGGAGGTGGAATAGCAGTCAAAGCCTCAAGCAATCAAAGGAATCAGCCATGAAAAGGACTCGAGAAAGGGAGTCCCAGGCAGAGGGAACCGCAGATGCAAAGGTCCTGAGGTAGGAACAGATATAGCTCTTAAAGAAAAAGAAAGAAGGCAGTAGCGGCTGCAGCATGGTAAGCCCAAGGAGGTAAGGTGGGAGACAAAGTCAGAGAGCTAGGTGCAGGCCAGAGCGTAAAAGCCCTGAGCTTATTCTAAGTTGTGTTGGGCCAACAGATCATTCCCCTTTGAGAAGCCCATGGATTGAACTGTAGACAATGGCAGGAGCGAGCTGGCCCTATCTCTGTAAGCATCACCAGCCCCTTCCCATCCTGTATCAATTAGACCACTGGTTCCATCACTCCTGACTTCAAAGGGGAAAAAATAGTGGAGAATTTACAAAGGATAATAAACCCAGTCCGTGGCAGGCTGCAAGCCCATAAAATTCTACCGGCCGCTCAACTGCTGAGAATACATCACTCCCTGCCTCGCCACCAAAGCACCGCCTTTAACCATGGCCAGCACGATAAAAAAAAAAAAAATGTTAAGGAATCCCACGCCATCTGGGAGAAAAATCTGGAAAATAAGATTTACCTCAATGAATCAATCTAATTGGGAATGATCAAGGCTATTACTGGGAACGCGGGATTACAATGCAAGTTGCAAATTTATCAACACTCAGGACCAACTTGATCACTCATTCACTGTGTGACCTGGGGCAAGCCACTGTCCCTTCCAGTCTCAGTTTTCCCCGTGTGAAATGTTGGGTTTGGGTCACCTATAAGGGCCTCTCTGTTCTATCAATACATATCTAGAAGTGGGTAAGTACTTCTCGAGGATTCCTTAAGGCCCAAATGGGTAACAATGGTTCTTGGCAAGCATGTAGGGAAACAGCATTGTCATGCACTGTAGGTGGTCTTATAAATTGGTACAACTTGTGTGGAAGACGGCTGGGCACCATGTATCAAGAACCTTTACGGAAAACAGTCCATTCACTTGGATCCCAGAAATGATCATATCAGGCAACAAAGATGTAGATCAGTTGTTCTCAACTGGGACCAATTTTGCTCCCCGACCCAAGGGACACTTGGCAATGTCTGGAGACACGTTTAGTTGTCACAACTGCGGGTTGGGGTGCTACTGGCATCTAGTGGGTGGAAGCCAGGGATGTTGACGAACATCCTACAATGCATCCTACAATGGCACAGATGATGACATCGGCCTGATGCCAAAGCCCAGGTTCTCGGCCCGACACTGGATGGCGTTCTGGAAGTGTCTTAGATGACGCAGACTTAAATAGGCATGATTTACCAGAGTTTACCAAGTCACGTGGGCACAGGGGGCCCTACTTGTCCCAGTTCTGGAACTTTCCTAGTTTTTGCACTGAGAAGCCCACATTCTGGAAAGCTTCTCAGTCCTAGGCAGACCGGAATGGTTATTCACCCTTTGCGGGGTCAAGGCTGTGTCTCTGCTTCCCTTCCGGCAGCCAGGCCCGGGAAGGCAGAGTTTAAGAGTGTGAAAATTCAGCCTTCTAGGGCTTAGAAAACTTCTCCAAGGCAACAGGGAGAGAGGCGGGAACTCTGGCCAACATGTTAGAAGACCCGATTCTGCCACAAATCCATTGCTTAAAACTGGACTCCTTTGGATGCTTCCTCAACCACTGAAAACAGGTGAGATTGGGTTAAATTTCCCCCAAAGGCATCCATCTATCAACCCAGTATCCTCCACCACGCCCACCCATATCGTATCCTGGTTGGCTGCCAGGCCTAAATACACGCTTCATCACACTGTGTGACCTTGGATAAATCACCCACCTCTCTGAGCCTCAGTAAATTTCCTCATCTGTAAAATGTGGGTAATAATGGGAATCTATTGCACAATCCGTGAAAAGTATTTATAATGAGGCTTTGGCATCCCAGAAAGTGTTCTGTAAATATTATATAAGACTCGTTATGGATGCATTTATTTCATTCAGTAAATACTAACTGAACAGAGTATACTTGACACAGAATCCTCATGGCTTCTGCCTCTTTCACATGAAAAAGCCCAGATTCTAAATCCAAATGAATTAATGACCAACTCCTTCCCTTCTGAAGTCGAGATTAAAGAGAGGGAGAGAGGCAAAGAAAGAGGGAGAAGCTGTGCTCTCTCAAATACACAAGCCAAGACATACATCCCGCTCTGCACGGCCAGCCATAAATCCATCACTGGATGAGGGCTCTTCCCAGCTGGCGTGGCAAGCACTGGGGCTCTGTGCTGTATTCCTGCACAACTGGCTGTAATTAGCAGCTAGATAATTATTGGGCCAACCCACTTCCCTCAAATACCTCTCAGCTCGGCAAGCAGGGAACGGCATAAGCAAAAAACCTTCCTTCCTCCATCCCCGTAAGCCTCCCAGCCTCCTAGCTTAGCCAACCTCAAGAGGTCCCTGCCAAAACGCTCTCCGGGGAGTAAACTGCCTCGCCAAGCTGAGTGTGCCAATGCCTTAAATTGTTTTATGTTTTTTGTCTCTATGAATCAGAAGCCGTTAAGAGAAGGGCCGCCCAAGGAAACCAAGCACAAAATATATTTGGTTACAGATGGATAAGAGAGGTTTCTTGTTGCTTTTTTTTTTTTTTTATCCCCTAAGAGAGAAAGCATGAACTTTTTTTTGTTTTTCTTTTCTGAATCGCTGGTGCATTTGAAGCCAGGTTCTTGGAGCCTAAACCATGTAAGAAGCACATCGTCCTGGGTGTGGAGGAGATGTCCCCTCTATAAACATCCCTTCCCAGGCAGCAGGGTTTGGCCCAGAATCCCCCTTGCATACATATGGTCAAGGACAACCTCTGGAAGCATGGATATTTGGGCTGTGCAGATCCTGGTGCAGAAAGCAGACGCACCGGCCCCTCTCCCTTACGTGACCAGTGCTCTCTCCGCAGCCTTCCCACCATCCCAATCCCTGGTTAAGCATAAGGATTCTGAAGTTAGTAACCCAAGTACAAATCCTATATTGCCCCTCTCCACGTGGGCAAACCCTGTGTGCCTCAGTTTTCTCATCTGTAAAATGGGAGGAATATGAGTACAACCTGTGTGGTTGTTATGATGAAATGAGATAACTTTTAGCACAGTACTTGGCACCTGTATGTGTCCAATAAGTGATACCTACTATTATAAGATACTTAGCTCCTCTGTGCCTCAGTTTGCACAGCTATAAAATGGGGATCTTTGGGGGAATTGTGAAGATTAATTTAATTACATGTTCTTTCCAGATATCCATTGCTGAGTGTCTATTATTTGCCTGAAAGTATACTGAACGGTCCACATACATTATGCTATTAGATCCTTATAATAATTTGGAAAACTCAGGATTATTTGGAAAATTGGGAAACTGAGGCTCAGAGAAGATAAAGCATTAGTTCAAAATCTGATCCTAAATCTGTCAGATAAGAAAACTGTCCTTTAAAGTATGCCTTCATATGGGGAGGGGGAAGGGTAAGCAGTGACAGAGCGAGAGAGTGGCATGGACATATATACACTACCAAACGTAAAACAGATAGCTAGTGGGAAGCAGCCACATAGCACAGGGAGATAAGCTCGGTGCTTTGTGACCACCTAGAGGGGTGGGATAGGGAGGGTGGGAGGGAGGGAGACGCAAGAGGGAAGAGATATGGGAACATATGTATATGTATAACTGATTCACTCTGTTATAAAGCAGAAACTAACACACCATTGTAAAGCAATTATACTCCAATAAAGATGTAAAATAAATAAATAAATAAAGTACGCCTCCCTCTAGGATGAGAATGTACAAGAACTCATTGGAGATCGCACTTGCTCTCCTTCCATGTTCTCTGATCAACCTTGAGTGTAACTTGGTTTCCCTGTCTCAGGAATTAGGAAGTCCATGATAGTAGAGCCTAGGGTATGTGATAAGAAAGAATAAATACAGGGAATTTCCTGGTGGTCCAGTGGTCAGGATTCCACGCTCTCACAGCTAAGGACCTGGGTTTCATCCCTGGTCGGGGAACTAAGATCCCACAAGCCATGTGGTGTGGCCAAAAAATAAAGAAAAAATAAAGCAGCACCATCAGTTACCCCATTAGGGTCCAGTTTCTACCTCAGTCTTATGGAAATCTGGTGAAGATGTGTCACTCACTCGGGGTTCAGCGTACCTGGAAAGAAAGAGGCAAAACCACCCAGGGAATGATAAACAAGAGGGCCCCCAAGTGTCCATCAATCAATGGCAAACTGAAAAGGAAGGAAAATATGACGAGTTGTTCATACAGGTCAATGCATTCAATATCAAGGGCTGCCCCTTATTCTAAGATTCTTTTCTCTCCATATTTATTATGAAAAGATTCTCTCGTTTGCAGTGGAACACGAGTGATGAATGCCTGCCAGCTAAAAGGATTCAGCTTATTACTACCCAGTGTCCTCCACTGCTGCGCCTCTGCAGGACAGGTCTGCATCTGATGGACAAGCAGGAGAGGGGTAGGGAGGGGGGTTTTCTGACGCTGGATCAGAGAAAGGGAGGAAAACACTGCCAACCAGAAAGAAGAATGGAAAACGGAAAGGACCAAGAGGGTGGGAGGTCAGTCAATCTGCGTGGCACAGAGCTGGAGTGCGGTGGGGAAGGAAGGATGAGACCAGAGATGGGGAGAAAGTAAAAACCTTGCAGAAGGGGCTGAGGGTTTGGACTTGGACATCTTTAAAAGCAGCGTCACTTCAGAACTGAAACTTTGAGGCCGGAGTTTTAATTGACTTCCACATTTACAAACTGTTAGTAATTGCAGAGAGCAATTTTTTAAAATATTACTCGGCAAAAGAAAAATATTGGCAACGCTACATCAATCTCCAACGAGTTTTAGGATCGCACTGTTGGGGTGACCTTCTCGAGTTTGCGCTTCTTTGGCATACGAAGTTGACTTTTCTCCAAGGGTTGTCCCTTTTATTCTGGATATAATGGGGTCTCTTCCTAAAAAGAAAATAGGAGGATAAGCCGTCTTCTGAGTTTAATTAAAATCAACAATCTCAATACTTTTTAAAAAGCTGACTATTGACTTATGAAAGCCTACATGAGCCCAAGTTTGGGAGGTAATAGAAATGGAAATTAACATTTAATGTTTGGAAGTAACTTCCACAGGGCAGGCACAGGCTAACATACATTGTGTGTCTTACTTAGGGGGCGGGGAAGGAGGTAATGAGCGCTTTCATAAAGGAGAAATTGTCATTGATGGGATAGGGTAGGAGGAGTGGAAAGGATCAAGAACGACTGCCAGGGCTTCCCTGGTGGCGCAGTGGTTGAGAGTCCGCCTGCCGATGCAGGGGACACAGGTTCATGCCCTGGTCCGGGAGGATCCCACATGCCGTGGAGCGGCTGGGCCCGTGAGCCATGGCCGCTGAGCCTGCGCGTCTGGAGCCTGTGCTCCTCAACGGGAGAGGCCACAACAGTGAGAGGCCCGCGTACCGCAAAAAAAAAAAAGAACGACTGCCAGACTTCTGTCCTAAACGACTGAATTGACTGTGGGGCATTTTGCAACCTAAGAAACATCAGAGAAAGAAAAAAATAGAGGATTCAGGAGAAAAATTAAAAGTTGCATTTTAGACCTGAAAAGTTCCCAGTGCCTAAGAGAAATACTGAAGTACGAGCATGCAAGAACTTTTAGGACAGATGGGTTTGAAGTCCAGGAGAGGCGAGGAGCTAGAGACTTGTGTTTCAACACCAAACATGTAGATTGTCCCAGAGAATTTTTATTTTTTTTTGTGGGATCTTAGTTCCCTGACCAGGGATTGAACCCGAACCCCCTGCAGTGGAAGCGCGGAGTCTTAACAATTGGACCGCCAGGGGAGTCCCTGTCCCAGATAATCTTTGTATGAGACCCATCCAGCATCTCACTACCCTCACAGCTTGTCCAAGTTTAGAAGACATCCATCTTCAAGGATTTCCTATAAAAATGCAGTGCTCCCCTCCCTCCATCCAGGAGAGTTACTCTTGATCTCTTGTTATTTAACTCCCAGTAGACAATTATGAGAAAAGTAATCATGATAACCAATATCTCTATAGGACCTATGGTTTTCAAAGCAGCTTTACATACTAGATCCCACTTCTGTAATAGGATCCTTTGGGTTGCAAATGACAGAGAGTCAATTCCAACTAGCTTCAGCAACAATGGAATGTATTGGTTGGTGTGTTGGTTCAGTCCCTGCAGGAAGCAGAAGCCGAGATAGAATTAGACAGTCATGAGACGTATTGGGGGGCGGGGGGAATGCCAGTTAAGGATAAAGGAAGAGGAGACAAGGATAGATGGGGAGAGGCTTCCTATGATGACACTGGTCGGCCACCTGGGAAAGGAAGAGGGAAGGAAGGAGGGTTGGGTAGAAAGAGCCTCAAACCATAGTGCAGCCCAATCCAGCCTCAGTGAGACCAATGGGAAGCCTCAGAGTAAAGAGAAAGGCCCTGCTCTAGCACCCACACCACGCTCAGTCATTGGCTGGAGCAGCACAGGCTGGAGCAGCACAGGCTGGAGCAGCACAGGGAGGGTGTGGGCCCAGAGTGAATGCTGGGGCAAACCCAAAGTTACAGGAGTCGGGGGCTTCCAACTATGCTACTCACAGTGGCACATCTCCCTGGTACCCCCAGGCAGCCCAGAGAGAAGCTTCAGGCATAGCCGGATCCAAAGTTCCAAGAGAATATCATTAGATTTCCCTCTCCCCCCCTCCCCCTCCCCACTTCTCTCTCTCTCTCTCTCTCTCTCTCTCTCTCTCTCTCACACACACACACACACACACACACACACACACACACACACATCTCTCATCTCCCATCTCTTCTTTCCTATCCATTGGCTTCATGGCTTTCTATTTCTTCTGGGCTCAACTGACACCAAACCAAAGATGGCTCTCAACCATATCAGGCCTAGATTATTCCTAGAGAAGCTCAGAATTTCTAAAGGAGGGAAACCCACTCTATTCCAGGGTCCACCCTGATCTCAGCAACAGACTCACATGTTCACCCCGAACGAATCCACTACATCCAAGGGGTTGGAAATGCCCTAAATAGCCAGGCTGGTGAACAGTGGGGGAGTTGAGAAAGGGACCCCTGATGGGAAGTCACAGCAGAATGACATGGGGCAGAGAAGGGCAGTCCAAAACACAGGACAATCAAGAAGAGTAACAGGTGCCCCCTATCACCGCAAAGGCAACTGGGAAACCTGGGGGGAGAGTAGATTCTTCAGCTGGGAAGAGAACACTCAGAGCAAGCTGGGCGAGTACCATTTTATTCACTTATTTTATAAATCATTTGTTGAAGGTTAGTTTGGCTAAAATTAACTATGGTTAGATTTTGTCAGGCATTGGGTTAGGTGTTAGGAGGACAATAAAATTCTCAAAATAAAACGAATTCTATTTTCTTGTTAGAAAAATAAGCACGTCAGTGAGAAATGCTAGGAATCTAAAAATTAAACTACAACAGTGGTAACTGCCATTTCTAAATGACATATTTTCCAGATTAAAGGCATGGGCTATGGGATGCTCATCTCAGCTCTGCTACCTTCTAACTGCATGGTCTTGGGTGATAACCTCCTTGATTCTTTCTCTCAAAATGGGAGAGGGGAAAGGAGGCATCTATTTTATAATAAAGTCATTGTAAGAATTAGTTGCGACCATGAAAACACCCAGCACAGAGCTTAGTAAGTGCTCAATACATGGGTGTCGAATATTATTAAACCTGCAAGATGTCATGCACTTCAGCTAGCCTTGGCTTTCTGCCCTCTAACACCAGTCAGCCACGCCAGCAAGCCTGAAAAAGCCCTTTGCTTCATAATCCAATAATCCCATGGAGCCCTAAGAGGGGAAGGAAAGTGTTCCGAGCCCAATGGGCTATTTTTGGAGATAAAACATCATCCCATTATTTGCAGGAGAAAAAGGGGACGGGGAGGGGAGCTCTTCATGTTATCCTATGCCTACAGTTAATAGCACCTTGGGGAAGGTTCCATTAGATGGAGAGAGATGTTTCAACAGCCTAGAACACAAACACCTTTACAATTGTCCTTGATTTCTTGCATCTCTGAGGCTGTCTTCTAGCTCCAACCACGATCCATTTGGGTACACCCAAGTTTCTGCTCATGCAGATTCAAGGGCATGACCACAAGCCCGGAGTGGAAGAAGGGTCCCTGGGGATTTCTCACATGCCATGCTGTGAGCCTGGCCCCCCTCTGGAAGCCAGGGGGACACTCCACATTTCTTCAGAGTCCTTCACATCAGGTTTTGTTTCCCTCATGTTTCAGAAGCTCATCTGGCTAACTGAGATATCATTTTAGGACAGTGAGTTCAAAAAAAAAAAAAAGCCAAGATAGGAAAATGTTCTTCTTTGGAGGTTATGGTCTATGACCCTCCTGGTCGGCCGGAAGTAATGGAGCTTTGGCATTCTCTGTGGTCAGATGAAATAAAGCAAATGGCAAAGAAGTGTCCCCTGAATAAATGACGGTGGGAGGAACCCACTGTTAACTGTGGCAGGTGCGCCTTGAGTACTATGCCTAAACTTCCCATGCAGAACCTGCATGCAGAGATTCCTGGTGTGCTCAACCCAAATTCACCATGACTGCAGCAGCTCCTAGAATGGTGAGCTGACAGTGCTTCTGAGGAGAGGCTAGGTTAATGCAAGACAGCATTAAAACACACAGTTAGAATAACTCTTAAAATGATTGGGTGGTTATAATGTATTAGACTCTGCACCTCATTTAATCTAAGCAGATTAAGTAGGGAAACTGAGGCTCCCAAAGCAGAAGCAAAAGGGCCCATCACTCCCAGCTATCTACCCCACAGAAGGGATGGCACTGGTCACAGGAAAACAAGCACAAGAATGTTCCCAGCATCTTTATCTATAACAGCCAAACACTCAGAATTGTATAAACACCTCTCAAGAGAGGAACAGATGACCACATGAGGCTGTATTCAGACACCGGAATATAATACTATGTCAAAATAAGAAATTAACCATTGCTACACACAGCAACGTGGATGAATCTCACAGATACTATTTTGAATGACAGAAGCCAGACACCAAAGAGTATGCTCTGTCTGATTCCATTTATGTGAGTTTCAAGGACAGGCAAAATTTATCAGTGGAAGATAGAGTGGTGATTGCCTCTTGTTGGACATATAGATTGAGAAGCAGCAGAAGGGAACATTACGGGGTGCTTTATCCCGATCTGAGTGGTGGTTACACACACACACACACACACACACACACACACACACACACGATAGATGATAGATAGGTAGGTAGATAAAAGAGTCAGAGAGAGATGATGGATAGATGGGTAGATAGATAGAAGGATGGATGGATGGATGGATGGATGGGTGGATGGATGGATGGATGGATAGGAGGATAGACACATAGAGTCAGAGAGAGATGATGGATAGATTGCTGGATGACAGATAGGTAGAGAGATATCAATAATCACTTAGCATTTGTGTATTTTATGCACTTTGCTTTTTTGTGTTATACCTAAAAAAATGTGCAAAGAAGGGAGGGAGGAAAGGAAGGAAGCAGAAGGACTTGCACAAATTCCCACAGCAAGTAAACAGCAGAAATGGAATTTGACCCCAGATCTGCCTGGATTCAGAGTACACTTTAACTATTGGGCTATCCTGCTTCATAGCTGGGTTTATGTTGACTATTGAATAAACATTTGTTGATGGCTGGGTGTCTGTTTATGGAAACTTAGCCACATTAGCTCACTGGCATACAAGACTTAGATCCCGGTGAATTCCCTCTGACCTTTCCTATCACCCCTTTCAATATCTCTCATGGTTCAACGAGGAAAAGTTAGCTCCAGCAAGGCTATAATGAGTTTCTACTGTAGGCTGAAGTTTTGTGGTGAATCTGGCCTCCTGTTCTTAGGCCATCATCAAGGGAATGTAGACAAGAAGAACAGAGACAGGTATTGATCCCTGTTCATTTTTTCACTGCATATGGGGGCAAGCAGCTCTGCTCAACAAAGCTCTGACAGAGACGCCTCAGGCCTGAGTGATGGCCCTGACACACCCACATGCTCCTCAAGGGGCCTGAGACTCAGTTTCCCCAACTAAAAAGATGGCTTCCTTCCCTCTTCCTTCCCAGATGGCTTGGGAAGCTGTTATGGTTACACTTACCATGTGTGATGGGTTCTCTGATATTTTTGTATTCATAGAACAGGGAGAACATTTTGTAATTTTTCTCCTGCTAAGTTTAATTTTAAAACAGAAGAAAAGTAACAGGTGCCCCCTGAGCCTGGCAGCCAGGAGAGGAGGTAGGTGGAGGGAGCTCTTGGGGTAAGTAAGGGGCATCTGTTGTCCTGGGCCTCTGAGTTCCATACCGCCCCCTAGAGGCTGAGAAGATGAAATGAGAGTTCTGAGCCCCGGTTTCCATGCGGAGTATCTAATAAAATATCGTAGGTTTATTAGAATTTCAGCCTGTTCACAGAAGTAGCATAGTGGTCAGGAACTCCAACCCTGGAGAGACAGACTTTCCTTTTCACCCTCTTTCTGGCCAAGATGGCAAAGCTTAGACAAATTACTCACCTCTCCAGCCCTCCATTTCCACTTGTGAAATTGGAGACAGTATTCATATGTACCTCTCAGGGCTTGTAGGCTTAAGATGAGTTCAAACGCTTATCACAGTGCCTAATACAAACTGATCATTCAATAACTATGTTATCATTCTAGTACCAATAATGATAATGGCAATACTAATGACCTGGACAACTAGTATTATATACTCTGGAGTTACCCTTTCGCACTTCAATGAACCGGGTAAAAGAAAGAGCAATCGCTGAGATTTATAATACATTTAAGTAGAAGTCACTTCTAAAACACCTCAGGAGGACTTTTGATAAATCACCTGATCTTTCCAGTTCTCCATTCTCCCACCTAGCCTAAAGGACTAGATGACTTTTAAAGCGTCTTTTAGCTCAAAACCGGGATTCTATAGAGAGAGTGCTTGGGGAAACTTCATCTGCGTGCCCAAATCTGGAGTAATGAAACTGCAGAGCGAGCTTCTGGAGTCTTATTTCTATGAGGATTACACAGATTGGGAGAAGGGAATTAATGAAGAGAATTCCAGGCTGATAAATGAGTCCTGGATCTCTGGGAAAACATTTTCACCAAAGGTCTACCCCTAACCCTTTTGGAAGTTACCCAAGTAGACAGTGTGGTTTCAGAAGTTGAGATTCAGTCAGTCGTTTGTTCCATATGTATTTGACGTGCTTTGCAAGACAGTATTGCTATACGTGCCCGTTCTTACTTATAATGGGACAAGGGAGTACCAAGAGGCCTCAGGTAATTATCTGAGTTCTACATACCTGAGTTCCCTGCCCCCATTGTGTAAACAAGCCCTACATCCTCCTGCAGATCAGGGTCAATAATTCCTCTCAATATGGTAACTCCTCTTCTCACTGGCTTGTTTCTGGATGTAAGGAATCAAAAGTGGTCTGGCCTTAGCTGGAGCTTATAATTCAATGTGACATCTGCTGTGCCCCAAGATGTTCCCTTTGGGGACCAGGACCTCCAGCCTGGGAGAACCCAGAGCAGAGGGGATAGGAAACACAAAATCTCCCAATAGGTCATTGGGAGTGATAGTGAGTGAGGCCACTCCTGCTTCTATCCCTTAACTTACTGGACTAAATTTTCCTGCTGGGAACACCACTTATGGGTCTCTGATCTAGTACATACCCTGCATCTTGAAAGATGTCTCCCTATCCATCCAGAGTGTCACCTCCCAGTTGCTTTCGTTGCACCTTTGGAAGACTGTTCCCGAACTTCATGAGGCCAGCTTTTCCTGTGGGGTGTGATATATTTTACAACTAATAAAGAGCTGTAAAATGAGCCCCCTAGTCACATGCTCTGTTGGATGGGGTTCCACGCCTGTGGATCAGGCATTCAGCAAGCAACCAGAGAGTGGGGCCAGCCAAAGATCTGTGGGCAGCAGAGGCAAACCCACACCTGGAATCAGTATCTATCACGATGAACAAAGCCCAATGTCATCAACCTGCCACAAAGCTGCTAGCTTGTCTTTTCAAGGAATACTGCCTTACTCTCTGTTGCTCATCCATTGCACATTCAGAAACAACAGTAATTATTAGATCAGCCATGGAAAGGAGTCCATTTTATTGGGCTTCCATGAATGTCAACGGGCTGAGTAATTCTGTCTACTTGTCTTTTCCTTAGGCCTTTTACAGGAAGCATTACCACGCATATTAAAATCTTCACAGTGTGTGTGTATGCCCTTAGTCCTATTCACACATGCCTGTATCCCAGGCCTTCTTTTCTTTGGTCAGGTCATTAGCCACTGCCCAGGAGTCTATATATAGTCTCACCTCTGGGTCACTTTTCCTTCCATAGAAAATGGATGGCCAGTGCACGGGTCACAGCTATGCCAATTAGGACCATTTTCTCTCTTTACCCTTCTTTCAGAGCTACTCCTGGATGTGGCTACTGGGCAACACCATCCGTTTTCAGCTTGAACTCACATATCAACCTGACTCGTCCATAACCAAGCTTGGCTTTCCTCCATTACCAGGCCTAGCATATTGGCAGCCAGGTTATGCTGGGATGTAACCCTAGGTATGAGCCTGGCAGCCAGGAGAGGAGGTAGGTGGAGGGAGCTCCTGGGGTAAGTAACGGGCATCTGTTGTCCCGGGCCTCTGAGTTCCATACCGCCCCCTAGAGGCTGAGCAGATGAAATGAGGGTTCTGAGCCCCAGTTTCCAGCTTCATTCCCATTTGAAGAAGTTTTGGGAAGGAGATAGTGGTTCCTAGATGGGAGGGCCAGATCTCTGCAGAACCTTCCATCATGCAGGAATTCCAGGAACTTACTAGGAAGGGGTAAGCAGACTCCTCAAGCTCTAGGGGTTCATGAAAACCCTAGAGAGATCAAAGAACACTAGGAACGTGATCTTCTTTGCCTTCTGGGCTGTGAGTAGACCGGTCCCAAATCCCCTCCCTACACCATCTGCTTTCTTGGATTAGTCTTGGTATCAGCTGTGTTAGTTAGGATCCTCCAAAAATGCAGACACAAAGACAAGACTAAACCTGCAAGAGATTCACCGAGGGAAATGCTCATGAAAGATAAAGGGGAGGAAGCAGAGTCTTCAGACCATGATGCAGACCCAATACCCATGGAAGCATAGAGAAAAGGAAGGAAGAGTCTTGAATCAAGTCTTGCAGCTTGGTTCCTAGAATGTTTTGGTTAGGCCAGTGAGAAGTCCTTGAACTCAAGTTGCATATTAGAAGAGTCGCGCATGAATAAACCGGCATCGGTTTCCCCGAAGGGCTGTTACTGGCTGGGACAGTCCAAGGGACATGTGCAAACATGGTGGTGGATTCAGAGAGAAGGTAGCTGGAGTCTTCAGTCAATCATACGTCTCATGGCAGGAGATCTGCGTGGTGTATCTTCATAGCCACCAGACTGATAAACCCCATCTAACCTGAAATATCTACTACATGTCCAAAATGTACTAGACACTGAGGATATAATAGTGATTAAGACAGACATGGTTTCTGTTCTCAAAGTCTAATGGGCAATATTAACATGTATATGTATGAAAATGTATGTCATATATGTAATCATAAAATGAGATCTATATTAATACATTAAATAGAAATATATTATCCTATATGAGATGATATATTATATATACATACTTTAAAATATAATTGCAAGCCAAGATAGGTGTTCAAAAGGAAAGGTGCACAATGTTATGGATACAGGGAACAAAGTCACCTGACATAGGTCATGGGTTCACAGGACACTTCCCTAGTGTGGCGACCCTTATGCTAAGGTTGGAATGACGAATAGGAGTTCCCTAGGTAAATGGGAATGGAGTGGGAGGAAATTCCAGACAGATGGAAGAGAACATGCAAAGTGCCTGTTCTGGAAGGAGAAATGGCACCTTCAAGGAAAGGAAACCAGAGTGGCTGTAGCCCAGGATGCAAGGGCAGAGTGGTGGCATGAAGCTGGAGAAGTAGACAGGGACCAGTGCATGCAGATAAACATTGTGAAGGATCTTCATTTTTATCCTAAAAGCAATGGCAAACCATTTACGTGGGAGTTGACACGGCAAGATTAGTACATGAAAAAGACAGCTATGACTACAGTGCAGAGAGAGAATGAGAATGGATGGAGTAGACATGAGAGTCGAATTAGTAGACCATTGCAGTGGCCCAGACAATAAATGATGGTAATTTGGACTAGCATGGCAGTGATGGAGATAGAAAAATGAAAGAGATGCTATGATGTGATTTTCACCAGAGCAAAGACACCAGGGAACAAATATATTGGGAGGGTGGGGATTGGAGATGATGACTTCAGTCCAGAACTTGTTATGTTTTGGGTGCCTTTGAGATACCCAAGTGGAGATGGTTAGAGGGCACCTGGCTACGTGCCCTAGAGCTCAACAGAGCTGTCTGGGAGACAGATATAAATTTGAGAGCCACTAGTATACAGATGGCATTGAATCCATGGGAGTGGATGAGAATATAGGGAGGAAATACAGGGACTAAGCCTAGAAGACTTCCAATATCCAATGGCTGGGTAGAGGAAGAGGATAGGGCTAAGATAAGGAGAAGGAGAAAGGTAATAAGGATAAGGGAAGCAGCCAGAAAGACAGGGAACATTGGAAGATTGATGGGAGATTATGAAATTACTCAAACCAAGTGAGGAGGTTCTGTCAAGAGGGGAGAGTGTTGCACTACTAGATATAACATAGACCACTAATAAGGACCTGTTGCATAGCGTGAGGAACTCTGCTCAGTGCTCTGTAATGGCCTATATGGGAGAAGAATCTAGAAAAGAGTGGATATATGTACAACAGATTCACTCTGCCATACACCTGAAACTAACACAACATTGTAAATCAATGTTACCACAATAAAAAAAAAAATTTTAAAGGAAAAAAAGAGGGGAGAGTGTTTGATTGTGCCAAATGCTGCTGAGAAGTCGAAAAAAATACCCATTGGATGGCCAAGTAAAAACGAGCACATACACTAGATTTGACAGTAGCCTGGATATCCTCAAGGTCCACCTGTATGGAATCGGGTGTGGGTGGGGAGGTGAGGGATGTAAGCCGGACTGCAGAGGGTTAAGAGGAAATGGGAATTATGGGTACAGAGAACGCTATGGAAAAGCTGTCATCAAGAGGGATACCTACACCCTTGATTGTATGGGTCGGAGGAAGTATGCATTATGCTTCCATTATTCCACGTGTGGCTCTGAAAAGGGAAGGACATCTAGTCTCTCAATAGATCTTTCTATCTAACTGTGAGCCCTGAACTTCACTTTCTGATGAGTTCAAACTTAATGAAATGCAGAGCTTTGAAGGGGTAAATCTCAAGTGCTAACATACATACACACATTCACTCACACACACATGCACAAGCACACACACATTTTAAGAGGCTTATATACAAGCTCATAATTCTTCCTGGACATCACATGACTCTTTATAGGCTCCATTTTGATGACCTAAGTATACTACAAATTAAATAGAAACATAAGGATTACATTTCCCTCGAAGTACCAGGGCTTTGAGGAAAAATAAGAGGAAAGAAAGAAATGCCTGGATGAGCACATCGTGGTTTTTCCTTTCCTTCATGATTCCAAAACTTTGCAAATTCAGAGTCTTAGAGAACATGCCAAACCCATTTGACATCAGCCACCACATCCTACTAACGCCCTACCCTGAAGCATCTTCTCCGTGCTGTCCTCTGTGGGCAAGAAGGATGTGGGATGACAGATTCATGTTCTCATGTATTAATGAGTGGAAGCAGAGTCTCACAGACTAGTGAGATTCTTAGCGGAAGGAATTCAGACACAACACTCTTCGTTTTCATGTGAGAGCTATGTATTCATGGTGAACAGGAAGTGACAAAGCCCGGATAAGAACAGGACCATCTTGTTCTTCTCTAGCTCATCTGCATTACGCCATGGTAAGGGACAGCTGTTGTTTTAGCCTGGGTAGTACCCACTTTTCCCTTCAGTGGGGATGTACAGAGCTCTATCTCATGAGGATGTCCATGCAGTTAAGGCCCCTGGTCCCTGTAGTACAGTAAGTCCCCTACCTATGAACGAGTTCCATTCCAAGAGTGCATTCATAAGTCCAATTTGTTTGTAAGTGCAACAAAGGTAGCCTAGGTATCCAACTAACACAGTCGGCTATATAGTACCGTACTGTAATCGGTTTATAATACTTTTCACACAAATAATACATCAAACACAAAAAATAAAGCGAACACTTTTAATCTTACAGTACAGTACCTTGAAAAGTACAGTAGTACAGTACAACAGCTGGCATACAGGGGCTGGCATCAAGTGAACGGGCAAGAAGAGTTACTGACTGGAGGAGGGAGAGGAGGTGGGAGATGGTAGAGCTGAAGGATTGTCAGCGACAGGAGACGGAGGGCAACCTGCAATTTCACTCACGCCTGACGTTGATGTCTTTCACTCACACACGTTCACACCTTTGAAAGTTCGCAACTTGAAGGTTCATACGTAGGGGACTTATTTACATGTGTGAAGCAGACACTTGCTCTGCCAATCAGAGCAATGCCTCCCAACAGACAGCAATCAGCTCAGAGATGGGCAAATGCCAACTGATAGGCAATCAGAGAAGTGAGAAATTCCAGGTCTTTCGCTGGGATTATTGGGAAACAAGGAGCTCTCTTTCTGGTGTACTTCAAGCTGGCGGAACAGTATATAAACCTGGACCTGCTGGTACCATCTTGTCTTGTCATCACGAAGGGGAAAGCGGCCTGAGGTTGGAGCGCGTTCAGAGGAAAGCAGGTATGAAAAGTGAACGGAATAAAACTGTCTTAAACATAACATTTGAGCCCTTGGATACAGTCACACCTAAATCCAAATCTACCTTTCACTTATCCCACTGAGTTGGGATTCCGTTGCTCTCAGCTGAGAGTCCTGATCGCGTCAGCCTTTTTTGAGGTTCCCGCGATATTATGAGCTATCTATTATTTGTAGGAACTATTTCCATCTTCACTTTACCTAGGGATTAAGGACAATAGGGATTCCTCACATCTGGGTAGTGCTTTCCAGAATGCCTTCCCCAAGGGTGGATACTCAGAGCGGCCGTCCTACTTGTTACAGCCAGCATCTGTCCAACAGCTGTTCCAACTGGTCCATCCTCATGGTATACAGATTGATAAATATTTTGGGTATCACCTTTGCTTTCACCAGCAGCATCCCATTTATATCACAAACCAAAGTGGGAGCAGACCAAAGAATGGACCATAAAGGTCATTTTGTAGATGAACAAGATAAGACTCTGAAGTGACTTCTCCAAGCTAACTGATGGCCAAACCAGGGTTGGAAATGGGGACTTTTGTTTCCAGGCTCTTTGCATCTCACTATGACTTATACAGAATGTAAAGATACATTATATTTTCCCCTTATTATTTCTCAGAAACTGGGCTAAGGTATTTACATGCATTGAATACTTACAACAAACCTCAGGAGGTAGGTTTTATTACCCTGTTCGTTTTTCATTTAAGGAACCCGACATTCAGTGAGGTTAAGTTCATTTTGCTAGGAAATGGCAAAGGCAGCATTTGAACTCAGAGCTGCCTGCTCTAAAAAAACCATGTGGCTCCTACCCTCAAGAATCTAGTCGTAAAGCCCAAATAGGCAAAAAGTTATTCATCATAGGCTTAAAAATACAGTGGATGTGATTATACTCAGATAATATATGCTTTATGAGGTCAGGACAAGGAAAGGTCAACTGAGTTTGTGTCATCAGGAAAAACTATCATATAGGATTTCAAATCAACTCAAGAAAAGAAACGCTATTTGTAATTTTATAATACCGAGGCTGCTTGTAGAAACTTGATGAACTGCATTAAATCTTGAACAATGAATGGGGCTTAATTGGGCAGAGACAAAGGAATTCTGGGTAAAAAGGCCAGCACTTAAAACCACATAAGTATGGGGAATACCTAGAATGTTCAGGAAAAAAAGCCAGTCTGCCTATGGGTCATGGGTGGTAAGTCAGGTTTATTCATACACCGTGCTTCATCAATGGAGAGGGGTTGCCTGGAGAACTATGTGAGGACAACGGTGACACCAGGTAAGAAGTCAAAGTGAAAATCACTTAGTGATGTCTGCCATGGACACTAGATTAGAACCTGGTAGTACAAGTACCATGTATCTGCCCTTATAAGATGCAGTGAACAGAGTATGTTAAAGAATGAGCAAGCAAGAAGGTGGAATATCTATCTTAGGAAGCACCACAGAGAGTTATTTTCTGTCAGGACACGGAGTTTGGACTTGATTTAATGGACAAGAAGGAGCAATCGTGAGCTCTCGAAAAAGAGAGACTCCAAATAAAATTAGGACTATAGTATACGGAATAACTACAAGGCAGTTACATGATATTTGGTTCCTGACCAAAAAAGCTTGGGAACCTGATCTTCTTCTCATGGAGCCAGTCATTAGGTATCAAAATGATGCTTTAAAAAGAAGAAATAAATTATTTATAAATGCACGCTTGGGTAAAAGCTCAAGTTGAAAGAGAGCAAAGCCTTGGCTTTCACTACAGCTGTGGGATTGGCTAATAAAATCCCAAACATCACTTCCACTATCCTGGCATCTCAGTGGTCATTGGGTCATCCCGATTGTGCTTTTGGATATGGTATTTCACTGAGCAAAATTAAATTACTAAAGACCGAGGTCTGACCTGATCTCATCACAGGCCACCATCTCATGACAGTTTATCATCATCATCACTCAGATTTATTGAGCATATACTATGTACTGGGATAAGCCTTACTTTACATTTTTGTCTCAGTTTATCCTCACAACAACCCTAAGACACACCGGTGTGCCCATTTTGCAGATGAATAAACTGAGGCTTCGAGAGAGAATACAAATTGCCTAAGGTGGAACTGAGATAGAAATTGAGGTTTATCCATTGCTAAGTCTGTGCCCTTTACCATTATTGTCATTGAGGCCACAGCTCTGCACACATGGGCTCCAGCAAATCTATTCCCACTGACATCACAGCATGCAAACCACAGACAAGCCCATGTGAGCACCTGGAGGACTGTGAATTCTGTCCCACTCCTTTCCCAGACAACATCAACAACCAAGCCACAAGAACATGGAAATTAATTTCTATGTTAACCACACACACCAAAATACCTACTGTCAAGAAACAGGATTGGGAGTGTCTCACCCTCAATAACATCATTTCCAGGGTCCACAGTAAATATGTCTGAAGTATTAAATACATTTCTGAAATTGGGAAAAATAAACTCACAGATCATGACTGAGTTTAAACCCTTAGTTTCCCAAGATCTGCAAACCCTCCTGGAAGCCTGGGTTTTATTTCAATTTTCTGAGACATCTAAAACTCCCAGTTTCTAAGTCTAGTTCTCTGCTCTTATGTGTTCAGTTTAGAATGGTGGCAAAAGACAAAAACACAACTCCACATGCACCTAATGCCATATTTTAAATACATCTCTGGAAGGTTGAATGGTGACTAGAAACACTCCCATTCTGGTCCAAGAAGCCCGTGTTTATTTAACTGGCACATAACAAGCCCATTTCCTTTTACCTTTAACCCCTTAAAATGCTCTGTGGGTTTGGTTTTTTTTTAAACTTATTTATTGGGGTATAATTGCTTTACAATGGTGTGCTAGTTTCTACTTTATGACAAAGTGAATCAGCTATACATATACATATATTCCCATATCCCCTCCCTCTTGCATCTCCCTCCCACTCTCCCTATCCCACCCCTCTAGGTGGTCACAAAGCACGGAGCTGATCTCCCTGTGCTATGCGGCTGCTTCCCACTAGCTATCTGTTTTACATTTGGTAGTATATATATGTCTGTGCCACTCTCTCATTCCGTCCCAGCTTACCCTTCCCCCTCCCCATGTCCTCAAGTTCATTCTCTATGTCTGCGTCTTTATTCCTGTTCTGCCTCTAGGTTCTTCAGAACCCTTTTTTTTTTAGATTCCATATATATGTGTTAGCATACGGTATTTGTTTTTCTCTTTCTGACTTACTTCACTCTGTATGACAGATTCTAGGTCCACCTACCTCACTACAAATAACTCAATTTCGTTTCTTTTTATGGCTAATATTCCATTGTATATATGTGCCACATTTTTTTACCCATTCATCTGTCGATGGACACTTAGGTTGCTTCCATGTCCTGGCTATTGTAAATAGTGCTGCAGTGCACATTGTGGTACATGACTCTTTCTGAATTATGGTTTTCTCAGGGTATATGCCCAGTAGTGGGATTGCTGGGTCATACGGTAGTTCTATTTTTAGTTTTTGAAGGAACCTCCATACTGTTCTCCATAGTGGTTGTATCCATTTACATTCCCACCAACAGTGCAAGAGGGTTCCCTTTTCTCCACACCCTCTCCAGCATTTACTGTTTATAGATTTTTTGATGATGGCCATTCTGACGAGTGTGAGGTGACACCTTATTGTAGTTTTGATTTGCATTTCTCTAATGATTAGTGATGTTGAGCATCCTTTCATGTATTTGTTGGCAATCTGTATATCTTCTTCGGAGAAATGTCTATTTAGGTCTTCTGCCCATTTTTGGATTGGGTTTTTTGTTTTTATGATATTGAGCTGCATGAGCTGCTTGTAAATTTTGGAGATTAATCCTTTGTCAATTGCTTCATTTGCAAATATTTTCTCCCATTCTGAGGGTTGTCTTTTCGTCTTGTTTATGGTTTCCTTTGCTGTGCAAAAGCTTTTAACCTTCCTTAGGTCCCATTTGTTTATTTTTGTTTTTATTTCCATTTCTCTAGGAGGTGGGTCAAAAAGGATCTTGCTGTGATTTATGTCATAGAGTGTTCTGCCTATGTTTTCCTCTAAGAGTTTTATAGTGTCTGGCCTTACATTTAGGTCTTTAATCCATTTTGAGCTTATTTTTGTGTATGGTGTTAGGGAGTGTTCTAATTTCATTCTTTTACATGTAGCTGTCCAGTTTTCCCAGCACCACTTATTGAAGAGGCTGTCTTTTCTCCACTGTATATTCTTGCCTCCTTTATCAAAAATAAGGTGACCATATGTGCGTGGGTTTATCTCTGGGCTTTCTATCCTGTTCCATTGATCTATATTTCTGTTTTTGTGCCAGTACCGTACTGTCTTGATTACTGTAGCTTTGTAGTATAGTCTGAAGTCCGGGAGCCTGATTCCTCCAGCTTCGTTTTTCTTTCTCAAGATTGCTTTGGCTATTCGGGGTCTTTTGTGTTTCCATACAAATTGTGAAATTTTTTGTTCTAGTTCTGTGAAATGCTCTGTGGTTTTTATAGATTTCCTTTTCACGTGTACAGTGATACTCACTTCCATTTTCATTATATATAAAAGCTTATACTTGCCATCAAGCCTGTATTTTCTTTCAATAAACATCCATTTCAGGGTACTTCAGAGCTGAGTAGAATCTCTCTCCAAAAGCTAAAGAAGTTTTTCCCCCTGTCTTTATTTGGATCTATACAGTGGGATTACTGCACATCGTCATGGAGGTGTGAATCTCTGAAATATTTCTTTGATTAACAAAGATTCCTATGGTTCAGTTCCTAGTGCCCATCAGTGTATCAGTCAGAATAGGACAGATTTTGCTGCAGTAACAAACAACCCCCAGTTTCAGGATCTTGAAACAGCAAAGCTCTACTTCTCATTCACACTACATTGCTATTGTAGGTCAACTGGGGGCTCTGTCCCCATGTCCTCACTCTGGAACCAGGCCGACAGATCATCCAACCTCCAGGACCTTGCTGGTCACCATGGCAGAGAGAAAGACAGATGTGTTCAATTTCATACCAGCTCTTAAAACTTCCACTCAGAAGTGACATATCACTTCTACTTACATTTTGTGGCCAAAGTAAGTCATTTAGCCATGGTCATTCCTAACTCCAAGCTTTGGGGAAGTGCAAACCCTCCAAAACGAGGTCAGGAAATACTGAGTAGCAATGATGACCTCGACTATAACCACATCCCACTATCTATGAGGAGGGTGTCATTGACAATAATGACATAGCTCATCTTTATTGACTGCTTCCTATATGCAGAGGTGAGTTTAAACAGTTTGCACATATTGTCTCATTTAACCTTTAGGACAGCTCTATGAGACCAGCAAATTTACCCCACTTTAAAGACAAAAAAAACTGAGGAATAGGAAAAGTAGAATGATTTGCCCAAGGCCACCTAGCTAGTAAAATGTTGGGCTGAGACTTGAACCCAAGTAGGTAGGCTGCCTCTAGATCTTGTCCTCTTAACAGTTCTACAATAATGCCTTCCAGGGCTACTATTGCTACCATTACTAATACCCCTCTCTTAGCCCACTCTTCCTTATCTATGCAATGATAATGATAATTCCTGACTCTTGTGATTTTTATGTAGGTGGCCTGAGAAAGTAAAGCAAAATGGCTCCCTAATGTACAGTTTTACCATACATTATCTGGTTTGATGGACACTTAGAAACAATCAACAGAATGAAAAGACAATTTACAGAATGGAAGAAAATATTTGCAAACCACATCTCTGATAAGGGGTTAATATCCAAAATATACAAGGAACTCATACAACTTCACAGCAAAGATAAATAAATAAGTAATCCAATTAAAAAATGGGCACAAGACTTGAATAGACATATTTTCCAAAGAAGGTGACCAACAGGTATATGAAAAAGTGCTCGACACCACTAAACATCAGAAAAATGTAAATCAAAACCACAATGAGATATAGCCTCACACCTGTTAGGATGGTGATTATCAGAAAGACAAGAGATAAAAAGTGCTGGTGAGGATGCAGAGAAAAGGGAACCCTTGTACACTTTTGGTGGAAACATAAATTGGTGCACCCACTATGGAAAACAGTATGGATGTTCCTCAAAAAATTAAAAAAAGAGCTACCATATGGTCCAGCAATTTCACTTCTGGGTATATACCCAAGGGGAAGGAAACTGCTATCTCAAAGAGAAATCTGCCTTTCATGTTCGTTACAGAGTTATTCAAAATAGCCAAGACATATAAATGTCCAATAACATTTGAATGGATAAAGAAAATGCGGTATATACATACCATGAAATACTATTCAGCCTTAAAAAATAAGGAAATCCAGGGTTTCCCTGGTGGCGCAGTGGTTAAGAATCCACCTGCCAATGCAGGGGACACAGGTTTGAGTCCTGGTCCAGGAAGATCCCACATGCCACGGAGCAACTAAGTCCGTGCACCACAACTACTGAGCCCGCGAGCCACAACTACTGAGCCCACGTGCCACAACTAGTGAAGCCCACACGCCTAGAGCCCGAGCTCCGCAACAAGAGAAGCCACTGCAATGAGCAGACTGTGCATCGCAACGAAGAGTAGCCCCCACTCGCTGCAACTAGAAAAAGCCTGTGCACAGCAACGAAGACCCGACGCAGCCAAAAATAAATAAATTAAATAAATAATTTTTTTAAAAAAAGAAGGAAATCCTGCCATTTGCAATAACATGGATGAACCTGAAAGACACCATGCTAAGTGAAATAAGCCAGACAAAGACAAATACTGCATGATCTCACTTATATGTAGAATGTTAAAAAAAAAAAAAAAAAAGTTGAACTCTTAGAAACAAAGTAGAATGGTGGTTGCCAGGGGCTGTGGGGTGGAAGAAACAGGGAGAGGTCGACAAAAGGGTACAAATTTTCATGTACAAGATGAATCTGATTTGAGGATAGAATGTTTAACATGGTGACTCTAGGTAATAATACCATGTTGCCTAATTTAAAATTTGCTAAGACAGTAGAATTTAAGTGTTCTCACAAAAAAGTAAAAACCAGAAAGGATAACTACACGAGGTGATGGATGTGTTCATTAATCCGATGGTGGGAATCCTTTCACAATGTATACATATGTCATATCGTCACATTGTACACTTAACACTTACAGTTTTGTCAATTACAGCTCAATAAGGCTGGGGGAAAAAAGGACCATCATTTTTCAGTCAAAATTTGTATACCCATCTTCTTGGTTAAGGTAAGAGAAATAACCTATCTCAGCCAGCCATGCAGCCATAAAATCCAGAAACTTAGGAATTATTCTTGACACCTCCCTCTTCCTTACGCCCCACATCCTCCGTCACCGAATCTTTGCAACTTACCTCATCTCTCATTCACTTCTTCCCAGCCTCACGTCTGCTTGGTCCAAGCCACCACGCTCTTCTGCCTGGACTATTGCAATGCTCCCCTCCCCAAAACTGGATTTCCAGCTCCCATGCTTGTCCCAGTCTTTTCTCCACCCTGCAGCCCAAGTGACCACATCTGACCATGCCACACCCTGAGTGTGATTATGTGATAAAAGTCTGTCTGAGCCTCTGGATCCAGCAGTGTCTGAAGCCAGCTACCCTTAGATGTCTCCTTTCCTTTTCTGTCCTTTGCAATGAATTCACCCCAGCTAATACTTACCTCTTTCCCCTACCATTCTGGACGCCCCTTAGTTATCCGTGTACCCCAGGTGGCTTCTCCAATGCCCAGCATCTATTAGATATTCACTACATGTTTGCCAAAGTGAGTTGATCTGGGTATTCAGTGTCTTGCTTTAGATAGAAATGGGGACTTGACAGGGAAACGCCTTGGCTTTGTCCTTGAAAAACCCACAGAACCTCACTGCACCAAGACGCCAGAGTCAGACCTAACAGTTGACAAGCAAGTTGTGTCACCAGTCCTCTTCTCCATCCAGCGGTTTTTAAAAATAGTTTAGGGAGTTTTTCTCACTCTCTTAAATGTGGTTTTGCTTACTTGCTCCCCAGCCCCCTGGAAAGGTTCTCATCTCCTGGGCCTCTTTCGTTTTCAAGCCTGGGGAAAAAAAAATGTGCGCGTAGAAAACTCTATAATTACCGGGTCTGATTTTCATTTGAACTCTTCCTCTCTGACATGACTGCAAAGTTCTTTGGTAGATGGCAGCCAACAAGGCCCCAGTGTGTGTATGCGACAGAGAATCTGCTGGCGTTATGTGCAGGGCGGGAGGGGTGTGTGTATATGTGTGTGTGTGCTAATATAAACATATTAGCAAAGAAAGAGTGTGTGAAAGAAAGTGGCGTATGTGTCAGTTGGTGTGTGAATGAGTATGTAAGTAAGTGAGTGTGCTTTGGATATACGTATGTATATGTTGTGTGTATAAGTGTGAGTGTATGTGTGTCAATAAGTAGAAGGCTATGAATGAATGTGGGGATGTCCTTTTGTCTCTTGTGTACATGTGAGTGAATGTGAGTGTGTGTGTGTGTGTGTGTGTGTGTGTGTGTGTATAAGTTAGCAAGAGCTTTAAACCAAGCCATGGTGGTATTTGAAAAGATGTACTAAGTGCCAAGCAAGGAGAAAGGGACACGGAGCAGGGACCAGAGATGGAGGGAGACCTCGGCTCTCCAGGCAAGAGGCACTCGTGTGGGAAAGCAGAGATGAGATGGAGGGTGGGTGGGCTTGGAGTCAACCTCAGAGAGTGAAACCACAAAGTCATGCCTATTACAGTCCCCGACAAACCTGTGAAGAGGACAACTAGATGTGAGAAGCTCAGAACCAGATGTTGATTTTGCATGGAAGATCCTAGAAATTTTGTAGGGAAAAGGGTGCCTAAAATGGCAGTGGGCAGGGTCTTGGAGGTCAGATCCACATCTTATTTAGAATGTAATGATGAAGACCATGAATTTCCAAGCTGGGCTCTGCGGGCTTGAATTTAGGCTCTGCTGCATCATCTTGGGTAAGTTAACTAACTTTTCCCTGCCTCAGTTTCCTAATCTGTAAAATGGGGAAAATCCTAGAATTTGTCTCATAGGGCTGTTAATGATGATGGTTGGGTGAGTTAATATATATAAAGAATCTAGAATAATGTCTGGCTATTTAAGTGTTCATTACTGTCATCATCTCCATCACCAGCATCAGCACCTCTCCAGCGTTAAGCAAAGTGCTGGCTATAAATGTAACAGGCATCTTATCTAGGTCAGCTGAATGAGTGAATGAATGAATGAAGTAGTTTTGCATTGATAAGCCAGATTTTCCTTCCTGAGGCCTTGACACATATCATATCCTCTGCCCAGGGCACTAGCACTCATTTTCTGACTCCTTGCAGCCCTCCCTCAGCCTAACTACATTATACACATCCTCCTGGTCTCCACTGAAACTTCATTTGCTCCAGGGAGCCTGCCCTGACCTCCCCCATCCTCCTGGATATATACATCCACACAGATCCTTGCACACTTTCTTCCTCTGTAAGTACTTATTCAATGTCTGTCTTCACTACTTGGCTGGACATCCATGAGGTCAGGAACTTTTGTCTCCTCTGTTCACTGCAGTAAACCCAGGGCCTGGTACAGAGCAAATGCTAAATACGTTTTTGATGAATGAATGGATGGATGGATGGATGAGTGGATGGATGAAAGACAGAGCAGTGCTACTCAGGCTTTACTATGCACATGAGTCAACTAGGAATTGTATGAAACTGCAGACTGGGAATTACGTTAAAATGCTGGGACTCTGCATTTCTAACTAGTTCCAGGTGATTCTGATGCTGCTGGTCTACTTGCCATGCTTGGTAACAGGGTCCTAGAGTATCTACTTGTTTGAGGATTTGGAAAATAAAATTATTTTTATGCCATATAAACATGGATATAGAGGGAAGAGAATGAAAAGTTCACATGAACTTTTAAAATAAATCCCAAGGTTTTGAAGACACAGAGAAACACATCCCCAGGACCATCAGAGATTCTTATCCACACTTCTCTGATATGCATGGAGTTCCTTGAGAAGAAAAGTCTGAGAATTCCTGCCCTACGAATATCTCAATCCTGGAACAAGCCACAAGGAGACAAGCCAGGGCCAGTCTTAGAAATAGGTAAACCAGTCCATATAGTGTTTCCTGATTACCAGGAAGAACTTACTTTCCCCCAAACACCTCCTTCAAGCCCAAATTTCTACATGGCTAAAAGCCACCTAAAAGGACATTGGCTTTTACTGCCCAGCCTCTGACCGCACTGATTTCCCTTCAGTGAATTGTCCCTGTGTATTTCCAGATAGAGCCCCACTGCCTGTGGCCTCTCCTTGGCCTGGTCCCTCAGCACTCCCTTCATTCCTGTGAGCATCTCTGATGAACTGTCTCTTGGCTTGAGCAAACCAGGGTTGGTTCTGTCGCTTCCAAGCAGTAAAGTCTAACCAATACTTTATCATTGCTTTGGGCAAATGCATTAGTTCCCAATAAAGAAAACAAAACTGAAAAGAAAATCAATAAGCATAAATTACAAGCAACCTAATTATTTATAACAATGTAAGATCAGTTAAGTGAATTATGAGATATTCGTAAAATAGAGTATCATGTACCCATTAAAATTAGGGTAGAAATCTCATAAACGTAACATCAAGCAGAAGACACTATACGCAGAGGAGTATATACTTATGTGACTCTGTTTTGTATGCAGTAGAAAACAGGCAAAACTGATCTATGGTATCAAAATCAAGATACACCATTTTGCTGGGGAGACCGAGACTGGGAAATGGGCTAACATCTCCTGTTTCTTGATCTGGGTATTGTTTCCAAGGACGTATTGACTTGGTGAAAATTCACTGAACTCTGCTTTTTGATATGTGCATTTCTTCTGGATGTATATTATAGTCCAATGAAAAAACTTTAATGATGAAAAAGAGTAGTTTTAAAATTTTGTTTCCTAGAGAGTCATGTGGAATTCCTAATTCTCATTAGGGAGAGGGGCCCCCAGAGCAGAATAGAGGCCAGGTGGATAAGACTTCAGGCTTCCAAACACAGTGAACCCAGAGCAGTTCATTCCTATCGGTTTTTATCTAGTAAGGAAGGTGGGAGGGGGATGTGCTAGGGAAGGGTTCCCCGGGACATTCAACTGTATCTGTAATGCTGTGTTAAAATAAGCATGTGTGAGAGAGAACAAATACCAGCCTCTATGGGAATTTTCTGCTTTAATTATCACTCTCTCCCCATTCTCCTGGGAGCTGAGACCTCCATGACTGGAGCCAGATTTGACCCCTATCCAGAACCTAGCACAGTTCTGGGTCAGTAGTCAACGCTAACAAGTGTTCGCTGAGTGACTGAGAGAACTATCATGGTAAAATCGGGTTCCTTGAAACACCGAGCTCCTGGATCAGGGCTTGCCTGAAGCCATTCCTACTGCTAAAATTTCAATTACATTAAATTCCCTTTTGTGTGAAATCCAGTTTCAGCTGGGTCTACTAACACTTGAAAGATTACAAATAGCTGCAGCCCCTTCATCTCTTTGTGCCTCAGTTTCCTCATTTGTCATACTTGTAGGAACACATGAAGAAGATGGGAATTGTTAAAAGCATAGATTTGGAGTCAACAGATTTAGATCCAAATTTGTGCTCCGTCACTCATTCGCTGCAAGAGCTTGGGTGAGTTACTTTACTGCCCTGAGCCTCAGTTTCTTCATCTGTAAAATGGGGACAGTGCCCACGTGCTGAAGCTGTGAGAAGTATTCAATGCACGTAACATCCAACACTCACTCGGTGTTGACCGTACATGAAGCTCATTTCCCCAGCCCATCTCATAAAGATTTCATACACGTCAGATGAGTTAAGGCTCTAGGAAAGCACTTCCCTGATATTACAGATCATTATTATTATTAGCAAGGTAAACTGATTTACAGAAGCAGAGCAGAACAAAGGCCAAAGGGAAGCGAGATTGTGCTGGAAAACAAACCAGGGAAAGGAGGCAGACACAAGTGTTGTTGTTTAGGGCAAGAAAAACGCTGGTACAAAATGGAAGAGAAGATGAGTATCTTCAAGCTTTAAATGAACTGTTTTTTCCCAACTCCATTCAGAGAGGAAAGTGCAGTCAGATATCATCAAAGGCTGACAAAGAGCGAGATATTTGTCCTGGTAAATACACTCCTCTCTCCAAGCTCGCTTGAAACATTTTCTGCTTTGCTAAAGAAGCTCTTATGAACTCAGAGCCGTAAAAAATCACCTGGTGAGCAGCTGTGCCAAACCGAGAAACAGCTGCCCAGCCCTGGACACTAGGAGCCCGAGGCGCCAGGCTGGGTGTCATGGAGGGTGACCTTGGATGGGCTTTGAACCTGCTGCCACTTAATGTGCTAATGGAGGTGGCAACACGCAAGGCATGAGCCACAGATGGGGCTCCTCCAACCAAAGAAGGTGCAGTGAGATGGCAGGGGGTGATCTGAGGCTCTTCTCCGGAAAGAGGAGGGACAGACGTGTGCTGCTATTTTTTCAATTGTTTTAGGCATAATTGTCGGGTTGCAGTCATTGGGGCCTGGAGCGTGTGAGGGTCTCCATCAGCACCGCTCAAAAGAAAGATGACACAAGCCCCCATTTGTTTGGGGTTTTTTTAACATCTTTATTGGAGTATAATTGCTTCACAATGGTGTGCTAGTTTCTGCTGTGTAACAAAGTGAATCAGCTATACATGTACATGTATCCCCGTAACCCCTCCCTCTTGGGTCTCCCTCCCACCCTCCCTATCCCACCTCTCTAGGCGGTCACAAAGCACCGAGCTGATCTCCCTATGCTATGCGGCTGCTTCCCACTAGCTATCTGTTTTACATTTGGTGCTGTATATATGTCCATGCCACTCTCTCACTCTGTCCCAGCTTACCCTTCCCCCTCCCCGTGTCCTCAAGTCCATTCTCTACATCTGCGTCTTTATGCCTGTCCTGCCTCTAGGTTCTTTAGGACCTTTTTTTTTTTTTAGATTCCATATATATGTGTTAGCATACGGTATTTGTTTTTCTCTTTCTGACTTACTTCACTCTGTATGACAGGCTCTAGGTCCATCCACCTCACTACAAATAACTCAATTCGTTTCTTTTTATGGCTGAGTAATATTCCATTGTATATATGTGCCACATCTTCTTTATCCATTCATCTGTCGATGGACACTTAGGTTGCTTCCATGTCCTGGCTATTGTAAATAGAGCTGCAATGAACATTGTGGTACATGACTCTTTCTGAATTATGGTTTTCTCAGGGTATATGCCCAGTAGTGGGATGGCTGGGTCGTATGGTAGTTCTATTTTTAGTTTTTGAAGGAACCTCCATACTGTTCTCCATAGTGGCTGTATCCATTTACATTCCTACCAACAGTGCAAGAGGGTTCCCTTTTCTTCACACCCTTTCCAGCATTTACTGTTTGCAGATGTTTTGATGATGGCCACTCTGACTAGTGTGAGGTGATACCTCATTGTAGTTTGGATTTGCATTTCTCTAATGATTAGTGATGTTGAGCATCCTTTCATGTGTTTGTTGGCAATCTGTATATCTTCTTTGGAGAAATGTCTGTTTAGGTCTTCTGCCTATTTTTGGATTGTGTTGTTTGGATTTTTGATATTGAGCTGCATGAGCTGACGAGCCCCACTTGTAATTTTTAATTTTCTAGTAGTCACGTTCAAAAGGTGGGGGGGAGGGAGGGAAGCCCAGGAATCTTCATTTCATCAAGTACTCTCTTCCCAGATGATTAAGATGCAAGTGGAGAGCTGATGCTATTTTTTTGGAAACACTGGTCGAAGGCAGCACTGCCCAGTAGGAAGTCAACAGATTCCTCATTCATGCAACCTTCATTAATGCATAGGTAGCATTGGCCAGTAGGGTAAGAGGACGACCTCCCCTTTTAATTCCAGGGGCTTCTATTTTTGTTTGATTTTTTTCACAATGAGCATGAATTTACTTTTTAAAAATTCTTTGATGTCCTTGGCCTCAGTAATAAACATAACTCACCTGTGTCAAGCACTCGCTGTGGCTCAAACACTAAACTGAGCACTTTCCATGTATTATCTCACCTAATATGCACTCTCACCCTATAACGTAAGTACTGTTGTAATGACCATTATTTTTAATATTATTTATTTATTTATTTGGCTGAGTTGGGTCTTAGTTGCAGCATGAAGGATCTTTCGTTGCGGCGCGCACGCTCTTCGTTGGGGCATGCGGGCTTCTCTCTAGCTGTGGCTCATGGGCTCTAGAGTATGCGGGCTTAGTTGCCCCGTGGCACGTGGGATCTCGGTTCCCCGACCAGGGATCAAATCCGCGTCCCCCGCATTGGAAGGCGGATTCTTAACCACTGGACCACCGGGGAAGTTCCTGTAGTGACCATTGTATAGATGGGGAGGCTGAGGCTGGAAAAGGCCAAGCGATTGTTCAAGGTCATGGAGCTAATAAACAGAGGAGACTGGACCGACCGGGACTCATGTCTCAGTTTTGTCCTTTCTTTTTTCATGTTTAGAGGTAAGAACATGAGACACAAAACGTGTCTTAATAACGATCTGTCTTACACATTAGCATATAAGCTCTTATAAGGAGCCTGGTTCATTACTGAAGACCCAGCACCTACCACAGTGCCTGGCACAGAGGAGCCCACCAAACTTTTGTTGAATGAGCAAGTGAATGAATGAAATGTGATATCTGAGACTTGAGGAGGCCAGGTATATAAAACACCCACTTCAGGCCAACGTCTAAAGCATTCCTTCCAGCTTCATCAGGGATGTATCTTAACAGCTCAGACATGCTTTCCAGTTGAAAACATTCATTTAATTAGCAGGCATTTTCCAAAACGGATGTGCCTTTCTCAATCACTGTGACTGCGGCAGACATTTGCTGCAAAGGTGCCCCCTTCCCCCAGACATCAAAGCTTATGCTCGCAGACCTTTCTCCCCCAATTACTTCCATTGGAGAAGGACAGCCAGGCGGACGAGAAATCGGTCACAACATGCAAGATGTTTTCCCTTTGTAGAAAAGATGCTGGTGGGATAAGGTCCTTTTGGCGGAGGGAAAAAAAATCTATGCCTTTGTTTAATGTGTCTTTTAAAATGTTTCTTTGGCCGGCATGGGCTGCTCACTGTGACTGGCCAAAAATCATTTCTCATTGAGATCTAGCTTCCCCTCCCCAAAATAGTATCAAGAACAATCTGTAAGATATGATTTCATTGGGTTTGTTTTATTTCTTCCTGATTTTTGCAGCTCCTTGGAGGTGCATTCTGGCTCTTGTGTCTGCCTTGGTTTGACCATTAATTACAACTCAGCTTAAATAGAGACTCTGCACCTTCTTCTCTCTGGAGTCCCTGCATCCCAGAGCCTGGGGAAGCAGAAGCTACGGAGTGGAGACGGCATCGAAATTTTGGAAAGATGATGGTCCTTAAGAAAACATGATTCTCCAAATGCACTGAGTTATATAGCCGGAGGTGGCTGAATCAACCCCTTGCCCTAAATTCTTCCATAGCTCCATCTGGATAATGAACGGATGCCTTAGCACGGTTCACAAGCCTCAATTCTGCCTACGCTCTAACCTCAAGTCTGCCCCTCCTGGACTCCAGCCAGGTAAGTTATTTGCAGTATCCAGCATCCTGCTTCCCCACTTCCCCACCAGCCCTTTTGCATGTGCTCTTCCCGCTGCCTGAAACATCTTTTCTGTCCCACCTTATTTATTCTACTCAGCATCAGGGGTCAGCTTTGATGTCACTTCCTCCAGGAAGCCTTCCCTGCTTCTTCCCTCTACCCGCCACTGGAAGAATTGAATCAAGTGTGCTCCCCAGCACTATCACATCTCACCCCTTCCAGAACTGATGACCATATTATAAATGCCCATTTATTTCTCCGTCACTCTCACTGGACCCTAATTCCTTAAGCGTCGAGTCTCAGAATCTGGCATATATTAAGCCCTCCATGAACAGCTGAGTGAACAGGATAAACACATAAATGTGTGCAGGACAAGGGAGGGTGCATAGAATCCAGGTAGGAAGACGTTGAATTTTCCTCATTAAAATGTTTGAGCTGCACAGTGCCGCACGTTATCATGATGACAGTCACATTCCAACCCTTTCCCTCAACCCCAAGGGGCACAACGACTAAATCTCCCCTACCATGGTCCCAACAAGGAAATCAACTTGGACCTACAACATAATTCCAGCCGAACAGGTCTGCTTATGGTTCTTCAAGCCAGCTAACTTTGCCCCACAGGCTGACCCAGAGGATTTGGCTTCCAAGACAAGCCACCTGGAATGAGCCCTCAAGGTCACGGAAAAGGTTGGTTGAGAAGAAAAGGCAACGATGGGAAGATAGAGATACTTGGACAGGAATGCTGTCTCTGTTTGGCTTTGCATTCTGAGTATATTCCTGTCCAGCAACCGCCATAAAGCCAGGGCTCAGTAATAAAGCTACAGCGGGGAATGGGTGGCAAAGGCTCTTAAAAACTGGAAGAGACTTTTTGCCTCCAAATTTCAGAGTCCTGGGGAAAACTCCATTTTCCCCTTCGCCTGCTTTGTCCCACACAGCGCTTTATGAGGTGAGTGGGCTTTGCCATTCTGCTCCAGGAGAGTGGTGGTGCAAAGCTCGCTGCTAAGCAAGAACGACTGGGCTCTCTCAGCCTCCACCTACATGGCATCTCTTTGGGACAGTCAGTTTACACTTCTCTTCCTCAGAACCTCAAATTTCTCTTGTCCCTGGGTCATCACTCTAAGGAGAGTGCAAAAGGACTCCAGGCTCAGCGAGTTTTCCTCTTGAACGGAAGAACCCTTTCTTACCTCGAAATGTATGCTGGAGACCCATGCTTTGCTATCCTAATTTGATGCACACTCTCCCAGGTGTTTGAACCCTACCTTTACATCCTTCAGGCTGTGTGACCTTAGGCAAGTGAGCTAACCCCTCAGAGATTTGTCTGTAAAGTAGGGTAATAATAGAGCTCTCTCACGAAGTTTTGTGAAGATGAAATGAGATGTTAGAGCACCAAGCATGGCTCCTGGCTTCCACAAAGCACCTATCACCAGCAATGATTACTGCTGCATTGGAGTACACTCTTGTCTTGAATGAGGGCTTGCCTAAAACCACTGTTTTTTCCAACCCCGATTCTGTAATCCTAACAAAGTACGTTGAATAAACAAAAATAGATTTTTCTGTTTTATACACATGTAGAGCCTCAGAAAATCCACACGAGACAAAGAGCCGGTTTGCATTGACTCCAGGATGTATCATGAAGAAGTTTTGTTATTTCTGTTGTTAATACATTCCTGATAGCCACTTGTTTCCTGGTTATTTGCCTCTCTGGCTCTGATTGGCCGAGTTCCAGTTTCTTGAGGTTTTTACTGCATTTGGAAGCTATGTTATGAAAACCTTGAAGCCTCCACGAAAATGAAAACTTCCTTTTCTTCCCCTTTCTCCCCAGAGTGTGGTGGCCAAATACCCCTCAGAGTTGGAGGACTGTCCAAGTTCAAATGCTCTATAGCAATGATTCCATAACTATCAGTTGTCCCAGAAAGTAGAGCATTTTGGCATCTAAACTGTAATTCCCTGCCTTGCCTCTCACACTGAGAAGTGGTCAAGAAAAATTCTTTGTTAGTTCTGAGCATTCCCCATTTTAATTCAGATCATTTGACTCTATATTCATGATACATCTCATTTTTTCCTTCATCCAACTATCCTTCCCTATCGTCCAATCATTATATTCATCTGTCAATCACCTTCCCCATTTCTAACAATGTCACGCACACATACACAAATGCACATACACACGCACCCGAACACCACACATGGTCAACTCCCTTCTCTCCCTCCACCACGGGCATCCCCATCATTATGATTTATGGTTAACAAAAATTTTGGTTAAAAGCTTCGAGAAAAAAACAAAAATGCCTTTCGTTACCACAGAGTAAGTGAAGGTGTTGTAATTACACTCCTAACCAAAGAATCCATTTTTTCCTGAATACCTAAAAGGATTGGGATAATCCTACAAAGTAATAGTCTTGTTTTCTGTTCAGTAGTGCCAGACCAAAATTCACCCACAAGAAGACAAATGGTTCTTTTTTAGCTCTAGCAAGCTTCTCAAAAGCAAGACAGCCCCACAACCTGCAAATACAGCTCCTTGGCTTTATCACGTTTCTCCTTCTCTTTGTCTTTTGATGCTATTGTTGACTGCCCAGAATCAGCCTCAAACTGCCTGTCCACACCCTTGTCCAAAGGACCAAGAATAGCACCAAAATCATGTCCAGGAGTAGTAACCTGGGGTGGAGTGCCATCTGCTGGCCACTTTTATAAGACAGCTTCCAGCTTAGCCCACACTAGAAAACGTTCCCTCATCTCAAAGCTGCTGAAAGAGTCTGACGGTCTGGCCTAGGAACAAATGATTTTTACTGTATTAATATCCTATTATTGAGAATAGGCATTTAGAAGTAAATGCCTTTCACTAATTTTTTAGGTATTTAAAGGCAAAATCGGAAATCTGGGAGAGACTAACTCTGCTTATAACTGCTTTCTTTAATTGTTGTTGTTACCGTGTTATATTGGTGAATAATAATAATAAACTCTTAGGAAACTCAGTTTTACACTCGTAATCAGGACCCCCTAAATCAGCATATCGTGGTTTGCAAAGGGATTTATGATCCTCGGCACGTTTACGAGACTTTCACACAACAAAGGCAAGAAAATAAAGGAAAAGAAGAAAAATAAAACTGAAATGAACGATCCCCTTTCCAAAGGAGCAAGAATACAGCTAACGAACCTCAATTTTTGTGATGAGGCTGATATGGTCCATGTGTTAATAAGCATTTCTATTCAAGGTCCTATGTGTTCATCTCTTTCTTCCAGGCTATTACATTTGTGTAGTCTCCTAAAATCCAGAGGAAACACCGGGGATTCTCCCTTTTAAATCATGAGCCTCTTCCAAGAGAGAAAACAGAAAATCTCATGTGTAAATTGCTTCTTTAGAGCTTACTTTGCTTCTATTCTTTCTGGTTTCAAATTAAACAGTGAAGTGGCACAACTGGCAGAAGGGAAGGAGACGCCTCTCTTTGAAAGAACTTACAGAACATTTTTATTTGTAATGTTCGCCGGGAAGCGTGTCAGTAACATACAAAAGTCAGACATTCTCTTTCCAATCGCTCCATATGGAAGTTCTCCTAAATGATCATCGACACAAGTGTAGACACATATATGGAGAATAGCACAAATCGCATACACACACACAGATCCGCCACACTTGGAGATGTCCACTCTGGAGACAGCTGGTCCTCTGGTTGAATGCTTGTAAGTTTTCTACACCGAACAAGTCTTTGGGATTCTAATCATTCCTTTTGTCTGTGCTCTGCTCAGGCTTCCAGAGGCATCTACAAGCTACAGTCCTTACTTCAAGGGGAGGATTTGGTTAATAGTGCTAGCATTTTCAGCCCCTTCGTTGATTTCCTTCCTTTCTAGTATTTTTAGTTCCTGAGATAAAACCTCATTTATAATAAAGTCAAAATCCCTGGAAAACATTTCGTCAATGAAACATTCAGCTTTGCTGTTCATTATTTTATTGAATGAAGGGTTTTTTTGTTGTTTTTTTTTTCCCCCCTTGAAACCTGGAACCCAGCTCTGATTATTTAAAGGCAGACACAAAGGCAGAATTGGGTGGAGTTTTAAAATATCTTAAGATGTAAAAATCTTATTTTAAATGTTTGTTCTTTGCGGTAAAATTGCCTTTCCAAAAGCACAGGTTTGCTAAGACCAACTCATTCACTTTAGGAACTAGCGTATGTCAGCCCCAGCTTCAATTCTGGCAGATCCTAATTAAATGTATGTCTCAGCCTGTTTTTTTTGTTTGCTTGGATTTGTTTTGTTTTTTTGTTTGTTGTTTGTTTTTTTTTATCATTATGTGTTATTCATGGTCCCTGGTCTAAAATATTGAAATTTTGAGACATGAGCAAATAATATTTTTAATTGAAACTAGTCCAGTAAGAAGTTCTATTTCTTTTTTTTCTCTTTGTTTTTAAAAGTTTTATTTCTTTCCAAGGTCTTTTCATTATTTCCCCAGAAATTTGGGGAGGTTTTTGCAATCATCTTACATTTGAAATACCAGCAGCTAACTTCAACCCAATTTTCTGCCCTGTTTGAAAAGGATTTTTTGTTTGGGTTTAGTGGCGTTAGGATTGAGAGTGTGTCTGCAGGCGCATGTGTGTGCGCAGAAAGATCGAGAAAAAGAGAGAAAAGCACACAGATAGTTTTGCTTTGAAGTTGCTACATAATTACTGTTAAGATCTACCAAAATGTACTGAGAGACAGCGCTCCTTACTCAAATCTGATGAATGAACAGGCAAGCAGCGTCTAGGAAGGCTTTTTAAAAGGATGGATGAAATGAAGAATCAGGAGAAATGCAACCAAGGTAGATGAAAAGATGTGCTTTCTGTTGTTGTTTTCTTGTAGAGACGTATTCAGAAAGAGAAGGGAAGGAGAGAGGAAAATGGGAGGAAGGGGATGGAAGGGAAAATGAAAAAGAGAAAAGAAAACATTTATAGAGAAGGGGCAAGAAACAGAGAAGGAGGGAGGGAGGGAGGGAGGAAGGGAGGAAGAAAGAAAGGAGGGAGGAAGAAGAGAGAGAGAAAGAGAGAAACATTTACCGAGCTGTTTTATCTTCCTGTGTTTCCGTATTCAAAGCCCTACATCCTTGGTGCAGAAATTAAACATTACATATGGGACACAGCAAAAAGAGGGGGTTAAAATAGTCAGTTTCCCTTGTTCACTTCCTTTGTTGGAATACTGGTTTGGAATATCTGAAGAGAAAACGGTCACAAAGTTGGAGAATTGTTCTTCTTTCAGCAGTGGTCAAACTAGCAGCCTCTTTCAGCAAAAGTTGTTGATGTCACAGTGCCCCCTGGAGTACGTCCTGGAAGGGACCCTAACTTCCCCCTTTAACTCCCCACTCTTCACTTGTTTTTCTTACCGTGGGGAGGGGAGGAGGGGAGAAGAGGATTGGAAAATTTTGAAACAATCTCAGAACCTTTTGAAGAGAGGATTTTGAGAAATAACTTCCTATTTCTTTCGGATAGTTAGGGGAAAGGGGAAGGAGGGAATGAAACCCTTCCTTCTCTTCATTTTTTTTTTGCCTTCCCCCTTACCCCCTTAATCCTATTTTAGTTGAGGTCTGACCTTGGAAATTTCCAAAAGACTTTAATCTCCTGTACTCCAAATTGCTAAAAGGAGCTCAAAGAGAGAGAGAGACAGAGAGAGAGAGAGAGAGAGAGAGTGTGTGTGTGTGTGTGTGTGTGTGTGTGTGTGTGCGAGAGAGAGAGAGAGAGACAGAGAGAGAGACAGAGAGAGAGAGAGAGAGAGAGAGAAAGGTGGTTTAAAGTTGTTTATTTATGAATGGGTTAGACTTTCCTGATAGTAAGAATGTTAACTAGTTCATTAGGTACTCTCCTTACATTTAAGTCTTTTTTTTTCTCTCCTTTTCATTCCCTTCTCTTTTTTTTTTTTTTTTTTTTTTCAGACAAATACATTTAATCACCAAAACTCAGCTGAGAAAAAATGATCTTGAGTTCTGCCTTCTGCCTCTGGGCAGACCTGACCCACTCAAACGTTAATATTCTCAGATAGCTAGGAAATGCCATTTAGCATTTTCTATAACTACATTGCTCTCCTCCACCCCTCCAACTCCCCCCAGAGAAAACAAATTACCTTCCTGTGGCAAGAGGGGTTTGGGGGGGAGGGAGGTGGAAAACCCAAGAGAAAGAATCATTTCCACACATATTTCCCAGATATAAAAGAAATCCAGGCTCTATTCTGATCTAGAATTTGGGCAGGTACGAACTCATTGAAATCATTAAACATTTCATTTTTCAGATGAAAGGCTCTCATTTTGCATTACCGGGTAGGGTTCTGATGTAATTTGAAGTGTCACGTTGGAGGGGTCTTGGTGATTAAGTCTTTTCCATTTCTTTCATTAAAGGTCCAATTTTCCTGATGTGGGTTATAACTTCGTTCTAATCTGAAATTTCACCCACCCTCACCCCGCCACCCCCCCAAAACGGTCTATATGTATGACTGATTTTGAAAGAATAACAAATCCAGTTGTATACTTATTTTTTTAACTGCTTCTGATTTCATTGAACTACGAAACGCAGAAACCACTTTGCTATCATTCTCAAAGGTCCATTTTAAATCATGAGCTACGTCAAGGTATAATTACTCACATTTAAAACACTCTGTAATTATAGGAAGAAAGAATAGAAAAACGGCTTTAAAGAAAGGGATTGTTGGAAGCAATTGACTCTCAAGAAATGTCTGTCTTTTATAAAGTTCATAATTTCCCAGTAAATTCTTTTAAGTTAATAAACATCTTAAACATGAAGAACCTTAAAAGCAGTCCCCCACCCGCCACCACACATCCACACACAGAAAATGAAAACAACAACACCTAATTCTTTTAAAATACGCATTTTTTTTTAAAGACCTCAGAGACGGAAATATTTCTCAGGAAATGTCGAACACGAGCGTCTACATAATATCTACATGAAATAATAAATCAAACTCAGCTTTTTTTATCTGACAAAACACAATAAACGGGTTTGGAACATTATTTTGGTGCATGTTTTTTAGCTCTCCAAAAAAACCCAATAATAGATAATGCCTTATTGGGAAAGATAACGTGTGTTTTCTTATAACTTGGTGGGAAAAATTTTTTTTTTGCTCTTTGTAAAGGAAATTAGATATATATTTGGGGAAAAAGAATATAAGGTTTCACTGTGATACGAGCCAACAAAAACCCAGGAAATTCGAGGTTCAGCTGATGCTCAGCTAAAAATTCACACCATTGTGCCCCTTTACTGACAACAGATTTAAGAGCCCAGAATGTCTAGGGGAACCTCAAATTTCCTGACTTCCAGCGTCTCATGTCTAAACACTAAATTGTTATTTAAACATCAGTCGGTCATAGAAGGATTGCCTTTTTTTTTTTTTCTTTTTTGCTTCTTGTATTTCCCCATGTATATTTTACATCTTTGCTGGTCTTTGTTTCACATCACCTGAAATGTATACATTATATTGCATTTTAACCCCAGTGACTGATATACTTTCTGGGGAAACTGAATTCTTCTTTCAATTTAACAGGAGAGGAGAAGCATCATAGAATCGGGGTTTCCAAGCTGAGAGAAACCGAGGATATGGAGCGAAGAAAAAGGTAAAGATAAGTCAGATGAAAAGGTGGAGAACTGGGGGGGTAGGGGAACCCCAGACTGTGTCCATGGCACTTTTGGGGGCTGTGCCTAGAAAATCATTAACCGTCAGGGACTCACGCCTTTGTGTAGGCTTCAGTTACAAAATCAAATTATAGAACCCAACACGCTGTCAGGAGCCCTTGCTAAATATTTACACCCTCAAGTTCCACACCATTTGTGGATTCCAGATCATTAATTTACTACTGGATTGTTAATTACAACGGAGTAATGGAAAACCGGGCTTGTCGATTTTATGGACACCGCTTCTGTACAAGCGCCTGCTAGTACTTTCAGAGGCTAAAAGCTTAAATTTTAACTACACTTTAAGTATTTGGGACTGGGGTGAAAGGGGGACCTGTGAGTAAATGCTTTGAGCAGGTAAGTAGTTAGTTATTAAAATGGGCTTTGAAGCTCTCTCTTGGTGTATGTCTGCATATTTTAACGGTCCCAGCAAAAAAACAACTTTTTTTTTTTAATGCGCCTAAATTTGGATTTCATTGAATTTTCTGCATGCACTGATGTTAGGATATTTTGGTGAATTTAATTCCCCCAAATCTTCTGTATGAAACAAAAGAAATTCTTTCTCGAAGAGATTTAGCAAGGGAAGAGAAATCCTTTTTAAAAAGCTTAGAGGACAGGGAGGGGTGGGGAAATGAGCAGTAAGGAGGCTTTAATTTCTAAAGCTCTAATTCCACAGAAGAAGGACTATCTACGCAAGAACTGAAACTAATTTACCTGAATTCCTTTGTCACCACTTGGCTCTTGACTATTAAACGATTCTTTTCACTAGCCAATAAAACCGAATCCAAAGCCTGTTTGGGATGGAGGGGTGGTACCAGGCCTTCCCCCGCCCCAACGTGGAAAGCCACTTTTCTATGCTATTTGTTTTGATTTCCGCAAAAGGATTTTCTGAGAGAGAGCTGGGGTTTGGACCACCCTACTTGGGTCTCACTCCGATGGGAGAACATGGGGGGACGCGTTGGCTCTAGTCGTGGGCTAAATGTCTCCTCAGTGTTACCCAGAAAGGAAAGAGAAAGTACCTGCCAGGTCGACAAACCGGTAGCCGCTTCGTCTTTGTTTCCCTCTCACGGGCTGTTTTAGGATCTCTGCCAACACACAGGGCTGTCGAAGTGATTGCTACTCTTCAGAAAACAGCCCAGATTTTCTGCACCTTAATATCTTTACCTTTGTAAATCAACAGCAAGATCTACCGCCCTCCATCTGGAAGATGTCAGAGAAGATGTTTACGAAAGATTTGGGGATCCTTAAAAGCAAGTAGCTGTGTAAAAACACTGAGTTGTTTTTTTTTTTACATTACGACAGTGACTTTCATTCTATTCCTGACATCCTGTTGGTCAGAATGACAAAGAATATATAAGAGAAGGCATTAAAAGTGCCTCATCATTATTATTAATAGGGAAAAGTACCCAGCACAGAGGAAACATTCAATAGCTATTATTTAATTTTAATAGTAGTAATAGCCTTTCAAGCTCTTTCGTCCCACCTGTACACTGGAAAGGTTTCCCCCCCACCCCTTTTATTACAGGAAATCAAGCTGAGGAAGAAATGAAGATAAGATAAAACTGCTCAGTAATCACGGTCCCTGGATTTTCCAACCTCGAGTGAGGTTTCGAGGCCTTGTTTCAAAGTCTCTTTTCCAGACAATGACAAGCACCCAATTGAAAAAATGGATGAACTAAAGCTTTCGCTGTTCTATTGGATTGGTGACCCAATTTGACTGAGTGCTTACTTAGAAATTAGTCAATAAGGCAACTAATTAATAATTTGACTGGGCGGGGAGAAGTCAATTTCTCAGCTGCACACAGATGTAATAAGTCAGGGGAAATCTTGAGGCCCCTTGCTGCACAATTCTAGCAAAACCTTGTTGCTTTGAAAATCTTGTAGGCTGAGTTTAAAAAGGAATTCTGGGTTTAGTTTACATTGTATGAAGCCTTTTTGTCTCAATGAAATAATATAGTGGAGAGAAATGACATGCAGAGAAAAAACCAAAGCTGTGAGGGTTAATACAAGATATAGTAAAAATATATTCTATATAATTTATAAACTGTATTGCAAAATAACATAGTCATTATAATAAAAATGCAGAAGGTATTCACTATGTCCTAGGTATGTGCTAAGTAAGTACTTAGACTACATTGTCTTATTTAATCCTATGGTCCCACAATTAGGGAGGTACTGTGATCCCCATTTTACAGGCGAGGAAACTGAGGCCCAGAGAGTTCAGCCATTTACCAACTAAGACTGTATAATAGTAAAGAGAACAGCAAGATTTTGAACCCAGATCCATGGATTCCAAACCCAGCTTTCCTATTCCTCTCCTCTGTGAGCATGGGGAAAATTAACCAGTGATCTTGTTGCCAATTTTCTCCCTACCTAGGGGAAAAATGAATGACTTCCAAGACTGGCCCTAATTTGCTCTTTGACCATGGACAAGGCGTGTTCCTCAGGACCTCAGTTTTCCCTGGACAAAGTCAGAGAGGTCCTCTAACAGCAGCTCCGTCAAATAACTTTATCATTCACCAATCTTGGCTCTGTCAAGAAATATGTTTTCAAAAATTCATCAGACGTTCTGTCTGTACCCAGTGATGGCAAAACTCGAAAAGACTAGGGGGTTTTTTGTTTGTTTGTTCGTTTTCTGCATTTTTAAAATTTGTATTTTATATTGGAGTAGAGTTGATTTAAAATGTTGTGTTAGTTTCAGGTGTACAGCAAAGTGATTCAGTTATACACACACCTGTATCTATTCTTTTGAAAGTAGGGTTTCTAAATCTGGAATGGACCTGAAGAGATTATTTAGAGAGGCTTCATCAAGTTGTTAAGCACAAAAGCAGCCTGGGTGTACTTTGTGCTCCACCACTCACTAGGAACGTGGGCCTCTGTGGCCTCACCTATAAAACTGGAATAATAGTATTAATAACACAGACATAAATACATATCCCAGAGGGCTGTGAGCGTTAAGATAAGAAAATGCTTTATACAGTGAAGGGCAGAGTGCCAGGAACGTTGGGGATGTTCAGTAAGAGTTACCCAGAATAAGGATGATGGTGGTGGTGGAGTTGATGAGGACGGTGGTAATGACAGTGGGTGACGATGGTGACGATGATGGTGGTATGGTAAAAATGGTGATGGAGATGATGATATTGGTGACGATTGTGATGATGGAGGTGATGACTCCGATCGTGAAGGGAATGATGGTGATGACGTTAATTCACCCAGTTAACAGCTAAGAAAATTAAGACCCCAACGTTTTACTCTAATAACCAGCCTAGCTGAAAGTAGAAATCCATCTCCCCTGGAGCTGGCCCACTGCCTCTGCCACCGTCCCATGCTAAAAATAAGTGGAGTAGGATTTGGCTGAAGGAAGCTGGGAACTGCAGGTCAGGTCATGGCTGAGAATCAGTGTGGTTTTGGCCTCCCCTCCACTCCGGGCTCATTTTACAATGCCAGAGAAATCACTCTGTCCTCACCAGACCTCATCCACTGCCTTTTATGGACGATGCCACCTCCTGATGTTTGACTGAGAGGTAAGGGAAGGTGAGGTCCAGCAAGATGCTTTTTTTGTGTGTGTGTGTGGTACGCGGGCCTCTCACTGTTGTGGCCTCTCCCATTGCGGAGCACAGGCTCCGGACGCGCAGGCTCAGCAGCCATGGCTCACGGGCCCAGCCCTGCTTTTTAACCAGTAGCTCCCAGTGATCCTATTGCAGCTGGTCCCACAGCTGCATACTGAGAAATTCTCCCGAACGGAATTTACTTTCTGGTTTCAGCCCAAGAGACAAAACAACCTATTGAATTTGTCCATTTAATTTTCCAGAAAGGGCTAAGTGGCCCCTCAAGGGGCTTGTGATCAAGCCTGTGAGAAACCAGATTTGAAGGGAAAGAGGAGCATGAGAAAGGAAAAGAACATATATTTCATGCCAAGGAACAGCAAAATTGATATTTTGAGTCAGCGCACATCCCCAAAGAGCACTCTGTTTTCCCAATTATGAGAGAAAAATTACTTTTAAGATTTAAAGCAGCCCTACCATCAGGGGACAGCTACCCCAAAAGCCCAAAGCTAACAATAGGAAGAATGGGTGATGCTGTTTCCCTTAAGGTACCCATGGCAGACATTACTAACAGATAGTGGCATCCTCCACCAAGCCCAAAGCAGCCTCCCAAGGATTCTCACAGAGCTCTAGGCAGCCATGAGCAATCGATCAGAGTGGACCCACAGATGAAAATGATTTTCCACTTAGCATGTGGGAGACCCATAAATGATTCATAAGGTCTTGTGCCTGCTGAAAAAGCCATTAAGTGACTAGGTCAGGGGAGAGGTTACAGCCAGATTTAGGCTTCCCAGTCTAGTCACATTCCAAACATTGTGGGTGACATTTCATTCATTCATTCACTAATCCATCCATCCATTTGTTCATCCACTCATTCATTCACTCACTCATCTATTCATTCACTCTCTTATTCATTTTCTTGTTCATTCATTCCTTCAATCACTCACCCCTCAATCATTCATTCACTCATTCCCTCTGTCATTCATTCTTTAATTTAACCAATATTTACTTATTCTGCATTCTGTGTGCCAAACACTGTTCCAGATTCTGGAGACATAAAAATGAACAAGACAGACTCAACCCTGTGTACAGGGAGCTTACAGTCTAACAGAAAAAACAAAATTTAACAATTACACAATTCATTATTTCTTTTTAATTGTGATCATTGCAACAAAGAAAAATACTGGATGCTCTGAGAGCAGAGATCAGAGACTCAGCTTAGCTTGGTAGGGAAAGGTGAGGGTAGGAGTCAAAGAATGTGTCCCAGAGGAAGACACATTTGAGGTGAACACTTAAGAATGAGGAGTTAACTAGGCAAAGAGGGGGAAGGGTTTCCAGGTGGAAGGAATGGCTTCTGCAAAAGCCTGGAGGGGTAGCAGCACAGCACATTGCTGAAAATGAGAGCTCAGAGGGACCAGAGCCCAGAGCATGCAGGAAGGAGTGATGCTAGATGGTGCTACAGAGGTGGGCAGAGGGCAGTGCCCACTCCCAAACATGAGTCCTAGTGTGACCCTCACCTGCTAAGAACGCTTCAGTGACTGCCCCCTGCCCTCACAATGAACTCCAAACCCCTTACTATGTTCTGGCCCCGCTCACCACTCCACCTTACCCCATGCCAGCCTTTCTCACTGAAGACACTCAACCCAGACTAAACATCCAGTTTCCAGAATGGGAAACACTACACTGTAAGCCCCATAGGAGCAGAAACAACGTGTGTTTTGTTTCCTGCAGCATCCCCAGTACTCAGGGTCCTGGCACAATGCCAGGCATATAGATGAACTTGAGAAATATTGTAAGTGTACAAATGAGTGGTTCTTTGACCCCACCCTTGGCATAGTGCCTAGCACAATGCACTGAAGGTTTAAACTTTGGACAAAAGAAGGGAGGAAAGAGAAAGGGAGGGAGGGAAGGAGGGAAGAAGCAGAAGGAAGGAAGGAAGGAAGGAAGGAAGGGAGGGAGGGAGGAAACAAGGGAGGAGAGGGAAGGAGGAAGAAAAAAACATCCTATGTGAGTACTGGAGAAAAGTCATGCCATAGCCAAGTTTTTCAAAGGTCTAATTCTCATATGAAAAGACCCAGTGAATCTAAATAATTTCAGAACAAATTATCGGGAAAAAAAAAAAAATACAGACTCACCAACCTGGCAACACAGGGTCCGGGAGTGAGAAGCAGGCCTGACTGTAAGCAAGATGGGTGGGACCCATGTGGATGCTTCCAGCCAAAACGCATTTCTGTGGCCTCCTAATTTCTGAAAGCTTTTGGCAAGGCTAACTGACTCCAGGCTCAAGTCTCCTACAAAGATCTCATCTTTGCCGTTCCTCAGTTCACCCTCATGGACCTAACACAGGCCAGGCTACATGCTGGGCCTCATTTTCCCCACCTGTAAAATGAAGTCGTTGGGTTAGAACAGATCTAATCCAACGCTAACACTGTTAGTCTGTCTTAGGTTCTTTTCTTGGAACCCTTTCCTATCCATCCACCTCAGCTCCAGAAATATTAATAATAATTGTGACAATAATAGTAATTATTCTTATACTAGCTACCACTTACTGAAGCACTTTTATTTCATCTTTGCAACTGTCATATAAGGTAGATCTATGCTCTTCATTTTTACACGGGAGGAAACTGAAGTTCAGAGAGGTTATGTACCTTACCCAAAGTAACACAGCCAGGAAAGGGAAAAGATGGAATTTGATCTCAGACGTGTCTAAACCCAAAGTCCACCCTCCCCTTCCTTTGTCCACAAATCTAACAGGTCCTGGCAGGGCCTGTGTTTACTGAACACAGACATAGATTCCCTAGTTAGCATGTGAGGCAGGGACAAAAGAGGAAAAGGACTGTTTGTGGTAGCAACATCATTATTGTTTGCCCAGCCTCCCTTTTTCCTTTTTTTTTGGTGGTGGGGGTGTGTGTGTGTAAAGGTGTGCCTCACACATATACAGATATACAAAGTTTTAGGGGATATTCCTCTGCCATCCTTGTAGTTCTGATAGAACCACCAATCACACAACCCTCTCAACAGCAGCAGTCACGTCGGACCTAGGTCACGTGACCCACGCTTGCTCTATCCTAGTGCGAGAGTAGCCGTGGCCTGGTCACAATGATTGGTGATTGGCTCTTGTACTGGACATGTGACCCAAGACAGCCAATCACAGCCCTCCCCTGGTCTGAAGTTGGGAAAGAGAGGCTTTCTCTTTTCTCTAGAGCCGCTAAGCTGGCATGATAGAAGCTTAGAGTTGCCGGTGACCTTGCCCCATGGCCACCCTACCCATCGGTGCCATGAAAGGGAAGCCCCCTGTCAGAGAGAAGAATGTGGCCAACGGAGAAACTGAAATGGGAGAAAAGAAGAGAGGAACCCTCACCCCATGGATGGGCTGCTGAAACCAGCTCCACACCTGTCCTTCCCAGTTACTGAGACGATAAGGGTCTGAGCTGTGATCTGGTCATTTAGTCATTAGGCTCAATAGAATCCTAAGAGGAGTTTGTTTTTGTTTTTGTTTTTGTTTTGCGGTACGCGGGCCTCTCACTGTTGTGGCCTCTCCCGTTGCGGAGCACAGGCTCCGGACGCGCAGGCTCAGCGGCCATGGCTCACGGGCCCAGCCGCTCCGCGGCATGCGGGATCCTCCCGGACCGGGGCACGAACCCGTGTCCCCTGCATCGGCATGCAGACTCTCAACCACTGTGCCACCAGGGAAGCCCTAAGAGGGGTTTTCGAACACACACACTACATCTACTACTTAGAATTGTGAAACAGATCTGGAAAAGGGCATCAGGGAGAAAAAGAGGCAAGGAAGAAATATGGAGCGAAAAAGAGGCCCCAAATTGCCATTTCCTCCGCATCCAGTCTCGGCTCAGTCTCTGACCCAGGCCACAGCTCATGCATCGATGTCATCTGGGTGTGAGTTTCCCCAGAAAATCACGGCTACTCTTTACCAAACAGCTACCACTTTTTTTCTACCTTAGCTCATTTAATCCTCACAAAAACCTGCAAAATAGAAAAGTTATATCCATTTTGCAGAGGAGAAAACTGAGCCATAGAGCAATTAAATTGCCACTTAATTAACGAGTGGCAGAGCTTGGAGTTTTGAACCAAGATCGTGTAACTTTAAAATCTATCCCTTTTTTTTTTTTAAACTACATCCAACTGTCATCTCCATCAATGACACATTGGTTTGGATGCCAGCATTTTCAATGGAGTTCTCCCTCTTCTCTTTCTGCTCTGATATGTCAAGGGGTTGCCTGAGCCTGAAGGTCTGAAATTAACCAGGCACACCCTGATACAAGAGATGTTTCTTTTCAGCAGCACAACTGCTTACAGGTAGTTTGATCCCGAGAGGAAATATACCCAGGGCAGTGGCTGCCAACATCCAGCAGGTTCCCTCCGCTTCCAGGAATCAGTGCCTCTGTGTGTGGAAGGCAGTTAGGACAGCCCACTTGTTAATACAAAGGCAAAAATATGAAAATGAGGGTGTCTGACGGGTATGGAATAAAGCAGGACAGAAGCCTTTGAAAGCAGACAAGATGAGGAAAATGACATAATATTCTTGTCACTTACACTGCTTTGAACCCCCAATCCAAAAGCACTTTTAAATCTATGCTCAGTGTTAGTTTCCTTCCCGGGGGAGAAAAAGAGGTTCTGATGACCCACAGCAATCTGTACCTAGACTCTCTAGTCAACCAATATTTATTGAGCACCTACTATGTGCCAGCCACTGTTCTAGGTACTGAGGACACAGCTGTGAACAAGACAGCTTTCCCAAAACCATCTTTTGAACCATAGATCTGATCATGTCATACTCCCTGTCTAAAACCTTCAATGGTTCCCCATTGCCCACAGGATCAAGTCCAAAGCCCTGAACATGGTGTACAAAGCATTTCATTGTCCAGCCTCTTGAGTTTCATCTCTTTCACATGCTCCCCGTCCCCATTCCTTCCAATGCATGCTGTGGCTATACCAACATTTTTGCAGTGCCCCCTGGCCCCCAGGCTTTTAAGCTTTCTGCCCACCTTCCTTGGAGCAGTCTTCCAACACCGCCAGTGTCCTCTCGCCCACTCACTGGCTGCCTCACTCTTACTTATCCCTCAACATAGATGAAGCCTCTTCAGGAAGTTTTCTTGACCCCTCTTCCCGAAGAGTGTTAAGCATCTTTGAATGATAGTGTTGTTTTCTTAGTCTCACATCTCTCTCTTTCTTCTCTGGTAACAGAAAATCCTTCCTCCTTTGGAGAATGCATTTGAAGGCATTCAGATGGGGCTATCCTGTGCTCCTATCCCAGCCACAGGTGATTTGAGCCTGGAATGTCGCTGAGCTATCACTGAGACCCCACTAACCTCTAAATGCCACAAGAGAAGGACAGACCTGTTTGCTTCACTGTCCTAACCTCAGCACCTAACACGGGTGGATAATACACAGGGGGGATTATCAATAAATATATTTAAATAGATGGAGGGAGAGAACTTAAACTGCTTTCACATTTGGTCAAGCTGAAACCAGCTGACTTTTCTCCCACCAAAAAATTCTTATTTTAGTTCACAGAGAACCAAATTTCAGCTTAAAGGTACCTGGGTTCATATCCTAGCTTTGCCACCTAAGAACTCGGTGGCCTTGGGCAAGTGGTTTACCCTCTTTGAGGTTCAGTTTTCTCATTCATAAAATAGGATTTGAAATGCACCTGCTTCATTGGATTATGGTGAGGGATAAACAAGATTATGTATGCAAAATGCTTAGGGCAGGCCCTGGCACTCAGTGGAAATCAGTAAACATTAGTGGTCTCTGAGACTGTATTTAAACTAGGACATAGCATTAGAGCTTCCTATTCAGAAGAGTTGCAACTGGGCATCTATTGACCATCAGAAAAAAGATCCAGCCACAATGGCCCCTGACCAAGCAGACCTGCACTGGGAACTAAACAGTCAACAAAAGGCACACTTTTCAGCCTCAACTCAACTAGGCAGGAGTTTCCCTTGATGCCTTACGGAGCATCATTTGGCCACATCCTCTACCCTTGTCTGTACCTAGGCATTGACCTGGATTGAAACTGCTACCATAAAGGACAGAGGGATGCCTGCTCATAATTTCCATCTTGTGGGCTTTGCAAGGCTTATCTTTGCCATACTCTTCTCATGGGATTTGATTTAGTGAAGTACCTTAATTACCAAGAAACTCTCTCTGAAACATTGGTGGTGTTTCCTTGGGTAAGCGTGGTTGTTCCTGAAAGGGATGACTGAAAATCAGGCTATTTTTAAGAGCGAAAACTGGCTCATTCCCTCTTTGTCAAATCCAGTTAGCTTCTTTCACCTACCAAAATGTAGCGCTGAATGTACCAGAACACTGTTGCTTGGTGCCCAACTGTGGTCTGAAGTCCTATTGGTAGTACTGCCTTGTAGGTAAGAGCATGAACTCTAGAATCAGAAAGACCAGCTGTGTGACCTTAGGGAAGTTACCTGAATTCTTAGAGTTAGTTTTCGAATAGGCAAAATGGGGACCCATGGTTGTCCTGGTTGATGTCCTAATTGTTCTAGTTGGTGTTCTCCCGAAAGCAGACCCTACGTCATGAACTTGTGTGCAGGTAATTTATTTGGAACGTGATCTCAGAAAGTAGGAGTGAGCAAATGAGGAAGGAAAAAGACCATTTTTATAACTGTGTTATCAAGGTCTCTGCCATAGGCAACAGGGTCTTGATTTTGCATGGAGTTATTTATTCAGTGGTCTATTGGTTAAGTCCCTGCACTTCTAGAAAGAGCTTGGGTGCCACCTAGCAGGCTCTCAGAGCACCAGAGAAGGTCCTGGGACAAATGCAGAAATCCAGGGAACAAGTCCTTGAGACTGTCAACGTAAGGTGTGTCTGTGTTCCCAGGGAACCGTCCACCACTGCTGAGGCTGAAATCAGAATTGACTGGAGAAGATGTGGAACAGGGACAGCACCTGGGACATCTACCTAAAACTCTTCGACAAAAAATAAATGAGATGAGCATGGATCCTGGCAGATAATAAGCACTCAATGCACTCAATAAATACGAGCTCCAAGTGGGAGTGTTGAGTAACTTGGTAATTCCACAAGTACTACATGGTCAACTCAAAATGACAAATGTTTCCTCTCACGTGCCATCTCTGATCATGTGGGAGTTGGTTGCCTAGAGCCCTGTCGAGGCAAGGACTCTTAGATACCATCTGAGCTCAGTGGGAAGCAGTGATGGATTATTGATGTCTGCCATGAGAATGGGGTGGGGAGTAGGGGTACATATGCTACTAATCTTGTATGGCCAATATTTAAGATATATTGTTTCCTTCTTCAAGTCTTCCATTTCACACTTAGAGGTTAAGTGTCCTCACCTGTAAAACAAGGATAATACCTATGCTTGACCTTCTTGCCTCACAGGAAGACTTTGAAATCGTAAATTTAAAAGTGCTTTGGAAAGATATAGGATATACATAAATGTGAGAGCTTCCCAGCCAACTCCCTCCTCCCCATGACGTGGGGAGGAGTCCTTGGGAGTAAGGAGGTTCTCTGAGAAGATAAACCTGTTTCTCTTCTTGCTACTTAAATACATTGCATGAGACTGATTGATAGCTAGGGGACCCTTGTTTGACAATAATCCTTGTAGTCAATAAGTTGCTTTTTTCTGCCCATCAAACCTTAACTTTTCTCATGGCAAACTAGTACACTGAATTTCCTTTCAGACCCTCCACACACTCAGTCCATCTACTTTGGGTCCATCTTTCTCCAGGGATGGGGCTTTAACTGGTCTAAACCAGGAGTCAGCAAACTACAGCCCAAGGGCCAGTCACCTACTTTTGTAAATAACAAAACTTTTGTTTTATTTAAATACACCATGCCCATTTGTTTACATATGGTCTATGATTCTTTTCATGCTATAACAGCAGAGCTGAGTTGCAATAAAGATCATATGGCTCACAGCCTAAAATATTTACTGTCCGGCTGTCTAAGAAAATATTTTGCCAATCCCAGGTCTGAACTAATCACCCTACCCATTCACTGGGTACCATGATTGGTCCATAGATTAAATCTGACCCAAATCAGGCCAATGGAAGTTCTCTTTTTCTCTGTACAAGAAGCTTAGAGGATGTGAGGTCTGGAGCCCCTGCAGCCATTTTGCAGCAATGAGGAAAGACGCATCTCTCTGACCTCCAAGATCACGTAGAGGAAGTAAGACACTACAATTGAAAGCTCAGAACTGAAATATAAGGCTTCAAAGAGGACACAGATGAATAAAACATTCAGAGTCTTCAGGGAGATGGTGTGTTTGAAGCTGGTCCTAAAGGTTAGTGGAATTTGGACTGCAGGAGAAGAAGGAAAGTGTATCTCAGGTGGAGGTGACACAGAAAAACCATGGATAGGAGTGTCTAGAGAACATTAGTGGGGCCACAAGGAGAGCTTTGCTGGGGGGAAACTCTATTCCACACCCATGGGATTTGAAGCCACATTCAACCACTACGGAGATTCTTCTTCCATGTTTCAGCTAAAAAGGTATTCTCCAAAGCTTATATGATAGAGATGGATAAGATGCTTAGAGATAAAGTATTAACAACAACAATATGTGACACAGCAGCCAACCACAGCCTGGTGTTCATGGGTTTTTCTTGGAGGAGGAATTGCTTCCCCTGGTTGGGGGAGTAACTGGGTACATGCTAAGCACCAAGCATTGTGCTAAACACTTATTTTATCTCAGTTAATTTCCTACAAGTTCTCTGGGAATGCCCCCTGTTCTTATACCCATTTTACAGAGACAGAAACTGAGGCTTAGACAAGTTCTATAACTAGTCTGGTACGTGGCAAGGATTTGAGCCAAGTTCACCGCCACTACTCCTCAACAATGTCCCTTCCTTTCCCACTCTGGCCCCCTGGTCGCTGCTGTGGCCTTTCCTTGGTGTGTGAAGGAAGTTGTGGAAATCCCCGCCACTCTCTACTGCTTCCCCCACCCCATGCCTCCGTGGCTCATGTGACTGGAGGGGGCTGCATGATGACATTCTGTTTACCTGGCCATATCCTGGGCCTTATGAGGGAATTCCCAGGCTTGAGATGTTTCTCCGGTAAGTCCCAGGCAGGAGAGAGGCCAAGGGCATTCCAACATTCCCAGGGGTTCAGAAGGCACCTGAGTGCCTGTTCAGCCTCCAGTGTCCTTTCCTGGACTGTCATCCCCAGAATAAAATCCAGATTCCTCACCATGGCCCACCACAGTCTTACTCCTGCCTGCCTCTCTGGCCCCATCCCACCCCACGCGACCCCTCACCCTTGGGCTCCAAACGCGCAGGCCTTCCTCCTCTTCTCCAATGTTCCATGCTCCCATCCACCCCAGGACGTTTGCACAAGCCGCTCCCTCCACCTTGAAATTTCTTCCCCCAGTTAACTCCAGTGCATCTTCCATATCTCATCTAACATCCCTCCCTCAGGGAAACCTTCACTGACACCCTCTCCAGAGTTCATCAAGGGCCACTTGCATACACTCTGGTAGTCCCTGTGCCTCTCCTTTCTGGAACTTACCACAATTGTATTTAAATAATTTCTTGGGTCCTTGTTTTAATACCAGGCTTCCCCTCTAAAATAGAATCTCCATGTGGCCAGGGCTTGTGTCCTCCCAAATCCCTGGACCCTGGTCCTCAATACATAGTTCACTAAATGAATAAATGAAGTCCATGACATTCCCCCCAGGCAGGCTGCTGAAAGATTCTTCTGGGTAGAGGAGGTACTTTCTGGATTCTCTTCAATTGATATTTACCAGACACTTACTATGATGCAGAAGTGAACGAGGGACGGGACCTTTCCTTGGAGGCGTACAGTGAGGGAGAGAGATATGCAAACCGTGCCACAATGGCAGTTCGTAATGCTTTGGTGGTTGCTTTATGGCCAGCACTGCAGCCAATGCTTTACACATGGCATCTCTCTACAGAATTCATTTCATTTAACAGATAAATGAAGTGAGGTTCAGAGGAGCCAGGTAATTTGCCCAAGGTCACACAGCAAATAAGTGATAGAGCTAGCATTGGACCCCAACATGCATCTGACTCCAAAGCCAGGCTCCTAACCACTACACCCTACTCCCTCGATTTTCATACACAGCAGAATGACTTCAGTGCTATAATGCAGGTACAAGGGTTCAGATGGCGGCTGGGGGGTATCAGAACAGTGGGTCAGTCCCATCTTGGAAATCAGAGAAAGATTCATCGAGGAGGTGGCATTTGAGCTGGACCTTAAAGGTCTGGACACACTTGGATATAAAGCAGCATATGGTATTCCAGGTGGGAGTCACGGCTTGCGCAAAGGTGCACGGTCTTTGTTGTCTCACTTCTTCATTGGCTCCCATGGAGAATCAGTGTCAAGCTGGGGCTTGACACTCAAGGGACTGCACAAATGAAGAGGAAAGTTTTCCCATCCATATTTTCTGCCTAAGTGAGTTATCCAACTCTCACTCTGAGATTTAGGGTGGAGGAGGTAAGAAAAGGTGTCTCGACAGAGGGAAAGGAGAGGAGAGATAAGAGATGAGGGAAGAAGGAATCAGTGTGAAACAGGCAGAGCCCAGGAGGGATCACGGACCCCCGCCTGGAGCAAGTTCCCTTTACTCAAGTCTCCGCGTCCCCAGCTGACACTTTGCTGCTAACCCCACCCTCACCTTCTCCAGCTAACACTTGTCATCCTCATCTCTCAGCTTGGAAATCACTGACTCCCCTATCAGGTTAGATGCACTTCCTCCCTCACCCCCTGCCCCTGTGCACAGCTTGCCCTGCACAATCATTGCCTCTTGGGGCGCTTGTCTCCCCACTAGACCATGAGCTCCATGAGGCCTCCTTCTCTGCTGTGTGCTCGGCACCCAGACTGGTACCAGACAGAGAGACTTGCCACAGGGCTTTTGAAGTGGATAAATGATCCCAGAAAAATACAAAAGAGGCAGAGAAAAGAGCCAAAGCCACAATCTTCAGCAGCATTTACTCACTCATGAATGGATGAATATACATCCAGACCTATATAGAGAGGCTGCTTCTCTTTGTATCCCTTTAATTCCTGGACATACCCTGGATGATTCTGTTGTATGTGCGCGCGCACACACACACACACACACACACACACACACACACACAGTCCTTGCAAGGCCCTAACAATTTTGCAATCATAATTTGGTGTTCAAATTATTTAAAAGGGCCTCTTGGATTATACACACTTGTTAGCCCCCAGAAAACCTGGGTCCTCCGCTGCTAATACCCATAAGGGATTTTTCTGGAAAGAAATTTAAGGAATGTTTACATTTTAAGAAGTCACTCTGGGCTTCCCTGGTGACGCAGTGGTTAAGAGTCCGCCTGCCGATGCAGGGGACACGGGTTCGTGCCCCGGTCCGGGAGGATCCCACATGCCGCGGAGCGGCTGGGCCCGTGAGCCATGGCCGCTGAGCCTGCGCATCCGGAGCCTGTGCTCCGCAATGGGAGAGGCCACAACAGTGAGAGGCCTGCGTACCGCAAAAAAAAAAAAGAAGTCACTCTACTCCAACTTGGAAGTCAGACCTGGGGCACCCCACCTAGCCAGACCCAAAAACTGAAAAATTCCAACCACTTTATCAAATGATTACTGGCCATAGTATTCCTTTATGCTCACCACCGCATTTGGTATCAGAAGTGCAGCATTGGCTCTCAACTCAGGTAGAGCTCGTAAGTGGCATGAACGTGAAGATCACATGCAAAATGGTTAAATAACCATCCAAGATAACACATACTTAAGGGCCAAAGTATTTGGTATAAACTATAAATAAGGAAGGGGTGGGTCCCAGTTGACTGGGACCATGAGAGAAGACAATGGGAAGATCCTCAATAACAACATTTCTAATAACAGGTACCATTTGGGGAGCGCTTTCTGTATGCCAGCATCGTGCTGAGTGCGTCGTCTGCATTATTACATTTTGCATCATTACAGCCACACTCTGGGATAGTATCGCATCCATTTTGTGGATGGAGAAACTGAGGCTCAGAAAGACTACATGACTTGCCCCGTGATCCCACTCCTGGGCACGTATCTAGAGAAAACTCTAATTCGAAAAGACACATGCACCTCAATGTTCACAGCAGCACTATTTACAATAGCCAAGATATGGAAGCAACCTAAATGTCCATGACCAGATGAACTGATAAAGAAGGTGTGGTTCATATATACAATGGAATATTACTCAGCCATAAAAAGATGAAATAATTCCATTTACAGCAACACAGATGAACCTAGAGATTATCATACTAAGTGAAGTCAGACAAAGACAAATATCATATGATATTGCTTATATATGGAATCTAAAAAATGAACTTATTTACAAAATAGAAATAGACTCACACACATAGAAAACAAGCTTATGGTTACCAAAGGGGGAAGGGGGGAGGGGTAAATTTGGAATTTGGGATTAACAGATACAAACTACTATATATAAAATAGATAACCCTGTATAGCACAGGGAACTATATACTCAGTATCATTTAATAGCCTACAATGGAAAAGAATCTTAAAAGAATTTATATATATATATATAACTGAATCACTTTGCTCTACACCTGAAACTAACACAACATTGTAAATCAACTATACTTCAATAAAAAAAATTTTTTTAATTACATGACTTGCCCCAAACATCAAAGGAGGGCTAAGCTCCACAGCTATTTCTCAGTACTTTCTCTGTTGCTGTAGCTATAGGTAGGTGTTAACCCTTGCTACTGAATTTCCCCTCTGTCAATTCATCTTTCCCCCAAAGTTCCTATCCACCATCTCCCGGTGGAGAGTGAAAGTAAGATGCTCCATGCCTGGAATTTAGATTCATGAATTCTCCTGTTTCCTCCCCTGCCCTCTAAAATTCCCTTCTCCTTCCCCATTCTGGGTTTTGAGTTCCTGTGGAGGCTCTATCGGGGGCTCCCCAGGGAGCAGTGATCTCCTACTTTCAAGAGTCCAACCCAAGCGGACCAGACCACTTCCTGCCAGGAGATTACCCAGACAGACCCATGCCTTAACCTTTGCTCTGAGTTCACAGTCAGCAGAAAGTACCTGCAATTCTGCAGCTTCTCTAACAGGCATATTCCCTCCCATCGGCTGGGCTTACAGCTCTAGCTGATAGAGGCAAATCAGGGGCCTGATATTAGGAGTCACTCATGGAAAACCCCACAGCCGGGGGAGCAAAGGGAAGGGCTGACTTCATTTATTCCTAGCAGTCCTTCATGCCTGTTTCTCAAAAAGAAGGGCATACGTTCATTTTCCCCCATAATATATCTGATGTATGTTAAAGTTCCAATATAGAGAAAATAAAAATACTTCCTTCATCTCACCTCCCATGGATATCTATAGTTACCAGTTTGATGCGTCCTTCCAGACTTTAAAGACTTTTTTTAGATAAATAAGATTATACGACACATATTATCTTGTAATTTACATTTTTTCACTTAAATATGACATTAAGATTTGTTTCCAATTTTTAACTGGCAATCTGTCCTAAAATGTAATTAACCCTGAAAATTATGAGAGAAATGTTCATTTCAAATAATGGTAATACACACTGTAATCAAGGTTTTCTTTTTTTTCCCTGCATCTTTTCTCTCAATAAAAAATTGTTTTATTGCCTCAAAAAATAAAATTAAGATTAAAAAAAGATTGTTTCCAATTTTTCAATATTATAAACAACACAGCAATGAACATCTTCGTTCATACATCTTGCACACCATTCCTGTTTTGTTTTTGTTTTTTTTAAAGTCAATTCCTGGAAATGTGATTGCTAGGGCAAAGGGACTCATATGTTTAATAAGACTCTTGATACGTATTCCTCAGTCCTCTAAATTTATTTCTCAACTTGTCAACCCACCAGCAGTATGTGAAAACTGCCAGTTTTTCCACATCCTTGGCTTACAAATACAGATGCAGCATCAGGGTTTTTTTTTTAACTTTTTATTTCTAAATAACTTCAGCCTTACAGAAAAGTTGTAAAAGTACTTAGTACAGTGAGTTCCCATATACCCTTCACCCAGCTTCAAATGTTAACATCTTATATAACTGAAGTACAATTATCCAGACCAGGAGATTAACATTGGTACAATGCTATCAACTAGTCTACAGGCTTTATTTGGATTTTACCAGTTTTTCACTAATGTTTTTTCTCTGTTCCAGGATCCAATCTGGGATCCCACATTACATTTAGTTGTCATTTCTCTTTAATCCTCTCCAATATGTACCAATTCCACTGTCTTTCTTTGCCTTTCGTGACCCTTTTAAAGAGGACTGGCCACTTATTGAGTAGAATGTCCCTTGATTTGGATTTGTTGATTTTTCCCATGATTGCAGGGTGGTTTTGCATGTGGGGGCAAGAATGCTACAGAAACAATGGTGCATCCTTCTCAGTGCATTGTGTCAAGAGGTTGAAGATGTTGTCTAATTTACTAGTGATATTAACCTTGATCACTCGGTTAATATGGGTGTCTGCCAGGTTTCTCTACTATAAAGTTACGATTTACCCCTTTGTAATGAATAAACATCTTGGAGGAGATACTATAGTTGAGATTAGATAAATAGCCTACTTCTCAGACTTTGGCCCACTTGTCTCAGTATCCATCCCTGGATCTTGTCAGATGCAGCATATTTTAAATGTGAACAAAGCATACCTGATTAAATAGGCAGTAGCTAGTGAGATCGGTAGATTAACTTGGAGTCTACACCAGCCAAGTGGGTATAAGCATGTGCACCCACCCAAGAAGATGTTGTTTCCTTTATGGTGGGCGCTGCCGCATGAGCTACCACAGTGGAACCTATTCCTGGGCCAGTAATCTGCCAGTCTCATGCACGTGGAAAACGGCTTGCAAGGCAAAACACTCCACCATCTCTCTCTCACTCTCTCTCTCTTGCTCTCTCTCTTCCCCTTTCTTTCTTTCTGCCATTTGTTAGCAAGGCCACCCTAGGCAAATTACTTCCCCCCGCCTCAGTGCCTCAGTCTCACCATCTGTAAAATGGGAATAACAACAGTACCTACCTCATAGGGTTGTTGGTAGGACTCAGACCATTAGTGTTGTGGTGTAGCTTATCCGGTTGTTCCTGGCTGTTCTTGAGGAATTTCTCCTCTGCCTTTAGAGTGTCTCTATCACATTAGCAGCCATCCAGCAAAACCCTCTTCTACCACAGAAGCAGAAACTGCTACTCCAAGAAGGTGAGTGACTGTGGGGAGATGATTGAAGCTGGAGGTTTCCTGGTTCACATGCCATTACCTTTTCCAGTGATGAATATTGAGTGGCAATACAATTCAAACAAGACACTTCATACACCCCCACTTTCCATCTGCCTTAGTCAGGACTGTTTTTGTGGAAGCGACAGAGGCCCAACTCAAACTAGCTTAAGCAAAAAGGGGAAGGCCCAATTAACTGAAAAAAAATCTACAGGCAACAAGCTTCAGGCATAGCTGGATCCAGGGGCTAAAGCGAAATCATTAGCGCTTGAGGTCTTTCTTTTTTTATAGTATCTCTAAGCTTACTTCCTCCCAGATCCTACTCCACTAGACAGCAAGAACTTCTTTGCCAACAGTCCAATGAGTCCTGGAATGGAAGCCTGGGATGATATAGCTATATCCAGACCTGCCTGCTAAAAAGTCCCAAGTGAAAATCTCCTAGGCCTACAGCAAAGATGCAGATAAGAAGACATTGCCCCAGTGCTGAGTTCAAGGCCTAGAACCTCAGAACTTGACCATGTGGTTTCTGGGTCAGAGAATTATTACCTTATATATAATAAATATTGTGCCTGGGTGACGACATGGTGGAATATAAAAGACAACAAGTCCCTATCCTTCCCACCTTCGACACGGCAGACATCCCACTGTACTGAGACAATCAAAGGTCACAGATGCCCCAATGAGATAATGAACCACATTCACTACCTACAGGCTTGTGTCCTTTATATCCTTCATATTGCTTATCAACTACTCTAGTAGTAAAACAAAAAAAGTAAGAGGCACCAAGTCCAAAGGACTTACCCTTGTCCATCTTCAAACTTGGACTAAACCTTGTGATCTAGTCTAACACACCTGGCGTGGGTCACATGCTCTCCTCTGAACCAATCACTGAGGCTAGAGGGATGGAGTGCTCTGATTGGTCACATGCTAGTCCCTGGACTAGGGAGATAGTGTCTATCCTACCTGAACCACTAGAAATAAGAGTGGAGTTTCCCAAAGAAAATAAGGATGATGGATGCTGGAACAACAAAAATGACATATTCCTTCCATCTGTGCTAAAGGAACCAATTATTTGAGATCATTCCTGTCTCCAATTCCACACTCAAAGAGGTTTTCTCGGGCTTCCCTGGTGGCGCAGTGGTGGAGAGTCCGCCTGCCGATGCAGGGGACACGGGTTCGTGCCCCGGTCCGGGAGGATCCCACATGCCGTGGAGCGGCTGGGCCCGTGAGCCATGGCCGCTGAGCCTGCGCGTCCGGAGCCTGTGCTCCGCAACGGGAGAGGCCGCAACAGTGAGAGGCCCGCATACCGAAAAAAAAAGAGGTTTTCTCTCTCCAAAGGACCCTAACTATCATCCTTATTACATCCATCACCATTACCAATACTTAGCTTGTAGGGGCATTCAGACGGGTTGTTCAGAAACAGACCTGCCAGACAGGTTCTCCGGCACTCAGGAGATCTGGACTGAGGCCAACTGCGCTGATGCAGACCAAACCAGTTCTCATCAATTGATGATGGTCTATAGTGCTCTATCCAGATCTGAGCTCAGAGTGGAAGAGTGCAATAATTGATTAGTGATGTCTGCCCTGGGCACAAGCAAGAAGGATAGGAGCATGTTTGCAATGTACGTCTTATCATGGAATATCTTGATGACACCTTCCTGCTCTAACGGGCTAAAATCCAGGTCAAGGCAATAAATTTTGGAGCACACATGGTGCATCCCTCAGAGGGACCATACAAAATGAAGCTTTGAATGCAGGCTTTGTCCTATGAAGGAGCTTACTTTTAACTGGGAAGACCGGACATTTAGGAAAGCATCTGGATATCAGATGGACTCTCAGCCTCAGATGATCCCAGGGACTCCTACCCACTTCCCCCAGGTTTAATTGTCTTCAGTTCCAAGGAACATCTTTAGTGCTGATTGAGCAGCTGTCTCTGCTCCTGACTATGGATTCAGGACCCCTTTATAATGCACCAAGCCTTATAAAGCCCCCCATAGAGGCTCCCTTCTTGATGTAATCAGAAAACTTGGAAGAGCACTGACAAAGAGAGAACACTGTGTATCCAGAACACGGTCCCCTGCGTGACTAAACGTTTAGGTCTGGCCCATTCAGTGCTTCCTTTGTTCATGCCAATGCCCAGAACAGAAGCTACTCATGGAGAAAGGCTCCTGAGTTACCAGCACATGCACCCAAGTGGAGAAGAGCCTCTTGGGCAGGACTGATGACCTTACGACGCACAGGAGTCACCTGGGGATCTTGTTCAACTGACGCACCTCATTCAATAGATCGGGGGTGGGGCCAGAGACGCTGCATTTCTAACAAGCTTCCAGGTGATGCCCATGGTGCTGGCTCACTTTGAGGAGCAAGGGGCTGGCTAATGGACAGACTAGATGCTGTGGGAAGGCAGAGAAGGGAACTAGGGAGAGGGGAAGCTGCACTGCACAGGACAAGGGTAGGAAGGGAAATGAGTGATGTTCTGAACATCTGCATGAAAGTACCAGTCTAAAGCCTGACACATGATTAAAAATTACATAAAAAGTTCCCATCTTCCTTCTCCCCTTAATCCTTCTACCTTAGAAGTAGGTGGAATTGCTGTTTCCCACCCAACCCAACATACACACACACACACACGCGCGCGCGCGCGCACACACATGCACACCTTTCACATGGGGAAACTGAGGCTCGGAAGATGAGCAACTAGTCACAGGTTACACTTCGGGTGGAGTCAAGCCAGAATCCCAGCAGCCAGCCCCTGCCTATTCCCACTCCTCTGTGTGGTGACACGGAACCTAAAATGGGGCCCTGAGAGGACCTGGGGGCGTGTGCAGAAACAGCTTCAGGGTCCTTGTCAAAAGGCCTCTGGTTTCTCAAATAACGAGGCCAGTTGGAAGCTGTTAACACACATGGGAACCAGCCAGCAACAGGTGAAAGGCCGCTCAACCTATCAGCACTGCTTTAAGCTATAGCATGCTCCTGGCTTCCTCTCCCCAGTTTCCAGGGGCTCAATCCCCAGGTGCACCTGCCAGCAAACGAGCAGCAGCCAGAGGAGAGACGTGGGTCTCCCCCACTCTGCTCCGGCTTCCATGTCCTCCCATTTCCTGGGGCCCCCTGGGAGAACAGTTTCTCCAGATTAATATATAGTGCTAATGACGGGTAGCCGGTGGGAAAAGGCAAGGTCTACTTGATCCAGGGCTTGGAATGAAGCCAGGGTCCCTCTGGCCATAGATTCTCTGTCTCCTTCCAGGTTAGTGTGCTATGTAAGGAGATTAAGATGTATAGTCTGCAAATGGACTAACCCTTTCCAGGCCTCTTTAATGAGGCTTCCCATAATAGGGCCATTTCTCTTTCTAACGTATGTGTACACATTCACACACACATACGTGCGCACACGTTCCTTAACATAACCCATATGGAAATAAAAATCTCTCCCTTGCTCTGTTTTTTAAGTGGATGCTATAATGGGCAACACTTCTTTTCTTGAAATGAAAATCCACGGTTCAACAACACGCCTTTCCAGTGACTCAAGAAGGTAGTTGCAGCCCACTGGCTAGGCCCCCCTCTTAAAGCTCAACTTTATGGGTAGCGAGTAATCAACTAGACCAACAGTTCTGGGGTATAGTGAGAACCCAGCACAAGCTATGGTGAAGTTCCTAAGAAACATACTCAGTCCTGGGACTCTCTCTGGATGAAGCAGCATAAGCAGCTTCGAACCCTAGGTCCCTGCAGTGAGGGAACACTATTACGTTCTATATCATTCACACCGTCATCTACTGAAAAGGAGAAAATTCTAGCCTCCAATATTGCCAGGTACCTTTCAGCTTTAAAATATACAGTGGTGGGGCAGGGATAAAAAAGCAGATTCTGAAGCTTCCCCTCTAACCCTTGACTTTTTAACAACCATCACTATTATCCACACCAGGCTTACAGATGAGAACTCTCTGGAAAGAGTTTCAACTCCATCCTGGATCAGAGGATCTTCTGACCTTCAGCTTCCCAAAGAGCAGGGGCATTCTCAGGCCTATCTCAGATACATGAGCTTCTGAACTCAAAATGTCAAGCAGTGGCTCAAAGTTGAATTGTCTGACCACAGGGTAATAAAACTAGATATTACTTTATTTTTTAAAACCCTGCCCATTTAGAAATTTAAAGGCCCGTCCCAAATAGCATGAGACAAAGAGGAAATCAAACCCAACAATTACAACAAGGAAAATAACAATAATGAGAATACTGTGTATTTTAAAAATCACATGGGAGGTGCCCAAAGCTGTAATCAGAAGTGCAAATCATAATATTAAATGCTACCGTTATTAGATTTTAAAGGATACAAATAAATGAGTTGGGCATCAACTCAGGAAGTTAGAAAAGGACAAAAAACAACCGGAGGAAAATACAAAGAACTATTAACAAAGAGAAAAGAAGAAATATGTGAGTTTAGATTTTAAAAATCCAAAGCAAAGAAACAAAACTCCGAGGGGTTTAATCAAGAAAAAAATAAGCAAGATACACATAATTAGGAGGAAGGGAGTTGGTGGAATAACCACAGAGATGGCAAAGATTAAAAATGGCAAAGCCTCTTAATCCATACAAAAACATTTGCTGAAATACTTGCAGCATCCACAAGGTTCATGTTTTAATTATAAAAACAGTTATTAATATTCCTATGTAAAGCATACTTGCGAAACCTTATGATAGAAAAATGAGCAAAGGACATGAATAGGCAATTCAGATCAGAATAAATACATATAGGCAATTAACATATCAGAAAATGCACAACAACACTGTAGGTCAAAGAAGGAAACATGAAAATGACTGTGATGTCATCTTTCCCGCTATCGAATTAGCAAAGTTTTGTTTCTGTGGTTGTCCTTACTGTGAATGGCTACATCCAGTGAGAATGGAGATGAGGTGGACCAGGTGCTCTCCTACCTAGGTGAGAGGAATGTACATTACTGAAAGACCCCTTGGAAACGTTTCAGGTGACCGGCAATTTCCCTCAGGCGGAAAGTTTTTGAACGTAACTCTTCTTGGCAAATGCTTACAAAAACAACACCTGATTCCTACACATTTGGGGGTTCCCACATAACAAAAGAGTCAAATTTGGGATGCCCAAGAATGAGATCAAGCCAAGAAGGAGAATGCCTGGCTCCAGGATCGTGCTCTGCCACCAACAACCTATATGACTTTGACAATGATTTAATTCCTCACAAACTCCATTTCACCACCTGAGTAATGCAGGAGCTAAATTTGATCTATAAAAGCTTTCTCCCCAGCCCTGCCCCGATGCTGACATGTTGTTTACTTCCCTTCTCAGTGCCAGGTCTTCCTGGTGTCTTAAGATGTGCATTTCTGCACAAGAGGGAAGAGAAAGAATAATGGGATGGGAGTCAAGAAAAATGGACTAACCATCAAATACAAGAGAGAGTTTCTAACCTTTCCTCTGCTTCACTTTCTGCATTTCTTAAGTGGGCTATAATGCTTTGTATGTTTAAGCTCTCAGTAAATATTTGCTGAATTAAAATAAAAGATGAGGGCTTCCCTGGTGGCACAGTGGTTGAGAGTCCGCCTGCCAATGCACGGGACACGGGTTCGTGCCCCGGTCCAGGAAGATCCCACATGCCGCAGAGCGGCTGGGCCCGTGAGCCATGGCCGCTGAGCCTGCGCGTCCGGAGCCTGTGCTCCACAATCGGAGAGGCCACAACAGTGAGAGGCCCGCGTACCGCAAAAAAAAAAAAAAAAAAAAAAAAAAAAGATGAAATGAATGAATGAGTGATATAGAAACCTATTTCCACAAGTTTTTTTTTTTTCTTGCTGATCTCCAAATCACTGGTAGGATGTAACTAAAAACTGTATATTGACAAATTGATTAGGGTCCCTCAAAATGAAATTGTGAGCCAAGGAAGGATACACATGGACTCTATTTCCTTGCCCTAAATCAGGCCTTACTTAGCAGTGGCACAAGCAGAATAAACATCAGTCACTGTGTCCAGATGATCCAAAGCACCTGGTCATTTCAGAGGGGAGAAAATCTAGTCAAGCCCATTGCAGGTGATTCTTCAGAGCTGAGAGTTATGTGGCCAGTGGTGTCAGCCATATGGACTCAACCATGTCCATCCACTCCTCAAGCATCATTATCACCCTGGCGGTCAGGATGGGAGGAACCGGTGTGGGCAAAGCCACATTCCAGGTGTGGCTACCACACAACATGACTCTCTGTAATGAGATGGACTAAAGCTAAGTCACAAAGCAGGCCAGCTCAAGTTGGATTCAGTCAAAAGCACAACCCACTACACGCGTATCACCACTCCCCAGGCCTTCACCTACAGCAGAGGTCATCTTAACCTTCCCCACTGTGCCCAGAGAGGACCTCAGAATCCTTCAAAACACTGAACCTTCCAGGCTATACCAGCTGATATACCAGCTGATCAGAGTCATCACACAAGACAAAATATATCTATGATTTCTGGTTCAGAGAATATCTGATGTCCCAAAAACGGGTATTATGAACTGGGTTGTGTCCTCTAAAATTCATACGTTGAAGTCCGAAGCCCCAGTACCCTGGAATGTGACAGTATTTGAAGACAGGATCTTTGCAGAGGTGATTAAGGTAAAATGAGGTCATCAGGGTGGATGCTAATCTCATATGACTGATGTCATTATAAGAAGAAGAAATTAGGACACAGACACACACACAGAAGGAACACCATGTGAGGACACAGGAAGAAGACAGCCAACTACAAACGAAGGAGAGAGGCCTCAGAAGAAATCAACCCCGTCGACATCTTGATCTCAGACTGCTGGCCTCCAGAACTGTGAGAAAATAAATTTCTGCTGTTTAAGCCACCTAGCGTATGGTATTTTGTTTTGGTAGCCCTGACAAACTAATACAGTGGGTATGTTGATAATTTGTTAGGTGAAAAATTAAGTTATAAAAGAGTACATAAGATATAAGTTTTGTATAATTAAATCACACATGTGAATGTGGAGGGGCGTGCATCTGTGTGCGTGCAAAAGAGTGCCCACCCACAAAGGAAAATGTTTGCCATGTTACAGACCAAAGTGTTCACAGTGGTTCTTTCCACATGGGAGTACAGGTGATTTGAGGGAGCCAGGGCATGGTTCCTTGTTGCTACTAATCAATACTGCCTTTTCAGTGGTCATATATTAATTGTGTAATTCTAAAAGATTTATAATAGTGTACACATATCTAACCACTATGACAGCCAGCCCATGTATGATAGGATGTGTCAGGTACTTACTGTTTTATTTATTTGAATTCATTTAACCCTCACAATTACCCCACCAGGTAGGGACTGTTATTATCTCCATTTTCCAGATGAAGAAACTGAGGCACAGAGAGATTAAGTGACTGCCCAAGATGACAAAGCTGGCACATGGCAGAGTCAAGCCTCCAAACCAGGTGGTCTGGCTTCACATCCATGGCCTTAACCCCAGAACTCCCCAGCCTCTCCATCAGTGGTCAATTCACTGTTTTCCTAAGAGTTTATCTGAACACATTTTTGTTCAGTGCATGATTTGATAAAAGCGTACCTGAATACACACACACACACACACACACACACACACCCGCTCACTCACTCAAGTACATTTAGCTATGCTTCATGGCTCAGCAAATTACTTAAGTCCTTTCCTTTCGAGATGCACAATTTAACTGGGTTCAAGACCCCATATCTGAGAGGGTGACACCCCTCCTGTAAACCTAGGGCAGAAGACCAGAGAAGATCCCCATTCCTAAGTTCCGGGGGGATGACCCTTATGCTCTTGAACAGGGAGCAGGGTAAGCAACTAATTCATATTTTATAAGTTTGTTTAATGGAGCCTTATTTTTTGGGTTATGTATTTTTAAAGACCACATAGCTTAGATTGATGGAGACACGATGCTGATTCTCCTCTGAAAGCCGGAGAGCTGAAGGAAGCTCAGCCCTTCTGGGGCCAAGGAGGGACAGGGAACCGTCACAAATGGACAAATTCCCGTCAGCATGAAACTGGTTAAATAAATTATGTTCCTCCCCATAATGGAATGTATGCAAGCTGTTAAAAGGAATGAGGGCTATAGGTCCTGTCAAGGAAGGGTGTTCATGATATATAGCTAAGGAAAAAAGATAAGTTGCAAACGACTAGGGATAATATGATCCTATCTGGTGATAGAAAATTGTGGGGTGTTTGTGTGTGTGTGTGTGTGTGTGTGTGTGTGTAATAATCACTAAGGATATGGACCCTAGTCGAACCAACTGGAGTTCACAACCCAGTTCCATTACTTCCTAGCTGTGTGACCTTGGGTTTTCTTAACCTCTCTGAGCCCCAATTGCCTCCCCCGTAAAATAAGAGGAAACCCTAGTGCCCAGCCCATGCGCAATGTGGTGTGAGGGTGAAATGAGAGATGGATGGAAGGGATTTTCATTGGCTTGGTACATTAAGCACTCAAAAGATGCTTGTAAGATGATGATGATGATGATATTGAAAAGGTCCTTAAGAAAACCCGGCAAATTTTTCACGGTGTCCAGCCCCCGGAGAAGAGTGTCAACGAGAGCGAGGCTCTCACTGTTTGAGCGAGGCTCTCACTGTTTACATCAGACGTTTGTCATATTTGAATTTCTATCATGTGTATGTTTGACTTTCGTCATTAAAATACAATAAAGTGGAGCTTCGTTTTTTGATGAATGAAGCTGACAGCTCTCCTGAAAGAAATTGTATGACTTCTGAAGTTTCCAGTAGCCTCATTTCTGGTGAGCTGGTTGTGATGTGTCCGCACTCCTGGGACAAGGCTTCTTCTCTGTGGGGTGGAGAATAGGAGAGGGAGTCTTCCAGGTGGGAATCGGCAAGGTCATTTGCATACTCCCAAGATAAATGCCTTGACAATGAAGTCTGCCCTAACTTGATCGCTACAATCCCTCTTTTTTCAACTCAATTCAAGCATGCTAACCAGATAAAGCTGGGCCAAGTGAGCAAACCTACAAAACTTCAGGGGCTGTGAGAAGAAATATTATAGTAAACAGCAGCGATAATTCCCTGAGTCCTTAAAAGTGTCAGGCACGATGCTAGATACTTCTGTACCATCTCATGTCATCTCTTATAGATATCCTGTAAGATAAGTACTGATTGGTCCCCTATTTTGTAGAGGTAGCAATGGAGGCTCAGAGAGGTGAAGACACTTGTTCAAGGACACACAGCTGATGGCAGCAAAGCCAGAGTTTGATTCTACGCCTACCTGGCCACAAAATCTAAGCCTTCCACGGTACACAATTTGTGTACTCCGTCAGAGAGAAAAAGGGATGGACTCTTACGTGGTCAATTAAATACCTAGACGCCCTCTACTATATCTCCCAAATATAAGTGCAAAATATTTCATATTTGTGACCTCCCTTGAAATTTTTAATGCCAGCTCAAATTCATTGTTTCTGGGATACCATTCAGTTTTATTTTGTGTGATGGTAATAAGTGTTTTGTAAGAAAAGAGTTTCAAGATCTAGTGATTTTAGGGAGCTCTAAGTTAAATTAGTTTTCTTGGGTACATTCCCTTATTGCAAGACGTTTCAGAGCCTTTGATATGCCAAGTATATCTGACTCCTCAAAAAGGTGCAACTGAGTACACTGTTGCTCAAACTTTTTGATGATGGAACCCTTTTTCTCATGAAGCAGCTCCCAGGACAGAATTCACTTTGGAAAATGCTATCCCAAATCAAACATCCCTTCTTTTTTCCTTGCTTGTTTTTCCAAGCACATTAAAAAAAAACAGTAGAAAAGTTTAAACACATTTAAATCTAAGACCGAAAGAAAAATTATCCAGGTCTCTCCCGAAATCATCCCTGTGCCTTCAGAAATACCCAAGATTCTTAGGTATATACCTGACTATGAGAGAATTCCAAATATAAGGTGACCACACCTATAAGACGAACCCATGCTTTTCCCAATGGGAACATCTAAAAATAATTTTTAATTATATATACATATATATATGTACACATATATATGTATATATAACTTGACTTTACAACTTTTAGGGACCTAGATGGAGTCCAGTGTTTATACTTATCATATGTAATTTATTGAGTTTGACATATATTTTTAAATTACATATAATATAAAATAGTGTTGATGTAGAAAATCTACTTTCTCCCACTCTCACATACCATGAAACAATTTCATTCAAACTCTGCCTGCACCGTCGTCTTAAGAAAGCCCCTTTCTGTACCATCTCACATGGCGTTGCAGCTCAAGTCATGTTCACTTCTGCCCAAGTGTTTTAGAAACGCAGCCGTTTTTGACCCATGCAATACGCCATCACTAGAAATGTTATTTCAGACCACAGGTACTGATAAATACAACATGGTGACGGCTGGGACAATTGTGTTTTTCCCTCATTCATCCTGTAGGTGTCTCGATGTGACCTCTACAACACCACTGCTTACAGAGCTGTTTGTAAAGTCATCTGTAGAAGGCTTGTTTACACTGACATCAAATACTGGCAGTTCTGAGTCATAGCTCCTGGAATTACTGTTACGTCTCTTTGGTTCTGACAGGTGAATGCTGGAATCTTCCAAAGAACTAGCTTTGATGTCCAAGTTATTCTTAAATAGGACCTTGCTGGTCTAAATAAAATAATCGCAGGAGTGCCCCATCGTGTGAGACACCTCACAGGGACCTAAGTGTTTGCAACTTCTTCTCTCCTGCAGGATAATTATGGGGAGGGGCCTCTCACGTTACAGTTGTGCATGTGCAGTGTGTGTAAAGGAAAGACCTCCCCTCCAATAGGATGGCTGTACTCGGTCGGCAATGAGTGGGTTAAGGACAAGCTTTGCACTCCAGCTTGGGAAAGAGTCAGACCTGATATGGCATGGGCCTCTTTCTGCCCAGCACCAGGAAGTGAGGGCAAGAAAGAAAAAATTATTGACCTAGGGAGAGCACTCGATAGCAACCTCATGAGTAAATGGGCCATTTATCCCCCAGTCCGGAGCCCCTTGAAAAGGTGACCGTCCATCAATCCCTCCTCCGAGCTGCCCCTTGATGAGCTGTTCTATCAATGGGCTAATTTAGCTGATTACAGAGGAATTTGAGAGGAATGGGCCGCCAGAGCCTGGGTCTGGGCCAGCAATGCATTAAGTCCACCAGTGTCTCCATCACCCCCCAACTTGGGACCGATAGGGGCGTCTTATTCCTGAAAACATGTCCCATCTGATGGGCTTTCTTTAAACTCAGCTCCAGCTTATCAGGTGCTAGGTGGAAACCCTCCTGCTACAGGGCATGGATTGTTCTGTCCTCCAAGTCCTTGATGGGGGAGGATGGCCTCTGGGACCAGTGCCAGGCTATTCTCGGCTGCCGGACAGCGGCGTGTCAACGCCCAACCCCATGGGATGGGAGTGCGGGGAGCGATGCAGAGGCCCAGGCTGGACTGTCATTGCTCCTTTACCCCTCTGACTTTTTACAGCCTACGAGGTTTGGAAAATGCCCCCACCGTCCTCCAACACGGGGGAGGCTAAACTCACATACAGGTGCAACAGACGAACAACCATGCTGGGAATCTCCCCACTCCTTCCGAAAGGAATCCCATGCTAACATTTCCTACCATTCCCATCTTTTGGATTAAAGTATTGCCCTATCCAAATACTCCACTTAAAATATTGAGTTGTTAGCCATTTACACTTTAGTATGAGTTAGTCTGTCCACTCTACTTAAGGCTCTGGGAACAGGACATACAAGGATACCTTCAGAAGATAGAAATCTATCTGGAGGAAGGGAGGGCTGAGGGCTGCTACACTGAGGAGTACAAAGGCGATTAATTCTCTGCACAGTTGGGTCACAGCAAGTTTCAATGGAAGGGAAAGGAAGGTATAAAAGAGGAGGAAAAAGGACCCAGGCTTCTTGACTGAGGGGGATCCCAAATGCAGAAAAACATGAACCTTCCAGCTCAAACCCCTATTTAAAGGAATAAGAGCACAGGCTCATACAGGTAGCTGTAAAGTGACTTGAGTATCATTCATTTCTATTAAGGAGGGTCTGAAACGATCCCCTCCCTTTTAGTGGACTTTCCTATTAGGACTGTGTTGGTACACAAGTAATCCTGCTTGTTTATTGCTCCAACTTAAAACCCAAACCCGTTTGGATTAAGCAGAAATCTTTTTTGATTGCCAGTGACAGAAATCAAATTGAAACCAGCCTGAGCAAAAGAAAAACATTATTGGCTTGCGTAGCTTTGAAGTGTAGAGGGCTGATTTCAGGCATGGCTGGATCCAGGGGCTCAAATTATATGCCAGTAAAACCTTTTTCCAGCTCTCGGTTCTTCTCCTCCCTCTTTGTTAACGTCATTTCTAGACAGACTTTCCACATGTAGTCTCAAAAAAGGCCACAGGGAGCTCCAGACTCGCCTTCTGCCAGCTCAGAAACTCACTCGAAGGAGAAGAACTCTTTCCTAAGAGCTCCAGCAAAAGTCCCAGAGCTATTTCTCACTGAACCCATCTGAGTCTCACACCCGTTCCTCAACCAATCACTGGGGCCCAGGGATGGACTGCCCAGTTGGCCAGACTATGTCTCATGCACAGCTCTGAATCTGATGGGTGTCAGCCCCACCCAAGCCACATGACCTGTAAGTGGAGAGGGGTGATCCTCCAAAGAGAAATGAGGAGGCTGCTTCCAGTGAAGAAGGAAGGGATTCTGGGCAGGGAAGCAGCAGGGTCCCTACAAGGCTCCTGAACAGACCAGTGCAGTAAATTGTTCTGGGTTCTCACACAGAAAATTGTCGATCCCAGGGGTGGGTGAATACAGAGGCAGGACTAATTTCAATGATCCCCATAAGAGCTCCTCAAGACAGGTTAGTCCCCCTCTGGAGTTTTACCCCATTTCCTGATGTTCTAAAATCTGCTGACCTGTTGAATTTTCAACTCAGTTGGCTTAACTGTGGCTTAAATGTAACATCAAAGGCAAACTGCTCATGAGAAGAGGCTTGACCCCACAGGGGACATGTGGGGTTAGGTTCCAAAAAGATGGATTTCTTTCTTCATCTCAAGGAGTAACTTCAATCAAGCCCAATGATCTCTTTAAGCCCCTCACTCGATTCTAGCCAACAAAGAGTGGTGGGTGAAAGCTTCTTTGGAATCAGAGATGTGTTCAAATTGGCAGCTCTCCTGTGTAACCTGGGGCTAGTGAATTAACTTCTTTGAATCTCCATTTCCTCATCCATAAAATGAGGTTAAATAACCTCTACTGTATAGAGTTGTTCTGAGGGTTAATCATTCATTCAACATTATTTGAACATCTACACTCGCCTGGCACAGTGCTAGGTACTGGGAAATATAAAAAGAAACAAAATCAACAAACTTCTCCACCATTATGGAGCTTATATTCTAGCAAGGGAAACAGACAATAGACATTAAGAAATAAGTAAGTTATTTTGAGTGTTAAAAGATAAGTTTTATAGGGGGAAATGTAGATCAAAGCAGGAGAGATTAAGAGTATATGAAAGAAAAGTTTCAGTATTGAATAAGATGGTCAGGGTGAGTCGCACTGAGAAGGCGATATTTGAGCAGAGACTTGAAGAAGGTGAGTGAGGGGGTGGGGAGGTGGGGAAGAGTGGTCCAGTCAGAGAAAGCAGCCAGTGCAAAGGTCCTGAGGTGGGAATGTGTCTGGTATAGTCAAACGCAGCAAGCAACCTATTGAGGCTAGAGAAGAGTAAGCAAGGAGATGGACAGAGAAGAAACAAGGGATCCGATCCCGCAGGACCTTGTGGCCACTATAAGGACATGAGCCTATGAAATGATTACCACAACTTGGCCCATAGCAGATTCCAAGAAGTGGAAGACTGGTGATGAAGATGATGGCAAAGATGCTGATGCTGACGGTGATGATGGCAATGATGACAGCGACGTGATATGCTGTGGCACCCAGCCCTCCAGCAATAGCGTCCTGGCTTAACACAGACACACTCTCACCTTTCTGAGCTGTTCTGAGGATTTCCAAATTAACACAGGCAATCTGCACTTTGAACCCATGCTGAGACAATTGTTCTGTAAACATAGGGTGTTTCCTGTCACCACGAGTCTTTATCATGTGCCTGACACCGTTAGCACCGAAAGGTCACCAGGTGGCATCCATTAGCAGGACTAACACTTGTTCTGCTTACACATCCCTGTTCTACACTTCCTTCTGGTATCAGCAGAAATTCCCTGAATCCAACCAACTGCCCCCATGGATATCATGTGTTCGTCACTCATGGCCTTTTGCCCAAACCAAGTGGATCACTGCCTGGGTAATGTGTAGTATATGGGTCCAAATTATCTGGACAGTATTAACAGCAACTGACAGGGCTCAGGCGATCAGTGTTGACATCATCGAACCAGTGCCTGCCTCATCCTGGCTCTTGACTCCTGGAAGCTATTCCAAAGGGCAACTGGTCCTCCTCAGATGGCTAGCATCCCAGCTGAGTAGTACCATAGCACCGTTTCTTCAGCAAGGAGATCCCCCAACATTTCCAGCTCATGGACGCACACACGTGTGAGGTTGTTGAGATATCCTTTGACAATGTCTCCTCCCATTACCTCCAACCTGGCTAAGTGGGCTCCTTGCTTCACCTAAACTCATCTCCCAAATCCGCTGCAGCAGGAAGTCTCTTTTTGAAATTTACGTGCGGAACTATCAAACTATTCAACGTGTTCCAAACACCCTCGGGAAGGTCCGGACTCCTTAGGATGCCACCATGACTTGGCCTCTACCTTCCTCTCCAGCTTCATCTCCCACCAGCCCCTCTGGCCAGGCTAAGAACCTGAGAACTACTGTGCATGCAGTTCTCCATCATCCAGGCCGTTCAGTTCTCACAGGTCCTCGTCCTCCACAAATCCTCTGCAGACCTCCAAACCATGGGCAGGAGCCCCTGCCATGTGGGCTGAGTAACCAGTCCAGAACCCCACTGTGGCTCTTACCACCTGTGTCATATTGTGCCTTGGTGAGGCTCTCCCATCTGCCAGACGTGCTATCTCATTCACCCTTGGGTCTCCGCCTCTGGGGAAGGGGTCTTCTCAGAGCAGATGCTCTATAACTGCCTGTTGCTTGAACACCAGGACCAGTCACGTGTTTAGTCAAATACCATCCTCACCTGAAGCAGATGAAGACACACAGTCCACAGCACACTGTAGCAGGCTGGTTCGGCAGACCTTGGTCCAGATCTCCGCTCCACGACTTATCGGCAGTGACTCTGGGTAACTCAATTTTTCTAGTCCTAGTTTTCCCATCTCTAAATGGGGGGTAGCCTCACCACTTCTTATAGCTACACTGAGGATTAAATGAGATATTCTAGTGAGTATTCAAGGAGTACTAATAATCACTATTATTATATTTTCCACTGTCGATGAAGCGGTCACCATATCCGCAAAGCTAGAGATTCTTTTCTATTTGTTCACTGTTGTATCCCAGGCTCCCGCCATGGTGCCTGGCACATAGTAGGTGTTCAACAAATGTTTGAATGAATGAACGGGCTGGTCTTGTTAGACTGAGGGAGAAATTCCCTGTATCCCTAGAATCTTTGGCTTCACATGTAGGATTCTCCAGATGTTTTTCCCATTCCCAGAGGTTCCAGTTTGACAGGGCATGGGTGGGCCCGGAAACCTGCATTTGAATGGGTTCCCCATGATCACGCCATCCTCCATCAGTTCAGGAACCTCAGCATCAGATGATTTAGGTCTCCATTACCTCCCCCTCTTTTCTCAGCTCATCTCCTGTTCCTTTCCAATTGCAGTCATCTGAAAACCCAGTCTTAGTCACCGTTGTGATCATTGCATTGGAGTTGATATTATTTGTGTCGGACACAGAGACGCAGCAGAGGCTTTTAAGTGAATACTTGGTAATGGAACAATCAAGTTAAAAGAGCAGTGTGACACAGAGCATGAAATAGGAAAGTCTCATGGCCAATTGATTTGGACCACACTTACAGGTTTGTGAAATGAATTTCATTTTCTGGACCAAATGGAAACCCATCTTATAAATCACTGCCGCTCTTAGAGATTAATAAAGGAAACAGGCTTGATTAAGAATTCAGAGCATTGGTCCCATTGCAGATTTATAGACCCAGAGGTCTTGCCACAGGGAATTCAAGATGTCCCACCTGTTAATCGTCATTTAGGAAGATTAACCCCAGGGCTTCTGACTAAGGCTTGAGGGCAGGGCCCAAGCCCTGATTGGACAATAAAGGAGATTCTAGGAAACACACTTCTCCCTCCCCAGAAATGAACTATTCATGTGGCCTTTGACATAACATCCTGTGGGGTTTTTCCTAGATTCTGGACAGGTGGGGAATTTGATTTAAAAATCTTTCTGCATCTCTATTCAAACTTGACAGACAGCGTTGGGTCAAGATTTTAAAATAAAAATAAAAGCAACAAGAGAAAAAGATGTTTAGTGAAATCAACCAAATGCAAAATAATCCCCATCAGCTCTGATGGATGCCTACCCTGCACCCTGGAAGGTTTACAATGAGTGCTAAGGTGTTTAACGTTCAAGAGTATCTTTGGAATTCCTTATCTGTCAAAGCCTGTCTACACAAGACCAAAAAGAGTAGAACTCATGAAGCTGATGTGAGGAGAGGGACAGGACCACACTAACAAGCTTTCTGGGACAGAATCAACTCCTGTTACTTGGTGAAATGTCTTGGTTCAGGATCCAGTACTTGCAAAAGTGTGCTCTGCAAATAGGAAGTCACGCTAGTTTAACATTCTACTCTATAATATTTGGGGCCCTGATGGTTTAAAATTCAGCAAAAATTAGAAAGCAGGATGGTGTTCATAACAATGAAAAGGGACAGACTTCCCTGGTGGCGCAGTCCTAGAGATCTATTGTAAAGCATAATGGTTCTAGTTAACAACACTGTATAGTATAATTAAAATTTTGCTAAGAGGATACATCTTACGTTAAGTGTTTGAAACTTTTGCAGGTGATGGATATGTTTATGTCATTGGTTGTGATGATGGTTTCACAGGTGCCTACTTATCTCCAAACTCATCAAGTTGTACAATAAAGAGGTACAGCTTTGTGTCTGTCAAACAAACCTGAATAAAGTGGTTTAAAAAAAGAAATGAGATGGAAAGAAATGTTCACTGCAGATGCTCAGTAAAGAGCCGTCACCTTGATGGTAGAAGCTAGAATATAAATCACAGACTAGCTTCTGAGGACCCTAGGGCCCCTTCTACCAAGAAACCCTCCTGAATTCCCCCTTATATTCCTGTAATAAGCCCTTTTACCTCGAGTTCGCCTAAGTCAGAATCTCTACAAACCAAGTGTTATGGACTGAATTGTGACTCCCTGCCCACCCCAATTCCTAGTCAAAGCCTTAACCCCCAATGCGACTATATTTGGAGATAAGGCTTTTGAGGACATAATTAAGATTAAATGAGGTCATAAGGGTGGGGCCTTAAACCAATAGAGCTGGTGTCTTTATAAGAAAAGGAAGAGACTCCAGAGCTCTCTCTGTGTGTACACACAGAGAAAAGGCCATGTGAGAGCACAGCAAGAGAGTACCATCTGCAAACCAAGGACAGAGGTCTCACTAGGAACCAATCCTGCTGGTACCCTGATCTTGGACTTCCAGCCTCCAGAACTGTTCGAAAATAAATTTCTGTTGTTCAAGCCAGCATGTCCACAGGGCTTTGTTACAGCAGTCCAAGCAGACTAACACACCAAGCGTATTTGGTTTTGTGGCTTTCAGTCACATATATTAGCTGAGACTCTGTTAATACTGACATACCACAAAGGTCTTAATGGGAGTGGCTTTATTGGCCCTTTAAGAGTAATTTGCCATTACTATATTAGTAGATGTCCTATAAATCCTGCTAGGTATGATCAGAAGGGGTTATTAGAAGCAGTATAAACATTGTCCCTGTTAACTTTCCTGGGGGTCATTCATCCATCCAACAAACATTTATTGCACACCAACGGTGTATCCAGTATTGTGCCAGGCCCCGGGAGAGAAACAGTGAACAAAGCATGGCAAATTTTGCTCTCGTGGGGCTGACGGTCCAGTGGACAGAGACAGAAAATAAACAAGTGAACGAGACAATGTCAAAGAGTGATAAGGGCTCTGAAGGAAACAAAATAGTGTGGAGCACGATGGGAGGCGTAGTTTGGACTGACTGGATGGTCAGGGAAGGTCTCTAAGAGGAGGTGACATTTCAGCTGTGACCTAAAAGGACTGCATGGGCAAGCCAAGAGGAAGACCTGGCAAAAGCATATTTCAAGAAGGGGGTACAAGTTCAAACACACTGAGACAGAAATGAGGACATATAAAAGCCCCTCCAGCCAAAACTCAGAATTATCACTGGGTTTGAAAAAAGGAGTAGGTGTTCAGTACCTACTTGTTGCTTGAACAGAAGAAACTCTCACCTGTTTAGTCCTGAGCCATCCTCACTTTACCCAGTCAAGCTGTTGTAGGTATACCAGAAGTCCCTAGAGCACTGTAGCAGGCTTGTCCAGCAGACCTGGGTTTGGATCCCTACCCCATTTCTTAGGGTCTAGTGTACTTGTAAGGGAAAGCCAACCTTTATACAATGGGATGTCTTTCATTCAAACCTTGTTATGTTACCCAACCTGTTAATGAAAGTCTTCAGACCAGCAACGTCAGCATCACCTGGGAGCTTATTAGAAATGCAGCATCCCTGGTCCAACCCAGATCTACAGGGTCAGAATCTGCATTTTTAACAGATTTGTATGAGCATTATAGGTTGAGACTCATTGTTCTACAAAACACTCTGGACCCATCATTTAATTTCATCCTTGGAAGAAAGACATTAAAAGATATGGAGCCATCAGCAAAATATGACTACGTCATCCCTCTCCCTCATCTTTGACTTATTGTAACTTCTGTTAATAGCCCTGGAGAAATACAATGACCATGTGGGCTGCAGAGGCACGACTCAGGAGAAACACTTGGATCTGGAAAGGGCTCGGAAGGGAGGAAACGCAGAAATGTTTGGTCTTCGTTTTCTGTTCAGCTTACCCCAGAATCAGAGTCAAATGGGGACAGATTCTCCTGAGAAAAACCAGGACCAAACAGCCGCACTGAGTCATGACTAGTGTGCTTTCCCAGGAGGCGGGAGAGCCCTTTGTAACAAGTTCTTGCAACGTCCCAGAAAGGGGAGCAATTACCAGCATTGGTTACACACAACTTCAGCGTCTCCAAGCCTTTGGGACCAGAGGTCTGTCTCCCCCAAAGAATCATACTAGTGAATCAGTGTTATCATTGGTGGGAAGAAGGCCCTGGAATTTGATTAGATACAGCTGGTGCAGCAAGGGGTTATTTGCCCAGAAAATTAAGTCTATCTTGCCTACAAAGCCCTAAGCGGGGAAAGTGCAGGGTCGGTTGAAATGGTTTCAGCATCCATGGGACAAATTAAAAGGCAAAGAGAAGAATATAATCTATAATTCATGAGCCCAAGCAGAGCAGGAGAAGTACATCAGAGGGAAAAGCACATGCACGTGCAGGATGGGTTCCGTCACCTGACCATCTAGGGAAAATGATTATGATTATTTTGCACAGGAAGGAAAAATGTTTCCAATAATCAATGAAGATTCGTATTCAGAAATGTCCATAAGCTGGCGTAAGAGACAGGACAGGAAGGATCTGAGTATCTATTTTACAGAGCGTTTAAAGGTGCTGACGGCGTGATCAATTACTCAGGCAATTTTCTAATTTGAGGAGCATCGTGCAAAAGGCAGACTTTTCCCACCCCTCAAATCCCTCCTCCCAGACCAGCTGATCCCACGCACCCTCCAACAGCAGATCAGGAGACTAAGGGGGTGAACCCTGCACCAGAGTGACTCACAGAAGTTCAAAGGCAACTCTTGCCCACCCTCCCTCCCTATCACTGGGCTGAGATGGGAGGGAGGAAAATACAAACCCAAGGTCACAGGAGTGGGAAACCAAACCCTAAGCAGTACAGATTCCTATATGGATTCAACTGAGAGTCCTCTAGACCAGGGGCCAGCAAACTTTTTCTGTAAAGGGCCAGATAGTAAATATTTAAGACTTTGCATATCATAAGGTCTCTGTAGCAACCACCCAACTCTGCTAGTGTATCATGAAAGCAGCCATAACCATATGTAAAGAAAGGAGTGTGAGTCGTTCCAATAACACTTTATTGACAAAAGCAAGTAGTGGGCCAACTTTGACCCAAGGGCCAGAGTTCATCAACCCCTGATCCAGGACAATTTAGTCCTATCTTCTCATTTTACAGATGGAAAAACCAAGGCTCAAGGGAGGAAATGACTTGCCCAAGGCCACACACCTAGGTCAAGTCAGAGCTCAAGCTGAAAGCCTAAAATGTTGACTGCACTTTTTAAAACTCTCTCCACTGTACTAGATGGCCCCTTCCTCCCTTCCTTCCTGTCTTCCTCTTTTCATTATGTGCTAAACAACTAGGGATACGGTACACCAACACACAGTCCCTGCGTTCATGCCTCCAGCCTGGTGCTATACTCAGAAACCATTTTTTAAATAAGCTCACTTACAGAATCAGCATTATGTTTGTGTTGGTTTGTAAATATTAATATTCTAAAACCACTGCAATTAAATTATTAGAATAGTGATCACTGGCCTGGAGCACGCAATACCTTTGGAACTATATTTTCTCTTTTCATAGTTTTGTAGTTTTTGGTTAATTATATATTTTCTCTTTTCATAGTTATGTAGTTGTTGGTTGATTAATTAGACAACTAATCGTGCTCATTGAAAGGAAAAGAATTTGAATGTAAATAAGAGGTGGAAAGAGAAATTGCCCAGTATCTTGTTATTCAACGATATCTGCATCAGCAATCTGGTGTGTAGCCTACATTTTTATATATCTTTAGATAGACACGGATATATGTGTGTGTGTGTGTGTGTGTGTGTGTGTGTGTGTGTGTGGGAGCGTGACGGGTTTTTTTTGAGGGCGGTTAACAAAAATGAGATCTTTCTAATAAGCATATCACTCTGCACATGTGTAACACTGCTTCTATGGTAAAATACCTATTTACTCCCATCCACTGACTTACTGTAAATTTTTGGAACACATCCCACTCATGAGGCGGCATCTGTCTGAATCCCTCAAAAGCCTGTGGGGCCTAAGATGGAGCGGTGGTGATGGTGATGATTGGAACGAGACAGGAAGACTCGCAGAGATGCTCCCAATCTTCGGAAAGGTGAAAGGTGAAGGTAGTAGCCTAATCCTTGAGTGTTCAATTGTTTAACGAGTTTGCCTAACGATCTCACTGTTTAGGATGAATTTGATGGTCCAGAAATAAGGGCACCATCATTCGTAGAGGGCAACTTTTACAAAGATCCAGACCAAGGAGCATCTAAAGATAAATAATCCATGGCAGGGAAATATTTGCCATGGGTCTCCAGGAAGTGGACTGAGGGGTTTTTTTTTACCTTCTCCATCTCAGATTTATGAATCTGACAAGCATGTAAAACATGAGACCCTCTTAGACTGGGGGACTGGGGGTTGTGACATCTAAAACCCCATGAGCTCAAACGTTCCCTCCTCTTTGAATGGTGCCTCAGGCCACATAAATCATCCATGTCCTGACCCAATTCAAACACAGCCGTTTTCTGAAGCTGGCAAGGGGAGGGTTTTGTGATCCATGTTGATTAGTTCCATCTAGCCATTTTTGAGCCCTGACTCTATACAAGAGTGTTCATCTAGGGCGTTCTCAGTTGTGAACTACAGATGCCAACTCTGGATGCCATAAGCAAAGCAGGACTTTTCTGGAAGATTACTGGGTAGCTCACAAAGCCTAAAGAATAGACTCAGAAAACAAGAAGCAGAACACGACGTCCAAAAGCAAGAACGAGTGGTGACACTCTTCAAGGCGTCACCCTCTGGATGAATCAGCTCCAACCCTTTTTAGTCCTTGCATCACTCCACTCAAGACAATTTTCGGGAGAGCCCAACTGATCGTCTGGGGTTTCACGCTCACCCCACGACTCGGGGAGGATGGAACTTTGATTGACATGCCCACCCTTGGGAGAGGGGTGGCTTCCCCAGAGCAAAAGCAGACAGATGTTACTGGAAAGAAGGGGGAATGGATGGCAAGCAGGTGGAAATCACAGATGTCTGCCGCTGCAGAGGATGTGCTAGGGCTCACAGCTGAAGTAGGAGCACACGGTCAGAGGAGCTCACAGTGCATAGAATACATGGTTGGCTCTCCCTCCATATCCTAGTCTACCCTACTTCCTCAGGCACGTGAAGCCTGCGGGTGGGTGGGGAGGGGATGACTTGATGAATATGGCCTTTTAAGAGGAGCAGTTAAGCCGAAACCCCTGGGCGTGACACAGTACTTCCAAACGGCACTTCTAGACCCTTTCTTGCTCCCCACCACCCAAGTTCAATCTCCCTCCAGCAGTCAGTGCACTGCTTCTAAAATTCACCTCTGGGGCTTCCCTGGTGGTCCGGTGGGTAAGATTCCATGCTCCCAATGCAGGGGGCCCAGGTTCAATCCCTGGTCAGGGAACTAGGTCCCGCGTGCCACAACTAAGAAGTCCACGTGGCACAACTAAAGCCTCCACATGCCGCAACGAAGATCCCGCATCCTGCAACTAAGATCGGCACAGCCAAATAAATAAATAAAGTTCACCTCCAATCATGTCCATCCCCCAGTTAAAGCCCTGCCCTGGTTCCACACTCTCCCTTATACAGATGCCGCATGATGTATTTCAGATGCCAGGGTCTGGTTTCAATCTGCCTCATCTTCTACCTGTTATCGCCCTCGCTCCCTGGTTCCGAGTCCCCAGATGCTACAAGTTCCCTCCTCCCTCGGGGATTTGGCAAAGCCCATTCTTCTTCCTGGATTTCTCTTCCTCCCGCCTCCTTCCTACGCCCCACGCCCCTTGCACGTGGCTAACACCTTCCCACTTGTATGAGTTCACTAGGGCTGCCATGGTAAAGCACCGCAAACTGAACAGCTGAAACCCAGTTCTGGAGTCGCGTCACAATTCTAGACGCTAGACGTCCAAGATCAAGGTGTGGGCAGGGGCAGGCTCCTTCTGAAGGTGCTAGGGAACAATGGTTCCACGCCCCTCTCCTGGCTTCTAGGGGTTTGCCGTCAATCTCCGGCGTTCCTTGGCTTGTAGGGGCCTCACCCTGATCTCTGCCTTCATATTCTCAAGGGCGTTCTTCCTGTGTGCGTGTCTGTCTCCAAATTTCCCCTTTCCATAAGGACACCAGTCATATTGCATTAGGCGCCTACCCTGCTCCAGGATGACTGTATCTTAACTAATTGCATCTATAATGACCCTACTTCCAAATACGGTCCCCTTCTGAGGTACTGGGGGTTAAAACTTCAACATGTAAATTGGGGTGTCAGTGGGGGACACAGTTCAACCCACACCACCATCCTTCAAGTCTGAAATTAAAATGTCACACAAGACAGTCTCCCCGGACTCCCCAGACTAAGTAGTGCCCCTCCCCCATCCCCGTATGCATTATCCCTTTGTGGTACTTCTCAGAGCTCAAATAAATTATTTGTTTTATGTTCCTCCCCCACCACCAGATTAAGTCCCACGACCTAGGGACTGTACTGCCTCCTCTATGTACTATTTCTGGTGACCAGCACATAGTAGGACCTCCACCCATATTTATTCAATGAATTAACCAGTCACAAACTAGCCACAGACAGGGTAGTGTGAGGTTTACAGGCTCAGGTTTCAGACGCAGATCACCTGGATTTGAATCCCACCCACCACTCCTTCCTGGAGGAATGATCTTGGTCTACAACTCAGTTTTCCCTTCTGTAAAATGGGAATAATAACAGTACCTCCTTCTTCAGGATGTTCAGTGAATGAATACACATGGAAAATATGGACACCGGTGCCTAAAGCAGGGCAAGAACACAACGATAGCCCTTCAGGCAGGGAACGCCCAAATAAGCATATGAGTGGGACTTCCCTGGTGGCGCAGTGGTTAAGAATCCTGCTGTCAATGCAGGGGACACAGGTTCGAGCCCTAGTCCGGGAAGATCCCACATGCTGCAGAGCAACTAAGCCCGTGCCCCACAACTACTGAGCCCACACACCTAGAGCCCGTGCTCCGCAACAAGAGAAGCCACTGCAATGAGGAGCCCGAGCACCACAACAAAGAGTAGCCGCCGCTCGTCACTAGAGAAAGCCCGCGCACAGCAGTGAAGACCCAACACCGCTAAAAATAAATAAATTTATTTAAAAAAAAAAAAAGCATATGAGTGACTTTGCTGTGACAAAAACCATGTGGCTTTTACTAACTTTCAAGGCAGTGCTTTCTCATTTCACAGGGTCACCGGCCCCGGTCTCCTTCCATGCCGGCAGTGCTTTCTCATTTCACAGGGTCACCGGCCCCGGTCTCCTTCCACGCCTGCATTTTGTATTTCTGGTTGGTTTGGCCATGCTTCTCCCTGGAATGCAATTTCACGCGGTTTGGGAAGAGATGATGTTCCTTGAAACTTCCGCCCCGTGGCTCTCCCGAGATTGCTCAGAGATAGAAAAGTAGGTTTGGCTCCATTCAGAACCTGTTTGAACATTCGTTGCACATACTTCAAAACCCTATCCCTTGGACTTCTCACCCATTTACTCTTGGCAACAAGCAGCTTCCTGCTTCTGCGACGTTAAAGCTTTCAAGCTTAGGGGAAAAGGCTTTTTGGACAACAAACAGCCCTTTAAAAACAATATTTTGATGAGTTAAGTGTAAATGAATCAGAAACACATGGATTAAGCTTCTCTTGATGTACACATGGGTTTAATAATTATAGGAGGTGGGGGAGAAGGGAAATGGGGCTGGAAAAGCCGTGTCTTGGGTTTTATCAAATCTAAAATGTTTGAGAAGTAATTCAAGACATTCCACACATCCCCAAATGTAGCCAGATTTTCCAATTCCACTTCCAAGGAGCCACACTGGATCTTTCTAGTAACGATTTGAGTGTTCCAAAGTGCCAGGTTTTTGTGGCTTCTGATTGGCTGGGCACGAAGCTATGATTTATGAGACCATTCAAAGATTTATATATTGCCATTATAACAAATTCCTTCCAAACTGAACGGTACCCAAATGCAGCTTTATAAATATCTTTGCTGTTAGAAGCCTCTTTCTATTCACAAAACTCTCCTTCTTTGCTTTTTTTTCCCCCCTCAACCCCCCTCAAGCCACAGATTCCCCCATGAGATCTCAGACCAATGAAGAGTGAGGGAATTAATTTTACCACGGCTGAAACGTGTTTCACTTTGGATTGAGTTTTAAATGACTCGGGCCCATATAAGCGGCAGGTCATAAGAAGGTTATAGCTAAAGGGCTCATAAGTTAGGTGAAGGGTGGAAGGGGTAGAATTTTATAAATGCTGATTGCTTTCATAAAAAGAAAAGCTAAGTTGTGTTCGTGCTGAACACAGCCAAACACTCAATACATCAGGGCACGCTGTTTCCTAGAGGAAATGTCTCACCCTGGTTTGGTGGGTTTCTGCCTTCCTACATTTAAATGACGTCTTCAGTGTTGGGTAAGTAACTTCTTCCATGTGTCCTTCCCTCAAATAAATTTTGAGTCACTCAAAGCTCAGAGGTATCCTAAACTGCATGGCTTAAGGGGCAGCAGGAAGGTGGGTGAAAGGTGGTTGGGGAAAGGACTTTCTGATTTTCTAATTCATTATCCCATAGGTCTTGTTTCCAATGATATGTTCATAAGCCCCATCCACCACGGAGTACAGAGGTTATCAGGAAAAGAAATAACAGAGCTAATCTGCATGGGGTTCAGAGGCAGGCACATGATTGCAAAATTGAAATGGGAGGTTGGCTGATTTATCAAATACAATATACGGGGGTCATTGACCCAACATTGCTGCATAGGAGAACCATTGCCCAAGTGACCCAAGCCATCTGTGTTAGTCAGCCAGGCCACAACAATGCTACATAACAAAATATCCCAAAATTCAGTGGACTGTAAGGACAATCAGGTATTCTTTTTTTTAAAACATATTTATTGGAGTATAATTGCTTTACAATTGTGTGTTAGTTTCTGCTTTATAACAAAGTGAATCAGCTATACATACACATATATCCCCATATCCCCCCCCTCTTGCGTCTCCCTCCCACCCTTCTTATGTTTGCAGATCAGTGAGTTGAGTGCAACCAGCAGAGGTAAGATAGGTTTCAGCCTCCAGATTCTTGACTGTGGGCTCCAGGCTGTGAATTGAGTTCAAATCTGTTTCAAGTGTCTTTCATCCTCCTTGTACCAGTGGTCACCCAGATCATGTGACCTTCCCCACATGTCACATTCTGGAGCTCAGATCTGCAATTCCTTCTCAGATATAAAGACACTGTACTATGCTGCTTCTTGTTGTCTACAATTCATGGCTTTCCTCTACTGCAAGAGAGGGTAATCTGATTTCCCCTGCACATCTCAGATGGTCACCTGAAGTCCAAATGAGCAAAGCATATACACTTCATGAAGGCAGATTTTGGTTCTCTGTGCTATATCTCCAACCCCTAGAACAGAGCCTAACACATAGTAAATGCTAATACGTATTTGTATAAGAAATAATGAAATTGAAACCCAAGCAACGTCTTCTACAATCCCACTGGAGTGGATTGACAGCCCCATCTGCCCAATAATGGGATGGATTGTACAAACTGAAACCTCCTTGAGGTTACGGCCATTCAATCTGCCTCACAAACAGGCTGTGCATTCAGGGTTGGTCATTTCATAAACTGAGTCATGATAGTTGTGGGGAGTGCCAGTGATAGTAAGAATCATACCATCGGCTAGAAAGAATAGAAGCCCAATTCTAATTAGCTTAACAAAAGAGAGGCGGGGAGTGGGGTGGGGCATGCATTGGTCCACCTAACCAAAAATTCCATGTCAGGTCAGGCAACTTAAAACAACGACCCAGGAGTTAAAACAAGCACCCAGCTGCTCTCCATCTTTCCACTCTGTCTTGGAAACTGAGAGCTTTAGGTAGCGTTAGTTTGCTGCTGGAGTTCTACACAAGACCGCCCTGTGATGTTCAAGGAGCGTGGTTGCCAATGGCTCATCCCCCATTCTGAGGAAGTTAGAGGGTCTCCACTGGTAGCCCCCTCAGAAGGGGAAGGCACCCTGTCTCTCAGAAACCCAAGCAAACGTCTTCCTGCATTTCACAGGCTCTGATGGGTTAGATATTCATCCCTGAGCCAATGACTGCAGTCTGGATAGAGATCTGCTCATTGCTTGCACCAGTTGCACCTGGGAGCTGGGTGTCGGGCCCATCCCACCCAAACCTTGCGGCTAAGAGGGAAAAATCCCTGCAGAGAGAAACTCTAGGTAGTGCTAGTGGGGAAAGAGTGGACTGAACGATGGTACGCCCACTACACGCCACCACCTCACGTTTAGGTTACCTTTTTACAATTTCCAAAGCTCTTTCCCACAGATGATACCTATGGAACCTTACAAAGGCTCTGTAAGGAACATAATGAAGTTTTTTGGCTCTGATGTTTCCCACCACGTTCACCAAGAGGGCACACATCTCTTCCCACTCCGCATTTGTCGACATAATGTTGGGAGCTGGAATCAGCCATGGTGGGATATTTACCTGGAAACTGGCAAAAGCTACAAATCATGACCTTTTTTATTCTTCATATCCACCAAGAGGATCAGAGAAGGATCTGTTGACCATCCCCAATCCATCCTCAGAAAACACAAATCTGACTCAGGCATTCCGTATCAATGCCTCCATAGCTAATTTGCCTTCAAATTCTCTTTCCAAATTCATTCCTTTATTCATCCTTTGAGCTCTGGCCATAACAAGTCATTTGTCATTCCTTAAAATACCAGGTGCTTTCTCACCTCTATGACCTGGCACATGTTGTCCCCTCTGTCCGAACACCTCTGTCACCATTCTTCACATGGTGAACTCCTACTCCTCTGTCAAGACCCAACTCAAATACTCCTATTTTGCAACTCCTCCACGTAGGGCTGACCAATTGTTCTCTGGGGTCCCAGCTCACCTCTACTCCAAGACTTGTCATCGTGAATTTAATTACTCATGTACACATCTGTCACCCCCCTAGAAGACTGCCTATTTTGTTTCACTGTTGTCTTCCAAAGTCTTGGACAGAGGCTCACGTACAGTAGATAGTACAAAAATAATTCTCAAATCAACAATGGATAAAAGCTCAGATCGGGCAGATAAGTAAAGAAGATAGAGACCCATCCTAATCATCTTTACATCCCTCCCACCTAGCATTTATTATGTGCTAAACATCTGTTTGTGGTAAGAATGATGATTCAAACACTCCCTTGACCAATTCGAGCCAGTGGGAGAGCATTCTTGACTCAGCTGTCATCTGTCATACACCAGCGTCCCCAAACACTATTAAGCATTCTTTCAGTATAAATACAAAACAAGTTACAGAGACGCAGACCTTGATGTCTGGGAGCCTGCATTAAACTAATGACATCAACCCTCAGCAAATAGGAAAGAAAAAAACAAGCAGAGAAAAAGCTGCATGCTTCACGGTGAGATGGGAATGCGTGGCACCGACTCAAGATGGGATCAGAGCACAGGGACACAGAGTACCGGGAACTCCGGCCAGCTGCCCTACTTGGGTGGGAGAGAGAGCGTGAATCACCGCCTCACTCACGCCCGAAGCTCTAAGGACTGCTGGATGAGAGGTGGGTAAGGCACAGAGAGGATAATTAGTCATAGCCAACATCTTTGGAGTGCTGTTGTATGCACCAGGCACTGCTCTGAGCATTCTAGCTCTCCCAGGTCTACCCACAATAAGCCTGACGTTAATTCGCTTTATACAGATTAAAAAACTGCGCCTCAGGAGCGTTAAGTCACGTGCCTAAGATTGCACAGCCAGTAAGCCAGAGGGCTGGGTTTCCAGCTCAGATCTGTTTGATTCCTGAGCCTGATTTTTACCATAGCACCATACTAGCTCAGAGGAGTTAGCCAAGAATCCAAGACAAGTTTCGACCCTCTTTTTCCAAGAGGGAACAAGTCTGGGTCAAGTGTGTAAGAGTTTGCGAATCAGCCAACCTTTGATTTATTCTGAACTCTGGAGACCCTCTGGCCTTTCACGTGCTCCTGTTCCTTCGTTTCTGTCTTCTTTCTGGGCTATTAGGAGGGTAGATAGAAGAAAAGATTCTAAGATCCTAAAGGGAAAAAAATCTACCATATAAATTCATCACCTAACCAGACTGCCAGGGTGAAATATCTCATCTGCCTCTTCGGCCAGGATCCTTCAGGGAGTGACCCTAGTATATGTCAGAGTCCTGGAAAGAAAGATGACCCACTCCATCTGTGCTGCCGAGAGGATTATTTACAAAGGTTTAGCAGGATCAAGGAGATTCAGCAAGGGATGGTGTCGTACCCAGGGGCTGACAGCAGGTGGGAGCCATTACTACCCTGGTTCTCAAGAGTCAAGGGGTAAGGTGATATTAAAACCTGAAAGAAGAAAGTCAAGTAGACGAGGCAGCCTCGATAAGAACAGAGCTTTGGTGGAGGGCCACGATCAAACTGGCAGGAGGAGCCTGGATTATAAACACTCAGCTCCACCTCTCCCAAACCAACCCCACATCTCGTGCTGGTTCCTCCCAATAGCTGAATCCAACCAAAGCCAGAATGCAGATAACCCCACTGCTGCATTCCAGTTGGGACAGCGTCCCAGGATGAGAAAGTGGATCTGGAAGCGCTAATGGAAAACAAACAAACAAACAAACAAAGAAAAATGGCACACCCACTTTATGAAGTCAGTCTCCTAGAGGTAGAGCCTGAAACTCACTCTCCCAGCTTCCCTTGCAGCTAGAACCCAATCATGTGACCCAGGATCAGCCAATCAGATGTGTTCAGGTGTAACATCCATTGCACTGAAAGGTGGATGGCCTGGAATGCACTCTGACATTCTGGTGGGGAGACATCCAGCCTGCAGAGGGACCAGGGACGGGTGTCTTAGTGGTGCTGTTTTCAGTAGTGTTAGTGGGTCACGTTGCAGTGCCCAGGCCTGGTGGAGCAACCCAGGGGTACAATTCAAACTGTGCAGATTTTAAGCCTTATTTTCTGTCCTGGAAATTCAGTGAGCTTTCTGGTACCCTCAGCGCAATCCTCTTCTGCCTAAACTAACTAAAGCAACGGTCCCCAACCTTTTTGGCACCAAGCACCGGTTTCGCGGAAGACAATTTTTCCACGGACCGGGGCTGGGGGGGATGGTTCAGGCGGTAATGTGAGAGATGGGGAGCGGAAGATGACACTTTGCTCGCTCACCCGCCGCTCACCTCCTGCTGTGTGCCCGGTTCCTAACAGGCCGTGTACCAGTACCGGTCCACAGCCTGCGGGTTGGGGCCCCCTGGGCTAAAGCAGATGCTATTGCTGGCAATTATGAACTCTTACTGATGCACTCCTCTACTCAAGAACCTTCTATGGCTCCCTCTTGCCATTGAAATGCTAAACCCCTTCACAAGATTCTTCAGAACCTGGATCAAATCCAACTTATGTTCCAAGACTGAATAAAATTCTCTCCTTGGGGCTTCCCTGGTGGCGCAGTGGTTGAGAGTCCGCCTGCCGATGCAGGGGACACGGGTTCGTGCCCCGGTCCGGGAAGATCCCACATGCCGCAGAGCGGCTGGGTCCGTGAGCCATGGCTGCTAAGCCTGCGCGTCCGGAGCCTGTGCTCCGCAACGGGAGAGGCCGCAACAGTGAGAGGCCCGCATGCTGCAAAAAAAAAAAATCTACTCTCTTAGCAAATTTCAAGTATACAATACAGTACCGTTGACTATAATCATCAGACTGTACATTAGATCTTCAGAACGTACTCATCTTACATAACTGAAAATCTGGAATGGGAGAAAATATTTGCAAACCATGTATCTGATAAGAGGTTAGTAACCAAAATATGTAAGGAATGCATACAACCCCAAAACATACACACACCAAAAATAAAAGCAAATAATTTCATTAAAAGACAGGCAAAGGACCTGAATAGACATTTCTCTAAAGATGTACAAATGGCCAACATCACTAATCATCAGGGAAATGCAAATCAAAACCACAATGAGGGGACTTCCCTGGTGGTCCAGCGGTAGAGAATCCGCCTTCCAATGCAGGGGACGCGGGTTCAATCCCTGGTTGGGGAACTAATATCCTACATGCTATGGGGCAACTAAGCACGCGCGCCACAACTACTGAGCTCGCGTGCCTCAACCAGAGAGAAGCCCGAGCGCCACAACAAAGACCCAACACAGCCAAAAATATTGAGAAAATAAATAAATATTTAAAAAAAAAACGCAATGAGACATCATCTCACAGCTGTTAGGATGGCTATTATCAAAAAAACAGGAGATAAGTGCTGGTGAGAGTGTGGAGAAAGGGAACTCGTGTGCACTGTTGGTCAGAATGTAACATGGTGTGGCCACTATGGAAAACAGTACGGCGGTTCCTCTGATTTCTTTTGCGCTTCCGGCAAGTGACTGCCTTATTGTCAATGGAACATTCTCACGAGAGGTCATCTCAGCACTTCCCTTTTCCTCCCCTCTGTTCCAGCCGAAAATGCCACCATAATGGCTTCCATCCGGGACAGGAGGTAAGAAATGAGGAGGCACCTGGGGATGTGAAGGAAGTTAGGGTGTGGAGGCAGGAAGAGCTCAGACACACATCTAGTGAGTGGCTGGACCAGGGGCGCATGGTGGGGACCAAGGAAAGAGTACATCTAAATGCAAAGTCAAGTTTCTTCTCTTTCGTTTGAAAATTACAAATCTATGCTTGACACAGACAACTTCACACAAAATGAGAAGCCGGAGGCGAGCCACAGGTCCCAGGTCCCTAGTAAAGGAAGCTCCCTACCATTGTGAGTTTTCTAAGGAACAATCCTAGTATCACGTGTCAGTTAAATGCATGGGCTTTGGAGTTAGTCCCATCTGGTGGTAATTCTCTGTTCTAGCATTTGGCAGAGAGGTTGTAGTGGGTTAAATACCAGTCCCCGCAAAGCTGTGTCTACTTGGAACCTCAGAATGTGACCCTGTTTGCAATAAGGGTCTTTGCAAAGGTAATTAGGTAAGAATCTCAAGATAAAACCCCCCTGAATTTCGGGTGAACCCTATATCCAATGATGGGTGTCATTATAAAAGAAAGAAAAGGGAAATCACACAGTGAAACCCCAAGGAGAAGCCAGTTGAAGACAGAGGCAGAGACTGGCGTGATGAGTCTGCAACCCAAGGAATGCCGGGCACCTCCAGAAACTGAAGAGGCAAGGAAGGATCCTCCCCTAGAGCCTCCAGAGACAGCCATGACCCTGCTGACACCTTGATTTTAAACTTCTCACCTCCAGAACTTAGAGAATAAATTTCTGTTGTGGTAAGCCACCAAGTTTAGCAGTCCTAGAAACCAATAGAGATGTGATACCAGGCAAGCCGTTTCATTTCTCCTCTCTAAACCTCTGTTTTACTGACTTTAAAATGGGTACAATAGTAACATCTACCCCTCAGCGGTGGCAGAAAGATTCGATTCAAGGCTGTCTTCAGGTCTGCTATCATTATAATTCTCACAAGCCTGTCAATTACAGAGGGGAGAGTCATGAACAGACCATCCCCATGACTTGAGACAACTGTCTAGCACACACAAAGGGAAGAAGAGGGAGCAATGTGTCATTCTTGTAGACCAGCCCCAGACATCAGAGGTCTGGGAGAGAGAGCTGGGAAGAGCTGGGGAGGGCAGGATAAAAGTAGAGAAGACCTCCCCACATACGTGGGGAGGAAAGGGACCCCAGAGACAGGCTGGAGAAATGCAGAGAGAAAACCTGAAAAAGAAAAGATCCTGCTCCTTCCAATGCTTCTGAGAGGGCCTGACACACAACTCTGCATCTCTCTGAGCCTCAGTTTGTCTTTCCACAAAATGGGGATCATAATAGAATCTCTCTCGTAAGATTTGCTGAGAGTCAAATGACACTTGGTGTAGAAAGTGCTTAAGATAATGCCTGGAATTCATTCATTCATTCCATTCATAATTGTTGGACCCACGTATGGGCCAGGCACCACACTAGGCACATAAGAAGTACTCAGTAAATGTTCTCCATCATTTTTATTTGTGTTATTATTATTGGGTGAGCTGGAAACGTCTGTGTGGCCATGGGCTTCCCTGACTGTGGAGGAAAGATGCAAAGGGACCATCCTTTTCCCCTCCCTCAATCTCAGCCCACAGACATTCTCCTTGGCATCCTTTTTAGAGGCATCCAGCCATCAGCAAAGATTTTTCAGGACCACAGAGGACTGGGGGTAAAGTCATCCCGCTCCTGCACCGTGGGAATCTGCCCTGAGGACGTGGCCCCGGCTTCCCAGAAATGCAACAGGAGCGATGGGACAGCCATAAATCTTACAAATGACTTCAAGCTAATCAATCATGGCACTCAACAGAGAAACAGGGCACAGGGACTTCGCAAGCTCCCTTGTGCCCTCAGACCCAAGAAGAAAGATCACTTCATTTGTTCATTCATTCATTCTTTCTTTCAATAAGTAGTTGTTGAGCATCTCTATGTGTTAGGAACTGTTCCAGGCTCCAGGAAGATAAAGGGGAAAAATAAACAGACAATGTCCCTTCCAACATGGAGCTAATAGCTCTGTTGATTGTACAGATAAGTATATTATTTCAGACCATAGACAGGTACACCAAGGAGAAATTATCCAAGGTGATGAGAGTGTTTACAGAGGGATCTGACCATGGGGTCAGGAGAGGGGACTGATTGGGGAAAGCTAAGAGCTGAAGAATAGTACATAGGAGTTAAGAAGGCAAGGAGGGGAGTGGAAAAGTGTTCCAGGCAATGGGAACAGCTGGTGCAAAGGCCCTGTGGTTACAGGGAGTACTGCTGGAGGGTAGAAAGGGAGGAGGGCTATGGAGAGCAAGGAATGAGATAGGGCTGGAAGGTAGCAGCAGGCTCATGAGACTGATGCTACATCTCAGCTCCATTTCACAGGTAAGAACCCAGGTCAAGGAGGTTTAGTCACTTGCCCAAGCAGCAAAGGATGTCCTTGACGTGTCTTAACTTAGGGCTTTTGGGTTTTGCTTTGTTTGTTTGCTTGCATAAGCAAAAGGAAGATAAGGAGAGATTTTGGAAAGGAGGTTGGAATAAGGTGGGGGTGAGGGATAGACACGCATGGCTTGAGCACAGTTCCCCGGACAAGCAGACGGGCCAGAGTGTTATTATCGCTTTGCCTTTACACAGCACTTTTGCTTTTCTTTTTTGTTTGTTTGTTTGTTTTGTTTTATTTTTTGGCTGCTCTGCCCAGGATGTGGGATCTTAGTTCCCTCACCAGGGATTGAACCCGTGACCCTGGAGTGGAAGCACAGAGCCTTAACCACTGCACTAGCAGGGAAGTCCTCCACTTTTGCTTTTCTATTTATGATTCCCTTCAACTTTCCAGGTAAGTATTATTATCCCCATTTTCCTAGAAGGGAAACTGAGGCCATGAAAAGTGAAACGTCTTGCTCTGAAGCAGAGAGCTCATAGTGCTAAAGCCGGGATTTGAACTCCACTTTTCTGGCTCCTAAACCAGTGCGCCTATGGACCACCTCCAACTGCCACTCTGGGGCAACCATCTGTCTTTGCCCCAACTGTCTCATCCCACATGCCATTCCGTGCTAACACCATTCTCGCTAACACCATTCTCACAAACACACAGGGTGACCCTGGAAGAGGACATTTTCAGTAGGAGCCTCAATTAACTCTAATCTGGTTTCCACACTCTCAAGTGGAAAAGGTTAAAAAAATAAATGAGGATATGGGGAGGGGGAAGGGTAAACTGTGACAAAGCGAGAGAGTGGCATGGACATATATACACTACCAAACGTAAGGCAGATAGCTAGTGGGAAGCAGCCGCATAGCACAGGGAGATAAGCTCAGTGCTTTGTGACCACCTAGAGGGGTGGGATAGGGAGGATGGGAGGGAGACGCAAGAGGGAGGGGTATGGGGATATATGTATACGTATAGCTGATTCACTTTGTTATAAAACAGAAACTAACACACCACTGTAAAGCAATTATACTCCAATAAAGATGTAAAAAATAAATAAATAAAATAAATAAATGGTTGTCAGGAATTTCATTTTTTAAGTAACTTTTTATGGATCAGGACCCATATTTTCATCCTCATTCCCATACTTTTTTTTTTTTTTGGTGGTATGCGGGTCTCTCACTGTTGCGGCCTCTCCCGTTGCGGAGCACAGGCTCCGGACGCGCAGGCTCAGTGGCCATGGCTCACGGGCCCAGCCGCTCCGTGGCATGTGGGATCTTCCCAGACCAGGGCACGAACCCACGTCCCCTGCATCAGCAGGCGGACTCTCAACCACTGCGCCACCAGGGAAGCCCTCCCATACTTTTCACATCTGTCATGTTAGCCAAGCTTACCTTTACCTTTCTGAGCCTGTTTTTGTAAAGACTGGCTAGCCTGAGAATTACATGAGAAACACAAGACCTTGAACGTAGCCCCTGGTGTGTAGACTGTGCTCTGCCGAGCTGGCCTTTACCGTTGCTCTAACTATGATGAGAGCCACGAACGAGCTTTCCTCAAGAATTTCCTCCATAAAAAGTCAAATGCAGTCACCAGACAAGGCATCGAGCCATTCTGGAAAGACCCTCAACAAACAAGCTTTGGAAAAACCACTACAGAAAATAAATTATCTGATGAACCTTTGGTTAATCAGGGGAAAAAAGGTATATGAACTTAAATCTGGGAGCAGTCTGCTCACACAGGTCCTAAGCTAGCAGACAGACTCCTGCTGGGATATTCTGTGTGGCCCCCTCTTCCCTGAGATAATACAGCAAGGATGCTCTATCCGTATGGGACACCTCATCTCTCCTGGCTATGAAAAGAAAAACTGGGTTGACAACTCCCTTTTATTGAGCATTTATCCTTTTCAGATACTACACTAGTGGTTACATACACTGATATACATTACATCTCACATAAGCATCATATCAACCCTCTGTAGCATATGTTCTTGTTACCCCCATTTCACAGATGAGAACACTGAGGTTGGTTAAGCCACGTGGCAGAGGCAGGTTTGGAACCCTGGGCTGTTTGATGCTATACATTTAGAACATTTTGCTCAGCAGCCTCACTGGTTGATAGTCAAGCCCTTTCCAGATCTTAACATTGCAGTTCTTAGGTGTAGACGCACCCTTAGTCCTGCTTCCTGGAAATCCTCTTATGCACATTATTCTTCCATAGGTCAGTCTTGGCAGCCCCAGGCAGGCTCAGGGGACAGCCAGGCCAGGGAAGTTAAGTTTCTCAGCCATAAATTCCCTGTCTCTCACACGCCCCTTAACAGCTTGTCTTTGGAATACATGACCCGGGATAAAGCTGGGTGGGGGCAGCCCAAGTCATAACGCAGATGGCCAGGGGACGTGGAGTATCCGGGTGACGCTCCTGACATTCCAGCTGCGCGATGGCAGCAGACCAGCCAACTCTCCCCTCCCCCTGCAAAATGGCCTGACCCAGAGAGACACCACAGGGAAGTCACCAGAGGTCTCCTCTCATCCGTCCCCAATCTTGCCAGATCCATTACCCCCTGTCTGTCCTTCACCCTCTGATGTTTTTCAGATGTGTGAATATGATATGAAAGCTCTGATTTCAAAGCCCCTGTGGACTGCGGCTCCAGCCTCTTGGTCCCCAGGCTCTTCAGTAAGGTCCTTTCCCATAGACGGACGGACGGATGGATGGATGGATGGATGGATGGACGGATGGATGGACGGATGGATGGATGGATGGATGGACGGATGGATGGACGGATGGATGGATGGATGGATGGATGGACGGATGGACGGACGGATGGACGGATGGATGGATGGATGGACGGACGGATGGATGGATGGATGGACGGATGGATGGATGGATGGATGGATGGAGCCATCACACATGACTGCAGTGGCATCACCTTCCCAAAGGTCTTTGTCTTTCTGACAGAAAGGGCACCAGAACTCCCTCAGCCCAGAGTGAGGCCAGAAGAAGAAAGCTGGGGGAAAGATTAAACTCCTGCTAACCCAGGGGTAAGCAATCAGAAAGCTCAAATGACCACACGTTGGGGTGAGGGTGTGGGGGGAGAGTGCCCAGGGAACCTATAATCAGTGGAGACGGTTTTCCAACAGCAGTGTCTTGGGCAGGACTCCTCAGCCTCAGCTGCGCATCAGCATCTCGGGGGAAGAGTTTCTCGAATACCGTTGCTTGGACCAACCCTGGCAATTCTGGTTTATTTGGCCAGAAGTTGGACTCGGCTGTTTTGTGTTTGCTCTCTGAGTTTCTTACGTGATTGTGTTGGTTGTCTTTTGCTGCATCACAATTTACCACAAACACAGGGGCTCAAAACAACACACGTGTTGTCTCATGGTTTCTATGGGCCAGGAATCTGAGCATGACTCAGCTGGAGCCTCTGCTTCAGTATCTCTTATGAGGCAACAGTCAAGGAGTCGACCAGGGCTGGGGTCTCATCTGAAGGCTCTACTGGGGAAGGATCCACTCCCAAGCTCCTGTGTCATTAGCAGGATCCAGTATCTTGCAGGTTGTACAACTGATGGTCTCAGTTCCTTACTGGAGATTGGTACCAAACCAAACCTGTACTTCTCATGCTTTAAAAAGCATATAAATCTCCTAGGGACCTTGTTACAATGTAGATTCTAACTGGTGCCTGACACTCTGCATTTCTTACAAAGTGCCAGGTGATATGCAGGCTGCTGGTCCTCAAATATTTGGAGGGAGCAGCAAGGATCCAGGGAACGTCATAAGGCCAAGCAGATGTTTTGTATTTTGTTTGTTTTTTTGTTTGGTTTTTTTGTGTGTTTTTTTTTTTTGCCGTACGCGGGCTTCTCACTGTTGTGGACTCTCCCGTTGCAGAGCACAGGCTCCGGACGCGCAGGCTCAGCGGCCATGGCTCACGGGCCCAGCCGCTCCACGGCATGTGGGATCTTCCCGAACCGGGGCACGAACCCGTGTCCCCTGCATCGGCAGCCGGACTCTCAACCACTGCGCCACCAGGGAAGCCCCAAGCAGATGTTTTTAAGGTCATATTTAGCATCATTAGAGTTAAGGGGCCATACCCCAAAACTGCAAAGCATAAAGCTCAGTCCACCATGACACTGGATTAACCAGAATCCCATATTCAGTATCACATCACTGAGCACGTCTCCTATTTCCAGTCAATTGGGGTAGTCCCCAAACCCTAATGTTTTGGTTTTTGAGATTTCTTTTTACAAATCATAAGAGTTCATACATGTAAATACATACATATAATGTATTACATAAAGCAACTCCAGTGATGCTACAGAAACATAATGTTTACTGTCGACCTACTAGAAGCTCCAAAGGTGACCAAACTTGGAAATAAAGAGAACAAACTTTGAGTTCCCAGTACATATTCTTTCAGTTAAAAACGTTCAGCACCCTATTGCCTTGATTCTCAAAAAAAAAATTCTGAAATCCAAATATGTATAAAACTGATGTGTACAGTTGATACACTGATGCTTTTGTTTCCCTAAAACATTGCCAATAATTTGATGTATGTTACTATTGCAATAATCTCTTAAGTCTCCCCATCTCCACCTTTGCACCCTGCTGTCCACTCAGCACAGCCACAAGAGTTAACCTCGTAAAGGTTAAGTCAGATCAGGTCCCTGTCTCACTGAGAGTATAATCCAAAATCCTTACCACGGTTTACCTATGTGATCAGGCCCCCTGGACCTCTCTGATTTCATCTTCTACCCGCCTTCCCATCACTCACTCTGCTCCAGCCACATGGGTCTCCTGGCTGTTCTCTGAACATGCCAAGCACAGCCCACCCCAGGGCCTTTGCACTTGCAAATCCTTCTGCCTGGAACACCTTAGTCCAATACTTGCACGTCTCACTCCCTCATTTCCTACATCTCTCCAAACGTCACCTTATCAGAGAGGTCTTCCATGACTACCCTATTTATAAAAGCCCTATATCCTACTTTAACTGACTTTGTAATACTTATCATTTGTTTCTTGTCTGGCTCCCCAAACCAGAAGGTATGTCCTACTGAGATGAGGGGCTTTGCCTGCATTATTTACTGCTGTGTCCTCTGCACCTAAACAGTGCCTGGGCCACAGCTGGCAATCAAATATTTTTTCAAGGAATTACATGATAAATATGACCTTTCTAAAAATGTTCTTCATAACACAGTTAAGCAAAAATTACTATTAATGCAATTTACAGATGAGCGACCTGAGGGTCAGAGGAATCAGCTAATTTATGGGGGTACCAAGCTGGTAAGTGTCAGAGCTGGTATGTCGCCCCAGTCCCTGCGGTTTGAAAGCCTGAGACCTTTCCATGTGAGCTCAGAAGGGACAGATGAACCCAGAGGGTTTGGAGCCCCCTGGGGTCCAGGATTTCTCTTCAAGAACCTTAACCACATCTGAGCCCAAAGGTAGGATATCAAATACCCAAACTAGATCCCTAGGTGGAGACCAGCACTGTTGCCATGTAAAATCCACAGCCCAGAAAAAAGAGAGAGAAAGCTGCTAACCCAACTTTCATAACCTTAGAGAACTTTCTTCTAGGTTTGTCACCCACCACCATCACAGATCCGGAGTGCGGATGCGTAGTTCCTAAATTCTTTTCATAAAGTTTTATCTAACTGATCTGGATTACAGCACCTGCCACTTTAAAACCAGATAAAGACCAAAATAAGAAAAACTATACATTGCCTTTTAATACTTCTTAACTCAGTTCTTCCCAGGACATACGCTGGCATCAGCAAGGATTTATAGGAAGGCTGTACGGACCTGGGTTCAAATCCTGACTCCACCAGTTACCAGCTGTGTGACCTTAGGCAACTTACTTAACATCTCTGTACCTCATCCATAAAATAGGGACAGTTCTAGTCTCCCGGGAATATTGGGAGACTTAAGTGAGATGGTCCGTGCAAAGTGCTTGGCACATACTAAGTACTCCATAAATATTAAGGTTTAATTCTTTTTAATTCATGGGCTGTATTGTCCTTTAATTTGAATCAACAAGTTTCTGAGTGCCTACCAGTTTTTGAGTGAGTCTTTTCCCAATATTATCTCATTCCAGGCTCGCTCCACGAATAGCTCTCTCCCAAAGCTATTTATGTCTACCTAGCGGAGGAATGGTATCATTTTAACATACAATCAAGTGAAAAATGTTAGGAATTTTACATGTTGTGTCATTTGTGAGTCTTCGGAAGCCGGCGCATGTGCGGCACTTACAGCCCATCTCAGTTTGGATCACCCACATTTCATGTGCTCGATGGCCACACGTGGCTGGTGGCTGCTGCGCTGGACAGCACAAGTTGTCCTGGATGCAAATTCCCCTGCGTGACTGTCGTCTGAGATCAAGATGCTTCTCACCCCTGCAATCCCTGCCCTCCACACGGAAAGTTCCCATCTGTCCATAATCAGCTTCCCACAACTCTGTAGAACCACAGAGGAGCAGTGCCCCTCCTGGAGCTCTACCTGGGATGGGTGCAGCTGAGGCCAGCCCAGGCATGCAGAGGGAGACACTGAGAGCATGGGTGCTGTGAGGTCAGCCCCCTCTGCCTGCTCTGCTCCCAGGAAGCCTGCCCTGCCCTGCCGTCTGTGCTCTTTTATTTACTTACTTATTTACTTTTATTTATTTATTTATTTATGGCTGTGTTGGGTCTTCACTGCTGCGTGCGGGCTTTCTCTAGTTGTGGCGAGCAGGGGCTACTCTTCGTTGCGGTGAGTGGGCTTCTCATTGCGGTGGCTTCTCTTATTGTGGAGCACGGGCTCTAGGCGCGGGGGCTTCAGTAGTTGTGGCTCGCGGGCCCTAGAGCGCAGGCTCAGTAGTTGTGGCTCGCGGGCTTAGTTGCTCCGCAGCATGTGGGATCTTCCCGGACCAGGGCTCGAACCCGTGTCCCCTGCATTGGCAGGCGGATTCTTAACCACTGGGCCACCAGGGAAGTCCCTGTGCCCTTTCTTAGGTCTGTCTTCTCCCTCTGGGTCAACACCAAGTGAGGAACACAAACCAACACCGCAGGCATCTGAGCAGAAATACATAAGCAGACATAGCGGAGCGGTGGGGACTCCGGCAAACTCGGAGCCACGTGCCCCGTCCGAAAGGGCCGCCCCTGCTCACCTTCTACGGATTGCTGGCAATCAGGACGTGAGCCTGGTGTGGCTAGATCTCCCACCTTTTCAAGCTGAGAGGTTGAGATTATTATATGAAATCTTATATTTAGTGTTGGCTCAATAGATTTTGTAACAGACTTTATTTTTTAGAGCAGTTTTAAGTTCACAGCAAAATTGAACAGGAGGTACAGAGATTTCCTATACACCCCTTACCTCCCGCACAAAGACGGCCTCACCCATTACCAGCAGCTCCCAGCAGAGTGGGACATTTGTTAAAATCGATGAACCTACACTGATTCACCATCATCACCAAAGACCATAGTTGACATGAGGGTGCACTCTTGGTATTATACACTCTATGAGTTTGGATAAATGTATAATGATATGTGTCCACCACTATACATCATACAGAATAGTTTCACTGCCCTAAAAGTCCTCTGTGTTCCACCTATTCATCCCTGGTCAAAAGACTTAACACACCAAGTGCCATTATGTCATCACTAAAAACTGTCAACTGCACCCTTGGCTGTGGCTGGCCTCTTCTGATTCATCCACGTAATAAAGATTTACTGAGTGTCTACTCTGAGCTTAGTTCTGTGAATAGGAGATCTGGGCAACAACTCAACTCCTGCCCTCCAGCAGCTTACAGTTTGCTGGATGAGCCAGGCTAGAAAAATCACAGTGACAATTGCGAGACAACCTTTGTTCAGCCCATCATCGTGAGGATGATGGGCTGAACAAAACTTGGGGGTTAGGAAGACTGCCTGGAGGAGGTGACTTCCAAGGCACGACCTGAGGACGCAGGGAAGGAAGAGCATTGCAGTGGGTAGGAAACAGATGCACAAAGTCCTGGAGCAGAAGGGGAGAGTGGCTAAGTAAAGTAGGGCTGAACAAGACGGAGAAACTGATGGCATTTAGCAAAAGGGACTTTCCTCTCCTTCTACATGTATGTAGCCTGTTGGAAAGCCCTGACTTCCGGCTGCTGTGATGGGGAAAGCCGTAGACATTTTGCTGGTGTCAAAACTGTCCCTTACACTTCCAAATGCTGGGGGCTCTTTCTGCTTTAATCCACGGAATTAGCTTCTGGCCCTACCGGCACCATTCCCTGAATTGCTGGAGGGCAATGGTCAATGCATTAAGCAGGGCCGATTAATACCCAGCTGTAAATCCCAGAAGCAGCATTTAAGCGGCAGTAATATTTCACGTGGGATTGCTCCAGACATCGACGGGCCCATCTTTGGGAGGGTACGTGCTGTGCCCCGGGCCGGCTGCGTTTACGAGCCGCGCCAAGCCCTCCTGGGCAGCACTCTCCACACACCGCCCTTTGATCAGGGAAATCCAATACCTGAGGTCTGGGCTTTATGGGCAAGCAAGTCTAGATTAAGGGAATTAACAACAGTAGTCACAACTAATAAAACGGTGCCTGAGCCCCACCGCAGCGCGGCCCTGCAGGACAGGTCGGGGGCGGAAGAGCCATCCAGGGTCCCACCGAAAGGCCACCGCTCCCAGTGCTGCCGTGGAGGGAGGCTGAGAGTGTGTACGTGTGTGTATTTTCACCCGAATCCTCTCGTACAATGTATTTTCCTAGTCTCCACTCTCCACAGAACCTTTCACGTACCAACTTAGATTTGACATTTCCTAGAGAAACAGGGACCCCCAGTCAATGCATGTATTCATTTATTTCTCCATGCAATCATTCACTCATCAAATATTTAGGATGAATAAATATGGTAGGCACTGTTGCGAGCTGAATTGTGCCCCTCAGAGGATATGTTTCAAATCCTAACCCCTCATACCTGTGAATGTGACCTAATTTAGAAATAGGGGGACTTCCCTGGTGGTCCAGTGGTTAAGACTCCGCGCTCCCAACGCAGGGGGCACGGGTTTGATCCCTGGTTGGAGAACTAAGATCCTACAAGCCACGAGGAGGCCAAAAAAAAAAACCAGAAATAGAGTCTTTGCAGATGTAATCTGATTAAGATGAAGTTGTACCGGATTAGGAGAGCCCTAAAGCCAATGACTGCTGTCCTTAGAGGAAGACAGACACACAGGGATGAGGCCGTGTGACAACGAAGGCAGAGACTGGAGTGACGCAGCCACAGGCCGAGAAAGGCCAAGCCTCACCGGCAACACCAGAAGCTGGGGGAGAGGCATGGAACATAGTCTCCCTCGGAGGTCACCAGAAGGAATCAACCTTGCTGACACCCTGGTTTTGGACTTCTGACCTCCTGAATCATGAGAGAATACATTTCTGTTGTTTCAGGTCACCCAGTTTGTGGTAACTTGTTACATCAGCCCCAGGACACTAGAACAGGCACCATGGTCTCAGCGGTGAGTAAAACAGAGCCAGCTGCTACCTACAGGAGCCTCCAGTGTCCCTGGGAGAAAGACAAGGATGAGGCAGTTATAATGCAATGTGGTGAGTTCTGGGAAGGAGAGAGCCCAGGGCTATCTGGAGGGCAGATGAGGGGCACCTAGCATGGAGGTATCATGGAAGGCTTCCAGGAAGAGGTGAGTTTTCTGTTGACGTGTAAAGATGATTGGAGTTGGCTAGACATAGACTGGGAGGGAACAGTGCTAAAGGCAGAGGGACCAGCCGAAGAGAGGGTCCAGAGGTGAGACAAAACGGGTGCATTTGAGGACAGAGGACACAGGGTGGAATCCAGGTGGGGAAGGACTCTGTAAGTCAGGGTTAACGAGCATGGGTTTGCCCTGTGGGCGGAGGGGAACCACCAAGGGGGTGAGTGACATAGCCCAGGTTGTGCTTAGAGGTTAATCCAGTAGCTGGGTATTGTGTTCACTGGAGTGAAGCTAAGTGCCTGGAGGTGCCTTAGGATAAAGGAAATACCTCTCTCTGTAGGATTCTCCCTATTACGTGTGCAGGGGTCCAAAGCCCCCTTCCTGTCATCCCTCTCTTCTAAAAGGTGGAAAATATGGGAAAGGGGCTTCTGGGGAGCAGGGCTCACAAGCCACACACACTGGCCGTCATTTCCCTCCAGGAGTTTGCCAAACACCTACCCGGTACAAGTCCTAGACCTACATCAGCAGGCGCGGTCCCTGCTCTCTGGGAACACGTCAGAGCCTGGCACACTCTTTAATGTGCACTAAGATGAATGAAGCATGTCATCCAGTCTGCCATCATGGAGCACAGACCTCTCTGGAATAACAGAGTACGGTTGTTTTCAGAATAGGGCAGGGACACCTGTAAAGAATTCCTGACTGAGGGGAGGTAAATTTTGAACTGGGACATGAAGCAGGTAATTTCAATAACACAAGAACAATGATAACAAGACTGAGCATTTATTGAGCACCTACTGGATGCAGCACTCCCCGTGCAGAGGGATTTCCAAATGGCTACCTCTTTTAATCCACCCAACGGGCATAGGCTGTGGGTGGTCCTACCACACCCAGGCTCCAGATGAGGAATCTGGGCTGCAGGTAGGTGACCTGCCAAGGTCATGCAGCTCTTGAGTGGCGCAGCTGGGCTGAAAGCTCAGATGTGTCTTAACCTGGAGCCTGTGTACTTAATCACCCGCTGCATGCCCTGCATCGTCTTCTTCCTCCTTTCTTAG